>NW_026991709.1:205393894-208156394 GCF_029215605.1 Mirounga angustirostris | reverse complement strand
CTCACTCTCCTGCATGAGCTTTTATTTTTATTTTATTTTATTTATTTATTTGACAGAGAGAGGGAGAGAGCACAAGCAGGAGGAACAGTAGAGGCAGAGGGAGAAGCAGGCTCTCTGTCAAGCAGGGAGCCCGATGCGGGGCTCGATCCCAGGATCCTGAGATCATGACCTGAGCTGAAGGCAGACGCTTAACCACCTGAGCCACCCAGGCGCCCCTCCTGCATGAGCTTTTAGTTTCCCCTCCAGACAGGGCCTTGGGGTAAGGCGACAGGCCTGTGTGTCTACTGTGCCCAGGGCTGATCCCTAGAAGGGGATTGCTGTGTTGGAGTGGGAGCAGATTGAGAATCATCTTGCCAGGTCTGCCAGGAAAGACTGTGCCAGGGTCCTCCTTGAGGTGCCAAGGAAGGTCTCCCTTTCTGCCATCACCCTTATCAACCAGTCTTGTGGAATAGGGCCCTATGTGTGCCAGGCACTGGGCTTCTAATCCTGCTGACAGCCCGACGGGGTGGGCACGGTTACTATCCCCATCTTATAGATGGAGAAACCAAGATCTGGGCAAGTGAAGGCCTGAGGCTGTGGCTGAGCTGTCCCCATGCAGCCTCTGTGCTCTCCACTGTCATGATCTGCTGGCCAGTTTGTCCCTACAGGGAGCTGTGACTGGCTGTCCTGTCTTCAGAGTTCATCTTTGTTTCCAGTGTGGTGACCAGGATGGTGCTGGCAGATGGGGACAGGGAATGAAGCCAGTTGGGTTGGTGCCTCACTGGTTGTTGTTGGGGGGGAGGGGTTGCTGTTCGCTTAGGTGGCTTTGGTCTAGGTGACCAAACCTCTCTAGTTTGTTTCCCCAGCTGAGAAGTGGGGTTGGTGAGAGCCCCTGTGGAGGTGGAGTGAAGACTCTGCACAGAGCTCAGCTCAGTGCTGCGTTGTGTGGACCCAGGAGATGCCAGCCCCTCTCGCAGTGCCCTCCTCAGCACCTGTCGAGTGCCGGGCACGGTGCTGGGTATGGGGGAACAGACCGTGAACAAAGCAGACAGTTTAGAATGGGGACCAGTATGCGGGAAGGAAGCATGGAGATGGGACAGAGCCCCGCCTGGGGAAGCACTCAGGGGACCTCTCCCGGCAGGTGCCATCCAGCCTGATGTCACATGTTAGCGGGGCCTGGAGGCGGGAGCCAGGGGAGCCAACAGAGAATGGCAGGGAGATGGTGGGGCACTGGCATTGGGCCTTGTGGGCTGCGGGGGAGGACGCTGGTTTTGTCCCAAGTTTGCTGGAAGCCACAGGTGGGTTTTAAGCATGTGGGCAGCACGATCGGACTTGTGGTTTGCAAAGCTATCCCTGGCTGCCAGGCTGGGAACACATGGGGCAGGGCAAGAGTGGGGCATGGAGGGTTGGGGAGCATGGCTGTGACCCAGGGGACTCAGCCTAAGGGGGTTGGGACCCAACGGGGAACGGGGGGATATTTTCGGCTATGTTTAAGGTAGGATTTGCTGAGAGATCGGCTGTCGGGGGTGGGGAAGGCATGGCCCAAGAAAGGGCGGTAAGGTCATCCTGTCTTGTGTGACACTGTCTGGACAGTTCCTTGCCCCATCATCTGGGAGGGGGCCTGGGGAGGACACACACCCATTCTCCTACTTGAAGAAGGAGCCTGCAAGGAGGATGGTTCTGGAATGCTGGGAGTGTGATGGGGCACTGCTTGGCTTTCTTTCCTGCCTATTTATCAACATCCTTCCTCTGGGCTCAGTTGGGCCCCTCTAGCGGTGACATGCACAGAACTAGGGATCCATATGTGGCCAACCAGGCTGTAGAGATGCAGTGGGGACTCATTGACGCCCTGGCACCTGCACTGTCTTCTCCTGTCCCCACCACACCCCATTTTATAGATGAGGAGACTGGGCCCAGGATGTGAGTGACCTTGCTGCCAAGGTCACACAGCTGGCATGCAGCCGGGGTGGCCTCGTGACATAGGCTGTCTGCTGCAGGGTAGAGCAGTGAGGATGCTCAGGTGACCCCCAGGAGGGCAGACTCAAGAGCTTGGGTCCCCAGCTGCCATTGGTTTTTCTGTCAACTAGGAAAATGCTGCTTGGCTGACTGGTTGCTTTGGCGCTTAAAAATTTATATATATGTATGCACACACATAATATATTTAAAGATTTTATGTATTTATTTGAGAGAGAGAGATTGCATAAGCAGGGGGAGCAGCAGAGGGAGCAGGAGAAGCAGGCTCCCCGCCGAGCAGGGAGCCCAGCACGGGGCTCAATCCCAGGACCCTGGGACCATGACCTAAACTGAAGGCAGACGCTTAACTGACTGAGCCACCAAAATTAATATTTACGCGTTATAAAAGTTATAAAAAAGTTATGGAAGACCGAAATTCAAGTCATGTTGGGAACTGTTAAAACAAAGTTTTTCCATTTGCATTCCGTACTTGACTTCCATCAAGGGCTCAGGTGTCCCCTCCAAGTTTGTTGTCCCCACACAGGCAGGAAATGTGCACAGGCATTAAAAAAAAAAAAGGTTTGGAGAATGCAGTCTGTTCTGTGCATCACACTTTGCTTTCAGCACTGCGGCCTGGATTGCCTCCTGGGCCAGTTCCAAGATTGATTAGCCAATTCCAGGCTGGTGGACATCTAGGTGGTTAACAGATTTCACTCTGGAAAGCGCTGCTGCAGGGAGAGGCCATCCTTGCAGACCCACTGAGGAGAATGAAAACGGTGACGTGGGGCAGGGGAGTCAGTAGGGGACAGTTAAGCCTCTCAAAAGAGTTGACATCTGGATTGAGTCCTGAGTGACCAGAGGAAGCCAGGATTGTGGAAAGGCTCAGAGGAGATGGTCATTCCAGGCAGACGATCAGCACGTGCAAAGGCCCTGCAGCAGAAGTAGGTTTGGCCTGTTTGCTGTACCTTGACCAGCAGTGTGCTTGAGGGAGTGAGTGAGGGTAGGGGTGAGGGTAGGGAGGTGACAGGGCAATTGGACGCCATCAGGAGCCCTTTGGAGCAGAGGAGGGTCATGGTCTGATTCACATCATGTCCAGTTTTCCATTGACTATATAGGGCAAATGGTCTCTTTTGGGCACCATGGTAAGAACTTTGCAAATCCTTCCAACTACCATCTGAGGCAGGTGACATTATCCCCCACTTAACAAATGGGGAAACTGAGGCACAGAAAGGTGACTAGACCTGCACAGATAGTCCAGAAAAGAATTGGCAGTGCCCAGATTCCAGCTCAGGTCTGAGAGGCCCAAGAGCCACAGCTACTCGTCTCCATGGGCCACTTCCTGCTTCTGCTCCTGGCCTGGCCTCCAGATGAGACCTTGGAGCAGGTGACCCTAGGGCTGAGAGCCAAGGGCGGGGCCGGCTCTGGACCCTGCAGGACTGTTGTGCAGGAAGGAGCCTGCTGGGGATTTGTGAAGGGGTGGCACCTGGAGTGGATTGTGAAAGTCAACAAGTCCACCCACCCTCATCTGAGCCTCAGTCTCATTGGACAATGGCAGGTTTGGTCCTTCATCCCACAAACATTGGTCACCTGCCTCATGCCTGGCTGGCTATTGAGAGCTGAGGAGAAACTGGAGAACATGCCAGGCAGAGGACCCTGCTCCCATGAGGCTGCCGCTCTAATGGGTGGGTGGGTGGGAGGGAAGGGACAGACCATAGCCATATGAACAAATCAGTAAACTGGAAGATGCCAGTTGTGAGAAGAATTGAGAAGCTGGATGGCATATAACAGAGCAGGACCTGCTTCATATTCGGGGGGTGCCGGGCAGTGGGTACAGGAGAGGAGTTGCTAGTTGGCCCTGTGGGTATTGCAGGGAGAGATTTGTAGGCTGAGGGAGTAGCCAGTGCAAAGGCCCTGAGGCAGGACCCTACCTGTTTTGGGGGAACATGGCAGAGAACAGTATAGCAGGAGCTGAGTGAGTAAGGGGGAGGGCCGGGAGTGACTGGGCAGGTTGTGCAGGGCCTTGTGGGCCTCAGCGAGGACTTGGGGTTTTACCCCGAGGGAGGTGGGAGCCTTGGGAAGCCTCTGAGCAGAGGGGGGACATGCTCTGATGTGGCATCCACAGGCACCCTATGGCTGGCCACTCTGGGGGTGAGGGTGGGAAGCCCTAGAGGCAGCAGCTGCACTGGCCCAGGCAAGCAGGGATGGCCTGCGTGATGGCCTTGGATGTGCAGAGAAGTGGGCCAGTTCATGCTCCATCTGCAGGTGGGGCCCGCAGGACTTGCTGCAGGGTGGGGTGGGCAGTGAAGGGTGGGAGGAGCCCTGTGTCTGCAGTCCGAGTCAGCCTGCCTGCCCCTTGTGGTGACCCCAAGGACACAGTGGCACCTGCCTGGGGCCACTGAGTGTGGGCTGGGCTCTGGGTGACCAATGGTTACTGTTGGATGGCGTCCAGATCGGTGGTAATGAGGCAGGGACTGGGTGGGGAGCGGTGGGGCACGTGGACTGGATGGTGAGGCTCCAGAGGCCAAGCGATGATCTGTGCCTCTGTTCTAGCAAAACCACAAAGGAGGCCCTGGGGTGTGTGGGGGTGATTGGGGGTCTGCCTCATTGATATCCCACCTGTGTTCCCATCACAGCTCTACTCCTTCCTCACTGAGTTGCCTGGGCACGTCCTGAAACTCTGAGCCTCAGTCTGCCTATCTGGGAAATGGGGGTATTGGCCCGGGTGTCATTCTTTTGGTGTTGCTAGAGGGTTTGCTGAGATGTTGCCGAAGACTGGGTTAGAGCTGGGCTAGGGGGGCAGCCAGTGCTCCTTATCTGGGCTCTTGACAGCCTGAGAGAGTGAGCTGGGTACAAACAGGTCCCTGGGGCATGGGCCGCCTGCTGAGGGCTCTTCCCGCGGCTGGTGTTGTGCTGAGGTCTCCTGGTCACACTGAGGCTTTGAGTGACGCCCCCCTCCATGAGGATATGGTGATGAGGAAGGGATCCCAGCCTAGGGCACTTGCTGGGCCTCCTGCCATCATGCTGCCCAGGTGACGGGTGACCTGGGCACTTACCAGCTCTGACTCATCCTCTGCTGGCTTATCTATTTTCTTCCCTCCCCTGGGAAGGCCTCCACCTGTCCACTTGTCAGCCTGGGTTTTAAGCCTCCATTGTTCCCTCAGGTAGACATCCCCACCCATGTGGGGGGCTGGAAGCCAAGGGGTCCTGGTGGGATCTTAGGCTCTGTTCAGACAACAGTAAGCAAACAGCTAGGGCTTCTGATCTGCCCCCCCTGTTGTGCCTTACCCTCCCTGTTCCCTACCACCTTTCCCCTGGGAGCCCTCATTACTTTCTAGGGAGAGGTGGCCCATTTTAGGGCTTGGAAACTGAGGCTCCAAGAGGGTGAAGTGACTTGTGCAGGTCAGGCGGCCAGCGGGATCTTCTCTGAAGGATGAGTGGCATCCCCTCATCTGGTGGACGGCCATGCCAGGGCCCAGAGAAGGTGGATACCTGCCCAGGACCACACAGCTCATGGGGGGAAGGGCTGGGCTTTGAACCCAGGCTCTCTGGCTCGAGTCTGTATTCCTCCTCGCCACTCACCAAACATTTAATGAGCACCTGCTGTATGCCAGGCACTATTCTAGGTGCTGGAGATCCAGTAGTGACCAGGCCAGGTAATGTCATATGCTGTCACAGGACTGGACTTACGTTGAAGGCCATGTTGTGGGAGTGAGAAGGGGTGTGCATTTGGGAGGGAGGGGTGCATGCCATGGCATCTGCCCACGCATAGGTGGGCAGTGCCTGTGGGGAGGAGTTTCCTGGCAGAGGGAACAGATCCTGCAGAGGGTGGAAGCCAGAACTGCGGAAATCCCAGAGGTGGAGGATGCAGGGGTGGGGTGGGGGTGGGGGGATGGACAGGTAGAGGATCCTGTCAAATGTGGGATGGATCGTGTGAGTTCTTCAGGAGGGAAGCTTGGATCCCTGGCCTTTGCTTTAGAAAGATAACCGTAGGTAACCTGGGAGGAGGATCCTGGGACCAGGCCTGGGTCTGGTGCAGAAATGATCATGGCTAACACTTATTGAACCCTGACTCTGTGCCAGGGAACGAAATAGACCTGAGACCCTGTCCTGGGGAGCTGCGTGGCAGGGAGGGGTGGGTAAGCAGATGAGTGGCTTGGAGTGTTAGTGATGAGGGAAAAAATGAAGGTGGGAGGGATGTGGGGTGGGGGGTGGAGCTGTGAGCGAGGGTGGGAAGTCTCCCTAGGGAGGTGTCATTTGAGCCAGAGCTGTGGCGGGGGGGGTGAGTCATGGGAGTGCCTGTTTGCCTTCGCACTTGGCACCCGATCTGGATGGGCATCAACCTGGGTGGGCATCAGGTCACGATCCTGGAGTCCCTGGATCGAGTCCCGCATCGGGCTCCCTGCTTGGCGAGGAGCCTGCTTCTCCCTCTGACCCTCCCCCCTCTCATGTACTCTCTCTCATTCTCGCTCTCTCAAATAAATAAATAAATCTTAAAAAAAAAAAAAAAGAAAAGAAAACCCTCTGAGTGGACCTGGGGGCACAGCCAGACAGGCCCCTCCTCACCGAGCCTCTTGGAAATTTCTGGGGAGTTGCTTTTGCGGGGGGACTGTCCAGGCTGCAGGTAGGTGTTGCTGCTCTTTCCACTTAGCAGTCTGAGAACTTCTGGAAAACACAATTGGAGGAATACCAGGGCTCCTGGTGCTCCCGGCCTGGGGTGCGAGGCCGCGTGCACCTGCCCAGCCTCGTCCTTCAGCCTTCTCCCACTCAGGCCGTACCTCCTTTGCCCAGGCTGCACCCAGTCATCCCTCCCACTCCCCATCAAGTTCCAGCCCCAGAAAGCCACCTTCCCTGCATGTGCCCAGAGCTCTCAGGGTTCTCTTGGGCAGTGTGCTGGTCCTGGTCCTCTTCGTGTTTTGCTGAGGCTCTCATTGTTGTCTGTGGTGTTACCATTGTGCTCATGGTGCCTGGCCCCCCAGCCACGCCCAGAACAGTCACAGGACAGCATGTGCCAATACCAGTGGCCGAAGGCTTGGCCCGGGCTGGGGAGATGCCAGTGGCTTTTGAGTCAGATGTGTGGGCCCAGAGGCCGGGTGACCTGGGGTCAGAGGCCAGACCCCATGAATTTCAGTCCACATTCCCACCACTCCCTGATGCCTAGTGACCTTGTTTGTTTTTTAATTTTTTAAATTTAATTTTTAAAATGTTTTTAAAGATTTTATTTATTTATTTGACAGAGAGAGACACAGCGAGAGAGGGAACACAAGCAGTGGGAGTGGGAGAGGGAGAAGCAGGCTTCCCTCTGAGCAGGGAGCCCAAGGCGGGGCTCGATCCCAGGACCCCGGGATCACGACCCGAGCCGAAGGCAGACGCTTAACGACTGAGCCACTCAGGCACCCCTGTTTTTTTTTTTTTTTAAATAAATGCATACACTTAGGAAACCACCAGACAGATCAAGATAGAGAATGTTGTCATTCCAGAAAGTTCCTCATGCCCCTTCTAATCAGTTCTCCAAAGGGAACCAACTGCTCTGATTTCTATCTGCAGAGACTAGTTCTGCCTGTTCAGGTCTGCCCTCTGACTCAGCAGGAGAAACGGGGGCATGTGTCTACCAGACACATGTGTGCAGATGTTCATAGCAGCTGCATTTGTAATGACCCCGAACTGGAAAGACCCCAGGTGTCCCACCAATGAGAGAACCGATGAGCAAACTGTGGCCCATCCATGCCAGCGAACACGGGTCAGTGGTGAAAAGGAACCTCTGTCAGTCACACACACAGCATGGGGTGGGGGGCACATAGACCGGTGGGAGGGATGCATTCCCATGCTTCTGTATTGTTCGGTCATGGACCCGTTCGGTTGCGTTGAAGAGGCGGAGTGGGAGATTCTGGCGAAGGACGTACACACTGTCACCGCTCCTGTCGCTGATTGTGTGTTGGAGAGCTGGCGCTGATGGTTTCCAGGATGCCATGCCTCTGATGTGCGAGGGGCCTCCTGTCCCTGCTTCTCAGGTCTTTGCCTCTGAGCCAGGGGGCCTGGGGCTCTGGGATGGCCAGGGTCAAGGCCGTATGTGGTGCTTGAGAGGTTAGCAGCCAGCAGCAGGCCTGCCCTGTCCCTGGGAGAGTCTGGCATCTGCCGTGAAGTGGCTTTGCTCTCTGGCAAGGGCCATGGTGAGAACTGACATTAGGGCCTGGTGAGCTGGGGGCCTCCTTGCTGTCTCCCCGCCCTGCCCGTTCTGTACCCCTGCATGTAGCTCACTTGTTTCCCCTTCTCAGAGGGGCCTTCTCTAACCATCCCAGCTGGGATGCCCTGTACCAGTTGTCCTGTGTCCTGCACAAATTGCAGATGATCTAAACATTTATCTAGGTGCAAACCTTGTTTGAAATTCTCTGAACCTAGAACCTTTCTCCATTTTACATGAGACAAGACAAGAATTCTTTGCATGGCTTTAATGATCTCTGAAAATGCCCCTTCTACTTCGGTGCCCTGGATCCCTGGTCTTTGGCTTTCCTTTCTCACTGGTCCAGAGTGCCTTCTGGTCATCCTACTTTGCATGAATCCACATGTGTTAGTGTAAACAGGTGCAAGTGGTGCCTGAGTATTTCCGTAGTGAAATACACAGGATATATTTTTTTTATTTAATGGCTTTATTGAGGGATGTTTATGTATTAGGAAATCTACCCATTTCAAATGCAGTGATATTTTTAGTAAATTTACAGTAAATAGTAGTAAGTTGACCACTATAGTCCAGTTTTAGAATGTGTCCAGCACCCCAGAAATCTCCCTCCTCGTTTCCCACCCCTGGGTAAGCACTGATCCACTTCCTGCTTATATCGATTTGTCTTTTGGGGACATGAAACACATCACATTTTATTTCATCTTTTTATCATACATATGGCATTATATTAATTTATAACATGTATGTAGGAAATGCACTGATCTCTTTGAGGTGTGAGGAGATTGTTCAGATATCTGTCCGTGAAAGGGCTCTTTGGGCAGGCTGGGGCTGGAGCACAGCCAGCCAGAGGGAAACGGTACCATTCAACGGCAACCTTCATTCCAGTCCCTCCTCTGCCCCTTGTGGCCTCAGGACCCTCCAAGGTCAGAGCGTTCCCCAGTGCCTGGCTGGGACTGGTGTCTTTGCTGATGTTGCCCCAGTTGCAAGACGGGATTGCTCCACATGTGTGGTCACACTTCCTGCCCCGCAGGCCAGCCGCGTGAGTAACTTCTGTCCTTTTCCCCTCCCACAGGGACTTCCTTCCCCGAGGTTCAGGAATCGTGACCCGGCGGCCTCTCATTCTGCAGCTCATCTTCTCAAAAACAGGTACAGTGGGACAGCTCGCTGCTGTAGCAGGAAATGAGCGTGGACGCAGCGCCTGGCAGGAGTGAGGGGGCCGATGGCGGTGTCCGGGGTCTTGGGCTGTCATTTGGGCTTGAATTCATGGTCTCCACGTGTGTAGCACAGCCGAAGCACAGTTCGGTGAACACCCACCCCTCGTGCCCTTCATTGTGACCAGGCTGCTAAGTGCCATGTTTGTTTGCAATGTTGTGGATAACACAGTTTGCTGAACGGTTTCAAAATCAGTAGCAGACGTTGTGACACGTCAACCCAGAATGTTTCAGGGAGCCTCCCCTTGCACTAAGGACACCTTCCTACATTCACAGCCACACCCAAGAAAAGTAATCGTTCCTGCATGGTATCTGATGCCAGTCCATGGGTATGTTGCCAGTTGTCCCCCCAGATATCTTCCCTAGCTAGTTTTCCAGCTGCTCTGATCAGTCCCCTCCTACACTCACTCGGTTGTCATGTCCGTTTTGATGACGACATTGGCTTGGGAAGAGGCCCATCCATTGAATATGGAATGGCCCACGTGTAGATTTTTTTCTGTCTTCCCTTCGGTGTCCAATCAGCTGGGCCAAGTCTGGCATGAGGTGGGCATGTCTTCCAGCATAAAACCCACTGAGGCCTCCTTGGAAAGCATCTCGGGTCAGAAGCTGGAAGGGGACAGGGCAGCTCTTGGGGGCACGGCCTCTCCTCCCTCCAGAGCCCCGAGTGGCCTCATGCTGCTTTCCCCGCTGACCTGGAATATCAGCCTTTGTGGGTTCAGCATCCACAGGGCGCCAGGCTCCCCGCACGGCCCGGTTAGACACACCTGTCCTAGGAAGGCAGCTGACACGCCCCCATTTTACGGGCAAACTGAAGCTTAGCCGGCCACCTGCCTTCGCACTTGGCACCCGATCTGAATGGGCATCAACCTGGGTGGACATCAGCTGAGTCAGAGCTCAGCCCCCCCCCCCCCCCCGCGCTGTGCCCCAGTCACGTGCTCTCATCTTCCTCTTCTGACTCCGCCCAGCCCACTTGCGAGGGGGCGTGGCTCCAGTGAGAGGTGGTAGCCGATTGGCCCGCACCTCCTCTTTGTGAGCTCTGCCCTGTCCTAGGCCACAGGCGAGCCAGTGGGCTGCTTCCTGTGGATTTAGGTGTCCCAATCAGCTGGGCCAAGACTGGCAGCCGCAGAGCCGGGGGTTTCAGATGACAGTGGGTCAGAGAGTCACGTAAGGAAGGCATGGCCCAGTGGGTTTCCGCTTTCCATTCAGCCGGTTGGTACGGGGTGGGGGCTGAGGATATGCATTTTTAATGAGTTCCCAGCTGATGCTGATGTGCGTGCTTCTGGCCCCTGGCCACGCGGGGAAAGCTTCTGCCCTGGTGGGTCAGCCCTGAGCGCTAAGGCTGCCCGGGTTCAGATCGTGACTCTGCAGCTTACTGGCCTCATGGCCCCTGGGGAGGGACTGCCGCTCACGATGTGTTTCCTGTCTGGACAGTGAAGTTAATAATAGCGCTGACTGTGGCGGTTGCCATGAAGACCACATTATTCAGTACGTCCGAGCCGTAGCACAGTGCCTGGCACACTGCAGGGCCTCCCTGCGTGGTGCTGACTCAGGGGCTGTGCTTGTGTGCTTTCTGCCGGCCTGCTCGGGATGGCCTGCTGGGAGAACAGGTCTGCTGGCGTTCTGCACCGGAAGGTGGCAGGCTGTGTCATGGCGGGAGGGCTATCCCATCACCTCCACGGTGGCCGTCACCAGCTGTGGTCCACTGAGCACGTAGTGCATGCTACAGGCTGGTCCAGGCCCAGGGCACAGCAGTGACGGGACCAAGGCTGCTGCCACCACCTGCCCACCTGGCATTCCCGTTGGTGCCAGGGGACAGAAGGGGGAGGCCGGGGGAGAGACTGGCAGGCCTGGCCCCCACCAGATTGGAGTGTGTGTGGAGAGGGGAGAGTGACTAACTTCATCCTAGAGGGTGGGGCATCCTGGGGCTTCTTTGAAGAAGCGATGCTGGAGCCAAGGCTGACAGGTGTGTTGGGGTGTCAGGGAAGGGGGAGCTCCCTTCCAGCAGAGAGTGGCAGACTGAAGAGCACTGAAGACAGAAGCTCTGAGGGTGCATATTAGCCTAGTGCCTAACCTGGACTAATGCTGGGGTCTCCGTTCCCATCATCCCCACTATACAGAGGAGGGAACTGGGGCTTCCAGAGATGAAGCCACTTGCCCAAGAGCACACAGGAGCATCATCATGAGAGGCCGAATCTAAACCCACTTGGTGGGGTGCACCCTTAGGCCCAGGTGTCACTTGACCAGATCCTGTGGCTGCTGGTGAAAGAGAGACCACAGGAGCCCGCCTGGGGCAGGGGACCAGAAGAGGTGGGAGTGGTGCCTGGGGGCAGGTGGGGACAAGGTGGTAGCCGTGGAGATAGAATTGTGGTTGGATCCTGTTGGGCTGGCAGTGGAGATGGGAAGTGAGGCCCAGGTGTCCCATATGGTAGTGGCCCTTGCCGTGTCCCAGCACACATACTCCTCCTCCCCCACCTGACTGTGGCATTTCCCGTCTCTTCTTGCTGCCAGCAGATGCGTGCCCTGCTGGACCTCAGCCGGATGCCAGGGAGGCAGCGTGGGTGGCAGACAGGAGATGCTGTGGTCAGGCTGAGAGGGGCAAGGATTGGGGGTGTGGGACAGTATATTGGCCGTTGGATTTACTTTGGGCCGGGGGCCCAGGGAGAACATTTTGGGCAGGGGCAACAGCATGTGCGAAGCTGTGAAGTGAGGCTGGCGGGGGAGGGTCAGGAGGCAGGTGACATGGCCTGGCAGTCTGGTGGGGGATTAGGCATGAGAGCCCAAAGAGCACACGGGTGAGGAGAGACCTGCTCAGCCCACTGGCTGCCCTGTGGAAGGATAGGCAGGGAGGCCAGGGAGAGGTTAGCCTCGAACCAGGCAAGAGGTGGTGAGGTCTGGCCCAGGGCAGTGCTGTGGGGGTGAAGGGCAGTCTAGAGTGACCTAGAGGTGGGGGGGGTCCAGGGCGATGAACAGCAGAGGTGCCCTAACTGGGTGGGAGGCAGGACATCCCACTAATAAGAGGGAGGAGGCTAAGTTTAGTGGGGGACATGTGATTGGTGGAGGGGCTATGTGGGGCTGCATTGTTTCTAGAGAGTAGACTTTTGTCCAGCTGACTCTGGAGCCAGGCAGCTACCCCTAGTGTCTGGGGCCTGGGACAAGTGACCTCCCTCTCTGTGTCTCAGCTTCCTCATCTGTAATATGGGGGTGATAGTGGTACCTCCCTTGTGGCCCTGGCACGCCATGTGGCTTTGGTGTGGCTGCCGCCTCCTGTGGGGTCTGGAGTCCCACGATGTGGCTCTGTGGCTGGGCCTCAGTCCTCCTCTCTGATGTCTGTGACACCCAGTGATGCCTGGCTTTTCTGGTCCAGACTGGTCTTGGTGAGCCATTACTTTTAATCTGCTTAGTTTAAAAATTACCTAAGACCACATGGGGCGCCTGGCCGGCTTAGTAGAGCATGCGATGCGAGCCCCACATTGGGTGTAGAGATTACTTAAAAATAAAATCTTAAAAAAAAATAGTTACCTAAAACTACAGCCACCAGGAAGTTTGACGGCTCATGGGTGAACCCTGCTCCTCCCTGGGAACCTCCCTTGGCCTGGTAAACCCTGCGTGCTGGGGACTGTTCTTGTGTGGAATGTGGCCTGCTGAGCCTCCCTTCCCTTGACCTTGGCTGGTGTTCTCAGGGGCCAGCGAGGGGATGGCAGGGCTTGGCTCCCAGCTTCCTTCTCAAAGCCTTATGACCCCAACAGGTCCTTGCTGGCCTCTGGGACCTCACCTCCTCCTGGTCCCTAGCTGCAGCATCTTCCCTCATCGCTCATCCTCAAGGTCAGCTCTCAGCTCATTCATTCACGCCTCCAGGCCTTGGCCCTCACTGTGCTCCCTCCCTGGAACACCCTGCCCACCTTCCTTGTCCTTGTCCTCCTCCTTTCCTGAGTGTAAGCCCCAATGCCCTCCTGCCCCCCCGCCGCCCCATCACAGCTGCCTTAGTTCCTCCACAGCACGTATCACGTAATCTCATCCCGTTTTTATATTTTCTTAATGGTTTCTCCCCTGCCCCGAAAGTCAGTGCCAGAGGGCAGGGACACTGATGTGCCTTGTCCGCCGCTCTCTGGTGCCCAGCACAGGGCCGGACCCCGGCGGGTGCTCCGTCAGCATTAGCCAGGTACTGAGCGTGCTCTGTGGGCCGCTGCGCTGCCTCTTCTCTCCTGGTGGAAGGCGGGTGGGGTCATCAGCTGCTTTCTCCGGCACCTTTCCCCATGAGCCTGGCCCTGGCAGGGCCTTCTCTATAAAGCTGGAAGACACTGCAGCGCTCGGGGCATGGGCCTTGTGTCTTGGTGAGGAAACAGAGCCAGGAGCTGGTGCGAGTCAGGCGGGGGGGCGGGGGGGGGGGGCTGGCCGGGATGCCAGCTGGGGCTGTCACTTTCTCCGTGTATGTGGGGTTTTTCCCACACTACCAAGCAGTTCTCCAGTTCTCAGTGGACATTGACTGAGCGGCCTACAGTCACCTCCGTTCCCACACTGCCCGCCCGCCTGGACATAGCGTCAGACCCCCCAGGATAAGGGCTCCGTCCCACCAGACTGTCGCCCTCCACCCCCACCGCCAGTCACGAGTCCAGGATGTCCCCTGTGCTTCTCACCCCTGGCTATAGATCTCAGGTTCCCAGGGCCCTCCCCTCAGGTTCACTGAATTTACTGGAGCGGCTCACGGAGCTCCGGGAAACTGTTTACTTCCTAGATCAGTGGTTAATATAAAAAGGATAGAACTCAGGAGCAGCCAGAGGGAAAAGAGGCATAGGGCAGGGTGTGGGGAAGGGGCGCCCCTCTCCTAGCACCTCCTTGTGCTCACCAGCCAGGAAGCTCTCTGAGCCCCATCCTTTTGGGATTTTGATGGGGCCTCATCACATAGGCATGATTGATTAAATTAGCCACTGGGGATGGATTCAACCTATGGCCCTCTCCACCGTGGGGGTGGATAGGGAGGGGCTAAAAGCTGCAACCCTCTAATTACATAAATTGGTCCCCTGGCAAACAACTCCCATCCTAAGTGCTTTCCAAAAGTCTCCTCATTAGCTTAAACTGATGTGTGGTTTCTGAAAGGGGCTTATTAGGAATGTTAAGACACCTTTATTGCTCTTATCACTTAGGGCTTTCCAAGGATTCTAGGAGCTCTGTGTCAAAAATGGAAGGAAGGGGGCACCTGGGTGGCTCAGTTGGTTAAGCGACTGCCTTCGGCTCGGTTCATGATCCTGGAGTCCCGGGATCGAGTCCCGCATCGGGCTCCCTGCTCGGCGGGGAGTCTGCCTCTCCCTCTGACTCTCCCCCTCTCATGCTCTCTCTCTATCACTGTCTCTCTCAATAAATAAATAAAAATCTTAAAAAAAAAAAAAGAATATTTAAAAAAAAAATGGAGGGGAGAAATACAAATATGTATTTCTTACTATAAATCACAATAGCACACCTTCCTGGTGGTGGTGTGTCCTAGAATGGGAGGTCTGCACGACTTGTCTCAAATCAGAGGGAGCCTGAGGACCAAGCAAGCTTGGGGGGTGCCACATGCTTTGCCTCTTCTTGGTTGGCTAAAGCCTCTGCAAAGTTCCTCTTGATTGGACCCCTTTGATCATGGGGTACTCAGGGTCTCCCAGGTATATTTGAGTCCCCAAGTATGGCCTCCCGTCCCAGGTGAGCATGCCTGCTGTGCCAGGTTGGGGGAAGGCAGACTCCACCTCCTGCTGCCAGGAGTCAGCCCTGGTGTTCCACTTCACGCTGGGTTGAGAATGGGGTAAGGATGGGAAATGTCCATGCAGACCAGGGCAGGGTTCCTCCATGCAAAGCCCTGAGACCCCGGAGCGCCTGGGTGGCTCAGTCGGTGAAGTGTGTGCCTCTTGATTTTGGCTCAGGGTCATGGGATCAAGCTCCAAGTTGGGCTGTGCATTGGCTCGGAGTCGGCTTGAGATTGTTTCCCTCCTTCTCCCTCTCCCTCTGCCCCTCCCCCCCACCCCACTCATTCACGCAGGCACATGCTCCCTCTCTCAAAAAAAAAAAAAAAAAAAGGCCCCGATACACCAAGGCCAGCCTTGTGCATTTCCCTGACTAGCAGCTAAGCTATTTGTGTGCTTCCTGTGGGCCCAGCGCGATGGCGTTTGATTTCCTAGCAGCCCCACAGCTGTGTTCAGTGTTGTCCCATTTCCTTGTAGGGGAACTGAGGCACTGAGAGAGGGGCTGGAACTCTGACCTGGGCGTGGCTAGACATGCCCACCTCTCTCTCTCCTTCCTGTCACCTCCCCACATGATGTTGTGGCTCCTGCCTCACCCTTTCCAGGCCGGAGGGGCTAGGCTGAAGGCTGGTTGTTCCAGTAGAATTTCGGCGGGGTCTGTCACCGGCTCTGCCTGCGGGATAGGGAGGGTGCCTTCTGTCCTGTGGGCCTCCTCCAGCTCCTTTGAAACAGGAGGGCCCAAAACCTTCTCGGGAAACCAGGCCTGAGGGAACTGCGGCCACTGACTTGGGGCTGTTTCCTGGTGCCTTGGGTGGCTCATTACCCCGAAGGTGGCATGGCGGCACGCACTTGTCATCTCCCTTCTGAGGACACCTTCTCGAAGGGCCTGGGAGATGCCCAAACTAGGGATTGGCTGCTTAGCACAACGGGGACCCACTTGGGACTCAGGGTGATGTCGTCCTAGGCTGCGGCACCTGATGACTCAGTAATTTTTATTAAGGACCTCCTAGCTACCAGGCACCGGAGAGAGCAGTGACCAAAACGAAGCCTGCTCTCTTGCAGCTCCGGCCTTCGCAGGGGGACACCTGAGCACATGGCGTGTCAGGCCGTGGAGGGAGGGGCCAGGCGGCAGGGCATCTGCTGGATCCCCAGTGGTCAAGGTGGGCCTCCCCACCGAGGACCGCTTCAAGCTGAGACCTGAAGGAGATGAGGGAACAAGTCCTGGAAGGAGGGCAGAACGTCTTTCTAGGAAACAGCTGCGAGTGCACTCAGTGCCCCACAGTTAGGATGCGGGTGGGAGGCTGTGCGGTGGCAGAGGGTGGCTGGCGCCTCTGGGTCAGCAGCATGAGTGCTGGACAAGGGCCCAGGTGATTGCTTCATTCCTGGTGTGCGCCAGGCCCTGGGCTGGGTCCTGTGGAAACCCTGGGGCTGCCCTTCCTCCCAGGGGAGGGCCCGGCTCGGCGGGCCGGTGGGGGTGGGGGTGGGGCTGTCAGGGCCGCCCCAGGGCTCAGGGACTGGCCGCACTGGCCTTGTTTGCTGTGCACCAGCAGGGGAGAGTTAGGAACTCGGCAGCTGGGCTGGGGACAGCAGGGTGCAGCTCTGCTGTGGGGGACTCAACTTTGGCTGCTGGGAACGAGTTGAGAGAGAGTCTCCAGGCATCACAGGCTCTGAGCTTAGCCCTCAGGCCTCTGACTTATTCTTTGCGACAGGGGATCATTAAAAAATCATCGGCATTCCAGCATGTACAGGGCTGTGGAGCCCCAGGCAAAGCCCCTCCCGTCTTATTTCTCAGGTTTCTGTTCTCTTCACAGGGAGACTGGCGCAGAGGCCGACCTGGCCCTTGGGAGGCTCCCCTCCTTCCCAGGACCCCTGGGCCCAGCGCGTCCTCAGGCAATGGGGGAAAGTCGCCACCTCAGAGAGATGGTGCAGGCACGGGCTCTCTGCCCACCGCTGCCCTGGCCTGCCTCCCTCGTCCTGGGGTGGGCTGGGGCTGGACTCCGGCAGGTTAGCCCCTCCAGGGGGTCCCCACCCCTGGCTTCTGCTGTGTTGCGTCTCTTTGGAGTGTCTGTGGCACCTGCTGTGACACGCTTGGGCAGTGTCCATCTTCCCGTCAGACCAGGGGCCCAGCTCAGGACTGGGCCTTTGGTGTCAAGATCTTGGGAAGGAAGGAGGGAGGGAGGGGGAGCGAGAGAGAGAGAGAGAGAGAGGAAAAAACAGCAGGTGGCCTTGCTAGACTCCGTCCCTGTCCAGTCTCCCATATATTCAGCTTCGTGGCCTTGGAGTTGGGCCCCCTTACAGAAGCCAAAGCAGGGACTGTATTATCTTTCTCATCGTCATTCAGTCATGCATATAATTATTGAGCACGTCAGTAGGTATACCCAGAGGGAGCCCCCAGGGACACAGAGTGAACAATGCAGATTCAGATCCCTGCCCCATAGGGTGAACCCAGAAGATAACACAGGAGGAGGTCAGCGTTGTTAGAAGGCAGCCAGTGCTTGGGAGGGTCATAAGGCAGGGAAGGAAGAACTCAAGAGGTTCGTCATCTTGGGTGGGAGCCAGAACAGGCCTCGTGGAGAAGCTGACACTTGAACAAACATGAAGGAGGTTAGGGAGAGAGCCTATAAGCAGAGAGAAGAGCCAGTGCAAAGGCCCTGAGGCAGAAGACCCAAGTGGCTGGCTGGAGGGGAATGAGTTGAAGTCAGAAGCTGGGGAGAATGGGGCGCCTGGGTGGCTCTGTCATTACACGTCTGCCTTCAGCTCAGGTCATGATCTCAGGGTCCTGGGATCGAGCCCCACGTCAGGCTCCCTGCTCTGCGGAAAGCCTGCTTCTCCCTCTCCCACTCCCCCTGCTTGTGTTCCTTCTCTCGCTTTGTCTCTCTCTGTCAAATAAATAAATAAAATCTTTAAAAAAAAAAAAAAGCTGGGGAGAAGGAAGTTTTATAGGGCTCTGGGGAAGTGGTGAGTTGGGAGCCATGGAGGGTTCTGAGGAAAGGAGGGCCAAGGTCTGGCTTTAAGAGGGTCAGTGCTGTGCGGGGAAAGAAGGCTTTGTGGAAGCTTTTGAAGGTTAGTATCAACCCTGGAATCTAGCACATGGTTTCAAAGTGACAAGGAGCCCAGTAAAGTGGGCAGTGAGGGATGGGCCTGGCAGGCTCCTGAACCTTCCTCTTGGGCACAGAGGGTGGGGTTTCTGCTGCCCACCACTCCCGGGGTAAGAAGCTGTGGCTTGGGCGCCTGGGTGGCTCAGTTGGTTAAGCGACTGCCTTCGGCTCAGGTCATGATCCCAGGGTCCTGGGATCGAGTCCCATATCGGGCTCCCTGCTCTGCGGGAAGCCTGCTTATCCCTCTCCCACTCCCCCTGCTTGTGTTCCCTCTCTCGCTGTGTCTCTCTCTGTCAAATAAATAAAATCTAAAAAAAAAAAAAAGAAGCTGTGGCTTTCTGGCACCATCTGCACATCCTGCAGATGAAGGAGTTGGCAGAAAGGGAGATGGCCAGTGCCCGCTGGACTCCAGGGGTCATGGCCAGCAGGTCCTGGCTCTGAGGAGGGGAGGAGGCCCAAGATGCAGGATGAGGTGTCAGGTGGCATGGGGTTTAGGAAGGCTCCCTGGGAGAGGCAACAAGCAGGCAGGCCCTAGAGGAGCAAGGGGTGGGGGTGGGCCTTCCAGGTACCAGGCCTGGCAGGGCCCAGTCTACGAGGGAGAGGGCCTGCATCCTGTGGTTGCATTCCTGGGAGGGGGATGGTCTCTTGCGGGTGCTGAGCCCCGGGCCGTGAGCCGGATGAGAACTGAGGTATGCTGTGGGGGGGTTGGGGGACTGTTCCATTTTTGGAGGCTGCTGCCGGAAGAGCAGCCAAGCATTTCCTCTTGTCCCTGTGGAGGGCTTGAGCGTGACTGTCCTTGGGAACTGGGTCAGCTGATGGGGGTGGGGTGGGGGTGCCCATGCTGGTGGTGTCCTCGTTGCCCCTGTCCCCAGGCGGCCAGTGCCCTCAGTGATCTGAGCCCACAGAGTCCCCCGGGCCCCCGAAGCAGAGGTCCAGAGAGGTTACGAGCCTGCCAGGGGCCTCACAAAGGCCACGTGACCTGAGAGCCACTACCTGGAGACAGATGTGAAGTCGGAATCCCAGCTGCACCACTGAGCTTGGGCCAAGTCACTTCCCCTGTGTGGGCCTCAGGTTCCTCATCTGTGGCACAGATGCCAGCTGCTAAGGGGCTCGCTCTTGAGGGACACGTGGGAGCACCCACGGGGCTTGGCTGGAGCCAGCAGGGGCTGCGTGTTGGCCCCGGCTGGTTAGGTCGCAGTGATGGGATGGCGAACCTCTTCGCCCTCATTTCTTTCTGCCTCGCTCTGCGTCTGAGTGGAGATTCTAGAGCTGCTGGGCCTCCTCTGTCAGGCTCCATCTCCATCCTCTCTTTTGAGGCAGCTGATGGTGTGTCTGTGCTGGGATTTGTGTAGCCAGGTCTCCTCCTGGTGGACATCAAGGCGACGTCTCGTTCTTTCCTCTTAGAGATGACACGGCTGCATGCATCTCTGCCTCTGTAGTGGTGCAGTGCTTTGGGCTGTTTGCCAGCGTGTCTGACTTCCATTTTCTTTGTAGCATCACTGCTGAGCCGTGGTTTCTGAGCCTACGGGGTCTCCCCTTCCCAATATTTACCACAAAAATTGGAACATATGGAAAAGTTGAGGAATTATACAGCAAACACCTGTAGGCTCAGTCCCTACATCTGAGGACAAACATAGTTTATTCTTGCTTTATCCCGTATCTAATGGGCCCAGCACTCACCGTTAGTCACTTGGCTCAGAAGGCGTGAAGAGGCCTCCTCTGCCCACTTCAGGCCCTGCCCAGAAAGCGGTTCTCCTGAGGGGTTCGTGTCTAGGTGGGGGGCCCTGGGAACAGCCAGAAGGTGAGGAGAGCCAGACGGGCTTTGATGAGGCCAGCAGCTGCGCCCTGTTCCCCATCCTGTGCACACGCTCGGGGAGGAAGGACAGATGGGCCCCAAGGGCGCGCGTCTGGGATCTTGGCGAGCTGGACAGTGCTGGCAGCTCAGGATCCCACTAGGACAGCGGCTTGCATCTCCTTTGACCCACAGCAAGGGGGTTTCTGTGTCACAACTCTGGACTCAGTCTCACGGGTAACACCGAGGAAGCAGCTCCCTCACACGTACGCCACCTGCTGTCCGGTGACGCATGCCCGTATTTCCCCTTGTGTCCTGTTCATCCAAAAGTGACAAGTGCTGGTTACACCCACCTGTTGGTTGTTTTGTTTTGTTTTGCTTTTCTCATAGCGCGTCATGACGTTTCGTTTCGCAAAATACTTCACGAGAGTTTCTGTTCCCCCCAGGGGACAGGATCTTTGCTGGTTTTGTTCCCTGAGGAATTCCCTGAGGTCCGGAAGGGGGCTCGGCTGTAGGAGCGCCCCCTGCAGATATTTTCTGCGAGGATGAATCTGTGGCTCCCCAAATTCCTGGAGCCACTGTGACTGATTCTTCGCTTTCTCTGCTTGACAAGACACCTGTCCCAGAAGGCCATCAGCTCCCTGCCCGCAAGCGAGACTACTTCTCTTTCTCATTTTGAGCATCTTTCTTCCTTTTTCAGAATATGCTGAGTTTTTGCACTGTAAGTCCAAAAAGTTTACAGACTTTGATGAAGTCCGGCAGGAGATCGAAGCGGAGACTGACAGGGTCACGGGGACCAACAAAGGCATCTCCCCAGTGCCCATCAACCTGCGGGTCTACTCGCCCCACGGTAGGCAGCACAGGCGCAGACCCTTTGGGTGTCGGGGCAGAGGGGAGCCGACTCTGTGCCACTCACGGGTGGGGTGGCCACACTCTCACAAAAAATATGACCCCTTCCATTTTTCTTCACACGCACACAGCCCTCTTGATCTCTGTCTTCCCATTTTTTGATAGGAATGTGGTACTGAGAAATCAGTCTCAGCTCTCAGGAAACACAGCATGCTGGAAAGACTGTTGGGAGTGGTGGGGACTGGGGCAAATCGCAGCTGTATGCCCCTGTGGAAAGGGGTGGCCATGGTGTAGTTCCCAGGTCACGGCGGCCACATAGTGACACCAGCCCAGGGTAACCAGGTCTTCCGGGCCTTACAGAGGAGCCAGATAGCCAGTCTTCTCTGTAAAATGTTCTGATTAAAAAAAACTCCCATCATTTACCTAGCACCGCCTGCCACCAAGTACAACTTGTGGCCCCGGGGCATAGATTGCTAACTCAAATGGCATTTGGAGAATTTTCTAGCAGACTCTGAACTCCTCAGCATGAGTTCTTGGAGTTTTAAAATTGATTTATTTTTGAATAAATGATGCCTGTACACAGCACAAAAATACAAATATTATGAAAGGGTATAGAGCAAAAACCTACGCTGCCCTCAGTATTACGAACATATTTTATATTCTCACTCCTGAGTCAGTTATGAACATGTTTGTGTGTATATCATGCTTGTGTGTTTCACCGCTTTTATTCAAGTTGTAGCATAATATAAAATGCCTCTTCTTTGTATGAATACATCTCAGAGTGTGTCTCTTATCGGAGTATCATCTTTTTGTTTTTATGGTAAACATTGGTAAACAGCAGCCTTTGGTCATGGCTGAATTGATGGGCCAAAATTTATTTAGCCACTGAGAGCAATTCCAGGCTGCCAATGCAAATGTCCCGATTTAAAACTGTATCACTGCAATAGAGAGAGGCTGTCTGTAGGAGGGGGCCCTCGAAGAGGAGCTGCTGGATCCAAAGGTGTGATCTGGTTGGAGGGCAGGAGGAATCCTGCAGGCAGACCCCTCCCAGCACTTGGGGAAGTGGGCTGGGTAGCTGTGGGGCCGTGCCTGCCTCCCCTCCTCTGTCTCTGATGACCTTTCCCTCTGGTTTCCCTCTCAGTGTTGAACCTGACCCTCATCGACCTCCCGGGTATCACCAAGGTGCCTGTGGGGGACCAGCCCCCAGATATCGAGTACCAGATCAAGGACATGATCCTGCAGTTCATCAGCCGGGAGAGCAGCCTCATTCTCGCCGTCACCCCTGCCAACATGGACCTGGCCAACTCGGACGCTCTCAAGCTGGCCAAGGAGGTCGACCCACAAGGTAACCACTGAGCCCTACCGTAGCCGTTCCTCTCCCGAGGGCCTGGATGCATGGCAACTTGCCCAGCATCCTTGATTCCAGGTCACTGGTGTTCTCTTTGGCATATGACCCCTAGGAAAAGGCCCTCCTGGGATACAGCATCTCCCGTGGGGACCAGCAGTGCCGGAGGGCTGCCCCTGGGAGGCTGTTGTGTGGCAGTTGGGCGTTTCTCCTCAGCTTGGTCCCCCTCAGTCAAAATGGCAACAGCAATCCTAGCCTATAGAGCTGCTGAGAGGACTAGAGATGTCCCTGTAACCGCTCAGGGGCCAGGCAGAGAAGGTAAAAGGTTGATGAGTTAGTGAAGCCAGATGGGGCAGTAGGGATCAGTGGGGACTGTGGCGTCTCTGGCTCGGGGCATTCCGGGTCAAACTTTTCCTTGGGCCATTTATTAAGTACCTGTCAGTTAAGTACCTGATACATGCCAGGCTCTGTTTTGGCCTTGGGGACCCTGCAGGGGACAAAGTTGACAGGGCCCCTGCCACTGGTGAGTTGATGTTCCAGGGAGGGAGACAGAAAACAGTAAGAAAATAAGCAGGTGGGGCAGTTTCAGCCAGAAGTAAGCACTGGAGGAAAATCCAACCCTTTGAGAGTGGCTGGGGTTGGGGGTGTGGGGGTCAGAGGCCACTGAAGATGTGAGGTTTCAGGCAAGACCAGAATGATGAATGATGAAAAGAGGCAAAATCCAGGAAAATGGCCAGTGATGCTAAATAGGCTGGGCCGGATTTGAGCCTGGGGTGCCCAGAACATGGTGAGGAGGCCATTGTGGCTGGGGCAGAGGAGACGACGTGGAGGGGGTGCGACCGTCCAAGGGGCCTTGGTGGCTGCCGTGGGGAGCTGGGTGTGTCCTGCATGTGTTGGTGGTTGTGGAGTGGGACACACACTGAAATACGATTTGCAAAATGCCTCTGACTGCCTGATTCCATGGTGGTTCGGAGGGAGTCGGGGACCAGGGAGGAGCTGGGGAAAGACGGGCTCTGGCGCTCCGCTCCCTGGCTTCTGGTCCCCAGTCCGGCCCGAGGACGGCCAGTGGAGGGATGGGAGCTGATGGCCCTTTCACACGCTGGACTGTGAGCTTTTCAGAGTCGAGGGCGGTGCTCCGAGTATCTTTGTCCCGAGAAGGACACGCTGTGTCCCCGTGGTCATCCCAGGCATGGTCTCCCAGGAAAGGCCTCACCTATCCGTGGGCCCCCCACAGGCTCCCCGTGCCCCCGGTCCAGTCCCATGGATAGAGCATGATTGTGACAGAGATGCCACAGAGGCTTGATCGGGTGGTAAGGAAATGGGCGTGGGTTCAGTTACACTTGTAAACTCAATGTTGGCTCTTTTTCTGGCTTTGGAAGTGTTCATAATTATTACCCCCAAAATGTCACCGTTATAAAACACAGAATCTAAGAAGCGACCGCTCCCCTTCCCCTACAGAGATACCAGTGGCCACGCCTCAGAAATAGCCTCTCATAGTTTGTTCTCCCGTGTAAACTCACATTTTAAAAAATGCGGTGATCTTTCCTTATTTTTCTGTACACTGTGTGTGTGTGTTTCCCTGTTACCATCGGGACGCATGTGCACAGCATCCACCTAGCTGGCCACTCTCACCTCTTCTTTGTTCATAAATGATCCTCCAGTGAAATGCAGCATTTCCGGTAGAGTCCAGGCCTCCAGGCCTCCTCCCCAGTCCCCCCCCCCCTCTGCCTCTCCCCTCCCTGCCTGGCACAAGCTTTGTGGGTATTCACAGCTGTGGCCCCTTCACCCTCCAAAAAGGTGATGGCACCTCACAGCCAGATATGAACAGGCAAGAGCACCAGGGAGAGCACAACTCTCAGCCCCACGAAGCCCCCCTTAGCACCCTCTAGAGATCTCCCTGGGCTTCCTGTGTGTCACACATATGCACACGTACACACACGCATGCACGCGCGCGTGCGCGCTATCACAGAGGATCCGCAGGCCCACCAGGGCCAGCTGATCTGTAGGTGAGCAGCTTTGCTAGGAGGGTTCCCTTGATTCGAGGTGACCTGGGGACAGGAGGAATCCGATGAGGTGGTTTCCAGAGTGGAATTTTGGCCATTCAGGTGCAAGGTAACCCTAGAAACAGTCGCCGTGGTTTTGCGTATGATGTTGGGACTTTGCGGGTCAGTCAGAGAGCACAGCATGGAGACTGAGCCTGGATTTTGAGTTTTCATGAGGTCTTCCCCTGACACTGTGGCAGCAAGACACTGTCGCAGGTCACAGGAATGACAATGACGGTGGCCAGTATTTACTGATTGCATGTTTGTCACAAGCCAGTTTATCTTCATGGGCAACCCTCTGAGATTGGTGTGGCTGTTGTCTTCACTTGACATGAGGGAAACTGGGGTCCAGGCAGGTGACGTTATAGCTTGTCCCAGGTCTCACAGCTTGGAAGTGGAGATCCCCCCTCCCCAGGCTGCCAGCCCAGGCTCCTCCCTCACGGCATCCTCTGACCTCTGGGCTCTTTCAGGCCTGCGGACCATCGGCGTCATCACCAAGCTCGACCTGATGGACGAAGGCACTGACGCCAGGGACATCCTGGAGAACAAGCTGCTCCCCTTGAGAAGAGGTGCGGTTGGGCGGGGAGCTGGGAGCCATGGAGGGCGGTGGCTGGGAGGAGGTTCAAATGACAATGTTTTTGTCCTTATCGTTACCGAAACCTGGACCGATGCCAGGAAGTATGCACAAATAAGCACCCACCACTGCCTGTTTCCCCACAGCCCAGAGTAACTGCTTTTTCATGTCTTTTTCTTCTGATTTGTACACGTTGACTTTCCATTTACACAGTTAACACCTGCTCACTTGGGGAACATAAACAAACCTACAGAAAAGGGAAACCAGAGTCATCCACAGCACCCCCTCTCCCACTAGTTCCTACCTTGTGGCTCTCCTCCCAAAAATGTTCCCCAGGATGCATAATTAATTAATTAGCTTCTTTTCTTCCTTTTCCTTTTCCTTTCCTTTCCTTTCTCCCTCCCACCCTCCCTTCCTTCCTTCCGTCCTTCTGATTTATTTATTTATTTGAGAGAGGAGGGGTGGTGGGGGAGAGAGAGCGTCTCAGGCAGACTCTGCATTGAGGTTGGAGCCCGACACGTGGCCGGATCTCATGACCCTGAGATCACGACCTGAGCTTGAAACCAAGAGTTGGATGCTTAACTGACTGCACCACCCAGGGGCCCCAGGATTCATAACTCCTTCCTTCCTTCCTTCCTTCCTTCCTTCCTTCCTTCCTTCCTTCCTTCCTCCCTCCCTCCCTCCCTCCCTCCCTCCCTTCCTCCCTCCTTCCCTCCCTCCTTCCCTCCCTCCCTTTCTTCCTTCCTTCCTTCCCTTTCTTTCTTAGATTTTACTTATTTGAGAGAGAGAGAGCTCCCGAGTCGGAGGGGCAAAGGGAAAGGGAGAGAGAGAATCCCAAGTAGACTCCCTGCTGAGCATGGAGCCTGATGTGGGGCTCGATCCCATGACCCTGAGATCATGACCTGAGCTTGAAACCAAGAGTTGGATGCTTAACTGACTGAGCCACCCGGGTGCCCCAGGATTCATAATTTTTATTAATGTTCATGCTTACTTTCTATTTGAACATTTAAAAAACATTCTTGAAAGGAGAGAGAGAAGTACGAGGAGCCCCCATGGACCCAGCCTTAGTGTTACCAACTGTACACAGCTAATCTCAAATCCCTGAATGTCCTCCCCTTATTTGCTTCCTGGGGGACTACAAAGCAAATCCTTGGCATCATATCATTTTACACATAAATACCTACGTTTCTGGTTGAACAGCTCCCTCACCAGCCCCTTTTTTTCCCCTCTTATACCATTTTTTGTGGAAGAAACCAGATCGTGGCCCACACTTGGGATTGGGCCAATTGTTCCCTATAAATTGGTAATTAAATCTAAATGGAGAACCTGATAAGGTTCAGGTTTAGGATCAAGTTTAGATCTTCTGACAGGAATAGCCTAAATATTTTTCTTCTCAAAAAATTAGAATAGCAAATACTTATTAAGTGTCGGTTACGTACTAGGCACTGCTCTGTGCCCTTGATGTGTGCGGGCGAGCTCATTGAATCCTGCTAACAATCCAGATTATGCAGTGGCTCTGTTCCTATCCCCATTTTATGGATGAAGAAACTGAGGCACAGAGAAGCTGAATACCTTGTCCCAGCTCACAAAAGTAGGATGTGACAGAGCTGGTTTGGAATGCCGGCTCTCCAGTGTCCTGCCACTTTGTGACCTACTTTTCCATTTCACTGAGCAGAACAGCAGAGTGTTTCCCCATGACAGGCAAATATTCTTCAAGGTGACTTCAAGAGGTCCTGTGGAATCCCTTATATGAGGATTTGTGGGCCGTTACTCAATCCCTATTTGTTGGACACTGAGGTTATTGCTGTTTGTCACTGTGGCATGGTGTTGAGTGTCCATCTAGGCTTTAATTTTTAAAAAATTTTTAAGCCATTTTCTTAATTGCTTTCCTTTCTTGCCCCATTCCTTCCCTCGGGGGATCTGCTGTCAGCTGTAGGCACCCTCGGCACGCCATTTAGATCTTTTCCTTGGCCCCCACAGATTCCCTCCTCCAGGTGTGGGATGGGCATGGGACAACATTCGGACCTTGGTTTCCAACCTTCCCCCATCCGTGCTGAGCCATTGAGTAAGGAGAGGTGGCTGCCAGGGTCAGGAGCCAAAGAGTGCATCTGCATCAGAGGTTTAGGAAGGAAGGGTTGGTGCCGAAGAGGGAAGCAGACCCCACATGTCCCCATCCCCTCTGCCAGCCACCCCCACCCCGTGCTCTTCCCACATGTACTGGGGCCTAAATTTTAGTCCCCGAAGGATGCTACCTGGGCTCAGCATTGGTGCTGGGTGGCTGGATGACACAGACCTCTTCAGCTTCCTTCCTCCTCCCTCACTGTTGTCTGTGTCTGCCCTCCTCTGTCCTCTCTGTTTCTAAGAAAGTCAGCCCTTCCTCGCCCCACTCTGTCTGGCTCCCAACTTATGCCCTCAGGCCTCCCACCCTCAGTGTTCTCCTCTTGTCCTGTGCCTTTTAGAATCTCCCAGCTGCATCCTTTTTCTTGACTTACAGAAGACTCAGAGCTCCTGTGCTTTTAGGAACCAGAATCCCAGCCAGACCACTGTCTCTGCTCCCTGCTGTTTCCTCCTGCTTACTGTTGTGTGGATGATAGTGAGTTTGGGCTTCTCACCAGTCTGGGCTCACATCTGAGTTCTCCTGCGGCCCCTCTCTGTGACCTCACCTTGGTCATTTCCCTTCATCTGTAAAATGGACATAATGGCAAAGATGGAGAGAATGAAAGGTAACCAGTCCTGCACAAGACTTGGCAGGATAAATGGCAGGCAGACACCACTCCCCTCCTCCCCAAGGGAAAGCTTGAATGCCCCCCACTGAGAGCGGGGTATATCTGTGTATGGATCTCTTTGGGCCTTTTGCCACCTCTCCCCAGTCTACCTCTCCAACTTTCATTATGTCAGTCAGGATGAAAACAATCCCCCCGTCTGTTTATTGAGCACCTACCGTGGGTCATGCCACTCGGCTGAGTTCTTGGTGTCCCATGACACCCACCCACACACCCATATTGCTGGGCGCTTTGCATCCACACTTGGGGACCCATGACTATTCTGGATTTTTTTTTTTTTTAAGTAGGCTCAATGCTCAGGGCGGAGCCCAACATGGGGCTTGAACCCACAACCCTGAGATCAAGACCTGAGCTGAGATCAAGAGTCGGACTCTGAACTGACCGAGCCACCCAGGTGCCCCTGTTCTGGTTTTTTGAACACCATCCCCATTCTCTTCTCTTCCAGTTGCTTCATGTCCGAAGAGGGCAGATCTTTTCTTCACATTAGCATTTTGATCTTAAATCCTGTTTTCTATGATTAAAGAATTCTAGAATGGTTCCAAAGGTCGTCCAGCCCCGCCCACAAGTCCCATTTCTCATGTAGTCATGGTTACCATTTTCTTGTGTCTGATACAAAAAATTTTAACCCAAATACAATCATCTCTAAAAAGCTTCCCTCCCGTTGGCTCCAAAGCATTAGCCATCATTCCCACCTGCCCGCCATGTGTGGTTTTGGACTTTTTTCTGTTCTGTTCTATTCATTTCTCTGTATATACATATCCAACCTTTACAAACATAACAGCTGTAGAACAGGTTTTATATATTTTATTTATTTATTTTTAAAATATTTATTTATTTGACAGAGAGAGACAGCGAGAGCAGGAACACAAGCAGAGGGAGTGGGAGAGGGAGAAGCAGGCTTCCCGCCGAGCAGGGAGCCCGATGTGGGGCTCGATCCCAGGACCCTGGGATCATGACCTGAGCTGAAGGCAGACGCTTAATGACTAAGCCACCCAGGTGCCCCTAGAGCAGGTTTTAATACCTGGCAAGATAGCTGGTCCCTCGGGCACCTGGATGGCTCAGTTGTTAAGCGTCTGCCTTCAGCTCAGGTCATGATCCCAGGGTCCTGGGATCGAGCCCCACATCGGGCTCCCTGCTCGGCGGGAAGCCTGCTTCTCCCTCTCCCACTCCCTCTGCTTGTGTTCCTGCTCTCGCTGTCTCTCTCTGTCAAATAAATAAAATCTTAAAAAAAAAAAAAAAAAAAAGATGAGCTGGTCCCTCTCCCCCTTCTTTTTTGAGGTGGTTTTCTTGTCTCTAAAGCTCAGTTTGGGGGTTTCATCTTCTCCAGAGCTTTCCTCTGTCCCCCACCTCACACCAGGCCGGGCGTCACCCCTCCTTCCTCCAGACACTTCTGTTGCTTTTCGGGACTGCTCTTTGTGTTCATGTTCTCCGCGTTTCTGAGGAAACGGTCTGGCTTGTGGCCCGGTCTGTGAGTGACCTATGGGACAGGGTCCATGGTGGGCATCCAGGCACCTTGGCCTGCCTGGCACTGCCCCTGCCCTGACCGTCTGTCCCCACAGGCTACATCGGCGTGGTAAACCGCAGCCAGAAGGACATCGAGGGCAAGAAGGACATCCGTGCGGCGCTGGCAGCCGAGAGAAAGTTCTTCCTCTCCCACCCGGCCTACCGGCACATGGCCGACCGCATGGGCACCCCGCACCTGCAGAAGACCCTGAATCAGGTACGGCCAGGGTTTTGTGCCGGTGTAGTCTGCTACGCTGCTGGCCGTGGTCCAGAGCAACATGGGTCCCAGCCACATTTGGTTCGGGGCCTGACGAAGGGGGGTTGTTCCGTGAGTCTCTAGCGGCACAATTATCTCCATTGCTGTTATTGTTGCTTTTATTTTAATTATAATTAAATACTTGGAATTGTCTAATCAGCGTACCCAGAGGTTTACATACAGTTCCTGGTGTCGGTGACCTGGTGACAATGGCCTGGCCCTCACCAAGGCAGGGTGCCCAGGAGCGCTGGACGGGACCTCTGCGGGGCTGAAGCCTAGCCCCACCTCTGACCAGGTGGCCCAGCCTGTCTGAGCCCCTGTCCCCTGGGTGTCAGCTGGGAACCATCACTGGCCGCTCTTTCTGTACCGGGAACGTATTCTCAGCTTTCAGAAACCACGAGCATGCTGTGAGGTGCCCCCGTCTGCCCCCCCTTCCACCCGCGGGACCCACTGTCAACTGTGCCTGCTCTTCTTTCTGTCCATAGAAGCAAAAAGGACTTTCAAGAATCACAGTTCTCCCTTTCTTACCGTAAAGGATGACGTAGTTGTGGATGCTTCTCCCCCCCCCCCCCCCCCCCCCGCCCCGCATTTGGGTTTTTCTGCTCAGTGCTGTCTTCTGGAGCGCTGGCCGGGCCGAAAAGCACCCTTCCCCGTTCTTTCTCGTGGCTGCGTCGTGGTCTCTGAACGCACGGGCCACAGGCTGTCCCGCCAGGCTCTCTTTGGAGAGCGACCACGAAGGTGGCCGTTAATGTGAATACCATCATACGGCTCGTGTGTGGATTTCTCTGGAGAGTAAAATCCCTGATGGGGGATTACGTAGGCACGCTGTGACAGGCCGTGTCTGTCCTTAGGGTCAGTCCTGGTTTGTCCACCCAGGGTTGCAAGATGTGCCCTTTGGATACTTGGTGGCAGCTTCCCAGAAGGGGGGAGGAACTCAGAGCCACAGTCAGGCAGGCGGTGGGGGCACAGTGGCAACGCCCAAGCAGGGCTGTGTCCTCAGGAAAGGCATATTTCGAATGTGGGGGCGCAGCCTCGGAGCACGTCCCCACATGAAGGCACGATGGGGGCCAGGAAGAGCCAGTGCAGAACAGGAAGGCAGAGGGGGCAGCTGAGGGGAGCAAAGGGGACGGAACGTGTCCAGTGGGAGGAAGCGGTTGGCCTGGGCGAAGAAGGGGGAAGAAGGGAAGTAAAATGCCCCGCAGTTGGTGGGGGCCTGGCTGGCCTCTGGGGGGCCTGGCTCTGCATCGTGGCACTTCCTGGAGCTGTGCCCACCCCCGCCCCGCATTTCCCCGTGATCACAGCAGGGCTGCTCTCGTGCTCTAGGATGCTGTTAGACACCGGGGTGAAGGTCTGTAGAGCGTGTAGCCTCCATGCCCCCCTTAAAGGCCTGCGGCTCCCAGAGGGGTCTGGGACCAGCCGCTGGGGCAGAGCCCCCAACCACAGAGGACTTCAGCAGGGCCATCAGATTCATAAGCACCGAGTGTGAGGCTCCCTCACACCTTTTTTGTAGCTTGAGGATGGACGCTAGTAAATTCTTGTCTGTTGTGGGAAAGATGGCAGCAAGGGCTTCTTTTCACTTTTAGGGTATTAGCTGCTTTTATGGCTTTTGTTTTGTTCCCTCCCTCCTGCCCGCGCGTCTCTCTTTCTCTCTATTAAAATAAAAAATAAAGTCATACAGCCCAAATACAGTGACCCATTTCTTCCCATGTGGTGCTGGGTCCTTTCCCCAGCGGTGGCCAGTGTCACCACTAACTGGGCTGCCTTCTAGCAACGCTCAGGGCCTGGAGAGACCACTGTGTCTGTAATGCCCCCCATCACTACCTCCCTCTCCCTCCTCCCTTCCCTCTCCCCTTTCTTTCCCTTGCCTTCCCTTACTTCTTTCCCTCCCTTAACAACGGTTTGTTTTCTGTTCTCTCTCACGTTTTCTCTCACCACCCATCCTGAGGCTCATGCTGTAACCTTTTCTGCAGCGCTGCTTCCTCTCACAACTCGTGAGCAGTTAACACCCCATGATTCCAAAGCAGAAGAGGAGAGGAGAAGAGGCCACAAGGAGAGGCCCCCTTCCTACCCGCCTGCCCCACTCCGGCCTTGCTTCCACTTTTGCTTCCCGTAGAGCTTCCTTCTCTCTGTTCGGGCAGCTAAAACTACGTTCCTCCTTTTCCCTGTCTTCCACAGAAGGAAGCACATGCTGTTACGTTCCTTTCATTGGGGAGTTTGTTTCCATCTTAGTTTATAGGGCCCGTCCCTGCGTCTCTCCATCTGCCTGTTGTTCCATGGCCCACGTGGACCGTCACCCACGGGCCAGTCCTTCAGTGCGTGGGTCCTTGGGTGGCCTCCTGGGCCTCTCACCAGAGCACTTGTGGGAGGCTGTTGCTGGTCGGCACACGTGTCATGTGGACCCTGCGGCGCGGACAGCCTGGTTAGCTGCCCTACGGGGACCACCTCTCCTTGGCCCAACCACTAGTGTGACTCCAGCCGGAGAGTTCCCTGGCTTTCTCCTGAGGCTGGGTGGTGTGCTGGGCTCAGTGGGGCATCTTGGCATCGGTCCTTGGAAGGTGCTACGGGCCGGCCCCTTCCCGGCATCCCGCCTGTCCTAACCTCTGAGTTCTGGCTTCTCTCCCTTCCCCAGCAACTGACCAACCACATCAGGGAGTCGCTGCCAGCCCTGCGGAGCAAGCTGCAGAGCCAGCTGCTATCCCTGGAGAAGGAGGTGGAGGAGTACAAGAACTTCCGGCCCGATGACCCCACCCGCAAAACCAAAGCCTTGCTGCAGTACGTGCTTCCCCCCCAAGCCCCCCAGCCTGGCTCATGGGGTCCTCTGCCCAGCCACAGGGTCCCAGGTCCAGGCTGGGTGCCGGTCCTCAGTTGTCCATCTGTTCACTTAGTGTAACATTTGTGGAGAGCCTCCTATGTGCGGGGCCCTGTCCTGAGCCCTGGGGTTGCCACAGTGAATGGGGCAGACAGCAATCCCTGCCCCGTGTGCTTAGGACGGGGATGGGGGAGGGATGGGACAGAAAATAAGTAAGAAAACACGTCGTGCATTAAATGGTGAAATATTAATGTGGGGAAGGGGCTAGGGTGCCGGGATGGGCCTGGGGGTGCCATTTAAAACAGAGTGGTCAAGAAGGCTGCGCTGAGACAGAGTCAGGCAAAGACCTGGAGAGGTCAGGGATGGGGGCCTGGCCAGTGCAGAGGCCCTGAGGCAGGACTGTGGTCTGCAGTGTTGGAGGGGGCTGTATGACAGAACAGAACGAGTGAGGGGCAGAGTGGAGGAAGGAAGGGGACGGGGCAGAGATTCAGGTCTTTGTGGGCCACAGGGAGGAATTGGGCTTTTGCTCCAAGTAAGGTGGGATCCATGGAGGGTTCTGAGCAGAGGAGGGATGGCCCTGATTCAGGTATCATAGGCGCCCTCTGGTGGCCGTGGGGAGGACAGACATGGGGGACTGGGGTGGGAGCCAGCTCTCTCTGCTCTGTCCTTGGAATTCTCACTCGGACCCTGAGTCGGTGCTCACTGTCCCAGCTAAGAGCTGTGGGGGACTCTTCACAGCCGTCCTGCTGTGAGGCAGGGGGTAGGTGTGCCCCACGATCCCAGGCTCTCTCTCTCTCAAGGCTTCTCTTGCCACTGTATTCCCAGTTTCTGGACTACCAGGAACCCTGGGTGCTTGGCTAGAGTGCGATCCAGAAACTCCCTGGCAGCTCATAAGGCAGATGGTGCCACCCATGTGGCTCCTCCCCTGGACACACCAGAGGGACACCACCCGCAATGGCCATCATAACCCTGCTGTCCGTGTCCATCCCTCCCCGCCCCCCGCCACTCAGCACTGCATGGTGGAGGGTTCAGGGGTGAGAATGCTTTTATGCTCAAACTTAACACTGTTTACTTCTTGTGGGCAAAGAGTTTCTTGGGATCTGAGATCACCCTATGCCTGCCCTCCCACCGGGTGTCCAGGGAGAACCCTATTCACTGGCAGCCACGCCTGGCTGCCCCGGCGTCTTGAAGGCATCAGCCGTGTTTGCTCACGAGCGCTGAGCATCTCTTCGCTAGCAAACTGTGCTTCATGCTGCTGGCCCAGTGGGGGCTGGTCCCTCAGTTGCAGCAGCTCCCCTTCAGGGCAGACTGCACGCAGAACTTGAGGACATCAAGAATTTGGAGGGGGGCAGAGATCCAGAAATGATTAAGGCAGACAGTGCAAGAAACTGGGGAAACAACTAGAAATGCTAAGAAAAACCAAACACTAATACACACTTTAGTTTTCCGCTGCTCACATGGTCACAGTACTAATCAGCAACACTTGGAGACCTTTTTAAGGGCTGGGCTGGGTTCCAAGGGCCCATGTGTGGTATTAACATATTTCATCAATTATGTGAGCACTTTTTAAAAAGAAAAACATTTTAACTTCCCTGAATTCAGAAGTTTGAGGTGAATCACCATTAATTAGCCAGTTTTTCTGGCATTTTTTCTTTTTTGTGGGGGTACAGACTAATAGTGCTCTTTAGGATTGGTGATTTCTTGGAGTTAATAAAATCTAGAAGTTCTTTGAATCCTCACAATGACCCCATGTGGGGACACTGTTAAGATCAACTCACTATGCAGAGGCTCAGAGGCTCAGAGGGGCAAAGACACCTGAATTGTGTGGAGGGGCTACCTTTTCACTCACAGTTCTGCCTGGTCAGGGCAGAGGTTGCTAAGCTGTGACCTCACCCCCCACTCTTACCATCTGCAAAATGGGAGTAAAAACTGCTACCCACCAATCACTGTACTGGGCCCATAGAGCGGGCCTGGCGTGTCGTGATTGCGTGCCATGGGTAGTCCTGTAATTTATTTGTTTTGGTCTACGCGTACATCGTGCTGCTAAAAAAATGAAAAGGAGCATATAAGCCACGGCTTGACTCAGAGCGTGATTCTGGAGCTGTGTCACAACCTCCCCTCTGATGTTCGGGTTCTCTTTTTCCTGGTAGGATGGTCCAGCAGTTTGGGGTGGACTTTGAAAAGAGGATCGAAGGCTCTGGAGACCAAGTGGACACGCTGGAGCTCTCCGGGGGTGCCCGAATCAATCGCATCTTCCATGAGCGGTTTCCCTTTGAGCTGGTGAAGGTAGCGCTACCGGGCTGGGCCCTCCTGACTCTGGTCAGGGCCTCCTCCCAGGCCAGGGGGTCTTGAGCTCCTGCCTCCAGGCTTCTGCCTACTGTGGGCGGAGGTGGTGGAGATGTCACCTTTGGGCTTCCTTCCCTGAGCAGGCAGCTTCGAGGTGTGCAGCAGACCCATAGGAAAGTTCCATTTTTGCCCTCTGACGAAAACCAATACACATTCTTTGCAAAATACATAGAAATCATAGGTCGATTCTCATGGGAAAATGCCCTCCTCGTGGTGAAGGGGAAAAAAAGCAGGTTAAGGAGCCAACACGTATAGCATAGCATACAGATAATATTTACAGCACCCTTCCACATGAAGGCTGTGTCTCGATGTGTGTCTTTGCATAGACAGATCTGCAAGAATACTCATAAAAATGTCAGTTGTGGGATTTGAGATTTTTTTTTATTTGCTTGAAGTTTTATGCTTTTCATACATCATTTTTATGAAAACCAGTAAAATTATTTTCAGTAGAAGATCAAAAGCTAAAGGGATGAAAACACCCATAATCCTAACATCTGCAGACAACTCCCGTTAGCATCTCGGTGTTTGCCCTTTCAGGATTATTTCTGTGCAAACGGGTAAGTCCCCAGCATACACACAACACAGCACATCTGCTCATCCATACTTGAAAAACGATTTATTGTGTCTCTGTACCCTGCTTTTTTCATATGGTGGCCATCTTTCCAAACCAATCATTTACATTTCATGCATTGCTAATGGCAAGATAATATCTTATGGATGTCCCATCATACATTGAACCAGTCTCCCATTATTAGACATTTAAGTTGTTTTCACATTTTTTAGCAGTTACGAATAGTTCTATGAACATAACTAATTCTTATGAATTCCTCGAGGTAGGTTTCTAGACCATTTAAAACTGCCTGAGAGTATAGTTACGTGTTTGGAGGACCTTGATTGGTACTGCCAAATAGTCCATAAAAAAGTTTATGTGAATTCATGTTCCCTCTGAGAGAGAGTGAGAGTGTTCATTTCAAACCATCCTCGCTGAAATTGGGTTTTAATGTTTTTAAAAATTTTGACCAGTGAAATAGTCTGTCGTGTGAAAACAGCCACACACAGGACATACGTTCCCCAAATACACACCTGTTGTGGGGGTGCCGCAGGTACCTCTTTGCATGTGAGTGATTTGTCTGCTCTCAGATGGAGTTTGACGAGAAGGATTTACGGCGCGAGATCAGCTACGCCATTAAGAACATCCACGGAGTCAGGCAAGTTCCAAGGGGAGAGCTGCCATGTTCCCTTCAGCTCCGCGGCGCCACTCTCCAGCCAGTTGGTCCCCTATCCCTCCAGGTGCCCTGAGTGTGAGGCCTGGAGAGGGCTCCTGGGTGGTTTTTGGTAGCTTTAAGTTCTCCTGTGGGCCTCCAAGGGCACTCGAGGGCGGATGTGCTGTCTTGTGTGGATCTGTTGTAGGCCACGGGGCTGCTTGCCGCCCTTGGGTTAAATGTAGGTTAAACTGCCCAGTCAGTTGGCATGAGCCCAGCTTAGAAAGCTCACTGTAGCTTTGCCCCGGGGGGTTGCGGGGAGCCAGAGCTGAGTCACGATTATAGGAACCCAGCATGCGTCCCCATCACAGGTCCCCCGTGAGACTCCTAGGTCCCCTCTGTTATCCGACAAAAGTAGTCACTCTGGTTGTCCAGTCTTCCATCAACCCTGGGGTCCTCGGGTCATCCTGTGGGTTTCCAGGCAGTGGATGCAGGCATCCGACCCCCAGACCTGACTCAGTCTCGGGGCCCTGGCCCGTGCCTATGAAATTGCTGACCGTGCTTTGTTTCTCTCTGACTTATCTCCCCTACCCCCGGGTACGGATGGTTTTAGGACCGGGCTCTTCACCCCGGACTTGGCATTCGAGGCCATTGTGAAAAAGCAGGTCGTCAAGCTGAAAGAGCCCTGTCTGAAATGTGTCGACCTGGTTATCCAGGAGCTAATCAATACAGTTAGGCAGTGTACCAGTAAGGTATTGGGCCCTTGGCAGGGTGACTCCTGGCCTTGGAAGCGGGGGTATGGGGGTTTGGTATCAGGCTCCCAGTGCTGCTCCAGCCTTTGCCCTTCCCCCCACCCAGATTGCCTCAGTTTCCAAGAATGTGGCCTTCTCCCTGGGGCTCGGGCGGCGGCGTTGGACTGGGTGCGATGTCTGGGAGGGAGGGGGGGTGCGCCAAGCCTCCAGAACTGGCCTGACTGGTGGGCAGGGCTCCCTGGGACCCTGATACCAAGCCTAGCATGTGTCTGATGGACGTGGGGGTTTCGTTGGGCTGTCGCTTTGCTGCCTTCTGGGAAGCAGAGAGGGACCCCGCGTCAGCTGTTGGGAGGCCAAGCTCCCTGAATCCCCCCCCCAAGCCGTCACCCCTTCTTAACGAATGCCTGGCACCCTCAGGCTTTCTGGAGCCAGCCACTTCTCTGTCCCCAAGGCACTAAGAGAGGTCCGAATGCTGACAGCAGACTGAGTGGGTGTCCGGCCCAGCAAAGCTGGCTCCGCTCCTTGCTGCCTCCACCAGCAGCCCTGGCTCCCTCCGGGTGTGGAGCTGTCCCCCCAGGCAGCACGTCCTCCCAGCCACTAGGCCCCAGGCATCTGTGTGCTGGTGTTCACGGGCCACCATCTCTGGCCGGCGGGACGCCCTGGGCTCCCCCGCGGTCCTGGTTCCCAGGGCAGCACGCTTTGGCCGGACAGCTGAAGTCCTTCCCAGCGGGCGGTTTATGCTTGCACGTCCGCAGAGGCCCCAGAGCCCTGGGTCAGTCTCCTAAGGCAGGGAAACTCTGCTTGAGCCTTCTGTCTCAGTCTGGAACAGCCCACATTTGCTTCTTAAGCTTCTTCGATTAGAAAAGGGAGAGAGAGAAAAACCTAGATGGGGTGGAGATTATTGTCCCAGAGTCCCCTGTCACAGGTGTGAAAATTCGAGGGCTTCACATTCCCTTCGCCGTCTGAATGGTGATACTGACCCCCAGCCCCACCCCGGCCCCAGCCTGCCCTCCGACCCAGGACTCCTCCTTGATCTGAAGCAGCTTCCGGGGCAAATGCGGGCACAGGCTCCTACTTGCATGTCACTAACCAGCTGACTCTCCTTTCTTCTCTTTCTGTCTCCCATCCCACGTGTGTGGCCTGCACTGTCCCTGGGTGTCTTTCTACCTCATCCCGCCCTCCGCATGACCCAGGACGGGGCTCTTCACCCCCGACATGGCCTTTGAAGCCATTGTGAAAAAACAGATTGTAAAGCTTAAAGAGCCGAGTTTGAAGTGTGTTGATCTCGTGGTCTCAGAGCTGGCCACGGTCATTAAAAAGTGTGCCGAGAAGGTAACCGAAGGTTTTGTTGTCACCTGCGCATTTGTCCCGCATCTCCTCTCCCCCCATGTTAGTCTCCACCTGCGCATCTGGAAAGTCTGCCTCAGCAGGCACCCCCTTCCGTGGGCCACCTTTTGCTTGGCAGCATCTCAACTTTGCCTGGCAGACGAGAGGGGGGAGTCGCAGTGCCTAGGTGTTCCACGTTTCCAGTTTGGGCTCTGATGGGGACGGGAGGCCTGGGGTGTTGCCAGGGACAGTCACCAAGCAGGCAGTGGGGACGAGCGGCGCGCCTGTTCCCGGAACCCCTAATTAGAGGAAGAGGGTCTCCACCCGTCACCCAGCGTGAACTGTGATTGGTGTGCGGACCTGCGAGTTTGTGTGTTAAGGGGCAATTCAGAGGCTTTCCACTAGTGACTTTGACCGTCCGCTCAGTTTTCCCCAACACGCGGACTTAACCCAAACCTTGGAGGGTGGGCTTCTCTGTGTTTGGTTCAGTTAGGATCGGGGAAGAGCCTTCTGTAAGGAGGTCCCTCTGAGGTAGATAGCCCAGATGCCGCTCCCGTCATCCTAGAACAGGCGCTACTCACTCACGAGCTGGGCGAGAGTTCCCACCCCACTGGCCCGCTGGCCCTGATTAGGCTTGGTGTCCTTGCTCTCACCCCGTGCTGGGCGGAGGGGGTGGCCATCACTCTCGGGCAGTAGACACACACCACCCACTTTCTCTTGCCACTTTCCACCTTCAGATCCACTCTCAAAAAGCATCTCTGCTCGTGCGTGGGCGCCCTGTCACTCTGTCTGGCACACCGTCGCCCCACCGTCCCCTTCTTGTCTCCCAGCTAGGGCAGCTATGAGACAGGAGTGCGGTGGGGACTCGGTAGGCCCACCCCTGGTCACTTCCCTTCCCCCGTGTTCTCTCTGTGGTTCATGTTGTTTCCTGTGCCACGAGGACTCAACCAATGCCACCACCCCCCCCAACCCCCAGCTCAGCTCCTACCCCCGCTTGCGAGAAGAGACGGAGCGAATCGTCACTACCTACATCCGGGAACGGGAGGGGAGAACCAAGGACCAGGTAATTGGCTTTTTGTTTGACTTTTCAGGTATAATTTATGTGTGTAATTTTTTTAATGTGCTTAAATCTTGAGCATACATTGCCTTGAATAATGACAGATGTGTAAAGCAAGGTGACCCCCACCTCAGTCAGACCCCCACCTCCGTGACCCTCAAAATTCCTGTCCTTTGCCCCACCGCCAACCCCAGCCCCCAGGCCCTGGCAACAACTGGTCTGCTCCCTTGTCCAGAATGTCACTCAAATGGACGCATGTAGTATGTAGCATCTTGGTTCTGCCCTCCCTCACTCAGCGTAGAGCGTTCAGGACTCATCCCTGTTGTACGGGGTGTTTGCGAAGGTTGTTGCTGTTGATCGCTCAGTGGTGTCCCGTGGTGTGCGTGGGCCACAGCTTACTTACCCGTTCGCCCAGCAGAGGATGTGTGGGTGCTTTTTAGGTTTTAACAGTTCCCTCGTGGAGACCGTCCAGGCACACACAAGGACAGAGAGTGGGGCCGGTCCCCACACCGCTGTGGCACGGGTCTCACCTGTCACGTGCCCAGTGAGCCCACGGCTGTCCTTTCGTCCCCGTGGGACCCTCATCTGGTCTCGGCCCCTCCCCCCAGTCGTCCACCGTGACCTCTTCGCCGGTGTTTGTTCAAACCAGAACAGGCCCCCGTGTTGGGTTCGGGTGTGATGCCCCCCGTGTCACCATCAGTGGAGCAGGACATGGCTCATTTGTCCTTCAGAGGGTCCCCCAGTCAGCCTGCGCCCCAGCCCATGTGGCTTCTGTAGCCCGGAAGTTGTATCAAAAGCTTGAAAGATTCCAGTTTTGTTGTCATCAGGGACGTGGCTGTCCCTTCGCCACGCCAGAGTGCCTGGTTGTCCCACGGCCAGCACCTCTGGGCGCCGGCCCAGGGCTCTGGCCCATGGCGCTCAGGCTTATAAAACCAGCAACAGTGGCTCCCATGCACAGAGCCCCCCAGCATTTTCCAGCAATCCCACAAGGTCCAAGTGCCTGGCGTGTTTCACGCTTGAGTGCTCAGAGGCACAGTGAAATGACAGGAAGAGGCAGGGTGTTGTGTAAAGGCCTGTCCCTTAGCTGAGATGACATCCTGACTGGCTCCTAGTCGCCTGGGTTTGTGTGTTCCATTCTCATGCCCTCACCTGGCCAAATTGCCTTCGCTGGGTTTTTGTTTGTTTCTTTTTTTGTTTGTTTTTTTAAGATTTTATTTATCTGACACAGAGAGAGCGCGCGCACAAGCAGGAGGAGTGGCAGGCAGGGGAGAAGCAGGCTCCCTGCTCAGCAGGGAGCCTGATGCGGGGCTCGATCCCAGGACCCTGGGGTCATGACCTGAGCCGAAGGCAGACACTTAACTGACTGAGCCACCCAGGCGCCCCTAAATATTTTATTTATTTATCTGTCAGAGAGAAAGAACAAGCAGGGGGGAGCGGCAGGCAGAGGGAGAAGCAGACTCCCCTCTGAGCAAGGAGCCCGACGCGGGGCTCGATCCCAGGACCCTGGGATCATGACCTGAGCTGAAGGCAGACGCTTAACTGACCGAGCCACCCAGGTGCCCCTGCCTTTGCTGTTTTAATGTAGCACTTACAACACGCCAGGCGCTACTCTAAACATGCTGTGAATTATTTAACCCTATGCAGTCGGGCCTCTCGTTGCCCCTTCCCACTGTTCAGTAACCTGTGGCCAAGGGTCCCACCACCAGGCAGGGGCCGAGCGAGACTGCAGCCCAGGTGGTGAGCCCCAGAGGCTGTGCCTGAAGCCGCCACACGGCTGCCTCACTTTGCTCTGTTGGCCCAGGCTTGCTTTTTTGTGAGGCCCTGAAGGTTCAAAGTACCCATGCCCCCTTCCCTCTGCAGATGTACCCCAAGGTATGTATGTGCCTGGGAAGCAGTATGGTTCCAGCTCCCCCTGCTGGTGGGTGTGGGAAGGGCTCCCGCCATTGCCATCCCCGCCAAGCTCAGCTCAGTGCTCATAGCTAACCCCACTTTCTTCCAGATTCTTCTTCTGATTGACATCGAGCAGTCCTACATCAACACGAACCACGAGGACTTTATTGGATTTGCCAAGTATGTACTTTTCAGGACAGTGGCTGGTGGGTGGCACCAGTGCCTGCCCTCAGAGCCAGGCCCCGAGGGAGGTGGCCGAGTTGGCTTCCCTCAGCCGACTAGGGCAAGAGGGTCTTTCTGTCAGGGTACTGGGGTGAAGCCTGGAGCCGCCTGGGGGTATCTGGAAGCTTTCCTGGGCTAACAGCAGCCCCCATCCTCATTGTCCTCAACATGCCTCCTGTGGGGCCGACCTCTGGTCAGCCGCCTTGGGAAGGGTGAGGCTGGCAGCATGCTTTCCTTCCTGCGTGACTTCTCAGAGCCTTCCATAAACTGTGCAGCTTTCCCCGGACTCCCCCATCTGCACTTGGCCCTTTCACGGAGCGTCTCACGAGCTCTGGGCTCCGACTCTGGGGGCTGCTCTCTGGGAGGTGCTGTCCAGGCCCTCCGTGGCTTCCGTCTATATACCATAGATTCAAAACTGGAACTTTCCATGGCACCTGGATAAGGGGCCAGCGCAGGGATCTCTGATTTTGGCATGATGTAGATGTAAATGCTCGTGGCCTCAAGCATCACTCACTGACTCCCCCAGCCCCTGGGCCCGCCCTCAGCCAGCTTGGGCGTCATGTAGATTGTTCTGGTGGCTCCTGAAGGTCTTCTTGCCTGAGCCCAACAGAATCACGGAATCAGCAGTAGCCAGCTTCCTTGCATTTGCTTAGCATTTCTGGTGTGTGTTCTCTGTGCCAGGCTCTGTGACACAGCAGTGAGCAAGCACAGACCCAGGTCCCCACCCTCAAAGGAAGGTCCCGTGCCAGAGACAGACATGCACCAAACCAGTTAAGACACAGTGCCATCACTGCTGGGGTCAGGGCTGTGTGAGGCTTGTGTTGAGTCCGGAGGGCCACCTTCTGGCCTGGCCTCGGGGTTGCAGGGAGGCTTTCTTGTGGAGAAGTGCCTGTTAGAGCCCAGTGTTGGGCTAGCAGGCTGGACAAGAGGATCTTTCGCTCAGGGGTCTCTGTGCTGGACTAAGCACTTACTGAGTGGAACATGTACAATTGCACTCAACACAGTTGGTCAGCTGATCTTTGCTGGGCAGTTGGTAGGTGAGTGGAAGGAATGAATGAATGAACGAATGAATGAGGGCATGATCAGAAGCTGCTCCCCATGCCCAGATGAGCCAAGGGCCCTGGTTGGGCCGTCCCTGCTTTGGGAGGGCTGGGGGGACCCTGACCACGGGCTGCACCGCAGGTGCACCCCCTGCGCCTCTTCCCCCAGCAGCCAGGTGTGTGGGGGCTGGAAACGCTGGTCCCCTCTTTGGTTTGCTGCTGTTTTCCTCACCTTGATGTCTCTGCTTCTCACACTTCATCCACAGTTCCTTCTCACAATCTCTCCTGTTTTTCCTTTGACCACTCCACTCTTTCCTCTGGATTCCTGGGCCTTCCCACTTCCCCCAGCTGTTATTATACTGAGCAGCTGGTGACCGGGTGGGTATTGCCTGCTGTGTGCCTTTTTCCTGGTGTGTGAACGGGGTCGCCCTGGCTGGGCGCGGGGGCCCAGGGTGCCAGGCTCCGCCCAGCCCAGGCACAAGCCAGGGTCCCAGCCTTGGGGGGGGATGTCCCCGCGGGCCCGCTGGATAGCCTTGGAGCACTATCTTGGAGCCAGGCCCGGTGCGGGGCCTTTGGGGCAGGACGGTGAACAAGCCACACTTAGCCTTGCCCTTCTAGAGCCCACAGGCCGGACACGTGTTACTGATCACTTTGTCACAAGGCAGACAAGAGTTGGAGAGGAGAGTAGGTGAGGGGCTGTAGGAAAGTGGAGCAAGGGATGTGGCCTGGAGAGACCGCCAGGTGACAGTCAGGGGACCCAAACAGTGTTGGAGACAAGGAAGGAAGGCCAAGAAGCAGGGAGGCATGGGGAGACCAAAGCAAGGTGGAGGTGAGAGCCCAGGCCCCGTTGCCAGGAGGGCCCTGTAGGCCGGCGGGAGGACTTTGGACTCCTTCCCCCCACCACTCCCCACTCCCTCCCACCCCCCGTCCCCGATAGCAAGACATTCCTGATTGGGTAGAGGCAAGGGAAAGGGGCAGCTCCATCGGCTGCCAGGGGCAGGTGGGAGCCAGGAAGCCCCTCGGAAGCAGCACATCCGGGACCTCACTGGCATCCAGCCATCACTGTGCGTGGCTTAATCAGTCCTGTCTCCTTCAGACACTTGACCGAACTCCATCCTGCGCTTAGATGTTCTGGGCTGCTTTCTCACTGCCCTCTAAATGCAAAAACCAGGACCCAGAGAAAAAGCTCTGTAATGAATCCACTGAATGTTAGGAAAATTGTTGGATAAATTCTTCCCCCGTACTTAATGTTTCAACCTTTACTGATCTAGGAAGAGAAGCGTATTTCCTTAACTCTCTCTCCCCCTCTCTCCTCTCTCTCTCTCTCTCTTTCTCCTTTATCCCAACAGCCAGCTTGAACTTTCAGGTACAGCCCCAGAGGCAGCCAGTAAAGGAATGAAACAAGGTGGTTTGCCTTGTCATATTCTGAAAGTTCCTAAAGCAATATGTATTCCTAAAGGAATATCTTATTCCTAAAGGAATACGACAAGAAAAGAAAATAGGATGTCTAAGTTATAGGAGATATCCGTTATTTGCAGGTGGCGTTGTGATTGTCCCAGTGGAAAACAGGATGAACAAGGGAGCTGAGTAGGTTCCCACATACAAGATATGTGACCTTCATCTGTGTGGCACAAATTAGCTAGGAAACAGGATAGCTGAAGAGGAAAAGAGATCAGGGACTATAGACAAATAAGGGACCTTAGAGAAACACACCCTGTGGACCTTATCTCTCCTCTGCATTGGGCCAGGAGCCATCCAAGATGTTTTCACGGTGGGCAGCTGTCCCATGGTCTGATCTCCCAGGCTGGCCGGCTCTGTGGTCAAAGCCTTTGAAGACTTGGTGCCGGGGTCAGTGATGGGAAGAGAGGGTGGGAAGAAGCCTCAAGTTTGACCCCCAAACAGCCTGGTGCTCAGGTTATTCTGAAGCCACTACGGCCCCCTCCCAGCCACCTGGGAGTCCAGCTTCTCGGGCCCCCGCCTTGGAGGCTCTGGGGCCATTGACCCCTGGAAATAGCTGGTGCTCTTGGGAGTGGCTGAGGTCAAGGCCTCGGAGCCTTAGTTTAACTAAATACATTTTCTTGTTGCATGAGCCCAACTCTTTCCCTTGGGCAGACCCTTGTGCGTAAGGGGCTTCTCTCTGCCTCTGCCCTTAGCTGACCCCTTGACCTCCCCAAGGGACAGAGTCCCTCCCGCGTGTCGCCACACGAGTCCTCTCTCTGCTTTGTTTTCAGCGCCCAGCAGAGGAGCACACAGCTGAACAAGAAGAGAGCCATCCCCAACCAGGTAGCCCGACCCCCTCAGCCCATAGCTCTACCCTTGGGGCCTATGGGCACTTAGGGACCACTGAGCCCAGTGATGGTGCCTGGCTCGTGGCATGTCCTACCAGACCCTTTACCCCCACTCCCCAGCCTCTTGAGTCTGTTCAGGTTTTGATGTTTCAGGAAACCCATCCTTGAGCTGAAGCTCTGGCACAGGCTGGGGGGCAAATTTGTACACCCACAAGGCCCTGTCTGACATCCAAGGCCACACTTAGAACTTGACCCTTGAGAGGGGGGCAGCCCAGTCACCCATGGGTGTCTGCAGACAAATTGGGTTCCTGGTCCTAGCCCCAGAGACTCAGAATCTGTGGGAGGGCCTGGGTGGGAGGCTGCATTGTGATAAGCAGTTTGGGGAGCCTGCGGGTGCTTTGAGCCCCATACCCGGAGAAGCCCAGAGCCATGGGAAGGGTTTTCTACCTCGATGTCATGCCCCAGCCAGAGGCCTTGGGCATGAACCATATGAACAGAGTCATATATGCCCGTATCAGGTGCCTCTTTTTTTCTTTAAGGAAACACATCATATTTGCAAAAATTTGTCAGTGCCCACCCCGCTTCTCCACATTAGATGGGGTGGGGGTGGGGCAGGGGTGGGGCTCTGCTATCCTGCACGATTGTAGAGCCCTCTGGAAAAGAAGGATGTAACCACTGCATGATTTTTTTGTGCTTGCCGTAGGTAATACATATGTTGTTGCTTTTTTGTTTCGGGAGATGATAATGAATTAAATATTAACACCATGAATATAATTAATAGCATGTAATTTTTTTTCTTTTGCTGTTTTTTTCCCCTGCTCTTCTCTCCTCCCATTTTTTGTGCTTTTCCTGCTTTTTCTCTGTCCTCTCATGTCCCTTACGTTTCTTTTCCTCTGCCTGCTCTTCTTTGATTTACCCACAATCCTAACTTTGCATTTTCAAAGGGGGAGATCTTGGTAAGTACCCACTTAGCGTGGTAGCAAACATTAGAGAACCTAAGAGTGGTGGAGACCCCGCCACCCTGTAATGTCCCTAGAATAACGAAACAACTAAAAATCAAGCTAACCTAAAAACCACCTGCCATGGCCAACGCCCGCCAGACTTCGTGTTTCCCTGGGCATAAGCCAACTCACACAGACACTAACCTGACCACCATCCTTGTAGGAGGCCCACCCGCCAGCCCATTCCTGACACATTTAGCTAGTTTCCTATAGGTCAGGGATGGCAAATATTCAGCTAACACCTCCCAAGCTCCCCTCCCCTCACCTCCCTGGCCAAGGAAGATTTTGCTTAAGTCCTACTGGAACTCGTTCCTGCCTCTGCCACCACTCCAGTGCAGACATCACCATGCCGAAATTTCCTCCTCCTGCACTCACGGCAGACATTACTAATGGATCCAGCACTCTTTCCTTTGTGCCTCTCCCTGGCTCTGCCGGAGGTAGGCACAGCTAATCAATCCTGGCATTCTTTCCTGAGCATGCCACCACTCCCCATTCTGTGGCAGATGTGACTAACTGGTCAAAGAATGTTTTTTCCACGTTGTAGCTTTGCACGTGACACCCCTCCAACACCCATGAGAGACATGACTGATTGATCAGGGAACTCTCTCCTGGATGCTGCCACTATCATTCTGTCCCCGTGGCAGATACGATGATTGATGAGATCTGTTCCACTTGCTCCCTTCTCTTGTATCTGGCCTGCGGCGGACATCACTAATCGATCCTAGCCCCCCTTCCGGCTGCGTCCGGAATTCTCACTAAGGTGGCAGCTGCCACGCATTGATCAGTGGGGCCGCCCGCGATGAATGGTATTTGCCATCCCTGTTATAGGGAACACCTCCTCTCCGAGTGTGGCCCAGCCCAGTGGGGGAGCAGGTGCTGCTCCCATCTGAGAGGTGAGCTGTTTTCAAGGTGCTCACCTCCAGGCAGCGGGCTTCAGCCCCAGCTCTCCACCTCAGAGAGCAGGGCCTAGGCCTCCTTTCTCCGGGATGTTCTCCCACCTCCGGCCCCTGAGGCACTGGGCGGCCCAGCTGCTGCCCTCTGGCAGGGATCTTCTGGTGAGCCCTGGGGGTCTTTGCAGTAGCTGAGCCGATCCTGTGCCAGGGCTGCGCTGCATCCGGGGCGTGGAAGGTGCACAGAGAGCCAACGCTGGGCATGGTCGGGTGGGGTAGTGGCAGGAAGAATGGCTGGTCCTTAGGCCTGTGGCTCCCACTTTTCCCCATGTCACCCCCAGTGCTCTTTGAACCGTTTCCTCCCTCCACACGTGGCCCAGGGGCCTGCTTCTCGCACCCCAAGAAGTTTAGTCATTCTTCCCTGCCAGATTCCACGTCCCCAACCACAAAGCCCAGCCCTGCCACATCCGTCAAGGCTGTGGGCCCCCCGGGTCTCCCAGCCATGGTTTCCATTCCTGCCCCGGGCGACTCAGGCTGAGACCCTCACCCAGGAGGAGGCTGACCCACCCTGCCGGCGGGCCCCAGCTTGCTGCTTCCTACCAGCCGCCCGCCCGTGCTGCTCCCGGCCGGCCCTTCCTCCCGTCCCGGGCGTGCCTGCATGCCTGTCGCTGTGCACCCTGGAGCGTGGGAGCCTGCATGACTCTTCTGTCCCCTGCCCCCCTCCTTCTAAGCCAGGCCCCTGGGGCACAAGTCTGGCTTTTGGTTGAGGAGGCCCAACTCCCTCTCCTCTAGACTCCACGCGCGCATGTGTCTGCAGCCCACGGCTTACAACTCCCCGGGGTGGGATTTCGTTTCTGACCCCACTTGGCTCCCACACAGACAGCTCTCTGGGCAGCTCGAGGGGAAGGGGACCTTGGAGGCTTCTCCAAATCTACCCAGCAGCCTCCTGCCTCGATGCTCAGCTGTGCCATTCCCGGCCCGGCCCGGCAGTGCCTCCACCCTGAGGCCACACTGCCCATAGCGTGGCCAGGGCCCTGTCGGCCAGCTCTGCCCGCTGCTCACTGAGGGTGGCGGCAGGTGAGCCAGGCCCCTGAGGAGCAGGTGGGGCACGTCTGCCCCCTCGGGAGCTAGGCTGGGCCCCAGAGTAGAGAGGCCTCACCCTATGAAGATTTCTCTTCTGGGGAGCGTTCACCACCTGTGTTCACCTCCTGCTCCCCCTCCCCTGGTTGTCAGTGACTGAAGTTTATAGAAGTATCTAATCTGCCTGGCCTGGGCTAAGGCTAAGCAGGCCCTGCCCTGCCCCCTGGGGTGGGGAAGGAAGGAGCCGGTGTGAACACACAGACCCACACCGCCCTGGGACCAGGGACTCCTTCCCGGGTCATGTGCAGGATGGCCTCGGGCCTGAGTCTGAAGACCAGCCTTGCCCCCAGCGTGACCAGACATTCCCCTTTGCCTGGGCCTGGGGGTACTCCCAGGACTCCAGATGTTCAGTCCTAAACCAGGGTGCCTTGCAAGGATGAGCGTACTGGGGCCGGAAGCCTCTGCCCCCTAGCCCGCCAGGTAGCCCATGGTTGGGCAGGTGCTTCCTGGTGGCCACAGGTCTCCCCGGTGCTCTCGTCATCACTAGGAAGCCTGGAGAAGGGCTGCCAGGTGGGATCCCGTGCTGTCCCCAGCCTGGGCAAGGGCTTCCGGGTACTGCAGGGGTCCCTGGGTGCACTCAGGCCACCTCCACCTTCATGGCCTCTGAGGCTCAGAGCCTGATTCCAGCCATAGGAGGCAGGGGGCCCTGTGAAGATTTGACAGGCTTGGGGGCAGGTCAGAGAGCAGGGGATGAAGACCCTCTTGAGACCCACCCATTAGGAAGACATGTAGCCCCCAGAGTCATCCCTGGAGCCCCATCTCCGGTGCTTTTGGCACGCCCCACCCCGGGGGGAAGTCCACACCAGTCCTTCCCAGCTGTCCTTGGCCGCACGTCTGTAGCTTGGCCCGGTCTGTTGCTGCCTGGGCCCCAGATGGCCCTGCCTGTGTCTCCATGTGCTTCCCGCTGCCCTGGGGTCCCCAGCCCAGACTGATGGGCAGCTCCAGCCCACACATACCTCATGACCCAGGGAACACAGGACCATGGCCCCCCAGGCTGCCTACAAAATAGCTGTCAGGTGAGTCCTCTGCGTAGGCCTGGGTTTTGCCTCCTACTCAGATGACTGCTGCGGCCAGATGAGCCCCATCTGGGGGTCTTCCAGCCAGAACCTTAACGTGTCAGAGAACAGTAGGCCTGCCCCCGGGTTTGAAGCCAGTGTGGGGCATGATCCCCCTGCAGGTTCCCCAGGCTCAGACCTTTGGCTCCAGCCCTCTGGGTGGAAGCATCCCTTCCTCCTAATTTCTGGAAAGAGGCTGTGGGGAAGGGAGCCCCAGGACAGAGACTGGCCACGATCCCTGTTCAGCGCAGGTCCCTTTGCCCACCGACTGTCCTCCTGAGTGAGTGGGGCAGATGAGCCAACAGAGTGGGCAGCAGAGTTGCCGCTTTGTGTTGAGCCTCTGCTGGTCAGCCACGAAAGGAGAGAAAGAACCCCTCCGTTGTGTAGCAGGTTCCTCCAGCCTTCCCTCAACAGCCGCCTTTCAGAGGGTGCAAGGGGCGGGGTCTGAGGGTGGCATGGTACCTGCATCTTGCAGGTGTGATTCCTCCAATGGTCACGTCCCATGTGACACACGTATTGGCCCGGGACCTTCCCTGGGCCCCTTCTAGCCGGGCATACCCGTTCTTGCCTGTGCGAACAGAACCTAATCCCGTGTGTGCAGGGGGTCTCCTGGGGGTCCGCTCCCTGCCAGCTCTGGGCCTGCGAGTGAGCGTGCGTGCCCTGTGTCTGTCTGCCTGGGCGTCCCATGTTGGTTGCCGGGGGAAATGCTTAGGGGCAAGGTGGAGTCGGGTCGCCTGGCTTCGGGCTGGAGGTGTTCCTGCCATGGTCCCTCTTCCTTACTGGGGACAGGGGCCCTGGCCACTGCACGGGGTGGGCCGGGCGGGGCGGCGGGCGTTGTCCTCTGAGCGACACCCTCCCCCCCAGGTGATCCGCAGGGGCTGGCTGACCATCAACAACATCAGCCTGATGAAGGGAGGTTCCAAGGAGTACTGGTTTGTGCTGACCGCGGAGTCTCTCTCCTGGTACAAAGATGAGGAGGTGAGTGGCTGGCGGGCAGGGCGGTGCGGCTGGGATGGGTGGGTGCTCACTCATTCACTCTGGTTCATTCAAGAAAGGCTCCCTGAGCATCGCCAGTATCCCCGAGCTCCGGCAGAGAATGGCAATGGCCAGGCTGGCCCCCTAGGGGTCCAGCCGGGTGGCAGCTCCACTCCTCCAGGCTGGAAGGGAGATGGGGGAGGGGAGCCCTCAGTGGGCTAGAAACTGACCCCAGCCCCCAAAGTCACAGTGAGGCATCCCTGGCTCTCAGAGTGGGCAGGGCCCGAGGTCAGGGACTCAGGCTCACAGCCAGGCTGCTGAGGTGCTGGGCTTCCAGCGTCTGCAGCCTGCACAGGCTCAGCTGGGCCCTTAGCCTCCTCAGGCCTCTGTCTCCCCATCTACGAAGTAGAGCGGAATGGGCCCCGGGACGGGCCTAGCCATAGCGTCTTTCGAGCGGTCCGTGTGTGCTTGTCCTTATCCAAAGGACGTGCGGAGGCCTCTGGGAGCACTGACCCGGGGGAGTAGCCTGCAGGCCGCCTCATACCACAGTCTCCATGACCCTGTGGACAAGGGCTGCGAGTCCAGTGGGCAGCCTCGGGCAGCGCCGCTGTCGGGGTCCCTTCGCCTCCACACGGGCCCATCCTCCCGTCCCGAGTGGCCCATCGCTTTGCTTCGTTCTCTTAACAACATGGCCGCGGCTCAGTGGCCCCGGGAACGATGCCGCCCCAGGGTGACTGCCTGTTGCTCTGTTGTGGGCTGGGCTGGCTTCTGAGGGTCACCAGCGAGGGGCACTGTGTTCCTCTCATTTTCCTGGGCCTACAGGCTCTCCCCGTTGGCCGGGGCGGTGTTAGGTATCTGACAGAGGCCCAAAGCGAAGGCATTGACAAGTCTGTCTGAGGGCGGGTGGGGATGACGCTTTTGCATTTTCACCCTCCTTCCGCCCCTGTTGTCTGAAACCCAGTCTGCTCTGGTGCATCAGCTGCCAGGCATGCTGAGGACTGGTCTCCACCTTGGGCCCAGGCATCTCCGCCCAGGGTGGGAGTGCCAGCCTTGGCCACAGCCTTGGGCAGCTGTAGAGGGACTTCTGGGCCCAAACCCCGTCCTGGCAGTTCCCCACCAGTCCAGTTTTCAGAGCTCCTTCTTTCCGCGTAGGAGGGGCTCCTTCATTTTCCCGTCGTGTGGGGGTTGAGAGCAGGAGCCCCAGACCCTCCTGTGGGCCAGACCAGAGGCACGGAAGCGCCGGGCAGGAGGAGGGGGGAGCGCCCGCCGGCAGTAACGAGAACCAGCAGGCCTGTGAAAGGGGCCCTGTGTGTGCCCCAGACACAAAGCAGGCTCAGATCGGGAGGGACCCTCAGAGTTACACACGTGGCCGAGACCCCCCGACGACCAGGCCACCTTCTCAGAGACCCCTCAGAGAGGCAGAACATATTTCTTTATTTTGAAAAACCACCGAGAGGAAGCAGTTCCAGTGTGGGGTAGGAATAGGGGACCGATTCAGCCAAGAGCCCCCCGACCCCTCAGCGGGCGGCAGGCTCCCTCTGCCTTGCCCTGGCACCTCTCCTCCCACCCAGGCCCTTTTGTGACTCCCCAGTCTTTTGTCCAGGTCTCCACCCCAGTGGGAAGCAGGGCGGTGGGCGCCGACACTCACCTCCGGGTCAGCCTCGCTGTGGAGGCGGCAGCAAGTTTGGGGGGTGCGGGTCCTGACGCGCCGCTTGCCCGAGCCCAGCCTAACCAATGTGCAGACTACTGTACACATTCAGAGCCCCCTGAACAGGTAGTCTGAACACTGGGTTGGCGGGGCCGGCTGTCCATCCTGCAGGCCCCCCGGGGGGGGAGGGGGCAAGTAGGGCCACCGCGCCCCGGCCCCTTGGAGCAGGCGAGGAGGCCACTGCCTGCGCCGATCCACTTCGTCTCTTCTGACGTGGCACGGCTGGGGCCGGCTCGCATCTGGAGAAAGTTGTGGGTTTGCAGGAAATCCTAAGGAGGGGGTTGGGGAGCGGGTGGGCGTGGGCGGGAGGGAGGGCTTGGGTCCGCGGCCTGTGTGTGCAGGCGAAGGTCTCTTTGGGGGTCGGGTGGGGGCGGGGTGCGCGCCCGGCTCTGCGGCTCTGTGTGCGTGTCAGCAGCCCAGGAAGGCAGTCGCTGCGCTCTGGGCGGAATCACACTATAAACAGTTCCAGATGTGGCGTCTCACTCAGGGCCCACAAGGACTGTGACTCAGTTACTTGGCCTGGCTGGCCGACTGGAAGCTTCCTGCCTCCTGACACAGCAGGGTGGGGGCAGCAGAGGCCCTTCCACCATCTTCCGGGCGGGGAACCCCTGCCTGGGCCCCTTCTAAAGCCCCCAAGACTTTTCTCGCGGAGGTTGGTGGGGCCCTGGGCCTTGCCTGGAGCCTTTCTTTGCCACCCTCTGTGCTTGGACTCCCAGAATGCAGCCTAAACGAGGCTTTCCCGGCTCCGTGGCCCCCGGGCCCCTCTTCTGCTCCTCACTGCAGCTCGGCCGGAAGGAGTACTCTGCCCTGCTTCCTTCTCTGCCAGAGCCCAGGGAATGGACTCTGGAGCCATAGGCATGAGAGACACACAAAAGAAAACCCTAGTAGTGCCTCATACGCTCACCTTAATCCTCACCTCGCACAGGGAGGGCAGGACCCCTGTCCACCTTTGACAGATGAGGAAACTGAGGCAGAGAGGGGCAGTGGCTTGCCCAAGAGCATATGGCCAGGGAGGGGCAGAGCCCATCTGAGCTCCTAAGGCTGCAGGGCCAAGCCCATGCACCCAAGCCTGCTGCTCACTCCTGCCTCTCTTCCTGTCGTCCTGAAACTTGGAGCCAATCCCCACCTGCTAGGGATCCCCTGGCGCCCTTCCCCTCAATCTCTGTGGCTGTTCTGGAATCTGGAGGCAGCAGCATGTTGGGCTCTGTTCTGGGGCCTTCTGGTACACAGGGACAAAACAGGCGAAAAGTGAATTCCTGGGTGAGGCCCGGACATAAAGGGTGATGGGCAGAACCTGGCTTTGGGGCACATGGGCTTCTGAAGTCCCACTGTGGCCCACTCCCCCTGCCGTGTGGCAGCCACCTTCCCTCTCTGAGCGCAGCGCTCTCCTGGAAGAGATGGGGGAAGGTCACTGGAGTGACTGTGGGTCATGTGGGCCTGGGAGCCAGGGGATCCTGATGCACCCTGATGCTGTTTTCTGGTTTCCTGAGTAGAAAACTCATTAATGCGCCCCCCCCCACACACTGTCCCCATGGGGAGGTCTAAGATGATGCACCTGCAGGGGCCCAGCCCCACGCTGGGGGTACAGTGGGTGCTTAGCCACTGTCGGTGAGTAAACGTTGGCTTCCGTGACCCACATCCTCCCTGAGCTGCTTCCCCGGCAGTCATCAGGACTGAGGCCGGGCACTCAGTGGGCGCTTCCTGAACAGGACTGCCCTTAGGAAGTGAGTGACACTTCTGTGGCCTTGGAGCTCAGGCATCACTTCGAGGGGCCTCACTTTTCAGCTCCAGGAACTTCTGAAGCTGATGAATTTTAAATCCCAGCCCCACCCCTGAATCGTTGCCTGCCCCACTTGGCCTCAGTCTCCCTCTCTGTAAAATGGGATCACAGTGGTAACTCAGTTACAGGCTCATCATGAAGATGTAGTAGTTAATGGTTTCATTCACGCAACCTGGTGGAGAAGGGGTTGGATTCTGGGTAGAATGAGAGCTGGCCAATGTCGAGTATCCACAGTGTGTCAGCAGTGAACAAAAGAAACAGGAGTCCCTGACCTTGAGTAACTGACAGATCAGGCCAGGTGACAGACGGTAGCCTAAGTCCATGAGCAAGATGATGTGGTGTGTCCAGTTACATGAGGGAAAGTACCAAGAGGAGGAGGAGGGTGGGGGGGGTGGCGAGAGAGAGAGAGCAAGCAAGCAGGGTGGGGACAGGTCAGGCCTCTCCAGGAGAGTCCCCTCTGCCCAGAAACCTGAAGGACGCACGAGAGAGCCATGTGGGCATTGGGAGGAGGAGCATTCCAGCAAAGGCCCTGGGGTGGCATCCAGCCCAGGGCATCCTCAGATCCTGTTAAACAGTCCATGGTGACCCCTCCCCTTCCACCCTCAGGAGAAGGAGAAGAAGTACATGCTGCCTCTGGACAACCTTAAAATCCGCGATGTGGAGAAAGGCTTCATGTCCAACAAGCACGTCTTCGCCATCTTCAACACGGAGCAGAGGTGAGGGCCCACGGGGCCAAGGTTACTGGCCTCGTTTGGTCATTCAGCAGCATCCACTGAGCACTTTCTGCATAAAGTCCCTGCCCCGGGGTCTCATGTTCTAGAAAGGGAATCAAGTAAGAGGCAGAAAACTGCCATGGGTGCTTCCAGCATGTGGACAGGGAGGAGGATCTCTGGGCAGAGACATGATGAAGTGAGGTGGGAGCCATAGAGGGTTCTGAGCAGAGGAGGGACTGGCCCTGGCTTGGGTGTTCACGGGCGCCCCCAGTGGCTGTGGGGGGGCACAGTGGGGGTCAGGGCTGGAGCTGGGAGACCAGGGCTGATTGGGTGGCACTGGTCCAGGTGGGAGATAGTGGGGGCCAGGCCAAGGTAGGGCTGAGGACTTAGAGGAGGTGGCCTATTCTGAGAGTCAGAGCTGACCAAACTCCTGGTGGATATGGATGGAAGAGAGGAAGGCATTTCCTGGGGACCCTGAGCACCTGCAGGAACCGAGCTGCCCTCGCTGAGATGGGAAAGGCAAAGGCAGAGTAGGCTTGGGGACGGTCAGGGGCTGGGTTTGGGCCACACCGAGGGAGAGAGGCCTGTGAGACACCACGTGGGGAAGTTGGGGAGGCAGCTGTGTAGGTACAAGAGTCTGGTGTTCTGGAACGAGCTCCAGGCAGGGTGTGAACTGGGGTGTTGTTATTGCAAGGCAGTGTTCAAAGTCATAGATGGGGTGAGACCCCTGGGTGAGTGTAGACAGAGAAGGGCCCCGGAGGCCCCTGGTGAATCCACCCCCACGGGCTTTGGGGGAAGACGTTAGCAAAAACAAAGATGCTTTTCTCAGCTTGGGAAGAGGCCCAGCTCTGGCAGGAGGTCCGAGAGCAGGAGGAAGGGCTGAGTGTGGACACATCCTCCCTGCTCCCCCAGGACCACCTTCCCTGCTGCCCATCGCTCCCACGCTCCCGTCGGTTCGAAGCAAGCCTCATGTCACGTTTTATGTAAGAATAGCTCAATCCAGCTTTGTTCTGGGCTGGCCGAAAGCTCTGGGGCCCACTTTGGCCATCATCTGGCTCCGAAAACCTTTGTATCTCTTCGGCTCCTCCGTCTGCACCCCCATCTCCCCTACCTAAGAAGCCCGAGGGCACGTGGGAGAACCTGGGCTTTGTCCTGGGACAGGCCTGCTGGGAGGCTCTTCCTTGCTGCGTGCAGGGCAGCTGCCCCGCCTCCCCAGCCCCTGATCCCCTGTGCAAGGGGGTGAAGGTCGTACCTAGCGTAGCATTTAGGAGTGAGCTCAGGAAAGCCAGAATAATAGTCATGGAAACAAGATAGAAGTTTGGGTTTTCTACGGCTTTACCCTCCAGGGCAGGTGGGGCAGCTCCACAGGCTTCCAGGCCCAGGTGTTCCTACTCTTGAGACCTCCTCCTCCTTTTTCTTTTTTTTTTTAAATTTATTTATTAGAGAGAGAGAGAGCGCAAGAGGGGGTAGGGTTAGAGGGAGAAGCAGACTCCCCGCCGAGCAGGGAGCCCGATGCGGGGCTCGATCCCGGGACTCCGGGATCATGACCTGAGCCGAAGGCAGTCGCCCATCCAACTGAGCCACCCAGGCGCCCTCCTCCTCCTTTTTCAAGATGGCTGCCCAAGGTCCAGCCATCATGATGTTCCAGGCAGTCCTAGGGAGGAGGAGAAGGAGCAACGAAGGCGTGCCCCTCACTCCCTAAGACTCCTTCCAGAAGTCTGAGGGCAGCCACTCACGGACTGCTCGCCGGCCGTAGCTCTGTCATGAGGCCATGACTAACCTCAAACTCCAGTCTCACACAGAAGCTTTGGGACAGCTTGGCCGTCTTGGCCACACCTGCCCTGTGGGACAGGATGGCGTGTGTGTGGCACAGATCCTGGCCTACAGAACATCGGCCATAAATGCCAGCCATAAATAGTGTCCATCTGCTTTTCCTCCAGCCTGTGGCTCTGAGCCTTCCTTCTGCTCACAGACCCACATTCGCCCAGCATCTCCCATGCCTTCGCTGGGAGTCTCAGTCCCGTCCTTGGACAGCTCCACAGCCCTCCGTCCGCCCCAGCCCAGCGCCCAGGAGTCAGGGCACATTCTAGACCTACACTGTCCAGTTAGCGATTTGAATGTAAACTGGCCGAAATAAAATGCAACCCAAATTAACTTCCTTCGTCACCCTAGCACTATTCATGGTGCTCACAAAGAATCCACCTGTGGCTTCTTGCTACCATGGCTGACAACAGCAGTTGAGAACGATCCTGCCGTCACAGAATGTTCTTTTGGACAACTTTGCTGTCACCTCCCTAAAAACACCTTGCTGGGAGCTGCCCAACCAGGGGTGTTGAGGGACACCTGCCCACTTCTGAGAGTATCTTTGACAGCCTTTGGCCCCCATAGGAGAGCATGAAAGGGGAGCAGTTTCCAGGGAAAAGAGAGGCATCGACTAAAGCCCAAAAACAAAACCCCTCGATGCTGCTAGATGCAGATGAGCACATGCTCTGCCCTCGGTACGGTTCTGGATGCTGTAGGCACTGACTTTGCTCCGTCAGCCCAACAGGATGCAGATGCTCCTGCCATCCCAGGGCTCAGGTTGTGCCTGGGTCAGGTGTGAGTCCCTGTCCGTTGGAGCCCAGAGCCCACGCTCCAGCTCCTGCACCCGCCAGGCCCGTGGGCAGGGTCAAGAACGTGCCTCTTCTCTTGCTGCAGGAACGTCTACAAGGACCTTCGGCAGATTGAGCTGGCCTGTGACTCCCAGGAGGACGTGGACAGCTGGAAGGCCTCGTTCCTCCGAGCCGGGGTCTACCCCGAGAAGGACCAGGTGAGGAACTGTGCTGCCCGGCTGACACACCTTGGGCTGAGCTGACCCCTCCTGGGAGAGGAGGGGGTCCAGTGTTTTGCTGGATGGGTCATTTCCAGGCACGTAGCCCGTACTCTCTTGAGCAAACAAAGGAGAAAGGGGGAGAGGGTTCTGCCATCAGGGCCCAGGAGATTCTCTAACTAAAGCCAAGGCCGGGGAGATACATGGCCTGGGATCCCATCTGTTTTGTTCACTTTCCTCCTCCTGTCCTTGAGGTGGAGTGAACATGGCTGCCCTCGGCCCCAAAATTAACATGTTCCGGTCCCCGGTGAGAAAGTCTAATCACCGTAGGCCATGGTCACCCTAGGTCCAGGCAGCACAGGCCATGGGCAGGCAGGGCCCCACAGTGCCAACCTGGCCATCGGAGACATCCCCAGAAAGCTGGTGGTGGGCAGGACAGGGCAAGCACTTCCCAGAGAATGGGGGCTCCCCACTCTCACCCCAGGTCACGGTCACCCCTCACCATCTGCTCTCTCCCCCTACAGGCAGAAAATGAGGATGGAGTCCAGGAGAACACCTTCTCCATGGACCCGCAACTCGAGCGGCAGGTGGAGACCATCCGCAACCTGGTGGACTCCTATGTGGCCATCATCAACAAGTCCATCCGCGACCTCATGCCAAAGACCATCATGCACCTCATGATCAACAATGTGAGTGCCCGGCCCCCGCCAGGGCCTGCCCGTCACAGGGGAGGGGGCGGAGCCGCCACAGCCAGATTTGGCCTGAACACTGTTGGTTTTTGTTTTTCAAGATTTTATTTATTTATTTGAGAGAGAGGGAGGGAGAGCCATGAGCAAGGGGAGGGGCAGAAGGAGAAGCAGACTCCCCGCTGAGCAAGGAACCTGATGCAGGACCTGATCTCAGGACCCCAGGACCATGACCTGAGCCGAAGGCAGACACCCAACCGACTGAGCCACCCAGGCGCCCCAACATTGTACAAAATGTAAAATTAGAGTGAGTCACTACCTTTTTAACATCAGAATCAGGATTCTCAGCCTCTCTTGGCAAATTGGAAGGTGCAGGCCACATGGGGCTCACTCCCATTTACATAGGTACTTGAAGCTAACACCACACGTCTACACTTCCTCTGACTTTTTTCGGCCTTATGATAACCCTAGGAGAGGGACTATCATGTCCATTTTATAGACAGGACAACAAGGCCCGGCAAGGTCAAGAAACCTGCCCTGAGTCACTCAGAAGAGTGGGAGGTGGGATTAAAACCCAGACTGAGTATGTCCGGAACTGTGGCCTCCTGATGGCCTGCAGCCCAGCCCACCTTCACTCGGGGGCATTACATGCCTCCCCCAGGGCTCCCGAGATGCTCAGGGCTTTAGGCTCCTCTTTGGTGGAATGCAGCTGCACTAAGGTCTCCCACTCTAGGTTGCTGGGAGGGTGCGGGGGGCTCCTATCTCGGGCCTTCAGCTCAGCTAGGCACTCAGGAATCTATGTAGACCAGGTTTGGCTTATGTCGTGCCTATAAAAGCTCTCAGTGTAACAGGGTCTAAAGCAAAAATCCCAAATCCCTCTTCCTTACTATGTTCTTCACTATCTCCTTCGGGGTGAGCGGTGCTAAGTTTCATGGGTGTGCTGGTATATCCCTCACATATAAATGGGATTTATGATATACTTGCTTCTGCCGCTATGAAATTTAAAATGCATATGTGGTTTGGCTCCAAAGTTCTATTTGCAGGAATTTTTCCCACAGAGACCTTTGCCCATATTCAAATTGAGCACATACATGCTTATTATTTTAGCATTGTTGTGTAGTGGCCAAAGATTGGAAATCTCTGTCCCCTTAATAGAATCCGTTTAGTACATAGCTATTCTATCAAAAAGAAGAGGAGGAGGATTTCCAGGTTGATAATAACGCTCAGTCATGAAGTGGAAAACTATGGAGCATAACAAAATGTACAGGAGGGCTCCATTTGTCTAAAAAGGGAGGGAAATGAACTCTCAAGCCTGGTCATTTTTGCAGATGCTGAAAGTTCATCTGGGAAAAGTCAACATCTATTCTTAAAAAAGACAATGGTAGGAGTCTTTTGTTATGAGTCTGTGTGTTTCAGTCTGAAAACCACTCTTGCCCTGAAGGGGAAAGCTCGGAAAGCATCCCCTCTAAAATCCAGAACAAGTTGGCCCTCTCCACTTGTGTTTAAAACCTTCTTTAGGGGCACCTGGACGGCTCAGTTGAGCGTCCGGCTCTTGATTTCGGCTCAGGGCATGATCTAGGGTCCTGGGATCGAGTCCCACGTCAGGCTCTGTGCTCAGCGGGGAGTCAGCTTGGGGATCCTCTCTCCCTCTGTTCTTCCCCCTGCTCACGCGCACTCTTCTCTCCCTCTCTAAAATAAATAAATAAAAATCTTCAAACAAACAAGCAAACTTTCTTGTAGAGTTACTAGCTAGTACAGTTCAATCAGAAAAATCATTTAGAGGTGTGAAACACTGAAAAGGAATAGGAAACTTGGTCCTAGTTGGAGAAGCTCCTGGACACACAAACAGGTACCTAGAAACTCCATAAAAGTCACTGAAAAAACTCCTGTATCCTGTAGGAGCTTTTAGGAAGGAACAAATTATAAAATTAACAGAAACTAGGAGTTTTTAATGAAAGCCAGCTTGAAGACAACAAATGGGAGGAAAGACAGCAGTAAAAGAGGCAGGATTCGAGTTTAATAAGCGTCTCGTGGAATGGGCTGGAAGGACACGTGAAGGGGCCCCCGAGAGACTTGGCAGACAGCTCACGTGTGTTTCAAACATTGTACACATTGCACAATAAAGTTAAAGACCGGACAGCCTGGGGCGCCTGGGTGGCTCAGTTGGTTAAGCAACTGCCTTCAGCTCAGGTCATGATCCCAGGATCCACGGGCTCTCTGCTCGGCAGGAAGCCTGCTTCTCCCTCTGCCACTCCCCCTGCTTGTGTTCCCTCTCTTGCTGTCTCTCTCTCTCTGTGTTAATTAAATAAATAAAATCTTTAAAAAAAAAAAAAAAAGACCAGACAGCCCACCCAGTGTGGCAGATGCTTCTGCAGCCTGTCGTAACGGCAGGTGTGGGGGGACGCCCTGACCTCTCTGCCCCTTGCCCCCCAGACAAAGGCCTTCATCCACCATGAGCTGCTGGCCTACCTGTACTCCTCGGCGGACCAGAGCAGCCTCATGGAGGAGTCAGCCGACCAGGCCCAGCGGCGGGACGACATGCTGCGCATGTACCATGCGCTCAAGGAGGCCCTCAACATCATCGGGGACATCAGCACCAGCACCGTGTCCACGCCCGTGCCCCCGCCCGTCGATGACACCTGGCTCCAGAGCACTGGCAGCCACAGGTCCGAGAGGCCTGGGCCGCTGTAGCCTGCGGAGGCTGCTGCCCGCCGGTCCCCCCATGTGTCCCATCAGGGCCCGGCCCCGGGGCGGGTGGGGTGAAGGGGCCTGAGCCACAGTGGTCGCTGCTCCCCGGCCTGGGCCTGAAGCGACAAGGAGAGAGAAGCGTTGGGTGGAGGGCCCATCTGACTCCTGGTGTTTTCCATTGGTGAAGCCCAAGCAGAAGCCAGAGAGGGCAAGAGGCCGGGGCAGTGGGGGCCATGGGGTCATCGTCCTGGAGCACAGAGCGCAGACGAGAATGGCAGGTTGGGGAGGGTCTGCAGCAGCAGCTGGAGGGCATGACTGGCCTGTCCCCGGCCCCCCCCAACCACCTCAGAGCTGGCGGATGGAAATGAGACGCCGGCAGGGGCAACGCAGAGCCTCAGGCAGGGACACCCGACCAGTGACAGGGCAGGCGGCGGGAGGACAGAGGGTGGGTCAGGGGAATCTCCTAGAAGGTGCCGGCCCTGCTGAGGCCTCAAGGAGCCATGGAGTTACTTAGGGAGAGGGAACAGTGGGTGCTCCGGCCCGGGGGGGCAGCCTGTGGGGTGCCCAGGGCAGGGGTTCGAATGAGTGTGGACTGGAAGAGGCAGGGAAGCTGGCAGGCCCTGGCAGGGCTGGTGAGAGGGAAGTGGCCCTGGGAGTGACGTCAGAGGGAAGCAGGAGCCCCTGGTGGCTGAACCAGAGGCACAGGGAGGCCCTGGTGCAGGTTTTAGGTGGGGGCACAGCCACTGCTAAGCAGGTGGGGGCGGGGTGGATGGAGGGGCCCCAGCCAGCGCCACATCCCGGCCCCCTCGGGTTTCCACAGGCACCCCGGCAAGGCTGGTGCTCCCCACCCCCTTCTCCGGCTCACACTCTCTCCTTCCTCCACAGCCCCACTCCACAGCGCCGACCCATGTCCAGCGCGCATCCCCCAGGCCGGCCGCCAGCAGTGAGAGGCCCAACCCCAGGGCCCCCTCTGATTCCCGTGCCAGTGGGGGCAGCAGCCTCCTTCGCCGCGCCCCCCATCCCGTCCAGGCCTGGACCCCAGAGCGTGTTTGCCAACAATGACCCCTTCTCGGCCCCGCCTCAGGTTCCATCTCGGCCGGCTCGGATTCCACCCGGCATCCCCCCTGGAGTGCCCAGGTAAGGCTGGACGGGCAGTGATGCCCAGGTAAGGCTGGACGGCCCCCTCACTGCCCGCGCCCTGCGGGGAATGGAGTCTTCATCCGCATGTGGCTGGTGTGAAAACTGAAGCCCAGAGAGGCCAACTTGCTTGCCCAAAGTCACAGAGCAGTGGAGAGTCAGGGTGACACTGGGGCTCCCAGGCCTGGCCTCTGCCTGAGCGGGTGGCCCACCACACAGATTGGGACTCCTCATGTGGGGCCCCTTCTCCTAGTTTTGACCTTTGTTTCCTTACTGAGGACACACGCGTGAGCCGTCGCACACCCCTGCCCTTCCTCACCCCGCCCTGCAGGCCAGGCTCCGTTCGCCACCCTTCTCCCGTGAGGAACCCAGGGGCCAGGCTGGGCAGGGACTCAGCCGGGGCCACACAGCTCCAGCTCCTCCGTGGCACTCTAGCAGCTTTTGGGGCATCAGGCAGCACCCTGGGGCGGGGGCGGTGGGGCCTGGGTCCCCTCCCTCGTCCTACTTAGGGCCTCACTGCCATCTCCCCCTCCCCCTCCCCGTCTGTCTTTATTCTCTTTGCAGCAGAAGACCCCCTGCTGCGCCCAGCCGGCCCACCATTATCCGCCCAGCCGAGCCATCCCTGCTCGACTAGGCCGCCGGGGTGGCGTGTTCTCAGGGGGTCTTCGCACACCCGCCGTGCAGGAGCTTCGGTGGTCTGGGGGCCCCTCCACTGCCCCTGGCCCTGTCATCCACGTGCCAGGACCAGGCTCCCTGTGGGCAGCCCCCTGACTCTTCCCTAACCTTGGCCCCCATCCCCAGCTGGACACAGCACTGAACGAAGGGGCCCTGGAGCCCTGGGGCAAGGGCAGGAGCTGGGGTGTTGCACTTTGGGGGATGGAGCCACAGGGTAGCTGAGGAGGGAATGCACCCTGGGCGCCCTCTCGAATGAGGATTCAGGCTGGGGCTGGGGGGACTCAACCCGGGGCTTCTCTGGCCAGGAAAGCCTGAGATCAGGCCTTCTGGAAACTGGGGCAGCAAGAGTGCCTGTACCCCCCAGCCCTTCCTGGGGCCCAAGGAGCATGTCCACTTCTCAGCAGCGGGAGCTCCAGGCAGTGAGCCAGGCCCAGCAAGCCCCACGCTGCCCGCCCTGCAAGTTGTAAATATTCCTTCCTTGGCCGTATTAACCACACGGCCGAGCCTCGGCTGCCGGAGGTGCCTTCGCCGGGTCCGGAAGCCTCCGTCCTCCCGGCCTCGCTCTCTCCTTCCTGGGTCCCCTCCTCCTCCTAGGTCCCCAGGGTGCCTCGGGCTCAGGGCTGAGTGAGTGGGGAGGCTGTGAGGGGCTCCTGGCTCCCACCCAGGCCTCCCCGATGGGGTGGGCCCCAGGTGGCCCATCGCCGAGCAGACCCTGCTCGCTCCTCGCTCGGTTTGACCACTGTAAGTGCCTGCACTCTGTATCCTATTAATAAACTAAAATAAAGGGAAGAAGCTTCTGGTGGCTGCTGTGTGGGCCTTTTGTGTTGGCGTTCAGGCTGAGCATGTGGACTGCTCGCCTTCCCCCGGCAGGCCTCCGACAAAGACCCCACCTCCCCTCCTACCATGGGCACGCTCACACCTCACTCCTGGGACTCTGCTCTTGGGGAGAGCACTTCTTCCAGAGGCAACCACGTTCTAGAGGGAAAATCTCTTGCTTTCCTTAACACATCAGGAGTGGGGACAAATGTTCGGCACTCCCCCTCCACACATACTAACCCAGGGGCCTGGCTGTAGCCCCTGACACAGGCCTGGGGTGGGCAGCAGAATCACACAGGGGAGAGGGAGCCCCGGCCCCCCTCCCCACCACTGCAGTCCTAAGGACTCCGCCCAGGTCCAAGGCCTTCTGGCCCAGCCCGGGTCACAGTTAAACTTTGCTTTCTGATTTTTCTCTTGTGCCCAGGCGACCACCTCCATCGGCTCCCGCCCGGCCTTTCTTCTGAGCTTCGTGGGAGACCCCTCCCGCCTGCCTGGTTTGCCCCCTTGGGGGCAGGTCTGTCCCGGCTGGTGTCCCTGAGCCCCAGTCACCAGGCTCTGTGATTTTCTGACCATAATTTATTGACTCCAGTGCCCAGGCCAGACCGCCCTTTGTTCCGTGAGGCTCCTGCGCAAGCTTTGGCTGGGCCACCCCTCAGCCCTGCCCTGGGCCTCTGCAGAGAGAGCAGGAGGGGCGGGTGGTCATGCAGCCCCCCACTCCTAGAGTTCTGTTACCAGACCTCACACAGAGCCCACCCCGTGCTGGGCTGAGGGGCTGGGCTCCTTCCTCTCAATAAAGTGACTGTCCTGGCAAGAACACTGCAGCCGTGTCTCCTTCCCGGCCCCTGGCATAAGCAGGCTGCCCCCAGCCTGGGAGCCACCCCCAGCAGCAGCAACAGGCCTCTGGTGGGGTGACAGGGAGACAAAGGAAGGCATGGGGTCCCACAAGCAGCAAGCCCCCTCCCACCGTACCCTGGCTCAGAAGGCCAGGAGGGAAGGGAAGGGAGAGTTTGCTTCCTGGGCCCCATCCCACACCAAGCAGTGCCTGTGCAGGCTGGGACTCAGGCTAAGGCACACACATTTACCAGAGGGGACACGGCAAGGGGCCAGAATATCCAAGGGTCACATGCAAATGCTGCAGTGCCCTCCCCGTCCATGCACAATTTCCAGGAAAGCAGGTGCAGCCACTGAGCTGTCCCTCCTGGAGGGCCCAGGCCTGTCAGCCAAGCCAACAAGGGTTTCCAGCCTGGCCCCTGGCAGGGAGGAGACACACGAGGACCTCAGGGCCATGACTGCGTGGCCTCCCCTCCCATAGGAAACTAAGTTTGGGGAAAGGACCCCCAGATCTCACACACATGTGCCCTGCTGCCCCTCCTTTCCCTGTCTTCCTTCTGGGGCTAAGTGGGCACAGGGCGCTTGTCCTGGAAAAAGCGCTTGAGCGTGCAGACCTGGAGCACGGCGACCAGCAGCAGCACGGCCATGTTCACCGCAGACCAGAAGTTGACCCGCTCCAGGTTGCCCTCCTGCAGGTTGCGGTCACGTGCCTCAAAGGCCCGCAGGAGCGTCAGCATCTGGATGCTACGTTCCAACCGGGTCTTCATGGTCTCGATGGACTCCTGTGGAGCAGAGAGAGGGGCAGGGTCAGGCCTCCGCCCTTGGGGGAGCAAGGGCCAATAAAATGGGGGATGGGGTGAGCCTGTTTTGGGAGGAGAGAGCTGAGAGGAGACTTTGTGGCCAGGCTGCCTGAGTCTGAATCCTCTCTCTGTGCTGACTAGCTGGGTGACCTTCAGCAAGTTAATTAACCTCTCTGGGCCTCAGTTTCCTCCGAATTGAGGTGGGAATTGAGTGCCTAAATAAGTATAAAGAATGTACTTACTAGTGGGGCGCCTGGGTGGCTCAGATGGTTAAGCGTCTGCCTTCGGCTCAAGTCACGATCCCAGGGTCCTGGGATCGAGTCCCGCATCGGGCTCCCTGTTAGGCGGGGAGCCTGCTCCTCCCTCTGCCGCTGCCTCTCTCTATCTCTCTCTCTGACTCTCATGAATAAATAAATAAACAAACAAACAATTTTAAAAGAATGTACTTACTAGTGGTTAACAGCACAGTTGCTAAAGCCAGACTGCCTGGGTTCAAATATTGGATCTGCCAGTTGCTATGTGGCCTTAGGAAAGTTACTTAGCCATCCTGTGCCTCAGTTTAAATGGGGCATTGGGAACACATTCCCTACCTCATATGGAGATTTCATTAGTTATTTAAGCCCTTGAAACTCCTACACCTAGAAATGCGCATTATTTTAACTGTGAGCGACTACTATTCTAATTAAGGTGGGGACGCCAGGGGCGCTGGGTCAGGCAGATGCGGACCCCAGGCAAGGTGGAAGAATAGGGAAGCACTGTTGCCCAAAGCCAGAGATCTGGGACAAGTGGCCCTGGCTCAGCCTGGGCGCACCTTGATGTCCTCCATCTTGACATCCAGCATCTCCTCAGGCTCCACAGCCTCTGCCCAGCCCTCGACCTCCTCGTCATCCTGCAGGCTGTCAAAAATGAGTTCGAAGAACACCAGCTTCTCAGAGATTGTGCTGAAGGAGTTGTCAAAGCACAGCTTGTAGTCCCCAGCTTCCGTGGGCTCCACCCTGGGAGAAAGACACACAGACACACATGACCCAGAGTGGCCCACCAGCCAGACTTCGAGAGGCAGGGAAGGTGGTAACCTGAGGCCACTGGGGAGGGGCAGGGCTGAAACTAAACCCAGGCAGACAGTGGGACTTAACTCACGTGTGCACCCCATCTGCCTTGCGGGACTCACTGACCAGCAGAACGCCCTGAGGGCTCTCCAGCGTGAAATCCACGTCCAGTCCAGCACCTCCGATCACCTGGGGGGACAGGTAAGAGGGTGGAGGGCTAGGGGTAGGCCAAGGGCACCTGCCAGGGAAAGCCAGGGCTGGACCAACCCGCACAGACCCATCCAGGACCACCAGGGGCCTACCTGAGCGCTGACACCTACACCTGTAACCTGGTCCTGCCCCACCTGTCCCTCTGACCGCGCCCCTTGCCTTGGCTCAGTCTTCCTTGATAGGACAGCTCTGGGTTTGGCTCTTTCATCTGGTCACGCCCCCGTCGTAAGTCCTTGATCGACGTTTACCTGGCCATACCCCAAGTAAGGAGACAGGGCCCCGCTTTCCTTAACCCAACCCCGGAGACATCCTCATGTTGACCTCGCCCTTTTAGTGGCGCATCTTGGTCACGCCCACCAACTCCCCCAGTCAGCGAAGCCAACCTTTGGCCACGCCCACTCGTGAGGTTCCTGCCCTGTGAGGGGCGCTCTCTTATAACCGATGGCCCCGCCCCCCGGCGGTCTCACTCTAACCCCGCCTCCTGCCATTATTCCCATCCCCTCCGCTCCCACGCACCTTCTCCACCAGCTCCGGCTCGCTCTTCCTAGCTCCGCCCCCGCGCTCTTACGCACCGGCTCCTCCCCCTCCCTCTTTAATCTATGCCTCGCTTCAGCTGCTTGGCCACGCCCCCTCGTCCTGGCTCCGCTGGCTCGTCTGCTCCCCGACTCGGGACCCTCTACCTGGTACTCGGTCTCGAGGCTTGCGTTGGCCGGCGCAGACTGGTAGAAGCACTGCTTCCTCCCCGCAGGCAGCAGGAACGTGAACTCGCCGTCCTGGATCGGTGGGGGCCCTGCCCCCCCAGTCCCCACCGGCAGCAGTAGTAGCCACAGTGGCAAGGCTAGGGCCGCTCCGGCCGCCATCATCCGGGTCACCCTACGGTCTGCTAAGAGGTCGCGGTTCCTTTAAGAGCTGGCCCTGCCCCCTCTGCGACTCGGCGGAGCTCATTGGCAGCCGCTCCTGCCGGCGGTGTGTGAAGCGAACGGAGAGAAAAAGTGAAGGGCCCCCTGAGAGCTTAGCTGCCCGAATGAATGCCTTCTGTGCCTTAAAACACTCCGCCTTCTGGAGACTTTTTCCTGAAAAGCCTCTAGCTCTAGTCACCATCAACAGATGGTGAGGGAAAATGGCAAAAATAGGTACTATGATGGCGCATGTTTCTTAGGCAAAAGCTAAGACGACTAAATCGGAGGCGGGCCGGGACCTTCTAAGGCGCCTCCCTGCGGTTTTCCGAGAGTACGCTGCGCGCAACGGCTGTTGAGCGGTCTGGTGTGGGTGGGGTGGCCCTAAGTTAAAGGCTGGACGCGTACGCGACCTGTAGGGTTCACGTGTAAAGTGATTCGGCTGGGGCGAGAAGGAGACCCTTCCGCAGTGATGTGGGGCCTTCGTGTTCCTTGTGCGTGGCTCCAGGTGCGCCGCCTGACCCTTCATTCCCTTTGCTCCTTAGGGTCCTCACTTTGTCAGTTGTAGTTGGGGTGATGGAACGACCGCCCCCTAGGGCGGCTGTGGGAATCGAGAGGAAGCCTTGCCCATGGCGCTCCGTTTCCTTGCGTGGAGTCCGTAAAGGGGCATGGCCCACCTTGCACCCCAAAGTTCTCAAACTCGGGGAGCCAGCAGGTAAACAGAGTAATTCATGTGACCCAGGGCAGGAAAAATGACAGCCAGGTGCTTAAAAGAGTCAGGAGAGCGTGGGCCTGGGAGCCACGAAGCCTAGTTCAAGCCCACCCACCCCCACCCTACCCCCCGACCCTTGGCTTGAAATCATCCCACCGTGTCCTCATCCGTAGGATGGGGTGATGCTTGTCCTACCTCATTGGGCTGTTGTGAAGATTGAGATAATGCTTGTTCAGCGCTTGGCACATTATAGACCCTCAGTATATATTATCTGCTATTTTCCAGGCTGATCGCCCACCACTAGGCAGCCCACCATGTAACCTCTTCTCCCTCAGTCTGGCTTAAGAGTATTTGGAGGCGACCACCCTCTGGGAAGCTGGCAGATAACCAAAGAAGTCACTGGAGAAATGGACTCTACTTGGTGATTCTGTCTAAACATAAGAAAAAAATGTTATAGAGGGAAATTTTGAGTCTTTAAAGATAGGGCCTGGAATGGTTGGCAGTTGGTGATAATTACTCTTCGAATACAGCTGGTGGCTGTCAGCTCTTTCCTGCTTTTGGAGGACTTGAGGAAGTCACACCACCTTGTTATGTCAAAGTTTGTGTGCAGTCAGTGTTCCTTTTCACTCCCAGTTTTCTGTCATTCAGACTCGCTGCTTGGACATTTTGAAGGGTGGAGACTGGGGGATCTTTTATTTATTTTTAATTTCTCTTAAAATATATATATTTTGGGGCGCCTGGGTGGCTCAGTCGTTAAGCGTCTGCCTTCGGCTCAGGTCATGATCCCAGGGTCCTGGGATGGAGCCCCGCATCGGGCTCCCTGCTCGGCGGGAAGCCTGCTTCTCCCTCTCCCACTCCCCCTGCTTATGTTCGCTCTCTCGCTGTCTCTCTCTCTCTGTCAAAAAATAAAAATCTTTAAAAATATATATATATATTTTTAAGATTTTATTTATTTATTTTAGAGAGAGCCTGTGAGAGTGGGGGTGGGGGAAGGAGCAGAGGGGAAAGGAGGGGATGGAAAGAATCTCCAGCAAACTCCTCCCTGAGCACAGAGCTACACCATTTTGTACTCCCACCAACCCCGTATGAGGGCTCCAATTTCTTCAAATCCTTATCCACACGTGCTATTTTCTATTTTATTTCTATTATAGCCATCCTAATGGTTGTGAAGTAGTATCTCGTTGTGGTTTTGATTTGCATTTCCCTAATGATGTTGAGCATCTTTTCAGGTGCTTGTTGGCCATTTGTAGGTCTTTGTTTTGGAGAAATGTCTGTTCAAGTCTTTTGCCCATTTTAAAATTGGGTTGTCGTTTTGTTGCTGAGTTATAAGAGTTATTTATATATTATAGAGACCAAACTCAAGAAAGAAAAAAGAAACAAAAAATTTTCCCCAGATTTATTCTGGGGCACTCCTTCAATGCTTTTCCAGGTCATTTACAATTTTGCCTTAGCCTTCACTTCCTGTTTGCGCTGAGCCTAGAGATAAGCATGAGATGAAAGCTTAGGGTCTTCTCAGGTTTTTTCTGAGCATTTGTCCTGCCCTGGGCATGCACATTGCTTTCTAAATCCCCCAGTATATATGGGTGCTTCTGAATGCCCTAATTACCCAGAGAAACTCTCACCCCAGCTCTTCCAACTTTTGGCATGTCCATTGTTGTGAAAATTAATAAAAGGAAACCTCCTTTAGAATGAAATCAGGAGATAGAAGGGGGAGCTCTCACACCCTACCACTCATTGACAATTGCAGACCGCACCTGAAGAGATGTACCTTCCAAACTGATACTTTCCTACCTGACTACTACCTCAGCAGGAGGAAGAAAGGTTTTCTCCTCCTGGTAACAGCCCAGCCAATGAGAGACTGACACCACTCAACCAATGAAACATCACTACACTTCCAACTCCCAGCTTAGTCCAATGGATTTCTTGTTCATAACAGTCTTCCGGATTTCCCCTTTCCTCTATAAAAGTGTTCCTCTTGTTCTCCAGACCTGCCCATGCTTTTGCCGCAGCTAGCTTGTCCTCAGTTGCATTTCTCTGCTATTCCTGAGTAAGCTCATTTTTGCTGGTAAAATCACTGGTTAATGCTGTCCTCGATTATGATATTTTGCCCCAGGTGGCTGTGGGTTTTTCCCTTTGCCTTACAGTGTTTTCCAGGAATGCATTCTGAGTTCAACAGACAAGCACCTTGAGTCAGTGTCACAGGTAGCCCCCAGACATGTTAGAACAGACAAATGCCATACTGCCAACCTCAGCAACCGGCTGTGGGAGCCCCATACTGGGGACACAGGCTGCTGTCTTCAAGACCTCCACCACGCTGGGAAGGAGATGAGGAAAGGGTGGGGAAAACACCACAGAGCTTTCCTGCCATGTTCAAGTTTCCTTTTCATTTTGATTCGGTGTTCACTTGGTTGGCACAAACCTTTCCCTGTTTTCCAGAGTTCGGATAAACTTGATTCTGTGTTTGCTCAGTTCCTCGAAGTTTCTGTTTCTTGTTTCCTTCAATTAAACAAAAACTATCCCCTGTCCAGGTGTTCAACAAATACTTACTGAGTGTCTGACGCTGTGAATGAAACAGACTCTATGTCCTCATGGAGCTGCCATCCCAGTGGAGGAGGCAGATCATACACAAGCAAGTTCAGCACTAAGATGATTGCAGGTAGTTATGGGTACCACAGAGTAAATGTTAGGTGGTAGGTGGATGGCTCGTTTCACCTGGGTGGAGTCAGGGAAGACTTCCCTGAGGAGGCGGCATTGAATCTCAGACTGGAAGTAGAAGGGAGAGGAGGCAAGCAGAACCACGCTCTGGGGTCAGAAGGCACTCCGAGGGTTCCAGGGGCAGAAAGGAAGTAGAGTGTAGGGAGGGGAGTAGCCAGAGAAGAGACAGCAGCTACAAAGGCCACATCCTGTAGTGTCCATCTTCCCTTTGTACCATTGGCCTACAGTGGGCCTGGGGTTCTTACAACCACAGGGAGCTTACCGACTAGCTTCTCGAGGCCAGGAATCCCCTGCAATTATAACCAAAACATTCTGAGAGTGTGTGCTGGGCAGTCTTTGTGTGCCCTACCAGAGCCCTTTTCCACCCTTTCCTGCACTGCTCTGTGCCCCCTGGAAGCTGATCGCTACACAGCGGGTCAACTTAGCTGCCTTTTCCTCTCACATCCAGTTGGGTTTGGCCCTGGTAGGGAGATCTGAGGGCTGGAGGAGAGGAGGGTGTAGGTATATACATTCTGGCTCCCACTCTGTTGGTCTGCATGTCTCTACCAAAGCCTGCAACTTCAGTTCTCCACAAATTCCACAACTCCCTCCCTAGCAACTTTAGGCCCAGGCTGGTAATAACTTCCTGACCCCGGGGAGTCGCCATCCCTTGCTGATGTCCCTTCACCCTGCCCATGAGTCCTAGTTGTACCTCTTCTGGGTGCTATCTGTATGATGGCAGACTGATACAGGTAAGTGTGTTTGTTTTTCTGAATTCAAAATTCCAGGTTATAGATTCCTGCACCAGGTTAAATGCTGCCAGGATGAAGTCCTCACATTCATCCAAGGTCTTTCACGCATATTACCATGTCTACCTAGAATGTCCTTTCCTTTGTTTCCTTCTCAGGCTTATGGAGTCAGATAACTCCTCCTCCCAGAAGCCCTCCCCGAACCTGCAGAAGAAGCTAGGTTAAGAGCTCCCCTTGGTGACTGCCTCCATTAGAGCACTTCACCAACTGGACTCATTGTCTGCTTGTCTGACTCTCTAACCAAACTCTGAGCATCCTGAGGGCAGGAGTTTTTTTATTCCTCATGGTGTCCCTGGCACTCAGCACAGTTCCGAGCCCTTCGGGGAACTCAGTAAGCAGTTGGTGGAATAAATAAGCCAGGAATCTCTCTTAACTCTATCTTACACACCCAGGAGAGAGCAACAAAAATAGACTGAATATTTTTTGGCTTTCAGGTTAGACAATCAAGAAATAGTTGTGGTTCACTGTGTGCCAACCACTGGGGTAGGCATTGGGAAACTACAGGAGACACCACAGACCCACCCCTGCCCCCCTGGAAGGAAGAGAGCTGGATGATTTTGATAAATTCAAGCATGTTCTGTAAATCGCCATGACCTAATTTAGTGGATATTTACAGAATATTATATCAAGCAACTGCAGAGTATACTTTCATTTCAAGTGCATCCAGAATGTGGATCAAGATATGCTGGGCCATTAAACAAAGTATCAATAAATCTCAAGGGATTGAAAGTATATGGAGTGCATTCTCTGGCCACAAAGGAATTAAATAAAAAATCACTAACAATAAGCTATCAAGAAATCCCAAATGTTTGGAAATTGACATATTTCTAAATAATGTATGAGTCATAAAAAAATTCACAAGGGAAATAAAATATTTCTAACTTAGGCACAATATGTCAGAGTGTGTGAGATGCAGTTAAAGCAGTACTTAGAGGGAAATAGATAGCTTTAAATGCTTATGTTTGGAGATAAATTTTAAAATCAATGATCTAAGCTTCCATCTTGAGAAGCTAAGAAGAGCCAATGAGACATAAGGTAAATAGAAGAAAGAAAAAATAAAGATAAGACAAAAAGCAATGAAATCAAAAGCAGAAAATAGAAATAGCAAAGCCAAAAGCTAGTACTTTAAAAAGGTTAAGAAAACTGATTAACGGGCGCCTGGGTGGCTCAGTTGGTTAAGCGACTGCCTTCGGCTCAGGTCATGGTCCTGGAGTCCTGGGATCGAGTCCCACATCGGGCTCCCTGCTCGGCGGGGAGTCTGCTTCTCCCTCTGACCCTCCTCCCTCTCATGCTCTCTGTCTCTCATTCTCCCTCTCTCAAATAAAAACAACAACAACAACAACAAAAAACTCTGTGAATGGTGTGGAGAGCCTTGTAAAAAAAAAAAAAAGAAAGAAAACTGATTAACCCCTAGCAAGACTATTCAAGAAAAGAGAAAAAACACGTTACCATTGAAAGAGGGGACATCACCACAGACCCTACAGACATTAAAAGGATAATAAGGGAATATGAAGAGTTTTATACTGATAAGTTCTACAACTTAGATGAAAAAGACAAATTCTTTGAAAATATAAGCATGCTGGGGCGACTGGGTGGCTCAGTCGTTGAGCGTCTGCCTTCGGCTCAGGTCATGATCCTAGGGTCCTGGGATCAAGCCCCACACAGGGCTCCCTGCTTCGTGGGAAGCCTGCTTCTCCCTCTCCCACTCCCCTTGCTTGTGTTCCCTCTCTCGCTGTCTTTCTCTCTGTGTCAAATAAATAAAATCTTAAAAGAAAAAAGAAAATATAAGCATGCTAATTTCAATAAAAGAAAATTACAAGGCACTGTAGTATAATTCAGCAAGGGAATTTTTCTAAGTCCAGAGGGATCTGGAAGGATTTCCCAGAAGCGATTTTTAAGCTGACACCTGAAAGAGAAATGGAATCTTACCAGGTTAATAGAATTGTGTCCCAGGCAGCAGAGACAGTATGTGCAAAGGTCCTGACATTGGAATGAGCCTCGTGTATCCAAATAAAAAAAGTCCACCGTAATGGCCCTTTTTTGTTGTTTAGTGACCACACACCTACATCGTTTCCTGGTGTAAACCTCCAGGTGGACCTGCTTGACTTGAACAGAAATGCTGAGACCAAAGCAAACTTACTGGTAAGAGAGACCTTTGGAAGTTTCTGGGCTGTAAACGGGATGCAATTTATTCTGTAAACTATATCATTCCCTCAGTTTTGGAGCTAGTGTTCCCTTTCATGTGGATGGTGATGCTCCTGTGGCCTCACACTAGGAGCACTCACATCTCTCTAGCATTGCACTTCGTATGTATCATGAGTTCTATGGATCTAATACCTACAACTCTTAGCCCCATTCTACAGAGCAGCAAGCTGAGGCTTCAAAGATGGACCATGTTTTGCCTGGGGTGACAGAGGCCAAGCACTAACCTCTGTGCTCTACCCAACATATGTCTCAACTTTGGAACTGGTTGGACTGAGAGGTTTGCGTCTTGGGCATGGTTTTCCCAAAAAGCCCAGAGTCCCTTCCTCATGCCAGCCAGAAATTCTCTTCATAGGGAGAAAACACACACACACACACACACACACACACGCACGCAACCCTGACCATCGTAGCCAATGTGTCCCTCCTCCCATCTCTGCAGAACTGTGGCCACCAAGGTGCAGTGAGGTGCCAGGATCTGATGTGCATCTGTGGAAGGGGTGGGGAGAGGAGAGAGTCCCTTTTTGCAGCTGAGTGTGTGTGTGCAACTTCCTGCCAGTGAGGAAACATTCGTTCAAATCAGCCCTGGTTCTCCTTTCCCTGCTCTGGCTTCACAGGAGGAATTGGCCGTGAACTGTGGGCCGCGCTGGCCTCCGCCAGATTTCCTGGCCAAACTGAGGAGGAGAGATGCCCTGGACCGTCCTGCTCTTTACAGCCGGTGAGCCTGATGTTCCCCCTGCACCAGCCCCACCCCGCCCACCTGGCCTCTGCTCTGGGGGCAGAAAGCAGCACAGGGTTGCCTTCCCCAGGCACTGGAGAAGGCTGAACGTGGACAGATTTGCCCCAGAGCTTTGGAAATGCCCCAGGAGCATGGCTTTCTCTTAGTGAGCTCCTCATCACCCGCACATCAAGGATATCAGAAATCCCATCCCGCTGGGGTCAGCGGTGCCCACGCCCCATGACTCAGCCCTGCTTGGCTTCCACAGGCTGTTACCCTCAGGGCTGGGGAAATAGGAGGAGCTACTGGGGGGCAGGGGGGAAGCCGGGCAAAGGTCTAGAGGTCCGACAAGGAAAGGCTTGTGTAGACCTCACCTGAGCTAGACACTCTGCTCAGGATCCTGGGGGCAGCTGGGGAGACACGAGTACCTCCTATAGGAAACTGTACCCCCCAAATCCCAATTCCTGACAGCCCGGGAAACAGGAGCACCCCTTTGCTCTCTGCTCCTCCTGTTCTTTCCCTGGCTCATCCCCTCCAAGCCACCCTGGCCGCCTTGATGCCCCCACACCGCTTCCATCCTCCCAGCATCTGCCCGCGTGCTCTTCCCTCTGCTGGAATGCTCTCCCCTAGCTCCTCCTATGTCGCCTCTTCAGGGAAGCCCTCCATGGCCTCCCCAGCCAGCGCAGGCTTCCCATTACCCTGTCTGATGGGCTGCACCGTGCTTCTTGTCTCCTTGAGAACGTTAGCCCCCCGAGGCAGGCATGTCAATCTGTCCATCTCGTTCACATTCTGTCCCCAGCACCTAAAACAGGGCCTGGCATCAGGTGAGTGCTGTTGACTGAGTAGTAAGGGTATAATTGCATCGCTACGTAATAACCACTGCGATCATAATAAAATGATTCAAACGTAGTAACCCCCAACCAGGTGCCTAGTACCCGAACCCCTCAACATAGCAATGGGGTAGGGTCGGCTACCTACTTGTAAATAAAGACCAAGGCCCAGGGGGTTCAGCCACTTGCCCAAGGCCACAGAGCCAGTAAACGCCTCTGCTCTAACCACTCAGCCTGCCTCCCTTTTCCTGCATTGCAGGCTCCTTGGCAATCCCAGCGCCATCCATCCTGCTGGTGCCCCCACACCCCAGCAGCCAAGAAGACCCCATCCACATCACCTGCGTAGCCCCTGGGGGCTTCCCAGGGGCAAATTTCACACTGTACCGTGGTGGGCAGGTGGTCCAGCTCCTGCAGGCTCCTGCGGACCAGCTTGGGGTCACCTTCAACCTGAGTGGTGGTGGCAGGGAGGCTCCAGGGGGCACATTTTACTGCCGGTATGGTGTGCTAGGTGAGCACCAGCAGCCACAGCTGTCAGAGCTCAGCAAGCCCGTGCACGTCTCCTTCCCAGGTAAGACCCACCCACCGGCCCTCGCGGCCCACGGCTCCATTGGCTCACCTCTGAGCCTTTGCTCATGCTGTTCCCTCTGCTTGGAAGCCTTTGTGGGACGAACCAGGCCTCCCAACTGGCCAGGGCTCACTCACCTTTCCTCACTGAATTCTCACAGTCATCCCATGCGACGGGTTCAGCGATGACCCCCATTTTGCAGATAAGGAAACTGAGGCACAAGAGATGAGGGTGCTTGGCCAAGTCACACAGCTAGCAGGGCAGCAGAGCTGGGATTCCACGGGCTCCAGTATCCAGGCGTGAACCCTCCACACTCACTGCACCCCCCTCCCCGGCCACGTAACATTTGTGAGCACCTCCTATGCACCAGGCACTGTTCTTGGCCCTGCAGTTTCAGCAGTGAGTGAAACGATGTCCCTACCCTCCCCCAGCTGGCATTCTGAGGGGATGCAGACAGTTGAGAAGCAGGGAGTCCAAAAAATATTCAGTGTAGCCCGCAGGGGACAAATAAAGTGGCAGGGATGAAGTACCACCTGGTGAAGGGTGTCGTTTTAAATACAGAGGAGAGTGGCCCGGGAAAGCCTCTCTGAGGGAGCGACATTTGAGCAGAGACCTGAATGATGAGGAGGCAGCCATGTGGGTATCTGTGGTGAAAGGGTCCCAGGCAGAGGGAGCTGGCTGTGCAAAGGCCCTGAGGCTGGCATGTGTCTGGTGTGTTTGAGGAACACCAGGGTGCTCTGTAGGGCTGAAGCATAGTGAACAAGGAGAAAAGTTGGGGGAGAAAAAGGCACAGAGGTGGCAAGGAGGACCGTGCAGGGCCTTTGGCTGTATCAAGGACTTTGGCTCTTCGTCGAAGTGAGACAGAAAGCCTGGAAGGCTGATATTTTCCTGTGGTCTTTTCAGGACAGGAGGTTGGGTGTGGGCTCCAGGATCAAAGAGCAGTCTCCAGGTAGAGCCTCTACATCACCATCCATCAGAACTTTCCAGTTGCAAAGAAAGCTTTGTTGCCAGCAGAGGCCCCACTTAAAGAGAACTTTGTTGCTCGCAGAAGCGCCAGTGCCTTGAGGCGACAGAGCAGTCTGTGTCTGTGAGCTCCACCATCAAAGGCCCCTTCTCTCACCTTGGGCCTGTGGTCTCAGAGTACGGAGGGGACAACAGCCCTCCTGCCCCAGATGAATGAATGAACAAGGGCTGACAGTGTGAGAATATCAACTATGTGTCTGTTCCTTCCCCTTCCTGGCTTAACTCCTGATCCCCATGGGGATCAGGTCATCTCCTCCTGTCTCCCCTGAGAGATCCCCTCTCTCCAGGGAGGGGCAGCCAAATCCCTTACAGAGAAGTAAACTCTGAAGCTGGAGCTTTATGCTTTTGTGGCTGACTTCTGCATGGGTTCCAGGGTCTACCACGGGGCTGGGGGTGGATGTCATCTGACCCCCTCGTACGAGGCTGAAGCCAGCAGGACTCTCAGGCTGCAAGTAACTGGAAACTTAACTCAAATTGGCTTCAGCAACAAAAGAGAATGTGTTGGTTTGCCAAACTGAAGTCAGTCTGCAGGGCTAACTTCAGGCATGGCTGGATCCAGGTGCTCAAAGATGTCGGGAATTATTTGCCCTCTCTCGGCTCTGCTTTCTTGTGTCTTATTCTCAGGCAGGACCTCCTCTTCATGGTGTCAAAATTGTGCCTAGCAGCTCCAGATAGATATCCTACCAGCTTTGTAATGCTGGCCAGAGGAGTAATCCTCTCTTCCCAGTAGTCTAGCCAAGTCTCAGAATTAGCTCTCATTAGTTCATCTTTGGCCCCATGCCCATCCCTGAACCAATCACCATGACTGGGGGGTGAGGAATATGCTAATTGACCGGTCACGGTCACAGGTTTGCCAGATCCCCAGGGTCCAGCTACACCCAGGTCAAATGGTTGGGCAGTATGCAGGGGAGGGCTGGTTCCCCAAAGGTAATCTGGAGGAATGACAGGTGTCCCACCTTCACCCTGCACCCCACAACTCCATAACCTGCCCGCCTCTTTCTCTCATGTTCCTCTAGTGCCCACTTGGATACTGGCACTCTCCTTGAGCCTGGCTGGAGCCCTCCTTCTCCTTGCTGGGCTGGTGGTCGTTGCCGTGGTGGTCAGGAAAGGTAACAGAAGGCAGAGACAGGCATAGCCCAGAGGCTGCCAGTGTGCGACCGCTGGGACGTGTAAATGAACCCCCAACCACACCCATTTTTTAGGAGCACAGAGGCACACAGCTGGGGAGGTCTTACTCCAAGACTTAGCAGTAAAAAATCTTCCAGAAGTGCAATGTTGGTGGTGGGGCTGGGGAAGTAGATATATATTTTTTTAAGTTACAAAATATATATAACACAAAGTTTCACATTTTAACCCTTAATTTTTAAGTGTCCAGTTTGGCAGCATTGGGTACATTCACTTTGTTATGCAACCATTACCACCATCCATCTCCAGAACTTTGTCATCTGCCCCAACTGAAACTCTGTCCCCTTTAAACACTAACTCTCCATTCCTCCTCCCCCAGCTCCTGTCAATCACTGAAATTGACAACAAAAAACAAAACAAAACAATATTAGGGGGCACCTGGCTGACTCAGTCGGGAGAGCATGCAGCTCTTGATCTCGGGGTTGTGAGTTCGAGTCCCATGTTGGGTGTGGAGATCACTTAAAAATAAAATCTTGGGGGAAAAAAACATTTTTTTTACATGCTTGTTTGAAGCTTTTACCAATACACATTACTCATGTAGCTGGGGGTTGGGGAGGATTTCGCCATAGCTCTCCTGTTGAGTGGCACATTTGCCAGAGGAGAAGGCAAGGTTGGGTCAACAAATGTATGAGGGAGCCTTTGGAGTCTTTTTTGTTTTGTTTTGTTTTTGCAACTAGGATGCAACCATGACCAAGATCTAATAAATGCTTACTTATTTTTTTTGTTCCCAGTTAAAGTAAAAAATTTGCAGAAGAAAAGGTGAGACCGTTTCTGGAGATCCTCAGCGGGCGGTTTGGGGGAAAGAAATACCAAATGGGGGGTGTGGGGCAGAAGTTCCTGATGGATGTTAAGAACTCTGAGACCTGGCCTGGTTCTGGGGACAGAAGGGCACTTCCCGTGCTGGGTGGGGGTCTCCGTTCCAAACAGCACCCACTGGTTGGGAGGGCTGCTTAAGAGGAATAGGTGCCATTCATAAAGCACCTAGGGTATGGGGAGCACTGTGCTAGGAGACTGCAGCTGGAGTCCACGGCAGCTAAGCTGGCATTGTAAGTAGCCCCATTTTATAGACAAGCAGACTGAGGCTCAACTTAGTCACACAGGGAGCAAGTGGCTGCGTCGTCCTCACATCCCTTAACCAATGACTGCCCCAAATGGTTGTAATACTCTAGAAAGTCACAGTTGGGAGAGGTGAGTGGCACCCTCTGGGGCGGTGCAGTGCCCAACTTGTAGCCTGTAGGCAGTGGCCCCGGCCTCAGTTTCTCCCCTCTGAGAGGGGTGGACACTCCACTGCCTGGTGGCATAGAGCTAGCCTCAGCCCCAGGGATCGAATCCCGACTTCACCTGGCAGTGGGGCTCCTGCAAGAGAATTTCCATCTGCGGGGACTCAGGGAGGATGCAAAGGCAGGTGGGGAGTAAAGGCCAAGTTTGGAACCAGGGCTTCCCAGAACAATCCTCCAGCCTGAGAGCAGCAAGTCATCACTCTCCCAAATCCCTTTGTAGAGAACGAGAATCCTGCTGGGTCCAGATCAACTTCGCCACCACAGGTGTGTATCTTCTTACTCCTATCCCCTGCCAGGGCAGGCTCACCCCCTCAAAACTCTAGCAGGTCTCATTACTTGCTACTGAACCTCTTCTGAGGTCGCTCACTTCCCTTAGGGTCAAGAACACACCCTCCCGTCCTCCCACCGCTAGGTTTCACCTCTCACCTTCTCTCTTCGCCTCATCCTCCGGCCTTCCGCGCACTCTGACCTCTGCCTACAACATTCTTCCTCCCTCTGGTCTTGGTCTAAAGGCCACCTTCTCTGGGAAGCCTTCCCTGACTGCCTAGACAGGCGGTGTGTTTCTACTTACCTGCCTTCAGCACCCTATCATTCTTCTTACCCCTCGGGAGAAAAACACAAGTGTGTATGTAATACTCGCCTCCAGTGCTGGACGCTCAGGTCCACGGGGGACGGACTGCCTGGCACTGTCCTTAAATGGAGCCCCCTTTGTGATCCAGAACGTGTCATCCTGAAGGATTCCACCAGGGGGCGAGGGGCAGCCAGTCTGTGCCGCATGATGCTCCGGAAGGGGCCCGAAGCAGAGAAATTCCATTCTCTGTACTTCTTTCACTGTTCCACACTTTTTTTTTTTTTTAAGATTATTTATTTGAGAGAGAAAGAGAGAGAGCACAAGCAGGGGAAGCAGCAGGTAGAGGGAGAAGCGGACTCCCCACTGAGCCAGGAGCCCCACTTCGGCTCGATTCCAGGACCCTGGGATCATGACCTGAGCGGAAGGCAGACGCTTACCCAACTGAGCCACCCAGGCGCTCCCACTGTTCCACACTTTTATTGAGCACCTACTATGTGCTAACATTTGCAGGGGCGTCCCTCAATGACCAAGACAGGTGGTCTTTGCCCACAAGCCCATACTGCAGTGGGGGAACAGCCCAGGGCCGGCAGGACCCTGTCTGAAGTGAGGAGGGCGGTCCCGGGAGGAAATGGTGTTTAAGCAGAGATCGGCAGGAGCAGAGTAGGGGGGCGAAGAGTAGGCGATTGGGGGAGAGCCTGGGGTGGTGGAAGAGCTGAGAGGTGCTCCTGAAAGTGGGAGTTGAGAGGAGAAACCCATTTATCAGAGGGCTGCGAGAGGCCCCTGGGGGAAGGCTCTGGGCAGAAAAAGGACACCCTTCAATTTACAGCTGGGAACGGTTCACCCTGCGGAATGCGCTGGAAGGGAGGGAAGCATGCTGGGAAATGGGTCCCAAGCCCTTCCTCACGGTTGACTTGAGGCCTGTGGCTCTGGGGGGAGCGCCCCCAGAGGGCAGTGAGCAGGGATTTTATACTGGCGCTTGGCTTTCTTTTCTCTATTTCAGATATGACCTTTGATAACTCTCTGTTTGCCATCTCCATGGTAAGTCATTGCATTTCTTGGTCCCGATTTTCTGCTGACTGTCCTAACCTCCGGGAGACCACCATCAGGCTGGGCCGACCTGATGTCTCCGAGCTTGGGGGGGCGGGGGGGGGGCGGTGCTGGGAAAAGCCCAGAATCACTGAGCAGGGATTTGTTTGTGAGCTGAGAGTTGGCTCTGGAAATTGTCAGGGGATGGGAGGCAGCCATGTCCAGGCCGTCGGGTGGCAATGGGCAGGATCCCCGGGCCACCTTTGCCCTCAGTGGGGCCAACCCTATAGAATGGTGACAGGGGACTCAGGGTGACCCGGTGGGGTCACGTGCTTTGTAACAGTCTGATGCAAACTGTAGTTCCCTCCTGGTAAAGAAAAACCTGTTTTTATGTTCAGTTTCAGGGACTTCAGTTTAAATATCCAAGTTCTGCGTTTCTCTTTCAGTGGGGAGGGTCTCATCACATTCTGCCCCTTTGCAAGAGGTTTTGTTCTCCCAGATCACACGGTGTTGGGGAGGAGATTCGAACCTGGTCTATGGGACTCCTCTGCACAGCTGCATCTTGGGTAGATGATGATGATGATGATGATGATGATGATGAATTATTATTATTTTATTAAGTTAGAGATAGATGAGCCTTGGAAACCATGGATCAAGGAAATGTTCATCCGGCTCCTCTCCAGAGTAGGGGACAGGTTTGGGGTGCAGGTGGCCCCCCTCGAGGTGGCCTCCGATGTCCCATTTGGACAAGTGGGCACTTTGGGACTGCAGTCAAGGAGCCGGGTGGGGAGTCCGGTGTGCCTAGGGCATCATAATGGGGGAGGATTGGGCTGGTTCAACACATCCTTCCTGGGCATTGGGACAAGAACAGGACAAGGCCTTTAATTCTTCAGAGCTTTCTAATTTCTACGGGGGGTGTGGTAGACAGACGATGCCACATGGGGTAGGAGTGAGAGGGAAGCTCACTTCTCCCTTAGATGGGAGAGCCAGGAAGTCTCAGAGATGGCCAACAAGCAGGGGATAGCTACGGAAGATTGCCCCAGGCTCGGGACACGTTCTTGGCACCGTCTAGTATAACAGGAGTGGAGCCGAGTGAAGAGTCGAGGGGAGCCCCGCGGAGAACTTTGATTGTTGCCCCAAGTGTGATGGGAGCCATGGAGGGTTCCAAGCAAGGGAGAGAGGTGACCGATTCAGGTGCTCACCCGCGCCCTCTGGCGGCTGCGGGGAGGACAGACTTGGGGGGCGTGGGCCGACCGGAATGTGAGGGTGTATTCCGGGGGTGGGGAGTAGTTACCCGGGCAGAGGCGACTGTGCTGGTCCAGGCAAGCTAAGGGGTAGGCGGTAGGTGGTTTGGTCCAGCGTGTTGGCAGCGGAGGTGGAAGAAGCGAACAGATGCAGGTCAGATCGATTCAGGGGACAGGAAACACCGCACTGATTTTGGGTTGGATGATGGGCGGAAGGAGAGGCGGAGGGAGGCGCGTGGGAGTCCTGGGGAACAGCAGGCGTGGGGGGACCACCTTACCCGGCGATGCCCAAGGGCAGGTGCAGATGCGCATCTGGAGTTCTGGAGAGAGGAGCAAGGAAATTTAAACTGTATACGAATGTGGGAAGGAAGGAGCTTGGCCCCGCTGGCCAGTTCAGCCCTGGGCGGTCTCAGTTCCGGGAACAAATCCTGTGCTGTTAAGAAAAAAAAAACCCGGGCGCCTGGGTGGCTCAGATGGTTGAGCGTCTGCCTTCGGCTCAGGTCATGATCTCAGGGTCCTGGGATCGAGTCCCGCATCGGGCTCCCTGCTCCTTGGGAGCCTGCTTCTCCCTCTGCCTCTCTCTCTCTCTGTCTCTCATGAATAAATAAATAAAATTAAAAAAAAAAAAAAAAAAAGAAAAAAAAAACCCAAATCCGGCAGGCAGGGCAAATATTCTAAAACTTTCTGTGAGAAGACGTGCTGCTCAAGGCACTACCCTGGGGATTTTTCCTTTTTCCCTTTTTTAAAAAAAGACATTTAAAATGAAACAAGTGGAAACAGTCAAGGAGAAAAATTTAAAAAGTATCTTAGTCCTTGTGACTATATATGTGTTTATTTTTTTTTTTTAATTAAAAAAACCTGGGGCACCTGGGTGGCTAGTCGTTAAGCGTCTGCTTTCAGCTCAGGTCATGGTCCCAGGGTCCTGGGATCGAGCCCCACATCAGGCTCCCTGCTCTGCGGGAAGCCTGCTTCTCCCTCTCTCGCTCCCCCTGCTTGTGTTCCCTCTCTCGCTGTGTCTCTCTCTCAAGTAAATAAATAAAATCTTTAAAAAAAACAAACCAAAAACACCTGGCCGGGGGCGGGGGGGCACCTGGCTGGCTCAGTGGGTAGAGCATGTGACTCAATCTCAGGGTCGAGAGTTCAAGCCCCATGTTGGCAATGGAGCCTACTTAAAAAAATTTTTTTTAAATATGAAATACATCCATATGTCAAAATTATATATCCAGTAAAGCATTCTTCTGTCACTAACCCCTGTTCACTCACTGGTCTCCTCCTCCACACACACAGATAGCCACCAGCATTAGGAGCTTCTTGGAAATGCAAGCAAAAGTGGAAATAAGGGGTGTATACCTTCACCCTTTCTAACATTGTCTAACACAAATGATAGTATGCTATCCACAGTATCATGCTTCCTTTCCTTCACAGTAAATTCTAATGGGATCTTTTCTAGGTGTTTCTTTTTTCCCCCATCATGGTAAAATATCCGTAACATAAAATTGACCATTTTTTTTTTTAAGATTTTATTTATTTATTTGAGACAGAGAGAATGAGAGACAGAGAGCACGAGAGGGAGGAGGGTCAGAGGGAGAAGCAGACTCCCTGCCAAGCAGGGAGCCCGATGCGGGACTCGATTCCGGGACTCCAGGATCATGACCTGAGCCGAAGGCAGTCGCTTAACCAACTGAGCCACCCAGGCGCCCCAAAATTGACCATTTTTAAGTGTCCAGTTCAGTGGCATTAAGTACATTTACCTCGTGCAACCATCACCACCATCTAGCTCCAGAACTTCATCTTGCAAAAGAAACTCTGTCCCCACTGTATACTAACTTCTCATTCTTTTTTTTTTTTTTAAGATTTTATTTATTTATTTGACAGATAGATACATAGCAAGAGAGGGAACACAAGCAGGGGGAGTGGGAGAGGGAGAAGCAGGTTTCCTGCCGAGCAGGGAGCCTGAGGCGGGGCTCGATCAGGACCCTGGGATCATGACCTGAGCCGAAGGCAGACGCTTAACGACTGAACCACCCAGGCGCCCCCTAACTTCTCATTCTTAACAAACCCCAGCCCCTGGCACCCAGCATGTGCCTTTCTCTCTCTGTGGATTTGTGTATTCTGGACATTTTATGTAGAAATGATGCCATATAATGTTCATCCTTTTGTGTCTGGCTTTAAAAAAATATATTTATTTGAGAGAGAGAGAGAGCGCGAGAGAGCACAAACAGGGGGGAGGGGCAGAGGGAGAGGGAGAAGCAGCATTGAGCAGGAAGTCCCACGCGGAGGTCCATCCCGGATCAGGACCTGAGCCGAAGGCAGATGCTTAACCTACTGAGCCACCCAAGCGCCCCATGTGCCTGGCTTATTTCATTTAGCATAATGTGTTCAAGGTTTGTTCATGTTGTAGCAGGTGTCAGAATTTTATTCTTGTTGAAGGCTGAATAGTATTGCATTGCATTTATATACCACTTTTTAAAAAAAGATTTTATTTATTTATTTGACAGGGAGAGACACAGCGAGAGAGGGAACACAAGCAGGGGGAGTGGGAGAGGGAGAAGCAGGCTTCCCGCCGAGCAGGGAGCCCGATGCGGGGCTCGATCCCAGGACCCTGAGATCATGACCTGAGCTGAAGGCAGATGCTTAACGACTGAGCCACCCAGGCGCCCCTATATACCACATTTTATCTGTTCATCTGTTGATGGACACTCAGTTGTTTCCACCTTTTGGATATAATGAATAGTGCTGCTATGAACATGGGTGTGTAAATATCTGTTTGAGTCCCTGCTTTCAATTCTAGTTTCTTTTTGAAGCATTAGAAGCTGTGCTGTTGGCTGAAATAAAAGTGAAGCAGCTAATCGTTCTCCAGCTTGTATTGTGTTACCCTACTGAGGGTCTGATATTCACTTTCTATGCCTTATGAAGTGGGGTTGACATTTTTTAAATTTTTTAGATTTTGTTTATTTGAGAGAGTGCACATGTGTGAGCAGGGGAAGGGGCAGAGGGAGAGAAAATCTCAAGCAGACTCCCCGCTGAGCGGGGAGCTGGACGCGGGGCTGGATCCTAGTCCCCGAGATCATGATCTTAGCCAAAATCAAAAATGAGGCACAGAACCGGCGGGGCCACCCAGGTGCCCCAATATATATATATATGTATTTTTTTTAAGTAGACAAAGACACTGAAGCTAATTATGGGCCTTACTGGGATGGTCCAGCTAGGGAGGTGAAGGACTGGGGTGGAACCCCAGCCTGCTCTCACCCACCAAACTTCAGTTTTATCAAGTTCATCTCTTCTTGACTGCAATTTGGGGCAGGAGCGTCCATGGTGGAGGAGAGGGTAGACTTTTGAAGCAGGTTTTGTGGGAGCCCAGAACAGGGCGACAAGGTGGGGGAGGGGAAGAGATAATGGTGATAACTTTGTTCACTTAACTATTAGTGCTTGCTACGTGCCAGACACTTGATCTGTTTAATTCCTTTAGGTTTTGTAGCAACTCTAGGAGGGGTATATGAGCATTCTCCGCATTGCGCAAAAGGGAAAAATAAGGCTCAGAGGGGTTAAGTTACTCAGTTGGACAAGGTGGAGCTGAGATTTGAACCCACGCTGTCTGCTTCCCTTCTCAGCATACAGAAAGGCAGGAGGACAGAGGGCAGGATCTGGGTCCTGAAGCTGTGGGGTGGTGTATGGGGGTGAAATGAGACCTGATGGACTGAGGGAGTCTCAGACTCAGAATGTAGGGAGACCCTAGGTCCTGAAACCTCAAATCACCCTGTTCTCTGTTTTTCCTCCATGGACAAAGAAAATGAACCCAGAAGAAGATGCAGCTACTCTGGATGCTTTCTCAGGCGCCGCCGAGACACCTGGCAACTCTGGGCCCCGGAAAAGGCCCACCTCCACATCATCCTCGCCTGAGCCCCCTGAATTCAGCACTTTCCGGGCCTGCCAGTGAGGCTGAGGATCGGGGGCCCCTCTATGTCTGTGCACTCTCCATTCAGCCCCCTCTCTTGAGGGCCTGAAGTCCCTCCTGCTACTTTGGGGTTTCTGGCTGCCGCTTTTTCAGGGAATTGACAGGGGAGATGAAGGGAATCCTTGGCCTTGGGACCTTCCTTACAGAAAAGCAGGAGTAAGCAGAGGGGGCACAGACATTGTCCTGGAGGTTGGACAGAAAGCAGGAAGACTCTTGTTGACTTCCCAGCTTCTCAGACCACGTGGGAAGGAGATGTTAGGATCTCTGTGGCCCCCAATTGGGCCATAAGAGGTCTGAGTCCTCCACATACCCCTCCAATGTCCTCCTCCCCTTTCCACATCTGACTTGACCAACCCAACTGGGTTTTTGGAGCATAGGGTACCTGGGGGTATGTTCTGTAAGTCTGTCCTGCTGGCATGCCTAAGTTATTAATTATAACACGTGTTGAGCTGTTCCCACGGCCTCTATGGAGTGTAATCCTTCAAGCCCAGGATTTCTGGGGTCTAATCACTGGATGCCTAGGGGGAGGGGAGAGGTACCCCTCAGGTGCATGCATTCAAGGGAGTATATGGGGAAGCCGGTGGGGGTACAGGAGGGGGGACAGTGTCACGTGGTGTTTGCTAAAGTCCTTGCATTGGTGAGTATAGTAAGTGGAATGATGGGGGCGTCAATGAGGAGGTCAGAGAAGAGTGGGAGCTAGAGAAGGTGGGAAGCCCCGCAATCCTTTTTGTACCCTCTAGAAGAGAATGACGCCCTGAAGCAGTGACAGGGGGAAGATAGGTGTGTGTGTGTGTGTGTGTGTGCATGTGCGTGTGCACGCGCCCCCCTGTAGAAAGGGGCACTTGACCCTGCTCTGCAGGATTCATTGGTCAGTCATCGCGGGGGGGGGGGGGAAGGGAGGGGCTAAGGGAGGGGCCGAGAGAGAGGGATCCTAGAATTTTTTGTAGGGGAATAGATGGCCAAGGATGGAGGAGGAGGGCAATGGGGGGAGGGGGCGGAGACGATGGGGAAAGAGATAAGGAGAGGCTGAGTGCTAGGAGAGGGGACCTTCCAACGGATTCAAGTCGAGGGCAGAGGCTGAGCCCCTCCTCAAACTGATTTTCCTTTCTGGAGGGCTGGGGGGGGGGGGGGGCACAGGCTGGGGGCGTGTCCCGGGACCTGGCCCCGCCCCTCGCGCAGGCCCTCCCTGAGAGCCCGGCGCCTCACAAAGCGACATCCAGTGGGAGGGAGCAGGACGGGTACAGGGGCGGGGCCTCGTCGTAGCTGGACCCCGCCCCCCGCGTGCCTCCTCACAAAGCGGGGCAGGGCCAAGGGGCGGAGCTCAGCCGCAGACGAGCGTCGGAGCCTTCGGGCGTCAGACCCGCCTCCACCTTTCCGGGTAGGGGAGCCGCCTCACAAAACGCGACCGTTTGTGCGGGGCGTGGCCCAGGGCGTGTCCACGAGGCCGAGCACCGCCGCCCCTGTCCCCTCCCTCCCCACGTCTCGGCTCTGGCACCGCGGTACAAAGCGTGGCCTTTCGAGCAGCGCCGGGCTGGGGGGCGGGACCCAGGCCCAGGGGCGTGTCCGCGCGGCCGAGCACCGCCCCCCGGCTCACGCCCCGGCCCCAGCGTTCGTGGGCCGCGGAACCACCTCACAAAGCCGCGACCGTTCGCGCGGGGCGGGGCGGCCCCGTCCCCCCGCATCCTCCCTCCCGGTGCCCTAGGCGGCCAGCAGGGGGCGCTGCGCCACGGGGCCGGGCCTCGGCGGCAGTGGTGGCGAGGCGGAGCGTGGCCGGCAGGCGGCGCTGCCCGGCTCGGCCTTGGCCTCGGCCTGCGCGTCGGCAGCGGCGGCGGCGGCGGCGGCAGCGGCGGCGGCCTGGGCCCGGGCGCGGCGGCGGCGGCGGCGGCGGCGGCGGCGGCGGCGGGGCCTGGAGCCGGATCTAAGATGGCAGCGGCGGCGGCGGCGGCGGGGCCGGGCACCGGCGGCGCAGGGGCGGCGGTCCCGGGCGGCGCGGGGCCCTGCGCGGCCGTGTCCGTGTTCCCCGGCGCCCGCCTCCTCACCATCGGCGACGCGAACGGCGAGATCCAGCGGCACGCGGAGCAGCAGGCGCTGCGCCTCGAGGTGCGCGCCGGCCCGGACGCGGCGGGCATCGCCCTCTACAGCCGTGAGTGCGGGGCCTCGGGGCTGGGCTGAGCGCGGGGGCTGCCCACGAGGCCGGCCGGGCGGGGGACCCGGGGCGGGAGGGACGCGGCCGCAGCTAGGGGCCCCGGGCCCCGAGGGTGAGGGGCCCTGAGCCGTGGGGGCCCGGTGTGGGGTCCGTGGCGCCGGGCCGAGGGAGCTGGGAGTGGGGGGCCGCCCGAGTGAGGGCAGTGGAGGAACGATGTCAAGGGGCAGAGGGAAAAGAGGGCGTGCGTGGTGGCCAGAGGTGAGGTGCCGGGAGTACGGTGGGAAGCGGGAAATGGGGGAGTGAGGGCCCTGAGATTGGGCGGGGGTGGGCAGGAAGTGGGGTCCGACCCGGGAAGGTGAATTCGTAGCCGGGGGTGGGGGTGGGGGGTTGGGGGCTGGGTGGGAGGGAAGGGGGCCTGGGGTATGGGAGAGGTGGGAGTCCCCGGGGCGGGTGTGGCCGCCCTAGGGGAGGGAGGGAGGGGTGTGGGCAGCCTTTGGACATCTCTCGGGGCTCCCAGGACTGCTAAGGACAGTTGGAAAGTGGTGCCCGGCCTGGGGTGGCCTGGAGGACCTGGTTCCACCCATCGGGAGCGTTTTGGCGTTCTGGATCCCCGTGTGGGAAACTTCTAGACCTGGGGAGAGGGCCCCTGCCCGGGTGGTGCGAGCCGCTGGATGTGCTCCTGGTGGAAACGTGGAAGGGTAGGGCTCCTTCTTGATGTCCGGCTCCGAAGTAAGAGGTAACACAGCCTCCGCCCTCGCCACGGTCCTCCGATCTTTCTTTTTGGGGATGTGAGAAGCTCGTTACATTTTCAGAAGCTAGTTTCAAAACTGACATTTCAGTGGAAAAAAAAAAATCACAAATGTGTTTGCCAAGGCCCCTGAGTCTTTGTAGTTCATCCTTTTTCTTTCTCTGTTACTCTTTTTTAATCTGTTCTGGTTCCTGACTGCTTGTTCACATTTTGCTATTCTGTTTCATTCAGCTTTGTCTCAGGGTTTCTTGCACTGATGCTCTGGGCGCCGCGGAGGACGCCTTTCCTGGCTTTGGCCTGCGTGAATTTTTTTTTGCCACTTTGGGAAGGGGGTGGGCCAAAGGAAAGTATCTAGAGCAGTTGGTTCACACAGGGTTCTCCCTGCACCTCTACTTGGAACACCCAGACTTGTGGAGTTGTGCCTCCCTCCCAAGTATCACAGCTCTTTTTACTGGGGCAGAGCTGGGTTTTCTGGGACCAAATGAGCGGAGAGAAGGGTTTCCCAGGTGGGCGTCAGAACTCAGGACAGGCACTTAAGCTCTATCTTAAGTTCAGCAGGATCTCCCAGATGATAAGCATGGCCATTCGTTTGGCAAGCATTAATAAAGAATAAAGATGAGCAGCGTTTCTCCAACTAGGGTCCCGGGGCTAATCCTCAAGGCAGTTCCAGGACAGTTGGTTTTTCTTTTGTAAATAACTTCTTTTGATTTTTGGACAGTTTTTGATTTATAGAATTATTGGGGACATAGTACAGAGAGTGCTGATATAGTCCACACCTGGTGTCTTCTTTTTTTTTTTTAAGATTTTATTTATTTATTTATTTGAGAGAGAGAGAGAGAGAGCACGCACTAACAGCCGGAGGAGCTGCAGGCTCCAATGTGGGACTCGATCCCGGGACCCTGGGATCATGACCTGAGCCAAAGGCAGACTCAACCAACTGAGCCACCCAGGCGTCCCCCCACACCTGGTGTCTCCTAAGCTTAACACCTTCCTCCAGGAGAGTTTTTACATTCTGTGTTTCTGTGTTGTGGGTAATCTCGATGTTGTTACTAGTTATAAAGATAACATTGTCTTTTAGAAGTAATTCGTAACTGAGGCATTTGTGAAAGGGGGAAAGTCCGCATTTCTCAGATTGAGATCCTCAGTCAGGGATGATACAGTCTCAGGGGTCTGAAAGAATGTTTCCCCCTTGATGCTCAAGTCACATTGATGTGGGGCTGAGAACCTGGGTTCTGGAGTCAGCCAGAACCCTGGTTTTGTTCGTTCCTCAGGGCTGCCATGCCACACGTGATGGCTTAAAACAAAAGGAATATATTCTCTTACAGTTCAAGGCCAGAAGTCTGAAATCAAGGTGTTGGGAGGGTCACACATCTTCCGGAGGCCCTGGAAGAGAATCTCTTCCTACCTCGAGCAGCTTCTTCTGGATCTAGGCCTTGCTTGGCTTTTGTCAACAGAACTCCAGTCTCTGTCTCTGTCTTCACATGGCCTCCCCTCTGTGTCTCTTTGTCTTTACTATAAGAAAAGCCCTCTCACTGGATTTAGGGCTCACTCTAAATCCAGAACAATTTTATCTTTGAGAGCCCTAAGGGGGTGGTTAGGGCTCGGACATATATTTTCAGGGTCTGCTACATGGACTAGATCCGTGCCCTACTAGTATCTGTCTTTGTGCCTCAGTGTGTTTATCGGTAGAATGGGGGTAATAGCAGGACTTTGTGGCATATCATGTGTTTGCTCAATAAACTAATACTTTTTTGGTGGTAGCACCTGCTCCCATTACAGGCTGGGCCTGGCGGTGACCTCAGACTTGGCTGGGTCATTGTGCAGGGTGAAGCAGAACTGGTTCCTGAGCAGGCATGGAGAGGGGGGCGCACAGGGAGGGGTCGCTCTGAAGTGTCCCGGGGGAGTGTAGAGTACCAGGGCTGAGGTGTGGGGGTGCACCCTGCTCCTGGATCTGCGAGCAGGCCTGGCCCTCCGGGTGTAGACTGCTAGCCCGCAGTCCCTTGGAGAAAGTCAAAGATGGTCCAGCCACTGTGAGGATGTGCGGGGATGCGGCGGCTGGGTGGACCAGGGGCACTTGGGGCCTGCTAGGAGCTTTAGGCCTTGTCTTGGGATGAGCTTCCTTCCCTGGCCTCCACATTTTCCAGTCTGGACCCTTCTGGGACCTGATTGCTTTGGCCAGATGAGAAGGTGGCAGAAGCCCTGTTCTGCTCACCGGTCTCTGGTGAGGCAGGGTCCTGTGAGCTACGTGTGATTTCAGACCCCCTGGGATTCAAATCTGTGTGTGGGTAGGGACAGGGAGGTTGGCCAAGACCCGAATCTCCCCCTGCTCAGGTGGGAGGTGAGCCTGAGGTATGCTTGGGTGCTGGCAAGGGTTCTGAACGCGGGGTCTGACTGGCGTGGGTCACTGGCTGTGAGGCCTTGAATGAGCCACTTCGCCTCCCTGAGCCTGTTTCCTCACCTCCAGCTGCACCTGCCGGGGCGCAGCCTCGCTTTCCCCCTCAGCAACGGGAATGATACCACTTGGGGCCCAGAAATTTGGGTGAAGCGGACCATGGGAGTGCGGAGCAGGGATATCTCGTGGTAAACAGTAAATATTCCTATAGAAGTTATCGACGACGGCGTGGGTATTGGTATGGAGTGATGAAGAGCTGGCTTTTCTAGGAGGGAGCCTCTTATGCTGCAGGGCCGTCCAGCTGCCGCCTCGCACCCCTGGCAGAGAGAAGAGGGACCCCGCGGCTGCAGCTTCCACCTCAGGTCGGGGTGCGGGGTGGGGCTGGGGAGATGGGTGTGGGTAGCCGACATACAACCCTGTTCCTTGACTTCGACACCCTCCCACGTGAGAAAGATGACAGCTGCAGAAGGCCCTGTCCCTGTCACCCTGCAGTGAACGATAACCCTCCCCACCCCTCCTCGCTGTTTGAAGTCACCCTGGCCTGTGTCCATGGCAGTGGCTAAATGGCAGCTACCAAACCAGGCCGTTTTCCCTGGGCAGAGGTGCAGACGTCCCGGGCCTTGAGGAAGCTTTGGCAAGGCCGCGGGAGTTCTTGGATGCAGGGAGCCCTCCCTTTGAAAGGAGGCAGCTTCTCGGGAAGCCCGTTGTGGGGCGGCCAAGGCAGAGAGCAGAACAGACTCTCAGTTCCTCAGGCCCACGGGTCCTTTCTGGAGATGACTGTGTCACTTTTCTTTCTTGGTCAGTGTGAGTCAGTTTGCCTGGTTCTGTGGACTCTCCCCGCCCCCTTGGCTAGGAAGCGATGTACAGCCGGACTGGTTCTGATAGGGGCTACGTTTCAGTTTGTGGGGGGCGTGCCAGGGTGTGGAAACCCCAGAGAAAAAACCCCTTGTAAAAACAAGGTGGAGAATGGCCTGCTGCCATAGACCCGGAGCTCTTGTGACTTCCTCCAGTCACAGTCGTATGGTAGCCCCCTGGCAGCTGGGGGGGGGGGGGGGAGGGACAGAAGAGTTTGTCACGTGCCCAGGCTCTAGGACCTTCAGTGTCAAGCTGGAGTGACACCCCAGGAAGTTAGTAACACCGGAGGGGCATTCCCATTCCAGTGGTGCCCATAAGATGCTCCTGCGTGCTGTCATTGTATTGAACGTTTACCGGGTACCGAGCTCTGCGTGAACCTGTGTGGACAGACTCAAATGTTTGACCTTGGGGGCAGCTGGGGAGAGGATAAGAGCATAAATTAGGGTCTATGGGCAGACGATGGTCTGTGAGCCAGAGCAGGCCTGTGGCCCCTGTTTAAACCACGAAAGGGAGCTTTGTATGTTTCTGAAGGATCTATTAAAAAACCCCCAACAACTGAAGTAAGAATATTTAATGACAGTCTCGCAAAACCTAAAATGTTAACTTTGCTGGCCCTTGACAGAAAAAGCTTGTGGACCCCTGGGAGAAATGAACGAAGCAGGCAGGAGGAGAAGGGAATACGGTGGGAACTTGACCCCAGCCCGGCTCACCAGATCTTTTAAGAGAAGCTGAAAAGCCTTTCTTTGGGTACATCTGTTTGTTTTGATTGTGGAGTGTCCTGATCACTCAGGCCCCATAGAGTACACTTTCTGGACTCTGGGCCAGTTAGACTGACAGGTGTGGCCGTTGCTCTGTGTTATTGCTTAGAATAGTTCTGGGAGGTCAGGGACACTACTCCCATTTGATTGGTGGAAAAACGGGTGAAAGGGCTTGACCAGGTGACGTGGCTAGGCCGGCAGGGGAGCTGGCTTTCAAGGTCGTGGCTGTTGGACCTACTCATTGTTTTACTGCAGAATGGTTCAGTGAAAAAAGGTGGTCAGGATTCCATTTATTCATGCATAACAGAGATCCAGAGTGGCGGTAGCTTAAACAACAGGACATTTTATTTATTGTGCTCACGCTAAAGTCCGGAGGGTGGCAGATCAGGGCTGGTGTGGAGGCTTTGCTTCCGGAATTCCTTGGGCCCAGGTCCTTCCAGCTAACCCCCCCCTTCCACCATTTCTAGGGTGAGGTCCTGTCCTCGTGGATCAACATGGCAGCTGGGGTCCAGCTATTACCCTGGCGTCCAGACAGCAGGATAAAGGAAGGGACAAAGGTGCCGAGGGCATGGGCCAGGTGTCTGTTAAGGAGAGTTCACAGAAGCTGGCTCTGGGCGCTTCTGCTTTCATCCCATTGGCTAGAATGGGCAGTTGCGGAGCCACCGCTAGCTGCAAGGGAGGCTGGGAAATGTAGTCTGTAGTCTGAGCGGTCCGCTGAGCTCAGCTCAGCTAATTTCAGGGTTTCTCTTTCTGTAGGAGAGAGGACAGACACTGGGAGACGGTCAGTCACCTTGGCCACAGTAGGTAGGATGTGGACGTAGCCAGAGTTGGGAAGGGTGTTCCTGGTTTATGGAGGGCTCAAGTGGGGGTGGGGGGCAGCAGCCTGGTGTGGGGCAAAGGGGTCTCTCTGAAGAATGGAGGGACCAAAGCGGGGGTAGCAAGGTTAGGTCCAAGTGATGTTTTACAAACGACAGGGCCTTTTCTGTATATGATCAGGAGCTGCCCACCATTTTCCCTGGAGGGGCCTACATGATAAAATGTTATTTCTGAAGACTACTGTGGCAGCAGGTTGCAGAGTATGGGAGCAGGGAGAGAGGGCCCTGTGGAAGCTTCCAGACTAGAGAATGCAACAGGAATGTAACTGAATAGTTTCACCTTAGCCTGCCCCAGAAGTGTGTCAGAGGCCCAGAAGTTGTGTTATGGAATAGAAGGTGAACTCTGCCCAGGGCAAAGGCCATGACCCACCGCCAGGGGTTGTGAATGACCTGCTCTCAGGTTTGCTTCCCCCTATGTGGTTGAAATGAAAGGAGACCCCCCGCTATTTTTTAAATTGTGTGAATTCACGTCAAAATCTGACTCTGTACTTGTGAAACCTCAGAAGGGCTGGCGGGCCCGGGCCTACGTGCCCCGAGGCAGAGCTGGAGAGCGGTGCCACCTTTGGGAGGGGCATGCTGCCCCAATTTGCCCGAAGTCCCCCTCCCCCCTTCCTGCTTGTCACTGCCCCAGCACAGAGACTTCGTGCCAGTAGCCATTTGTCCTTCCACTTGCAGTGGTTTGTTTCTTAAAATAGAGAGGCATTTCTGTGAACCCAGGCTGCCCTCGGGTGTGGGAAAATGTCCCTTACCCTTAGCCGGCACCCTCCTTCGGCCCCTGGCCCCTTCCTCTGGGCATCTGAGTTGGAGCCCCATGGGGGTGGGGGGCTGTTACCTCAAGTCCTAAGCTGATCTGGCTTCCAGTCCCAGGTCCCGCCCACTGCCCACCTCCCAGCCCCCCTTCCTCCTCTCTACCTGCCCAAAGCCCCTCCTTGGCCATTTGGAAACCCAGAAGTTCTGAAAGCCTAGCTTGCTGCTCCTTTGACAGCAAAACCTAACCTGACCCAAACTCTTAGGTTGGCAAAATCCCACCTGAGCTGCCACATGGGGCTCTTTACAATCTCTGTGCATCCAATTTAGTATGAGTGTTCACACCTTTTGGGGTTGTGGGGGCCCGTGTCTAAGATCACAGGTGCAAAGTGGCCAGCGCCCCGAGCCGCACCTGGCAGGCACGCGCCACGTCACGTGTGGGGATCTGGACGTGGTGGGTGGGCAGGGCCTTTGGGCAGAAGGAGAATGGCGGGAACTGAGGTGCAAGGCCTCTGACCAGGTCAGATTTAGCAGAATGGGAGAGGCTTGGGAAACTTCCCCGGCAGGTGCCTTACCTTTCCTGGGGAGCCCGCCTGCCCGATGCCCGGGATCTGCTCACCACCTGCAGAGGTGGTGAATTCGCCAGGACAAATGGGACATTCCCATCCCAGGCAGGGTGGAATGGAGGCTCCAGACCTGGGACAGACTTGCTGCGCCCTGTGGAGAGTGGAGGCTGGGAGGGGCTTCGGGCAGCGCTGAGACAGGCCTCTTAATTCGAAGTCCTCAGTTTTGCAGAAGACTAGAGGATGCAGTTTTGCAGAAGACTAGAGGAACAAGAGTCAGTGGTTGTGACCTTGGACCAGCCTCCTTGACAAAAAGGAGAAAAGGGGTAACGTTGGCACCTGTCTGGAGGGAACACACCTCAGCTTCTTCGTTGTGTGTCTACCCGATGGACCATGGCCATAGCATTGCTGTTGGCTCTCTCTGCATGTTTCTGGGGAAAGGCTCCCCGCTTTTGATTGCCCTCCGAGGGATCTGTGACATGAGAAAGGCGGAGCGTCACTGGAGGATAGCCCTGGACTGGGAAGTGAAGTGGATGCCTCTGGCTTCCGAGGAATGGGGGTGGTCGGTGGGAGAGGTGGGGGCCCTGGGCCTGTTGGGCCGGGGCACGGCTCCGATTGGGCAGCCCCGAGAGGTCAGCGATGGCTGTCAGAGTGCGTGAGAGCCAAGGGGAGGTCACTGGATTTCTGATCAGGAGGGGCAGCCCCTTGGAGGGCTGGGGGAGGGGACCCAGCCAGATGGCAGGTGGGGGGGGCGGGGTGGTGGAGTCTCCAGGAGAGAGGAGGAAGGGACGGCCCACGTCGCCCAGGCCCCCAGGGCCTACCCACGGTTCTTTGAAGATGGAGACCTGACCTTCCATCCAGCCAGCCACAAGCGTGTACTGGGCGGGGGACTTGCTGTCTTTTTATTGTGGTAGGTTATCTTTCGTCTGCCTTTAAACAGCTAGCAAAAACGGACTGAGCGTCTGCTGTGTGCCAGTTACTGTTTTAGGAGCTGGGGATACGGTGACGCCCCAAGCCAAGCACATGCTCCCACATTTGCCGATCTGGGGGGTTGTGTGACAGGCGCTAAGTCAACAGTCACCTAAACACGTTGTACTTAGTGCTCAGTGTCCTCGGGAAGAAAGTGAATGGGGCAGAGGCTTGAAAATGCTAGGGAGGGCGGGGGTGGGGGGCTTGGCGGGGGTGGGGGGGGCCCTGCTCGGGTTGGGCGCCAGAGCTTGTGAGAGAAGAGCAGGTGGGGCCCAGGCCCGGCTCTGCGCCTCGGCGTGACCTCTCTGTGCCTCTGTTCCCTGCACTGTAAAGTGGGCTTCTTGATGGCACCTCCCTCGGAGGGGTGTTGTGCGGGTTGTTGCACGTTAATGGAAGTATTTAAAATCACACCTGGCAGGTGGGAGCGAGCGCGTGGGCCTGGCCAGGGCAGCCAGCCGCAAGTGTGGCTGGAGCTGGACGCTCAGGGGGGAGGGGAGGCCTCACTAGGGGGTCGGTGGTGTTTATTCCAAGAGTGCTGGGGAGGGAAGTGACACCTGTAGCCGTGTCCGGGGCCCCAGCCCAGCTCCGTCCCCTGGCCTTGCCCTGCAGGGTGATCCCTGGCGAATGTCTCCTGCATCTCCGCCTCCTTGTCGGTGGGGAGGCTTCACCGAGGGGCTTAGCTGGTGGCAGGTGTGCCTGAACTGGAGGCATAGCTCTGCACAAGCCGGACACGATCTCCACCCTGCGTACTCCCAGTCCCGGGGAGCAGAGAGAAAGTAGACGAAGAACGCCATCTCCCCGCTGAGGGGGACGTGGCCCAGGACCAGCCTGCAGAGCATGGCAGCTGAGGAGCTGAGCCTGGGGGCGGGGCGGGGAGGGGGCGCCTGGGCAGAGAGAGTTGGGGTGGAAAGGAAGAAACTCCTGGGGACAAGGGGGCAGTGGCTCTCGGGGGGAGGGGCTGGGGTCAGTCCTGCTCTCCTGGGTCCCTGTCTCTCTGCGTTCCCTGGCTGGAATGGATGTTCTCCCTTCCCCCTCCGGGACTGCGGCAGCCTGTCTGGGTCAGAAGCTGCTGGAGGTCATGATTAGTACAGGCGGTGGAGCCTCACCTTGATGTGACCTTGTGACTTGGGCCAGGCGATCGCAGCTCATCTTCCAGTTCCTCTGGGAGGATAGAGGGCAGCTTGAGGGTTGGTGTTAGCCCAGCACACAGCGGGGTTAGTGATAACACACAGCATAGTAGGTCACTGGTCTGAACCTGCCGTGTTGTCTGGAAGGGAAGGTGTGTGCCAGGTGTGGGCCGCCAGGTGCCTGTGACCGGAAAGCCCTGAGAGTTCGAGGGCTGGGAGGGGCCGTGGTGGCGCCCCGCCTGGTCCCCTGGTGACTCAGGAGGGAACCCCTGCCCATCCACCCTCCCACTTTCTCACTTTGGGGACTCGCTTGGGAGGCTTCAGGATTCAGGGTTGCAGGTGAACTGCGTGGTGGGGCCGCTGGCCCCTTCTCCCCCGCCGGCCCCTTCTCCCCCGCCCAGAGAGACCACGTCACCTGCCCTGACTTTTGGTTGAAGAATCTGGAGTTCCCGACTTTCCCTGCCCCCACTCCCTTTGTTTCCCCGAAAACCAGTTCTAGGAAGGAAAGTGAGACCAGGCTTCCCCCAGGCCTGCGGGAGTTGGATCTGGAAACTGTGGCCTCGTGATGCTCTCTTGATGACTTATTTTAATTGTTGTTTAATCAACACGCACGGATGCCCAAGCCTCAGGTGGTTCTGTTCGGTGCTTTTGACAGTTCTGCGCCTCGTGAAGCCGCCGCCCGAGGCCAGATCTAGAACGTGTCCCCCAGCCTCTGGGTGCTTTTTGTTCTGTCAGGCGGGGCGTTCTTGGAAACAGGGCCAGACTGGTTTGCGGGAGGGGGCTCTGTCTCCTCCCCGCCCCCACTCCTTGCACAGAGAGAGGGAACCCCCTTTTATTCCCTCTTTCTGTGTGTCTCGTTCAAGCAATTCATCACCCACAGCTTTGGCAAGAGCGGGTCTGGGCTGCTTTTCTTTAAGATCGTTGGTGGATTTGCTTCCCCACTAATTGTGTTCCTGTGGCTGGGGTTCGTTTTCGCTGGATGTGTTACACACGTCAGAGTGGAGTGGTTTCGTGTTCGGAAGCCCACCTGACGACATGGGCCCGGGTGACATTCCAGGTGGGGACAGTTGGGGGGCCTGGCAGATCAGTGAAAGGGGAGCGCTCGTGATCCCCTCCAGGGGGCATGTGAATAAGTAATCACAGACAGACTGGGGGGCCTCTTGCAGACCTGAGAGGGACGTTCCAGAAAATTGGCTGCATTCTTCCTCGGGCTGAGGGGGAAGGCGAAGGCCGCCTGGAGTTTCCAGACTTGCTGTGTGCCCTGGAGGGGCCCTCTGCAGAACCTGGCTCTGCTCCGAGGGCCCTCTGTGACCAGAGGGTGGAGTCCCCAGTGTTGGACGGGCCCCCCCCGGGTGGGGGGACACCGACAGGATGCCTGGCCCTGACGCCCCCATGTCCTGCTTATCAGCGCTTCCGAGGCCCACCGTAGCTGATGTTTACTGCGCTCGGGCCCGAGCATGTGCCAGGCGGGCACCGTGCCAGGCCCTTTACGGTCATCGATCCGCCTCGTCATGAGAGCAGCCCCAAAGGGCCGGCTGGCCGCCGTGTGCAGTTGGCACAAGGGTGCTGGGCGGACGTGTGAGTGCGGGGGGAGCCGGCCCGTTCCCTGCTCCCCCAGCCACGCACACCCTGCGGGGAGCCAGAGTAGCCACAGCCCCTCCCGCTGGTTTGTAAACGAGAAAACTGAGGAAACTGAGGCATTCGGGGGCAGGTAGCCGCTGGGATGCCGGCCCGGTTTGGCTCCGCCCCTCCGCTTAGCCGCGCCACCTGTCAGGCGCGGGGGGCAGGGGGGGGCCGTCCGCGCCCTAAAGGAGACTGCGCACTGCGTGGGGGGGGCGCCCACCTGCCCCCTCTGGTCCGTGTCCTGTGTCGGAGAAGTGGCCCCGGAAGACTCTTCTGGGGCCCAGAGCCAGTCTTTCCTCATTCCTGCCACTTGCCGATTCCATCCTGGGGTGAGGCAGCCTCTGTCCCCTCTTGCCCGTGTCTCATCTGGAGTCACATTCGGTGAGGCAGCCTGAGGGCAGGGGCGGGCCCACAGGGCCCTCCTAATTCTGAGCCAGTGGTGCCGTAGGGGCTCCCCGCGTCCCAGGGGCCTGGTGGAGGCCCTCCAAGCAGTGGCGCGGCCCCCGGACAACCCGGCTCACCTCCGCGCGGTGGGCAAACTTCTCTTTCAAGCTGGGCCGGGGCGGCCTCCGAGTCTGCTCAGCCCCTAGGCTGCCCCTGCCCCGTCCTCCCGCCTCTTCCTGTCGGGCCTTCTGGGAGCCACCCCGTCTGTGGGTTGAGGCCCCTCCGCTGGCCCCAGGGCAGAACCCCCAGGAACCACATTCCCGCTCCTCAGCTGCTCAGGCTGAGCTCACTGGCCCCGGCCTCACGGGGGCCAGGAGGTTCCATGTACTCACCGCTTTGAGGGTCGGGCTCCCCGACATGTCCTGCTGCCCCTTGACATGCCTCGTTCCAGCCCTGCCTTCCAGGCCTCCCCGTGTGGCCCCTCTGCCAAGGGCCTCCCCTGCCCACCGCGGTCCCCCGCGAGCACTGCCCGCCCAGCTCCTGGCGTCACGGCGGGTGCAGACCCTTAGTAATCCCTCACAGCCCGAGGACGCGAGCTCCCCCGCCTTCCCTGGGGTGGTGGCCCAGGGATGGCACCTGTCGTCAACCTGCCAGGGCCCAGAGCCCACGTCCTTCCCAGTGGATGCTGGGATGGGGCTTGGCTCTTTCACAAGATGCCGTGTCCCCGGGCTGAGCTGCCCTGAGCATGTTATCTCTGTGCCTCGGTTTCCTCCCTTGAAAGGGAGGTGGTCGGGAGCAGTAACTGAGGCACCCCACGTCCTCAGGTGTTTGCCCAGTAGTGGGTGCATCACAGCTTCGAGGTCCTGGCCGGAGGAACCCAGGGGCCGGGGCTGCTGGTTTTGTTGCTTCCCCCACCCCCAGTAATCACCCGCTAAGCCCATGCTTTCAGGGGCCAGGGAACCCTGGCTCACATCTGCTGTCCCTTTTGTAGCTCACAAAGCCCGGGGCTGCGCAGCTGATTAGCATGGATGGGGGAGACATTTGCATGTAATAGCTCCCGCCCAGTCGGTGCCCCTCGTATTCTTTTCAGAAAAGCCAAGCTCACTCTTTGTCTGCTCCTTCTTTTCTTGGGGTTGCCCTTCAGCACACCCCTCAATTCGACTCCTCTTCGGGCTCCTCGAGACCAAGGCTGCGGGGCCTGGAGGTGGTGCTGGCCTCCACCCCACCCGACCATGGGTGAGCCCTTTAAGGGGAGCCCCCTTGCAGGGCTCTGACCTCACGGAGCTGTCGCTGGTCAGGGAGGTTTGGTGTCGCTAGCGCAGGGCCCTTCTCCAGCCTGGAGTCAGCCGGGGGCTGTGAGGGCTGGCTCGCTGCTTACTGGGGTGCTGCTATGACGGGCAGCTCTAGGTCAGACCCAGCAGCAGCGGGGGAGGCCTGTGGCCCAAGTGGTGCCAGGGTGCCCGGGGGGGGGGCCTTGCTTCCCCTTATGCCAGCAGGAAACTGGGGGGGAGCCTCCCTGCCCCCCAGATGGCTGCCTCTCTTCCATCTTCCCCGCTGCCCGTGCACCTCCCCGGTGTCCTGTCATCCTGTTGCTGGGGAGTTCGGGAAGTTTCCTCCTCAGACTTGTCTTCTCAGGGCCCCTCCTGAAGTAGACCTAGCTTTTGGATTTTCCAGGCTACCCTGTACACCGTCCACCCTGCCACCCAACGTGAGCCTCTTGTGCCCACAGAGGTGGCTTGCTGTTGAGTTGTGACCGTTCTCAAAGGAATGAACACACCGTGTGATCCCATCCCTAACCGTTGCCTTTAGAAATAAGGGCCCCTATCTCGTCTCCTCCCAGGGAGGTAACGTGGAAGGAGGTGTGTTCCATCCACTTGGTGTTCCTTTATTTATTTTTTAATTTTTTTTAAGAATTTATTTATTTGACAGAGAGACACAGCGAGAGAGGGAACACAAGCAGGGCGAGTGGGAGAGGGAGAAGCAGGCTTCCCGCGGAGCAGGGAGCCCAGTGCGGGTCTCGATCTCAGGACCCTGAGATCATGACCTGAGCCGAAGGCAGATGCTTAACAACTGAGCCACCCAGGCACCCCTTGGGTGCTCCTTTAGAAGGGGCCTTGGTGAGTGGCCTAAATTTAGACCCGTCCTGGAGCTTGCGGGGGCCTAAACCGAAGACATTCCCAGGCACCGTGTGAAGCTGGCCACGCGCTCTACCTCGGCCAGTTGGCCGCTCCCATGTCCCCGAGGAGCGCTTAGTCGAGCTGGTCCAGTGGCCGGATGGGGGCTGGGGGGGGGGGGGGCGCGGTAAGGCCAGAATTCTCTCCGGGACTCCACTCTCTTCCTTGGGCCAGAATGCCTTGGGGACATGGTAGCCAAGGTGGGTGTTTTGTGCCAGTAATACCTACTGTGTCCCCGTGGGTCTTGGGCTGGATACAAAGGGGGTGTTAGTCCTTAGGACAGTAGTGAGCAGTGCGTTCATTTAGCTTTCTCGACACGAAAGCTGAGGCTTGGGGGTGGGGGGCGTGAGGCTCCAGGTGATAGAGCCCAGATTCAAACCTGGGTCCAATGTGAGCTGGAGTTCTGGGAGGTAAGCCTCACCGTGTGGCCTCCCTGAGGGGGGGAGAAGGCCTTCCCCGCTTGACAGCTCCTGGCATGCAGGCTCTGCTGCCCCTGGCTTAGACCCGAGTCCCCCTGGGGTCGCTGCCCCTCCTCCATCACACTATGAGCGCTGCGGGTGCGCTCCAGCCGAGAGCCATTGCTGAGAAGTCCAGGCCATCATCCGCCTGCCTTAGAAGGGCCCTCTGGTCACAGGCCCTTTCCCACCCCGCTGGCCCTCCAGCAAGTTGAGGGAGGTCCGTGGTCACACCTGCTCTCTCGGGGGACGCCCCGGACGACTTGAGTGGGCGCCAGGCCTCCCCGGCCGTCACGACTGCCGTTTGTCCCGTTATCTCTTGCGTGCAGGGCAGAGCCTCAAACCGCTCAGGAGGGTGGAACCTGAAAAGTCCTTCTCTTCCTCCCTCCTGGTCCTGGCCCGCGCCCCACGTCACCCGTCAGCTTCCCGTGTGACCTGCCCGCCTGGGTTTTCCTGCAGAAGTCCCTCCGGGAGCCCGCTGCGCCGGAAGTTCTGCCTGGTTCAACAGCGGGACAGGAAGGGTGCACGGCGCCAAGTCTGCCTGCCTCCCCGAGGCGGCCCCTGAAGCCGTTCTGTCCGTGTTTCTTTCCAGAAAAGCCCCCAGGCACGCGGTGTGCTTGGCCGGCCCGCCGGCCGTCTTGTACCTGGGGCTCCTGGACGTCCACTGGCTCTCCCAGCGCCTGCCGGCTTGCTGCCGGCTGCACCGCCCTTCTCCGGTCACTGGGCGCTTTGCTTTTCAGCTGCTTTGGACGGTCCAGGTCTGGGTGTCTCTTCGCAGACACTGGCAGGTGGAATCCTGGGATAAGGCCCCCGAAGGGCTGGGCGGGGGTGGGGTGGGGGTTCTGGGTGGGGAGGTGCTGACAGATGCCCTGGGGAGAGATGTGCAGGCCAGGGCCGCCCGCGGGGAGGGCTGGGAGTCCTCCCCCCGCCCTCCCCCCCCCCCGGGCCTGGGCCAGACAGAGGAGCCCAGGGTGACCTCCCGGTCCTCAGACACCCTGGGGCTGGGCAGCTGCGTGGAGCGTCTCCCAGGAGGAGCGGGCTTAGGTTACTTGGCTGAGGGGGAGGCCAGGCCAGCTTAGGCTTCCCGGGGTTGGGTTCCCTTCTGAGACTGGCGCCAATCTGCTGAAGGGTGAAGTGAGTAGTTGGTACACGTACTGCGCCCCCATCTTCTCATGGAATCTGGGGGGCAAGGAGGGGTCCTTGTGCTCTTGTGCTCCCCAGATGAGGCTTCCTGAGGTCAAGGGTGAAGGCAGGTGGTGGGGTGCCTGTCAGGCTTCCGCGTGGGTCATGTCCTGTCACCCCGGGGGCTGTGTCATTATCATCATTTGATAGATGAGGGAACGAGGGGCCACGGCCACACAGCCGGAGAATAGCAAGTTTGGCCCTGAACCCTGGTCTTCCTTGATCCTCATCATTTTATTTTTATTTATTTATTTTTATTATGTTCAACTAGCCAACATATAGTACATCGTTATTTTATTTTATTTTTTTTAAGATTTTATTTATTTATTTGACACAGAGAGAGAGAGAGAGACAGCGAGATAGGGAACACAAGCAGGGGAAGCGGGAGAGGGAGAAGCAGGCTTCCTGCAGAGCAGGGAGCCCAATGCGGGGCTCCATCCCAGGACCCTGGGATCATGACCTGAGCCAAAGGCAGACGCTTAACGACTGAGCCACCCAGGCACCCCCATTGTTATTTTTTTTTTAAATAATTTTATTTTATTATGTTCTGTTAGTCACCATATGTTACATCATTAGTTTTTTTTTATTCTTATGTTAATCCCCATACATTACATCATTAGTTTTAGATGAAGTGTTCCATGATTCATTGTTTGTGCATAACACCCAGTGCTCCATGCAGAACGTGCCCTCCTCAATACCCACCACCAGGCTAACCCATCCTCCCACCCCCCTCCCCTCTAGAACCCTCAGTTTGTTTTTCAGAGTCCATCGTCTCTCATGGTTCGTCTACCCCTCCGATTTCCCCCACTTCATTCTTCCCCTCCCGCTACCTTCTTCTTCTTCTTTTTTTTTTCTTAACATATATTGCATTATTTGTTTCAGAGGTACAGATCTGAGATTCAACAGTCTTGCACAATTCACAACATCATTAGTTTTTGATGTAGTGTTCCATGATTCATTGTTTGCGTTTAACACCTAGTGCTCCATGCAATACGTGCCCTCCTTTTTTTTTTTTAATTTTTTTTAAAATTTTTAATTTTTTTTTAAGATTTTATTTATTTGCGAGGGAGACAATGAGAGAGAGACAGAGAGCATGAGAGGGAGGAGGGTCAGAGGGAGAAGCAGACTCCCTGCTGAGCAGGGAGCCTGATGTGGGACTCGATCCCGGGACTCCAGGATCATGACCTGAGCCGAAGGCAGTCGCTTAACCAACTTGAGCCACCAGGTGCCCAATACGTGCCCTCCTTAACCCATCACTGGGCTAACCCATCCCCCCAACCCCCATCATTAGTTTTTGATGTAGTGTTCAACGATTCATTAGTCACGTGTAACACCCAGTGCTCAGCAGATGCCCATCATTTTCATCACTGCCCTTGTCGGTCTTCCCTCCAGGGTGAGCCGAGAGTGACCTCCTTCCTCTCCTGGCCACGGGGACGGGGGGGCAGCTTCTGGTGCCCAGTTTGGAGACTCGGTTCCTGCCACCAGGTACCGGGTGCCTCTGGGAGATGGGAGGCTCTTCCAGGAAGGTGAGCCCTGCATCACCCAGAGCCTGACTCAGCTGGGATGTCGCCACCCCGCGGCAGGCTGTAATCTGCACCCCGCCTCCATGGGTATCAGAGCCCCCCTCCCCTCTTACCCTGCCTTCTCCTGCCTCCCACCGGCACCTGTGAGTGCTGGAAGGCTGGGGCCCCTGCGCTGCACTCCGCATGGAGCCGGCTGTGGCCAAGGGCTGCCCACCGAGCCAATGGCCCCGAGCAGAGGCTCGCCGCTGGGTAGGCTGAGGAAAGCACCTTGACTTCTCTATGCCTTGTCCTCCTTTTCACCTACCTTTCTTTGCGGTGGAATATTTTCCTCTGGAAGGTGCACAGCCTGTGTTGTGTTTGGCGGCAGGAGGTGATTTAGTAAAAGACCTCACATTTAGACAAGCCGTTCTCCCCACCCCCCACCCCCAAACCCCTATGCTCCAAGTCTGCCAAGATAAATAGCTTTAATTAGTCCTCGTTTGGTGGCTGTGATAGTTTCCCCAAGAGGCAGGGACTTGGAATGTGGCCTGTTGCCCCCCGAGCTGGTGACGGCTTACCTATCTCGTCCTCCACCTCTGTTCTCCATTCCACAGCCTCCCTCGTCTTGCGTGAGGATGGAAGGTTCCACGGGGGGGAGAGTGTAACTCCAGGCCTTTGTCCTTATTCCACTGGGTCCCTCTGACCCAGGTTTGACCAGTCCGAAGGACCCAGTGACCCTCTGCGTGTCCCGTTACTGCTTGTTCCGGAGGGAGGAGGAGGGCAGTGAGGGCAGGAAGGTTACCGTGTGGGTGCCCAGTGCCCAACATCTTCAAGTGGTTAGGTGACCTTCCCGAGGCCATGCATGCCGTCAGGGCCTGGGCACCTGGACCCCCTGCACTTAGGGAAGGGGCCTGACCTCCTGGACCCCATGCCCCAGGGCCACCACGCAGGTGGGCATCCCCCAAGTGCCCCCCGGGTCTGGGCGCTGTGCCAGCCACGTGCGGAGCCCTGGGTCTGTGCTTCTCTGGGTCGTCGGTTGGGGAGCAAGGGGGTGTTAAATAAGGAGTTGCTGTGTGACGGGGGACTTGTCCAGGAAGTGCTGGAGGACCTCGAGGAGGTAACAGCAAGCGACACAGGAGAAGAAGAGGGGTAGGGCGTTGTGGATCTCAGGAGCCATGGAGGCCAGTGAGAAGTCCTGCCCGTGGTCTGGGGGTGGCGAAGACCAGCGTGGCATGACTGGGGATGTGGAGGAGGGGCTTGTGAGCCCCGTGAGGAGTTTGTACTTGTTCCAGAAGGCTCTGGGGAAACCATGGGGAGGTCTAAGCAGGAGAATGGCTGCCACAGATTGGCCACATTAGACACTGTGACCGGGAGGTGACCGAGTCTGAGCATGTGTCCCCGGGACCATCTGGTTAGTTCCGCTGAGACAGGCCTCCCTGTGTCTGCCGCTCCCTGAATCAGTCAGCTCTTTCGAGGCCCTTCTGGGTGCCACGCCTTGGGGTCAGCCCAGGGTGAGGTGGTGAGCAGGGCATTTCCCTTAAGCCTGGGACCAGGGAGGCCCCTGTGCGTCAGGGTCCCCCAGCTTCTGCCCAGGGAGCCATCTAGGAGGGGGTATCTGGGTTGGTTCTCTGATGCATGGGGAGCAGGCAGCTTTGTCCCCCTGAGAGCCACTGGCTTCCCAGCTTCCCTCATCTCCTGCCTGGCCCGCAGCTCCTCCAGCCCTGTCCCCAAGGCCGTCTCAGCACTTGGTCCCTCCAGGTGCCGCCCACGGCAGTGGGAGCGGCCGGACTCCCCAGCCTCTCGAGACCTAGATCTGCCCATCCGGCTTGGGAGTCCAGCCCATCAACCTCCCCGGCCACAGCCACACTGCCCTGGTCCCCTCCTTCTCCCGACTGGGCCCCTCGAGGAGAAGCATGCCTCTTGGGTGTCTCCCCCACCCTGAGTACTGATACCGCACACTTCCGATCACTGAGTGTGTGGGTGGGGGCCTCCCCACACCGGCTGCGTGGCCTACAGTCACCTCCGTTCCCACACTGCCCGCCCGCCTGGACATAGTGTCACACCCCCCAGGATAAGGGGCCCGGTCCCACCAGACTGTCGCCCTCCACCCCCACTGCCAGTCATGAGTCCAGGATGTCCCCTGTGCTTCTCGCCCCCGGCTATCAATCTGAGGTTCCCAGGGCCCCCTTCTCAGGCTCACTGAATTTGCTGGAGCGGCGCTCAGAGCTCAAGGAAACCATTTACTTCCTAGATCGGTGGTTAATGTAGAAAGGATAGAACTCAGGAGCAGCCAGAGGGAAAAGAGGTGTAAGGCAGGGTGTGGGGAAGGGGCGCCCCTCTCCCAGCACCTCGTGCTCACCAGCCAGGAAGCTCTCTGAGCCCTGTCCTTTGGGTTTTATTTTTATGGAGACTTTATATGCAGAAATGATTAAGTCCTTGGCCATTGGAGGCCTAGGAGGGGGACTGAAAGTTCCAACCCTCTAATTACTTGGTTGGTCCCCCTGGCAACCAGCCTCCATCCTTAGAGGCTTTTGGAGAGTCACCTCATTAACATAAACTCAAGTGGTCGAAAGGGGCTTTGACTGACTCACAGAAGAGCCTTTTATTGTTCTTATCACCTCGGGCACTCCCAGAGTCTTAGGAGCTCTGTGCCAGGTATCTGTTCAGTATAAATCACAACATCACAGCCTCCTTTTCTCCCTGCCTTCCCATGTGCCTTTTTTCCTCTTGCTGGAGAATTCATTGCCACTATCTATCCCAGCCACGGTCAGGTGCCATCTCTAGGCTCCCTTGGGGCCCCTGTTCCCCTGGTAGCAGTGCCCGTTACTTGGGGGTCCTCATCACCAGCTACCCAGCTGTCCTCACCGCCTCTGGGATGGGGAGTGTCTCCACTTCTCGATGTCCAGTGAGCCAACAAGGAAGTGGGCGGAAAGGAGGCTCAGCGCCCAGCTTCTCTGCACCTGTGGTTCCAGACGCACTGCTGATTTGTCAGAAAGTTTTACCAGCACACGGCCGCACTCGCTTGCATACGCTCTGTGGCCGAGGTGAGTCCTAGTAGCAGAGACTCTACGGCCTGCCCAGCCCAAAATATTTACTCCCTGCTCCTTTACCGGGAAGGTTGGTCAACACCTCCTCTGGGAAGCACAGGGGTGTCGTACAGCGCCTTGGTTAGGAGCACAGACCCTGGTGCCCGTCGGCTCGGCCATGCGCTTGCTGTGTGACCTTGAGTGAGATCCTTCACCTGTCCGAGCCCAGTTTCCTCAGGGATAAGTGGAACGGTAGGCACAGAGGTGCTCTGAGGGGTCTGTGTAAAGCAGGGAACCGAGCGTGGCACCTGGAAAGTGTTGGTGCAGTGGGGCGTCCTGGCCCTATCCCCGTCTAAGCAAGGGGTGAGTGGGCGGGTGAGTGGGAACACGGAGCTATAGGGGCCTGCCTTCCTGGGGAGCAGGGTGCGGGAAGGTTCTCCTGCGCCGGCATTCCCACCGGCACACCCTGAGCGTGCTGGCCCTGTGTTTGTCCCTGGGTGTTCTGGCCCCCAGTCCCCGGCCTTCGGAGCCTCAGCTGGACACCCTGCAGTGGAGCAGGTGGGGAGCCAAGCGTGGGCCGGACACGTCTGTGGCATGATGAATACCGAGTCCGGGGTGTTTGCCGCGCACTCCTCCGTTCACACCCTGCCTTGGGAGAGGCTCTCCAGAGAAGACAGCCCGGGGAGGGGGCCTCTTCCCAGCTCTGTCACCCGATCATATTACTGCAGGGAAGAAACCCCAGCTCCGCTGACCTCGATCGGCAGGAACCCAGCGCAGCCTCCGGGCCCACAGCCCTCCCTGTGGTCACACCCCCCTCCGCAAATCATCACGGCCGCCTGAGAAGCCCTCTCCCGCTTCCTGTCCCCCACCTCTCTGGGCCCCATGCACCCAGCCCCTCAGTATGCTGCCAGTGTGATGGGGTCGGTTTTCTCAGTGGGTTTCTGGAGGCTGGGCACAGAGTCGCTCCTGCTTCTTCCATGGCTCACCCAGTGATGGCTGGATAAAGGGGGGACCAGAGAGGAAAGTGCCGGCCTTTGAGTCTACCAGGAGGTTTCCTGGCAGACAGAGGCACTCGTGTGTGTGTGTGTGTGTGTGTGTGTGTGTGTGTGTGTGAGATAGAGAGAGAGAGAGAGAGAGAGAGAAGGGGTGGGGGAATGGGTACCTAATCGTCACCGCTGGGTCCAGGCCCTGTGGGGTCCACGCCCTAGACCTCTTTCCTGGGGGGGGAGAAGCTCTCTCCCAGGACACCCCTCCCTCCCATCTCAGGGAGCCGGCCAGCAGACAGGGTGTGCATCCCGGCTCTGCTGCATCCGGGCCTGGGGGACCCTGGGCAGTGAGTGAGCCGGAGCCCCGTGTGGGCTGTCCCCTGGGAGGGATAGACAGAGCGCCACCCCACCGCTGTCCGGAGGGCCCATCCTCGTGAGAGGGCAGAGTGGGCGAAGGGGAAGAGGCTTGTGCCAAGGCCGGGAGTTGGCCCGCTGCGGGGCTGGAGGGCTTATGGGTCACGCAGGGCCTTCCAAGAGCTTGGATTTCTGCGTCTTTTTTTTTTTTTTTAAAGATTTTATTTATTTATTTGGCAGAGAGAGACACAGCGAGAGAGGGAACACAAGCAGAGGGAGTGGGAGAGGGAGAGGCAGGCTTCCCGCAGAGCAGGGAGCCTGATGCGGGGCTCGATCCCAGGACCCTGGAATCATGACCTGAGCCGAAGGCAGATGCTTAACGACTGAGCCACCCAGGCACCCCTCTGCGTCTTTTAAATACATGGAAGAATATGGTCCAGCTTTTTGATTTTTTTTAATTTGTCAAATATTTACTGAGCCCTTCCCGTGTGCCAGGGACTGGTCTGTGGGGTGGCACAGCTGTGACTCACAAGAGGCAGGCTCCACGGGCTATGGTTGCCTGTGCCATGGTGGGACAGGTCGGGTCACCCTCGGCCCGGCTTCCCCAGACGCAGCCAAGCTTCCCTTGGCCACAGATCCCCGTGGTCGCCTGCCCGGCGCCAGGTTGCGGGGGCGCCTCGGGCGGCGACTGGTCGGGTTGCCAGGCTGCCCCAGAAACAGAGGCCCTCCTTGGTGTGCTTGCTGTTCCCCTGGCGCCGCCGACAGATTGGCTTTATCTCCTGCCCTGGGAGGGCCGTGGGTGATGGCACCGTGCCAGGGTCCCTTCCCGGGACCCACTTACGGCTGGACTCGGGAGCACCTTATCTGGGGCTCCCCATGGGTGCGGTGCGGTTGCGCGCCCGTGGCGGTGGCCGGCCGGTGTGCTCTGCTCTCGGGCCTGGGGCCAGGGGGCTGCCACGCCTTCCTCCCAGAAGGGGGGGCACCTGGCTCTGGAGGGGTGAGGCGGGCTGGGCCCAGGTCCGGTGCTCAGACTGCACAAGGGGAGAGCGGGGGAGCCAGGGAACACCCATAGGCCCTTCATATCTCTTTTCATGCACTGGGAGCGTTTTTCTTTTTCTATGGAGATAAAATTATAAAATTCACCTAACAAAAACAAACCACTTTAAAGTGTACAATTCAGTGGCATTTAGTCGATTCACGATATTGTGTAACCACCACCTCTGTCTGGTTCCAGAACGTTTTCATCACCCCAAAAGGAAACCTTGAATCCATTAAGCAGCCCCCCCCCCGCCCCCGCCATTCTCCCTCCTCCCAGCGCCTGACGGCCACCAATTTGCTTTCTGTCTCTGCAGATTAGCTGATTCTGGACGTTTCATATAAATGGAATCACATGTGTGTGACCTTTTGTGTCTGGCTTCTTTCACTCGTTGTAATACCTCTGAGGTTCATCCATGTTGTAGCCTGTCAGGATTCCATTTTGTTGTTGTTGTTTTTAAGTTTTGGGGTTTTTTTATTAGTAATTTCTACACTTAGTGTGGGGCTCGAACCCACAACCCCAAGATCAAGAGCTGCTCTCTCTTCTGACTGAGCCCGCCAGGCACCCGGGGACTTCATTCCTTTTTATGGGTGAATAACATTTCATTGCATGGACTACATTCTGTGTGTCCATCCATCAGTTGACGGACATTTGAGTTGTTTCTACTTTTTGGTTCCTTTTTTTTTTTTTTTTTTTAAAGATTTTATTTATTTATTTGAGACAGAGAGCATGAGAGGGAGGGGGGTCAGAGGGAGAAGCAGACTCCCTGCCGAGCAGGGAGCCCGACGCGGGACTCGATCCCGGGACTCCAGGATCATGACCTGAGCCGAAGGCAGTCGCTCAACCAACTGAGCCACCCAGGCACCCTCTACTTTTTGGTTCTTGAAGATAGTACTACTTCGAGTATTTGCATACAGGTATTCGTTTGACTACTTCTCTTGGTTCTTTTGCGTACATACCCAGGAGTGGCGTGGCTGAGTCAGATGGTAATTTTATGTTTAACTTTTGGAAGAACCACCAGCTGCTTTTCCTCAGTGACTGTACCATTTCACGTTCCCATGTCCCTCACAGGGTGTGAAGGTTCCAGTCTTTCCACGTCTGTGCCAACACTTGTGATTTTCCCCTATTTGTTTTAAATTATAGCCATCCTTGTGGGTGTCAACTGGTGTCTCCTTGTGGTTTGATTTGTATGTCCCTGATGACTCATGGTTTGAGCATCTTTTCATGTGCTTGTTAGCCAGTCCTGTATCTTCTTTGGAGGAACGTCCATTCAGGTCCTTTGCCCATTTTTTAATTGTGGTGTTTATCTTCTAGCTGAATGAATTCTTTATATATTCTGGACAATATCGTTATCAGGTGTATGATTTGTAAATCGTTTCTCCCACTCTGTAGATGGTCTTCACTTTTTTTTAATAAAGGTTTTATTTATTTGAAAGAGAGTTAGAGAGCACAAGCAAGGGGAGCGGTGGAGGGAGAGGGAGAAGCAGACTCCTCGCTGAGCAGGGAGCCCGATGCGGGGCTCGATCCCAGGACTCTGGGATCATGACCTGAGCTGAAGGCAGACGCTTAACGACTGAACCACCCAGGCACCCTAGTCTTCACTTTCTTGACAGTGTCCTGTGGTGCACAAAAAGTTTCAGTTCTGATGTCCAGTTTATCTAGTTTTGCTTTTGATGCTCTTGCTTTTGATGTCACCCCTAGGAATCTTTTGCCAAATCCAAGTTCAGGAAGATTTACTCAGACTCTGTTTCCTTCTAGAAGTTTTATAGTTTTTATTATTTATTTATTTTAAGATTTTATTTATTTATTTGACAGAGAGAGACAGCGAGAGAGGGAACACAAGCAGGGGGAGTGGGAGAGGGAGAAGCAGGCTTCCCACGGAGCAGGGAGCCCGATGCGGGGCCCGATCCCAGGACCCTGAGATCATGACCTGAGCCGAAGGCAGACGCTTAACGACTGAGCCACCCAGGCGCCCCAGGGTGAACATTTTTGCCAAGAATACGACACAGATGCCGTGTCGGTCCTGCTGCCCCACCCCAGGGCCTCGGTGGCACATTGGTTTGTCCTGTTTCTGGTGCTGCTGAGCTTCACCGTGTGGCTGGGGGCGGGAGCGCCACATAATTGTCGAACGAAGGAGCAGGACTAGTGATGGTGGCAGCTTGTGGATGCCGTGCTCCCCTTGTGCTGCCCTGCACCTGCCCCCCAATTAGCCCCGTTTGACAGGTGAGAAAGCCAAGGCTCAGCGAGGCGAAGTGACCTGCCCAAGTCCCACAGTGAGCGGTGCGGGTGGGGCATGGGCCCAGGCCATCTGGCTCCAGGGGCCACGCTCATAATCACGGCACCACGTCACTCTGAGCGGGAAGGGGCTCGGGTGAAGGAAACAGAGGCACCTCTGGGAATTCTTTCTTCTCCCCCACCCACCCCCGCTCAGGGCTGAAGGCTGACCATCCCCCCATGTAACAGAGCAGAGTTGGTGAATTAATGCCAGACTCCCTCAGCGGGGCCCAGGGGACCCATCTCAGTGCCACCAGGTGACCCGGGGCCTGGGCCCCAGGAGGTGCTCCGTGAGGGAAGGTCCTGGCAGAGGGGCCCCGCCGGGATGTCCTGCTTGGGCCCACGGCGCCCGGTCACCCCTCACCTTACTCTCAGCCTTGGTCGCTCCGTGGACAGCCCTCCTGTCCACTGGCCACGCTTTGTCTCTGTGTCCCTGTCGCCTGCTCGGCCGTCCCCTCTTCCTTGGCCTGGGCCTGCGGGCAGGGCTCACGTGGCAGGTACTTCCAGGGTGGGCTGTTGGGTACCCCCGAAGACTCTGGGGGGGGCCAGGGACATGACTTGCCCAAAGTTGGCCGACGGGAGCCTCGCTCGGCCGGCCCTGGGACCTGCTGGCTCACGCTCACCTCCCTCCTCCCGCAGACGAAGATGTGTGTGTGTTTAAGTGCTCGGTGTCCCGGGAGACGGAGTGCAGCCGCGTGGGCAAGCAGTCCTTCATCATCACCCTGGGCTGCAACAGCGTCCTCATCCAGTTCGCCACACCAAACGGTACGTGGCCCTTCCGTCCTGGCGGCGCTTGGCCAGAGAGCCTGAAGCCAGGCCGCTTAGGCTGCCAGCCACGGCCGGAGGTGGACCTCGAGGCCCGTCCCTCTGTCCCAGGAGGCCGTCACAAATGATTCCTGTGCGGAGATATGTCCGTGGGAGGAGTACGTTCTCGCCGCCTGGAACGCTTCGCCCCGGACCTTCCCTTGCCGAATCCTTTGGGTCCTTCTGGGCTCGGCTCATACATCCGTTCCTTCGAGAGGCCTGTCCTGGCCACCTGGCTGCACCACAGGCCTCATGGAGGAGCCCGTGGCGGGGAGGGGGGCGCGTGTCTGGGCCCTGGCCCTCCTAGCAGTGGAGGAGGGGGGCAAGACAGGATCCTGAGGCGCGCGGAGCTCTGTTCCGAGTGCACAGAGAAGCCACGGGAGGGTTCTGAGCAGACCCGTTTCGGGCTCCCAAGTGGACATAGGCGGTTCCTAAGGAGGGTTTGTCGAGCTCCAGGCCACTGCTGGTGGCTCGTGGGGGTCGGCAGTGGAGGTGGCGGGGCGCCTGGGGCTGGAGAGCTCATGAAGGTGCAGCAGCCCGGTCACCACCACCGATGTCCGGGAGCCCCCTCGGCTGTCCCGGTGCCCCCGGTGGGGGAGCAAGGTGACGGGCCACCTCCCCGCAGAGGCCGTCTTCCTCAGCTCCGTGTCCTTCCTTGCATAAACAACCCCAAGTCTGCCTTTAACACCCGCCCCGGGGGTGCGCATCACGAGCCGGTGTAAGTCCTGCCGGTCTGGTTCTACTCGATGAATATTTAGAGTTGACTTTTTTCCCCTTTAATTCTGTCAGTTTTTTTTTTAAATCGAGGTAAAGTACCCGTTGCAAAAATGTACCACTTTAACCCTTTCTGAGTGTAGAGCGCGGGGGCCTCCCGTGCACTCACGCTGTGGCGCAGTCATCCCCACTGTCCTCCTCCAAGATTTCTTCATCTTCCCAGACTGCTTGCCTTACAAATACTGTTCTCCTTTGAAAACACTGTGTTAAAATACACATAATAAACTTCACCCTCGTAACCATTTTTGAACGTACGGTTCCGGGGTATTAAATATCTTTACGTTGTTGTTCAGCCCCCACCCCACCCCGGTCCACCCCACACAGACCCCGGGTGGGCTCGCGATTATTTGGCTGGGACAGACCCGCGAGCCTTGACCTTGGCTCGGCCGGCGTGCGTCCTCCCAAGGCTTTGGCCCCACCGGCCGCGCGGAGCTCGCTCGCCCAGCGTGCAGGACACCAGCCTTCTTGTGCCGGCCACCAAGTGGCAGGTTTGGCTGCTCTTCCTCTTCGTCAGTTTCAGCACTGTGTTTGGGAAAAAGAAATCGCCAAGCACGAGTGCTCAAAGTAGAGGAGTCGGGCTGTGCACTTATAGACCGCTCCCCGAGATGCCCACGCGTGACCTGGCTTCCCCCTTCCAGATTTCTGTTCCTTCTATAACATCTTGAAAACCTGTCGGGGCCACACCCTGGAGCGGTCGGTGTTCAGCGAGCGCACAGAGGAGTCCTCTGCCGTGCAGTATTTCCAGGTGGGTACTTGCACGCACCCTCCCCCCCCGCCCCGGCCAGGCTGTCGCCACCGGGTGACCCCTGGGAGGCCACGCAGCACAGGGCGGGCCCACCTGGGTTCTTGTCCCGGCTCTGCCCCTTACTAGCCGCGTGACCTTGGGCAGGTGTCCTTCACTTGCTGGGCCTCAATTTCCTCATCTGTGAAATGGAGATACCAGGGCCTGCCTAGGAGGGTTGTTGGAAGAATGTGAGTGCAGGTGCAGCTCAGGCCCACGGGCGTCCTGAGTAACAACAGCACGGTTATACCGAACCTGTGCTGCAGGTCAGGCACTGGTCTAAGCGCTTTGACACGCACAGAGACACTTGATCCTCCCAACAGCCCTAGGAGGTAAGCACTATTATTGTCCCCATTTTACAGATGAGAAAACTGAGGCTCAGAGAGGTTAAGTGACTTGCTCCAAGTCACACAGCTATTATGCAACAGAGCCAAGATGGGAAGCCAGGTCTGCCTGATGCCAAAGCCTGTGCCCCGGCCCAGGTGCCACGCTGCCTCCCGCTCGCCCGTTGTCTTACAGAGAGACCCCGCAGCACCTCACCTGCCTGGCGCTCTGAGTTCTAGGGTTCTGTTTGATCGACAACTCTGCTTCGTTGGGGACCCTAAGATGGGGCAGGCGGCCCCCCCATCCCAGAACCCCTCCCGGGGCAAATTTTGACTTCTCCTGGGTGGCGTCCAGGTCCAGGCAGCATGCAGCTGCATACTTTGGCCATGGTGACGGTGGCGGTGGCCTTCCCGGGGGCCTTTCCTGGAGTGGTCGGCAGCTGCCAGCAGGGGCCCGGCTCAGCACAGGGGGTGCAGCCTCCCAAGGGAGGTTCGTGCCCCAGGTGGGCCCTCCTCTGTCGCAGGGCCAGCCGGGGCCTCGGCCGTCTGCGCCGCCACGTGCCCTGTGCCACTGGCCTGTCTCTGTTCCAGTTCTATGGCTACCTGTCCCAGCAGCAGAACATGATGCAGGACTACGTGCGGACGGGCACCTACCAGCGCGCCATCCTGCAGAACCACACAGACTTCAAGGACAAGGTGAGCGGGCCCGGCACCCGCCGGCTGGGCCCTGCCTCCCCCCCACCCCCCACGGCCCCTTCCCTGTAGCCCCGAGTTGCTGCGCTGTGTCCACGACTCCAGTTACGTTTTTCTTTGCTCGTTGATTTGATCTTTAAGTGTTTTCTTATTACGAAAGCAAACTCTGCTTTTTTATACTTGTCACGGGGAGGATGACAAGTACCCACCTGGAAATACTGCACGGCGAGGACTCCTCTGTGCACTCGCAGTGTGTGTAATGTAGGCACGGAAAAGCCTCTGTCAGTTACCTCCAAACCCACTGTCACCAGCAAGGGATTTTTCCCCAATTTTCCCCATGCGTCTATCAGTGTATGCATTTTAGAATTAGGTAACTAATTAAGTGGTTTACAAATAGGATCTTATTCTGTAGACTCTTCCTGCCAAATACTTTTCCCCATGAAATGCTATGTCTTGGACGTACTAGTAAGTTCTGTGGATACATTGTAATTTATCTAGGTATTTTCCTAGTTGCTTTAAAAATCTTTTTGTTATTACTAAGTAACATACACTCACGATTAAAAAGAAAGACGGGTGCCTGGCTGACTCAGTCAGTAGAGCATGTGACTCTCAATCTCAGGATCAGGAGTTCAAGCTCCACATTGGGCCTAGAGCTTACTTTAAAACAATAATAATAATAATAATAATAATAAAGAGCAGTCCAGAGTACGTATGATCAAAGGTGAAAGTTTATTCCCTTCCCTGCAGGGGGCCTGGGATTTATTTTCCCTTTTGAACCCAAATGGGAGAGTGTTTTTCTCCACATATCTTGGAGGGGCTCCACATGGTCCATGTGGATCTGCCTCCTCTGGGGCTCGAGCCCCCCAGCCCAGCAGCCTGCCCTTGGTCTTGGGCCCTGGTGTGAGCCGCGTTGCAATAGCACTGGGAATTGGGAAGCGCCTTTGGCAACATCCCTCCCAGCTCTCTCAGTGCAGAGACCCATTGCCTGGTTCCTCTAGAGCTCTGAGCAGCACGCCAGGCCCTCCCGCCCGCCTCCCGACAGTCCCAGCGCCCCGACTGGGCTCCCCCGCTGGGCTTGCTGCTGCCCCCAGAGCAGTTCTGTTCCAGAAAGCTCATGCACAGCACCGCCGGAGACGCTTACTTGATTCGGCCCCTGAGGAAGCAGTCAGTCCAGTCCAGGATTGGGGCAGCCTGCCACACGCAAGCCTAGACTCTTCTAAGGGTCCACATCATGGGGGCCAGAGGCCCTTGTGGGTGGTGGGCAGCTTCCCCGCAGCAGCCGAGCCACACATACAGCCTGGAGATCCTGCCACCGACCCCACAGCACCCCCTCCCTGGGCTCCTTGCCTCCCTGCTAGGGCTGCTGAGGCCCTGGAAGGACCCCTTTTAGCTTCTGCGGAGGATCACAGCCCGTGGCCCAGCGGGTCAGGAGATCTGCGCCTGGGCCCAAGTGGAGCTTTCCCCAGGAGCTCCTCTTAGGTGGCCAGGATGCCCTGTGGGGTCAGGGGTCAGCGGCCGCCCACTTCCTGCCCAGTGTGTAGGCCTGGCTCGTCAGCCCTGAGCCCTGGCAGTCATGCAGCAGGACTCAGAGGTGTCCTTGGCTCATTCCCAGAGAAGCTACAGGCGTGCTCCTGACCGCCTGGTGTCCGCCGTGCTGCGTAGACCGATCACAGCCCAAACCCTTCCTTTTTGAATCTGGCCTGAAAGTGTCGTGGTCTTAACAGCCTAGCGGTCTTCAGAAATCCCAGCCTGTCACCCTCGGATCTAAACTAGGGGCTCCCACGCGCTCCGGTTGGCTCTCAGAAACCAGCCTTGGGCCCAGTCAGCCTCGGTTGCAGGGAAGTGGGCTGCGCGGCCCAGAGCACACTCGGCAGGAGGCTCTGGCGGAGGGAGCGGCCCGGACAGGCTCATCCCTTACGATCACCATCACTTCACTAGTGCCTTGTTTTCACTGCCCCCTCCTACTCCAGATCGTTCTTGACGTCGGCTGCGGCTCTGGGATCCTCTCATTTTTTGCCGCCCAAGCTGGAGCGAGGAAGATCTACGCGGTGGAGGCCAGCACCATGGCCCAGCACGCAGAGGTCAGCAGCCCACAAGGACCCCAGCCTGTCCTCGTCCTCGAGCTCTGTGCCTTTTCCAGCCCAGGAAGCCAGCTCTGCTGGGGGACCTGACCCCCGGATCCAGGGGGCCCGGGCATGCTGCTTCTCTATTTTGGTCTCTTGTGTCCAGAACCTACTGATCGAGGGAGGGCTGGGCTGGACCTGAGGTGGTGTGTCCTCCACGATGGGGTCGGGGCCCGTCTGGTGTCTTCAGAGGCTGGACAGCCTCTTGTTTCAGGGAGTGGATTGTCCAGGCGAGTGGCTCCCCCCTGAGCCCCACCTCCTACGTTTGTGGAATGTGGGCAACAACAGGGTTTCATTTTCTTTTTCCCTTTTCCTGCACTGAAACCTTTATTCACAAGGTTCAGAACCTAAAAGCCGCAAAGGGTAAACTACAGATACTCCCCCTGCCCCCGCCCCCACCCTGGCTCCCAGCCGCCCAGCCCGCCGTGCAGGAGCCGGAGAGATCGTGTGGAAGCTCTCCTGGGCTGTCCCGGCCTCCGAGCGCCGGCCTATGTCTTCCTCTGACACAGCCCAGCACACACAGTGCTCTGCTCCCTGAATAGCCTGTCTGGGATGGTCTGTGTCCCCACAGAAAGAGCTTCCTCCCCCTCGCGAGTGGCTGCAGAGCATCCCTTTGCCCCAGGGTGGGGGGGCACCGTTGTTTGTTTAGATGCCATTAGGCAGCCCTCGACCTTTGGGCCACTTTGTGGTCTTTGCAGTACAAACACCTCCTGCGCCGAATCCCTGACACACGTGTTCCCTCTCCCCCGTGCAGTCGCGTCTGTAGGACACGTTCTTAGCACTGGAATCGCTGGGTTGGACGGTGCGTCCAAGTTTAGCTTTGGTGGCTGTAGCAAAGCCTGCTCGTCCTGTGTGTTCCCATCCGCTGTTGTCCTCGAAGGGTAGAGGTGACCTCAGGGGACCGGGGAGCTGCAGCAGGAAAGGCTCCGAGAGAGGGCTGGGGCTGCAGTGAGCTCGTGACAGGCCGTGGCTGATAATGGCCGTGGTTAGGATGCCAACTGGGGAGGCAGGGGATTGGCGGCCGTGCGTGGGTCGAAGCCGTCCCCTGAGAGGAGGGATCTGGTGATGACCCATGGTGTGGCTGGGTGCAGGGGTCCCCGTGACGCCTCTGGAACCCCCACCCGCCTGCAGGTCTTGGTGAAGAGTAACAATCTCACTGAGCGCATCGTCGTCATCCCCGGGAAGGTGGAGGAAGTCTCGCTCCCTGAGCAGGTGGACATCATCATCTCGGAGCCCATGGGCTACATGCTCTTCAATGAGCGCATGCTCGAGAGCTACCTCCATGCCAAGAAGTACCTGAGGCCCGGGGGTGAGTGTTCCTGCTGGTGCGGGCGGCGGCCATGTCGGGGTCCCATTGCAGAGCCACTGGCTGTTGCTGGGTCGGTACGATTGTGGTTCTGTTCCCTGCTGGCCTCTCTTGGCAGCCTGGGGGGCATCTAGGCCTTTACCCCCGAGCCCCACCCCACCCCAGCTGACTTCAAGAGTCCTGGGCCAGACATCACCGGCCCGGCCCGGCCCGAGTATGGGGGGGGGTTCCCCTCCGGTCCCCAGAGAGCCTCCAGGCTGCCTCTGCCATCTCGTGCCCTGGTGTTGCGGGGACAGTGGCTAGCCGGGGATGGCGGTTGTGGTCGGTGCAGAAGGTATTCTGTGGCGGGCGCCTTCCCGGGGAGTCTGCCTTCTGTCCTCATTCCTGGCATACAGACCTCATCCTAGCTTGACAGGCCCCCGGGTGGCGCCCCCGCCCCCCGTTCCCTAGCCGGGGGGACAGAGGAGTTCGTCTGTGTGTATGAGGGCGGGCTGGGGGGGGTTCTCGAGTATCAGGGAGCAGCGGTCTGTGTTGGGAAGCTGTGCCTTCTGTGGCCTCCTGTCTGTGTCTCTGTGCCTGCCCCTCCACGCACGTGGGTCATTGGCTGTTCAGAGCTACTTATCTGGGTCACTGGGGGTCTGTGCACAGGGGCCTGGAACATCTGCTGGTGTGTCCCATTTCTGGGCTTGGTTTGGGGTTTGCGTATGTGTCTCAAGTATTTCTGTACAAGCAAGGGGTTGTGTGTGTGTGTGCGCGTGCGCGCACAGGCGTGCACGTGGCCTAGGAGGACCCTGGCCAGGGCAGAACATATGAAGCTAGTGGGCTGGCAGGCCCCATGGGGACCAGGGGACGGGCGGTTCGGTGGGGAAGCACCCACTTTGGTCCTCTGGCCTCCCTGGATCTGGGCTGCAGGGACTGCAGGCAGGATGTGGCCTGCACTTTCCGCAGCTGTGGCCCATGTCACGGGTGTGAGCGCGGGAAGCCAGGCCACCTGGGGGGGTTGTCCCGGACCCGCTCTCCTCCCTTTCCATCCTGGAGGTAGGCTAAGCTGGCGGGGAGGGGGGCTCCTCCTTAGTGGACGTCAGCACCGAGGGGGGGCCGGCTCTGGTGGCAGCTGCACACCCACGCGGTTGTCAGGCAGCCTGCCCAAGATGAGGCTCGGGGCCAGCACTGCCCTCCTGCCCCCGGCCTGCGCACGCGTCTTCCTTCCATCTCCGGATGCCCTTTGCGGGATTGAAGAGTAGGCAGATTCCTGCCTCAGGGCCCCCCTCTCCTGCATAGAAGGAGGGAGGGAGGCCCACATCTGGAGACCAGGTGACCTGGGGCCCTGGACTTCCCGAGGTGGGTGGGGCCTCCTGAGCCCTGGCGCTCTCTGCCGCTGGCTCAGACCCGTCAGTCTATTCATTGAATCACGACGAGAGAGGATCCTGCCCTCCCGCCCCTTCCCATTTCAGGCCATGTGCCAGACCAGGGCAGCCCAGTGGCCCACCCTGTTTGCCAGAGCTTGGGATTCAGCTAACTCCCCTCCCCCGACCCAGCCTCTGGCCTCATCTGAGGCCCTGACAGTGTAGCCAAGGGCTCGCCTTTGCTCCGTCCAGAGAGCTTGGCTTCACTTTCCCTGGCTGCACATCTGTCCCTGGACAACAGCACCTGAGAGACACTGCCTGGCTGACTGAGCAAGGACCTGGGGCCTGGCTGCACCCCACGCACCACTTGCTTACCCCTGAGGCTTTGGCAGGTGCCTTCCCATGTCCCAGCCCCAGTAATGGAACAGAAGGACAGGCCTTCCTGCCTCCCTGGCTGGCTGTCCAAGTTTAATGAGTCAGTGCGTGTCAAGTGTTCATTTTGGCCGGTGGCAGAGAAGGTGCTCCATACCTGTGTTGCACGAATGCACAAATGAATGAAAGAGAGGCTGGGAAGTCCCAGGCTTGGGGGTCCTGGGGCCATTTGGAAACTCTGCCAGGCCCTTTGGGATGTTCCACCCTGACGCCAGCACCCCTCCCTGCCCCCCGCTCCCAGGAAACATGTTCCCCACCATTGGTGACGTCCATCTTGCACCCTTCACGGATGAACAGCTCTACATGGAGCAGTTCACCAAGGCCAACTTCTGGTGAGTGTGACCTGGGTGTCCTGCCTTCTCAGGGACAGCCCGCTTCTCTTTTTCTCCTCATCCTCAGTAGGACCTGAAAGACTTGGGCTGGATGAGGGCCAGCTGGGAGAAAAGGCAGCCTGCTCCACCTGTCTCTCCTGCTGCTGGTGACCTTGCTGTGGGGGATGGGGGCTTTCTGCAGGTACCAGCCATCCTTCCATGGAGTGGACCTGTCAGCCCTCCGAGGTGCTGCAGTGGACGAGTATTTCCGGCAGCCTGTGGTGGTGAGTGGGGCACCCAAGGCACTATTGCAGTTAGTACTGGGCATGGCCCTCCTCCGGGGTGACAAGAGGGGGGACATGGTCTTTCGTGTCAGGCCTTGTGCAAACTGTGCAGCCCTAGGAAAGCCACTGTCCCCACTGAGTTCTTGCTTTGGCTGCTAAACAGAACTCTTATATAGGGATGTTGGGAATAAAGTGGCAATGCATGTAGAGTGCTTTAATACATAGTAAGCATGCAGTACATGCAACTGCTATTAGATTGATCCTTGGTGAACTGATTTTGATTGATTTTGAGATTTTTGAACTGATACCCATGGTTCAAAAATAAAAAAAAATGTAAAACTGAAAAGCCTATAGGCAAACAGTATTTTCTGTATATCTTTTCAGAAGTTTTATACCTAAATGTGCATATACAAGTACACACACACACACACACACAAATATATCCATATGTATATAACCTTTTTTCCTCTCAAAATACAGCATAATCAACATATTCTTTTTCTTTCTATGATCAGAGAACATACACTGTATGATTTCAGTCCTTGGAGATTTGTTGACAGTTGCTTTATGCCCACTTAAGTGATCTCTTTTGGTTAACGTTCTGTGTGTACTTGAGAAAAACGTATATTTATCACTTGTTGAGTACAATGTTATAGTGTCAGGTCATGTTAGTTAATCATGTCAGTCAAATCTTGTCTATCTCCTCATGTTTTGGGTGGTGGTGGTGGGGAGGTTCTGCTTTTTCCTATCACTGATTGTAGATTTCCCATTCCTGAGTTTTTGCCTTATATATTTTGGTGCTGTGTTATTAGGTGCATACAGGTTTAGGATTATTGTTTCTTCCTCTTGGATTGATCCTTTTGTCATTACAAAAAGTGTTCTCAAGTAGTACTAGTTGCCCTAAAGTCATTCTCCCCTCCCCCCCCGCCACTTTTTTTTTTTTTTTTTCCTGCTAGTAGTTCAGGTACTCTGGCTTTCTTTTGGTTAATCTTTGTACAATATATGTTTTTCCATCTTTCTACTTTCAACCTTTCTGTGTCCTTATTACTTAAGGTTTGTTTCATGTAAGTAGCATATATTTGGGATTTGTTCTTTAACCAGAGTGACATTTTTTGGTCTTTTAATTACAACATTGAGACCATTTTACATTTGATGTAATTACTGGTCTTTATGGGTAAAGTTTGTCATCTTTTTTTTAAAAATTTATTCTGAATGTTGTTTCTTTTGAATTGTTTTGTTGTCTTTTGTTTTGTTAAGGTATATTGTTTTCCCCCACTTGATGTTTTTCACTAGTTTTGGGGAGACTCTTGGGCACTGTCTCTTTAAACACTACCTCTGCCCCATTCTCTTTCTCCTCCTAGGACCTTTTGTCTTAGATGATTCTTACACTCTTTTCTGCATTTTCCATCCTTTTGTCTCTAATTGCTTCATTTTCATATTTCCTACTGATCCATCTTCCAGTTCGTCTTCTCTTTGCTGTTTAAGCTGGTTTTCTAATTCTTAATTTCAGTTCTAGGATCTCATTTTGCTTATTTCTTATTTCAGTTCTCTGAAATTCTTCATTTTTTCTACCTTTTTTTTTTTCTCATACATACTGTAAGTTTCTGGTCACTTTTAGCATGTAGGTAAGTGTTAAGTGTATTTCTATTTTTTATTTACTCTCTTAGTTTTTGGTTCTCATCCTTTGGTTCTGTCTGTTAGTATACCTGGTTATTGGATGCCAGAATGAAATATGGATTTTCCTCTCAAGGATTTGCTTTTCTTCAGGCAATTAGCCATATAGATAGATCACCTTGGTCCTATCAGGCATTTGACATATTTAGAGGCTGCTTTTCAGACTTGATTTTGCTGGGCTATTTCTTGGCTTCCCTGTAAGGCAGTGGTTTTTAAGCATTTTGGTCTCAGGTGATCTGTTTACATTCTTAAAAATGGAGAAAGAGCTTTTGTTAGTGTTTTAGCTATTGATATACTGTCAGTAACTCTTGGTATTAAAAATTAAGCCCTCAGTCAGTTGAGCATCCGACTCTTGATCTCACCTAAGGTCTTGATCTCAGGATCGTGAGTTCAAGCCCTGCATTGGGCTCCATGTTGGGTGTGGAGCCTACTTAAAAAAAAAAATTAAGCCCAAGAAATTAAAAAATATTTATTTTAAAATAACAAGCCCATTAAATATTAACATAAGTAGTATTTTTAAGAAAAAAGCGATTTTCCAAAACTTTTCAGTGAGAACAGTTGGCATTTTTTTTAAAAGATTTTCATTTATTTATTTGAGAGAGACAGAGATAGCAAGGAGAGCATGAGCAGGGAGGAGAGGGAGAAGCAGACCCCCCACTGAGCAGGGAGCCCAATGTGGGGCTTGATCCCAGAATGGAGGGATCATGGCCTGAGCTGAAGGCAGATGCTTAACCGGCTGAGCCACCCAGGTGCCCCACAGTTGGCATTTTTAATTTGCAAATCTCTTTAATGTCTGGCTTAATAGAAGACAGTTGGATTCTGCTTCTGTGTTCAATAGGTTGTGCAATCACAGGTGAGTGAGCCAAAGAAAAAGGCAGAAAACATCTTAGTATTATATGAAAATAGTTTTGACCTTGAGAGTACTCTGAAAGGGACATTTTGGGAACTGCTGCTTTAGGTCCTAGCCTTCAGTGGTCTCAGTGCAAGCCTGGTGGGTGCTTCACGGGGCTCCTCTCCTAGCCTCCCAGCACCAATGCCCAGCTGAACCTTTCCTTGGTTTTTCAGTGTCTTATAAGTGGCTTTCTGCTTGATTCCTTTGCTTCTCAGCCCCACCTCACATGCAGCTCAGGAATTGGTGCATGCCACAGAGTGAAATTGCATGCAGAACATCCACTTCATGTTTCTCTATTTTCCTTTTGTTTTGTTTCTTGATCTCTTTTTTTTTTTATAAACACTTTTTTTTTTTTTAAAGATTTTATTTATTTATTCACAAGAGACAGAGACAGAGAGAGAGAGAGAAGCAGAGGGAGAAACGCTCCCAAGGAGCAGGGAGCCCGATGTGGGACTCGATCCCAGGACCCTGGGATCATGACCTGAGCCGAAGGCAGATGCTTAACCATCTGAGCCACCCAGGCGCCCTGTTTCTTGATCTCTTGAATCCTAGCTGCCTTGGTGACCTGAGCCCCCATTTTGCTTTCCCCATCCAGGGAGGCCGCCAGAAGGTCCTGCCCCAAGGGGAAAGGCAGAGGCGAAAAAACATCTCTCTAGAATCTTGGCTCCCAAAGCTGAGGCTGCTCTTATTACTCTCCAGTACTTTCAAACTAGGCTTTTTTTTTCCTTTGTATTTTATTCGGCTCATGCAGTTCTTCACAGAGTGTTAGTCTGATATAAAGCCTCCGTCATAGCTGGGTGTGGACGTCAGCACACAGTTCTCCAACTTGCTTTTTAACTTGTTTACATCTCAGAGATCCTTCCCCCCTCTTCGTTCTTTCTCAGTCTTTTACGGATGGGACATTGGTGGTTTAATTACAGGGTTTCCAGAGTATGTCTAATTAACGGGTGTGAGCTTGTATACGTGCACATATATGTACAGGTTAAACTCCCAGGAGAGGAACTGCCACGTCTCTAATGCTATGAATGATTGAGAGCCGTCACCGAATTGGCCTCCATGGTGGCGAACCACTTCGTCCTCCCCCCAGCATGTCTGAGAATGGCAAACTGGTTTTAGCCAAATGGCCTCATAGCCATGGCCAGACAGGAGAGAAGAGCTCTCCCCTTCCTAGCTGGCCTCTGTGCCTGAAGCCAAGTCACACTGTGGTCTCTCCCAGGACACATTTGACATCCGGATCCTGATGGCCAAGTCTGTCAAGTACACAGTGAACTTCTTAGAAGCCAAAGAAGGAGATTTGCACAGGTACCAGCACCCATGCCCCTCCTGCTAAGCCTGGCTCCTGCTGGGGTCTGGGGCCAGCACAGACTCCCCCAGGCCTTCTGCCCCAAGGCGGGCAGGCAGGGGCCCCGGGACACTGCACCCAGCCACCCCTCTTCTCCCCTGGCAGTCCCTGTTTGGCTTCCCCAGCAATCACTGCCCTTTGCCTTCCAGGATAGAAATCCCATTCAAATTCCACATGCTGCATTCCGGGCTAGTTCACGGTCTGGCTTTCTGGTTTGATGTCGCCTTCATCGGCTCCATGTGAGTGCAACAGTGCAAAGCATGCTGTGTGCTCCTCCCTGCCCCGGTCTCAGGGGCTTCCCTGCAGTTGTGACCCCCAGGCCTGGCTGGGGGCTGGCAGGACAGGACAGGACTCCTCTAGGCTCCCTGTCCCCCCTCCAAAAGCAGTGAGAGCTCCCCCTTTGAGCCAGAGACTGTTGTGGGAGGGGGTGTCTATTCTGTTCTCAGTGACAGTCCCTCATGGGACCTGGTCTCTGTCTCTCGGCACAGAGGTCAAGTGAGTGGGCCCCTCACGGCTGTGGATCTGTGTGTATGTGCATGCGCGCGCGTGCACATGCGTGTGCCTGGGACGCCTGGGCAGCCAGCCTGTCTCAGCTCCAGGGCCCCAGGGGACCCATCAGAGATGGCTGGGGAGAGCTCAAGGTGCACAGGGTGGTGGCTGCAGCCTGATCAAACGTGTGCCTGTCCTTGCTTGGCAGAATGACAGTGTGGCTATCCACAGCCCCGACAGAGCCCCTGACCCACTGGTACCAGGTCCGCTGCCTGTTCCAGTCACCACTGTTCGCCAAGGCCGGGGACACGCTCTCAGGGACATGTCTGCTTATTGCCAACAAAAGGTGTGAGCTGCCACCTGGGGCTGGGGGAGGCAGGGGTCTGTCTCCGCAGCCAGCTCATGGCCGTCCTCCCCTCCCCTCTCTGCAGACAGAGCTATGACATCAGTATTGTGGCCCAGGTAGACCAGACGGGCTCTAAATCCAGTAACCTCCTGGATCTGAAAAACCCCTTCTTCAGGTATTATGAGCCCGCAGCCTGAAGTGGGGGGGGGGGGGGGTGCCCCTCCTGACCCGCAGCCTCTCAGCCCTGCCCACTGGTCGGTCGGTCTGTGCTGCAGATACACAGGCACGACGCCGTCGCCCCCGCCCGGCTCCCACTACACGTCCCCGTCGGAGAACATGTGGAACACGGGCAGCACCTACAACCTCAGCAGTGGGATGGCTGTGGCCGGTGAGTGGCCCCCGTGTGGCTGGGGCCAGGGCGCTCCCGGGGGGCCCCCCGCCGGGGCTCTTGTGCCCCGGAGGACGCGGTCTCCCACGCCCTGACCTGGCCCCCTCTGCACACAGGGATGCCGACCGCCTACGACCTGAGCAGTGTTATCGCCGGCGGCTCCAGCGTGGGCCACAACAACCTGATTCCTTTAGGTGAGCGTCCCCTGCGGTCCGGGAGGGGCGCGTGGGCGGCCACGGCTCTCCAGGGCTTGGGCTTTCTGTGCCGCGGTCTCCTCTTGCGGGGCCCCCAGCGGAGGCCCTGCCGCTCCTGTCTGTCTCACTGTGCAGCCGCTGCGCCCACCCTCCCCACCCCCGGGGCGAGCGCCTGGGCCGGGCTGGGGGCGGTGACGCGTCTCCCTTCCTTCCTCCCTCCCTCTTGCTGCGCAGCCAACACGGGGATTGTCAATCACACCCACTCCCGGATGGGCTCCATAATGAGCACGGGGATTGTCCAAGGTAATGGTGGGCCGTGGGAGCGGGGGCCCGCGGCCGTGAGTGTGCGGACCCCCGGGCCGCCCGCCCGCCCGCCCGCCCGCCCTCTCGCCTGCTCGCTCGCGCTCTCTGCCTCTGCCGCGGGTCTGGGCGGGCGGGGGGCGCAGGGCCGGCCCCTCAGTGCCCGTGCCATCCCCCCTCCCCCCACAGGGTCGTCGGGCGCCCAGGGCAGCGGTGGCGGCGGCTCCAGCGCCCACTACGCAGTCAACAGCCAGTTCACCATGGGCGGCCCCGCCATCTCCATGGCCTCCCCCATGTCCATCCCGACCAACACCATGCACTATGGGAGCTAGGCCCCTCTGGCGCGCAACAGACTGACAGCACCAGGAAACCAAATGAAGACCCTGCCCACCCCCCACCCCCGCCTGGGCGGCTTTCCCCCCTGGGCCGGAGAAGCCCAAACACCCGGTCACGGCCCTCTTTGCTATGGGAACTTGGACACTTTTTTACACAACGTTGCCGCCGCCGCCCCCACTCCACCGCCCACCCGCATCTTGGCCCTGAGCGTGTGTCGCTGCCAGATTTTACACAAGATCCTGTCGTGGGAGCCGTTTTCCCCTCCTGCCCTCCCCCTGACCTGGGTTTGACATCTTCTGTAACAGGCGTGTCCAGGCCTGACAGCTGCAGGCCCGGCGGGGAGGGGCGGGTGGGGGGAGTAGCTACCACCCACCTGGTCCCTTGGCGCCTGCCCCCCTCCCCCGCCTGTCTCCAGTGGGGAAGGCAGGCCTGACTGGGCGGGGCCTTCCCTTCAACTACCAGGCCTTGGTCACAATGGGCGTGACATGCTGCTTTTTTTAATTTTATTTTTTTACGAGAAGAACCAGTGTCAATCCACAGACCCTCTGAGAAAACCAGGCCGGCCGGGCCGAGCCAGCAGCCCCTCTCCCCCCACTCAGAGGCTCAGTGGTGAGGGGCAGCCCTGCCGAGTCTTCAGGACAGGGGTGGGGCCAGGCCTCTGGAGACCCGAGGCCCCCTCCCACCAAAGGGTTCACCTCACACTTGAATGTACAACCCACCCCGGCTGTCGGGAAGGCCCTCCGTCCTCGGCCCCTGCCTCTTGCTGCTGTCCTGTCCCTGAGCCCCTGCAGGTCCCCTCCCCCACCCCTGCCAAGAGTTAGAACAGGTGGCCCCACGGGCCCCAGGCCTGGAGGGAAGGGGCACTGTCAGCCGCTTGGGGCAGACATGAGAAACCTCAAGGATCCATCGTGGAAGGCGTCCTTTCTCCTTGTAGCTCACATTAGGCCTGTGTGTTTCCCTCAACATTTGTAGACGCTCCAGTCCCTGTTACTATGATGGCATTTGGTCCCTCCCCAGCCTGGGAAGGGGCCTTGCAGGGACCTCCGCCCCCCCCCAAAACAAATAAACAAGGAAATGTATGTTTCAGCAGAGGCAATGTTCTTCTACTTCTCCCCCTGCCCCCCATTTTCTAACACCTCCGAACACGGATGTGGTGGAGCTCAAGCTAGGCCCCGGGACCTGCTCCGTGGGCACCCAGGAGGAGCAGGCCCAGTTGAGGCTGGGGTGACCCCCTCTGCTCTCCCGACCGTCCCATCAGGGAAAGCAGAAGGCCTGGCAGGGAGCCGGGGGGGGGGGGGGGCGACAGCCACCGCGGAGGCTCCCTGCTCAGCTGCCCCTTTCCCACCTTTATATAAATTCTCGGAATCATCTTTGCATAGAAAATAAAAGTGTTTGCTTTGTAAGAAAAGTCTGGAAAGTAGCAGAGTGGTCTCGAGGTGTCAAGGGAGCCTTCAGTCATCGTCCGAGGGGCAGGGCAGGCCGAGGTGTCCCCTCATGGTGGGCCTGAAAGAGAGAGACTCCTGGGAGCGGCCCTGTGGCTCCTCGCCTCGGGGGGGAAAGGCAGGAGCAGCCCCTCACCTGCGGGCTCGGGCCTTCTAGGTTGCCTTGGCCCTTGGGGTGGGCGGCGGCAGCAGCTTTGGGGGCAGAGACGAGGCCTGGAGCGGAGGCGCCAGGTGCTCCAGAGGCAGCGGCCGGAAGAAGTAGAACTGAACCAAAGCCCTTGGGGTCAGTGTTGGTGGGGGTCAGTGACCCCCCCCAACCCCGAGGCCCAGCCCTGACCGCTGGTACCTTGCAGCCCACTGCCAGGAGGGCGTGGAGTAGCACGACAGTCGAGAGCAGCACCGCGGCCACCAACCTGGTGTCCTCTCGGACGACCGGCCAGAGGGTGAACACCAGGGAAGCAGCCGACAGGGCCAGGGCCAGGGCCCCAAAGAGCCACTGCAGCCACGGGACGGGGATGAGCCACAGGACCTGGGGGCGACACGGGCAGCTGGCTCCCAGGCCCTCCGCGCGGCACCTGTCGCCCCCCCGCCCCGCCCCCGCCCGGGGCCACACTCACCACGGTGGGGATGAAGACGAAGAGGGAGTAGCCATAGACGCACACGGTCTCCAGGAAGGTGTAAGGCCCCAGGCGCTCCCGGACCCCCTTCCGCCACCGCAGGAAGCCCCACAGCGCCAGCGGCACCAGCCAAACGTAGCAGTAGATGGTGACGCCGGCCACGGTCACTGTGGGGCGGGGGGCGAGGCGGGCCGTCACCCCCGGGGCTCCGCGGCACTCCCAGCTCGGGCAGGGCCGGGGCCTTGCCCACTTCACTTACCCTTGTGGAACTGGGGGCTGTAGTGGATGGAGGGGTCTCTCCTCTGGGCCAGCACCAGGGTCAGGTTGCCAGTGACGGCCAAGACGAAAGCCAGCGTGGCACAGATCCAGAAGGGGCCTGCAGGCAGGGCGTGGTGAGGAACCCAGGGCTCCCAGGACAGATGACCTGTCCCATCCCAACCGTGCTGGGCCCCGAGCCTCTTTCTAAGCTCCAAGCTACCTCCACCCCCCACCTTACCCTTCCCCACATCGCCAGTGATGACCTGGGGTGGCTGAATCCAGCGCTGGCTCTCAGTCCCTCAGCCTTCCTGACCTTTCGATAGCCTTTGCTGTAGCTGATCGCTCTCTCCGGGAAACACTCCCCCTATGCTTTCTAGGACTTCATGCTCCTAGCTTCTGCCACGTCACCTCCCTGGCAATTCCTCAAGCTCTGTTACTCCCTGACTCTTTAATGAGGAGGCTGTAGGGCACAATCCTTAGCTATCCTCTTCATCTGTTCAGCCCCCACGATCTTGTCCAGCACCAGGACTTTATGTCACCTCTAGCCTGATGTCTCCCAAGTATCTCAAATCCGGTCTGTGCCCTGAACCACAAGCTTATAGTCAACATTTCCACGTGCACAGCTAGGCCTCTCCAACTCCACCCTCATGCTCTCCCCTCAAACCCGCCCAGCCTTTTCCAGTCAATAAATGACAGTTCCATCCTTCTCGCGGTCCCCATGAAAACCCCGGAGCCACCCTCGCCTCTCTCCTCCCACCCCACCTCTGACGGGTCAGCTCCACCTCTGAGACCTAGTCCACAGTCCAACCGCTGCTCCCCACCTGGGGCTGGGCCCCACCCCCCCACACCTGCCAGAGGAAGCCTCAGAGCCCTTAACTAAGAGTCCTTCTCACTGAGGCCTACAAGGCCGGCGCAGTCTCTCCTGTCACCTCTGTGACCTCGTGCAGCTCACTACTCCAATGACAATACTGCCCCACCACTGGACCTGTGCCCCCTTCTGGAATGTTCTTCCCCTAGGTCTCCTCACCGCCATCCACACCACCAAAAGGCCTGTTCTCTCATCCTCACGGGGACCTTCCCTGTCCAACCCATGCAAAGTGGCAACTCACATCCTCTAAGCTGTTTGCTTTTCTTCTGAGCCCTGTGGCCCTCAGCAGCCCTTTATGTAGCTGTCTCCCCAGACAGAATGTGCATTTCCCGCTCTCTGGGAGTGCCCCTGCTTTCTTCTCAGCTGGAATCCACAGACCGGCACTGGGTCCACATGTGCTAAGTGAATTCTTGAGCTGAATGCACACCACCACTCACCATACAGGTCCGGCCGATTCCGCAGATGGTGCCGCACAAAGTTGTGGCCAGGCCGGGGCAGCAGTGAGCCTCGGATTCGGTCCAGGACCTGGAGACAAGGTGGGGCCCAGAAGGGAAGCCTGCACGGGGCCCCTTAGCCCCCACAGAGGAAAGGGCCAACCTCCTGCCCTGCCCTTAGAGGCTTCTTCCTTGCTGACCTCCCATCTCCTCTGCCTACAAGGGCTCAGATGTTCCCTCTAGGTTCTTGATGGGCTGGAGCCCCTTCCCCTGGCCAGTCTCAATACCCCAGTGTGCTGCCATTCTGAAGGACTCTTTCGGGCCGGTCATCTTTCTCTTTGCTTCTCCCTTCTCTTGGCTTGGCTGCCCTGAACAGCCTGTCATGCTGTGACATGTCTGGACTATGAGGTGGGGGACAGGCAAGTCCTTGGCATCCTCCTGCCTACATCTCTCTCCACTATGTCCCGTTCTGCACCCCAGGTTTATTATTTCCCTCCCTGGCCTGGCGCCTCTGCTCCACAGTCCTTGTACCACATCCGCTAATTCCACTCATTCCTCTCCGGCTCTAAACCCGTCTATGGCTTCCCAGCACCCTCAGGATAAAACCCAAACTCCTTAGCACAGCACACGAGGCCTTTGTGGTCTGGCTTCTGCCCGCCTGTCCCCCGCCTCACCCTCTCCAACCAGATCAAATGACAGGTAGTTCCTGTGACAGTTCTCAGCCCTCCGCATCTGCTGTTCCCTGTGCCTGTAACACGTGCTTCCCTTCACTCTGCCCAGCTGAGGCTTCCCTCTCCTTTCCATCTCGGCACACTCCTCACCTCCTCCAGGAGGCCCTTCTCTCACCTGCCTGAGCACGTGTGTCTGTGTTCCCACGAGCCCCGGTCACGCCACAGTCCTGACTGCGCACCACAGTTAGTCTGACCAGCCTGCGTGGGAACTCGTGTCCCCCCGGGTATCACTAGCACTCCAGTGCCCAGGAAGGGCTCAGTGATAGTGGCTGGAGCCCCGTGTGACTGCAAACCCTTTCCCACCAGCTTCCCGGGCCTGACCTGGGATGTGTCCACGTCAAAGAAACTCTGATAGTAGCCAAAGGTCCAGAATCCCGGCTGCTGCTTCTCCTCCTGCAGAAGCTGCACAACATGGGCTTTCGGTGGCTGCCCTTACAGCCTGGGCAGAGGGTGGGCGCAGGGCTGGGGGCAGGCAGGGCCACCGCGGACTCACCGCTGTCCTGTCACTCTCCTCGGCCTCCTCCTCAGCCCCATAGCTGCCACCCGAGTCCACCACCACTGCCACGTGCCCTTGCGGGGTCAGCTGATCGCTTCCACTGGCCGTGGCCGCATCTGGGGTCTCGGCCAGCAGATTAGAAGCTTCCTCGAACTCTATCGAGAAGGAATATGGGACACACGCATGTTTGGGCAGTCAGGACAATGTGGTTTCACCCACGCCTCATGTGGGGGCCAAGACTCCAACTGGGGCCACTGAAGGGCCCAGCTTCCTAAATTCTGAGCAGCTGGAAGGTGTGCTCCCCCACTCCTTGCAAGGGCCTGCGATTTAAGGCTGGTTCTGGGAGGGGGTCAGGTCTGGGACAGAGGCTCTACTCGGAGATAGGAGCTCAGGCTGGGCGCGGGGTTCGAGTCCGAGGCGGCTACCGTGCCTGGGTCGGGGTTAGTGCTCATAGCTGACCGGGATTCAGGCTGGCGGTCAGCAGGAACCTGGGCGGGAGGTTCCGCCCGGCGGAGGCAGGAGGAGCTCGGGCCGCGTCGCCGCCGCACTCACCGTGGAAGGCCAGCTCGTCGGCCGCCGCCATGGTCGCTCAGGGGCGTCACCGCATCCCGCTCTGAGGACAGAGGCCAATGACGCCCGCCCCCAACCCTACTCGGTGCCCCTCCCGAGGCCTCTCCCTCAGCCCCGAGCCCCGCCTGGCTTTCTTCCCGAGCTGAATGCACACCACCGGCACCGAGCCGGGGGTGAGCTCGCCGCCCCCGCCCCGGCCCCAGCCCCACAGATGCACCCCGCCCCCCCTCACCTGAGGCTCCTCAGCCGGCGTGGCCCAGGGCCTCTGCGCCTGCGCGGCCCGCCTCCCCGCCACAGCCGACCCCGCTCAGAACGGACAGCAACATCCGGCACCGGTCCGTTTTCGATCCTCTTCCGATGGGAAGCCACTTCCGGCCCTGTTGCCGCTTGCGCATGAAGGCCCCGGGCCTTTTTCTTCGCATACCCGGCGTTTCTCTTCGGAAGAGGGACGCCAAGCCGGAAGAGAATGGCGACGGCCGCTCTGAAGAGATTTTGGTCCCGAAACCGTGAGGAGCCTGGTGTCCCAGCGGCCGCGAAGCCGGGCGTGTGGACGCGGTTGGGTGAGTAGCGGCGGGAGGGGGCGGGGGGTGGCCGCAGCGGCCTGCTCTCACCTGTTCGTTCTGCTTCTCTCCCTCAGCTTCCTGGGCCCGCGTGCTGCTCCGCGACTACGCCGAGGCCTGCGGGGACGCGGCGGCGGCGGCGCGGGCGCGGCCCTGGCGGGCGGCCGTGTACGCGGGGCTGCTGGGCGGCGCGGCGGCCTGCTGCGCGCTGGCGCCGAGCGAGGCGGCCTTCGAGGAGGCGCTGCTCGACGCGTCGGGAGCCCTCCTGCTGCTGGCCCCGGCCACGCGCAGCCGCGCCTCCGAGGACTACGTGCAGCGGCTGCTGTGGCTGCGGGGGCGCGGCCGCCTCCGCCACGCGAACCTGGGCCTCTGCGCGCTCGTGTACGAGGCGCCCGTCGACGCCGAGGCCAGCCTCTACCAGGCCCGCTGCCGCTACCTGCAGCCCCGCTGGGTCGACTTCCCGGGCCGGGTCCTGGACGTGGGCTTCGTGGGCCGCTGGTGGGTGCTGGCGGCCCGGATGCGCGACTGCGACATCAACGACGAGGAGTTCCAACACCTGCCGGCCCATCTGCGCGTCGTCGGGCCGCATCAGCTGCTTTCCGAGACCAACGAGCGGCTCTTTGATGAGAAGTACAAGCCTGTCGTGCTCACGGACGATCAGGTGGACCAGGCGCTGTGGGAGGAGCAGGTCTTGCAGAAGGAGAAGAAGGACAAACTCGCCCTGAGCGAGGCCGACTCCCTGGTGCGGTCGGAAGTCCCCAGATGAGACCCAGGCCTGGGTCGGGATCGGGCCCCGAGCCCAGGCGGACCGCCTGCCCGGGAGGGCGCAGCGGGTGTGAGCGAGCCTCAGGTGCAGAGTGACTTAAATAAATTATGTGCAGAGTGTTCTTTCCCTGGGTTTTCACAGCCTTTTCGGCCACTCTCCCTCTCCGCTCGTTCCTTGTTAGCTGCAGCCAATTCAGAATTAGCTTGGTCTAGGTCTAGGTTTAGGTCTTGGTTCCTCTAGGAGCTGGGGGGAGCAAAAGCGACAAGACCACGTAATGTTTATCACTGCCAGAGTGAGTAATGAGCCTCACATAACATACACACGTAAGCCTTTTTCTTTGAGCCTCGTAGTCTTTAGACGAAGGTTAATCACGCTTGTCAGGTGACTCCAAAGCTCTCCTAAGACCATTCAGATACTCATTTTAAATTTGGAGCTGAAAAGTTTATCCTCTTTCATTTCCATGAGTAGCATTTTTAGTTATTTTGAAATAAAGGTAAAAAATAGTTCCAGGGGTACCTGGGTGGCTTAGTCGGTGAGGCGTCTGCCTTCTGCTCAGGTCATGATCCCAGGGTCTTCGGATGGAGCCCTGCATCCGGCTCCCTGCTCTGTGGGGGTCTGCTTCTCCCTCTGCCCCTGCTCCTGTGCCCTCTCTCTCACCCTCTCAAATAAATGAACAGAATCTTTAAAAAAAAAAAAGTTTCAGAGGAAAGTGGAAAAAATAGAACAAAGGCACTCTCTGTACCCTTCACCCAACTTACCCCAAATAGTAATGTTTTACAATAAACCATACCAAACCAGGAGATTGCCAGTGGTATGACTACAGATTTTACAGAGAATATTTTTGCAAAAACAACCTTTTTGCCCTACATATGACAGTGATGTTAAAGTGATTTGGAAGGGAAAAGGATTTTTTGATCTGGAATTATCTATGGAATCACAGATTCTGTTTATATTTCAGTAACCCTGGAAACCCAGAATCCTATGGAATAGAATAGGTGGTTAGTATACAAAGCTGGTACTTAGGTTGTGATAATCCTACTTTAAAAACAGGAATGAGAGGGGCGCCTGAGTGGCTCAGTCGTTAAGCGTCTGCCTTCGGCTCAGGTCATGATCCCAGGGTCCTGGGATCGAGCCCCGCATCGGGCTCCCTGCTCCGCGGGAGGCCTGCTTCTCCCTCTCCCACTCCCTCTGCTTGTGTTCCCTCTCTCGCTGTGTCTCTCTCTGTCAAATAAATAAAAAAATCTTAAAAAAATAAAAAAAACCCCACAGGAATGAGATTACCTCTGTTACCTAGGTGGCCTGTGGCTAGTTAATGAAACCAGGACATGAGGGGTTGCCTGGCTGGCTCAGTCGGAAGAGCATGTGACTCTTGATATTGGGGTCATGAGTTCAAGCCCCATGTTGGGTATAGAGATTTCTAAAAAAAAAAAAACAAAAAGCAAAAATAGAAATTTAAAAAACCCATGAAACAACCATTTTTGTTGTGATGTTTGAGTTCATGTGTTTTGCCATTCAGTTTTGATACTTAGACCTTCCATTCATACTAGGGGTATGCTGGACACATGGTGATTTTTATATCCTTATTATGGGGACAGGAGCATCTTGTAAGTCAAAATCTTCATTTTACAATGGAAAAACTGATGTTCAAAAAGTTGATTTTTCCAAGGCTATGGCAGAGCCATGATTCAAACTGTAACTCCCAACCCTGTGCGTTAATCCTCAAACTCAGGCTCCTATATTTGATCCTAATAACATCCTGCCAGACATTATTAAATGCTGCTATCATTAACCATGAATAAAAATTGAATACAGAATTAAGTGAATATAAAAAGAAATGTAATGAAAACAAAAGGCAAATGATACTAAATTATAATCTTACAGTGTTACCCTAAAGACTTGGCCTAAAGCCTGATGTTTCTGTTCAAGAAAGCAATATTAACCAACCTGAGGGAAAGGTTTAAGACACACTGGCATCAAGTGAGACTTGTTTCTCACTGTGATCAGAAGTAGTATTTTTTAAAGATTTTATTTATTTATTTGACAGAGGGAGACACAGTGAGAGAGGGAACACAAGCAGGGGGAGTGGGAGAGGGAGAAGCAGGCCTCCCGCTGAGCAGGGAGCCCGATGCGGGGCTCGATCCCAGGACCCCGAGATCATGACCCGAGCCGAAGGCAGACGCCCAACGACTGAGCCACCCAGGCACCCCTCACTGTGATCAGAAGTATTGAGAGAGAGCTGCATGGCCTCACTGCCTGAGTTGGTTATTAAATGCCACTTCTGACATTCAGCCAGGGTGTGTCCCACGCAGACCCCCTGTAGGTGTGAAGCTCAGAGGAGTGGTTGGCAATAAACGACAAATCAGTGTTCCTAGGGATTTTGGGGCTTAGTGTAGGCCTAAAGTCTGCATGGCTTTGTCTTTGGTTGGAAGGTCAGCCTTTCCCAGAGGAGTCCTACCATGTTTTTGCTCCCCTCTCCAGTACCTCTTGCCTCCTGAGTTGTTGTAAAGCTCATGAACTGGAACTGTCGGATCAGAGAAGGGGACTGGGTGTTGGGGTCTACACAGGCAATTGCATCAAAAACACCACTTAGAAATAATTTTAACCAAGAAGCTGAAAGACCTGTACGCTGAAAACTGCAAGACATTGATGAAAAAAAAAATTGAAGACACATAAATGTAAAGATATTTAGTGCTCATGGATGGGAAGAATATTGTTAAAATGTCCATACTACCCCAAACAATCTACAACTCTACCAAAATTCCAATGGCACTTCACAGAAATAGAAAAAAATGAATCCTAAAATTTGTAGGGAACCACAGAAGCCCTTACATAGTCAAAGCAATCTCAAGAAAGAACAAAGCCGGAGGCATCACGCTTCCTCGGAAAGTGTATTACAAGGTACAGTATTCAAAACAGTATGATATCAATATCAAACAGACATGCAGATCAATGGAACAGAACAGAGAGCCCAGAAATGAACCCATGCAATAGGGTTAATTAATTTACAACAAAGGAGCCGAGAACATACAGTGGGTAGAGGACAGTCTCTTCAATAAATGGTGTTGGGAAAACTGGACAACCACATTCAAAAGAATGCAACTGGGCCACTATCTTGCACCACACACAAGAAGTAACTCAAAATGGGTTAAAGAACCTAAGACCTGGGGTGCCTGGGTGGCTCAGTTGGTTGAACGACTGCCTTCAGCTCAGGTCATGATCCCAGGGTCCTGGGATCGAGCCCCGCATCGGGCTCCCTGCTCAGCGGGAAGCCTGCTTCTCCCTCTCCCATTCCCCCTGCTTGTGTTCCCTCTCTCGCTGTGTCTCTCTCTGTCAAATAAATAAATAAATAAATAAATAAATAAATAAATAAATAAATAAATAAATATCTTTAAAAAAAAAAAAAAACGTTAAGACCTGAAACCATAAAACTCCTAGAGGAAAACAAGCAGTAAGTTCCTGGACATCAGTCTTGGTGATGATTTTTTTGGATTTGGCACCAAGAACACAGGCAACAAAAGCAAAAAATAAGTAAATGTAATGACAGCAAACTAAAAAGCTACACAGCAAAGCAAAGCATCAACAAAATGAAAAGACAACTTACCAAACGGGAGAAAATATTTCTAAATCATATATCTGATAAGCAGTTAATATCCAAAATATATAAAGAACTCATAAAATTCAATCACAAAAAAAATCTGATTAAAAAATGGGCAGAGGACCTGAATATACTTTTTTCCAAATAAGACATACAGATGGCCAACAGGTACATGAAAAGATGCTCATCATCACTAATCGTCAGGGAAATGGAAATCCAAACCATAATGAGGTGTCACCTCACACCTGTGAGAATGGCTCGTCTCAAAAAGACAAAAAAGAACAAGTGTTGGCCAGGACGTGGAGAAGAGGGAACCCTCATGCACTGCTGGGATTGTAAATTAGTGCAGCCACTGTGGAAAACAGTATGGAGGTTCCTCAACAAATTAAAAATAGAACTAACGTATATCCAGGGATGCCTGGATGGCTCAGTCGCTTAAGCCTCTGACTCTTGATTTTGGCTCAGATCATGATCTCAGGGTCCTGGGATGGGAGCCCCGGATCGGGCTCCCTGCTCAGCAGGGAGTCTGCTTGTCTCCCTTTCCCTCTGTGGCCCCCCCCGCCCCCCCTCATGCTCTTTCTCTCTCTCTTTAATAAATAGATCTTAAAAAAAAAAACACTGTATGATTCAGCAATTCTGCTCCTGGATATTTATCTGTAAAAAACATTAACTCAAAAAGATATATGCACCCCTATGTTCACTGCAGCAGTATTTACAATAGCCAAGATATGGAAACATCAGTGGATGAATGGATAAAGAAAATGCAGTGTGTGTGTGTGTGTGTGTATGTGTATGATAAATTTTATTACTGAGCCATAAGAAAAGAAGGAAATCTTGCCATTTGTGTCAACATGTATGGTCCTTGAGGGCATTATGCTCAGTGAAGTGAAACAAAGACAAATGCCAAATGATCTCATTTATATGTGGAATCTAAAAAAAGCCAGAACAACAAAGAAAAAGACCAAAACATGAGCTCGCAGATACAGAGAAGAGATTGGTGACTGCCAGAGGATGGGGGCGGGGTGGGCAAAATGGGTGAAGGGGTCAAAAGGTACAAACTTTGAGTTATTATAAAATGAGTAAGTCATGGGGGTGTAATATATAGCATGGTGACTACAGTTTATGATATTGTATATTTTTTTTTAAAAAGTAGGGCTTGGGGGCGCCTGGGTGTCTCAGTCGGTTGAGCATCTGCCTTCGGCTCAGGTCAAGATCTCAGGATCCTGGGATGAGCCCCACTTCGGGCTCCACGCTAAGTGGGGAGTCAGCCTCTGCTTCTCCCTCTGTGATCACCACTCTCGCTCCCTCTCAAATAAATAAATATTTTTTAAAAAGCAGGGTTTGAATCTCACCTTTCACACTTACTTGTGACTGACCTAGGACAAGTGGAATGACTTCAGACCTCAAGTTCCTTATCTGTAAATGGGAATGCTTCTGCCCAGGGTTGTTAGGAAAATCAAAACCACAAGAAAGCACTTGGTACCCAGCATGCATTTGCATTCCATGGTGTGTCTGCCTGGGTGAGATCATGGCTCTGAATCCATGCCCCAGCCTTCCGCGTTACCCTGGAGGGGTTGCTGCGCCCCAGCCTTGCCCAGAGCCCAGCCGGCATGGATGGAACTGGCCCAGGGCTACCCATGGGGAGTGCTCAGTAAACGGAGGACCGACAGAGCCTGGAACTTGTCTCTCAGAGCCCAAAGACACTTGAATACAGTATGAACATTTTCCAGTTCTCCCTTTTTCTTAAAATGTATTCTTAACGAGCTTTAATTATTTCAGCTTTCCCAGCCAGTCCTGGGGTTGGCTCGAAGTCCTCGGAGCAGGCTGTTGTAATCAGAGCGTCCAGCAGAGGGCACCAGAGATTTGGCTCAGGAGCCAGCTCCGGGCGTCACCCCAGTGGGAATGGCTGGCGGCCACTTGCTTTTGTTCTGAGAAGCAGTGGTGGAGGTAAATGCGGTCGGCACACATCCCTTCTTTAGAGGACACACTGCTCTTTAGAGAGATGGCAGGTAGGTCGTGGCCGAAGTCGGGGCTGCAGGGCGGGACAACATCCATCCCTCGCACGTGCACCGACCTTGCTAGCAGGAGGCCTGGTCGTCTCCCCTGAGGCTTCGCGGAGCGCGGGGGTTGGGCAGGGTCACCTGGTTTGCCTTGGGAGCCTGTCCAGTTCCCTAGTTTTCTGGGAATTGTACTGAGGCATCCTACGCAGTAGGACCTGGGTTAGGGTGTGGCAAGTGAGGTGCCTATGGCCCACGTCCGGCAAGTGCAGGGTCTGCCCCCGAGAGGGAGGTGCCTCCTTAAATTCTGTGCTCCAGGGGCCTCCCGACTTCAGTCCAGACCTTACAGCAAGCTCAGCTGTAATCACCTGTGTGTGCACGGTGGGCTTTTCCAGACGTGCTCCACCCTGACGCCGCAAGTTCTTCCTGCCGTGATGCTCAGAGCCACAGGGGGAAGGGCACGAAGGTGCATCCGACTTCTTAAAAACTCTCAGCCAGTCACCCTCCTCCAAATTCGGTCACATTTCCTTCCTGGGAAGCAGCACCAATAGGACAGTAAGGTTTGGGAACAGCTAACAAAGCCCTAAAACTCTTTTGCCTGAAAAATTCCAAACACACAAGTATGTTTGAAGTGCCACACACACTCACCACCCAACTCAACAGTTAAGACTTTGCCATGTTGGGCGCCTGGGTGGCTCAGTCGTTAAGCGTCTGCCTTCGGCTCAGGTCATGATCCCAGGGTCCTGGGATCGAGCCCCGCATCGGGCTCCCTGCTCGGCGGGAAGCCTGCTTCTCCCTCTCCCACTCCCCCTGCTTGTGTTCCTGCTCTCCTATCTCTCTCTCTGTCAAATAAATAAATAAATAAAATCTTAAAAAAAAAAAAAAGACTTTGCCTTTTTTTTTTTTTTTTTTTAGATTTTATTTATTTTAGATAGAGAGAGAGCATGAGCAAGGGGAGCAGGGGGAGCGGCAGGCAGAGGGAGAAGCAGGCTCCCCGCTGAGCAGGCTCAACCCCAGGACCCCGGGATCATGACCTGAGCCGTAGGGAGACGCTTCACCGACTGAGCCACCCAGGCGCCCCTGCTAGAGTATTTTAAAGCAAATACATGTACATTTTTCAGAGTGACAACATGATTGTCATGCCGAACAAAATCCGCAGTAATTCTCTGGAATCATCTGAAGCCAGTCCATGATCCTATTTCTCGGATGGTCTCAACAGGTCTTCTTAAATTTGGATCTGTTTGAATCTCGAACCAAACAAGGTCTGCACGTTGTATTGGGTTGTTTTAACTCCCTTTTCATCTAGAAAAGTCTCCTCGCCCTATACCTTCAACCCGTGGCAGAAATGGGTTTAGGGGCGCCTGGGTGGCTCAGTTGGTTAAGCGACTGCCTTCGGCTCAGGTCATAATCCTGGAGTCCCGGGATTGAGTCCCGCATCGGGCTCCCTGCTCGGCAAGGAGCCTGCTTCTCCCTCTAACCCTCCCCCCTCTCATGTACTCTCTCTCTCTATCTCATTCTCGCTCTCTCAAATAAATAATAAATAAATCTAAAAAAAAAAAAAGAAATGGGTTTAGCCATCTTGAGCTGGATCCCACATAGGGATCTGTTAGCTGGATGTGCCATTCAACTGTTCCTTTACCCCTGTAGTTCCTGCAAATCAGCTCTCAACTCAGGATGCACGTTGGGTCCACCTGGGGAACATCACCTATCAAGGCCAGGGAAGTCACTGTCCTGGGCTGGGTCCCAGGCAACCACAGTTCGTAAATCTCCCCAGGTGATGCCAATAAACAGCCAAGTCTGGGAACCACTGCTCCAGAGGTTCCAGCAAGCCCCTTCCAAGTGGGTCCAAGGCACACTGCTGCATCCTGTTGGGAGGCATCCCGTTGGGAGACTGGCTGTCTCAGGCTGGCCGACCGCCCCAGCCCCCCGTTAGGTTTCCTTTCTGCCTTTCATCTAAGGATTTTTTTTTTTAATTAAGTAGGCTCCACGCGTGGAGCTCAACACCAGGCTTGAACCCACGACCCCAACATGAAGACCTGAGCCGAGATCACGAGTCGGACGCTTAACAGACTGAGCCACCCAGACACCCCTAAGGATTTTTTTTTTGAAGATTTTATTTTTAAGTCATCTCTACACCCAAGTGGGGCTCGAACTCACAACCCTGAGATCGAGAGGTGCAAGCTCTACCGACTGAGCCAGCCAGGTGCCCCTCATCTAAGGATTTCTGCTCAATGCCTGAATCAATGATGTCACCAGGGGCCTCACAGTGCAGCCTGATACTTTCATTTTTGTTACCTTATTTGGAGCTCGGGAGACACCAGCATCCCACGTAAGCGGTCACTGATGCATGACCTACCAGATGGACCTTCTGGAGAGCTCGTGGCCATCCCTAGGAGAAGCCCTGGACTTGCCCTTTTGAGATTTCCGTGAGGCCGCCTGCCAAGCTGCCGCGTCCTTATCCCCACCTCGCAGCTGCTACGAAGAACAGCCCTTCGTTATTAGGCACCGTACCTGGGAGGATGGCCGTCTCTGGGCCCGCTGGGACCAGAACAAGGCACGTAGCCAGGAACCCCCCGAGACTCAGCTGGAACTGGAAGCTCCCCAGGGGACGGCCAACAGCTCCTGCAGCCACTGAGGGCCTGCCGGAATAATTTCCCTGGTGCCACTGCGGTGGTCAGAGGTGTCCCAGGCCGTCCAGCCCCAGCCCCTTTCTCTCACACGACTGACTTTGAAGAAGGGGGAAAAATGCTAGGGTCGTTGGCAGTGGTGAGGCTTCACGTCTGTAAATTGTCTATTTTGACTTCCATCGAGGTGAAGCGCACATAGCATCAATTAACCACTTCAAGGTGTCCAGCGCCGTGGTATTTAGAACATTCACATTGTTGGGGCACCTGGGTGGCTCAGTCGTTAAGCATCTGCCTTCGGCTCAGGTCATGATCCCGGGGTCCTGGGATCGAGCCCCACGTCGGGCTCCCTGCTCTATGGGAAGCCTGCTTCTCCCTCTCCCACTCCCCCCTGCTTGTGTTCCCTCTCTCGCTATGTCTCTGTCAAATAAATAAATAAAATCTTAAAAAAAACCCTAAAAGAATATTCACATTGTTGTGTGACCACCACCCCTACCTATTTTGAAAACATTTTTATCACCCCCAGATAAAGCTCTCCCCACTAAGCAGTCATTCCTCCCCCCTCCCCCCCAGCCATCTGGTCCATGTCCATCCCCAGTCGGCTTTCTGTCTCTATGGATTCACCGATTCTGGACATTTCATTTACATGGACTCGTACACTGTGTGACTTTTTGCTGTCCGACCTCTTTTATTAGCCTAGTGTTTTCAAGATTCATCCCTGTGGTAGCAAGGGTCAGGATTTCCTTCCTTTTTATGGATGAATAATGTTCCACTGTATGGATCTACCACGTTTTGTTTCCTCCCTCATCCAAAGATCGCACATCTGGGTTGTTTCCACCTCTGGGCTCTTGTGAACGGTGCTGCTCCGAACATTTTCGTGCAAGTATTTCTTTGATATCCTTTCTCCTAAACTTTGTTTGAACTCTCCTCTTCCCCCAAGGCAATATGCCCACCGTATAAAATTAAAACAATGCAGAAATTAGTAAAAGAAATTAGGTCCCATTGTCCCATGCCCCTGAGTTTACATATTCTCCTAGACTTTTACCGGAGACTGTTAAAAATATAGTCTTGGTTTTTAACAACATCAAAGGCAGGACGTTAAAGTTCAATGGAACAAGAAAAGTCTATTCAAGTAAGCTGTTCGGTGGATACCCCAATGGTAGGACATCACTGGATAGGATATAGTAAGTAATGTTCATTAGTTAATCAGATTTCTTTCAAAAAGCTGGTTCAGTGATTGATCTTTGTATGCTCTAAGTGTCTGAGTGGCTGTTGATCGAGAGGCCCTGGAGAGCCCTAGTTCCTGGCCTCTGGTGGGGCCCCGGGTGATGCAGTGAAGACCAGAAGCCACGCTGAGCAGGGAGCCCGGGGCAGGGTTCAATCCCAGGACCCTGAGATCATGACCTGAGCTGAAATGGAGAGTCAGACACTTATCTGACTGGGCCACCCAGGTGCCCCCCTTCTCCACCTTTAAAAACCTCCTGTGTGGAGCCCACAGGGCAAGACTTTAGGGAAATGGAGGGGATGGGGGCTTTGGAAGGTGCCTCTGCCTTCCCAGCACCCCTCCACACCGAGGACAGTCCTCTCTAGAAGAATTCCTACTAGAGGAGTGACTTAAGGCAAAGGGGAAGGCTGCTCTCTGTCGGTTAAGCGCCTGACTCTTGGTTTTGGCTCAGGTCATGATCTCAGGGCCCTGAGTTCGAGCCCTACACTGGGCTCCCTGCTCAGCGGGGAGTCTGCTTGAAGATTCTCTCCCTCTGCTCCTCCCCCCACTTGCACACACATCTCCCCCAAAATAATAAATAAATCTTTTTAAAAATGTTATTAAAAAAAAAAAACAGGTAGAGAGGGAGTGGAAAAAAAGTAAAATATCAGCAAAGAATCCATTGTTTTAGTCAAGGTCACCCTAAGGAGAATGGAAGTTGTCTATCAGTAAATTTCCTACTGCTGACCAGGAAATGGCTGGAGGTGACATTTCTGCATGGGAGTGGCGGGGGCGACTGCTGAACTGTAGTTAGGTTAGAAATAAAGTCTTGGTTTACTGACTTGGGGCCTTAACCTAAGTGACGCCATTTTGGGCCTGTGGTTTTCTTTTTAACGTCCCCTTGGCAGAAACATTAGGTGGGAATTTGGGTCCAGGCACCAAAGCTCTATTATTTTGGAGGAGACTCTTTAGAGTCCAAATTATTATGCAAGATCGCTCACGGAACCACGGTTTGCGAGCAAATAGCCCACAAACTCCAATCTTTTAGTGGTGTTTCCCAAACTGAATCCAGCGAAGGCTGGATTTTTGGAAGTAGGTTTTGAGGACTGTATTTCTTGGAGTCTCTCCATAAAGGGTGTATTTGGTGCAGGGTGGCAGTGTCTAAACTCCGAAACCAGTAGATGTGTCCGCAAGGAAACAATAGTTAACCCCCTGGTCCATCCTTCTTACGCAATACCGCAGTCGGTAACGAGAGAGCAAGATTTATGGGCACCAGCATGGAAGGGTATCCAGGATGTGTGTTGAACTAACAGAAGCAAGTTTCAGAAGAGGCTGGGGTGAATTCCCCAACGTAGAATTGCTGGGTTAAAGGCTGTGTGCATTCACGCCCGCGAGGGTGGCTAGAATAAGAGTAACACCAGGAAAATAACAAGTGTGAACAAGGGGGTGGAGAAATTGGGAGCCCATGTGCGGGGCCAGTGGGAATATCCAATGGTCCAACTGCTGTGGAGACATTTTGGTGGGTCCCTGAAAAGTGAAGCGTAGGATAACCACATGACCCAGAAATTCCACTTCTGTGTAGAATATAGAAGCAAAAGAACTGAAAGCAGGGACTCAGACTGCTGTGCACGCACCTGTGTTTACAACAGCATGATTCACGATAGCCAAAGATGGAGGCGACATGAGGGTCCATCTGCGGAGAAGGGGACAATCAAATAGGATTCAGCCTTGAAAAGGAAGGACATCAACACCTGCTACAACCCAGATGAGCCTTGAGGACATCATGCAAAGTGATATTAGCCAGTCACAAAAGGGCAGAGGCTGTGTGTGAGGTATTTAGAGTATAGTCAAGATTGTAAAGTCAGAAGTGTGATGGTGGGAGCAAGTCCGAGGAAGGGGGAAACAATATGTCAGTGTTTCATGGGGACAGTTTCCATTTGGGAAGATGAAGAGTTCTGAGACAGATGGTGGGGATGGCTGCACAATGTGAATGTGCTTGATATACCACTGACCTGGACGCTTAAAGAATGGTTAAGATGGTAAGTGCTATGTTATGTGTATTTCCCCCCACACACTCGTGTGTGTGTTTGTCATTTTGGGCATTATTATCATTTGCTGCCCATAGGGGTCGGCCCACATTCCCTCCCGGCAGCGGCGTGTGCACCTGTGTGGAAGGCGTCCCACAGCCTCTGCCATGGAGAGCGTTATCAAGGTTTTGGGAATTTTCACCAAATTGATGGTTGGAAAACTGATTTTGGATTTTCACCAATTGACGGCTTGTAATTGCAGCATTAATTTGTATTTCTTTTATGAGTGAGGTTGAGCATCTTTTCATGGGTTGAAAAGCCATTTTTATATGGGGATTGGGGTTAGTTTTGCTTTCTCTGAAGTTCCTGATCACATCCTTTGCCCTTTTTCCTCTTTGGTAGCTAATCTTTACTTACTGATTAGACCTCTTCATATTAGCATGCTAGGCCTTTCCCTCGGGACTGAGTTGTAAATATTTTTCCTGGTTAGTTTTGCAGTTTGGACACAAAAAAGTTTATTTTGATGTGGTTGAATTTATCAATATTTAATCCTGTAGCTTTAGAGCCATAGTTAGGAAGGTTTTTCCTACACTAACTTCTGAAAGGGGTCTTCCCATAGTGTCTTCAAAGAACTGTGTGGTCTTTTATTTTCCCCCTCAAAGCAGTTTTCAAAAAATTGTGGTACAATACAACATCACATAAAATTACCATCAGAGCCATTTTATTTATTTTTTTTAGAGGGGGGAGAAGGGCAGAGGGAGAGAGAGATCCTTCAGCAGGCTCCACCCCTCACATGAAGTCCAACGTGGGGCTCAATCTGACAACCCTGAGATCAGGACCTGAGCCAAAATTGAGTCAGATGCTTAACCTACTGAGCCACCCGCCCCCCCATCTCAGCCATTTTAAAGCATACAGTTCAGCGACATGAAGAACGTTCATGTTGTTGCGTGACCATCCGACCTCCAGACCTCTGCATCTTCCCACAAACTGAAACCTGTACCCACTAAACACTAACTCCCCATTTCCCCTTTCCCCAGCCCCTGCCCCCCACCATCTACTTTCTGTCCTATGCATGTGACTCCTCTAGGGACCTCATATAACTGGTTTCATACAGTACTTGTCTTTTTGCATCAGTGTTTCTATTAGTTATGCCTCAAAGTTTTTTTTTAAAAGACATCAGAAAAAAAAAATAAAATCGGCATCAGTTTTAGGTTTACAGAAAAATGAATGTACAGTACAGAAGATCCTAACGGACCAGCCCCCCCGCCCTACCCCCTAGTTTCCCCTATTACTAAGACCTTGCATTAGTGGGGAAAATTGTTACAACCAATAAAGCAATATTGATACATTATTACTAACTGAAGTCCACAGTTTACATTAGGGTTCACGCTTGGTGCTGTACAGTCTATGGGTTTTACCAAAGGCATAATGTCCCGTATCCATTACTATGGTACAGAATAGTTTCAGTGTCTTAAAACTCTGCTGTGCTCTGCCTATTCATCCCTCCCCAGCAACCCTTGATCTTTTTACTGTCTCGATAGATTCTCTCTCTCTCTCTCTCTCTATTTATTTATTTCACTATGTGGATGACCACACTATGTTTATTTATGCACCCACTGAAGGACACACTGGTGACCTCAGGGATGACGGCAGGTGGGAATGGAGCAGGGCAGTCGGATGAGTGCGTGGCGCATGGTGACCACCAGAGGGAGCCAGATCCCCCCTTTTTTCTCACCAGGTTAGTGCCAACCATTTCCCGCTTTGTTTCAATTCACTGTTCCCTGCGCTAGGGTTGATCTGGTCTTTGCCTTGAACTAGGGCTGACCTCGAAACGACTTGGAGGGGAAAGCTGGACTTGCTTCCTTTGGAATAAAAACCGGGGTTTCATGACCGCTTGTTTTCCTTGGAATTGAGGTTTTTCTTGCCTCAGCATTTATGAGGCTTGTCCACAATCTCACCCAAAGAAGTTCGCTAACTGAAGTGCCATGTGGATCTGCCATCTGTAGAGATGAGCCTGCCAGTAGGGGGAGCAGGGAGAAAGAGCAGCCCCGAGTCCCGATTTCCCATGAGTGCAATGCCACCATCTCTTTGCCCAACGATGCTTTTGTGTGTGTGTTTTTTTTTAAAGATTCCATCCATTTATTTGAGAGAGAGAGAATGAGAGACAGAGAGCACGAGAGGGAGGAGGGTCAGAGGGAGAAGCAGACCCCCCGCCGAGCAGGGAGCCCGATGCGGGACTCGATCCCGGGACTCCAGGATCATGATCTGAGCCGACGGCAGTCGCTCAACCGACTGAGCCACCCAGGCGCCCAATGAAACTTTATTTATTATTTTTATAAAGATTTTATTTATTATTTGACAGAGAGAGAATGAGAGAAAGAGAGCACATGAGAGGGGGGAGGGGCAGAGGGAGAAGCAGACTGTCCATGGAGCAGGGAGCCGGATGCGGGACTCGATCCCGGGACCCCAGGATCATGACCTGAGCCGAAGGCAGTCGCCCAACCAGCTGAGCCACCCAGGCGCCCTCTTTTGTGTGTTTCAATCAGAAACCAGGGTCTGAGAGGAGTGGGGGATGGCCTCCACGATGGGGAATAGTGGGTTTTCTCTTTGGTCTGAGGGACCCACCCAGAGAGTGACCACACTGAGGTGAGGGGCTTCTCATGCGTGCGGGGGCTCCCCAGTGGATTCAGATGCAGGTGTGACCGGCCACCAGAGTGGTCCCCTGCCTTGTCTTCACCTTTTGTTGTTAAGGCTTTGTAGGGAAGATAGTGCTTATTGCCAAAATACTGACTGATTTTTTTTTGTTTTATTTAAATTCAAGTTAGTTATGATCGATTTTTAAGGACATGAGTTTTATTTATTTTTATTTATTTATTTTTTAAAGATTTTATTTATTTGACAGAGAGAGAGATAGTGAGAGCAGGAACACAAGCAGGGGGAGTGGGAGAGGGAGAAGCAGGCTTCCTGCCGAGCAGGGAGCCCGATCTTGGGGCTCGATCCCAGGACCCTGGGATCACGACCTGAGCTGAAGGCAGATGCTTATCGACTGAGCCACCCAGATGCCCCAGGACATGAGTTTTATAAAAATTCATAGACTTTATTTTTTTTATTTTTTTGAAGATTTTATTTATTTATTTGATAGAGAGAGACAGCCAGAGAGAGAACACAAGCAGGGGGAGTGGGAGAGGGAGAAGCAGGCTTCCTGCCGAGCAGGGAGCCTGATGCGGGGCTCGATCCCAGGACCCTGGGATCATGACCTGAGCTGAAGGCAGACGCTTAACGACTGAGCCACCCAGGCACCCCTAGACTTTATTTTACAGAGCAGTTTTACATAAAAATTAACCAGTAAGTACAAAGAGTTTCTATATCCCCCCTCCCATTCTATCCCACTTCCCCCAATGACTAACATCTTGCATTAGTGTGGAATGAAGAATAAAGAATGAAGCAATATTGATAAATTATTACTAACAAAAGCCCATAACTGGGGCACCTGGGTGGCTCAGTCATTAAGCATCTGCCTTCGGCTCAGGTCATGATCCCAGGGTCCTGGCATCGAGCCCCACATCAGGCTCCCTGCTCCGCGGGAAGCCTGCTTCTCCCTCTCCCACTCCCCCTGCTGGTGTTCCCTCTCTGGCTGTATCTCTCTCTGTCAAATAAATAAATAAAATCTTAAAAAAAAGAAAGAAAGAAAGAAAGAAAGCCCATAACTTACATCAGGGCTCACTCTTGGTGTTGGACATTCTATGGGCTTTGAAAATAATGGCACGGAGTCACCATTGGAGTCCATACAGAATAGTTTTACCGCCCTAAAAATCCACTGTTCATCTACTCCTCACAGCAACTACTGATCTTTTACCGTCTCTAAAGTTTTGTCTTTTCCCAGAATGTCATTTGGTTGGAATCATACAGTAGACAGTGTTTCCAGACTGGCTTCTTTCACTAAGCAATGGCAATATGCACTTGGGTTCCTCCATGTCTTTGCATGGCTTGATAGCTCTTTTTTTTTTTAATTCTCATATACTTTTTTGTTGATTGTGGTGAAATGCACATAAAATTTACAATTGTGGGGGCCCCTGGGTGGCTCAGTGGGTTAAGTATCTGCCTTTGGCCCAGATCATGATCCCAGGGTCCTGCTCAGTGGGGAGCCTGCTTCTCCTTCTCCCTCTGCCCCACCCCCTGCTTGTGTGTGCACGCACTCTCTCCCTTTCTCTCTCTCTCTCTCTCGGTCTCAAATAAATAAATAAAAATCTTTAAGAAAATCACAACTGTGATTATTTTTAAGTGTCCAGTTCAGTGGCATTAAGTACATTCACATGGTTGTGCAGCCGTCACCACCGTCTCTAGGACTTTCCCATCTTCCCCAACTGCAACTCTGTCCCCATGAAACACCGACTCCCCGACCCCTCCTCCAGCCCCTGCCACCCGTCATTCTACTTCTGGACTCTGTGAGTTTGACTCCCGTAGGGACCTCATATTAGGGGGTTTGTCTTTCTGTGACTGGCTTCTTTCACGGAGCATGATGTCCCCAAGTCCGTCCATGACGTAGCAGGTGTTGGAATATCCTTCCTGCTTAAGGCTGACTGATGAGAGGGACTTACTTCTGTCACATTGCTATTTTGTCCCTTATCTTCTGCCTGTTTTATGTTAGTGAAACATCTATTTTTTTTAAAGATTTTATTTGTCAGAGAGGGAGAGAGAGAGAGAGCACAAGCAGGGGAAGCTGTAGGCAGAGGGAGAAGCAGACTCCCGCTGAGCAGGGAGCCCGATGCGGGCCTCAATCCCAGGACCCTGAGATCATGACCTGAGCTGAAGGCAGACACTTAACCAACTGAGCTACCAAAGTGTCCCATAGTGAAACATTAAAATTTTCTTTGTGGTTACCCTGGGGATAGCATTTGACATCCGGAAATTATAACACTAATTTGGATTTATACCAGCTTAACAACAATAACAAACACTGGGCTCCTTCACAACTCCATTCCCACGTCTTTCAGTTGTTGGTGTCCCCAAATTACATCTTCAAACATCATGTGTCCAAAAACATAAACCAATAATTTTTTGAATGCATTAGTCTCTTAAATTACGTAGAAAATAAACAGTAGAGTTATAAACTGTAATTACAAGAACACCGGTTTTTATAATTACCCATTTATTCCCCTTTATTGAACTCTTTATGTCTCCACATGGCTTTGAGTTATTGTCCTTTCAATTCAACCTGCAGGACTCCCTGGAGCAATTCTTACATGCAGGTCTAGTGGTGACAAACTCCCTTAGCTTTTGTTGTCTGGGAAGGTTTTAATTCCTCCCTCACTTTCGAAGGACAGTTTTGCCAGATGTGGAATTCTTGGTTGACACTTTTCTTCATTTTGTACTTTGACTATATCAGGACACTGCCCCTGGTCTCCAAAGCTTCTGGTGAGAAATCAGCTCATGATCTGGATGATCTTTTATATGTGATGGGTTGCTCCTTTCTCTGTCTTGCTGCTTTTAAGATTCTGTGGTTGGCTTTCAAAAGTTCGGTTATAATACGTCTTGGTGTGGGTCTCTTTGAGTTCATCCTGTTGGGAGTTTTTTGAGCTCCATGTTTGTTCCATCAAATATGGGATGTTTACAACCATTATTTCAGGTATTCTCTCTGTCCCTTTCTCTCATTCTTTTCCTTCTGGGACTCCCACAAAGAGTATGTTGGTCCACTTGATGGTTTCCCACAAGTCCCTAAAGTTCTGTTTTCCTTTTCTTCATTCTTCTTTCTTTCTGTTCCTCAAACTCAATAATTACTATTGTTCCTATCTTCATTTGTGCTGATTCTTTCTTCTAGCTACTCAAATCTGCATTAGAATTTTTTTTTGTTTCTTTTTAGGTTTTCTAACTCTTTTTTTTTTAAGATTTTATTTATTTATTTGAGAGAGAGAGAATGAGAGAGAGCACATGAGAGGGGGGAGGGTCAGAGGGAGAAGCAGACTCCTCACTGAGCAGGGAGCCCGATGCGGGACTCGATCCCGGGACTCCAGGATCATGACCTGAGCCAAAGGCAGTTGCTTAACCAACTGAGCCACCCAGGCACCCCTAACTCTTTTTTTTTTTTTTAAAGATTTTATTTATTTACTTGACAGAGAGAGAGAGCACAAGCAGAGGGAAAAGCAGGCAGAGGGAGAAGCAGGCTCCCTGCTGATCAAGGAGCCCGAGGTGGGACTCGATCCCAGGACCCCGGAACCATGACCCAAGCTGAAGGCAGATGTTTAACCAACTGAGCCACCCAGGCACCCCAAGGTTTTCTAACTCTTTATTAATATTTCCATGTGGTTCATACAGATATCCTTGCTGTTCCCATCTTACAGGAAAGTGGCAGGACCTGAATTCAGGCCCAAGCAGTCTGGTTCTACCCAAGGTCTTATCCATTGCTCCTCCTTGTCCTGGCGATGGCTTCTACATAGTTCACCTCTGTGGATCCATCCTGGGACTTCCGGGTTAGTTAGTTACATAAGAGGATGCAAGGGTCAGGAGGTAAGAGACTCTGTTAGGTGACATGAGTTAAGTGAGACCACATGCTTTAGCCTAAAAACAAAAAATACAACAAAAAACTTTCTCCATCACATTCTGAAAGTATCTAAGAAAGCTAATTTTCAGCATATAACACATTGGAGGAAGGATTCAAGATGGCCTTTTCTTCAGCCCTCAAAACTTGATAGATGCTTTCCAGGTGCCTATGAGGGCAGCAGAGATTATCCGGTAATCAAAGTATTCAAAGTGTCCTAAAAACTCCCCTTGGATCCTTTTCTTTTTTTTTCTTTTTTTTTTTTTTAAGATTTTATTTATCCATTTGAGACACAGAGATACAGAGAGAGAGAGAGAAAGCATGAGCAGGGAGAGAGGCAGAGGGAGAGGGAGAGGGAGATGCAGGCTCCTCGCTGAGCCAGGAACCCGATGTGGGGCTCGATCCCAGGACCCTAGGATCATGACCTGAGCCGAAGGCAGACGCTTAACCATCTGAGCCACCCAGGCGCCCCCCCCTTGGATCCTTTTCTACTTCTCTGACTTGCTCATGCAGTTCCGAGCTCTTCTTGAACATAAGCACACCAAGCGCAGTCATACCTCAGGACCTTTACACTTGCTGTTTCTTCTGCCTGAAAGTTTCCCCTCTCCCCCTTCCCCATATACCTGCCTAGCTCCATCCCTTCATTCTGGGCTCTGCTCAGCATCACCTTTTTAAAAACGTGTTCCCTGACTACTCTGAGATCACTCTATAGCCCCTTGCCCTGCTTTGCCTTTCTCCCTAGTACTCACTGATGTTTTCTCTGCCCATCTCCCCCACTGGATGCAGGTCAGAAGAAGTAGGGATCTGTCTCTCTTGTTCACTACCACCTCTCTGGTCCCTGGCATGTAGTATACACTCAGTCAATGTTATGACCTGAATGTTTGTGTCCCTTTAAAATTCATATGTTGAGATCCTAACCCCCACTGTGATGGTATCAGGAGGTAGGGCTTTTAGAAGGTGATTAGATCATGAGGGGAGAGCCCTCATGAATGGGATCTGTGACACTAGGGAGATCTCTCTTGCCCTCTTTCCACCATGCAAGGACACAATAAGAATACTTTCATAGGCAAGGAAATGAACCCTCACCAGGAATCAAATCTGCTGATGACTTGATCTTCTATTTCCCTGCGTCCAGATCTTAGAGAGAAATTTCTGTTGTTTATAAGCCATCTAGTCTATGGTATTCTGTTATAGCAGGCTGAATAGTTGACAACAGTCATTATTTGTAGTTAATGAATGAATTTACATCCTGTACCTTATGTTCTGTAGGGAGGGCTTTGAGGTGACCTCAAAGGACAGCCTAAGTTGCTGCAAATGTGAAATCCTGCCCATTCATTGAGCAATGATTTGTACTTACTGGATTCCAGGCATTAGATCCTGGTGGCCATAGATTACATTCAGATTTCTTTCCATCATAATGCACTTTTTTTCAGAGTATGATTCCTAACAGTCTCTACTGTTGAGACCATACTTGAAGTCTGTTCTATTTCATCATGTGGTCAGGAGAATGCTTTTGCCTATACAATTTGAGGTGACTGCTCCGTGACACTCTGTTTCGAAATGCTGCCTTATAAAAATGTCAATGCCCATTATGAGCCTTTCTGTTTTTATTTATTTTTTATTTTTTTGTTTTTTAAAGATTTTATTTATTTATTTGACAGAGACACAGCGAGAGAGGGAACACAAGAAGGGGGAGGGGGAGAGGGAGAAGCAGGCTTCCTGACGAGCAGGGAGCCCAGTGTGGGGCTCGATCCCAGGACCCTGGGATCATGACCTGAGCCGAAGGCAGACACTTAAGGACTGAGCCACCCAGGCGCCCCAGCCTTTCTGTTTTTAAATGTCGTTAACTTGATCTACAGAGATGGAAATTGTTTAAGTAGAAATTAAAAATATACTAGTATCTTTCCCCCTTCTGGCTCTATCTTGATCTCTGTGTAACCATGTCCTTGGAGGGATGAAGATGATGTTGATAGGGTACAATGTTACCATGGAGATGACTGGGACTGGTCCTGTGAACCATGTTCTTGGTGGGATGAAGGTGACATTGATACGGTACAATGTTACCATGGAGACAGCTGGGACTGGTTCTATTAGCTGCAATCTTGCTAGCTATTATCCTGGCAAAAAGGGTGTGAAGAAATTAATAGGCCAGCAGCTCCTAGGATATGTGACTGCTACAAAGTCTGTGTTAGTTTGTGTTGTTAATGACAGACCAGCGAATATCTCCTGGAAACATCGTGAAGATGGAATATGTAAGATCACCAGAAAGAATGTCAGAAAAATCTTCCAGTCCACCCCCTTGCTGAAGGTTTGTTCCAGATTCATAGCAGGATAAAACAGAAGTGTTTGTACCATTAGCAAAAGAAAACACATTGAAAGCAAAGAACAAAAAAAAGCCCACCTTGAAAATTCACATTCAGCCCACAAGTCCACCTGAGGCAAAGTCAGAGCAGCTGGGGTCTCCCTCAACACCCAGATTTTTTAGCAGACTTTTTTTTTTTTAAAGATTTTATTTATTTATTTGAGAGAGAGAGAATGAGAGACAGAGAGCATGAGAGGGAGGAGGGTTAGAGGGAGAAGCAGACTCCCCGCTGAGCAGGGAGCCCGATGCGGGACTCGATCCCGGGACTCCAGGACCATGACCTGAGCCGAAGGCAGTCGCTTAACCAACTGAGCCACCCAGGCGCCCTTTAGCAGACTTTTAATTTTACCTCAGGGGGTTCACTGTTTCATCTAATGAAGCTTCTCAAAAAAATTCTACCATTATCATACATGGCAGCCAGCACCACTTGCTCTAGTTACAAGAGAACAGTAAAAACAGACGTGATAACGGCCACTATGGGAAACAGTATGGCAGCTCCTGGAGGAATTCAAAATAGAATCACCATATGATCCAAGAATCCACTTCTGGGTGTTTCTCCAAAAGAACTGAGAGGAAGGTCTCAAAGGGCTAATTGCACACCCATGTTCACAGCAGCATTATTCACAGTAACCCAAAGGTGGGAACAAGCCTAGTGTCCATCCATGGATGAATGAAAAAACAAAAAACAATATTCCATACAATGGAATATTATTCAGCCTTAGAAAGGAAGGAAAGTCTAACACAACTCAGACGAATCTTGAAGACATTGTGCTGAGTGAAACAAGCCAGTTACAAAAGGAAAAATGCTGTGTGATTCCACTTGTATGAAGTATGTAGGACAGGCCCATCCATAGGGACAGGAAGGAGATGGTGGGCGCCAGCGGCTGGGGGAGGGGAAGTGGAGTCAGTGTTTCGTGGGGACAGAGTTTCAGTTTCAGAAGATGGAACGTTCTGGAGACGGAGGGGGGTGATGGTTGCACGACAATGTGAGTGTACTTAAATGCCACTGAACTGGACACCAAAAAATGCTTAAGATGGTAAATTTTATGTATATTTAACCATGATTTTTTTTAACAAATTACTTTTAAAGATTCTATTTATTTATTTGAGAGAGAGAGAATGAGAGACAGAGAGCATGAGAGGGAGGAGGGTCAGAGGGAGAAGCAGACTCCCTGCCGAGCAGGGAGCCCGATGCAGGACTCGATCCGGCGACTCCAGGATCATGACCTGAGCCGAAGGCAGTCGCTTAACCAACTGAGCCACCCAGGCGCCCTTAACAAATTACTTTTAAAAATCAGTGATGAAATGCACTTTAGCTGGACACTGTTACCTGCTGAAGCCGCTGAGCCTGAGCCCTGTGGCCACGACCTCATTACACAGGGACGTCAGCCAGGGGACAGGTGATGCAGGACACAGCACAACTTCAAAGGACACAGACGCCTCACAGCACTGATACCTTCTGAGTGTCTCCCGTACCACCAGGGACACGTGCCCCCTGGCCTCAGAAAGGTGATTCTAGTCCAGCCAGGGGAATGGAGGCCCAGAGAGGTTGTGATTTGCCCAAAGCTACTCGGCCAGGGGAGGTGACCCTGTGAGGAGTCCTGTCTCTGTTCCTGGGACCCTTTCCGCTCTTAGGGAGCAGAAAGCACTTTTTTTTTTTAAGGGAGCTCTTTTGTGGGGCTGCAGTTGAGAAGATACCCTGCGAGCTCAGGAGAGGCAGGCCATGGTGGGGACAGCCGAGTATGGTCTGCTGTAACAAAATGCCACAGGCTGGGTGGCTTATCAACAGAAATTGATTTCTGGGAGTTTAGAGGCTGGGAAGTCCATGATCAACGTGGCAGGAAGGTCAGGTTCTGGGGATATCTCCCTCCTTGGCCTGGAGATGGTCGACATCTCGGTGTACTCTCACTTAGTAAGAAGGCAAGAAAGGTCTCCTGGGTCTCTTTTATCAGGGCACTAATGGCCATTCACAGAGGTTCTACCTTCATGACCTAATCACTGAGCAAAGGCCCCCCTCCTAATACCATCACCTTAGGGGTTTAGGATGTCAACACATGGATTCTGGGGGCTTCAGCATTCATTCTAGCTCAGTGTCGGTCATGTTGAGAGGAAGAGCCTTCTCTCCCAGCAAGAGCTCAGAGGGCAGCCCGGAACGCGGAGCCCCATCACACCCTCTCCCTTGACAATGACCCAAATACTTCAATCCTGGAAGAATTTCCTTTTTCAGTAGTCCCCACTCTTTGCATCTAGCAAAATCCCTGGCCCCAGGGAGACAAAGATGGTTCTAGTTCCTGCCCTCCTGCACTTTACCCTTTCCTGGAGGAAATGGACTGGGAGACCGTGTAGTAGAGTTTCCTCTTGTCCAAAAAGAGGTGTGGCCTTTGTCCCCCACTTCTGGGAGGTAATCTCGGAGATGTCATGCCAGACAGGAGGGTCTTTGTTTGCCGGGAGGTCTTGGGTCACACTGGAGAGACCAGGGGGATGACTTAGGGCGGGGGCCAGAAAGACCCACAACGTGCTGAGGTGGGGGCTTCGGGTCACGTGGGATCAATGCATCTGGAGACTGAGATCAACCTTGTGGGCGATCCACCAATGGGTCGTCTGTGCGCACACAATAGTGCCCCATACAAACTCGGACCCTGCGCTTGGGTGAGCCTCCCTGGCCGGTGATACTCGGTGTTGCATCACACCTCAGTGCTGGGAGGGGAAAGCTGTCCTGTCTCCGTGGGGAGGGGACAACAGAAACTGCACGTGTAACCCTTCTCCCGGATGCCGCCTCGGTGCGCCTCTCCCTCGGCTGATCGGTCTGTAACCATCCTTTCCCTGTAATGAACTGTGGGTGTAAGAGCTTCCAGTCAGTTCTGTGAGTCTTTCCAGTGAATTACCAAACCTGAACGTGGTCTTGGGGAAACCTGAACTTGTAACTGATATCAGAAACGAGGGCGGTCTTGGGTGAACTGTGTCCTCAAACGCTGTAGTTGCCTCTAACCCTTCACAGCAAAGAATTGAGAAAACATTTGAAATCCTCATAACCCTCTGAATCAAAAACAGGGAGACCTGCTCTGAGAACCTCGTGCCTTTGGCTGTTACTCATGCTAGAACTTCTGCAGTCTTCCACTTTTGTGAGTCCGGCTAAGCCCTGTCCGGTTACAGGGTGAGCAGTGTGCTCTCTAGGTTGGTTCGAACTTTCCTCTTGGGACAGCTATCTGTGGAAAGTTCTCATCATCTCCTGCAAGGGCTGTGCTAGTCTTTGAGGCACATGTATCGTCTGCAGCTCTGTTTTATCTCAGTTGATTCGCTGAGCTGTGGCTTTGTTGATATGCGGTGCTCTGAAAAGTCTCCCTATTTCTCCTGAACACAGTTGGCTGTTGAGTGTTGGCTTTTGTTTTTCTTTTTAAAGATTTTTATTTATTTATTTGAAATAATCCCATAAACCTCACCCTGCAGTTTGGGGCACCTGGGTGGCTCAGTCAGTTCAGCGTCTTGACTCTTGATTTCAACTGGGGTCATGATCTCAGGGTCGTGAGATTGAGCCCTGAGTTGGGCTCCCCGCTCAGCACAGAGTCTGCTTGAGATTCTCTCTCTCCCTCTGTCTCTGTCCCTCCTCCTGCACTCTCTCTCTCAAATAAATAAATAATTTTTTTTTAAGATTTTTTATTTATTTATTTGACAGAGAGAGACACAGCGAGAGAGGGAACACAAGCAGGGGGAGTGGGAGAGGGAGAAGCAGGCTCCCCGCAGAGCAGGGAGCCCGATGCGGGACTCGATCCCAGGACCCCGGGATCATGACCTGAGCTGAAGGCAGACGCTTAACCGACTGAGCCACCCAGGTGCCCAATAATTTTTTTTTTTTAAAGCTACTACAGAGTTAAAATGCTTTCAAAATGATCAGGCTGACACAATCAGGTATCACCTTATGCCCATAAGAACGACGGCAGCAGCAAAGAAAACAGTAAGGGTTGGTGAGGATGTAGATTAGTTGGTGCATTGCTGCTGGGAATGTAAAGTGGTGCTGTCGCTATGGAAAACTGTATGGAGGGACTTCGAGAAATGAAACCCAGAATTACCATGTAATCCAGCAATTCCATTTTTTTTTTTTAAGATTTATTTATTTATTTGAGAGAGAGAGAGAACCACAAGCAGAATCCCTGCTGAGCATGGAGCCCAACCTGGGGCAGATCTCACCCTGAGATCACAGCCTGAGCCGACACCAAGAGTCGGATGCCCAACCAACTGCGCCCCTCAGGTGCCCCCAGCAATTCCACTTGTGCGTAGACACCCAAAAGAACTGAAAGCAGGGTCTTGAATAGATATGTGTACACCCACGTTCACAGCAGCATGATCCACAGTGGCCAACCTAAGTGTCTATCGATGAACGAATGGATACACAAAATGTGATAGAAGCGCACAACTGAGTATGATTCCGTCTCAAATAGGAAGGTAATTCGGCCGTGTGACAGTTGCCTTCCACAGTGGCTGTACCAGCTCCCGCTCCCGCTCCCGCGTCCCCACGGGGAGGGCAAGACGGCTCCCTTTCCTCCATCCACATCGTGCTCACAACACTTGCCATTTTCTTCGTTTTGTTTTTATAAAATAGCCATCCTAATGCGTGTGAAGTGGTATCTCATTGCGGGTTTGATCTGCATTTCCCTAATGATTAGCCTCGTTGAGAACATATTTTTAACTGAAGAATTATTCTGAGGCTAGAGAGGAGTATCCGGAATTATGTAACAGCCATCCCGAGATGACAGGGATGCTCAGGTTGGCTCTTAGCCCTCTTCTGCGCCAAAACAGGACTTCCTTCTTAAGGAAAAAAAAAAAAAGGCACACTTCCCTGCACACGCTGTCAGCGGGGTGTGGGAGCGCCCCGCACACCTGCACTGGGCTCAGAGTGCAAGCAGAGCTGGCCTGCTGCCCCCCGACACCCAAGTTCAGCGGCTGGGGAAGGTCACACAGCCAGCCGCAAAACCACTTCCGACACGCAACATCTCGTAAGCTCAGAGTCTTCATTTTCACAGAAACCAGTGGCGCTGAGAGGCTGCTTCTCTGGACACAGCCCCATGGCCCCAGGCTTTGCCTGCACTGGGGCTCCCACAGGGGTCCCTCCGCAGGGTCTAGCCTCTCGTCGCACCCTCTGCCCTCCAAGGACTTGCTGCAAGGAGACCAGACAGTGCTTGCTGCATTCATGTTTCTCACAGCACGTACCCCACCCAGCCCATAAACATCAGGATCTGGGCTGTCTTCTATGCTCCAGAAACATCTGCTGAACTCTGGCCACCATAGTACTTTCTAAGAAATTGAGTTCTAAATTGTTCATTTTTTAATCTCACAATAAATTGCATTATTACGAGTATTTCAAATTCGACACTCATTTGGATTTACCCACATTTATCACTTTTTTCATTCAACATCCTTCTTGGTTCTCAGCCCTTCCCTGTGGGATCACTTCTCTTCTGTTCTGCTTGAAGAACATCCTGTAGAACTTCTTTTGAGGCGGGTCAGCTGGTGGCCAACTCTCAGTTTTTATTTGCCTGAAATACCTTGCTTTTGCTGTGTTTTGAAAACTGTTTTCAGTGCAAAGTTGACTTTGGTTTTTTTAAAGTCAGTATATTGAAGATGAGATTCCCTGTCTTCTGACTTTCACTGTTGCTTTTGCAATGTCAGCGGTCAGTATGATTGTTGGGAGTTCTTATTCCAGCTGATCTTCAAGTCATTTCTCCCTCTCTCTTTGATGTCTAGGTTTTATTACAATTGGCCAGGATGTGGAGCTATTATTTTGATAAATTTTAAATTGAGGGATAACACTGTATAGTGAAGAATTACCCAAAGAGAGGTCTGGCCTCTGTCTTGGCTCCTGGGAGGTAACCTCTAAACCCTTGGGATTTCCCAATAGGAGCTTGGTGGCTACTCATGGTGGGAACCTCAGACAGCACCAGGTAGCTTATGCTGACCTGGTGACTCAGGGTGGGCCCTTGGATTGTTTATGCTAGGAGATGACTCAGGGTGGGGGCTGACCACACCAGAAAGGCCAACCATGTGATCAGCTGGCAGGAGCTGAGCCACGTGATATCAGCCCAACCTCCAGAGGGGGTGGGTGCTGAAGACGGATCCATATGACCAATGGTTCAATCAATCACTCCTACCTAATGAAACCCCAGTAAAAACTCTGAACCTTGGGTGCGCTTCCCTGGTTGGCAATAATCTACGTAATGTCACACATCAATGTGCTCGAAAGATAATGCATCCCTGGGGACAATGAAAACTTGTGGATGTTACATCTCCGGTGTCTGGCCACGGTTAAGGTTGGAAAAACATATGCTGAGAGATGCTTAGGACTATTTTTTCTGTATGTCTTACATCTGTGTTGTTCCTTAAGTCCTCCATGACTGCTTTCTTTTGTTTGATTTTTTTTTTCTAGTGTCTCATCTTGATTCCATCCTCCTATCCTTTTGTTACGCTTTTTGGTCTGTCTGTTGCTTGCTCCCTCTGCTATCCCTGACCCCAGATGGCTGTGGGGAGCTGATGTCTTTACTGCTTTTGACAGATGCTGCCCAGGAAGTGGCCCCAGCCATGGGACGACTCTGAGGGAGGTGACACAAAAGCAAGCCTTGGTGCTTGTCCCTTGGTGGTGGCAGGGACTGAGGACAGGTCAAAATGTACAACCACAGTTTTCTGAGAACGAGATGCATATTGTCCCCCACACCCCACCTGCAGATGGCATCAGATCCTGCAGGTTCAGGGCTCGGTCCCACAAGACTGCCTCCCTGCCCATTTGCTGCCAGTCACAAGTGCAGGCTGTCATCTGTGCGTCTGAAGGACTGGCTATAAATCATAGGTTCCCAACACCCCCTCCTCAGGTTCCAATAGTTTGCTGGAGCAGATCACAGAACTCAGAGAATCCATTTCATTACTAGATTGCCAGTTTACTGCAACGGATATCAAAGGATACAAATCAACAGCCAGATGAACAGATACATGGGATAAGATCCCCAACACAGGAGCTTCCGACCTTGCAGTGTTTGGGGCTCCACATTCCGATGCATCTGGTTCACCGACCTGGAAGCTCTCTGAACTCAATCCTTTTGGGTTTCTATGGAGGCTTCAGGACATAGGCGTGTTTCATTAAATCACTGGCCACTGGTGGTTGATGCAATCTTCAAGCCCCTCTCCCCTCCCTGGAGGCTGGGGTGGGGAGCTGGGGGAGGGGGAGGGATCGAAAATTCCAGTCCTCCAATCACATACCTGGTTTGCTGGACAACCAGCCCCCATCCTTCTGTGCTTTCCAAAAGTTCCCTCATTAATATAAACTCAGGTGTGGTTGAAAGGTGCTTGTTATGAATATCAATACACCTGTATCACTTTTTTTTAAAAAGATTTTATTTATTTATTTTGACAGAGAGAGAGAGACAGCGAGAGAGGGAACACAAGCAGGGGGAGTGGGAGAGGGAGAAGCAGGCTTCCCGCTGAGCAGGGAGCCCGATGCGGGGCTCGATCCCAGGACCCTGGGATCATGACCTGAGCCGAAGGCAGACGCTTAACGACTGAGCCACCCAGGCGCCCCACTCTTTTTCTTTTTTAAGATTTTATTTTCGGGGCGCCTTAGGCTCAGGTCATGATCCCAGGGTCCTGGGATCGAGCCCCGCTTCGGGCTCCCTGCTCAGCGGGAAGCCTGCTTCTCCCTCTCCCACTCCCCCTGCTTGTGTTCCCTCTCTCGCTGTCTCTCTCTCTGTCAAAATAAATAAATAAAATCTTTAAAAAAAAAAATTTTTATTTTCAAGTCATCTCTACACCCAGCGTGGGGCTCAAACTCACAACCCAGAGATCAAGAGTCGTATGCTCCTCTGACGGGGCCAGCCAAGCGCCCCAACACCTTTAACTCTTATCACTTAAGACATTCCGAGGGTTTTAGGAGCTCTGTGTCAGGAATGGGACAAAACCAAATAGATGTTCCTTATTATAAATCACAATGTCACAGAACAGAACCATTAGAAATTTCCAGAGGGACTGGATGTGGGGGTGAGGGAAAGTACAGAGGTAAGGGTGCTCTTGAGATGTTTGGCCTGAGCCCCTGCAGGGATGGAGCTGCTGCTGACTGACACACAAATTCTTTACTATTTTTTTCAATATAGTATACTAACTTAGAAATAATTAAAAATCATTCACAGTTTGGTAATCTTGTCACCTTTCAAATTCTAAACCGAAGTGTCATATTGGTGGCCCAGGTGAATTCATTTATCCAACTAGTGTTTACTGAGCATGCACTATGCACTGTTACTGACACACGGGATATGCTGATGAGCAAAAAGAAGACCCCAAATTCCCACGGAGCTCTAATGTTAGTGGGAGAGGCGCAGGAGGGGCACAGGGAAAACAGAAAAGCGGAAAGGGAGGTGGGAGAGCTGGGTGCTGAGGGAGAGGTTGTAATACTAAATACAGTCATCAGAGAAGCTGAGATTGGAGCAAACGTGTGAGGGCGCTAAGGGATGGGGAAAGAATGCTCCAGGCAGAAAGACAGCAGGAGCAAAGGCCCTGTGGCAGGCTGGTGCAACAGCGAGGAGGCTAGTGTGGCTGGAGTGAGCCAGTGAGTGGGGACTTGCCGAGGTGAGGGCGGGAGCCTGGTGGGGCACGGTGAGGATTTCAGCCTAGGTCAGTGCAGCCGCTGGTCCAGTCCTTCTAGCTTAAGAGGCTGAGGGCGCCTGGGTGGCTCAGTTGGTTAAGTGACTGCCTTTGGCTCAGGTCGTGATCCTGGAGTCCCGGGATCGAGTCCCGCATCAGACTCCCTGCTTAGCAGGGAGTCTGCTTCTCCCTCTGACCCTCCCCCTCTCAGGTGCTCTCTCTCTCTCTCATTCTCTCTCTCAAATAAATAAATAAAATCTTAAAAAAAAAAGAATGTAAAAAAGATTCTAGAGGCTGATTTCAGGAGTAAGAAATGCTGTCTTCACCTTGCATTAGAAACATAACCCATGGCCTCTCCTACTTTATTTTTTGGGGAATTTTAACTATGAAGGAAAAAAAAAAATCAAAAACCAGGCATCTAGAGGTGTCTGGCATAGCACGGCAGGCAACCTTGGCACATTTGATAATACCACAGCAAAGGGGTCGGCAGATGATTGTTGAAAGGAAAACCTGCCGTGGAGCCGCTGAAAGAGCAGCTTTTCTTCCTCTTGATCCTGCCAAGCGAGGCCTCTCAGCAGTAATTACTGCGTGTGTGTGCTGACTCAGGGCCCAGCTGGTGCTTTCATAATTCATCCTGCCATGTGGGCGCGCAACTGATCTCAGAAGGGCCGATGACGAGAGCGTCGTGTCGGGGACCTCCACACCCCCTCCTGTAGTGATCTTGATCAGATGAAACAGTCTTCAGGTTTTCCCAGGGGCAACCAGGGCTGAGGCTTCTCATCAGGAGATTCTTCCTGTCGCCCAGCCAGGAGCTGAGGTTGGTTGTGAGGACCCGGGCTGGCTTGGCAGAGGTTAGCTGGACGGCCTGGGTTTATTACTGCTTATGAGGACTTTTTTTTTAATTGAGGTAAAATACGCATACCATAAAATTGACCATCTTAACTATTTTTAAGTGTCCAGTTCAATGGCATTAATGCCCATTCACATTGTGCAACCATCACTGCTACCCATTGCTAGAACTCTGTCTTTTTAAAAAAATTTATTTATTTGAGAGAGAGAGAAGGAGAGAGGGAAGGAGGGAAGGAGGGAGAGAGAGAGCACAAGCAGGGGGAGTGGCAGGCAGAGGGAGAGGGAGAAGCAGGCTTCCCGCTGAGCAGGGAGCCCGATGCGGGGCTCGATCCCAGGACCCTGGGATCATGACCTGAGCTGAAGGCAGACGCTCAACAGACCAGGCCAGCCACCCAGGCGCCCCCACTACTCTTTGTCTTGCGAAACTGAAAGTGTCCCCATTAAACACTAAATCCTCATTCCCCTCCCACAGCTCCCGGCTCCCACCATCCTACTGCCTGTCTCTACCAGTTTGATTCTTCTCGGGATCTCATATAAGAGGAACCATTCAGTATTTGTCCTTTTGTGACTGGCTTCGTGCACTTAACATAATGTCCTCAAGGCTCATCTATATTGTGGCAGGTGTGAGAATGTCCTTCCTTTTTAAGTTGGAATGATATTACCCACGTTTTGTTATCATCTGTCGATGGGCATGGGGGTTGTTTCCATGATTTGGCTATTTCGAATGGCTTTGAACATGGATGTACAAACATCTCTGAGGCCCTGCTTTCTGTGTTTTGTTTGTTTGTTTGTTTTTGGTTCTGTACCCAAAAGTGGAATTGCTGGGTCATATGGTAATTCGATTTCTAACTGTCAGAGGAACTGCTGTACTGTTCCCACCAGCAGTGCGTACGGGCTCCTATTTCTCCACGTTCTCACCAGCACTTGCTATCCCCGGTTTTCTGGACAGAAGCCATCCTAATGGGTGTGAGGTGGCCGTCACTTTCAAGTGTTAAGAGGCAGCTTCTGCCTTCATAGAACTGTGTCTTGGGTTAATGAAGTCATTAGATGAACCAGTGAGCAGCCCCAGGGAGAAGTAACAGCCAGAGAAACCCAAGAGAGCGAAAATCTCCTGGGAGAATCACAGCCACTGATTCCTTTCCCCAGGTCAGCCTGCGAGCGCACGTGTGGGGGGCATTCTGGGAACACTGGCTTGGGCAGAGCCAGGTTCTCCTTTCTCCAGTTCAGGCTTGGACAACCTGTTCTGCCACAATTTCACAGATGCCACTCCCAGGCCTAATTGGCACCGCAGGATGAGGTCAGTGAGAGACAGGGAAGAGAATGTACAGGAGAGGCAGAGATGAGGTGGCTGGAGAGGGGCCAGGTGGGACAGGCAATTGTCACACCCTCGCCCTGCTGCAGGATGCTCTGGCCACACACGTGGGTACCCATCCAAGCCCCACGGCCGGGGTGACCAGTCATTCCTGCTATGGCCCTCCATGAACAGGTGAAGGAAAAAGGATGGTTAGAAGCCACCTGAAATCAGTGCTTCCCAATGGGGGACCATTTTGTCCCCCAAGGGGCACCTGGTGATGTTTGGAGACATTTTTGGTTGTCAGAACCCTGGGGCTGGAGAGCAGTGGGAGTTTCTTTTTTTATGGGAATTATTATATTTTTTTAAGTTTTGTTTATTTAAGTCATCTCTACACCCAATGTGGGGCTTGAACTCATGACCCTGAGATCAAGAGTCACATGCTCTTCCAACGGAACCGGCCAGGTGCCCTTATGGGAATTACTTGTATTTCCTAAACTATTGAATAGCATTCTAAAACCTTAAACAGGATTCTGGACATGTAGGCCTACAGAACAGACAAATAAATACAAAAATCTACCCTACCCATTTGGAGTTGGAACTGGGAGTTAGATACTGGAGGGAGGGTGTTCTTTTTTACATAAAAATCTCTGAAGTCACATAAATACAGAATACTTTATAGTAGTAGGTCAGGATTAAATACTAATCACTGAAGCATCATAACTTTTTTTTTTTTTTAAAGATTTTATTTATTTATTTGACAGAGAGAGACACAGCGAGAGAGGGAACACAAGCAGGGGGAGTGGGAGAGGGAGAAGCAGGCTTCCCGTGGAGCAGGGAGCCCGATGCAAGGCTTCAATCCCAGGACCCTGGGACCATGAGCCAAGCGGAAGGCAGACGCCTAACAACTGAGCCACCCAGGCACCCCCCAGGACAAGTTTCTTAACCTCACGGCTCAGCTGCCTCACCTGGGAAAAGAACAGTGGGACGATCATAGCCGGAATCTCATCAGGTTGTAGAGAGGATTTCATCCCGGAACCCAGTGGTCCCTGGGGCGCAGCGACAGCATCACTTGGGAGCTTGCTATCAATGCAGGTTCTCAAGCCCTGCCCCAGATCTGCAGAATTGGATGCTCTGTGGGTGTGGCCCAGCCATCTGAGTGTTAGTAGGCCCTCCAGGGGATTCTGATAGCCACACTAAAAATGTGGATTCTAGCACACACTTAAATCTGGAGGTAAAAAAAAAAAAAAGGTAATTTTAATCACGTGGTCACAATAGCTAGGAATTCCTTGTTGGAAGGACCCTGCCTTTCTCCGAGATCTGGCAAGCAGGCAGGATAAGTTGGGGAGTCTGTGGTCTTGCCCCACTGAAATCACTGCTTCCTCGGTTGTTCACAGATTTTTCCAGATGGCAGGACTAACATTGGGTACTTTTTATAAAAAATAAATTCCAGGGCTCCACCTGAGAAGGTCTCAGAACCTCCAGGAGATTCTCCAGGCTTGTGATTGGAAGAGCTCCCTTGCCAGGGTGCCCACTTGGTGAAGGTAGGAAGCACTGCACAGGCAAATTCTTTGCTGATTTCTCTAGAACATAACCTCTGTCAGGGCAGAGGAGTTGTGCAATACATATGAATAAATCAAGTAACGAATTAAGTTGTTTCTGTTGAATTGTCTTGCTCCCCAGTGTGACTGTAGCTCCCAGAGGGGAGCACCTCTTTCCTTTTTTATTTTTTAAATTAATTTTAATTTTTTTGAGGGGCGGAGGGGCAGAAGGTGAGAGGGAGAGAGGCCCGACGCACAGCAGAGAGCCAGACGCGGGGCTCCATCTCACAACTCCGAGATCATGACCCGAGCCGAAATCAAGAGTCAGACGCTTAAACGACTCAGCCACTCAGGTCCCCCGCTTTCCTTTTTAATTTTCTTCTAGCAACTCCATGTTTATGATTATCACGGAGAAGGGACCCAACATATCTCACGAGATCACTAATAAGCAGATGCACCTACTCGTGTATTCATCTGCCCAAATTCAGGTAAGCGCTGACAACCAGGTGAAGTTAAATAAGCAGACATTCTACACAGCTCGTGGTACAAAAGCCGGGTACTGAGTTCTACAGACTGCAGAGCACCATGCGTGATTCCTACAGACCACGAGGGAGAGTGACGCAACCAGAAGTTCAAATGTTCCAAGCTGCGAGACTGACGCACTGACCAGACCCCACTGCTGCTTCTGCTGATTCTTCAGGGGTGAAAACCCAGAAGGGCCACAAGAAATATGATTTCATACACACACACACACACACACATACACGCTCACTCACAAAAGCAGGAAAGCCCAAACAGGCCCAAATGAATATAGAAAGCCACTGAGCCCAAGTTTTCCTTTAAACATTGTCCTAAGCACTTTGCTGGCTTCCCTGGATGGCAGCTTAAAACAACCGAGAAAATGCAAGTAAGTGATCAGCAGCTTTGCTTTGTTTAATCTAACGGTATTATGTTTGTTTATTAGAATTTTCATCCCAAAGATCTGTAAGATCTTCATATATATTTAAAAAAATTCTTTAGGGATGCCTGGGTGGCTCAGTTAAGTGTCTGCCTTCGGCTCAGGTCACAATCCCAGGGTCCTGGCATCAAGCCCCCCATCAGGGTCCCTGTTCAGCAGACAGCCTGCTTCTCCCTCTCCCTCTGCTGCTCTCCCCTGCTTGTGCTCTCTCTCTCTGACAAATAAATAAATAAAATCTTGGAAAAAAATTCTTTGAAGACGATTTACACTGTGGTAGAAGCCAAATGCTTATATCATAACCAAAGCATACAATACTGTTTGGATTGATTAATTATCTGCATATTGATTTAAGTTTTTTTAACTGAAGTATAGTTGACATACAATGTTATATTAGTGGATATTAGGTGTACAACATAGTGATTCGACAATTGTATACATTACAATTTGACAATTCTACACGATGCTCACCACAATACGTGTAGTTACCATCTGTCACCACACAACGTCATCACAATATTATTGGCTATGTTCCACTACATAGCTAGAAGTTTGTACCTCAATTTTTTTAAAGTAAACTCTGTGCTCATTGTGGGGACTGAACTCACAACGTCAAGATCAAGAGTTGCACACTCTCAACTAAGTCAGCTAGGCCCCCATAAATTTGTACCCCCTAATCCCCTTCACCTATTTCACCCATTCCCTCAACACTTTCCCTTCTGGCAACCACCAGTTTGTTCTCCGTATTTATGATTCTGTTTCTGTTTTGTTTGTTTGTTTTTTAAGATTTTTTAAATTTATTTGAGAGAGAGAGACAGAGATAATGACAGAGATAGCGAGAGAGCATGAGCAGGGAGGAGAGGGAGAAGCAGGCTCCCTGCGGAGGAGGGAGCCCAATGTGGGGATCGATCCCAGGACCCTGGGGTCATTACCTGAGTCGAAGACAGATGCTTAATGGACTGAACCACCCAGGCGCCCCTGTTTTTGTTTTTGTTTGTTTGTTTGTTTTCAAGATTCCACATATAATGAAATCAAGTGGTATTTATCTTTCTTGGTCTGACTTAGTTCACTTAGCATAATACCCCTAGGTCCATCCGTGTTGTCACAAATGGCAAGATATCGTTCTTTTTTATGGCTAATATTCATATATTCATATGTGCATATATAACATATATGCCACATCTTCTTTACCCATTTGTCTCCTGATGAACACTTGGTTGCTTCCATATCTTGGCTACTGTAAATAAAGCTGCAATAACCATAGGGGGACAGATATCTTTCTGTTTGTATTTTCATTTTCTTTGGGTAAATACCCAGTAGTGGAATTACTGGATTACATGGTAAATTCTATTTTTTATTTTTTTGAGGAAGCTCCATACTGTTTCTACAGTGGTTGTACAGGTTTGCATTCCCACCAACAGTGCAAGAGGGTTCCCTTTCCTCCATGCCCTCAACACTTGTTATTTCTTGTCTTTTTGACCCTAGCCTTTCTGACAGGTGTGAGGTGATATCTCCTTGTAGTGTTGATTTGCATTTCCCTGATGGTGAGTGCTGTTGAGCCTCTTTTCATGTGTCTGTTGGCCATCTGTAAATCTTCCTTGGGAAAATGTCTATTCTGGTCTTCTGCCCGTTTTTAATAGGATCATATGTTTTGCTAATACTGAGTTGTATAAGTTCTTTGCATATTTTGGATATTAACAACAGATGTCCTTTGCAAATATCTTCTTCCATTCAGTAGGTTGCTTTTTCATTTTGTTGATGGTTTCCTTCATTGTGCAAAAGCATTTTATTTTGGTATAGTCCCAACAGTTTATTTTTGTTTTTGTTTCCCTTACTTAAGACATATCTAGAAAAATGTTGGTAAGGCCGATATCTAAGAGATTATGGTCTATGTGTTTAGGAGTTTTTTGGTTTCAGGTCTCAAATTTAGGTCTTTAATCCATTTTGAGTTTATTTTTGTGTACGGTATAAGGAAGTGGTCCAATTTAATTCTTTTTGTATGTAGTTGTTCCATTTTCCTGACACTATTTATTTATTTATTTATTTATTTTTTATTACTTTGTCCTGACACTATTTATTGAAGAGACTATCTTTTGTCCATTATATATTCCTTACGTTTTTTAATGGAAAATTTTATTGAGATCATTGTTGATTCTTATGCAGTTGTAGGAAATAATAGACTCCTCACTTTCTCAGTTTCCCCCAATGGTAACTTTTTTTTTTTTTTTAAAGTAAGTAAGCTCTATGTCCAAAGTGGGACTTGAACTCACAACCTCAAGATCAAGAGTCACAAGCTCTACCTGCTGAGCCAGCCAGGCGCCCCTGCTTTGTTTGTTTTTGTGGTAAAATACAATGTGACATAAAATTTACTGTTTAACGTGTACAATTTAGTAGCATTAAGTACATCTACACTGATGTGTGTAAACATCACCACTATCCATCTCCAGAACTTTTTCATCTTCGCAAACTGAAACTCTGTCCCCATTAAACACTAACTTGCCCACCCTCTCCCCCGGCCCCTGGTAACTGCCATTCTACTTTCTGTCTCTATTAATTTGCTTATTCTTGGTACCTCGTATATGTGGAATCATACAATACTTGTTCTTTTACATCTGGTTTATTTCACTCAGCATAATGTCCTCAGGGTTCATCCATGTTGGAGCAGGCATCAGAACTTCCTTCCTCTTTGAGGTTGAATAATAGACCATTGTGTGTATTCATCACATTATCTACTCATCTGTTGATGGACGCTTGGGTTGCTTCCACGTCTTCTCTATTGGTAAGTAATGCTTCTATGAACATGGGTGTGCAAATATCTGTTTGAGTCCCCAGTGGCAATCTTTTACAAAATGATGTGTAGTATCACAATCAGAATATATATATATATATATATATATATATTAGCATAGTTTAGTGTCTGCCTTTGGCTCAGGTCACAATCCCAGGGTCCTGGCATCAAGCATATATATATATGCTATGTTTTTTTCCAGCTTTATTGAGATATATCAGCCAGGATATTGACATTGACACAATTCATTAATCTTATTCAGATTTTCTCAGGCTTACTTGTATCCATTTGTTCGTGTATATGTATTAACTTCCATACTTAATATGTGTAAGTTCCATACGATTAATATGTATAAGTTCCATACTAATATGCATAAGTTCCATACGATTTTATCATGTGGGTGGGTTTCCATATCCACCACTGCAGTCAAGATTACAAACAATTCCAAAGCCAGTACTATCCCTACTGCTGCTCTTTTAGAACCACCTGTCCCTCCTTCCTCCAACTGCTATTCTGTCCCCATCTGGAAAAAATGTTACCATTTCAAAAATGTTATATAAGTGGAATCAGACATTTTGTAACCTTTTGAAATTGGCTTTTTTTTTTTTTTTTGTATTCAGCATAATTCTCTGGAGATTCACTCACTTGGGTTGTTGCATGAATCAAGGGTTCATTCCCTTTTATTGCTGAGCAGTATTCTATAGTATGGATGGACCATGGTCTGTTTAATCATTTACCCGTGTGAAGGACACCTGCACTGAGTCCAGTTTTTGTCTATTACGTATAAAGCTACTATGAACATTCATGCACAGGTTTCTGTGTGAACATGTTTTCATTTCTTTAGGATAAATGCCAGGAGTGCAATTACTGGGTCATGTAGTACTTGTCTGTTTAGTTTCTTCTGAAACTGCCAAATTGTTTTCCAGACAGCCTGTACCATTTTACATCTCCACCTGCAATAAGGTCCATGTGTATTCCGATGTGTTCCAGTTTTTCCACATCCTCACCAGCATTTGGTGTTGTTATTCTCATTTTATTTTATTTTATTTTTTATTTTTTTAAAAGATTTTATTTATTTATTTGATAGAGAGAGAGAGAGAGCACAAGTAGGCAGAGCGGCAGGCAGAGGGAGAGGGAGAAGCAGGCTCTCCGCTGAGCAGGGAGCCCGATGTGGGGCTTGATCCCAGGACCCTGAGACCATGACCTGAGCCAAAGGCAGATGCTTAACCGACTGAGCCACCCAGGCGCCCCTATTTTATTTTATTTTTTAAAGATTTTATTTAATTGATAGAGAGAGAGAGAGAGAGACAGCAAGAGAGGGAACACAAGCAGGGGAGGGAGAGGGAGAAGCAGGCTTCCCGCCAAGTAGGGAGCCCAATGCAGGGCTCGATCCCAGGACCCTGGAACCATGACCTGAGCTGAAGGCAGTCGCCTAACCGACTGAGCCACCCAGATGCCCCATTAATTCTCATTTTAGCCATTCTGATAGGTGGTAGTGATTTCTCAGGGTGGTTTTAATTTACATTTCCTTAATGGCAAATGATACTAACTAAACATCTTTTTATGTGCTTATTTTTTTTTAAAGATTTTTATTTATTTATTTAACAGAGATAGAGAGAGAGCACAAGTAGGCAGAGCAGCAGGCAGAGGGAGAGGGAGAAGCAGGCTCTCCGCCGAGCAGGGAGCCCAATGCAGGGCTCGATCCTAGGACCCTGGGATCATGACCCACGCCGAAGGCAGCCACTTAACTGACTGAGCCACCCAGGCGCCCCTTCATGTGCTTATTTGCCATCTGGATATCCTCTGTGGTGAAATGTCTAAATATTTCAAACCTAACCCCAATTTTATGTGATATATATACACATGTCATATGTATACATATGTAAAATTGATGACTTCTGATGGAAGCCCAAAGTACAATAGTTCAAAAAAGTTTAGTAAAGTCAACCTCAAATAAAACATACTATAACTAGAATAAAACAACAATAAGATTCTGACAAATGTGGGTAGTTAGGTATCCACTGGAAGTGGCATAATTTAGTGAAAGCATAACATTCCATGCTAGTTATTGGCTGAGTTAAAACCAGGGCTGCCTGCTAAAAGAAATATACTGCCCTGGGTTTGTAACTTGGAAGGACTGCTTCCTGTTTTCCACACCACACATCTCACTGCTTGATCTGGGGGAATCTGGGGAAATTGCTTTCTTGTGTGGCTTATTTTTCAGGGCAGTAGGTCATGTTTGAGGAATAAATACATGTTTGGTGAATAAATAAGCAATTTCATGTTCCAAGGAAGGTCTGAACAGATTACTGAAAAATTATTCACTTTACAGTGGCAACTGAAGAAGATGTATACTGGACTTGGTAACCTTTATAATTCAAGTCCTTGATGTTGAGTCAAAAGGTGTATGTCTGTTTTTCTCTGTAATGGTTAATTTTATGTATAAACTTGGCTAGGCCATGGCACCTCGTTGTTTGGTCAAACACCAGTCTAGATGTTGCTGTGGAGATATTATTTTAGATATTATTAACATTTATTATTATTTTTTTAAGATTTTATTTGTTTATTTGACAGAGAGAGAACACAAGCAGGGGGAGTGGCAGGCAGAGGGAGAGGGAGAAGCAGGCTCCCTGCAGAGCAGGGACCTTGATGTGGGGCTCAATCCTAGGACCCTGGGACCTAGGATCCTAGGACCCTGGGACCATTACCTGAGCCAAAGGCAGATGCTTAACCGGGGCCATCAGGTGCCCTAGTTGAAGGTCTTAAGAGCAATGATTGAGGTTTCCCAGAAAAGAGAACATTCTCAGTGTGCCTGGGTGGCTCAGTTGGTTAAGCATCCGACTCTTGGTTTCAGCTCAGGTCCTACTCTCAGGGTCATGAGATCAAGCCCTACTTTGGGTTCCATGCTCAGCATGGAGTCTGCTTGAGATTCTCTCTCCTTCTCTCTGCCCCTCCTGCTTGTGCACTCCCTCTAAAATAAATAAATGATCTTAAAAAAAAAAAAAAAGACATTCTCTTTAAGACTATTGCATAGAAATCCTCAAGTTTCTAGACTGCTGCCCTGTAGAATTCCGAGTCAAGACTGCAACATCTACTCCTCTCTGAATCCAACCTGTTGGCCGTGTGTGTGTATATAAAATATTATATGTGTATGTTTACACATATATACACACACACGTCTATACATAAAGACGTTTACGTATACTTATGTATATGTATATGCATATATGTATACTATAATTATACTATTGGTTTGCAATAGATTACCACTGGAGACTCAAACAGATATTTGCTCACCTATGTCCATAGCAGCCTTTTTTTTTCTTCTTAAAGATTTTATATATTTATTTGACAGATAGATAGATAGCACAAGTAGGCAGAGTGGCAGGCAGAGGGAGAGGGAGAAGCAGGCTCTCCACTGAGCAGGGAGCTGGACGTGGGGCTTGATCCCTGGACCCCAGGATCATGACCTGAGCCGAAGGCAGCTGCTTAGCCGACTGAGCCACCCAGGCGCCCCTCTTCATAGCAGCCTTACTTACAATAGACAAGATGTGAAAGCAACCCGATTGTCCATCAACAGCTGAATGGATAATGTGATGTATACATAACAGATTAGATTGTGACTTGCCAGCCCCTACAATTACGTGAGCCAATTCCTCAAAATAATTCTTCCCCCTTCTCTCTCCCTCTTTTATACACACACACATACACACACACACAGGCATACCTTAGAGATGTTGTGGGTTCAGTTCCAGACTACTACAATAAAGTGTGTATCACAGTAAAAAGAGCCAATGGATTTTTTTGTTTCCTAGTACATATAAAAGTATGTTTGTACTATAGTCTATTAAGTGTGTAATACCATTATGTCTAAAAAACTCCAATGTACATACCTTAATTAACACTTTATTGCTAAAAAATGCTAACCATCATCTGAGCTTTCAGTGAATAATTACTGATCACAGAACAAATATAAAAATAATGAAAAAGTTTGAAATATTGTGAGAATTACCGAAATATGACATTGAGACATGAAGTGAGCAAATGTTATTGGAAAAATGATACTGATAGACTTGCTCAGCACAGGGTTGCCACAAACCTTTAACTTATAAAAGTGCAATAAAAGGAGGTATGCCTATATGTGTATACAACAAAATCAAGAGAACAAATATATATGTATATATATATCTTTATATATATATATTATCAATAGTATCTCTGGAAAACCCTAACATATCCTCTGAGGCACATGAAAAGTATAAGAAACTCACACCTAATACTAGCAAGAGATTCACAAAGATGTAGACATGAACCTGCAGTCTCTGAGGTTGCTAAAACCAACTGGGAGTTTTGTTTTTCCACTCAGGGAGTGAGGCTGCAAACACCTGGTCTCTTATGCATCTCCTCACATTCACAGCACACCCTTCCCCACACACCTCACACCATCCCTCCCACCTGGGAAGGCAGTAGGGGCAGATAAGGAAGGTGACTTGGCCAAGGACACGTGAGCTGAAGGGTATAGCCTAACAACGTGACTCTAGCCAAGGTCATTCTCCCTACTTGCATCTGAGGTGGGGGTGTAAAACTGAGGCCTCAGGAAGCATCTTGTAACCCAGGGGATGTATGGGTGATAGAGAGAGACACAAAGCTCATGTTCCAGCATGCGGTATCAGGACCGTGGAGAAAAATAAACCCGGAATGAAGGAGGGGGCATTGGCAACATCACATGGAGCCACTGGGAGAGGGGGCCATGCAGGGGTCAGGAGCATATGGGCAAAGCTCTAGGGCAGGAACGTGCCAGACTTGAAGAACAGAGAATGAGGAGGCCCATGGTGAAGTGGAATGAGCAGACAGGGAGGGAGCAAAGGCCTGGTAGCCCCTGGTGATGCCTGACTTTGGCTTTTTGTTTGTATATATATTTTAAAGATTTTATTTATTTGACAGAGAGAGAATGAAAGAGCACAATCAGGGGAAGCGGCAGAGGGAGAGGGAGAGGGAGAAGCAGGCTCCCTGCGATCCCAGGGTCCTGAGATCATGACCTCAGCCAAAAGCAGACGCTTAACAGACAGCCACCCAGGTGCCCCAGCTCATCTCTTTTTAACACTATTATTCCATTGTCTGGATGGACCGCAGTTTATCTATTCACCTGCTGAAGGACATCTTGGTTGCTTCCAATTTTGACAACTATGAATAAAGCTGTTATAAACATTCCTGTGCAGGTCTTCATGTGGACATAAGTTTTCAGCTCCTTTGAGTAATTATAAAGGTGTGAGAATGCTGTGTCATATAGAAGTGTTTCGTTTTACAAGAAACTGCCAAACTATCTTTCAAAGTAGCTGTACTATTTTCCATTCATACCAGCAAAGAATGAGAGTTCTTGTTACTCCATATCCTTGCCGGCATTTGGTGTTTTCCAAGTTGGATATACCCTATTCTAATAGGTGTGGGGCAGTATGTCTTTGGTGCTTTGATTTGCAATTCCTTAATGGCAGTTGAACATCTTTTCATATGCTTATTTGACATCCATAGATTTTTGATGAGGCTGTCTGTTCAGGTTTGTCCATTTTTTAACTGGGTTGTTCATTTTCTTATTGTGGGAGTTTTAGGACTTTGTATTTTAGATAATAGTCTTCTTTTTTCTAACATTTTATTTTTAAGTAATCCCTACACCAAATGTGCAGCTCCCGGAGCTGGAACTTATAACCCTGAGATCAAGAGTTGTATGCTCTACTGACTGAGCCAGCCAGGCGTGCCTGGAGAACAATCTTCTACCAGATGTGTCTTTCCAAATGTTTTCTTCTACTCTGTGGCTCATCTTCTCATTCTCTTGATGGTCTTTGCCTTTTATTCTTAGCAAGATGGGAGCCAGTGGAGGTTTTGAGCAAAAGAGGGATGTGATGGAAATTTAACTCCTATTAAATATCCAGTGATGGTGTCTGGGAGGCAGTTTTCTAGAGCTCAAGGGAAAGGTCCAGGCAAGAGATAAACATTTGGGAACCATCAGCATGTTAATTTTTTTAAAAATTTCAGGTGAGGTTCATATAACAAAATGAAACATTTTAAAATGAACGATTCAGTGGTATTTAGTACATTCACAATGTTGTATAAGCGCTACCTCTAGTTCCAAAATATTTTCATCCTCCCCAAATAAAACCCTGAACCAATTAAGCAGTTACTCCCTCTCTCCTGCTCCAGCTCCTGGGCCATCTGCTTTCTGTCTGTACGGTTTTGCCTATTCTGGGGATTTGAAACAGACTCACAATATGTGGCCTTGTGCATCTGACTTCTTTCACTTAGCATGGTTTCAAGGCCTATCCACCATGTAGCATGTATTAGGACTTCATTCCTTTTTGTGGCTGAATATTCCATTGAATGTGTATACCACAGTCTATCCTTTCATCTGTTAATGGATATTTGGACTGTTTCCAACATTTAGCTTTTATAGGGATTTGTTCACATACCTGTTTTCTACTCCTTTGGGTTAAATACCTAGGATGTAGATGGTTTTTTAAGGTCGGCAAGACTGGAAGCTAAGAGGGTGAATGTAGATAGGGGACCAAGTCCTGAGGTAGTTCACTATTAAGAGGTCAGTGTGAAGAAGAGGAAGCTATAAAGGAGCCTGGGAAGGAGCAGATGATGGGATGGGAAGAAACCCAGGAGTGTATGGTGCACTGGAAGCCAAGTGAATAGAAGTTTCTAAGGAGGTAATGTCAACTGTTGCCAACAGGTCAAGGAAAGTGAAGAGGAGAATGGACTCCTGCATACAGCAACAGGCCTGTGACCTTGAAAAGAGTCATTTCAGGGGAGTAGGAAAGGCCTGAAAAGAGCAAAGAGAAATTAGAGAAGACCTAAATAAACAGATACACTATGTTTATGGATTGTAAGATTTAATATTAAGAGAACAATTCTCCCCAAATTGGTCTATAGATTCAATGCAATCCCAATCAAAATCCCAGCAGTTTTTGGTAGAAATTGATAAGCTGATTCTAAAATTTACACAGAAATGCAAAGGACCTAGAGTAACCAAAACAATTTTATTAAAAAAGAACAAAGTAGGAGGAATACCAGATTTCAAGATTTGTTATAAAGCTACAGTTATCAAGACAGTGTGGTCTTAGCTCAAGGGTAGACCTATCAATCAATAACAGAATATGGAGTCCAGAGTCAGACTCACACTTAAACAGTGAATTGATTTTTGACAAAAGTGCCAAGGTAATTCAGGGTGGGAGCAGACAATTTCAGGACTGGTGCTGGAACAACTAAATATCCCTACAGAAAACAGTGAACTTCAATCTTACCTCATGCCATACACAAAAATTAACTTAAAATGTATCATAGACCTAAGTGCCAAAGGCACCAGTTTTGCTCAAGCTGGGATTCCAGTGTACAGCCATGGAGCACTGGCCTATAAAATTGTTCCCAACAGACATCTTGTCCTTAAAGCAGGACTCTTGCTCCTCCCTTGCCACCATTCCCATGTCCCCATTGTCTCACCTGCAGAGAGAGCTGTTCACACTCTCACCTCTCAGGTCTATTCCTTCCGTTTCTATCTATTCTACCTCCAACTTCCTCCAACTTTACTTCTACCACCTTCACTCTAGTGTAGGCCACCGTCCTCTCCACCCTGGGCCATGGCAATGGCCTAAAGGGACTCATCACTTCCTGTCCTTCTCCTTCAGCCCAGGGGCCACCCTGCAGTATGAGCAACTATGGGAATCTCCTGATTAAAGCCTTTTAATTGCTTCCCACTGTGCTCCAGGAAAAGCTAAAGATCCTCACCACAGCTGACAAGGCCCTCCCTGCCCAGTGTTGCTGACCTCCCTCTCAGCCAAATGGGCCTTTCTGTTCCTACATTCTTTTCTTCACGGTCTTGGTATATCCTGTTTCCTCTACGCAGTGCCCTCCTTCTCCCTGCTCTTGCTCATCCTTTGGGACTTGGCCTAAGTGCCTCTTCCTTCAAAAGATCTGACTCCTCAACCCCAGGAGTGCCCCATGTTATGATCTCATTGCACCCTGGGCTTTTCTTCCATTGCGCTTACATTTTCCTATCACGTATTAGCTGAAAAACATGGGAGACAGTCAGCTGAGTTCATGGACAGTCCACACCATGAGCAGGAACACTGTCTGCTCAGTGCACCACTGGAGGCCAGGACCAGCTGTGTTTAGCATGTCAAGGACACTTAAGAAATACTACCTGAGGGAGAGATACTGAGGTTCAGACCCCACTTGCCCATCTACTGTGCGTTACTCAATATTATGAGCTAAGGTTCAGAAAACTTCCAGGTGGCCTGCTTTCATAGATTCCTCATAACCAGTCTGTGGAGGTGAGTGTCGTTATTGTTTCCAGTGCACAGGTGAAGAGAAGGAAAGTGTAGACCAGTCCAATTTTCCTGGCATCACCCAGCTACTGACCATGGAGTCAGGTTTCAAACCCAGGTCTTTTCTGCCTCCAGCATGAGATCTCACTGTCTACCCTCTACTGCAAGTGGCTCGGAAAGAAGAACGAGCTGATGCAGGTATGATACACACTTAATCTGTTATTATTCTTCCAATAAAAAAATTAAAGTATCATGTATGTAGTGGAGAGCACCACATGATGCATCGTTTATGTAGCTGTAGACGCCGGGAACACTAGTGACTAGAATCGGTAACAACTTTGCCATTAGTTTGAGAGGAGGAAGACAATAAAACCGGGCATCCAAGAAATGTGAAGGAAAAGGAAGCAGTGATCAAAAGGAGGAGAGGCTTGGGGTGGTTTGTCAGCTGAGACCTGAAAATGAGGAAGAGCAGGCCTGAGAGGCAGGAATAAGGACAGCCACAGGCCGTGGGACCTAACTTAGGGGAGCACTTGTCCACTTGCAGGACTAAAGGATGTGGCACTTTCAAAACACAGAGAGGCGGCCTAGGGGCTCAGGGCCTTCATACTTAGAACAAGAATCTGTCCCTCGCTGCTTTCACCTTTTGACTCAAACATCTTCCCAGTGATGCCTTCTCTGGCTGCCCCATTTAAAATTCCCGCGACTCTCCATGTTTCCATCTCAACACAATATATTTTACTTCTTTCTTTTGCCTCTTGCTTGCCTTCCCAGCAGAACTCCACAACGGTTGACATGGTTGTTTCGTCTGTGCGGTGCCACGGCACTTGCGTCTGCGGCTCAGCAGCAGGTCAAAAAAAATTTGCCAAACTAATAGTACTGGGTAAGTACTAAAGAAAAGGCGGCCACGATCGAGGCCCACCTGGCCTTGCCCAAGAGACCCCGCCATCCCCCGACCAGAAATAAATAAAAGCAGCTCCCAGACCCGCCCTTGGTCCAGGGGCCGCCTAGTCTCAGCCCCAGTCCAGCCTGCTCGCCTCCCGCCCTTACGCACGGCCTCGGGTCTTTCACTTTCGAGTCTCAAGGACCCTCGGCCACCCCTTCCCCGCAGACCCCGCCGCCATTCCATCCCATCCCCCAACCTCCCGTAGCAGCCGCGAGAAGCACCACCGCGACCGCCGCAGTGGCGCCCGCTCTGCGCATGCTCGGCAGCGTGGGGACGCAGCGTGAGGACGAAGACCCCGGTGCGCATGAGCAAGACCTTCCCGGACTGAGTGGGGTGGTACATCAGGAGAGCCAGCTCCCTCTCGTCCCGCCCACCTCCCCGAGGCCCCGAGCGGACGCGCACGCGCACTGGGAGCGGAAGGGCGGACGGGCGCGCGCACGAGGCCGGCCGGGCGGCGGAAGCGGGACAAGCCGACTGCGGGGGGGAAGGGGAGTTGGCGGGTGCGCGCGCAGCGGGTGCGCGGGCGGCGTGGGGGGGCGGCCGAGACGGGCGGGCGCGCGCGCGAGACTTACCCTCACTCGGCGGCGGCGGCGGCGGCGGCTTCTTTGTTTCGTGAGGAGAGGCGAGACGCCCACTCTGCCCCCGGCCCCGCGCGGAGGGGCGGGGGCGGCGCCGGGAAGGCGACGGCGCCGGCGGCTCTCGGTAAGGAACGCGGGCCGCGGGGGGAGCGCGGCGCGGGGCTTGGGAGGACGGTTTGAATGGAGCCGGGGCGCCGAGGGGGGAGGGGGCCGCCGGCGCCCAGAGCGGGGCTGGGGTACGGCGGCGCCCGAGGGTCAAGAAGCCTGGCCGGCACCGCGCGCGCGGGGAAGGCCACAGTGTAGCGAGGCCGCGGCGGCTACAGCATCCGCGGGCCGTGGGGTGGGGGCCCGGGCCGCGTGGAGGCCGCGCGCGCGCTCCCGCCGGGGTCGCCGGACAAAGCTCTCCGCCTGCTCGGCGGGCCGGAGTCCCGGCCCCGGGTCGCTGTGCCCGTCGCGGCAGCAACAATAGCAAGGCGTCGGGGCTTTTCAGGCTGCGTTGTAACGGGTCCGACCCGAATGTTGTCTTTTTGGGGAGGCTGCGGTCGGGGCTCAGTAGGAAAAACCCCAGATGAGTTCACTGTCGCCTGGAAACGAAAATTGGCAGTCCCTTTGGGTTAACCGACCTAAAATTTTATTTTAAAAAATCACGTATTCTAGATTTTCAAAGAAAAGTAAGTAACTCCCCAGTTCCTTGCAAGTGGTGACTTCAAAATGTTTGCCCTGAAGTGGGGAGTCTAGAACAAGTGGGGGAGAGCGGGTAGAACTGTTTGCTGTTGAAACCATTGTTTTTGTTTTGCATCCTTTCGCCTCCAGTTGATTTTCCAGATGAAGGCTTTTATTTAAAACGTGGGCCTTTCGGAGAGTGTTTGTTGTGGTCTCGAAGACACCCGTCTTGATTCCCCCTCCCCCCAGTGAATCCTTGGGGAAACTAGGGAATAAGTGCAAGAGCCGCTTCCTAGGAATTTGAAACAAGTTTTCAGTTTGAATTGCCAGACCGGAATGGAGTTTGATTCCCTGGGCTGTCTGTCACCTAGCTGTGTGACCTTAGATAAATAGCTTAATCTCTCTGAACTTCTTCGTTTCCTCGTTTGTGAAATGGGAATAATGCCACAAGTGGAGTTGGTAAAACCTGTAAAATGGTTCCTGGGAAGTGGAAAGTACCATTGTTACCGGCAGGCCCAATCTCCCCAAATATTTGTTGAGTCCCTACTGGGTGTTAGATGGTTGGTGGTTGGATGCTCCGAGGAGCCTCTCTAGTCTTGTAGGGGAACAGATGGTAAATGTGGGAACAACTCCCTGTGGCCTATCATGTAATCCTCATTACCCTTCCTGTGAGAGGAACACCGTGGATGCACAGGGGAGCAATGGGAGCCAGAGATCAGGGAGTTGTATGGAAGAGGGGACCTTTTCTCAGACTCAGGGAGGATGTCCAGGCTTGCATGTGACCACCTGGACCAGTCATTGCTCCCCACTGCTACACTCGCATATCACCTTGATCCTTTCCTGTGTAGCAGTTACCCCAGTTGTAATTACTCGTCCATTCTTCTCTGAGGGCCATCAGAGCAGGGGTCATGTCTGCTTGGTCTCCTGGAGTGTACCCTGGGTCTGGCCCATAGTAAGTCTTTAGGGAACATTTGTGGAATGAATGAGGAGACTCCTTGGGGGGATGGAGCAAGTATATGGGTGAAATGCTTGGCACAGGACTGGGCTTGAGTTGTAAGCAGTAAGTGTTAGTTGCTCTTGTTGGTTTTTTAACTTTCCAGGCCATTGTCCCCTGGGAATGAGGGTGTGGGGTGGTGGTTGGTGTGTGTGGTGGTGAGGACTGCTAATTCTAGAATCAGATCTCCTGAATTCACACCCAGCCTTCTAAATCCTAGCTTGACCTCGAGCAAGCATTTACCAGTAGGTCCCCCCAACTTGTGAAACAGGTATGACAGCGGGGCTACCTCACTTGTTGTAAGGGTTGAAAATAACATGGGAAGCTGTTTAACACACTGTAGTGCCCGGCTTATAGTACGCACTCAATTTATTGGAGTTAATGTTCTTTATACGTATGTATGTATATTTATGTAAGTCAATTATTTAAAGAGTGAAAAACATAATTTGGAGTCATCCTGTATCTCAGGAAGCTCAGGTTTGATGTGCTGGTTATATATATGTTCTAATTTAAAATCAATTCACATATAATTATGACAATAATAAATGCTCCTCCATGTGCCATGTACCTTTGTCATTCCTTTTGGACCCTCAAAACACTGGAGTTAGCCCTAGACCAGCCACTTGTCTTAGCTGTTTGTGGGATGTGGGAGGGATTAGGTGTATTGGGTGAGAACAACATTCTGCCAGTGAAGAAGCTGACATTTAGGGATATTTCTTCACCAACGGCTCTATTCAACCTTCTGGGTTCAAATTCTGGCTTTACCACTTTCCCTCTTGATGCCTTAGAGAAATGGAGGTGACAGTTCCTGGCATTTAGCGAATCCTCAGATGTGTCAACCAATTTTGGCTTCAGTCATTTAGGCTGCCATGGAACAGAGGGACCCATTCACACATGAATGGCGCCCCCAGCGTTGTGCAAGAAAAGGCCCAACCTCACATTACCCATTCGAACAGGTGGGCATTGAGAGCCTACCAGGAGCCAGGCCCTGATGGGGGCTGGGGATTCAGCCGGGAACAGGCAGACAGGGCCCCTGTTCTCATTTGATCATATCCCTCTCCTTAGTTGCAAAGGAGGATAGTAATGGTACTCAACTATGAGGATTGTTGCAAGGTCTAAACAACAATGACAACTGTAAAGTGCTTAGAACGGCGCCTGGCACACAGTGCTGAACAGTTGGTAGCTAGTGTCATTTATTAGGATTCCTACAACATCCTGGCAGGTTGAAATACAGAATATATTTTTGCCTTGCTGTAATAGTTCTGTATGTTTTCAAAGTAGTAGCAAAGGAATCAATTCTTCTATTTTGTTTTTAACAATTTAGAAATTGTAAGCTTGCACTTTCACCATAATGCACTGGAAAGAAGGAAATGTGTTTGGTGGCATGGGTTTTGGAAAATATCAAATGTTTGTTTCCCATCTCACATATTTCCTTGTAACTTGTAACATTGATTGGAACAGAGAGAATTGGAATTTTAAAAAAATTACGGGCGCCTGAGTGGCTCAGTCGGTTATGTGTCTGGCTCTTGGTTTCAGCTCCGGTCATGATCTCAGGGTTGTAAGATTGAGCATGGGGCTTTTCGCTCAGCAAGGAGTCTGCCTGAGATTCTCTCTTTCTCTCTCTCTGTCTCTCTCCCTCTCCCTCTGCCCCCCCCAAACAAACAAGTAAAACCTTTAAAAATAAATAAAAAATTAAAGGCATGTGCAAAACCTATAAAAGGGAAGTAACAGCTGCTGGAATATTGGGGGAAAATGTCTGAGGGGGAACACATCAGAATCGAGTCTGAGGCTAAATGGAGCTGCCATTGCTGTCAACCTTAAGGAGATCATCCCTAAGAAGTATAAGGCTCGGGCGCCTGGGTGGCTCAGTTGGTTAAGCGACTGCCTTCGGCTCAGGTCATGATCCTGGAGTCCCAGGATCGAGTCCCGCATCGGGCTCCCTGCTCGGCAGGGAGCCTGCTTCTCCCTCTGACCCTCCTCCCTCTCATGCTGTCTCTCATTCTCGCTCTCAAATAAATAAAATCTTTAAAAAAAAAAAAAAAGAAGTATAAGGCTCAGGGGCACCTTGGGTGGCTCAGTCGTTAAGTGTCTGCCTTCGGTTCAGGTCATGATCCCAGGGTCCTGGGATCGAGCCCTGCATCAGGCTCCCTGCTCCGCGGGAAGCCTGTTTCTCCCTCTTCCACTCCCCCTGCTTGTGATCCCTCTCTCGCGCTCTCTCTGTCAAATAAATAAATAAAATCTTAAAAAAAAAAAAGTATAAGGTTCATTAATATGATCAGAGTTTTCTGTTAACTGCATGCTGATCATACTACTTTTTCAGGACATGGATTTGATGGGCATGAGAAATTTGGCCACGAATCATCTTCATGTAAGGGAAAGGCCCTTGAGGGTAGTGCCAGATGTAGCTGGGTTTGCTGGGCACTTGGATTTCATAGGGGCAGAGAGAACGGAAGGGATGCATTGATTTCCCTCTCAATTCCCTTAGAGAAGGGGCTTTCTTTAGAAAACAGGTAACTGTTAGCAGGGCATAAACCAGCCCAGGCCTCTTCCAAGCCTTTGGGACTAGACTGGTACTCCAGGGTTTCCCTTTGGGACTGTTACTTTGTTATAAAGGAGGCATGTCTTTATTTGTGCATGTGGATACTTATTACGGGGAATAGTCTGGGTTTTGCTCAATGTGAAGTTCACCAGCCCAGTGTGAGATGAAAGGAGGATGGACCCTGTATTTAGTAGCGGTGGGCTTTAAAATGGCTCCTTGGGATGGTTTAAGTTCTCTTTTCGCTGGTAAGTCATGCCCCACTGGCTCAGGAAGCAGGTGGCTGCGTGGCAGTTGCTGCCTCACCTGTTACAGAGGGGACGGGGTTTGATGTGGGTCATCCTGACTTGCACCAAAAGTCCCACTAAAGTAGAATGTGGATGGGCTCTTCTTAATGGTGACACTGAAGCCCAGGGGTCCACTTGTTGTGCCCTGGGAGCTGCATCTGGGCCTGATGACTGCCAGTCGTGTCTTTGATCACAGCCTAGTCTGCTGTTGTGCTGAACACCCATGCCTGCCTCCCGGGAACACACCCTGGATACCCCTGCCTGTCAGAGTGCTTCTCTTTGCCTGCACTTTGCACCCTTTCAGGCTGTCGTCTGCCTTTTGATCCTCAGCCTAAATCAGTTACTCAAGCCTGGAGTCAGACAGACTTGAGGGAGGACTCTACTTCCTGTGTGATGTTAGACCAATAACTTAACCTCCCTGAGCAGAAAACTCCTGTTCCCTCCTGTTCCTCCCTCCAACCCCCTCTTACCCCACAGTCTCCCCAGTTGGCACCTCCAGTCACCGATACTGAACCAAGGGAGGCAAGTTGGAGCTGAAATCCAGCCTGGCTGGCTTTGCCAAATCTGGCTCCAAGGCTGGTCAGCCCCAAGGAAGGGACACCTTTTATATTTCAAAGGGCATTTGCTGGTTGAAGCCCTGGTGGATACCTTGGTCATCATTGACTCCTTTCATTCTTTTAACCTTACATCTATTCATCAGCATGTCCAGAGAAATCTTCTAAAACCATCATCAGACCATGTCACCGCCCTGCCCAGAACATTCCAGCGGTTTCCCCTTGCACCTACAGTAGACTTCTACCTCCTCACTGCTTGCCCTCAAGGCCTGTGATCTGCCCTCCCCACCCATCTCTGACTTCATCTGCTGCTACATCCCCCTTTCCTGTTCTAATCTAGCACAATCCCACACCAGGGCCTTTGTACTTGCTGGTCCCTCTGTCCATCAATAGCCACTGGCTCCCATTCCACTTCAGGTCTCTGCTTAGATTTATCCCCTCCCTAAGACCATCCCTGGTCACCATGATTGAAAGAGTAATTCCTGTCAGCTTGTTAACCCTGCTTGTTTTTTTTTTTTTTAAAGATTTTATTTATTTATTTGACAGAGAGACATAGCGAGAGAGGGAACACAAGCAGGGGGAGTGGGAGAGGGAGAAGCAGGTTTCCCGCAGAGCAGGGAGCCCGATGCGGGGCTCCATCCCAGGACCCTGGAATCATGACCTGAGCTGAAGGCAGACACTTAACAACTGAGCCACCCAGGCGCCCCCCTGCTTATTTTTTCATAGTACAAGTTCATGGCATCTCTCCCCCCCTCTGCCCCCCATCCGAGGAACATCATGTCATATTTATTTGTGTGCTTGCCTCTGTCACTCAGTTGTCAGTTCCATGAGGCAGGGATTTTGTTGGCTGCTGGATTCCCAATACCTGGTACCCTGCTCAGCACAGAGTTGGTTCTCAGTCAGTATTTGAGGTGGCTGGGAGGGCCTGTCACAAGTGAAACTGGGTGGGTGTAGGCACCATGCCTCCCTGGCAGTTCTTGCATTTTGTGCGCCCCTGTTGTGGGGGACTTCTCTCCCACCCTGTCCACAGGTTATGTGTTGTTCTCAGCGTTGAATATATAGCAGATACCTCAACAGACCCCGCAGTAGTAGACCACGACATCCATCCAGTGGGGCTTGACCAGCCTCAGAAAGAAGAAGAGAGTCTACCTGTGTTAAATGGGGAGCACAGTCAGGATAGATTTGTAAAGCTGGTTGGATTTACTTGATGTGTCTTTGCTGGGTCATGTCATGACTCCAGGTCATGTTCAGAAGAGTTTGGAAAACGCCCATCTAGTGGATAGATGGGATAGTGTTTGAATTCTCTCAGTGGAGACCCTGCATCTCCCTGCTGGATTAGAGCATGAACTCCCCAAGGGCAGAGAACCGGCTTCTCGTCATGTGTTCACATCTTCTGGTGTGTTGTAGATAAGGAGGTCCTCTTCAGTGGTTTTCAAGTGAATGAATTTTTTTTTTTTTTTAAAGGGCAGGATGTGTGGATTCCAATGAATAAAATGATACATAATTCCCAGTACTAAAAATAATACAGTAGACCCCCTTATCTGTGGGGGATTTATTCCAACACCCCCAGTGGATGCCTGAAACCATGAATAGTACTGAACCCTGTCTATACTGTTTTTTCTATAGATACATACCTGGAGTAAAATTTTTTTTTTTATTATTTTATTTTATTCTTATGTTAATCCCCATACATTACATCATTAGTTTGGAGTAAAATTTAATTTATAAATGAGGCACAGTAAGATTAACAATGTGAACATTAATAATAGGAAACCTCATTTAAATGGTATCGGGAGGACAGAAGGAGGAGCCCTCAAACCCTACCACTCGTCATCAATTGCAGACCCAACAGGAAAAGACCTACCTAACAAGTCACCTTGCAGGTCATAGTACTTTACTACCCCAGCTGAGGGAAAGGTTTTTCTTCTGCCCCAGCAACAGCCCAGCCAATGAGACTGTCATAACTCAGCCAGTGAAACGCTACTGCATTTCAGACTCCCTGTTTACTCCAGTGGACTTCTTATTTATAACAGCCCTCCTGACTTTTCCCTTTTCCTTCCGTAAAAGAGCATTCTTTGTTCTCTGGACTTACTTGCCTTTGGTTTTGCCATAGTTGCTTGTCCCAGATTGTAGTTCTCTGTTACTCCCGAATGAATGCATTTTTACAGGTGAATTAACTGACTTTTTTTTTTTTTTGGAAGATTTTATTTATTTGAGAGAGGAAGAGCCCGTGCACACGTGGGCACACAGGAGCCGGGGGAGGGGTAGAGGGAGGGGGAGAGGGAGAAGCCGATACCCTGCTCAGGACCCTGAGATCATGACCTGAGCCGAAGGCAGATGCTTAACTGATTGAGCCACCCGGGCACCCCTGACAGTTTTATTTTTAAGGTTAACAGCAACTAATAATAAAATGGAACAATTATGACAGTAATAGTGTAATAAAAGTTGCATGGGTGTTCTCTTTCTCTCTGAGAGCACCTTATTGTACTGTACTTGCTTGCCCTTCTTGTGATGATGTGAGATGGTAAAATGCTAGTGAGATGAGATGAAGTGAGTGAGGTGGGCGTTGTGACGTAGTGTTAAGCTACCATTGATTTTCTGGCGAAACTCAGCAGGAGGATCATCTGCGCACGGACCAGGGCTGACTATGGGTAACTGAAACTGGAAAGCGAAACCTGCATGGGAAAGGGGGGCGGGAGGAACTACTGTACTTGGTAACGGACAGACTCAGTGCGTCCACCCGATAAGACATTGTAATTAATTATCGTGACATGTTTTTTTTGTTTCTGAGGTGTATTCCTTTTTAAATGTAGGGCAAGGGGGCGCCTGGGTGGCTCAGTCGTTAAGCGTCTGCCTTCAGCTAGGGTCATGATCCCAGGGTCCTGGGATCGAGCCCCGCATTGGGCTCCCTGCTCTGCGGGAAGCCTGCTTCTCCCTCTCCCACTCCTCCTGCTTGTGTTCCCTCTCTTGCTGTGTCTCTCTCTGTCAAATAAATAAAATCTTAAAAAAAAAAAAATGTAGGGCAAGGTTTTACTACTTAATTATTTTGCAAGGAAAATGCTCAGCAGCCAGCATGGAACAGCTAGTGTTGGGGAAGCACTGTGTCAAGAATAAGCTATTTCCACGTGTTCCCTAAGACAGCAGATGCCTCATCCCACACATCCTTCCAGGTTCACAGACCAGTGTGCCACGTCTGGTCAGGTAGGAACAGTTTTCCTAGTAGAGTACTGGGGGGAAACCTCGTTTTGTAGTTTTAATGTAACAAATAAGACTGGTTGTGCTGAAGGCATCCTGCCCGGCCACTTTGGTCCGTCCGAGTACCCTGCCAAGTACCCTGCCGTGGCTGGACCTGTGTCTGTTGATGAAACTTGTAAGGGAACAAATTTCTCCATGCCCAAAAAGTGAAGTCGCAGCTCTCCTGGGGCCAAATTTAAGTATAATGCTGGTTTTCAGGCAAGATGGGGGAAAACAAACAAACAAACCAACAACCCATAATCTCAGCAAGCAGATTTTCAAGGGTCCCAATTTCCTGCTAGCAGTCTGTCCTGCTTCAGTGGCTGACCACCACTGTTCTTTTTATTTTAACTTTATTTCATTTTTTCGATTTTAATTCTGGTATAGTTGACATACAGTGTTATATTAGGTTCAGGTGTCCACTATAGTGATTTAACAGTTCTCTTACCTCAGTGCTCATCATGGTAAGTGTAGTCTTTAAATCCCCATCACCTATTGCCCCCCATCCCCCCACCAGTTTGTTGTCTACAGTTAATGAGTCTGTTTTTTGGTTTGTCCCTTTTTTTTCTTTGTTCATTTGTTTTGTTTCTTAAATTCTCTTTTTTCCCCCTTTGCTCATTTGTTTTGTTTCTGAAATTCCACATTATGAGTGAGATCATATGGTTTTTGTCTTTCTCTGACTGACTTATTTCACCTAGCATAATACTCTAGATCCATCCATCTTGTTGTGACCACTGTTCTTTTTTACAAGAGAAAAGCAAAGGGTGGTATGAAAGAAGAAACTAGACATACTCCTCAAGCAGTCTGGTTCCGCATTTGAATGTCAATAGATGTTTCTATTTTAAATGATAATTTTAATGAAGTTGAAAGTAGAAAATAATGCAATCGTCACATCCTTTCATCTTTTTTATTTCCATAAATGTACTTCCTGGACATCTTCTCTGGGTATTTATTTCCCAGGTATTTTTCTGATCTAGATTGGTTGGTTGGTTTTGGCGTTTCTTGTTTTTGTTTTTTAATATGATTACAAAAGTAATAGAAGGTTACTGTAAAAAAATAAACACACACAAAAAACATCAGAGCTCCGTGATGTGGAAAGTGTCAGTTCCCTTCATACACCTCCTGAGAGAGCTCCTGGCCTCCGCCAGCCACGGTTCGGCAAGTTTTCTTTGGGCTGGCTTCTGTGTTCAAATGAACTTGTATCTGTTCTTATTCTTAGCAAAGTGGGGCTCGGGCCAAGCACACTTTACATTGATGCTCCCTTCTTTCCTCTGCTTCATCTTGGACCTTCCTCCATATCCGTGTGCATGAAGCTGCCTCATGGGGCATGGATTGTGTGGGGGTTCTGATTGTTGAGCAACTGGGGTGCTTCTCGGAGAAATCAAGGTGATATGGCCATGTCACCTCCAAACCCATTGGCCCTGGGAACCTGTTTTCATCTTGCAGCTTACTGAATGTCTTAGCTGTCAGGTTTTTGATTCTTACCCCAGAGTAGTTTTACTTCCCATCACATTCCTTTGGGCTGCTTACCTGGATTCCCAGGCCCCATTCCTTCCTCGTGGAGCCCCCAGACACACCCGACCCACAGGCCACACACTTCTCGATGAGGCTCCCACATACATGTGCTAGTGGTTTCACTGTTTTGTCCCTCTGTCCCCTTGTCCTTCACTTTTCTCATCTGCTTAGGTGTGGCTGTCTGGCTTGAGATGGATTTCAGTTTTGTGTTTACTTACCTTCTTTTTCCCAGCCCAGACACCAAGTGACTTGTCATAGAGGGACTTGTTGGGAGTCTGGTCTGAACGGTGGAAGCCCCCTTGAAGCCCCCAAGACGATAGGATGACCTTAGGGACCCAAGGAATTTGCTGAAAATGCCAAATCCTTAGTTTACTGTGTAGGAAAGGTAGAGGTGTTTGGTGATGAGTGAAGAAGGGGTTGGGAAAAGCGCTGTTCTTTGCCCTCAGATCCCCCCTCACTTCTGAAATTTCTGGCCAAGCTTGTCAGACCCTCCTGAGTAGGCAACTTGCTGGAGCACAGTAGTGCCCTGTTCCATACCCTCCCCAGATCTCAAGAGGGGCAAGCCCACCCCTGCCCTTGAAGAAGGGCTGACTGGCAAAAAGGATCTTGATGATGGATAAGAGCACCACGTTAGTGGGGGTGGGATCCAAGAGGGCAAAGGATAATTTGTAGCTGCTCAGATCTGCCCACTGATTGCAGGGCGGATCTCATCACTTAGGACAGCTGGTCTTTGTTTGCATTGGGCCCCTGTGGCCTTCAGGCAACCTCTGTCCTCCTCCAGTTCGGCAAAGCTGCCTTGTGCAGCCTTTACTTCCGGAGTTTGTTCCTTTGGGACAGGAGCATCACTTAAGGTTTGCCCTGGGGGGGAGGCTTAGTTAGGAAGCAAATTCTCCAGCCTGGTTACTTACTACGTGCCTCAGTTTACTCATTTCTTTAAGAGAAGAGGAGGATGGAAGGACTTAATCTGCATGTTGCTTCTGGGTCAGTAGTGACAAGCAGGAAGCAACTGCACAGTAAATGTGGGGTCCTTTGGCTTCGCCAGCAGGGTGGGATTGCTTCCTGCCTGTACATGCCTGCCTGCCTTAGCTCAGGGATGCTGGCTGTGACGCCTGAGGGAGGGATTGGTCTCATGTCCAGCCTACAGAGGAGGAAACAGGCTGGAGAAGGTTGCCACTCATCTAGTATCATGCAGTTGGCAAGTAGAAGAGTCCAAACTCAGAGTCCAGACTGCACTTCAGTGAGTGGCACGGTGGCCTTGGCCCTTGTGACTCTAGCAACTTCACTGAGATGCTGGGTGGCCTGTGAGCCTCAGGGACCCCTCTGTCAGCAGGGCCCATGACGGTCCCTCTGGGAGGTGTGGTGGTATGGGCTCAGTCAGTAGATCTCAGTCCTTACCACCAAATGGGCTCACAAACCTGCTTCCCCTCTGGCTGGATCATCTTTCCTGTTACTTCTTTGTGACTGATAATATCCTCAGCAGTTGTAAATCATGAGGAGGCTGGAGCAAGTCACAATCTTTCTGGATTTTAAAATACCCTTTCTGGGACGCCTGGGTGGCTCAGTTGGTCAAGCATATGCCTTTGGCTCGGGTCATGATCCCAGGGTCCTGGGATCAAGTCCTGCGTCAGGCTCCCTGCTCAGTGGGGAGTCTGCTTCTCCTTCTGCCTCTGCCCCTCCCCACTGCTCATGCTCTGTCTCTGTCTCTCTCTCAAATAAATAAATAAAATCTTAAAAAAAAAAAATCCCTTTTCTTCTCCATCTCCATGACCTTGAGATTGTAAAGGAAAACTGGTTTCCTCTGCTCATAGCACTCTGACAGCAAATGTGTGGGTTTTCCACACGGAGCAAGTTTCTGCAGATACCAGCTGGGTGTCCTACACTTCAGTTCTGACACTAATTGCCTAGAGTTAGTGCAGACACCAGAGGGTAAGGGCTCAGTCCCACAAGACTGCTCCCCACTTCAGATGCCAATCACAAGTAGTGGGCCCCCAGGTTACCTACATTTCTGTCTAACTTGGTTACAAATAGGGTTCTCATGAACCCCTCCTCAGGTTTGATTATTTGATATCACAGCTCATAAAACTCAAGGAGACGCATATATTTACACATTTATGATAAAGGATATTATAAAGGATACAGATGAACAGCCATATGAAGAGGTAAATAAAGTTAGGTCTAGAAGGATCCTGTGCCCAGGAGCTTTTGTCCCCATGGAGTTGGAGTGTACTACCCTCCTAGCATTGGATGTGTTCACCAACCCAGAAACTCTCCTAGCCTCTTAGTTGAGAATTTTTATGGATGCTTCATCTTGTAGCTCTGATTGATTATTTACTTTTCAATCCCTCTTCCCTCCTTGGAGGATGGGGCTAAAAGTTCTAAGTTTCTACCATGAGTTACTTCATTAGAACAAAAGACACCCCTACCACTTAGGAAATTCCAGGGGTTTTAGTAAAAAAACTGAAGGCAGAGACCAAATACATATTTCTTATTATCTCAAGTAGACAATTTTTTTTTTTCCCCAAGATTTGATTGGCGGGGGAGAGATCAAGCACGCATGAGCGGGGGGAGAGGGAGAGGGAGAAGCAAACCCCCTGCTGAACAGGCTCAATCCCAGGTCCCGAGATCATGACCTGAGCCGAAGGCAGATGCTTAACCGACTGAGCCACCCAGGCGCCCTGGTAGACAAAATTTTCTTAAACAGGACTCTAAAACCATTAACCATGTAAGAACAAACTTGATAAATCAGACGCCGTTAAAATAAGAACTTCTCTGCATTACAAGACACCATTAGGAGAATGCAAAGGTGAGCCCCAGACTGGGAGAGGAACCACATATCCCCAAGTAAAACACTAGTGAAAACAGGGCCTTTGCAGAAGTATCTCAGTGGCCAGCATACAGGAAGGTGCGTAACACCATTAGTCGCGGAAATACAAATTAAAATGGTAGTAAGATATGATTATACTCTCACTGGAACGGTTACAAGTTGGACTGACAGCACCAAGTGTCAGTGTCAATGTAGAGGAACTAGAATGCTCTCTCTGCTGTGGGGATGGAGGTTATGTGGGATTGTAATCCTAATTTGGAAAGCTTGCGATATTTACCAAAGCCTCCCTATGAGGAATGGTTCCATTCCTGGATACCCAAGGGAGATGGGTGCCTTCATCCCCCAAGTGACGTTGTCCATAGCAGCTTTACTCGCGCTGGCCAAAACCCGGTAGCGAAGAACAGACGCCACTGTCCCACCAACAGGGTGCCCCTCACGGAGGAGCAGAAGGATACTACTGTATGTTTCTTTTTTTTCAGATGCAGTTCAGTAACAAGTGAACGCACCAAAGAGTGAGAGTCAAAGCAGTGTTTCCCCCTGGGAGGGTGGTCCTCATGGGAAGGGCCAGCGGCGCCCTGCAGGAGTGTTGTTCATCCAGCTGTACCCCTACAATCAGGGCACTTGAGGTAGGCTAAAACCCAGTACAAGTAAATAAAACGCTCCCTCTTCATACCACACTGAGGACCAGAGCACTGCTTCTGGTTCCATCTCCCTGTGTCATCCATCCGTTATCGTCCCCTGTCCCCCCCTGCCCACCACGCTGCTGCGGGTCTGCCAGCGTGTCTGTCTTCGTGCATGTACCAGCACCCCAATGGGGCACCTCAGTGTGTGGCAGAGCCCGGCCCACTGTGCTGTTCAGGGTGGTTTTGCCCTGTGCCCTGTTTGGGTCCCTTTACCGTCACATGTGTCTGAGCTTTCGGTCCAGAAATGAGTTTGCTCCCAGTGGCTCCGGGAACTTATCTGCTTCCTCGCAACCTGACACTGCAGACGTGACAGCTTCCAAAGCACATGCCCTTTTTTTTTTTTTTTAAAGATGTTATTTATTTATTTGACAGAGAGAGACACAGCGAGAGAGGGAATACAAGCAGGGGGAGTGGGAGAGGGAGAAGCAGGCTTCCTGCTGAGCAGGGAGCCCGACGCAGGGCTCGATCCCATGTCCCTGGGATCATGACCCGAGCCGGAGGCAGACGCTTAACGACTGAGCCACCCAGGCGCCCCAGCACATGCCCTTTTTAAAAGCCTCTTGTGAAACCCATGCTTCTCAAAGGTAGATATTGCCATATTTTGGCACAAGAATATTTTTTTTAACTCAGTTAATTAACATATAGTGTATTATTAGGTTCAAGGTTGAGTTTAGCAATTCATCAGTTGCATACAACACCCAGTGCTCATCATATCACGTGCCTTCCTTAATGCCCTGATGGTTACCCCATCCTTCCACCCTCCTCCCTTCCAGCAACCCTCAGTTTGTTTCCCATGATCAAGAATCTCTTATGGTTTGTTTCCCTCTCTGATTTCGTCTTGTTTTACTTTTCCCTCCCTTCCCCTGTGCTCCTCTGTTTTGTTTCTTAAATTCCACAAATGAGTGAAATCATATGATAATTGTCTTTCTCTGATTGTTATTTTGCTTAGCATAATACCCTCTAGTTGCAGCCACATCATTGCAAATGGCAAGATTTCATTTTTTTGATGGCTGAGTAATATTCTATGGTGTATATATACCACATCTTCATCCATTCATCTGTCGATGGACGTCTGAGCTCTTTCCATAGTTCGGCTATTGTGGACATTGCTGCTATAAACACTGGGGTGCAGGTGCCCCTTTGGATCACTACATTTGTATCTTTGGGGTAAATACCTAGTAGTGCAATTGCTGGGTCATAGGGTAGCTCTGTTTGGCACAAAAGTATTTTTTGATACCCTCTAGCAACTTCGGTGAGCTCCATGTGTCATTGATGAAGTTAGTGCTGCTGTGAGTGGAGGTAATAAATTTCTAGAGGTACCATGCATATTTTTTTAAAGATTTTATTTATTCATTTGAGAGAGAAAGAGATAGCAACAGAGAGAATGAGTGGGAGGAGGGAGAGAAGCAGGCTCCCTGCTTAGCAGGGATGTGGGGCTCAATCCCAGGACCTTGGGATCATGACCTGAACCCCAAAGGCAGATGCTTAACTGACTGAGCCACCCAGGCACCCTGGTACCACGCAGTTTGATAGGCAGGTCTGACACTAAGTATAAACTGCCTTTAGAAGAGCCATCATTCCAAAGACACTTCCCAGTTCTTGCTCTTTGGCATGTCTGCCTTTAGATAAGGAGAAGATGTTCCCCAGATGATGTGGATTTTATTTTGCCGTCAGTTTCAGTTGGCAGGTGAGAAAGCACCCATGAGCTCCCGGATGCCACAAGATTCCTTGAGTATTTTCAGGACCGTTTTCCCTCTTTCCACCTCACTGCAGTCTCTCTGGGCCTCTGTGAGAGGGTCTGTGGACATGAAGAGCCCGGAGGGGCGCCCTGAGGAAACATCTTCCTTGACCCAGCCGTGGCTATATTTACGTCACTCGGCTCTCCACCTGTGACGTATGACTACAGGTGCATCTTGCCCTAGGCAAACGCTGGGCCAGAGGTTTCAGACTTCAGAATCCGCATTTTAGAAAAGGAGATTGGGACACAGATCACTCACATGCCAGAGACTGGAGTGGCATCTGGAGGTAACGGGATCCTTTTCTGTCTGTAGCAGGTGTGACCGTTCACGTGTATCTGAATCAGGTCCGATTTTGTTTCTAAATGGATTTGTCTCAAAGTTATTTTTTACAAGTTTGATTCTACCACCCGCCCCAGGCTTACTGGGTTTTGGATTTGTGGGGAAGAGATGGTGAACAGACACCAGTCCTCTAGCACTCTTTTTTTTTTTTTTTGTCGTTTGATTTTTTTTTTATTCTTATGTTAATCCCCATACATTACATCATTAGTTTTAGATGAAGTGTTCCATGATTCATTGTTTGTGCATAACACCCAGTGCTCCATGCAGAATGTGCCCTCCTCAATACCCACCACCAGGCTAACCCATCTTCCCACCCCCCTCCCCTCTAGAACCCTCAGTTTGTTTTTCAGAGTCCATCGTCTCTCATGGTTCGTTCCTCTAGCACTCTTGTGAGGTTTATTTAAGGTACAGCACTGAGGCTCCTTGCACTTTGGAGGAAATGCAGGAGGCCCAGAGGACGCAGAGCACTTTCTTGTGCAGTTGGGTCTGTTCTTAGGCTGGTGCACCGGTCACTGGTCCATGTCCTGCCAAGGTTTCTGGTGCTCTCTGCTCTATTACTTAGCCATGAAACCAGAAAAAAGAAGTTTGGGCTTTTGATCTATTATCCAGGAAAATACGCCCACCTTTCGAATTAAAACTTTTGTTCTAATTAAGAGAATTAAAAATGTTGTTACACTTCTTAACAAAATTTATCCTTAGAACCAGAAGTGCCCAGTAAAGTTTAGGGACAGAGAGAGTCACTCCAAAAACCAAAAAAGACCACAGAAACAAAAACCACATTTGTGTCAACAATAGAGGGGCTTTGAAATAACTCAGTATGTGGCAGAACAAGGGAACACAGTGGAACCACTAGAGTCCACCTTTTGAAGACTACTACATGATAAAAATGGTCCTGGGTATAATTCGATGAAGAAAAGCTTGCCTAGAATGTGCTGAGTAATACTGTTGAGAGAGAGAAAGTGTGTGCGTGTGCGCGTGTGCACGTGTGCCTGTGTGTGGAACAGTCTAGAAGGGAGGCAGGGAGGTGTGATGGGGTCCCAGTAGCAACATGAGGGCAGCTCTCCACCCTGAGAGGGCCCACCCTGCATGGCTCAGCTCCATCCTTATGGCTCTGGTGGTGTCCCACGTCTCTGAGGAAACCCTCAGCCCCTTCTTTCCACTCCCCACCTCCCTCTGCCCTGCTGGGAAGGGGTCAGGAGGGCAGGGTTGCTTGTTACTCTCTCTGTGGCCAGCAAGCGCTTCACCTCTGTGTCTGGTGGGATGCTGGGTGACTTTAAGTTCCTCTGTTCTTTTTGTGTTTTCTGCGTTTCAGCACTGCAAATGTATTACTCTGTCTTCATGAAAGAAGTTATGAAATTGAAGAGTATTGTGTTTAAGGCCGTATATATATAACTACACAACAGAAAAAGGGTTACCTTAACATTGAATTCTTGAAAGGTGGCTTATGTCACATGGTTTATATAGAAAGGCTATATAAAATTTATCAGCTCACGGCCCTATGGTGATAAGTAAAATTTACCGATCATTACATTTTTTTGTAGCATATTTTTGGGTCTCGTAGAGGCCCTGGGTTATGGTTCTGGGTATCGGTTTTTAGTTTTTGGCAACATTCATTTAACCTCAGACACGTGAATATCACTGTAGAACTGTTTGAGATAGCAGAGTGCCATTATTTGTGTAATACGTCTCTAAATGAACCTGCGTTTCAGACTTTTATTTATTTATTTATTTATTTATTTATTTATTTATTTATTAAGACTTTATTTGAGAGAGAGAGTGAGAGAGAGAGCACAAGCAGGGAGAGTGGCAGGCAGAAGGAGAAGCAGGCTCCCCGCTGATCGGGGGCCCGACATGGGACTCAATCCCAAGACCCTGGGATCATGACCCGAGCCGAAGGCAGACGCTTAACCGACTGAGCCAACCAGGTGTCCCCATTCATTTATTTTATTTTATTTTATTTTATTTTTTTAAAGATTTATTTATTTATTTGAGAGAGAGAGCACATGAGAGGGGGGAAGGTCAGAGGGAGAAGCAGACTCCCTGCCGAGCAGGGAGCCCGATGCGGGACTCGATCCAGGGACTCCAGGATCATGACCTGAGCCGAAGGCAGACGCTTAACCGACTGAGCCAACCAGGTGCCCCCATTCATTTATTTTAAAGGAAACTTGGTCTCACTGCCCCAGGTGGAAAACCAGCATCGCTTGCTGTGAATATTTGTATTTGTTGAACTTCCGAAGGCCCAGTTGGATACTGTTGTTGGCAACGGCTTTGAGCCTTAGTCTTGCTCTCCCTTGTTTTTAGGAAGGTGACAGGTACTGGGCACGAAGGGTGTGTCAGCACTGCCCTGAGACATTCTCTTTGTTGTGATCAGAATAGCAAGGGAAGTGAGACCCCAAGTGGGGCAGTGGCTGTGGACCTCCACCTCCTGAGTCCCATCCCTTGCTCAGGTGACTTCGATCTGACTTTGTATGCCTGATGTATTCTCCGCTGTGAGAAGAATGGAGGAGAAAGGTCCGGTATCGGGGTTGGGGTGTTGCATGTCAGAGGCGCCAGCTCCCTGTCAAATGGGTGCTTCTCGCAGTGCTCCCTGTGGTCCACCCTTGCCGCCTTGCCGCCTCGGCCTGCTGATGGCCCTGAGCCCCAGCCTGACCAGGACTTCTCTCCAGCAGGAGACCACTGTGTGCGGCTCCTGTGACGATGTCCACCCCGGACCCACCGCTGGGCGGAACTCCTCGGCCGGGCCCTTCCCCGGGCCCCGGCCCCTCCCCTGGAGCCATGTTGGGCCCTAGCCCGGGTCCCTCACCGGGCTCTGCCCACAGCATGATGGGGCCCAGTCCGGGGCCTCCCTCAGCAGGACACCCCATCCCAACCCAGGGACCTGGAGGATACCCTCAGGACAACATGCACCAGATGCACAAGGTAGGGAGCCTGCGCCCAGTGCCCTGATTGGCTGGGTCCACACGATCGGAGGTGGGAGGTTGGACAGTGCATCCTGCCTTCTGCTCTGAGCCAGGAGGCTTCCTGCCTTGTGTCTCCCGTACCTATCATTCCACATGGGAGATGTGGTCACACTGCTCCAGGGTTGCCTTTTGTTAACGAATAAAAATGTCCAGATCCCTGAAAGGTGGCTTATGTCACATGGTTTCTTGCACTTGGTTGCCACTCACTCACTGTCCTGACTTCTGGAACTGATCAGAGATGCTTTTGCCAGTGAGGTGAGGAAAAAAAAACCTCTTAACACAAATAGTTTTCCTTTCTCACTGTGTTCCTGGGTGGTCAGTGTCTAAAGGAAGAACTAACATGTTCAAGTCTCAGACACCACAAGAGATCCTCGTAGAAGAGGGGTCTCTGCTGACCCCTCTAGCCTCCCTCCCCAGGCTATCCATGTGTTTGTACCCATGCCACTTAAATTCCCCCGCCCATCAGGTGTAGATGGTTATTGTGCCCATTTTACAGATGAGGAAGTGGGGTCTCAGAGAGATGGTCACTCACTGAGTCATTGGTGGAGCCTGCTCATCCCTCTGGCCGTTCTTGCCTTCTGCATCTCCCGCACATTTCTGTGAACAGTATCTTGTTGCTTCCTTCTTGGGAAGCTGTTGGTGACCTGGCTGTCCCCCTACCCCCCCCCCACAATTGAATCTGGGTTCTCCAGCATAGCCTCTTTCCCTCTCTGCGCATTTTGTTTCTTCGTCTTGGAATCGCCTGCATGTACACTACATGTCTGCCAGACACCTGCTGTTTGTCCTGCACTGTGTCAGGAGCCCAGGGACCAGGGGCCATGGCAGTGGGACACCCCTCGCCTGCAGAGACGTCAGCTTCCCGAGGGCCCCCCTTTTCCTGCATTTGAAGCTGCTCCTGTGGTCCCCGCCAAGCACCCTCTCCTCTTCTCTTGCTTCTCCCATGGCACACACTGAGCTGTAGTTGACTTTGCTGGGCCACCCACCCATTAGACTGAGTTCCCAGAGACCAGGATATTCGTGCCAGTCAGGGCCTAGCAGAGTGCCTGGAAGGGTCCCAAAAAATGTCCCCTTTACCAGCCATTCCAGTCGGGGAAGTACTTAGTGCTGAGCCTTTGGGGGGAAAATAGGTGTCCTCATTCTGCAGAGGTCCGATGTACCTCTTAGGAGGGACAGAACCACGCCACAGACACCTTTCCTCCCAACTAGTAGGCTGGAGGCCGATCTCAGATCAGTGAGGACACCGAACATAGTGTAATCATACTTACAGGCAGAAATTTCTGTCTGTCCCCCTGACTTACAGTCTCCCAAGGAAGAGGGTTTCTGATCCAAAGATTGGTGGTCACCAGGTCTTCTTGTGACGATTAATGGGGAGCTTGGTGTCCCAGCCAAAACAGCTCCTCTCCAGGAGCTCATGTCTTTTCTGCATGGTATTTTGGCCATCTGAAACTATCTCCTGGCGCCCTGATCCATCTGTCCCTTCACTTCCAGACCTCCAGGCTCCTAGGTGGTTGCCCACTGCCGAGTAACATTGCTTTCTGCATCTGCTTGAGACTTTAGTCGGTGTCAGGGCCATGGCTTGGACCTAAGCTGCTTGGTCACATTGGTGATTCAGTACATACCAGGGCGACCTTGGGTGGACATTTTTAGTGGCAATGAACTCTCAGGCGGCACTTTGCATGCTGCCTCTTCCTGTTCCCTCTTGTTGAGCTTGCCTTGTCATTGTCCCCTCTTGTAGCCAATGGAGTCCATGCATGAGAAGGGCATGTCAGATGACCCCCGCTACAGCCAGATGAAGGGAATGGCGATGCGGTCGGGGGCCCACGCAGGGATGGGGCCGCCACCAAGCCCCATGGACCAGCACTCCCAAGGTACTGTTTTATTACTCTTCTTTCAGTGTGCTTGTTGCTCCCCCAACCCCAAACCCTACCCTGGGTGTCCTGAGGTCATTTTCCTAGTTGGGTTTCCCGGTCTCCCACAGGCAGATTCAGGGTAGACCCAGGACAGTTCAGCCCTGTGGCATACTCTGCCACGGAGGGCTGTTGAGCTTGCGCTTGGCCAGTGCCCGTTTTGGGCCGGCTTGTCTTAGAGCAGCCTCCGGAGAGGGAACCCTGGTAGGATGCATCCATATGCAGCCCTGGAGTTTAGACAGGGGCCGAGCAGGGTGGGCTCCTCGGGCCAGCAGGAATGTACTAGAAATGCAGATTCCTGGGGCTCCACTTCAGACTGCTGAGACAGAATCTTGAGGTGGGTGGGCTCTGCTTTAACAAGCCTTCCATGTAGTTTTTCTGAACAGGGCAGTTGGAGAATGATGGAGTAGGTGACTTCCTGTCATCTGGGTGGGAAGCTCAGTTCCTCCCTGGGCTCTACACTGAATGGACATTAGGGGCGTGGTCTGTCCAAGTTGAAGGGCAGGAGGGCAGGCCCGAGGGAGGCCTGGATCTGTGTAACAGCTCAGCATTGACCATCAGCAAGCAACTTGCTGAAAGCTGAGCCAACCCAAACTGGTCGTGCCGGCCACTGGTCAGGCTGCCTGCATGTGCCATCTCTGTGGGTGCTTCTTCTTTGAATACTGGGATTAAAGTCATTGGCCGCCCCCTGTCTCGGGATAGGAGCCGGTGTAAGCACAGTTGAAAGGTTACTGTCTTTGCCTTAGAAATCATAGGATGTGTGTTGCCGAGTGACCACTTGGATCCCACATTGCTTCACAGGTTACCCTTCTCCCCTGGGCAGCTCTGAGCATGCCTCCAGTCCAGTTCCAGCCAGTGGCCCGTCCTCAGGCCCACAGTTGTCCTCTGGGCCAGGAGGGGCCCCCCTGGATGGTGCCGATCCCCAGGCTTTGGGCCAGCAGAACCGGGGCCCGACTCCATTTAACCAGAACCAGCTGCATCAGCTCAGAGCCCAGATCATGGCATACAAGATGCTGGCCAGGGGGCAGCCCCTCCCCGACCACCTGCAGATGGCGGTGCAGGGGAAGCGGCCAATGCCCGGGATGCAGCAGCAGATGCCAACACTACCTCCACCCTCTGTGTCCGCAACGGGACCTGGCCCCGGCCCCGGCCCCGGCCCTGGCCCGGGTCCGGGACCAGCACCTCCAAATTATAGCAGGCCTCACGGTAAGGCCCACTCTCCCCAGCGCTCGGGGTGGGGAGGGGACTCAGAGCAAACTACCAGAAGGTGGGCAGCGATGTCAACAGGCCTGGGCTCTGCTACCCTCGGGCATTCCCCCCCCGCCCTGGAGACCGCATGGTGTCGGCAGCACTCAGGACGCTCAGGCAGCCGAGCTGCTTTCGTGCTCAATGTTGTTTCTCCAGCTGTGGCCCCCCCGCGCCCCCTCCCTTGCCCATACTGAGGGGCTTGTTGTTGGGTGTGTCTCCTGGAGCCAGGCCTGCCCATGGGGGTGGATGCAGGCATAAACACAGGATGCCGTTTATTGTCTTGTATGTTTCTCCATATGCGTAGGTATGGGAGGGCCCAACATGCCCCCCCCCGGACCCTCAGGCGTGCCTCCTGGGATGCCAGGTCAGCCTCCTGGAGGGCCTCCCAAGCCTTGGCCTGAAGGTAAGTCCCCTCTGTCTTGGTGACATGCCTCTTCCCTGGCTCCTGTCACAAGCTTGTGCCATGCCGCCCCTGAGAGGGAGCCTGCTCAGAGAGAGGGGGCCAAGGTCAAGTCCTCCGTTCCTTTGGCCCTCTTTGGGTCTTACCTGTCCCTGGTCAGTTCACAGGGGCTTAGGTTGTTCCACTGCATGATTCCTGCCGCACCTTGTCCTGTGGGTCGTGGTAATCATGGGGTCTCCTCACCAAGGAGAGGAGGATCCTAGTGAACGAGCCCCCTGGATGACTCAAGTGAGAGCTGTGGAGAGGCGCTCCCACAGCCACAGATCCCATCCTTCTGGACAGGGCGCCTCCGAGCCCAGAGGCCGTGTGTGACCCCCTTCCCTCCTGAGAACACCCCCTCCCCCCGCCCCCAGTACTGTGGGAGGCAGGCAGGGCGACAGGGTGGCTCAGGGCTCCGCTTCTGCTGACTGTGCAGCCTCTGTGTTCTGTGCAAGACACGGTCATCGGGTGCTGGAGGGTTGCCTCTGGTGGTGACGTATAGATAAAACAGACTCATTCCTTGTCCCCTCAGAGCCCGAGGTTTAGTGATGGGCACAGGAGAGCTCATTGCTTGAGTAAGATTCCTTGGGCACCAGATGAAGGTCGGAAACTGCTGGTCCCATGAGGCCGCACGCAGCAGGACCAAACCCGGGAGCGGCGCTTAGGCAGGGGTGGCTTCGGGAGGGGACATGTCTGCTGAGGTCCGGAGGAGGCAGGAGGGAGGGGGACCCCTGAGGGATCCCTGAGTGAGAGGCAGCGTGGCGGCCTGCGCAGGCCTCGTCAGCCTTGGGGATGAGTTTGTCCCCGAGGGCCATGAGCGCCCAGCAGGCTTTTCATTTACCCCCAGAATTGAGCCAGAACTCAAAGCTGTGTGCCCCTCCCGCCTGACTCCTCTCCCCCTACCCCGGCCCAGGACCCATGGCGAATGCTGCTGCCCCCACGAGCACACCTCAGAAGCTGATCCCCCCACAGCCAACGGGCCGCCCCTCACCTGCGCCCCCCGCCGTCCCGCCCGCTGCCTCCCCAGTGATGCCGCCCCAGACGCAGTCGCCGGGGCAGCCTGCCCAGCCTGCCCCCATGGTGCCATTGCACCAGAAGCAGAGCCGTATCACCCCCATCCAGAAGCCGCGGGGCCTGGACCCTGTGGAGATCCTGCAGGAGCGGGAGTACAGGTGAGGGCGCTGCTGCCTAGGGCCACTTGGGGTTGCTGCCCCTAGCCCCGGTCAGCCCTGACACGTGTCGGTTTGACTCACGGTTCTAAAGGCCGGTGGGATATGTGATCAGAAATCTGTCACCATGCCTAGTTCTCTGTGTTGCTATGTATCCTTCCAGAGAAATCCTATGTGTGGATAGGCAGACAAGGTTGCCATGAGGTGCCCACGTGTTTCATGATGTGCACATGGTTCCTCCGGTGAGAGCAGAGTCAGATCATCCCCTATTTGTACCAAATGAGCTTTTCCCTTTTTTTGGATACATAATATTCTATCCGGTGGCTTTTTACCGTAATTGATTTAGCCAGAACTCTGGCGGAAGGGATGTCAGGTTGTTTCTAATCTTTTTTTTTTCCCCCTAATCTTTTGTTAAAACAATGCTGTAGTCAACACACTTGCATCTCTCTCTTTTCCCACGTGTGCACACGTGTCAGAGTAAATCCCTAAAAGTGCCATGGCTTGGGTACAGGGGACCTAGGCAGGGAAATTTCCTGGATTCTGCAAAACTGCCCTCCTTAGAGGTCATACAGATAGATGTTGGAATGGAAGTGCTTTTTTCTCCTTGCTAACTTTCGGCTCATCAGCACTCAAAAAGCAACCTGTCAGAGCTTTGTGGTGGGCCCTCTCAAACATCACTAGTTGCTGGCTGCTTTACCAAGGCCTTCTGCATGCCAGGCGCTGGGAGAGATAGTGGGTGCCCAGTGCACCTGTATCACTGTGTCCCAGGTGGCTGGGGCACCTCAGGTTCGCCCCCTGAGCACCTTGCCCTCCCGTTTCCCCACTGCACTGACAACTTGTTCAGGGCTGGCCTCCCTTGGTAAACATAAGCCCCATGCGGGAGGGGCTGTTTGTTCATCATAGTCTCCAGATGTATCAGTAAATCTTTGTCTAATAACGGTCTCCAAAGTGCCTCACCAGCTGTGATGTGCTCTGGAGCTCCAACTCCTGTACCCAGGCACCTCTCCTCCAGCTCCATTTAGATAGCTTAAAATGGCCTTTCAGATGTCCTTGTGTCCCCCACGTTTCCCTCCCGTTTCTCTCCCCGTGCACCTGACAACAGCTCATTGGGCCAGACCCTGCCTCCCCTTCACAGTTGCTCACCCTCCCTCATCTCCCATGTCCTCGTCTCAGCTCCTCTCCCCAGTCCCAGGAACTAGTGGCCTTTTCCACACTGTGGACCCCGCCACCTGGTCTACACCATGTTGCTGGTCTCCCTGCTCTTCCCCCTTGCTTGTGCAGTCTGTTTCCCACACAGCAGTTTGAGGTCTCTTTTTATAATTAACTTCCATTAGATCTATTCCCCAGGTTCGAACCTGCCACTGGTATCCCATTGCCCATCCAGTAAGCACCTTTTTGTTTTGCCCTGCCCAAGGCTCTGTCCTTGCCTGTGCCACTCCCCCTGTTCCTCTTTTTCTGTGGAACAAGTGAGACTCATTTCTACTCTCAGGCCTTTGCACAGGCTGCACATGTCTCCTTGGCTAATTTAGGCCTAATTGCTGAGGTCACCTGCTCATAGAGGCCCTGCCTACCCTCCTCACTTCCAGCGCCCTTCTCAGAGTACCTGGTACTCTCTGGAATTAGTGTAGATACTTAATTTTTTAACTCCTTTATGGCCTGTCTTGTTGATAAGCCTGTGAGTTCTATGAGAATAACAAATTAATCTTGTTTAGTCTTGTTTAGTGCTAAGGCCCAACATCTGGATCAGTACCTGGCACACAGTAGGTGTTTCATAAATATGTGTGAAACATTGAGAAGGGGGATTATCTCATTTGAACCTTAGACCAAGCCTGTAGGGTTGCTCTGCGGGGTTGTCCCCGGGCTGGGGTGGAGACACTGGTCCGCCTGACTCCACAGCCAGCTGTCGCTGCTGAAATGTCACAAGGCAGGTGTGCCCTATCAGGTTCAGGTTTGTTGCGCCTGCCCCGCTCTTTCTGTGTTCTGTGTTTTGGCTGGCTTCCCTTTCTGAGCCATTTCCCATCTCCTGACCAGGATCTGCCTTCCTTGAGGGATGGATTCTCCTGAGGCTCCACCTTTAAAGAAGGGGAACAGGGGGCTCCCGTGAATATTCAAGAGCTCTCATCATCTCTCCTTTCTTCTGTCTTTCCCACCCAGGCTGCAGGCTCGAATCGCACACCGAATTCAGGAACTTGAAAACCTTCCCGGGTCCCTGGCCGGGGATTTGCGAACCAAAGCGACCATTGAGCTCAAAGCGCTCAGGCTGCTGAACTTCCAGAGGCAGGTGGGCACTGGCGCAGGCCCGTGGCTTGAGGAAAAGAGCCTCTTCTGCCAACGTTGATGCTTAGGTTCAAAGAGCTACTTGCCATGCAGTTACTAAATGTGTCCTGATCATTAAAAGCAGCAGTGACCTTGTATCCTCATTGGCTGGCTGTCCTCTCCTGTCCATGTCCTGCACAGTGGTGGGACGTTAGCTGTTCTTGGGATGAATAGTTGTGGGTCTTTCCTAAGGCCGTAGTTGCCAGCTTAAAACAGGAGACTTAAGTGGGCCTATTTTTGAGGGTACTATACTTTTGAATGACCCATAAGGAATATTTTATGTGTGGTTGACGGGACGCAGAGCTGGAGACCTGCAGGTTTGAGAGAACGTTCTGCTGGGTGTCCAGAAGCGGTCGTCTTCTGACCTGTGCTCGCGCTCTCTGTGGGCACCCACCAGACAGCATTTAGAACGGATCCTTCTGGAAGGAGCAGCAGTCTTGAGATATGTAATTATGTGTGGATCTGACAACGTTGTGCACAACATTTCTTCCTTCCTCAAGCTACGACAGGAAGTGGTGGTGTGCATGAGGAGGGACACAGCCCTCGAGACGGCCCTCAACGCCAAGGCCTACAAGCGCAGCAAGCGGCAGTCCCTGCGTGAGGCCCGCATCACCGAGAAGCTGGAGAAGCAGCAGAAGATCGAGCAGGAGCGCAAGCGCCGGCAGAAGCACCAGGTGCGTCCCCGCCCCACTGCAAAGGCTTGGCCTGCGTGCCTGGGCTGCAGGAGCTTGCACGCTGTTGAGTCTTGTTCGGTTTGTTTCTAAGCATGCTGTCTGTCTTCATCACAACAGTATTCTAGGCACCGAGAATATGTTAGTGGACAAAACCAAACGGCAGTGGGAAAACGGGCCATAATCACATATGCCATGTTGGGAGGTGATAGGGTATGAAGAGATGGAAGGCAGGAATGGAGAGGGACGGAGGGGCTGTTGACACAGCATGGTTGTGGGAGTTCTCTGGGAAGGCGGGATCTGAGGGAGGAAGCCACAAAGACGTGGGCAAGGAGCTTTGCAGCTTGAGGGGAAGCGCAAAGGCCCTGGGGCTGGAATGTGCCATGTGTTCTGTGACCAGCAGGGATCCCAGTGTGGCTGGAGTGGAGTGAGCAAGGGAGAGAGTGGGATGAGGTGAGGCAGAGAGGTGTGATGGGCAGAGTGTCTGGGCTGAGGAGACAACTTGGGCCTTTTGCCCTGAGTGAGGTGGGAGCCATGAAGGGTCCTGAGCAGAGGAGGGTGTGATCTGACTTAGCTTTTACAAGATCAGTCAGGAAGACCGCATCTCTACTGGAGTCGGATATGGGGACGATTTGATTTGTTTGCTCATTTACGTTTTCTAAAGCTCTCCTCTAGTCTATACGTAGTACTGGTGTAGTTTAAAAAGTCACCACTCAGCGTTAACCACTGGTAGCGTTTTGGTATATATTCTTCAGATTGGTTTTCTGTATGCACAGAGTATCCAAAAGTTAAATAGTCTCCTTTAAACAAACATATGCAGACATTGACTTGTTTTTAAGTATTGCAGGAAGCATGATTTTTAACGTTTACGTTGTATTCCTTCTCTGCCTTAGCATCCAGTAATTTATGTAACCATTTCCCTGCTGGGGAACATGTAGCCTATTTCAACCTTGCAATGTTAGAAATCATGCTAAAAGCATTCTTGAACTTGAATTGTTTTGGCCAATATCTGCTGTTTTCCTTAAAGGGAATTCCTGGCAGTGGAATGACTCGTTTGGAGGTGAGGGCGTTTTGGGGTAGTTAGTGTTCAGTGGCAGGTTGTTTGGGCAAGGCGGCTGGCCCTGCCTGTTATCCCTGAGGGAGGGCCCCTCTTACCACAGTCCCCAGCTTGGGGCTTTCCTTACACAGAGAATGCCGAACCTCAGGGGCAGACAGTGTCGTTGTACCGTTTTGATTACATCCTCTTGGTTTTAAACAAGCTGCCTTTAAAGTTTTGTCTCCTTTGCGGCAGTGTTACAGCAACCCCTGGGGAGTAGCCAGTTCTCTCTTCTGTGTATGTCTCTGCAGGAATACCTCAATAGCATTCTGCAGCATGCCAAGGATTTCAAAGAATATCACAGGTCGGTCACAGGCAAAATCCAGAAGCTCACGAAGGCGGTGGCCACCTACCATGCCAACACGGAGAGGGAACAGAAGAAGGAAAATGAAAGAATTGAGAAAGAGAGAATGCGGAGACTCATGGTAAAATTCTGCCTTCGTGACGCTGTGTCCCTTCCTGTTCCCTCGTGGGTGCTTTGGTTGTGGTAGGCACCAGGGATCGATTGCCTTGTGTTATACCGAGGTGGAGTACTGCTCAGAGTTAGAGGTGGGACAGAGAGAAAGAACTTGGGTTTGGGAGTCCAGAAGACCTGACCTGTTCATTCTGTCGGTGATCGAGACACCTTAGGCTGGTTAGCTGACTGCTCTGTGGTCTCTCCAGAAAATGGAGTGGGCACGCGCTGTAGGTTGGGAGAGTGACTGGTGATGTGATCCCTATCCTCTGTCCCCACCCTTTGTGTCTGGGTATTCGGGGTGATTCTCTAGTTGGGCAGATACTGACAGGCACTGCCGTATGCACGCAGCCCCAGTAGTAAGGAGAAGCACGCAGTCCCTACCCTCCTGGCTGCTCCTGCTGGCCCTAGAGAGACAGATGCCCAGGCTGAACAAACAAGACCGTTTTGGGTGGTATGAAGTACCCTGAAGAGAAGGAAGCAGGATGAGGGAGTGGGGATTGATGGGGTGTTATGGGAAGGGTGGGCATGACTCCCTGGATGAAGTGCCTTCCAGGGATAGAGGAACCAAGGGCAAGCACCTGAGGTGGCAGAAAGCCAAGTGCGAAGCACAGCAAGAGGCCCCTAGAATAGCATGATGAGGACACGAGTGAGGTCAGAGTCCCCGTAGTCATGTGGGGCCTTGTAGGCCACAAGGAAGGCTTTAGATTTAATTCTAAAGGGGGAGCCACAGGAGGCTATAAGCTGGGGTGACATGATCTGATTGATTATTAGAAGGCCAGGAGGGGCTTGTTACATGGGTCTGTGAGAGTAATCTGGCCTGGACCAGAGAGAAGTGTTTGGATTTGGGGTGCGTTTGTGGACAGAGGGACCAGGACTTGCTGTTGGCCTTTTCAAATGACTTCTGGCAAAAGTGTATCTGTCCAGCAGGCCCCCTCAGGGTCTTCCCTGGGTAGGGGTTGAGGAAATACTGAAGGGGGAGTCGATAGCTAGGTGAAGGGTGTATGTACAGCACAGCTCTGGTGTCAGCTAAGCACTCCCTTGGTGAGGGTCTGGTTGCTGGTTAAACAACCCCCAGTGGGCTTCTTGACTCTGGATTACCTGCCTTGGGCACTAATGGACAAGCACGTGTCTCTTGCAAGCAAGCCCCATAACCTCACCCTTCTGCAGGCTGAAGATGAGGAGGGGTACCGCAAGCTCATCGACCAGAAGAAGGACAAGCGCTTGGCCTACCTCTTGCAGCAGACAGATGAGTACGTGGCTAACCTCACGGAGCTGGTGCGGCAGCATAAGGCTGCCCAGGTCGCCAAGGAGAAAAAGAAGAAAAAGAAAAAGAAGGTGTGCTGGGACCTGGCCATGCGCCTGCCCCTGGGTGGGACTGGAGCAGCCGTCTTGACACGTGTGCCTGGGCCTCCCTGGTCAGTGAGTGACCATGTCTCTCTTTACCTCTAGAAGGCAGAAAATGCAGAAGGACAGACGCCTGCAATCGGACCTGATGGCGAGGTAAGGGATCAGGAGTTTCTTTTCATGGAAATGCCAGCCCAGCCCTGGAAGGTTAGGTCTTTTGCATCCATTAAATTTGTTTTTCTTTTTAAATCACCAGAGCTATCTATGACGATGGGAAGAATCCACACATGTCCCCTGCCACATCCCATCTCCTCCTCAGTCCCACTTCCAAGAGGGTCTATTGTTAGCTCCTGGTGTGTTTCCTTCCAGACTTCATTTTTTGTACATGCCATTATTTTGTTAGTTTCACTCTGACATAATTACAGGACAGAGAATTCCGACCCCTTCCTCACTTGGGTTCCCCGTTTTCCCACACATTTTTCCCTAAACCATCTGAGAGTTAGATGCAGACATGACGACCCTTTACCTCTGTATATTTCAGTGTGTTTCCTAAAAACAAGGTTCTTTTCCGTAACTGTACAGTGATTAAGAAGCAGAAACAAGCATGGCTGCGATAATAACCATGATCTTGTCCACGGTGCTTATTAAGGTTTGGACAGCTGTCCCTCTGATGTCCTTTGCGGCAACTCCGAGACCATGCATTGCGTTCAGGGGCGGTCCTTCTAGGCCTTTGATCCTGAACAGCTCCTTGCTTCATCTGAGCCTTTTCTGACCTTGGCATTTCTGAAGAGCACAAGCCAAGTATTTGCCACAGGGGCCTTTCGTTTGGGTTTGACTTGACAGTTCCTTGTGGTTAGATTCAGGTTATGTGTTCTTGGCAGGAAGACCCCAGAGTGACGCTGTGTGCTCTATGCCTCACGTCGGGAGCACACGGCGTGGATGGCTTCAGTCACTGGTGATGCTGACCATGATCCCTCGGGGTCTGCCAAGGCATCTCTGATGAAAGTTACTGTTTTTTCTTTTTGTAATTACTAAGTACCTTGTGGAGAGATTCTCAAGGCTCTTTAAACGTATTTTACCTCCTCTTACTTCCACCCACTAGTTTCTTCATCTGTTTAATTGGCCTTTGCCTGTATCAGTTTTTGCCATGATGGTTACAAAATGGTGATCCCCCCTCCCTTCACCCTGGGCCTCCCCTCCCCCATGATTTCTTCTGTATTTTTTATTTTATTTTTATTATTTATTCATTTATTTATTAAAGATTTTATTTATTTATTTGAGAGAATGAGAGAGAGAGAGCATGAGGTGGGGAGGGTCAGAGGGAGAAGAAGACTCCCCGCCGAGCAGGGAGCCTGATGTGGGACTCGATCCCAGGATTCCAGGATCATGACCTGAGCTGAAGGCAGTCGCTTAACCAACTGAGCCACCCAGGTGCCCTCTTCTGTATTTTTTAGATGACTTTCTATAGGAAGGAAAAGCTTTCTCTCTTCTTTCCTCTTTGGCCCCTGGTATATAGTTTGTCAACCCCTGGTACCAACTCACAGGATTCTCATTTAGTTCAATCCTTTACGGTCATTATTTTGATGTTCAAATTATTCCAGTTTGGGCCAGAAGGGCCCCTTCCAATTGGCCCATGTGTCCTTTGAGGGCTTCCTTACTTCCTTGCACACTGAGATAGCTCAAGCTCATCTTCTGCTTTCCCAATCAATATTTAGAAACCCAAGATCACTCTTTCTCTCTGTCTTTGACCCTCTATTTAATAAGTAAAGTAGGTACATAAGCAAGTTCTACACCCAGCGTGGGGCTTGAACTCACAACTCCGAGATCAAGAGTCGCATGCTCTACTCACTGAGCCAGCCAGATGGCCACCAAGATCTCTTTAGATGTGATTGTTGATATGGGTGTCATTGCTTCTAGGTCCTCTTGGCAAACAGATCTAGGGAATAGGTGTATGTATGCATACATATCTTCATTGCTATTCTGTACATTCAGAATCTTACATTCACAGGGATATCTTTGCGTCTAATCTAATACCATATGGCTATTTCTATTCTTCTCTCTTTCCTTATTATAACAGCTTAGAACTTGGGTCCCATTAGCCATGGTATATTTCCTTATTTGCCCGATCCTCGAAAATACATTCTAGGAAATACATTGAGAATTGTTAACTCATACTCCTGTGGAAAACAGGCCTCCTCAGTAGAGTTTAGTTGGTGTTTGGAGTTACTCAGCCTGAAACTAATGTGCTCCAGATATTACATTTAAAAGTTACTTGGGTTAGTCCTCCCCGGTGCCCCCATCAGTGCGGTTTCCCCTGTCCTTGTTGGTTTTATTTATTTACTCATCATTTTTATGTATTTATTAATTTTTTTAAAAGATTTTACTTATTTGAGATAGAGAGCACAAGCCAGGGGACAGAGGGAGAGGGAGAAGCAGGCTCCCCACTGAGCAGGGAGCCGGATGTGGGGCTCGACCCCAGGACTCTGGGATCATGACCTGAGCCGAAGCAGACCACTTACGTGACTGAGCCACCCAGGCACCCCTTTCATTTATGTATTTAACATGTGAAATTTCACTAGTCTGGTTCTGAAAGTCAGAAGCATACAAAGTGGCCCACTCAGAGAGGGCTTGCTGTCTCCACACACCGTTTTTTCCCTACTACCTCCCTACCCGCCTCCTGAAAGCCACCGTTCTCACTCAGTACACTCATTTGGAGGAAAGATGTATAAAAGGGGGAGGTGTAAATAAGTGGTGTTTCCTTTCCCACCTCCCCTGTCCCCTCCTCACTCCCACCTCCCAGAGGAAAACTGAGTAACCGTTTGCTCTGGGGCCTTTTCTGTGTATGTGCCACCAGATGGTTTTCTTTTTCCAGCCTTTCATTGTATCCCTGACATCTTCCCACATTAGCTCACATACACTTACCTTATTCTTTCAGTGTCACCGAAATGTGGTATTTCTTGCAGAAAATATTTAAACGGTATGATGAAAAGCAGAAGCCCCCACAGGACCTGCTCTCTCGTGACATGCATGTTGAACATGCATCCAGGAATCGTTTTCCCTCTGTCCTTTTTGTTTTGTTTTAAGGCCTTTGGGGGTGATCTAGACACAGCTAGACTCTTTCCATTCAGCAGAATATCTTGGGCCACTTTCCAAATCAGGCCATTAATTCTATTTTAATTTTATGGTGTCGATGTGTTGGGATCTTATTCAGCATGCAGACGGATAGTTATTTAGGTTGCTTCACATCTGTAGCCGAGATGAAGATCCTGCACTGCTCAGTTCTGATGCACCACTGTGTGCCCCTCCCTTCCTGGAGGCTGTTGCCCTGTTCCCTCTCTCCTGTTGCACATGTTGTCACGAGCCTCCTTGTCCATTACCTTTCCGTGCTCTTCCCCAGTCGGCGTGGCCTGCCATAACAAAACACCATGGCTGGGGTGACTTCAATAACAACAACAAAGGTATGTTCTCACAGTTGTAGAAGCTGTAAATCCAAGATCAAAGTGCAGCAAGGTCAATTTCTGGTGAGGGCTCTCTTTCTGGCTTGTGGATGGCTGCCTTCTTGCTGTGTCCCCCTATGACAGGAGAGACAGCAAGCTTTGCTGTCTCTTAACAGGGGCACTATCCCATCCCAAGGCCCCCACCCTTGTGACCTCAACTAACCCTCATTACCCCCCCAAGGCCCCATCTCCACATATAGCCACATTGGGGCTTCAGCATTTGCATTTTGGGGGGACACAGTTCAGCCCATAGCAGATGCACACTTTTCCTGGAGGCCAGATTTCTAAAGTGAATGACTAGTGATTAACTCAAATAGGTATTTATTTCATGAGATTTTATTTTATTCTTTTATTTATTTATTTATCTAGCTAACTAGCTAGCTAGCTAGCTAGCTATCTATCTAATCTATCAAATGGGCTCCATGCCCAGTGTGGGGCTTGAACTCAGAACCCTGAGATTGAGAGTCGCATGCTCTGCCAACTGAGCCAGCCAGGTGCCCCATGAGATTTTATTTTAAATGTTATATTGAATTTTTAAGAATGTGGGCTGGTGTTTTGCTACAGTAGAAAGCCTTTGTAAGGCCATTTGGGGCATTCAGGGGAAAAGTCCTATGGCGGGAAAGTGCAGTTCAGGGAATTCTGTTGGGTAAATCACTGGCCGCTTCTCCTCTTGAGCAACAGAAGCATCACTCAGTGTTGGCTGTGAATTGTGCTTGAATCTCAGCCAGTGCTTCTCAGCCTTGGCACCTCTGAATTGCCTGGGAGTTTTTCAAAAAGCCCCAGAGCAGTTGAATCAGAATTTGGGGATGGGGGGAAGTGCAAGCATCAGCACTGTTAGCCACTCCCAGGGAGCACTTGGGGGTGAAAGTCACTGATGGCGGCCCATGGAGGCCATCTGCCGAGCATGCTCATGCGGCAGGTGGTTGCCATCACCTTTCATGGTGGGCAGCTTTGAGGGTGAGGTGGTCTGGTTGCATGGGAGCTCATCTCTACTGTGTGGGCCATGTTGACAGTGAGTGTGGCATCTTAGGGGACATGGGGCTGGTAGAAGTTCCTCGAAGGTGCAAGCAAAGTTTTAAACCAAGAACTTCGTCCTCATCCTGGAGGTTTTCTCTAGGAAATTTGTGGGCGCTAATGGAGGGGGAAATGTTCTTCCAACGTTGGCATCTCAGGACGAGAAATTGAGGAATTCTATATATACTAAGAGGAAATTAGTTGTTTTGCTTTTCAGATATTCTAGTTAGCTGTTTCACAGAAAAGAATGAGGACCTCTGAGGAAGTCTACAAATGTAGTATCAATGGGGGAAAAAAAACAAGGGCCATAAGAATGTGAATAATACAGTCATTTGTGTATAAACGGGGAGAGCGCAGTCCTTGTTTCTCATGCATGGAGTAGATCTACAAGGCCGCATGAGAAACAGATACTGGTAGACACATAGAGAAACCGTCTGATGGGGTTGGGGAAGAGTCACCACTGTGCTCTTGTGAAGTTGGAGCTGTATTTCCTATTTGAAAATGAAATACCTTGAAGAAACAGTTGTCACCAATGGATCGTATATTATTACTGGATTATTAATGTGTCATTAAGCCTTTTTTTTAATGTCATTAACCCATTTTCACAACCACTGGCCACGTTTTGTGCCATTTTCTGGGCATGGAGTTGGGAGAGCACTTCCCAAGGTGGCCATAGTTAGCAGAAGCCTGAGGTATGGAAACAACAGAGCCTCAAGTTACACATGTGGGTTTTTTTCAGCCTCTGGATGAGACTAGCCAAATGAGTGACCTGCCGGTGAAAGTGATCCACGTGGAAAGCGGGAAGATCCTCACAGGCACCGACGCCCCCAAAGCAGGGCAGCTAGAGGCCTGGCTTGAGATGAACCCGGGGTGAGTTGGCCTCGTTCCAGGGGCTCTGGCAGCTGGGGATGATTTTGCTTTCATTTAGAAGCAGGCCAGTTCATTAAAGAAAGTGAATCCTGTGGGTTCTAGCGAAGTGTGTATTAAAACAGTGATATTTTTTCTAGATATGAAGTAGCTCCAAGATCTGATAGTGAAGAAAGTGGCTCAGAAGAAGAGGAAGAGGTAAGAGTCCATTTCCTGGCTGCTATGGCTCTCGGTGTGGTAACTTCCATGTCTTGGGCCCCTGTCACCCCTTTGCACCGAGATCCTCTCCTGCTGTGGGTGGGTGTTGTATGGGGCAGGAAACAGGTACGGGGCAGCCGAGGCCCCCAGTCCTGTGCTTTAGAGCTGCACTGTCCAGTACGGAAGCCTCTAGCCACGTGTGACTCCTCAGTCTTAAATTAATCAAATTAAATAGAATTTAAAACTGACCATCCTCAGCTCTCCTAGCCATCTTTCAAGCGCTCAAAATTCGAAGCTCTCCTCTCCAGAAAGATCAGTGTGAAGTTGTGATCATTAGATCGTGTACACGTTTGCCCATTATAATCTATTCTTTGGAAACAAATAGTTGCATTTGTTGTGTAAACTCTCTAAATTAACTATGCCACGTTATGGTGCTATTTCCTTGGTTGACAAAGCTGTTCTGAAGAACCACGTTCCTCTCTCCTCTCCGTTCTTGAGTGCCTCCTGGGGAAGGATCATTCAGGGAGCAGTCTCTGAAGACCGTGTCTCCATCCTTAGCATCCAGATGGGTGTTCTCTGTCACTCCCACTTCACTTGGGGTGAGAGTGTCAAGTATTAACTAACCATTTTGATCTCTTTTATGAACACTTCGCGTCATTTTCCCGTTTCTGATTAGTTATAAGTGGGTTTTAACTGAGTTTTTAAATGCTCCTCGTGTATTTTCCCCCACCTGAAGTTGACATGGTGTTCGCCTATAATCTTTCTTTTGGTCTGTCCTGATTTTACTTTCCTCCTTATTACTACTCCAGTTCATCTGGAATTTTATTTGGTGTAGGCCATGGGGCAGAGCTCTACCTTGTTCCCCGTCCAAGGAGTATTAAGTGAACTGGCATGCAGTTGAGTCCTCCCATCCCATCGGCCTGTGACATTTTTTTAAATGATGTATTGAGTTTTTATATCCAGTGGGGTCATTTTAGGGCCACCTGTTCAGGTTCCTTTAACACTGATTGTAATGATTCTCCAGTAAAATTTTGTTGTAATTTTTTAATAGCTCTGTAGAGGTAAAATTTAAATACCATGAAATACAAAAATGAAAAACCCACAGGAAGTGTATAATTTGGTGATTTTTAGTGAATTTATAGACTTGTGTAATCATTACGACTCACAAATTTTATTATGTTCTATAATCCCAGAATTCTCCCTCCTGCTGGTTTACAGTTTGTTCTGACTCCTTCCTCCAGCTCCAGGAAACCAGTGATCTGCTTTCTGTCTCTGTAGATTTGCCTTTTCTGGAGATTTCCTATAAATGGAGTCCTATAACATATAGTAATTGTGTCTGACTTCTTTCAGATAGTGTGTTGTTGATGTTCATCCATGTTGTTTGTGTATCGAGAGATCATTCCAATTTATTCTGGAGTCCTATTCCATTGTATGGTGTAGCACACTTTGTTTATCCATTCACCAATTGATGAGCATTTGTGGTGTTTCCATTTTTTGCTGTTATGAGTAATGTTGCTGCAAACATTCCCATACATGTCTTTGTGTAGACATATGTTTTCATTTCTCTTGGGTAGGTACCTAGGAGTGAAATTGCTGGGTCATATGCTAAGTTTATGTTTGCCTTTTTAAGAAACTGCCAAACTGTTTTCTAAAGTGGTTGTACCATTTCACGGGTTCCAGATTCTCTGTATCCTTGTCCATACTTGGTATTATCTGTCCTTTTGATTATATCCATCCTAGTGGGTGTATAGTAGTATCTCATTGTGGCTTTAGTTTGCATTTTCCTAGTAATTAGATAATGTTGAACATTTTTTCATATGTTTATGCACCATTCATGTATCTTCTTTGGTAAATGCCTATTCACATTTTTTGCCTATTATGAATTAGGTTGTTTGTCATCTCATCACTCAGTTGTAAGAATTCTTTATATATTCTTGGGACATGTCCCTGATCAAATACATAACTTGCAGTATCTTTTCCTAGTCATTTGGCCTTTTGTTTTTTCCCTCAGTGGTATTTTTTGAAATGCAAAATTTTTAAATTTTAATGAAATCTAGTTTTATCAAATTTTTTGTTCATGCATTGTGCTTTTGGAGTTACATCTAAGAACTCTTCGAATTCACTTAGATTTTTCTTCTGTGTTTTCTTCTAGAAATTTTGTAATTGAAGCTCTTAGGTTAAAGATCATAGTTGAGTTGATTGCTGTGGTCTGACATACAGGTGTAAGATTTTTTTTTGCATATGGATATCCACTTTATCCAGCACCATTTGATGAAAAGACCACTCTTTTTTCCTTCAGTTAGTCTTGGCACTTTTGTAGGAAATCAGTTGACCATAAATGTAAGGGTTTGTTTCTGCATCTCATTTCTGTTCTTTTAATCTTCATGTCTGTCTTTGTGCCACAATCACTTTATCTTGATTGTTGTAATTTATAATAAGTTTTGAAATTAGTGTTACTCCTCCAGTTTTGTGGCTTTCATTGTCTATTATAGATCCTTTGTGTTCCTATGTAAATTGTAGGGTCAGCTCATCAGTTGATACAAAAATGCTTGCTGGAATTTTTATTAGATTTGTATTTAATCTATAGATTGATTTGGGGAGAATCACACCTGAACAATATTTAGTCTTCTAATTCATACTCATGCAATGTCTCTCCATTTATTTTTATCATCATTGATTTCTCTTAGAAGTGTTTTGTGTTTTTCAGTGTATAGTTTTTATATTTCATTTGCTAAATTTATGTTTTTTTAAAGATTTTGTTTATTTATTTGACAGAGAGAGACACTGCATGAGAGGGAACACAAGCAGGGGGAGTGGGAGAGGGAGAAGCAGGCCTCTCGCTGAGCAGGGAACCCGATGCGGGGCTTGATCCCAGGACCCTGGGATCATGACCCGAGCCGAAGGCAGACGCTTAACGACTGAGTCACCCAGGCACCCCTTGCTAAATTTATTTTTAAATATTTCTTTTGATGCTATTATGAACAGAATTGATCGCTTTTTTTTTTTTTTTTTTTAAGATTTTACTAATTCATTTGAGAAAGAGACAGAGTACAAGCAGGGGATAGGCAGGCAGAGGGAGAGGGAGAAGCAGACTCTCCACTGAGCCCAACTTGGGGCTCAATCCCAGGACCTGGAGATCATGACCTGAGTCGAAGGCAAACACTTAACCATCTGAGCCACCCAGGCACCCCTAGAATTGATTACTTAATTGTATTTTTGGATACTTTATTGCAATTACATGAAAATACAACTTCTTATATTAGTTTTGAAAAATATTGGTTTTGTATGTATATATGAACTTGCTGAACTCATACCATTTGTTCTGGATAGTTTGGTTTTGGTTTTTGTAGATTCTTTAGGATTGTCACATACAGGATCATACTGGGAGCCCGATGCTGGGCTCGATCCCAGGACCCCGAGATCATGACCTGAGCCAAAATCAAGAGTCGGATGTCTACCCGACTGAGCCACCCAGCACCCTATGCCTGTAAATTTTGAGTTGTTGTTTCTATTTTCATTTGGTTCAAAATATCTTCTAATATTCCTTGTGTTTGGGGTTTTGTTTTTTTTTTTTTTACCATCAGGTCATTTAAAGTTTGTTAAATTTTGGGGTGCCTGGGTGGCTCAGTCGTTGACCGTCTGCCTTCTTCTCAGGTCCTGATCCCGGGGTCCTGGGATCGAGCCCCGCATTGGGCTCTCTGCTCTGTGGGAAGCCTGCTTCTCCCTCTCCCACTCCCCTTGCTTGTGTTCCCTCTCTCGCTGTGACTCTGTCAAATAAATAAATAAAATCTTAAAAAAAAAAATAAAGTTTGTTAAATGTTAAGCATTTGAGAATTCCCTAGATTTTTTTGTTTTTGGTTTCTAATTTAATTTTCTCATGGTATGAGATTACTTTGTATGATTTTCATTCTTTTTAATTTATCGAGACTCATTTTTCTGGCTCAGGATCCTGGGGAATGTTTCATGTTCACATGTTCTGCATTCTTTGAGTGTAGTGTTCTGTATATAATAGTTGAGTTGCTGGATAGTGTTGTTCAGGTCATGTGTATCCTTTCTGATTTTGTTTAGTTCTGTTGAGAAGGAAGTAGTAAAATCCACTATTTTTGTTGAATTGTCTATTTTTCCTTTAAATTCTGTCAGATTTTGCTTCATGTATTTTAATGTTCTGTTGATACGTATATTTTAGTTGTTATATTTTCCTGATGTATTTGATATTTTATCATTATTAAATATGTCTTTGTCTCTAATAATTTTTTTTAAAGATTTTATTTATTTATTTGACAGAGAGATAGCACAAGCAGGCAGAGCGGCAGGCAGAGGGAGAAGCAGGCTTCCTGCTGAGCAGGGAGCCCAATGCAGGGCTCGATCCCAGGACCCTGAGATCATGACCTGAGCCGAAGGCAGATGCTTAACTGAGCCACCCAGGCGCCCCTAGTAATTTTTGTTTTATTTATTTATTTTTTTAAAGATTTTATTTATTTATTTGACAGAGAGAGAGACAGAGACAGAGAGGAAACACAAGCAGGGGGAGTGGGGGAGGGTGAAGCAGGCTCCCTGCCGAGCAGGGAGCCCGATGCGCAGGGCTCGATTCCAGGACCCTGGGATCATGACCTGAGCCGAAGGCAGACGCCTAATGACTGAGCCACCCAGGCGCCCCGTAATTTTTGTTTTAAAGTCTGTTTTGTCCGGTGTTCATGTAGTCCCTCCAGCTTTCTTAAAACTACGGTTTCTTTGCATGGTATATATTTTTCCATTCTTTTACTTCAAACCTATTTGTTCATTTGAATCTGAAAGAGCAGATAGCTAGATCTTGCTTTTTAAATCTACTATGACAGGACACCTGGGTGGCTCAGTTGGCTAACGACTGCCTTTGGCTCAGGTCATGATCCCGGACTGCTGGGATTGAGTCCCGCATCGGGCTCCCTGCTCTGCAGGGAGTCTGCTTCTCCCTCTGACCCTACCCCCTCTTGTGTTCTCTCTCTCACTGTCTTTCTCCCTCTCAAATAAATAAAATAAAATCTTAAAAGAAAAAAAAAATACATCTAGTATGACAGTGCCTGCCTTTTGATTGCGTTTTAGACTGTTCATATTTAATGTAATTATCCATATGACTTTGTTTATATTTGCCATTTGACTATTTCTTTTGTCTCATGTCTTTTTTTCTTCCTCTGTTCCTTTTTTACTGCTTTCATGTTAAGTATTTTTTACTGTACCACTTTATTCTGTAAGTTTTGTTACTGTACCTTTTTAGTTGTTTGCTTTGTAGTTGCTCTGAGGATTACAATATGCATTTTAATTTATCACAGTATACTTCAGATTAATATTAACTCCATTCTGGGAAAATATAGAAATTATGCTTTACTCTAGATCTATTTGCTACCTTTCCTTTGTGTTGTATATATACATACACATATGTTACAAATATATACACACATCTGGATATTGTACCTATATATGCTATAAACCCTACAAAGCGGTCTTCTGATTCATACCTCATGTCATCTTACAGTTTGGTCTAAATAAGTCAGTAGAGGACAAGTAAGGGAAAATGAATTTATAGAGTCTTTTATATTGATCCATGTAGTTGCCATTTTTAATGCTATTAGCGTTTGAATTACTATCTGTTAGCAACAAATTCTCTCAGCCTTGGTAAATCTGCGATTGTATTTCTGTAGCTTTGACTTTGGAAGAATAGTTTAGTTGGACACAAATTTCTTTGGTGACAGCCTTTTTCCTTGTGAATGTGTTATTCCACTACTTTATGGTCTCCATCTCAAATGAGAATTTAGCCACTAATTGTATTGATGATCTTCTGTAGTTGATGATTCATTTTTCTCTTTCTTGCTTTCTGGCTTTTGTTGGCTTTGGCTTTTTTTAGCAGATTGTGAACTCTCTGTATTTATTCTCCTTAGTGTTTGTTCAGCTTCTTGGCTGGGTAGTTTCTTGCTTTTCATCAAATTTGGGAAGTTTATCATTGCTGCCTTCTATCGAGATTCTGTATTTGTTGATTTATTGTGCTTAAAGATAGTTTCCTTTGGTTCTTTGAACATACTTATAATAATAGTTGCTTCAAAGATTATTTGCTAAGTTCAACATCTGGGAACAGAGAGGATTCATTTGCTTTTTCCCTAAATACACATCACACTTTCCCTTTTTGCTCATTTTGTAATGTTTAGTGGAAGCCTGTTTTTAACTACGCTGGATTCTGACTCCCACTCCTGGGTGGTCGTGTTTGTGTAAGTAATGTACTTGGGCTCAGTCTGTGGAGTTCTTTCCCCAGGGCTGTGTGCTACCTTTGGTGTCTCTGCTCAGTTTAGTTTTTGGTTTTATTCTTGTTTTTATTTTTAATCCAGGCTGTCTAGGATTTCTTTGTAACTTAGTAACTTTTTTTGTAACTTAGTAGTTACATGTTTCTTTGTAACTTAGTAGTCATCCAGTGATTGGGCAGTGATTGTGCTCAGACATCTTGAGCCAATAAAGCTTCTGTCTCTGGTGGATCAGTGTGTATAAAGGAACACATTCTGAAGTTCAGGCCATTTTCAGGTCCACCTTGGCTTTTACTTCCTGTGAGGCCCTTCTTCATTTTTCTCTGTACATGGTCACAGGCTTAGGCAGTGATTTGCTTTCCCAACCAAAGCAAAACTGAGAACCTCACTTACATAACAACAGTGCCACTGGATGGTATGGGCCTTGCCCCCTGCTACAGAGTGACTTAGTCCCCATCAGCCGCAGCTGCCAGTGCTCTTGGCCTGGCCGTCCTGGCAGAACCTTCAAGGTGGAGCTGGGGGTAAAGAGAGATGGAAGTTGCCCCAAGTAAGAACGCTACCATCTCCCACTCTTCTTACCCAAGGTTCAGCAGTTTTTCAAGCATTAATGGTTCTCAGGCTCCTAGAGCTCTCAGATGGTTGCTTTTGCGAATTTTGTCCAGCTTCAAAAAGACGTATTTTTCATGAGTTTGTGAACTTCCTCACTCAGACTTAGAAGTCCTACCCATTTTAATTCCAGACATGGGGATATCAGCAAGGATAAGTCTGTACCAAATACGATTTCTTTTTGCCCAAAATGTTTGTGCTGTTATCATCTGTTCATTATTCCAAATCGCTTATAAAATCATTTTGCATGCTCCAAGGGACATCCCATGGGGTTTTGATTGGAATCATTTAGTAGATTAATTACAGATACCTTTTAGTTTAATAGCAATCCCATTATACATAAAGATAACCTATTGGCACTTTGTATGATTTACCCAAGAATACAAGAATGGTTTAACATTGAGAAATGCATTTGTGTGTGTTTCAGCAATATGTCCCACAAAATCCCTTTATCGTCTCAGTAAAGGCTGAAAAATCCCTTTAATGAAGAACAACACTTAAATCTAATTTACAAGTTGATAGAAAACCTCGCAGTAAACTAGGATGGCTGTTCTCACTGGTGTTATTTGACATAGTGTAGCCATTTTAGCCTTTTTGGTAAAGCCAGAAGTAAATCAAGAGCAACAAATACCAAAAATTGGCTATAACATGTTTAATACTTAAAAATTTAAGAGAATCAAATGAAAAACTGCTTTGAGTTGGTTGGGCAAGGAATAAGCATGGTAGTATGCATTCTGTGATGGAGGGAGGCATGGTGCATGAGGCATCTACTACTAGTAAAAAGAAGACAATATCCTGAGACAGCTTTAAAAAGAAGTGTCAGTGCTCCGTGCTTAGGAAAACTAAAAGTCATAAATGGAGCAATTAAGAGAAGCAGCAGAGAAGAGGCATGACACATTCCGGCAGAGTAAGAGGCCATGAAAACAGCACTTGCCTCCCGAAGTGTGCCCTCCACCTGGGAGCCCTGTGCCTGTGCCTGTGCCTGTGGGGGGCCTGGGGTCACGTGGGCTTGTGTCTCGGTAGGAGGAGGAGGAGGAGCAGCCACAGCCGGCACAGCCTCCCAACCTGCCCGTTGAGGAGAAGAAGAAGATTCCAGATCCAGACAGTGATGACGTCTCGGAAGTGGACGCCCGGCACATCATTGAGTAAGGCGTCCCTCCACGGCCTCCTGCTCTGTCAGCTTCCTTCAGGGTGGCACCAGCAGGACTGTTGGGATCCCAGCCTCTCTCTGGACAGCATGCACCCCTGTCCCACCGGCAGACACTGTGGGACTGCAGACGGGACAAATTGATTACCTTCACATTTCATTGGTTTTCATAGGCTTTGAATATCCCATCCATTCACATGGTTCATCTTGTGCTTGAGAGAGAGTTGGGTGTAGAGCAAAAGCCTCCTCACTCTTGTTCTTCAGCCCCCGACTCCAGTGTCTCCCCTGGAAGGAAGTATTTCCAGCGTCGTGTGTCTTCAGAGTATTTCATGTTTCAACAAACAAAACGTGTATATAATTATTTTTTTTCACTTGTACACGTGTATCCAGGCACACTTTCCTGCCCCTGGCTTTTTTCACTGGAAGTTTTCTCTCAGAGGTGATGCTTGCTTTCTTTCTTTCTTTTTTTTTTTTAAAGATTTTATTTATTTATTTGACAGAGAGAAAGAGCACAAACCGGGGGGTGGGGGGAGGGTGGCAGGCAGGAGGAGAGGGAAAAGCAGGCTTCCCGCTAAGCAGGGAGCCTGATGTGGGGCTCTGTCCCAGGACCCTGGGATCACAACCTGAGCCAAAGGCAGACACTTAACCGCCTGAGCCACCCAGGCACCTCGAGGTGATGCTTTCTCCACGCATTGTCGAGCACGTGGTATTGTACCTTACGCTGTCCTGTATGAGCCTGTCCCTAGTGGCGGGCATTCACATTATTTCTCATCTTTTGCTCTTGTAAGCACAGGTACAACTAACATACTAATCATCGTTGCTTATGGTATGAAGGTAGTTGATACTCTTTAAAAGAAATAGAGGATTGAGAGTTGTATACGCTATAGGTATGAAAGCAGCCTTAGAGCAAGCAGGCAGTCCTTTGAAATCATCAGAGAAACAGGGAAAACCCCACTAAACTCACTGAAGGATTCCTAAGAAGACAGAAAGACAGAATCCACAGCACAGCATGAAACAATATGACAGAAATTGGATCACGTGTGTGTCACATTGATAAAATGAAGATAGTTTCTCTTTTTAATTTTTAAAATGTTATTTATTTGAGAGAGAGAGAGAGAGAGAGAATGAGAGTGGAAGCATGAGCGTGGAGAGGGAGAAGCAGGATCCCCGCTGAGCAGGGGAGCCTGACTTAGGGCTCGATCCCAGGACCCCGGGATCATGACCCGAGCCAAAGGCAGACACCTAACCAACTGAGCCACCCAGGCGGCCCCAAAACGTAGATAGTTTAAAGTCACTTTTAAAAATAATTCCAGATTGGATCATGAAACAGCCACAACATAAATGATTCTGGTTTTGCGTGAGGCTGTGTCATGTGTATTTTCCCTTTAGGCTCATGAGTGCCCAGTAGAGAGGACGGGCTATGGGACCAGTCTCTGGCAGAAAGAAACACTCTTCTTATGATGTGGCAATGACCTGATTCCTGTTGTGGGAGGGTGGGTTTGGGACCCACACATGCAGTCGTGGATTAGTAGTCGTGGCTGGCTCACCCTCAGCCTCTCTGGCTGCACTGGGCTCATTTTATGGCTCAAGCCACGGATCATTGGGCAGAAAGGGCCACTCGGCAGAGGCTTGTGTCAGAAGCATGTTGTCACAGATAGGAATGGGTGTCCTCACACGGTGCTTCCATCTCCCAGGAATGCCAAGCAAGACGTGGATGACGAGTACGGCGTGTCCCAGGCCCTTGCTCGGGGCCTGCAGTCCTATTATGCCGTGGCCCATGCTGTCACTGAGAGAGTGGATAAGCAGTCAGCACTTATGGTCAATGGTGTCCTCAAACAGTACCAGGTAAGGTTGGAGGGGCACATCCACATGGCAGTCTTGAGGTTTCCCGGTGGTGGGTGGCTACTCAAGTCACATTCCAATCTTGCTCTTTTGGACACTCGTTCTTCCCCTCTGAACCTCCGTTTCCCCATCTGGAAAGCAGGGGCCCAATCTGTTACCTTTGCCTCCAGGAGGAGATGAAAATTGTGCAGTTAATGTATGCCAGGCCAAATAGGAGGCTTCTACTCATTGGCTTCTCATCCCTCAACGACCCTATTTAGTAGGTGCTTCCATCTCTGCGTTCAATTGGGGGGGGGCAATGAGGAACAGGGAGGTGCAGCGATTCCTCAAAATCACACAACTCAGGAGTGGCCAAGCCAGGATGGGGCCCAGCCTGGGCGCACAGGTGCTAGGTGCGTGGTCCCTGCCGTGTGCGGCCACCGCATTGTGTGTGGCAGTGAGGCCAGGGAGTTAAATGTCAGCAGCCCTGCTTCCTGGTGGCCTTTCCAGGTAGAAACTTAGCTGTTTGAATATGTACCAGAAAAAGAGATTTTATAGACCTAGCACCAGCACGGCAGCGCTGTGATTTTGTAGGAGTGATGGCTGAGGATGAGGCCAAGAAACCAAGGAGTGGGCTGACTGAAAGCAAAATACCAGAACTCGAGATGGCCACGGGTGGTTCGTGGCTAGGCCGACCGCGGGCCTGGCTGTGCTGAGTCTGCAGTGCGGGGAATGCTCTCGTACCGACTTGGGCTTCAGTCCTGGCCGCTTGCCTCTCTCCTTGCAGATCAAAGGCTTGGAGTGGCTGGTGTCCCTGTACAACAACAACCTGAATGGCATCCTGGCAGACGAGATGGGCCTGGGGAAGACCATCCAGACCATCGCTCTCATCACGTACCTCATGGAGCACAAGCGGATCAACGGACCCTTTCTCATCATAGTACCTCTCTCGTAAGTGCTCTCACTCCGGGGGGTCTTTGAGTGTCCAGCGGGAAGGCCCTGTTGCTTGGGTTCACCTCATTAGCTCTTTAAAGACCCCATCTCCAAATACAGTCCCATCCTGAGGGGACACAACTCAGCCCCCGGCATCCTGCCTCTGGTTTCAAGGGGCGAGATCGGAGAAGGGTGGGTGAGGGAGTGCCCACCCATCATCCCTGTTGGGGCAGCTCTCACAAGATGACCTCGAGGTCCCCTTCAAATCCCCCAACTAGCACACTCCACACAAGATGTTGCAGAAGCCTGACAAGCTCCTGCTAGCGGAGCTATTTCCATTTGAGGAAATAGCCTTAACTGTTCCTCCCTAGGGCACTGAGCCCTCTAGTCCATGGCAACCCTGATGCTTAGTGTGATAGGATCTGGGTCCTCCAACCGAGTCCCAAAGAGGTTCTCACTCACCACCTCGTGGCGCCGCTGGCCACCTCCTTCCGGCAGGCAGCCCTCAGGGGGCCAAGATTGACCAGCCACCCTGGGCATCCCTCTTCCTACCTCAGCACTGCCACAATATGGTTCACCTGCCCCACAGTTTTTCTAGAAGTCCTGGAGCTGGCTTTCCTGGACCTTTCTCAGGTTTCATGTCATTCATGAAACCAATCACAGGCCTGGGGTGTGGTCTACCCTGATGTGGCCAGGCCTCTGTAGTCTGCAGTTGGCTTGGCCCTGGAGAGACGCACCAACCCCCCTTCGGCCAGCACTCATCAGCAACCACTTCATCCTTAAATCAGCTGTCCAGGGGGAGAACAGGAAGCTGAGTGCTCATACCCTGATTCCATAGGAAATAAGACAGCCTCCTGCTTTTAAGACAGCCAGGCTGCCAGAGGCCATACAGCCACGCTGGAGGGTCCCAGAACTCTCCCAGAATTTACTTGGAGAAGTTTATTTCTTCCTGCTGCCTTCCCCTCCTCGTGGTCCTGTAAATTTGGCTGCCCTGCTAGGAACAGATCCATATGGAGAGAGAACTATTTGCACAGTGCGACAGAAGTCCCAGCCTGAGGACAGATGGCCTTGCCACCTCCTCCCTCATAGCCAGACCCAACTTCTCAGCTTTCTGCTGCACATGCACTGTCTCCCGGCCCACCAGTGACTGGAGTCCCCCTTTTTAGCTCCTGTGCCCCTGTCCCGAAGTGCGACATTTGACTTCATCTCCACCGGCATAGTTCACTCCAGCATGCTGTCCTACAGCGTAGGTGTTTTGTTTGTAACTTTTCATTTTGAAATTATTTCTAACAATTGAAATTATCATAAACAATTGCAAAAATAGAATAAAGATTTTCTATATTCCTTTTTATCAGCTTCCCAAATCTTTCCTAACTCCAGGACAGTTATAAAGACAACTGGTCTCCATTAGGTGATGCCTGCCAGTTTCCCCACGTAATCTTAGGAGTTTTCCTTTGTAATTCATAAGTTCCTGATGGCGAGGCACGTGGAGACCACAGAAAGGTCCCATTTCGCAATCATATTTTCCCCAGAGATTTCCACGTCCATCAGATGGGTCTGGCTTGAGACCCCTTCCCCTCTGGCAAGGGCCAATGGTGGCTTTCTTTCCATCACTCCTCCCACAGGTGTGAGAGATCCACTCTAAGGAAGAACTGTGCTTCTCCATGTATTAATTTATTTGTGTAACTCTATCTGAAAGTTGCAGAATGCACACATTCATAATTTTGTTGCTTAAGTTGTCCCAGATCTGGCCTGGAGACCCTTCAGGTTGGTTTCCTGTTTCCAGATTCCATGTCCTGGTCATTGTGGTGGTTTGCTTTAGAATAGTTTTAGCTTTACCAAAAAGTTGCAGAGGTACCTCGAGGTCTCTGTGTGCCCTCCCCTAATTCCCCTGTTGATAACATCTCACATGACTGTGGTACATTTGTCACAACTCAGGAACCAGCAGGCACATTACTGTTAACTAAGCTCCAGACTTGATTCAGTGTTCTACTTTTCTCCTGACATCCAGTTGCCATTCCAGGATCCCATACTGCATTCTTCTCGTAGCCTTCGCCCTCTGTGGTCTGCGAGCACTCCTTGCTTTCCATGTTTTTGTTGACCTTGGTAGTTTTGAGGAGGACGAGTCAGGTGTTTTGTAGGATATCCCCCAATCTGGACCTGTCTGGGGATTTTCTCCTGCTTGAACAGGATGGTGGGCATGGGGGCCAAAGAGCACAGGGGTGAAGGTCCCCTGTCATGACATCGTTTCAGGGGCCGTTATTGTCAGTGTGCCTTGTCCTGGGTGATGTTGACCTTGGTCACATGGTTGAGGTCCTGCTTGTCAGGTGTCTGCCCTGTGAAGATACTCTTTCTTCCCCTTCCATATACTGTATTCTGGAACAGTCCCTAAGTTTAGCGCCCGTGTAAGTGGGCAATTAAGCTCTCCCTCCTTGAGGGGCAAATAGCTCTATAAATCCTTTAGAATTATTCTGTACAGAAGATATATCTCTTTTTCCCATTTGTTAATTTATTTAATCATTTATATCAGTGTAGACTCATGGGTACTATTTTATACTTTGGTCTGTACACCAACACTAGTTTATCTTGTTCTCGAATCATTCCAGCGTTAGCCATGGGGAGCTTTTAGTTGGCTACTCTGTCCCTTTGACATGACCCATTGTTGTGGGGTTTTGAGACACTTAGTTGTATTTGGGCACCCAGAGATGCCCCCAGCTCCACTTGTACATTTCCTGTCTGAGGCCTAGAATCAGCCATTTCTCTAAGAGGCTCTAGTCTCTGTTCTTAGAGAACAGTATTAGAAACCAAGAGCTGGGTGCTAGGGGTGCCCCCTTGCTTCTGATCGTCCTTACTGGCAGGCCCTGTCAGTGGACAGCATTAGGAAATAAATGTATGTGTTTATGTAACGTGATCTGTGTCTAGTCATGGCCAACAGCTGTCTCTAACTCAGCTAGACCCATAGAGTTCCTTCTAGCTCTTTCTTCTTACTTGTATAGCACTTTCCAAATAGTTAATCCATGAGAAACAACTTTACCAATTGGAGTACAGTGTTTAGATCCAGTTCTTTTTGTCTTTCCAATTAAAATACCTTTTCCAAAGGTTATTTAAATCAGCTTCAGTGTGTTGATCTTCAGGCTTTTTTACACCATGTTCCACCCAGACAGGGATCTGGTCCATCGAATGACATCTCCAGGCCAGAAGAGCTCCTTTTGCCCGAGGGAGCAGTTTTAGACGTCAGCCATCCAGCTGTCCCATCCATCTGTTGAGATGAACAACTGTCCACCATGAGTTTGCTTGTCCTGCCTCCCACTAGACTCTGTCTCCCACCCTAGCTCCTCAGTCTTCCCTGCCCCTGACTCTCTTGGCTCTTCTCTCCTCCTACTACAGATGTTCCCCACACTTCATGTTTTGGCCCTCATCTTCTTTCTTGGTGCCCTGTCTGCCATTGCTCCATACAGTAGAATCCAGACTTCAGTGACTGTACCAGGGCAATCTTGCTGACCCTCAGTAATGCCTCATCTGAGGCAGGGCCAGTGGCTCCAAGATGCCAGGACCCAGGCTTCTAGAGTTTTCTCTGCTCAGTCACCCTTGATGTATGACTTTTGCCCTTAACCTTCTTACCTCATGGTTGCAAGATGGCTGCACTGCCTCCATCATTTCATCTAGGTTCCCAGGTTGGTGGACAGGGTAAAGAGCAGCTGATTCTCCCCTCTCTCCACCCTTCTTTGAGAGCTTTCCCCCACTTTCACCCCAGCAACATGAGCTTCATCTCATTGCTCCAACTATGTCCAGCTGGTTGGCCCGACTGCTGAAGAGCCTGGGAGCTAGGGGCTTACAGTGGAACTTCTCGCAGAGGGAGCTGGGTGAGCCACAAGCAATTTCTGCCACTCGGCCTTTGAGTCTTGTCTTTACAAACTACCCAGGCTAGACCTTTTGAGTAAGTTCCCTTTCTTACCAAAAAGTGACTATCCCAGTATTTCTCAGGGAACTCACTCCCTGGGAAGTTGGCCTTATTGTTGTTGTCACCCTCACCCAAGGTTCTGTCTCTTGTCCCAGGTGAATTATTTCTTCTCAAATGCCTTCCACCTGCCCGCACACCTGCCCATTTCTCTCTTTCCCTGCTCTTCCTGGCCTTGCTTGTCCCACGGAGGAGCAGATGAGAGTCCATGCTCCTGCCCTGCACCCAGTCTTCCAGCCCTCTGCCCGAGCCAGTGTGTCCTCCCCATCTCCATTGTCTCTTACCGGGCAGGAGCCTGGGGTGGCTGGCCGTTTTCATTTCAAGGTGGCACAGAGAACCTGCGGTGTCTCCTGTGCTCCCCGATCTCCCCAGCCTACCCTCCACCACAGCTCTGAGCCTAAAATGAGGCACTGTGAGTGTGCGGGTTTCCCGGCAGCAGACTTGCAATGCATGGTGTGTTCTCAGAGGGGCTTGGGACCCCACAGCAGTGACAGGACTGGTCTCCCAGGTTCAGCTCCTGGATCTGGCCTTCTGCAGCCACCTGGTTCCTGCCACCCTAGCGGCAGCTGCCCCTGTACCTGCTGCCACATCTCTGTGTCCCTGCTCCTCTCACCCAGGACATGACCCCCTCCCTCCCCCAAGACTGTCGGTTACTTGACCAGCTCTGAGCATCACAGCCACATCGGCCTCATGCCCCAGGGGATGTTGTCGTAGACAGGAGCTGTTGATGAATGAATTAGAACCTGACTGTCCCTTCCTTGTTTCCGTCAGCACGCTGTCAAACTGGGCATACGAATTTGACAAGTGGGCCCCCTCTGTGGTGAAGGTGTCCTACAAGGTAGGTCACAGCCTGAAGGGATGGACGTACATGAGGGCAGGGTAGGAGTGGGAAATACAGATGAGCGAAGAGGGAAGTCCGCTTGCATGAGTGGTGTGATGCATATGCACCCGTTTTCCTATGTTGTACTCATGGGATCGTGCTGGTCATGCAGGGTTTGGATCATTTATTTATTTCCGAGTAATGCGTTTGTAAATGATGCTGTGCAGTCAATTCGTGGAATCTGGTGACATCAGTGCTTTCCCTGGAAGGTTTCGTTATTGTCACCTGAGCTTTGGTTAAAACCCATTCATGTAGGATGCCTTAACGAGTATACCCGTGATCTCTAGGACATGGTACTTGGGGGCCCTGCCTAGCTCGATTCACCCCATGAGGTAGAGACTAATTGTGCCTATTATCTTAGTGGGGAAACTGAGGCAGAGAGGGCAGCCCTCATGCAGCCAGGTTGTGTCCCTGCCTGCCAGGCTCTTGGGTCCAGGCGCTTTGCCCTGTGTTGTGTGGCTCTCTGCCACATGGTGGGGAGGAGGGGGTCCCAACACCAGGAACAGTGTGTGCAGGGAGAACTTGGTGCAGTTAAGGAGCTAAGAATAGTTCTGCCAGCAAGAGCTTATGGGACCCACTAAAGTTCAGTCAGCCTAGAATGTGAGCCTAGAGAAAGCACCATGTTTATACCCTGGGGCCCTGGTCACATGGGTCAGGCGTTTGGAACTGGGGAGGGACAGGGCAGGTTTGCTAATTGGGGAGAAGCTGGAGCTACATTAGGGAGTGGTCAGCTGGGCCACACTCACATGGGAAGCCTTGAGGCAGCGGCCTGGTTTCCAGCCAGGAGGCCGAAGAGGAGCCCTGGGAAGAGGAGGGAGCTGATTGGCCACGGACACCGGGACAGATATAGTGTGGACAGCAAGCTTCCCAGAGCCCCCGGGCTGCCTGTGGCCCGCATATCTTTCTCCCCTTCCCTGCAGTTGGCGCTCTGCATGTCAGCGGGGGAGGCCTCTCCACGGCAGCCCCCATGGCCCCCGGAGGCTTGAGTCGTGCATGTTTCTCTCCCACACAGGGTTCTCCAGCAGCCAGGCGTGCTTTCGTCCCCCAGCTCCGGAGTGGCAAGTTCAACGTCTTGCTAACGACTTACGAGTACATCATTAAGGACAAGCACATCCTTGCAAAGGTAGCATGTCCTTGTGTAAAACACACCAAGCCCCCTGTGGCCACGTGGTGTCGGTGAACATGTGATCCAGGGTTATCCTATGTATGTCACGGAGACCAGCTCCTCAGAGCTTCTGCCCCAAGAGCTTCGTTACATTCGGTGTCTCCCAGCCCGCCAGCCCTACCTTTGTCGTGCCTGGCAGGGCTGTGGTGAGGCCGGCCTGTCTCTGCCTCTAGAGGCCTTGGCCCTCCACCCTTGCTAGCTGTCCTCCCCCACCACAGTGCTCAGGACACCAGCCCGCCAAGCAGGTAGGATTTCGGCATTCAGGGCTAAGACTCTGAGGCCCTTGGTGTTCTGTCGGCTGTGGGCTCCTGGGCTGGAACACGTTTGGTGGGGCTTATGCAGGACTAGGAGCCTCTTAACTGGCAGAGTTGTGACGTCAGACCATCAGTGAATCACTGAGACCATGCCTTGACCCAGATATAAAATAGACATAGTTCCTTGCCTGTAAAAAGGCCATTTTCCTGGTTTGAAGGCTGAAGATGATGCATCTGTTCTGACCATTAACCATCTGGTAGAGAAAAGGTCGAGTGGTCGTTTTTTGACCCAGGGCTGGATGTGTTCACAAGTCACCTCTAAGGGCTTGGTCATTGTGATGATTTGGGGTGCTTCATATCCATTTCTAAGCTTACAGGTAAGGGAACAGAGGCCCAGGGATCTGGGGTCTAGTGAGCAGGCTCTTCCCCTCAACTTGTGGTGCAGGTACACCCCTCTGATGTAGGGCAAAGCCTGGCCCATCCCAGGCCCAAGAACGAGGCTCTGAAAATCCTTTTCTGACAGCGTCATTAATGAATGTCAAGGCCAAGCGACAGGGACTCCTCACGGGAGATGCTGTCTTGCCCTTTTCACTCTGGGCACCTGACATGTACCGCCTCACCCAGGCCTCATTGTGCCTGCAGGCAGTGGAAGCTGAGGCACAGAGCAGTTATGAGGCTCATCATGGGGTTCTGCAGACTTAAACCATGATTCAGACCTGGGGCTCCTGCCTGCATACTCATGCTCACCGTGAGGATCCACATCTAGCCTGTGTCTGTTGGTCCTGGGCACGGCCCCAGCCCCTCAGGGTTCACAGTCCAAACTTACCTGTTGCCACTCCTATTTTTAGAGGCACAGCCTGATGCTTGGAAAATGTACCCGCTTCTGAGCCACATTCCCTGTAGACCCCCCACCCAGGCCCCTCTCTAATCAGTGAGGGGGGTGTTATTTGGAGGATTTTTCTGGGCTACAGACAAGCATGTAATTTGGGGGGAAACCAGAGGACTGTTGTGCAGCTTGCATTGTTCACCCGACAGTAGGTCAAGGGCGTGTCTCCTGTGTGTCTGTCTGCACGCCATGCTTCACAGGGGCGGTATTGTGTGGCTCTCACATGGTGAGCCGGTCCCTTTTGTCAGCGGACCTTGTCACGCTCAGGTTCTTCACCTGAATGTGCTGTTCCATCTGTAGACTCACCTAACGGTGGGGAGATTCTAGCTAAGGTGGGGGCATCCCCGCTGCTGCCCCTCCCCTGACGGCTTGCTCTTGGGCCCACAGATCCGTTGGAAGTACATGATCGTTGACGAAGGCCACCGAATGAAGAACCACCACTGCAAGCTGACACAGGTCCTCAACACTCACTACGTGGCCCCACGCCGCCTGCTGCTGACAGGCACACCGCTGCAGAACAAGCTTCCCGAGCTCTGGGCGCTCCTCAACTTCCTGCTGCCTACCATCTTCAAGAGCTGCAGCACCTTCGAGCAGTGGTTCAACGCACCCTTCGCCATGACCGGAGAAAAGGTGTGTGCGCGTGGCTGGCTGCCTGCCGGCGGTAGGCCAGGGAGGGGAGCCGTGGGCGCGGGCCTTCCATAGAGGAACTGGTCCCAAGTGGTCAGGGCCAGGCTCAGCTGGCTGCTTTCAGGTGTATACTGAGTGCCCGGGGCTGCAGGCCATGTCTTCACGGAGCAAGGCCGCCTTACCGAGACTGATGGGCAGAGATAGAGAGCGAACTCTGGGGAGTCTCTTGGGGCTTCCCTGACCCAGTGCCTCAGGCACAGGGAGGGCACGGCAAGGAATTTGGCTCTGAGGTAGCTGTGGGGCTGGCAGGGCACAGCTGGAGGTCCCCAGGGTCCTGTGGGTCCCTCTAGAGAGTTCACATTTCACCCTAAGGGCAGCAGGAGGCTCAGAAAGTTTCAGTCAAAGGATCAACATGGTCAGATTCTGTATATTTTGTTTTTAAAGAGTGCTGTGACCAGTGTCTCTCGATGTCTGTATGGCCGTGGGTGGCATCGTCAGCCTGAAAACCAGACTATGGCACGTTGGCCGTTGGGGGGCAGGTCTTTATCTGCTTGATGAAGTCCCCAAGCTGGATCCCATTGTGAGCCCCCTGTGCTGTTCGGCTTTGAGGGGGTTTGTGGGCAGGTCGTGTTTTCTGTTGAAGGAGGCTGAGAGGCTGGAGCCTGGTGACTGAGGAACTGGGCACAGTTGCAGAGATTGGGGGTTGATGAGGAGTGTCACTGCCTACGGTGGCTGGGCCGCCGCTCTCTCCGGCCCCTGCAGCTAGTTCCTGACTGTAAGGTCCTCTGTAGGCAGGTCCAGGCCAGCTGAGGCCACCTTAGTGTCATCGGCGAGGTACGTTCTCCTTGGCACCGTGGAGACAGAAACCCATCTGAAGGAGAAACCGTGCCTTTTCCAAGAGTCTCCAAAGGGGAGCGCCCAGTCTTCAGACTTCCAGGATCCTCATCCTAAGCAAATGTTCTTATTTTGTTTATTTTCAAATTTAGCAAAAGTTCTAAAGCTCTACTGAGAGATGATCAGGGGACCCAGAGAAGATAAGTTTAAGTGTGGTCTGTTTGACTCTTTTTTAATTTTTAAAAGTTTAACTTCTTAGCAGAGAATCAGACACCTTGGGAGAGCAGAGTTTCTTTCGCTCTGTCCCTGCCAGGCTGAAAGGAGAGGATTTGGGGCTCCCAGTGACAGCCCCCCACGAAGACCACCCATTTCACACCCAGCGGTTCTATAAACGTGGTGTTTCTCCACCTATCGTTTGGATGTGTTGGCAGGTTTCCAGACATGCGTTTATATTTCTCTTGGGGAAAGAACCAAGTATCCTGTGTGTTTTTTTTCATGAGGCCTCCGGGGCGTGGTTCCCTGGAGCCTTGGGTTCTATACTCTAAGAATTCCGTGGAAGGTCCCAGGTCCCTGCAGTTGTCTAAAGGAACAGGGTGCCCCACCAAGCCCCATAAAGCGTAAGGCAGTCTGACATGGAGGTGCTGAGGACAAGACAACTCTAGATGACCCTGCATACCCTTCTCCGCATCCCCAGCTCCTTCCTTTGGAGGTAACCTTGGTTTACTTGTCTCATGGGGGTGCCAGGTGGACCTGAACGAGGAGGAGACGATTCTCATCATTCGTCGTCTCCACAAAGTGCTGCGGCCCTTTCTGCTCCGGCGGCTCAAGAAGGAAGTCGAAGCCCAGTTGCCTGAGAAGGTAATGGATTGTTTGGAGTGGATGAAGCTGAGGTGTGGTGTCATGCTGGGGGCTTTCCCGGGGTGGGCCCGGTCGAGTGGCACTCCAGTGGTCCATGCTGTATTCTCTCGTGGCCCTGGTCTTCAGCTTTGTCGTGTCCCTGTGATGTGAGGATGGCCACTCACACGCGCTGGCTCTGTCACGTGGAGGCAGGTGCAGCTTTGAGCAGGGAAACCCCTCTCTTGTCTGTGGGCCCGATGCCTGTGGGCGGGTCCCGTCCGACCACATCCGGCAGCGCTTAGTGACTCTGGACTGCCCGGGCGCCCACTCACACCATAGGATGGCTCTGGCTTCTCGCTCGGGAACCCAGCCCCCCGGCTGCCCCCCCAGGACGCCCTCCCCTCCCCCTGTCGGGCACGCAGTACTTGCCCTTTGGTTCCCAGTGGGCTGTAGAGGAGCTTGGAGAAGGTAGCCAAGTCGCCCCTTCAGGCCCAGGACGTCCCTTCTACGTTTCTCTGTCCCACTGCACCTACCATAGCCCGCCTCCCCTTGTTCCCTGACTGTGGGGGCTCCTCACCATCATCCCCGTGTGCCCTCTTCTGAGCACACACACATCCTGGGATCCAGGGTACCTCTGAGAGGCTGAGACCGGAGATGGCCCTGGGCTGGGCGTTTGGCTCAGGGAGTCTCTGCTCTGACTGGTGATGCGTGTCCCCTGCAGGTGGAATACGTCATCAAGTGTGACATGTCCGCCCTACAGCGCGTGCTCTACCGGCACATGCAGGCCAAGGGGGTGCTGCTCACCGACGGCTCCGAGAAGGACAAGAAGGTTCGCTATGGGCCCCTCCCCTTCCCCGTCTGGATGCCCAAGGCCGGTGGGGGGGGGTTCGAGCACCCTGTCATCATCAGGGCCTTCCGCCTCCTTGGAGTTTACTGGGGAGGTCAAGACCTGACCTGTGATGATCACAAGGGCATCACAGCTATTGTTAAATCATAGCTGATGGGAACAGCCTCGTCCAGTAAGGCTGACAGTTGAGGGGCTAATGGCCCATCTGCAGGGAGTCCCCTAAGACCCTCCCAGTCTGTCACTGTCTGGTGTCCTCGGCTTATGAATTGCTGGCCTCCTGCAGATGCATCCATCAACAGGGTGGAGCCCAGCAGGACCTCCAGCAGAGTTAGAATGTTCTCAGGAGCCTCACCTTCCCAGCTGGGAAAAAGCTGACTCAACAGCCATGGCCACTAAGCCCCTTCACCTTATTACTAAGTGAGGCTGAGGTGATATGGAATGAGGGCTGGGCAGGCTGCCGTCTCCTGGGACCACTCTGAGGTCCCAGACCCCACCCACCCCAGCTCCCCTCATCAGGACAGAAATGTCCTCCCAGGTACCTTGATTCTACACCCCATGCCTCGGGCTTGGCCCCGCCTCCCCATGTCTCCATGTGTTCCTTGGGCCCTTTCTTACCTGAGCAGGTGCCGCAGCGTGTTTCCTGGATTGCTTCTCGGCCCGCAGCCAGCACCCACCCCCACGTTCTTCCTTCTCTCTGTAGCCAGAAATCTTCCTAAGTTGTCATGGCCCATCTGGCTGCAGCCCCACAGGGACTCCCCACAATGCCCACAGCCAAGGCCAATGTTAGTCCTTCAGCCTCAGCCGTTTACCAGTCTTCCTTCACTTCTGTCCTGCAGCCCCTTCCAGCCAGCCCCTCCCACGTGCCAGGCCGTCTCTGCTCCCCCAGAGTTGGCTTCGAGCCCTCTGTGCCTCCACAGGAGCTAGCCCCTCACTCCCAATTACTCTGCCACAGGCCAAACCTGCCCTGAGGTGTCCCCTTCTGTAGTCCTCCTCCCACCCCACCCCCAACCCCGCCCTGGGAGCAAGACCCAGTACAGAGCCTCTGTTCTGCCTCCCCAGGGCAAAGGCGGCACCAAGACCCTGATGAACACCATCATGCAGCTGCGGAAGATCTGCAACCATCCGTACATGTTCCAGCACATCGAGGTGAGCATCGCCAGGGACAGCAGGCCCTCGCTTCTCCCAGAGACATCTGTCTGTACAGAGCCCTGACGCAGAGCTAGGGCGTCTCTCTTTATGACGGCTTTTTGTAAAAGTACTTTTTAATAATTTAAATAGGTAATGCCTATATACTGTTTCACTATTGATTTTCTGTTTATTAGTGTTCATTGTAAAGAATCCAAACAATGTAGGAAAATACATGATGGAAATGAAAGCTTCAGAAAGTGTGCCCTCAGACAGCCACAGAAAGCATTCGAAGACTCTTCTCTGGGGTTACTTTTCCTACCTGAGAAGGTCCTGCTGTCTCTGCTGCTTGGCACACTAGCTTTTCCCACTCAGTGACATGGGGGGCTGTTCCTGGTTTGGAGCATCGAGAGCAACCTTCCTTGTCATGAAGTCTCTGGGTCAGAACTTTTTTGGGCCACGATACCCTATGAGAGTCCGGATTCTTGCTTCTGAATTGCACATGTATGTCAGTACTTTCTGTGTGAAGTCTCGGGATCTCTGCAAATCCCTTGATGTCCCTGGGATTCCATCCCGGCACTCCAAGGATGGTCTCAGATACACACTGTCCTCGTGCACTCATTTCGTGGTTAACAGTGGTCTATCGTGACTGACTTTTCTTGGTTGGAGAAGCCTGAGGGAAGGGACGTCGACCGGATGGAAAAGCAGTGTGCAGCGTCCGTATTTGGCCCCCGAGCCACCTCAGAGCCACTGTGGATCGCTGAGCACCAGTGTGGGGGCTCCGGGGTGTGGGGGCTCCGGGGTGTGGGGCTGGGTGGCCTCTTCCTGCCCCGTGCTGACCTATCTCTCATTCTGTTGCAGGAGTCCTTCTCCGAGCACTTGGGGTTTACCGGTGGCATCGTGCAAGGGTGAGAAGCTTCCCAGTGAAGGGGGTGGGCACGCTGTCCACCTGAAGGTCTTTTTCACTTCTTGATTGGCTTTATTGCTCTTGTGACATTTGTCCAATTTCAGAGGCACTGTATTCATGGCAGAAAATTTAGAAAATAGAGACAAACCGAAGAAGGGAATAGAAATCCTCCATTAATCTTGAGAGGCAGACCTGGCTTCTAGGCCCCACAGCGCCACATCCGGGCTCTGTGACACAGCCTTCTTAATCATTCTGAGCCTAAACTCTGCTAAGAGAGATGATATCCAATCCACCTTGTCATGGGTGTTTTTTTCCAGCATTTTTTTTTAAAGATTTTATTTATTTGAGGGAGAGAGCGAACGCACACGAGCAGGGGGAGGGGGAGAGGGATAAGGGTCCTGGCATCATAACCTGAGCCGAAGGCAGACACTTGACCAGCTGAGCCATCAAGGCGCCCCTCCAGCATAGATGATGCAACCCAGGCTTCCTTAATCCCTGGTGCTGGAGGTGGGTACCCTGGCTAGGTTTCATCATTGCAAACAGCCTTGCTCTAGAGCTGAGGCCACCAGCAGTTCTCTGAGCTAGTAAATGGTTTTGAAGAACAGAGGCACCAAATAAAAGATCAAAAAGTTCTTTTGCTATATTTTTTTTATACCAAATTGCATCATGGGGGGCTCACAGACCTGGGTTCGAGTCCTGGCCCTGGCACATCAGCAGCCATATCACACTGTCCCCCCAGCCTCAGTCTGCACAGCTGTAAGCCGGGGGTTGTTGACTAGAGGGAATGAGAAGCTCCAGTGGCCCTTAACCCTATGTGAGGCGCTGGTGGGCACTCTCCAGTGTGTGCCTTTGCTCCTGGAGGTTCTCTCGTGGACTAGGGAGGAGTCCTCACTTCCTGTTGTCCCAGCATGATTGCTGATAGCATCTCTTCTCATTCTTAAAAGTATCTAAGTTGGATGACAATCACATGCTCACCTTTGACCAAGAATGGCCTTGAGCATATTTTAGTTGGGTTGAAATGGCTTTGCTGAAACTTCATGGAGGTCAGAGGGTCTGCTTATGAAGCCACTTCTGTGCCCTTGACCCGTGATGAGCAGCCTGCCTAGGCACCCAGGTCAGCCCCGAGATGGGAGGTACGCTTCCTCTCCTGCCTATCTGCAAAGTGCCCTTGCTAACATCGTGTTCTTCTTCCACTCCCTGCTCACCAGGCTGGACCTGTACCGAGCCTCGGGGAAGTTTGAGCTTCTCGATAGGATTCTTCCCAAACTCCGTGCCACCAACCACAAAGTGCTGCTGTTCTGTCAGATGACCTCCCTCATGACGATCATGGAAGATTATTTTGCGTATCGCGGTTTTAAATACCTCAGGCTTGATGGTGAGTATGCCCAAGAGAGATGTTTGTGGAGGGACTTGTTATCTACAACGGCCAAAGCTTCTGGCCGGTGTACCCTCCTTCACGAGGCAGGGCAAGGCCCGGAGACTAGATCTAGCATCAGGAGGGGGCGTAGCACGTTCAGGGACACAGGCTTGCAGGACTGGGAGGGAGGACTCTGCAAGTATCATGACTGGATCAGAGCCTGTGGTCTAGGAGAGTGGCCAACCTGGATCTGACACCCAGGTCTCCTGAACATGAGGCCTATTGTCTTTGCACTACAACTCTGGGTCCAGTGGTTGTGGTGTACTATGCAACAGTTCTCTTTCAGTGGGAAGTGGCAGAAGTCCACATCCCTTGGACATCAGGAAAAAGTATACTGAGCCCCAGGGGTTATTCTTGCTTCAGGTACAGCTGGATCCAGGTGTCTAGATGATGCTGCTGGGGCTTTTCTCAAGCTCTTGGTTCCACTGTCCTCCATCTTGGCTTCATTCTCAGGCATCTTGTCCAGGCTCCCCTTATGTTTATTCAGTGTCCCCAACAGAGGTTGCAGCCCATCTTTTCCCCCAGAGGTCCAGGGGCTGGCTCTCATTAGGTTGCTATGAGGCACGTACACTTTTCTCCACTGCCTCGTGATTGTAGATCTGTCACTGGTCAGGCCTGGAGCTGGAATCAGGCTCATCCGTGCCCAAACCGTGTGCACTGAGGGTAGTGGGTCAGGGGGAGAGTGGAGCTGGTAATGCAGGATGACAGCAGGTTCTCCTGGGGACAGTGCTTAGCTGCGACCCCTGTACTCTCCTGGGAAGTTGTGTGTGTCAAAATCAGGAGTCATTTTTGGTGATGAAATGAAAATTAGTCAGTTAAACTCTGCCTTCAGCTCAGGTCATGATCACAGGGTCCTGGGATCAAGCCCCGCCTCGGGCTCCCTGCTCAGTGGGGAGCCTGCTTCTCCCTCCCCTGCTCCCCCTCCTTGTGCTCGCTCTCTCTCTCTGTCAAATAAATTAAAAAACCTAAAACATAAAAAAAAATGAAAATTAAATGCTTCCAACCACTTGCCCAACCATCATGACGAATAGCACGGAGACCCGATGCCCACAGGAGCCTGGGCTCCAGGCATGCCCTCCAGCTGCCCCTTTCGGAGGAAGGGCTGAGGCCTGGAGCAGGGAACAGGCAGGCCCATGCTAAAGGGCCCACTGCCCCGATGTCTAGCCCGCACCCTCACTCTCACTGCTCTGACGGTGGAAGCCGTCACACGGGAGCCCCAGGGAGGAGGGTGCTAAGTGAGATGGTGACAGCATGCTGGACATGTGGTCTGACACATGTCGATTGGCCAGTGAGGCCCTAGAGGAAGTCCCCCCTCTCTTTCCAACTGTAAGAGTGCACGGACTCACCAGAAGAGTGAGCTTCGGAGCCACTGGCTTGAACACAGTTAAGTCAGTAGCTTCTTTCCCACAGCTTCTCAGAGCTTTTATTGAAGCTCATTGTCCAGTGCCTTTCTCTGGCAGGATGCCCCAAATGTCTGCACCCTCATTTGTCTTGCTGTGCATCTGGTGGGACTGTGGTTTCACAGACTACAGACCTGTGGTTGCTGGGCTGATAGCCTGTCGGTCTCTGGCCTCCTCGCCCTCACCCACAGCCTGCCCTTTGTGCCCATCTTGCCTTCTGTCAGCCTCGTCTTAGAGTTCCGTCCAGGGCCACCTTTACAAGCGCAAATGACAGTGTGTGTCTCCCTGTGTCCCTGCCTCCTTCTGGGGCCTCCTTCCCACTCCTTGGAGACTGAAAACTGCACCCCTATCAACGGGATGGCCAGGCCTTGTGCGCACTGGGCCTTGTCTGTGTCACGGTGCCAACCCTCCCGAGAAGCTGTAGGTAGAGAGCATATTCACTCCTGCCCCAAGAGGTGTTCTTTCGCCCCATTTCTTTCCTTGTCCTCCATGGTGAGGAGAGGACTTTTGGTGCACTTGGCCACAGCTACACAGTATCCACATGGTCACAGAGCAACGGCAAAGGACAGAGAAAGTAGGGGCTCAGCAACATGTTGTAAGATGGAACCTTCCACCGTCAGAGCAGTGAGAGTGAGGGTGCGGGCTAGACATCGGGGCAGTGGGCCCTTTAGCATGGGCCTGCCTGTTCCCTGCTCCAGGCCTCAGCCCTTCCTCCGAAAGGGGCAGCTGGGGGGCATGCCTGGAGCCCAGGCTCCTGTGGGCATCGGGTCTCCGTGCTATTCGTCATGATGGTTGGGCAAGTGGTTGGAAGCATTTAATTTTCATTTTTTTTTATGTTTTAGGTTTTTTAATTTATTTGACAGAGAGAGAGAGCGAGCACAAGGAGGGGGAGTAGGGGAGGGAGAAGCAGGCTCCCCACTGAGCAGGGAGCCCGAGGCGGGGCTTGATCCCAGGACCCTGTGATCGTGACCTGAGCTGAAGGCAGAGTTTAACTGACTAATTTTCATTTCATCACCAAAAATGACTCCTGATTTTGCCAAAAGCACTTTGCTCTGAGCTGGCAGTGACCCAAGGAGCTTAGGTGCCCCTCTGGTGCTCACGTGTCATGGATGGTCACATGAGAGTCCCTGTGACTCCAGGAAGAGGGAAGCTATTCCTGCTTGCAGGGAAGAGTCCCTGTTGTAAGGCACCCATGTGCTTGCCTGTAGAAGATTCTCTGTGACTAGAGAAACCCACTGCAGTGTGATTGAGGCAGGCACCAGCCCTCTGGCCAGTCCCTCGTTCCAGGCACCGTGCCTGGGCACCCACCCCGTGTCGTGCTCACATCGGGCCCGTTTGACTCCGAGGTGACTCGTGGCCTGTTGGGGCTCCTTTTCATCTGGGGTGGGGGGTGTGGCATTCGCTCGTGTTCACCGTAAACCTGAATTGCTCACTCATCGCAGCTCAGGCATACGTGTGGAGCGACTATAGGGTTGGCCCAGGAGGCCTCCATGGGACGTGTGCGGGCACTGTCTCCGCCCTGGAGCAGGTGTTCTCTGTGTCTCCTCGCCATCGCCCCCCACCCTGCCCTGCGTGGTCCCCCCTGCTGACAGCCTTCTCCCTGCGCTCTGCAGGAACGACAAAAGCGGAGGACCGGGGCATGCTGCTGAAAACCTTCAACGAGCCCGGCTCCGAGTACTTTATCTTCCTACTCAGCACCCGCGCCGGGGGGCTCGGGCTAAACCTCCAGTCGGCCGACACTGTGATCATCTTCGACAGTGACTGGAACCCCCACCAGGTAAGGCTGGGCTGGCCCCCTGGTGGGGCAGGGAGGACTGGAGACTCCCCGGAGACCCTTTCCCATCCCGAGTGCCCGGCGGCACCCATGGCTGCTAAGGCCTTTGTAGAGAAGCCCCGACCATATTCATTTTCCTTTGTCTTAAAACACCACTTTTTGCTTTTATTATGAAAAAAATACTCCCATTTCTATTAAAAAAAAAAAAAATCCTGGTTTTAAGTAAATGTGTAGAATGCCCCAGTCTTACCAGCCGTCAGTGATTGTCACTTTTTTTTGTGATCCAAGCCTTCCAGGCCATGTTCTTCGTGAGCTCTCACACGCTTGTGCTTTTAAAACTTTGGGGGCATGTTTTTACACTGCTGCTCTTATTTTGTATCTATATGCCCTATTCAGGGCTCCATGCCGGTTACAGGAAGTGGTATTTGATAGATATGGCGATTTTAAAGTGAGTTTCTAACTTTTTCTGATGTTTCATTATAAAAGTAATAGTCTTTTTTAACGCAGATATCAATAACTCGGTGTAAACCGAAGAGTCCATGTCCCCCCCACACCAGTCCCGCTGTTTCTGACCACGAGCCAGCGTGTAGCTGTAGGCACACACCTGTGTTCTGGTTTTGATAGAAACACAGCGTGTTCTAGCACGTGTCCTTCCCTCCAGCAGCTGGTGTGTTTGTCCTCTCGGGGCAGGCTCACTGGGACTCCACCCAGCCATCTCCTCAGCTGCCAGGTGTCTGGGCATATGGTGGCCTCGAGACTCAACTCAAACCTCACTGAGCAGGCATCTGGGTTTTGTTTCTCAGCGTGACTGCTTAGGGAGCTCTCTTGTCCCTTCCTTGGAGTGTTTGTACAAGGACTCACCAGTCAACCCTGAGACCTGGGATTGCTTGGCCCACGGGCATGTCCTCTGTACATTCTGGTCACCTCTGCCCAAGTGGCCTCCCGCAGGCTGCCCCAGGTTTCTCCCACCTACGGTATGAGCATGTCCTTCCCCACAGCCTGGAGGCACTAGTGTGTGGATGGTAGTCCATCTGATGGGCAGATGCTCAGGTTGGTTACTAGCGTCCCTTTCTACCTTCAGCCTGGGGCGTAGTTCTCACCGAGACCTCTGTGACCAGCCAGTTTCCCGAGATGTGGTTGTGGTGTGCTGTCCCCGTCGGCAGGCAGGCAGTTGGCAGAGGTCCCCCTGGGGCACGTGAGCCAGTGCTTGGCAGCACTGCCAGGAAGCATGCTGGCCGAGCCAGGGAGCTCAGCTATGGACACAAGGCGCTCCCAGCCCCCCACCAGGTGTGGCCTCTGCCGAACCCGTGGGGTGTGAATCTGCTCCGGGCCCGGATGCAGGGTTTCGTGGGAACCCTCCTGATTCGCAGCTGGGGATGATGATACAGTTAGTGTTGGCAGCCACAGCTACCATTTGATCAGAGCTTGCTCCACAGCACACTCTGGGCTGAGTATATGGTGCCATTTAGCTCCTCGCCCCTCACAGTCACCAGAAGGGCCTGTCAAACAGAGTGAGTCCTGAGGCTCATAGAGGTTGTGCCTCGGCTTGGGCTGCACAGCAGGGAAGGAGCAGGGCCAACACCCAAGCCAGGCATTGGCCAAGATGCTGTCCGGCTTCGGCCCTGTCCTGTGAATGGGTGCCCTTAACTGCAGTACGGCCTTCCCAAGCGCCGGGGCCCTCCTGGGGTAGGTGAGGGGACCGTGCAGCTGTGACATGAGCTCCTTGGGAGTATAACGGCCCAGGACTTGCCCTCCAGATTGCACTGTGCCCTGGAGTACCTGTAGAATCCCAGTAAGATGGGAAGGGACGATGGGGGATCGTCATCCTGGCACAGACTCCAGGTTGCGTTCCGGGGCTCCCAGCTCAAGAAGCTGCTGGTCAGGGCAGGCAGAAGGGCCCGGCAGGAGGAGGCAGGCACACAAGAACGGGAAGGCCTTTCCCGCCGTCACTGCGAGGCTGACTGCCTCTTATATCTCCGCAGAGCTGGGTCGGGACTGACCTGCCTCTCTTCCTCTAGGACCTGCAAGCCCAGGACCGCGCCCACCGCATCGGGCAGCAGAACGAGGTACGGGTGCTCCGTCTCTGCACGGTCAACAGTGTAGAGGAGAAGATTCTGGCCGCCGCCAAGTACAAGCTCAATGTTGACCAGAAGGTGATCCAGGCTGGCATGTTTGACCAGAAGTCCTCCAGCCACGAGAGGCGCGCCTTCCTGCAGGCCATCCTTGAGCACGAGGAGCAGGACGAGGTGAGGGCAGCACCAGCCCCAACCCCCTCCCCGGCGTGAGTGGTGGACGCATGAGCGGCTTTCATTTTTGTTTTTTTACCTTTTTTGCACTCTTATTTTTTTTGCATCCCTTTGGAGTAAAGGGAGTGTGGGCTGAAAGGAAAGAGGATGAGTACTTGCTTTTTCTTTGAAGTGGTTTTTTTTTTCTAAACTGCTGGTGAAAGACGCCGGATTGACAGCCCTGGAGACTGAAGTCCTCTATTTATCCACAGAGCAGACACTGCAGCACGGGCAGCGGCAGTGCCAGCTTCGCCCACACTGCCCCTCCGCCAGCGGGCGTCAACCCCGACTTGGAGGAGCCACCTCTAAAGGTGAGAGGGGTAGTTCAGTCTCCATGCCCATTCAATCCTCGGCTTCTCGGCTGAGACGGCCAGCAAGGGCCCTGATCCCACGGAGCGTGCGTGTGCGTGTGCGTGTGTGTGCCTCTCGCTGCCGTGTGGGTCCCCATCCACCGCAGCCGGCCTGGGACCGCCAGCTCATTGCCCATGGACTGCCGCCGCTCGCCTCCGAGCCCGGCCGCCGCCCAGCCCGGCCTCCCCGCACTCGAACTAAACGTGTGAAACCTTCTAGGAAGAAGACGAAGTGCCCGACGACGAGACTGTGAACCAGATGATTGCCCGGCATGAGGAGGAATTTGACCTGTTCATGGTAGGTACATCTCGTGGGGTGCTCTGAAGGCTTCGCGCGCCCCACCCTATTGACATCAAGTAGAACGAAACAGCTTAGTCAAATAAGTCGGAACTTCTCGGGGACGGGGGTGTCCTGGCGGGTCTTGGGGCTGGGTCCTCTCTCAGGGGGGCCCCATGCTGCCTCCCAGCTGACCCATCTTTCTCCCGTGGTCCCCTAAGAGTATTGCAGCAACAGTGGGACACACAGACACCCCCATCCCATGTGTGACCCTCAGTCTTGCTGAATGCCTGTCCTCCTGAGTGTTTCGTCCTTGAGACTCCCTTTCAGAGGGAGTTAACGCCGTCCCAGGCCTGTGATCAGTCACAGGTGCCCCTTAGCTCTGGGTAGAAAACGCAAGTCAGCATGGAGTCAGAGTGTGGACCCTTGGCCCCTCTTCTGCGCCCTTCCCATCTTTTCTGGAAGTCTCTGCTCCTGAGGCGGAGCCCCTCGCGAGGGTCTGCTGTTGGGGCCAGAAGCCTCAGAATTGCCGTTGAGCTGCCTGGCGGCAGTGGCGCCCGAGGCTTAAAGCCTCCCTTGCCCCACGTGCCCTGTGTGCCCCCAGCTCTCCCTGTGCTCACGCCTCTCTCCCTCTGTCCCCTGCCCTGCACCCCCCAGCGCATGGACCTGGACCGCAGGCGCGAGGAGGCCCGAAACCCCAAGCGGAAGCCGCGCCTGATGGAGGAAGACGAGCTCCCCTCGTGGATCATCAAGGACGATGCTGAGGTGGAACGGCTGACCTGTGAGGAGGAAGAGGAGAAAATGTTCGGTCGCGGCTCCCGCCACCGCAAGGAGGTGGACTACAGCGACTCGCTGACGGAGAAGCAGTGGCTCAAGGTACATGCTGGAGAGGGCCGGCCAGGGGCAGGGTCGGGAGAGCAGAGATTCAGCTGCTGCGCTGTGGGGCTCATCCAAAACACGAGCGGGTTCCCTTTGGCCATTCTTGGTTTTCGTTAACCACAGCGACACCTCTGATACAGGGCCAGCTCGCTCCGGTCCTCCTGACCACTAGCACGGGAGGTTTACTTGAGGTTCAGGTACAGCACTGCCGCTCTCAGCTTGGTGTGCTCTTCCGAGGGCCTGGCAGTGGGAAACAGTGATGGGTCAGAGGGTGACCTGCCCTCCCACGTGGGTGGGAGTGCCAGCGGGGGTCAGACAGCCTCCCTTGGGGCACATCGACCCCAGAGCTGGACCCCTCACCCAGGTCCCTGGCAGCAACAGGTGTAGGCGGCTAAGTCAGGGCCGTGGGCGTCTGGTGGGCGCACTGGGATTATGGGGACTCATCAGGCCCTTCCCCATGCTCGGGGCTCTGAATGCAGAGGTCGTGACCGGGAATCCAGCCCTGAAGTTTCATAAAAATGTCCATGAGGCAACCCTTCCCAGAAGGCAGGTGGTGGCGTTCAGCTGTGCCCAGCTTATTGGCACACCCCAGAACGAACAATGTGGCCTGCCTAGGCCTCTGGTCACACTCCCTGGGGTTCCTCTTGATTGACTGCAGCCCCAGTGCCCCCTCAGTCCACGAGGTTAGGCAGCCCTGGCCCTGTCCTAAAAGCTCAGAACCACCCAGACTAGTGAGCTTGCTGGCTCAGCTGTGCTCTTGAGGGAGCCGCTGAAACGTGCCAGGGAACCAGTGACCCTCGGGTGGGGCAGGTGCTTGTCCTGCTTCTCACCCGTCGGCCCCGAGCTCCAGGCGATGGAACGTAGGCCCGAACGCAGGTGGGAAGAGCTCCCGTGGCTCTGCATTTTTGAGACACAGATACCTTTTAAAAACAATTGCCTGTGTGCTAATAATGTTTTGTGCACGTTCTGCTCTTTTCTTTTTTAATATAATTTACATAACACTGCATTCAATCATGGACAATTCAGTAGTTTTTAGCGTATTCAGCGTTGTGTGGTGATCACCACAAATGAGCATTAGAACATTCTCGTCACCTCAGAAAGAAGCCCTGTCCTCTTCAGCTCTCTTCCTGTCCCTTTATTCCCCCTAAATTTTGTTCTAAGCATTTCATGTAAATAGAGGCATGTGTCCTCCCTTTGGCGACTGGCTTCTGGCAATAGGCAAAATATTTAGTAGTAGGCAAGGTTTATCTGTGTGGTAGCAAGTACCCTTCCTTCTCAAGGCTGAGTAATGCTCTGTTGTGCAGATAGACCACACTGTGGGTAATGTCTTTGTTCGTTGGCAGACAGTTGGCCTGTTTTCCACCTCTGGGCTGCTGAGAATAATACTGCCATGAACATTGGTGGACAAGATTTTGGCAGGATATATATTGTGATTTTTATCACGTGAATACCTAGAAGTAGAATTGCTGAATCAAATGGTAATTTTTTAACTTAATCTTTTGGGGAACTGCCAGACTGTTTGCCGCAGCAGCCACACCATTTTACATTCCTGCCAGCAGTGTGTGACATTCCGATGTCTCCATCATCCCACCTGTGTTTGTCACCTGTCCTTCTGACTCCAGCCCTTCTAGCGGGTACGCTGTAGTAACCGTGTTGTGGCTTTTAATTGCATTTCCTTGGTGGCTAATGGTGCTGGGCATCTCCTGAGGTGCTTGTCAGTCATTTGTGTATCTTCTTCAAAACTCTCTTTATTGGATGTGTGATTTGCAGATGTTTTTCTCCTATTCTGTTGCTCACTGTTTCACTTTTTCGATGGTGTCCTTTGAAGCACAAATGTTTTTAATTTTGACGAAGTTTAGTGTATCTGTTTTTTTCCTTCTGCTTGTGCTGTGGTATCATGTCAGAGAATCCACTGAGAAATGTAGGAGCACAGAAATTTACCCCTGTGTTTTCTTTCAAGAGTTTTAGCTTTTGCATTTGGGCCCAGGATCCTTTTTGAGCAGTTTTTTTGTTTTTTTGTTTTTTTGTTTTAAGATTTTCTTTATTTATTTGACAGAGAGAGACACAGCGAGAGAGGGAACACAAGCAGGGGGAGTGGGAGAGGGAGAAGCAGGCTTCCCGCCGAGCAGGGAGCCCGATGCGGGGCTCGATCCCAGGACCCTGGGATCATGACCTGAGCCGAAGGCAGACACTTAACAACTGAGCCACCCAGGCGCCCCCTTTTTGAGCAGTTCTTGTTTAGGACGTGAGGTCAGAGTCCAACGTCGTTCTTTCACAAGCGGATGTCCAGTTTGCCCCAGCTCCGTATGTTGAAAAGACTTTTTTTGCCTCACAGAGCACGTGCTTTTTTTGTAAATGTACTCAGTAAGAGTTTGTGTTAATAAAAAAATACGTTTACCCAAAACAGACACTCTCTTTTCTTAGTGGTGGCCACGTAACTAGGCCCCCTTTTCTGACTCCGGTGCCACACGTACCAAAACTCTTGAGAATGGTGCTAGCACTTGCCCTGCTGGGCTGACCTGTGTGCCTGGGCCTCGGGACCAGAGACCCTAGTGTTGCGTTCTTAGGGTAGCTGTAGCAAGGACCCCAAAGTGGGTGACTTAAAACTATAGCAGTTTAGGGGCGCCTGGGTGGCTCAGTTGGTTAAGGACTGCCTTCGGCTCAGGTCATGATCCTGGAGTCCCGGGATCAAGTCCCACATCGGGCTCCCTGCTCAGCAGGGGGTCTGCTTCTCCCTCTGACCCTCTTCCCTCTCATGCTCTTTATCTCATTCTCTCTCTCAAATAAATAAATAAATAATCTTTAAAAAAACCCCAAAACTATAGCAGTTTATTCTCAGAGTTCTGGAGGTTTGAAGTCTGGAGTCAAAGTTTCAGCAAGGCCTAAGGTTCCAGGGGAGGATCATTCCTCACCTCTTCCAGCTTGTGGTGGCCCTGGCATTCCTTGGCCTGTGGCCACTTCACCCCTATCTGCTCCCGTCTTACATGGCCTGTCCCCCGTGTGTCTTTGTGTCCTTTCCTGTCTCTCATGGGGACATTCTCATTGGAGTTGGGGCTCACCCTGACAGAGGATGACTTCATTTTTGCTCTTTACTTAAACCTGTAAAGATCCTATTTTGAAATAAGATCACATTCTGAAGTTCCAGGTGGACATGAACTTTAGGGGACACTATTCAACCCCCCGTGCCCCAGGGGCTCGCAGTGCACATCCTCCCCCACGCCAGCCTTACAGTCCCTCCTGCCTGCCACACGCCCTTCATGCTGTTCCTTTGGCCTGGGTGCCTTACCCACCCCTACCATTCAGATCTCAGCCTAAGTGCCACCTCCTCTGAGATGCTCCCCTGACCCCCGGCCAGGGCACGTCTGCTCCACCATCAGAACACCACTCACCCTCCCTCCTGGCAGTCAACACGCTTGTCACCATGTCTGCGAGATGTTTGCGTACTGTCTTCCCTCCGTGAGGGGTTTTTTCATGCTGTGTCCTCAGTGCCTGGCCCTATGCTCGCAGTCACAGCTGGTAAATGTGAGATGGACAACCAGAACATCCCTTGGAGCCCTGCCCCAGCTCCCTTTTCTGATTGCAGGCTCCTCTGGCTTCTCCTCTATTTGTGGGGATAAAATGTGCAAACGAGTCCTTATCATTGAGAATGAATCAGTTGGTGTTCAGAAATTAATCTTGTTCACAGTCAGGTCCTTCTGCTCAGCAGTTTCACTACCCGGAGTCTATGTACAAGTAACACGGCTGGCAGTCACGCCATTGGTCCGACTAGCACCCCGCCCCCAAATGGAAACAGCCGAAATGCCCAAGAAAGTCTAAATGAGGGTATGTTGTACAATGAAATACTAAACCAACATCAAAAATTACGTTGCAGAAAAGCGACAGGAAGTACATCCAGGACATAGTAAGCAAAAACGTGAGTCCCGGTACGGCGTGTGGATACGCTGCCATCGCTGTCCTCGGTGCCGCACGCGTACGTGGGAAGGGCCGGGAGAGTCCTGGCTTGGCCGGTGGTGATGGCTGCACACAGTGTGAACATACCTAATGCCCCCGAAGTGCACTCTTAAAAATGGTTAAGTGGTCAGTTTTGTGTTATGTACATCTTGCCACAATTTTTAAGAAAAATGCCGAGGCTCTAGAGCAGAAGTATTAATAGTGTCACCTCCGGGTGGAGGGATTCCAGGGTCCAAGTCTTCGGGCTCCCGTCGGTGGGGATGTGCCTCTTTAATTGGTAAAGAAATGCAACTGTTGATTTGTTAAGGCCAGGCATGGGCAGGGAGCACCTGGGGGGGCAGAGCCAGCCTTTCGTGGCCTCTCGGAACCCGCCTGGGGCCCCCAGCGTGTCCCGCCCTGCCGGGGCCTGCGGGTTTGCGCCGCGGCCTTTGCTTGTCCACCTCGGTGCTGGCTGTCCTATTTTACCACTATTGACCCTGAAGGCCATCGAGGAGGGCACGCTGGAGGAGATCGAAGAGGAGGTCCGGCAGAAGAAATCATCTCGGAAGCGCAAGCGGGACAGCGATGCCGGCTCCTCCACCCCGACCACTAGCACCCGCAGCCGTGACAAGGACGACGAGAGCAAGAAGCAGAAGAAGCGCGGGCGGCCACCCGCCGAGAAGCTCTCCCCAAACCCTCCCAACCTCACCAAGAAGATGAAGAAGATCGTGGACGCTGTGATCAAGTATAAGGACAGGTAAGCCAAGGAGCGCAGCAGGTGGGCGTTGGGGGTCCTCGGAGGTGCCTTGTCTGGCCCTCCGGTCACTGCACACACATTGCTGGCCTGTCTTTGTCTCGGTACGCCTGCTCTCGTGGAACTTACGTTCTGCAAGAGGCAAGCACTCTGTCAACTGTGATGAGAGAGGGAAGAGAAAATGTCGTGGGGAGGTGGAGACGGGGCTGTTTTCAGGGATGGTGACGTTCGAGGGGGAGCCCTGAGTAATGGAGGTCTGGGACCAAGTGCTCCAGCAGAGGCAGGAGCCGGGGGAGAGGTGATGGGTGGGGGGAGGGAGAGGGAGGGACCAGTGCGGTGATGGGCGCCGATCGCATGGCCGGTAGACTGTAGGGAGAGGGCCCGTGTGGCTGGAGCTGAGACAAAGCAGCTTTCCTTCTCTAGACTTTCTACCCTCTCCCCACACTTGGATGACGTGCCAGCCCAATTCCCACCATGGGCCATCACGGGTGGGCTGCTTGTTGCGAAGACTGACCAGGCTCCGCTCCAGGATTTGGGGTCCCTGCCCTCCCAGACACACAAAATAGGAGACTGCAGCAGATCTGTTTGTGGATCACAAGTACCATTTAAATAAGAAAATAACGGTTCTGCCAGGCCCTCCCCGGGAGCATGTGCACGGTGGGCCAGCTGGGGCATGAGGCCTGCACTTTGCTCAGGGCTCGGCTCGTACTGCTCCCCCAGCATCTCAGTCCACTTTCTGGTACATACTGGCCAGTACTAGCTTGATTTTATAGTAACATGTGGCAGTCATTAAGCAAAGTAAGGGTAAATTGTAATCTGTAGGAGGGAAAAGTGTCGAGGTGTAAGCCTCAGTGCATCATTTGAAGAGACTCTTAGCAAGTGTGAAATTCTGGGGACTAGTGATGATTGTAGTACCAAAATAAAAGTTATAAATTGTCCTTAAAAAAAGAATCTTTTATTATTAGAAGAGAAACAAATGACTGAGAAAGGCTTATTTCAGCTCAACCACCCACCCTAAAAATGTGGCATCTGTATTGGAGAAGAAAATACCGAACTGATAGGCAGACTTCATCTTTGAGGCAAATTCCACAAAGAAAAAAGTGGAAGAGTCACAATTATTTGAAATATGGAATGTGCAAAAACCCAATGCAAACGATAGATCCCAGTGTTTTCTTCCCAATTATCTTTTTGCGAGGGAGTCTTAAAATTATCAAAATGAAGAAGACCCTTGAAGATTAGGGGGCAAGGATGGACTTTTTCAAAAGTCATGCTGATCTTTTGGATATCCAAAGCGAGTGAACCTTGACCTTACCCCACACCTTACACATGTGTTAAATTGAAATGGAGACATAAATGTGAAAGGTAAAACAAAGTTCTAGAAGAAGGCATCGATGAAAATCTTCATGGCCTTGATGTGTGCGGAGACTTCCTGAACAGGACACAAGCACCTAAAATTAAGAACATCTTTTCGGGCGCCTGGGTGGCTCAGTTGGTTAAGCGACTGCCTTCAGCTCAGGTCATGATCCTGGAGTCCCGGGATCGAGTCCCACATCGGGCTCCCTGCTCAGCGGGGGGTCTGCTTCTCCCTCTGACCCTCTTCCCTCTCTTGCTATCTGTCTCTAATTCTCTATCAAATAAATAAATAAAATAAAATCTTTAAAAAAATAAAAAGAACATCTTTTCATCCAAGGACACCCTCATGAAGCCCCTGAATACTTGCACCGAATGAAATTTTAAAATGGGCAAAAGTCATGAACAGACATCTCCTGGAAAGAGATATCCCAGTGACCAATTGGCATGTGAAAAGGTGCTCGGGATCATTGGCATCGATGCCGTAATATCAAGGTAACTAACGCACAATAAAACCAGAGATGCCTCCATACACCCACCAGAATGGCTCAGATTCCTTTAAGTGTTGGCAAGGACACAGAGTAGTTGGACTTCACATACTGCTTATGGGAGCAGACCGCTCTTTGGCACTAAACCTTCTGACCCAGAAACTCCAATCCTGGTTCCAGAGATTGCTGAATGCCTGTGTCCACCAAAAGACAGGTACAAGCACTTGCAGAGCAGCCTTGATTGTAACTGCCCCAAATGAAACAGCCCGGCGTCCATCCGTAGGAAACCGTACCAGTGGTGGCCTAATCCAGGAGCAGAGTTCTAACCACCACCAGCACAGACATTCCGCCACTCCCTGGGAGAATCTTACAGTCATTTTGTTGAGTGAAAGACGCCAGACGCTAGCAAGTACCTACTGGATGCTTCCAGTTATAGGAAGTTGAAAAGCGGATCCATGGTGATGGGTGTGGAACAGTGGTTACCTCAAGAAGTGAAAATGTTCGGGGGCGCCTGGGTGCCTCCGTCGGTTAAGTGTCTGCCTTTTTTTTTTTTTTTAAAGATTTTATTTATTTATTTATTTGACAGAATAGCGAGAGCGGGAACACAAGCAGGGGGAGTGGGAGAGGGAGAAGCAGGCTTCCTGCCGAGCAGGGAGCCCGATGTGGGACTCGATCCCAGGACCCCAGGATCATGACCTGAGCCGAAGGCAGACGCTTAACGACTGAGCCACCCAGGCGCCCTAAGCGTCTGCCTTTAATTCAGGTCATGATCTCAGGGTCCCGGGATCCAGCTCCATGTCGGGCTCCCTGCTTGGCGGGGAGTCTGCTTCTGCCTCTCCCTCTGCTCCTCCTCCTGCTCCTGCTCTCTCTCTTTTTCAAATAAATAAAATTTAAAAAGACATGAAAATGTTTATCGGGATAAACATTTGATATGCATGCTTTCCTGTATTATGATACACCTCGGTTTTAAAAAAGACAAACAAGATGCTTGTAAACAGCATCCTAAACTTGTTGATAAGGCCTTGGATATTTTCGACCTTAAAAAAAAAAGGGTGTCCATTTTTTTAAGTCATCTTGTGACTTACTGCAAAAGCCCCCTGAGCATCAGCCTTAGCCATGTATCACATGAGACAAGTGGAACTGACTCCCCCAGCTGCTGCAAACAATGTTCTTCCAGCACGTGCAAGATGGGGTGAGAAGTCAGGCCTGAAACTAAAACTGGCTCTTAGGGCTCCGTGACCCCTTGTGGAGACTGTTCGCCTGCAAGAGGCTGAGATCCAGTTTGGTGCAAGCCCCAGCTCTGGAGTCACAGAACTGCACTCCGAGCTGGAGTGAGACCCGAGTGGCAGGACACCTCAGTGGAGGGTTTGATGTATGGTTAACATTTAACCCTGCATCCTCCTGGAATGGGTGGCATCACAGGACTGGGAGTTCTCCGTTACAGTGGAAAGAAACATAGAGAAGTTACAAGTGGATCTTGTATATGTGCTCATTAAAGGAAGCCTCCCACATGCTGACATTGAGAAACGCTTGGTTTGCGATTGGAGCGGGTCCATCCCCTTGCTGCTTTGCTGGTGGTCCCATAGGAAAAGATCAAGCAGGGAACACAGAGACTCGGGAAAATAATCCTGTTTTCCTGCTTGAAAAGTTACCTCATAGCAAATACTTTCAAAGATGACCTTTGGGTAAAAGGCTGGCGTATTTAATGGATTTTTTTGACATTCCTTAACATCCTAAATATGAAACCACAGGGAAAATAACAGTGTGGTTCACCCTGTTGTGAGATTGGATGAGAAGTGAGACCACCCTCACTCTTGACACCAACTGCAGAGTTCAGGGGTCCCAGACCATGCTCAGGCTTGCTAATTATTTTGAAGGACTCTCTGGACTCTCTGAAAGCTGCTCAACTCAGTTATGATTTGTTACAGTGCAAGGACCAAGATTGGCATCAGGGCAGCGTCCTGGAGAGTTGTGTGTGTGGAGCTTCCAGCCGCCCTCTCCCCAGGGAGTCGCTGACAGCGCTCACTTCCCTGGCAGCATCAGGAGACGACTCACAGCACTGCCAACCAAGGAAGCCTCGATGTCTAGAGTTTTTATTGGAACTTGTTCTCGGAGACACGACTAACCACCCACGTGGCTGGCCTCAGTCTCTAGCTCCTCTGTGGGTTGAGCTGATGCCACATGACCCATCACCCCTGCCTTAAGTCACAGTCTTAGACTCTCTGGGCCAAAGGCCCCCAGGTAAACAAAGGCAGCCCACAAGGCAGGACATTTCAGGGGCTGAGAGATCCCATCCTAGGAGCCCAGCATAAAGGCCAGACCTCTCTTTGGACCAGGTTAAATTCTCACGGCACACCCATCAGGCACCTGGAAGGTTCTGAGGGACCAGACACCATGCCACACCAAAGTGGAATAAATTTGGAAGTAGCCTATCACACACTTTGTCTCAGACTTCCTATATAGCTCATTTCCGGAAGAGAAAATCTATATTTAAAAAGAAAAAAAAATTTTTTTTTTCTTTCCAGAACATTTTAATTAGCTAAATTCTGTACTTGAGTTTAAACATGGAGCCTGAGGAGAGAACAAATTGTTACAGCGTGGTGTCTCCTGGACGCCAGTAAATGGTTACAGGACATTGTCAGCATTTGGATTCGATATTCCTGAGTCTGCCTTGCTGAGCGAGAGGGCCGGGTGCTGCTGATTCCACTCCAGTGCCCATGGGAGCCGGGGTTGCGTCTTCCCCGCAGTGATTCGAGAGGAGTGCTTCTGCTGTGTCTCCGCTGCTTTGTGTGAGCGGGGCCACCCTTCTGTTGGTGGGCATCGCTCCAGATGTTGCTTTTGATTACATATTTCAAGATCTCCCCTGGTTGTATTTCAATACCAGTGCAACCACATTTGATAATTGTCTTTGTACTTACATCCTTGTCCATGTAGAGGTAATGTCCTGATCTAGAAGTGTTTGCTCCCTTCACACCTGTTCAGGTTCAGGACTGCCATGCCCCTCCCTCCCAAGGCCCCCATGTCCAGTGTGGCCTGAAGAGGTGTGCCACATAAGCAGGGCCCCGTCGGGAGAAGAGGAAGAAAGGAGTGTCATGGGAAAAGGGGACAGCATATGCAGAGGCCCTGAGGCCAAGGGGAGGGGCATCCTGTGTTCAGAGGAAGCCAGCTAAGGCAAGGGGCTGTACTGGGCTGAGTGCGCATGCAGGACCTCACAGGGCTCCTTCTCCTTGGTGCTTGGAAATCTCAAACTGCATCGAGGAATCCTATGGTTAACAGCCAGAATGAGAACCGGAATTAAGAAAGTAAGTTGGAAGGTCGGGATTTTCGCTTTAAAATCTAAACATGGAAGTAAGTTAGGCACAGGTTCCCGGTCAGGTTGGGACCTTGTCATAGGGTGATGTGTCCTGTCAGCTGGCGTCTTCATCCCGTAATCCTTCAGATAGGTAGCCAAGGCACTGTCTGCAGATGCTAGTCTGTGGGTGTGTGCTCTGGAGCGCATACCTCGGTGCCTTGGGGGCGGTTTTAGAGAACTGGGTCTGCTGGGAGGAGCCATTTCAGCAGGGAGGCTCCAGAGAAGCCTCTGTAGCACCTGTGCTCCCCGCTATAGGGCAGAATCACGGCTGCTGTGAAGAGCACGTGCTGGGCAGGGGAGGGTCAGCGCCAGGTTTCCTGAAGTCCATCATACTGACGTGACAGAAGGGAACACTTGTTCTCAGGAGATCCTCACAAGTTACTCTCGATGGCTTAGAAAGGTGGTCGATGTGTTCAGGCTGCCAAGGCTAAGCTTCCCATGGCTGAGCCCCACTGAGCAGACCCTCTGGGTCCCCTTCCCCCTTCCCCCTGCCAGGAGGCAGCCACTTGAAAAGGACTGGACAGCTTGAGGGTCACAGAGATCTGGGTTCAACATCCATCTCCCTGCCTCAGTTTCCAGGTCCTCAGCATAGAAGTGGAATCCCCCAAATTGGATTGCAGAGACCCCAAATGTGAGATATCGTGGGCCAGGCATGCTGCCTAGAGACCAGCCCTGAATCCATTGTGGATGATGCAAGGCCCTTGCCCTGTCTGTGGTGGCAGCTTCGGCCTCGGCCTGGCAGCCACTGCCTAAAACCTATTACCGCTTTCCCTTTGCCCTTGCAGGAGCCCTGCACTTCCCTGTTCAGAATCAAAGAGCAGATGGCTCTTGGGAGTTGAAAGCTTTGTACACTGATTTGCAAGAAAAACAGGCAATGTAGCAAGCCCCAGGGGAGGTTGTCTGGCTGAAGTGTTCCCCAGGAAAGGTAACTGCAGGTGCCTCCAATCCCCTCAGGATAGTCCCCTTTAGGGGAAAGAGTTAGAGGGTGGGCAGGCCTGGGAGCCGTTTCATGAGGGGGCAGAGAGGCCTCAGGGTTCTCCAGCCTCGGCCTTTGAATGCCATACAGCCCTTCATCTGGAGCCCAAGCTCAGACTGGGTACGCTGCAGGAGGAGAAGCTAGCTCTCTGCCTGTGGGTCCAGCTCTGGGGTCAGCACTTTCTGCTTGGCACCCAGCCCGGAGCCTGTCTTGAGAAACGCTCAGGTGAGATGTCTTGAGAAAAGCGCTAATCCCTATCATCAAGGCCCAGGCCAGCCTGCGTGTGTAGGTACAGACTGGGCTGAGGGCCCAGTGGCCCTTGTTGAATCGTGCTGAGGTTCTGAGGCTGCCATGGAATTTGCTGGATGAAGTTGCACCTGCCCTCTTTGCCACCCTGCCAGTTCCGGCCCCAGGCTTCACTCCCTGCTGGTGGTTGGTCATCACAGTAGAAGAAAACAGGGCAGCAATCTTAGAACGGCTTAAAACTAGAGTTACATAGAAGTTCAAAACAGGACGGGTACAGACACTGGACCCCAGAAATAAGTAGTTTTGGGTGAACAAGTCACACCCTCTGCCTCCCACAGAGTCCCGTGTGAGATCCTTCTAAAGTGCTCGTGCATTCCAGCAAGTGTGTGTGCCTTCTGTACTCAGGGAAAACAATAAAGAAATGGTCATGAAAATAGAGGATAACAAGTAAGACAGAAAGTATAAAAGGAAAATTCAAAATCACTGGAAAAGGGAAAAAAAAAAGATGAGTAAAAAGGTCTAAGGTCAAGTAAACGAGAAATCACGAAAGAATAGGTAGATTTTATTTATTTACCTGAGAGAGAGAATGAGAGAGAGAGCATGAGGGGAGGAGGGTCAGAGGGAGAAGCAGACTCCCCGCCGAGCAGGGATCCAGATGTGGGACTCGATCCCGGGACTCCAGGATCATGACCTGAGCCGAAGGCAGTCGCTTAACCAACTGAGCCACCCAGGCACCCAAGAATAGGTAGATTTTAAAATAAAGCTAAAAGACAGCTAGCTAAAAGAATTGAAAGGTTAAGGTTCTAAGGTGAAACTAATTAAAGACGTAAGTTAACCAAGCTTAGAAGTTAGGAGGGAAGGAAGAGTGGGTATGAGGGTCTCAGGAAGGTGTGGAGGTGGGTCTGTCAGTTCCAGATGGACCAGAGGACCCTCAGCACCCTGGGTTCCAGCGTGGGCATCCAGAGGTCTCTTCCATTTCAGAAGGGGCTTTGTGGCTTCCGCTGCTGTAGACCTGCTCAGCACTCTAGGGGCTCCCGGGAGTACCAGCGGGCTGCGAATCCTGACTCATTCCAGCCAGGAAGCACGCTTCTCAAGGCCCGGGTCACCCAGCCCTGCAGAAGGTGGCCTCAGGCCCCCCTACACTTGCATGACCAGCTCCACGCGCCTCTGGCCGCAGCTCCCAGGGGAGCTGGGCTGGCTTTGCCTCTCGTTTTCACCCTCTCTCTCGTGCTGAGAAATGTTCTTTGCATGCCACGAACAGGTCCTGGCCTTCCTGCTCTTTGTCCTCATCACCCACAGCTGATGTCTCCTGAGCTCCGGCCGCTGCAGAGCGTGGTGCAAGGCCGGCGCTTGTGACACTCAGGGTCTGCTCAGGGAAGCCGCAGAGTGGGTGACTGCAGCTAGGAGCCTGCCTGGATTATGATCCAGCTGCTGCTTTCTGTGTAATCCTGGGTCATGCATCTTTTTTCAAAGCTCAGGGTCTCGCCTCCAAAATGAAATGTCAAATCCAAGTGCTTCCCCCACTCGGCTTACTTGTTTCTTTACTTTTTTTTTTTTTTTAATTAACATATAGTGTACCATTAGTTTCAAAGGTAGAGTTCAGTTATCCCAAAGGCAAGGGAAACAAAAGCAAAAATGAACTATTGGGACTCCATCAAGATAAAAAGCTTTTTTTTTTTTTTTTTAAGATTTTATTTATTTATTCATGAGAGACAGAGAGAGAGAGGCAGAGGGAGAAGCAGGCTCCCAAGGAGCAGGGAGCCCGATGCGGGACTCGATCCCAGGACCCTGCCTGGGATCATGACCTGAGCCGAAGGCAGACGCTTAACCATCTGAGCCACCCAGGCGCCCAGATAAAAAGCTTTTGCACAGAATCAGGGTTTCTTTATAATGACGTTTGGATCGAAGTGTTAAAACTGTATTAAGAAACACATTCCCCCGCCCCCCCCCCCAAGATGTGTCCTTGCCTCATTTGAAACTTCGATCTCATTAGACACTTAACCAGCATCATGACCTGCAGCCAGTCTTGGCCTTGGCACACACACCCTGAAATAAAGCTTCCTCACACCTCTCTACTGGGAGAGTGCTGAGAGCACAAGGCCAGCAACCTACAGACCATTATTCTCAGCAGGCTCACTGGTGAACGTCCTTTCCTTTCCCTTGTGCAGGAGTCAGAATTGTTTCTGTACCACAAAGCCGTAAGTCCAGCTGAGATTGCCCTTTCGGCAGGTGCAGGCTCTTCATAAAGAATTTGTAACTAAGTGGATCAGATTTCTCACATATCTAATGCTCAAGTTATCCTTGATTTTGTAACACATCAAAAAATTGAACCTAGAAAGTAATTGTATACTAATGAAGTAAATGAATAGGTTTTGTTATTTCACTTCGAAGTTTTGTTTATGGAAAATCTCCTGAGATTCTGTTTCAGACAGTCTTAAGCTAAATCAGTTTTGAAACTGCTGAGCTATTCATATCCAGGACCTTGCAGGTTCAGTTTGCTGATCAAGGGTCAAAAGAGAACATGGGGGCGCCTGGATGACTCAGTCGGTTAAGCGGCTGCCTTCGGCTCAGGAAGCCCCGCATCGGGCTCCCTGGCTCAGCGGAGAGCCTGCTTCTCCCTCTCCCTCTGCCTACCTCTCTGCCTACTTGTGCTTTCTCTCTCTCTGTCAAATAAATGGATAAAATCTTTAAAAAAAAAAAAAAGTTTGCAATTAAAAAAGAGCGAGAACATGGTCCCAGGGCTCGAAGATGTCATTGAGTGATGTCATGGGAAGATGGACTGAACTGGACTCTAGGAAGGAGAGCAGGGATGAGGGACAGAGAAGGAGTCCTTCCTGGCAGTTTGGGACCACCTCCATACTTGACTAGCAGGGTCTGTCTTGGGCACCATCTTCACTTGATTGCTTATGCCTGCCTGAGGGCAAAGGGATAGTGCTCTGATCTGCTTGCAATGTCTGCACTGGTCAGAGGATAAGAAGGTGAGGACACCAGGCAGTATGTTGCCATCCCTGATATGGACAGACCTATTTCTCTGTTGTTTTTAAGATTCACACCAGTGGTCAACAAACCCGCAAAAAAATAAATCTGGCCCACCATCTGTGTATGTATCACCTGTGAATTAAGAATGGTTTTTTTTAGAGGATTTTAGAAAAATCAAAATAATAATAATATTCCATGACATGAAATTATAGAAAATTCACATTTCATTGTTCATAGAATAAGTTTTATGGGAACACAGCCAAAGCTCATTTTTCTGCATCTTGTCTATGGCCACTTGAGTGCAAGAATGGCAGAGTTGAATAGTCGTGACAGAGATGAGATGGCCCACAAAGCCTGAAAGATTTACACTGGTGGTTTACAGAAAAAGTTTGCTGACCCTTGATTTAGAGCAGCATATGGGAATGAGTGGGAGAGATCCCTGACTTAGTCATGGGGGGTGACGTGTGCACAAGCCCTGCCTGCCACCAGCTCTCATTGCCTCTCTGGTTTCTCCATCTGTTGGAAAGGGATATGGATGGATGACCTCTTCGATGCAGAGAGTTCGTGGTTCTGTCCCATTCAGGGGCCTCTTGGTCTATTCTGATTCTCTTTGTTCTTTCTCCGCATGTTGTAATTTTATTTTAAGGACACAGTGAAGGGACATTTGGACTTTTAGGCTCTGTGTGTCAGGAAGCTAGTTCTGAGACCTTCATGTCTAGGGATTCCTTTGGCTGGAAGACCATAGAGGAGTTAGCAAAGACTAGCTTTCGGGACCCAGAGCTGTCCACCACCTCTCCCCTTACCCCGTACAGTGACCTGTGGCTGCCACAGCTCTGGGCTTCCATCCTGAGGGCTTCAGACCCCAAGAGGAAAGCAACCTCTGCTTCCTCAACTCCTGATGGAAAGTCACAGGGAGGGCTCTGACTGGCTAGCTTGTGTCCCAGGGCTTTGCCTTGACCCATCACCAAGACCAGATGGGTGAGGTACAGCACTTGATCCCGTCCAAGCCTTGGGGGAGAGGTTGGGACTCAGTGTTGGGCAGCGCCACCAGAACCCTGAGTTGGTGTAGGGGAGGGCCCACTGCCATAGGGAGGCAGAGGCCATCTGGGCGGGTCGAATAATAAAGATCCTTATCAGGGCTCTTCAGGATCCTAGAAGGGCGTGTAAAACTAGACCAGGCCCTGTCCCAGCAGAGTTAAGAGAGTTAGACTTGTTGCCAAGCCTCATTCAGTGAGAAGCACCCACTAGCCTAGACTTGGGAGGAACTGGGGGCTTTGGGCAAGGGGCCCCGATCATGTCTCGTGTCCTGCAGTAATGGGGGCGGGGCAGTGAACGAGGTAGAAGGAAATCCCTGCCCTGGGAGCTGGTGTCTGGAGGCACGAGAATAGCATCCTCGTCGCGTCCTCCTCCTTGCAACACACATCGGTGGCAGAGGCTGCTGTCGCTCTTACTGCCAAACCAGGTGGGAGCCCAGGCTTATGTCTGAAGGGAGGTCTGGTCCTCACAGCCTCGGGGTTTTCCCAAGCTCCTTCACTCCCAGATCGTTCTGCCTGCAGAAGCTTCTTCAGGGCAAGTCTCGTAAGACAGGAGGTTGACAGGGGCACACAGCAGTGCCTTCTCAGGGCGGCGGGAGGGTGGGGGGGTTTCCTGGTAGTTGCTGCCAATCCTTTCTGGAACGGGGTGGTATATAAATGACCGTATGGCATGGGGTCGGGGCAGTGAGGCACCCTTGTTCAGAGATGACCTTTGTGACACCCAAGTTTGAACCCTGCTCCATGACCCTGAGACCCTGAGCTGTTTGTTCTTCATTCAGAAAATGTTTATTGAGCACCTGCTCTGTACCAGGCTTTGTTCCGGTGCCAGAGATAGAGCGGGAAATAACACAGGCTAGGCCTCTACCCTCATGGCTTGCGTTCTGGTCTAGCGAGGACTCAGACACATGGGATTTGGTTGGGAGAAGTGACACTGATCCGGGTAACTGGCTTCATAGCTAATAACATAAAGAGGTTGAATTGTCAACATTTCTAGAACAAAATGCAGTACCTCTGTGACAGGACAGGAGAAACACCAAGTAGAAAAGGAAGTATTGATAAATTGGAATTTGATTAAAACTAAGATCTGTTCATCAAAAGACACCATCAAAAGAGTAAGAAGACATGACGTAGACTGGAAAAGGGGTTTGCAGAAAGGGCTCTCTGGAGGATAAAGACGTGAACAGGTGCTGCCGGAAAGAGGTCGTCGGGGGACTATTCCACCTATGAAACGGTGCCTGGTTTCGCTGCTCACCAAGGAATCGTGAGTTAAAAGCGCACGGAGGCAGCAGTTCGCAGCCAGCATGTAGAATAGCCACAGCGCCCAGGAATGCCACCGTGGGCGCAGTGAGTGGGGGCTCGGTGTCCACTGACGCTGAGCGCCCCTGCCCTGCTCTCCAGCTCTCCACCTACCGGTGTGTGCCCAGAAGACATGCAAGCTGGGCGCTTGGACGTGAGTGTCTGCAGCCACGTGCTTCCGGATACCCAGCCCAGGTGCCAGTCCAAGCAGGTGGGCGAGCAGACTGTGTGGCAGGTGCCCACCACGGGGCATGAGGCGGCTCCTGAGATGCCCGAGACAGATCTCACAGCGATGAGGGAGGCGGCCAGACCTGGGAGCTGACTGCGTGGGACCCCATAACATCAAATTCAAGAAGAGGCCGAGCCCACCCAGGTCCCAGAGGTCAGGTGGGCTCTCAGGAGCCCGGCGCACCTCGGGGAGCTGAGCCCTAAGGATCTTATATCTCAGTCATTCTTTTTTGTTACCATCTGTAAGGGGGGGTGGGGGGGCCACAGAACCTTGGGGGGAATGGACATTTGCTCTGAGGTGACGTGAGGGCTGCAGTTAGGCTTCCTGGGGAGCGGTGGCTTTGATGATTCTGAGGAGGTGGGAGAGAGGGATGCTGAGGTCAGAGGCCTGGAGGGCCAGGCTGCCACTGCCGGGACTTTGGGTTTCATTCCCAGTGAGGTAGACAGCTGTGACTTGTCCACCTCTAACACAGAGGGGAGGAGGGCTGGAAGGTTCTTGGCCCCGAGCCCGCCACAGCGCTGCCTGGTGGTGGCGGGGGGGGTCTCCAGAGGACTTCTAAGGATTAAAAATGACATCTCCACACTTTGGCAACTAAAATGTTATGACAGTGGATTTGCTCTCTGAGAGAGGAAGCCTTTAAGAGTCCCCCATCGTCCTGGGGCCCTGTCCGTACATCATACGCACCCAGTTCCAGGCCATCTGCACTCCCGAGCTCATTGCACCAGAGAAACGTCACACACAGGGTGGTCAAGCAGGCCTTTATTCCTCAGTGACACCCTCATTCCGAAGGTTTGTAAGAGGCTCCCCGTTGCTCCCCGTTCTTTCCTGTCTCCACCAATTTCGTTGCCCGATGGAAGTGAGAGGGTTTTACTACAAAGCTTTCCACTGTATTCCAGCACTAGAGTTCTACTTCGTGAGCTCCCTCGAAGGCCATGCACATCCCAAGGCCCAGCCACCTTCACAGATGCCACAGATGAGCACGGGGGGGCGTGTGGCCTAGAGAGCCCAGCCTTAGCACCATGCACGGCACACTCTCCACACCCATCAGTGAGCAGCAAAATGAATGTAGTGGGTCAACTGGCATTTCTGGAAAGTGAAATAGTGGAGAAAACAGAGTTCATCTCACTGAACAAGGGAGACCCTGTGCGGGGAAACCTCTGCTACTTTACGGCTGCGGGTGTGTGTCCTCTATCAGAGTGGAAGCTGTGGCTGCCGCTGTGCGTCATGGTCAAGAGTATAAGGATAGTGCTGTCGGGGTGAGAAAGGGGAGCTCTGAGAAGGTTAGGGGGACAGCACGATGCGTGAAGGTGGGTGAGTGGTGGGTTGAGGCTCAGGTCTGCCTCTCCCGGGTCGAGCGTCCGCTGCCTTCGGATACCGGTTCTTGTTTTCAGAGTTACGTAAACAAGCTCTGGGTGTCTGTGGCCAAGCCACGCACCAGCCTGTTCCCAGAGAGAAGGGAAGCCTGCTACTCCAGGGAGGGCACGTCAGGGTTTACTGCCGGATGCTCCCAACATCACGACTGCATTAAGGAGCAGCTTTGCCAGGACTGCCTCCCCGAGGCTTCTCCTGGCCGGGATCCCAGAAACTTTGCTCATTCAGGGTTTCTGTGCATCACAGGGCAGCTGGGGTCGTCTGAGCTACAGGCCGTACAGATAGGAGCTGGAATCTGGTCTCTGCACCTTGCTGGCTTTAGACAGCCATCACCATTCAGTCCTCGCTCTGGGCTGGACACTTAACACCCAAGTTCCCAGCAAGTCCTGCCCACACACAGACTGCCTTGGGCCCCTGCCTTCCAATCTTTCATCCCAGTGCCAAGTGGGGGTGCCCGCGCTCAGGGAGTGCCAGCCTCCCCCTTCCTTCCAGGTTGCATTTTCAGCCACATCCTGCCCTGTATTGGGTCCAGCTGGTCACAGATAAGGGAGGGCAGGCCACCCGTAGGCAAGCCTCGGAGCAGGGCCTCGACCAGCTCACCGGCTCCCCGGATCCCCCAGGGCAGGGTCCGTGTCTCCAGGCTGACAGACCAGAAAGGGAGACTGAGCTCATAAGAGTTCGTCTTCTCCCGTCTGCCAGTCCTTGAAGCATGTGCGCCCTCCCTCCTCAGGCAGGCCCAGGAGTGATGTTCCCTCTGAGCTCCTGTTCCCAGACAGAGCCAGGCCTGGGTGTGGCACAGCCTGGTGGCCAAGTGCACGGCTCCTCTCATAGTGAGGCCCAGGAGACAGCACCTGGGACCCCGCCACGTCTCAGGGCTGCTCCCAGTGCGTCTTTCCTCTGCTTCCTTGTGGAAAACCAGTGCTTTCCCAATGGCAAGGACTAGAAAACCACTCAGGTCTTCCATTAGGGTCTTTCCAGGGTGCATCTCTCCTCCACCGGTCTTTGCCAAATTCTCTGAAGTTCACGGCTCCTAAGTGCTGCCTGTGAGAGACATGCTTGCAAAACTTGCAAAAAGTGGTCTCTCTCTGAGAACCGGCACTTACTGCTCCCGACATAAGCCAACTGATTTTTGCGTCGTACATAACTATAATCGTGATTCTGCCTCCTTCAAGTTCTGAGGCTCTGGCTGCACAGCCTCTGGTGATGTTCCCTCCAAGAGCCGGGGGTGATTGGGGGAGGGCAGAGTCTGGATTCAAATGCATCCCTGGCCCCTCTCAAGAATGTTCTAGAACTCACAAGACAGTACACGTATGGGAGACAGTACATGTGTGAGCGCTTCGAATTTCTCATTCCTCAAACAATGGCTGGCGGCCAAGCGGGGGTCCCCCAGCAGGTGGGGCCTGGGAGTGACGCCCACTGTGTCCCGCCTTGCAGTAGTAGTGGACGTCAGCTCAGCGAGGTGTTCATCCAGCTGCCCTCCCGCAAGGAGCTGCCCGAGTATTACGAGCTCATCCGCAAGCCTGTGGACTTCAAGAAGATAAAGGTAAGCCTGGCATAGGGTGTGGGAAGTGGGGGTTCTCCGCAGAAGTGTGCCCACATCAGTGTTTGGGGAATCTGACCCAGTACCTTCCGCATCTGGGCGCTACTGGGGTGTATGGGACAGATGACCACGGTGCAGACCGGGCAGAGCCTGGGCTTTCTGACCATGGGCCCAGTCACAGACTTGTGGGATTCCTCGTGGCCTCAAGAGCCCCAGCAGCCCAGTTGGTGGGAGAGGGTCCTAAGGGTGTGTTGGTGGGCAGTGTGTTCGGGGCTCCTTCAAGGTTACCCATGACCTAGGCTTCAGAAGTACAGCTCTGTGTTCAGTGGGCCTGGGCTTCCGAGTCTGTATAGAGGTGCCCAGAAGACAGGGCCATGCCCTTGTTAGGCGGAGGGCCTCCCGACCCCAGGGTCCCTGGGCACAAGGCAGATTGCCAAGGTAAGGCTGCTTTTCCCACCGCCCACAGGAGCGCATCCGCAACCACAAGTACCGCAGCCTCAATGACCTGGAGAAGGACGTCATGCTGCTGTGCCAGAACGCTCAGACCTTCAACCTGGAGGGCTCCCTGGTGAGGAGGCCCCCGGGGTGGAGGGCACGCACTCCTAGCTTTGGCCACCTTCACAGCACGCCCCTTGCTCTGTTTTAAATTGACTGATTAAGGGGCACCTGAGTGGCTCAATTGGTTGAGTGTCCAACTCTTGATCTCAGCTCAGGTCTTTTTTTTTTAGATTTTATTTATTCATTTGAGAGAGCACAAGCAGGGGGAGAAGGAGAAGCAGACTCCCCACTGAGCAGGGAGCCCAACGTGGGGCTCGATCTCAGGGTCATGAGTTCAAGCCCTGCATTGGGCTTCACGCCGGCGTGGATGCTACAACAGATTGATAAAAAAGAATTCCCAACCACTTAGAATATTTTGTCAACTATAAAGGCAATGTATTCCTTACTAAAAGAGGCAGAAAAAAAAAGATTAGAGGAAATAAACTCAGTCTGATCCATCCAGGATGACTCAGTGAGCAATCCAGTATATATGTTGGAGTTTTACTTTGAATTCACTAGGGACTTCTCGAAAGGAATCGTGTGGATGTGTCCTTTCCTGCAGTGAAATTAACACACACATACACAACGTCAACTTAGCGAACTTTTCCTAAGTGTACTTAGGATTGATTCTCGTGGAAAAGAGATGTTACAGTCCTAAATTTGGGGGAAATGCTGCCTTAAACAAGGGACATGCATTTCCAGCAATACTGCAGACCTTCTCAGAGCCCTTAAAAGCCTGTGCTCACTGGGATTCTTTAGAGGAAGGGAGGAACTTGTAGTCGTTCCTAAACTAACACATCCACACTTTTCTCCGGGTCTCATGTTCTCTCAGGCCCTGATTGGGAAAGGGTTACTGAGGGCCCTCTGCCCTGCACAGGCTGTCCTGCCAGAGGGCCCGGCCAATGGCCCTCATCAGGCCCCAGCCCACTCAAACCCCACGTGTCTCCTTCCAGATCTATGAAGACTCCATCGTCCTGCAGTCAGTTTTCACCAGCGTGCGGCAGAAAATAGAGAAAGAAGATGACAGTGAGGGCGAGGAGAGCGAGGAAGAAGAGGAGGGCGAGGAGGAAGGCTCTGAGTCTGAGTGTGAGTCCCAACGGTGGGTGGTTGGGCAGACCAACATCACAGCCAGGCAGCTCCCAGCCTCCCCTGACTCGGCTTGCCATGCTCTCCCAAGCTCACGTCTTTCTTCCTTTTTCCCCCACTTTCTGGTCCCTACCCCAGCCCGCTCAGTCAAAGTGAAGATCAAGCTGGGCCGGAAGGAGAAGGCACAGGATAGGCTGAAGGGGGGCCGGCGGCGGCCGAGCCGCGGTTCGCGGGCCAAGCCGGTGGTCAGCGATGATGATAGTGAAGAGGAGCAGGAGGAGGTGAGCCCCCAGGGCCCCGGCATGGGCAGGAGCAGGTGGCCGGTGGCACTTGGGTCTTTGGAGCTCTGTCCCCATGCCAGGTCTTGGACCCTTCTGTCATGGCGTGGGGAGGGTCGGTGCTCTTAACGCCCCACTCCACAGATAGGGAAACTCAGGCTCAGGGTTGTACACGGCATAACTCCAGACCAGGTCTGTGTGGCCCTAGTGGAACCAGTGCCCTGAGACCAGTGCCGAGAGTGGGGTCAGGAGGCAGCGGGATGGAAGATGCCACCAGACAGTCCCCCATCTGTCACCCCTGAGCAGACACAGCCCCCTCTAGGAGGATTTCCAAACAATGGTGGTGGATAAACACAAAACCCAAAATCCCGTGACCTGAAATTAGCGAAACGGTGCAGAACAGATCCCGTGAATGGTGCCGTGAGTGGTGTCTGGATGTCGCCTGTCCCCCGGAGCAGGCTGCCATCCTGGTGCACGGGGAGGAACTGCAGGAGCATCAGGCCCACGGTGGGCATCGGGGGCGGTAGCAGACCCGCTTGCCGCATTTAAAGAAGCTTTGCCCTCTGGCTGGGGCCTGCGTGCCCGGCCCTTCCCTGCTGCGGGAGCTGGGCAGTTGACTTAACCTCTGAGCCTCAGTTTCCACTTCCAGAAAACAGGGAGGCCCAGTGGATTTCCTGGGGCCTGGCTCCTGGCAGAACCCGTTGAGTGCCGTCTCAGGGTTGCTGTTTTTCTCATGCAGCCAGTTGCAGTAATAGCAAAATCTGGCGCTTCGGAACAAACCTGACCGTACACATGATAACCTGATGAGGACATTAATGATGTCCTGGCCAACGGAGGGGTGGCCTGTGTTACAGAGAGGAGCGTCCAGGCTGTAAAGCTCCCCATCTGCCCAGTCCGGATGCAGCAGAGCGTTTTGTGGCCCTGGCCAAGCTGTCTAAAACGTTTGTGCGGAAGAGCAAACATCCTCCATAGTCCGGAATAGCCATGGTGGTGGTGAAGCCGCAGGTCGGGGGCACAGGGCCAGGCACGCCGCGGTGGGAGGACGCAGGGAGGGCCCAGTGAGTCTCCCAGGTCCAAGGAAGAGTCTGTGTGGGCGCAGGGGCCAGGCCCTGGGAGGAGAACGGCATTGGGGCTTGGCTCACGGCGCCCCCCTGCTGCCCGCTCACCGCCAGTGAGGGCAGTTCAGCCGGCCAACATGCTCAGCGCCTCGGTAGGCCCCAGTGGGGGGCCCTCGACGGTGGGGCTGACCATGCTCTCTCCTCCTGTCCCCCTCCAGGACCGCTCAGGAAGTGGCAGCGAGGAAGACTGAGTCCCAACATTCCAGAGTCTCGACCCCGGGCCCCTGGTTCCAGAGCCGAGGCGGCGTAGCCCTTAGCAGTAACGGGTAGCAGCAGATGTAGTTTCAGCCTGGGGGTAAAAACTGTATAAACGAAAAGCTTCCATATTTATACAGCAGAGAAGATGTAGGACTGTTTGTGTCTGGCCCTGTCCTGCCGTCAGTAGCGTTTGTAACAGCATTAACTGTTGAAAACAAGAATTAGGACTCGGGGAACACGCGACACCCGGTCGTCTCCTTTCCCGGCAGTACCGTCGCGGCCGCAGTTGGGAGTCACTGTAGTTTCAGCCGTGGGTGCACGCGTGTAGCCGTCCACCCCTCGTACTGTATTCTGCGGGACAGGTCAGACCCGCTGGGGCCGGGGGCCACAGGCCCGGCGGGGGTATGTCAGTGTCACTGGATGTCAAACAGTAATAAATTAAACAGACCACAAAGCTCACGGCCTTGCCTTCTGGTGGACTCATTCCAGGCTCCCTGCGGGGTCGCTGATGCCTTAGGGGCCCCGTCCTCCTCCCGTCCCCACATCCCATAGGGTCCATTTCACAGGGGAGGACACTGAGGCCCAGGCAGAGGAAAATTCGGACCTGCCCAGTCGCCACACCCTCTGATCTCCAGATCAGGCTCTTGGCCCTGCTGGGTGCCCTTGCCATGCAGGGAGCAAGCAGCTCGCTCCCTTCCCTGCCTACAGCCGAGGCGGGGTCGGGGAGACAGTCACAGAACCAGGCTCGTGCCACACAGAGATCTGTGTTGTGGCCTGGGAACCCCGGGGCACTGTGGGAGCCCACGGGACCAAAGAGAGCTTCCAAGTCCAGAATGTACGTTGAGTTCTATAATTCGTGTCTCTTCAATAAGATCTTCTTTTCATGACTTGCCTTTGATTCTCTAAACGCTGTTTTCTGTAGTTCTAACATATTAATAACAGCTGCTTTGAAGTCCAACATCTGGACCCTCTCAGAGAAAGGGTCTATTGACTACTTTTTCCCTCTGTGTCAGTCACGCTGGTTTCTTGGTGTGCCTTGCATTTTTTTTTTTTCCGTTTAAAATGGACATTTTAGGGGTGCCTGGGTGGCTCAGTCTGTTAAGCGTCTGTCTTCGGCTCAGGTCATGATCCTGGAGTCCTGGGATCGAGTCCCGCATCGGGCTCCCCCTGCTCGACGGGGAGTCTGCTTCTCCCTCTGACCCTCCTCCCTCTCATGCTCTCTGTCTCTCATTCTCTCTCTCTCACAAATAAATAAATAAAATCTTAAAAAAAAAAAAAAAAGAATTGCTGCTCTACAGAAATGGAGAAGGAAAAAAACCCAAGAGCTAATTTTCTGGAAGGACAAAATGCAAAACCAACTTTGATTAAACAGAGGATATATAAAAGGCAAGTTAAAAACCTGTGTACAGGGAAACAACAACACACACATTCAGCAACTTGTATAGTTTTCATTATCGTACTTCGTACAACTGTAACAAAGAATGAGCCAGCTCTGTGTACTGATACGAAAGTCTCCAAGGTATGTGTATTTCTCAAATATATATCATTTAAGATGTATAAAGATGTGTCGATACACATAAAAAAAAGAAAAAGAATTACTGATCTAACTCTGTAGGGTCTGCCTCCCCCACAGCAAGTAGCTGCTGATGTCTCTGCTCAGGTTTGGGGTTTTGTTTTCAGGCTGCCTTCCTCTAGGTATCACCCCTGGGTCGGCCTAGCTTGTGACGGCCAGCGACGGCCCGGGCTTTCTGCTCAGACACCTGACTTGCTGAGGGTCCGCACCAGTGGCCCTGTGCTTAGACAGCTTGCAAGTTGGCCCTGCCTCAGCTTCCTACCCCCCCCCCTTTTTTTTTAAGATTTTATTTATCTGACAGACACCGCGAGAGAGGGAACACAAGCAGGGGGAGTGGCAGAGGGAGAAGCAGGCTTCCAGCTGAGCAGGGAGCCTGACGTGGGGCTCGATCCCAGGACCCTGGGATCATGACCTGAGCCGAAGGCAGATGCTTAACGACTGAGCCACCCAGGCGCCCCCTACCCCTCTCTTACGTTTCCTCAGCGCGCGTGCATGGCCTTCCTTTGGGCAGGTTGCATGGAACTGTGGGTGGACAGGCCTCTCTCCACCTCTCCCAAGCATGTGCACAGCCTTGCGCATGCACCCAGCTATCTGGTCCCTTGCTGATGCGTGGGGTCAGCTGTGGCTGTGTTCTCTGGGCCTTTCGACTGCTGATTAGTTCACCAGTCTGTTGCAACCAGGATCCCAATCTCAGGCTAGTTAGGAGACCTTGACCTTCCCCGTTCATTCCACCCTGAGAATCCCTCCCCTTCCCAGTATGTTGCTATTCAGTTCCAAAGAAAGTACACCCGGTCAGGCAGTGACTTTGAGGTCCTGGCCTGGCTAGAGCAGCTTTAGGCAAAAGGCACCACCATCTCTCACCACTCCTACCTGCCATCCTGATTTTCCTCAATAAACACTTTTTAATTTGTTGAATGCCTTTGATCAATCTCAAGGATCCTGAAATGGTTGTTTTTGAGAACTCTGTCTAGTTTTATTTTTGCTTTTAGGGGGTGCATTTGCCAAGATCCTCACTCCCATCAGTTTGGAAGTCCACATGTTTTAGTGGCTTTGACTTTATTTTAATAGATTCGAATTTGTTTCAATGTTTGCAGCAAATCAGCTCACTGAACCCTTGATTTCAGGATATACAGGATGAGGCCAGTTTAAAAATGAGCCCCTTGAGGGGAAAAAAAGTACCACTGGAATTTTGGTATGACAAGATATCATACGATATATGTATTTGTATGATCTAGTTCATTGGCGAATGGCAGCAAAATACAACATAATATTGAGTTACTGGACACGAGTTAATATATTTCATGCAGAATCTAGAGTTGGTGCCTCACAGTGTTGGAAAACAGGTCCTTCTGGGTTGTTGCTTTAGTATGTGCCATCCCTATATCCAAGGTCATCTCATGGCCCAAGATGGCTGCTGGTACTCCGTCTATCCATTCCACCTTTCAGCCAGCAACAAGGAGGCGAGGGGGAAGAGAGGGGCCCACGCCACCCCTTAGAGACCCAATATGGAAACTGATCCATCCCTCCCTTGTGCCCCTTGGTCACAACAGTCACGTGGCTGCACGTGGCTGCCCTGGAAGCCCAGACATGCAGCCTAGCTGCCAGTGCCTGTGTGCCCAGCTGACGTTCTGGACCTGTGACTTGCCCACTGCCTGCTTGGTGGTGGTTATCCCCAGTTCGCAGGTGAGAAAACCGGCACAGAGAAGGCAAGTAATTTGCCCTGAGGCTGCCCTGCCAGTCCTGGAGCCAATATCTATGAAGCATTGCTCACCTTCCTCCCAGGTCGGGTGGTTGTGGGTTCCAATTGTGACCCACCGCTTCTGGGCTCTGTGACCTTGGGCAGCATTCTGCACCTCTCTGAGCCCACTGGGGGATGGGACAGCAAGAGGTACTAGGGAAGGTTGTACTTTCTTCAGGCATTTCTGTATTCTCTATGGTAACAATGAAAAGGAAGATAATTTGGGTGACACCTAGGTGGCTCAGTCGGTTGAGTGGCCGACTCTCGATTTCAGCTCAGGTCATGATCCTCGGGGTCATGAGTTCGAGCTCTGCGTCAGGTTCCGCACTGAGCGTGGAGTCTGCTTGAGATTCTTTCTCTCGCTCTTCCTCTGCCCCTCCCCGCACTTGTTCTCTCCCTTTCTCTCTCAAATAAATAAAATCTTAAAAAAAAAAAAGGAAGATAATTTTTAAGCAAAAAAAAAAGAAACGAAGGTAATCAATAGGAGCTGGTGTTTGGCAGGACATCCACATATGGTAACCCAGGGACACATGGACCGTGATGAGGGTGAGAGGTCAGGGCTGCAGGCCCCCTGGCCTGGCTCCCACATTGACCTTGGCCTAAGGTCATAGAACCAGCTTGGTTCTTGTGTGGACACTGGCCCCGAACCAGGCACCTCCACCAGCCTGAACTGCTGCTCCCGGTTGCAGATCCTGTGCTCCCTTCCCACCCCCAGCTGGCCTTTGCTTTCACCACCCATCTATCTGGACAGCCCTTTCCCCTCCAACTCTGCCCTCTGGTCAGTGCCTTCCTCCCCCATTTCTCCCCACATCCCTAACAGGTGGAGGACTTCATTCTTCATTCCCATTTCACAGATGACACAGGTGGGGCTCAGAGAGGTGAGGCACTTGCTCAAGGCCACAGAGATCTGAGCCCAGGTTTGGGAAAGATAAGAGTCTTCAAGGGCCAGGATGGGCCCTGGGTCTAGAGGAAAGTCCTCGGCTCTAGAAGGTGAAATGGCCCCATGGAGAAGGTGGGGTGTTGAGCAATGGGGGGGGGGACAGACCTCTGTGTCCCCAGGGAAGCACAAAAGGCCTCAGCAAGGCATGGTTGAGGATGTGCACGGAATGGCTCAAGGCTGGAATGTCATATGGTCAGTGTGTGATGGGAAGCCATGAAATGCCCTGACACAGCTGGGACTGGGAGGGGGGTAGTCGCGACAAGTGTAGACCCAGGGCACCTGGCTGGCTTAGGCGGTGGCCCATGTGGCTCTTGATCTTAGGGTCGTGAGTTCAAGCCCCACGTCAGGCATAGAGTTTACTTTTAAAAACAAATAGGGATGCCTGGGTGGCTCAGTTGGTTAAGCATCTGCCTTTGGCTCAGGTCATGATCCCAGGATCCTGGGATCGAGTCCCACATCGGGCTCCCTGCTCAGCGGGGAGCCTGCTTCTCCCTCTGCCTGCCACTCCCCGTGCTTATGCGCACTCTCTCTCTCTCTCTGACAAATAAATAAAATCTTTAAAAAAATAAATAAAAATAAAAACAAATAAAATTTAAAGAATAAAGATGATAGACCCCTCCTATGTGACAGATGGCCACAACAATATCTCCCATCCCAGGTTCACTTCTAGAACCTTGCAACTCCCCCATTAGATTCCACTGGATACGTTGTCTAATACTCCTTCCCTGGCTTGAGACCTGCTGGTAAGTAGAATCCAGTGGAGGTGACACTGTGTGACTGCCGATGGCGGGGGCGGGTCATACAAGGTACCACAGCTCCCACCTTGCTCGCTGGAAGACTCATTCGAAGGCACCAGCTGCCTGGAGGCTGCCATGTTGTGAGGAAGCCAACACAAGCCCATGCTGAGAGACCACCGAGACCACGTGAGCAGAGATAGCTGGCCGGCCAAGCCCCAACTTCTAAGGCTGTAGTCCCTGGCTGGGCGCACATGCCCGGCTGAGCCCTTCCCATATTCCTGGCACATTGAAACCATAAGAGGGAACGAAAATGATTGTGTTTGAAATCACTCAGCTGTGGGGAGACTTCTTATGCACCAACAGTAACTGGAACATCCTAAAACAATGTTTCAAAGGACATGGGTATAATTAACACAGAAAGATCTTTAGAACATTGTTAAAGATAGAAAAGCAAGCTGCACAATGAAGTGTCCAGCGAGGTGCTATTTTGGACACACACGGGATCCTAACCATTGCCTCTGGACATGTCATTGCCACATAAATGTTTAGAGAAAGGTCCCTCAGGATACGCTCTGAACACACTGCATCCCGAACAGCTGTTAGCCTTGGGGGCAGGGGACAAGTGGATGGACCTGGGAGCTTTTCCAAGCCGGTAAGGTCCCAGACACCTCTCCATTTTAACAACTATTTCTTTCTTTCTTTCTTTTTTTTTAAGATTTTTATTTATTTATTTAACAGGGATAGAGAGAGAGCACAAGTAGGCAGAGCGGCAGACAGAGGGAGAAGAAGAAGCAGGCTCTCCGCCAAGCAGGGAACCCGATGCGGGGCTCGATCCCAGGACCCTGGGATCATGACCCGAGCTGAAGGCAGCCGCTTAACCGACTGAGGCACTCAGGCGCCCCAAGAACTATTTCTTAATGCCTCACCAAGGTTTAATTCAACAGAAGGTTTCTAGTTCATGTCATGGTCTCAAAGATTTCTACCGCAATGAGGCCATTCATTTCTTCTGGAGCATTGATATTTTATGAGGTGGCTAAGGCCCAAATCTTCATGTTCCTCCCACACTGGACTGCTCGTATGGCCCCCTTCACAGGTGGTCTCATTGGCCCCCAGCGGTCCAACTCAACTGTCATCACTTTCCCTGAGGCTCTACCATCCAATCTCAGCTCAGCCCATTCTCCTAAGTAACTCTTCAATCCATCCACCTCTCGCTCCGCCTGAGGCCCTCACCTTGGCCAGCCACAGCCATCCCTGGTGTGATCAGCTCCTCCCTGATTCTCCACCTTCCACCCTCATTCCCTGCTAGGCTGTCCTTCCCACAGGCCCAGAGGCATCTAAACTCCCAACTCCTCAATGCACGTGAGGCTCAGATCATCTGAGCCTGGCAACTCTCCAGCCATGATCACTCTAAACCTAAGCCACACTGAAACTTTCCACCACACACTCGCAGACATTTTGCCCATGCGCCTCCCTCCTCCTGTAATGGTTCACCTGGCAAATCTCCTTCCTCTGAGCCTCATCTCAATTGTCGCTTTCCTGCCCCTTCTCGCCTTCATTGACATTCTAGGGGAGGAAGCAGGTAGGCCCTCCTTAAGAGAATCCTAAAAAAGGTTTCTCTCCAAAGCATGTTCCCATGACGCCCATGAAGCCTTGTTGATGAGTGACCAACAGGAGGGGATGTGATAAAGATGAATATGTCAAAACTGAAAAAGAAATGGTAGCTTGTGGGGCGCCTGGCTGGCTTAGTTGGTAGAGCATGCGACTCTCAATCTCAGCGTCATGAGTTCAAGCCCCACGTTGGGCATGGAGCCTACTTAGGAAAAAAGAAAGAAATCCTAACTTGCTGAAAAACACTTTGAGAAACTAACAGAAGTTTTTTGTTTATTATTTATCTTTAGAAGCCTCACAGAGAAACAACAAAGAAATATGAGTTCGTATATGGAAATAAAGGATTTAATCCTATGAACCTCCAAGTAAATGCAAATTAAAACAGTGATGAAACACTTCATTATTACTTTTTTTATTCGTTCGCTTAGCAAATTGGCAAAGATATGGTAAATGATAACACACCATGTTGGCGAGGTGGTGTGAAGGCAGGTTGTCGTAACAGCTACGATACCTGGATATGACTTCCTAAAATGAAATTTGATAAGATGGCTTACAAATATGTATACCCTGGGGGCGCCTGGGTGGCTCATTCGTTAAGCATCTGCCTTCGGCTCAGGTCATGATCCCAGGGCCCTGGGATGGAGCCCCGCATCGGGCTCCCTGCTCCACGGGAAGCCTGCTTCTCCCTCTCCCACTACCCCCTGCTTGTGTTCCCTCTCTCGCTGTGTCTCTCTCTGTCAAATAAATAAATAAAATCTTTAAAATATATATATGTATACCCTGGGGTGCCTAGGGTGGCTCACTGGGTTAAGCGTCTGCCTTTGGCTCAGATCATGATCTCAGGGTCCTGGGATCGAGCCCCATGTAGGGCTCCCTGCTCAGCGGGGAAGCCTGTTTCTCCTTCTCCCTCTGCTCCTCCCCCCGCTCAGGCTCTCTCTCTCTCTCTCAAATAAACAAATAAAAATTTAAAAATATATATGTATACCCTTGGGGCTCCTGGGTGACTCAGTCAGTTAAGCATCTGACTCTTGATGACTCTTGATCTCGGTTCAGGTCTTGATCTCGGGGTGGGTTGTGAGTTTGAGCCCCATGTTGGGCTCCACTCTGGGCATGGAGCCTACTATAAACACACACACACCTTTTTCTCAGCAATTTCTCATAAGGAAATTATTCGAGATACAATCAGAGAACAGGTATCATTTCCATTGTTTGGGTAGGAATGAAAGTGCTAAACAAGGCAATGGCGGGGCGCCTGGCTGGCTCAGTTGGTTAAGCGACTGCCTTCGGCTCAGGTCATGATCCTGGAGTCCCGGGACCAAGTCCCGCATCAGGCTCCCTGCTCGGCGGGAAGTCTGCTTCTCCCTCTGACCCTCCCCCCTCTCATGTGCTCTCTCTCTCTCTCATTCTCTCTCTCAAATAAATAAATAAATAAAATCTTTAAAAAAAAAAAAGTACTTAAACAAGGCAATGGCAACACCCATTAAGGTTCATCCAGAAGATTCTGAACAGCCATTAAACATCATATCAGGGGCATGAAAAAGGGCTTATATAGGACACAAAGAGGGGGAAATGGGCTACAAATGGTATTGATCAGTAAAATTTGAGGTAAATCTATAGACTTATTAATCGTAATGTACTAATGTACTAATGTTAATTTCCAGGCCCAATAAAGTACTATGGTTATGTAGGATTTGTAATATTACCTACCATTGGGAAAAGCTGAGGGAAGGGTCCATGGCACCTCTCTGTACTGTTTTTGTAACTTTTTTGAGTCTGTGATTATTTCAAAATAATTAGTTAGGACAGTCTGCTGTAACAAACATCCCCATTGTCTAAGGGGTTTATATCAACAAAGGGTGATTTCTTTTCTTCACACGCTACCAGGTTGTGTTACTCAGGGACCCAGGGATATGGAGGCTCTGACTTGACATGGGCTTCTGTAGTTGCCAAGCGAGGAAAATGACACTTAGAGCATCTCGCTGAAGGTGACACGTGCCCAATATCCTTAGCCCAATCAAGTCATATGGCCACTACTAGCTTCACCTGGGGACAAAAGGAGCAGTCTTTTTGGGCCTAGAACAAGTTTAGTGAGTACCACACTGTGCAGAAAATAATCCCATTTCACAAAGATTTACATTATATCTATAGATCTATCGATCAATCGATCGATCAATCGGTAGATAATAGATGACTGGAATAAATAAATAATACATACAGTGATGACCTTGAGTAGACTGTGGATGGCTCCTCTTGGTAATTTCTAAGTTTTTCTAAGTTTTCCACTTTCTAGAGTTTTTACATTTAAGCATGTGCTATAACCCAAGATAATGACCAAAATAGATGGAATTTAGATCAACCTCAAAGGAATAGTCTTTTTTTTTTAATCTTTTTTTTTTTAAAGATTTTATTTATTTATTTGAGACAGAGAGAATGACAGACAGAGAGCATAAGAGGGAGGAGGGTCAGAGGGAGAAGCAGACTCCCCACCGAGCAGGGAGCCCGATGCAGGACTCGATCCCGGGACTCCAGGATCATGACCTGAGCCGAAGGCAGTCGCTTAACCAACTGAGCCACCCAGGCGCCCCTCAAAGGAATAGTCTTAAGTAGGAGATGATGAGGATGAGAATTTGAGGAAGTAACACCCTTGTTTTTCTAGCTCCAGACATTTGTGATTTCAGTTTTAATCTCAGAGACATTTTATCAAGGGGGATTCTTGTTTACAAATGACACAAACCAGCCTGGGTGGTTTACGAATCAAAAGGACAATGGGTGTTGGATTCCTAGCCTGGCTCTGGAGTCAAATTCCTGGATGTGAGAATGTGATTGGCTGATTCCAAGTCACATGCTCATGTTCTTGTGCAAGGGATGCTGGGAAAGCTAATATTTAGCCTTTAGAATTTCAAAAGTTGGGCGCCTGGGTGGCTCAGTTGGTTAAGCGACTGCCTTCGGCTCAGGTCATGATCCTGGAGTCCCGGGATCGAGTCCCACATCGGGCTCCCTGCTCAGCGAGGAGTCTGCTTCTCCTTCTGACCCTCCCCCCTCTCATGTGTTCTCTCTCATTCTCTCTCTCTCAAATAAATAAAATCTTTAAAAAAAATTAAAACATTAAAAAATTAAAAAATTAAAAAAAGAATTTCAAAAGTTGGAGGTAGGAGAGAGATCCACAAATGCAGGAATGAGGTTCAGATGCTGAATAGACAAAATAAAGTTGGGGGGAGGGGACCATAGCTTGAGAAAAGGGAGATCAGCTCTACCACCAACTTGCTACGTGACCTTGGGCAAACCCATTTCCTTCTCTGTGCCTCCATTTTTTCGTCTCTTTGTTAAAGGGGGCCTGAGTGATTTTCCTGATATTCGCCTATGAAACAGACATTTTACATGTATTTTTTAAAGATTTTATTTATTGGGGCGCCTGGGTGGCTCAGTCAGTTAAGCATCTGCCTTTGGCTCAGATCATGATCCCAGGGTCCTGGGATCGAGCCCCATGTCTAGCTCTTTGCTTGGTGGGGAGCCTGCTTCTCCATCTCCCTCTGCCTACCACTCCACCTGCTTGTGCTCTCCCTCTCTCCCTCTATCAAATAAATATTTTAAAAATAATAAAATTAAAAAATAAAATTAAATGAATGAGAGGTGCCTGGGTGGCTCAGTTGGCTAAGCCACCAACTCTTGATTGCAGCTCAGGTCATGATCTCAGGGTCATGGGATTGAGCCCCAGCCTGGTCTGCACTCAGGGCGGAGTCTGCTTATCCCTCTCCCTCTGCTCCTACCCCCCCTCATTCTCTCTCTCTCTCTCTCTGAAATAAATAAAATCTTTAAAAAATAAAAATAAAATGGATGTTAAATGATGCAGCTGCTGCAGAAAACAATACAGAGTTTCTTTGAACAATTAAAAATAGAATTACCAGCACCTAGCTAGCTGAGTCAGAGGTGCCTGGAACTCTTGCCCTCTGGGTTGTGAGTTCGAGCCACATGGTGAGTGTAGAGATGACTTAAATAAAACATAGAAAAAAAGAAAAAGAGAGCGCTGTAGTTGCAGGCGACCAGCAGTATCCACTGCCCCTGTAGACAGGTGTGCTATTCCCCCACCGTCTACCCACTGCGAGCCAGGACCACGAGTTGCAGTGAGGTCAGCCAAGGAGGACAGAGCCCAGATTCCAGGCAGGGTGTTGGGGTCACTGAGCAGCCTAACACGCAGAATGGGAAGAGCAGACAGGTCTGCAGGCGCCCCACAGGGATTCTGATGGCCTTTTCCTCCCTGGATGCCTGGGGTTTCCTGGCAGCCAGGGTGTGGGCAGCTTGGAAGAGGGCTGGGAGGCCGTGCTGCCCTTGACGTACGTCCCGAGGCTACGGCTCACCATGGCTGACCAAGAAGCTGTGAGAGCCAAGGTCGAAAGCGTGGCTTGGAGGAGATTTTCACAATGTTGGGTTTTTTTTTCCCCTCTCACTTATTTATTTCCCCTCCCTCCTTACTTCCCTCTTTCCTTTCTTTCTATTGTTCTTTTCCTTTCTTTTTTATTTTTAATCATGGCAAAATACACATAACATAAAAGTTACCATCTTAACCATTTTAAGTGCATGGTTCAGTGGCATTAAGAACATTCACGTTGTTGTGCAACCATCACTACATCAACCATCAAAACATTTCCATCTTGGGGCGCCTGGGTGGCTCAGTTGGTTAAGCAACTGCCTTCGGCTCAGGTCATGATCCTGGAGTCCCTGGATCGAGTCCCGCATCAGGCTCCCTGCTCGGCAGTGTGCCTGCTTCTCCCTCTGACCCTCCCCCCTCTCATGTGCTCTCTCTCTCTCATTCTCTCTGTCTCAAATAAATAAATAAAATCTTAAAAAAAAAACAAAACAAAAAACATTTCCATCTTCCCAAACTGAAACTGTCTTCATTAAATACCAACTCCCCCTCTCCCTCCCCCGGTACCCACCATTTTCTGTCTCCATAGATCTGACTCCTCTAGGGACCGCCTCTAAATGATTCCATGTCCTTTCGTCCTTTTGTGAATGGTTTGTTTCACTTTTTTCTTTTTTAAGATTTTATTTATTTCAGAGAGAGACAGAGAGAGCAGAGGGAGGGGCAGAGGGAGGAGAGAGCATGTCAAGCAGACTCTGCTGAGTGCCAAGGCCGACGTGGGGCTCCATCTCACGACCCTGAGATCATGACCTGAGCCGAAATCAAGAGTCAGACGTTCAACCCACTGAGCCACCCCGGCGCCCCTTGTTTCACTTTTTTCTTAATCACATAAGTAGTAATACATGCATAGGACACATCCTGGTATGGGCCAAACACGGTAGGACACAGTGAAAGACACTTTCCCAGTTGCCTCCTCAGATTGGAACCCGGGGCTATTTGTGTCCCTGGATGTAACCACATGCTGTGGACAGTGGAGTCCCAACCTCTACCCATTTTCACTCCTGCCCACAACTGTCAATGAACCTCTGTTGTTCAGGAGTCCTAGAAATTCACGGACGCAGTCTGCTCTTAGCCATGCAGCTGACGTGACCACCCGGGAGGCGAGATGCAAGCCCAGCTCCGCCATCCAGGGGCTTGTGCCTGGGAGGCCTCGCACGCCAGGCCTTTGTACACCAAGAACAGACTGCTGATAAAGGAAAGCCTGATCTTGGCCTTTGGGACCCCCATGGTGTCTCAGTCATACCTCAAGTACCTTGCACCTGCTCTTCCTGCTGCCCACATCACCCTTCCTTCAGCTAGGTCCTTTTTGTTATCCAGGCCTTAGCTTAAATGCCTCCATCCTCAGAGAAGCCTCTCTTCCTTCTCCATCTCAGCTCAGCCCAGGGGTGTGAGGGACGCTGCTAATATTATCTATCTTGCTCAGGGTGGTGGTTACACAGACAAGTACATATAAGATAAATCTCTGGTGGGACACCTGGATGGCTCAGTTGGTGAGGCGTCCTACTCTTGATCTCAGCTCAGGTTTTGATCTCAGGGTTGTGAGTTTGGGCTCTGTGCTCAGCAAGGAGTCTGCTTGAGATTCTCTGTTTCTCTCCCTCTCCCTCTGCCCCTCCCCCTTGTGCTCTCTCTCTCTAAAATAAATAAATAAATCTTTAAAAAAATCTATAGAGGGGCGCCTGGGTGGCTCACTCGTTAAGCGTCTGCTTTCGGCTCAGGTCATGATTCCAGGGTCCTGGGATCGAGCCCCACATCGGCTCCCTGCTCAGCGGGGAATCAGCTTCTCCCTCTCCCACTCCCCCTGCTTGTGTTCCTACTCTCGCTATCTCTCTCTGTCAAATAAATAAATAAAATATTTTTTAAAAATAAAATAAAAATAAAAAAATCTATAGGGGCGCCTGGGTGGCTCAGTCGTTAGCGTCTGCCTTCGGCTCAGGTCATGATCCCAGGGTCCTGGATCGAGCCCCGCATCAGGCTCCCTGCTCAGTGGGAAACCTGCTTCTCCCTCTCCCACTCCCCCTGCTTGTGTTCTCTCTCTCGCTGTCTCTCTCTCTCTGTCAAATAAATAAAATCTTAAAAAAAAAAAATTTTATAGAAATGAACACATAAGCTTTGTGCACTTCATTGCATGTATGTTATATCTCAGTTTTAAAAAGCTATAAAAAAGGGCACCTGGGTGGCTCAGTCAGTTAAGTGTCTGCCTTCAGCTCAGGTCATGATCCCAGGGTCCTGGGATCGAGCCCCACATCAGGCTCCTTGCGCAGTGGGGAGCCTGCTTCTCCCTCTCCCTCTACTGCTCCCCTTGCTTGTGCTCTCTCACTCTTGCTCAAATAAATAAATAAATAAAATCTTTTTTTTTTTTTAAGATTTTATTTATTTTTTAGAGAGTGAGCGAGAGAGAAACAGCATGAGAGGGGAGAGGGTCAGAGGGAGAAGCAGGCTCCCCGCTGAGTGGGGAGCCCGATGTGGGACTCGATCCCAGGACCCTGGGATCATGACCTGAGCCAAAGGCAGACGCTTAACCATCTGAGCCACCCAGGCGCCCAATAAATAAAATCTTTTAAAAAAGTCATAAAAAGAGGCACCTGCCACACTAACCACTCCTTTTTGTGTTATCACGAATTTGGTTATGGACAATCACCTCGTTGATTTATTTCATGTATCTAATCCACTGGAACCTCAGCTCCTGGAGGGGTGGGATCTTTGTTTTGTTTCTGTGGTGGACAACTAGAATGTTCCTGGGACAGAGCAGACACTCGGGAAAAGTTTGTTGGATGAGGAATAAATACAAGGAAGCAGAGACCCAGAAAGAAGTGATTTGTCCAGGGTCCCAGAATTTATGTAATTGAGACGCAGAGCTGACTTCCCACTTCTGGCCAGATTTCCCATACCTGTGAAGCTTTCCAGTATCTTCCAGACTATTCCAGATATTCCAAAACCATTCAGAAAACTCTCCATCTGTGGGCAGGCTGTGAGCAATGCACTTCACGTGGATATATTGTAGAAACCATGACAGGGCGAGGACTGTTCATGACCGAACTTTTCATTTCAGGATTCATGTGGATTAATAACTGGTGTGTGAGTTAAATATAAAGTATAACCGAAGAGGTTTAATCCCCGCTCTTGCCTGCTCTCCCTGCCCTCACCTCAACTCTTGCCCAGGCCTCTCTCCCATCCCCATCCCATGACCTAATTAATGAGTCATCTGCCCAAATGACCATTGGAGCCTGCCGCTCTCAGCCTCCATGGCCTCGAATACTTCTGACTGCCCTGGAAATAGATTCCTTCATTCGAAGGGCATGCCAAGGCCTCGGGTGTCCATCCTGTTTTTACTTCAGCTTCCCAGCGTTCCACACATGTGCCCCAACCCTTCAGCTAACCTCTCTCCATCTCCACCTCACTGCCTGTCCCGCCATCTTTAGGCAGTTTTAGGTTGACAGAAAAATTGAGTGAAACATGCAGAGATTTCCCATATACCACAGTTCCCCACACTTGCACAGCCTCCCCACTATCAACAGTCCCACCAGAGGGGTACATTTGTTACAAAGGATGACACACTGACACGCCATTATCACCCAGAGTCCATGGTATACATTAGAGTTCACTCTCCAAGTGTTAACATTCTTTAAATTTGGACAAATGTATGACATGTATTCTATAATATAGAATAGTTCCACTGCCCTAAAAAACCTCTGTACTCCACATATTCATTCCCCTCCCCCCCGCCACCATGACACCTGCCAACCACTCATCTGTTTACCATCTTCATAGTTTTGCCTTTTCCAGAATGTCCATCTGCACAGTTGGAAGTGTGCAGTATGTTGTTTTTTCAGACCAGCTTCTTTCACTTGTTAATATGCATTTATGCTTCCTGCATGTCTTTTCATGGCTTGGTAGAACATTTCTTTTTAGTATGAATATTCCATTGGCTGGATGTATCACAGTTTATTTAGTCATTTACCTGCTGAAGGATGTCTTGGTTGTCTCCATGTTTGAGCCATTATGAATAGAGCTGCTATAAACGTCCGCATGCAGGTTTTTGTGTGGACTTAAATTCTCATCTCATGTGGGTAAATATCAAGGAGTGCGATTGCTGGATCATATGGTAAGAGTGTGTTTACTTTTGGAAGAAATGGCCAAACTATCTTCCAAAGTGGCTGCACCATTTTGCATTCCCACCAGCATGAGGATTCCAATTTCTCCACATCCTCACCAACACTTGTGATTTTCTGGTTTTGGCTTTTAAAAAAAATTTTTTTTCTTTTCTTTTTTTTTTTTTTAAAGATTTTATTTATTTATTTGAGAGAGAGAGACTGAGAGAGAGAGAGAGAGCATGAAAGGGGGGAGGGTCGGAGGGAGAAGCAGACTCCCTGCCGAGCAGGGAGCCTGATGCGGGACTCGATCCAGAGACTCCAGGATCACGACCCGAGCCGAAGGCAGTCGCCCAACCAACTGAGCCACCCAGGTGCCCGCTTTTTAAAAAATTTTATAATAGCCATCCTAATGGGGATGAAGTACATGGGATCTCGCTGTCATTTTGATTTGCATTTCCCTAATGGTTAGTAATGAATATCTTTTCATGCCCTTACTGGCCATTGTTTTAAAAAATTTCTTGGGGCGCCTGGGTGGCTCAGTTGGTTAAGTGACTGCCTTCGGCTCAGGTCATGATCCTGGAGTCCCTGGATCGAGTCCCACATCGGGCTCCCTGCTCGGCAGGGAGTCTGCTTCTCCCTCTGACCCTCCCCCCTCTCATGCTCTATCTCATTCTCTCTCTCAAATAAATAAATAAAATCTTTTAAAAAAAAATTTCTTTAAAGATTTTATTTATTTATTTGACACAGAGAGAGCAAGAGCGAGACCACAAGCAGGGAGGGTAATACACAGAGGGAGAGGGAGAAGCAGGCTCCCCGTGGAGCAGGGAGCCTGATGCAGGACTCAATCCCAGGACCCTGGGACCATGACCTGAGCCAAAGGCAGACACCTAACTGACTGAGCTACCCAGATGCCCCTTACTGGTCTTTTTTTTTTTTTTTTAAAGATTTTATTTATTTATTTGAGAGAGAGAGTGAGAGAGAGAAAGAGCACAAGAGGGGGGAGCGGGAGAAGGAGAAGCAGACTCCCCACCGAGCAGGGAGCCCAATGCGGGACTCGATCCCGGGACTCCAGGATCATGACCTGAGCCGAAGGCAGTCGCCTAACCAACTGAGCCACCCAGGCGCCCCCTTACTGGTCATTTTTATATCTTCTTTGTAGAAATGTGTATTCAAGTCTTTCGCTCATTTTTAAAATTGGATTGTCTGTTTTGTTGTCAAGTTATAGGGGTTCTTTATATATGTTGGGTGCTAGACCCTTATCAGATATAGGATGTGCAATTATTTGCTCTGATTCCATATGTTGCCTTTTCATTCTGTTGAGAGTGTCCATCTGATGCATGATAGTTTTTAATTTTTCTGAAATCCACCTTACCTATTTTTTCCTTTATTGCCTGCGCTTTTGGTGTCACATCCGAGAAAAGATCACCAAGTCCAGTGTCATAAAGCTTTATCCCTATTTTTTTCTTCTAAGAGTTTTATAGTTTTAGCTCTTCCTTTTATGTCTGTGCTCCAGTTTGAGTTAATTTTTGTACCTGCTGAAAGTAAAACATGTCCAACTACATTACTGTGCATGTGAATATCCAATTTTCCCAACACCATTTGTTGAAAAGACCGCCCTTACCTCATTGAATGATCTTGGCGCCCTTGTGAAAATTCATTGGACCAGATATGCATGGTTTATTTCTGGGCTACCTATCCTAGTCCGTTGGTCTATGTGTCCGTCTTTATGCCAGGACCATACTGTTTTGATTCCCGTGGCCTTCAGTTTTGAAATCAGGAAGTGGAAGACTTCTGACTTTGTTCTTAAGATCGTTTTGGCTATTTGGGGTCTTTTGAGATTCTATATGAATTTTAGGGTGAATTTTTCTATTTCTGCTAATGGGGAATTTGATAAGGATTACATTGAATCTGTAGACTGCTTTGGGTAGCGGTGACACTTTAACAATATGAAGTCTTCCAATCAATGAACTTGTGATGTCTTTCCATTTATTTGTGCCTTTTTGAATTTTTAAAAAAGATTTTATTTATTTATTTGACAGAGAGAGAGAGTGTGAGAGTACAAGCAGGGGGAGCGGTTGGCAGAGGGAGAAGGAGAAGCAGGCTCCCCGGCTAAGCAGGGTGATGGAAGTGGGGCTCGATCCCAGGACCCTGGGATCATGACCTTGAGCCGAAAGCAGCCACTTAAAGACTGAGCCACCCAGGTGCTCCTGAATTTTACTCAGTAACATTTTTTAGCGTTCAGCGTGCAAGTCTTTTTCCTTTTTTTTCTTAAAGATTTTATTTATTTATTTAGACCCTGAGGGCAGGGGGGAAGGGCAGAGGGAGAGAGAGAATCCCAAGCTGACTCTGCACTGGGCGCAGAGCCCAACATGGGGCTTCATCTCACAACCCCGAGATCATGACCTGAGCTGAAGGCAGACGCCTAATGGACTGAGCCACCCAGTCGCCCCATCTGTTCTGTTTGAAAGGCGCTGTTCTGGGACACCTGGGTGGCTCAGTTGGTTAAGCGACTGCCTTCGGCTCAGGTCATGATCCTGGAGTCCCGGGATCGAGTCCCGCATCGGGCTCCCTGCTCAGCAGGGGGTCTGCTTCTCCCTCTGCCCTCTTCCCTCTCGTGCTCTCTGTCTCTCATTCGCTTTTCTCAAATAAATAATCTTTAAAAAAAAAAAAAAATCCCGACCAAAGTGGAATTCAGAAACAGTGCTGATAATGGCAGCCACGCCAATGATAATTTCTTTCATTTTCCCTTATTTATTTTTACCCTTACCACAGCCAGGTGCTGGCAATAGAAGCAATGATCTCAGCTCTCACTTGGCTGATGGGCGTCTTATGATGGAGATAACTGATGGCCCAATAGAGTCAGGTCCTTAATCGCACCTACTGGAAGGCTCCCAGGCACCCGTGATCGCTCACCTTCTCTCTGCAGACTGCTGGTCCAAAGGGCAGGCTGCAGCTGCCATGGCTCACTGCTGCCAAAAGGCCAGGCTCCTCTGGGCAGAGGCCTATTCTGGTCTGAGCCTCCTGATGAATCAGAAGTAAAAACCAGGACAAGGCAGGCTGTCCGTTAGAATGAGGACTATGCAAGCCTGGCCACTTTCAAATGAAATGGATTCTGTGGAAGGATTTTTGTTTGTTTGTTTGTTTGTTTGTTTAGGAAACTAACACTTATTGTTAGATTGAAGGTGTAATACAGGTTTCTAAAAATGTGGCAGTGAGAATACCAGCATAAAAAAAAAAAAAGAAATTTGAGGGGTGCCTTGCTGGCTATCCGTAGAGCCTGCGACTCTTGATCTTGGGGTTGTAAATTTGAGCCCCACATTGGGTGTAGAAATGACTTAAAATCCTTAAGAAAAGGGGCGCCTGGGTGTTTCAATCTGTTAGGCTTCTGCCTTCGGCTCAGGTCATGATCTCAGGGTCCTGGGATCGAGCCCCGCATCGGGCTCCCTGCTCAGCGGGGGAGCCTGCTTCTCCCTCTCCCTCTGCTGCTCCCCCTGCTTGTGCTCATTTGCTCACACTCTCTCTCTCAAATAAATAAGATCTTAAAAAAAAAAAAATCCTCAAAAAAAAAAAAAAAAGGAAAAGAAAAAAGAACTTGCGCTAACAACAACCTGAATTCATCATTGGCAATATTATATAACAATTTTCATGGATTATTTTTTAGTGTCTTCAAGGAAGAAGGTCTTCCCTGGAAGAGGAAAATAAAAAAATGATGCAGTCACAGCCAAAAAAAAAAAAAGGGCAAATCCATATATGGTGTTTATTGCGTGCCAAGCGTGGCTCCACTTTATACATTTATGTATTAATTTACTTCTCACAAGACCACTATGAGCCAATTGCAAATGGAGGCTCTGGTCAGTAGCAACAGAGAAATTAAAAGCATCATGACTCCATCCTTAAGGCAATATAGGACCATATTCTTGCGTGCCAGGAACAGAAGGGGCCTTGGGATTTCCATAGGCAGGTCAAAGGGAGACCCTGTCCAGGCCTGGGCATCCCTGAAATGTTTTTCACTGAGGTTTTATGGCCCTTTTCCAGGCCTCCCCTGACATCTCTGACAACTAGCTTTGAAGACATATTAAGCCGAGTCCCTTCCCAGAAGAGAGCTTCTTCTTGGTAACTTTTTCCAGGCCTAGTGGGGAAAAAGGGCCTCCTACCACTACATGAATAAGAGAAAGCTGGGCTCACAACAGAAACTGAGCTTGTTAGGTGTTGTGATTTTTCTGAAGGGAAATAAAACCTAGTGCTCTTAACGGACCCCCCCCCCCCAAAAGTAGCATCCATTAGGGATGGACTTTGATGGTAACATTCATAAATGCGGCAAAAACTCCCAGACCTTGCCCATCCTTACAGATTTTCCCAGGTGAGGGGCGCCTGGGTGGCTCAGTCAGTTAAGCATCTGCCTTCAGTTCAGGTCATGATCCCGGGGTCCTGGGATCGAGCCCCGCGTCGGGCTCCTTGCTCAGAGGGGAGTCTGCATCTCCCTCTCCCTGCTGCTCCCCCTGCTTGTACTCTCTCTCTGTCAAATAAATAAATAAAATCTTTAAAAAAAACCCAACAACACAAGTTTTCCCAGGTAATTGCTAATTATCTCATTTGACCCCACAAGGAACCTGCCAAGTAAGGGAAGCAAGCATTATTTCCTCCCCTTTCCTTGTTGGAAAAGCTCATTTACTCACCCAGGGTCTGCCTGATTCCGAAGCTGGGGCTCTTAACTGCTCTTTCTTACTCTGATTAATCACCCTTTCACCGCCCCCCCGCACCCCCCCCCAGGGTTCAATTGTCCTCTTTCTGCCTCTTTTTTGCCTCCTCTCAGGGGTTTCCCCATAAGCCTGCTGAGAGGTTAGTACATTCTGCCAAGCTCTAGTCTGTAAAACCTCAGAGAACTCTGCTCATTCCTGGGAGACCCCTCCAAGACTGCCAGACCCTTCATGGGGTTCAGGCAAGATTCTCATACGTGCCTTTTTGGCAAGGGGCCTTGGAAACTTCATTAATTCCAAAAGAGACTCTGATATATATATATATTTTTTAAGATTTTATTTATTTGACAGAGAGGGAGAGAGAGAGAGAAAGGACACATGAGCAGGGGGAGCCGCAGGCAGAGGGAGAGGGAGAAGCAGGCTTCGCTCTGTGCAAGGAGTTCAATGCTGGGTTCCATCCCAGGACCCTGGGATCTTGACCCCAGCCGAAGGCAAACTGTTAACCGACTGAACCACCCAGGTGCCCCAAGACTCTTGATTCTTAAAAGCTGCTTTCCATCAGCCCTCTCTGATTAAGGCAATCAGGTTCAACTCTAAAAGGTGTTTTGTTTTGATTTTGCTTTGGGGAGAGGAAGTAGCCTGTTTAACATCTTCTCCTAAAAATATAAATCTGTATTTATGTCCAGACCCCGATTGGATCAATTGATTTTAGAGATGTTTTTGCTCGTATTCATCCAAGTGCGGGATCCCACAAAACAAGATCAGTTTGAGGCTGAATGTTTGTGAAGATTTTATTTAAATTCCTCACTGAGTACCGTTTAGACCAATTCTGAAGAATCGTCTCAAAACTATATGGGATTAAACTCAGTTAAAATCTATTTTACGATTCCTAGAAAGGAAAAGGCAAGTGGAGAAAGGAGCCGGTAAGGTTTCCGACATGTCTAGTTTTTCCTCTGGAGGCAGAGGGAAATTGGTCATTAGCCTATTAGATGATCTGGAAGCAAGTTTTGGAAAAGACTGGAATCCGAGTCAGGGCTTTACGGGTTAAATAGGCCTTGTCACATCGGCCGTTCAAAACTCCTCCTCTCGAAACTCCTCCTCCCGCAGTGAGGTGAAGATATTCCAAAATCACCCCACCGCAAACTCCTCCCCCTGCAAGGAAACACATAGAAATGCTGCAAATGACTGGGGCCCCGCACGCATTTGCCACCCGAGCGCTCGAAGCCCGGGTTTCCTGTGCGGACTTTAAGGACCGAAGCCCGGGATGGCACTTTCGCTGGCGGAGGCTGGGAGCATGAAACCCGCGGGCTGGGGGCTGTGCTGGGCCGCCGCCCTGCTTCTCGCAGCGACGGGGACGGCAGGTAAGGTTGGCTCCAGGCGCCCGCGTGCAGTGGGGCGACCCCTCCAGAACTCGGGGAGCCCCTTGGTAATTCTGGGAGCTGCGGAAAATCACCCCATCCTTGTACGATGGGTGGGGAAATGGCACGAAGTCCTTTCCAAACGGCTGGAGGGAGTGTTGAAGGGATTGCGAGGTTTGGGATGTGGGGGAGTCACGAGAAGCGGGGTGAGGCTTTCCCCATAAGTCTCCGCCGGATGGGAGGACCCCCTTGTCTTCCTCAGAGCGGGACACGGGGCTCTCCAGCTCTCGGGAAGCAGGGACCCCCCACCGAGTTGTTCTGGAGTGAGGAGTACCAGAATCCCGGGAGCTTGGCCCGGGGGGCGGGTCCCTGCGGGCGCCCCCGCGTCCACCCGCGGACAGGAATGCCGCAGGCGGCTCAGGTGGCTTTGTAGCCTGCGTGGAGCCCTGGGTCCGACGCGGAGTTTCCTGGCGGGCACCGCACTCACGCTTCGGCCGGTGGCCACCGCCTCCAGCCCCGCCTCCGGCCCTGAGGGCTAGTCCCCGAGCTCCCATTGGGCGCGATTGGAACACGCGAGCCTCGAGCCACTCCCCTTGGCCAATGAGAGGCGGAGGATGCGGGGTGGGGGGAGCGCGGGGCGGGGCTGGGACACCCGCTGGGCGGGGCTCGAGGTGAGGCTGGGGACTCCCGCCGCAGCTAGTTCGGGTGAGGGTCGGCCGGCGTTCCCTCGCGTCGCCCGGGGCGCCTGTCACTACGCGTCCCGGGCCCCCGGAGTCGTCTCCGCGAGCCTGGGCGAGGTGCCCTCCGCGATCTGGGGCGAGCCCATTTAGTCCTGGAGGCCTCGCTCGCTGCCCCGGCCTGGGTCGTTCGCCTACGCGCCCCCCAGACCACCCTCAGGGCCTCTGTTCCTTCCCGAGCCGAAATGTGGCCTCCTCGGTCGCCAGCGAAGGGAAATTCGCGGAGACCTCCAACCGGGGCAGCGACCGGGTGGAGGCAACGTCGGACGGATCCCTCAGGGTGGCCTTTTTTGTTCAGAAGCCTTGAATGGGTTTAGTTGAGCTGTCCGCATGACGATGTTTCCTTTTAGGGGGGCTCCGATTTAGATTTGGTGAAGAGACTAGTGGGTGCGCGATCCTGAGTTATCCAGTGGCTTTAAGTGAGTTGCCAGAGGCACTTGACCTCGCCCTGGATGTGAGCTAAATGGTTCTTTTCCTATTTAGAACCTGAGCAGCCCCTCAAAGAATTGGGATTATCTGATAACAGGATTGCAGGAAACTTTTTTATCGACGGGAGGGGCGGGGCGGCTTTGTGCGGGCAGCTGTGAACTCTTGGAATTCCTATCGGTGACACGATCAGTTTTCTCTGAGGGGAGGAAGGAAGGCTGCGCCCTGTAGCTGAGGGTTATTGGATAACTCTGCCACCCAGTTGTGTGAAGAGGAGGGGGTGGGGCTTGCCAAGCGGCCTTTAATTGACTTGCATTTCAAACGCTGACTGACTCCCTCCCAAGAGGAAATAGTGGCAGTCAAGTCTTGAGCAAGATGCGAGGTTTACTTCAGTTTCCTCTCCCTTTGGGGTTCTGATAGAACTGCAGGAGGAGTTGTTTCTGGGCAGTGTGACCGGGCTGGTTAACCCTTGTAGCCCTGACTCGGACTCTAGTCTTGTCCAGAGCTGCTCCATGGTCAGCTGCTTGATTTGTCCAGTTTTGGTATTCCTTTGATGAGCTGCGCCCCCAAATTTGGAAATGCACCTCCCGGAAGATCTCTTTCGATTCTCTCAACTCTGATTTTTTCATCCCTAACAGGAACTAATGACGGTGAAGTCTTGAGCAAGATGTGTTGCTTTCCTTTAGGTTTCTTTATCACTGAGTAGCCTCCTATGTTCTCAGGGAGGCTCAGAGTCCTGATGTGTTCCCCAGACTCCTGAGAGCTAGCTGCTCCTTCTCCTCTGGTGTTAACAGGATGATGTATATTTGTAGCAGGCCTGGCTGCTGTCTTTAAAGCATTTTGGGGGGTCGAGGGGGCTGGGATTTCTTGTTCTTTTTCCTTGGAAATGGGAGTTGTTGGAATCTGAACTGCATGCCTTCACTTAGCCATTTCAAAACCACTTACCAGTCATGTGCAGAGCGTCAGGCATGCCCAGGGCACACCCAAATTCAGAAAAGTGGAGCATCTCCCTAAGAGCTGTGTCTATTTTAGCAACATGAGCCGGGGAGATTCACTGGTCATCGCTGGGCATATTTTTCTTCCCGGGCAACACTGGAAAAAGACAGGGAGAACTTTTTGTTTTGGAGACTGCAGACCTTTAAGAAGGGGAGTTATGTGGATCATTCTGTCTTTCCAGGATATGTCTGCCTTGATAAGATCCAAATCTAGATGCCTTTATTGCTTAGTGCTTTGATGGCCCTTCGCATTCCTTGTTAAGTACATTAATAGAATCCATACTTTACCTGGATGTCAAGCACATGACATTTGTTGATAAAACACCGTGGAGGTAACCAGCAATGAACAATCACAGAAACAAACGTCTCCCCAAAGGAGCTGACAACAAAATCTTCCACTGAGATCACACCTGAGGAAAATGCCTTGGCATCACCTAGTTTGGAAAAACACACTGGTAAATTGATTTCTTGTTCATTTTCAGCTGAGTCTGTTAGCACCACCCGTTTCTTTTTTTCAAGGAAACGATCCTGTCTATAATTTTGATTTTCCTGAACAACAACTACCTTCAGTAGCATGGGAAAGAAAACCTCGAAAGCATTTACCACCTCATTTGTGTGCTGGAGAGAAAGCAGAACTGGGTCTTCTCCTTTTCTGTTTCGATAACCTTGTTCCTGGCTTGTCACATGTGACAAGAGCGATTTAAAGGCTAGAGTTTAGAGATTTGGGCACTGGGGGTGTGTGGGTGTGTGCGGTTCCTGGGTAATTTTAGGCATCCCCAGCATGAAAAGATACCGATGGGGTGCTCCAGTTGGCTTTTACTGGACTGCAAATGAAACTGACAGGGAAAACACAAACCTTGCTTCAGCAACAGGGAGGAAGCCCTGAGGTTTCTTTGGGCGGTGGTGCTTGGAACAGGACTGGTTCTGTCCCCTTGCTCAGAATGGTGTTGTCTGCTGTGGGGACTCCCATCTGATGTCCTGTCACTAGGTGCTTGCTGTTCCTGATCCCAGTCCCCACCAGCAAGGCCATGGGATTTATTAATTTCCCGGCTGACTATTGCCTGGCTGCACCTGTAACAGTAAAATCCATTAGCTTTTCATTCAAACATTGTCCAGAGCTGTCGGCCAGCTACTGGATGACCTGTCCTGATAAAAAGTAAGGATGGGATCTTCCTGTTGGTGAGGTCTTCAGCCATCTTTGCCTAGCAGATATTTGGAGAGTCGTTGCCAGGGGAAGACTGATGTCCAGGGAAGGGGTTTATTCTTCTTTATCCTGCTTTAAAGGGCCTTGAGGTGTTATTACTATTTCCAGTCTCTCCAATGGCATGTTTTGCTGGTAAAATAAGGCTTTGTGCAAAGGTTGGGAGGCCAGAGCAGCCGATTAGTGGTAATGGAAGTTGTGATCCCCTAGGGGATGAAGGTAGGACAGAAGCTCCTCCTCCAAGATCCTTATTGCGAATGCCCTTTGCCTGAACTTCCTTTTTAATTTTTTCTGAGAGTCCTGAAATTCCAATTGCTTTTTACCCACCCCGTGTGCCAGGAGCGAGAAGTGAGTCAGTGGGGTGTGGGGCGTACTGTAGAGGCAGCTCCGAGGGAGTCGTCCTGTTCAGATCCGTAGTTGGGCAATTTGATTATCAGTCTGTGTAACCACAGCACATTCCAAAGCTCAACGCATTCCCTTCTCTCTTATTTTCTCTCTCTTACTCATTCTCGTCACCTGGGCTGTCCACCATGGCCACCTCAAGCATGGCCTCCTTGTAATCCAGCTTCCCAGTCCTTTGATTCTTCTAAGCCCTCCTTGTATTTCTCTATTGTTATCACCTCTATTCTCCTTTCAACCCCCCTCAGATCTCTCCTGATATCACCTGACTGGTTTCCTAACCTCTGGCAGGAGCACGGGACTTGCACTTTGAAGACCCAGACTTTGTTGGCTTTTTATTTATTTATCTTTGAATTTTCTTTAAGTAATCTCTACACCCAATGTGGTGCTCGAACTTATGACCCTGAGATCAAGAGTCACCTGCTCTTCTGACAGAGCCAGCCAGGTGCCCCTGTTTGCTCTTTAAAATGAGGTATAACTGGGGCACGTGGGTGGCTCAGTTGGTTAAGCGTCTGCCTTCTGCTCAGGTCATGATCCCAGGGTCCTGGGATCGAGTCCCGCATCGGGTTACCTGCTCAGCGGGGAGCCTGCTTCTTCCTTTCCCTCTGCCTGCCGCTCCCCCTGCTTGTGTTCTCTCTCTCTCCCTCTCTCTCTTTCTCTCAATTGCTCTGTCAAATAAATAAAATCTTTTCAAAAGTGAGGTATAACTGACATACTATAAAATGGACAGATATTAAGTGAACAGCTCAGTGAGTTTTGATAAATGTCTACCTCCATGTAACCACCTCCCATTAGGACATAGAACATTTCTAACTTCCTAGAAAGTTCTCTTGTGCCCCCTTTCTAGTTTAATTACCACCCCTACACACCAGATGCAACCACTAATCTGAGTTTTATCATTAGAGATTGGTTTTACCTGAACTACAACTTCACATAAATAGCAGAATACATACTTTTTTTTTTTAAGATTTTATTTATTTATTTGAGAAAGAGCAGAGTGAAAGAAAGAGCATGAATGGGGGTGGAGGGGCAGAGGGAGAGGGAGAAGCAGGCTCCCCACCGAGCAGTGAGCCCGATGCAGGGCTCAATCCCAGGACCCTTGGATCATGACTGTAGCCGAAGGCAGACACTTAACCGACTGAGCCACACAGGCGCCCCCAGAGTACGTACTCTTGAGCAAAAAAAGCCAGACACATAACGTTTCAGAGATTCATCCCTGACCATGCGTTCACCAGCCATTTGTCCCTTTTTATTGCTGACGTGTCCTGTTGGACAAATACTCCACCTGTCTGTTTTTAAGCTGATGTTTGTTACATCAGCATGTGTGCGGGGCTCCTTTTTGTTCTGATCCTTAATCCTCATAACAGTCTCACAAATAAGGACTGTTCTTCTCCCCCATTTTACAGATAAAGAACTGAGACCCGGAAGGATTAAGTCAGTAGCCTAAGTTGATCTACTTCAATGGCCCAGAAAGCCATTGAAACCTAGGTCTGTCTGACACCTCATTCCACAGCCTCTCAGGGAGTCTACATGAAAGGGCTGGGTGAGCCATTAAAGTAGGAATGATAAAGGGGCACAGATTTGAGAACTGCAAAACATGGATGCATACATACATAAATACAGACACTCCTCTTTTAAAAAAAAAAAAAAAGTTTGATATATTTAAGTAATCTCTGCACCCAATATGGGGCTTGAACTCATGACCCTGAGATCAAGAGTCCCACGCTCCTCAGACCCAGCCAGCCAGGCGCCCCCAGACACACCTCATTTTATAGTGCGATATGCCTTTCTTTACACATGGAAGGTTTTGCAACCCCTCGTAGAGCAAGTCTACATTTTTCCCACAGTTTTTGCTCACTTCCTATCTCTGTGTCACATTTTGGTAATTTAGTGTAAACATAACTTTTATATGCACCAAGAAAACAAATTCATTGGGCTCGCTTTATTGCGATATTCATTTTGGTGTGGTGGTCTGGAAATGAACCTGCGATATCTCTACAGTATGGCTGTATGTAAATAATTAGATAATAAATTAAAAGTAAGTAAATAAATAGTTATTTGAATTAAAATAGCTTTTTTGGGGAGGGCGCCTGGGTGGCTCAGTGGGTTAAGTGTCTGCCTTCGGCTCAGGTCATGATCCTGGAGTCCCTGGATCGAGTCCTGCATCAGGCTCCCTGCTCAGCGCAGAGCCTGCCCTCTCCCTCTGCCCCCACCCTCCCACCCCCAGCTCCTGCTCATTCTATCCTTTCACTCAAATAAATAAATAAAATCTTCAAAAATGATAATAAAATAGATTTTTTTAAAAAAAGATTTTATTTTTAAATAATCTCTACATCCAACATGGAGCTTAAACTCACCACCCCGAGATCAAGAGTTGCATGTCCCACGATGGAGGTGGCTGGGCACCCCTGGGAAGGTGGCTTTTAAACTGGGTCCCAATGTCCCTGGTCCCCAGGGCCCTCGGCCCAGGTTCAGGATCAGGTTCAAGCCTAGTGGAAATGTTCAAAGGGGCCTTGGCTACTCCCACGGGAATGACCAAAGACAGGAGAAGGCATTCGGAGCAGTTAGAGAATTGGAGTAACAAGCACGAAAGCCAGGGACGTACAGTGACTGGTGTTATGGTTATTTTGCTTAATTATTTTTCTTTCCTTTTAAAAAATCTCAAACATAAAGCGTCCTTCGAAGAAAAATAACTCTGAAATGAATTGGCCACTATTCCCTATGCAGAAGCACAGATGAGATTCTGTTTCTTAAAAAATTGGATAATATGGCATTATTACTAACTATTCTGCACTTCCTTTTTCTCCCCAGCTAGAAAATATTGTGGGCAGCTTTCCGTTTTACAACATAGGATGATTGACCTCATCTTTTTCTTTCTTTCTTTCTTTCTTTCTTTTTTTTTAAGATTTTATTTATTTATGGGGCGCCTGGGTGGCTCAGTCGTTCAACGTCTGCCTTCGGCTCAGGTCATGATCTCAGGGTCCTGGGATCGAGCCCCGCATCGGGCTCCCTGCTCCGCGGGAAGCCTGCTTCTCTCTCTCCCACTCCCCCTGCTTGTGGTTCCCTCTTTCGCTGTGTCTCTCGCTGTCAAAAAATAAATAAAATCTTAAAAAAAAAAAAAATCCATGATAGCTTCCTAGGATTTAAAATCTCAAGTGATGATGTACAGTTAGGGCAGGGAAGGCAGGTTTTTTTTTTTTTTTTTTAAAGATTTATTTATTTGACAGAGACACAGCGAGAGTGGGAACACAAGCAGGGAGAGTGGGAGAGGGGGAAGCAGGCTTCCCGCCGAGCAGGGAGCCCGATGTGGGGCTCGATCCCAGGACCCGGGGACCATGACCTGCCTGAGCTGAAGGCAGATGCTTAACGACTGAGCCACCCAGGCGCCCCTTTTTTTGTTTTTAAGATTTATTTGAGAGAGAGAAAGTATGCGCGCATGAACACCTGCACAGGGGTGGGGGACAGAGGGAGGGAGAATCTCAAGCAGACTCTGCGCTGAGCATAGAGTCCGATACAGGACTTGATCTCACATCCCTGAGATTACGTCCTGAGCTGAAACCAAGAGTCAGATGCTTAACCAGCTGCACCACCAAGGCATCCTGGTTTTTTTGTTTTTGAAGTTGGGTTTTTTTTTTTAAGATTTTTTATTTATTTGACAGAGAGAGACACAGAGAGGGAACACAAGCAGGGGGAGTGGGAGAGGGAGAAGGAGGCTTCCTGCAGAGCAGGGAGCCCGATGCGGGGCTCGATCCCAGGCCCCTGGGACCATGATCTGAGCCCAAGGGAGACGCTTAACGACTGAGCCACCCAGGCGCCCCTGTTTTTGAAGATTTTATTTTTAAGTAATTTCTACACCCAGATGGGGCTTGAACTCAACCCTGAGATCAAGAGTCACATGCTGTACCAACTGAGCCAGCCAGGCACCTCTGTTTTTCTGTTCTTTTTGTCTGGAAGCTTCTCCTAGCCATGGAATATCTTTCTGGAGATGTGGTTTCTGCTTCAAGTTATCATGCATTCATTAAGTACCTTTGTGCAACATGAGGTAATGATTAAATTTTGCAAAAACCATTAAACTATACTTTTGGTTATGGCCAGCATTCAAAATTAATTGATAAAAGGAAAAACAGAGTCACCCGGGTGGCTCAGTTGGTTAAGCTTGTAACTCTTGGTTTCCAGTTAGGTCATGGTCTATGTGTTCTGGGATCAAGTCCCACATGGGGCTCCATGCTTAGCGAGGAGTCTGCTTGGGATTCTTTCCCCCTCTGTTCCTCCCCCTTCTCGCATGCTCGCCCTCTCTCTCTCAAATAAAATGAACGAAATCTTAAAAAAAACAAAAAGGAAAAACAATCTTCTTACAGGAATAATGGAACTTATAATAAATGCAGCCAACAGTCAAAACTTACATTTTACATACTATTTGCCTACAGAACATTGGACTCAATAGGAAAATCCTGCTAGCTTTTCTTCTTCTTCTTCTTCTTCTTTTTTGGGTCTTATTTGCTTATTTATTCATAAAGCATGATGAAATAAACCAGATCATAATTTTTATTATGGCCACATTGTTTTAATTTACATAAGACATCAGAATTTATACTTAGAGATTAAAAGTTTTTTTTTTATTACCAGGTATCACTAATAATAAAAGTTTGCTTTATTCCAGTTCACATGGAACAATACATTCTGAAAGTATACTATTTAAGACTAAACTTAATCAACATTATTGTAATCTCTTTTCCAAAATGCAAAAATCAACGTTTTAGGAAATTTCCCCAAAATTTACTTGTCCTCATTTTTTTTTTAAAGATTTTATTTATTTATTTATTTGAGAGAGAGAGAGAGAGAGAGAGAGAGAAACAGCATGAGAGGGGATAGGGTCAGAGGGAGAAGCAGGCTCTCCAACCAGCCGGGAGCCCGATGTGGGACTCGATCCCAGGACTCCGGGATCATGACCTGAGCCGAAGGCTATCGCTTAACCAACTGAGCCACCCAGGCGCCCCTACTTGTCCTCATTTTTATCTAAAAATCTGAGTCTTTGTAAGTGCTTGGGTAGCTCTGTCAGTTAAGTCTGCCTTCGGCACAGGTCATGATCCCGGAGTCCTCCCCCCTGCTCAGCGGGGAGCCTGCTTCTCCCTCTCCCTCTGCCTGCCGCTCCCCCTGCCTGTGCTCTCTCTGTCAAATAAATAAATAAAACCCTTAAAAAAAATGTTGAGTCTTTGCTTTCCTAGAAAGTTTCTCTTATTACAGCTTTTGCTACTGTCTCTGTTCCGTTTCTTTTGATCTGAGCTTCCAATATATGAGTATTTTTGCTCCAGCATCTCTGTTCTCTGACATCTACATTCACAGTTTCCTATAATTTTTTTTTTTTTTAGGTTTTATTTATTTATTTGACAGAGAGAGACACAGCGAGAGAGGGAACACAAGCAGGGGGAGTGGGAGAGGGAGAAGCAGGCTTCCCGCGGAGCAGAGAGCCCGATATGGGACTCGATCCCAGGACCCTGGGACCATGACCTGAGCCGAAGGCAGTTGCTTAACAACTGAGCCACCCAGGCGCCCTCCTATAATTTTTATCTCTTTATATTTCCTCCTTACCCACTGGAGATGGCCCCTCATGTTTCCTTCCGCTGAATGATTTCACACTATCGATTTTCCTCATTACTGTCGCCAGCACAGGTTTGTAATATGCTAAATCGTTTAAATCCTTTTCTTTTCTCATGTGCAGGGAAGTTGTGCTCTTTTGTTCCCTGCCTTAATGGGTCCATACACTGGATTCAACGACCTCTATGTCAAGTTGCACACATTGTTGGCAAGTCACTCTTCTAGATCTATTCTGCGCATCCTCCGCTGCACTTGTGGTTCATGAAATGTGTGTGTTGTATTTCCTGGGAACGATCGGATTCTATTTCTGGTTCATTCCTCAGCTGGCAGGAAAAAGACACACACAGGTGACGTTGTGAGTTTCCGATTCTGGCGCTGAATGGTCCTTCCTCTTCCCTTCTCTCTCAGCGGAAGACAAATGTGGGAGAAACGAGTTCCAGTGCCAGGATGGGAAGTGCATCTCCTACAAGTGGGTTTGTGACGGGAGCGCCGAATGCCTGGATGCCTCAGATGAGTCGCCCGAGACCTGCAGTGAGTCCCCTTTGGGCTTCCTACCCTTTTTTTTTTTTTTAAAGACTTTATTTATTTGACAGAGAGAGACACAGCGAGAGAGGGAACACAAGCAGGGGGAGTGGGAGAGGGAGGAGCAGGGAGCCTGATGCGGGGCTCGATCCCAGGACCCTGGGATCAGGACCTGAGCCGAAGGCAGACGCTTAACAACTGAGCCACCCAGGCGCCCCAGGGAATCTGCTTTTTTTTTAAATTTATTTATTTTTTTTAATTTATTTGCGAGAGAGAGAATGAGAGACAGAGAGCACATGAGAGGGGGGAGGGTCAGAGGGAGAAGCAGACTCCCCGCCGAGCAGGGAGCCCGATGCGGGGCTCGATCCCAGGACCCCGGGATCATGACCTGAGCTGAAGGCAGACGCTTAGCGACTGAGCCATCCAGGCGCCCCTGGGCTTCCTACCCTTTTTGATGAGAGTGGGTGACAGATGACATGAACATCAGCCAGGAGGCTGATGTGTTCAGCCATGAATTGGGCCTTGGGGGGAAGAGATATTTCTGGAGCCTTAACAGCTTTTACCAAAAAAAAAAAAAAAAAAAAGGTGAAATTCACATAACGTAAAATTAACCATTTTAAAGGAACCAGTTCAGTAGTATTAATACGGTCACAGTGCTATGCGACCATCATCTCTCTCTCCTTCCAAACCTTTCCATCACTTCATGTCTGATTTTTTTTTTTTGTCCCAGAAAGGTGGGCTTGGCCCCCTCTTTCTGAAAACTGTGTTTTTGCTCTGCGAGGCTGGGGCTGGGGACGTCAGATTGGGCTTCCCTCTGAGGGAAGGCTCAGTCCTGTTTCTCCCACAGTGTCTGTCACCTGTAAGTCGGGGGACTTCAGCTGTGGGGGCCGTGTGAACCGCTGTATCTCTCAGCTCTGGAGATGTGATGGCCAGGTGGACTGCGAGAATGGCTCGGATGAGCAGGGCTGTTGTAAGTGTTCTCCCCCCACCCCCACCCCCCCACCCCCCGCAGCCCTGCGCTGGTCCCACTGGTCCCACCCTGGTCCTGGGCTGCACTTAGAGTTGGTGCCCCCAGGCAGTCCTGCCCCCAGCTGAGCTGCGGATTGGCTGCTCCTCAGTTGGCTCCGTCTCCTGGAAGCTCCTACCAAGCCTCCTCCCACTACTGGAGCCCCACTTTGCCCAGGAGGCTTTGCGGGGGGATAGGGTTGTGCCACCTCTTAGGGTCATCAGCATCCTCAGTGAGGCTGTCCTTGCCAAGTGTCCTTCCAACCACATGGCGCATGCTCTGGTGAGCCACTGGGACCACCATCAGCCACCCCGGGAGGCTGAGCACCCAGTAGGTGCTCGCTGGCTGAGACCCAATCACTCAGCTGACCACCGAGAGGAGGAAAGCTTTACTGAGTTGCAGCTTCTGGGAAGAAACAGGGCCAAGAGTCCTGGAGGGGGAGGCACTTTGGAGAGCAGGGGGTCTGTCTTGGCTCTTCAATATTAGTTAGTTAGTTATTGTATAGTTTTTGTTTTTTTGTTTTCTTAATACTTCTTTACTTACTTGAGAGGGAGAGAGAGAGAGCGAGCCAGAGCAAGCATGAGCAGTGGGGAGGGAGAGAGGGAGAAGCAGACCCCCTGCTTATCAGGGAGCCCGACGTGGGGCTCAATCCCAGGACCCTGAGATCATGACCTGAGCTGAAAGCAGATGCTTAACCAACTGAGCCACCCAGGCGCCCTAGTTTTGGTTTTTTAATGGAGTTAAGGCTCTGAGAAAAATAACTGGGAAAAATTTAAATAACTAAGATAATGTCAGATCTTCAAGTTCAGAAAAATATAAAAATCCATGAAAAAAAGCAACACTCAAGTGTTCACATACATTCACCTGAGAAATGCATGTCTAACCTGGATTAGTGGTCGTCTGATGACCTCAGGGTCATTTAAAAATAAAATGGATTGTTGTTCTTTTTATAGGTACTTTTTTTTTTCCTTCCAGCTTTATTGTGATATAATTGACATACAACATTATGTAAGTTTAGAGAGTAGATGGGGGAAAAAATAATTTAAAAAAAAATTTTTTTTTAAAGTTGCCAATTTCTTTTTTTTTTCCTAAAGATTTTTATTTATTTGAGAGAGTGAGTGGGGAGGGAGAAGGAGAGGGAATCTGAAGCATACTCTTCGCTGAGTACAGAGCCCCAACTTTAAAAAAAATTTTTTTTGGTGGGGGGCACCTGGGTAGCTCATTTGGTTGAGCGTCCGACTCTTGGTTTCATCTCAGGTCTTGATCTCAGGATCGTGAGATCGAACCCTGAGTCAGGCTCTGTGCTGGGTGGGCATGGAGTCTGCTTAAGATTCTCTCTCTCCCGGGCGCCTGGGTGACTCAGTCGTTAAGCGTCTGCCCTCGGCTCAGGTCATGATCCCGGGGTCCTGGGATCGAGCCCCGCATCGGGCTCCCTGCTCAGCGGAAAGCCTGCTTCTCCCTCTCCCACTCCCCCTGCTTGTGTTCCCTCTCTCGCTGTGTCTCTCTCTGTCAAATAAATAAATAAAATCTTAAAAAAAAAAAAACGATTCTCCCTCTGCCCCTCCTACCCTCCTCATGTGTAGACTCTCTCTCTAAAAAAATAGAGCAGGTGACGATCTAATACACATACATATGGCAAAATGATCACCACTGTAGTGTTATAGGCAACACCTCCGTCAATTCCCATAATTACCACGTTTTGGGGGTGTTTCTTTTAATAATAACAGCAAACTCTTACATAGTGCTTCCCTTGGGCCAGGGCCATGTACAGATGATGCAACTGAGGCACAGAGGGGCCACGGGAGCAGGCTGGGGAGGCTGAGCCTGGCTGGGGTTTCCAGTCCAGGGCCCCTGACCACTATCCTGGCTGCCTTTCCAGGGTCTCTCACTGAGGTCTGGCCTCTCTAGGACTCGGTGTCCTCATCTGTGGAATGGGCTGCTAGTGAGAAGTGGGGGCGCTCTGGTGACCGGGTTGTCTTTCCCCACCTGTCCCTGCAGTGCCCAGGACGTGTGCCCAGAATGAGTTCCGCTGCCGGGATGGGAAGTGCATCGCCCTGGAATTCGTCTGCGATTCAGACCGGGACTGTCTGGACGGGTCGGATGAGGCGTCCTGCCCCGTGCCCACCTGCGGCCCTGCCACCTTCCAGTGCAACAGCTCCTCCTGCATCCCCGAGCTGTGGGCTTGTGACGGTGACCCCGACTGCAAGGATGGCTCAGATGAGTGGCCGCAACACTGTGGGGGCCCCAACATGTCCGCCCTGCAACAGGACAGCAGCCCTTGCTCGCCCCTCGAGTTTCACTGCCAGAGCGGGGAATGCATCCACTCCAGCTGGCGCTGTGATGGTGGCCCCGACTGCAAGGACAAGTCGGACGAGGAGAATTGCAGTAAGGGCGCTGCGTGGTGGGGGGGATGGGGTCCTCTCCCCTGTCCCTGCGCCCCCCCGGGGGTGGGGCGGGTCGGCCTTACGGTGCTTGAACGATGCCAAGTCTCACCGCAGGAATTTCCATCTCCTTCCGTGCTTCTTCCAGTGCTCCTGATCACATGGAGGAGAAAGCCTCTGTAAAAGGAGACCCTATCTTTAACGCCTGTAGAGTTTACCCCTTTTTTTTGACCAGGGGAGCAAGCAGCAAGCTGCAGTATTATTATTTTTTTGTTGTTGTTAAAGATTTTATTTTATTTATTTGACACAGAGAGAGAGAGAGACAGCTAGAGAGGGAACACAAGCAGGGGGAGTGGGAGAGGGAGAAGCAGGCTCCTGGCCGAGCAGGGAACCCGATGCGGGGCTCGATCCCAGGACCCTGGGATCATGACCCGAGCCGAAGGCAAACGCTTAATGACTGAGCCACCCAGGCGCCCCTGCAGTATTATTTTCATCCAGAAGGGATCCTGGGCTCCAGGCCTGGCGGGTGACCTCTGGCCAAGGACTCAACCTCACTGCCTTGTGTTCTCTTCCCCCATGGAATAGGGCAAGAGCATTGGCCTTTGCAGACTTTCGACTGGAGTCCAGCACCACCCCTCGAACTTTCCGGGGGCGGTGGAGACCTCCCACGTCAGCACTGCCCAGGGCGGCAGCTGCTACCCAGGGTAGCTCGTGCAAGCAAGGAAGGGACTGTTTTGTTTTATTTCACTTTTGTGAATTGAAAGTTAAATAGCCACACGTGGTGAGCGGCTCCTGTGTTGGAGGCCGAGCAGATAGAGGACTGTGCCACCCAGACCCTGACCTCGTGTCAGTGCTTCCTGAACGGGGGGCCAATACCTCAAAGCTACGATGCAGAGCTACTGTGAATTTAGAACATGTTTTCGTGTCCCTGTTTCTTTGGTACCTTTGCCCCCGTGCACTGTTTTCCTAGAATTGTAATCTCAGTGTAGCTGGAATTAGACTTTTTAAGAGTCACTTTAAAAAAAAAAAAGTGACTTTTTTTTTTAAGTTTATGTATTTTTATTTAGTAATCTCTACACCCAGTGTGGGGCTCGAACTCACAACCCCGAGATCAAGAGTTTCACGCTCTTCCAACTGAGCCCGCCAGGCGCCCCTAAAAGTCACATTTTAAAATAATGGATGATTTTGTATACAATGTGTACTAAAACTCAACACAAACTCCCTGAATTCTCATACCTTGAGCAGGCTTCCTCCACCCTTTACAGATGGGGAAACTGAGGCCCAGAAAGGCTGAGTAACCAGAGGACACACACCTGTGAAAATAAAAAATTCGTCTTTTTTCCTCCGCAGTGTCCTCTCATAAACATTTGTCCTGCTTCACAGCGTTCGACTGTGTTGTACGCAGGGGTACTGATCGAATTTGTCCCACTTTGGCCTAGATTGGGAACACGCCATTGCTTTTCCGCTGAGGGCAGCCTATTGGCTCTGGCAGGTTTTTAGCAAATTATGTGTTCTTGGGGCACCTGACTGGTTCCATCCGTAGAGCGTGTGACTCTTGATCTCAGGGTTGTGAGTTCAAGCCCCACATTGGGTGTAGAGATGACTGAAAATCTTTTTTTTTTTTTTTTTTAAAGATTTTATTTATTTATTTGAGAGAGAATGAGAGACAGAGAGCATGAGAGGGAGGAGGGTCAGAGGGAGAAGCAGACTCCCTGCCGAGCAGAGAGCCCGATGCGGGACTCGATCCCGGGACTCCAGGATCATGACCTGAGCCGAAGGCAGTCGCTTAACCAACTGAGCCACCCAGGCGCCCCGAGATGACTGAAAATCTTAAAAAAAAAAAAAAAAAATTTGTGTTCTCAAAAATGCATATGTGGAAAGGTTGGGGAGAACTCCAGGGAAACTCAGTGGTTGTGTTAGGGGTGCTTCCCCCCTCACACTTTCTTATTTTCCAAACGTTGCTCTGTGACTTTAGTAATAATTTTCTGGGATTCGTCTTCATTGAGGAAAAAAGTACTTACTGCCATGAAAGAAAAGCTAAAACTACATCGGTTAGGGGGGTGCCTGGGTGGCTCGGTCGGTTAGGCGTCAGACTCTTGGTTTCGGCTCAGGTCATGATCTCAGGGTTATGAGATCGAGCCCCGCGGGGGACTCTCTGCTGGGGGTAGAGCCTGCTTAAGATTCTCTCTCCCTCTCCCTCTGCCCTCCCCCTACCTTTAAAAAAAAAAAAAAGGGACTACATTGGTTAAAATTTAGAATGTGAAGACAGGTGTACCTGGGGAGTTTTTCCCCAGGTGGGAAGCAGGTAAAATGGATGAGCCACTGTCTCCTGCTTGTGGAGGTGGTAGGGCGTGTTCTTTTCAGCTCTAGAATCTTCCCTGTTACGTGTTGTCCCTGATGCCCGAGGCAGCCAGGAAACTGCTGCTTGAAAGGTGGTAGTTGGTTTTGCTTCGCTGTTCCTTGAGAAAAACCAACACGTGCCCTGTCTTTCCCAGCGGTGGCCACGTGCCGGCCTGATGAGTTCCAGTGCTTGGACGGGACCTGCATCCATGGCAGCCGGCAGTGCAACAGAGAGTATGACTGTAAGGACAGGAGCGACGAGCTCGGCTGCATCAACGGTGAGCTCCTCTCGGGGTGGCCCCGGGCCCGCTGTGTGTCCTCAGGCCAGTTACTTGCCCTCCCTGAACCTCCCTTCCATTTATCTGACCAGCGTGCGTCATGGAAGCCTCTGTTTCAGGACTGTGACATTTGATGAGGCCAAAGTGCACGGGGCTCGTGTCTTCGAGCTTTGGGTAACGCATGCGGTACGACTCCGCGTAAAGCACTCTCCCGGGCTTACGGTGTGACACTTCCACTCCTGGGAATGACGCCAGGAGAAACTCGCACCCATAACCGGGAGACGGGCTCCGGAACGTATGGAGCAGCACGGGCCTAACGGCGAAACCCTAGAAGCAACCCAATTGTTTATCAGCAGAATTCATTTGTAAAATTGTTTTGTATTAAAATCGTGGAACATAAGGATATGACTTTTATTTTTTTATTTTTTATTAAGGATTTTTTTTTAAGATTTTATTTATTTGAGAGAAAGAGCGAGAGAGAGAGAGCATGAGCAGGGGGAGAGGGAGAAGCAGGCCCCCTGCTGAACAGGGAGCCCGATGCGGGGCTCGATCCGAGGACCCTGGGATCATGACCTGAGCCACCCAGGCTCCCCTATTCTTAAAGATTTTATTTATTTATTTTTAGAGAGAGAGTGTATGGGGGAAGGAGGGAGAGGGAGATAGAGAATCTTTTTTTTTTTTTTTAAAGATTTTATTTATTTATTTGACAGATAAGAGACACAGCGAGAGAGGGAACACAGGCAGGGGGAGTGGGAGAGGGAGAAGCAGGCTTCCCACAGAGCAGAGAGCCGAATGCGGGGCTCGATCCCAGGACCCTGGGATCATGACCTGAGCCAAAGGCAGACGCTTAACGACTGAGCCACCCAGGCGCCCCGAGATAGAGAATCTTAAGCAAGCTCCACACCCAGCACAGAGCCCGATGGGGGGCTCTATCTCACGACCCCGAGATCATGACCTGAGCCGAAATCCAGAGTCAGACATTTAACCGACTGAGCCACCCAGGCGCCCCCAAAACAAACTTTTTTGAACAAGAAGTTAAATTCTGATAATGCACTTTTTGACAGTTGTGGTAAACGACACATAACACACACAAAAAAACCAAACCAAACAAAAAAAAAAAAACGACACATAACAAAATAATTACCATCTTTACCATTTTTCAGTGTTTATTTCCATGATATTAAGTACATTGTTATGTTTTATTTATCAATACATTTGCTTATCATCTTGTGTAAATGACCTATTCTATGAGTAAAGAGTAGTAAGGGGGCTCTTGCTTCTCCGAAGCACCTGACCCTCCTCTTTGGCTCCTAGTAACACTGTGCGACGGGCCCGACAAGTTCAAGTGCCACAGCGGCGAATGCATCATGCTGGACAAAGTGTGCAACTCGGTCAGGGACTGTCGGGACTGGTCGGACGAGCCCCTCAAGGAGTGCGGTGAGCCCCCCGGGGTGCTGGAAGCTCTCAGACTTAGGGAGAGCTGGGGCTGGGACCTAGATGTGGATATGCTACGGGGCTGCAAGTCTCCTGCCCACCTGTGCCCGTGGGTGCTTTAGCTCTGCAGCAACACAGAGACGGGGGTCCTAGGGGAGAAGCAGCTTTGCTTCCTGAGCCTCAGTGTTCACATCTGTAGGATGGGACAGTAAGGGTTCAACATCCTAGGGCTGCTGGGGATTGGCTGTTGCGATGCTTATAAAGTTTCAGCAGTGCTCTGTGACCTGTGGCCATGTAAATATTTTGGACTTGACAGCTGTATGGTCTGTCACAGCGGGTCAACAGGACCTAAATTACAGCAGGAAGACCGCATATGAATGCACATGCGTACATGAACGCGTGTGGCCGGGCTCTAAGCAAACCTAATTGTGGACACTGATGTTTGAACCTTTCATGTGGCACAAAATACCGTTTTTCTTTTCAACTATTGAAAAACGTACAAAGCATTCTGAGCTTTGGGGCCACGCAGGAACAGAGGGTAGGCTGGCATGGGCCAGAGCCCTGTAAAGAGAGCCAGGGCAGTCATGCTGGCGCCGAGCGCCCTGGGTCTGGTCCAGCACGGCGATCTTGGGCAAGTCGTGGAGCTTGGCCGTGCCTCGGTTTCCACAGCTGTAGTTCAGCTACCTGTATGGTTGTTGGGAGTTAGTACATGCAACTGTGGAACATGGTTTTTTAGTTTTTATAATCAAGAACATTTTCAGGGGCGCCTGGGTGGCTCAGTCATTAAGCATCTGCCTTCGGCTCAGGTCATAGTCCCAGGGTCCTGGGATCGAGCCCCGCATCGGGCTCCCTGCTCGGCGGGAAGCCTGCTTCTCCCTCTCCCACTCCCCCTGCTTGTGTTCCCTCTCTCGCTGTGTCTCTCTCTGTCAAATAAATAAATAAAATCTTTAAAAAAAAAAAAAAGAACATCTTGAAATGGGTCTTACAAAAAAGAAATAATAATGTAGAATTTACCATCTTAACCATTTTTAAGTGTCCAGTCCAGAGGCACTAAGCAGACTCGCGTGGTCGTACAGCCATCTCCACCGTCCGTCTCCAGAACTTTCTCATCTTCCCAAACTGAACCTCTGCCCCATGAAATGCCGACTCCCCATCCCCTCCCCCAGCCCTACTTCATGTCTCTGATTTTGACTCCACTGAGGACGACCTAGGAGTGAATCCTGCAGTATTTGTCCTTCTGTGCCCCGCCTAGTTCATTCGTTGGAATGTCCTCCAGGTTCCCTCCTGGTGCCACACATGACAGGGGTCATGTTAAGTCCTCTTAGGGGACATGGTAGTTCACGTCCCCGAGTCGTTGTGGCAATCATGATAAGGGTGATGATGAAATGGTGCAGGGGTGCCGACGACCAGAGTGTGACCTGTCTCTGCTCTCTCCCCCCCGCCCCCCGACCTCTGCACCCGGCACAGGGGCCAACGAGTGTCTGGACAACAAGGGTGGCTGCTCCCACATCTGCAACGACCTCAAGATGGGCTACGAGTGCTTGTGCCCCGAGGGCTTCCGGCTGGTGGACCAGCGAAGATGCGAAGGTGATCCCCCAGCAGCCTGGGCTCCCAGCCTCCTCGGCCCTTTCTCCTCATGGGGTGGCCAAAGCCTCGGTGCCTCAGTTTCCCCACCTGTTAAGTGGGCGTGTAAGCCGTGCTGACCTCACAGGCCTGTCAGGAGGATTTAATGAGGTGCCAGATGCACAGGACATCCAGCGCAGGCCTGGCCCTCGAGGAGCGCTCGGTTCTTGCCTTTGGGGATTAATAAGAAAGAAAGAAAGAAAGATTTCTTAAGAAAGAAATCTTGGCTGACGCAGCTTCACCCTGTGAGCTGCACCCCTGGGGTGAATGGTGAGGTCAGGGTCATTGTTGGAGACGATGCTTAGCTGTTTCTGGGTTTTTATTTCTGAACCTGCTGGTCACCAAGACCCTGGCTCTAGGGGTTGTCCCCAGAGGGCTTGGGCTGTCCCCATTTGCCACTGGAAGGCACCCCAAATCCCTTTCTGCACCCCATGAGGAAGAAGCCCCAAATCCCTTTCTGTGTCCCAACTTACAGATATCGACGAGTGTCAGGATCCCGACGTGTGCAGCCAGCTGTGCGTGAACCTCGAGGGCAGCTACAAGTGTGACTGTGAGGAGGGCTTCCAGCTGGACCCCCACACCAAGGCCTGCAAGGCTGTGGGTGAGCGCGGGGCGGGGCCGGTGGGGGCGGGGCCAGCGCCAAGAGCAGGTGCAGCGGGGAGTCTCCTCATGTGAACTTTGCATCCACTCCAAAGACCGCTGGGTGGGGCCGACTGTGTCCTCGCGAGACCTCTGGCAGATGCATGAGCCGCCCTGTCGGGAACTTGCCAGGAGGCTGCCCCCATGTGTCCCGTTGCCCTGCAGACACAGGTCAATTGCAGGAGATCCAGCTTGCAGCCCAGCCCTCCCCAGTGGCTTCACGGGACAAGAGGTTGAAAAGCTGTGGCCTGAAGGGCCCGCATGCCCACCAGCTGTTCTTTTTTTTTTTTTTTTTAAGATTTTTTATTTATTTATTTGAGACAGAGAGAATGAGAGAGAGAGAGCACATGAGAGGGGGGAGGGTCAGAGGGAGAAGCAGGCTCCCCGCCGAGCAGGGAGCCCGATGCGGGACTCGATCCCGGGACTCCAGGATCATGACCTGAGCCGAAGGCAGTCGCTTAACCAACTGAGCCGCCCAGGCGCCCCCACCAGCTGTTCTTATTCACTTAGAGGAACCTATCCCCAAAAAGCAAAAATTCGCTTAAGAGAGACCAAGGTATAATCAATCGCTCATAAGAAAACCAAACCTCGGGGCACCTGGGTGGCTCAGACGGTTAAGCGTCTGCCTTCAGCTCAGGTCACGATCCCAGGGTCCTGGGATCGAGCCCCACATCAGACTCCTGGCTCAGCGAGGAGCCTGCTTCTCCCTCTCCCTCTCTCCCTGCTCATGCTTTCTCTCTCTCTCTCTCTGTATCTCTGTGTCTCAAATGAATAAATAAAATCTTTAAAAAAAAAAAAAAAAAAGGAAAGAAAACCAAACCGCAGGAATAGTTGTGTTTCTTTTCTACCTAAACTGAAGATGAGCACGGCAGCCAGGCACTGATTCTCAGAAGCCCCGAAATGAAGAGATCCCATGGGTTTGGAGCTGTAGCCGTCCTTGGGGAGTTGACCGGTGGGCCAGACTCCCTTTGCTTTGTGTCCTGTTCCACCCTCCAGTGTGATTCCAGTGAGGCACAAACGTGCAGAAATATTTTAGATCGTCTTCTGTTTCCCTCCCCTGTTGTCTTCCCTCTTGTGATGGTTCCTTGGCCACCCTCTCTCACACCTCCATGTGTTCCCTGTTCTGGGGAAAACCAGGGACTGAGTTCACGAAACCCCCCAGGGTTTGAGGTTTCACTTTTGTTCTGATCTCTCCGGGCCGGTGTCTATACAGACCCCTTCCCAGGGGAGCGGGTGGTGTCGTGGGAAGGGCTGTTCTGAGTGAGGTCAGTCGTACACACGGTCAGCCTGTCAGTGAATACTGGTATTATGGTCACAGCACAGCCCCCAGAGTCGGGTCGGCCCGGGTTTGAATCCCGGCTCTGCCAGCTGGTGTGACCTTGGGCTCGTCACTTCCCCTCTCTGAGCTTCAGTCCCCTTATATGGAACGGGATTTTGACAACAGCCCTGGCCTCATAGGAGTGTGAGGATCAATGAGGGAAAACGTAATATGAAAAGCACTCAGAATTTCCTGCCCTAAGGAGTCGCTCTGTATTCCTGAGCCGCTAACGTTTCTTCATCTTTATGTTCCAAAACGGAAAATGCTGGGGCCCTAGTGTAGATTTTTTTTTTTTAAAGATTTTATTTATTTATTTGATAGAGAGCGAGAGCACAAGCTGGTGGAGTAGCAGAGGGAGAAGCAGACTCCCCGCTGAGCAGGGAGCCCGATGCGGGGCTCGATCCCAGCACCCTGGGATCATGACCTGAGCTGAAGGCAGATGCTTAACTGACTGAGCCACCCAGGCATCCCCAGGTTTTATTATTAACGTAGGTTTTATTACCATTCAAGTATGGTGGGGCCAACCCGGCAGGAGACGACCACCATTGAGAAGATCAGTTGTTACAGTTCCCCAGAGGAGGGGGCGTGGCAGCCGGGGGGTTCACCCTGGGGAAGCACCAGGGTCGGTCAGGAGGCAGAGGGAGAGGGCCGGCCCTGGGAGGAGCCGTCCCTTCAGTCTCTACAAGGCCCAGGATGTCAGAGCATCAGAACCACGTGGTTAATACACCCCATCCCGAGTGTCTCCTCTGGTTCAGCCCGACCCCGGAGGGTGACAAGCAGGAGTCGGGGGTCCCTTCTGCTCCCCTGAGCAGCCTTCCTGCATTCCCAGGCAACATCGCCTACCTCTTTTTCACCAACCGCCACGAGGTGAGGAAGATGACCCTGGACCGCAGCGAATACACCAGCCTCATCCCGAACTTGAAGAATGTTGTTGCCCTAGACACAGAAGTGGCCAGCAACAGAATCTACTGGTCTGACCTGTCCCAAAGGAAGATCTACAGGTGAGTCTTGGAGCCGATCCCAGCCCCGACCCTGGGTGAAATAGGCCCCTCACACTGACGCTCTCCTCCGCCTCTCGCCCTGCCCCCCGACAGTACCCAAATCGACAGAGCCCCCAGCTTCTCTTCCTATGACACTGTCATCAGCGAGGACCTCCAGGCCCCTGATGGGCTGGCAGTGGACTGGGTCCACAGCAACATATACTGGACAGACTCCATCCTGGGCACCGTCTCCGTGGCTGACACCAAGGGAGTGAAGAGAAAGACGCTCTTCAAGGAGAAAGGCTCCAAGCCGCGTGCCATCGTGGTGGATCCTGTTCACGGGTGGGTATTCCCGTAGCTGACGGGTACGGAGGGAACGAAGAGCAGAGGCGGGGTTCTAGAACTGGTTAGGACTCAGATGGGGGGGAAGGTGTGTGCCTGAGCTGGACTGGCCTCCGTGGGCACGGGGCTGTCCCCAACCACGGAGGCCCTTGCTGTCAGGAAAGAACAGGACCTGGAACGGTGATCCTTCCCCGCCCGCCCTTTGGGAGCGAGGGGTTGGTCCCTCTTGATGTCTGCTGAGATGGAAGTGGACCCAGAAAAGTTGTGTGCTTAGGATAAGAACCCAAAATCAGGCACCTGGGTGGCTCAATCCGTTAAGTGTCTGATTCTTGATCTCCACTCAGGTCCTGATCTCAGGGTGGTGAGTTCAAGCCCTGTGTTGGGCTTCGTGCTGGGTGTGGAGTCTACTTAAAACAAAACAAAACAAAACAAAAAAACAGAAAACCAAAACCAGAAGTTAAAATATGAAGTTAAATTGGTCTTAGAAATGAATACTTATTTAAATTCTGATTTAGTATTTCATAGCAGAGAATCCTGTGCCAGGATAGGATTGGAGAAAGGTAAAAAACGCTCAGATCCAACAGCAGTTTCAGGGAGGAGGCCACAGGGGGTAAAGGTCGCCACCCTGCTGAGCCCCCAGGAGGGTGTTTGCAGGGCTCATGGCTGACTCAGCAGCTCTGGGGCCCACAGGGACCTGTGTCCCCTGACGGAAGGCATCTCCCCGCCCCATGTCCGAACCCATTACACCATATCTGCCTGTGGAATTTCACAATTCTGGAGGGACAGTGGCAATCTCGGGATGGGCAGCTGTCCTGGTGGCAATCATCAGAAGGAAGGGGAATTTTTTTTTTTTTTTAAGATTTTATTTATTTGAGAGAGAGAGAGAGATTGAGAGCACGAGGGGAGGGGAGAAGCAGAGGAAGAGGGTGAAGCAGGCTCTCTGCTGTGTGATCCCAGGACCAAGGGATCATGACCTGAACCGAAGGTGGACGCTTAACCCGAGCCACCCATGCACCCCAAAAGGGAACTTTTGAGATGAGCATGACTCACACGGGACAGACCCTGAGTTGAAGGTAGGCCTGGGCCCACAAACATTCTCATTTGGTAGAGGGACACTCGGTTGAATAAATTTAGCCCCCCAGCTGCCAGGAAAGAGAGAGGCTCCTAGAAATAAACCCTGAGATACAAGTCATGGGGTGGGTGTGTGGGGGGGGGGGTCTACTGTTGTGTTTCATTTCCCCCCAGGTAGTAGCGTAGGATTGCCCTCTTGGACTCTGTTCTCCACTTGGCTCTGTCATTTGGCATATGGGGCTCATTCCCTGTTGACTAGATGAGCCATGATTACTTTGTATCTGGTCCATGGAAATTTAGTTTCCCCCCCATACCTCACGCAAAGAGGCTGCAAATACCTCTGAATATCTTTGAAGGTGAGTCATTGCAGTTTCTCTGCAGGATTGACGATTCTAGATTCCTCATTCTAGAAGCTGGATTATATTCTAGAAGTTGGTCCAAGGGTACGTGTGTGGCCAGAGCATCAAATTGCCATTGAAAACCCGCATTATAAGACCGAGCCTCCTAGCGCACCTGAGCACCCATCTCGCTCACGGTCAACAGCAAGTTTTTCATTTTGCCAGTCACGATGGGGAGGGGCTATTTCAGTGTATTTGTATGTGGCCACTTGTGAGTTAGTTTGAGCATCTCTTCAGAGGCTTAAAAGCCGTCGGAGATCCACGTCTAAGTATAGATCCAGAAGCAGTGAACACAGGGATGCGAACAGATGTTTGCGGCCCCGTGTTCACAGCAGCCGGGGTACGGAAGCAGCCCGAGTGTCCCTCGATGGCTGAAGGATAAACCAAATGTGGTTCATCCACACAGCAGAACTGTACTCAGTCTTAAAAAGGAAGGACATTCGGACACCTGCTGCAATGTGGATGAACCTTGAGGCCATTATGCGAAATGCAAGAAGCCAGGCACAAAAGGACAAATGCTACATGATCGCACTTACGTGAGGTCCCTAGAGGAGTCCCATTCATGCAGACAGTGAGCCGAGTGGTGGGAGCCAGGGGCCGGGGGAGGCTGATGAGGAGTTGGTGTTTCATGGGGTCAGAGTTCCAGTCTGGAGTGATAGAAACGTTCTGGAGATGGATGGTGGTGATGGTGGCATGACATCGGATGTGTACTTAACTTCACCGAACTGGACACTTAACAATGGTTAAGATGGTAACTTTTATGTTTTGTATGTTTTACTACAATTAAAAAAACATTTTATTTTTTTTAAGATTTTATTTATTTATTTGAGAAAGAGAGAGAGAGAGAGAAGGAGCGGAGGGAGAGGGAGAAGCAGACTCCCCGCCAAGCAGGGAGCCCGACTCTGGGCTTGATCCCAGGACCCTGAGATCATGACCTGAGCCGAAGACAGACGCTTAACCGGCTGAGCCACCCAGGTGCCCCTAAAAAAATATTTTTAAAGCAAAAACAAAACAAAAACAAAAAAACAAAACCTTACAAAATAAAACATGTATAAAAGCCTTCAGAAAGCACTGTCAAGGGTGCAAATTAAGGGCCCCCGTCCAGACATTGGAATCAAAATCTCCCTTTGTTTTCGAAGGTTCTAAAATCCTGCCAGGCCTCACCAGGTTGCAAGCACTAGGGTAGCAGAAGAAACCAATGCGAGGTCTCTTTTGGGGCGATGCCTTAACATTTCCTGGCCTGGCTGCTTCAGCTGGCCGCTTCCCCCACTGACACCCTGCTGTCCTTGCTGCTCTCCCACCAGTTTCATGTACTGGACGGATTGGGGAACCCCCGCCGAGATCAAGAAGGGGGGTCTGAACGGTGTCGACGTTTACTCGCTCGTGACGGAAGACATCCAGTGGCCCAATGGCATCACCCTGGGTACGTCCTTGGGACCTGGGTCCCTGGGGTCAGGCACCGTCTGAAGGAGAGGGGGCAGTGGCCAGGCCGCACCTGAATAAGCAGATGCAGCTTCCTGAGGTTTTTATAACCTGCTGCTAAACCGCGCCAGTGTGGGGTTTGGGCTCACACAGGGAGGTGGCCCGTTGGGGCTGCTTTTTGGGGCACCTGTCCGCTGGCTCCTTGGGCAGGGGGTGCCTTCCCAGGGGGCAAGTGGAGTGGCCAGGCCCAGGCCCCTTTGGCATCGGCATGTGATCTCTTCCTTATCCACCTGTGGGTTCTAGATCTTTCCGGTGGCCGCCTCTACTGGGTCGACTCCAAGCTCCACTCCATCTCCAGCATTGACGTCAATGGCAGGAACCGGAAGACCGTTTTGGAGGACAAGAAAAAACTGGCACACCCCTTCTCCTTGGCCATCTTCGAGGTAGTGCTTGAGGGAATTCACATCCCAGTGCCGGTTACAGAGCGCAACTCATGTGCGAGGCCTAAGTGCTCGTGCTGACGGGTCAGCCCATGTCATCTGGCTTGGTCAAGCCAGGACCAACTTAGAAAACGGAAGTTATTTCCATTTTCTTTTCCTCAAAAGGGGTGTTTTTGTTGGTTTGTTTTTTTATTATTTTTTTTTTAAGTAAACTCTGCCCCCACCGTGGGGCTCAGACTCACGACTCTGAGATCAGGAGTCTCAGGCTCTGCCGACTGAGCCAGCCAGGCACCCCCTACTCACCCAAAGAGTCTTAAAGCAGCAGTTCTCACTTGGAGGCCATCTCAGGGCCCAGGGGACATTTGGCACTTTCTGGAGACTTTTTGGTTGTTGCACTTGGAGGGGAGGAGGTTACTCCTGGTACCTAGTGGGCAGAGGCCCAGGAGGCTGCTAACCACCCTACAGAGAGAGAAGGGGGCCAACCACTGCGGGGAAACCTGCTCTGAGGAAACGTTGTTATATTCGTGCACCCTTGTTTGATGGGCGTGAGTCACAGTAGCCGAGCGGTGGAAGCAAGTTGGTGTCCGTCAGAGATGAAGGGCTAAACAAAATGCGTATCTATACAGTGGAATGTGATTCGGGAAACAGGGAGGACTTCCTTTTTTTTCTTTTTTTTTTTAAAGATTTTATTTTATTTATTCATCAGAGAGAGAGAGAGAGAGAGGCAGAGGGAGAAGCAGGCTCCCCGCCGAGCAGGGAGCCCGATGCGGGGCTCGATCCCAGGACCCTGGGATCATGACCTGAGCCGAAGGTGGACGTTTAACCATCTGAGCCACCCAGGCGCCCAAGGGAGGACTTTCTAACACGCACTAGAACATGGAGGGACCTGGAGGCAACTAAGCCAAACACAAGAGGACAAATCCTCTCTGATCCCACTTCTGTGAGGTCCCTAGAGGAGTCCCATCCACAGAGACAGGAAGTAGATGGTGGGAGGCAGGAGTGGGGGGTGGGGAGTCCGTGTTTCCTGGGGACAGAGTCTCAGTTTGGGGAGATAGAAAGTTCTGGACACGGATGGTGGTGATGGTTGCACACCAACGTGAATGTACCTAATGCCACGGAACACACTTAAAAAGGATTAAGATGGTCGATTTTAGGTTGTGTATATTTTACACAATTAAACATTTTTAAAAAAGAAAAAAAAAAGGGCGCCTGGGTGGCTCAGTTGGTTAAGCGACTGCCTTCGGCTCAGGTCATGATCCTGGAGTCCCTGGATCGAGTCCCGCATCGGGCTCCCTGCTCGGCAGGAAGTCTGCATCTCCCTCTGACCTCCCCCCTCTCATGTGCTCTCTCTCTCTCATTCTCTCTGTCTCAAGTAAATAAATAAAATCTTAAAAAAGGGCGCCTGGGTGGCTCAGTTGGTTGGGCGACTGCCTTCGGCTCAGGTCATGATCCTGGAGTCCCTGGATCGAGTCCCGCATCGGGCTCCCTGCTCGGCAGGGGTTCTGCTTCTCCCTCTGACCCTCCCCCCTCTCATGTGCTCTCTCTCTCTCATTCTCTCTGTCTCAAATAAATAAATAAAATCTTGAAAAATAAGAAAAAGAAAAAGAAAAAAGAAAAAAAAAAAAGAAAGAAATTAGGCTCGTACCACCCAGTACCACTTTCTCCCAGAAATTCGGGTGTCCTATGCCCTTGACTAATGGGATCTGCTGTCTTCTTTAATTGCTCATATAGGATAAAATATTTTGGACAGACATCATCAACGAAGCCATTTTCAGTGCCAACCGCCTCACAGGCTCAGACATTAATTTGGTGGCAGAAAACCTGTTGTCCCCGGAAGACATTGTCCTTTTTCACAACCTCACACAACCAAGAGGTAAAGATGGGGTGACCGCCTCCTCCCCTCCACTTCCCTGCTGGTGTTCTGGAATTTTCTAGAATTTTCTAGCATTGTTCTTCCCCTAACTTCCTGCCTCTTCCCCATCAGGGGTGAACTGGTGTGAGAGGACCGCCCTCCGCAATGGTGGCTGCACGTACCTGTGTCTCCCGGCCCCGCAGATCAATCCCCACTCGCCCAAGTTCACCTGTGCCTGCCCTGATGGCATGCGGCTGGCCAAGGACATGAGGAACTGCCTCACAGGTAGGAGCACCAGCCGGCCCGGGCGTGCGTCCTGCTTCTGCCACCCTTGTGGCTTAGTCCTGCAACTTGACCTTCCCGATCTTGTCTTTGCTCCTCTGTCAAATGGGAGACTGAGTCTCCAGGAGGCCATCGTAGGGGGTAACCGTAGTTTGCCTCTTTCATGTGGGACACATGAGCTCTGTGCCAGGCTTTTAGACAGACGCTCTTCACCTTTGATGTCTGGTTCGCTCTCTCCCAGCCCCTTTGGGAGGTGACTCATTTTAGACATGGGCATCGAGTGAGGAGATAGCCCCCTGTTCGACTTTTCTCATCCTCAGAGAAAGTCTCAGTTTGGGGCCAGTGTGTCTGGAATACTTGTAAATCTCCCTTTCGAACTACAACAAATAACAACAACATAGACATTCGTGTGTTTCAGTTATTTTCAGTTTTGTTTTTTTTTAAGATTTTATTTATTTATTAGAGAGAGAGCATGAGCAGGGGGAGGGGCAGAGGGAGAGGGAGAAGCAGACTCACCGCTGAACAGGGAGCCCAGCACAGGGCTTGATCCTAGGACCCTGGGATCATGACCTGAGCCAAAGGCAGACGCTTACCGACTGAGCCACCCAGGTGCCCGTTTTCAGTCATTTCCTTGTGGCCAATGGCATGTGCTACTTACCAGCGGGACACTCAAGAAATGCTTCTTCTTTCAGGGACTGAACCTCCAGCGACCACCCTGGGCACCTCCACAGTCCCGGTCAGGCCGACGACGGTCCGCTCCACAGCCAGCCCGTGGTCCGTGGCCAGCCCTGAGTTCACCACGGCCGAGACGGTGACAATGTCCCACCACGGTAAAAGCGGGGGCTACCCTGGCCCCTGGTTTATAGCTCGAGCCTCTAGGCAGGCCCCTTCAGGGACCAAGAGAATCTTGGGGAAGGGATCCAGTGGGTTTAGTCTTTGCCCCTGCACTCTTTCTGACGTGGCCTGTGCATCTCGGAAGCCTCCGCTTCCCTACCTATAAAATGGGACTAATGAGCCTGCCCGCCCACCTCCTGGTAGTAGTGAGGACTACGTGGCCCCAGGTTTGCGGAGGGCTGGAGTGCGTGGCGGCGGCTTACCCAAGAGTCCTCCCCGACCAGAGCCCCGGGAGCCTGAAATGTTATCAGGGCCCGTTCGATGACCTGCTTTCAGGTGTCTGCCCAGCAGGGCCAGGGCTGGGGTGAGGCAAGTGAGGCACTGCTCAGGGCAGCATCGGAGGGGGCACCAAAAACCCAGGACTTAAATCGTATTTTACTGCATTATTGTTTTCAAAAATCAAACCACCAAGGGGCGCCTGGGTGGCTCAGTTGGTTAAGCGACTGCCTTCGGCTCAGGTCATGATCCTGGAGTCCCGGGATTGAGTCCCGCATCGGGCTCCCTGCTCAGCGGGGGGTCTGCTTCTCTCTTCCCTCTCGGGTACTCTCTATCTCATTCTCTCTCTCAAATAAATAAATAAAATCTTTAAAAAAAAAAAAAATCAAACCACCAAGCTATGGGTCATGGGCCGAACACCTGGTCTTGTCAATATAATTTGATCAGAGCCAGGGTCCCAGTGAGGCCGGGTCAGGCAAATGTAGTTACAGAGCCTGTCTTCCTAAAAATCTGACACTTTGTTATCACGGGATACTGGCCTTCATTTTTATTTCTCAAAAAATAACACATTCAAATATTACTCAATTACTAAGTGTTTTTTGTTTTTGGGGTTTTTTGGCAAGGGGCAGGGGCGGGGGTCAGGCTTTAAGTTCTTTTTTTTTTTTTTTTAATGATTTTATTTATTTATTTGACAGAGAGAGACACGTGAGAGAGGGAACACAAGCAGGGGGAATGGGAGAGGGAGAAGGAGGCTTCCTGCGGAGCAGGGAGCCTGATGCGGGGCTCGATCCCAGGACCCTGGGATCATGACCTGAGCTGAAGGCAGATGTTAACGACTGAGCCACCCAGGCGCCCCAGGCTTTAAGTTCTGTGCTTGGGGCTAATGCTTGGCTGTCACTGGCTTCATGGAAGAACCGCCATTTATCTCTTTGCCCACCAGAGGGCGCCTGCCCTGGAATTTGAGTGGCCAGAAAAATAGAGCTCATAGATTTTTCTAGCCAGAAAAAAAAGGTGGGGGGGCACATCAGCAAGTTTCAGACATTTCCCCCCCCCCCCAGAGTAGGTGAAGTCTGTGTCCAGCCATAAACAAGGCAAAGCAGGAACTGCTGTGGTTGAGGGAGGCCAGGAAACCTGTTTGCTTGGGGCGGGTTGAAAATCCATTTCCCAGACAGGCCACCCAGGGCTTCTTGCTTTGGGCAAAGGAGCCCTTTTAAAGGAAGAACTTCTCAAGGACCCTGTTGCTGCCTTAGATAATTTTTGTTAAGAAGTTTTCTTAAATACGTGCAAATGTGAGAAAAGTCTGTATAAACTCCCTACACACACGCACACACCAGCGGGATGGATGGATGTCAGTCACTGCTCACCTGCGTCCATGTGGTCCAGGTGTGGCTCCTCAGTCCTCCCAGTCTGTCTGCCTGTTTGGAGGACTTTAAACTTTGGTTTGCATGGGGCCCTCACAGGGCTCGGGGGCACATGCGTGCTTCCATAACGAGGTCCCCCCCAGGATTTCTGAACTGGGGACAGCTGATACAGGACTGTGGCGCTTGGTGCAGTCCACGCCAGGCCCTGGAATCACTGAACGCTACCGAGTCAGGTGGTTCTTGTCCCACGCAGACCTGTCTTGTTTCCATCAGACGCACAACCAGGGCGAACAAGTCCACCAGTGACCTCACCAACTGCTGGGAATGTCCCTGCATGCTTTCTTTTTTTTTTTAATATAAAGATTTTATTTATTTATTTGAGAGAGAGAGAAAAAACATGGGAGGGGGGAGGTCAGAGGGAGAAGCGGACTCCCTGCCGAGCAGGGAGCCCGATTCAAGACTCGATCCTGGGACTCCAGGTTCATGAGCTGAGCCGAAGGCAGTCGCTTAACCAACTGAGCCACCCAGGCACCCCTGTACCTGCAGGTTTTTGTCTCAAAGACTGGGGTCCTCTTCCCCAGAGCCTCATAACGCTTGACTAAGGAACCCTCTTAAATCTGCTCTGAGTCACATAACCCTGACTGCTAAGAATAAGGCCCCAGCATGATGCCTCTCAAACCCGGGAAATGCTCCAAGTTCCTTTGAACTTTTTTTTTTTTAAGATTTATTTATTTTAGGGGCACCTGGGTGGCTCAGTTGGTTAAGCGACTGCCTTCAGCTCAGGTCATGATCCTGGAGTCCCAGGATCGAGTCCCGCATTGGGCTCCCTGCTTGGCAGGGAGTCTGCATCTCCCTCTGACCCTCCCCCCTCTCATGTGCTTGCTCTCTCTCATTCTCTCTCTCTCAAATAAATAAAATCTTTAAAAAAAAAAAAGATTTGGGCGCCTGGGTGGCTCAGTTGGTTAAGCAACTGCCTTCGGCTCAAGTCATGATTCTGGAGTCCTGGGATCGAGTCCCGCATTGGGCTCCCTGCTCGGCGGGGAGTCTGCTTCTCCCTCTGATCCTCCCCCTCTCATGCTTTCTGTCTCCCATTCTCTCTCTCAGATAAATAAATAAAATCTTTAAAAAAAAAGATTTATTTATTTTATAGAGAGAAAGAGAGCGTGCAAGCGGTGGGGAGGGGCAAAGGGAGAGGGAGAGAATCCCAAGCAGACTCCGGGCTGAGCGTACAGCCTAATACGGGGCTTGATCTCACAACCCTGAGAGCAAGACCTGAGCCGAAATCAAGCGTCCAACGCTTAACCAACTGCGCCACCCAGGTTCCCTGCCCTTGAACCTTTAAGGACACCAGGAAGCATCAGGCGTTTCCCTCTGCGTGTCGGTTGTCCTACACCTGCTGTTTTCCCCTGGCCCTCACCGTGGATCTGAGCCTCGCTTTGTCCTTTCCCTCCTGCAGCCCTGGCTGATGCTGCCAGCAGAGGAGACGAGGAGAGGCCCAGGAGCGGGGGGGCTCTCTACATCATCCTTCCCATCGGTAAGCCTCCCGGCCCGGCCCACACCTAGTCCCGGCTTCCTGCAAGATGACCGCCTTGCCCGGTGAGCTGGGCTGGTCCACCTTTGCTCCCAGCCTCGGGGCGGCCCCTTTTCTAGCTTCATTCACTCAAATACAGTTGAGCGCCTACTGTGTGCCAAGCCCACTTCTGGGTCCTGGGGCCGCACCCAGGTGAGGATGAAGCCTCCCACCCGCTCCGAGCGACCTCTGATGTGTCAGCTGGGGCGGAGGGGGGGGGGCGCGTCCCTGAGGGAAGCCTCCTGGTGAATGGCTCTCTTGCAGGGGGGGTTTAGGGAGTTCTACGCCCCTACCCCCCACCTCACCCCTGTCACTCACAACTCTGTTAGTATCACACCCGTTACTCCTTTTCTGAGCAAATCGTTTCGAGGGGTCCCTTCAACACCCAGCCTGCTCCGGAGACCTGCATGTTGGTGCCTTATGGTCATCTGGCTGTGCGTGGACCGTCATGGCAGTGGGACCCTCACCTCCCTGCTGGCTGCCCGAAGGTGGCACCCACCCCCTGTCTTCCCAATGGAGCCTGAGTCTCTCCCACCCTCTGGGCCCTGGCCAGAATTTTTTATTTTTATTTATTTGAGAAAGAGCAAGAGAGAGAGAAGGAGCAGGGGGAGGGGCAGAGGGAGAAGCAGGCTTCCTGCTGAGCAGAGAGCCCGATGTGGGGCTCAATCCCAGGACCCTGGGATCATGACCTGAGCCGAAGGCAGACGTTTAACCGACTGAGCCACCCTGGCGCCCCCTTGGCCAGAATTTTTTACAAACCTGGGCTGGGTGAGCGCTTGGCTGTCCCCTGGATCGTGGAGGGTCTGGGAATGCCACCCCGGAGGCCCACTAGAAGTGAGGCAAAGAGCACCCGGACAAAAGAAAAGAGTTTTGGCCCCGTTGATAGAGAACAGTCCCATTTCTGAAAGGCGGGAGGCCCCACGTGTGGTGACTCGCAGAGGAAACCTGGAAGCATCAACCCCCGTGGGGTGTTTCTGGGGCGAGGCAGTCACAGTGGGCTTCGAGTTAGAGATTTGTTACGCACATAGGTAGGTTTTTCTCCAGTGGACAAGTATGTATGCCTTCAAATTTGGAACCAAAAAACCCCTATATACGTCAAAAGGCCCAGAGTCTGCTGGTGGTGTCACTTGGGGGGCTGAGCTGGGCGGCCTCCTGACCAGGCCCCCCTCTCCCCTCTCCCCGCCCCCCCCCGCAGTACTGCTCATCCTCCTGTGCTTCGGGACCTTCCTCCTCTGGAAGAACTGGCGGCTGAAGAACATCAACAGCATCAACTTTGACAATCCCGTGTACCAGAAGACCACGGAGGACGAGGTCCACATCTGCTGCAGCCAGGACGGCTACACCTACCCGTCGGTGAGTGCCCCGCCCCGCCCAGGGGGCAGGGAGATCCTCCAGAGCCCTTCTCAGGGTGGGGGATGGACAGTACCAAGAAAAGTGGGGGGGGGAGAAAAGTGGGGGGGAAGCAAGCCAGTGGGGGCTGGGAGGGAGATCTTAGATAAGGAGGCTGGGGCAGCCTTCCCCGAGCTGAAGGCACAGCCTCCGCATCAGTCCTGAGGCTGGTGTGGCTGGAGCTGAGAGTTGGGGGAGGGGGGTGTCGAGGGAGGAGCCAAGGGAAGGGACCAGGCAGCTGGGGAGGATTCTGGCTTTGCTCTAACAAGGTGGGAGCCCTGGAGACGGTTCTGGGCTTGGCCTGACTTGGGGCTCACGGGCGCCCTCCGGTGGCTGTCGCGGGGGAAAGACTGGGGCCAAGGTCGGGAGACCAGGCTGGAGACCGCTGGTCCAGGCCAGCTATGAGGGGGGCCAGCCCCGCTGCGGGGGGGCGCGGAGGGAGTGAGGCGTCTGTGGCCTCTGGCCGTGTTTACCGAGCGTTGGACTGATCGCTTCCGGCGTTTATCTTTCTGTTGACAGAGACAGATGGTCAGCCTGGAGGATGATGTGGCGTGAGTTGCGGCCTCTAGTCCTGTCCTTCCCCGGAACCTGCCGCCGCTCACGGGCAGGAAGAACACTTTCTCCCCGGCCCCTTGACCTGCCCCAACCCCTTCCTGAGACCTTGATGCCCTCCCGTTTCATGCAAAGAGAGAGGTGAACCCAAAGCACTGTTGGCGGCCGCAGCCGCTTGGCCTGTCCTGCCAGAGCTTTGTTCTATATATTTATTCGTCTGGGAGGCAGATCGGGCTTCGAACAGCACACGCGCAGCGGGTTTAGGTTGGGATTTTTTTTTTCTTTCTTTATGAATAGTGGAGAAGAGAAGGCCGAATGAGCTGGGGGGGATGGTGCGCATTTCTGCCCTCTCCAGGGACTGCTCACTTCTTCCACCTGAGGGACTGCCGGAGGGACCCAGAGGGAGAGAAGGCAAGGGGCTTGGGACTCGAGAGAACAGGTCCTACCCTCGAGGTCCGGGGTAGCTGCTCTACCCACCCCCCACTCTAGCCCGAGCCCCCCCACTCAGGAGTAAACGTGCTCACCTCTGCTTTGCTAGACAGCCAGAGTTCACTTTTGCTTTGCTATCCCTCTTTCCAAGCGAGGTCTGTGCCCTCCCTCGACGCCAAGACTCTGGCATCTGTCTTGACCTGATCGAATCCAGCATCCCGGGGGCGGGGCCCAGCGACCCCCAGTCATGCACCAAAACCTCCACGGTTCCCAGGGAAACCTGAGCCACCGGTTGCCCTTAATATTTATTAAGTGCCTGAGATACGCAGTTAGCTGATGCGTGAAGACAGTGGCCTCCAACCTCTAGGAGCATCCTGTGGTCGGGTGTGGTGGTCTGGACCCCCGCCCCGGCCCCCTGCAGGTCCCCCTGCACTTTTTTTTTTTTTAGTTCAGAGCTGTATCTTGTGTAACGTTGACGTTGTTACTATTTTGCACTGGTTTCTGTTCCGGTTGGGATGGGCTCCGGGGTGGGCGAGAGCCTGTGTGGATGAATGTGAGATCCCCGGGGCCTCTCCCCCCACCAAGCGCCTCAAAGCTGCCATCATGAGACTATCCAGCTAGTGTTTCGGCTTCTTAGCAGATGCCCCCGAGACATTAATTTCCCCAACAAGATGGTTGTGGTTGACGGGTATCCGCCGAAAATGTGCATGGCGTTTTAGCCCTGTAAGACGGCCCCCGGGCTGGGTCACTTCATGGGACCTCTTCAACAAAACGTCTTTCCTATCCGATCATCCGTGTCCCATTTACGACCAAAGAGAGAAGAGGCAGCCTTCTGTGGCTTCCCGCCTGATGTGGCCCAGGGCCTGCCCACTGCTCACCGCATGACCACTGAACACTGCCCTACCCTGCAGGAAACTGTGAAAGCCTTTTCTCCTTCCGAAGCATGTAAATAGTCCCCTGTACAGATCATGGGGGGCGCGGGGGGCGGGCTTTTTTGTTATGTTTGCACTTTGTATATTTGTTAAACATGTTTCACTTATATATATATGAAACAAAGATCTATTTATTTTTGCAAACCCTGGTTGCTGCATCACTGACCCCTCTAGGGGCTCTGCATTGGGGGCCGTCGTCTCTGAGATGCCTCTTCTTTTTGTACAAAGATTAGCACAAAGCTCTTCAGGTGAATCGTGTCTGTGTTGTATATATGGTGGGTTGCTTTGGGAGGATGGGTATCGCTTTTTAAACCACTGTACAGAATGTTTTTATAGCCTGAATGTCTGTGATCGATTAAATTTCTTAAATGAACTGCTTGGCGAAACCTGGGCCATTTTCTTCCTCTGGTCTCTGGGCTCCTCCGGGTCTGTGCATGGGTGGGACTCCACTCCCCAGGAGATGGATCTGGAAAAGGGAACATTTCCCCAGAGCTCAGGATGGGCTACAGGCTATGGGGTGCTTCCCTGAATTGGGGTTTTGCTAAATCTCCCACATGCTCATTCACAGAACCAACATCTACTGGGCGCCTGGTCTAGGCATGTGGGACACTGCAGTGAGTAAAAGAATAGAAGTGAGTAAGAGTCTGCCCTTGAGCTGACATTTTAGAAGGGGGAAATAGATACAAACAATGACTATATTTTGGAAGAATATTCTAGAAGAATTTTAAACAGGGTAATGGGACAGAGAAGTGACTGGCAGGGAGAGGACTCCTTTCAGGAGGGTTCAGGGAAGGATTCTCTAAGGAGGTGACACTTGAGCTGAATCCAGAAGCATAAACTGGGGGAAGAGTGGCTGGCGCTGAAACCTTCCCACCTGGTTCAATCAACACATGATTTCCAAAGGAAGCTTCCCTTCAAACCCTTTGGGCTCCTGGAGTGGTTGATGTGAGGTTTTCTTAAAGGATGAGACAAAGGATAAACACTTATGAAATTAATTGCTAAGAAATAAAGCAAGAGATTTCACAACACAAATCCAAATAATCATGAGTTCTGGCGAATTCTCAAATTCCATAGTGGCAACATTTGGCTAGAGCTGTGGGCGTCCAGCTACATATGTCCCCATTCTTTTGTGCACCCCGGCTTTACAGGAGTCTGGACCTGTAGGCAATTTAGACCCCTTTCCTTGAGCATGGCAAATCAAACCACAAGTAGTCTAGGTGGATCTGTTGGGATAGGGTCAGGAATAGCAGGTCAACGGATAGAACTTAATATGGGGAACTAAGTGTAAAAAGATCCAATGGGGCAAACCATAATGACATGCCACCTCACACTCTAGGTCCCTAGAGAAGTCAAATTCATAGACCTGGCAAGTAGATGGTGGGCGCTGGGGGCTGGGGGAGCAGGGTGGGGAGTGAGCGTTCAGTGGGGACAGGTTCAATTTGAGAAGACTAGAAAGTTCTGGAGACAGATGGTGATGGCTGCACAACCATGTTATTGTACTTGATGCCCCTGAAGTAGACGCTTAAACACGGTTGAGCTGGTAAATTTGATGTTATGTGTGTTGGAACACAATTTAATACTAAATGATAGTTTTTTTAAAGACCAAATAGGGGAACAATGAGGCAGCCAGCCCTAAGCAACAGTGTAGGGTGGGGCTGGCGTTACTGGAACCCGGGAGGGAGCTGGTGGGAGCCTTGCAGGAGACCCTGTGTACGGCAGAAAAAGGGGAGCGTCAGCTTCTCCCTCCTCCCGGTGCCCTCTCCGACCAGCGGCCCCCGTTGGCTGAACCCAGCAGGACCTGGGGAATGGGGTCCCCTGCCTTACAGGGCAAAGGGAGGGAGAGCAGGAACGGGCTGGGAGGGGGCTACCCAGAGTGCCGGACAGTGGGGCCAGGCCACTTAGGTTGAGATGGGTGACCTCGGGCCCGCGAGAGCCTCAGTTTCCCCCAACCGAACCGGGCCAGCGCTAACCCCCGCTCCCAGGCTCGGAGCGTGTCGGCGGCTCTGCGCATGCCCGGAACGCGGGCGCGGAGGGCCTGTTATCTCTTCTGTGTCCACAGGGTGGCACTTCCTTCCTTCCTTCCGCCTTTTGTCTTGGGAAGGTTCCAAAATGCCTCCGGGGGTGAGAACTGAACTGACCGCACAGGAAGCGGCCCGGGCCCGCACGCGGGCGGTCGATAATTGGTTGATTGACTGATTCCATGCTCAGCCGCGTGGCAAACGGGACAAATGAGCGTAAATGGCTTGGCAAACAGAAGGGGCCTGGAGGTGGCCCGAGGATGCAGCGAGGGGAAGGTGGCAGGACTGGGGGAGGGGAGGTCCCTGGGCCAAGGGCACGCGTGGGAGTGGCCAGAGGTGATGGAAGCTTCTGGTGTCTGGCTTCGGGTGCTTTCTGTTAAAGGACTGATGACTGAAATCCTTCCTCGGTGCCTGCAAGGCGCCCCCTGCATGTAGCCTGCGCCCATTTCACAGATGGGAAAGGGGAGGCTCGGGTCACTGGGCTCAGCTCAAGCAGCTCCGGGAGGCGCCTAGTTGCCACCCCGTGGCTTTCCCTACTGGCTACGAGGGGTGGAGGGGATGGATTCGTAGGGCTCAGAACCGGGTCCCGTATCGGAAGGCCCCAAGTCGCGCTCACCGGTCTGTGGGCTCAGCACCAGAGCTCCACGCCGGTGCTGGTTGTACGGGGTGGAGGCATTCTGCAGCTTGGGGGGCTGTCACCCCAAGGACAAGGTGGGGGGCTGGCGGTCCTGTCCTCCTCGGCTCTGAGGGCTCAGTAGCTCTGGCCAGGACAGGGTGGGTGGTGGGAGAAAGCTGCTCCCCTAAGCTTGATACCCCCAACTCGTGTCCTCTGCTGCCCCCCACCCCCACCCTTGGCAGCCCCAACCACAGCTGCCTGCGGTGAGTCAGGCTGGAGCCTGCGGGGCTGAGCCCAGGTCTGAGGGGGGTAAGGGAAGGGGAGGGCTGCCCGCACCCCACAGCTTCCCCAGCCAGCTCCTCCCCCACTGCGGGGGTCAGTGCTTCCTTCAGTCCCCCAGGAAGTGAATTCTCCGATGCAGGATGAGGGAGAGGCTGAGGGCTCTGACTGTGGGTGAGCCCTGGTCACATCAGCCACCCCACGGAGGAGGGCAACCGAGTTGGGGGGGGTTGGAGGCGGGCAGTCCCGGGGACACCTGGGTCTGGTCCAGCCCCCACTCCCAGCGGCTCGGGTTCCAGCCCTGCTTCCTGCCCTTGGGGGAGGGGCTCTCTCCTACTGGAGCCCCACCCTCCCAGGCCCAGCTGTTCTGCTTATCCTGGCCTCTGCTCCCACGCTGTGCCTGGGATGGAGGGAGGGTAGCTCCGGGTTCACAGCAAGACCAGCCCCCTAGAAACGCTGGGCTACTGCAAGGTGGCCTGTGCAGCCTCCCTTTTCCTGGGCCCCAACTCTGGTCTTGCCTGTAATCTGAAATCCTCTCCAGATCTTATGGGGGGGGGGGGGAGTGCAGGCTCAGCAGGATCAAGCAACCACTCCCTACTCCCCACCCTCCCTGTGGGATCAAGCCCCCTGTTTCAAGGTTCAGGCCTCACAGTTCCCACAGGCCGCTTGGCTACCCCTGAACACCCACCTTTGCACTTGCTGTTCCCTCTGCCTGGATCACAGTCTCCACACTTTTGTCCCCTGGATGCTTAAGTCTGGGCTCCAAGGACCCCGCCTCCCCAGAGCCTCCCCCAACAGTAACAGCATTTATCACTAACTGAAAGTTGGAATTCAGTGCCCAAACTCTGGCTCCCGGGGGGGGGGGGGGGGGGGAGTGCGGGGGCGTGGCCTGCTGGGTCACAGATGCCCAGTCCACATTTCTGAGTCAGTTGGGGAGGCCACGGGAGGTGCCGGGACCACACTCAGAGGGTCCCCAGGAACCCAAGCACTGTCATGAGGATGCCCTGCGACTGGTCTTTCCGGCCTCTCCCCAGCCAGTCCAGAGAGATCAGGTCACGGCCTCACATCCAACAACGGAGGTTCAAATCCAGCCCTGGACCCCTGTCCTCCAGGCACATGCACTCACCCGCCCCCTTGATCTATAAGCTAGGAAGAGCTCTGAGCACCGCTCACACCGGGCCTGGGGGTGGGGGACACTGGGTGGCCCCACCACGGGGATGAAGTCCTGGGGGTTTAGAGGAAGAGGTCGAGTGGGCCCCTCGGGGACAGTCAGCCTTGGGACGACCCGGGACTGCCCAGTGTGAGGGCCTTAGGTCTCCCTCGCATTCCCTGGGCTCTTTCCCCAGAAACACCAATTACAAGCCAGGTCAGCTGGGCCTTCAGATGTCTGACTCGCTGCCACCTATCCGTGATGACTTTATCTGGAACGTCAGCTTTGCAGCTCCAACACAGGCGTGGGTTCGTCATTGCTTGGCCTCTTTCTAGCCAGGTCACCTTGAGAAAGGGGCCGCCACCTCCGAGGCTGTTCCTCCCTGGACCCCACAGCTTCATTGTGGGGGCTCAGACTCCCGGGGTGTCACTGTCCTGTGACTTTGGGCAGGTGACCAAACCAGTCCATGCCTGTCACCCCATCTGTAAAATGAATACTCTTTACTGGCTTGGGATGGCGCTGGGCCCGTGCTGGCCCTGAGGGGGGTCAAGCCTCAGCCCTCCAGGCGCAAAGCCAGTGGCCTGGCTCCCCACTCCATGGGTCTGGGGACACGAATCTCGGTCCTCCCTCAGCAAGGCTGGGCCAAACACTCAGCAGGCCTGTGGCCGGCCTCCAGAATTCAAGAGCGGGTGACCACCAGCGCCGGGGCGGCTCTCAGAGGAAGGCCAAGCAGGAGTGGGATAGGGGTCCACACTGGAGGCTGTGGGCCTGAGGCTATCCCGCCGGCTGTCCCAGGCACCCAGCCAGCACCGGGCAGTGAGTCAGGGCCCAGGCATGCAGAGGGCCGGGGCCTCTCCAGGCCCCTGTGAGCTCAGGCACCTCCCTGAACCCGCCCGCCAGGCCACGTTCCTTACCCGCTTGCTCATTCCTTCGGCCAGTCCCGGGGGGCTGCCTGGGTAGACAGAGGTACACAGCCACTCTGAGCCTGGGTTCATGCAGCCTCCCCGAGGGGACCTTCTTCCTCTTGGAGAAACTGAGCTGCAGGCAGGCCAGCACCTCCTTAGCCTCCTCCCAGAACCAAGCGAAGCGATTACCTGGAGGGAGAGCAGGCCCATGGAGGGCTTTAGGGCCTGGGCCTGGGCCAAGGGCACTCACAGGCTCTGGTCTGTAACAGCCTCCGCCCCCCACACCTGCTTTGTCTCCCAGGCGCTCCGCGTGATCCGCTACAAGGATGCGTGCCTCATCGCCTGCCCCGCAGCTCAGCTGGGCTGGGTCGATTCGCACATGATCTTGGGGCCCCCCTGGGCGGGGTGCACTCCCGGCACCTTCACCCGTGCCCTCGAGCAGGCGGAGGCCGGCTGTATTAGCGGGAACGCCCGTCAGGGAGACAGCTATTCAGCCCAGCACGTGTGGATGCCTGGCTGGTTCTTGGCTGAGGCTGCAAGGTGTGTGGGGGGGGGCTGCTGCCTCGTGCGCGTGCTCCACGTTTGTCATGACCGAGGGGGTGTTCCTGGCATCTAGAGGGCGGTGGCCAGGAATGCTGCTAAATGTCCTGCGATGTCCAGGACAGCCTGTACCAGAGAATGACTGGCCCCGATGTCCCTAAGGTGGGAAAACCCTGGTCAAGTTCAAGTCTTTTGCCCTTTGGAGACCGATGGTACAAGCAGGAGGCTCTGCGCCCATTTCATGCCATAAAAGACCCTACCAATCTTGAAAATGAAAACAGCTCAGGAGGGCTTATGAGAACATTTACTCGAACACGTAAAACTGAGGAAGCCCTTGGCATAAAAACAGGGCCTCTGAAGTTCTAGGAATTTTTGTGAACCGAATGAACTGGCCCATTTCCCTAGAGCCTGACAGGCAGTCTTCCTTGCCCCGGAACCTCCAAGGGTGACCTGAATGGACTGTGTCTAGTGCCCATGATGTGCTCAGATGCTACTAGAACTTACTGCTCCCTCTGCCTAGAATGCCGCCTCGCCACTTAAAAAACTTACCGTAACATTGCACCTACTAGAAACAATTCAGTTATACAGACGTGCATGAAACCCCAGACCAAAGGACCCAGAGGCTCATGCGACCGTAACAAATCTACCGGCCAGGCTTTATGTTAGAAGGCAGCCAGTTAGGTTTGAGGGGAACCCACTTCCCGTTCTCTACCCTCAGGCAGGCAGGCTGGCCGTAAGCTTCCCATTCTTAGTGGTACCCCAAATCACTGAGGATGGGGGGTAGGGGGACACATAGATTGGCCTGGGTTGTATGCTGCATCAGTTAGATTTACTTTAGTTGTGGGGCGCCTGGCTGGCTCAGTCAGTGGAGCATGCGACTCCTGACCTCAGGGTCATGAGTTCGAGCCCCATGTTGGGTGTGCAGAGATTATAAATAAACTAAAAAAACCCAAACCAAACCAAAACAAACAGTGGCACACACAAGATAACTTAGTCTCCCCCCACATAAAGTAGTCCAGTACTGGGGCACCTGGGTGGCTCAGTCCATTGAGCGTCTGACTCTTGATCTCAGCTCAGGTCTGGATCTCAGGGTCGTAAGTTCAAGCCCCATATCGGGCTTCTACACTGGATGTGGAGCCTACTTAAAAAAAAAAAAAAAAAGTCCAGGGGTGCCTGGGTGCTCAGTTGGTTAAGCATCTGACTCTTGATTTCGGCTCATGTCATGACCTCAGGGTCGTGGGGTTGAACTCTGCGTCGGGTGCTGCGCTCAGCCCGGAGCGTACTCGTCCCTTCCCCTCTGCTCCTCCCTCTGCTCGCACCCTCTCTCTGAAATAAATAAATTAAAAAAATCTTAAAAAAAAAAAAAAAAAAAGTCCAGCGCTGCTGATACCCGGTTCCACGGTCATCAGGGAACCAGGCTCCCATCCACCCCAGAGGACTGCATCCCGCTCACGTGTGGCAATGGCACTGCCAGGGCTCCAGCCTGCACCTCCAAATTCCAGTTCTGGGCACACAGTGGCACTCAAGGATATGCCCCGAGTCAATACAAAAGGGCCCAACTCGAATCACAAATGACAAAGACGCAAGACATGTCCTCATGCACTACAGCGTCGTTCCTACAGTGTGGCCATGACGTGAAGCCGCAGGTCTAGCCGCAAGGGCAGTTCTCCGAGGTTACCTAGCCAAGGCCAGGCCAGCACTGAGGCCGAAGGTCCAAAGAAATCCAGTAACAAACCGCACTTGTGTGTAAACATTTAATGTTCAGCTCATCTCACCACTGAAGCACCGACCACCCACCACGGCTGCTTTGTGCTGTGGATGGACGTGTCCCCGAGGCTCCCGGCTACCAGTCTGTGTCTACCAGGCTCCAGAGATAGTCGCTGATGAACTTCTTAGAGAGCTGGGTGCTGTCCAGGTGGATGGGCTGGGCGACGCTGGGGCCGTGATGGACTGAGGGCACAGATGTAAGGAAGCCTGACACACACAGTGCCCCCCCAACCGCGGGACCCCAGGAGCAAAGGATACTGCCTCTGAAAAAATTGTATGATGATATTTAGAGACCAAACGAGATTTCTGTGAACAAAATTTAAATTCTGATAATGTACTATCTTTTTAAAAAATTGTGGTGAAATACATGTAAAATATACCACTTTAACCAGTTTTTAAGTGTAGAGCTCAGTGGCATTAAGTACATGCACGGGGTTGTGCAACTACCCTCGCCATCAGTCTCCAGAACTTTCCATCCTCCTGAACTGGAACATGGACTCCCCTCCCCCTCTCCCCAGCCCCTGCTATCTACTTCCTGTCTCTGTGGCTTTGACTCCTCTAGGGACCCCTCCTGTCCGTGGAATGAGACAGCAGTTTACTTTTTGTGTCTGGCTGATTTCACCTATCATGTCCTCCAGGTACATTCATGTTCTAGCATGTGCCAGAACGCCCTCCCTTTCTAAGGCGGAGTATGACTTTAAGGCATGGATATGCCACAGCGTGCTCACCCAGCAGTTTGCCGAGACATCACTGGGTTGCTCCCACCTTTCGGCCGTTGGGACCAACACAGTCATGAACACAGGTGTACAAATATCCGTTCCAGTCCCTGCTTTCCATTTGTTTGTGTTTATGCCCAGAAGCGGGACTGCGGGGTCGTCTGGGGATTCGGGGGACCTGCCGGACTGCTGCCCACAGCGGCTCAGCACCTCACATCGCACCAGGCTCCACTTTCTCCACAAAGGATACTGCCTTTGACCATCCCCGGCTCACTCTCGTAGTCCCACTCAATTTTACTAATTCGGTGATAAAGTTGAGCCACATACCTGAACGAGAACACAAAAAAACAAGATGAAGAGAGAGAAAAGAAAGTCACTCCCGCAGAGACTCCAACTCAGCTGCGGGACCGCGCCCAACATCTGCCACGCCACCCCACATGCGCTGGAGGGACCTACACGGCCGAGGGGATGGTGACAGTCGTGTCTTCGTCAACTTCCCTCTCCTGTCTCTCCAGACTGGCCTCGATCTCCTTGAGCTCCTCCAGCTCTCGGGTGAGCTGAGTAAAGCAGGCAGTTAAGGTCACCTCGCTCTGGAGGGGGGCTGCCCGCGCGAACCCCAGCCGCGGGGGGGCACAGGGCCCCCGGCTCCAAGCCCGGTGCCTAGCGTCCACGAGCTGGCGTCTCCGGGGTGAGCCCGAGGCCCCGCCGCCACACACACATGGAAGGATATAGGAGGCTGGCCTTCAGACGGGTGTCCTCCTCGCCGGCCTTCCGAAGCTCGGCTTTGAGCTGCTGCAACTCGACACCCCCCTGGTGCGCCCGCTCCTTCGCATCAAGAAGGCTCTGGGCCACTTCTTCCTCCATGGCCAGAACCTCTGGGGGAGGGGGGGTGGAGAGGAGAGAAGGTGGAAGCCCTTCAAAGCAGTTTCTCCAGGGTCTGCCCTTGCCCCAGAAGAGCCCGAGGACAAAGGGTGGGGGGTTCATGCACCTGAGGTCTCGGCCACTCCTCACTTCCCTGTCTACGGCTCCCCAACCTGCGATCCTATTTCCAAAAGCCCACCACTCAGTTCCACCCGGACCTTGCAACAGTGCTTCCATTTCACCAAAACACATTTGAATCCGCCAAAAAAAACGAACGAATGCATGAATAAAAAAATCAATCAACCAACCAACCAACCAATCAATCCAGTCCTTCTTTGCACACCTGGTCTTAACTTACAATGTCACGGTCAACCTTGTTGCCCAAGCAAGAAGCTTGGCCCTCACTTCCCACATCCCATTAGTGATCCAGGTCTGGCCAGTCCCCTCCTCCTGGCCAGCGGCAATCCCCTCACAGGTCCCTCCAGGACCACCGAAACAGCCTCCCCCTCGCTCCCTGTTTGCCAGTCCCTTCTGCTCTCTGCCTCCAGTGTGGCTGTCTTAGAGACCAAATGTGAAGTCACTCCCTGGCTCAAAGACCACCCATGGCTGCCTAGTGTCTCCACGATAAGGTCCAGGTCCCTCTGAGCACCTTCAACTTCCCCGACAGCCTTTCTCCCTGCTTTTCAGCCCACCATGTACTCTTCCCTCTGCTCTGGCCACAAAAACACCTCATCATTCTTCAAACAAGCCCCATTTTTCACAGGCCTGGGCCTCCACCTGCCTGTCCTCTGTGGGATGCCACTGTGCTCCTGCCCATTGCGTACTCCTGGACTCAGCCTTCAAGACCTCCTGGGCAGTGCACAACTCGGGCAGCCGGACACTCTCCTCTCCCTCCTAGGGCATGGCCATGCTTCCATGACAGCCCCTCCAGCACTGAATGATTCACTCCTCCTCCTTCTCCCTCCAATCAGGCATTGCATCTTACATTCACCGTAGATCGCCAGCACCTACTCAGAATAAACATGCTTTGAACAAAACATCCAGAAAGATCAAAAACACCCTAACAAGGTTACCATGTTTCTTCCCAGAGAGCTGGAGAAACCCGCCAACTCAGAGAAGACACAGATGGAAATGTTTCCCAAAGGGCTGGCGTTTAAGTGTTTACAAACTTACATTAAGTTAATTTTTCATCAAAATAGTACATGTATATGGCTGTGAAAACTTAAACACACACAGGAACACCCCCCTCCCCAAGCCTCTCCAACCCTCTGAAGCAGCCACTTTCAACTCATCACTGTTTTCTCTGGCATTGACCTTCACATTTCTAAATAATTTGCTTATGCGGCTATTTCTTGATTTGTCTGTTTTAAACAGTGCCTGCTGATTTCCTGTTAGGATAGCTGAGGGACTGGCTCTCTTCTGCAGCCTTCCTGCCCCTTCTCCCCTCACCCTCCCCACAGACAACCGAGTCACCTTGGATTCTTCCCTGGGAGTGCCCTCCTCCCTCACAAGCCTCTGAGGGAGGTGGCTTAACCCCTGCCCCCATGGAGAGGTGAAGGACAGAAGCCCCAAGATGTTCAGTGACTTGTCCACAGGCACTTAGCTCTGAGGCCTGGATCTGAACTGGATCCCAGAGTACCAGCTCCCTGGTACACCGACTCTTGTCTCGCCAGCCCCAACTCCATCCGTTGGGCTAAAACCCAGGCAATCTGGGTGATGCCATCTGCTCCCCAAACCATCAATGGAGGGGGAGCGAATGCAGTGGGGAGGAGAGAGAAGAGAGAAAAAAGAGAGAGGAGGAGGAGAGAAGGGGAAGACTGACTGGGGCATGCACCACACTTAGAACAACCTCCAAACACCTCCTGGGGGGCTCACTGCCGGCAGGGTCTAGCTGTGGCTGACCTCACCTGCACCACTTTCTCCGGGGTCTCTAAGTTCACTCTCACCTCAGGACCTTCGCATTTGCAGTCACCTCTGCCAGGAACATGCTTCCCCCAAGCCATCCCCTGCCTAGCTCCTAGGTCATTTCAGTCTCAACCTAAACAGTATCTCCGCATAAAACGTAACTGTAAAAAGGCATTTAAAAAAAAACAAAACAAAACCCTGGGGGCGCCTGGGTGGCTCAGTTGTTAAGCGTCTGCCTTCGGCTCAGGTCATGATCTCAGGGTCCTGGGATGGAGCCCCGCATCGGGCTCCCTGCTCTGCGGGAAGCCTGCTTCTCCCTCTCCCACTCCCCCTGCTTGTGTTCCTGCTCTCGCTCTCTCTCTCTGTCAAATGAATAAATAAAAACTTTAAAAAAAAACCCAACCAACCCTGGCACCGAAACCACTGTGGAAAACTGGATGACAATTTCTCAAAAAGTTAAATATCAAATTACCATGCGATCTAGCAAATTCCACTTGTGGGAAAATACAAAAAAAGATTTGAAAGCAGGGACCCAAAGAGATATTTGCATACCCATGTTCATGGCAGCATTATTCACAATAGCCGGGGGCTGGAAGCTACCAACTGTCCATCAGTGGATGAACGGACAAACAAAATGAGGTATGTCCATACACTGGAATATTATTCAGCCCTAAAAATAAAGGAAATTCTGACACGTTACAACGTGGATCAATCTTCAAAACATTCTGCTAAGCGAAATTAGGCAGAGAGAAAATATAAAAAATAATAATAAAAAGAAAATAAGCCAGACACAAAATTCCAGGATTCCACTTTATATGAGGTCCCTAGAATAGTCAAATTCATAGAGACAGGAAGTAGAATGGTGGGTGCCAGGGGCTGGAAGGAAGGGAAATGGGGAGTCAGCGTTTAATTAGTACAGTTTCAGCTGGGGATAATGAAAATGTTCTGGAGATGGACGGTGGGGATGGCTGCACACTGATGTGAATGTGCTTATTGCCACTGAACTGGACACTTAAAAATGGCTAAGTGCTATCACTGGTCCCATTTCATAGATGAGGACACTGAGGCTTGAGAGGGCAACCACTGGACTGGGGCCGCAGGGCTCATGAGTTACCTGAAATCCAGGTCGCAGGCTGGGCGAGCCCCTCTCACCTGTGGGAGAGGCTTGATCTAGCCCTCTCTGTAGCATATTAAGGTATTAGCAAAGCTTTTCCCCTTTAGCTTTAAGAGTCTTACATTTGAAGGTGTCTTCGGTTCCACGTAAATGGTATTATCTATCCACTGTCCTCTCCATGTAAAGCAGGGGGCACCTTACCAGCACCGATTTATTTAATCCTCACCATAGCCCTGGCTCCCTCCCAAGCCTCCTTGGGTTTCTGCTAAAACATCATCTTTTCAGAAGGCTTTTGCTGACTTGCCCCAAAACATCACCACTCCCTCCTATACAACCCAGTTTTTCTCCTTAGCCCGTCACCTCCTGACTTATCCATTTTCCTTGTTTATCCTCTGACTTCCCCCGCTAGCATTAACTACCCTCTATCGGTCTGTTTTGTTCTCTGCTTCTAACCCAGGGCTGGCACTCTACCTGGCACACGGCAGGTGCTCAATAAAATAGCTGAACAACCTCAATAAGTGGGGATGCTGGGATTAAAACCCAGAGCTTTGACTCCTGAGCCCCACTTCGGACCCTGAGTCCCCCAGCTCCTGCTCACGGAACGCTCAAAATTGGGCCAGACCCTGCGAGCTCCTATATTCACCCACTAACTCCCTGGGAGGTGGCTGCCATCCTGAAGCCCATTTCACGGGCGGGGAAACTGAGGCTCAGAGGAGGCAGTGTCTACGGGAGAACAGGGCAGGGATGGGGGCGCCCAGGAGGGAGGGTTTTGAGGCGGACCTTCTGCCCCCTGCCATCACGCGGACCCGGGTCCCGGCCGCCCCCGGCCCCAGCCCTGACCTCGCAGCCGTTGCTCGGCGCTGTCTTGCGTCTCCAGCAGCCGCTCCACCACCTGTTCGTGGCGTCCCAGCAGCCGCCGTTGCTGCGCCTCCGCGCGGTTGGCGCCCAGCAGGCTCACCAGCCCCTGGCTCACTTCTTCCATGTCGCGGAAGGCAGCCATGACTACGCCAGGACCATTCCCGCGCAGGTTTAACTGCCCGCAGGGCCCGCCCCTTCCCGAAGAGGCCCGTTTCCATTGGCTTGATCCTCCGTCAGTCATCAGAGAATGGGCGGGAGGTAGCTTCAGGTCTGGCCTAGTGCACCTGCGCCAGCTCGTCAGTCTCCGGCAATGACCAATCGGCGCAGGGAGGGAGGTGGTGCGTGTGCCTGCGGGAGTCCTGCATGATGCGCCTGCGCAGGCTGGAAAGCGTCTGGCAGATCCTGAAGCTGTTTGTGTCCTTGGCAGTAGGCAGCCCGCTGCGTCCAGGGCGGGGTTCTAGGGGCGAAGCCTTGGACTGCATCTCGTGGAGCTGACCTTATATAGAGTGTGCGTGGGGTCCTCACAATCAACGTAATAAATACATAAATTCCATAAGAGGCTGCATAGCAAAATAGAGTCCGCAACCAGATTCACGGGGTTCGAATCCCACTTACTAGCTTTGTTACCCTGGGCAAATGACTTCACCTCCCTGTACCTCCCTTTCCTCCTCAGTAAAATGGGGGTCATAATAGTACCTACTTAGGGGTTGGCGTGAGGATTAAGTGAGGACGGTCCTGGGTATTCAGTGAGCACAATATTAAAGCGTTAAATAAAACCTACATAGAACAACAACAGGTTGGGCACCCAGCCTCACTGGCACCAAACACCATGCTGTGTGAAGGGTTATAGTAGAGAAAAGAAAAGCTGCCCATTTACGCGACAAATTTCTCAAACTGAGGTAAAGAAATCAATTCAGCAGGTCACAAGCAGCGTTTTCTACAAAATACAATGGGGGAAAAAATCAGTGCATTGTGTACAGAACGTTAAGTATTGGTTTGGGGAACTCCAAAATCTGCATTTGTGTACTGGGTGTGACAGATTATATTTTCAAAAAATAGCTACGGAAATAGTTCCAACCTTGACACTCCCTATCAAGAGGCAGACTCATCCTCCTTTTGAACTTCAGCAGGACTCTGCAACAAATAAAATGTAGCAGAAAGGGTACTATGAATTACAAGCCTCCAGCCTCGGTCAGAAACTAGCATGCAGCTTCTGCCTGGTGCTAGCTTGTGCCCTCCCTTGCTCTCTTGCCCTCTCTCAGTTTTGGGATACTTTTTCTCAGAGCCCAGCTGCCATGTTGTGAGGAACCCAAGGGGATGATGTAAAGAGTCTCCCAGGTGAGGTCGCAGCAGGAGTGAGTGAGTGAGTGAGTGAGTGAGTGAGTGAGCCTGGAAATGATTTCAGCCCCCAGCCTTGGAGCCATTCCAGCGGACACCAAGAGGAGCAGAGACGAGCTGTCCTCACCAAACTGCTGAAACTGTAGATCTCTGAGCAAGATCAATGCCATTGTTCAAAGGCAGTAAATTTGGGAATAATTTGTTATGCAACCGTAACACCTGGACTGCTGGGTCACAGGTGTAATTTCCATCTTACTGTAGGTCACACAAAAAACACGGAAGGCCCCTGCTTTAGTGGCAAGACCTCACAATAAGCAAGGAAACAAACGAACAAGATCATTTTAGTGAGGAAACTGTGCTTTGAAGGCACTCCAGCAGGGTCTAGGATAGCGTCAATGGAGTTGGGGGGCAGGGAAGGAAGCGACTTTAGGCTATGTGGCCAGGGACAGGGACGGACTCCCTGAGCAGGGGACATATGAACCATGAACCGGGATCTGAGTGATAAAAAGATGTTGGGAAACCAGCGCCAGGCAGAAGAAAGAGCCTGTGCAAAGGACAATGAAGTGGGGAAATTTTTAGTTTGTTTAGGGAATACTGAGGAGGTCCAAGTGGCTGGAGAGGAGGAGGGAGAGGGTTTCCAGGGGTCCTGAAACTTTATTCCGGTATAACAGGAAGCATTGGAAGGCACTGAGTAGAGGAGAGCTATGGAGTGGACTGGCTTCCAGATCTTGCAGAGTCTAGAGAATTTTGGGGCTGGGCTGGATATGCAGAATGAGGAAAAGGAAGAAGTTGCTTCCTGGGTGTTTGACCCAAACACCTGGATGGGTGGTGCTGCTTGTGGCCAAGAGGGAGAGGAACAGGCATGGAGATAAGAATGGAGGGCCCCCTCAGGGCCCCATGAAGTGAAAGGTTTAGGGAAGTTCTTAGTAGCTGGGGCATGGCCACATGGAACTATCGAGAAGGTGGTTGCTTGGCTGTGAGTCTGTAGAGACGCTTAGGCTGGGAATAAAAGTCAGTTGTCACAGATGCACCTGAGACCAGATGCCACCACCCTGGAAGAGAATAAGGAGGAGGAGGCCCAAGGACCAAGCACTGAGACCCTCTGACTGTAGAAATTGTGGAAAAGAGGAAAAGCCGGCAGAACACAGAAGGCACAGCCAGGGAGGAAGGAGAGAAGCTACCACAGAGAAGTCAGGAAATGTGGTTTTGATTGATCATCAGGACTCTGACAGGTCCCCGACCGCATGCCTGGGGCCACCTTCTTCCTCAGAGCTTACTTTATTTTTTTTAGGTTTTATTTATTTAAGTCATCTCTACACCCAATGTGGGGCTTGAACTCATGACCCTAAGATCAGCAGTTGCATGCTTCTCCGACTGAGGCAGCCAGGCACCCCCAGAGCTTACTTTCATTTCTTTTTTTTAAGATTTTATTTATTTATTTGACAGAGAGAGAGACAGTGAGAGAGGGAACACAAGCAGGAGGAGTGGGAGAGGGGAGGGCTGGGCGGGGAGCCTGACGTGGGGCTCGATCCCAGGACCCTGAGATCATGACCTGAGCCAAAGGCAGACGCTTAACGACTGAGCCACCCAGGTGCCCCCAGAGCTTACTTTCAAGAGACAGTTTTTGTGACGACCCCAAGGGCTGTTTTTATATTTTTACAGTGGTCATGGAGATGGGAACACCCTTAGGACTGATAGATGGATTTAGTCTTATCCAAGTCACAGATCTCTTTGAAATCTGATCAAAGCAGTGACACGGGCTCTTTCTTGAAAAACGCATGCCACATCCATACACGTTTGGATTTTGTGCATATTTGGGGTTTAGGACCCCAAAAGGCCATCCCTAGATTTTTAGGTTGATGAAGCTCTCCAGCCTTGTCTCCTCGGGTAGCTAGCATTCTTGCTGAAACATCAGTGTGTGGGTGTGGAGTTGGGTCCCCGGAGGCAGCACTCAGGGCAAGCAACACTCACCTCCTGTTGGCTGAGCATTTATGCTGATTGCTGTGTCACTCTCAGCTGTGTGACCTTTGGTGGCAGGGTCTCATATTCTCTGTGTCTAAAGGTGGTGGATTACTTAACAATGCAGAGTGAAATAATGAGGAGATAAGAAGTCAGGGGTTCAGTTTCTGGTTCTGCAGATTACCTGTGACCTTGGCAAACTCGGAACCTTTCTAAACCACGGGCTAATGATAGCTCTCTCTTATCAGCTGGGGTGGGCTGGTCATGAGATAAGCCATTTGGGATTGCACAACCATAGCCGGATAGATATAAATGCTCCTGTCAAAAAAGGTCACTCACCTCCCTTCCAAAAAACAAAGCAAGAGCCACCTCACAACCATTAGGATGAGGACTATTTTAAAAAAAAAGGTATTGGCGGGGGGCTGGGGGGGTGGAGAAATTGGAACCCTTGTGCATTGTGGGTAGGGATGTAAATGGCGCAGCCACTGTGGAAAATCAGTATGGCGGTTGCTCACAAAATTAAAAATGGAATAATCCAGCACTTTCACTTCTAGGTATATAGCCCCAAAATTGAAAGCGAGGATTTGGAGATATTTCTAGACCCGACATGATTTACAATAGCCAAAAAGGTGGAAGCAACACAAGTGTCCACTGATGGATGGTTGAACAAAATGTGGCGTATCCATATGAAAGGATGTTATTCGGTATTAAAAATTCTGACAGATGCGACGTGGATGAACCTTGAGGACATTGTGCTAACTGAAGTGAGCCGGTCACAAAAAGACAACCACTGCACGATTGTACTTATTTGAAGTCCCTCCAGGAGTTAAATCCATACAGGCAAAAAGTGGACCAACAGTAGCCAGGTGGGGTGGGGGTGGGGGCGGTGAGAGTCAGTGTTTAATGGGCACAGTTTCAGTTTGGGAAGAGGAAAGAGATGGATGGTGGGGATGGTTACACAACAGTGTGAATATGCTTCATGCCACTGAACTGGACACGTAAAAATGGCTTCGATGGGGGGCGCCTGGGTGGCTCAGTCGGTTGGGCATCTGCCTTCAGCTCAAGTCATGATCTCAGGGTCCTGGGATCGAGCCCCGCATCTGGCTTCCAGCTTGGCGGGGAGCCTGCTTCTCCCTCTCTCTGACCTCCCCCTGCTTGTGCTCTCTCTCTCTCAAATCGATAAATAAAATCTTTTTTTTTAAAGATTTTATTTATTTATTTGAGAGAGAGAGAATGAGAGAGAGAGAACACATGAGAGGGGATAGGGTCAGAGGACGAAGCAGACTCCCTGCCGAGCAGGGAGCCCGATGCGGGACTCGATGCGGGACTCGATCCCGGGACTCCAGGATCATGACCTGAGCCGAAGGCAGTCGCTTAACCAACTGAGCCACCCAGGCGCCCTGGATAAATAAAATCTTAAAAAAAAATGGCTTCAATGGGGGGCGTGCCTGGCTGTCTCATTCTATGGAGCATGCGACTCTTGACCTCAGGGTTGTGAGTTCGAGCCCCACATTGGGTGTAGGGGTTACTTAAAAAAATAGGGGCACCTGGGTGGCTCAGTCGTTAGGCGTCTGCCTTCGGTTCAGGTCATGATCTCAGGGTCCTGGGATTGAGCCCCGCATTGGGCTCCCTGCTCAGCAGGGAGCCTGCTTCTCCCTCTCCCACTCCCCCTGCTTGTGTTCCCTCTCTCACTGTCTCTTTCTCTGTCAAATAAATAAATAAAATCTTTAAAAAAAATAAAAAAATAAAATCTTTAAAAAATGGCTTACATGGTAAGTGTCATGAATATTTTACCACAACTAAAAATAAAAATACACGTATTAGAAAAAAGCAAAGCAAGAAACTGGGTGGTGCTGGGGAACGGGGTCTTAAGCATGAGCTGAACAAGTCAACAAAGACGACAAAATGGTCCTTGGCAATTGCTTGTGAATGACAATATTTTTTATTTCTGGAAGGCCTCTTGGCTCACAGACCCCTTTGGAAAACTGACAGACCTTTAGTTCAGAAATACATAACTTTACATAAATTTCTGGGATTTCCAAAACCCTCTGAAAGCCCCCCACGATCTCATGTTGGAATGGTCCAGAGGAAAAACAGAGGAGGAGAAGGTAAAGAGAGCAATCTTCCATCACCCCACCCTTGGGGGAAGTGAGGGGGGACCCAGGGAAGGGCAGAGAGGATGCTCCACCTCCTTTCTTGGTGTCGCTGACACGGGGATATTGCTTGCCAAAGGCCATAAAGCTATACACTTTCGTACATGATCTGTCACAGTATGTATGCATAGGATACCTCAAGAAAAAGTCAAACAGTGAAACAAAACTCTAAAGATCCAACCTATTAGAAAAAGGTTTGACAGGAGATACCCCAACGTGTTGACAACAGAGGCATTTCAACCAGTTGGGACCATGGCACCTTCCACCGTGCCAAACATTTCTGTATTTTTAGAATTTTGCCTTTTATAGTCACAATGAATTATTTTGTCACAAGGAAAAAAAAATCAGTAAAGATGTTTTCTGAGGGGTTCACAGCGGGTGTTCATTAAAACTTTCTGCAGGGCGCCTGGGTGATACAGTCGATTGAGCGTCTGACTCTTGGTTTCGGCTCAGGTTCTGATCTTGGGGTCGTGGGGTCGAGCCCCATGTCGGGCTCCATGCTCAGTGGAATCTGCTCGGGACTCTCCCTCTGTCCCTCCTGCTCGTGCTCTCTCTCAAATAAATAAACCTTAAAAGAAAAAAAAAAAAAACTTTCTGCAACCATGGCAATGTTCTCTATCGCCACAGTTTGGTTCGGTAGCCACCAGGCACGTGTGGTTATGGAGCACAAATTAATTATAATAATTTACATTTAAATGGAAATAGCCACACACAGTGCGTGTGTAGGGCAGAGCAGAAGGGAGTTTACCGTATTATTCTTGTCACTTTTCTGTCGCTTTGAACGTTGTTTAAAATAAGTCCATTTTAATTCTAATTTTTTTTTTTGGAAAGAGAACATGTGTGTGGGGGTTGCACAGAGGGAGAGGGTGAGAGAATCCTAAGCAGACTCCCAGTTGGATGCAGAGCCCGACATGGGACTCCATCCCATGACCCTGAGATCGTGACCTGAGCCGAAAACCGAGCCAGATGCTTCACCGACCGAGCCATGCAGGCGGCCCAAAATCAGTCCATTTTCAAAAAGAGATCAATTTGAGGGGCACCTGGGTGGCTCAGTCGTTAAGTGTCTGCCTTCGGCTCAGGTCGTGATCCCAGGGTCCTGGGATCGAGCCCCGCATCGGGCTCCCTGCTCCGCGGGAAGCCTGCTTCTCCCTCTCCCACTCTCCCTGCTTGTGTTCCCTCTCTCGCTGTGTCTCTGTCTGTCAAATAAATAGATTCTTTAAAAAAAAAAGAGAGAGAGATCTATTTGAAAGCTTAAAGAGGAGTACAGGGAGACAAAGACCAGACACTGATGCGTGGACGTTATCATAAGATAGCTTTATTAAATTCCTTTACCTTCTACAACACGATTACAAAAAGGAATACTTCATTTAAGTGTAATACTGTCTTTATGGACGTACCGTGGCCGGAAAGTGAAGTTAAAGGTCATGAATACACGTGAGAAGAGCACAGGGACAAAGGCGGGACATCCCTGGAGCCTCGCACACCAAGCCCCATGGGCAGGGGAAGGGAAAGCAGGGATAAATTCGGACTTATCTGGGGGGGTGGGGGCGGGGGATTGTCAATGCGCTGCTTCTAGGAGCTTAAAATAAACCTAACTGCTGGCTCTGGGGCCAGACACACAACTCTTGTACCACTTCTCAAAGCTGCCCCAAGTTGTGGCCTTCTGTCAGACATGAGCAGTTGTCCCCGGTCAGCTTTGGTTTTGTTTTCTCTCCGATTTACACACATGTGCGCACGCACACACACACACACACGCAACCTAGGGTGTCTCCTTTGACCGTCCAAGCTCTTTTGTCTTCGGTACCTCCCTTCAGTCAAAAATCAAAGCAAGCCAGACGCCATCAAGCCAAGAAACCCACTTTTCTAGGAGAGAAGCCAGCGCCTCACTTTACTGAATGAACACGAGCACTCAGGGCCGTGGTTTGGCTTCAACCCTGGCGGCTGAGCTCAGAGAACTGGACGAGAAGGGACGGGACACCTATTAGCTGGGGACCTTACTCCCTGTCATAAGGCACTTCTCAAGGCTCCGAACCCATCCTCCATCCCCGGTTTGTTGTTGTTGTTGTTGTTGTTCACAAAAGGAAGGAACTGGAAAGAAAACTATGTTAAGGTTCTGGGGGACAAAACAGGCCATGAAGGAAACTGTGTCTGGCGAGCCCTATTTCCAGCAGGCTCTGTTCCAGGCAGCTCCGGAAGGCCTGTAGGTTGTTAAAAAAACACACACACACACACACACAAAAAAAAAAACAAAAAAAAAACAAACCCAGCTGGGCCTTGTTTGGTTTTCGGCAAAGCCCTGTCTCTTTAAGTTTGCACTGGGAACCCTCGGGGGCAGCCAACTTTTAATTGTGCACACATGGAGTTTTTGGAGCTTGCCCTATGCTTTGCTAGCAAGCGCATAGGCCCTTTCTCCGCCCCCCCGTTTGAGGAGAGAAATTCTGGAGTCTGGGGAGGCTGAGGACGGCCCAGTTACCAGGGTTCTAAACCCAGGGACTCAGCAGCTGCTCTGGGAACTGGATTCATTTCCTGTGTCCCCAGGTCTGAAAGATTTTCTAGGAAAATTAATATTTGCCAGGGCCTCCACGCAGGGAGGGGACGGGTTTCTGGGTGATTTTTCGATGTGAACTGCTCACACATCTCGGCTGCTGGGTTCTGAGCTCCCTTACTTGAAAGCAGAAGGAAGGACTCAGCTTCCTGCCCTGAGTGACAAGGACAGAATCTGTTTTGTGAAAAGACCAGAAGAAAATTCTCCCAAGAGAGGTCTTGCGGGGGGGCAGGGGGGGGAGGAGTGGACAAAACACTATTCTATAGCAGACAATTAAATGTGGGGTGGGCGGGGGGGGGCGTTAAGCCACTCCAGACGTGACCCATGCATAATAACATTCAGGATTAAAATGAAAATATGCGATTCCAGTGACTTTCAAAATTGGCAACAAGGAATATGATTCCCCCCCTCCCCCGATAATGACTCAAAATACAGTATTTTCCCTTTCACCCCGCTCCATCCATAATTGCCAGTTGATTGTTCTCCATGTTCTTCATAAACCCACGCCCCAGCCTCGGCCACTGGCGCCGATTTACGTAAGAATTTAGCTTCAGTCTGCACTGCAGCGGCTTTGAACTGGCCTACCCGGAAAAACCCACTTTAAGCTGGAGTCTTGTTGCTGTCGGGGGCTCCTCCTGGGAAGCGGAAGAAAAATCCACTTGCCTTTGAGACGTGGGCCTTGGTGAGTCTGCGTGGGGGCTGGCGAGGGAGGGGACAAGGGACGAGGGCCAGCTGGCTCTGGGGCTGGCTGGCCCCGAGCAGAGGTGCCCCTGGCCTCCCTCACAGCTACTCTTCGGCAGAGGATGACGCAGGACTTTCGTCATCGGACATCGGGGCAAACTGAAACAAGCAGAATTCTTTTGTTGGGCATCATTTCCAGTGCCTGCCAGGTGCCAACTAGGTTGGCTGGCCTCAGGGCTGAGGTGAGTGAACAACTGAACTTGGTCCCTTGGCCTCAAGGAGGCGATGTTCAGAGAAGCGCAGGGATGCTGAGGAGGATTTTCATCACAGATAAAGGATGGTTGGGGGGGGGAGCAGCAGGGGGGGTGGGGGGGAATGAGGTGGAGAGCAGGTAGTCAGGGCGGGAGGGGCTTCTGAGCTGAGTGACACTGAGGGATGGCGCTTTCTGGCAGAGGAAGTAACAAGTGCAAAGGCCCTGAGGCAGGAGCAGCGGAGAGGCTGAGCAGACTGAGCAAGGGGCAGAGGAAGAGAGTGGGGTGGGGGGGAGGTGAGGGTGTTCATGCAGGGCTTGGTGGACTCTGGGGAGGACTTTGGTTTTTTCTCCAAACAGGGTGACAGCTACAGCAGGCTGTGAGCTGAGGAGGGATATACCCTAACTCACGTGTTCACAGTGACTGACCTCTGCTTGCTGGGGGGGGCGGGGGGGGCAGGTACAGACTGGAGGCGGCAGTGAGGGTGGGAGCCAGGGTGGAGGCAATAACAGTGGTCTAGGTAGACAATGATGGAGGACTGTGGTCTGGCCCTCAGGAGCCCCTGGGAGCGGGACCACACATCAAACAACAGCTCATCACCTGGCCCTATCACCCCCATCTTTCAGTTGAAGAAACTGAGGCCGAGCTGATCCCCAGGTGATGCCCTGAGCACAACAACTGAGTCCCAGGTGTCCAAACATTCTGGGGAATGAAGCTGGGAAAACCTAGAGCCTCAGTAAGAACCTGGAAGTCACGTAGGCGACGGAGGGCTTATGTCAGTGACCCTCGCTCTCCTGGACTATCTGGGGGGGGGGGTCACTGTGGTCAACACCTACCATGCCACCCTCGAGCCAGGCTGCAGACATGCCTCAGAGAGGCCAGGGCAAGGGCAAGGCAGAGTGAGGAGGAATGTGAGTTTCCTGCCCTAGGTCTGGAGACAGACGGCTCTCGGGGCCTCCCCCATTCCTATCTGTGAGACTTTGGGCCGGGGGTGTAACTATTCTAAGCCTCAGTTTCCCCACCTGAAAAACGGAAAGGATAACAGTACTTTATGCAGCTGAATCAGGCTCTTGTGGAGGGTTCAAGAAATCATGGCTGAGAGGCACCTAGAGTACGGTCCCTCAGACTGGAAGAGCTTGTCTCCTCCGTCAGACAAGGGTACCGCTTTAGAGACCTATGAGGAGTGCCTCTGTCTCCCCCTTCAGACTGGAACGCCTCTCTTCTCCATCAGGCGCTTATGATACAGCAAGTGTCAAAATTATCCTCCTCTTAGGCTTCCAGAGAGTGTTCTGCTAACAGGCATCATTTCTTAAAAACCCTGGTTTCTGTGCTCAAATAAGAGCGATGCCGAGTTAGACGCAGTTTAGGTTTCTTTACGGGGAGACATCTCAAGGCCTTGAATATACACTGACATGCTTCGAGCAGAAGCCAAAGGCCTCACTGTGGCCCACAAGGGCCTGCATGATCTACGGTGTCACCTCCTTGCTCTCATCTCCCTGATGCTCCTCAAACACACCGAGCACGCTCCCGCCTCAGGGCCTCTGCAGGTTCCCTCTGCCTGGACAGCCACACAGCTCACTCCCCCACGTCTGCAGCACCTCCCCATCTCTCACTGTCCCCTCCTATCCTGTTTCAGATTTCTTTCCAGTAGTTACTATCACCTGGTCATGGTACACTGATTCGTATATTTTGTATCTGCCTGCTCTGTGGGGGCAGAAACCGTTTCCTCTTTGGTTCGGGGCTGTGGCCCCCAGGGTCTATCATGCAGCAGGTGCTCTGTAAATATTTCTCAAATGAGTGAATGGTAATTAAGAGCCAGCCTTTGGAACCAGACAGGTCCAGGTTCAAATACTATCATGTATTCTCAGCTGTCTGTGCCTCATTTCCTCACGGGGGCACCAGGAAGGTTCAACATGCATGGGCCCCATACGGCCCCAGCCCTTCCTAACCATCGGCCCCTCGAAGAGTGTCCCCCCTCCCCTCCGGGCTGACACTCACCGAGCACTTGATGTTCATGCGAGAGTACAGCATGGACGCGATTTCACTCTGCCCAGCGTCCAAGGCCACCATCAAAGCGGTGCTCCCGTCCTGTAAAGCATCCACTGCTATGACGAGCCCCGGGCGGTGCTCCCGCCCTCCCTGGGGCGCGCCGGGCCAGGGACTCACGCGGTCAGTGAGTGAGATGTCGCAGCTGGGCACAGCCAGCAGGAGGCCCGTGATCTCCTTGTGGCCGTGCTCACAGGCGCACATGAGAGCCGTGGAGCCGTCGTCATCCTGCTGGTTGACGTCTGCTTCACAGGCCAGCAGAGCTTTGACCACGTCCACCCGCCCGTGGCTAACGGCCAGCATCAGGGCGGTCTGCCCAGCCTGGGCAGGGCAAGGAACAGGGTTATGCACTATGCGGGGCCCCAGGGCATGATACCCTTGCTTGGAAACCTTCCGTGGCTCCCAAGTACTGTGATGGTAACGGTATCCCCACTCGCTGGCCTCCTTTTAGATCGCAAACAATCCCTCCCACCACCGGGCCTTTGCACCTGCTGGTCCCTCCTCCTCCTCCTGTGTCCTTCTCATCCCTCACGTCTGGACTTAAATGTGTCCTCTTTGGGGAGGTGCGACTTGCCTACCCATTCCCATCCCCAACTAAAGCAGGTTCCTCACTCCCAGGTGTAATATAGATGTACACATTTACTGAGCTAAGATTTGTATACTTTTCCCGTATGTCAGTTGAACCTCAGTAAAAATTAAATCAATGTTCATTAGTGGATGAACGGAAAAACAAACTACAGAATATCACTGAGCCTTAGAAGGGCATGAAGGACTGATGCATCCCACACAGTGGACGGACCTTGGAAATATTATGCTCACTGGAAGAAGCCAGACACAAAAAAACACATACTATGTGATTCTATTTATGTAAAATATCCAGAATTGGTATATCCATAGAGATAGAAAACAGACTGGTAGTTGCCAGGAGCAAGTGGAGGGGGAATGGGGAGTGACTGCTAATGGCGCAGTGCTTCCTTTTGGGGTGATAAGAATGTTCTAGAAATAGAGGTGATGATTGTACAACACTGTGAATGTACTAAATGCCACTGAATTGTATACTTTAAAAGGAATAATCTGGGGTGCCTGGGTGGCTCAGTTGGTTGAGTGTCTGCCTTCGGCTCAGGTCATCTCAGGTCATGAGATCGAGCTCTGTGTCAGGCTCTGGGCTGGGCATGGAGCCTGCTTAAGATCTGCTCCCTAAAAAAAAAAAAAAAAAAATCTCCTTCTGCAACACCCTGCCCCGCACGTATGTGTGCTCTCTCTTAAAAAAATAGTAATAGGGCGCCTGGGTGGCTCAGTTGGTTAAGCGACTACTTTCAGCTCAGGTCATGATCCCAGGGTCCTGGGATCGAGTCCCACATCCGGCTCCCTGCTCTGCGGGGAGCCTGCTTCTCCCTCTCCCACTCCCCCTGCTTGTGTTCCCTCTCTCGCTGTGTCTCTCTCTGTCAAATAAATAAATAAAATCTTTAAAAAAAAATAGTAATAATTTTTTAAAAAAAGATTATCCTGGGGTGCCTGGGTCTGCCTTCTGCCCGGGTCATGATCTCAGGGTCCTGGGATCGAGCCCCGCATCTGGCTCTCTGCTCCGTGGGAGGCCTGCTCCTCCCTCTCCCACTCCCCCTGCTTGTGTTCCCTCTCTTGCTGTCTCTTTCTCTGTCAAATAAATACATAAAATAGAAAAAAAAAATTATCACTTTAATTTTTTTTTTTAGAAAAGATTATATTTATTTATTTGAGAGAGAGAGAGCGTGCACACAGGCACAGGGACGGGGCAGGGGGAGAGGGAGAAGCAGGCTCCCCGCTGAGCAGGGAGCCTGACGTGGGGCTCGCTCCCAGGACCCCAAGATCATGACCTGAGCCGACTGAGCCACCCAAGCGCCCCCTAAAAATTTTTTTTAAGTAAACTCAACTCCCAAAAAGGGGCTCAAACTCAGGACCCCAAGAGCAAGAGTCACATGCTCCACCAACTGAGCCAGCCAGGGGCCCCTAAATGGATAATCTTACGTGTATTTCACCTCAGTTAAAATAAGTAAACCATTGAAATTATTTTTAATTAAAGAAGAACTAAATCAATAGAGAAGCCAGTGGGGGGGGCGCCTGGGTGGCTCAGTCGTTAAGCGTCTGCCTTCTGCTCAGGTCATAATCTCAGGGTCCTGGGATCGAGCCCTGCATCGGGCTCCCTGCTCCGCGGAGAGTCTGCTTCTCCCTCTGCCACTCCCCCTTCTTGTGCTCACTTGTGCTCTCTCTGTCAAATAAATAGAATCTTTAAAAAAAAATAATGGGGTTCTAAAGCTAGACCATGGGGGTTCAAATCCCACCTCCTCTAATCTGGTCTTAAGGAAATGGGTGCTTCTCTGAGCCTCGGCTCCCTTGTCTGTGGAGTGGGGATTCTCCCCCGGGGCATGGAATAAGATCCCATCTGGGCTTGGTGCACAGCCAGGACTTAGTCAGTGGGAAGGGCTGCCTGGGTCCGCAGCACGGACGGCCTGTACCTGGCTGGCTTTGGCATTGACGTTTCCGAGCCGGAAGAGCTGCAGGATGGTCTCGATGTCATCCTGGGTCTTCAGGGTAGCCAGGGCGGTGAGCATGATGGGGCTGTAGCCAGCACGGTTCTGCTTGTCCACCTGACACACACCTGGGAGGGGGGTGGACACTGGACCCTCAGACCCCAAAACTGGGGGAGCGCCCATGAGAACCAGGCAGCATCTCCCCCATCAGGGGCCAGATTCCTCCCTTCTCTCAGGCTGAGAGCCCCATTCTGCCCCAGCGTCTCCACCTCCACTATCCTGCCCCATCAGATGAGGGACTTCGGGCCTTGGAGGGGGGCTGGAAGGTGTCCATGCTGTCCCTAAGGCCATGTCTGCCCTTTTCAGTACGCTGGGGCCTCGGGTGGGACCTGTACCTCCCTCTCACCAGACTGGGAGGCTGGCATGCTCCTCAGGGGACGAAGAGGGCAGCGTCTTCGCCATCGGACCACCAGACTGGGGGGGGCAGCCGGCCCCCCCGCCCGGGGCCCCCTGTCCCGCCCGCCCCCTGCTCACCACTGTCAAGCAGCTGCCGCACCACGGGGAAGTTGGCGTGAGACACAGAGTAGTGCAGAGCCGTGTTGCCGTTGCTGTCGGCGATGTTGACCACATAGTCCAGCAGGCGCGCCGACATGGCCCGGAAGGTGACCAGGTGGCGCCGCACGAGCTCGGGGTGTGCGTCGCTGCGACAGGCCAGGCGCAGCCATTCCTGCAGCACCGTCGTGTAGGCCACTTTCTGGCCGCCGTGCGGGAGGGGAGGCCGTGAGGGCAGCAGCAGCCTGCTCCCCAGCGGCCCCCCACCCCGGACGAAGCCCCAGGTCGGGGAGCGTGGGTAGGGACACCCCCCGATCCTGAACCAGAGCCTGAAGGAGAAGCGTGGGCAGCCCTCCCCCGATGCGCCCCTTGCACTCAACAGCGTGGGCTCCCCGTCCCGGACAAGACAAGGGCTCTAAAGGGACTCCAGGCACCGCAGTCCCGGATGTGCCCCCCACCCCGCCGGGGAAGGCGTGAGCATCTCCATCCTGGGCCCGTGGTCTTCAAAGGCAAGTATAGACCCCCGGAAAGAGAAATGTGGCGGCAACTTCCCTCAAGCCCCCAAAACAGCAGGAACCAGAGGTCAGGACTGTTGGCAGGCGACCATCCTCGGGGCCCCTCCCACCACCCTGGCCCCTCTCTCCAGGGCCCCTTCCCCACTGCCCAAGCTCTCGGCTGGGATCCCAGAGTCCCTTCAAAGCGGCACAGGGAGACACTGTGGATGAGAAGCTGGGGTGGGGGTGGAAGAGAAGGAGGGGACCCCAGGCCCAGGGCCCCATCGTACCAGCTCCCGCTCAGTGAGGGCATTGGGGTTGTCCAGGTACTTTTCCAGGGCCAGGCAGGCTGAGATGAGGTCGGGGCTTAGCTCCATCCTGCCAGGGGCAGATAAGGGGGAAGTTTATCTTTTTTTCTTTTTTTTTAAAGATTTTATTTATTTATTTGACAGAGAGAGATAGTGAGAGAGGGAACACAAGCAGGGGGAGTGGAGGAGGGAGAAGCAGGTTTCCTGCCGAGCAGGGAGCCCAACGCAGGGCTCGATCCCGATCCCAGGACACCGGGATCATGACCTGAGCTGAAGGCAGATGCTTAATGACTGAGCCACCCAGGCGCCCTGGGGGAAGTTTATCTTCAGAGCACTCGCCGCAGCCTCCCGGGTGACCCCAGACATGGGGAGCAGACAGAGCCCAAGAGAAAGTGGACATACAGGCTAAAGTTTGTTCCAAGCGGACAGTAGTGGATAGAAAATTGTTGCCCGAGGGCAGATTTTTCACCAGGGGGGAAGGTAGGTGTGGCGTATGTCCCAAAGACAGTGGGTGGCTTAAGGACAAACTTTGCTTGTCCCTTAAATTTTAACCCCCACAGCCCAAACTGCCCTCATCAGGCCCTTTATCAAAGCCTGCAGACCTTCGGATGGCCAGAAGGAGAAAGTGCTGGTTCGCTAATTCAGACTAAGGTGTGCGTGACTGATGGCAGGTTCCCTCAGAGGGCGTGAATGGTGAGATCTGAGGCAGGGGTCACCCACCTCACCCCGTCTGAGTTCATCCCACACAGAAAACTGACCGGATCTCCTCCTCTGCATTCGCTCCTGACGCGCCCTCCGCCACGGGCGCCTGCTGAGACTCCCGAGATAGCTGGCTCTCCTCCTGGCTACTCTTGGCCACTGCCGTCCCCGAGGGCCTGAGCTGGGGGGCTTCGGCCACACTTGGAACCTTCTCCTTTGGCTCTGGGGCCTCACTCTCTGTGCTCTCGTTGTCTGAAAAGTTCTCTGCTGTGCTAGAGTCCTCAGATGAGGACTCGTACCTGGGAAGGAAGGACGGGCGGAGTGAGGAGACGCAGCAGATGGGACAGGACATGGGCTCTGACCGCTTGACCTCTCTGCACCTTGATTTCCCCATCTGTTAAATGGGAATAATGGCAGTATCAGCCTCACAGGGCCGTGGGGATGTGCCTTACAGCACCTGGCACACAGTAAGCGCTCAATAAACACTAGCTAGCACTGCGATCGTGCTTGGGGTGGGTGGGGGGAGAAATACTGCTCTCACCCTCTACTCTTCAGGACCTCGTCTCCCTTGGCCCCTTATGCAGGTCTAACTGCGTCAGACCCTCACCGCACTGCAAACAGGTTCCTCTTGTGCTTCTTGCTGCCTCTGGACAAAGTCTAAGCTTTGGGCCCGGCATTCAAAGTCCCCAGACCATCCCTGTCTACCACTCCTACTCCTTATGGCTCTTGCTTCTCACGTGTGTTGCTTCCTCCTCCCACCTCTGAGCCTTTGCACCGGGGTGCCCTCCCAACCCCCACTCTTCACTCTGCTGTCTCCGGCTCATCCTGCAGCACACTCGTCCCCTCCTTCAGTGTCTTCCCTGGGGACATCATTGCCTCCCCCGGCACCCTGCACTGCCCGAGTGTCCCCATCCCCCATCACCGCTCCAACCACACTGGGTCTGAACTGCGCGCCAGTGCCCGAGGCCCCACTGGACTGGGAGCTCCATCCAGGTAGGAAGCCGAGCCCAGCAGCTTCTGAGGACTAGCACAGACCAACAGCACAGCACAGGCCTGGGAGTCTGACCACCGGGGCCGACTCCCAGTCGCCGTGTGAGCTCCAGCAAGGCATCTGGCCCCGGAGTGCCTCAGTGTCCCAACTATCTACTGCGCCTTGCTTAAAGGAGTGAATCAAAGTAAGGGGCCTAGGCCAGGGTGCATTCTCGGACACGAACAAACCAAGGAACAATCAGGAGGGTAGAAGCTGAGGAAAGGGTGGGAGCGTGGGGTGGGGTGGGGGGCTCCTCTTACCCGCCATTGACCCCCACAAACTGCAGGCTCCTCCGGTGGGCCGCGGGGTCTGCGGACTCCTCTCTGCGCTTTATGATGGACCGCACGCCTGCTGGGGGCTCAGCTGGGGGGACAGGTGGTGTCGTAAGAATCTCCCAAAGCCAGACCCTATGCCCAGGCCTCCAGGGCCCCGTCCCCCTTGGCGGCCACCCTCACTCACCTGCACTCCCCGCCTCCTCTGACTTGCATGAGGCTGCTTGCCTGGTGGGCTCCGTGTTAGCAGCCTCACGGGCGCCCATTCCACCCGCTTTCTTCTCAGGCTGTGCCAGATGGGTCACTGCCACTCCTGGGGGTGATGAGGATGACTCTGCCAGAGCCTGTGGGAGCCCTGCAGGGGCAGGAAGAGAGGTGCTCACCGTAACAACGTGGGTCACATACCCCGGGCCAGGCGCTCGGAGGGCTGAGGCTTGTGTTGCTTCGTCAAATCTTCCCAGCCCATGAGATTCTGATTGTTACAGATAAGGAAACTGAGGCACAGAGGGTTGCCTGAGGTCACCCTCACCCTCTGAGCAGCAGAATCTGATTCCAGCAGCCTGCGCTGGCAGCTGATCAGGGACAGGGAAGAAGACACTGTGACTACAATCCTGGCTTGTGACCCCCCCCCGCCAAACACCACACTGAGTGTTATCTGGAAATAAGGTTTGATCACAGCCAAGAGTCCCCATCATGGTAGGGACTCAACTCTTCCATGAACAAGCTGTGTGATCTCAGGTAAGTCACTTAACCTCTCTGTGCCTCACGAGAATGACATCTCCTCCATCATGGCGTTGTTGTGCAGACTGAAGACAGCAACATGGGGGGAAAGGGCTTAGAACAGCGCCTGGACATCAACAGTGCTCGAGCATCATTTGTTAAGAGAGCTGGAAGCACTATTTAGATAAGATTTACTAGTATTTTAACAAAAGCAAGGTTGTGTTACGGATATCACAGCTCCCTTCTTCTGAACTTTAAGCAGGTAACACTTTAACAATCAGGAAAAATAAATAATAAGGGCTATTAGAAAATAAATGTTTTTTAAGATTTTATTGATTTTTTTTGAGACGAAGTGAGCAAGAGAGAGCATGGGCAGGGGAAGAGGGAGAGGGAGAAGCAGACTTCCCGCTGAACAGGGAGCCTGATGCGGGACTCAATCCCAGGACCCTGGGATCATGACCTGGGCCGAAGGCAGACATTTATTTTATTTATTTTCTTAAAAGATTTTCTTTATTTTTGACAGAGAGAGAGAGTGTACAAGCAGGGGAAGAAGCAGGCAGAGGGAAAGGGGGAAGCAGGCTCCCCGCCCAGCAGGGAGCCCGATGTGGGGCTCGATCCCAGGACCCTGGGATCATGACCTGAGCCGAAGGCAGACGCTTAACCGTCTGAGCCACCCAGGCGCCCCCCGAAGGCAGACATTTAACCGACTGAGCCACCCAGGGGCCCTGGAAAATAAAAATTAAAACCCAGGTAAGGGTGCCAGAGTGGCTCGTTCAGTTAAGCGTCTGATTCTTGGTTTCAGCTCAGGTCATGATCTTGGGGTCATGGGATCAAGACTCGGATCAGGATCTGTGCTCAGTGCAGTCTGCTTGAGATTCTCTCTCTCCCTCTGCCCCTCCCACCCCACTCACAGGGACGCACGCGCGTGCACGCTGGCTCTCTCCTTCTCTCTCTCAAATAAATAAATAAATAAAATCTTAAAAAAACAAACAACCCATCTAGGTAGATTTTCAGTTTGGGAAAATGAAAATGTTCTGGAAATGGACGGTGGGGATGGTCACGCAACAATGTGCATGTGCTTAGTGCCCCTGAACTGGACACTTTAAAATGGTTAAGATGGGGGCGGGGCGCTTGGCCGGCTCAGTGGGTGGAGCATGTGACTCTTGATCTCAGGGTCATGAGTTAAAAGCCCCACGTTAGGCATGGAGCCTACTGAAAAAAATAATAAAATAAAAATAAAATAAAATAAAATGCTTAAGATGGTAAGTCTTATATTATGCTTATATCACAATTTGAAAAAACCACCCAGGTTGGGCAGAGGACAAAGGTGACTCAGTGGGCACTAGGTCCCAAGGATGCCCACTGCCCATGTGGGAGTGAGGGCAGCAGGGAGCTCCAGGCCTGGATCACCAGCCTGGGAGCCAGGAACAGAAGTGCCACCGTGAGCGGCTGTCCTCATCTCAGAACCTGCTCAAGTTCCCCCAGGCCACGTGTGGCTTCTGTGTCCCTGCTTCCCCAGGACATCTCATTTCTACCCCTGGCCATGGGCTCTGCAGACCAATTCCTTTCAATTCCTTTTAACAGTTACAACTTTTTTTTGACAGGCACAGTGATTACTTCCTCAAGTCCACGACCACTCAGAGTTAAGAGCAGAGAGTCACCAGTCAGCACAAGCAAAGCATGAAGAACACAGAGACACAGCCACAAATGGGTCTGACGGCGCCCAGCCCAGGGTGTGGCCGGGTCTGGCCGCTTCCAGGGCCGCAACCCGAGCCCTTATGGGGAACAAAACACACACTGGGGTTTTTATGTGAGTCTTTTTTTTCAGATTTTATTTATTTGACAGAGAGAAACACAGCGAGAGAGGGAACACAAGCAGGGGGAGTGGGAGAGGGAGAAGCAGGCTTCCCGCCGAGCAGGGAGCCCGATGCGGGGCTCGATCCCAGGACCCTGGGACCATGACTCGAGCTGAAGGCAGACACCCAATGACTGAGCCACCCAGGCGCTCCTATGTGAATCTCCTGATTTCTTTTTTTAAACTCTGTCAATAAATTCACATCCAACAAACAAAATCACTTCGTGGCCAAGTGGGATGTGTCAGGAGGCAGATGGGCCAGTTCGCCGTCTCAGTGATTGGCCCCAAACTCCAGACTCCTGATTTCAATGCCGGGGAGGGTCAAAAAAAAATCAGGTGAGACAACATTTTGCGCAGTGAAAGCAGCCGGTCACAAAAGGACAAATACTGCAGGATTCCACTTTTGTGAGGTCCTTAGAGGGGTCACATTCACAGAGACAGGAAGTGGATGGTGGGTGCCAGGAGCCGGGGGAGGGAACAGGGAGTCAGTGTTTAACTCGGACAGTTTCAGTTTGGGAAGATGGAAAAGTTCTGGGGATGGATGCACAACAGTGTGAATGTGCTTTAGGCCACCGGACACTCGAAAATGGGTCACATGCTAAGTTTAATGTTATGTGTATTTTACCACAATTTTTTAAAAGTGGAGGAAAGGGCGCCTGGGTGGCTCAGTCGTTAAGCATCTGCCTTCGGCTCAGGTCATGATCCCAGGGTCCTGGGATGGAGTCCCACATCGGGCTCCCTGCTCTGTGGGGAGCCTGCTTCTCCCTCTCCCACTCCCCCTGCTTGTGTTCCCTCTCTCGCTGTCTCTCTTTCTGTTGAAAAATAAATAAAATCTTTAAAAAATAAAAAATAAAATATAAAATAAAATAAAAGTGGAGGAAAAAAAAAAAAAGAAATAGAGCAGCCCCATAGCTCATTCTGCCCCAAGGGAAAAGCAGGCCAAATGGGGCAAAATGATACCACAATTTACATGGGGGAACTGAAGTCCACAACCAGCTAAGACAACTTTACAAAAAAGGGCAAAGATGGGGAACCTGGCTGAGGAGAGAGTAAAACATTCCAAATGGCCACAATGGCCCAACAGCAGGCACTGCTGAGGGAAGAAAGGGGCCAAAGGATCAAAGGCGAGAAGGCCAGGCCCAGGCCCCAGCTGAGGAAGCTGGGGTTAAGACCAAGGGGTTTCTACAGATTGGTGGGAAAGTTGGTCTCTGGGGTGTGATGCTGGGAAAAGCAGCTTACTTGACCCAAGGAAAAAAAAAAATCAAGCTAGGTCCCTACCTCACACCTTAACACAAAAACTCTGAAGGATCAATGTAGCTACCAGAAGCTACAAAGATACAGGAAGAAAATGTAACAGAATATTGGGGACCTCAGGAAGGGGAAAGATTCCTTTAAAAAAATTCCTCAAAGATGGGGCGCCTCGGTGGCTCAGTCAGTTAAGTGTCTGACTCTTGATTTTAGCTCGGGTCATGATCCCAGGGTTGTGAGATCAAGCCCAGAATCAGGCTCTGCACTGAGCATGGAGCCTGCTTAAAATTCTCTTTATCCCTCTCCCTATTCCCCACGCTCTCCCTCGCTCTAAAAACAAACAAATGAACCTCAAACCACATATGAAAAATACAAGATGATCTCACTTACATGTAGAATTGGAAAAAAACAAACTCCTAGATGCAGAGAACAGAGCGGTGGTTTCCAGAGGCAGGGGGTGAGGAAATGGGAGAAGGGGGTCAAAAGGTAGGAATTTCCAGTTATGAGATAAATAAAGCCTGGAGATGTCCTGTCTAGCATGGGGACTATAGCTGATAATGCTGTATTGTACATTTGTAAGTTGCTAAGAGAGTAGACCTTAAACATTCTCATCACAAGAAAGTCTGTAACTCTGAGCTGACAAATGTTAACTAAACTTACTGCGGTCGTCATTTTGCAATATATACAAATATCATTATTTGTATACCTTGAATGGGTACAATGCTACATGTCAATTATACTTCAAAACCTGAAAAAAATTAAAAATTAACAAAAGAAGAAAAGAAAAATACGACGGATTTAACTGTATCTGACATGAAGATTTCTACTTGATTAAAAAACAAAACAAAACAGGGGCGCCTGGGTGGCTCAGTTGTTAGGCGTCTGCCTTCAGCTCAGGTCATGATCCCAGGGTCCTGGGATCAAGTCCCGCATCGGGCTCCCTGCTCAGCGGGGAGCCTGCTTCTCCCTCTCCCTCTGCTTCTTCCCCTGCTTGTGCTCTTTGTCTCAAATGAATAAATAAAAATCTTAAAAAAAAAATTAAAAACAAAATAAAAATAAAAATAAGCAAAAACAAAAACAACCCTCATAGACAAAAGTTAAATGAGGGGTGCCTGGGTGGCTCAGTTGTTAAGCGTCTGGCCTTGGCTCAGGTCATGATCCCAGGGTCATGGGATCGAGCCCCACGTCGGCCTCCCTGCTCAGCTGGAAGCCTGCTTCTCCCCCTCCCCCTGCTTGTGTTCCCTCTCTCACTGTCTCTTTGTCAAATAAATAAATAAACTCATAAAAAAAAAAAGTTAAATGATAGAAGAATGCACATTATGGGAAGATACTCACAATGCCAAAAATGGCCAAGGGATTATCTTCTAGAACAAGGCTCAACAAACTTTTTCTGTAAGGGACCAGACAATAAATATTCTCAGTTATGTGAGCCATAAGGGTCTCAGCAGCAAAAGCAGCCCTGGACAGTATGCAAATTAATGGGCGTGGCCGAGTCATGATAAATTTGAATTTCATATAATTTTACTCATGTCACAAAATGTTGTTCTTCTTTTCATATTGTTTAACCATTTAAAAACATAAAAACCATTCTTAGCTTTCGAGCCTATAAAAACAGGCAGTGGTTCGGGCGCCTGGGTGGCTCAGTTGGTTGGGCGACTGCCTTCGGCTCAGGTCATGATCCTGGAGTCCCGGGATCGAGTCCCGCATCGGGCTCCCTGCTCAGCAGGGAGCCTGCTTCTCCCTCTGACCCTCCCCCCTCTCATGTGCTCTCTGTCTCTCTCATTCTCTGTCTCAAATAAATAAATAAAATCTTTAAAAACAAACCAACAAACAAAAAACAGGCAGTGGGCTGGATTTGGCCCAAAGGCTGTAGTCTGCCAACCTTGATTCTGGAATATGCCAGAACTTCTCAAAATTGTCCAAGGAAAAATGGACACAAGGCTACGAATAAGTGATTCACAGAAGAATCTTACTAAACATGGATGGTGATGCCCAATCTCACCATCAAAAATCAAAGAAACGCACATTAAAACGCAGAGATACCACTTTGCGCCAGTGTTGGATGGGCAAAACATGAGACAAAACTTTGTGCCGGTGGGTATGTGGGGAAATGGGCACCTCGGATCCAAGCGTGGCTGGTGGGAGTGTGGACAGGCAGAGTTTTCCCAGAAAGGATCAGACAAAACGTGGAGTGAAGTGGTGAATTCCCTGCGATTCAGCAACCCCAGGGGAGGTGACACTTGAAGACAGCGCCGTCACTGCTCACGGCCGCCAGGAGCTGGAAGGCACACAAGTGCCCACCGACGGGGCACGGAAAAGAAAAGTGTAGCACGCCCCTAGGGCAGAAGGCGACGCAGTCATTATAAGTGACAAGCCCGAGGTACCAGCATCAGGATGCAGAGTTCAAAAAGAGTGTACAGAGAGAAAAAAAAAGAAACAGCAAGATTTCTTCTTCGGAAATCACAATACCATTTTAGGAAGTCAAGCATGCACAGAGCATATTTTTCAAGGACACTGAAATGTCTAAATAAGCTTTTGGAAGGTGGATTGCGAGGAATGGTATTACATGGGCTGGGGGGCGGGGAGAATGAATGGCACAGGGCAGGGGTTGTCCAACTACGGGCCGTGGGCACGATTTTTGCATTTTTGATGGTTGGAAAAAAACAAAGAAGAATGCTATCTGGGACATGTGAAAATTATATGAAATCGGGGCGCCTGGGTGGCTCAGTCGTTAAGCAGCTGCCTTCAGCTCAGGTCATGATCCCAGGGTCCTGGGATCGAGCCCCGCATCGGGCTCCCTGCTCAGCAGGAAGCCTGCTTCTCCCTCTCCCACTCCCCCCTGCTCGTGTTCCCTCTCTTGCTGTGTCTCTGTCAAATAAATAAATAAAATCTTTAAAAAAAAAAAAGGAAATTACATGAAATTGAATTTCACGCAGCCCCACTCGTCCCTTTATATATTGTCCACGCTTACAAGCTACACAGGCAGAACCGAGGCACTAAACTCATCAAAATGCATACATTAAATATGCAAAAAATATTTTCACATATTATAATAAAGCTTAAAAAAAAAAAAGAACCAAGCTGAACTGAGCCGTCGCAACAAAGACGATATGACCCTCAGCACTGAGGGTGGAAGGTGAAGGTGGAAAAAGAATCAAGTAAAACGAGAGGGCTGGCGTGCACAGACCGTCGGAGCTGGTCCCTGTGAGCTGAAGAATTTAGATGAACTAGGTTTGGACCTCCTTCGGGCCAAAAGACTTTTTTTTTTTTTTTTTTTAAGATTTTATTTATTTATTTGACAGAGAGAGACACAGTGAAAGAAGGAACACAAGCAGGGCGAGTGGGAGAGGGAGAAGCAGGCTTCCCGCCGAGCAGGGAACCCGATGCGGGGCTGGATCCCAGAGCCCTGGGATCACGACCTGAGCCGAAGGCAGACGCCCAACAACTGAGCCACCCAGGCGCCCCACCAAAAGACATTTTTAAAAATGTAAACCACTCAGCCACCCAGTGTGGGAAGGGAGTGAGGCCACAGGGGAATAAAGCAAGTTGGCAACAGACGTCATGGGCCTCAAAAATGGTCTTCCAGGGGCGCCTGGGTGGCTCAGTTGGTGAAGCATCTGCCTTCGGCTCAGGTCATGATGCCGGGGTCCTGGGATCAAGCCCCACATCGGGCTCACTGCTGCTCAACGGGGGAGCCTGCTTCTCCCTCTCCCTCTGCCCCTCTCCCCTGCTTGTGCTCTCTCACTGTCAAATAAATAAATAAAACCTTAAAAAAAAATGGTTTTCCAGAAACGTGTCCTGAGAAAACAGAAGACGTGAGGGGTTTCTGCAGGAGGAAGTCCGCGTGGCACGGATGACAGCAGAGACCGACGTGGCTGTTCAGTAAATACGGCATCCCAGGAATTTTTAATGACGAGAAGAAATGCCTCTGGGATCATGTTAAATCCAAGAAACCAAAGGCGTAGTTTGAATCCTGGCCTCACGAACAGTGGGCAACCACCCTAGGCCTCCATTTCCTCATCTGTAAAATGGGGATGAAAACACTGCCCGCCGCATCCGCATCCGGGTGGCTTGCGGAGGTGAGTTAAAATATGAAAAGAGCGTCTAAAAATGCCCTGGCCCCTTGGTGAGGCTGCCTAACTGCTTTTCAAAGTCAAGTAACGCAAAACAATGCTTTCCATCAGCATCAGTTCCCTGTTGCCAGGCTTGAAAAATACGTATTATTTTCTGCATTAAAAATTTCGGAAGGAAAGAAGAAGTGCTGACAACAGCTGCGTCTGGGCGGTGATGGGTTTACTGGGGTTTTGCTTTGTGTTCCAGATTTTTCTGTTACTTCCCAAATTTTCCACAAAGAATATGAATTGCTGTCAGAGGAATATGTTTCGAAAGGGAGCAGAGGACATTTCAAAGCCCTGGAGCCCCCACGGATGTACATGCCCAGCTGCCCCTTCTCCCAGTCATACCGCTGAGGCGGTGCCTTTGGAAGGTGGGCGGTGAGGGTGGGGGGGCCTGGTGAGGTGTCCAGGCCTCTGCCTGCCCCACCCACCCTCGTCAGCCTGAGGGGAAGGCTGCTTCTCACCCTCCCTGCCCTTCGGCTGCAGTAAGGGAATTCTAGATGGCAGAGAAGCCCTCCTTGCCGCTGCCTCCTCCAGGGAGTACTCCCAGATCCACCCATCAAGCTGGCTGACCTGAACACATGGTTGGAACGCTTGTCAAGTTCTGTACTCTCTAATTTCATTTTTCACAGTGCTTCTCCCCAGTCTACAAGCCCTACAGGACCCACCTCTGATGCCCTGCTACCTCTAGACCTTGCTTCTCCGGCCTCATCCTATTCCAGCTGGTTCCACACCTTGATGTGCGCAAGGCAACTCCTCACTTCGGGACCTTTGTCCCTGCTGTGAACACTCTTCTTCCCACCTCTGTGCCACCTGCCTGCCTCTTCTCTTTCACGTTTTGGTTCAAAGAGCCAACAGCCTGACGCCACACGGAACACTCGATAGAAACTGACGCATTAAACCTCACACTGATCTGGTGACACTGGGCTGTCAGGACCCCCGATTTGCAAATGAGGCACACAGAGGTCAAGTAACTGGCTCAAGGGCACAGAACTAGGAAACAGCGAAATCAGAATTGGAACCCAGACCCACTACCCCATTCAATTGCTGCCTGCCCCATGCCCCCGTTTTATCTGCTTCAAACACGTATTCTCTGAAATGGTATTTCTTCACTTATTGTGGGGCTTCACGTGTTTATGGCACAGACTCTATCTTGTTCACAGCTGCGTCCCCAGTGCCTAGAAGAGTCTGGCACATAGCAGACATTCAGTAAAAGTATGCTGAATGAAAAGACACTAAAATGAACTGGCACACTCCAGTTCTGCCCAAGCAGAGCCGAGACTGGGGCTGGCTGCAGCAAGAAGGAATTAAGTGAGACACAAGGAAGAACTCGGGGGGGCAGCAGCCTGCACAGAGTGGGAACATCACTATGTCTGTGTGTCCCACAGGCAGGCAGCCCCATGGCCGCCCTAGGTGGCATGTCTGGAATGAAGGCTGCCTCTCAGAAATCCCAAGGCTGAGCCGGGCAGGGCCCTTGGCTGGGGGCCAGAGTCAAAGGGCCGGGAGTTTGTGATGGACACAGAACAGAGGAGTGGTGTCCGGAGCTGGCCAGGAACAACACGGAAAAGCAAGAAAACACAGCTGGGTCCCCACCCTCCAGCTTGTGCTCTCAGGTCCCGCCATGGGGCTCTGACATTCGAGACTGGGTTGAGGGCCTGAGCTGCACCTTTGAGCCCTCTGTAGGTTCAGGCTGACCTTGGTGTAGATCCTGGCTCAGCCACCTCCTGGCTGTGACCCAGGGCCAGTACAACTTTTCCCTGAGCCTCAGTTTCCCCAGCTATAAGCAGAATTGGCCTGAATATTATCAAAAGCAGCAACAAGCAGGGATTGAGGGTTCACTGTGTGCATTAATTCACACGAGTCTGGGGGGGGGGTGGAGACTATCGCTATGCCACTTACAGATAGGGAAGCTGAGGCTCAGAGACGTGAAGTCCCTCTAGGGCTACATTAAGATGTAGAACTTGAACCCAGGTGGCTTGATTATAAAGTCCCATACTCTAGCATTCCACGAGTGAAACCCTTAGCGTAGCACCTGGCACTAGGCTAGCGCTTGATAAAGAACAACTGTCATTAGGGGTGCCTGGGTGGCTCAGTCGTTAAGCGTCTGCCTTCGGCTCAGGTCATGATCCCAGGGTCCTGGGATCGAGCCCCACATCGGGCTCCCTGCTCAGCGGGGAGCCTGCTTCTCCCTCTCCCTCACTCCCCCTGCTTGTGTTCCTGCTCTATCTCTTTCTCTGTCAAATAAGTAAATAAAATCTTTAAAAGAAAAAAAAGAACAACTGTCATTACGTGAATCATTCCGACAGCTTCTCCCAGGAGCCCAAGGGTAGCAGCGGTGGGGCAGCTGTCATTTTACAGATCCCACATCCTCTTTCCTGGCATACAGACTCAGCACTTCTGCCAGGAGGACACCTCTCTGTTCCCTCAAAGGCCACCGGACTTGGGTGGGGCTCCTCTACCCCCAGGATCTGGAGTCGGGCAGTGAGGGACACCGTGATTGGCTCTGTGATGGGTACGTGACTGCCACCGGCCAATGAGGGGTACCCCTGGGAGTTTTTTATGGGCACTATTTGGACTGAGAGGCTCCCTTTCCACTGAGATGGAAGGACAGATGCCTGGAGTGGTGGGGCCACTTTCACTCACCTGAGAAAGACAACTCCAAGGCGCACAGAAGTCAGAGATCCTTGATGATATTGGAGCACCTAGATCCAGCTATACCTAAAGTTGTGCCTAAGTTACATGAACAATACGTTTCCTTTTCCTCGCCTAAACTGCTCTGAAGTTGGTTTCTGCCATTTTCTGAATAAATTGGGTGGGTTTTTTGGCCCAACGAACCAACAGTCTTAGGGACCCTCCCTCAAACCCTCAAAAACCTCCCGTTTTCTGGATACTTACCACATACTAGATATGAAAACGCACCCTTAATCAGATACCTGATTTTTCTGCATGCCTCCCTACAGCACAGAATCAGTGGTACAACCGTCCCCTTTTTTGCAGGTGAAGAGACGAGAGGCTCTGAGAGCCAGAGTGGTTGGTCTGCTGGAAGGCCAGGGCTGGGGCTACACCCTGGCATTCAGAGCAACAAAGAGGACCTCTCCACCATCCTCCCCTGTCCGCTCTGGCTCACCTGTTGTCCCATCGCAGCTTCGTTCCGTGATGCTGATCTTTTTCACCAGGTGCACGTTGCCAGTGGGCGCAGCGGATGCTGGGAACGCTGTCTCTACCACCTCATGGCTGCGGAACACAGCAGGGCTCTCGACCCTTCCAGACGTCGCCAGGGACCGCAGCCCTGTCCCATAGGGCTCCAGACTCTGGGCCCGCTGTGCAGGGAACCCAGCAGCTGTACTGGCCACCACCTCCACCTCCCGAGGGCCCTCCACCACCCGGACAGTGTCCACGCGGACGGGGCTGTCTGGTGGGGGCCGGAGCCGGGGTGGGGGGTCAGCCTGCCGGGCCTGAGCTGCCTGCAGCTCCCGGAGGGTTTTCTTGAGCTGGGTCTCCAGCACGGCGACCTGAGCGGCAAGGGCTGCTTCCCCGTCGGGCACCCCCAAGTCCCGCTCCCGGACCCAGGTGCCCACGCTCCGGGTCTCGAGAGTCACCGGGTCCTCGGGGGTCTCTGGGAGGTCCAGGCAGAGCTCGCTTCGGCCCCGGGCCCCTGTGGGATGGCCCAGGAATTTCTGGCTCTTGAGCTGTACTGTGAGCTGCCGTTTCTCCTCCTGCAGCACAGAGAGCTTCACCTGGAGCACGGGGATCAGCTTCACCTGCTCCTCCAGCTGCCGCAGCTTCCGCAGGGCACCTGCCATCTGTTCCCGCACATGGGCCAGGTGCCCGGCGCTGGGAGGCACAGGTGTGGACAGTCCCGAGCCCCGTGGCGTCGGGGGTGGCAGCCCCACGCCCACCAAGGAGCTGGTGGAGCCTGCTGCGCTGGGGGTCAGGGAGCCCAAGCCAGTGGGCGCAGCCGCCTGGTCCTCCAGGCGGCGACGGGCATCCAGCAGCGTGCGCTCCACGCGCGGGTTGAAGCCAGCTCGGGTCTCCAGGGCACCGTACTGCGGGTAGAAGCCACGGCCACAGTAGGAATAGGCCGAGTGGCGGCTGTCCCCACTGGCATTAGAGCACAGAGACTCGGTGGATGTCCACCAGGAACCAGGACCTCGGGGCAGTGAGCCGAGGCGCGGCCGGCGCTGCACGGCGACTCGCCGGAGCGTGTGGCCTTTCTCGATGTCATCCACGTACTTGAGAAAGTCCAGGTCGAGGCGGTAGCCATAGGGCGTCTCCACGGAGTACGGCGGGTCAGGCTCCCTGGCAGGGAAGGCGGGTGGGGAGGCTGGGCCAGGGGTCCCTGGGGTGTGAAGAAAGACCAGGGCCTCTGAACACTGCTGTCCCCTCCTCAGGGTGAAGACTCACATCCCTGGGAGAGCCAAGGTTTATTTGCCCAAGGGATGGGAGCCCACTGGGTGCTCAACCGTGACTCCAGTCTCAAGGCAAGGCCCTGTCCCCGCCTCAGAAACCCTCAGGGCAGGCCTGTGCCTACTCCCCCAACAGCCCCAGCACAGGGACCTGTGTCTCTACTCAGACCAGCCCCTTTCCCTGAAAGACTGTCTCCCCCAACAGACCCTCCAGGGCAGAGCCAAAAGGTCCTCATTCAGGCCCTCTGGGCAGGGCTGTATTCTACCCTCAACAACCGCCCCCCCCACTTCCTCCTCCCTGGCCTCTACCCCTGAGGCGGGGCCATATCTTTCTCCCAGACCCCAAGGCAGGGCCCCTTCTTCCTGAGACCCCTGACCTGGGAAGGGGGCTGGCACGTGCAGGACTTGGGCCATCCTCTGGTCTGCAGATGCTCCTCAAGAGTCACCTGGGGCCTATGACTCAGATCACCTGCAGCACAGGCTGAGGCGTACCTGGGGAGAGAGGATATTGGAGCCTGGAGTCAGGAGGAGTTCTGCAGGGGGAGGGGATGTGGCCACCCCTCCCCCACAACTGTCTCCCTCCCAACCCCCCCCACCTTCCCCGAGTCCGGGACCCTCTTATAGGAATACACCCGGCCTGGCTTGTGGAAAGGGGTGGGGGGGAGGGCCCCCGAGGCCTGGAACAAAGAAACCAAACCTCACGGCCCGCCTGCACATCTGTCCAGCCCCTGGACAGGCTCCAGCTGCTCCCACAGCCCCGCCTCCACAAGGCCCTGGGCCGGGGGGCCCCAAGCCCGACAGGCCCCACCCTTCCTGCACCCCTCCTCTCAGCCCAGGCCAGAAGCTGGCTACAGGGACAGATTGGGGCTGAGGTGGGCAGGGGGCTGGGGCACTAAGTGGGGGACAGTCTTCCTGCAAAGATCCGAGAACACGGAGACACAGGCACAAGGAGAGATGGAGCTCAGGGTAGGGGACCCCAAAGCAGAGCGGGGTCAGGCTAGCCAGAGTCGGGGGGGTAGGGAAAGTTGAGGGGAGGCAGTGAGGAGCAAAGCCTTTCCTCTTTATGGAAACAATTTTCTCTAAAAATAAACAGTTTTGCTGCCGGGCTACACGAGAACTTCCTGCCCCCCCAGGATGTGTCCGGCTCAGGGGCGCAGCAGGGATAGAAGGCCGGGTGGTGGCCAGGGAAGTCATGGGGGTGGGGTGGGGGGGAGGAAGTAAGAGAGGGTGCCTGGAGGCTGCAAAAGGGAGGTACAATCAAAGCCTCTCACTAACCCCTCCTCAGCCCTGGAGGCCAGCCAGGACCCTTTTGTCCCCACCACTCAGCCTGAGCTTGGCCAGTCCTTTCTGCTGTCTGACCTCTAGCCACCCTGCTCCAGAGGCCCCATCCCATCCCACCAAGGAGGACCCTTTCTGGCCTATGGGTGCCAGGGCAGTGGGTACCTGGGAGGATGGGCCAAGCGGGGCACCTGCCGGGCATGAAGGCGAGGCTGGGGCTCCAGGGGCGGCCAAGCTTGTCCTCTTCTCACAACCTGCTTGCCTCTTGCTTAGTCTCTCCACGTCTCTCCGAGTCTCTCCACATCCGTCTGTGTCTCGATCCACTTCTCTCTCCCTCTCTCCACGTCTCTGTCTTTCAACGCCTGGAGTACAGTCACCAATTGTATGAAGCTCGGTTTTCTATCTGCTTGGAGGTTCACCCCCTACACAACAGGGAGGTAATCAAAAGTATTTTCTGGAGACCTGAGAGAGACTGGTGGCAGGAAGCAGAATTGGAATAGCCTGTGGGGGCCCCTGGAGGTGAAAAGCGGTGGGGCGAATAATGGTGATAAGTGTAATAATCACCCCAGCCGCTCATTTGATCACAACATTCCCATCAGGCGCACGGTTACTGCCCTGTTTTGGAGACAGAGAAATGTCCAATGACTTGCCCAGGGTCACGAGAGGAGGAAGAGGCCGGGTGTGGACTTGAACCTAAGCCTGGCAGATTCCCCACTGCCAGGGCCACACCACCCTCACCCCCAACTCCACATCCCTCTGCCCATTTCCCAGACACAGAGACAGGTCTGAGAGAGTCCAGTCATCTGACCACCCTCTATGTGCGAGGATGACTCCAGGTCTAGAAAGCAGATGGAGGTGGGGAGTGTGGTGGGTGAAGCCCCTCTCCCTGTATGGGACCCCTGGGGTACAGAAAAGGAAACACCGGGTAGGAGAGAGATGGAGAAAAAGGGAGGCGAGACGCTCCCAGAGGGGACAGGTAAGGGGGCGCGGGGTCCCGGGCCGGCCCGAATGTCCGGCGGGGTCTCCCTGAAGCCCCCCTGCCAACCAAACCCGGACGTCTCTGGGGTCTCCCCGCCCCAAAGATGGGGGCAAGGGTGACCCCGCCCCGTGCAGGGAGGGGGCGGGGCCTGCGGGGTCCCCGGCTAATGGCAAACAGCTGCCGCTCCCCATGCCGGCCCAACCGCCAGGCCGAGGCCCAGCCCGGCCGGACGCCCGGACGCCCGGACGCCTTCCCGCCGTCTGGGGCCTGGCTCGGCTCGGCCACGGAGGAGGGCGAGGGGGGGCAGAGCGGGGGTAGAGAGGTAGAGAGAGGACCGAGGTGGGGGAAAGAGGCAGAGGGAGGGCAATGATGCGGGAAAGGGGCAGGGCGAGAAGTACAGATGGAGGAGGATGGGGCCGGAGGGGGGGGGGAGAAGTAGGGACGGGGTCAAAGACGGGGGAGGGAGGGACAGAGACACGGGGAACGAGACACTGAAAGTCCGGAAAGTTTGGACCTAGACGGTGGAGTTGGAGGCAGCGGCTCGTAGAGAACGGCGAGGTCGCGCCCCGGGATTGGGGGTGGGTGGGGTGGGGACCACGCTCGAACCCCGAACCGGACTCGAACCCCGACCCAGCCTCGGGTCCTACTCGCCTCGCGCGCTCCGGCAGCCGCAGTCCCTGCGTCCCGCCGCCCGTGCGTCCTCCGCGCGCCACCGCCCGGCCGCCCGGCCCTCGGCGGTGGCTCCGCCCCCGCCCTGCCCGCTCCGGGCCGGCCCCGCCCCCAGGCGCCCGCCCCCCCCCCCCCCCCCCCGGGCAGCCGTGGAGGGGGATGCCGGGAGAACGCGATCGCACCTGGACCGCAGGTGTGCGTCTGTGTGTGTGCTCGCGTGCGCGCGAGGGGTCCGGTGTCGTCCTCTCGCCCCTCCTCCCCGAGTCCCCAGAGCACGGTCCCCGCCACCGCCACAGCTGGGCGCTGCGGGGGGCGGGAGGGGGCGGGGCTGGCCAAGGCCCAGCTCCGGGAGGGCGCGGGCGGCGGCGGCGGCGGCGGCGGCGGCGGCAGGTCACCCCTCCCCCCACCCCGCCGGCCGAGGGCTGGAAGCGGCCCAGCACAGGCCTGGTACGGGGTGGCGTGACTGCCGCGGGGTGGGGAGTGGGGCTGGGTCAGTGCGAGGCTGCGCAGGCAATGGCTAAACCGGACCTGGGCTCCAATCCCCACCAAGCCTCTAACTGCCTGGTGCCTCATTTTCCCCACCTGTAAAACGGGGTTAAGAATGCTTCCTACCTGATAATGGCATTGAGAAAATTCACTAACTAGGAGGAGGGGGGCCTAATGGAGGTCAAAAAGGCCCCATAAATGGGGCAGTGTCTTTTTAGGAGCCATTTAGCGCAGTGCTGAGTCCTCTGCCAAGAGTTTAATTAATGTTACTATTATTCCCTATGGGCACGTGACATTATTTGTGTGTTGCCTCCTCTACTAGAATGTCAGCCCCACCAGGGCAGGAATTTGCATCGGTTGTCACTGCTGTGTTCCTGGCACCCAGTGAGTTCTCAGAGTCTGTCAAAGAGCAGGGTGTGTGGGTGCGCTCATGACCCAACTCCCAGGATCCACATCAAACAGGCTGCTTATGAAAACCACTTTAAATTAGAAAAGGTAAGAAGCATCAGTGCACACAGATGGGAACAGAGGAACAGAGGGCCCAGCCCCGTGTGAATATGATCACTCCACAGCCCAGTGTGCCAGTGGAGGGAGAATCCTGGGAAGGCATAGACAGTGAGGCTAGGGTGATGGTTCTTCTGGCTGTGGCTTCAGGCCACTCGGAGCTCAGAGGTCGGCCTTCCGGAAACTTGCTCTGTTCAAGGAGTTCCTGGGGGAAGGATGAGGTGGGTCAACATGGCCAACTCCATAGTGCTCATCAGCCTCCCCCCGCCCCCTCCTCTTCTAATTAGGGACTCTGCTCCTTTCCCATCCATTCTGATCTGGCCACAAGTTCATAGAATCTTTCTTGGAATCTCCCACCAAAGCTAAGAATTGTGCCCATTTTACAGATGTGGAAATCTCGGCTCCGGAACGTGAAGTCACATGTCTGGGAATGACCTAGCCGGGATCCGAAGTGGCTGCCGGAAGCCTGCTCAGCAGGCATGTCCCCATAGTTGCATGTTTGTGCCACGCCGTGAACATGCGTGCTGACACGCACGTGTAGGACAGCACGCGTCTGTGCCCGCCTCTGCCCTCCCGATGGGTGGGGGGCTGGGGTCAGGCACCTGAGGCCCGCTGTGGTTGGCGCCAGCAGCTGGGGCAGGCGCTGGGTGAGCAGCGGCTGCAGAGCCTCCCGTAGGCGGCCGTAGTTGCGCTCTAGCTCACGGTGGTACTCCTTCTGGTCTGGTCCTATCAGGGCCTTGTTCTTCCGCAGGGCATCCTCACACCTGAGAGACAGAGGGCAGGAGAGGCTAGGGGCTGGCAGTCAGGAGAAGGCAAGACTGGAGGTGGGGGGCAGTCCGTGGGGGGTGGGGTCAGGAGCTATAATGTGAGTCTGCTAGGTAGAGGAGACTTAATGAGAACCAGAGAGGCAGGAGCTCCATAATGGACATCCAGGATACAGAGAGGCTGTATGAGGTCAGGAAGGCAAAGAGCCCGTAAGCGGGGCTTGGAGGGGTCAGGCCTACTTCTTGCAGAAGTCCTTGAAACAGAGCCGCAGCTTGTTATGGTGCCTGAAGAGTTTGGGGTCTTCTGGGATCTCTGCCAAAAATACCTGGGCCACCTCCAGGGGACCCTGCAGGGTGAGAGGGGCTCCTGAGGGTGTCCGCATGGCCTCTGGGGTACCTCAGGCAGCCTGCCTGCCCCACTGGCTGTACCTGGTTCACAGTGGGCCCCACAGAGCCCTGCAGCACCATCTGAAGCATCTTGGCGTCGGGCGGGTCCTGCTCGGTGGCAAAAGCCAGCTCCCGTGTCTTCTTCTGCATGTCCTCAATGGCCACCTCCACTGGTGTTAGCACTGTCTGGGGGGGGGGGGGGTTGGCAGGCACTGGCTGGGGCCTGAAGATGTCCTGACCCAAGCCAGCCCAGAGCAGCCTGGACCCCTGCTGGGGGTGGAGAGGGGTTCCAAGAGGCTGTGTCATGAACAGGGTGTGGGGGTGTCTGCCTGCCTGGGTCTGGCGGAGGGGGGAGGGGGGTGTCTGGTCTCAGCCTCCTATGTCTGGCTCTGGGGACTTTGGTCTGATTATGGTCCAGCCTCCAGTTGGCTAGGTCAGGGAGTAGAGGTTTGAGTCTGAAGACTGGTGTTTAGGGGTTGGAGTTTGGGGTCCTCTCGCCAGCCTGGGTCTGGGGTACCCGGGCCTCCCTTGATCTTGGGTCTCGGCCTCTCCCCTCCCTGGGCCCTGGGCCTCTGCCCACCTCCTCCCGGTGGCACACGCGGATTCGCGTCTTGATGTAGGGGAAGGCGTGGTCTGTGCTGAGCAGAGTCTTGCGCTTGTGTTGCTCCGGCAGCTCCCCGTGGGCACGCCCGTCAGGTGTGAAGGGCGTGCAGAACAGGAAGGTGCGCAGCCCGTAGTTGCGGTCGAAGTAGGTCACCCGGTCCTTGAGCTCATAGGTGTCGAAGTGCGGTTCCACGTAAGTGATCTGGATGTAGGCCTGGGACGCGGGGCTCAGGTATGAGGCTCCCACAGCCCCAGTACACACACTTGGGGCTTGCCAGCCTCCCTGCAGGGCCCCATCCCTGGAGAAAGGGGATTTGGACTTCCTTGGGTCTGGGAGCTTTAAATCTGGGGTTCCCACAGCCCCCGAAGTCTCGATGTTTGAGAATCTCCCAAAGAGAAGGATTTGGGGGTCCCCGAGAGAGATAAGCTCTCAAGTTTGCCAGAGAAATACGATTTGAGGGTCCCCAGGAAATAGTACTTTTGAGTCTCCCTGAAGATAGGATTTGGGGGTCCCCTGGGATGGTCAGGAGCCCTCACCTTCTGTGGGTCAAGCTTAGTCTTGTCCACGGGGTTCGAATCTTTGACAATCTCGACCACGTCCTCCCCAAACCTCTCCGTGTAGAACTCCTGGGGACACGGGGCTGACTCGGGGCCATGGAGGAGCAGCGGCCCCCGCTCCGCCCCAGCGCAGCCCAGTGCCCGTCTACCCCCTACCGCTGGGACGTGCCTCCAGCCGGTGTGAGATCTCGGCTAGCTTCGTGATGGACGGCTCCTTATACACAAACTCCTGCTCGTCCAGGTCACCGAAGCGGGCACCATAGAAGCCCACGCGGAAGTACGTCCCGAACACGCGCTGCATCTGTGAGAAGGGGAGCTGTGGCCCGGGACGCCCCCCTGGAGGCTCCCTGGCCCCAGGGATGCGTGGCCCTGAGCCCCCAAGTGTGGAAGAGGTGGGCAGGGCGAGGGAGACCCCCAAGAACATTAGGTCATAGGCACAGCTGGGGGGACCCTGAGACCCAGACGATGGCCAGCTGCTTACACCCTCACTCTTTCTCCCCAACCTTTGTCTCCTGCCTCCCCCAAATCTTTGTTTTCACTCAACACAAGCCCCTGCTTTCTGATTATCCCTCTCATCCCGTGCAGTTCTTCAGAGTCTGGATCTCAATATGAAATTAGGACTAGGGCTCTGTTGCTTACAGCTGTGTCCTCAATGTCTATGGGGCTGGGTATACAGCAGGTGCTCAATAAATCCTTAAGTGGCTGAGGAAATGCATAGCCCTCTGGGACAGAGGCTCTGGCTCCCTTGTTCCAGGGCACCCCTCACCCTCATCAGATATACTACCCTCCACCAGAAAGGAAGAGGGTAGCTCCATGTTCACTCACCAAGGCCGATCCAGGCAGAAGGGGGCGGGCACAAGGATATTGGTAGGGGAGGGAGACACAAAGTCATGGGAGAGGTCAGAGGTAAGAGCCCCCAACCCCCAGGATCCTGGTTATGCTGCCCCATGAGTACCATTCTTCGGGCAGAGACCAGAGATCTCTCTCTTCCCCTCCTTCTCTCCGGGGAAGGAGGGGACCTGACCGTCCTACCCGGCCCCCACCCAGCCCTCCCATCTTGGCTCTGGGTTCCTGCCTTCTTTGGCCAGAAAATTCTCCCCAAACTAGGAGATGCCTAAAAATAGACCCAAGTCGGGGAGAGGCGGGAGAGGGGGAGCACGAGATGGCAGTGAGGAGCAGAGATCCTGGGAGAAGCTGGAGGAGACAGTGAGAGACAGAGACCCAGAGAGACAGAGTGTGACCAAGACAGGGAGAGAGAAAGAGACAGGGAAAGAGACCATAATTCGAGACGAAAAGGAACACAGAGACAGACAAGGAGGGAGTCAGAGCCCCCCCTTACAGGCAGTGACCAAGCTGGCCCTGCCCGAGGGAGGGGTGTCTCTGGAGAGCTCCCAGCTGGGTGAGTCACAGGCTGCCCTTGGGATCTGGGGCAGGGAGGGGGACCCGGGGGAATGGGGGAAGAAGTGGAGGGTGCGTCATTGCCCACTGAGCACCAGCCCCTGCGGCCAGGCAGCCATGTTCCTCCAGCACCCCCTGGTGGTCCCTGACCACTGCTGACCAGCCATCATGGGGGCCCCAGAGGCAGGTGGCCACTGGGCTGACTCACCTCCCAGCCAGAGCTCTGTGGGGGAGAGAAGGGTCAGGGTCAGCTGAGCTGTGGTGAGGTGGGAGGTGGGGCCAAAGGCAGGGTCTGGGAGGGCATCCTGGGCCCACCTGGTGCATAATCTTGGTGAAGGCCTCCTGCAGTTTGCCATGCACGGCAGCCAGCTTCTTGTAGTCTCGGTGGGCTTCCAGGATGGGGATGAGGGTCTTGTAGACCTCGTTCACTGCCTCGTAGAGCCCGCCCTGGGGGTGGGGGCACATCAGGGTTCCCAGCACCCCTCCCCCAGTTTTCTCCCCTGCCTGGAACAGCCCACCCTCTGTGCAACCACCCATCCTCTAGGGCTCCATCTTTCACCACCTCCTCCAGGAAGCCCACCCTGACCACCCTGTCCCGGATGGGACACCAGTCTTTCCACCCCCCACAGACCCCTCCGTGGTCTCCATCGTGCTGACTGTGGACCAGGTGCTGTGTACATCTGTACTTTACCCATGTTCCTTCATTTGTGGGAGGAGGTTTTCTTGTTTTTTTGTCTTTTTTTTTTTTTTTTTTTCCATTTCTCAGAAAACTAAAACTCAGACATGGCTCCCCAGGGCCAGGACCTGAACACCAGCCCTTTTGGCCTGGTGCCCAAGACTTCCACACCCAGCTACCTCTTGGCTTGTGGTAATGGCCGCTCCTAAGTGCCCCTCACCCACAGCCAGCGCCAGCACAGCAGGCAGCCTGCGATGTTTGCTGACCAACCGTGAGAGGTGTCTACCGTCCCATTTATTCCCAAGGCTTTTGTTTCTGAGTCTTTAACACAATGACAATAATGAAAACCCCACTAGGGGGCTGGCAGCACAGAAAAGAATTCTCGCTGGAAAACCTGACCCTGAATCTGAGCAGGGCTCCAGATCTAATCATCAGTTCCCATAAGCTCAGGGGACTGAGGAACAGGTAAAGCAACACCACAGGGATGCAACTAGCCCTAAGCAGGCCAGAAAACCTCTTGGAACAAAGCCCAGGTCTCCAACAAGTGAAATGCAGGGGAAAACCCAACTGCTTTCACACAAACAAGCAAACTGGAAGAGAAAACCTTTCTATAACAGTGGACAATACATCGCCTGGGCCTCAACCTATCAAGGAAAACATTAAAAAGCCTTATTGTACAAAGTGGGGAACTTATGCCCTGTCTTTTGTTCCTGTTTTCTTTCTTTGACTGAGAGAGCCTTAAGAGACTTGTCAGTCACTGCCACTGTGGGTCTTATATGGATCCTGATTCAAACAAACCAAGTGCAGAAAGAAAACTGTTTCGAGATCGTCAGGGACATCTAAGCACGGACCGGTATAAAGAGTTGCATAAAAGGATTTCACCAGCGGGACTGCACAGGGAGGTACTTGTGCAGGTGATGGTGTGATGAGTAGGGTTTGTTTGAAGCTGGAACTTCTCTGACTCCCAACACACAGGAATCTCTGAGATCTTGTTAAAATGTAGGGTTGGGGGCACAGGACTCTGCATTTATAACAAGCCCCCAGGTGATGCCCATGCTGCTGGTCCTCAGACCACACTGAGTAGGCAAGCTTTGAAAAAAAACTCCAGCTGAACGGTCATGTTGGGTTTCATCAATCAATCTGTGAAAATTAAGATCTTCTCTTTTTTATGTACAAAAAAAATTGTGAAAATTAAGATCTTTTTATGTATATATAAAAAAAACCCAAAACAGGGCGCCTGGGTGGCTCAGTTGGTTAAGCGACTGCCTTCGGCTCAGGTCATGATCCTGGAGTCCCTGGATCGAGTCCCGCATCGGACTCCCTGCTCAGCAGGGAGCCTGCTTCTGCCTCTGACCCTCCTCCCTCTCATGTGCTCTCTCTCTCAAATAAATAAATAAAATCTTTAAAAAAAAAAACAAAAAAACACCAAAACAAAAACAAAAAAACAAACGCCATCAAAAACCAAAACAAAAAACTAGAGGCAATGAGTTGAAACAAGAGCATAAAGACTGGTGGTTGCTGGATTTGAGTGCTGGGGGTGGGGCTGGGGGTGCAACCTTTTCTTTTATGTGTGCTCGAAATTTTCTCTAATAGAAAAAATTTAATAGCGGCTGAGTGTGTGGAAGGCTACCTACGTCCAGGCCACGTGTTAAGGGTTTTACAGGGAGAGAGGCAGGGAACCCGAGCTCGTGAAGGACCCTGTTGTCCTCAGTCAATCCCCTGCTCAGAAAGGGAGGGATCGGGCAGCAGCTTCACTGGGAGCCCCCAGGAGCAGGTACTGGGCCCGTCAGTGGCCCTGAGGACGCCACCCTGGCCCGAGCCCCACGTTCTGCGGCCAGCCGCAGGCCTCACCATGGTGAAGTAGGCAGCCGCCTGCTCCAGCAGCCCCACCAGCCCCAGCTCCGTGAAGTGCTTCCCGGAACAGAAGCCCTCCTCGTCGGGGGACAGGATGTCATCGGAGATGGCAGACTCCTCGAGCACGTTGGATGAGATGTTCTGGGGTGGGAGGTGGCATCAGGCCCTGGCCCCGGCCCACGGGTGCCACCCCCTGCCCCATCGGGCCCGCCACTGCCCCCACTGGCTCACCTGGAAGGAAACGCAGCCCACGGGCAGGTAGCGACTGTCCTCCAGCAGGGCGAGGTACTCGGCCACCAGAGCGGCGGCGTGCACCATACACTGGGCGGCCTCCGCGTGGTTGCCCAGCTCTGCGTGCTTCCCCGCCATGTTCTGCAGCCACGTCAGCCGCAGGTCGGGGGAGCCCTGGTAGCCGCGGGCAATCCTGGCACATGGGTGGGGGCTGGTGAGGAGGACGGGGACCTGCCTAGCCCCCACTGGCCGCCCCTCGCTGGTCCACCCCCTTTGCTTGCTACCCCACCCATCGGGGGCGCTCACCAGCCAGGCTCCAAAGCTGGAATGTTAAGCCACGCCCCTGTTCCCCTTGCTCCTGGCCCCCCATCCCCGTGCACCAGGCCCCGACCTCCCATAGGCCCCGCGCCTTCCCTAGCTCCATCACCTGTCCCCCGCCTCCCACTCCCCTACTTCTTCCCAAACACCCCTCACCTCTCCTCCAAATCACTTGTTCCCGGACCTGTCACGGGTTAGCACCTCACCTGTCTCTCCCACCTGTCCCCCTCATTTGACCTTATTCTCCTCTGTCGTCCTCCAGTTATGTTCATCTGGCACCCTTTGTACCGTTCCTTTACCTGCCCTCCCCTTGCTTGTGCCCTCTCCTGCCTGCTCACCTGCCCCTCTCCCCACCCACCCCACCGCCACCTGTCTGTGGGTGAGAACAGCTGAAGGGCCCACCTGGCCCTCGTCACCTGTACATGAGATCAATGAGCATCTCCGGGTCCTCCTGATGCTCCTTCATCTTCACCGTGTCCGTCAGGATCATGTGCAGGTTGAACATCAGGTCCTGGACCTGGAGCGGGGGAGCGGCCGGGGACAATGAGGGCATCGAGACGTGACCGAGAGCCTTAGTGGCGGGGGCGAAGCAGGCAGAGCAAAGATGCAGGCCGAGGAAGGCGTGACGGGGGGGCCCGGCGGCGTCACCTGCTCGGCGAAGGTGCTGTCCCGCAGCCCCACGTCCTCCTCGGCATAGGTGAGGATGGTCTTGAGCGACCGTCTCAGGTGCTCTTCGCTGAAGCTCTGCGTTGTCCCCACCAGGGATGAGAGGGACATGGTCACTTGCATCTTCACGCGGGCAAAGTTCTACGAGGAGCCGGGAAGGAAGAGAACACCTGTGAGCCTGGGACCCTCACCCCCAGGGCCCGCTCGACCTGCCGACCTCTCCCCTCCCGCCCTCCATTTACTGCACCAACACCCCCACCCCCCGGCCGCCCTCCCCTCCCCCGAGCCTCCCGTGGACCATGGCCTCTGCCCGCCGCTCCCACTTACGTTGCCAATCTCGAAATTCTGGCGCATGAGGAGGTAGAGCGAGGCACTGGCGTGCGTGCGGACGGTGCTGAGGCGACTGCCACAGTGTCGCAACAGCCTCAAGCAAAGGTCGGCGCACAGCTCCGTGTCCTCCTCGAACAGCAGCTCTGGGAACTGTCCCCCCAGCGCAACACAGACACTGGTCAGCCCCTCCCCGTGGTGCCACAGAAGGCCCCTGATGGGGACGTCGGCAGGGGCAGCTGCATTCTGCCCCCTCTGGCCAAGCACAGTGGGCTTCAGAATCAGACACGGGGTTAGGCCCTGGCTGTGTGACCCTGGGGGAGTGACTCTGCCACTCTGATCCTCAGCTCCCTCCTCTATAAACCATGGCTCAGGAGTGTCCGTCTCATGAAGTGGCTGAGCATACAGCAGGAGCTCAGTGGGCTGCAATGATTACTCAGGGCCCTGCCTGTCGAGCGGGGCTTACCTTGGACACCAGGGCTCGCTGTGTGGCCAGGCCGTGCTGCAGGAAGAGGGCACTCTGGGCACTGCCCAGACTATACAGCACAACCTTTAGCACTGCACCCAAGATGCTCTCCCGGGCCTCTGACAGCATCACTGTCTGCCGGGGGGTGGGGGAGAAAGGGGTCAGAAATCCAGCTGTTACGGACTGAGCTGCTTCCCGGGTCAGGGAAAGAGAGGGATTCTAGAGTCAGAGATCACAAGGCATGGCAGTGGGCAGAGGTCAGAGAGATGCTGGCTCAAGCCCTACCTGCACGATGATCTCCAGTGTGTCCAGAACCACCAGGCTGGCCTCGGTTGCCAGGTTCCCGTCCACCAAGGCCTCATGTTCCATTTCATCCTTGGTCCTGGAGGGGATGGGAAGGGGCTGGGGGCTGAGCTCTCTGCCCCTCCCTTAGCTGCTCTAGGGGCACCCATTCTCCGGAAACTGGTCTGACCCCAGTGAACGACTTCCTGCCCACACCCACTTGTCCACGCGGTCCGAGGTCTGTCTCCAGTGCGTGATGCTCTTCCGCCAGCGGACGTTCTCCTGGTTCCCAAACGGGCTCCTCTCTGAGATGCGCAGGTGAGCGTCCGCAGACGTGCAAAAACACAAGGATGTGTGACCGTGAGGAGAAGGGCTCAGGCATTAAGATACACGTGTGGGACGGCCCGTGAGGACACCGGGTGACACATATACATGCTAAGGGAACACAGTTAAATACGAACGACATGAGAACAGACAGGGAACACAGATGCCCATGTGCATACGGACGATGTGTGCACTTCTTTCTGGGAAAGGTGAGGCAGACACAGAGGTAGGATGGCCCCTCAGACAAAGGCTGGGAGCAGCCCGTGGGGACGTGCACAGGGTACATCTCCCTCTCACCACGACTCCGCCGGACCATGTCCTGTCGTGCTCCAATGGTGCCCAGGATGGCTTCCTCCAGACGGGCCTTCATGTCCAGTGACTTCTTAAACGTGAGGCTGTTGATGCGCTCAAAGGCCTTTTTCCCCTGTGAGGACAGAGAACGGGTCGAGGGTTGACTCTGCTCTTTCCTGTGGGACCTGGGCTGCTTGGTCACACTCATTCAGCCTTTTCCGACCTCCAGGATCGTGTGCTTGGAGACACAGCTCTCCCCTTTACTACAAGGTCTTGGCACCTTCCAAATTCTATTCACGAAGACGATTTTCCCTTTTCTCTTTGGCTCAGCCCAGAAACAGTCCACCCCTTGACCCTCAAAGCCACAGGAACCTGGGCGTGAAGACAGTTCACCCCTGCCTCATCCACCCACTCAGTCCCCTGGCCCACCCCACCCCCATCCCCACACCTTGTACTCAAAGGCAGCCAAGCAAAGGTATAGCAAGTCCAAGAGGCGACCCAGCTGAGGGAGGGCAAGGTCAGCGGCCCAGCGCTGCAGGAGGGCTGGCTCAGCATTCTTCAGGACCCACAGCACACACACCAGTAAGGTCCGGCTGGACTCGGCAGAGAGGGGACAGCCTGAGCGAGAAGCCTGGGGCCAAACAGGGGAGAGGGTGCTCAGAAGGGATGGAGCGGATTCTCATTTCCTCCATATTGTGATGAGAACTGACCTATCAGGATATCCTACGTAATTTCTATTACCAGGTTGGATGGTGTCTCTGGGGACCAGCGCCATACTCACTGCCACTGGGCCCTGAGAGATGCTGGCCCGGGAGCCAGGGGCTAGGGGGCCACCAGCGATGGCCATGGCCACTGAGGGATTGATGGTGCCTCCGATGTCCCCTTCCCCTTCTGTGTCTGAGTCGAGCATCGAGGCCAGTCTTGACCGTTGACCTGGGCCCTCTGGGGGCAGGGACAGGGGAACAGAAGAATGAGCCCTTGGTAAGTACCGTCTCTATCTCATAGTCTAGCTCAAAGTTCGCCTCCTCAGGGAAGCCTTCCCTGATACCGCTCCCCCAGGCCAGGGTGAGGTCTCCAGTTATCTATTCTCAGAGCTCACTTTTTGTGCTTATGATTAGATACATTTATCATACAATTGTCTGTACGATGACAAAAGCCTGAACTATATCTGCTTGAGCTGCTGCTATATGCTCAACACTCAGAATGTGGCCTGGCCCACAGGAGCCGTAAACATTTACGATGATGATGATGATGATGATGGGAACAATGGCAGGAATAACAATAATAATAATTAGTAATAAATGCTGCTATAATGATTGTAGCATCAATTGGCACTTAGATAGAATCTCCTATGTGCCAGGTGCCATTCTTCAGCACTTTGAAAATATTAACTCGTAATCTTCAAAACAACCCTATGAGATAAATGCTTTTACCCATCCCCATTTTATGGGTGAGGAAACTGAGGCACAGAGAGATTACATCACTTGCCTGGGGTCACACAGCAGGTAAATGGTAGAGATAGGATTTTTTTTTTTTCAAGATTTTATTTATTTATTTGACAGAGGCCAGCGAGAGAGGGAACACAGCAGGGGAAGTGGCAGAAGGAGAAGCAGGCTTCCCACGGAGCAGGGAGCCCGATGTGGGGCTTGATCCCAGGACCCTGGGATCATGACCTGTGCCGAAGACAGACGCCCAACGACTGAGCCACCCAGGTGCCCCTAGAGATAGGATTTTAACCTAAAGAGTCGGCTTCCAAACTCTATGGTCTTAAAAGAGTAACTCCCATAGCGCCCCCCACCAAAAAAAAAAAAAAAAAAAAGGTCTCGCCAGAGACAGGAGTTGCCAGCAAATACAGAACTGGTCTCACCCCAGAGATTCTTGAAACAAAGGGTCGACTGAGTTTAATTAAAGCTCCAGCTCAGCTTAACCTAGCTCAGTTCCTGACCAGATGGAGGAGACCAGCCCATTTTCCTTACTGCGTAAGGGAGGGAAAGAGGAACTGTCACTGGGAAAGGATGACATTACCCCAGTCCCAATGATTCGTTTACATACAGCATCCAAAATACCGTAACAAGTTATAAGACATAGGAAGAGGCAGGAAAATGTAATTGATAGGAGAAAAACAGACAACAGAAGCAGGCACACAGATGACCAAATGTTGGAGTCAGCGAACAAGGACGTTAATATATAAACTGGCAGAAAAGATGGACAAACGTGGATAAAAAGATGGCACATTTCAGTAGAGAACTGGGATCTACAAAAACACACACACACAAAATCAAACAAACATTCTTTAGCCGCCAAGTATAACACCTGAAATTCGGAACTGGGGTTAACAGAAGACTGGACGCAGCCAGAGAAGACTGAAGCAGTGAGCTCCAGTGAATGGAAAGTTTCCCAACTGAAAACGGAATGGAAAACAGGACAGAGTACAGCCGGCACTGAGATGCGATCAAAAGGTCTAACGTACGTGTAATTGGAGTCCCAGAAGGAGGGAAGCGAGAAAATGAGGCAGAAAAAAAAAAAATGCAAGAGGTAAAGACTGAGAATTTTCCCCAAATGACAAAGGGGATCCACCCAGAAAGCCTAAGTCTGTGCTTCCAACTGTCCCCTGTCCCCCAGGTGCCAGTGAAGGTTGAAGAGGAGTGACTGAATGAACACGGGGCTCTGACCATCCCCTCACCCCGATGTCCCCCACCTGCCCCTCCTCACCTATCGGGAGGGTGACAGTGTCCCAGTACGCTGCTCCCCAAATTTTCACATAAGCCTAGGAAAGTGCATGCGACCACTGTCCCCATGTAACAGGTGGGAAACCTTTAGGCTCAGAGAGGTTAACGGCTTGCCTGGGGCCCCACAGCAACACACTGGAACCTCTTCTTCTGACCCCCACCACCCGTGCTTTTGTTCCTAACCCTGCTCCCCACCTTCCCCGACCTGAGCCGGTGTGATCAGTGAAGCCCCTGGATCGTGTAGCCCCATCCTGCCCGCGGCCCACTGACCAGCAAAATCATGCAGGCGTGGCAGCGTGTCCCGTGCAAGAGACAGCAGCGGCAGGTACAGCTCGGCCACACGGGCCTTCACAGCAGCCTCAGCGTAGCGGGGGTCCGCATCGTGGCCACAGAGCAGACTATGCACGGCGCTGATGGCCTTCTTGTGCAGCAGGAATGCCCTGTGGGGGGGGGGGGGGGTAGCGAGGAGCTCGGGATGGAGCAGACATGGCTCCTGGACCTTTTCACCAGCCCGGGGACCAGAGCGGCCCTGTGCTCACCCCTCGGCCTCGGGCTCCAGGGCCAGCGCCAATTCTGTCAGCAGGAGCCCAGCCAGGAAGTGCTGTTGTCGGAACGGCCCGCTCAGCTCGAACATGCTGGTTACCTTGGGGTCTGGGGCCTGGCTGGAGAAGGTGGAGCTCTGCAGAGGGCAGGTGGAGAAAGCAGGGATGGCAGGAGGCCAGGGGTCAAGGGTCGGGGCGGGGGGAGACTGGCGTTAACCCATATGTGAGGTGACAGGGCCTGGAGTCAAAAGTCAGAAGTCAGAGAAACAGCAAATGGAACCCCAGGCGGGAACTAGGATTTGGGGTGAGATATAAGAAGCTGGCCCCCACTCCAAGAAACTGCCAAGAGTGCGGGGTCAGAGGTGAAGGGTCAGACTACCTGGGCTTTGGCCCACTCTGAGATGGCCAAATGAGGGTCCCACAGAAGAGGGGGCTGAAGTGAGTGGTCATAGGTCAAGAGGAGGAGCCAGGAGTGAGGCCAGCCCACCTGGGAAGTGGTGGAGGATACAGAGGGTGAGGGCGAGGCTGGGGGCGACAGGGGGCAGCAGGGGAGGTTGAGGGTCACGTAGTGCTCGTGGCTGCACAGGATGCGGGTGAAGTCCATGCGTAGGGTCAGCAGCAATGCCGGGTTGGGGGCCGACTGCAGCCGTGTGGCCACCTGTGGGGGAGGGGGTCAGCGGGCGACCTTCACGTGGCTCTGCCCACCACACCCACCACCCTGCCACGTCACTGCAGATGTGCCGTTCCCACCGTGCCCACCCCTACCTGCTTGTAGTGGGCCCGGACCAGGCTGAAGATGAAGCCGCGGTCCACCAGGGACAGCAGATCGCTGAGGAAGAAGGCCAGGCTGGCGTTCAGGCGCTCGGCCAGCTCTGCATCCTAGGGGCACAGGGCCGGTCAGCCCATATCCACGTGTCCCATTGAGCCTCAGTCTCCACATGGGGCCTGGCTCTCACCAAGGCCACCAGTGACCTCCAGGAGCCGCGTCATTGCCCCAAAGCCTTGGGGCTTCTTGATACACCCTCATTTCTGAACTCCAGATACACCTGGCCTTCCTGGTTGTCCTCTTCCCTCTGTCCCTCCCCTTTCCCACGGTTATATGTCTACACTCCTCAGGACTCTGTTCAGAACACTGTTTTCTTTCATTAGATTTGACCAGTACAATATGGATGGCAGAAACTGGCTGCTGACTTCCCCCAAATCCTCTCCCCACTCAGAGTACTGGAACCCTTCTTCACAGTTCAGAGTTGGGCAAAGACTACATTTCCCAGCCTTCTTTGTGGCTGAGAATAGCCATGTGACCACATCTTGGCCAATGGGGTTTGGGAAGAAGTGATGCCGTCCCTTATAGAGAAGGGGCAGGTCAGCCTGTTCCCACCACCTGCCACGCCTCATGTGGGGGGCACCATGATGAACCACGATGGCCAGTCCCACACTGTGGAATCCCCTGCAACCCACCTAGGCTCAGAAATAAACTCTGGTCACATTTAAACCACTTGTAATGATGATCAAGCAAATTAACCTGTCTCTTAACTGATACGCTCTCAGCAACCATTTAACAAGACTATACTGAGCATCTACTATGTGCCACGCCCTGTGAATGGCACAGACATGCTCCCTGTAGCTCGTCCAATTCACAGTCTTGTGTGGGGGGAAGGCAGAGAATAAATAAAAGGACTGGGGATAGTTCCGTGTATTTTGAAAAGAACTGAATGGGGTGCTGTTTTGAGAGAAACCTGAAAGATGGGGAAGAGCCAAGATGGGAAAGGCATCCTGAGCAGAGAGAACAGTAAGTGCAAAGGCCCTGGGGCAGGATGTGCCTGGCAACCGTGAGGAACAGCAAGAAGGCTGCTATGGCTTCCGAGGCCTAGCTGATGCTTGTTCTGCTCTCATGCTACCATAAGCCACAGAGTGGTTAGCCTCAGTGGCCCTCAGTTCCCTGCAGCCCAAAGAAACAAGATCTAAAACCTGCCTTAGCTCTGAGTCCAGAGGGGAGCAGAGACTGGGTCTTCCTTGTACAACTGAGCCTGGTAGTCAGTGCACAATAAATGTCAAGTGAAGCAACGAAACCACTGTGGCCCATCACCAATGCCTCACTGGCAGCTGTGATGATGCTGCTTCTTGGGGGCGTTGTTCCTCCCTTCAGCCCATTCTGAGTGTGGTTTCCTCACAATCCAGCTCAGCCCCTGGGAATATCAGCCCTTGGGGAGGCTCCAGTGGAACAAGGTCGAGAACTTTGAGCCCAGCCCAGAGGTCATGGGATATTGCACAAGGGCTGACTTGGGTTGGGCCGGCATTTCAAAAATCTGGAAAGTTCCTATCAAATCCCAAACTCCCATTTCTCCTGAAAAATCAGGCATTCTGGCCACAGCCAATGGGTACATGCCCCTGAGTCCACCCTAAGCCCCACTCTTCCCATGTGGTGAGGCTGTGGGCTCTGGAGCTGGTAGCTTGGGTTCAAATCCCCATTCTGCCCCTTCTCAGTTGTGTGGTATCACGTTGTTACCTGGTCATTCTCATTCTCTGCCTCAGTTTCCCCACCAGTAAAATGGAGACAACTTCATGGGGGTGGTTGGGAGAATTTAATGATATGATCCATCAACCACATCTAAGACACACAGTAAGTACTCAATAAATGCTCAGTATTATTACTACTCTCATTATTATTACTGCCTGCCTAGCTCCTGGGAACACTGGAATTAGTGATCCAGGACCTGGACAATCAATGATCAAGGCCTCAGAACATCAATGTCCATTTATTGAACACTTACTGTATTTGGCACCGTGCTAAGCGCTAATGGATCTGTTCTGTCCACCTCCCCATCCTCATCAACTCCCATTCCCACTTTTGCTCACTCCACTCCAGCCACACTTACCTCCTAACTGCTCCTCTAACAACCCAGGCATGGTCCTACCTCAGGGCCTTTGCACTTGCTGCTCCCACTGCCTGGAAGGCCCTTCCCCCAGCCATGGCAGAGAGTGCTCTCCCCCCAAGCCTTCAAGTCTCCTCAAAAAGTCAGCTCCATGAAAACATGGATTTGGGCCTCTTTTGTTCACTGCTGTGTCTACCATTCGGCCCAGCCACTATGCACACGGTCAGTGCTCAAGAAATAGATGCTGAGTGAACCGACTGATCTGGCAAGCGGGTTCATGGTGCCCCTGCCTGGCGGGCTCTATGTCCTCTCTCAGACCCTCCCATCGAGGCCTGTTCCCGCATACCTTGTATAGCCGGGTGATGACTTCCAGGCCCACAGAGCCCACGAGGGCCGCGATGTCGTCCAGGAAACGCCCAGGGAAGCGGAGCTTGCGGGGCGTATCCAACCGTTGGCCCAGAAGCAGGTGCAGCGCCATGCTTTTCACCTGGGGGTGGGGTGAGAGCGGAGCGGGGCTTGAGGAACTGAACAGGGGGGCCCACCAGAAGGGGGCAGGGCCTGAGGGGCTGTGAGCGGTGTTTTAGTAGCAAGGCACGGGGGCTAGAGGTGGGCATAAGGGGTCCTGGGTGGGGATTGAGCCCTGACTCTTTTTTTTTTTTTTTAAAGATCTTATTTATTTATTTGAGAGAGAGAGAGAGAATGAGAGACAGAGAGCACGAGAGGGAAGAGGGCAGAGGGGGGAGCAGACCCCCTGCTGAGTAGGGAGCCCGATGCGGGACTCGATCCCGGGACTCCAGGATCATGACCTGAGCCGAAGGCAGTCGCTCAACCAACTGAGCCACCCAGGTGCCCGAGCCCCGACTCTTAACACAGGGCTTGAGCCGGCAGTGAGAGGAGCCTGAGTGGGTTCTAGGCAGGGTGCAGGGGTGGGGAGGCTGAGAGAGCCTGGGAAGGGCTGGACTAGGTCTCCTGGGGCTAAGTATGTGGGTAGGACAGAAAGCAGGGCTCAAGAAGTGGGATTTGAGGGAGCCCTGGGTGGGGTTTGATGGCCCACCAGATTGGGGGAGGTTTGTATCTAGCAGTGGTGGTTCAAGGCACCACTTGAAGAGTCTGGCGCAGAGGTCTCGAGTCTGATCACAGGGATTCCCTCTCTCTCTGGGGATATCTGAGAGGGAGGGGTCTCCATGCTGGTTAGGGGGACTCTCAGTGGTCTCTACAATCTCCTAGGGAAGGTAGGGGGGTCATCTCTCTGTGGAGGGGGCCTCAGGTAAGTTTCAGGGGGCCTCTCTCCAGGGAGAGAACCCCTTCAGTGTTTCTTTTTTTTTTTTTAAGATTTATTTATTCATTTGAGAGAGCGAGAATGAGAGAGAGAGAGCACATGAGAGGGGGGAGGGTCAGAGGGAGAAGCAGGCTCCTCGCCGAGCGGGGAGCCTGATGCGGGACTCGATCCCGGGACTCCAGGATCATGACCTGAGCTGAAGGCAATCACTTAACCAACTGAGCCACCCAGGCGCCCCCTTCAGTGTTTCTTCTCTCTGGACATGGAGGGTCTCTTGGGGTCATTTCTCAGGGGTCTCAGGTGCAATCTCAGGGGCTTCTCTCCCGAGGAGAGGCCCTCCCCGGGGCATCTCTTGCTCTCAGGAGGGGAGGAGGGTGTCTCACCATGAGCTGGAAGAAGAACCAGGCATGCTGCAGGACAGCCTCTCGCACAGCACTGCCGCTGACCACCCACTGCAGAGCCAGCTCCTCGTGCAGCAGCTGGGGGCGGGGGCAAGGGTCACAGAGAGCCGAGGAGCCCACCCCGTGCCCTCCTCTGGAGGGCATAACGGGGCTTGGATGCAGCAGGATGGCTTGGGGTTAGTGCAGCTGGAGACCGTGCAGGAGAGGGAGCGGAAGGAGTCAGCACGCCCTTTCCCTGGGCCCTCCAGACCCTGCTGGGCTTCGGGGGAGACAGGAGCTCCAGGGCCAACACGGAGTCACCCACCCCCTGCCTCCCACTACCTTCTGCACAGTGGGTCTCGGCTGGGTGGCTGGTGGGGCCAAGGAGGAGCCCTCAAGGTAGGAAGAAGTTCGGCTAGAGCTGCGGTCGATGGCCTATGATGGGATGGGGTGAAGAGGATGGGATGGCGAGGTGGGTTAGTGAGGGTGCCGGTGGGATGGACCGGGAGGAGATGGTTGGCATGGATAGGGCACAGACATGTCCATGTGGACAGGCCAGGAGGGCATGGATGATTTTGGCAGAGATAATAAGGATAAAGGTGGGGGGGGGTGATGGAGGGGATGAGAAGCATAACAAAGAGAGAAGGGGGTGCCCAGCAGGGGGAACAGAAGAGGTGAGAATGGGGACAGGAGCCCGTTGGCGAGGGTGGACGGGGCCAGACAAAGATGGCAGAGGGATGGGGGTGCGGGTGGACACGGTGAAGAGGGAGGGTGAAGTCAGAGAGCCGGAGAGAGTCCATGAGGACGGGGTGGATGGAAGAGAAGGGCAATGAGGTGGAGGAAGGAGCGTAGACAGGGGAGCGGAGTATAGACATGGGGTCCAAGCGAGGGTAGAGAAAGAAGAGGGAAAGAGATAGGACAGAGGTGAGAGGAGGTGCCGATGAGATGCAGCAGGAGCAGCCAAGAGCCCCAGGTTCCAGGCCTGGCCCTGTTCCAGCCTTGCTTGCCTCAGTGCTCCCCATCTGTGAAATGGGGATGGGGGCCCACGCTCCACTTCTCCCCTCCTCCTTTGCTGGTCGGGAGGGGAGGCCACTGGCAAGGAGAGGAGGCCCCAAGATGGAGTTGCTCTGACCCCTGGAACCTGCCCGGGCCCCAGCACTCGAGGGACCCCCAGTTCCCACAACCCCAGCAGGGCCCTGGCTCCTCAGCACACACCAGATGGGCCACCCACAGCAAAGGCCGGCCTCAGGGTCCCCTCCTGCCTGCAATGCCCACCCTCTTACCACCTCATCCCCTCCTAGGTGCTCTTCGAGGCCCAGCTGACACCTCAGAGAATGAGGGCATTGGGGGAGGCCCTCTTAAAGATGCTGGGGGGCCGGCAGGGCCCATGAACCCAGATTTCCAGCAATCTCAGGAGAAGACTGTCCAAAAGATCCCTTGCTGCTAACAGGCCCCTGGCGTGCCTTCAGTGCAGGCTGCCTGGGTGGTGGGCACGGAGCTGGAACAAGGTCTGGGGCCAAGTGTGTGGGGAAACCATCCAGTGGCCTCCTTTCAGTGCCTCGGGGGCTCTCAGCTCGGTCCCAACCTTTGCATGTGCCTTTCCATCCATCTGGAGCAGCCACCCTTCCCTGGCTGGCTCTGTCTCACCCTTCAGGTCCCAAGAGAAATGTCATCTCCCTGGAGAGGCCCCCCCCCCCCCAGACCACCCAGAGGAGGCTGGTGGCCTCATTCCTATTCATTTCTTTTCAGGCATTTTCACACCCTGCACTCATATACTCGTGTGTTTGCATGATCGGTGCCTATCTCCCAGACCTGGCAGCTCAGAGGCCGGGCTGGACTGAAATCTATCCCAATAAAATCCTGCCTGTGATGCCCTAACCCGTTCCCAGGTTCGGGACCACTAATAAACACTTTGCTTTGAATCTTGACCACATCTGAAAATTCAGAGCCTCGGGCACAGGGCGAGCCCGCAGCAGATCGAGAACTCGAGAACTCGAGAACTGGGACCCAGGTCTGTCTGAAGGCAAAGCCTCTCCCCACACCAGATCCCTGGGAAGGGGCAGAGTAAAGGGAGCTGCCCACAGAGGTCTGTCAGCCTGAAACAGGAGGGGAGGGAGAGCCCAGAGGGTCAGTCTCGGCCCTTTGGCATCATTCGGATTGCTATGTCAAGGGGACAGTTGCGAGGCTCCTGAACCGAGTGGATTAGAGAGAAACAGGCCATGCGAGGCAGGGAGGTTATAGTGGCTGGATTTGCATATCCTTTGCATGCTATTTGCATACCACCCTCTCCCTCCTGTCTCTGCCTGAGGCTGGAGTCTGTTACGCAGCAAAAGGCTGGTTAAGATGACCGTGATGCCTAAAACACTGACTCCATAGCCCCTGAACAAAGGCAGGAGGGGTGTGCTGCCTCCTTCAGGCAGCCCCCCTAGGTTAGTAGGCCACAGCCAGGAAGGTGGGAGGAGCTCATGCCAAGATGGGGTCACACGCGTGCAGGGGCAGGTAGGGAGGGCACCTGTCTGGGGTCGGCCCCGCAATAAGGGGGTGCCCGTCGCAGCACAGCCTTGCTGCCTCCTGGAGCATAAGCAGAATTCACCCAGGAGTGTGAGCGGTCGATACCCTGGAGACACACGGGGACGCGGTAGAATCCGTGGGCAGAAGGCGGGGAGAACGGCACGGAACACCAAGCGTGAGCACTGCCCGGGGCCATACGCGCACCCCGGGCACCCACACGCAACCCTGGCAAATGCACGTGCACATACGTGCTTGGGGCCCACGCACATACGCTCCCCGTGGGCGGCCGTGCATGGAGTGCACGTATATATGTGCCCCGTGCACACGCATGCGTGGGGTCTGTGAGTATATGCACCTGTGGCGTATATGCGCCCACACGCACCTGGTCCGCTATGTACACACTGCTTTTTCAACCAGGCCGACCTCCAGCCACCCATCCTTGGGTCGGCCTTGGAGTGCGGAGCCCAGGGCAAAGTCTGAGTCGCAGCTCCGAAGCTGTGAAAGCCGCAGACCAGCCCCGCCGCCCAGAGTCAAGCTTCTGTCCGTGCTGCTCCTTGGAGCTTCCCGTCCTCTGTCAACCCTAATCCTTCACCCGCCCGCCTGGCAGCCGTGGCCGCTGAGGCTAGAGACCCCAGCGCCCACCCGTGCCCTACCTTGCTGGCCAGGATGCGGGAGACCTCGTCGTCCACAGAGCCCGGGGCCACAGCCAGGTCGGGGTTGCTGCTGCTGATGCTCTTAGAGCGGGCCAGGTAGAGGCTGGTGGGGCGGCCAGGGCCACGGGCCAGTGTGGCAGGCTGCATCGCCACTGGAGGGGTCCCTGAGGATGGTGGCAAGACGGTCGGCCCCCTGCCCCTTCCCGGCCGGCTGGCCTGGGTAAAGTCACTTTCTGTCTCTGAGCCTCAGGCTTCTCGCCTATAAAATGGGCATGCTAGTGGCTGCCACCTCATAGTGATTTGGGGGAGACGGACAAAGCCCAAGAACAGTGCGTGGCACGTGGTCAGTGCCCAGAGGGGCTAGAGGTTAGTATTAATTACTTAGCAAACTGAAAAGGATCCAACTGCATTGAGCGTTCACCATATCAAGCGTGTTGTACGGATTAGACCTCGTTTACTATTACCAGCGCCCCCGTGAAGGGATGACCGTTATTATCCTTGTTTTACAAATGGAAAACAGACCCAGAGAGGTGAAGTCACTTGCCCAGGGTCACAGCATGTGTAGGAAGCAGAGCTGGGATTCGAGCTTGGGCAGCCCAGATGCGTCTCTGCTTCCACTTAACTGCAGATGCTTGTTGACTGGCTGAATGACCCACCAGTCAAGCAACAAAGACCGCCAGCCTGGGGAGGGGGGGAGTGAACAAAAAACTCTCTCTCTTGCAAGTTGCCCAAACCAGCCAAGGTCTGTACGGCCTCCTGGCCTTTGCACATGCTGTTCCCTCTGACTGGGATGCTCTCCTCCCAGATATGTCCTGTCCCCCAGGGGCCTCCCACTAACACTTACCACTTGGGAGGCTGGGCTCGGTGCCAGGCAGTCGGAAGGCATAGTGGACGTAGGCAGCCAGCAGTGGGCAGTGACCACGGGCATCCTGGGCAGCCTCTAGACTCCGGTGGACAAGGCTGACCACATGGGCCATTGCCTCAAAGGCCCCACGGCCTAAGTTCACTGCCGGGCAGAACAGAGGTCAAGTGCTAAAGCCCAGGGCCTTCTACCTCCCCAGGGAACTCCTATCTCCCACCTTTCCAAGGGGTTGCAGGGCCAATCAAAGGGTCACAGGTGGTTGGGAGCCATTTTTCAGAAAGGAAAACCGAGGCCAGAAAGATAAGCGGGCTGAGGAGGTCACCCAGGACCAGGGGACTGAGGGGCCAGCCCTCTTCCAGATAGGGAAACTGGGGTCTGAGGCTGTGCCCACTCACCGATCTGGCCGCCAATGATTGGAGGCCGCACAACCAGACGGACGAGCTTGTCCAGCACGTGATGGGAGAAGGCAACAAGGGGCTCGGGGCTGGCGAGGCGCAGGGCTGCTAGGCTGGCCCGCATCTCCTGCTCCACAGTGCTCTCACTCAGCACGGTGTCCTTGAGGCGGAACGGGAAGGCCCCCTCCTCCAGGACATGCACCAGAGTGAAGAACTTGTCCAGGTGAGGGTCCTGGGGGTGGGGGGAGCCGGGGTGAGCAGGGCGGGGGGTGGCCAGGGTTCCATTGGCTGGGAAGGCCCTGGAGGGTTGGGGGCGGTGCTCAGTGGGCAGAAAACCAAGGCCGGGGATCAATGAACTGACTATAAATGAGGAAAGGGATGAGCTAGGAGCTGGAGGGAGGAGAGGGGGCGGGGAAGTGACCACAGAAGCGGTGAGGGACACACGCAGGGAGGAGAGACCATGCAAAGGGCCAAAGCCCCAGCTGGGATGGCCACTGGCATGGCCGCCCCCGCCTGACTCAGCAGCTTCCCTGGGAGCCGGGCCTCGCTGACCAAAGTCACGTCCATGGCCCGAGGCCAGGCCTCCCCGGTCAGCGGCACTGTTGCTCAACCCCAGGGCCGGACTCCTGGGATCCCCCCACCCCCTACCTGCGGGTGCACAGAGGACACAGCAGTGAGCTCCACGCTGAACACGCCCTTGTGGCCGTCCACCCAGCGCATGCCTGGCAGCGCCACCTGCAGGAGGGACATGCCAGGTGGGCACCGGCCCGCCCTCCCGTGCCCATAGTGCCACCGGCCCCAGCCACTGCAATACTGTGGGTGTAACCCAGCCCCACCGGCGGGAGCAGCCGGGCGCCAACGGGGGGGACACAGATGGGAGGGAGTACTATGGGGGTCCCCTGGGCAGGCTGGAAGCCTGGGGTACAAACAGAGAAACAGACAATGGAGGCCTGGGGTGCACATTACTGAGGGGAATGAATTGGGAAAGAGCATAATGGGAGAACTTGAGGCCCCCAGGGCATTAATGACAGCTCAAGGGTAAGTGGACAGGTGACAGCATTAATGGGGGTGATGGGACCTGGAAGAACTACTGGGGGGATCGTGGTCAGGGAGGCAGGCAGGGCTACGAATGGGGGACTGGAGCAGAAGGACAGTGGGGAATGCAAGTCAGACCCCAGTGCAGGGGCAGGAGGTGGTAATGAGGCCGGGCTAGTGGGGGACAGGGACATGTGGGGACAGTCGGACACACAAAAGTATAATGGGGGGGATGGAGCAGCCAGGGGTCCCGGAGGCCCTAACAGAGGGCAACAAGGCTCCCAGGGGTATTGATGGGAAGGAAGGCACGGCACAGATCGGGGACCATGTGGTGGGAGCCTGGGGAGTGTTGTCGGGGGACAAGGCCTTGGGAAGGGAGGCAGGGGGCCAGGGCACATACGTCTGGTGTGAGCACGGAGTAGCTGGGTGGGAGCTGGTCCACAGACACAGGGAGGCAGAAGGGGCCGGTCCTCAGGCAGCCATGCTGCAGCAGTGGGATCCACTGGGGAGAGGCTGGGGGTCAGGTCTGGGGCCAAACAGGGGGTCAGCGGGGCTGGGGGGTGGGGGTGAGGGCTGGTGGGGGTCTCACAGTGAAGCCCACGGGAGTCTCCAGCGCTGTGCCCGGCCGGGGCTGGCAGCTGACGTGGTAGAAGGTGAACAGCAGGTGGTGGTTCTCGGTCACACAGGCCGGAAGACGCAGCTTGAACTCCTCGTAGAACTCTGGGGACCTGGCATGGGGCTCTGCTGGGGGCGGGGACCCCCCTGGCCCTCCCCATCCCCTCTTGCAAGTCAGACCCCAGTGCTGCCTGGCCCCACGGTCTGCTCTCTGCCTCAGGATCCGCCGCCGGCTCTCCTAGCGGCAGCCTCCTCCCCTCCTGCTGCCCCACCATGTCCCCACCACCGGTCCCATCCCGCCACCCCGCATACTTGTTGTGGTAGACCACGGGGGTGAAGGCCTCTCGGGTGAACTCACTGCAGCTGGACTTGCCAAAGATGACCTGGGGGAGGGTGAGCGTGAGGGGTCCCCCGGGACGTCCCAGCCGGGACCCCCGCCCCCGCCCCCGGCACGGCCACTGACCGGCAGGGCCTGGCTGGGGTCCTCCCCCGCCATGTACTGCACTCGCACGGTCAGGTTGCGCACGGAGCCCTGGCGGCTACTGAAGTTAAGGCAGTGTGGGTACACGTACAGCAGGTTCCTGCGGGGGCAGGGGGGCATCAGAGGGACAGGCGGGGCTGGGCTTCCGGCACAAGCCTGGCCTGGGACATGGGGGTGGGGGGGCGTCGATGGCCACACAGCTGAGGCGGCATATGGGGCAATTATGAGCACCGGGCGAGAGATGTCACTGGCAGAGAGTGGGGGACAGGTGGGTACCCTCAGAGCATAGATGGGGGAACAGTACATCTGAGGGTGGGGACACAGAGGGACTCTGGGGGCACTGAGGCATGGGGGGTGTCGAGCAGGGTCAGATGGGTGCTCAGGGTTGGGGTTCCAAGAAGGTGGCCCGGGCGGCCAGCAGTCAGGCCCAAGCCCCCACTTGGGCTGACCCGCCCCTTCCCCCCCGCTCAGGGGCCTGACTGCCCTTCCCCCAGGAGAAGCCACTAGAGTTAGGAGGCCTGTGTCTCGGGTGGAGAAACTGAGGCCAGAATCAGAAGTGGGGCTGGGCTAAAGTCAGAGTTCTGCCTCTCCCTCTCACGGCTAACTCTGTGCAAGCCCCAACCTCCTTCTGGGCCTCAGTTTCCCTATCTGTATAACAGGGGCATCGAGCCTCCCAGCTTAGCCTTCATAACAATACCAGTAATAAGAAAACAAGGGGAGCGACAAGGATTGTACCAAACGTTAACATGGAACCTACTGCAGGCCCAGCTCTGTTCTAAGCGCTCAGCACGAGAAACAACTCATTTACTTCTCCAAGCAGCCGAAGAGGGGGGATGAACGTTTCTCCCATTTTACAGTGTATGTGTGTGTGTTGGGGGGGAGAATAGAGGCACCTGCCCACAGTCATCCAAGGAGCAGAAATGGCAGCTAGCCCTGATCCGGGGCACACACGGGGCCTGCAGTCAGGCTGTGCGGCCTTGGGAGGATCTCTGCCCCCTGCACCCCCTCCCCCAAACCATCCGAGCTAAGACGCTCACTCCCCTCACTGCTATGGCTACCATGTCTGTTACTGTTGTCGTCCCTTCCACGGGCGGGGAAACTGAGGCTCCGAGCTTCAGGTTTCCCCGTCGGGGCCTGGGCCTGTCCTCAACCAGTGCCCCCCAGTCCACAGCTGGCCCCAAGCCCCAGCCGGCGTGATCTCAGCGTGGCCTCACCGGACATTCGCCTGATGCAACTGTCGCGCCACCGCCAGGCCCTTGCACAACCCGGGGCGTCCAGCTGGCCGGTTAACGATTGACCGGGGGTTAGCGGGGTGCTGGGGCATAAAAGCTGGTGGCAGTGGCACTGTGGCCGCACCCTTCAGAGCCTCAGCCATGCCCAAGCTCGCACTGTGCCTTCTGTGTGCTCTGGCCACAGTGGCCCGGCCCGCCTCTGCAGCGCCCGTCGGGGGCCTGGAGCCGGCACAACATGAGCAGCTGACCCTCCTCTTCCACGGGGCCCTGCAGCTGGGTCAGGCCCTCAACGGTGTGTACAGGGCCACAGAGGCACGGCTGACAAAGGCGGGGCACAGCCTGGGCCTCTATGGCCGTGTACTGGGCCTCCTGGGGCAGGAGGTCAGCCGGGGCCGGGATGCAGCCCAGGAGCTACGCACAAGCCTGTTGGAGATGCAGGTGGGCACTGCAGTTGAGGCATCGTGGGGTGGGTAGGAGTTTGCGGTGGAGTTGTCTAGGGTAACCAACTGGGTTTGCCTGGGATTGGGGGGGGGGTGGCATCCCTGGAATATAGGACTTTCAGTGTTAAAATTAAGCAAGTCCCAGGCAAACAAAGACAAGTTGGTCGTCCTACTAACATCCACTATTTATTGCTCAGATGGAGGAGGATGCTCTGAAGCTGCAAGCAGAGGCCACGGCCCAGGCGCTAGGGGAGGTGGCCCAGGGACAACAGGTGCTACGGGAGAGCATGCAGCGGCTGGAAGTCCAGCTGAGGGGCATTTGGCTGGGCCATGCCCAGCAAGAATTTGAGGCCTTAAAGGTAAGAGCCTCCTGGCCTTGGTGGAGTGGAGAGTCTGATCTCCCACGAAGAACTCGCTTCTGAGCCTTGAGTCCCAGAGACATCTCCAGATCAGCCTCCCAGTGCCATGGCCTCTAACCTATCTGACCCTGGGCAAAACCCCGGTCCCTTCCCATGCCTCAGTTTCCCCATTTGCAAATAAGGGCAACAATTCACATCTCAGAGCAGAGACAGGGACTCAACACAGATAAAATACTCAGCATGGGGCAGGGGCTATGGAAGTTACTCAACAAAATGTATACTATCAGAGTAACTGGTAGTGTTTCTTGAGCGCCCAGGAACTACCCAGCCATGCCTCTTAATAATCCGTATCATGCTTGGGCACCTTGGTGGCTCAGTTGGTTAAGCGACTGCCTTCAGCTCAGGTCATGATCCCAGGGTCCTGGGATCGAGCCCCGCATCGGGCTCCCTGCTCTGCGGGGAGCCTGCTTCTCCCTCTCCCACTCCCCCTGCTTGTGTTCCCTCTCTCGCTGTGTCTCTCTCTGTCAAATAAATAAATAAAATCTTAAAAAAAATAAAATAAAATAATCCGTATCATGCTTATAACCCCCCCATGAAGCAAGTCTTCTGTCATCCCCATTTAACAGATGGGGAAGTTGAGGCCACAGAGTAGCAGCGACTTGTTAGGTCATACCGATGTAGGGTTGGGGGATGGGAGGTGAGTGGGCCCTAGCTGAGGTTTCTGTCCTGACCCCACAGGCCCACGCTGACAGGCAGAGCCACATCGTGTGGGCGCTCACAGGCCACGTGCAGCGACAGAAGCGGGAGATGGCCGCACAGCAGCATCAGCTACGACAGATCCAGGAGAGGTGAGGCTGGAGGGGACTGATTGGGCGGGGCCGCTGGATGGGAGGTGTACAGGGCACCTGGATGGGGGCCCCTTTGCCTTGGCTGAGCCTCATCTCCCTTCCAGACTCCATACAGCGGCGCTCCCGGCCTGAGCCTGCCTGGGTGGAACTGAGGACCAGTCTACACGGAGGGGCGCTGCCATGCCCCACGCGGCCCCTGCACAAAGAGGAGCTGCCTGCCCCCTGGGGTCGGCCAGGGTGCCGGGGCCTGCTTCTGGCCACGGAGGAGAGACGGAAGCAGGCGGGGACACAGACAGAGGACATGTGTGTGTGGAGGGGTGGAGGCAGGACATGGGACCCTTCATGCGTACACAGCCCTCCATTAAAGCGGAGTAGTGGTATCTCACTCCGGGTGTCTGTGTGTGTCTGGGAGAAACGGTACCTTGCTCTGCATGATGCATGAATACCCCCCCCCATTCAAGTGCCCAGCTGGGCCCTGGGGGCTGTACCTGTAGCTCGTGTGGGGGGCATAGACTTCACGGGCAGGGAACTCCAGGATCTCCTTGGTGGGCCGGCCCCTGGGGTCTGGGTAGGGCTTGACATGAAGCAGCTCCGGGGAGAGGCAGAAGTGTGGGTTCTCAGGGGCCGGGGAAATGTCGATCTTGAGCTGGGCTGGGGAGAGAGGAGCGCGTTTGCACCTGCCCAGGAGCCTCCCAGGCCCGGCCCCACCCTCTCTGGGCTTCAGGGCTGGGGCTCTGACTTTTCCATGATGCCCTCTAGTGGCTGTCCTTCAGGTGCTAAGGCCAGAAGTCACCCTCGATTGCTGTACCTTGCCTCCACATTCGATCAGCTCTACCCTCAGGACCCACGTCCCCACTGCCACCATGTCCCCCTTTGACCCACTGTCTGTCTTATTATGTTTCTTGTCTATGATGCCCATTAAAGATCCAGCCCCTGACGTCAGGGATTTGTGCATCCGGTCCCCTGTGGGTCCCCGGGGCCTGGCAGAGCAGGTGCTCAGTGTGGGTTTGCTGAGTGACCGCATGGAAGTGCCAGCTCTTATTTACGGGGTGCACCACGCACCAGTCACGGGCCGCAGGCGCCGCAGGACAGAAGACGGGCGCCGCATGTCAGCCAGGAACTTGAAGAGGTCCTCATCACTGAGCCGCTCGGCCTCCTGCACGGGACATGCCCACGTAAACTGGGTCCCTGGGGCCCGTGCGCCCACAGCGGGGTAACGGGGCTTATCCCTGGGAAACCCTCCCCCAGCCCCACGGCCATGGCACCTGCTTAAAGAAGTTGGTGACAGTTAGCGTGGCTGGGCGGAATCCAGAGAAGCTGCAGGTGTCATCCCCACTACTTGTCCGATCCTGGGGCCCACGCCGGCGGCGGTCAGTCCAGGCAGGTCGGCGCTCTAGGGGAGGCAGTGATGGAAATGGAGGGGGCAGAGATGAACGGGAGGCGGGGAGGGCCAGAGAGACACTTAGACTCGACCTTGTACCAAGTCCGGCCAGCAGAGGGCGCCCCTTCCCCTCCCAGTAGCCCCGCCCCTGGCCAGGCAGCCCCGCCTCCTCACCGCCCTCGGAGTCCGAGTCGCGGTCCGGCTGCCCCGCGCTGCTCACGATGTTGGCCAGGTGGACCGCGGTCCAGGCGAAGGGCATGCGGTAGCGGCCCAGGCGGGTGCAGAACTGCTCGGCCGCCAGACGCAGCTTCTCCAGCTTCTCTTTGTTCTGTGGGAAGACCCCCCAACACACCCCACAAGCTCAGTGCCCCAGGCCTACCCTGCCCGGTGACCCCTTCACCACCCCGCCCAGCCTCCACAGGCTTACCTTGGCCGTGTCCACCTCCTTCATCACCATGTAGGGCTCGCAGCACTCGCTGATGTCCCCCTGCTGCAATACTTTCTCCAGCTGAGGGGGCAGGCAGGGCCAGTGAGGCCTTGTCCGGACCCCAACCTCCCACCCCATTTCCAATCACCTGGCCCCCTCGTCGGCCCTCAGACACTCCATCCAGCTAGGGCTCTCGCTCCAACACCTCCCATGGCTCCCACTGTCCTCCGGATTGAGCACTAGCAGTTGGCTTGCCTGGCCAGCTGCCCCCTCCCCTCCCCTTTGAACCCACTCCAAACCCAAGTCTCCATATTTTCTCTACATTGATATTTTTGTTAATATACAAAGAGGCCACTCCAAGCATGGCCGGATGCCAATCCTGACCACTTGGGGGCTGTGGGAGCCTAAAGAGGTCCCTAACCCATTCTGTACCTCAGTTTCCCCATCTGTAAAATGGAGGCCACAGCAACCCCCACCTCCTGAGGCTGCGGTGAGGTTAAAGGTGGGAATCCCCGTGTAGCCTGACTGACCATGAGCAGCGCCTGCCTGTAGGTGCTCAATTAGTGTCATTCGTGTAACCCAACTGAACGTCTTAGGGAAGGAAATTTGAGCCCACTCCTAGAAACAGAAGATCTCACACAAATGTGCCAACTAGGTCTTTCTTCCCTAATAAACTGAAAAACTCTCAACTTAAAAAACACTCTAAATGTCCATCTGCACGTGCCAGGCCGCCCACTCATGGGTCCCGGTTTAGCAGTCACCTCTCCACAGAAGCCCTCCGTGATTTCTCCCCACCTGGGTTGGGTCAGGAACTTCCTCTGGGCTACCCAGCTGCCTGTGCTTCCCCCACAAGAGACTTGATCACCCTTCTTGGTGACCTGGCCATCCTCTTCCATGAAAGCAGGGGCCACCCTCTGGCGTTTACCATTATCACCCCCTGACCCAGCCCCAGCGGGTACCTTGATGACCAGGAAGATGTCGGGCGAAGGGTAGGTCACGGAGAAGATGGCGGAGCGGGCCAGGGTGGAGATGGCGGGGTGGGTGCCATGGGCCCGCAGCAGCCCCTTCATGGAGTCCGAGTTCAGGTCAAAGTAGAAGTTTTCTGAGATCTGGGGACATGAAAGGCAGCTGGGCCACCACCTCCAGGAAGCCCACTGCCCTGCAACAAGGAGGAAGGTTGGGGTAGGAAAGGGAAGAAAGGGGCTCCTACCTTCTTTTTCTCCCGCACATCATACAGGGCCAAGATGCCAAAGATGGGCTCAATTTCGATCTCAAACCTACAGTGAATGGGAAGACTCTGGCAGAGGCTGTCCCTAAAACTCCCACCACCCACACACCCCACTCCCTCTTGAGACCCAGCCCAGGCGTGGTGCATTATGGTGCTGGTGGGGACTAATTTCCATTGGCCCACCAAGAATTGCTACTTAAGAGCTTGTAGGAAAAGCCTGTCCCATTTTGCAAAAGGGGAAACTGAGCCCCTGAGATCCTGCCCCCCACTCTGGCCCTGTAACTCAGGCAGAGCCCTTCCCCTGCAACTATGGCCCTTCTTCAGCGGATACAGAGGAAGCTTTTGGCACAACAATGACCCCCATCTTGAAGTTCCCAACTCCTGGGCTTCCCTGTCCCCCCTTTCTGGGGTGTCCTCTGCCACCCTGGGCTAAGACCCATCTTCACTCCCCTGAATAGTCCCTGTAACCACCCTCCTGTCTTACTCTGCCCTGCTGGCTCCCACTCCTCATGCGAGTCTAAGGAAGCATCTTAAAACTTAAAATTTGAGGCTCCCCAGTGTGCTGAGAACAAAATCCTGCATGGTCCACTCCTGCCCACCTCTCGGCCTCATTTTCTCCCCTCCAGACATCTCCCAGCCTTTGGGTGTACCATGTCCCCCCACCTAGAGAGCCCTGTGTGCTCATTCCATGGTTACATGTCCTGTACACAGTAGGTGCTCAATGAGTGTTTGCTGAATGACTGGATACTCATAGAGCTGGTTCCCAGCCCTAGTGCTTGGGGCAGGCGGCCCACCCGGGCCTCAGGCCAGACCAAGGCCTCCCTTTCCTGCCCCCATCCAGGCAGGAACTCAGGGTGGGGAGGGGCAGGGCTGGGCTTAGGTCCAAGGCCACATCCTGTTCAGCTCCATTCCCACGCACTTCTGGCTGCTCCCAGGGACTGATGTGGAGGGGGCCTCGGTCAGCTGGAAGCCAGGTCCAGGGTCACCAGCACCCCCACCAGGCTGGGTCCCAGCAGAGCGAGAGCCAGACTCCGGCCTCACAAGTCATGTGATCTCGCGCACAATGACTGCCACCCTGTGCCTCGGTTTCCCCCCCAACCCACACCTATCTCACAAGATTAGGGGTAATGCATGTGAAGGGCTGAGAACAGAGCCTGGCACATAGTCGGTGCTTAAGGCCTGGTGGCTTTGAAGAACAAGAAAAGGAAGTCTTTACTTCCCACCTAAAAGCGCCCGGACCGCCTCATGGGTCTCAGGGCTGCACACAGCTTGGGCAATGGGCACCATGTGCGCGCGCACCGGGACCTACGTGGGGACTCGCACGTCTGAAGGGAGGGGGTGAGTCAGCACACTCACTTCAGCGACAGACACTTGACCAGGATCCTCTGTCCAAAGTGTTCCCGGGGCGGCTCGGGGCGGCTGCAGCGTTCCACGGCCTCGTCCTGCCGAGAGCCAGGGAGGGCAGCTGGGACACGTCCTTTAAGAAGGGCTTGGAATGCGTGGCTTGAGACCAGCTCTACCCCCAGCCTGACTAGTTTCTTGCAGTTCCTTGTATTCCCCCTGCCTGGATGCCCTTCCTTGTCCCCTCCTCATCCAGGTCGCAGCTTAGCCGGCACTTCCTCCAGGAAGCCTTCCCTGACCACTGAGGCCTGAGCAGGCTCCTTGTCCAGGTGTTCACCATGCCCTATTGCAAAGGGCCACATGGCTGGGACACAGAGGGCCATGTGAGGGCCAATATCCGGCAACTCATCACGGCACCACTCGGCCTGGGTTGCGATTTCTTGGGAAGAGGGTCTCTCCCCCACTACACTGTGAACTCTGAGGGCAGGGACTGAGTCTATCCTGTTCATGTCTGTACCTCCAAGGCTTGCCATCCATGTTGGTCAACTAAATACAGAGGCATACAATAGGGACCTACTAAGAGGCGGTTAGATAAACATAGATGTCTACAGAAAACATTTGATTAATGCTGACTGGACATACAGAGGGATATATACTAGGCCCCCCGTAAGTACCGATTGAATAAACATAGAAGTATACAGTAAGCACTCAATAAATGGCTGAATGAAAACAGAGGTGTATACACTAGGTTCCCAATAAAAGTTGGTTGGGTAGGGGCGCCTGGCTGGCTCAGTTGGTAGAGCCCTCAATTCTTGATCTCAGAGTTGTGTGTTCAAGCTCCATGTTGCGCATAGACATTACTTAAAAAAAAAGTTGGTAGGGTAAACATAAGTCCTCAAGATATAGGAGTTGCTTCAATGCTGTCTGATTAAATAAAGGATTATACAATAGGCACATAATTAACATTGGTTGAATAGAGAAGTATATAATAGGTGCCCAATAAATGCTGGGTGGATAAATATAGGAGTATATATAAAATAAAAGCCACTGAATAAAAATACAGGGTATACACGAGGTGCCCAATAAATGTCGCTTGGATCAATATAGGCATATATAGGAGGTGCTCAATAAATATCAGTTGATTAAATTCTGTTTGAATTAAGAAGACTATACACAAGCATACATTAAGTATTGGTTGAAAGACGATAGGAGTATATGGTAGGTATCCAATAAATGCTGCTGGGATAAATATAAGAGCGTGTCGTAGACATCCAATAAAAGGAATTGAATAAAAAAAACAGGGTGTCCAGGGGCACCTGGGTGTCTCAGTTGGTTGAGCCTCTGACTCTTGATTTCGCGTGATGGGATGGGCTCTGCGCTCAGCGGGAGTCAGCTTGAGATTCTCTCTCTCCCTCTCCCTCTGCCCCTGCCCTCTATGCCCGCACTCTCGATCTCTCTCTCTCTAATAAATAAATATATTTTTTAAACCCCCCAAAACGGGCGCCTGGGTGGCTCAGTTGGTTAAGCGACTGCCTTCGGCTCAGGTCATGATCCTGGAGTCCCGGGATCGAGTCCCACATCAGGCTCCCTGCTCAGCAGGGGGTCTGCTTCTCCCTCTGCCCTCTTCCCTCTTGTGCTGTCTCTCATTCTCTCTCTCTCAAATAAATAAATAAAATCTTTAAAAAAAAAAAAAGATAAAAAAAATAAACCCCCCAAAACAAAACAAAAAACCCCAGGGTGTACAGCAGGCCCCCAGTGAATGTTGGTGGGATACCACATAGGGTCGGCGGCGGGCCTGGGGGCTCCCACCTCATCAGGTGCCGGGTAGAGCGCCAGCAGGGCGCGGGGTCGGTGCTGCCGCCGAGAGGCCTCGTTCCGCCGGTCCACATCCTCAGGGGCTGTGCGCTCCAGCAGCCACGGCAGCAGTGAGTCGGCGGCCAAGTTCCTCAGGTCAAAGATGCCGGAGGCACCGCTGCTCCGCGGGGTGTCCTCTGGGGAGCCTGAGGAGTGCCGGGGGTCATCCTGCCGGTGAGGAGGCACAAACACGGAGCGCCGGCTGGATGCACCTTCAATCCCGCTCCCGTGAGACTGTCCCCATGCCCAATGTGTAGATGGGAAAGCTGAGGCCCAGGGGGTGTGGGGGGGTCACCGCTACAAGGGTCACTTTGAGGCTTTGCTGAGCCTCTTTCTAGAACCTTCTGCTTGGGAGGGCGCCCCTCCTTTACCACCGTTGGGGGAGGCTCCTCCTGGGGCCAAGGTAAGGACATGTGTGGGCTGGGCCAGTGAGAACTTTCCCTGGGGTTTTGCTCCCTGTCAACAGGGGAGGGAGAGTTCTTCCCAAGGGGACTGTCGCTGGCTCAGGGTAACCTGCCTGGCCTCCCTGACCCAGCTATATGGTCAGAGGCAGACCACCCTGGTTCAAAGCCCCACTCAGCTCTGTGACCCTGTGTCCCCGAACCCAGCTCGAAGGGCCTCAGGATCCTCATCTACATCTAAAACTAGTAACAATGGAAGCGATATCAGGAACTCTTGGTAGGATTATCGTGGGCATAAAGCAGGAGCCCGGTGAATACTGGCTCAGAACCCAGTGGGCCAGTGAAGCTCCTCTAATCACCTTGCTGTGCCTCAGTTTCTTTATCTGCAAAACGGGTGTAGCCTTGCCTCCCAGGATGAAAGATGAGGACAAGTATAAAGCCTTTAGTACACACTAAGCATGTGTGTTCATAATCATGACCCTTAACTTTTAACTCACGGGACTGACACATTTCCTTTTGGGTTCAAGGCCGTTTGGGTCACTTCCCGTCACATGTGACCGAGAGCTGGGGCCAGAGCCCACACACTCCTATGGTGACGCGTGCCCGGGGCTCCCTCACCGAGTCCTCTGGGCCGGACCTCTCATCCCCAGAAGTGTCCTGCTCAAAGACCTGGCGAGTGAGGTCCTTCTGTCGCTCTCGCTGCGTCTCCGTGGTGATGGGGCTATACGCCGCACTCAGATGCTGGTACCTAGGAGGAGGCAGGGCTGGGTGGGTAGCAGGGATGAAGGCACCCCACAGGTCCATGTGATGCCTGCCAGGCCTTCCACCCTCCCTGTGATCCACCAGAGAAGTCCAGCTGCCCTTGCAGTGACAGTGGGCAGATAAGCAGGAGGACTGGCCCAATGGGCTCAGACCTGGCCTCTTGACCCTCTGCCTGGAGCTGCCCCCGAGCCAGACCCACCTCCTGTGAGCGATGATCCAATCCTCTGTATACATCTCCACTGCGGCCCTCACCTGGGCATCCAGCTTTCTGCACAAAATAAAATCAGGGTAAACAGAGGCAGGGCATGGTGTTCATCTGTCCAGTGGCCTGAGGTAGGGCCTGCCCTTCTGCCCGTTTTGGAGATGTGGAGACAGAAGCTCAGAGAGAGAGGGTAACTTGCCCAAGGTTACACAGCCAAGCCAGGAGTTGAACTTGGGGCTGTGGCGAGCTTGATGGAAGGGGGATGTGGATGAGGGGCAGGCACGGAGGCAGTCCGGAGTCACAGACAAGGAGGGCGTGGGGCTGAACCCACCCATCCTCAGGGATCCCGGGCTCTGTGGTCCGGCATTCCCGGGGCTGTAGCAGGAGCTCCAGGTCGTCGGCTGGAAACTCAGCCAGGTCCCGGAGGGGCCCAGGCTCGGCATCTGGTGGCCGGCTCAGGAGCACATCCTCGAAGTCCAGGGGCTCAATGACTTCAGTCAGTGGGACCTGGGTTGGAGCAAGGGGACTGTGGGCCCGGCCCTGGGGGTTGAGGAAGGGGGTGGGGGGGCGTGGGCTTGGGCTCGAGCAAGAGGGCGGTGGGAGCCATGGAGGGTGTTGGAGCTGTGAGGAGCCAGGGAGGACAGTGACCTCAGACTCTCTACCCCCATCCCAGCATGGCCTGCCCTGCCCCTCTTTCCAGGCAGGAAATCACACCCCTGTGCCTGGAGGGGCAGGGTTATGCTGGAAGGAAAGGCAAGCTGGCTGCTGCGAAGAAAGACAATTCCTCAGGCCCCACTCCCTCTCCGCTGCAGCTGGAAGTACCTCCCATACCCACCCCCCAATCTGGGTGGTCCCGGCAGCAGGAGGTGGGGCGGCATCAGGCTGACCACCCACGGCGCTGCCCCCCCGAAACCCCTCAGCAGCTGCAGAGAGGGGACTACCCTCCCCACCCACAGGGAAAGAGGAGTGGGGACAGTCCCACCCAGGACAGGGCACTAGTGGGAGGGGTGGGTGGGGCCAGGCCCGGGCAGAGCGGAACCCCACATCTGCTAGAGAGCAGGGTCCTGGAGGGGAGCACCTCCCAAACACGTACCCCCAGAAAGCTGCTGCCGCGTCTGCTGGAGTGCGGGGAGCCACTGCGCTCCCGGGACACCTGTTTCCGCACCTCCGCAGCCACTGTCCTGCGGGGAAAGGGAAGGGGCCACTGAGGACATGACAACTTGGGCGATGGGGCCCTGGGAACTCCACTTCCGGCCAATAAATTCATTCTCCAAGAGGAAAATCCAGGCTGTGGAAGGAAAAACCCAGGCCACGGACCAGGAGAACCTGGACTTCAGAATCTGCAGAGCTCAGCCTCAGGGCCCCAGGGCTATGGTTGATACAGAGACCCCAGGACCCCCCAAGCTGGGCCTGGGGCCCTTCCAACCCCCCACCCCCACACCAGCCAAGCACAGATGGAAGGATTTGCTCCCGGCAGGGCATGAGGGTCACAGATCCTTCTTTATCCCTGATGCCCAGCAATGGGTGTGAGTCCTGGCTGGCCAGCCCCCTGGTCCCTGGCCTCGACTTCCTCATCTGGGGGACCTCCACCCACCCTGTCCCATCCTTGCTATGGGGCTTTGGACAAGTTACTCCTCCCTCTGAGCCTCAGTTCACCCACCTGAGCGTGTGTTAAGAGACCAGCATGATTCACAGAGCACACCCAGTAACCAAGATCTGGGCTATGGCCTTCCTGGGCCACCTTCACCTGTGCTGGCCTTCCAAGTCAGGGAGGAGGAGGGTGAAGGGGCAAGACCCACAGGGGAGGGGGCCAGCACAGGAATCTGGGACTTGGTACGCCCAGGCACTCAATTCCTTCAGCTGAGCTTGGAAGGAGGGGAAGGAGAGAGAGCCGCACAGTTATCTGAGGAAGAGGATTCCAGGCAAAGGGTACAGCAAGTGCAAAGACCCTGTGGCTGGGCTCTGTCCTCCAAGCATGGAGACTCCTGCTTCCCGGGGTCTCTACGAAGGCAGGAATAGGGCTGTGTGGTCCCCATGCAGGCCCCAGCACCAGCCCCACACACAGTAGGTACTCAATAAATTTTTCTCGAGGGGAATGAATCCCTCCCCATTTCCCTCCTGCTCCAACTTGCCAAATCCACCGTGAGTTAGGAGAAGCCCCAGAAATTTTAGCTGTGTGGCTTTGGGCAGATGGGATACCCTTTCTGGGCCTCAATCTCTCTTTTTTAAAATTTATTATTATTATTATTTTTTAAGATTTTATTTATTTATTTGACAGAGAGAGACACAGCAAGAGAGGGAACACAAGCAGGGGGAGTGGGAGAGGGAGAAGCAGACTCCCCGCTGAGCAGAGAGCCCGATGCGGGGCTCGATGCCAGGACCCTGAGATCATGACCTGAGCTGAAGGCAGACGCTTAACAACTGAGCCACCCAGGAGCCCCTGGGCCTCAATCCCTCTTAAAATTGAGAAGGCAATTGCCTGGGTATTTGGGCCTTGCTCCCATTTTCCACTTTTATGCTTGGAAGTTTTCATAATGAAAAGTTGTACCCCCCCGGAAGTACTATGTTGATCACAAACCACGGACCACCGATGAGATGAATGTGTGCGGTGGGCTCAGGGAAGACAGGTGGGGGTGGGGGAGACTGGGACCAACGGGGGTCATCTGGAAGCCTCTGAATTCAAATCCGTATAGGTCAGGGGCGCCTGGGTTCGTTAAGCAGGCTCAGTCATTAAGCATCTGCCTTCGGCTCAGGTCATGATTCCAGGGTCCTGGGATCGAGCCCCACAACGGGCTCTCTGCTCTGCAGGAAGCCTGCTTCTCCCTCTCCCACTCCCCCCGCTTGTGTTCCCTCTCTCGCTGTGTCTCCCTCTGTCAAATAAATTAAAAAAAAAAAAAAATCCATCAAACAAAACTTGACCATGACCCTGACCCATCATGGGCGCCTCCAGTTGAGACCTCAGCCTCACTCCTCTGCCTCTGTATTCTATTTACTTTCTCTCTCAACTGTCCCAGAGTCTTGCTTCTATTGTTCGGGGGTGTGGAGGGAGCTGATGGAGGATCTTCTAGGAAATTCAAAGGGTGTTCCAAATGAGCTGTTCGTCCTCAAATTCCCAAAGTTAGGGCCGCCTCCTCTGGAAGCCTGGGCACACAGGGTCTTGGGGGATGATTTATGAAAATGCTGGGACCAGGGCACCAACAGAGCAGGGAGAGGGGAGGAGGGACAGCCAGGACTCCCACCTCATTTTGTCTTTGGCCTTGGAGAGATGGCCCCCGAGTGGGTCGGTCCTCAACACTGTGGCCATGGGAGCCACTTTCCTGTGTCACAGGGCTCTGCACTTGGGCCTGGGCAAGCATGGATGAGTATCATTCCCTCTCTGGACCTCTGTACTGTACAATTCAGTACCCACACCTTATCGAACTGTTCTGAGTATAAGGCTCGGCACACAGCAAGTGCTCAATTAAGGCTTGCTGTCACTAAGTTGCCTTAAAAGGATCCTGGGAAACTGGAATTTCTGGCCCTGCTTTTTATGCTGGGCCAGAAGAGGAGTGAGGCTCAGAAAAGGGCGGGTCGGGAGGCCTCTGGGGTTAGAGAGCCGAATGCGGTAGGTGCCAAGAATCAAACCCCTGTGGGCCAGAAGTCAGAGTCCGTGCCCCCCAGCACGTGGTGTTCCACGTTGCCCATGCTGGGGAACAGGGCCAAAAACAGAGGCTCCCAACCTGCCTCTCCCATGTCCACGCTCAGCTCCCCCCCGCACAGTGGTCCCATCCAGCCTCCAGGTTTCAGGACCACCCAAACAAGGACAATCCCTGGGTCCATTCTGTGTGGCACCTGCCTCCTTTGCATGCCCACGTGGGGTCTTGCAGGCATGCAGCCTGACCATAACCTGCCCTCCTGCCATCCTCCCCGTCTCCCTAAGGGCAGCCCCGCCCTCTGGGGATGCTCAGGACCCCCAATTCAACGCCTGGGAGTCATCCCCAATTCCTCTCTTTCTCACGCCCACATCAGATCTGCTTCAGACACCCCCACGGAGCACATCTCTTAAAAGGAGGCAAAATGTTGAGCTGAATATACTGGTTTTCCTCAGGAAGTGACCTCAGGATTGCAATGAGAGACACCGCAAAGATCAGGTGGTGGGTTACAGCTACTGCTGAGACAAGACCTCCTAAGGTGATAGTCAACAATCCTACAGAGACACTCAGAGGAGAAAGATGAAGCAGTGGCATCACTGGGAATTCATGTGAGACTGTGGACCTCACCCCAGGGCTGGTCGGATTAACAGAAATCTATCCCCACAGGGGAGGAGGAGATAAAACCAGAAACGAGAATGGCATAAGCCTCTGACGCTGCGTGTTCCCACTTGAGTAAAAAAGTGAGGGAAGACTATGAATCCATGTAAAACCATAAAGAGATTTCTCTTTATACCCCACCCTAGCCCTCCTGGACTGGCAGAACATTTTAAAGACAAATGATCTGCCTGCCAGCGACAGGAACTCTCATCTGCTGCTGGGGGAACCCTTTTCGACAACCGTCTGCAATGACCAAGCAAAGTTGAAGATAAGCCAATCCAGCAATTCCACGCAGAGGCGTAGATGCTCAGGAGGCTGAGAATGTTCACGGCAGGCCCGGTCATGACAACCCCAAAGTGAAAAGACGCACATGTTTTTTGACCGAAGATAGAGACTGTGCGCGGGCGGGAGGAATAGTATGCAGCAATGAAAAAGGATGCACCCGCCCATCGACGGCACAGACAAGCCCTCCTCCTCCTGACATTACATCGGGTGAGAGACTCTGGGCACACAGCCTCGACACCCCATGTGATTCCATTGATAAGATGTTCTAAGCAGGCAAAAGTAACCCGTGGCGCACAGGGAACCAGCCCGGCTGGAGAAACCATAACGCAAGTGAGGAAGTGGGGGCAGCTGCCATCAGCATGGCAATTCCCTGGGGGACAGAACTGGGTGCAGATCAGGAGGGGCGGCTAGGTTGGGTGGCCCAGGAGATAGAGACTGCCTTCATCTCTGCCTTTGACCCCAGTGACTTTTTCCCCTGGTATTTATTGTCTTGTTGTTGTTGTTTTGTGTTTTCATTTTTTTTAGGATTTTATTTATTTATTTGAGACAGAGAGAGCGCATAAAAGAGCAAGAGAGAGAGCGCACGAGCAGGGGGAGGGAGAGGGGCAGAGGGAGGAGAAACAGGCTCCCCACTGAGCAGGGAGCCGGATGCCGGGCTTGATCCCAGGACCCCGGGATCATGACCTGAGCCGAAGGCAGACGCTTAACCGGCTGAGCCACCCGGATACCCCTGCTTTTTAATTTTTTAAAAAGTAATCTCTACCCTCAATGTGGGGCTCGAACCCATGACCCCGAGATCAAGAGTCCCGTGCTCCACTGACTGAGCCGGCCAGGCGCCACCTTGGCATTGGTTCTATAACTAACTACTATTTAAACTTTGCATTTTTCTAGATGCATGTCAGATGTCACCATTTTTTTAAAGGTAGAAAGTAACAATACGTGTGTGTGCTCACGTTTGCAGATGTATTGGGGGGCAGGGGTGGGAGGGAGACATTTCCTTGAAATCCCAGAGGCACCTTTGGAATTTGGTCAATACATGTCTCTTTGCCCTCCCACGCCTCCAATGAAATCACTATTTCCTTGAGTGAGAAATGCCACCTGCCCCGCAGGAGACAGCTGGGGGGCCGAATGAAGATGCCGCTATCAGATGCCTGGAAGAACGGGGGATATGTGGGGGCAGGAAGAGACACAGTTTCTGAGATTGTTCTGAAGCCTGGGGCCACACACTCCTGGGCTCACTTCCCCACAAGAGACACTCGACAGTCACTGGACTGTGAGTCCAGCTTTCTATAGTTATACCTATGTCACCAGGCTCTGGTGACAAATGGCATTCCCGCTGGGGACCAGCCAGCCATAAACATATTATAAGTGCTGGCCATTATCACCATTCCACATTGTGTTTTACTTTAAACAGTATAAGTGAAAAAATGAACAAGTTATATTGCATACAGTAATGTTTGTCCATGTTATTTACTTTTAGTTTTAAGTTGTCCCCCCAAATCTTTGTGTGTTTTTTTAAAAGAAACTGGGGGACTGTTTAACTTTTGGGTCAATATGGCATTGTGGAATGAATGACTGAATGATTGAATAGATGAATATAGGCCCAGATCTGAGCATGTAGACACCTGGGTGTCCACTAGGCTGCTCTGGAGGCCCTGGCAAAGGATGGCTAGAAGACGTGAGCCTTTTGCTGTGGTTCACTGGGGCCCCAGGATCATTCTCTGCTCTTTTTACCCTGGGCTCTGTAGCATCTATTCCCCAGGGCAGGACCCAGGACCTCTCTTTTTTACTGGAGTGGAAGCCAGGACCCAAGAACACAGAGACTGAGTGGCAAAGAAACGCGTTCAGAGAAGCCAAAGGTCCAAGACAGAGAGGCAATTTGGGAACATAAAGATAACAGAACATAAAAATTGCCTGACTACTACGCTCCAAACACATGGTCACATCCATATATTCAGAACTCTTCATGTCTCCCACCTCACTCAGGATACAAGTTAAGGTCCTCCCCACAACCCACAAGACCCCGCACGATCTGCTCCCACTGTCCCCTTCCTCACTCTGCTCCAAACTGGCTGGCCTCCTCAGATGACCTGTAAATACACCATGCCTCTTCCTGCCTCAGGGCCTTTGCACTTGCCTTTCCCTGTGTTTGGATTGCTTTTCCCCCACATATGGGCACGGATGCCTCCTTCACCTCCTTCAGAACTTTGCTCAATTGTCACCTTATCGTCCTGGCCTTCCTGATCTGCTTCTCATATCTAAAATGGCCCCCATTGTCCCCATCTCCTTTCCCTGCCTTGCGTGTCCCCATAGCACTGGCACTTATCATTAATACATAATCTATTTTATTGTGCTACTCCTCTGTCTACCCCATTGTATCTGCCACCAAGGGTGGGATCTTTTCTTGTGTCTCCATCAGGCCAGCTCTGGACCCACAGGGCGCTCTTTCACTTGGGCGTGGCCAGCACAGGTCCCCTGTAGAGAGGACCCCTGGGCAGACTCTGGCCACGGAGGCAAAGATGGGGGAGAGGCTCTTCAGCCCCAGTCTGACCTCCCCCTCCCGGGCTGAGTCTCTTACAATCTCCAGTGGCCACGGAAATGGATCCCCCAGCGCCTGGCGCCTGTCCCCTCCCCCGTCTGCCCACCAGCTGGTTGGGTCCCCAGCCCCCACTCCCTCCATTCAATCACCCATCCATCTCCAGCGCGTCCAGCCGCCGCTGGGAGAGCCTGAAGCAGGGCTGGGGGGGTGGCGGGGGAGGGCATCCACAGCTGTCCCCTGCTCCCCAGACAGCTGGGCACGGGACCTTGGCAGCGGGGGAAGAGCACGGGAAACTTCCCGAGGGGCCTCCAAGGCCTCCAAGAGCACCATCCCTGTTCCCAAATCCCGGTTCCAGGAGCATCCCAGCCCCGCGCCAGGAAAGAGGGTGGGTCGCGAAGGCCCCTCCCGCTCCCATGCCCTCGGGCTCGGGGACCCGGGAAGGACCGGGGGGTGGCGAGGGACGCGGAGGGCTCCCGGTCCCCGCTCTCCCTGAGCCGCCGCCTCCAGGAAGGCCCCCCGGACACGCCCCCACGCGTCCCCCCACCCCACCCCCCGGCGCGCAGGGCGGACCTCGGCTCAGCCGCCATCGCACTCGCAGCCCCGCCGCGGCCCCAGCGGGGACCCCGGCCGCCCTCCCCGCCTCCCGCCGCCCCCGGCCCCCGCCGGAGGAAGCGGGCCGGAGTCGGCCCGGGCGGAAGGGGCTTGACTCGGGGGCGCCGGGGCCGGGGAGGGCCGGGCCGCCCCGGGGCGGGGCTCGGACACGTGCGGGCGGCCCGGGAGGGGCCCGGCGGCCGCGCTACCTGTTGATCTTGTGCGCGAAGGCGCGGCGCTCGGCGGCCGCCATGGCGCCGCGCGCGTCCCGCCGCTGCCGCCCCGCGCACCGTCCCCGCCGTGGTCGCCGCCGCCGCCGCCTCCCGGCTCTGGGCTGCCCGGGCTGGGCGGGGCCGGGGCCGGAGGCGGGGCCCTTCCGGGTGTGCGGGGCGGCTCCGTGCTGCCCCTGCCGGCCGGAGGGGCGCGGGGACCCCAGGCCGCCTCCGCGCGCCCCTCGGGCCTGGGGTAGGGAAACTGAGGCTCTGAAGGGGGCAGGAGAGGAGAGGCGCCGGGACCGAGGCTGGGGGTGTCAGACTCCGGGGGATGCTCTTTCTGCCCTCTGATTAATCCCCACAATAATCCGCCATAAGTATAATCTCAAGCGTTTATGAAGCATGGCCCTGCAATTCACAGGTGCAGAAGGAACGATCGTTTCCCCATTTTACAGATGGGTAAACTGAGGCACGGAGGTGACCAGACGTTTGCCCAGGCCTGAGTGATCGCAGGGGTCTCTGAGGCCACTGTGGGATGTGCCCCAGTCCAGGACAAGGGAAGCAGAGGGGTCCAGCTGGGCTCTGAGATGCCGGGCCATGTGACTGGGGCCTGAGTGGTCCGGCTGCCTCCGCTGGAAGGAGGATGTGGGGATGTCTCGGTTTACTTGTGGTCTCAAATCTCTCCCCAGTGGTTCCTCTCCCAGCTCCAGTGAAGCAGCAGTCTTCAAGAATTCTCCAGCCCCCTTGGGCGCCTGGGTGGCTCAGTTGGTTAAGCGACTGCCTTCGGCTCAGGTCATGATCCTGGAGTCCCTGGATCGAGTCCCTGGATCGAGTCCCTGGATCGAGTCCCGCATCGGGCTCCCTGCTCGGCAGGGAGTCTGCTTCTCCCTCTGGCCCTCCCCCCTCTCATGTGCTCTCTCTCTCTCAAATAAATAAATAAAATCTTAAAAAAAAAAAAAAAAAGAATTCTCCAGCCCCCACTCATGCTCTGGATGTGCCAACCCCTTGCTCACCCCCAAGCCTTTGCACGGGCAGATTCCTCCTCCCCATGGCCTTTCCAGCCCTGGTCAGAAAATGTCCTAGGCAGGGGCACCTGGGTGGCTCAGTTGGTTAAACGACTGCCTTCGGCTCAGGTCATGATCCTGGAGTCTCAGGATCGAGTCCCGCATCGGGCTCCCTGCTCGGCGGGGAGTCTTCTTCTCCCTCTGACCCTCCTCCCTCTCATGCTCTCTGTCTCTCATTCTCTCTCTCTCAAAGAAATAAATAAAATCTTAAAAAAAAAAAAAAAAAAGAAAATGTCCTAGGCAGAATTGGGGGCTGAATGATACAAGGGCATGGCTCTACCTTAGGGCTTTGCATATGCTGCTCTTCTTCCCATGTATGGGTATTAGCATTATCCTCCCTTTTACACGTGAGGAAACTGAGGCCCAGAGAAGCAGAAGAACTTGCCCTAACTAGGCAAGTGGATCAGTATCAGATCCTGAGGCCAGAGAAGGGAGGCTTGGATTTCCGCGCCGGACGGGGGAGGGGGGAGCCCTCATACCCTGCCACTCAGCCCCAAGCTCTTAAGGGCACAGCAGGGCTGTTCCCAGCCTGGCATGTGACATGTATATCTGTCAGCAGCCCACGCACTTGCACTTGCCTGAGTGGTCCAGCCACTCTGACCTGGGAACCGCCAGGTATAACCCCGCCCATCACTCTGCTGTGCCCCAGCCCATGTCACCCTCACCCCAACCAGCAACCTCCTGGGCTAAAGTGCCTGCCTCGCCTTTGGGCTCCTGGGAGCCCAGCTGGGCAAGAAACATGAAGATGAGCAAAGATTTCTGGGTTTCTCCCCTCCCCTCTGCCTCGTTCCAGCCCAAGACCCCATCATACCTGATCTCGTGGCTCCTGACCTCACCCCTCCAGTTTGTTCTTCCTTTAGTGTCCAGAAAAGGCCTGGCAACACCTGAATCAGGTCAGGCCCCTCCTCTGCTTAGAATCCTCCCTGGCTCCCACCTCATTCAGGGTAAAAGCCAAAGTCCTCCCCAAGGCCCATGAGGCCGTGGATGATCCGCCTCCCCTCCCCTCCCCCTCCACTCCAGCTGCCCACCTGCTCAGTGTCCTCTGAGCCCTAGAGCACAGCTCCCTCTTCACATGTGCTGTCCCCCTTCCCACTTGTGGGTGCCGTCACCACCCCACTTTTGCAGATGAGAAAACTGAAGCCCAGCGAGGCAGAGCGACTTGCCCAATTTCACCCGGCGAGCCAGAGTCCCATCTGTGATCCCAGATTTGTCACCGAGGGAGCCTGACCCTGAAATGTGTGTTTCCAAATACTCACAGAGTCCCAGGCCAGGCCAGGCTGTGGGACCCAGGGTCGATCTCTCCACCTCTCTGAGTCTCCATCTCCTCATCTGCTCCATGGAGGGCTTGTGGCCGGTCCCAGCACGAGGCACAGACCTCGCTCGGGAGCACCAAGCTCCAGGCCCTCGTGGGAGTTGGTTCCCCCCAGGAGCCGGTGGGGGCTGCGAGCCCAGGGACTCCAAGCCCCGTCTGGGTGGAAAGTCTGCTTCAAAGATGCCTCCAAGGAAAGGCCCTGCCCCAGCCGCCCGGAGCCTGCTGCCTGCCCCGGTGCCTACCAGACCTGATTGGTGAGGAAGTTCCTCTTCAGGCCACGCCAGGCCTGACTCAGCCAGGCAGGGCGAGGTGACCCTGGCAGCTGCTCAAACAGAGGCCAAGCTTGGCGGGGACTTTGGCCTCGTCTGGCTGTGATGAGGAACAGACTATAGGGTATGGGGACAGCGCCTGTGTACCAGGGAGGAAGGGACTGTCCTGGTCCAGGTGGGAGATGGCTGGGCCGGGTGGGGGTGGGGCTGAGGAGCCGGCCAGGGGCTGAACCTCCTTTTCTGTGAGTGACAGAGCGGAGCTGAAGATCAGCCCTCTGTACACCAATGCCCCCTGCTGTTCCCACCACCTAGAATGCTGTTCCACTCACACCTCCCCTGACCCTTCTCCATCCCGTAAATCTCAGCTTGGCCATCTCTGCCTCCTACAGCTGCTTGGGCATCCCCCGTTACAACTACAATCGCACTGTGTCTAACCAGCCAGTTATCCGTCTCCCCGAGGTCCCCAGCACCTGGCACATAGTTGGCCACTCCATGAATATCTATTTCCAGCCTCTCTCAACTCCGTTCCCTTGAGCTGCTGCTCAGTGCTTGTTCCAGAACCTCACTGTCCGCGTCCGTGCAGCATTATCGTGTGCTTGCCTGTCTATGTGGGGGCAGGGGGCGACTGCTCCAACCCTTGGCACAGGCTGTACCCTCGGCCCAGAACGCTGGTTCTCCTGCTCTTTACCCGAACAAACTTCTATTCGTTCTTAGGTCTCATGCTTCTTGGAAGCCTTCCTTGACCCCCTCCCTTCCCTGCTCAAGCCAGCTCAGGGGCTCCTCTGGGTCCTCCTGCCTCCAGCCCCTGGGGTTCCCCCATCACAGCCCCGATGACCCTCAGTTGTAACTGCCTGGTTCCCTGGTGTCCATCTCTCCCACTCAAATGTCAGCTCCATGAGGGCAAGGATTTTTCTCTGCCTTATTCACGGCTGTGTCCCCAATGCCCGGCATAGGGCTTTGCATATAATAGGTGCTCAATAAGAGAATGAATGATACCTCCCTGTCCCCTAGTGCCTACTACGTCCACCGTCAGTGTGGTGTGAGAAGCCAGCCTGACGGCAGGAGGATCAATGTCTCAGCTTCCCCACCTGAGTGAGGGGTGCTGGGGGCAGGTAGAGGAAAGCTGACTGGGCACCCACTGCCCCCTGGTGCCGATGCCAGGAATGGCAGGATCAGCCAGCTCAGGACCGCGCCCTGCCCTCAGCCCTCCTGCCCACAGGCAGGGAACCCTCCTGCCACAGGGAGAGGTAAGTGGGGTGAGGGTAGTGCGCAGGTAAGGTCGGGTGGTGGGAGCAGGATGCAAAGGCCATCTGTTCAACAGGCATCTTCTGAGCACCTGCTGTGTGTAAGCTCCAACTAACCCCACCCCCCCCACGGGGGCGGGGTGGTCTCATCACCCCAGGTCATCAACCTATGGGGGCAGGAAACTGAGGCTGAGGGAAGCAGCCACCCACCTCAAAGCACACATTTGAGTCGTAAAACACGAAACTGGGTCTGTTGCGTTTAGGGAAATCTCTCCCCTGGATCGTCAGATGATTTTGGCAACTTGGTGAATCACTTGATAAACGAATGAGGAATGAATGAATGAGTAGGTGTCTTGAGGTAGGTGGTGAACTCAGAGCAGGAATGGCCACAGGCAGGACTTAGCATCCAAAGAGACCCGAATTCCTGTCCCAGCTTGGCCACAGCCAGGCTGGGTGACCTGGGGCCTCTCTGGCCCTCTGTCTCTTCATCTCTGAAATGAGTTGTTACCCTCAGAGCTGGCCCTATGGGGCTGTGATTGGGGAACCATGAAGTGTTGTCAGGAGAGCACAGAACCTGGGTGACGCCGCCTTGTCAGGCTGTTTTTCCTGCTGCTTCCGGAGCTGGGAAGGAAGCTGGAAGCCGACTCACAGGCTCCTGGCCTGCCTTTGGAAGTTAAAGTCACAAAGACAAAGGCTGGGCCCAGAGAGGCCAGAGGGGCAGAGTGCAGTCTTCCTGTTTTTCTTTGAACAGATGGCCGAGCCGCCGGATGCTTGTCTGTCTGGATGCTTGTCCATCATCCCTGCAAATCACTCCTGTCCCTCTTAGTGACACCGCTGTGAAGTTTGCTCACCTTCCGGGTGCTCTTACCACATCCCAAGATCTGGGGGGTTTTCACCAGGGTCCCCAGACACCCAAGGGGTTTGCAAGCAGAATTTAGGAGCTCTTCCTTAGAAGGAAAAACTTGCATCACTCACGCTCCCCCTGCTTCTACTGATGACAGTCATTGGAGGTGCCCTGGGCCATCTTATTTAATGTATTAAGAAAGATGCCCACATTCCATCACAATTAAAACAGATTTTGGTAACAGTATCGAATGTAATGGGTTTCTAATGGGTTTCCTTCACCATCCTAGGTGTTTGATTTTATGAACTTACAAACTTCCGCTAATAAGGGCCCACGGCACAAAAAGGTGCCCCTGCAAATAAGAGAAATTTTTCAACATGCCTGTCCTCTGCTCAAAGCCTGCTCTGGCTCCCCATTGCCCCCGGAGGGAGCCATGCTCCTCCCTATGGCCTATAGACCCCCTCCCCTTTCCCACTTCATTCCTTCATCCATTCATTTGCTCCAGCAGCATTGCCAGGCCTGGGGGACTTCTGGAAGGAGGTGATGTCAGCTGGAAGGGATGTCAAGTGGGTGTTGGCCAGACTGAGTTAGGGAGGGAGGGGACCAGCAAAGCAGGGACTGAGGGGAGAAGTAGAAGTCACCTGTGTGGAGGGCAAGGGGGAGAGGGTGGTGGGTTTCCAAGGCCTCCCAGTGGGAGCCTGGGCATAGCCCTTTGGGCAGTGGGGAGCTACGGAGGGGCGCAGAGCATGGCAGGGACACCCTGGGGTTTATTTCAGGAAGAGCCAACTCTCCCGTCCATCACTGGCCCAGGTGTCTTTAAGTAAATGTCAAATGGAGGACAAATCGGCTGGGTATTTCAAAACTACAAACCTGCGAACCCTTAGACTCAGCAAGTCCCTTTCTAGAAATCCAGTCTTTACATGGAAAATGATGAAGACATTCGTGACAAACAGGGTTGACCGAACAGCCAAGGGTGGAAATAACGACCCACAAGGGGCTGGCTTCATTGCCCATGCGTAGCGGAATACTGCACAGCTGTGCAAAGAGGAAGAATTCTCTTTCAATAAAAGAAACAATGAGGACGGCATCTATGCAGTGCATGGAATGGCCTGGAATGAGAAAAGCAAGGTGCAGATCAGGGTGTATAGAAAGCCACGTTTGGTGTCAAATATTAAGGAAAAATGTATATATCCATCTTTACTTGATTTTCTAGATATTCTCTTCAAAAAATTCCAAGAAACAGCTGGGGCCGGGGTAGAGGGCAGGAAAGACACTTTCCTTTTTTTAAACTAATAGACTTATTTATTTATTTATTTATTTATTGGGGGGGGAGGGGCAGAGGGAGAGGGTGAGAGAGACTCACGCAGGCTCCAGCCCAGCGTAGAGCCCTACACGGGGCTCGATAATGACCTCAACCGTTTAACCGACTGAGCCACTCAGGCGCCTCAATAGATTTTATTTTTAAAATTGGTTTCAAGGGCGCCTGGGTGGCTCAGTTGGTTGGGCGACTGCCTTCGGCTCAGGTCGTGGTCCTGGAGTCTCGGGATCAAGTCCCCCTTCGGGCTCCCTGCTCGGTGGTGAGCCGGCTTCTCCCTCTGACCCTCCTCCCTCTCATGCTTTCTCTCATTCTCACTCTCTCAAAAAAATAAATAAATAAAATCTTAAAAAAAATAAAAAACAAAAGCGGTTTCAGTTCGCAGAAAACTGAGCGGATAGTACAGTTTCCGTATATTCCCCGCGCCCCATCTAGTTTCCTCTATTACTAACATCTCGCTTTAGTGACGGACGTTTCTTATAACCGGTAGGTCGTTATTCACTGAAGTCGGTAGTCCCCATGAGGACACACCCTGTGTGTTGTACAATCTCTGGGTCTGGATTGACAGAATGACACGTATCCACCATAACAGTATCATACGGAATGGTTCCACTGCCCTGAAAATCCTCTGTGCTCTGCAGCTCATCCCTCCCCACCCCCGCAATCACTGATCTTTTTAGCGTCTCCATAGTTTTGCCTTTTCCAGAATGTCACATGGCTGGAATCATAGAATACATGGTCTTTTCAGTCTGGCTTCTTCCACTTAGTCACATGCATTTAAGCCTCCTCCCTGTCTTTTTGTGGTTTGAGACCTCATTTCTTTTTCTTGCTAAATAATATTCCGGGGAGGTTATCAGAAAAAAAAAAAAATTCCAGGGAGGGACAATTTTGCATCATATCCATCATTATTCCAACTGCAGGATGGGCTCATATTCTCGATCCCTTTAGTAGTTGGGGACACTGAGGCTGAGTGAGCTGTCCCAAGTCCCCAGAGCCCTCAGGCTGTCTGGTTTTCCCTGGACTGGCCCCTAAAGGACTTTTTCTCCGCCCTAATTTCCTGTGCCATCTCTTCCACTATCGAAGCACAAGTGTGAGTCCCCTGTGGGGGACTCGTCCCCCTAGGACGAACTCTGCAGGAACTTTCTCCCTGACTGCCAGGGCTCCGGGGGACATCTCGCCTCTGTGACATGGGACCTCCGAGATGCATGCACCAGATGACACAACCAGGGCTCTGAGAGGTTCTGGCGACCCAGCTGACAAGTGGGAGACAATGGGTTTGAACCCAGAGCCCCCTCTTGCACCCAAACCTTGCTCCCCTACCTCATTAGCACATTTCCTCCTTAGCACAACCTCTTGAACAATGTTGGTGGCAATGACTCCGACAAAGCTCCGTCTTCTAGATGGACCAGATTGTCTCAGCCCAGACTTTTCCTTTATCTTTGAAAAACAGCTGTGCCAAGAAAAGGAGGTTAGACGCTCACACGCTCGGGTTCGAATCCTGCACTCCCACTCGGCGCCAGCCTTAAGAGACTTTTGTTTCATGCTTATGAGAACAACTAAACTAAGAATACCAACAATACCTGGGGCACCTGGGTGGCTCAGTCGTTAAGCGTCTGCCTTCGGCTCAGGTCATGATCCCAGGGTCCTGGGATCAAGCCCCGCATCGGGCTCCCTGCTCTGCGGGAAGCCTGCTTCTCCCTCTCCCACTCCCCCTGCTTGTGTTCCTGCTCTCGCTGTGTCTGTCTCTGTCAAATAAATAAATAAAATCTTAAAAAAAAAAAACTTTAAAAATACCAACAATACCAAATGCTGACAAGGATGCAGAGAAACTGGACGTCTCAGACTCTGCTGGTGACGACGCCAAATGGTGCAGCCATTCTGGAAAAGTCTGGTAGCTCTTAAACCATGAACCATGCTGCCACTATATGACCCAACAATCCCACTGCCACATATTTAAATTTAGAGGCACCTGGCTGGCTCAGTCGGTCAAGCATCCAGCTCTTGGTTTCAGCTCAAGTCATGATCTCAGGGTATGGGATCAAGCCCTGCATCGGGCTCCGAGCTCAGCATGGAGTCTGCTTGAGAGTCTCTCCCTCTTCCTCTCATCTCCCGCTCTGCCCCTCTCCCCACTCTCTCTCTCTCTTTCTCTCTCAAATAAATGAATTAAATCTTTAAAAAATATTTAAAAAGTAAAGGGTGCCTGGGTGGCTCAGTTGGTTAGGCGACTGCCTTCGGCTCAGGTCATGATCCTGGAGTCCCGGGATCGAGTCCCGCATCGGGCTCCCTGCTCGGCGGGGAGTCTGCTTCTCCCTCTGACCCTCCTCCCTCTCGTGCTCTCTGTCTCTCATTCTCTCTGTCTCAAATAAATAAATAAAATCTTTAAAAAAAAAAACTTTAAAAATACCAACAATACCAAATGCTGACAAGGATGCAGAGAAACGACGTCTCAGACTCTGCTGGTGACGATGCCAAATGGTGCAGCCATTCTGGAAAAGTCTGGTAGCTCTTAAAACATGAACCATGCTGCCACTATATGACCCAACAATCCCACTGCCACATATTTAAATTTAGAGGCACCTGGCTGGCTCAGTCGGTCAAGCATCCAGCTCTTGGTTTCAGCTCAAGTCACGATCTCAGGGTATGGGATCAAGCCCTGCATCGGGCTCCGAGCTCAGCATGGAGTCTGCTTGAGAGTCTCTCCCTCTTCCTCTCACCTCCCGCTCTGCCCCTCTCCTCACTCTCTCTCTCTCAAATAAATTAATTAAATCTTTAAAAAATATTTAAAAAGTAAAAAATAAAAATGAAAATTTGGGGAGCGCCTGGCTGGCTCTGTAAGTGGAGCACATGATTCTTGATCTTGGGGTTGTGGGTTCGAGCCCCATGTTGGGTGTAGATGACTTAAAAATAAAATCTTTAAAAATAATAAAATACAAGTGAAAATTTATGCTCACATAAAAACCTGTACATGATTATTTATAGAAGCTTTATTCATGATTACCAATAGCTGGCAACAACCCAATTGTTCTTCAATGGTTGAATGTGGAACAAACTGGCATCCGTGGGTACAATGGAATATTCTTCAGTAACAAAAAGGAACAAACTATTGATAGAGGCCACCAAGCTTTAGGCTCAAATGCTTTATGCTGCTCAGTGAAGGAGGCCAGACTCAAAAAGCTACATATTGTATGAGTCCATGTATAGAACAATCTCAGAAAGATAGAACTCTAGTGTGGGAGAGCCGATCAGCGTTGGGCTGGGGATGGGGGGAGGGGCTGACACAAAGGGGCAGCGGGAGGGAGTTTAGGGGTGTTGTGGAGTTTTGAGCCCACCAGCAGGACAGCAGATGATGACAACCCAGTAATCAGGCCATCATGGGGACTCCTGGGCACTGGGGGAGCCCTGAGGCCATGCCTGACCCAGCCAGAGGGCATCTCAGAGGAGCGGGCATTGAAGCTGAGACCTAAAAGCTGTGTTGGCAGCAGGCAGGTGAACAGCCTTGCAGGCAGTGGGAACAGAATGAGCAGAAGCCCAGTGGAGAGACACTCAGGAAACCAGGGCATTTATCTGACTGGAGTACACGGGGTGTTTTTTGTTTGGTTTTTGGTTTGGATTCATCCACTTTTGAGATGAAAACCGGGAACTCGGCAGCGGATGGCAGGATTGACTTGGGATCCCATGCAGGCAGCTCCAGGCCAGGTTCAGCCCTGTGCTGTGAACTTAGCCCAGCATCATTCTCTCACTGGTCTGGCATGCCCATTTTGCAGACCAGGAAACCGAGGCTTAGAGAAGAGTCCCTTTACTACTTGATGTGACCGTGAGGACAACGTTTGCACAGGATTAAGCACTCAGGCCTGGGTTTGATGAGCACATAAAAAGGGTGGGGAAATCAGGGAAGACTGCCTGTGGAGGTGACACTGAAGGCTGAGGGATGAATAGGAGCATGGTAGACGTGGACCTTGCTTTTGAGATCCTAGCAAACACTACTCCAACATCTAGATGCCTTTGTTGGAGAGTTTTCTCTGGAGGCTGCACAGAACCAGGGAGAAGTGTCTAAGAATTAACTCCCCCTGGGAGTAGCCTTCAGCCAATGGGGGTGGAAGATAAACACCCCAGCTCCCTTGCCTGCTTAAAGAGGTAATTAAGTTAAAAGAAGGTCACATTAAGACAAAACCATCTGAGGGTACAAAAGATGGCATGGGTGGAGAATTTTGGGCAACTGGGATGAATGGGCCCGCATCAGCCGGGCAGAGAGGAGACAGGGTCCTCTGCCGGTTGGGGCCAGAGCTCAGAAGCCACAGAAGCCACAGGGTTTGGCCCCAAAAACCCATGAGGAGAAGTTTCCGATGTGGGAGGGGAGATCTCACCACAGGAACCTCCTCTGCGGTTTCAGGCCACAAAGTAAGGTCGCAGCCCATTTCTTCTCGGCCACAAAATAAATGGTTACTAGGTCAGGGCTGGGCTGGCCCGATCTCAGCCATTTGGGCTGAGCTGCAGGCACTAAGCGCCTTGGGGCGTCTCCTCCTTCGTGGGTTTTTCTCATTTATTCCCACAGATGGACAGCTAGCTGACCTTGGCCGTCTTCAGCCTGCAGCCTCTCCTCACCTCCAGCTCAGAAGCAAAACCTTTTAAAAATAACTTGATTGAGGGGCGCCTGGGTGGCTTAGTTGGTTAAGCGTCTGCCTTTGGCTCAGGTCATGACCTCAGGGTCCTGGGATCGAGCCCCATGCCGGGCTCCCCCGTGCTCAGTGGGGATCTGCTTCTCCCTCTCCATCGGCCCCTCCCCACTGCTCGTGTTCTCTCTCTCAAAGAAATAAATAAAATCTTTTTAAAAATAGCCTTATTGAGATATAATTCACATACCATAAATGTCCATTTAAAGTGTACCATTCAGTGGTTTTTCATATATTCACAGATGCATGCAATCTTTGTCGTAGTCAATTGGCAAACATTTTCATGTTTGGAAAAATGCCCTGCACCCATTAGCTGTCATTCCCCTGTCCCCTATCCCCTGAGCCCTAAGCAACCACTAGCCCACTATTCTGGACTTTTGTATGACTAGAATCATGTAATACATGGTCTGACTCCTTTCACTTAGTGTAATGTTTTCAAGACTCAACATCACTGTACATGTGTTAGAGCTTCATTCCTTATTGTGGCTAAATCATGTTCCATCATATTTATCTACCACAATTTGTTTATTCGCTCATCCATGGAGGGACATTTGGGCTGTTTCCACCTTTTTATTTTTTTAAGATTTATTTATTAATTTATTTATTTGAGAGAGAGTTCGCGAGAGTGGAGGTGGGGGTGGGTGGGGGAGGAGCAGAGGGGGAGAATTTCAAGCAGACTCTCTGCTGAGCTCAGAGCCCAATGTGGGGCTCCATCTCATGACCCTGATACCATGACCAGAGCCAAAATCAAGAGTCGGACGCTTAACCCACTGAGCCACCCAGGCGCCCCTGGATTGTTTCCACCTTTGGCGATTATGAACAATGCTGCTCTGAATATTCAAGTACAAGTATTTGTGTGGATGTATGTTTCCATTTCTCTTGGGTGCATATCCAGATGGGTCCTATGGTATTTCTATGCTTAACCCTTTGAGGAACCACAGGACTGTTTTTCCCAGGGGCTGCCCCCTGCTACACTCCCGCCAGCAGTGAATGCAGGAATTTCTCCACACCCTCGTGTGAAAACACTTCTTGAACTCACTTTGCAGGTAAGACTCAGGTATCCTGAGGCCAAGCAATGGATCAGGGTCCCACAGCCAGCAAGGGGCAGAACCAGGGTAGGCACCAGCCTGCAAACACAAGGGTTTTTTCACTCCATGGATGCTCGAATAAACAGTCATTGGGTCTTTTTTGAGCTCCTACTGTGTACCAAGCACTGAACAAAGCAGACAGGAAAACTTGTGATTGTGGGTGGGGCATGGAGAGGACCCAGATTGGTCAAAATAATAAGTTATAAAGCTTAATGTAAGGTAGAAAAATCTGGAGGAATATGTGGGACATATTAACAGGGACTCTTACTAGGTTGCGATCAGTTTTTACAACATCTGGATGTTTTTACACTAAGCATGGTGACTTTTAATGCTCTTTTAAAATCGTGGTAAAATATATATAAAATAAAACTGGCCATTATGGGCGCCTGGGTGGCTCAGTTGGTTGGGCGACTGCCTTCGGCTCAGGTCATGATCCTGGAGTCCCGGGATCGAGTCCTGCATCGGGCTCCCTGCTCGGCAGGGAGCCTGCTTCTCCCTCTGACCCTCCCCACTCTCATGTGCTCTCTCTCTCATTCTCTCTCTGTCAAATAAATAAATAAAATCTTAAAAAAAAAATAAAACTGGCCATTTTAACTAATTTTAAGTGTGTGATTCAGCGGCGTTAAACATGTTCACAATGCCGTGCCACCACACCCCTATTTCCAAAATTTTTCATTGCCCTAAGCAGAAGTTCTGCTCCCCTGTAGCAGTGACTTCCCATTCTCTGTACTCCCCCCTACCCCGTAAACTCTATTCTATCCCCGTCTCTGTAAACCTGCCTCTTCTAGGTATTTCATATCAGTGACATCATAGCACAGCCTATTTCGTGATGAAAAATGGCCAGACTTCATTTTGTTTTTAAAATTCTTTTTCGGGCGCCTGGGTGGCTCAGTTGGTTGAGCGATTGCCTTCAGCTCAGGTCGTGATCCCAGGGTCCTGGGATCGAGTCCCGCGTCGGGCTCCCGGCTCAGTGGGAAGCCTGCTTCTCCCTCTCCCACTCCCCCTGCTTGTGTTCCTGCTCTCGCTGTCTCTGTCTCTGTCAAATAAAAATAAATAAAATCTTTGAAAAGAAAAAAAAATTTTTTTTTCTTTTTTAGAGAGAGAGTGCAAGCAAGCGGGGGAGGGGGAAAGGGAGAGGGAGAGAGAGAATCCCAAGCAGGTTCCACACTCAGCAGCATGGTGCCTGATGTGGGGCTCGATCCCTGGACCCCGAGATCATGACCTGAGCTGAGACCAAGAGTAGGACGCTTAACCGACTGAGCCACCCGGGCGCCCCTTCATTTTGTTTTTTAATAAGAGAAGCTGGGCATTGGTGCCAATTGCTACATCTGCCCACATTAAACACATAAAGGTGTCAGGTGGGGGCGCCTGGGTGGCTCAGTTGGTTATGCGTCTGCCTTCGGCTCAGGTCATGATCCCAGGGTCCTGGGATCAAGCCCCACATCTGGCTCCCTGCTCAGCGGGAAGCCTGCTTCTCCCTCTCCCTCTGCCCCTGCCCCTGCTTGTGCTCTCTCTCTCCCAAATACATAAATAAAATCTAACAACAAAAAAAAAAGTTGTCAGGTGATGCCTTGACTGTCTTCATGTGTTAGAAGGGCCGAGGATGAAGGTCAGAGGCCACCCCTGGCAGACTCCAGAAGCCAGGCCCAGGAGGAGGAGACAGCAATGCAGATAAAAGGCCAGACTTCCAAATGGGACAGCTGCAGGGTCTGAGTCCCCTTTGGCTCATGGACACCTGAGCACTTCCAGGCCCAAGGAATAAGGGGCTCACACTGGGGTCCACCAATAATGGACCAGGTTGCTTTGTCAGGTAGTGAGATCCCCCTCATCCCAGATCCAATGTTGTAATTGTCTGTTTACACATCTGGGTCCCTCGAGTATCTGAGTTTGTGATGGGAGGGACAGCGACTGTTTTGTTTGGTACAGCGGTTGGTATCCACTGGGCGCTCAATGGATGCTCATTGAATGAAAAGTTGCATGCATTAGTGAACAGGCAGATGCCACCCACACAAAGAAGCCCTGGATTCGGACTCAGAAGGCAGCATTCAAATCTCAGTAGTGTGACCTGAACACAAGGCTTCCCCCATCATGCCCCCAGATTGTTGACTGTAAAATGGGAAGAACAAGAGCTCCTACCTCCAGAGACGGAAGAGGAGATCCCAGACTGTTAAACACTGGCGCAGGGTAAGGGCGCCAAGAAACAGACACACCAACTCTCTTGGATCTTTTAAGAGAGAACAACAGAAAAACAGTTGGCATGCAGCCTGCAGAGGGAATTCCAACACTGGGTGGGATTGTTTTCCAGGATCCCTGAGATCATGGAGAAGTTTCGGGCCAGAGCTGTTTTTGTTTGTTTGTTTGTTTGTTTTGTGTTTGTTTCTGAACATTCTCTCTCATTCCTGTGGTCAAAGATGAGGTCGTGGTTTCCGATATCACGAAATCCCCACCAGACTCAGCAAGGAGCATCAGCTGAGATGGCAAGAAAACCCTTTCAAGCATGCAGAGGTCCTGGTTAAGACAGCACCTGTCATTCAGCCGGGGCACATGTCCTTGGGTCCTCTGGGTTCTCCTTTTACAATCACAGCATCCCTCCATTTTCTTAAAAACAGTTTTTTCCTGGGGCACCTGGGTGGTGCAGTCAGTCAAGTGACCAACTCTTGGTTTTGGCTCAGGTCTTGATCTCAGGGTTGTGGGGTTGAGCCCCAAGTTGCTCAAAAGCTCACCAACGCTGGTGTTTTTATGGCTTTCATTCTGGTCATTTTTCTCTACAGAATAGGTATCTGCTCTTTTTCAAAAGTTATGATTGTTCTGAAAACCCAGCTTGGAATCTGCTGTGTTGGGATAGTTTTTCCACACCATTGAATTTCCAAGGCTGTGATGGATTCTATATTTTAACATAAGAAAGACTATGTATATATACTCATGGGCAGAGAGCTGGACAGCTGTCCTGCAACCAAAACATCTATGTGGTGGGGCGCCTGGGTGGCTCAGTCGGTTAAGCGTCTGCCTTCGGCTCAGGTCATGATCCCGGGGTCCTGATCGAGCCCCGCATCAGGCTCCTTGCTCTGCGGGAAGCCTGCTTCTCCCTCTCCCTCTGCTGTTCCCCGTGCTTGTGTTCCCTCTCTCTCTCTCTGTCAAATAAATAAATAAAATCTTTAAAAAAAAAAATCTATGTGGTGATTAAGATTGAGACCCTGGGATCAAAGTCTGAGTTTCACCATCTTCTATCTGTGATGTCGGCCAGGTGTTTTAACTTTCATGCCTCAGTTTATCCACCTGTAAAATGGGGATTTATTATTTCATTTATCTCAAAACAACCCTGGGCCCCCCAGTGAATAAATAGCAGAGAAGAGATTTCCATGTCCTTCTTAAAAGATTTTATTTATTTATTTGAGCGAGAGAGCAAGCACTAGCGGGGGGAGGGGCAGAGGGAGAAGGAGAAGCAGACTCCCCGCTGAGCATGGGGCCCCACATGAGGCTGGATCCCAGGACCCTGGGATCATGATGGGGGGCAGCAGGGGGAGAGAATCTCAAGCAGACTCTCTGCTAAGCACGGAGTCCAACACGGGGCTCCATCTCCTGACCCTGATACCTGACAGGAGCCAAAATCAAGAGTCGGATGCTTAATCGACTGAGCCACCCAGGTACCCTGAGATTTCCATGTTCTTAAGGAACAAACCACACTGCCTTCCCAGCAAGTTATAAAAATCACACCTATGGCACTATATTTTTTATGTAAAGTTACAAAACATGCTTGCAGTGTTGTTTGCTTTGTCGTGATTCATTTGTCGCATTTAGCAGGCATATGTGTTTTACGTAGTTTTCTGCATTTGTGTTCTATTTCCTCATTTTAAAAAAGACTTAAAAAATAAATGTCAGATTGTGCAAATGAGTTTGGAGCAAAAAACAGATGCCACCACCAGTGTTTTCTTTTTTAAAAAATATTGTTTATGTATGTATTTATTTATTTATTTTGGGGGATAGGAGCAGAGGGAGAAGGAGAGAGAGAATCCCAAGCAGACTCCCTGCTGAGCATGGATCCAGGTGCAGGGCTCGATCTCACGACCCATGAGATCATGAACCAAGCCAAAATCACGAGTGAGACACTTAACTGACTGAGCTACCCTGGCACCCCTTCTTTTTTTTTTTTTAATTAATAGAGTTTTTTTTTTTAAGTTTTAGGCTTGAAGAATTGAATGTAAAGTACAGAGAGTTACCATATATCTCCTCTCCCTTCCACCTACAGCTTGCCCTATTATTAACATCTTGCATTTGTGATCAATTTGTTACAACTGATAGACCAATATTGATAAATGAAGGTAAAACGATGTCCCTGTGAATGGACCCTGATCCAACATGACTGGTGTCTTTATCAGAATGATTAAGAGGAGCCCGTGAATGGTTCAGTTGATTAGGTGTCTCACTTCGGTTCAGGTGATGATCTCAGGGTCTTGGGATCATGCCCCAAGTCCTGCTCTCCGCTCAGCAGGGAGTCTCCTGGTCCCTCTCCCTCTAACCCTCCCCCCACTCATGCTCTCTCCTTCTCTCTCAAATAAATAAATAAAATCTTAAAAACAACCCACCACACATCTTCTAAAATATAAGGAAGGAGACCAGGCAGGGGAGAAATGAATTAGGACTATCTTAACACACCCTAAGCTCTATTATTAGGCAAATATTGGAGTAGTTCTCCTATTTCTACAATAATATTTAAAAGTTTTCCTAATGGCTCTGTAGCTTCCCTTCAAGAGCGGCTTTTCACTGTTTTCTAGAACCTCTGAACTATTACTGATAGATTGCACGAGTTTTCTCTATTTTTGGGGGGGGGCAAATATCTGACATTTTTTTTTTTTAAGATTTTATTTATTTATTTGAGAGTGAGAGAGCATGAGAGGGGGAGGGTCAGAGGGAGAAGCAGGCTCCCCGCCGAGCAGGGAGCTCGATGCGGGACTCGATCCCGGGACTCCGGGATCATGACCTGAGCTGAAGGCAGTCGCTCAACCAACTGAGCCACCCAGGCGCCCCAAATATCTGACATTTTTAATTCGCCAGATGCCTGCACAATTCTATTTCTTCGCACCGATTCAGTCGGTGTGGGTTAGGGGGACTTGGAGGCTGCGTCACGGACCCACTCCATTTCCTCCCACTGACGGTCAGAGCGGCCGTCCCGGGCACCGAGGCTCAGTTGGCCTTGGCTGGCTGGGAAACTCGAATAGAGGCCCACGTAGGGCCGCGCTTCCACTGATGGCCGCCAGGGGGTGCGAGAGGCCGAGACCGTGCCTGGTCCCCGCAGAGAAGCCGGGACGGGGGCGGGGCTGCCGCGGGGCGGGGCTGCTGCGGGGGCGGGGCTTGGAGGAGGTACCTCACGCCTCAGTCAAAGGGTCCTGAGTTCCTCTGGCCATCATGGGGTGTGCTCTCCTTCAGCCTCCACTGGGCCTCCCATCCTCCCCGCCCTTGTTTGCCTTCATTTTCCCGCCCTCTTTGAGCCACACTTCCCCCGTCCTCCCTTGCGCCAACACTCTCCTGTCCACCTTTGCCCACATTTTCACACCCTCATTGGCATCCCTGCATTTTCCCATGCTCCCTTGCACCCCCATTTTCTCACCCTCCTGTGCTTCCCCATTGTGAGGCCCTCTGCCCCTGGCTCTTAGGCTCCTTACTTCAAATGACCTTTTGGAGAAAGTCATGGAAGGATACACTCCTGGATGTGAATGTGACCCGCAGTCCAGGGAGTAGATGGTCACTCCTATGTGAACATTTTTAGTTCCACATGTTTCAAGAAGCAATTTGACAAACATTCCTTAAATTAATTCAAATGTGTGTGTGGGGGGGGGTCTCTATGCCCTCGTGCACAATTTTTGCTCTGAAATGCCTGCTATGCCCGTCAAGCCTGCTGATCAGTGGCACATGGGCTCAAGGAAAATTCCTTCACCTGCTATGGCTGAGCAGACCTCAGAGGGAGAAAGAAAAGGTTTTGGTGGGAGTGGGAGTGGGGCTGGAGTGGGGAGGGTGGAGGGCTGTCAGAGGTTCCCACCTTCACGTCACTCTTGGAGCTTCAAAGCCCAGCCTCGACCTTGCTTCCTGTGTCACCCTGGGCAGTTACCTTGGCCTCTGAGCCCTGTGAGAAGGATGAGGATGAGTCAAATGAGCTAATGTGGAGGCAGAGGCTTGGGGGACCTGATGGCTTGTAGCTAGATCCTGCTTCCTGGAGCTTCTTCATTCATTCATTCCACATCAGTTTCTTGAGCACCTACTGTGTGCCAGGCTTTGGGAACAGGACGAGGACAGCCCAGGACCGTGCCCACTCGGAGCTCCCAGTCTAGCAGGGCCAGAGCGGTCAGTGCTGAACACTATGCCCAGAAGGCCCAGGTGTCATCTAGGGGTGTACCAGGGCAGGACATCATGCCTTCTCTCCATCCCTGGTGCAGCCTATTTGGAGGATGAGGAGCCAGCAGGGGTAGCTCGGGGCACCTGCTTCCTGGGCATGGGGAGCCTTGCTCCGGCATCCGATTGTGATGTGATGGAGGCTTATGATTGAGGAGGGGTGGCTGCTGGGGCCCCTCCCTGGCAGATATCAGACAGCCAGGAGAGAGAGGGGCAAGTCAGCCTTGGTGCCCCCGACCCTAGACCTATACCATCTGGGGAAACAGTAGCCCTGAAGTTTATTTAGGAAGATGCTGACTAAAACGTCCAGAGCACCCAGTCCGGCTGACATGGATGAAATGCACACTCCGTATTCTTCCCTGAAGAGACTGTTATCTTTCTTCAATGGCTTCGTGGTTGGAAGTATGTCACCACCCAGGCCCTGGGGCTTTGCAGCCCTTCCTCCATAGCTGGCTCCCTCAAAGACAGAAATAAGTTGATCCAAATTCACTGGCATCCAGATCGGTCGTCCCCAGGGAAGCAGGAAGGATGTAGGGCAGACTGACGAGGAGGAGGACACATTGGGAACAGGTGTAGGCTCTATCGACTCAGAGTAGGTGAAATCAAACACAGAGGCTGTGATGGGGGGGCTGGGGAGGGGGGGGTTGGGGCCTGGGTTGGTGGCGGAAGAGCTTGACTCTAAGTCAAATCCTGCAGAACACTAAGTTGTTTGGGAAGGATAAAAGGGAGTGGTTATTTTTCTGGGTCCTTTAAATTCTTCAAAACACTTTTTTTTCTTACTATAAAAGTGACCCAAAATGTGCATCTTTAAGAAGCAATTGTTTTGGGGCGCCTGGGTGGCGCAGTCGGTTAAGCAGCCAACTCTTGGCTTTGGCTTGATCTCCAGGTGGTGAGATTGAGCGCCCCCCTCCCCCCGTTGGGCTCAGTGCAGAGTCTGCCTGGGATTCTCTTTCTCTCCCTCTGCCCCTCCCCCTCTCTCAAAATAAAATAAATCTCTTTTTTTTCTTTTTAAAAGATTTTATTGGGGGGCGCCTGGATGGCTCAGACTGTTAAGCGTCTGCCTTCAGCTCAGGTCATAATCCCAGCGTCCTGGGATCCAGCCCCGCATCGGGCTCCCTGCTCAGTGGGAAACCTTCTTCTCCCTCTCCCACTCCCCCTGTTTGTGCCCTCTCCCTCGCTGTCTCTCTATCAAATAAATAAATAAAATCTTTTAAAAAATAAAAATAAAAAAATAAGCAATTGTTTTGATAGCCGAATGACATTAAGAAAAGGTTGCCAGGAAAAAGAAGGATATTAAATATCACTCCTCATCTTGTTATCTGTGTTGTAACATTTTCATGGAAATTAAATGATACAGAACATTTAAAGAGCTTATACCTATCATGGGAACATTGCTCAATAAATACCATCCCCATTTTTATATCCTTCCAGATTTTCCTGTTTACCTTTTAAAAACAGCAAAACAAACATAGAAAAGCTATTGCTTTACAATCCACTTTCCCCCTTTTTAAAAATGTAACTTCCCCTCCTTTTGGATAGACTATTATTATTTTTTAAAGATTTTATTTATTTATTTGACGGAGAGAGACACAGCAAGAGAAGGAATACAAGCAGGGGGAGCAGGAGAGGGAGAAGCAGGCTTCCTGCTGAGCAGGGAGCCCGATGTGGGGCTTGATCCCAGGACCCTGGGATCGTGACCTGAGCCGAAAGCAGACGCTTAACTGACTGAGCCACCCAGGTGCCCCGGATAGACTTTATTTTTTAGAGCAGTTTTAGGTTCACAGCAAAGTTGAGCAGAAGGTACTGAGATTTCCCATATACCCCTGCTCCACACACACACAGCGTTCCTCATCAGAACATTCCCAGCGGAGCAGTATATTTGCTACAATTGATGAATTTACATGGACATTATCATCACCCAGAATGCATAGTTTACATTAGGGTTCACTCTTGGTGTTGTACATTCTATGGCTTTTGACAATGTATCCACCATTTTAGTATTATTATAGGGAGTAGTTTCACCGCCCTAAAAATCCCTGTGCTCCACCTGTCTTCTCTACCTCCCCACTAACCCCTGGCGACCACTGGTCCTTCTACTGTCTCCATAGTTTTGCCTTTTACAGGATGACATATACTTGGAATCATACACTGTGTAGCCTTTTCAAATTGGCTTCTTTCACTCAGCAATATGATTGCGAGTTTCCTTCATATCTTTTCATGGCTTAATGGCTCATTTTTTTTTAGTGCTAATCTTCCATTGAATGTCCCACAGTTTATCCATTCACCTGCTGAAGGCTATCTTGGTTGCTTTCAAGTTTTGGCAACTATGAGCTTCTAGAAACATCCATGTGCAGAAAACATTAGTTTTCAGCTCAGTTGTATAAATACCAAAGAACATGACTGCCATATCAATAAACATTCTCCTCCTACAATAAGGATCAGCCAACTACAGCCTTGTAAATAGATAGATAGATATTATTTATTTGTAAATAAAATATATTTGTTTATGAATTGCACATGGCTGCTTTTGAGCTACACTGACAGAGCTGAATTGTTTCAGCAGGGGCCTTATGGCCTAACAAAGCTCACAATATCTGGGGCTTTTCACATACACAAAAATTGCCAACCCTTGTCCTAGAGCATTATTTAAAAGAACTGTCTAGAGTCCCATTGCATGGCTGTCCCATGATTTACCTACCCAATCTGTATTATTGATTGCTTCAGGTAGTGTCATCCCTGAGCATTCTGATATTGAGGTATGTATGTGCATGTCTATTAGGATATCAGATATTAGGCTGAATAACTACAAATGTAATTTCTAGGTAAAGGGTTTTACTGTAAAACCTTTAAGATTTTAAATATGGGGGCGCCTGGGTGGCTCAGATGGTTAAGCATCTGCCTTCGGCTCAGGTCATGATCCCAGCGTCCTGGGATCGAGCCCCGCATCAGGCTTCCTGCTCAGCGGGGAACCTGCTTCTCCCTCTCCCTCTGCCTCTCTCCCTGCTCATGCTCTCTCTCTCTCTCTCTCTCTCTGTATCTCTGTGTCTCAAATGAATAAATAAAAAAATCTTAAAAAAAAAGATTTTAAATATGAATTGCAAAGTGTCCTTCTGCACACCGTCCCCCTCAAAAAAGCTTGTTGCCTGGCAACAATATGTGAGAATGTCTCTCCACATCCTCACTAACTCTGGGTATTAACATTTTTAATGTTTTTGCTGATTTTATTTGCCTTTGCTCTTCCCCTCCCACCCCCATTCCCACCCCCAGCGAGAGTTCTATTTGTATACAACTAACAGACTTTTTTTCCTGTCTGATTTCTGTCCTAAAGATGTCTGGTGTGATCCCCATTGGCCTGAGCATCTATGTCAAGTTCAGAGGGGCTGTCCTCATAAGGGTCCTTGGGCTGGCCTCTGCATATCTCCTTCACATTGGCTACCTGTGCCTGGCAATGGGCTGCATCACAGTGCTGCTCAGCTTTGCTGGGTGGTATAGAGCAACCAAAGAAAGCAGAGGTACTCTCTTGTTTGTAAGTTGGATCTGCATACATCCCCCAAAACTCCCACCCCACCACCATGTGAATCCTTCCTTGCACATTTTACAAACCCCTGCCATCAGCACCCCCTATTTTTCAGTGTTTATGGTGTCTCATATGATGGCATGAGATGCATCTATCTTTTCCTTTATGATATATCTCCGTTAGAACTCCTCTCCTACCAGGCCATACATTCTAGTCTCCTAGGTTTTCTTCCCATCATTTTAAGTTCTTGAGTTCTCACTTTTAGCTCTTTGGCTTTTGGCAGTTGGATTAGGTGTGTGTGGTGTGAGGTAGGGGTCAGTCCTCTTCTGCCTACACTAATTGCCATTATGCCTGGGTCTTTCCTGGGCACACTGCTCTGTTCCATCAGCCCATGTGTATGTTCCCACTAACACAATACAGTTGTTATCCTCATGTCTGCACAAGTACATGTTCGAGTACATGAGGTGGGAAAGTTTTAAGCATGATCATGCATACGGCATGTTGTAGATTTTACATGTCTTGCTCATTCTCACATAGCCTTGGCCAACTCCCCAAAGGCCAGCTCCCATCTTCCCCACTCCCATTTCCCTTAGAATCTTGTCTGAGTGGATTATCCCACCTTAGGTAAAATTTGTCTCCAGCATTTTTTGTTTTCCTTCCTTCACTGTGTTGTTGCAAAACTCTGGTTATTTCAATTTGGGGGTTTCAGGGAGATCCTTAGTAGGGTCATCTTTCAGAGCATAAACAATCTCCATTGTCAAAAAGCACCCCGCCCCCACCCTCCTCCTCCCTGAAACTCTATTATCTCGTTTTCTTTCTTGATTACTACATTCAGCAAATATTTATTGGACAGGTCCTGTTCCTGAAATAGTCCATTTTATTTTCAGTATGATGTATATGCTATTTTATTCATAGCTTAGCTTGGAGGAATCAAAGAGCCCACACACCCTACATCCAACCCATCAGCAAATCAGATTAACTTTACCCTTCGCGTCTGTCCCTCCAAAGCCTCTGAGACCTCACTCAGAAAAGCAAAATCGTTTTTTATGGTGTTGGGAGCCACAGAGGATTCTGAGCAGAGGAAGGATGTGCCTTGACTCGGGTGCTCACAAGCGCCCTCTCGTGGTCATTAGGGGAACAGAGGGTGGGGGACGAGGGCCTGACTGAGAGACCAGGGTGAAGGGACTGTGCTGGTCCAGGTGGGAGACAGTGGGGGCTGGGCCGGGTGAGGGTGTGGAGGGGGGGAGAAGTGGGCAGATTAGGGATAGATCCTGAAGATGGAACCTGTAGGACGTACGGACGCCTGGATATCTATCCTCCAGCCACCTCAGTCACCCAGAGGCAGGGAGGTAGTAATATTAATATTAATCCTCACAATCCGTTACATGAGCCACTTGTCTGGGGTCCCACAACCACTAATCCCTGCTCCCGTGTTTGTCCTTGTGGGTTCTGGGGTCCCTGGGTGTGTATCCACTGCGTTTTCCTGACTTTCCATATCAGGACTAGATAAGCCCAGCCATGGGCCAGTCTGGCAACTCAAAGCCTCAGTTAGCAAACAGATTTTAGTAATCATAATCAAATAGATGAAAGGAGAGCCAGGAGCTGACCTACTTTGCCCCCATCTGGCTTCCAGAAGCTCTCCAGAACTTACAGCACCCCTTGAGCTGGTCCCATGCCCACATTGTATCTATGGGGAAACTGAGGCCTCGACTGAGCAGCAGTTTCTCCTTGATGGGTGACTTCAAGACATCCCCTCTGCTTGCTGTCTTTCTCATCGTTTTCCATTGGGCTTGTGAATTTTGTCACAAGGCCAAGGGCTGTCTGTGGCATCTCAGCCACAGGGGCCAGCATAGGCCAGCAAACATAAGCCCCCCACCACTACCACCGACCCCGCAGCCACCGACCTATCACCCTGCGTCTTCCCTACAGCCCCCTCCCCCCATTTGCAAGAGTTCTCAGCCTGCTTCTCCTCCCCGCCTCCTGCCTCCGTTCTGTGTTCTGTCCTTCCCACCATCCCTCCTGATTCCCCACAGGCTCCTGCTGTCGAGGCACAGAGCCTTTACTGACCTGGAGGTCCCCTCACAGGTCTCCCTGGTGCCCAGAAAGTGCTGGGCTCCAGCTACTAGCTCCAAGAATACCTCCGTGCCAACATCCTGGATGACATGCAAGAACACGCCACGTGGAAGAAAGAAGCCCTACACCCCACCCAAGGCTGAGTTCTTTCTTTCTTTCTTTCTTTCTTTTTTAAAGATTTTATTTATTTATTTGAGAGAGAGAGAATGAGAGAGAGAGAACACCTGAGAGGGGATAGGGTCAGAGGACAAAGCAGACTCCCCGCAGAGCAGGAAGCCCGATGTGGGACTCGATCCCGGGACTCCAGGATCATGACCCGAGCCGAAGGCAGTCGCTTAACCAACTGAGCCACCCAGGCGCCCCGGCTGAGTTCTTTCAAACTGAAGAGGTCCCATGGCCCGGGGGTTGGAGGGATAGTCCCCACCCCTGCAGGGACACGGCTGAGCAGGCTCCCAGCCCCCTCCGACCCCTCTGTGTCTTCCAGTGTTTCCTGTCCGCGGTTATCATCCTCATCGCTGAAATCATAGTCACCGCAGTGGTCCTTGCCTTATTCCACATTGTAAGTACTATGCTGTTGCTCCCACTCCACATTAGATTAGAAAGAAATTGAAATCGTGAGAAGCGGGCGCCTGGGTGGCTCAGTCGGTTGAGCGACTGCCTTCGGCTCAGGTCATGATCCCAGGGTCCTGGAATTGAGCCCTGGTACAGGGCTCCCTGCTCAGTGGGGAGCCTGCTTCTCCCTCTGCCTGCCTGTGCAAGCTCTCTCTCTCAAATAGATAAAATCTTTTTTTTTTTAAGATTTTATTTATTTATTTGACAGAACATAAGTAGGTAGAGTGGTAGGCAGAGGGAGAGGGAGAAGCAGGCTCTCCGCCGAGCAGGGAGCCGAATGTGGGGCTCGATCCCAGGACCCCAGGATCATGACCCGAGCTGAAGGCAGCCGCTTAACGGACTGAGCCACCCAGGCGCCCCTATAAAATCTTTTTTTTGTTGTTAAAAAGGAGAGAGAGATTGGGACACAGGCATGAGCAGAGCAAAGACCCTAGGAGGACCCAGGGAGAAGATGACCATCTACAAGCAAAGGAGAGGCCTCAGAAGAAAACTCTTGTGCGGCCAAGCCCTTTGTCTTGGACTCCTAGGTGCCCGAACTGTAAGAAAATAAATTTCTGGGGGCGCCTGGGTGGCTCAGCCAGTTAAGCGTCTGCCTTCAGCTCAGATCATGATCCCAGGGTCCTGGGATGGAGCCCCACATCGGGCTCCCTGCTCTGCGGGGAGCCTGCTTCTCCTTCTCCCACTCCCCCTGCTTGTGTTCCCTCTCTCGCTGTGTCTCTCTCTGTCAAATAAATAAATAAAATCTTAAAAAAAAAAAAAAGAAATCGTGAGAAGCAACGCCCCTCCCCCCGGGAGCCGCCCACGCGGTGATACACCTGGCCCATGGGTCCCTGGGGCTGGAGATGGGGTCTCCAGAAATGGAGTGAAGAGCCAAAAACCTCTGCCGTCCCCTCGAAGGCCTCAAGAGACTTGCCGAGTTAATTTCATTCACCATCTCCCTTGCGTTTTTGGTGGTGAGGTGTTAAGAAGTAATGGGCAAAGCTGCAAAAGCTGTTGGGGTTTTGAAATGTGTCAGAGACAGAGGGCTATTTAGCCAAATCCGTCAAAATGACAAAGCATGGATGCTTTGACCCAGCTATCCCATCCCTAGGAATCATCCAAGGATTTGCTTGCTCGGGTGCAGAAGGACGTATAGTATACACCGAGGTGTGCAAAAGATTGTAAGCATCAGTAGGAGGGTGGTTCATTTATAATAATGCTCACCGTTTATTTGAGAGGGGATCCCAAGAGGGACCTGGAGGGGACAGGGGGAAAGGGCGACCCTGCAGGCAGCTGGGCTCAGTCCTGGGGGGGGGGTGCATCTGGGAGCAGGATCAAATGTGTGTCTGTTTTTCCACTCGAGGGGCAAGGGAGCTGCGATATTGATCCCCCTCCCATCAATATTGCTTGAGGGCTGCTCGCAGGGCACATGTGGGCTGAGATGCCACAGAGAGCCCTCGGTTGCTGGCAGTGGGAAGCCAGGCCAGTGGACACAGAAATGACAAATGCCACTGGGATGTGCGCCGGGCACCAAGAGCAACTGTTACTCTTGCTAACAACAGCCATATGCAGAACAATGAGAATAGTATAAAGCAGGGAGAAGAATAATGAGACTATGCTTTGCTTTGACACACATCGAATATCTCTTTTGGGACACAGGAAACAGTCACCGTCACCGTAGCGGAGTGGGAGGAACTTGGCTGGGAGAAAAAGGTGGGAGGGAGACTTTTCATGGTCTACCCCTTCTGTGCTTTGTGAATTTTGAACCGTGTGACTATTTCACCTCAGCCAGAAAACTTTTTTATTTAGACCTTGATTTAAAAAATAGAAAATGAAATTTGCCCCTTTTGTGCAGTGATTGATTCAGTTGCTAAAGATGATATTCAAATCTTTAATCGAGTTCCAGCCAAATCGGGGGTGTAGCAGGCATGTGGGCTATTCAAAAGAGCAGATGATTCAAGTTTGTGGTGGGTACAACCAGATGCACTGAGCTCGAGACCCACGCTCTTCCTATGTCCCTCTCGGGGGTGATGGCAGCCAGAAATTGTCCTCCTCCAGTGCAGATGCATAGCTGGCCGGGGGGTGGGGTGGGGGTAGGGGGGGTTGGGGAGGGGTACTGTCAAGGAAGTAAAAGAAAGCAGAAAGGAGGGCGCCTGGGTGGCTCAGTTGGTTAAGCAGTTAAGTGTCCGCCTTTGGCTCAGGTCATGATCTCAGTGTCCTGGGATCCAGCTCCATGTTAGGCTCTCTGCTCAGCAGGGAGTCTGCTGGTCCCTCTCCCTCTGCCTCTCCCCCCCACTCATTCTCTCTCTCTCTCAAATAAATAAATAAATAAATAAACTCTTAAAAAAAAGAAAGAAAGCAGAAGGGGCGCCCCACCTCCCTGCTCTGTCCCCAGGAAACCTCCCCATGTGGGGCACTTTGCTGTTTTGTGTGCCTGTCACTTCCAGTTTCATCTTTGAGGTTCAAGAAGTGGCCTTGGAACACATCTTCATGACCCCGAGGTTACGATGAGCCAGATGACTATTCCACAGAATGGGACTTGGTCATGGAGAAGGTGAGCTCCACATCCTGGGTGTGTTATTGTGGTAGAAGACACATAACATAAACTTGTCATCTTAACCATTTTTAAGAGTCCAGTTCACGGGTATTAAGTACATTCATGTGGTTATGCAACCATCGCCACCATCCATCACCTGCCACCACACCATTCTACTTCCTGTCCCTGGGAATGTCACTCCTCTAAGGATCTCACGGAAGTGGAATCCTACAATATTTGTCCTCTTGTGATTGGCTTATCTCACTGAACATAATGTCCTCCAGGTTGTAAGCATGGGTCAGAATCTCCTTTCTTTTTAATGTGGAATCATCTGTACATCATCATTGTACAGATACACCACGTTTGATTTATTCATTCCCCTATCGATGGACACTTTGGTTACTCCCTCCTTTTATCTCTTGTGAATAATGTTGCATGAACATGGGCATATGCGTATCTCTTCAAGTCTCTGTGTTTAGTTCTTTTAGGTATATATACGGAAATGAAATTGCTGGATCATCTGCTAATTCTTTTTTTTTTTTTTTAAGATTGTATTTGACAGAAACACAGTGAGAGAGGGAACACAAGCAGAGGGCAGTGGGAGAGGGAGAAGCAGGCTTCCCACAGAGCAGGGAGCCCGATGCGGGGCTCGATCCCAGGACCCTGCGATCATGACCCGAACCGAAGGCAGACGCTTAACGACTGAGCCACCCAGGCACCCCTCATCTGCTAATTCTATGTTTAATTTTTTTGAGGAATTTCCATCCTGTTTTCCACCACAGCTGAACCATTTCACATTCTCATCAGCAATGCACAAGGGTATTAGTTTCTCTACAACTTTGCCAACATTTGTTATTTTCTCTCTCTCTTTTTTTTTTTTTTAAGATTTTATTTATTTATTTGACAGAGAGAGAGACAGCGAGAGCAGGAACACAAGCAGGGGGAGAGGGAGAGGGAGAAGCAGGCTTCCCGCTGAGCAGGGAGCCCGATGTGGGACTCGATCCCAGGACCCTGGGATCATGACCTGAGCCGAAGGCAGATGCTTAACGACTGAGCCACCCAGGCACCCAATTTTCTCTCTTTCTTAAAAACTAATCCCCCGGGGTGGGAGGCGGTGGCCTTTACTTCTTGAGTCTTGGTGTTTAAGGAGCAGGACCAGCCTGCGTAAGTCACCGGAAGATCTTGGGGCAGGTAGTTTAGAAGGGCCCCTGAAACCAGGGCGGGTTTGGAAGGAAAAAGCATTGCCTGTTTCTAGGAGTGTTTCACATCTGAGTTTTGGGCGCAGGAACTGCTGTGGGGTCACGTGCAGGCTTGGGGGGCAGCACATGATGGGTAGGGGGCTTCCTGCCTCCCAGTTTTGGCTGCTGAGGCTTGACGTGGTAGAGAACATCTCTCATTCATTCATGCAGCCCTTCTGTTAATCCTTATTGAGCACCTACTGTGTGCTGGGCACTGTTCAGGGCTCTGGGGACACAGCAGTGCACAAAACAAGATCCTTGCCCTGTGTTACTGACGCTTAAGTGGGGACATGGACAAGAAACCGCTAAGTAAATATTAGTGTCAGATGTATGAATGCTATGAAGGGAAACAATGCAGGGTAAGGGCACAGAGAGTAAGGGTTTGTTTACTCGAAGGTGCTATTTGTCACCTATTGTCACCACACAATGGGATGATCTGTCCTAGCCCCTTTGGGGGGGTGTCATGTGATGAGTTCTGCCTAATGAGCTATGAGAAGTCATGCGTGTTATTTCTGGTCCAAATTATTTCATTGCCAGCACAGGGCTCTCAAGAGCACTCTTTCCTCCTGCCACGATAGTGGAACCACCCGGATGGTGGCTGCTCCATCAGCTTGAGTCCTTGAGTGATTTCAAGAAACAGAGTCCCCCTGCCAAGCTGTGAGGGGCATGTAGTGTGAGTGAGAAATGAACTGCTGAGTTTGAGGGGTCCTTTGTTATGCAGATCCCTGAACCCAGCCTGACTGATACAGGTGCTGTGCCTAACTTGGAAGGAGGGGTCAGGGCAGGCCTTCCCAAGGAGGGACATTTGAATAGACACCTGAATGAAGTGAGTGAGGGAAGCGTGCAGATATTTGAGGGAACAGCATTCCAGAAGGAGGGAACAGCCTGCAGAAAGGCCTTGAGGCTGGAGCCTGTGAAGTGTGTTTGAGGAACAGTGAGGGGACCAGTGTGGCTGGAGCTGAGTGAATAAGAGGAAGAATGGGGGCAGATGAGGGCCCAGGGGTGACTGGGCAGATCATGCCAGGCTTTGGGGGCCGTGGTGAGGCGTTCAGCTTTTACCCCAAGTAAGATGAGAGCCACGGAGGGTTCTGAGCCACGATGGACTGGAGTAAGGGAGGCATTCAGCACAAGCCCCAGAATAGCATGACTGCTCTAGACAGTAGCCATGGTGACCGTGATTTCTTTTTTTTTTTTTAATTTTTTAATTTTTAATTTTTTTATTTTTTTTAAGTTTTTTTTTTTTTTAAAGATTTTATTTATTTATTTGAGAGAGAGAATGAGATAGAGAGCATGAGAGGGGGGAGGGTCAGAGAGAGAGGCAGACTCCCTGCTGAGCAGGGAGCCCGACGTGGGACTCGATCCTGGGACTCCAGGATCATGACCTGAGCCGAAGGCAGTCGCTCAACCAACTGAGCCACCCAGGCGCCCGGTGACCATGATTTCTATTGGGTTTTTTAAAATTATTATTTTGACATCTGAAAGGGAGTCTTCAAGTGATTATTCTCCTCTCTGCAGCTAAAGTGCTGTTAGGTGAAGAACTACACAGATTTTTCTGGTTACTGCTACCCCAGGAGCGGCTGTAAATCCATCGGGACCGCAGCCTGCAATGGGCGTGACGTGTCCACAGACATCATCCACCAGGGGGTAACTCGAGACTGTGTTGGGGGTCACCTACGTACACCCCAAGGGTGGGTGATTTTTAGAAAAGTTGTGTATTTGCCAGAACCCCAGTGAGAGTGGTCAAGGGCAAAAGAAAGCAACTGTCATTGGGTGTTCAGCTCATTTTGGCTACACAGCCTTGGGGGCTTAGGGTTCCCATCCTCATTTCTCATATGGGGAAACTGAGGTTCAGGGAGGGGACAGTTCAAGGTCAGTTCAAGTGGCTTTGGTGGAGCTGGGTTTGGCCTGAGTCCATTCCCTGGGCTACGTTGCCTACCTTACAGAGGGCTTACAATATAGCAGTAATGATGAACAATGATCATTCTAGGAGAGTGTCAGCTCCCCAGGGGGCCGGGCACTCACTTTGTGAATTCCGTCCTCATCCCACGCCATGATGAGGTGGGGAGTGCTTTTCTCCAATTTTATAGATGAGGAGACTGAGGCACAGAAAGTTGCCCAGCACTCACTCACCACCTGACAGTGTTATTGCTGTATTGATTACCTGTGTTCACCACTCAGATGTTGGCCCCACCAAGGCAGGAATTATGTCTGTTTTGTACATCGCTGGGTTCCCAGTGCTTAGCTCACAGTAGACACTTAATCACTGCATAGTGAGTAAAGGGGGCACTGAATCCTGTCAGGAGCAAGCTCAAGGCAACTCAAGCTTCTGGAAGCAAGAATTGCCAGGGGCCTAGAAAGGAGAGCATCTCCGTGACTGCAGGAGGGGAAGTGGGTAGCTACTCTACCCACACCCTGTGTCTGGTCTCTTAATTTCTCTGAACCTGCTTCTTCACCTACAAAACAGAAAAAAGAATAGTACCCACCTTTTGAGGTTACAGTGATAAATAAGTGAGAAAACACATGTAAATGGCTGAGAAGATGTTGGATACATGTTAGCCCTTCTGTTCACATGTAAAGAGCACCCAGAAATAACTAACAGTTACTGAATACTGGCTGTCAGGCCGCTGTTATGTACTTCATGTAGATTTTTTTTCTCTTAATCCTCACAAAAACTTGGGCAGCAGATCCAGTTGGTCCCATTTACAGTTGGGGAAACTGAGGCACAGAGTGGTGTGCGACTTCTCAGGGTCACACAACTAGCAAAATAACTTGGGACATCTGGTCATACTCTTATTCACCACACTTGGGGGTCACTACAGATAGATCCTGGGGGATATGTGGTATGTTCTGGGTGAGGTGAGGGAACAAGGAGGCCAGGGGAGACGCTGGGATAGGGGAAGCAGTCAAGTGAGGAGTCAAGGTCCTTGTGGCTTTGTCCCCTTCTCCTCCCTGAATCTGAGAGGAACATCATTGGCCCAAGGGGTGGGGCCAACGGGAACTTGGAGTCCAGAAGCCCTTAACGAGGTTCTTTGGTTTGATATTTGTATCCTCAGGGCTGTTTCCCCAAGCTCTTGAAAATAACTTCAACTTGAGTGGGGGCTTACTGGGGGCAGCAGTGATACAGGTAAGGCCTAGGCCCTATGGAACAGAGTGAGCTCTTTTATTGAGCACCTACTGTGTGCCAAGCACTGTTCTGGGCACTGGGGATCCCTGCTATGGTGGAGCTGACATTCAAGTGGGGGTGGGGGATGGATGATCATTTCAGTTAAAGATCCCTTCTAGGAAGGGAGTAAAGCAGGGTGACAGGATCGGGAAAGGAATCAGGGATGACTTCCCTGCAGAGGTGACATTTGACCAGTGACCCGAGGAGATGAGGGATAACCATGTGTGTGTATGGGAGAATCCGGAGGAAACAGCTGGTGCAAAGGCCATGAGGTAGCAATAGGCTTGGCTTATTCACAGACCAGCAGGGAGGCCACTGTGGCTGGAGCAGGGTGAGTGAGAAGAGGGGTAGGGAGAGATGCGGGCAGGGAACTGATGGTAGATCATACAAGACCTTGTAGGCTGCAGAGAGGGGTTTGACCTTTATTCTGAGAATGATGGAAAGCCATTAGAAGAGTTTTAATGTTCACTTTTTCAGTCCACAAAACTTACTGAGCACCTCTTTGGACCAGGCATTGTTGTAGGCACTGTGGATACAACAATGAACTCCACAGGCAAAAATCTCTGCCCTCGTGGGCATTCTAATCAGCAGCGGGAGACAAGAAGTATGATTTTTTCAATTGGACAATTTATTGTATGGTATTGATAAGTGCGTGGTTGTTTTTGTTTTTGTTTTGAGACAGTTAGAGAGCATGAGCAGGGGGAGGGGCAGAGGGAGAGGAAGAACCCCAAGCTGACTTCCACTGAGTGCAGAGCCCAAGGCGGGGCTTGATCCCAGGACTGAATTTTCTTTTCCTACCTCATTTAAAAGACAACTGCATGAGGCAATACCTATAAAACTGTGTTTACAGGCTGATATTAAGATGTAATTCATATGACAATAGTAGCACAAGGGAGGGTGGAAAGAAAAGAGATATATAGGAGTAGAGTTTTTGTATGCTACTGAAATTCATTTAGTGTTAATCCAAACTAGGTTGTAAACAGTTAAGATATTAATTGTAATCCCAAGGGCAACCGCTAAGAAAAGAACTTTAAAATACAACAAAAGAAACAAGGGAATTAAAATGCTGCACTAGAAAATATTTAACACCAAAGAAAGTTGAGGTGAGCAAATAGAACAAGGACAAAACACAAATGGAAAACAAATAGCGAAATGGCATATAGAAATCTTACCTTCTCAGTAGTAACATTAAAGATAAAGGGATTACACCACTTAACTGTACACTTTAGAAAAGTGAATTGTATGATATATGAATTTTCTCAATAAAGCTCTTATTTTAAAAAAAAAAATAGCCTCCATCCCTCTGGGCCCCCACGAAGTTTTTGTTTTTTTTCACTCAGGCGCTTCCCTCAGATTGATTTTCAAGATGCAGTAGTGTTTCTCTGCAGATCACTGCCAGTTGAGAGATGAATGAGTCTCATCCATCTGATCTGTATTTTAAAAATGGGTATTTTTTTTCATTGTACAAATTTATATCGAATATATGTTTGCAAACTATACCACACCCTCTTCCCCAGGGAGGTCATAATAGTCAAGATCCCAGCAGGAAACAGAATGCAGCCCCCAGGTGGTCCTTTTAAGAAATTTTCAGAGGCTTCCTTGCTGAGGTGTGGACAGGGTTAAGAAAAACGGAGGGATGAGGTGCTGAGGGGCGAGCAACACGGGAGCTTTTACTTCTGGGCCTGAAGGGGTGGGGAAAGCAAGAGTCAAGGAAGAGGCGCCATCTGCCCACAGCTGCAGTCTTGAAGAGCTCAGGGTGGGCCGGAGAGAGGAGGCAGTGGGGAAGAAATACTCCAACTTTTCCTCCAGCCTTCCCATCTCCTGCAGGTAGGTGTCTCCTATTGGGCGGTTGCGGTTCCATAACCGGAAGTGAAGGGCAGGAGGTTCTGGGAAATGTAGTTCGCAGGACCCAGGGTAGGGCCAAAAGAGGGTGGAGCTAAGATCTGTGGGAAACAAAGGGAAAATGACCCAGGTGCATCGCAAAAGGCCTCCATCTTCGGCTCACGACTGAGACTGATTGTGGAAACAGGTTCAAAGCGGCTCCAGACTGACCATCCGGGGCCTTCCGCTCTCTATAAAACCCTGCCCTTCACCTTACAGGAAGAAGATACTCCTCTCCCCCTGTCAGTGTATCCAATTTGCTTTGGGTTCCAGAGGTCCCTTAAGTTGGTTCAATATTTCTTTCTTCTCCCATTTCAGCTGCTAGGAATTCTTGCCACTTTGCTGCTATTCATCAAAGGAGACAGACGGAGCTGGGGGGAGGACAGGACATCTGATCCACCTGGCTGCTGGTGATTTTGTCTCATTATTTCTCTGTGGCCCTCACTGCTTTTGGAAGAGAGATTGGTAATAAAAGATTTTGGAAAGCACCGTTATCCTGATCCTTTTTCCTTCATTTTATTTTTTATGGCAGCTAGCAATGGTTTTAGCCCTAAGTACCTAAATGGGATGACATGGCCTCCCTTCTCATGCAGTTGTCTTGTTTTGTAAATTATTTTGTGAAAAAATAAATCTAAAATGTCCACAAAAAGAACCAAAAGAACTTTTCCAAAGAAACTCCTATATACCCATCACCCAGATTCAACAATCACCTCTAGTCTGACATGTTTGTTTCATGATCCCTTTTTCCCCTTGATGAAGTATTTAGAAACGAATCCCAGACAATGTCATTTCTCCCCTCATACTTCAGTACACAGAGATCTCTAAAAATGTATACATCTGCGTCAGCCCTAAGGCTATCATCACACCTGACTAAATGTTTGTGTGTCCGGCCCCCCCCCCCCCATTCCTATGTTGGAACCAAATTCCCAATGTGATGGTCTTGGGAGGTGGGGCCTCTGCGAGGTGACTAGGTCATGAAGGCTGAGCCCTCACGAATGGGATTAGTACCTTATAAAACAGACACCAGAGAGCTCCTTTGCTTCTTCCACAAGAGGACACACGAAAAAAAAAAAAAAATCCAGCCATCAATGACCAGGACACTGGTCTTCCTTCACCAGACACTGAATCTCCTGGCACCTTGATCTTGAACTTCCCAGCCTACAGAACTGGGAGAAAGAAATGTCTTTTGTTTATAAGCCACACAGTCTGTGGTATTCTGTTAGTAGCAGCCCAAATGGACCAAGGCAACATCTAAGACAATTAGCAACCATTCCTTGTTATCACTCAACACCCAGGCCACAATCGGAATTTTCCTGATTGGCTCAAAAATGTCTTTTTACATTGATTTCTTGGCATCTTGTTTGTTTTTTATTGAGATATAATTGACATGTAACATATTTGTTTCAGGTGTACAACATGATTTGATATTAGTATACACTGCAGAATGATGGCCACAGTAAGTCTAATGAACATTGCCATACATAGTTACAAACTTTTTTCTTGTGATGAGAACTTTTAAGATCTACTCTCTTAGTAACTTCCAAATATGTAATACAGTGTTATTAACTCTAGTCACCATGCTGTACTTTACATCCCCCAGCACTTACACATTTGGTTTCTTTGCAATGGATCCAAATAAGGTCCACATATCACGTTTACTTGTCATGTCTCCTAAATCCCTTTTATTCTAATCCAGCTGTTCTCAAATTAGAGCGTGCATTAGAATCCTCTGAATGTTCTGTTAAAGCACAAATGCTGGGGGAACCACTGCTCTGGGTTCGTCCTCCTCTTCTCCCACCCCACCAACCTTTGATTTGTTGCAGAAAGAGTATGGGGGCCCCTGGGTGGCTCCGACGGTTAAGTATCTGCCTTGGCTCAGGTCATGATCCTGGGGTTCTGGGATCGAGCCCTACATGGGGCTCCTTGCTCAGCCGGGAGTCTGCTTCTCCTTCCACTGCTGCTCCCCCGTTTTGTCCTCTCTCTCTCTCAAATAAATAAATAAATAAGATCTTAAAAAAAAAAAAGAGCATGATTTATTCCTTGCTTCTACTGTGAACCCTTGATCTTCTTCCTCCCTCCCCCATATTTTCCTGTAAGTCACTGGTTCTCAGCCCTCTGGGAACTTTCACAAAATACCCAAGCCTGCACCCCGACTTCCACCTTCTGATTTAATTGGATGGGGCCTGGGTGTGGGGACTCTGACATTCACCCAGAATCTAAGGGTGGGCCATGGTCACTGCTGAGAAATAATCCAAGGGCTTCATCCAATGACTGCAACTACCTGAATCAGTTCTTTCATTGGGGATTGCAGAATGGCGGTTTATCTGATCTTTCCATCTTTCTTTGGGGGGGCTGATTTTGAGGAAGCTAAAATGAGCACATGTTGTATTTGTTATTGCTGCAATCGCCTCCTGCTTCGGGAAAGAACACACCAGTTTCCTTTGGAGTCAGCCCACCTCTCCGAGGTCTGTCCCTAAGTAGGGCCGTCACGTGGTCTCAGCCAGCCAATCAGCACGTTCCATCTCTCGGCCCGACGTTCGGGTTCAGGTGGCCGCGGGTACTCGTTTGGGGGACTTGGGATAAGATGACCAGTTCCCCTGAAGCTCACCTCACCTCGCGAGGGCAAGGCTGCAGAGCAAAGGCACAGAGAGCAGTTGAGAAGCCTGGGACAGTATGTGAGTCCGTGGATCTAGCTCCCACTTGAGCTCTGCAGTTCATACATTCACTCAACAAACGTCTAGGGTGCGCCGGCTCTAAGTCATAAATGAACTATTTTTACTGACGACACTTCTGACATCAAATGTGTGTGTGTGTGTGTGTGTGTGTGTGTGTGGAGGGGTTTCACACCAAACGATTCTCTCCGGGCACCAACTGGGTGTCCTAGAGTTCAACTCTGACATTACCCGGTGTTTGAGGCAGATACCACAAACTTTAGGGCTCCGTCCGACTAGACGGCCCCCACTTCAGATGCCAGGGGACCCATACTTCTGACTGACTTGGCTCCAAAATCAGGGGGCCCCAACAAGTCTTGATAGATTGTCAGGCTTGATAATTAGAATCTCACAGAGCTCAGGAAGCACTTTAGTTACTATTATTAGTTGATTATGAAAGGATATATAAATCAGGAACAGCCAAACGTGCAGGTAAGGTATGGAGGAGGCGTGCAGAGCTTCCATGTCCTCTCCTGGCATGCCACCCTCCCAGCACCTTGATGTGTTTCTAATCCAGAAGCTCTCTGCCTTTTGAGCGGGGAGGGGGCAGGGAGCAGACTCCCGGCTGAGCAGGGAGCCAACGTGGGGCTGATCCCAGGACCCTGAGATCATGACCTGAGCCAAAGGCACTTAACCAACTGAGCCGGCCAGGTGCTCCTTGTTTTTTAGGCTTTTTATGGAAGTTTCATCACTCAGGTATGATGGATAAAATCATTGGCCATTGGTGATTAACTCCATCTCCAGCTTGTCTCCCCTCCACTTTAAGGTCAGGGGGCTGGGTTCATTGTTCCCACCCTCTAGTCGTGGTGTGGTCTTTCTGGAGACCAGCCCCCCTCCTGAAGCTACCTAGAGACTCCCCGCCACCAGGCCTCTCATTAGCATACAAAAGACGCTCTTATCACTCCAGAAATCCCAAGGGTTTTAGGAGCTGTGTGCCAGGAACCAGGGACAAAAACCAAATATTTCTTTTTTATTCTAACAAACAGGAACTGAGCTGGGTGTGGTGGTGAAAAATAAAACATCCCTGCATTTGAGGGACTGGTATTATATTGAAAGAGACACTTGTTTAAGTTAAACAAGTAAATATCTATATATCTATATAATATCTATATATAATTATATATATAAATATATAATAACAAGTATATAGTAGTTTTGATTCTAGGGGCTATGGGGAGGAGGACACAGGGAAGGGGACATCAGAAATGGCTGTGGAGAGGTTGCAGTACTAAACAGGGAGGGGAGAGGAGGGAAAGGGGGCCAATGGGAAGGTGAGATTTGCACAAAGACCTGAAAGAGGGGGTGAGTGAGAAGGCCATTTGACTTCAGGCAGATGGACCAGCCAGTGCAAAGGCCCTGAGGCAGGGGCCTGGTGTGTTCAAATAGCGGCAAGGTCAATGTGACTGCAGCAGAGCAAATGTGGGGGGCAAGTGGGGAGAATTGAGGGAAGTGACAGGTCAGATCACACAGGACCTTGTGAGCTGCAGGGAAGACTCAGGCATTTACTCTGAGTGGGAGCCACAGAGGGCTCTGAGCAGAGGAGCAATGGGAAGACTTGGGTATTCACAGGCTCCCTCTGGCTGTTGTGGGGAGGACAGATCATCCTCCCTACCACACAGCAAACTTTCCAGGGCCAAGGTGGTGGACATGAGGCCTGGCTAGAGGCAGCCCCAGACCTGAGCCTCCTCCCTAGCCTGATCCAGATTCTGCTGCATTACATAGCCCTCGACCAACCATCTACGTGGCTGTAAATCAACCACCCTCTTCCTGGAAACCACGTTTTACTAATGGCAATAAAAGAACAACTGCATCGGGGCATAACGGCTTTATTTTCTCTTGTGGATAAAAGTGCTCGTCTTTCCGAGTGGACATCAAGGAATCGCTTACACAGGAGAACCACATCCAGTACATAAATGACTGAGTCGAGAGCTCACTCCGTAGTGTTTTGGGATCGCAGGGGAGAAGCCAGTTCATGGAATTAGCGCTTCAACACCGAGACCAAATTTCACCCCTTACTTACAAGAACATGATCTCTGGGGAGGCCAAAGAAAGAAAGAAAAGGAAAAAGCAGAACCCCAAACCCCCAACCCCAAACCGTGGTCATGGCAGTGGAAAGATGAGCTGCTAAAAGCAAATGGTGAGAATATAGGACCCAGCCTCAGGCTCCCTTCCCAGACCCCGGTCTCCCTGGAGTTGAGAAGTGGTTTTCCCGCAACAAATCTCCATCCCTCTGACCAGGTACCACCACCCCCACCCACATGATCTCCCAGGACAGTGGTTTTGGTTCCCCAGAGACCATCATGAGTGAAGCCTCCCACCCAAAATTATAAAATAAAAACTTGCATTATTTTTAGAAAAAAAAACAACAAAAAACCCTCTCCTACATTATTCCCAATTTTGAGAAAACCCAGAGGCAAGCTACCTGTCCCAGTTGCTACTTAAAGCTCAACTGTTCAAAAATCATGTGTAAACACAAGGCTTACTTCACGTCAGGTACAGGGCACAGCCAAAGCTATTTTTTATCATGTGGGCTATGACAAGTTGGCTCATCCCTTAGGTAATGGCACTTTGAACCACCATTTTTTTTTTTTTTTTTTTTTTTTTGGCAAGCAGCTTAAGGAAAATGGGGTGGCCTACAGAATCTTGACAGCCTATGGTGCATCTTAACAGGTTTTGGGTTTTTTTTAATAGCTCCTTTAATTTCCCCTTTATGTTAAAGCAACTAACATTTTTGACTCCTGCCCCCAAACATTCCCCAAACTCACTGTATGTTTCCAGAAACTTGTCCATTTCACCAGTCATCTGTCTTGCTGGCTTACAGATACCCTCTCTTTGAAGCTCTAAGGGCAGCCCTTGGCAAGGGATGTATGGGGCCCTCTAGAAATAAATTCGAAGTAGAGCTTCTATAAAGGCTAAGAGTGAAGTTCCACTTGAACCAGATCTTCCTCACTTGCAGGAGGAGGAAGCTGAGATCTTTAAGGCTATAGCAAGTCATTTTGGTGGCAGGGGCCGGGGGCGTACACAAACCATCTGTTTAGACCATCTTCACAGTGTCTGTCAAATTATGGGATGTTAGTTGGTATTCCGGGGCAAAAATGGGTGCCATGCCACTGGAGTTTGGCCTTGGGTGGGCAGGAAGGACACTGAGCTGGGGTGGGGTCGGGGGGAGAGCAAGATGGAGATCCCCACACTGCACATAATCTCCCAGCAGGAGCCCCCACCAGCTAGGGAGCCCAGCCTTGTGGGCTCCCTGATCGTGTGTCAACCAGGGAGACTGGTTCCCAGCCCATCCCCATCAGCCTGCCACTCCCAAGCTGTGTCCGTGAAGCACATGTAGCAACAGTAATTACCCAATCCTGCCTTCTTGCTCCTTCAGCCCAACCCTATAGCCTCGCTTAGAGTCACTCCTCCATTAGTAGGAAACATCACCTCTCTGGGCCCCACCAATGACATGGCTCAGGAAATAGGACTCTGGGTCTTCAAGGGTCCTTGAGGGGGAGGAGCCCGAGTCCTTCTATCGGCAAGTCGCCAGCAAGAGCAGGTGATAGGAACATTGCTCAATTTCCTTTTCTAGCAGGATGGAAGATGTGGAAAGACCTTGCTTAAAACATCACCAGCTAAATGGGGCCTGGGAGAGGCAGGAAGGGGCGGGAGGTCCGGGGCTCCCGGCTCTGAGGTTAACTCCCTGCAAAAAGTCCCGAGCAGGAACGCCACAGCTTGGGCCATTCTCTGCCCAGTCTGATGCGGCCCATGGTTCCAGAATTCAATCCAGGGATCAGAGATGCTGCAGTGGATAAGCCAAAACAGTGGCGGGGGCGTGGGTGATGTGAAATCCTGGGGAAGCTCAGAAGGCACTTCTGGAGTCCCTGAAGCCGGTGGGGGGGTGGGCCTCTGACTTCCTGCCCCTTTACTAAGGGAAAACCTGCTTTAATACTGCTTTCATAGACAGAGGATCTGCAGGCCAGTAGGCAAGGGTCTGCAAGGGCTAAAATCACCTTCCCGCCTTGGAAGCTTGAGGTCCAAGGAGGTTCACGGGTGGGCCTGGGATCACACCAGGGGACCCTGAGAAAGGACTCACCTTCCACCTCCCCAGGAATGAACTCTGAGGACCCACACTGCAGGAGGAAGACGACGAAGCATCTTTGACCAGCTTGTGAATGCCAGGCAATAACCCCAACACAGAATGGATGAGGACAAGAGTTCTAACCCCAGAAGGCACTGTGGAGGCCCCTCCACCAGACGGGGTGGGACATGCTGCCCATGCTCCCTCCATTAGAATTCCTGAAAAGCGGCAAGCTCGTGCATGTCAACGCACCCAGACTCTGCCCACAGTGCAGAATCCCCAGGGTCTGGAGCTTGCGATAAGGCTGCTCGGGCAAGTCGGAGGTCATGCGGGAGCCGGGGCAGCTGACAGAGGGAAGGGGGCGCCCTGAGCTTGGAAACAGCCCTTGTGGCTCATGCCTCAGTCACAGTCCCTGCCAAGGCTGGAAGGGGTGGGCAGGGGTTGGGGACCATCTCTAGCAGCTGCAGCTGCTAGGCTCAGGGGGTGGGGCATCCCCCAAGGCCGGGCCTTTCCCATTGCTCCCCGGGCTGGAGCTGGGTTCTAGGGACTCATTCATCTTCTCACAGATGATGTCCACCAGGCGCTCAAAGACCTGCTTCACGTTCATGTTCTCCTTGGCGCTGGCCTCAAAGAACTCAAAACCTGGACGGACAAAAGGTGGGAACACTAGTGACCCCAGGAGGGCAGAGCCTGGGCATCACCCAAACCTGGTTTCCAAGCCCAGGTCTGCCCTTCATGCAGTTGTGGGACCTTGGCTGAGTGCCGAAGTCTCTCGAAGCCTCAGCTGGCTCATCTGTAAAAAGGGAATGAGGCTCATGCTGATAAAAATCTGCCCCGGTTTGGACTATTGCAGGAATCTCTGTCACAAAGCAATGGCTGCAAGAGTCCAGCAAGTAATGTTCTGGTGCCCAGCAGGCATTTAACAAACAGCGGTTTCCCAGCGTCTGTGGGGCATATGCGATGCCCACAGTCTTGACCTACAGAACATACTAAAGGTTGTAATAATGAGGGGCGCCTGGGTGGCTCAGTTGGTTAAGCATCTGCCTTTGGCTTAGGTCATGATCCCGAGGTCCTGGGATCGATCCCTGCATTGGGCTCCGTGCTCAGCAGGGAAGTCTGCTTCTCCCTCTCCCCCTGCCCCTCCTCCTCTGTCCCTCCCTTGTGTGCGCCCTCGCTCGCTCTCTCTAATAAATAGATAAAATCTTTTTCTTTTTTTAAGTGGTAATAATGATAGTAATAAATAAGAAGAAGCAAACACCCAGGCGGCCCTAACTTGTCTCTCATTTAAAAACAAAAAGCTTGTCCTGGGCGCCTGGGTGGCTCAGTTGGTTAAGCATCAGACTCTCAATTTTAGCTCAGGACATGATCTCAGGGTCCTAGGATCGAGCCCAGCTCCTTCTCCCTCCCCGCCCCCCCCGCCAAAACTAAAATTAAAAAATTAAAAAAAATTTTTCATTTAAAAAAGCTTGTCCTTCCAAAGGTGGAAGGTAGTACAAAGGCTTTGGGGACTTGCCCATGATCCCTCAGCTGCAGAAAGTGGGGGCTGTCGACCTAACAATAAGGGTGTACATGACAATCCTTCCTGCACCCCTAAAAGGTTGGCTCAGGCTCTCCCTACAGGGAGCTACCCCGAATGGTTCCTGATAGGTCCACCCCCACCACACCCACCAAGTTGGGCCAGAAATTCAGACAAACGCCCGCCATATTACACACAGCATACGGTAAAGAGGGCCCTATCCCAGCACTTGTCATGCTGTACTATAAAAATGTAATTACCCATTTACTCTCCATCTCTGCTCCTGGAATGCCAGCTCTGGGAGGGCAGGACTGCCGTCTGCCTTGTCTTGTGCCTGGCACAGAGTAGGTGCTCAGGAACTACTTGCTGAGTGATTGATTGATTGATTGATTGACTGAATGAATGATGGAGGCAGGCCATGAATTCAGATCTCTTACTCCGAGCCTAGTGCTCATCAATGTCACTCCACTGTCTTCCTAGGCAAGGCTGGCATATCCTTATCTGTGTGTGGCTCTGCCTCAATCTGAGTTCTTTTTATATTTTTTATTTTTTTTAAGATTTTATTTATTTATTTGACAGAGAGAGACACAGCGAGAGAGGGAACACAAGCAGGGGGAGTGGGAGAGGGAGAAGCAGGCTTCCTGCTGAGCAGGGAGCCCGATGCGGGGCTCGATCCCAGAACCCTGGGACCATGACCTGAGCCGAAGGAGGACGCTTAACCGACTGAGCCACCCAAGCGCCCCTGAGTTCTTTTTTTAATACTTTTTTCTCCTGATTATCAATATTCAGTGGAGAAATTCACTGAAGTTAGAAACTACTGAAAAATATCAAGACGGATATAAAAGCTATTTGTAAGCTCATCATCCAGAAACAACCACTATTGGTGTTTTGATATTTTGCTTTCCACTTTTTTTTTTAATATAAATACACAATTATTGGGGTTGGGTCTGTAGGGAGTATGTGCGTGTGTGCGCGCATGCATGCGTGTGTTGTTTTTTTCCTACAAAACTGGCGTCAAATTCTGTCTCCTGCTCTGTATGCCAGTATTTTAAACTTAATGACAGAGTAGGAAGCCCCCTCACCCCCATTCACTAGATGTTCTCTGCAAGGTGGGGGCAACATCCACAAGTATTCCAGCCCATGGCTGGAAACCATAGCTGATTTCGCCACTCTAGGCAAATTGGAGATCTAGGCCCCAGCTGCAAAGGCTGACTCCCCATCATACCTGGAAATGAGACCCAACCTGGAGTTCCCAGAAAACACAGGGAACAGAGGAACAGGTTAAATGACACCACCAGGGAGCAAAGAGCCAGATCTCAAATGGGAGATATTCCATCGAACAAAGACCCAGTTTGTCCAACAAATAGATGGTAAGAAAAAAAGAGAAAGAAGACTATGTATAGTCCAGGATCCCTGAACTTTCTCCGTAAAGGGCCAGATAATAAATATCTGAGGATTTGTGGGCCATTATGGGGTGCCTAGAGTTTCGTGGGCAAGCATCAACAACAGTTCACAATCATGCTCGCTAACACTTAGCTACAACTGCGTGTGTACCAGACGGTGTGATATGGGCCTCATATGTCATAACTCATTTAGGCCCCATGACAGCTTGATGAGCTGGGGCTGTTACAATCTTCATTTCACACAGGAGGAAGTGCAGGCCCAGACGGCTGAAGTTACCAATACAAGATCACAAAGTGATAGAGAAAGAATATGCGTTAATGTTCAATCAGGGCCAGTGTTGGCTTATTTCATCTTTCTAACAGCATTCTGAAGGAGACACGGTTTTCACTCTGTTTTCCAGATGGAGAAATGGAAGCACAGAGAGGGGAGGTGATGTGCCCACGGTCACACAGCTAATGGGTTGCAGAATGGGATTCGAGCTCCTGAGTCTGGGTCCTTAACCCACCCTCCCCTATGGTGGTGGTTACAATGCCTCCTGCAAGGAAAGTTCTATGGAGGGCTTAGAATACTAGAATACTCCAGGCAAGATTTCCTTTTAGCTTAGGGGTGCCTGGATGGCTCAGTCAGTTAAAGCGTCTGCCTTCAGTTCAGGTCATGATCCTGGGGTCCTGGGATGGAGCCCTGCTTTGGGCTCCCTGCTCAGTGGGGAGTCTGCTTCTGACTCCGCCCCTCCCCCCAACTTGTGCTCGTGCGCGCACTCTCTCTCTTTCTCAGATAAATAAATAAAATGTTAAAAAACAAAAAAAAAGATTTCCTTTTAGCCTAAATTTCCATTTATGTGATTCAAAAAGGTAGCCTGAAAACTCCTCCTCCCATCCCGGTGCCCTGGTCCCCAGTTCTCGGCCACACACACGGGTCACCACTGTTACTAGATCCTTCTGTATCCTTCCAGAGTTTTCTCGGGCACTCCTGCAGGGGCCAACAAACTTCGAGGCACAGGCCAGATCTCGCCTATTGCCTACTTTTGTAAACCAAGTTTACTGACAGTCACATTCATTCCTGTCAGCTCTCTGGCTGCTTTCAGGCAGAGCTAAGTGTGTGACAGAAATTCTATGACCTTCAATATTTCCTATCTGGGGGCACCTGGGTGGCTCAGTCCTTAAGCGTCTGCCTTCGGCTCAGGTCATGATCCCAGGGTCCTGGGATCGAGCCCCACATTGGGCTCCCTGCTCCGCGGGAAGCCTGCTTCTCCCTCTCCCACTTCCCCTGCTTGTGTTCCCTCTCTCGCTGTGTCTCTCTCTGTCAAATAAAAAATAAATAAATAAAAAATATTTCCGATCTGGCCCTTTAAGAAAACATTTGCTGAGCTACGGACTAAAGGAAGCAGTCAAGCCCACCTCTCTGCAATTTGCTTTTCCCACTTAGCCCTATATCCCACAGACCTTGCCATAGCAGAACATAAAGACCGTGTCCACCCCTTTTCACAGCTGTGTAGTATTCTACCGTGTGGCTGTGCTTTATGCTTCGAGGCTTCCCCCATGGTGAGATATTTAGTGCTGTGATTTGATACACTCGCCACTTCCCACGTGGGTGGGATGTTTGGAGGATACATTTCTGGCCATGTTTTTGCCCGATCTGGGTTCCCAGGGCAGCGGGGAGGCGGGCAGTATCTGTCACTGAGTTCTCTGAAATTAAATGCAGAAGGTGGCACACCTGTGGCTCTTTTCCTGAGTGGAGCCTCAAAGGGCAGAGGGTTGATGACTGCGGTTGGACCCGGGACCCAAGGGTGGGGGTAGGGGGATTGGGGTTTAGTTCTGGGAGGTCCAGGGCTCGGGGCCCAGGCTGGGCACTAACCAAGGTCATCGGCGAGCTTCCGGCCATCCTCAGTAGGCACGACCCGCTCATCTTCCAGGTCACACTTGTTCCCCACAAGGATCACCTGAGCATTGTCCCAGGAGTAGGTCTTGATCTGTGTGGCCCTGTGGAGTTTGAGGGCCATGAGGCTAGAAATGGAGAGTCAGGGGGAGAGGGCGATGGTCAGGGTGTCACTGGTCCACGAGCACTCACCAGTCCTGCACGGCGGCGAAGGACTCCTGGTTGGCAACGTCATACATGAGCAGGAAGCCCATGGCTCCGCGGTAGTAGGCCGTGGTGATCGTGCGGTAGCGCTCCTGGCCCGCCGTGTCCTAGGCACACCGCAGGGTCAGACCACCAGAAGCTACCCTGTTCCCCACCCAACCCCCGCAGGGCCCTAAGCGGGCCACCCCCCTGTGCTCACAGCCCCAGTCTGACGGGAGGCATGGCCCTGCCTCTGAGGAGTTCCCAGTCTCAGGGGTCAGTGGCCTCTCACAGACTTGTACCTCATCTCCAAGAACAGACTTAGTGACCCCATGCAAGAGCCACCTGGGCCAGAGAGTACCATCTCGGGGCGGACACCCTGGTGTGCAATACCATGATAATCGCTATCGGCGGCCATGTTGGGAGTGAGAGCCTCTGAGGAGCCCACAGGCTCTGTGGGGGATCCTGGGATGGTACCCAAACCTCTTCCCCACTGGTCACCAGGACTTCTAACCCGCCTCGGGTTAGCACTCTCTGCCCCTCAGACCCTATAGGGCAGGGCATATCCTCATCCTGATGAATTCACCTCATAGATAACTCCCCCCACCCCCTCTGCCACCTTTCACATCTACCCCAAGCCTCCTCCCTCACTTTGGCCCACTCTCGCTCACCCGGGGCCCCTCTGTACAGCCCTCCACCCTATCATGGACTTCCTTGGAGGAACCCCAGCCCCCTCCTGGGCCAGCACGCAGAGCCCTGTCCCTTGCCCCAGATCCACAGTCGCCGCCTGGCCCACCCAGATCTGCAGCTTGATCCTCTTGTCATGGCGATAGACCGTCTTGACCTTGAAGTCGATGCCCACGGTGCTGACGAAGGCAGGCGTGAAGGAGTCGTCCGCATAGCGGAACAGGAAGGACGTCTTGCCCACACTGCTGTTGCCAATGAGCAGCAGTTTGAACATGTAGTCGAAGTTCTGGTCGGCTGCATCCCGCGGGCCTGTTGGGGGGTCTCCGGCTGATGCCATCTTGGCACAGAGCCTCTGGGGGACGGGGGGGGGGGGGCAGCTGGAGCCCTGCAGAAAAATAAAACACCAGGAATGGCTCCAGTGCACACACCAGACCCAGATTCAAATCCTGACTCTGCCACTTGGAGGCCCAGTGACCTCAGAGGCATCACTTGCTCTCTCTGGCCTTCAGGGTCCTCCTCTGGAAAATGGGGAGGCTTATTCAATGCCAGGGCTCAAGTTGTGGGGGGCATATGGAGTGCCTCCTCTGGCCACTGAGGAGCCAGACCCTGCAAAACGTACAGGTGTGGACTTTGCCCCAGAGTGAGCGGCTGGCTTGGCCCAGGTGTGGGCCGAGGGGAGGGGGGCCTGCCAGCTGGATAGAGGCCCCCCTCAGGGCCTGGGTGTTGACTTTGGCAGGGACACCTGCCCTGACACCCCCCCGCCCCCGCCAACGCTGAGTTTAACTCCATCCCTGGCCTCCACGGGGAAGGGAGTTTTAGTGGATACGGCCCAGGTTTAAAGCCCAGCTCTAGCCCCAAATGGGTCCTGCCACCTTCTGTTTGTCAAAGGGGTGGGCCCCGTCTCCTTCGGGTTAGGGCTGACTCACCCCAGCCCCAGCCCAGAGGCTGCAGTGACAGTCCTCAACTCTAAGGAAGCCACATAATAAGAACCCCACCACCACCACTCCTCTCTACCCCGATCCTTCCTTTCTTGGCAATCTGTCCCCACAGCTGGGTTGCTTCATCTGGGCCCCGACACCCCCCTTAGGCTTCACGGCCTCCCGAGGCCTCAGTTTCCTCAGCTGCCTATGGCTACTCCTTGAGCTGCGCAGGGGGGCTCCAGGAGGCCTGGGTGAATGGAAGGCACGCAGGCAGAGGAACCCTTAGCAAAGCTATTTCTCAACCGCCTGTGGGGCTTTTTTCCATTTTAAAAGAGGACCGAACCTGCCCGCTTTCCTGCCCAGCCCTCGGCCCCACCCGGTGTTCCGGGAGAACGAGTTCGAGGAGGGGAAGACGAGAGGCAGGAAACCTTTCCCCATGCTGGGCAGGGCTGCCAGGCTGGAGCCCTTACCCCACCCGCAGCCCCAGCCCACCTGTCAGCCGGTCCCACCTCTTCCTGACCCTCAGCACCCCCTCCCTCATGCCTGGCACTAGATCAGGGTCCCCGGAGGGCTCGGCCCTGTTCCCCTGATGGATTTTGGGCGCCCCCGCCGGTGCAGGGGGGCTCAGGAGCTTCCTCCCATCACCATATGGTCCCATCTCCTGTTCCCAGCTGGGCTCTCTGCCCCGCCCGCGCCCCATTAACGCCGCTCGAGGAGCCCAGCTGGGTGGGGGCGAGGGAAGAGGCGTTTCCCCCACCGCCTGCCTTTGTTCCCCGGGCCCCGGGCCCTCCCTCTAGCCCCCGGCCCCCCAAACCTGCTGGGACGCGGAGGTGCGGGGCGGGGTGCGCTCCCTCGGAAGGGGTCACCTCGCGTCGGGGGGGGCGCTGCCCACGGGCGTTCCTCCTCCGAACTCGCTGCGGCCTGGCCTCAGCCGCGACGCCGACCCCGCAGCCGCCGCCGCTGCCACCGCCGCTGCCCGCAGCCGCCGGGATCCCGCGCCGGCTCCGCCCAGACGGGGGAGGAGGGGCCGCTCCCGGGAGAGGGCGGGGCGGGGCCGAGTCCGGGGCGGGGCTTGCGAAAGCCGGGGAGGGGGGAAGGGCTGGAAGCGGCACCAAGCTCCGAGCAGCCTAGGGCCCGCTCCCCAACAATAAACTTTTCACTTTTCCTAACTATATTGTCGAGCTCCTACTCTTTGCATGGAAGTGAAGCGCGTGGATTCTGGAGTCAGGTTCGAATCCCAGCTCCCTCACTTTCTAGCTCGGTTTAACTTTGGACGTGTTACTGAACCTCGCGGGCCTGTTGCGCCCGTCGTCCAGGGGTCCATAACAAGAATCCCTACCTCACAGGGCTGTGTGAGGGCTCTGATCTGAGCTAGTGCCTCGAGAAAGTGCGATGCCTGACCCTAAAGTGGGCTGGTCCCTGCGAAAGACTCTGAAGGGCCCTTAGAATCAAACCTTTTCCACATAAGGAAATGGGAGCCTCTGAGAAGGGTACCTCTGTGCCTGAGGCCACACAATGAGGAAACTTGGCATCCGGGCTCAGGTGAGGCCCCAGAATTTTCAAGCCATGAGAAGATCTGCAGGCTTTGCTGGAGTCAAATCCCAGCAACTACATCTGAAGCCACCTGCTGAACTTCTCTGAGTCCCCATTGCTTCGTGGGAACGATAATAGCTCCCACCAAGGGCCACGTGGATGAAGGAAAAATGTAGCTAATCATGCACTGCCTTGTACACATCTCTTTGCAAGTGACTCTCTTCACACGTCCTTGGCCAAAGCTAGTCATGTGGCCATCCCCAAAGTCGACGGGTTGGGAAATCTGATTGTCCCCTGGGGCTCGGAGTCAGCTATTGTTACAATAATACACGGTATGTGCGATGGTTAGTACCGCGCCTTGCACACAGCAGGTGCTCAATAAATGAGCACCATTATAGGAAGAGCTTCAGGCCAGTTAATAGCTAACACTCGAAATCCAGCCACATGAATGTGGTAATGAAGGCCCTCAGCTCTACCTTTGTCCACCCCTGCGCCTGCTTTCCAGTTGGAGAAAAATGACAGCAGGCATTTCCAAAGAAGTGTTTTATTAACATTTGGGGCCTCAGCAGGGCCAGAGCGGAAGTGGGTGCTAGAGGCTCCTGAGACCCAGGGCAAGGCCTGCAAGGCAGAGCCCATTGCTCAGGAGGCAGCCCAGATTGCAAATGGAGGACAGACCATGGTAGCGGAAAAAGGTCTGGCGGAGGACACTGTACTTGGGGTCCTGCTCCCGCAGCTGGCGGTAGGGGTCGGGGCCCTGGTGGCTTCCAGGCACCTCCCCGCCCAGACCCCGCTCCTTCTCCACCCTGTGCAGGGCCCACATGGCAGCTGTGGTGCGGGGCTCCAGCCAGCGGGCGTTGACGGTGGACAGCGTGAAGCTCAGAAGCAGTAGGCCGAGCTGGTAGGGTGGTGGAAGGAGGACAAGCTGAGTCACGCCTGGGCGGTGGGAGGGCTCCTAGGGAGGGTCCTCCTGCATCCTCAAAGCCCAGAGCGGGGTGGAAGACTGCATTCGGTCAAAGCTAGGCCTCCCTGTCCTTCCCAAACCCCGTCCAAACAGAGCTCCAGCTTTCATACCCTGAAACCAGCAGCTCCCAAGGAAAGGCTCCATCACTGTCTCCTCTGTTCACCTCCCCCCACCCCCAAAAAACCCTGAGCCTCTCCTCCTCTGATACCCAGACTGGAATTTCCACAACGCAGCCTTGTCTCCTCCCCACCCCCTGCTCCCCAGAAGTGGGGGTATCTCTGGGCAGAACCTCTCTTTCCCAAATTGGGACAAAGAACCGTAACTGTTCCCCCAAAAGAGAGCCTAAGACAGGGCCCATCTCCTCTATGGTCCCTGCCCAGACCCCAGAAGCTGAGATTGGGTCCACAGGGAGTGAACAGAAAGTCCTTGAAGTTCTAGTTACCCCAAATCCTCTCCTGTATCTTTGGGATTATTCTTGAAACCCTTGTCAGGCCTTACCTGCCCACATCTGAGGAACATAATGGGGGCAGGGGGAGGGCAGGATAGAGAAATACGAGATGCAGAGATGGTTCCCTTCCTCATGGGTGAGAAAATGTGTGGATAGGAGTGGGGGACTGTAAATTCCCAGTCAGGCTGGTTTTTAAACAATGAGCTGGGGTCACTACCCCAACCCAGCTGAGTCACCACAACTTGGCAGCAGGCCCAGTCAGGGGAAAGAGAGGGAGCAGGAGCCAGCAGGGAGACACTGAGGGATAGATAGGGCTGCTAGGGATGGTTGTGCAGGCTGTGCACTGCTCAAGGGTATTCAGAGCCCAGCTTCGTATCCACCAGGAAGGTGCAGTTGCTTGTTTGTTTTAATTCTCACGAAGGTGTAGCCATAGGTGCTCAGTGGGGTCCTGGGAACGAGTCTCCAGAGGACAGTGGAGCCCAAGCCCGCATACCTGGCTGGCCTCCCAGAATGTGAGCTGAGCCCAGGCATGTTGTGGAGCCAAGATGCAGAGGTTGATGAAAGCACAGCCCATGGAGATGTGAAAGTAGAAAGGGAAGAGTTTGCTCTGCACGAAGCCGAAGGTATGTCGGGGAAGGCTTCGGAAAAGCAGGAAGCCTGTGGGGTACAGGGGACCACACGCCTGTTAGGACACTTCCAGGCCCCCCTTCTCATTCTTGTCTCCGCCCTGGGTACCCATGATGTCCAGGTGGAGGGTCCCTACCTGAGATGAAGGTCACCCACATTTGCATGCCCCAGGCCCCCGACAAGACCAGTAGATGGACCATCTTAGTCAGGCTTCCTGGATTCCCACCTTCCTCCATCTTGCAGGCCTGGGAAAGAGGCACCGGGTGTTTCAGAGTTTTACCTTTGCCCCATGGTCTTCAGCCTGTGAGCCTGCTCAAGGCCAGGATCACGGCCAACCCATGAGAGAGAGAGATCAAGGGATACCAGCCCGGGATTGCGGGTGGGGGAAGACCCAGAACAATCCTGAGACAACCTCCAACCCCATCTCTCCAAATGTCAGCCCTCAAGATCTCATGCTCTCTGGACCCCAGCATCCACGCTGCCTCCGAGACCTGAAATTTCAGTTAGCCCCAGCAGCTCAAACTCGCAGCCCTGGGTATTCAGATATCCCCCCAGTGACTCCCAAGAATTAGCCGAGGACCTAATTCTAACAGTAAAGACTCCGGCTCTCATCTCAGGATCCCAAATATCACCAGGAAGAACCCCAAAGCACCCCCGGAAACCCCATCTAATCCCAGGAAACCCCAAATTTCATTCTGAGGACACCGACCCTATCATTGCACCCAGACCTCAACCCTTAGCACCCAGGAGTCCGAGAACAGTACTGCCGGGGCCAGATGTCGGGGCCCGGGTGGGCTGAGCTCGCTACCTCACTCCTGTGCTCCCAGGCGGCCCGCGGACCTCTTCAGTCACCTCCCAAGAATTCTCCCCGCCTCCCAACTAAACCCGAAGCCAATTGGATCGTAGATCTGCCGCCTTCCGTACCACCCTCTTAGATATTGACTAATCGATTAGCGGAAACCAGCTGGAATCCCGCCCCCTAGTCTGGCTTTTATCCAATTACACCGCGGCTCCTAAGATCTGCGGAGGCAGGAAGGCGCCAATAAGACCTTCGGCTGCATCGGCGGGGGCGGAGCTAAAATGTCAGCCCCACCCCTCTCTGTGACTCTGCCTTTAGGCTTTGCGCGTTTTAATGCGATGGTGTCCCCACGGGATCAAATTTCAGCGTCACAGCTGGGGACTGGCTTCGCGGTCCTTGAGGGGAGAGCATGAGCAGGTGGTATGTGGTAGGTGGGGGTGGAAGGGGGTCTGGAGCCCGGCGGGCGCAGGATTCTCGCCCCGGGGGGGCGGGGCTCAGGCTAATGACCCCGCCCCCTTCCTCCCAAGAATTCTCCCGGAGACAGCGGGAGAAACAGTTGATGTGGGAGGGGAAGGGGGAAGGTTAAGGGGAAGGGAGGGGGGCTCGACTGGGGACCTACCTGCAGTTGGCACTCAGAAATGCATCTTCTCTTTTCCCTTTCAAGCCTCACAGGGCTCCTTTGGTCCGGTTTCCCAGGTTCTCAGTGTGACGTTCGAGGACAGTGTCCCACTACTGTATGTCAGGCGCTGGCACAGATTAATTTACTTAATCACAACTACCCAGTAAGGTGGATAGTATGGCATCCCATTTTTATAGTTGGGGACACTGAGGCATGGTGAGGTTCGGTAACACTCCAACATCACACAGCCGGGAAGGGGCAGAGCTAGGATTCGAACCCAGGCCACCCAGCTGGAGAGTCCCCTGGCTTACTTATCATGCTGTACTGCCTCTGAAAGTGCGGGCCTCCTGAGACAGTGATTCTGGAAGGGGTAGCCCAGAACATTTCAGGCAGAAGAAAAGCTCCTATATCATAAAACGGGTGTGAAGTGAGTGCTTAGGATGGTCCCTAGCACTCAGTGAGGTGCTCAGAAAATATGAGCTTAAAAAAAGGATTAAGGATTTTTTACAGAGGAAATGTTGAGTAGAGTTTTGAAGGGTGTATAGCCGACTTCCAGGAGGACTGGGCCAGAGGAAGGACACCAGACAGCCCAGCAAGGGCAGAAGAGAAAGCCCTAGAGAGTGGGCTTTCTGGCTGAGTGTGACTCAGGACAAAATGCTCTTCACCTGGAAGTTTTTCCAGACAGACCTGCCCCAGGTCTCCATCTGGGCCAGCTCTGACAACACTGGAATGTTGAACAGTGGGTATGAATGTGAGACCCAGAGCTGAATTTTTCTCCCATTCCCAGCCTCACCTAGCACAGGCCTTCGGCCCCAATTCTGCTAACATCTACTGAATAGATATGCCCTGCCTCTCCTGCTCATACTCCATGGCTCCCACTTACCTTGGGAGCCAGATATAAACTTCCCTGCTTGGCTTGCAATGCCTTGCTTGAGCTGCCTTGCTAACCTCCTCCTGCTTCCTCTTGGACCCTACCTTCAGCCATCCTGAATTTACCAGCACAGAGCATGTGGTTCCACACCTCCAAGCTTTTGTCCATGCTGTTTCCTGCCAGGAATGCCCTTCCATTAGTGCCCAATGTTAAGATCCTTTCTTGCTTTTAGGCTCTTCTGAGGCTTCACTCTCTCCTGTGGGGGTCTTCTGGATTCTTCTCACTACCCAGCCCAATGCCTGGGGCTGGGATCATCTCTCATCCAGGTTCTGCTCCTGCCGTAACTGGGAGGCCCTGTGTTCGGGGCTGAGGCCTCTCTGGGCTATTAGGGAAGGTCTGGGCGTGTCAGGACATGGGCGCTGGTCTCAGTGCAGCCCCCTGTTCCCCCTTGTTGAAGCGACCCTCTTCTGGCTGGCCTACCCCAGGATCCTGACTACTCTGTGCCCTGCTACTGCTCATCTCCCTTGCCCTCCAACGGGTGTTTGCCTGCTAACGGGAAGTGTGACAAGTACTGGGGTTTGTTGAGGGGCTTCCCTGGGGCTGGGGAGCTGGGAGGGCTGGAGTGCTCTGGGTTGGTCCTCAGAAAGCCCTCACCCCTTCATTTCCCCAACCCCCCGTCCCCCCGCCCCCCGTTCAGGTTCTTCCTCAGACAAGACCTTGGATTATACGATTCACTGGTCCAGGGCCCCAGAGCCAGAGATCGTGGGGCCAGCTGCTTCTGAGAACACAGTGCCGATTATAGACTGGAGGCTAGAGAGGGACTTGGAGCCTCAGTCATATGGGTCTTCCATCTTCCTGAACCCAGACTCAGAGGAGCAGTGTAATGACCAGGACCTTCTGAAGAGGCATCATAACACTGCTAAGGTCACCCCCACCCGGGGAAACCCACACCACAATCTACTGCTGTGGGGCTTAGGGAGGGGGCCTTGGGGGGGTCTTTCTCAGGAACCTTCACATTGTGTGACTTCAGCACCCAGAACAGCACCCAATGCTCAGCCAACCCACACTAAAAATGTCTTAAATGAATGGATGAAGGGATGAATGGAGAGGATGTGTGATTGTGTTTCTTTCTTTTTTTTAAAGATTATTTATTTATTTATTTATTTATTTGACAGAGAGAGACACAGCGAGAGAGGGAACACAAGCAGGGGGAGTGGGGAGAAGGAGAAGCAGACTCCCCATTGAGCAGGAAGCCCGATGCGGGGCTCGATCCCAGGACCCTGGGATCATGACTTGAGCCGAATGACCTGAGCTGAAGGCGTCTAGACACTTAACCACTGAGCCACCAGGCGCCCCTGTGATTGTGTTTCTTAGTGAAGTCTTGTCTGTGATAGTTTCTGGGTATGACGGCCTGCGTGTCTGGTTGTGCTTGTGTGTCCGAGTTGGGTGTGAGTGGACGCCCTGAAGGTCTTAAGCACCTGGTGTGTGTGGCTGTGTCTGAGCTTGTGTGGCTGTAGTTATGTTTCAAAGATCGTGTGCGGTTGTGCTTCGGGGCTGTTGGAGCTCCCTGGAGACATTGTCTATGTCGTTTGCCCTTAAGGAGGAGGGCCATTACCTGAGCCCTGGACAGAGACAGGGCTCTGCAGGGGTGCTTTCGGGGACAGGGGACAAACCACACAAGTACGCTTCTGACCATATGTGGGCTGGTGGGGGAAGGGTGCACACACGCATGGAGGCAGCTTTGCCAGCACTCGGGGTCTGGTACACCCAGCACTCAGCTGACCCAACTCATACCCAACCCCCACACAATGGGTTGGGGTGTGCAAAGAGAAGCACAGGGATGAATTTCTACTACCCTCATGTCCCCCTTTCCTAGAAGCCCTTGGAGACCAACTCTTCCAAAGTCAAAGGTGAGAACCCTCCCTCCCGACAAGACTATGTGCGGAAGACCTGCCAGTTCTTACCTCTACCCTCTGCCCTAGCCTGAGAGGAACCACACCACCGCTACCCACTTAGCCCTGCCCCAGCCTCAGCTGAGTCTTGCCCCTGACCTTGTCCCCCACTCCTGCCTCTACCTCAGCCTCAACAGACCCCAGCTCTTTACTTGAGCCCCTGCCCCTTGCCCTCCCCTGAGCTTCTGCTGACCTCTGACCTGACCTTGCCCCTGCCCCCACTCCTCCTAGCCTCGTCTGACCCTTAACTCTGCTCATAGTTAAGTCCACCATGATGATTCCTGACTCCCAGAAGCTCCTGCACTGCGAACTGGAGTCACTCAAGAGCCAGCTACAGGCCCAGACCAAGGTGAGGCTCCTCTGCCCCGTCCTCGGAGACCTCTGGCCCTGTTCCCCTGCTCCCTGCTCCTGACCTCTTCCCCACAGGCTTTCGAGTTCCTAAACCACTCAGTGACCATGTTGGAGAAGGAGAGCTGCCTGCAGCAAATCAAGATCCAACAGCTTGAAGGTGAGGACTGGCCAAGGGTCAAAGTCAGGCTGGAGGCTGGTCCTGTTGGGGTCAGCTGGGTTAGCCCAGGGTGAAAGAAGTTGGGTGACTCTAGGGTCAGGGTCAGGGTCTGGCTAGGGTTGGGGCCAGCTGGATTCGAAGCTGGGCTCAGGTGTGGTTGGGGCTCAGTCATGATCCCATCTAATCTGCAGAGGTTCTGAGTCCTATGAGCCGCCAGACAGAGAAGGAGGGACACAAGTGGGGCATGGAGCAGGGACGGCAGGAGCTGTATGGGGCCCTAGCTCAAGGCCTGCAGGGACTACAGAAGACCCTGCGTGACAGCGAGGAGGTGCAGAGGGCCCGCACCACTCGCTGCCTGCAGCTGCTGGCCCAGGAGATCCGGGACAGGTGGGCATCACCAGGAGGGCAGCCTGGAAGCTGGGGGAGGGAAGGGAGGGAAGGGAGCGGGAGCCAGAGGTGGGATGTGGGATGAGGCAAATGGGAGAGGCCTGGATAAGGGGACCTAGGGGCCATGGAAGGTTTGAGGGACAAGATGGGGGGAGGAGGAGGCAGTGAGAAGGTGTGGGAAGCTGGGAGGCCAGAAGGCAGGAGGAAGGAAGAGGAAGACAGGAAGCTGGAGATGGGATGGGGAGGGAGGCCAGGAGATCAGGAAACTGGACATGATATGGGAAGCTGGAGGGAGGAGAGATTGAGAGTGGCAGAGGCTGGGGAGTATGGGAGGTCAGAGGGGCAGAAGGTGGGGAGACGGAGGCCAGGCAATGAGAGGCTGAGAGAATGGGAGGCTGGAGGTCAGGAGGAGGGCACAAGGGGCTGGGGGATTGGAGGTGGGGGAGTAGAGGTAGGAAGGGCAAGGTGGGCAGGGAGGTTGGGGGAGGGGACAGATCCTGGGGGGGATGGGAACATGAGAGTTGGAGGAGGCTTGAGGAGGCAGGTGGGCAAATGGGAGGCCAGAAGGCCAGGAAATAGGAGGTCAAAGGCTGAGCAGGGAATGTGGGTCTAGGCTGCACTGTCCCCTCAGCAAGAAGTTCCTGTGGGAGGAGCTGGAGCTGGTGCGGGAGGAGGTGACCTTCATCTATCAGAAGCTCCGTGAGTGCCTGGAGCCCACGGCCAGAAGGGGGGTCCTTCTGCTGCTCTGGCCCCCCTGAGTCCCCTCCCCCCACAGAGGCTCAGGAGGACGAGATCACAGAGAACCTGGTGAACATCCAGAAGATGCAGAAGACACAGGTGAAGTGCCGCAAGGTGAGCAAAGAGGGTGGGACCCTGTGTGAGATCTGGGGACGTGGGAATCTCTGCCGGCCTCCGCCGTCACACTGGGGTCCCCACAGAAGGAGCCAGAAGGACTGGGTTCAAATCTCAGCTCTGCCACTTAACTGCTGTGTGACTGTGGTCTAGTCAGTTGACCTCTCTGGGCCTCAGTGTCCTCATCCGTATAATGGGTATGACACGGTATCCCTACCTGAAGGAGCAGCTGCATGAACTGCATACTAAACACTTTGAGGGCAGCCTGACATATCATCAGTGAAGGGTCACTTTTCACCATTTCTGTTATTACCATTGTTGTCTCATACACACTTGCCACCCCCTGGCCTCAGGTCCTGACCAAGATGAAGCAGCAGGGGTATGAGACATCCAACTGGCCGGCCACTGAGGAGATGCCACCAGGAGGCAGAGGCTCCTGGAGGGATGACCTCCAAAAGGAGCTGAGTGACATATGGTGATGCCCTGCTCCCACCCTAACCTCTGACTCCTGACTTTCATCTGCCTTGCCCTCCCACCAATCAGTTCAAGCAGCGACTACCAGAACCTGGAACCCACCTGAGTCCAGGCCTCCCTCTCCTCCCAGGACGCACCTCTACCCCTGGCCCCTGGTCCCCACCGTGGCCCCCCTGCCCCAGCCCTGACCAATCGGGAGCCTCCCAGCGCCCCCAGGCCCCCATCTCCCCGCAGGTCTGCTGTGCACTTGCTGCAGAACTCCTTTGATGGCTTCACCATGTCCTCAGGCCTCCCCAGGGCCTTGAACCTCGGGGGTAAGGGGGGATGAGGTGCACTCTGGGGTGTGTGTGTGGGGGGGTCATTCTCCAGTTTCACACATGGAGGTCATGTTCAGAGGCCATATTTGGGGATCACCTCTTTTGGGGCTTCTTCTAGGGTCCCATTAAGGATTTCCATCCTGGGGTCACTCAAGGTCACTGGGATCTTTTTAAAGGATCCGTGGGGTATTCAAGGATCACTGAGGTCATACTTTGGTATCACGTTGGGTCACATTTAAGTGACAAAAGGAACACTGGCCCTGGATCACAATGTCACTCAAGGGTCACATTCAGGGTTTGTGGGTGAAAGGCCAGAATTGCACCTGTCGCTCCCGCAGGCAACAAAGGGCGCCGAGGCCTGAGCCCTCTGTTCCTCTCCTGGGACTCAGACTCAGACCAGGATCCTTCCCAGCCACCATTCAGCAAGAGCCGCTCCCTCCCATCTGGTACGGAAGCTCCCCTGCTCTACCCGACCCTTCCTCTCCTGGCCTGCCCTCCAGTGCCACAGTATGGACCCTCGCAGCTCACAACCTGGGCATCTGCTCCCTGATTTCCAGCCCTGAGGTCCTCTGGACTAAGCTGGGCCCTGACCGCCCTGACCCACTCTCTCTCCACAGCCTGAGCAGCCGGGACTGCTCTCCCTGAAGACCCCTCCAGAGAGAAAATAAACTAGCCAAGACCCTCTTCCACCTGTGGACTGTGTTGCTCCTGTTGCTTCCTGTGCCTGAGAATGACCGCACCCACACCCAGTTTACTTTCCAGTGTTGGGGAGGGTGTGGGGCAGAGGCTGTTCAGGATGTGCAGGCTTAGGATCAGGGGACATTGTGAGGCCAAATGTAATATATAACAAGGTCAGTCTGTCCAGATATGAGTATCCAGACAGGCTCTTTCACACTAGCCACCAGAGCTCCTTTCTGGGGGGCCCTGGCGCTCTAGTCTACTGCCCCAAAGGAGAAACTGAGGCACAGGGAGGGAGGGTCGAGGTCCAGGGTCACGCTCTCACCTTGCCCTCCTCTTCCCCTCAGCGCCCCCACCGCCTAGTTCTCCCTCAACCTGCATCCTTCATTCCCTCCCACATTTGTCTTAACCCTCTCGGGCCCCCAAGAGCAACAGAGGCCCCGCCCCGGACCATGCTAATGAGACGCCGCGAGTCCCCGCCCCGCGGGGTTATGCAAATAAAGCACCCGGAGGCCCCGCCCCTCGCCCCTTCGCTGAGCCTGCGCGGCGCTGCCAGGCCGCCGGCGTCTCCCGTCTCCGTGTCCCCCGCGGGGCCTGCCGTCCCGTTCGTTCGTCCTGCCGCCCTGGTGACGTCTAAGCGGAGCGGGGGCTCAGACCGTGACAGCCTCGACCCGGTGAGGGAGAGGGGCCTGGGGCGCTCCCGGCACCCCCTCTCGCGGGCTACCGACCCTCGGTCTGTCTGTCCGGCCAGGGTTCAGCTCCCGAGGGGTCGGGTCCCCTGTGGGTCCGGCGCAGGGAGGGGGAGGGGAGGCAGTGAGCTGGGGCTTGAGAACCGGGCTCCGGGAGGGGAGCGTGGAGAGGGGACCCCGGGCCGGAGAAGCCAAGCGGCAGGTGGTGAGGGTGACTGTGATTGTGCGGTTGTCTTTTTGTGTCAGCGTGTGGTTGTGTAACTGTAATTGTGTGGCTTTGGGGATGCCTGTGTGGTCTGTGTGGTGTATGTGTGACTCTCCTGTGGCTGTCATTGTGGGGCTGGCATCACGGGTGTCACGCTGAGGGTGTGTATGGCTGTGCTGTTGTGACGGCTATCACCGACTGTGCGGGCCGGCTCCGTGGCTGTACGGTTGTGTGCCTATGACTGCCATTGTGTGTTCCTTCTGAGGGTGTGGGGGCCCATTTTTATGTCTCAGTGTGGGGCTCTGATCATGCGCCTTTCTTGTGTGGCTCGGTGTGCAAGTCCGTGTCGTGGTCCATGTATGTGCCCTTGCGTGGCCATGTGGCTGAGCTTGTGGATGACATCGTCTTTCCTGTGAGTGTCGGTGTGGATGAGACAGAGACTGTTAATGTGTGTGGCTGTCACTGAGTGCCTGGTAATTGGGGGTGTGACGCCGTGACCGGTTTATGACCCCCAGTGTGTGTGGTGACTCTTTTTGATGTAACTCGCAGTGTGGTGGCAGCCCTGAGGCTATGTCCCTGATGCGGGTGGGGTGAGTGCTTGTGTGGGGCTGTGTGCGGGGCTGTGAAGTGGATGAAGGACCCCCCCCTTGTGTCCCTATGACTGTGTGTGCGTGTGGGGGGGGAGTGGTTTGATCTGCGTGGGTGTCTGTGACAGGCTGTGTGCACCCTGGGCCATGTGTGTGAGTGTGCAGTTGTGTGTAGTGGGTGCTGGGCACCTGTCTGAATGAGCAGGCCTGTCTTGTTCACCACAGGCAAAGTGCCTAGAACCCAGCAGGCACTGGATCCTTGTTGGTGGAATGGACAAGTGCTATACCGTGTGTGTGTGTGTGTGTGTGTGGTGTTTGGGCTGGAGGCTGTGGCTGAGTTGTGTACTCTAGGGATGCCAGCATGTGTGATTGTGTCTCTGGAAGGGTGAGGGGCCCTGGCCACATGGGCATCTGAGATCTCTGGTGACCCTCACCCCACATGTCACACTGCAGAGCAAGCTGCGTGGATGGGGCACTGGACCCAGAGTGCCTACCCTCACCTTCCTGGGCCTCAGTTTCCACATCTGTGCAATGGGGTTGACCATCCCTGCCCTGCTGGCCGCCAGGAGCGGCTGTGAGTCTGTGGGTGTGGCGGAGGCCTGTGGGAAGCCATAGGGCCCTTTCACAGGTGAGGTCAGCCTGGGAGAATGGGTCGAGCAGATGTGGCTCTGTTGGCCCCTCAGTGCTGGGGACCGAGGTTAGATTGGGGGGAGAGGGGGCTTGTTGGGAGAAGATAACCCCCTCACGACACAGACAGGCAGACAGGCTGGGAGGAGGGGAAAGGGGGAGGCAGCTGGGATAGAAGGAGGGCCTGGCCATCAGCCCGAGAATCAGTCAGGCACAGCCCATGGGGACAGGAGAGAGAGGCCCCTGTGGGCCATGGGGGAAGGGACTCAGAGGAGGAACCTGGTGGATGTGGGGGACACAGAGCATGGGGTCCATTATAAAGCACATGGGGAAAGAGAATGGGGTCTCCTAAAAACCAGTGGGGGTGAGGACCCTTCTCTGTGGGGGAGGGGTCCCGTTAAGCTGGAGAAGTCTCTTCCAAGGGCTATGGGGAGGTGACCTGTATGGTAAGGAGGAGAGACCCTCCTAAAAAGCTTGGGGTCCGAATCTCCTATGTGGGCTGTTGGGGGAGAAGACCACTATAGAATCTCTGGGATCCCTGGCAGAGGATGAGCTGGGCTGGTTGTGTCAGGGGAGGCCTCCAATGGGCAGAATCCTGGATATTCAGAGTCATGGCCAGAAGGCTCAGTGGGTGGAGCCAGGGCTCCTTTGTAGTAGTTCTGGGGTCTGGGGCCAGGGGGAGGGGGGTCATGGTGTGGCCAGAGACTCAGGCGGGTGACCAGAGCCTCCCCCTAGGCCCCACCCTGGCCGTCCCATTCCCTCCCCACCTCCACAGGGCCGGTATTCACCATGGCAGGAGGGAGACCCCAGTCGAAGAGGAGTTTCTCCATCATTCCTTGCTTTGTCTTCGTGGAGGTGAGGAACCCAGTAACTCTCACCCCGCCAGTCCACCCCCCCAGACTCGCTCCCAGACCCTCAGCGGGGAGGAGGGGTGTTCAAAAGTGACACTCCCAGAGTTCCAAGCCCACCCTTACCACAGAACTCTGGGTACCTCACATACCCTCTTGAGCTTCAGTTTCCTTGGCTGTCAAATAGGCGTAATCAGAGTCCCTTTCTCCTAGGGCAGTTATGAAGGTAAGATGTATTAATTCACGGAAGAGGTTCAGTATGATGTCCTGCCCCCAGTAACAGTTGTACTTCTGGAAGCTGCTAGAACTTCTACTAGCAGTTTTATCTTTTCCCCTCTTGGTCTATGTCCCCGGCCCCCACTGACCCCTCTCTCTGGTCTGAGCCCTGGCCCAGTCCTCACTCGCTCTCCCCCATCCTGTCTCCTCTCTCCTTTCCATTCTACTAGTCCCTTCTCTTTCTCTTCTCCTCCTCTGCCCTCCCCTCCCCTCCTGTCTTCTCTTTCTGTTTCTGTCCCTTTGTGTCTCCCAGGCCCCGACCATTCCCAGCTTCTCTCTGTGTCTCCTACCCTTTGTATCTCCCTCAGGCTTGATCTGTCTGTCTCTCCTCCCCATCTCGGTCTCTCTCCATCTCTGTGTCTCTCGGCATGGCCCCAGCTTGGACCTGACCCTGTCTCTTCTCTCTCTGTCTCCCTGCCATGACTGGGTGGCAGTCAGTGCTTCTGGGCATCGTGGTCCTGCTTGCTTACCGCCTGGAGTTCACGGACACCTTCCCCGTACACACCCAGGGGTTCTTCTGCTATGACAATACCTATGCCAAGCCTTACCCAGGGCCTGAGGCTGCCAGCCGAGTGCCTCCTGCACTGATCTATGCCCTGGTCACTGCTGGGCCCACCCTCACGGTGAGACTGGGGGTAGCCTTGGTCAGACCCAGGCGGCAGGAGGGGCAGGTGGAGGTGGGTGGAGGGTTGGATTTGAAGGCCAGGAAGACCCTGCCTTGATCTTGCCCACAGATCCTGCTGGGGGAGCTGGCGCGTGCCTTTTTCCCCGCGCCACCCTCAGCCATCCCCATCATCGGGGAGAGCACCATCGTGTCTGGGGCCTGCTGCCGCTTCAGCCCCCCACTGCGGAGGCTGGTCCGCTTCCTGGGTGAGTGATGTGGCCAGGGGGTCAGCTATGCAAAGGAGATCTGGGCCAGATTCAGCCATAATCATTTTATGGGGAAAGAGCCTAGAACTGCCATGATGGTGCCTCATGAGGTGAAGAGGGATGTGGCTAAGGCCAGGCACAACAGAGGTTCTAGGCACAATGGTGGGGCCTAATCCAACCATGGTGGCAATGGTCAGGGCCCCAGATTGCTACGAGGAGAGTCTCAATGCAGAAGAGGGGGACACAGGCCCAGGCCAAACACCAGTCCACCCCACCCACCCCAAGCAGGAAGATGAGACCCCACTGTGTGGTTCCAGCCACAGTCGGTGGCCATGGTATAGAAGGGCAGAGCTCATCCAAAATGGTGGTCCCTATGACAGAGGGCTGGAGAGATCTAGCTCTGGCTGACTGTTGAGCCAGGAAAAAAGTGATCAACTCAGTAACAGTGAGTCCAGGGCAGGTGTAAAGTGGCCCAGAAATGCCATCAGGCATGGGCCCAATCCTGATGTCATGCTGTTGAGGTGTCCTAGCCCAACTATTTTGGGGTTCCAGGGGAGGACCCGCTCCTGACATGGTAGTAATCCAAGGGGGACAGAAGCAAGAGGCTCAGAGTATCCTCATAGTGGTCCCAAGGGGAGAGAACCTTGGCCCAGCGATAATGGGATATGGCTTTAGGGGGATTCCCAGCTGTGCTTTAATGATGGTCACAGGAACAAGGCGCCCAGATGAGCCATAGGGGCTCACAGGAGGAGGGCCCCTGGGGTATCAGGGGCCCAGCATGAACTCCCTCTCCCACCCCACCGCCAGGGGTCTACTCCTTCGGCCTCTTCACCACCACCATCTTCGCTAATGCGGGGCAGGTGGTGACTGGCAACCCTACGCCGCACTTCCTGTCCGTGTGCCGCCCCAACTACACGGCCCTGGGCTGCCCACCGCCCTCGCCCGACAGGCCAGGACCCGACCGCTTCGTCACCGACCAGGGTGCTTGTGCCGGCAGCCCCAGCCTGGTGGCCGCTGCGCGCCGTGCCTTCCCCTGCAAGGATGCTGCCCTATGCGCCTATGCAGTCACCTACACAGCGGTGAGCCCCAGAAGAGAGGCACAAAGATGGGGGGCGGCCAGTGGGCAAGGAGGCCACTCTGGGCTGGAACCTCTGATTCCTTTCCGGGGTAAAGTCACACCCCGGTGCTGGGGCACTGTCCCTGGGGTGGCCCCACTCCTCGGGCCGGCGGGCCAGAGTTCATTGCCCTGTTCTTGACTGCCTCTTTTGGGTCTGGCCACGCCCCTGGCCCAGGAATGCCACACCCAAAGGAGGCTGTTGGCTCCACCCCGTGGGACCAAACACTGTTCCTGGAGCACTGCACTCCATTCCCTGGAGCCTCGCCATGTCCCCATGATGCTATAGGTCCCTAAATATTGGCTGGGACACTGGGTGGGTGGGCTTTCAACTCGGGTCCCCTGGAGCCTGGGAGGGAGGACCCCTCCCTTTGTCCTTGCCCTTTCTTGATCTGGCCACGTCCCCGACTTGACCCACTGGGACTTCCTCTGTCCCCAGCTTTTCCTTGGTTCCCACCTCCTGTTGCTTTGACTCCTTTATCTAACGTCCAGGACTAGTTTCTATTCTTGTCAGTGGATCCCTGGGGTTTGGGGATTCCACCTCCTGGAGTTCCCGGACCTGCCCCCTTGGGCCTTGACTCCACCCTCTGGTTCTGAAGCTGTGCACTAACCTAGCAAGGATCTTTCCCAATCTGTGATTGGTCCTGGGGAGACCTGGGCCCCAGACTCCGTCCACTGCTCTTTGGTGCCCTGGCCACGCCCCCATCCCTGCAAGGGCCTGCTGGGAGTTCACGACTCCATCCCTGAACTCCTGTCCCCCTTGCTCTGTTGCCTGGAGCCTCCGGCCCCAATGCCATTCCTAGGGATTCTGGCCACGCCCTCTGGCCCGGAAGGCAGGATCCACTTGGGTTCGGCAGCTGTGCTGCCATGCGTCCCCTGACTGCTCTGGCTCCCACAGATGTACGTGACTCTCGTGTTCCGCGTGAAGGGCTCCCGCCTGGTCAAACCCTCGCTCTGCCTGGCCCTGCTGTGCCCCGCCTTCCTGGTGGGCGTGGTCCGCGTGGCCGAGTACCGCAACCACTGGTCCGACGTGCTGGCGGGCTTCCTGACAGGCGCAGCCATCGCAACTTTTCTGGTGAGCCACCTTGCCAGCCATTCCAGTATGGGAGACCCTCTATCAGCTCTCTGACCCAAGAAGCTGGACCACACGATACTGAAGGGTGTGGACTCTGTGTGACCTTGGGCGAGTCCCTTACCTTACCCTGCCTGGATGTTCTCATCTGTGAAATGGGATGACAGGACCAGGACCAGGGTAAGTAGAGTGAGGTCCTTGCTTTGAGTGCAGAATTTAAAGGGCCACCAAGGCACTCAGTAATCAAGATAAGTAATGTTTTAATGAGATATCTTTAAAAACCAAAATTAATGCGGGGCGCCTGGGTGGCTCAGTTGGTTAAGCGACTGCCTTCGGCTCAGGTCATGATCCTGGAGTCCCTGGATCGAGTCCCGCATCGGGCTCCCTGCTCGGCGGGGAGTCTGCTTCTCCCTCTGACCCTCCTCCCTCTCATGCTCTCTGTCTCTCATTCTCTCTCTCTCAAATAAATAAATAAAATTTAAAAAAAAATTGATGCAAAAACATATGATGTCCAAAATATCAAAAACTTAGAAGACAGGATCAGATCCTGCCTTTGCACCACTCGGCTTTACTTGCCTCACCCTAGTCACGGCGCTTTGGAATAAATAATAATAGTACCTACCTCTTAGTAAGGTGGAAAGAATGGTGCCTGGCACATAAATGTACTGGAAAAATGTTAACTGAATACCTGAGCCTCAGTTTCCTTATCTGAAAAATGGGGATGGTATTTATGCCATTCTTATATTATTGGCTTCAGGCCTCAACATGCCCCTCTCACTCTGTCCCAGGTCACCTGTGTCGTACACAACTTCCAGAGCCGGCGGCCCTCTGGCCGAAGGCTCTCCCCCTGGGAGGACCTGGGCCAAGCCCCCACCATGGACAGCCCCCTCGAAAAGTTAAGTGTTGCCCAGGTAAGGGGGGCCGGGGGTCTGCTCCCGGCTGGAGAGGGTGGTGGGTGGAGGGGGACCAAGGAGGCAGGAAGTCAGGCAAGAGGTGGGGTCTCCAGGCCATGGGGAGGTAGAGGGATTGCTCGTCTCTGTAGACCTTGGTCCTGGGGGACAGTCACACAAAATAGAAGGGTGTGTTATGGTTATGTTGGGCCCTTCTAGTTGTCTTTTCCACTGGCTCTGCCTGATGAACCCCTCATGGCTGTGGCCAGCGGGGCCCAGGGGGCCGCTAGCCCCTTCCTTCTGCCTCTTTGTCTTAGGAACCTGAAGCCTGCAGGCCGCATTCGACACCGGCACGGCTCACCCCATCCAGTGAGTGTCGAGGGAGTGGGGGGAAAACCGGGGGGACTTCCAGGTCACAGTCACTGCCACAGAGGTCTCGCCTATGCTCTCGTGGCCCCCTCCCAAGCTTTCTGATCCCCTGACCTCTGACCCTGACCCCCAGAGTCGCAGAACTGTGCCCGCCGTGGCCACCTGATCCCCAGCTGCGTGTCCTCCAGGGCTCCAGCCATGTGTTCGTCGCCCCGTGTGCCCCGTCCTCGATTGAGGTCTGAGCCGACGCCCCTGCCCCTGCCCCTACCCCTGCCAGCACCAACCCCCAGCCAGGGCCCCTCACCCTCCTCCCCTGGGCCTGGGGGGCCGGGTGGGGGTGGCGGACGTGGTCGGAAGTTGCTCCTGCCCACGCCCCTGCTTCGGGACCTGTACACCCTTAGTGGACTCTATCCCTCCCCCTTCCACCGGGACAACTTCAGCCCTTACCTGTTTGCCAGCCGTGACCACCTGTTGTGAGGCCCCACCGCCCTCCCAGAATCTGCCAGGTCCCCATTCCTTCCCTGCCACACGTGTGTGTGCGTGTGCCATGTGAGTGCCAGAGCCCTCAGTGCACAAACCAGCCCGGCCTAGGCATTAGAGGCTGGCTGGGAGGACATTTGGGGAGCCCCCTGCCTCTCTTGCCCTCTGGGATACCCAAGTGGGCATAACTGGGAGGGCCCTTGCCCCTAGCATTGCTCTTTTAAGAGCCAAAACCTGACCCCATTGGCCATTGTTCAGCCAATGGGAGCCCCCAGTTCTAAAATTTCTACCTAAAAGGAGTTTACTCCAGCCAATGGGAGCCTCCCCTCATGTCTTTGACATCTCAGGCAAGAGGGTAACTCCAGTTAGTGTTCAGCGTCTGAACAACCAATAGAAGTCCTTGGTTTTCAGAATTTCTAGGATGGGTGGGTATGATTCCAGTCAATGGGGGACCGCCAATGTCTAAGAACGAGCAAGGGAGGAGAGGGAGATGGGGTCATCCCTTGTCATCGGGTCCTCTCTCAGATTCCAGAGAGTCCAGCTAGAGCATGGGGGGCAGGCTCCCCCATGGCAGGGTCCTTGGGGCACCCCTTCCTCTCTCAGGCCCTCCCCCATGTGCAATCCCTCACTCAGTCCCTCCTAACTCCCAACTTATGCAGGGCTTGCCCCAGTTCAGAGGTTTTGGGGTTCAGGGTGCTGTGTCTCCCCTTGTCTGTTCCCAGGTCACTCCAAACCCTCCTGTTATTAGGGCTATGGGAAGGGACTTTTTTTTGCCTTGGAATCTGCCCTTGTTCTTTCCAGTGCCCCCCATCCTGGGCCCCAGCCTCCTGCAGACGTGCCATCATGCGGGGGCATGAGTGGAGCAGAGAGGGCTCCCCTGCCCCAGGCAGCCAAAGGCAGTGGGCAGAGGAGACACTGCCCCCCTTTCCTGCCCCCTCCTTATCTTTAATAAAGACCTGTTTGTAACAGAAGTTTGGCCACCTGCCTTCCTCCTCCCCCAGGTGTTGGGGTGTGGAAGAATTTAATCACTGGTATGTGCGTTTATTGTCACAGTGGATCTGAGAGTGATTATGGAAAAGCAGTGTGGGGTCATTGAGCCAGCGACTTGGATTTAAATCCTGGCTCAGCATTTCCTGGTTGCATGACCTCAGGAAAGTTAACCTCTCTGTTCTGTTGTTTCTTCAGTCCCACAAGCTACATGTAAGGCACACAAACACATGGTGAGGGGCCTCACATGACTCCTCCAGACAGCTAGCCTGTTTCTGACTATGGCCAGGGTGCAGAGGACACAGGGAATAGGACGAGGGCACTAGGAACCTCCATGCCAACCCCCTGGCTGCGTTGATAGGGGCAAGGGTTCTGAATGATATTGTGCTGAGACCCAACCCTTGAGGACCCAGTGGAAACCAGGATAGGAAGGGCATGGAGGCACAGACCTCCCCACAGCCCACTGTGGCTCTGGCTTCAGACAGGCCATTCGGGGCATGGAGTCATTCAGGAACCAGCGAAGGGTTATCTGCTCCCCCCCTTCTATTCATTCATTCATTCATTCATTCATTCATTCATTCAACAAACACTGTGGATCACCTACTGTGTGCCAGGGGCTGTAGCAGTGAACAGGTCGGACACAAATCTCTGCCTCAGGGAGCTAACATTCTAATATGTGAGAGACAGACAACAAGATAAATAAGCTAGATACAGAGTCACAGTGCCAAATTCCAAAAAGGTCTGAAAACCAAAATTTTTTCATAACCCACTTGTGGCAAAACCTGACCTTTACTGACATAAGGTTATTATACCTTTTATTTATTGAACTTGATGTAAATATTGTTGTTTCATTGCAGATAAAGGAAAGTGTTTGATTTTGAGATGTCATCCCAGGCCCCACTAGGGATGTTATGCAATACATAGTCTTATACCATAGTACTTTTTAAAAATCTGAAAAGTTCTGAATTCCAAACTCTAGGATCAAGGGTTTAGGTCAGGGTTTGGGATCTCTGATATATTAGATATTGATAAGTGATAGGAGAAAATTAAAGCTAGAGAAGACAATGGGACAACTTTAGGATGGGGACACGGTTTGCAATTTAAAGAGGCATGAAGGAGGGAGGAGAGAGCTATGTAAATATGGCAGGGGGGAAGGAACGTTCGAGGCAGAGGGAAGAGCAAGCACGAAAGCCCTGAGGTGGGAACCAGTCTGCTGTGTTCAGGGAACAGTGAGGAGGCCTGTGTGGCTCAGGTGAGCCAGGGAAGAGGCAGATAGAGGGAGAGGAGGTGGCATAGGTGGTGGGGCTGATTGTGGGCCATGGGAAATGATATGAGAGCATGAGAGGGCTTAAGGCAGAGGAGGGATAGAATCACGGAGCCCCCTTCTTCACCAAACAGAGCTCCTATTTCCAGGGATCGCACCCCTGAGAGCCATGGTTCCTTCTGTCCCACAGCTACCTCCATGCGGGCCAGGACAGAAGCAAAACTTCAGCACAGCGGACAGCACTCCAGGCAAACCAGCTGGCGCTGTCCGCGGTTCTGAAATTAAGTGCTGGCCAAGAAAGGGTAAAGTGGGGATTGCCAGACACAAAGAAGCGTTCGGGCCTGCTAGAGAGGGTGGAGACAGCTGGTCTCGCTGTGTCCACACCCTCATCCCAGGATGGATAATTTTAGGTATAAAATCCAGACTAGGGCATATGTACATATTCAAAAGATTCCTCAACATGCCCCCGTAGGTCCCACAGAATTTCTAACTCAACTAAAACCTAGTTCTGGTTTATAATGTAAGTAAGACCACAACCATCCTCTGCTCAAAGCCTCTTGTGGCTGGCTCCCCATGCATGCTGGTAAAAGCCAAAGTTCTCCCAGTGCCTCAGAGCCTTTGCACTTAGAGGTGCCACCGCTTGGAATGCTCTTCCGCACCCCGCCTCCCCCCCTCCCCCCATATACATGGTTCACTCCCTCACCTCCTTCAGGCCTTTATTCAAATGTCACCTTCTCAGTGAAGCCTCCCCCTTCCACTCTATTTCAAATTGCAAAATCAAACAACTGGTCTTTCCAGCTCTTGTTTACCCTGTGCAAATTTTTTTGGCATACACTTGTCATCCACTCACAGACTACTTAAACTCCTCGTTATGCTTAGTGGCCATTATCTTCTCCCTCACTAGGATGTCAGCTCCACAAGGACAGAGACTTAGTTGTCTTTTTTTTTTTTTAAAGATTTTATTTATTTATTCATTTATTTGAGAGAGAGAGCATGAATGGGGAGAAGGGGCAAAGAGAGGGAGAAGCAGACTCCTTGCTGAGTAGGGAGCCTGACACAGGGCTTGATCCCAGGACCTCGAGATCACGACCTGAGCCGAAGGCAGATGCTCAACTGACTAAGCCACTCTTAATTGTCTTTTCACTGCTGAAGCCCTGGTGCCTAGAACAGTGCCTGGCACTAGGTGCTCAATAAAATTTTATTAAATGAATGAATTAATCACTTGATGCTGAAATATGAGGGAGAAACACAGACTGACTCTGGGCTGTCCACTCCCCTGTCCCTTCACACTTTGGTCCTCCCTCCTCCTGGGAGCTTCTTTACAGTAAGGGTCCTTCCACCAGGACATGAAGACAGGCATCTGAGAAGTGAGAGAAAGAAGTACTATGTGTACAAGAAATATGCCAAACATTTGCATCTCTGCCAACGTACTCAGTCTACATTTACAAGCACCTGCTGTGTTCTGGGTGCTGTTCTAGGAAGTGGGGGCCGAGCAATGAACAAAAGAAAGAACCTCCCTGGTGGAGTTGACATTCTAGTGACAAGAGAGGCAATAAGTAGATAACATTGGAAATGATAAGTTATTTGAAAAGAAAGATGGATAAAGAGTGTAGGGCATGCATTTTTACACAGGTGACCAGGGAAAGCCTCTCTGAGTAGGTGATATTTGACCAAGACCTTAATGGAGTGGGTGTGAGCCACAGGGATATTTGGGAGCTGAGTGCTCTCAGCAAGGGAATACGGAGTGCAGTGGGGCTGTGTTCGGCATGCTCCCGTGTATGTATGTAACTGCACGACTATGTGATACTGTGTGTCACCCAGTATGTCACTACTGGGTGCTTGTGCATTTGGAGGGTTGCAAAGTGAGGTGAATCATGGGTTGTGCATCTGTTGGGGGGGGGGTTGAGGTGGTACGTTTGACAAGGAGTGTAACAGTGTGCTTCGTGTGTTTGTGTGTAGAAAGAGCTGCAGGCACATTAACTGAAATGAAATGTATCTATGTGTGTGCACGTGTGTGTGTGTGTGTAATAGCAATAGTATGGTTGTATCAGAGTGTGTTTTAGTGTGTGTGCAAGGGAAATGGTGTGGGGACGTAAATGTGGGAGAAAGTGTATGGGATGGTTTGTGTCAGGATAGGGCTATGAACATGTGGGTGATGGGAGTTCTGGAAGTAGAATATATGCAGAGATGCCATGGTGTGTGTGTGTGTGTGTGTGTGTGTGAGCGCGTGTGTGTAGAGGGGTGTGGAGGTGACTGGCTGTGTGGGTGGGTGTATTGGGGGATGCTGTGGATCTGTTTTCTGGCCCCAGAGGGAGAGAAAAAGCCCAGGAAATATCAGTTCCGCCCCGCCCCTGGGTCTCCTGGCAACAGCACCACTTTGAAGTTACCAGGAGACAGAGTTGCCAGGGCAACAGGGGTGAGTGGCAGCTGTGGGGCGAAGTCTGGGTGAGGAGACCCAGCCAGCCATCACTTAGCCACTTATCTTGTTCCCCCTCCTTTCCCAGTTTCTCATCAATCCTACCTTCCTTTCTTCATTCATTCGTTTAACAAGCATATATTGGGAATTTACAATGATCCAGTCACTGTTCTGGGCGCTGGAGACACCTAAGTGAACAAGACAACGTCTCTGCCTTGGCTGTCCCTTAGTCTCCCACCCCGTGTGCGTCTTTGTCTCTCCTGGCACCTTCTTTGGTCTATGGTCATGCCCGCCCCCTCACCCCAAGAAAACCCAAGGAGCCCCCAGGACAAAGAGGAAGTCAGCTGAGACTCCTCTTCTCACAGATTCTCAGAGATGGCTGCTGCTTTTTGCCCACGAATGTTTCTGAGCCTGCAGCCTCCAACACAAGCTTGTGCCAATACTAAGGTGCGGAGAAAGAAGCACACAAGCTCCTCCATCACTCACCTTCTCAGCTGTCATTGGGTGACATCAGCAGAAACACACACAGACACATTCATCATAATATTCCTCTGATCATGAGCTCCATTTTACAGGTGAGCAGACTGAGGCTAGGAGACTTTAAGTAATGTGTCAGTGATTAGGACCTGTTTCCTTCAACTCTCGATCCTTATATTTGTCTGATTAGCTGATTAGTTCACAATAATAATATTCGTGCTGCTTTCCTAAGCCAACTTGCGCAAAGGAAGGGCCTTTTCTCCCTCAAACGCCTCCATTCCTGCTCCCTCAAACTTAAGTTATTTGCCCCTTCACCGGGGGGAGGAGCTAGTAAAGGCCAATCTAACTTTGATGGCAGATCCATGAACCAATGGAGAAGCTAATGCATTGTAACCAATGAGACCTCGGCTTGGGCGGGATTAAGGGCAGGAACGGGCCGCTGATTGGACAGAAGTATGTTGCGAATGGCGGAGGTGCTGAGGCGGGTGCTAAACCTGGGCAGCTCGGCAGAGTCCGAGGAGGAGAACACGGCTGAAGCTGGACCGCCCTTGCTGCTCCTCGGCGGTCCAGGGTCTGGAAAGACGGCGCTGCTATTCGCGGCGGCCCTGGAAGCGGCAGGAGAGGGCCGAGGCCCCGTCCTCTTCCTCACCCGGAGGCCTCTTCAAAGCCTGCCCCGCGGGAGAGGAGCAGCGCTCGACCCCCTGCGGCTACAGGTAACCGAGGGATGGGACCGAAGGCGGACTAGTTAGTACCTGAGTCTGTTGAGGATTGAATGACAGGTAGACAGGCCAATGGAGGGGACGGAGGGAGAGCGAGCCGGAGCGGCCATTGTGGGGCGGACTCATTAATGAGCGGAAGGGGGGGGCGGGACCATAGGAAGCTTTGTTACGATTGGGAAACTGTCCCGGGGGGGCGGAGTTAGCGAGAGGAGACGCCCAAAAGGTGGAGTCAAGGGGGTGGGTAAGAGGTGGGGCTAAACCAGCGTCTTGTTTGGACACCGGCTTTTCTTTCGGGACCAATCAGTAGGTCCCACTGAGAACCTACCTACCAGCGGGTTTTCCGTGGAAAGATTGACTTAGAGACCTGGCGAAAAAACTTACCTGTTCTCAGCTAATAGGGGCAGTGGTAAATGCAGGATAAAAAAAAGAAGGTGGGGGTGCCTGGCTGGCTCAGTTGGTAGAGCATGCGACTCTTAATCTCAGGTTTTTAAGTTCCATCCCCACCCACCTTCGGTGTAGAGATTACTTAAAAATAAAATATTTTTATATAAAAAAAGGGGAGGTGGGTACTAGTAGAAGAGTATTCGACCACTCTGAGCGGCTTCACTCTGGAACCAGTTGAGGCCTGAGAGCCTAGTGCAGGAAAGTATACAGGGCAGCAGGGCAGCTAAAGCTGGGAGCCTGGCTTCCTGAGCTGAATCTGGTCTTTTCCTTTTTTCCTCCCTCTAGAAGATCCGCTTTCAGTACCCACCGTCAACCCATGAACTCCTTCAGCTTCTGTGCTCTGCCCATGAGGCCCGAGGCCCAACGCCCTCCCTCGTGCTGCTGGATGGCCTGGAGGAGTACCTAGTGGAAGACTGGGGGCCCCAGGAAGCGGCTTACTTGGCTGCCCTGCTTCTAGACACAGCTGCCCACTTCAGCCACCAGATTGGGCCTGGCCAGGGCTGTGGGCTCATTGTGGCCCTCCAGATCCGGGGAGAGGGAGACAGTGGGGATGCCCTGCAGCTGTCGCTGCTCCAGCGGTATTTCCCTGCCCAGTGCTGGCTGCAGGTGGATGCACCAGGCCCCGGACAACGCTGCCTCCGAGCCTGCCTGGATCCAGGTGGGCTGGGCCCTAGAGCAGAGTGGTGGGTGGCTTTCCAACCAGATGGAGAGATGACAATCACGCCATGGCCTGCCCAGGCTGGTAACCCCAGCTCAGACAAAGGTTCAAGTTCTGAAGGCCAGCCTTGAGTTTTGGTGTGTGACAGTCTCTCTGCCTCAGTTTCCCATGGCTGGAATACTTACTTCAGGAACACGTGCAAGTTCAAAGACCTAAAGAATCTAAAGTGCTTTTTCTTTTTTGAAAAATAGCATTATCATGTACCTTTTATGCCCAATCAACATATTGTTTTGTTGTTTTGAACTTTATAAAAAGTTTCATGATAAATGTAATCTTCTGAGACTTCCTTCTTCTCCCACTCAACATTGTTATTAAGATTAAGCCAGGGGCACCGGAGTGGCTCAGTGGGTTAAGTGTCTGACTTCAGCTCAGGTCATGATCTCCAGGTCCTGGCATCAAGCCATGGGTCAGGCTCCCCTGCTGAGTGGGGAGTCTGCTTGTCCCTCTCCCTCTGCCTACAACCCCCCCCCCCCCCCCGCCTGCCTGGCTCCGGCTCGTGCTCTCTCTCTCTCTCAAATAACTAAATAAAATCTTAAAAAAGAAAAGATTAGGCCATATTGTTTAGTTCAGTCCTTTTTCCCTACTGCATATAATTCCATGGGTGACTATACCCCCATTTTATTCATCAGATTGACTTATTTACTGCTTATGAACATTCTTGCACACATATCCTGGTTCATGTCTGTGAGGCCTTTTAGGGTATATACCTCGAAGTGGAATTGGTAGAGTAGGTCTGCATATGTTCATCTTTCGTCGGTTATGTCAAACTTACAAAAAGTGGTTAAACCAGAACTCCCAATGAGCCACCTGATGACACTGGTCACATCAGAGTACTTTCTTAGAACAGGGCCTGATTTAAAACAAAGCCTTATGAAACAGTGTCATCATTATTAGTGGCAGAGGCTAGCTAGAGGCTCATTCAACAACCTTCCTCTCCCGGGGTGTACAGCTAAACTACATTTCCCCCCAGCTGTCTGTGGTTCTAGCTGGGGTCCTGTGACTATTTCTGGCCAATGGGATTTGTGAAGAAGAGATGATTACTACTTCTTAGGCTAACTCCCTAAAATGGCCCACCAAATCTTGTGCTGTTTGTTTTGCTTATTGGTTGGCAAGACGCAGAGGACCCATCTAAAGACCTCAGGGTGGCCCCAGGGGATGGGGAAGCTACAGACCAGAAGGGTCGGGGCTTCTGACTCATCCCAGAGATGACTGCTCACCTAAAGGTTTGCACTGAAATACGAGAGAGAAAGCATATTCATGTGTAAAGCCACTCATATTTAGGGGTTGTTTGTTACGGCACCTAGTATAACATATACTGACCAATTAGGTTTATTATGATTATTATTCAGGTTGCCAGATCCAGAATTTCAGATGGAGCTCAAGGCCTTTTTCTGCTGCCCCTATGGCCTGGGCCCAGGGAAAGATGGGGTTTACAGGATGTTTGTAGAAGTCATGATAGGAAAAAAAATACACACACATTCATGCATACACACACACACAACTCTACATTTTAAAATACTGCAAGGATGGGACTGAGCAGGATGGACTGGGCAGAAAGCCGAGGTTAGCAATGCCCCTAGTCCTGAGGGAAGGCCTCACCAGCCCTGCTCAATAAGTCTTAGGCCTGGACTAGCACTTGAGGTCATGCTGGATCTCCAAACATCTGAGGGCTGGAGTCCTAGGAGCAGGCCACATAGCTGGGAGGTGAAGGCTCAGGGGCTGGGATGAGGCTGTTCTCATAAGGGTTCGAGAAGGGGCCATTCGATGAGTCCCCCTGGGCTCCCTGGGAGCCCCCTGAGCTGTAGTCAGTTGAGATGCCAGAGTCAGACACCATGAGGTACAGGTACTTTATGTGGGGTGGGGTGGGGGGCAGCTCAGGGGGCAGTGCCCTTGGGCGCAAGAGCTGGGAGCTGGGATCCAGGATGGTATACTCAAAGCTGGTAGCCAAGGCCCCCTCTGGCCCAGGCTTCAGGGACAAAGCAGATGAGTAGGAGGATGCTTCTGAGCCTTTATCCATGGCTACTATGTCCAAACCGCCATCAGGCCGTGGGAGATCCTCACTGGGTGGGTTCCGGGGCAGCAACCACTTGTCCAGCACCAGGTAGGTGTCCTGGGTATGTTCACTGCCCACTGGCTCCAGCAGGGGTCCCTCATCCTCTGCCCCTGGCTCCACCGCCTGTGTCGCCCCCCAGCAGCGCTCAGAGAGGACTTCCAGGGGGGCGGGTGGGTCCTCTGCAAAGGGAGTGCAGGGGCTCCACCAAAGACAGCCCTCATTCTGGTAGAGCCACAGCTGGGGAAACAGCACCAGCCTGCTCAGAGACCTGGGGTTCAGCCGTAGGAGCAGGGAAGCCCCAGGCCCTGAGGAGACAACCATGCCACCTACCTGGAAGTTACCCTTGTGGGTGGTGAAGAGGCCCTCAAACTCACTCTCAGGGCTTGGGATGCCAGGCCAGATCTTCTGCTTCAGAGTCCTGGTGAAGCCAAAAGAACCAAGAACATGGGTATGTGTCACTGAATACCCACCACTACCCTGTTAGGAGCAGTCACAAGGGCACAGATAGTCCTGGCCCCTTGTGACCACAGTGGAGGCAGAAGAATGCATAGGGGCAGAGGAACAGAGGCTCTGGCTTGCACCTGCAAAGGTCTATAGGTGGTTGACTGGAACAGGGTTTTGAAGGATGCATAGGGGTTCAGCATGCACTGTTGTTACTTCCCTTCTCACTCCTTTCCATAATATTCCCCCAATGTACTCAGAATAAAATTCAAACTCCTCCCCACAGCCCTGCAGACAGCCTGGCATGTTCTGACCCCCTGTCACCTCCCTCACCTCATCATTTAACCACTCTCTCCTAACACATTCTGCTCTAGCCAGAGAGCCCTTCTTGGCAGCTGCTTCAATGTTCCAAGCTCATTCCCACCTCAGGGCTTTTGCACTTGCTGTTTCTTTTCAATTTTCATGTGACTGCCTTCTTCCAACCTTCAGGTTTCCATTCTGATGTCACCTCCCAGAGGTCTTTCCTGATCATCCTGTCATGTCCCCAGGCCCCACTTGTTTCTGTGATATCACAATGCATAATCAAATATCTGTTGGTTCCCTTGTTATTTGACTCAACTATGAGATCCACAAGGTGAGGGACATGTTTGTTTTCCACTTTCTCCCCAGTGCTTAGCACACAGTTGGCACTCCATACGTATTTTTCAACCAAGTAAATAAACAAGGCCTTGAAAGACACCTAGGAGACTGCTTGGCAGACAAGGCAGGAAGGGCATTCCGGGCAGACAGAATAGCATGTGCCTAGGCTTGAGGGTGTGAAACCACATGTTATGTGCTGGGAATTCCAAAAACCTCAGGATGGCTGGTCCTACCGTAAAGAATCTAAGGAGCTTCACCACAGAGGCAGGAGGCACTCAGGGTGTTAAATCTTTCCATTAAGCCCATCCAGGGATTTTACAAAAGTGGATAAAATTGGGAAAAGGAACGAGCAAAGGAATTCAAGAAGGAGCAGCCACTGAGGTTGAAGGAAAACCAGGTTAATGTTCCCAGGGAATTTTAACTAAGGGTCTGGGTCTGGTCTGGCTTGCTCCAGCCCTGCCACTGACCCCTCACTGTGTGTCCCTGGGCAAATGCCTGCCTGTCTCTGAGCCTAGCTTTCCACAGCAAAAGAACGGTGGGGAGGAGTCTGGGCTAGGTGCCCGAATGGGGCGCTCACCTGCGGTGGGAGAGCAGGGCGAGCACGGCCAGCAGTATCAGGATGAGCACGAGGATGAGGGAGAGCGTCAGGATGAGGGGGTCCAAGTCTGAGGAGCAGGAAGTCAGGGTGGTGGGAATGCCCCATGTTCCGCCCTAGCCCCTCCTACGCCCCTACCTGGGGCCTCACCACTAGCTGTCAGCAGCGACGCAGGCTCGGACCAGGCGCTCCAGAAGCCACCGAAGCTCGGCTCGGCCATACGCGCGCGTACCATGAAGGTGTAACGCGTTCCGCCCCGAAGGTTGCTCAGCACGCACTCAGTGCGGCCATCCAGGATCTCCACCTGGGGGCGGGGCCTGGGTGAGAGGCGTGGCCAGAGGGGGCGGGGCGAGCAAAGAAAAGCCTGGGTGGCGGCACTGAGCCAATCAAAGAAAGGAAGGACAGCTTCCCAAGCGCTGCCGTGAGGTGGAAGGGCACTGAAAGCAAGAAGCGGCTTCCAGGAAGGCTCGGGGCCAATCAGGACGGGGCCCCAGGGAGCAGAGGGCGGACTCGGGCTATTTAGGGGCGGGGCCAGAGCCCAGCGGGTCGGGACCTTGAAGGGGTCTAGTATTTGGGACACTGGGGTAAGTGGGATTGGGTCCAGGTGGGCTGGGGAGGCACTGGGAAAGAAGACATGTCAGTGGGCGTGGAGGTGTCTCGGGCAGGGAGATGACGGGCGTCAGAGGCGGGGCCTGGAGGGGCGCGGCCAGGGGGCGGGGCCGCGGTGACCATCTGGGCGGGGTTTGGAGGGAGGAGGCGGGGCTGTCCACCATGGAGCCTTTGGGGCTGGCGGTAGAGGCAGCCTCACCTTCTGTGCGCCCCCCGCGACGTTGCCAGAGGAGATGTTCACTTCGTAGCGGATGAGGCTGGCCACGGGGGCCCCGGGAGGCGGGAGCCAACGCAGTACCACGTGGCCGCCCTCGTCGGCCCGCCGCGCCAGCAGCCCCGCTGGGGGGTCCAGGAGCACTGAGGAGAGGGGTTGATCAGGCGGGCGGTGACCGTGACTCCCTCACCCGACAAGGTCCCCATTCCCTGCGCACTTACCTACTTCGTTGATGTGGATGATACGGTGGTAGCGTGGAGCGCCCGAGGATACCGCTGTGACGCGCAACTCTAAGGGCACGAAGCTCGACGTGTCGGCCGTGGGCAGCGAGCACCAGAAACGCACAGCGCCGCGAGCCGTGGGCGCCTGGTGCAGGCTGCATGGCTTCCATGGCTCACCCCTGTGCGCCAAGGGGCCAGAGAGGCGAGGGGGCAAGTTGGGGGTGGGGGTGCGACAGGTTGTTATTGCCTGGACCGTGCGCGCATTTTGGGCACCACCACCAAGGGGCGTCCCAGCCCCGACGCACGCGACGCCTTAGTCCTATCGGAGGGGTGCCGTCCCTGCCCTACAGTTTGGGATCGCCCTCCAACAGAGATCGCGGGAGTGTTCCAACCCCAGCCACTAGGGGGCCGTGTCAGCCCTGACCCCGCGGGCTTCCCACCAGTGACCAGCTGGGCAGGTGCCCTCCGGCCCCGATCCCAGCAGATGTCCCAAAGCGTGAGCTCCGGGGCGAGCTCTGTCCTGCCCACCCGCCCCGTCCTCAGAGCGTGGGGGCGCTCCACCTGCCCCGCTGCACTCACTCGAGCTGGTAGAAGAAGCTGTAGTTGTCGGGGCCGACCCCGGCGCTTGCCGCTTCCTCCCAGAAACACACCAGGTCCTCCAACCGTTCGGTGAAGCACAGGAGCTCTTCGGGCCCGCGGGCAGCCAGCAGGGCCGCTGCGGGTGGGAACAAGGGGAGGGGGTCGGGGGAACCCTGTCTTAGGGCCACCGCGTCCTCCCCCCTCCCTCCTGCCGCCTGTGCCAACCGATAAGAAAAAAGCCCCGCCTCGCTCTCTACCCCAAGCGGGGCCCCTCGAAGGGTCCCCAGAGGTGGTGCCCCCCGAACTCCCAAGCACAGGTTGCTCGCCTTACTGTTCCCACACACATCCCCGCCCACCGCACAACGCGCTGGACTGCGCGCACCTAGCCAGGCCTCCGCCTCCCGCTGCCGGCCCCGCCCCAGGCCAGGGCAGGCGTGCCGCTGGATGTGTGCGGAGGTGGCGGGCTCCCCTATCGGCCCCGGCAGGCTGCCAGCGGCCCGATAACGCCAACCGTGGCCCCCTCCCCCGCCCCTCCCCTCAAGCTGGCAGGCCGAGGGATCTGGCGCCCGCATACAAACCATGTTTACAGTCGCCAGCGGCCCCGGGCCCTCTGCCTCGACCCGGGCTTTGTCCTCCCTCCCTCCCTCCAGTGAAGGGTCGGCTAGGTCCCTCTCTCCTCAGGGACTCTAGACGTCGAGGCCTAGACCCAGCACCGCCCCTGTCCCATTAGGATATATCATGTCCCAGTCTCCCTGGAAAGATAAAACGGGAACCTTATGTCCCCCTCCAGACCCAGTCTGGAGTCTTAGAACCCAGTATGCTACACCAGGTCCCAGTCCAAGAGATTCAGAGACCAGCTTGGCCCTGAGGACCTAAACTGGAGGTTCGGAACGCGATATGGCCCCCAGGACCCAGGCTGGAAGTTCAGGCCTGAGCTTTGCCCCCAGGACCTGGTGCGGGGGTCCCACACCGATCCACCCTTACCTTTACTTTCAAACTTGGGGTCCAGGGGTTTGGGTGGGGAAGCCCAGGCGGCCCCAGCGAGCAAGAGACAGAGAGAGCGGACTCCAGGCCAGAGGTACGCCCAGAGGTGATCCATGATGCAACCCCCCGCGACGGGGGGCCCAGGGCCCCTGCCCCCCTTCCGCCCCTGGCACAATCCACAGCTGGGTCAGCAGCTGCCTCCGCCGGACACAGCTGACCAGGCCCTTCCCGGCCAGGCGCCTCCAAGTGGCAGCTCCCCCGAGGGGGCGGGACCACACGCAGCCTGGGCTGAGATAAGCGGGAGGAGGCCGCCCTGCTGGTCCCGCGGGAGGCCCCAGGGGCCCTCAGGCCCCCCACCCCACCCCGCGGCCACTTGGGGGTCAGGAACAGTGCCGGTTTCCGCGGCAGACACACTTTCTTACTGTGTGACCCTGGGCAGGTGACTTATCTGAGCTTCAGCCTTCTTGTCTGTAAAACCCGGCTTGGCACATAGCAAACATTCCCAAAATGTAAGATACTGGTATTATCGTGCTAATCAACATCTCTTCCCAGTCTGGGTGGGAATAAATAATCATAAGAGTGACTGGCGGTTGAGTGTTTGCACGGTGGTAGGCAGTGTGGCCAGACAGTATGTACCATATGATCCTGTATTGGTAAAATAACATACATTCTGGAGGTTGAGATTTGTGATTTCTTTGGAAAAGTTTTACTCTTGGGATATTTTTACTGTTGGGATTTTATTTTACGAGGAATGGGCAGCTCTTTTATTTTTTTTTAAGATTTTACTTATTTATTTGAGAGAGAAAGAGCACGAGAGGGGGGAGGGTCAATGGGAGAAGCAGACTCCCCGCCGAGCAAGGAGCCCGATGCGGGACTCGATCCCGGGACTCCAGGATCACGGCCCGAGCCGAAGGCAGTCGCTTAACCAACTGAGCCACCCAAGCGCCCGGGCAGCTCTTTTAATCTGTAAAGTAATTATAGTACACACGGTGAAAGCTATTCACTTGGGCTGAGCTTCTCAAACTAGGGTAAACACCCCCACAGGGGTACACCTGCCCGGGGCGCTTTGGCGCCTGCCCTCCCTCGACTAGCCAGTCAGAACACTCCATTTCCTGGAGTACCGTGATTGGCTCAGGGTGGGCATGTGACCCCAATGGATCCAATGAGCCTCCATCCTGGGGCTTTACCCCAAGTTCCTGGGGGAAAAGAATTTGCCCACATCCCATTGGCCAAGACTTAGTCACATGGCCACATTTTGCTGCAAGGGAGACTGGAAATGTTTTCTATTTTGGGTGGCCAGCTGAAAATCAGGGGTTGTTCTGTTGCCACAGAGGGTGATTGGATTTGGCAAGGTGTAGGGTGGGGGGTGGACACAGTCTCATTCTCAGGGCAAAGCAGAGCCCAGAGACCGCAACATAATCCTGGTGACATCTTTTGAATCCCTGGATCCAACTGTGATAGAAGCTGGGCCCCCTGAACTTTTCATTTACAAGAGCCATTTGTTTCCTTTTTTTTTTTTTTTAAGATTTTATTTATTTAACAAAGAGAGAGCGACAACGAGAGGGAACACAGCAGGGGGAGTGGGAGAGGGAGAAGCAGGCTTCCTGCTAAGCAGGGAGCCCGATATGGGGCTCGATCCCAGGACCCTGGGATCGTGGCCTGATTCAAAGGCAGACGCTTAACGACTGAGCCACCCGGGCGCCCCAGGACTGGGTTTTTGAACACCTGAAGCACAAAGACCCCTGATCAACAGTGAGATATAAAGATATAAAGGGGCACCTGCATGGCTTAGTCAGTTAAGCTGACTTTGGCTTGGGTCATGATCCCAGAGTCCTGGGAACGAGTCCCGCGACAGGCTCCCTGCTCAGTGGGGAGTCTGTTTCTCCCTCTCCCTCCCGCTTGTGCTCTCTCTCTCAAATAAACAGATAAAAATCTTTTAAATAATTTTTAAAAATTTAAAAAATAGTGAGCTTTTTTTTTTAAGATTTTATTTATTTATTTGAGAGAGAGAATGAGAGAGAGAGAGCAGGAGAGGGGGGAGGGTCAGAGGGAGAAGCAGACTCCCCACCGAGCAGGGAGCCCAATGCGGGACTCGATCCTGGGACTCCAGGATCATGACCTGAGCCGAAGGCAGTCGCTTAACCAACTGAGCCACCCAGGCGCCCAAAACAGTGAGCTATAAAGCTGCTAGTTGATGTTCGGCACAGAGTAGAAGTTCCTCAGTGAACACATTATTGTTGATTGTGGTTGTTGCTGGTTATGACTGGGTCCTAGGTGGCCCTATGGCTCCCTTTGTCTCTGCCTTCTCTGTTTCCTCTCCCTACCCCAGTATAGGGAGACCGTGCCCCCCTCTCCTTTCATCTTCACACCCTGTTGACTTATGGGTGATGGTATTTATCTCTGATCCCAATGGATTTTCATTTCTTCACTCTCCCATATACATGGCAGAAAAGAAGCATAACGCCCCCCAAATGCGGATAGTCCCCCGACCCTCCGCATCTGGTCGTGTCTCACCTGAACCCTTTCACAAGACTCTTAGATTTTTTTCAGTTTTTGGTTTTGGTTTTTAATTTCTATCAAGATAGAGAATATAAGGCCCAGGCTCAGAACAGACAAGACAGACCTGTTTCATAACTTCGGTCACTATTTTCATCCACTTCTGTCAGTTCTGATGTGTTTCCACCAGTTACAAGATTTCTCTGGGGAAGGGCCTGCCCCCCCCCCCACACACACACCCTACCAGCCTTCTATGTTTACGGGATGAAGCTCTTTACCCGGCTGCCCGTGGGCTGATGGCTCTGGAATAAGGATCTGGTGCCAAGAGGGTCAGAGAGATGGTGTCCAATGGGCTAAAGTTGGAGGTGGGGGGTCATGGGGTACAGAGTACAGTGGGCTTTACTGGAGAATGGGACCTCTCTGGGAGAGGAACCCTCTCCCTACTTCCATGGTGACAGAAGCTAGGCCTCAAGCTGCCCTGGGGCTTGTGACCCAGAGGGAGAAGGGGGCCCCCTCAGGTTGAGGAGACTGTGGTTGTGAGCCGGGCCCTCTCCTTCCGCCGCAGCACAAAGTCTCCAGGGATGGCTGGACTCATTGCGTAGAAGACATTGGCGTTGTCAGGAATCAGGAGCTCTGGCCAGGGCGGACATGATGGTCAAAGGCCTGCACAACCTCATACTTTCCCCACAAAAGACCTAGGTAACCTTTTGCCATTCACCTGTCTGTTCTGCAGAACCTTGGGTCCCTTCAGCCAGCACTAAGCCAACCTTATTCTCCTCTCACTGGGAACGCTGACAACTTCCCACTCAAAGCCTGCACAACCTCATGTCCCTCCCACCTTGCACCTGGGCAACCTCCTGCTATTTCCCTCTGGAGTCTAGACAACCCGCACTGCAAGGTGGGACAAACTCAGGTCACCCATCCCAAATGACTTCCTGCTCGCCCACCCTTCCCCCAGCTAATTCCGAGCCAAATTCATGCTGCTCCCACCACGAACCTGGACAACTTCTGACTTCCTACGTCCAGCCTATACAATCTGTGGCCCTCACTCTCGACAGCTGAAGCCAAACAGCCTCCTATATTCCTTCCTCATGTCCCACCAACCTCATGTCACCCTCTTGCCTCTCCTTCTTGAGAACGGGGTGACCTCCTACCTGTGTCTGTATTGAATGACATCGTGCTCCCCTACCCTGAATTTCAATACCATGTGGCCCTCTCCCATGACAAGTGCAGATAACTTCGGAGTCCCCATGCTGAGCCAGGGCAAGCTCATCTCCTCACAGATTCAAGCCCAGACCCCCTTTAGACTCCTACCCCACCAGGCTGAGCCTGAATGACCTCATGATCCTACAAATTTAAGCCAAGACAACCTCCTTTCCTCCCTCTCCCATTTGACCCTGGACAATTTCATTTCCCCATAAATCCTAAGAAGACACCTTTATTGCCCCTTTCACTCACACAGCCAGGGCAACCTCATGACCCTGCAAAATCGAGGCACAAATTTTTCCTGCCTCTTACCTGCACCCTGCTTCATCCTCCCCCTACTCTGTCAGAGCCACCTCCTGGCCCCATTAGGCCAGCCTTGACCCTAGTCAGTCTACTGCCCTCCGAGCTAACCCCCAGCCCAGCCTGCATGCAGTCCCTGCTCACCCCTGTCCCCAGGAAGAACTTGGAAGAGCTGGTAGTCCCGGGCCCAGGGCTGAGCCACATTGTGCTTTTCCAGGGCTCGTTGCACCACGCTGGGGGCCTTGTCCTGACTAGTGAGCTGGGAAAAGAAGGTGGGTGGTGAGGTGTGACCGCCAAGCCCCAAGGGGCAGGGCTGCCCCAGCAGGTTCCTGGCTCCGCCCCCCTCACCAAGATGCTCCGATACAGGTTCCCGTGGTCATTGTCAATGCTGACGCGGATGACTCGAGCCTCCGATCCCTGCTGCCCCGGTAAGGAGATGTGAGAGCTGCTCAGGGGCAAAGTCAAGGGCCGGGAGCCCGGCAGGTCCGGGCTCAAGGGCAGCTGTGGGCAGTGTGGGGGGGTGGGGGGGCTGAGTGGTGGGAGAGTTACATGTCCCCCTACAAAAGCAGAGCTTGGGGACAGGCAATTAGGGTGCACTCACAAGCCCGCATCTATGCAATCCCACCACATACAGACCTTCGTGCCCTGTGACGAAAACAAATTTACACATGACCGTAAACATAGCACAAAGCTGTGTTTACACACAAGAAATCCTGTGTGCACAGACAGCAGCGAGTATACACATACGCTTGTAACTGTTGTACACCCACAAGTCCGTGAACAGTCCCACTCAGGGTCCCATGGGTATTGTGGATATTTATGCCCATGTGTCCCCTTTAGGTATGCCAATTCCTGGGGACATGCATATCCTTGCAAAAGTATAATCACACCCTGGAGTGCCCTGTGGGTGAGCTGACTCATCCAGATCTGTGCATAAGCCAGACTGAGGGACAGTCCCTCAAATAGGGCCATGAGATGCACATGGTCTCCTGGACAGATACGCCGAGTGCTCAGCCAATCATGTGTACAGTCTCTTATGTACATGCCTGGCTGTGAAATCCCATGGACACACGCACACATGCGCACACACACACACAGCCCTGGGTGCCCACAGTCCCACATGCACCCAGGCAGGGCTAATACCTTGGTGCTGGGGCCCTGGGACCCTGGAGAGGCCGGGGGACTGCCAGGAGGAGGGTCTCTGGTTCTAGGACTAGATGGGGGGGACCCTGGGGACAGACTGGGGGAGATGCAGAGCCTGAGGTCGAGTGGCTGCCCTGACCTCTGACCCTGCCATCTCCAGTCCTTTTACTAACTGGGATGCTCACCTGGAGGTGGGGGAGGAGGGATCCCCAGGACTCCCACCAGGGGATGAGCCCCTCTCTCGGGACAGCTTTCTAAAGACAGAGACAAGGGATGAGGATGAGCCCAGACCCAGTCCCAGGAGCAGCCTCCCGTCTCTGCCCACATCACTCCCCAGGCACACCCCAAGACTCACGCACTGAGGCGCTTGGTGAGGCTAATTCGCCGCCGGATGCGTGGGGAGCTGGGACAGGAAGCAGCAGGTGGCTCAATGACACGGGAGACTCGGTAGCTGAGGAGTCAAAGTGCACATTGGGGTGGGTTGGGGCCAGGAAGCGGCAAGGAATGAGATGAAAGCTAGGATCAGTTGGGAGCTGCGTTGCGGGTATGGAGTGGGGAGCAGCGGAAGGTGGGCACCAAATGTCAGGGTCAAGGTAGCAAATGGGGGGTTATTATGGCATCAGGGTCTTATTAGGGATGAGACGGGATGGCTTGGTCGGCAGGTCACACAGGGATTCGCAGAGTGGGATTGAGGAGTAAAATTTGGTCAAAGATAGAGTTCAAGGTCAAGTAATCATTGGGGTCAATGATTAGGGTAAAGGATTCAACAGAATGAAAAGAAACAAATGGGACAGTGGAGTTGGATGGTCAAATATACATCTAGTTGGAGTCAGTTATTCAGAACTGGGGAAAAATGATTAGGCTCAGAGATTCAGACTGGGGTTACAAATGGGGTCATAGGACAAATAGGGTCAGGACCGGGGGAAGAGAACAGATGGGACGGGTGAGTGGAATGGCCAGCCATACATGAAAGACTGAAGTCAGAAAGTCAGATGGGGTCAGAATTTGAGGTCAGAGGTGAACTGGGGCCCTCACTTGCGCTGGAGAAAATGCAAGGTCATAGGATGGGGGTCAGGGCTCAGGAGGGTGTCTGAGGAGTTGGAGATGTACATGGGGTAAGTGGGTCCAGTGTGCCATCCGGAATCAGCCAGGGTGGGGGCTGGGCCGGGCCTTGGGGGGGCAGGGGGGGTCACCTCTGCTCCTCGCTGAGCTGGCGCTGGGTGCGCAGGGCAGCCAGGACAGGTGCACGGGGGCTCAAGCAGTAGCTCCGACATCGCTTCTGCAGTTGCTGGATGTGGGCCAGGATCTCCCACTCCTGAGGGGGCGGCCTCTCAGAACCTGCCCCTGTCCCACCCCCAGCCCCCATGCCCACCCCAGTGTCACTCACCTTCCTCCTCTTCTCAAAGTTGATGAGATCCCCCTGGGGGCAAACTCTGTCTGAACTGGAGCCTCCAGAATCAAGGACTGAGGGTCAAGGTCAGGGGCTAGATGTCAGGAGCCCCACTGCCCTAAGGGGGCTGGGGTAGGGAGTGCGGGCAGGGGTCAAGGGTGGGATGTCAGGAGGCCCACTGTGCTGAGGATAAGTGGTGCTGGGGTCAGGAGTCAAGGGTCAGGGGTCAGACCTCCAGCATGTCCGGCAGGGCTGTGTCCAGCATAACCAGGTCCGTGAGAAAGGTGCCAAGGTAGGGGACAAGGCCCGGGGGCAGTTTCTGTGGTCCCCAGAACTTCAGTCACTTTCAGCCGTCACTGACCCCATCACGTACCACCCCATTCTGTGAGGATCCTGCTTGGCCCCCATCCCAAACCACCTCACTCACTGGGGGCAGGCTTCCTGGGAGGGTGTCCTCCTCTTGGGAGCCCTCGGTGGCCTCCTCCTGTGGGGAGGGAAGAAGTGAGCAGTCCTGGAGTCTCTCTGACCCTTCCCTCAGGGAAGATGCCTCAAGACCCAGCATATTTGCCTGTTTTGCTTTCAGCAACTACCAGCGGCTTGTAAAGGCCAAACCCAAGGAATATTGAACAAGGCACAGGCCTGTCATCCATCCCCTGGAAATGCCCTGCACCTTGTCTTCATAACATCGCTCTGTCTGGTATTTAATTATATAATTGCTAGGCAGTTGTTAATGCACGGTGTGTTTCCCTATTTACAGCCTGATTTCCCGCCTGGGCAGGAACTCTGTCCGTCTGGTTCATGGTGGGGTCTCCTGGCACACAGTAGGTGCTGAATTCAAAGCTCCCTCTTCCTTGACCTCTTATCCTTACTTGAGACATTCATTCGTTCGCAGATATTTACTGAGCAGCTATTCTGGGCCAGGCACTGTTCTGAGTGCTGGGGAGACAGCAGTGAGCAAGAGACAAAAATCCTGGCCTCCTGGAGCCGACATTAGCGAGAGAGAGACAGCAACAACCAAGCTCCACATGTAGCAGGCAGAGGTAAGGGCAATGAAGGGGCAAGCGGAGTGAAACCTGCAGAAGGTCAATGTAAGGAACGTTCTGGGCCGAAGGAACAGGCTTCACATTCCATCTATTCTAGATTCACCCTAAGAACCAGCACCTAATTACAATTAGAATCTCAGTCTTGCCTACAATAAGTCCGACTTGTTGGCAGACAATTTTCAGTTTTGCTTATCAAAGTCGAGTCCTAGTGCTTTTTTTTTTTTTTTTTTTTTTACACTTTACTCTTTGCTGTGACTCTGGCCCTCTGGCCTCAAGTGACCTTTTCCATGTAACTTCTGGTATTTGTTGAATGAATAAATAAGGCAGTCACTGAGTGTGAGCTATCGTGAGGGCAAGATGAGGCAGTAAAAAGGGGTGCTGCCCACAAACAAGGGGAAGGTCATCACTGAGGTGGAGTGAAAGGACACTGAATGTTTTGACAATGACAAGCGGTGCCCGGCCCCACGTCTCCTTTTTCCCTTTTTGGGCCTGGGATCCTCGGGGTCCACACCCATCTTTACCTGGGAAAGAATCTCTCTACTACTGAGGTGGTTGTTCTCATCGGAGAAAATCTGCGAAAGTTTTCTGAAAGTGGATAAGCATTCCCTGGGGGGTCAGGACAGGGGTTGGTGTCAGGGACTGGGAAAGTCAGAGCTGCGCTGGGGAGGACTTCCGCCTCAGCGACAAGCCCCCTTCCCAGTCCCCCCCTCAACCTCACCTGCTGACAGCACCCCAGCTGCGCTTGAGCCTGTATATGGGGTTAGACTGTAGGGCAGACAGTATGGCCCGCAGCGAGGAAAAGTTCCGCAGTTCCCGGCAGCGCTGCGGGGGGTAGGGGGAGGGAAGCTGGTGACACCCCACGCCTGACCCCCAGCTATGATTCACCTTTGATCCGAGACTTCTGACCCCAGGTCAGACCCCTAGGACTGGCCGACAAGCTCCCAGGAATCAGTCTCGCCCCTCAGGACCCGGACCCTCCCCCACCTGCAGCCCCAGCCCCTCCCCCAGCTGCCCCTCCGTTCCCTACCTCTCACCCTGGCTTCCTTTGTCCCCACTCCTTACTTCTACTCGAGCCCTAGACGTGCCCACAGTATCCCTCCTGGACCCAGACCTCGTCTCCCCGACCCTGTTTCACCCTGGGTATCAACCATCTACCCCCTTCCCCTCCTCCCTTACCACTCCCCCACTCTCCTGGGCCCCCCCGTTTCTTTCTCTTCTTCAGCCTTGAGGCTCTTGACCCGCCCCCACCCAGTCTCTCTCGGGACCACCGCCACCTTCTCTGGGCATTGGTTCCTCCTCCAATCCACCCTCCCCATTACCCCCATCCCCCATCCCATCCTCTTATCCCTAGACCCACCCAGCGTCCCTCAGCACCTCGCCCCCAGCCCTGGGCCCCTCCTAGGCTTTCCCTTAGGGGCACCTCCTAACCCCAATCCTCCCCTCATTCCCAGACCCTTGTCTTCTGCCTTCCACCTCCTGTCCCCTGCCTCTCACCAGGCCTCGTCCCCACCCCCATGCCCCGCCCCCACGTCTCCTTCCTTGCTGAGGCGCACCTGGGCGACGCGGATCCACTTCTCCAGCCGCTGCGCCCTCTGTGGGGCTGCCAGGCCCTGCTCTCCCAGCACGGAGCCCAGCACGCAACCGATCACCATGTTGAACTGGGTCACGGTGGCGCGCACCGTGGGGGCAGCGCTTGTGGCCCCCGGACGGTCCCGCTGTGACCACACGGAGCCCAGGCACTCGCAGGGCCGCACGCGCGAAAAGAGCTCCTGGGTGGAGGGAGGTGGGGAGGGTGGGGAGGTGGGTAGGATGGTGCTCAACGGAATCTGCCCCACAACCGCGTCCCGCCCCAGTGCTCACCGCGTCCAGCAGCGTCAGCTGTTCGGCCACTTCATCTACACCGAAGTCTAGGAGCTCAGGGCCTTCACGCACCAGTCCTCCCTCCTCTTCTGAACAGCCTTCCGGGGAATCTGGGCGGGGGGTCTGGGTAGCTCCAGGAGGTCCTGAGGGAGTATTAGAGGGGGGTTAAAAACTCTCAAGTTTGAATCCAGGACTGGCTGTGTGACCTTGGACAGGTTCCTTAGTGTCTCTGAGTCTCACTTTCCTTATCTGCAAAACGGAAACTTCCCCGGGTATCTTTAAGGGTGTCAGAGCAATGGTAACGTTCATTTAGCACCTAAGGTGATAATCCACCCTAACCCAGTGAGGGAAGTACTATTATCCACCTCCCACGGATGGGGAAACTGGGGCAGGAACAGTTTACCCTAAGTCACACCTTCAGGAAATGGCAGGGCAGGGATTTGAAGCCAGGTGCTTAAAGGCTAGAGGAGAAATTAGGTGTTTTTGGTTTTGAACCTATATTAAAGTAAGCTCTGTCTGCCCTATTGCTGTGGTGAGAGGTGGTATAACTTTGTAGTTAAGGGAAGGCTATTGTCAGTTCCAGGTTCAAATCCAAACTTGTCCCCTGGGCTTGCTATGTGAACTAAAGCAAACTCTTTAACCACTGTGTGCCTTGATTTCTTCATCTGGGTTTTTTAAAAAATCAGAGATCATACATACTAGACAGCTATAAAGTACTCAGTAATAGGAATGATTTTTCCATAGTGGGATTCTATGGTGGCGCCCCCTAGGGGACATTTTGAAGTTGAAATCTGCCACAAGGGGGCCGACCTGCACAGTGAATTTGTGCCTCGCTCAGCCTCCAAGCGTCCCTCCAAGACACTTGTGTCCTTGGAAAACCTGTTTACCATAATCTGCACCTAGAACCCAACTATCTTGCTCATAAACACTCATTAGTTTGGCTCCAGGAATGCAAGAACTGCCAAAGTCTGGGCTCTGTTTTGTTTGGAAATTACGAGCGTTGTTCACCAACATGAAACGTGTCACCATGAGACAGCAAACAGGTAAACGGAGAAGGTGAGACACTCCTCTGGACAAATGATCCATTTTTTTTTCCCCTTAATGACATTAAACAAAAGACAAAGAGGGGCGCCTGGGTGGCTCAGTTGGTTGAGCGACTGCCTTCGGCTCAGGTCATGATCCTGGAGTCCCTAGATCGAGTCCCACATCGGGCTCCCTGCTCGGCAGGGAGTCTGCTTCTCCCTCTGACCCTCTTCCCTCTCATGCTCTCTGTATCTCATTCTCTCTGTCTCAAATAAATAAATAAAATCTTAAAAAAAAAAAAAAGACAAAGGGAGACTGTCATAGAATAAAAGAGACCTAAGAAATGAAAGACCAAGTGCCTTGAATAGATGTTTGGATTTCGAAGAAACCACTGTAAAAAAGACAATTTAGGGACAATGGGGGGATTTGAATCTGGATTGGGTTTTGGGTTTTTTTGTTTTTGTTTTTGTTTTTTTGAGAGAGAGCAGGGTGGAGAGGGGCAGAGGGAGAGGGAGAGAGAGAGAATCTTAAGTAGGCTCCACACCCAGTGTGCAGAGCCTGACTCGGGGCTCGATCTCATGACCCTGAGATCATGACCTGAGCCAAAATCAAGAGTTGGACGCTTAACTCACTGAGCCACCCAGGCACTCCAGGACTGGGTAATTTTTGATATTAAGTAATTATTGCTGATTTTTTGGAAATGATTGTGCACACGAGGTTATGTTAAAAAAAAAAGTTGTTAATTAAGGTGGGTAGCAAAGTATTTACATGTGAAGTGACGTAAGTTGGGGATTTGTCTTCAAATCATCCTGAAAAAAAATTTTTGTGTCAAATTCATAATTGTTGAAAATGAGCAATGGGTGTCTGAGTATTCTTTATACTATTCTCTCTACTTTTCTGTATGTCTGCAATTTTTCATAGTAAAAAGTAATCCCAAAATAAAGATGTTAAAATAAAAGTATATTCCAGAGCAGGGCACACAGTAGGTGTCCAGTGAATGTTCATGTACTCGTCTGACCTCAAGAACTCATATCCTAGGCTGGTACTTTCGACAGAATTTTCTGCAGTGGTGGAAATATTTTCTACCCGTGCTGTCCAATGTGGCTACTGAGCACTAGAAATGTGGCTAGTGTGACCAAGGAACTGAAATTTTTACTTTGAGTTCAATTTCAATAATGCGGCTAGCAGCTACCCCATTGGACTGAGTGGCTCTAGCGACTTGGAATCAGCTGGTGAAATCCTGCAGGCAGAGGAAGAAAGAACGTTAAAAACCAAGGGGGAAGACAGAGGGATAAAATATATATAAATAACTGAGATTTTGTCACCAGGGAGAAAGAAGTGGCTGCTGCTTTGTAAAGCAGAGAGGAATGTGGCCACTTTAATCTGAGGATTAAAGGATGGGGATTAGGGATTTAGATGCTTTTGAGATCGGGATCAGGTCAAACACAGATGGATGAAAGATGATACCTTATAAGCAGGATGCAATTATTCAATCAACAAATCTTGGTTTGTCCCTGGGGACAGAGTCAGGGACAAGGCCAATGAGTGCTATGCAGAAAAATAAGGCAGGCAAAGATGCAGAGTGGGAGGATTTATTTGCTTGGAGATCAGAGAAACGGATAAGTTGAACAGAGACCTGAATGAAGTACGTACATATTTTTCCCTCTCCCCAAAAGCTCTCTGCAACAGAGGTTGGCAAAGTCTATAAAGGACCAGATAGTTTGCTGATACTTTACAGGAAAATATCAGTATGGGTTCTTATGTCTTTTCACTTTAAGTGGTAGATTCGAATAAGTAAGAATCAGTGATAACAATGATGAAAATAATACTATTTGCCAAGCCCTCATTGTTTACTTATTTACTGGTTTACTGTCGTCTTCCCTAGGGAACTGGGAGCTCCTGTCCAGTTATATGCCAAGAGCCAATAGCTAACTATTTGTTGAATGAATAAAGAGGTCCATGAGGGAAATACTATTATCACCCCCAATTCACAGATAAGGAAACAGAGGCTCAGAGAGTGAAGTGACTTATCCAAGGTCACACAGTCAGCACAAATGGCAGAACTGGGATTTGAACCCAGGTCTCTGTGGCTCCTGAGGTAAGTAGCAATGGAATGAGTTGTAGCTAGAAACAGAGCATCCTGACCCAATGGCAGAGTATTTTTGTAGTTAGAATGGAGGTGTAGGGGGGAGTGCAAGACAAATGCTGATATGTTAGACAAAGGGTCAATACCCCCATTATACAGGTGGGGAAACTAAGGCTCAGATGGGGTTAAGAACTTTGCCCAAGCTCTGTCACTGTGTGAGGGGAGAAGGCCCCTGGAGGACAGATCAGGCAGGGAAAGGCCCGCTCCAGATCCCCTGCCCCTCACCTGCCCATGCCTCAGGCTGCTCCTCTTCCTGCTTTCGCTCAGCCTCCAGGAAATCTCCCAGCAGCTTCTCTGCTTCCTGGGCCTCGGGCCCTGCTGGGGCCGCCCAGCCCAGAAAGGTGCGGACGCTGCCTAGGTCCGAGTGGGCAGGGGGATCCCGGAAATCCTGAGGGTGATCCCGCAGCCAGGAGCCCAGCACGGACACCACAGCCCTGGCCAGAGTGGGGCGGGGGGCTCAGAGACCAGCCCGGAGCTCTGGACCTTGGGAGCCCCTACACCTCAGACGTGACCTTGGACCTCTAGGACCCCCAACCTCACCTATGGGAGACCAACCTTAAATTCTTGTTGACACGCAGACCTCCTCCCTCTGTCTTCTTGATCTCTATCCTGGGAAAAGCAACTCCCCCATCAGGTGAAGAGGGAGGCTAGGGGGGTGCTTAGGGGAAGGGAATGCCTGATCGAGCACCCAGGTGAGAGTCTGGGGGTGGGAACACGGAGATTTCCGGTGGGTACTGACCCTGGAGGCAGGGGCGGTGGTGGTGGTGGCAGGAGAAGGCCCAGCACACGGGCGGTGGACACAAAGGCCCTGTGGGTGGCCAGGAAGGCAGGCACAAAGCCCGGGTCCTGCTCGTGGTCTCCAGACACCAATTCCCGCACCAGCTGCTCCAGCCTCGCCGCCCTCAGCGCCCGCACCTTGCTCGTGCGGTAATGGAGGAAGGCATCTGCAGCGGGGCTGGGGGCCTGCCGGGCAAGGGGGCGGCAAAGAGACACCCGGAGCGGCCCCCAGAGCACCCCCTTTCCAATCACGCCCATCGCTAAGTACCGCTCTTGCATCTGATCTTGCCCATTTCTCTGAACCCCGCCTCCTGGATTCAAGATTCTGCTCCATACCCGAATGACCCTCGCAATCCGCCCTGGACACCGTTGTCCCCCCAGGCCCCGCCCCGTGCCCTCGCTCACTCGGCCCTCCCAGGCTGCTCCCAGCTCCCCAGCCGCGCTTCGCTAGTCACTCCCAGTCCCAGGTTGCTCCCAGCCCTCCACCCCAGCCGGCTCTCACCCGGCGGCTTCTAAAGACCACCCCTCCCCTCCAGCTCCGCCCCACTAAACCTGGCCGACCTGGGCCCTGCCGTCCAGTTTAGTCCCCAGGTCCCGCTGCGGAACCGGGCGGCCCGCGGGCAGCCTCATTCATCGACCCCCCATTCACCTGGCCGCCCCCAGGGGCTTTTCGACCCTTACCTGGGCGCTTGTAAGCCCCGCCCTTCCCTCGGGCCTCAGCTCCGCCCCTCGGCTTTGCCCTCTCCTCTTTACCTCCAGGCCCCTCCACTCCAGGCCCCGCCTTCACCTGGTCGCCTCCCGCCCCGCTCCACCCTCCAACCCTGGCCTCACCTGGCTGCCCCCGGGCCCTGCCCCGGGGCTCAAGCGCTGACTGAGCTGCCGACGCAGGGAGACGCTGTACACCGCTCCGTCCTCGGTCTCCTCGCCCCAGTCTTGCAGTGGCGCCTGGACGCGGAGACCGGCTCAGGGCGCCGCGGGGGGACGGGCCCCGGGACATCGGCCCCCCCTCTCCCGCACGGACTCAAGCCGGTCCTTCTAGCACTAGCCCCCCTTCCCAGACTCAGCGAGACTCGGGGCGGGGTCCCGGGCTAGGGCAGTCCCCTCGGCGCCGCGGGCACCTCCGCCCTGGTCCTGAGAGGATGGAAGGGCATTTGGGGACGTCCCAGGGTCCAGGCTCACGGAGTCTGTCTCTGTCCCCTCCCGTAGATGAGCTCAGAGACGCCCCCCATCCTTAAGCGGTATCAGCCACTTCATTGGGAGCAGGGGCCGGGAGGTCCAAGGTTGGGACTCCGGGGCCGGTAGGAAGGGTCCCATTTGCGGGGAGATAGGGTCCGGAAGGCGGGGACCTGGGGTTTTAGGACCTCAGGGTCGCTAGGGATGTGGGGTCCGGGACCCCTGGTCCCCTTACCAGGGCGAGCTCCTTGCCCGCTGTCCGATCCATGGCCTGTGCCCGTCCCGCTCCTCGGCGCGGCTGAGTGAGGCGGAAGGGCCAACGGGCGGCGGGCAGTGGCCGGGAGTTGGGGCCCGCGAGGCAGGGCGGGGCCACCGGGCCGTGCAGGGGCGGGGCGGGCCCCGTGGCTCTCGGACGCCCCCAGCTGGGGACCCCAGCGCCCAGCCCAGGCCCACGGAGGTGTATATCAATCTGTGCCCAGGAGAAAGGACACCTCTCTCCCCCAGGGAAGGGTTCTTTTCTGTGTCTCCAGGTGGAGGTGAGCTAGTGTGTGTAGCTAAGTGCGGGGCCAGTCTGCGTCCCCGGGGAGAAGAGTACCCTGTCCTCAAATGGGGAGGGCTGTTTCACTCCAGGTGTGGGAGTATCTCTTATTATCCTGGAGGTGGGGGTGTTCAATCTGTGTCCGCAGCTGATGGGGAGTCCTTACTCCCCAGGTCAGAGAAGGTGGAGTCTGGGCCCTGGAATTTAGGGGCAGCTGTCTTTGCAGAGGTGCAGGGTCAAGGAGAGGCAAATACCCAGGGGGCTGGTTGGTGACCTTTATTGCGCGATTCTGAGGCCAGCACAGGCTCGCCTTGGTAGATTTACCGTGGGAACATCCGGTGGCCTGGCCCCCTTCTCTACTCCGGGCGCCACCGCCCGTTCTGCTCCCTTGTCCCGCCTGCATTTAGCCCTTGAAGGGGCCCGTGGGCCTGAGGCTGGACCCAGAGAGGTTGGGAGCTCCGCAGCGGCCCGGAAGCGCCAGGTGGACGCAAGGGTGAGTCTAGGTCTTCTTCGAGCGACTGCGTTTCTTGCTGCGGGATTCGATTAATTTCTGGGAACGAATCTTAAGCGCCGCACGGCTCACCACGTCGTTGTCTTCGTCCTCACTCTCCTCTTCGTCTGCGCAGGGCAATGAGGGGATCCGGGTTCCCATTCTTGGCTCAGATTTCCCTTCCCAGCCTTTACCACCCTCCCAACTCGGCCCCACCCCCCAAATTGGCCCCATGCCAGGCCTCGGACCACTTTCTGTCGGTTGGCTTGGGCCCCCAGCCCCGCCTCTTCTCTCTGACCGTACTGACCGAAGAACTTGTCCTTGAGACTGGCAAGGGGCAGGGCGATGCGGGTGTTGTGCACGGGCAGCTTGCCCTCCAGGGTGGAGTAGAACTGAGGGAGGGAGTGAGGGAGCGGGAGACAAGAGAGTGGGTGGGGTAGAGGCTGCAGGGAAGTCCTGTATCCCCTCCTCCTTACCCCATTCTAGGATATACCCTGACTCCACATGACACCTCTGCCCACTCCTCCAGTTTAGTTTTTCTCGAGCCCAGCTGAATTACTCGTTCTTAGAGCGCACCCGGATACCCAACCCCGCCCCTCTGACCCGTAAGACCGCCCCTGATCTCTGGGGTCCCGCCCCTTGATTCCCCCCGCCCCCCACCCCCGCGCGCGCACACACACTCCCCAGCCCTGCCCACTGGCCTTGCGGACCGTCTGGAAGCTCTCCTGGCTCCTCAAACCTCACACGTTGTCCCAAAGCTCATTTCCCACCCATAGGCCGCCTCCCTGGTCTCCCAAGGGGTGCCCCCGGCTCCCCGGTTTTCTGCCCCAGCCCCTGCATCCTCAGCCCCGTCCTCTGGCTGTACTCGCACCTCCTGGTCGGCGAGATGGCGCAGCATCGCTGGCACGTCGTGGCTTTCGAGTTGTGCCTGCAGCTTCAGCAGCTTTTCTTCCACGAGGCCCAGCAGGTCTGGCAGATAGTCAGCTGCCTGGGGATCCAGCACCTTTCCGGCGAAGCGGCCGTCCACCTGCGGTGGGGGCGGAGCCGAGTCAGCCCGGAGGGGGCGGGCCCCTGGGGCGTGTTCCACTGGGGGCGGGACTTTACCCCCTCCCCCCTCCCGTGAGCTAGGCTTTTGAAGGTGAGGGACCATCAACAGGGTTGGTGCTATCCCCTGTGGGGCGGGGCCTCTGAACTCTAGAGACAAACGACACTGGGCGGAACGAAGGGTTTTAGTGGGGGAAGGGGATAATAACTCATTTCGGGGATTACTTTCGGAAGAAATGGGACTCTGAGGCGCTCAGGGTGGGGCTCCCCCTGTCTCAGGCTGCCCAAGTACTGCAGTGGGGTCTCTGAGGTTTGGAGTGGGGAGGCAAGGTGGGACTTTCCCGTGAAGATGGAAAAGGGTCTCTGAAGTCCTGAGCCTTTTGAGAAGTAACGGGGTTTCCCCGCAGGGACATGGGGTGGAGAGGAGTGTAGGCGGGCCTCTGACATCCTGGACAGGGCAGAGGGTCGGTCTCCTTGAGTTGGGCCAGGAACCCCCCACCCTCCTTGGGCTGCGGGAGGCTCTGGGCTCAGCTTCCTGGGGGTGAGGCCTACCAGTGTGACGTGGTTCAGCTTGCCCGCCAGGTGTTCAAGGCCCTCCTTGGTCATTTGTATCGCCCGCGTGGCACGTTCCAGCTGATCCTGTGCCTCAATACGCCGCTGCTCTTCCGCCTTAAGGCGCTCCTGCAACTCAGCTTGCAGCTTCTGCTGACTACAGGCAGTGGGGGGGGTCACCACTGGAGCGCCTCGGAGCAGGCGGTGGGCGGAATCTCTCCCTTGGGCACTGGGGCCTCACCTCACAATCGTGGCCTCCCCTGAGTACTTGAGGTCTTCCAGCTCTCGCTGCAACCGCTGCTTCTCTTGCTTCAGCCTGAGCAGCGACTGCTCGTTAGCGCTCTTGAGCGTCTCCAAATGCGTGAAGGTGTCGCCCTGTGCCAGGAACCGCCTCACCACCGCCTGCAGGCCCCCCAGCCCCAGTCAGAGGGAGGCCTGGGCAGGCCTGTGTGCACCCCCTCTTCCTTTCCCCTGGGCACGCGGGACAGATGGCCTAAGCTGGTTGGCTTCTGCGCAGCGATGATGTTTAGGGACGCTGTGAGTCAGACTCAGAGCTGCCTCAAGGATGTGCAGCCCCCGACTTAATTTTTGCAGGGCCCTTGTCCATATAAGGAATTTCAATCAGCCCAAATCGTCATGTGGTGCAGGGTAGCAGTGAGCATCGTTGCTTTCCGAAATCAACCTGCCCTCCACATTGTGACGGTGAATCTCGCCCAATCCACTGAGGAAATATGGCCAATCTCGGGAGCTATCTGCCCACCAGGCCAATTTCAGGAAAGGTGCTGGGCCACAGTGCCCCAGATGACCCCATAGCCCGGAGTCCCAGAACCCGTCCGGGGTTACCCTGTGGGAGAAGTAGCAGTGGGAGAGTGCCCAGAGGGGAGAAACTGGACTGGGGTCCAGTGGGATCAGCATCTGCCAGCGGGAAACATGAGGGTCTTAGCAAATTGCAAGGAAAATGCTGCAAAGCGCAGGACCCAGGGCAGGGGCCGCGCCTGTCAGGGTCTGAGAGCAGCACTGGGCAGTCCACTGTGCCCCAGACCATGTTACAGGGACTGGAGACACAGGAGAGACCAAACTCGCAGTTCTCACAGAGCTGACACGCCAAGGAAGTTAGCGCCCGCATAACAGCGAACAGGAGAGGGACTGACGGCGAGGGTAGACAGCTCGTGTGGGTTTTGCTGTGAGGAGCAGCAGAAAACCGGGGCAATAACTGGAGGAGGGAGGAGTGTCTTCTACGAATAGAGCAGGTTTGTGTGCTGAGGAACTGAGCCAGCAGAAAGGGGAGGCTGGGTGTGTTGGCTTCACTGGCCCGGACTCAGTTTGAGCGGAACTAGAGGGCAGCACTCACGTGGGTTTCGGCAACGCCGGTGGCGTCCTTGACCTTGCCAAAAAGCATCTCAGTCTGGTACATGCTCCAGCGCCGCCTCAGCTCCTCCTCTTTGGCGCGCAGGTTGTCCTGGGTCGAATCTTCGGACTGCAGCAGCACGTGCTCACGCTGGGTCTGCTCACAGGGTGAGGTCGGGGCGGGAGTCAGCTCTCAGGCAAGGATTTAGGGTAGAGGCCAGAGAAGGGTAACGGGACAGGGGGCCGGGAGGGGGCGGGGCCCGACTGGGGAGCCAGGGTAAAGGCTTGGGGTCAGGAGAGCAGGAAAGGGTTGGTCAGCGATGGGCAGCCTCAGAGGCGGGGGTCAAGGGAGGGGGCGGGGCCTCGAGTAAGGGGCGGGCTAGAGGCAGGATCAGATTTAGGAGGGGGGGTGGTCATCAGGTGGGGATGGATGGCGACGACCGGTGAGTGAGGGGCGGTCTGGAGGCTCCTCCAAACAAGGAAATCTGAGGGCGGGAGGGCGGGGTCAGGGAAGTGGGAGGAGCCCTGGGCCTCAAGTGGAGGTGGGGGCGGAGTCCAGAGAAATGTCAAAAGCGGGGAAGGTCTAGGGTATTGCTCGACGCAAGGGTGTGGCCGGACCGGCAGGGCCAGGTCTAGGCTGGGGCGGGCTGGAGTTGCACCCCGGCACCCCTGGGTACGCCCACCTTGCGCTCCATGCGTTCGTTCTGCAGCTTCCTCTCTTCCGCGCGCTTCTTGCACTCGGTTATGTAGCGCTCACGCTTCTTGCGCTCTCGGAACACGGTCTCCTCCAGATACTGCAGCTGGTTCTGGAGGAAGGGCCGGGAGGACAGCAGGACCAGCTGGTACCTACCGAGGCTCAGGGCCGGAGCGGCCAGCCCAACTTCAGACAGCTGGGCCAGGCTGCAGGGTCCTGGGAGATAGGCGGGAGGAGCTCGGGGACAGCTGGGGTTCAGATTCTGGGGCCAGGAGACCACGGCGTCTGGGCAGGAACCCCAGGGCCTGGCAGGCTGGCACCTTGGCGATATCCTGGGCGTTTAACGCCTCCTGGTTCACCACTTGCAGCTCCTCTAGCTCGCGTTTTGCCCTCACCACCTCAGCCTCCATGAAGTCCAGCCGGTTTTCCAAGTGAAGGCTCTCCTCCTGGGGGGTGGGGATGGGGGGTGGGACAGGCCTGTGACCGATGTCCCTCGGCAGGCTGGCGCTCCCACTTGCTTCCACCCCACCCCCAAGCCGCCCTGGTCCCTACCTGGAGATAGGCCTTGAGCTGCAGGTACACGTTGGTAATGTGTTCGGCCTCTTCCGCCTTCATCCGGGCCTTCTCCAGGCGGTTCTCCAGGTTCCGCATGGTCTAGAGGGAAGCAAGGCTGGGCTGGGTCCCCTCCCCTCTCAAATTCTCCCCAGGATCTCCACCCCCCAGCCCCCACCCCTCCTCAACGGCCTCACCTTGGCCACCTCTGTGTTGCCATTTCGCGCTTCGGCCATCTCCAGCTCGCGGAGGCTGTGCTGCAGCTGGAGCTCATCCAGCCACTTCCGCCGCACCCCCACCTGGTGCCGCAGCAAATTCAGCTGCTTCACCTTCTCACTCAGCCGGTGGTCCAGGTGCTGCAGGGCCTGCTGGAGGGAGGTGAGCCCAAGCGGCAGCCTGAACCCTCCCACCTAAGCCTTCCTCCCTTTCTTCTCCCATATCTTGTTTCTCATCTCCCTGGGCTCAGCAGCATCTGACCCGGCTGATCCCCTGCTCCTGCAGATCGTCAACTTTGGTAGCTTCCAGGACACCCCCCCCCCAGTCCCCAATTTTCCACCCTGGCTGCCCCTTCTCCATTTTCTTGGCCAGCCTCAGGCGCTTCTCACCTCTGTTCACACCCACCCCCTTGATGGACCTATCTAGGCTCAGGATTTGAAAACTCACCAGAGCTGAAAACATCCAAATTTACCCCCCCACCACCCCACCCCAACGCCCGGAACTACAGGCTCATATACCCATATCTACACCACCTTCCAGGCGTCTCCACAGGCACCACAAAACCATCATGTGCAAAACTGAGTACATGATCTTTCCCCAAGTCTGCCCTCCTTGAATCTTCTCCATGTCAGCGCACGGCAGCTTGGTCCTTCCTGATGCTCAAGTCCAAAAGCTCGATGTCCTCCTCACCTTCTCTTCTTCCATCCCACCTACATTCAATTCGTTAGCAATGCTTTGTTCTGTTTCAAAGTTTTTCCTGGAGCTACCTCGTTCTTCCTATTTCCACCACTTTTGTCTAAGTGCGGCCAACACCATCTTCACCTGGAGGACCTCCACCTGACTTCCCACTTCTTCCTCACACTTCACGTCATAAAATCTGAACTCTTCGTCTTGGCCAGTTAAGCCTGCTGGAAGGTTCAGCCGCTGCTGACCCTCTTTTTTTTTTTTTTAATTAAAGATTTTATTTTTTTATTTGAGAGAGAGAGCATGAGTGGGAGCGGCAGAGGGACAAGCAGACTCCAGGGCTCGACACAGAGCTCAACTCTAGGACCCCGAGATCCTGACCTGAACTGTAGTCAGAGGCTTAACCCACTGAGCCACCCAAGTGCCCCCTTGCTGACCCTCTTGACCTCATCTCCTACAGAGCCCCACTCATGCACTCCCATCCAGCCACACTGGCCAGGCTGTGTCTCCAATGCTCTACTCCCTTGTTTCTACCTCAGGGACTTTGCACTTGCTGTTCCCTCTGCCTGGATAGCTTTTCCCCAAATCATTTCCTGCCTGTCTCATTCTCAGCTCAAATATCAACTTTTTAGAGAGAGGGGGCTTTGCTGACTCCCCACTCCCACCCCAATCTAAAGTGCAAACTCCTTGGGGTGCCTGGGTGGCTCAGTTGGTTGAGTGTCTGCCTTCAGCTCAGGTCATGATCTCGGGGTCCTGGGATGGAGCCCCACATCGGGTTCCCTGCCCAGTGAGGTGTCTGCTTCCCCTCTCCCTCTGCACCTCCCCCCCCCCCCCGCTCGTGCTTGTGTACTCTCTCTCTCAAATAAGTTAATAAACCTTTAAAAAAAAATAAGGTGCAAACCTCTGCCCTTATCTACTTTATTCATTTCTTGTCACTACTGGAAATTACTTTGTTTCTGCATTTGTTCTTGGTGTTTTTGTTGTTTTGTTTTGTTTTGTTTTCCTGCATTCCCTTTTCCCCACTAGGATATGAAGTTTGGGCAGTGGAGATTGGTCTGTTTTTGTTTTTTTTTTTCTTTTCTTTTTTTGACTACATAGTCACCAATACCGAATACCATGCCTAACACAGTCAGTGTTTGATAAAGATTAGTTGAGTGAATAAGTGAATGCCAGCTGGTGGGGAGAAAGGATTGGAGACAGTGAGATGAGACAGGGAGTCCAGCGGGGAGCGGACACAAGCTGGAAATGAAAGGAGAGGGTCAGTGGAGTGGGGTGGTGCAAACCTGTCCTGTCCTGTTCTTCAGGTATGGCTTCTCTGACTTCCACTCCCGAATCACTGCCTGGACCACTTTCTCATCTCCCTGCAAGGAGAGGAGCCCAGTCACCGCTCACCCAGACCATCTGGACCTGAGGCAGCGCCCTGCCCCCTGGGGATGCTACCCTGACTCCTGGAAACCCTTCGCCCACTTCAGCACCCTCACCTGGAGCAGGTTTGTCAGCTGTACTTGCAGCATCCTGGTCTCCTCATGGAGCTGGTTGATGGTCTCCTGATTCTTCTTGATGTTCCACTGGGTGCTCTCGTAAAAGGCCTTCCGGTCACCCTCTGAGGTCATGCGAGGTACACAAGCAGAGTGTCAGGGGGTTGGGGGCTTTCCAGAGGGAAGCTGTTTTTGTTATCATTGACTTCATATTATAACAATACTTCAGTTTGAACATTTATTATATACTCGATGCTGGACAAAGAACTTTCCAGGTCTCAAATACCATATGTCAACAGGTACATATCCATATCATACCCATTTACAGATGAGAAGAATGAGGCTCAGGCTTATTAGATTGTTCAAGATCACAAGAAGTCTGATTCCTGAGCCCATACCTTCAACTACTGCGCAAGATTACCTTCTAGTAATAACGAAACAGTTCTCATAATGGTTCACATCAGAATTTCCCAACCTTGGCACGACTGATATTTGGGATGGATAATTATTTGTTTGGAGCTGTCCCATGAATTGTCAGATGTTGAGCAGCATCCCTGGCCTCTGCCCACTAGATGACCAGTATCACACCCCTCCCTCCCCAACAAGGTTACCATCAAAAATGTCTCCAGGCATTGCCAAATGTCCACTGGGGAGCAAAATGGCCCTCTTCCATTGAGAAACATCAGTTTGCACTTTATAGTGCTTTACTATGTGCCCGTCACTGTTCTAAGCACTTTATACATTTCAACTACCTATGGGGTTGTTCTCTTATTATCCCCATTTTACGAATAGAGAAACTGAGAGCAACTGGGCTACTCATAGTCCCCTAAGATCAAACAGTTTATGCAGAGCAGAGCCAAGATTTGAACCCAGAAAATCTGGCTCTAGAATCTATGCTCTTTACCACCCCCCCCCCCCCGCCCCCATGCGTGGTAGAAGAGTTGAAATTACACAAAAGTATGAAACACAGTTTAGTTGGTTCTGAGCCCAGGAAAGATTTCATAAGAGAGATGAGGAAAACCACAAACAAGTATGAGTTTTTGCCTCCAGAAACTGGTCACCTGGATGAAGGCCGGTGGAAGGCCCTTGTCACACCGTGCGTGGTCGGAGGGCTGGGTGGACACTGTTGACTCCTGATTCTTTGTGCCCTTTCAAGCCATCTTACCTAACAGTTGTATCTTCCTTTGTAACTCCGCCACCTGCGTGTGCACAGCGGACTTCCCCTTTTGAGCATGGAGGTGTCCAGCCTTGGAATGCAGTGGGAGCCAGGCCTGGGCCACACCCTTCACTTGGGAGTGGTGGTGCTGAGCCTTAGTCTGACTGCCTTTGACCTTGGCGGAGGTCGAAACCTGGTCCTGAGAAGTCGGGATGTTGGTGGAGGCCGCCCAGCACAGGGGAGAAGTCATGACTGGGTTGGGGCCTAGGGTCCCTGGGGATTAGGGTGTAAAATTGCTCCTGTCCTGGATCCTTCAGCGCGGGTTCCCCGGGTTCTGGGAGAATGCACTTTCCGACCGCTTGGCGGGGCCTCGCAGCATCTCCCGGTTGCTGGGTAACCTCTGCCCCCTCCTTCTTCCAGCGCTCCCATGGAAACCGCCCGCGTTCCACACCACCGCTCTCACTGGCTAACGCTGTGCAGAGGGGCGGCCCAATGGCGGGCTGGCCAAGCCTCTCTGCTGGATATTGGGAGGATGGCACTTTGGGGTCACGTGCTCATCTTTTAAAACCTTTTAAATTTTTAAATTTTTGAGTAACCTCTACACCCAAGGTGGGGTTGGAACCCACAATACTGAGATCAGGAGTCACACGGTCTAAGTCGGAACCAGCCAGGCGCCCCAACTTTTTTTTTTTAAGATTTTATTTTTTGAGTAACCTCTACACCCAATATGGGGCTCGAACCCACAACCCCAAGCTCAAGAGTCCGCTCCTGGACTGAGCCAGCCAGGCACCCCCTACTTTTTTTTTTTTAAAGCCCCCCCCAACACCACCACCACTCCGCTGGGTTTCCAGGGCATTTTTCAGGAACCTTCTTTTCCGGCGGCTGAAGCTGCCACTCCCAAGATGGAGGAACCGCGCGCCGCCATTAAGCGCGAACCCTCAGAACGATCCCCTCTAGGCGTCACAGTCCTATCCAAGATGGCCGTCTGGGTTCCAGCCCACCCCGCCCCCATTTGCCACTCCCAACATGGCACCCTCGGGTCGCCGCTCCGCACGCGCGGCGTGATGCCGGAAGTGACGGATCCCAAATAGTTCCGCTTTCTTTTTTCTGGAGGAGCGGTTGGCTGCTGGGCTTGGGGGCGCGGTGGATAGTGACCTTTGCCCCGGCCTCGTGTAGGTGGTGAATTAATGCGCGGGGGGGGTCACCCCAATTTCTTATTGGGGGCAGCTGAAGGGTGTTCGTCGGTAGAATGGGAGACTGTTAACCCCTTCGGCCAATTGGCGGGAATTGCATAGCTCACCACCCCACCCCCACCCCGGCAGGGAGCGGAGGTTTTGAGCTTCCCGCTATTGATATGAGCAGAGTGAGACTCCCTCTGGGCAAGCCTGGGGCGAGCCCCCCCATCCGCCGCCCACCCCCCCGGGGTCGGAAGCAGAGTGAGCCCCCATTGCCCGGAAGCGGTGGAGGAGTCCAGTTGGCTGGAGGAAGAGGTGACTTCCTTTGGCTGGAAGTAGCCCTCTCCCACTGACCCGCCGCCCCTTTCTTGGCGCAGCGTGGGTGCACAGCCCTTCTCCCCGCAGCCGGCTTCCTCCCCCCAGAACCTGTTTCCGGCCTGCGAGCTTCTGCGGGATGTTACTGTTCGCGGTGCTGCTGCCCCTGTGCTGGGCCGTGGAGGTCAAGAGGCCCCGGGGCGTCTCCCTCACCAGTGAGTCCGCCGCTGGAGGTGGCTGAAGGTGGGGGTAGGGTGTGGGAGGGGCCGACTTGGCCCCTGGGATAGGTACTTTGAGTCTTCGGCCTCAGGCTTCAGTTTCGGGGCCTCTGGGTAGGGAAGGTGGCAATGCACGGCTGCTGGGTGAGGGCTGCGAGGGTCTCTTCCTGCCTTGGGCTGAGCCCCTTACCTCCGTCCCAGACCATCACTTCTATGATGAGTCCAAGCCTTTCACTTGTCTGGACGGCTCTGCCACCATCCCTTTTGATCATGTCAATGATGACTACTGTGACTGCAAGGATGGCTCAGATGAGCCAGGTGAGTCTCGGTTCATTCATTCATTCATTCGAGGTTTTTTGAGTGCCTGGGAAATGCCAGCCCGTGTGGTGGTGGGTGACCAAGACAGACCCACTCCTGCCCTCACATGGCTCCCTGTTGAGTGGGGGGGAAGCCAGTGGTTTGGTGAGGAGGGCTCGCCAGCTGCTGGGGGAGCCCAGCCTGGGGGTCAGGAAGTGAGGGCTCCGCTGAACCCTGAAGTGTGCTGAAAATGGAGGTGCCCCCAGAGATGGGAGAGAAGGTGCGGTCGAAGGGCAGGCAAAGACAGAAGTGGAGGCAAGGGATGGAACAGTCAGCCGGGCCCTGTTCCGAGGGCCTGGGTGTGGAGAGGCAGGAGAGAACGTTGGAGAAATTTATTTCAGGCCCTGAGTGTGCAGCTGCCCTTCCTTCCCTTTCTCCGCATTGGTGGTCCTCACGGGCTGTCTATGTGCACGCGTGTCGGGGGGATCTGTCTATGGGTGAGTGTGTGTGATGGGTTAGCCTGAGGTCACCCCGAAAACTCCCTCCCGCAGGTACAGCCGCCTGTCCTAACGGCAGCTTCCACTGCACCAACACTGGCTACAAACCCCTATACATCTCCTCCAGATGGGTCAATGATGGAGTTTGTGGTGAGTGAGATCACACCGCGGGTGGCGAAGTAGGCGGTGGGGGGAGTAGGGAGGAGCCCCACCGGGTCTGATCCATCCCTGCTTCTGCTCTCAGACTGCTGTGATGGGACCGATGAGTACAACAGCGGGATCGTCTGTGAGAACACCTGCAAGTATGTGGCTGCCCACCGCCGCCCCGCTCCCCCCCCCCCCCCCCCGCGCCCCTGACCTTGCCTCTCCCCACCCAGTGAACCACGCCCCTCTCTTCTCTGCTTTTGTCCGTCGAGTGCGCTCACTCTGCCAGTGCCTTGTGAACAAACACCACATTGCCACTCCATCGCTGGCCCAGAAGCAGGCACCGTTGTTTCCCAATTCAGCAGACGAGGAAAGTCAAGTTTAGAATAAAAAGTGACTTTCCCCAAGGTTCCCCCAGCTAGGACAGAGCAGAGCCAGGGCTTGAACCCAGGCCCGTCTAATTTGAGACTCCGATCTTTGAATCGCTCCTATCTTTGAATCGCTCCGCCCTTGCAGCAGGACCTGAAAACTGAAATGCCCCCAGGCAGGTGGTATAAACAGGAGAAGGCAGCCGAGCGTGAGGCAGTAGGGAGTGGTGGGCACTGTGGCATCTAAAGGAACACCTGTCCCTTGACTCCAGGCAGTTGAAGACAAGTGGCCAAGCTAGATTTGTTTTTCAGAGAAACTGAAAATCCTAGTATTTTGTAAACTCACCTGATGGGAGATCTTTTAGGTACAGGGCGGGTCAAGGGCAACACAGTTATCCATCAGATGGCCTTCTCGTCTAGGAGTCTGTGATTTCTGTGCTTTTCTTTCTCCTTTGGGAGGCAACTTCTAGCCCCACGTCCGAGCATTCCCTAGCCCCTCTCCTAGATCCCTACAGTGAGTGAACTCTGACTGCTGCCCCTTCTCTCAGGGACAGGGATGAAGGGCTCTGAGGAAGTGGGGGGAGGGGGGTTTGCGCCATGCTTCCCCACATGGGGTGGGCAGCAGGTAGGTTGAGCCCTTTTGGAGGAGGCAGAGCTGTGAGCCCTAAGGGCTTCCCCGGTGGTGCTTGTGTGTTCCTTCCACCCCAGGGAGAAGGGCCGTAAGGAGAGAGAGACACTGCAGCAGATGGCAGAGGTCACGCGAGAGGGGTTCCGCCTAAAGAAGATCCTCATCGAGGACTGGAAGAAGGCTCGGGAGGAGAAGCAGGTGAGGGACCCCGTGGGGCCGGCCCCGGACAGTCTGGGCCCTGAGGCCTGGAGTCATAGGCTGGTGAGGCTGGGTGGGATTGACACCTGCCCCTGACTAGTGGAGTCCTGGGGCCAGTTACCATCTGTGTGTGCCTTGGTTCACCCATTCGTCAGCTGGCTGTTTGGTCATTGGTTAAGCCGTTACCAGCTGGTGGTCAGCACAGGTCTTGCACAAGGCCTTGGTGGCAGGCTGAAGTGGGCTTAGAGGAGTGTCCTCCTGCATCCCAGAACAGGAGGGACGCCTCTCTGCATCCTGGTGGCATCATCTGTAAGATGAGGCTGATGACCATGTGACCTCCCCGTTCTGGGGGCGGACTCAAGACATTGTCAGAGCAGCCGGGTTAGTTCCATAGGGTGAGTGCTGCAGGGGCTGGAAGAAATCGTGTGCCCAGGCATGTGTCTCTTCCTCCCCTGCCCACCACCCCCTTGGGCTGTTAGACGGGTCAGAGTCCTCAGCACTGCCCCTGGACTTCTGCCAGACTCTCCGCATGAGGGCTTCAGCTCTATGTTTCTGCCCAGGGAAGGTTCTGGGTCTCTCTCCCCTCCATGCCCTGGCTGGTGAGGCCCCTCTTGAGGTCGGTGGGGAGGGGCAGTGAAGTCCTTTCTGAATTCAGAAGATCGTGAGGGAGCCATGCAGCGAAGTTGGCTCCAAGTGAGTTTTGCCCTCCTGGGGGCGGTAGGAGGCTCCTGGGAGCAGGCCAGGCTGAGATGTGGGCCAGGGTCTTAGGAGGAAAATGATCCCGTGGCGGGCCTTGGTCTAAGACCCTTCAGCTGGGGGCCCCATCCACACAGCACACTCGTTCCTTCTTGAAATATCCACAGAGGCCCAGAATGTGCTGTGGTGTAGCGGGCATGAGACTGGAAACAGACCTGGAATTGCCTCAAGGGCGCACTGTCCACTGAGAGGGACAGATGCCAAAGGGACAGCCAGGGCCCCTGGAAAAAGGGTCATTTGGGTTGGGGCTATAAGGCAGAGAGGAGACTCGTGCCCAGTCTCCCTCCTCCTCCCACCTGTTGTGGGGGCAGGAAGCAGGGACGGCTTCTGGAGGAGAAGGCCTCTATCTAAGTTGAAATCTGTGGGCTAATTCGGAGTTAGCCATGCAGAGTGTTCTAGGCAGAGGGAAAGCATGTGTGAAGAACGGGAGGCAGAGAGCCTTTGGGGAATCTAAATGTTGTCGGGGTAGTTGGAGCCTACAGGTCAAGATAGTGGTGGGACAGCTGGGGCTGGAGCAGTGGGCCTGGTTATGCAGGACTGGGGGGGCTACATCGAGGTGTTCAGGGTTCTCTCTGGTGAGCTCCGGGGAACCACAGGGAAGGGTGTGCTTTGGGAAGGTCACCTGTGGCCACCCTGTGGCGTAGAGGCAGGGAGATGGCGCTCAGGAAGAAGGCAGAACAGAAGGAGAGGTGGCATCTTGCCTTTTGCCCACCCAGGAAAAGCTCGCTGAGCTACAGGCTGGAAAGAAGTCCCTGGAGGACCAGGTGGAGATGCTGCGCATGGTGAAGGAGGAGGCCGAGAAACCAGAGAAGGAGGCCAAAGAGCAGCACCAGAAGCGGTGGGAGGGTACGTCATGGGGTGGCCAGGGCTGGCCCTTGTCTTCTGGCTGGGCAGCGCCTGGCCCCGGGAGCGATGCTCATACCTGTTGGCTCTCGTGTCCGCTGACTTTCGATCGTGCTGCCTCAGTCCTCCGTGCGCCTCATTGTCTTCGCCTGTGCGTTGGTCATTGTATTCGAAAGTCATTCGTAGGAATAATCTGCAGCCTAGCAGAAGTGATTGTTTTTCTGAGAGGAGGTGCTGTTCTTTCTGCCAGCCACATGGAAACACTACCATTGGGGGATCCCCTGAATCCAGAATGAAGGCTGGAGGCCCCTCCAACCTGTCAGGCAGTGGGAGCGGAGGTGTGAGAACAGGCAGGGTGATTTCTGGTCCAGCTTCTCCTTAAGGGGGCCACCCTGGGGTGAGGTCACAGCTTAGTTGGGCGGGGGGTCTTTCCCATTCTCCCCACCTGGGGCTTTGATTCCCTCTCTGTTGTCTCACAAATTCTCATCAACACAGACCTCCGGATTTGCCGGGAGCTTCCATGTCCTTTAACCTTCCTGAATTGCTCTTTGGCCTGGCAATTTATGTCACTTTGGTTGGTTGAAGATGGTTTCTTATGCTCTGTCCAGCATTTTCTTGCTTTTGGCAGGTTGTGCTGCCATTCTGGAAAATCGGGAGCCTTGGCAGTCTGGCCGGTGGGGGTCACGCTGTGGAAGCAGGCTAGATGGGCGAGGTGGGGCAGAAATCTCCTCCAGACTAGTTAAAGGTCCAGGCATTGCAGGAAGGATTTGGAAGTGTGGCCCTGGCTACTCCCTGGGCTGGTGACCGGGAGTCGGGCAGCCTGTCTCCAAGTCCACCCTGCTGATCTCTTCCATCTCCCTGGGCCCCTGCTGCATTCTTTGTCCCTTTCTCTGTCTGCCTTGGTTTCTCATAAAATCGGTAATCCAGTAGCTCATGCAGCGCTCGTGGGGTTTCTGCTGTGTGCCAGGCACATCCCAGGTACCAGTGGTTCAGCACTGACCGAAGTGGAGATAGCCCCTGCCTGCTGAGAAAAGGAGGGAGCCAAGCAGAGGACACAGCTGCAAAGGCCCTGAGGCAGCCTCATGTCTGGTTTTTAAGGGCCAGCAAGGAGGCCGTGTGGCAGGAGGGAGGGAGTGAGGAGAATCGGAGGGGTGTGGGAGAGAGACCAGGGCAGGGCCTTGGGGACCGCGGGGAGGACTTAGGCTTTTACCCCTGGTGAGGTGGGAGCCATAGAGGATTCTGAACAGAGGAGGAACAGAAGCCAGGAAACCAGGGAGGAGCTGACCACATTGGTCCAGGCAAGCGATGGGCTGGGGGGGGACCAGGGTGGGGGGGGGCACAGGGATGGAGAGAAGTGGGCCTGAAGGCAGGCTGAAGCTGTTTGTGACCCCGGGGGCAGGTGAGCAGGAACCCCAGTGGCATCTGCAGCCTCCCCTCCTTCCCTCAGCAGAGACTGTTTCTGCCCCTAGACCCTGGCTTCCACCCTCCACTGCTTTTGGGAGACCCTGGACTTTGTTATCTTCCCCCTTTCTGGGGCGGCGTCCAGCTGGTACCTCTCCTCCACCGAGAAGCACACTCGGGCCCCACCACTCAGACAGCTGTCCCCAAGCTCTGCCTTCCCCCCCAGTGCTGGGAAATCGGGAGGTCTCTTCTCTCTGTTCATCCTGATGGAAGCCAGCTTCCTAACCCATCCTGTGGCTCTGCCCCTGGCCCTGCTCTTCGCCAGCCGGGGAACTGTGGGCAGGTCCCTTCGGCCAGCCAGCCTCACGCCCTCACCTGGGAGAGGGACGGTGCCAGCCTGGTCTGCTGGGGCGTGGCGGGCTCTCGGGGTGAAGCACAGCGTGGCAGAGGGAACCCTGCTTGTCCCATTGGAGACGGCTGAGCGGAGGCCCCGTGCACACCAGGAGCTCAGTCACTGTGGCTGCTTTCTCGTCCAGCCCGATGAGGTGGGGGTGAGGCCAGCGGAGGAGGCACCGCCCTGGGCCTCCAGGAAGCCTTCCTGGCTTGGCCACACCCCACCCCAGTCTCCATCCTGACCTTCGTGTTGGAGAGCGGGCCTGGGGTGCACGGGCTGCTTCACATGGGGGCCTCCCAGATGTGGCCGACCTCTGCGTGATCTCCCGCTCACCCTTGCACAGTTGCTGCGAGCCCCTGCTTGTTCAAACCCAAAGTCCCAGGGTGTCCTCAAGCCCCAGCCCCCATGTCTGCAGACCTCTCAACTCCCTGCTTCGGGGTCTCCCCACTATCTGGCACTTCTCACCTCCTCCTTGGCCCCCACCCTGGCCAGCCTTTGGCAGCTCCTGGCTCCCGTCCCTGGTCTGTGCTCTTCAGTGGCCCGACTCGGCACCCAGGGCAGGGCCAAGCACACGGTGGGACACATGGGGTGTTCGGGCAGGGCAGTTCTCAGGGTGGTGGGTGACGGAGCCGGGTCCTCCACAGAGCGGCAGGCCGCCTCCAAGGCCCAGCGGGAACAGGAGCTGGCGGCCAACGCCTTCCAGGAGCTGGACGACGATATGGATGGGGCGTGAGTCTACCCATCCTGCCCTGGGCCTGAGGTTCCCTCCTCCCACCTCCCCCTACCCTGTGCCTGAGCCCCACCTCCTCAGCATGGGTCCTTAGCTGGTCCCAAACCATATCTGGTTGGGACTAGCTTGCTGTCCCCTTACTGAGCCCCTGCTTACTCAGGTATAAAGTAGGTCCAGAAAAACCCTGAAGGTAGATGAGGGAACCCCCCACATGCAAGGAGTCAGGTGAGGTAGCTGGGGGGTTCCATTACCTTTCCCAAGCCTATTCTGTGGCTTGGGTCACTTTGACAAAAGCCAGACCCCTATTAATCCCACTGTGCCCCTGACCTTGCTGGCTGATCCAGGCTAATGGCCGAGTGGAGGGTGAGCTGTCGGGAACATGGAATCTCTGTTTCTCCTTCGAGCCCCTTCTGGGCTGTGGAGTCCTCAGGACAGGGGAGAAGATGGGACTGGGTCCCCTCTGACCCCAACCCCAGAGTTCACCTTCTCCCAACTTCTGCCTCCCCTCCCACTTTGAGTCTGGACAGGGGCCCTGACAAGGGGGGGGAGCAGGTAGCGGGCCCAGAGCCAGTGGGCTTCACCGCCCTGCTGGCCTCTCCCTATGCCCCTGCAGGGTCTCGGTCACCGAGCTGCAGACCCATCCGGAACTGGACACCGACGGTGACGGGGCACTATCAGAAGGGGAAGCTCAGGTACCCCATCCTTCTCCTTGCCCTGGGACTCGTAGAGGGCCAGGGGGCAGGGGACAGGCTGGCCCTGGGCTGCTGGGGTGCCCAGGATGGCTGATGCCACTGGGCCTTGCCTGGGTGAGGCGAGAGGGTAGCAGCCCAGCTCTCCTCCCTGCCCTTTGGGACCTGGGCACACCACACGGGTGCCGTGGGGGCACCTGGTTAGGAACGCGCCAGATTTCCCACCCACCTGGCCCCTCGTGCTCCCCCGAGTGTGGGCCCCCCACCCTGCTCTGGCCTCCTCGCGGGCGGCCTTGGCTCTCTGGCCTAGCTGCGGCTGGCTCCCTGCTGCTGGCTCCTTCCCTGTCCCGCCTGGGCCTCTGCCTCTTCCCAAGGGCCCAGCGACCTCTGGTGCTTGTGCTCTGGAGCTCCCTCTGCCTCTCTGTCTCTCCGTTTCTCTCCCTGGCCGCTCAGGCCCTCACCCCTACCTGCTCCCCTGCTTCTCCCCTCCTCTGGGGCCCGCCCTCTCTCCCACAGGCCTGTGCTGCCCGCTTCGGGCCGCTCCGCCTCAGCGCCCAGGCCTGGCTGGGGGGGGTCAGGGCACCCCCCGCTAGAGCGTGCCTGGGGCACACGGCCGGGGGGGAGGGCGGGGGGCGTGGAGGCCCCGATCTTGACACTGCTTGCCAACACGCACACAGGCCCTGCTCGGGGGAGATGTGCAGACTGACGCTCCCGCCTTCTATGACCGCGTGTGGGCCGCCATCAGGGACAAGTACCGCTCCGAGGTCAGCAGGGGTAGGAGAGGACATGCAGTACCCCTCCCTGCCCTCCCCCCGCCAGATGCCTCACAAAGAAACTGCCTTTGCTTCTGGCACAGGGCCATCCTGGCCAGCGGGGTCATCCAGGCCCCCTCCAGGGAGGGCCCCCCCATCAGCTGTCTGTCCCTCCAGGCCCTGTGGGAGGGGCCGAGACACTGAGGCTGCCCGCTGGGTGATGGTGTGAGCTTGGACTTGAGCCCCGGGGAGGTGGGGGTGGACCACCGGGCCTGTGGCACCGAGTGCCCGCACACCCACCAGGTGCTGCCCACCAGCCCTCCACCTGTGCCTTCTGAGCCTGACCTGACAGAGCCCAAGGAGGAGCAGTCTCCAGTGCCCTCGCCGCCCGTGGACGACGAGGAGGAGGAGGAGGAAGAGGAAGAGACGGAAGAGGAGGAGGAGGAGGAGGAAGAAGATTCCCAGGTGCAGGGGGAGCAGCCCAACGTGTGTGTTTGCAGGGGTGGGGGGGGGAAATGACTGGGTGGGGGCTGGGGCACTTGCTGACTCTGCCCCTCCACCCCCCAGGAGGCCCCGCCCCCACTGGCCCCCCCCCAGCCTGCCCCCAGCCCCACTGAAGAGGACAAAATGCCGCCCTACGATGAGCAGACTCAGGCCTTCATTGACGGTGAGGGCCAGGCGGAGGGGGGGGGACCCCGCCCGAATTCATGCTCCCCGTCATCCACACCTGCAGGGATCCTCGAAATGGGTCTCACTTGCTTCCCGAGATGGGCTTGCGTTGGCCCTGAGCGAGCCTGGGGAGTTGGGGCCGTCCCGGTGGGGGCGGTGGGTAGCATCTGAGGCCTGGAGAAACCATCACCACCCCGGTCGGCCCCCAGGGACCCTCCTGCCGCCTCCGGCTGCTGCTTGTTTGTGTCACCCCAGCAGGCGAGGAGCCCGCTAGGCCCCAAGAGTCCTGGTCCTCCTCCCTCCGGAGTGGAGAGCCTGGGCAGCTGGGCGGGGGTCTGCCCTGGGGCCTTCGGGGGCCTTTGGGGCCGGTCCTCACTCAGAGCAGGGGAGCCAGGGGAAGTGAGTGTATCCGTGGCGGCCCCTCCCTCTCCTTCCCGGATGGGGGTTGGGGCGCCTCTGACCTCCTCCCACCCTGCCCACCCCCTCCAGCCGCCCAGGAGGCCCGCAACAAGTTTGAGGAGGCTGAGCGATCCTTGAGGGACATGGAGGAGTCCATCAGGTAGGGGGGCGGGTATGCGGCCACAGCAGGGCCACGTTCCCACCTGCCACGCCGGCTGCCCGCTGCGGAGCTAGCTCCCTAGGGGAGGTGGTGACGGGGCATTGCCGAGGGGGCCCCTGTAAGGCAGGGTGGCTCCTGCAGGGAGGGGCCCCACATGGTGGGGAGCCTGAGCCCAGTCCCCGAGTGGCCCTCCGTGGCCGGAGTGGGCCTCCCTGTGTTGTCCTGAATGAGGCTGTGGCGTCCCCAGCTGCCCCTTCACGGCTCGGCCTCCCCTTCCAGGAACCTGGAGCAGGAGATTTCGTTTGACTTTGGCCCCGGCGGAGAGTTTGCCTATCTGTACAACCAGTGCTACGAGCTCACGACCAACGAGTGCGCGCGCAGCGGCCAGCAGGGCGGGGCCATGGAGGGGACGCGGGGCAGTGAGGGAGCGGGCTCAGGGGCCGCCAGCGCAGTTCCCGGGTGGGGAGGGGTCATGGGGCAGTGAGGGGGCGGGCTCACGGGCCGCCAGCGCAGTTCCCAGGCCGGGGAGGGGTCTTGGGGCGGGGAGGGGTCTTGGGGCAGTGAGGGGGCGGGCTCACGGGCAGCCAGCGCAGTTCCCGGGTGGGGGAGGGGTCTTGGGGCAGTGAGGGGGCGGGCTCACGGGCAGCCAGCGCAGTTCCCGGGTGGGGGAGGGGACGCGGGGCAGTGAGGGGGCGGGCTCACGGGCAGCCAGCGCAGTTCCCGGGCGGGGGAGGGGTCTTGGGGCAGTGAGGGGGCGGGCTCACGGGCAGCCAGCGCAGTTCCCGGGTGGGGGAGGGGACGCGGGGCAGTGAGGGGGCGGGCTCACGGGCAGCCAGCGCAGTTCCCGGGCGGGGGAGGGGTCTTGGGGCAGTGAGGGGGCGGGCTCACGGGCCGCCAGCGCAGTTCCCGGGCGGGGGAGGGGTCATGGGGCAGTGAGGGGGCGGGCTCACGGGCCGCCAGCGCAGTTCCCGGGCAGAGGAGGGGACGCGGGGAAGTGAGGGGGCGGGTTCACGGGCCGCCAGCGCAGTTCCCGGGTGGGGGAGGGGACGCGGGGCGGTGAGGGGGCGGGCTCACGGGCAGCCAGCGCAGTTCGAGGTGCCTGGGGGCCCTGTGTGTGGGCGCACGGGGGAGCCTGCGGTCCCGTGTCCCCTGCCCACCGTCTCCATCCTGTGACAGGTACATCTACCGGCTCTGCCCCTTCAAGCTCGTCTCTCAGAAACCCAAGCTCGGCGGCTCCCCCACCAGCCTTGGGTGAGTGGGCTCAGACTGAACCCCCCTCCCCCAGCTGCCCAGTCCCCGCCAGCACCGCCCCCCACCCTAAGCACCCTGTCTGCCGCAGCACCTGGGGTTCGTGGGCTGGCCCTGAGCACGACAAGTTCAGCGCCATGAAGTACGAGCAGGGAACGGGCTGCTGGCAGGGCCCGAACCGCTCCACCACCGTGAGTGCCAGGGGGTGCGGGGGGCAGGGGGTGCGGGGGCCCGGGCCCACCCGAGCCTGCCTGAGCCCCTGCCTTGCCCATCCCAGGTGCGCCTGCTGTGTGGCAAGGAGACCGTGGTGACCAGCACCACGGAGCCCAGTCGCTGCGAGTACCTCATGGAGCTGATGACGCCGGCCGCCTGCCCTGAGCCGCCGCCCGACGCGCCTGCCGACGGCGACCACGACGAGCTCTAGCCCGGCTGGGCGCCGAGGTGGGCAGGGGGCTGAGGCTGCCTCGACTCGGGGCTGCAGCGGGGTCTGCGGAACACTTCTGTCCCCACCCGTCCGCCTCCATCTCCGTCTTTCTCATGTGGTCTTTCTCTGGCTCCAGAACCTCAAGGCACGGAGATGTCCCCGGTGGGGCCGCCCGCCCGCCCGCCCGCCCCACCCTGTGGCCCGAGGCCCGCCCCCCCGGTGTGCTCAGCCTCCCCACAGGGGCAGGAGCCGTGTGGAGCCCCGTGCCCTGCCGGGGGTGGCGCGGCTGCGTCCCCAGGCCCCCGCGGTCTCCAAAGGTGGAACACAGGAGTTCGCCCGCCCCCGGCGCCCGGCCCCCCGCCCCCGCCCACGGTGTCTGCCTCCCTTCCTGGTGGGGATGAGTGACTTGATCTGTGACCTCAAAACAATAAACACCATCCCCCCCAACCAGGCTGTGTCTGCCTTGCTTTGCTCAGGTGTCCACGGGGCCAGGGATGGGCTGAGGGGGGAATTCAGGAGAAGCGGCTTTCTGCAGATGGTGCCCAGACCTTGTCCCCCATCAGGCTGGCTCCACAGCTGGGGTCTTACCAGAGCCTGATTCACATCTGAGCTGCCCCACGGGCGGTGGAGAGAAATCCAGCACCACAGGGCAGACGGACCCCAGGCCCCTTCCATCTGGGCTTCTGCCCGTACCAGTTGCCCACCCATCCTGAGTCCCAGGTGCGTTGTGGGGAGGCCCCGGGGCTCCAGATGAGAGCCAGGCCCAGGGAGGGACGGCAGCCTAGGCGTGGCCGCACAGCTCGGGTCAATGACACACACTCCCAACGCTCCCCACCTGCCGGCACGGACAGCGGAGACCATAAGATTCTGAACTTTTATTTTCTGGCATGAAAAGTACAAATAATTAAACAATTCCATGTAAAAGTCTGTTACCGCGGCCAGGCCTGTAATCCCGGTAATAAATAGTCTAAACGCAACGCAAAGTGTTCTTGTTGGGTTTTGGGTTTTTGTGATTTTTTTTGTCTTTTTCTTTCTTTTTTTTTTTTTCTTTTTTCTTTTTTTTTTTTTTACAGTTCTTTATCACCTCCAACATGGACTCTGTCGTGATTTGAAACCTTCTGAATAAATAACAGGATGAAGGGAGGGCTGGAGGGGCTGAGCCCCCATCCCACGGGCCCTGCCCCTGACCCCCAGGGATGTGGAAGACCCCAGGCCCTCCCCCGCAACCGGCCCCTGGGGTGAGGGGATGGCTTCTGGGGAGGGGGCCTGGCTGGGCTGAGTTCCGTGTTTTAGAAAAAGGAGTCCCCTCCCAGACTTGGGGGTGTCAGGGGCCTAGGCCTCAGTGGGGGGGAGGGTGTGTGTGGGGAGGTGCCCCCTCTGCAGAGCCCGGCTGCCCCAGGGTAGGGGACAAACCCAGCCCTTATTGCTCACAGACGCCTCCTGCACGCTGCCCACGTGTGCCCACGTGTCCCTGCGCTCGGAGGGCGGAGGGGAGAGAGCCCCAAGACACAGCAGAGGGAGAGGGGTGGACCCACTGGGGGTGCCTGCCCTGCTGGAGGGGAGCTGGGAGGTTGGGAAGGACTTAAAAACCACAAGAATAAATAGGTTCGTGTATCAAGAACAAGCTAGGGTTTTTCACCAGCTAAATAGGACTGAAAAAATTCTCAAGACGAGCAAAAAGAATCCCATTAAGACCCCGGACGTCGCTGGCCGCGGGGACCGCCCCACAGAGCACGCGCCCCCCGGGCGCCGCTCGGCTACCATTACTGTTATTAATAATTATTATTACTTTAATGATTCCATTTCCCCTTTTATAAATAAATTAGGCATAACCACGTCTCAGCAAAACTTAAAGAAACAAAGAGAACATCGTGGTTCCTTTAAACTTGCAAACTGGATGAAGTAACAGAAATATACACAAATGTCCTTACAGGGCAACAAGGAGAATAAATAGTTAACATAGCAATAAGTTAAAACTACAAGAAGCTAAATTCGGCAAAAAAGTACAAGAAAGTTAACTGGTGCCAGTTTATGTCTTTTTTTTTTTTCCTTTTTTTTTTAAATCTCTTCTGTGTGTTTTTTTTCTTCCTTTTTTTTGTCGCTTTTTTCTCTTCTGTTTGTGTTTTTTTGTCGCTTTTTTGATTTTTTTTTTTTTCTTTTTGTTCCTTGCAGCAGAAGCTCCACAGACGTTTACTAACAAACACCGGGAGGGGTGGGGGAGAGAGAGCTGGGCAGTCAGATGGGGCCATGGCCGGACACCAAACGCAGGGACACCGGAGGAAGGGCGACTGAAGCTGAACTCGGGGTTTGTAATTCTCAGTTCCTACTGGGCCCGCTGCGGGGGGTGGGGGGCTGCGAGGGCTCCCAGGGGCTCCGGCCTTCGGCTTCTGTTGGAATTTTTTCTTTCTTTTTCTTTTTACTTTTTTTCTTTTTTTCTTTTGTTTTTTTTTTTTTTTTTTTTACAAAGAATGAAAACTAGGGGAATGGAGAGCGTCTGGACTTTCCAGACAGAAGCCGGGGCTGGGGCTCGGGATGGGGGCTGCTTCCACGGCCCTCAGGAGTTTGGAAAGACAGAAAAACCCAACAAACTGAAAAGGGGTGACAAGTGGGGGGAGAAGGAATTTGGGGCTGGGCCTCTGGGCTCATCCACCCCAGGGTGCGGGGGGGGGGGGGCGGGCTGGAGGGAACAGCGGGTACTTCCTGCTGGGGAGGCCTTGGGGGAGGGGGAAAGCTCAGGGCCCAGCCTCCCCCCTCAGCCTCTGGGCCAGGGCCTCGGCCCAGGGAGGTTCAGCCCCGGGGACAGGGGGTCCTTTGGCCTCAAGTGTTGGGGGGGGCTGCCTCCAGCCCACCATGACGCCAAAAGTGAGACGAGGTATCGTGTGTTTGGATGCATGGATGCTCTGTGTGTGCACGCCTGTGTTCGTGGGCGGCAGGGACCACTCATGAGCCAGGAGAGAGCTCTGCAGAGAACCTGGGGCCGGGCTGAGTGGGGCCACGCATCCGCAGGAGACCCGGGCGGCCTAGCTGGAGGAAGTGGACTGGGCCAGGGTCTGGGCTACCACCTCTCGCCTGGGCCTAAGGGATGCTATGGGCATGTCGTTGTCTCCTGGGGTTGTCTCTCTGCTTCTCCATGACCGGGTGTCTATAGATTTGTGTGTCCAAATGTCTGTCTCTGCTCTGACGTGTCCACGTGGAAATGTTCACATTCCGCATCCACCTGCGGCTGCATCTGCCCACGTCGGTGTTTGCCCGTGGCCACATTTGCTAGCCCCCCTTGCTTCGGTCTCCTGTGATTATCCACGTGTGTGTCTGCATGTCTGGGTCTGGCCCACGAGCTCCTGAAGGTGTCCGGGGCATGTCTCTGGGTCTGTCAGTGCTTCTGTGTGTCCCTGTGGGTGTGTATGTGTGTGTGTGTGTGTGTGTATGCGCAGGTGCGCACATGCCCCCGCGTGTCTTCGCGTGGCTGTGTTTCTCTGTGTGGCCCCGTGGACCCCCGGCCCCCAAGCCCTGCTCCCTGCCCCTGCCCCAGTTGGTAAACATAACCTGCCAAAATATTTTCTTTTTTTTTTGTCTTTTTTTGTGTTTTTTTTTTCAAGTTCAAGAATCCCCAGTAAAAATTCTCCACGAGGTCTTTTTTCCCTTTTTACAAAAATAGAGTTTTTCTTCCCCTCCCACCCCCCCTTTTTTTTTCATTTTGTTTCTGTTTCCAGCCCCTCCCCCTGCTCCTCACACTCCATCCAGGGGCTCTGGGCCAGGGATGCCCACACCCCTCCTCCGTTTCGCTTTTTTGGGGATTTTTAAACCTGTTCCCCCTCCCCTCAGGCTTATCTAGGTGTTGGGGAGGCCTGGGCAAGGGGGTCTGGGAGGGCACCCCCAGTGTCCCCGCAAAGCCATCCCGTGGAGGGTGGTTGAAGGTGGGGTGGGGGCACATCTCTGCTTTCTTTTCAGCCGAAAAAAGAAACAAAAACCATCGCCATGAACAAAACCAAGACGAGAGAGTGAACAGCCCAGCCTGGGGTGGGGGCAGGAGGACGGGGTGGGGGACCCCCAGGCACCCCCCATTCCCTGCAGACTCTCCCACCCCGAGTGCTCACCCTGTGGCTTCCGCAGGGATGCGGGGCCCTCGTGCCGTCGGTGGTCTGCCTGCGCTGTCTCTCTCAGGGCCCCTCTCTCTCTCTTTCTCTCTCTCTCTGCTGCCCGGGGAGGGTGGGGAGGGCGGGCGGCGGCGGCGGCTCAGGCCTTGTGCTGTTTGCTGGTCTTGAAGGACACCTGCAGCACACGCTCGCCCAGGCGGTAGCCGTTGAGGCTGGCGATGGCCATGGCCGCTTCGTCGTAGTTGGTCATCGTGACGAAGCCAAAGCCCTTGCACTTGTTGGTGGTGAAGTCGCGGATGACCTTGACATTGGTGACCGCCCCGAAGGGCCCGAACAGCTGCCACAGCACGCTCTCGTCCGCCTCCGGCGACAGGTTGTACACGAAGATACACCAGCCGGCGCCCGCCGCACCCCCCGACAGGCCCACGCCCGCCAGGCCGCTCATGCCATCAATGGCGATGGGGGAGAACCTGGCGATGAGCGACAGGGGACTACTTTGGGGGTCACGCGGGCTCTGCCCTGACCCCCGGCACACCCCTGAGCCCCTGGGACCCCTGACGCCGGCCGTGCCGTGACCCCTGCGTTGTCCTGACCCTGCCATGGCCTCATGACCTCCGCCTCTGACCCCAACTGAATCTCCATCCCCACCTGTAGCCCTGGCCTGACTTCTGACCTGCCCTGAAGGTCAGGCCCTCCCCCACAAGGCCTGCTGGGAGCCCCCATCTACACCCTGACCCCCTAACCTCTGAGCCTACGGGAGCCTGGCTCCTTCCCCACTCCTGGCCAACTACCCCTCCCTTGGCATACTTTCCCCCCACCACCCCCACCCTGCCACTCCTCCTCGGCTAGAGGCCCACCAGGCGGGGAGTGCGGCTGGGGAAGCACCACCCTCCATGATAACGCAGTCCGCTGCCTTCCTCTGCCCCTTACCAGCTTTTTCCTGCTCGGATTGTGTATTTAGGATCCGCTCCCCTTTCCCTGCAAGGTTTGCTCCCTGCGGTGCCCCAGCCCAGAACAGCCCCCGAGCGCCACCGCGACCCGGAAGGTTTGTTGACTGACTGACGGAGGGACCGAGTGAATGAACAGGATTGGCTCCACCCTCGTTCCTCACTGCCTCCCTACCTTCCCAGGCCTCGTTCCGCTCAGGGCGAGCCTCAGTGGGGAGGAACGCTTGCTCACTGGCACCTTGGTCGTGTCAGCGGTCTCACCGGGGTCCCCGTCACCCCTTCCCCCTTCACAGCCCTGTTCGCTGTTCCTGTCTCCTTCCCCACTAGACTGAGATAATGAATAACAGTAACAATAATCACAAGAGTGGCTACCTTTTATTGAGCGCTCACTACGTGCCAAGCACTGTGCTCAATGTCCTTTCGTCTCCATGAGAGACCAAGTCTGGCTGAGCCACCTTGGGTCTCCAGCCCCGAGCCCAGCGCCCGGCACTCAGTGTGTGCTCAACAACTCTCGATGCAGTAAACACAGGGAGCCCTCCCAGGGTCAGGGGTGTGGACAACGTTGTGCGGGCCTCGAGATCCATCCCAGACCAGGGGCTAAAAGGGGGGGTACTCTGTGACCCTCAGCAAAGACCATCAACAGTGGCAGATGGAACGCAGACTTCGCGTGGGAACCCAGGAGCATGGCCGTGAGCAGACCCATGACTGTGACCCCTTCCCTGGGCTGGAGAGCGCCCCGGCCAGGCCCTCCCAGGCCCAAATTCCGTAGTAGCTCTTTCTAGGCACTTACTAGGCTCCATAGCCCCTCTCTTAATGGACACGCTACTCCCAGACACCAGACAGGGGGGCAGACGCAGCTAAGCTGGCTGTCCCGGGGGGAGGTGGGGGAGGGGAGCACTGGGGCAAGAGTCCAAGGAGGGACAGTGGGGAGCTGGGGGCAGCGGGGCGGGGGCACTGTTACCTCTTGACTCCGTAGGCCATGTTGAGCAAATTATCCAGCCTGTGGAAGCAAAAAGGGTGGTCACCCGTGGCCTCCGGGCACACCCCCAGCTGTGACGCTGGCCGGGCCCAGCCTGACTGCCCTCCCTGCCCCCACCCAGCAGGCCAGCAGCCCGGCCCTGCCCCCACCCGCCTGCTCCCCGCCCGGCTGGACACCGCCTGGCACGGAACCGTGCTCACTCGGGCACTGCCTCTCGCCTGCCCTGCCGCTGCCTGGCCTGCACCCGTGTCCTGTCCCGCCCAGCCCCACTCGCCTGCCCCCACCCTGCGGGGCTCAGGTCCCCAGAAGGGGAGGTTCAAGTCTCTTTGGGGCAGTGTCTCATCTGGGCAAGTACCTCAGGGTCCCTGTTCCTAAAATACAGGCAAGACAAGCTCCGTTCTCATGAGTATAGATACCTGGGGGCACACAGCACGGGAGGCCCATCCCCAAGAGAGGGGGGCCCCAATCAGGTGACTGTAAAATGCTTTTTTTGACTCAAAATTCTTTTTTTTTTTTTTTTAAGATTTTATTTATTTTTTTGACAGAGACACAGCGAGAGAGGGAACACAAGCAGGGGGAGTGGGACAGGGAGAAGCAGGCTTCCCACGGAGCAGGGAGCCCGATGTGGGGCTCGATCCCAGGACCCTGGGATCATGACCTGAGCTGAAGGCAGACGCTTAACGACTGAGCCACCCAGGCGCCCCGATTTTTGACTCTAAAATTCTTAACACCGAGGGTGCCTGCGTGGCTCAGTCGGTTAAGCATCTGCCTTCGGTTCAGGTCGTAATCCCGGGGTCCTGGGATCGACCCCCGCCATTGAGCGCCCTGCTCAGCTGGGAGTCTGCTTCTCCTTCTCCCTCTGCCTCTCCCCACTCCTGGCTTGCACTCTCTCCCTCTCTCTCTCTAATAGATCTTTACAAAAAATAAATAAAACTCTTCACACCGATAGTGCCCCTCATATGCCCTGCATACATTGAGTGCCTGCTGTGTACAAGGGCTTGGCCTCAGCATCTGACTGACCCACACATTTCCCCTTTGCTGCCCTCAGTGGCCCCAGCATGTGGACACCCTCCCAGCGTCCTTCTGCGCTGCAGGAATGGGGTTCAGGGAGGGTGGCTGCAGGCTTGGGCCCCCAGCATGGGGGGGGTCTAGGGTGCCTGGGGGCGGGGTTGCAGGGGGTTTACCGGAAGCGCTGCGTCTGATGGTGCAGGGGGCCTGCGTAGCGCCGGGCTGACGACTGGTAGAGGTGAGTGAGCAGGGCCTGCCCAGTCTTCTGACTCGGGTTATTGGCGAACTTGACCGTGATGGGCTCTGCCGCGCCCAGCGGCTTCTGCCCGTTCAGTCCTTTGATGGCCTCCTCAGCCTCAATCCTCTTGTCGAAGCGGATGAATCCCACACCCCGAGAGACGCCTGCCAGGGAGTGAGGGCGTCATGAGGACCCTGCCCCGTCCCGTGACCCCCTTGCCCGTTTCTCTCCCCGCCATCTCCATTTTGGTCCCACCTCCATGCCTTTGCCCAGGGCCCTGCCAAGTTAATCGTCCCCGGCGGCCTGACCTGTGACCTGGTCCACCAGGATGCGAGAAGTGATGATGCGGCCATACTGGGAGAAGAGCTGCTCCATTTCTTTCTGGCTCATGGTCTTGGGGAGTCCACTGACATACAGGTTAGCATCTCGGATGGATGCAGAACTGGGTCGGGCATAGGACACCTGGGGGGGACGGGCAGGTGGACAGAGGTGAGGGGAAGACCCATTTCACAGATGGGGAGAGTGAGGCCACGTCCTGACCACCAACGAGCGGCAGAAGTGCCTCATCTGTTCACTCAATAAATCTCTCTCAAGTAGTCTCCGTGGGTGGCGCCGGCCAGGGCTTGAGGGAGGGGACACGGCTGTGGCCGATAATGTGGCCCGGCCTACATAAAGGGGGGAGGGAAACCTGTCGCTGGGCCCCCGGGGGGCAGATGTCACCTTGAGGACCTTGAGTCCCTAGCTCCTGCTCTCACACCATACATTCCGTCAACATGACATTTCCCGCTCCTTTGGAAAGTGAGCTTGGGACTCTGGCCCTTCTCTTTCTGACCACATTGGGGCCCTCAGGGTCACTCAGGTCTTTAGCCGCCAGCTCGATGCTGATGACTCCCAAATGTCTGTCCCCAGTGTGGGCCTGAACCCCAAGCTGCATACCTGTGCGAAAGCTGCCTCTGGGTGCCCCCCGAGGTTTCACAGGGGATCACAGTGAAGCTGCATCCAGCTCCCAACTGTCCCCCAGCTTGCTCCAGTTCAGTAACAGTAGCTTCGTCCTCCTGGGTGCTCAGGTCCCCAGCCTCCGTTGTCCCTGATGCCCATCTTTCACACCCACATCTAATCCACCATGGATCCTTCCTCATTACCCGGAATCCACACACTTTCCCCCACTTCCACTGCTGCATCCTGGCCCACCTCCCACCCTTGCTCACCCAGACCAGTACAACAGCCTCTACCCCACTCCCACCCTAACCTCCCCAGGCTCTTTCCTCCATGGCTGCCAGAGGGCGCCTGTGAGCAACTGAGTCAGGGCACATCTTTCCTCTGCTCAGAACCTTCTGTGGCTCTCACCTTCCCCAGAGTAAAAGTCCTTCTCACAGCCCACAAGGCCCTGCACAACCTGCCCGTCACCCCACCCCCTCACCCTCCTCTCTGCCCAGAACTGCTCTGTTTCAGCCACACCAGTCTCCTCCGTGTTCCCCAGACACACCAGGCACACCCTAGCCTCAGGACCTTTGCTCTGGCTGTTCCCCTCAGCCTGGAACACCTTTCCTCTCCTTTCTTCTTCCAGTCGCAACTGAAATGTCCTCCCTGTCCTCTTCCATCTGAATTTGGTCCTCCGCCCCTACCCGCCCCCGACCCTCAATTCTCTCCAAGCACTTTTCTCAGTGGTGAATTAGACACGTTTTAGTACGATCATTGGATTTGTGTCATTAATTACGGTCCAGCCCAACAATGAAACTCTCTGCAGCTGTTTAAAAAATGGTGGACGTGTATATTTATTTCCCAGAAACAGTGGTGAGTATTGTAAACTGGGGGAAAGAAAAGTCCATTTACAGAGCACCCGGTTGTGTGACCCCATCTCATTGTGTGCTTATCCGTGTCCTGGAAACACAGTCTGGAGGGGCCGCCCCCAGATGCTAACAGGTTGACCTATAGCTGGTGAGGTACCGGGGGGCACGAGCTTCTCTTCCCACTCATTTCTGCTACGGTCTATTTTTAGTATCCTTCTAAATTAACCTCTGGGTAGATAAGGGTCATTGTCAAAGGTCTGTCTTTTGTTTGGTGTGGTGCGTTGTGGGGGCAGAGCACTTCATTAGAAACACTAATTAAAAAACTAACAAAAGGGGCGCCTGGGTGGCTCAGATGGTTGGGCGTCTGCCTTCGGCTCAGGTCATGATCCCGGGGTCCTGGGATCGAGTCCCGCATCGGGCTCCCTGCTCCTTGGGAGCCTGCTTCTCTCTCTCTCTGTCTCTCATGAATAAATAAATAAAAATCTAAAAAAAAAAAAAGATTAAAAAAAAAAAACTAACAAAAGGAGTACACGGGGCCAGGGGTGGCTCATGGTGAGGGCACTCCTGGGCCGGAGGTAGAGGGGTCCTAATTCATGCAATTGTGCGCACCTGGGGTCCTCCAAGGAAACAAACACAAACACAGCAGCTGCTCTTCTTCCCGGGTAATATTAATTCAAAATCATGGCCACATACTCCATGGTTTCCACTCTCCCACGGGGCTGTGAGTTTTGAGGGGTGAGGGCTTGTTGATGAATCAGAGTTAGGGGTGAGGGCAAAACAAGCCTCAGCTCCTGGGTGGGCGTTTGGGGTAATCGGGGGTCATTTGAGGCACTGAGTAGGTCTTTGGGGGTCTTTCCCATCTCCCCCAGGATGGGGGCTGACCCAGGTCCCTCAGCTGGCTGTGGGCTCGGCCACACGCCCTCACCGGGACACGACGTGGGCAAGGTCTGCCAGAGCACCCGGTTGGGACCAACCATACAACGGTGCCGCCCAGGCGGACACACAAACACAGCCACGAGGCCGCCCCGTGCCACCGACTGCACAGCCCGGGTGCCTACACCAGCCAAAGGGTGACTCAAGGCTGCGAAGACATTCCTAGAGGCTCTGGGGGTCTCGGATAATTACAGTGAGAGTCGCAGAGGCACACACCTGTCACCACCGCACAAGCCCCCATCCTGATTTGGGCACAGGTAGACCCACCCACACAGCCCCACCAGGTCACAGTTGTCACAAAGCACCAGTGCAATAAAAACAGCGTCCCACAAACACAATGGCTCACAGCCCAGGGTATCTCTCACACACACACACACACACACACACACACACACACACGGCATGCATACAGTGGCCCTCTGGATTTGTCACTCTCATGCCCCAGGGCTTCTGAGTCTAGTTGGCCATGGAGGGACCCATTAGGTCATGACCTCATCCTCCCCAACAACGCACAATGGGAAGAGGAAGAGATTCCTGCACCTCTGTTCCCAGAGAGAACGGGGGCCAGATGGGCACCCCTAGCTCAGCCTCCCCCAAGGTTCCAGAGCAGATTTGTGGGGCGGAGTCCAGACACCCCCAGGCGAACCTAGAGAGGGGGGTTTCCATGGCGATCCCCCCCAGGGAATCTGGGCTAGCAGAGTCCCAGCTGCAGCTGCTTAGAGGGGAGGTCATGGGGGGAGGGGCGTTGCACAAAGGTGGGGGAGGGCTCGCCCCTAATCCCGCCCTCCCAGACCCTAATTAGGCTCCAGATGGCAGATGGGCCCCCACCCCTCCCCCATTTCCATGACAAAGGCAAGGGGGACTGCCCACCAGACCCTGGTCACTCTTCTACTGCCAAAGGCATGGCTACCTCCCTGAGCCACCAGAGAATGCGGAGCTGATAGTCTCACTGACAAATAAGGAAACTGAGTTTCAGAGAGGCAGAGCCACTGGGCCCCGGGTGCCCAGCTAGGAACTCTTGGGGGAGAGTTTGAACCACTCAGGGGATGAGCCATGGAGAAGGACGGGTGGCAGTGGGGAAAAGGGTGTGTGGGAAGGGTGGGTGGCTGTAGGGTTTGAGTAGCCATGAAGGGGGCAGTCCAAGAGGGCGGTAATAAGGGAGATAGGGGACAGTTGCAGATGGGCAGCCATGGGGGACGGGCAGCAGAGGGAAATGAAGGCACTAACCTTGATGGTCTTCGTCTGCAGTTTGAGGCCGTTGAGGGTGTTGATGGCTTTGTCTGCATCGTTGGGATCAGAGTAGTTCACAAACCCATAACCGAGGCTCTGCCCTGTGGGCAGGACCAGGATGATGACCTCCCCAGACCTACCAGTGTCCTCCCAGACCCAGTCCTGAGAGGCTGATTGCCATCACTCAAGGTTATGAGAATCAAGAGCCTCACCTTACTGTTCCCCGAGAGTACTACCTTGTCCCCAGGACACCTCAGATCCCCCAGAGTCCTGCCTACCCCCCATCACCCCTGAGATACCCTACCAGGGGTCACACCTGTCTCCCCATCACACCTCAGATCCCCCAGGGTGCTACCTGCCCCCGTCACACCTGTACTCCTGGGACTACCACCTCTGTCCCCTCCCTCCCCACCTGCCAACAGCCACACCTGTGATCTTATCCCGAACCAACTTGCAGGATTCGATGTCACCAATGCTGCCGAAGAGACTCTTGAACTCGTCCTGGGTCATGTTCTGGGGCAGGTAGTTGACGATGAGGTTGGTCTTGCTGTCATCAGTGGCTCCGTTTGTACCAAGGAGTGGCCCGTTGGGCAGGGCCGGGCCGGCCGGGCCCCCCGCCACCTGAGACTCCATGGCCCCGAGTATCTGCTGGAGACAACAGGCCACACCTGCTCACGGCCCAGTCCCTACACAGGCATCAGTGGGAGTGAGGGGGCGCTCAGTGGTGATGGATTAGCCACGTCTGACATGGGCTTAAACATGGAGAGAGGACAAGTATTATTCTAATAATCCCTTCCACTCCTTCAGCATCAAGCAAGCACCTTATGTGTGATTTTACTGTGAAAAATTCCATATACAGATGCCATATATGTCTGTTCGCTATGTTTGCCTGTTTGTCTAAAATCAGTCTGTGCATTTGTAGAATAATAAGATGAACACTTTTGTCTTCAGAATAAGAAATGTAATATTTTTATTAGCTTTGAAGTCCTCATAAGCTCCTCCCTGACCATGTACTGCCCTTCTCCCACCAAAGGGAATTCCTATCCCAAATGTGTTAATATTTCTTTTGCTTTATGCATAATTTTCCCACTAGGCATTTACACCCCCCTCAGTTTTTCCACTGAGCTATTTTTTATTATTTTTCAAAAATGTATTTATTTGAGAGAGAGAGAAGAGGGGCAGAGGAAGAGGAAGAGAGAGAATCTCAAGCAGACTCCCCCCCACCCAGCACTGAGCCTGATGTGGGGCTCGATCCCATGACCCTGAGATCACAACCTGAGCTGAAATCAGGAGTTAGATGCCCAACCCACTGAGCCACCCAGGAGCCCCTATTATTTTTTTTTAAAGATTTTATTTTTAAGGGGCAACTGGGTGGCTCAGTTGGTTAAGCATCTTCCTTTGGCTCAGGTCATGGTCCTGGGGTCCTGGGATTGAGCCCCGCATCCGACACCCTGCTCAGCAGGGAGTATGCTTCTCCCTCTGCTTCTCCCCCAGCTTGTGCTCTCTCTCTCGAATAAAAAATAAGGGCGCCTGGGTGGTTCAGTTGGTTAAGCGTCTGCCTTCGGCTTGGGTCGTGGTCCCAGGGTCCTGGGATCGAGCCCCACGTTGGGGCTCCCTGCTCGGCGGGGAGTCTGCTTCTGCTTCTCCCTCTCCCTCTGCCCTTCCCCCTGCTTGTACTCTCTCTCTCTCTCTCTCCAATAAATGAATAGAATCTTTAAAAAATAACAATAACAATAACAATAAATAAAATCTTTAAAAAATATATTTTATGTTTAAGTTATCTCTACACCAAATGTGGGGCTCAACTCATAATACTGAGATCAAGAGGTGCATGCTCTACTGATGGAGCCAGCTAGGTGTCCCTGAGCTATTTAAATGTATAACATAATAACACCAGCAAATAATGACAGTTTTATTTGTCTCCAATCTATACCTGTTATTTATTTTTCTTGTCTTATTGCAGGGGATACAGTGTGATAGTGGCTTTTTTATTCATGATGTTAAAGGAAATGTTTTAAAATATTTCACAGCTAAATTTGATTCTTGCTGTGGGTTTTCACTTATGAATGTTTAATTTTATTCTTAGTATCCTAACAAGATTTTTTTTTTAAAGAATGGATGTTGAGTTTTATTTAACGTTTTTTTCCTACATCCATTTTTTAATAATTGACATATAATATTACATTAGCTTCAGGTGTATAACATAATGACTCAATATTTGTATATATTGCAAAATTATCTGCACAATAAGTCTAGTTAACAACCATTATCAAATATACTTATAATTTTTTTTCCTGTGATGAGAAATTCTAAGATCTACTTCCTTAGCAATTTTCAAATATATTCTACATCTATTTTATGTATAAGGACCACACAGAGAAGAATTTTAAAGCCACATCTGGGCTCAGCAGGAAACAGTGCTGGGATTATCTGTCATGGGCCTGGGAAGGTAAAGTAGCCAGCATTTCCTTCGGTATTCTTCAATGGCATGGTTGGCAGATGGGTTGCCCTCACTTGAACAATCAAATCGATTGGTAGGGTTTTCCAAAAGGGATGAATTAGGAAGGATTAGAAGCCATATTCAGTTTCAGCAGGAGAGATCACTGTGATTGATTAGCAATGTCTTTGAGGCTACAGCATTAGAAAGAGTCAGCAGTACACTTCATCTCAGCCATCCCTGACCCAAAATACGATACCATACTTGTTCCCAAATATTGGGCCTACTGTGTGCCAGGCACAGTGCAAAACCCACTACATGCAATGTTTTGTTTTGTTTTTTCTTATTCACAACCACCCTGAAAAGAGAGCTTAATTTCCCCTGCTTAACAGATGCTATGAACTGGATGCCTGTGTCCCCTCAAATTCATATGTTGAAAACTTAATCCCCAATGTGATGGTATTTGGATGTGGAGCCTTTGGGAGGTAATTAGGTCATGAGGATGGAGCCCTCATGAATGGGATTCATGTCCTTACAAAAAGGGACAAGAGAGGGGTGCCTGAGGGGCTCAGTCAGTTACGCGTCTGCCTTAGGCTCAGGTCATGATTCCAGGGTCCTGGGATGGAGTCCAACATCGGGCTCCTTGCTTCTCTCTCTTCCTCTGCCCCTCCCCCCAGCTCATTTTCTCTCTCTCTCTCTCAAATAAATAAAATAAAATCTTAAAAAAAAAAAGGGACAGGAGAGAGATGATCTCTCTTTCCACCATGTGAGGACACAGCAAGAAGACGTCCATCTGCAAAGCAGGGAGCAAGTCCTTACTAGGAACCAACTCAGCTGGCACCTTGATCTTGGACTTCCCAGCCTCCAGAAGATTTATGAGAAATAACTGTTGTTTAAGCCCCCCAGTTTATGGTATTTTGTTAGAGCAGCCCGAGCTGACTAAGACAGATGAGGAAAGTGAAGTTCAGCAATGTTTTAAAAATTACTAAAGCTCATGCAGCTTATAAACGGCAAAACGGATTTGCACAGGAGCTTTTCTGATCCAGAGTCTGTATTTTCAACTTCCACTGCCAACGGAAGAATAGTGCTAGCTCTAACATTTCTCAGCTGTGTGTCCTCGGGTAGGCTCCATAATGCTTCTGGGCCTCTGCTCCGCTTTGCTGCAAACTCCGAGTTATTGGCACAGTGACCCCAGGGAAGGATCTAAAGCCACACATGGGTGCAGCTGGAATGCATTCTGGGATCAGGTCTGCCATGGGCACGATCACAGGAAGCAGCTTGTCATGTCTGCCAAGCCTCGTAATACCTGCTATTAATACTGGTCCTGCCCCATTGACATCTTCTGTGTGCTTCCAGGCATCATTTCACTTATTTCTCCCAATCATCTTTAGAGACAGCAACACATTCTCCATTTTATAAGGGAGGCAACCGAGCTCAGAGATGTTGAGCAATATCAATAGGGAATTCGATTTCAAACCTGGCTATGTTGGACTTCAGAACTGCTTTTAATGACAGTGACCAATGCATGGGGGAGCTCTGCCACCTTATAGGTATGTGTCCTCAGGGATGATCTTAGCTCTTCTTTGAGCCTCTGTTTCCTTTCCATGTATTCTTATTATAGGGATGGCACGGAGGAGGGTCAACTCCCCTGCATTTCCAGTTGGCTGAGAGTGGATGTCCAGGGGCTTCCGGAAGAGTTATTCCGAAACCTCATCCAGACTGAGCAGGAACACTGGGTTGATTAACAATGTCTGCCTCAGGCACCTGCCATAAAGCGAGAATGCTCGCTACAGATCTGTATCCAGTTTCATAAGGTTAATACTTTACCGATGGCCATGTATCAAGGCCCTGCTGTGTGCCAGACAAAATCCTTTATGTGAAAATTTCCGGGCAATTCTTCCAACACTGAACATTATGGGACTCTTTTCTTCATTTACCAGAAGAGGAAACTGAACCTCAGTGAAGGGGTAGGGATTTACACAAGGCTGGATAGCATGCAAATGGTGGATCAAGAATTCAAATCCGGAGCTTGGACGTCAGAGCCCACTTTACTACGAAAAAAAGCCAATAATAGTAAAAAATAACAGCAAAGTGAAACTGAGCTCCTACTCTACACCTAGCCCAGGCATCACTACCTTTAAGCCTACTCTGTTGGCTGAGTCTACCCATTCAATTCAACAAACATTTACTGGGTGCCACCATGTGCTGGCTTCTGGCTCCAACCTCCTCACTGTGTATCCTCTAACACTCACACTGCCTCTCTGGGCCTCGGTCCCTCCACTAAAGATATGGCACCGAGGCTCCCCACGCGCAAAGATGGATTCTGAATTCCCTTCTGGGCTCGGAAAACTAGAGTTCTGTGACTGGTTGGTGATATCTGCAACAGGAGAGCCCCCCCAAATAATTAGCAGTACACAAAACATTGTTTCAGGACACAGCAGGTTTCAGCTTTGGAACCCCTACTATGTGCCAGGCCCTGTGCAGGTGCAAAGGTTTCACTGACTTCCCACAACTACACTGAAAGCTGGAGATCATCTTCTCCATTTCTCAGGTAAAGAAACTGAGGGTCAGAGGGACCTGTGATTTGCCTGGGAGTGACCGGTGGCAGAGGTGGTGATGAAGTCTGACTACTGATCTGATTATCCCAGAGACTACAGAGCCACCCCAAATGTCCTCAACTTGGATGGGGTTAAAAGGTAATTGGGATCTTGAGGCCCAGCCTACTAATCTCCCCAGCACCCCATCTCCCTCCCATCTGTGCCAGAGCTTAGCAGGATCAGTGTCGCGTTTCCTCTGCAGCTCAGCCGGCTGAGCCGCTAATAGGGATCGGATTGGTGGAGACCACACCCGCCCGGCCCCAGCCCACAGCAAATGCGTGGCCTGGGATGACTCACGGATCACAGGGACCTTGGAGGGCTGTCCCAGGTCAGGAGTGGAGGGGTGAAGTCAGAGGGGAGGAGGGTAGACCCAAGACGGGGAGGCAGAGACCAACTGGGAGCAATGGAACCTTCCCTCCCAGTCTCTCCAGTTCTTCCTCTGGATCTCTCTCTCTTTCTATTTCTCTCTTCCTCTTTTCCCTGCTTCTCTGTCCTTCTCTCCCCTCTGAACCCATCTGTCTCCCCCTCCTTCTCTCTGCCACTCTTTCTTCAACTCTTTTGCACCATTGCACATACATGACATGGATTTTGCAGGGAACACACCAGAGGTCACTTGCTCTGTAGACCCTCCTGTGACTGACCCCTTTGGCCCCAGTCACAGTGATAGATGCCTGGGTACTGGCCACAATAGGGCATTGAGTGGCTATGCGTGGTCAGGCTAGGCTACCACGTGGTGCTAACTAGGCCTCCCCCTTCTGGGCCCTTCTCCCTCCATGTAGGGCCCTCACAGTCTCAATTTATCCCCTCACTTCCTCCCAGCCTGTCCCCATGGTGGACTTCTGCCTGAGTGTCCTCCAGGGGAGTAACCAGGCCTTCCAGGGCTTCAAGGCCCTTGTGTGACCTCTGACCACACCCTCGCCCCTTTGTGCATCAGTTTCCTTCTTTCAAATGAAGGAACAGATCAGAGGAATGGATGCTGGACTGCTGTGGGGGTTCTGAGGGTCGTCAGGAGGCTGCACTCACGTTCCTGCCCCTGGGTTAGCAGCCTGAGGCCCAGAGAGGGGAGGGAGCCTGCCTAAGGTCACACAGCAGGGAAGCATGGCCTCTCCGGCCTCCTTTCTCCAAGCCAGGTGGGCGGGTCCCAGGGTCCCACGCAGGGAGGGAGTGCTGAGCATCCCTCCACCCACTGCGCTCGCCACGACTCCAAGAGAGACACCACTCCAAGAAGAGGCCCAGAAAGAGACACGGTGCACAGAGGCACACACATACACACACACAGACCGGAAAGACAGTAAGTACAGAAGAAGGAGGCCTGGGCGCTGGGACCAGACAAAGGACGCGCGGCGGCGCGGGGAACGGAGTCGCGCGGCGGGGGCGGGGGTGGAGCCGGGGTGGGGCTAGGACTGGCCAGCCCCGCCCCCGGGATACGCCCGGGTTGCCGAGTGGAAATCCGAGGGCTCGGGCGAGGCCGGGCCCTGGGGGCCCCAGGGGGCGGGGTCCAGATGGGCGGGGCAGGGGCGTGGTTATACAGGGCGTGGCCGGGCGTGGCCGCGGGCTCGGGAGCTGACCAGCTCAGTGGTTGCTGAAAGCACCGGGAGTGGGGCGAGCGGCGCGGGCGGGCGGGCGCTCTCAAGGTCACCCCGAGGCCCAGAGCCTTGGCGGGGTGGGGCGCCTGGACCTGGCCTAGGAGACATCCCTGAGCTCCTTACCCCATCCCCCGTGGGGCGGGGGCCCAGGAGTCAGGAAGCACCCCCCCCCTCGCGGGCCCTCCTTTCCCCTCCCCCTCCCCGAAGCCTGAGGCGCCCGCGCGAGGCTACGGCCCGCTAAGAAGCTCCGAGAAACAAAGGGACGCGGCAGCAGCGGCGGCGGGCCCGCGGGGCCTCCGGGCGCGCCCCCTCCTCTCCCCTCCCCGCTTGCCGCAAGGTCGACGGGCTCGAGGACGAGACGCCCGGCTCCCCGGGCGCGGTCAGGGCCCGGGGAGCGGATCCGACGCCACCCGATTTCCCGGGGTTCTCGGGGACGGCTTGCCGCCTTGTCCTGGCCCAGCACCAGTGATGGGGGCCCTGCGTTTGCCTGGGCGGCCTGCGGGGTCCGGGCCTGGATGGAGAAGGCATCCTCCGCTGCTGCGGCCCCTCCCCCATCAGGCCTGCTGGAGGGGGGCTATCCCGCCCCCAGGGCGCCATAGGACGCCTCCCCGAACCAGAGTTCGGCTCCCTAAGGCCTCTCAGGCCAGACTCTATGCGCCCCCAGCACTCTGGGTGCGGCCCAACCCACTCTCAGGCCCCGAGGCTCGGTCCTACTCCCCCACCGGGGCCTAGCTAGGCCTGGTCCTACCCCCCCACCCCCCAACCCGCCATCTCCGCGGAACCTGTGCCTAACCGCTCCCCAACCAGTTTCCATCTCAGCGATAAGGGAATACCTACAGTGACCATTCTTGTGTGCCCGGCGGGCGCGGTCCGTGTTGAGGGCGGCTCCGGGGGTCGTGCACTCCTTGGGGGGCGCTCGATGCTCACGCCGGGGTCCTGCCCGGGCGGCCTCTGACGCGGCCGCTGCAGAGGTGTAGATGAAGGCGGCGGCTCCCTCGAGGGCCGGGGACGGGCCCGAGCCCGAGGACGCGCGCGCGGATAGCCGGGCCCCGGGGTGGCCTGCGGGCGGCAGGGGATGGAAAGAGGGAACGGGCGCGGGATTGAGAACGCCCCCTGCGCGGCCCCGCGGGGCCCGGGGAGGTTGAGCTTCCTGACAGAGATCGCGGCGCTCTGCCTTTCGCGGCCTCCCCCCGGCCGGGCTTGTCCGGTCGTGGATGCTCAGTCCTCTCCCCTCGCCCGCCCTCCCTCCCACCCTCCAGCCCGCGCTGCGCGCTCCGCGCTCTGGGCCGCGACGCCGCCGCCCCCAGCCCTTTATAGGAGCAGCTGCCAGAGCCGGCGTCGCTTATTGGCTGCGGCAGCTGAGCCCCGCCTCCTCCCGGCGCCCGACGGCGCGGCAGGTGGAAGCGAGCACGCGCTGGCTGGGACTCCGCACCCCCAGAAAGCACGCCCTGGGGGCTCGGGTTGTCAGATTCGGGCCCCCTTCCCCCCGTGGACCCTGCTTCCTGCATTGCCGCCCCTTCTTGGGCGGGCTTTCTGCCGGAAAGACAGGGACGGCTCCCCTCCTGGGTCCAACACCCTGAGCTCTTAGAGCGAAGAGAGCGAGGAGATATCGGTGGCCTTCCGGAGTTGTTGACCACCAAGAAAACTGGAAAGGGACGAGGAACCAAGATTTCTATAAGCAGAGACCCAGGTCCCCAGATTTGGGGGCAGCAGGTGTAGCCTCCCAAGACCAATGGAGAAAGGTGGGGGTGGCAGGGCCTCTCGTCTGCCTGCAGAAGGAACTGGGACCGTGCGGCTTTTGAGTGGGCTAGGTTCAAAAGGTTCGTTAGAAAGGTGGGGACTGGCACCCCACAGTGCAAGCGCACTCAGCACTTATCCAAGGCGGGGGGTGAAGAAGTTTGGGGCTTAGAATTCCAGGCCAAACCCACTGGCGCCCTGCTGTTCCGGGAAACCACCGGGCCTTCTCAGACGCCATAAATTTTGGGTGGGTGGATCTGTTGTATAAATGTCCTGGCTTTCCAGGCTCGGGATTGGCCTGCCTGTGGAGTCACGCTTCTTCTCAGCTAGGGGGAATCTGGCTTCTCTCTTAGGCAATAGCGGTTGGTGCAGCCTCCTTTGGTGCGCGAGCTCAAGGGCACGTTTACGTCGGGACCGCTATCAGGCGGGAGGAAATGTTCTCACTAGGGCAGGGTCGCTTTCGACTGAGACTTCAGCACCACAGACAGCGGCCCGACGGTCTGGCCGAGGGCGCTGCAGGCTGGGTAGCACCGGGCCCTTCGTCCGGGAGTCGCAGCCTCCACCGTATCCTCGTCCCTGTACGCCCTTTTAGGTTCCAGACTGTCCGAGAATGCCATCAAACAGAGTGAGGAGAGCCTTATTTGACCAATCAGAGACTGCCCTCGAGAGAACCAATTGCGGGAGGATGCCCTCGAGATTGAGCCAATGAGAGAGCGCGCAGCAGATAGCGCTGCCACGCTGATGGAGAGAACAGGCCAATCACAGTGGCCCGCGCAATCAGGGCGGTGGCGTTGTAGGTCCCCGGGTGGCCCCTCTTGGGTTTGCCGGGGCGACCTGGCTGTCGAACCTAGAGACCCCGAGCGAGGGCTTCTTCCCCACCCCGTGTTCCTCCCGGCTCCTATCGGATTGCAAATTGTGCCTGTGCCGGGAGGGGAGCGCCTCCTGGGCGCGCAGACCCGGATGCGGTTTCCATGGAAACTGCTGGCTCTGGATGTGCGGGGATAGAGAAGGGGACTGAGCCCTGGGAGATTTAGGGAGCTCGCGTGGGTGGCCCCAGCGGCCGGACTTGCTCATCCTCGCCGACATGTCCGTCCCTGGTTGGGACAACCCCTGGTCCAAAGTGTAAAATGAAGCCTAGCTGCGGCCCCGCCCCCACGAGCTGGTGAGGAGCTAAGGGGCCAATCTGCGCGTGGCGCCACAGGGCTCCCTCGGGCACGTGCCCAGGCTCGCGGCTGCGGTCCCCAGGGTCACGTGGCTGCAGCCACCAGGGCCCACGCAGCTTGCGCGCCACCTGGCGGCCGACGGCCTTGTATCGCTCCCCGCCTCTCTTGCTGGCGGCCGGCAGGAGGCGGCGGCGACCTCAGCATCCTCCTCCGGGAAATGGGGCCAGGGCAGCCGCCCCATCGCTGCCAACTCCCCTCCCCACCGCGGCTTCCTGTTCCAGGAACACGCCGAGCCGTTCTACCTCTGGGCTTTGGCACTGGCTGTTCCTTCGGCCTGGGATTTGCCTCCTCCAGCTTTCTTCAGGGACGGAACCTCTTTGTCATTCTGGTCTATGTTCAAATGCCACCATCTCAGAGAGGACCTCCTTGACCACCGATTTAAACAGCCAGAAACTAACATCACTCTATTTCCTGCACGGGGCCTGTCACAGCTGTAAATGTCTTACTTAGGGCTCTACTGAACATCTCCCCAACCGGTCCCTGAGCTCTCTAACGGTGGGGAATGCGTGTTCTGTGAGGGATTTGGGAGCGGGCATCAGGATCCTGAGTCTTGGGAGATGTCCAGTGGCCTTCCAGGCTCCCAACCTCCCAACCCTGGGCCTGCGGCAAGGGAGTGTTCGGAGCTGCCAGGCCCAGATAGCTGAGGCAGCGCAGAGGCTGTGAGGGAAAGGGCAGTGTCCGGCATGTAGGGACACCACCGCCTGCCTTGACCTTGATCAGGAAGGGACCAGGATGGAGACAAAGAGGGGCCCGGCCCCCCAAATCATCCAGGCCTAGGGGGAGGGCGTCTCCTTTCTCACTCTTTAATCTCGCTCTGCTCTCTTGACACAGTTCTAGCAGTGCGGCCCCAGGCGCCACCTCCAGAGATAGGGCGGGGTTGGGGGGGACCAGCCCCGGGGGAGGGGGGCCCAGCCCTGGGGCAGGGCAGGGGCGCCTCCTTCCGGCCCGCGGTCCGGGAGGCCCCCGCGGCTGTCCGGGCCCCGGCAAGCCCGGGCGTCGTGTCCGAGCGGATGAATAAATAGGGGCGGTCAGTGGTTGGATGGGTCAGGCTGGCTTGTGGTCCGGGTGGCTTTTGAGCGTGTGGAACTTGACGCTGTCCAGCTTCTCGAAGCGCTTCCCACAGCGCTCGCACGTGAAGTTGTACTGCACCTCGGCCGTGTGCTTCTTCATGTGCCAGTTGAGCGACGCGCGCTGTCGGCACTGGTAGCCACAGATCTCGCACCTGCCGGGAGCCGGCGGGCGACACCAGGGGCGGGGTCAGACTGGGGTGGGGCCGCATTGGGGGCGGGGCCCAAGCTACGAGGACCCAGCCGCCCCTCCCCCCCGCCCCGGAACCCGAGGGGTGGACCCGCCCTCTGCCGGTCCAGGCCCAGCCACCCTCCCTCTCAGCCCCCCCCCCCGCCCCCAGGCCCGCGGGGAAGCCTGTCACTCACTGCAGGGGCGTCTCGCCGGTGTGCGTGCGTCGGTGTACCTCCAGATGGTTCTTCCTCTTGAAGGACTTGCCGCAGGTTTCGCAGGTAAATTCACGGACACCTGGGGGAGATGCGGGGCTGAGCACGCCGCCGTCGGGGGCGGGGGCTGTGGGACGTCTACCCCGCGGTCTCCCGGACCTCCGGGCGCAGGGACACCAGGTCCCGCAGCCTCTGGGAGCCACTGCTGACTATAATAACGAGGGCGGTTAATACCGAGGGCAGCTCACAGCCCCGTATGAGGCTCAGAGGCTGCCCGGGAAGGCGCTGGGGCAGAGCTGATATGTGAGCTCGGCTCCCCGGGAAGCACGGAGTACAAACTGTCAAGCCAAAGTGGGTCTGAATTTGACCCCAGTATTTCAACTTCGGGGCGATTTCACATAAGAATCCAAGGTTCCCGCCACTTGAAATATCTGAAGCCGTGCCCTCCCGCGGGACACAGCTCCACAGCTACCCACTGAGTCAGCAGCCCTGGGTGGCAGTCCAGGGCGCGGGGGCAGTCCTATGCCTGTGGACCCAGTGCTCCCTGGGGGTTTTCAGCCCGCCTGCCCCCGCCCTAGATCCAAGGCCCATGACCCTATGCCCCGCGCTGCCAGCCCCACCCTGGGCCTGACCTGAATGGATGATCATGTGCCGCCGCAGGTGGTTGGATAAATAGAACTTCTTGCCGCAGCCAGGGTGTGGACACACTTTGGTCTTCCCTTTCCGATGCACAAGATTGACATGGTTCTGTAGGCAAGAGGGGCAGGCGTGGGGGAGTGGGACTGTGGGTGTCATGGGCCCACCTCCAGGGCTCTCCACAGTGGGGACAGATAAGGGTAGCTGGGAGGCAGGCTGGGGCCAGCCTTTCTGGAGGAAGGAAGCAGGGTGTCCGTGCCCATGCCCTTGCCCTTGCGAGGGCCTCCCAGCTCCGAGCAAAGGCCCAGGGGCACAACTGGGATCAACCGCAGCTTTCCTGTGCACCCACGCCAGCCAGGGCCTGGGCTGGGGCATCAGTCAGCCTTGTCATAACCTTGTGGTGGGGCCTTGCTATTGGCCGTTTATGGATCGGGAGATGAGGCTCCAGAGGCTTAGGGTTTGGCCCATGTCTCACGGGTGGGCAGTGGCAGGGCTGGCCTGGATTCCAGGGCTCCAAGTCCCACAGCAGGCTTTGCCATGGAGCTGTGCTGCCCCCTCGGTCTGGAGCAGGCAGCCCCTCAGTCATTCCTTTGTGCTTTTAGTCTTTAACTCACCAGCACACCTGTAGCTCCAGGGCCCAGCACTAGGCCTGGCACCCGAAAGGTGCTCAACACACGCTGGAAAATGAGACTCGGCAAATTCAAAGGCCTACCGGTGCCGCCTCCTGCCACAGGTGGGAAGGTGACAGGACCCTGTCTCTGCCCTTGGGGCATCCCATCCAGGCTCCAGAGGACACACTACAGGGATGTCGGGGTGGTGCAGTAACCCGGGGCTCGCAGGCCCCACCAGCCCTGGGGAACTAGGGTGGGCTTCCTGGTGGAGGGGCATCCCGAGCCGAGCCTGGAGAAGAGGCATCTGGAGCCAAGAAGGTGGCCGGGGCAAAAAGCAGGCTGAGTTCAGGCCGACTGAGAAGGCAGGACAAGGGCACTGGAGAGCTGGAAGGGGAGGCAGCGCGAGGTGACGCCTGGTGTCCTGCGGCCGAGGCAGGGTCGGTGAGAAGCTACTGAGAGGTGGGCGTGTGGGAGGCAGGCCAGTGGCACCCAGTGGGGCCAAGTGGGGCCCTCCGTGAGCTGCACTGCGCAGAGGCCAGCACACAGGCGGCAGGAAACGGACGCAGGCCCCGCTCAGGCTGCTTGGGTGGTGGCCTCACCTGGAAACTGCTGAGGGCCACATAGACCTGGCTGCAGCCCTCGTAGGGGCAGTGGAACATCTCTAGCAGGCCATCGGCATCCGTCACCCGAGTCCGCTTGCTCCGCCGCCTCCTGGAGGGGAAGGGGCCCATGGCGTCGGGGCTCTCACACCAGGCCGGCTGTGGGCCCGTGGGCTGCTCCTTGTCCCAGCCCCCCCGGCTGCCCAGGCACCCACTTCTCGGGCTCCTTGGGGATCTCGTAGATGATGGCTGACATGTCACTGCCGTCCAGCTCCTCCCCGTCCGCCTCTGCTTCGGGCTCTGTGCTCTTGGGCCCTGTCGCTGCCAGCTCTGCCAGCTCTGGGGCCACGGGCTCCTCCTTCTCCTCCTTCTTAAGCAGGTACAGGTCCTCCTTCTCTACGGGGGTAGACACAGGGCGGGTGTCCGCAGGGGGACTCGTGTGGTTGAGGAGCTGGCTCCGGGGCCACCCTTCCACCCTCCCTCCTCCTCCCAGGTCCCGCCCCAACCCCTGCCAGCGACCACAGCAGCCCCCCCACCCCCCACACCTTTCTTGGTCTCGATGCCGGCCATGGCGGCGGGGTCCAGGGTGCTGGGCTGGCCGCCCTCGGGCTCCGTCTGGGTGTAGGCCGCTACACCCTCCATCATGGCGCAGGGCACCTCGTCCCCCAGGCCCCCAGCGGGGCCACCGCTGCCTGCTGCCACGTTGAGGTGGATGCCCTCGGCCGTGAGGGCATCGTAGCCGGGGCCGGCGATGATGATCACCTGCGAGCCAGGCACCATGCCCGGCATGGGACAGCTGGCCACCACCTCGCCCAGCGCCTCCTGGGGCATGTTCTCAAAGAGGGTGCTGGGGCCCGGGCCCACTTGCACGGGCATTGGCACGCACACCACCGTCTCCAGGGCCTCAGGCCCGCTGCCTGCCGGGTTGGGGCACAGTGGGGTGCCCTGCTCAGGCAGGCTCTCCATGTGGTGGACGTCGAAGGGGATGTGCATGCCCTCCTGCGTGATGAGCCCGCTGCTGCCCGCCGGGCTGCTGGGGGTAACCGCTGCCGCCGCTCCCTTGGCCGGCTGGCCCTCAGGGGGCTCCTCGGAGTCAGAGCCCGAGCCGGCGCTGGAAGAGTCGGAGCTGCCAGCCGCCAGGCCATTGCCCACTGCGGTGACAGAGGAAAGGGGACAGTCACAATAGCAACAGTGGCGGCAACGGTATCTGTCGAGGGCTCACGGGGGGCTGGGCACGGTAACCCCCTCAGTGCCACAAACATCGGTCATTTCTCGGTCCCCCTTGTGCCCCGACCACCCCTGCTCCTCAAGACGCTCTCCTCCCTCAGCTTCCAGACCCGAATTCTGCCTTTCTGGGCCCTCTCTGAGGGCCCCTTCTTAGCCTCGTTAGCCTTTACAGGTCTGGAAGGTTCTAGCCAGGGCTCTCAGTGCTCCACTCACCCCAGGGCCTCAGCTAGCCTGATGGTGGTAAATACAGCCCTCACTCTTGACACTAACTGGGTGTCTGACAAGTCAATTCAGATGCCATGGGGTAAGGGCTCAGGTCCCACAAGACTGCCTGCCCCCAACTTGGACACCGGCTACAAGACCCTGGCCGTTGTAATTCTGGTTATAAATTGTGGGTTTCTACGACGCTCTCTTCAGGTTTGATAATTTGCTAGAACAACTCGCAGAACTCAGGAGAGTGCTTTACTGATGACTACAGTTTTATCACAAAAGATGCAACTCAGGGGTGCCTGGGTGGCTCAGATGGTTAAGCATCTGCCTTCGGCTCAGGTCATGATCCCAGGGTCCTGGGATCGAGTCCCGCATCGGGCTCCCCGCTCAGCGGGGAGCCTGCCTCTCTCTCTCTCTGTCTCTTATGAATAAATAAATAAATAAATCTTTAAAAAAAAAACAAAAGATGCAACTCAGCGATAGTCAGATGGAAGACGTGCCCAGGGCAAGGTGTGGGGGCTGGGGCGGGAGCTGTCACGCCCGCTCCAGACGCGCCACCCTCCTAGCACCTCGAGGTGTTCACCAAGCCGCAAGCTCTCTGGACCTCCTTATTTAGAGAGTTTTTGCAACCCAGTCTCCAGCCCCAGTCTGCTCCTTGGGGGTCAGGGATGGGGTTGAGAGATTCCCCCATCTAATCATGTGTCTGGTCTTTGGTGACCAGCCCCCATCCTGAAGCTATCTAGGGGACCCTGCCTGAGTCACCCCGAATAGCACAGACTCGGGTGTGTTCCAAAGGGGCCCCTTATGAAAAGGGCGCATGATGAACAATGAAGAACATTCCCATCACTCAGGAAATTCCAAGGATTTTAGGAGCTCTGTGCCAGGAACCAGGGACAAAGACTGACTATTGGTTTTTATTATCCTGCCACCACCCATACTCCGATGCCTCTGTAGGGACAGCTCCCGCCTGGACCTCCTGTGGGCCTGGGGCTCTTACCTCCCACTGACTTCTCTGCTGCCCCCAGGGCGGGTCTCACAGGCACCTCAGAATCTGCTCAGCAATTCTGGGCTCTCAATCTTCCCTAAGAAAAAGCCCATACCCTCCCCAGACATCCCCGTCTCCGGGGATGATGGCAGCTCTGTCCTTCCAGTTGCTCAGGCCAAACAAAGTCCTAGGGCTGCCCCTGACTTCTCTTTCTCTCATACCCACTTCCAGTCTGTCAGCAAAACCCACTGGCACTACATCCACGTATTTAGGGATAGTGGGCGGGTTCCTGCCTCAGGGCCTTTGCATTTGCTGTTTGCTCTGCCTCAACACTCTTCTCTCAGATACCCACAGGGGCTCCCTCCCTCGTCTCCATCAGACCCTTTCCTAAAATGCTATTTATTCAGGGAAGCCTCTGACCACCTTATCTCAAATCGCATTCTTTTCTCTCCTTAATTTTCCTCCAAAATACTACCTTCCACTGTACTCTAGATACTGTTTATCCTGTTTCCTCTCTGCTTCCCCTCTAGATCATAATCTCCACAAGGATGGGGGACCCTGTGCACAGGTCCCAGTGCCCAGAAGGCCGCCTGGCACCCACTGAGCACACAGTTCTAAAGACAAATGAATCTCAGCCCAACGTTGTGATGAAAGTCAAGGAGACCAACATTTTGCCCAGGTATTTCGTGCTAAAGTCTACACACATAGGGAGAAATGGGGGACAGAAAAATCAAGAACTGACCCTCAGTTACACACTCATGACAGAGTTGGGGCGCACTGTCTGGGGACCATGTGTCTACCCTCCCATAAGGTCACATGGAGCACGCAGGCTCTGGAGCCAGACTTCGGGGTGGGATCTCGGTGCTCCCCGCTCCAGCTGTGTGAATGGGCGGGCCTTAAGTAACTTCTCTGGGCCTGGGGATAAATTGGCACCTACCCCAGGGGGTGTTTGGGATAATGAGGAAATCTATGTAAAGCGCCTCAGACAGTACCAGGCTCTGAGTAAGCACCCTATCAATGTTTTCTATGATCATTCTTATCATAATGCCCCATCCCTGACTCAATGCCCCCAGACAGCAGCAGGAGTGGGGTAGGGGGATCGGCCCCTCCTTGTAACACCCTGTAATCTGCAGGGTGAGCTGAGTCCCTGGGCTCCACCCTGAAGCAGGGGGCAGTCACCTAGTGAGTTGGGGGCATGGCCTGGGTGTGCGCCTGCCTCCCCAGCTGCAGCGTCTAGCTGTGAAGGCCAGACTGCGCTTCTTTCCAGGTGATCATAACATTAATCGCAGAAATGGCTGCGCATCCCCTGGCCTCTCACAGTCCCGGCAGGAGGTGCTCCTACTTAGTGAGAAGCAGCCCGGGCCACCCCAGGCAGAGAGCTGGTAAGGGAGCTGCTGAGGGAACAGGGCTGGGCTAGGGACACAGCCCCTCCCCGCTCCCTACAGCCACAGGCGACCCGCCAGCCCGTCATCTCAGCATTCATTCCTGAGAGCCAGATCGGGCAGCCACTGGTGTCAAAGTTGGGTGGGGGTGCGGACCCGTCACCAAAGGGGTCAGTCACAATTAGTTTCCTCCACTGCCAAGTGGGGCTAATGAAGAGCTGTAGGGTGGTTGGGTGGGGGTGCACCTGGAGCGGGGAGAGGACTGCCGAGGGGCCGGCTGCATGCTGGGATCTGGCTGGCGCACAGGGGACAGCCGTTGGCCAGGGGGCCCACCTGGAACACCTCTCGCCCACGGCTTCCCCTTGGCCAGCTGGGATGCCACCTGCTCTGAGGCCCCTGCCAGCGCGCACTCAGCCCTGGCGACTGACCTCACCCTCCGCCCTGGCAGGGCACCTGGCGGTGGGCCCTGGGCTCCTTCTCGCAGCTGAAGCTGAGCCCCTGAGGCTGGCAGGCAGGTGGGCAGCCCCTCGCCACCCACAGCGTCTCCTCTGCCCGCCCCCCCAACCAGGGCCAACTGGGCCTCGGTAATGGAGTCCCTCCCAGTCCTGCTGCGTGCTCACGACACGTGACCCACATGGGCCGGCAGAGGGGGGGCAGGGGCAGTGGGGGGAGAGACTGATGGGGGGAAGGGAGTGGGGGTGTGGGGGAGACAGGGAGAGACTGGGGGAGACAGGGAGAAGGCAGGAGACAGAAGGGAGAGGAAGAAACAGAAGAGTGAGAGAGGGAGGGGGAACGAGAGCTCAAGAACAGAGAATGGGGAGGAAGGAGGAGACCCGGGCAGAGAGGGCAAGAGGATGAGGCTGGGAGAGAGCCCAGAACGGAAAGGGAAAGGGCCAGGGAAAACAGAGGAGGAGGTAGAGGCCCGGAGAGCAGCCCAGCCTGAGGAGGCCCAGCACCCACCCCTCCCTCCAGCCGCTGAGCCAGGTTTCCCGACCCCCAGCCCAGTTGGCCTCGGGCACAGCTGTCCCTCTGGAAAATGGGGGCTGCCGCCTCTCAGCTCCAGGACTTGGAAGACTGCAGCTCAGCCTGCCGGGTCTGGGCGCCATCCCGGAGGCCAGCGCCAGCCTCCTTGCTCTGATGTTTCCAGTGCTGGCCCGAGGCCGACAAGACCCATGAGGGCAGGGAGTCCAGGGCGGCCCAGCCCATGAGGAGCCGTAGAGCCCTCAGCCCTCGGACCCACCTTTGTCGCTGTCGGGGTCTGAATCGCTGAGGGGCTTCAGGGGCGAGTGCAGGTCTTGGAAGTAGCGGTGGCCGGCCTCGCACTGCCACACGGCCGTGGTGTACAGACCGAAGGTGGGGTCCAGCTCAGCCAGGCGCGGCTCGTACGGGCAGCGGTGCTTGTGGTCCTCGTACCAGATGACCACATTCTTCAGGCAGTTCACGTTGCGCCGCCTCCCTACACACACAGGGCGGGGTCCGGAGTCAGGGGTAGTGCTCGCTCCCCAGGGCCCCAGGACGCCCCAGGCAGTGAGACACCTTCCTGCACCCTGTCCAGGCCCGTCCCCAGTTTGCAGATGAAGAAACAGGCTCTGAGAGGTGAGGCCCACGCTGGTGATAACGGACACCGGCCAGACTGTCCTCAATGAATAAGTTAAACCACATAAACTATGGAGCCTGGCACATGATAGGTGTGCAGTGGTTAGTAGCTGCTTGTTGTTAATGGACTCATCCTCATCAACATCTCAACGTCTCTGGCCTGGACCAGCTGAGTCCCCTCTGCCCTGGTCTCTCTGCTCCCACATTTGTCCCACTACAGTCTACTCGGCCTACAGCCAACAGACGGGGCCTGCTGCAAACACTTGAGTCAGGCCATGCCCCGCCTCTGCCCAGAATCCACCAGGGCTCCCACCTGGCTGGTGGTAAAAGCCAAAGTCCTTCCCAGAGCCACCAGGCCCTGCATGTTCTGCCCCATCACCAGCCCTTCTCCTTGATCACTTCATCCCAGCCTCATGGCCTCCTCCCTGTTCCTGAAATGAGCAGAGTATGGCCCTGCCTCAGGGCCTTTGCACAGACTGTGTCTCCTTCCAGATGACTACCGTGCCCTTCCCCCTTCACTCAGGTCTTTCCCTCAGTCTGCCACCCCCTCCCCACTGTCCTTCTAGCCGACCTGACTTGCTGTTCTTTCTCTCCAGGTAGCACCTAGATACCATTTGTGGTTATCTCTGTCCGTGTTTCTGTCTTCCCTACTACAATGCCAGCTCCCCAAGGGCAGGGACCCCTGTTTGCTGCTCCTCTTGTATCCCCAGTGCCTACACAGGGCCTGGCACATAGTACGCTTGCTGGATGAGTAGATGCTTTAAGGAGGTGGGCCCAGTGGAGCCAGCCTGTGGGATTCAAATCCCAACTGCCACTTTGTAGCTGGGTGGCTCCAGGCAAGTGACTTGGCTTCTCTGAACCTCTTCTGGGCCAGGGGAAAATGACAGTCCCCGTTCCTTGAGGGCTGCCAGAGAGGAGGGAGGGAAGACATTGACAGGGCACAGAACAGGGCTGGATACACTTTGAATGCCCAAGAAATGGAACCTGCCATATGTCTAATGATGCTGGTCCTGCAGCCAAGGGGGAGGAAACTGTCCTCCCGATCTTCCAGGCTGGGAGATGAGGAGGGTGCCCAGAAGGGTCTTGGGCCTAGGGATGTTGTCTGGAGCCTCCAACCCGGTGACGACCGTGGAGACAACAGGGACCCCACCCCTAGCCGCCCCTCCAGTCTGGCACTTGCCTCCTTATTTCCCTCCTCATCCCTTTGGGATTTGGAGGTCACAGACTTAGCTCGGCCCTTGCCTTTGACAACTGTGAGAAGGGGTGGGACTCGCCGCCACCAGACGGCTGTTCCTGGGCCAGTGGCCCTCACCCTGCTGGACAAGGCCCGAGACTCACAGTGCCAGGGCTCAGAGGTTCACGGCCGAGGGGTGGGAGGGACGCACTGCAGGCCTCCACTCCGACTGCTCCCCTCAGCTGTTCCCTCTGCCCTGTCAGCTCTCCCCTGGGTGACTCCCCTGCACCAGGCAGGACAGTGCAGGAGCTAAGGGGACTGCTCGGTGACATGGGTTTGTGGTCTGGCCTGGCCCCTTGCCAGCTTGCGGCGTGCGGTGGTGACTTGGCCTTTTATGTGTGAGATGGGGGTGGTGGGGGCACCCCCACTGGGCACAGCACAGGTGCCAGTCCCCTTTCTGCCCCCGCCCCCAGGCCCAGCTGGGTCAGACCCTTCCTCTGGGCCCCCACTCCCCTGCCACGGCCCTGCTGGGCCTGTCCCGTCTTCCCCTGAGACCATGGGCTCTGTGAGGGCAGGGCTGGATCTGTGCAGGTCCACACAGCCCCGGCCCGTGCAGGCCCTCCACAAATGGGGCCTGAGGATGAGTGAGGGAACGAACAGCAAAGCCACTTACTCCCAACACCCATCCCCTCCCCGCTGGCTGTAGCCCCACTTACTTTTCTTCCGCTTTGGCTTTTTGGGGACCTGCTCCCAAGGCTTCCTGTAACACAGAGAGGCAGGGGGAGTGAACACAGGGCCTGCTGATGCTGAGCTAGTGACAGCACGCTGCTGCAAGGCCTAACTGTAGCTGCTGTTCTATTTCCCAGGGGACTCTCTCCTCCACTGACACCAGCCCTGGGACCGTGGTCTAGCATCACCGCCCGTTTCACCAAGTGGGAAAATGAGGCTGAGGAGTGAGGCTGCCTGCCCAGGGGCCTGTGGCCAGGGAGTGGAGAACTCAGAAAAGGGGTAACAGAAAGTCAGTGTGGCAGGCAGAATTCTACACTGGCCCCACGATTCCCAACCCCGGGTCACACGCCCTCTATAATCCTCTCCCCATGAGTGGGGCGGCCTGAGAATATGATGGGATACCACGCCTGTGCCTAGGTGACTTGAATGAATCAGGAGGGAGCTTTCCAAGGTGGGCCTGGCCTAATCAGGGGAGCCCATAAGGCCGAGGATATGAGAGGCTTATGAGGGGACAGGACCTGAGAACGGCCTCTGGGAGCTGAGAGCAATCCCAGTTGACAGCCTCAAGGCTGTGGGGACCTCAGCTGTACAACCCAGGAGGGAATGAATTCTGCCAACGCTCCGAGGGAGTCTGGAAGCAGCTCCTTCCCTAGTCGAGCCTCCAGATGAAGACGCAGCCAGCTGAAACCCTTGTTTCAGCCCTGTGTGACCTTAAGCAGAAGACCCTGCCCCTGCCCCTACCTGCCTGCTCTATGTGGGCCCCAGCCCAAGGTGCTGCCCCTCCATCAGTCCTGCCCCTGCAGCCAGCTCGGGTCCACGTGCCCTGGCCATCATGCCCACCTGCCTCTGGGGCCTTCCCCACTTTGGCTGGAGCCCAACATTCTGACTGTGTGCCCCTGTGGCAAGGCCTCAGGGTGCCCAGGGCAAGGCTGGGCCCAAACACTGGGGCCCCCCAAGGCTTCCCAAACCCGGATGGCCACCAGAACTGCCAGGTGGGATCCTGACCCCATACAGGCCGCTCAGCTGTGACCAGTACTGACTGTACACGTGCTGAGGGCAGGTGCTTTGGAGTCACCTCTCCTGCACCCACTAGGGGCCTCCCTCTGCCTTCCTGATGCCATGCTTCTGGGTCTGCCTGCCCGCTCTGGCTGCTTCCTCATGCTTTTTTTTTTTTTTTTTTAATTTATTTATTTAAGTAATCTCTACACCCAGGGTACCTGGGTGGCTCAGTTGGTTAAGCATCTGACTCTTGATTTTGTCTCCAGTTTCAGGATTGTGAAATCAAGCCCTGAGTCGGGATCTGCACTCAGCGGGGAGTCTGCTTGAGATTCTCTTTCCTCTCCCTCTGCCCCTCCCCCCACTCGCACTCTCTTTCTCTCTCTCCCTCAAATAAATAGATAAATCTTAAAAAAAAAAAAAAAAAATCTCTACACCCAATGTGGGGCTTGAACTCATGACCCCAAGATGAAGAGCTGCATGCTCTTCTGAGTGAGCCAGCCAAGTGCCCCTCATCCTTCCTTTTCTACACTGCAGCAGAAGGCCCTGAGACTCTGGATGACCTTGACTCCCCATGCCTCAGTTCCCCATCTGTAGCATGGGATCATAACCATGCTTCCTTGTGGGACTGCTGCATAACCTTGAGGTTATGTGCATTGAAAGAGCTTGGTATGGCCCCTGGCACTTAGTAACCACTCAGCAAGTGGTAGATATGATCACTGTGATTATCAATGTTCTCACAGAGCCTGGCCCTGGAACCCTAGCCCCCCTGCTATGGCCCAGACCATGCTCTCACCACAAATTATCCAGAGGCAGTCCAGGTGTCTTGTCAGCTTCACCATCTACTCCACCTGACCCGTCCAGCCTGATAACAATTCACAGCCCCCACACCCCACGTCTGGTCCCAGGACAGCTCCCCCAGGTTCCTCTGCCTCTCCTGCCCCTGGCTCACCCCCTGTCCAGGTCTCTGCCCCCCCACCTCATTCCAGATGCCTCCATCCCCTCCCACGGCTCTCCCCTCCCCTCCAAGGGGGCAGGCTGGCTGCCCAGATCCTCGTCCAAATGCCCATGGCCACCTCTGCGCACTCACAGTGTTGCCATGACTGGGGTACTGGGAACACTACTTAGTGTTTGGTGCCAGTCAGATCCGAGTTCAAGTCTCCTCTGTACCACTGACTACCTGTGTGACCTCAAGCAGGTCTCGTCCCCTCTGAGCCTCAATGTCCTCATCTGGTAAGTGGGGAAAACAGTGCCCCCCACACAGCATCACTGTGGCGATTGAATGAGGCCAGACCTCAAACTGCCTTCCCTCCCCTTGCCCATTTCTCTGAGTTCCACCCCTTACACGTCGCCGTTTGAGGACAGCAGCTGCTGGGGCTTCTCTGCGGCTCGGCTTTCCTCGCAGTGGCCAGCCCCCAAACGGTGCCCAGCAGCTCTCCTTCGCTCTCCTCTGCCATTTGCTTTCAAGCTCAACTCCATCATCCCCTCCAACTGACCAACACACCATCAGTTCTTCTACCCTGGGTTTAAATAATCTGGAGCCCCTTCCCTGCCAACTCCCACCCATTCCTCTGCCCCCCCCCCTTTGAGCCATCTATATGCGTGTGCAGTCTTCCTGTCTTCTCCTCTGTCTCCCTTGAGGCCCTCAAGTCAGGGTTTTCTCTAGTATGCCACACACTGCCCCGTTCTGGGCCCCGGGGGTGGCCGCCTCACTCAGCCCAGCAGTGTTCATTGGCAGACCCTTCCCTTGGCCTCCAGGACGCCGCCCCGGCGGGTTCTCCACCAGCCTCCCGGCTGCTGCTGCTGCTTCATCTCCCTGACTCCTCTAAGCACAGACAGCGAGCGCCGGGCTCAGACCTGTGTGTCTACCCACGCCCCCCTGGCAACTTCCGGCACCATACCATCACTGGCCTGGTGACCCCCAAATCCGGGTCTCCCACCTGGCCCTCTCCTGACCACGCCTCCCCAACACTACATGTAGGGGTCTCGCAGACATCTCACACTTGAGTTGTCATATTGCCCCTTGACCTGTCCCTTCTCTGTTAACGGCACCTGCAACTTTCCAGGTGCTCAGGTCCAAACCTGGGGGCGTTTCTCATATCCATACCGATCAGCAAACCCTGTTGGCCCTAATTTGAACCACTTCTCCCCACTTCTGCACGGCCCCGCCTCACTCACCTGGACCAGTGCAGTCAGCTCCTTCCTGGTCTGCCATCTCTGGCCCTCCCCTCCCACAGCCTCAACATCGGAGTCCGTGTGCTTCTTTTCATTTTCTTGTTAACTTTTTAAGATGTAAAAAGAAAAATTCAAACACATACAAAGCTAGAGAGAAGAGTGAACCTCCTGGAGACCATCACCAGCATAAAAGACTGCCAACTCTTAGCCAACCTTGTTTCAGTGCATCCCCTGCCCAATCCTCCTGCCACACACACCCTGGAGAGTGCTTCTGTTAAAATATAAGCCAGGTATGGGACCTCTCTGTCCAAAATTCTGTACTTTAAAAAAGCAAAACAAAACAAAACCCAAAAGACCCTATCAGGCCTCCCATTTCACTGGGAGAAAAAAACAGAGCCCTCCATGCAGTCCACAAGGCCCTGTCACCTTCCTGTCCTTGCCTTTTCCCACTCTTCATCCTCATTGCGGTCCAGCCACATGGGTCTCCTCGCTACCCCATGTTCACACCAGGCTGGGTCCTGCCTCAGGGCCTTTGCTCCTGCCATTCCTTCTTCCTCAAACATTCTTCCCCCAGATATCTGCAGGGCTCTCCCTGGCCTCCTTCAGGTCTGTACCCCAGATGCTATCCTCACTGTGGCCCACCCTAACACCCTACCTAAACCTCCAGCACCCCCTCCTGATTCCTCTTTCCCTATCTCACTTTTTTTCTTTACATAGCCCCTATCAATCTCTCACACACTACATAATTTATTCATTATGGTAAATAATAGTAAATGTATAGTAATGCAGTAGACAAGCCTTTGCACAGTGGACAAGTCTCTGCCCTCTAAATGGCATCTCCATAAAGCATTTTGTCGTTCACTGCTGCACCATCAGCACGTATACGAGTGCCCAGCACATAAAAGGTGCTGATTAAGCGCTCCTTAAACAAATGGACACTGGAGACTCCACTATTGACCACTGTTTCCCTTTTCCCACTGGCTGCTAGGATGGCTCTGAGGCAAATTCATGGCCCATTCTCCATTCCCACTTCTTCATGTCTTTTGAACCCCTCTGGTCAGGTTTTTAACTCACCATGCCACAAAACTGCCCTTGTCATGTCCCCTGTGACTTATGCCTTAATCTAATAGCACCGATCCTGGCCCCGCTGTGCCCCTCCTTTTCCTTTCTCTTTGCTTTTTTTTTTTTTTTAATTTTATTTTATTTATTTATTTGAGAGAGAGAGCACACAAGTGGTGGGGAGGGGCAGAGGCAGAGGGAGAAGGAGACTCCCTGCGAAGCGGAGAGCTCGACGTGGGCATGATCCCGGGACCCCGAGATGAAAACCGGAGCCAAAGACAGATGCCCAACTTACTGAGCCACCCAGGCATCCCTCCTTTCTCTTTTCATCCCACTTTTCATTTCTGTCTTCTGGTCCATGTTGTGCATAGTCTTGAACTGAAATCTTTCCAGGTACAAGACAGTTACAAATAATTGAAGAGTTGAAATAAGTGACCCCCTATCTCTGGTCATGTCCATTTCCCACAGGAGATGCCTCACTCAGGGTAGTGTATTTTCCCAACTACCCATGTGTCCCGGGGCCTGGTTATTGCCATGCACGGCCTGGGTTGTCTCAGTGTCCTGGCCCCAGTTCTGCAGGACTACACAAACCAAGCTTCTGCAAATACCACTTTCAGCTTAGGGACCTCCAGGGGCTCCCTCTGGCCAGTGGTTCTCAACTCCAGCTGCATATATCTCCTGGTAGCTTTGTAGAAAAAAAGCACAAGGTCTGCAACTCTACCCAGATTAACTGAATCAGTAACTCCAATAAGGGGGGCGGGGGCCTCCTGGGTGGCTCAGTCAGTTAAGCGACAGTTAAGGTCGAGCTCCGTGATGGGTTGAGCTGTGCTGGGCATGGAGCCTGCTTAAGATTCTCTCTCCTTCTTACTTTGCTCCCCCTCCACCTCCACCCCCTGTCCCCACTTGTACTCTCTGTCTAAAAAATATATAATAAAGAAAGAAACTCCAATAATGGAACACTAGCTTGAGCATTTCCTGTTCCACTCGGGCATATAAGCCAGCCTGCCACCCCAGGGAGGCTGTGGGTGCAATTCCGAAGGATCTGGTTGATCCTTGACCCTTAGACTCTCACCCCAGAGAAACATGCCAATGTGTGCAAATAAAAACCAGGGCCCAGCAAGGATTCTGTCGCAGCATTGCTTGTGACAGAGAACAAATATCATCATTAACAACTAATACCTGGAGGGCTCACTATGTGCCAACCATGTTCTAAGCCTTTTGCTGTATTTTAACTCATTTAATTGTCACACCAACCTATTAGGCAGGAAGGGAAAAATTGCATCCACACTCCTCGTTCTCAAGACTGAGACTCTGCAAAGGCCTCTGCCCTCTACCTGAGCAGTTAACTTGGGACTTCCTCTTCACCCGAGTCTCCATGGGCTAAGGTGATCCCCAGGAGCCAACAAGAGGTTAAAGGGAATGCGATCTGGATTGTGAGGAGTCTTCCTGTGTCTGGGTCGAGGGTTGTGGGAATGGGGCCACATACAGCCCCAGATGGAGTGCCAGAACCTCACGAGGGACAGGGCTGGGTGGCCCAGTGTATCCAGCTCACAGCCCCAGGCTACACAGTAGGGGTTTTAGAGGATGAGGCATGTGAGATCCCAAGGACCAGCAAGGAAGGGGCATTAAGGCCTCCGGAGGCTGGGCCGCCCCTCCAGGGACTAGGCAGTTAGAACGCTTGGAAGTGGGGCCCGTGCTAGGATTGGGCAGCCAGAAATCTAGCGGGCGGGGCCAAGTGCTAAGAGGCGGGTCGAGAGGCTGGGCGCATCCTAGGATTGGGCAGTCGAAAAGACGGGAGGCGGGGCCGCGAGCCAGGCGCGTCCCAGGACCGGCGGCAGAAGACCCAGGCCAGCGGGCGGGCCACTGGGCGGGGCTCACAGGTGTCGGGGGCGGGGCCGTGGGCAGAGGGGCGGGGCCAGGCTCGGCGGGGAATGGGGGCGTCTCCTCCCTCGTTCGCTCCCTCCCTCCCTCGGGCCGGGCCCCCTCACCCGTGGCGGCCGCTACGCTGGCCGCGCTCCAGCGAGATGAGATAGGCTGCGAGCTTGGCGTCGCTCCAGCCGCTGCGGCGCCGCAGGTCCACCCAGGGCCCGTGCGCCTCGCCCAGGTACACACGCCGCACGTCGTACTTCTTCCGGGACTCGAGCCGCCGCCGGGCTCGGTCGGACTCCGTGAGCCGCGGCCGACCCCGCGCCTTGCGGCCCGCCGCGCCCTCCTCGGCCGCCGCCTCCCCGCCTGCGCCCGCCTCAGCCTCCGCCTCCGCCTCGGGCTCCGGCACCCGCTCCGCCATCCCCCCCTCCCTGGTTACCAACCTCCCCCGTTGTTAGGAGCCCGGCCGGAAGTGGCGCGCATATTCCGCGCCGACGGGAAATTTCTCACGGACTTTCACTGCCCCACGGCGCCAAGAGGAGACCGAGAGCAGAAACTGCGCATGCGCGCCACAAGCGCTAGCAACAACCCATTCTTCTCTTACTCCTTTTCTCTGTTAAACTTTCTAACTTCGCAGAGACCGAGGGAGGGGCTGAGTTGAGGCCAGCCGCGGGAAAAAAGACCTAGATGAGCCCGTAGACCCTGGGAGGTAGGGGCTCCTCCCTCCACGCCTCATCCTGAATGCATCCTGGAGATGACAAGGGAAGGGGACGAGCTGTCAGGTGAAGGGAGAGGGAAAGCCTGGAGTCCAATCTGTCCGTCCCGGATGCTGCAGATCCCTTGAAAAGCCAGGCCACCAAGCATTAAAGGGAAAGAAACGCCACACTGCCAGAGAAGAGAGAGGGCAGCCCCAAGACGCAAAACTTTTATTTGCTGTACACTCAAAAGGCATCTCACGCTATCACACCAGTCCACAGCTTGTGCGGGTGATCGCTCAAGCTCAGCTCTGGCCCTGCTGCTGTCGCTGCTGACTGTCCTCCTCTTCTTCCTGGCCCTCTGGTGGGGGCGGGGGTGGGGGCGGCTCCTCCAGCCCGGAGGAGGACGCCAGGAGCTCCCCGGTGGACCCCGCCAGGCGGAAGACCACGGGGATCTGGGCCAGGGCTGGGTTGGTCTCCTGCAAGCCCTGGATCCACCTGGCCAGTGTAGCTTGGTCGTGGGCACCCGCCATGCATATGGCGAAGACAGGGCCTTCCTCCACTGTTGGGGAAACAGGTGCTCAGAGTTTGTGCAGTGGGGACTGGAGGAGCACCTCCCATGCCTGCACCCCTTCCAGGCCACAGGTGGGATGTTTCTTGTGCACCCAAGCCTTTGCACAAGATAGCCCATCCACCTAGATTGCTAATCCCATGCTTCACCTGAGTGATGCCTCCTGGGTCTTCAACATTCCACCAGGAAGTCTCCCCACATCCCACCCATGCTAGATGGTGTGCTCCTCCCTTGAGACCCCAAGAATATAACTTAACTTGCCTGTTCCCCCACTGCCCAGAGCTGCTCAAGGGGAGGAGCTTGGCTTATCGGGGTCACACTCAGTAGCCAGCACAGAGATGCTCCATGACCAAGGGCTGACAGGCCTGGAGCCACTGGGAGTACGTGTGTGTGTGTGTGTGTGTGTACTTGGACATCCCCTGGGAGTGTGTGTGTGTGTGTGTGTGTGTGTGTGTGTGTACTTGGACATCTACTGGGTCTGCATGTGGGGTAACTGGGCTGGGTCTCAGCCTGAGTGCCACCCTTCCACCCCAGAGGCCTCATTATGTCGGTGTTTGGAAACCTGCCCATCCCAGTTTTACCTTTATGGATGTCAAACTCATAGTCATCCCAGCTGCTCCTCCCGTAATCCAGGTCCAGCTGCATCGGGTAGTGGAGATTCCATTCCTCTGGAATTTCTTCCACTTCCTACCCCAGGGAGGCGGGTACAGCAGGGTCAGAGGCCCAGAATCTTGCAGCCAGCTACAGCCTACCTCCCGAAACCAGGAGCTATCCCTTCCCCTTCTGCCTGCCCCTCTGAGACCTAACATGAGCCCTCAGGCTGGTGCCAACAACCCCCCAAACACACCCATACCCCCCCCCCACTCATGCTTTGGGTCCTTACCCTCTCCTCAGGGGGCAGCAAGTCAGCTCTGAGGATGTGATAATAGACACATTTGTCTCGGAGCCACAGGGAAAAGGGGCCCTCGACGAAGATAGGCCGGGCTGGGTTGTGGTGGGCCAAGGCAGCCTGCTGTTCAGGAGTCTGGATTCCTGGTGTGGAGACACACATGCCCAGGGGGCCCTGGCTGATGGACTCTGGCCAAAGGCCCAGGGAGCCCACCCAGCAGGCCTGGTGGGAATCCAGCACCCCCATGCCAGAGCCTTACCTACAATGTGGGGCTCGGTGGGATCTGCTGTACCTGTGGAGTCTTTGGAAGAAGGCATCTGCAAGGAGGAGTAGGGGTGGAAGCTTGTGGCCCCCAGCCCCTATAGAAGAGCTGGGGAGAAAAATGGGGGAAGGGGATCCCAGCGAATTCAGGGCTCCTCTTGGTCTACCCATCACTCAAGCCCATCCCTTCCTTACTTCTATCCAATTTGGCACTAGCTGCTGTCATTTAAAATGTGTACACAGAGGGAACCTTAGAGCCTGCCTGTGTTAAAATCTGGGATCTGCCACACAGGCTGTGTGACTGTGGTCAAGTCGATGTACCTGTGTGCCTCAGTTTCTCCAGATGCAAAATGGAGATAACACCACTTAATTCAGATGGTTCTAAAATGCCGAGAACAGTGCCTGGCACATAGTAAATGCTCTGTGCTTGTGAAGTTTTAAAAAGAAAAATAATTTCACGTGCACAGTATACTCCAAGAAGGAGACACAAGAAGCAAATCAGCAAACTCACGACCCTGAGATCAAGACCTGAGCTGAGATCAAGAGTCGTACACTTAACTGACTGAGCCACCCAGGCACCCCAATACTGATTTTTCATTTTAAATTTCACACTATGGATTTCTTTTACATCTGTTTGTATATTTTTCTCTCTCTTTTTCTCACACTAAAAATCTTGGTTCCTATCAATAGTAATACACTTACTCATCCATCAAACTATAGAAATAGTTTTGATATTACTGCTAACCATACTGCTATGGGATTAAGTTTAGGATTTCCCTACAGGTATGTTTGTTCTTAGAATAGATGCCACTAAGGATGGGCAGTTGGACAACTGACTCGGAAGAACTTTTTCTCTCACTGATTATACTATCAATTTGATATTTAGCCATATCCATTTGTTTCTGTTTGTTTTCAATTTTAGGGGAGTTACCCCCCCCTTTGAATTAAAAAATACATGTAAACATTTTCATAGTTTAAAAGTCAATCCATATTAAATAGCTGTCTCTCTTCCACTCCTGTTCTCTCTACCCCATCTCCTCCGCCTGCCCAGAGATAATCGTTTCTATCCATTTCAGATTCATCTTTGCATTATTTATTTTTGTGAAAATAGGCAAATAGGTACATGCACTTTTATTTCCCCTACTTCTCACACTGAAGGGAGCTTACTGTACCACTGAAAATACTTCAACTTTTCACTTGCCCCCCCCTTTTTTTAACCAATCTGACTGAAGTGTTAGAATCTACGTAGACAATGCCCTCTTGATGGAGTCTTGAATTGTTCTATTCTAAATCTAAGTAGTGTTGGTGATCATTTTACCATGTTTTCAACCTTTCTGTACGTACTTTTCATAATGAGGGGAAACAAGAATACATACAAAGGATATATCTGCTTGCAAATGCATAGGATCTCTTTGGAAGGAGACACAGATGTGGTCACCTCTGGGGAAGGAGCCTGGGGACTGAAGGGCCAGGCTAGGAGAGGAGAACTCTTCATTGTGTGTACTTGAGGACTATGTGGCTTCTAATGCTTTACTTTCCAAAATGAAGAAATGAGTTAAAGACTACCGTTCCTCTGCGATGTGCTCCAGGCCAAGTCTCTGTCCTTTCTCACCCGAACACCCCATTACCTACTGTCCTAACCCCTCGGTCCTCTGCCCGCCCGCATTCAGTACCATCCACATGGCCAACGGAGGGTGCTTTTGAAACAGAAACTCCCTCCAGAAACATGACTCCCACCCCATCCTTCCTCTTCTTAAAACTTCCTGGTGGCTCCCTCCCCACCAACCAGTTCAAACCACACTCTTTAGCTTGATGCCTCTGTGCCCCTTCTCCCCCAGCCTGACCCCCTGCACTGACCAGAAGCCCTTTCTGCATCTCCCAGCTGCCCTCTGAACCCCAGCCCATGCTGCTCCCTCTGTCTAGAATACTCTCCTTACCTGTCTTGTCCCACCTGAGTGCAGCTCACCCTCACCTCCTCCAGGAAGCCCTCCCTTCCTCTTGCCCCTTCTGGGCTCCCACAGCCCCCAGTGCTTCTCCATCTCAGAACCAGCAGCTCTGAGAGAAACTGTTACCTGGGGTCAGCCTCCAGGACCACAGGATCCTCCATGTGGTCTGGCATGAGTGGGCCCCTAGGACACCGGGGCGTGTGTGTGTGTGTGCGTGTGTGGACTGTTTCATTCAGTCATTCAACAAACAACTGCTGAGCTCAGCTTTGTGCCAGACCCTGTGCTGAACCTTGGGAGACACAGGGGAAACTGAGTCATGGTAAATAAGCAACCAAGCCAGGCACCCCGTGCCTGAGCCAGGGTGGTCAGGAAGGGGATCCTGAGGAAGGGACAGCATAGATGAGATCGGAAGAACATGAACTCCCAGGGAGGAGTGGTCCTGGCAGAGGGAGCAGTAAGCACAAAGGCCTTAGAAGTAAACTGGCATAGAATGCTTGGGAACTGGGGCACTTGGGTGGCTTAGCCGGCTGAGCGTCCAACTCTTGATTTCGGCTCAGGTCATGATCTCAGGGTCCGGGATCAAGCCCTGCATTGGGCTCTAAGCTCAGCGTGGAGTCTGCCTTGAGATTCTCCCTCTCCCTCTACCCCTCCCCCACCCCCTCAAATAAATAAATAAAATCTTAAAAAAAAAAAAAAAAGGAAGGCTCAAGCTCCAGAAAGGAAGACAAATCCCAGAATACAGTGTGGGGAGAGGGGCAGGAGGAGAGGTCAGAGGTCAAGCTGCAGTGAGGAGTGAGGGCCACGGGAACCTAGTGAGGGCTCAGCCTGTCTCAGCACAATCACTCAAGGTGAGTGAGGGGGCCCAGGCTGGGGTTGCAGCTGAGGGTGTGGACAGGGGTGGATACCTGGTAAATGGTGACCGTGGCGCTGAGGTTGGGCTCCATGTGCCGCAGGCCCAACTTGGCCAGGTCCACAGGGTCCTGGGGCAGGTCCCGGGGCACAGGGAAGGGGTTGATATTCTTGAAGCGGGAGAACCACAGCTTCATGCGCACGTACTTGAGCATGGGGTAACTTTTCCGTCCAAATATCTGAATCAGTAGGAACTCAGTCTCCTTGTTGGGCATCACGCCTATGTCAGGCAGAAGGAGGCAGAGCCTCAGGCAGGGGGCCGCAGGGGGAAGGGGAGACAGAGACATGGGAGACAGAGAGGGGCAGGGGAGCCGGGATCAAGAGGGAATCAGGAGGAGGCCCAGATGGAAAGAACCAGAGACAGGAAGAATTGAAGTCAGGGGATTGATGACAGAGAGGGAGAACAGAATTAGAACTGAAAGGAACAGTCCGAGGGAGAGAGGAAAGAGAAGGGAGACAGAGGAGAGATTGAGGTGGGTAGGGGAGCAAGCCAGCCAAACAGACAGACAGGCAGAGAAAAGACAAGTCAGAGCTGTGGAGCAGTGGAGGGGCCCAAGACCAGGGAGAAGGAAGAAACCCACTCCCCACCCCTGAGCCTGATGGCCTCACCGTGGCTCTCCATCTGTTCCAGGACGGCGATCCCACACTCCTGCTGCCGTGGGTAGTGGATGAACATGCTCTGGAAGATGCTTCGAGGCCGGAAGACCTCCTTGGGAAAGATGTCAAGCAGCAGGTTGTAGACAGCCAGGTCCCTCTCGACACCGTACTCCTGCATCTTGCGCAGGGCCAGGTAGATGAAGTCCACGTGGCCCCGCTTGTGCACATTGTGCTGCCCGAAGTTCTGCACCACGCGCACGAAGTTCGCCTTGTCCCGCGCCCCTTCCGGTGCCTGCTGGAACAGCTCCTCATGGAGGGTCAGGGCCTTCGTGGGTCCCTTCCGGGGCTCAGGCCCGGGCGGGACCAGCCACGAGTCAGAGTTATGGGCAGCTGCGCTGCAGTGGAGGCCCCGTGGGACCCGGAGAGGCACCTGGGGACAGAGAACCGTTACCGGAATCTGGCACCTCCCAGGGCCCCTGGGGGGACTGCTGGGCTGGCTCTTTCCTGGGAAAGGTGCCAGTGGGCATCCCAAAGGGCCCCTGAGGAGGTGTGGTGCTGTGGTGACAAGCCCAAGATCAGGCACCGTTACAAAGTGTGAGAACACAACAGTGAAACCCCCATGGAGGCTGCTTGGCCACATTCACCATGGCAAACACACCCTCTGATGGAGGGATCCTGTATCGGGTTTGCAAATCCAACAGCTATAAACAAAACCTGGGCCAAATGCTGTCTGCGTGTCCACTGTAGTGGTGGAAATGGCCACAATGTGCATCCGCAAGGAAATGGTTAAGCACCTGGCTGTGAACGTGAACTGGGAGCACCTGCATCTCTGAGAGCACTGAGGAGGGTCTTGTGTGACCCAGAACGAGCTCCCAGGTATATTATGAAGCGAAAAAAAGCAACGTGTGCAATGGTGTAGAGTAAGTTCCCAGAGGTGTAAAATAACCTCACCAACTCCTATATAATAGATCTTCATTATTTGTGGATTCCCTAGTTGCATATTTGCCTACTTGCTAAAACTGATTTGTAATCTCAAAGTCAATACTCTTAACACTTTCCTGATCATTCACAGACACATGCAGTGCGGTGAACAATTGGAGTCGTCCAAGTCTGTTCATTCCCAGCTGAGTTCGAACAAGGCGACACTCGGCCTTCTTGTTTCGGCTCGCACGCTGTCAACAAGTGTCCTCTTAGAGATGTTTTTTTAGTGCACGGTTTTCACATCTTTTTTTTTTTTTAAGATTTTATTTATTTGACAGAGAGAAACACAGCAAGAGAGGGAACACAAGCAGGGGGAGTGGGAGAGGGAGAAGCAGGCTTCCCACTGAGCAGGGAGCCTGATGCGGGGCTCAATCCCAGGACCCTGGAACCATGACCTGAGCCAAAGGCAGACGCTTAACGACTGAGCCACTCAGGTGCCCCATGGTTTTCACATCTTCTTATTGGTGATTTTGCTGTGGAAAATGGCCCCCAAGCATAGTGCTGAAGGGCTGTCTAGTGTTCCTCCCTGCAAGAAGGCTCTGCTGCTCCTTACAGAGAAAATAGCATGTGGTAGCGGAGCTTCATTCAGGCGTGAGTTATAGTGCTGGTGGCTGGGAGTTTAGTGTTCACGAATCAACAATATACAGCCAATAAGATGTCTTTAAACAGAAACACACATACAACAAGGTATGTATTGACTGGTTGATGAAAATGTGAGCAGAGGTTCACAGGAACCTACCCCATATTTCCCTGGAAGCGATGGTTTAGTATTCACTAACTAATTCGGTGTAGGCAGCCACTTTATAAAACGTAACTACTGTGGATAATGAGAATTGACTGTACGCATATACGTTTTTTGCTCCTGTAAAGTATGTCTGGGAAGAAATGCATTAAGTGGGTAACACCTCTTGCCTCTAGAGAGGGGAGCTAAGTGGTGGCCAAGCAAAAGAGGGACAGACCCTTGTCTGGTGTAGCCCCAGAACTATTTGAATTGCCCACTGGAACTAACAGTATTATCTGTTCAAAAGATACATCTCAACGACTGAGTTTAAAAAAGAAAATGCAGATTTTGGAATCAGAAGGAATCTTGGCTTGACTGTCCTCTGCTAGGTGATGCCCACATCCCACTTTACTGCTCAGGCCTCAGTTTCCCCATCTGTTATGATGGTGTTTCCCTTGGGTCAAGCAGACCTTGTTCCCCAGAGTGGGGAGTGGAGGCTGCTGGGGGCAAACCTGAGGGGCAACTATGGCCAGCTGTCTACTTTTGTCAATAAAGTCATATTCAAATATAGCCAGGCACATTCATGATGTCTAGTCTGGGGCTGTATTTGCATTACATTGGCAGAGGTGAGTAGTTGTAACTGAGATTGTGTGGGTTGCAAAGCCAAAAATACTTAGTATCTGACTCTTTACGAAAATGTTTGCTCACCCCTGTATGGATAGTATACTACCAAATTTCTTATTTTAAGTGAAACTGAATGTTTAAATTAGAATGGCTATATACAAGGCATCTTTAAAAATACATGGCGGGGGCGCCTGGGTGGCTCAGTCGTTAAGCGTCTGCCTTCGGCTCAGGTCGTGATCCCAGGACCCTGGGATCGAGCCCCACATTGGGCTCCCTGCTCTGCGGGAAGCCTGCTTCTCCCTTTCCCACTCCCCCTGCTTGTGTTCCCTCTCTCATTCTGTCAAATAAATAAATAAAATCTTTAAAAAATAAATAAATAAATAAATAAATAAATAAAAATACATGGTGAGGGGCTCCTGGCTGGCTCAGTTGGTAGAGCATGCGACTCTTGATCTCAGGGTCATGAGTTCAAGCCCCATATTGGGCATGGAGCCTACTTAAAAAAAAAAAAATATATATATATATATATATATATATATATATATATATATATATGTATGAGAGAGAGAGAGATGTATCTATCTATTTGGCATATAAGAGCTAATAGTTAAGTTACTCAATATTCTTCCAGGTATTGTTGACCACTTTCTGAGTGTGAAGCTCATTTAATCTTTCCAATTGCCCATTGAGAGAGAGTGTGCTCTTAGTGTACCCATTTTACAGAGGAGGAAACTGAGGCCCAGAGAGGTGAAATGGGATGTCTGGTGTCCCATAGCTGCAAAGTGACAGAGCTGAGATCAGAGTCCCTGCCCTTAGTCCCTCTGCTCTGCTGCCCCAACAGCCATCCCAATGTCCTATTTATGTAAGGTGACCTTAAAAAAAAAAGTGTCCATTTAAAGTGAAATCGTAGGCAACTAATTCTGCAGGTGGTATGTGCATAGGTCAAAAATCAGAAAGGAAGCTCTAGAATGCCCAAAAGAAGGGGAGACACCACAAAGGAGATAATGTAAACAAAAAGCATAGCACAGGGCCTGGCACAGAGGATGTGCTCAAAAAGGGAAGCACAGGCATACCCCCGAGATATTGAGGGTTCAGTTTCAGACCCCCACAGTAAAGCAGATGTCACAATAAAGTGTGCCAAATGAATTTTTGGCTTCCCAATGCATAGGAACGTTAGGTTTACATTATACTGTAGTCTATAAAGTGAAAAATAACATTATGTCTAAAGAAATGTACGTACCTTAATTAAAAAATACTTTCTTGTTAAAAATGCTAACCAGCATCTAAGCTTTCAGAGGGTCATAATCGCTGCTCACGGATCACCATAACATGCATGATAATAATGAGTAAGTTTGAAATATTGCAAGAATTACCAAAATGTGACACAGAGACAGGAAATGAGCAAATGTTGTTGGGAAATGGCACCACCAGACTTGCTCGACAGAGGGTTGCCACAAACCCTCAACTTGTAAAAACCAAAAAAACCCCGCATTATCTGTGAAGCACAATAAAACAAGGTATGCCTGATTATTATTATCATCACTGTTACTGCTGTCTGTGCCCGTTGATTGGCTTAGGCCATCTGGTCACTCTGGGAAGGGACAGAAGTTCAATGTTCTGCCCACATCTTTACAAATGGATGCAGGAGTTACCCACAAGTCACCACCCAAATCTACTTAGCTCCTCTATCCTCATTTCCAAATTCAACCCCCCTACCCACATGGACCGCAGTGCTTCTTAAAATGAGTAAGGCCCATTCAGCTGACCCTCAGAGCAGATAGGCCAGCTGGTGTGAGCGGACAACTGTTCGGCTGATGGTTACCTGAGAGAAGGGGCCTCCCATGAGGGCGGCCCCGCAGATGCCTCCCCAGCCCCGAGAGAGGCCCCGGGCCAGCAGGATGGCTTGGGCCCAGCTCATGCCGCGGCTCGTCAGATGACCACCTGGCCGAGAAAGAAAAAAAAGACAGCATCAGCCTGGCACCCCACCTGCTAACAGAGATGAGACCCCTCATGGGCAGAGACCATGTTCCCGGTTGGCATGGCTAACTGACCAGCCCCCCTGGTCTCCTCATCCACAGAATGGACTTAAAATGGGTGTTGCAACCAAGGATCCCTACGTTGTTGGGCTAAACCCTCCACTAACTGGAGGAATTTGCTCCTGCCATGGTCTCCCTCCCTACTGGATCTTTTTTTTTTTTTTCTTAAGATTTATTTATGGGGCGCCTCGGTGGCTCAGTTGGTTAAGCATCTGCCTTCGGCTCAGGTCATGGTCTCAGGGGCCTGGGATCAAGTCTCCCGTTGGGCTCCCTGCTCAGTGGGGATTCTGCTTCTCCCTCTGCCCCTCCCCCTGTTCTCTCTCTCTCTCTCAAATAAAAAATATGAGAGAGTACACATGAGAGGGGGAGGGGCAGAGGGAGAGAGAGAATCTTAAGCAGGTTCCATGCCCAGTGAGGAGCCCGACACAGGGCTCAATCTCACAACCCTGAGATCATAACCTGAACCGAAACCGAGTCAGATGCTTAACCAACTGAGCCACCCAGGCACTTCTGGATCTTTTTTTTTTTTTTAATCAATTTTATTCACATATCATATAGTTCACCCTTTTCAAGTGTAAAATTCAATGGTTTTTTAGTATATTCACAGTCGTGCAACCATCACTACAATCTTATTTTAGAACATTCTCGTCACCCCAAGAAGAAAACCTATACCCATCAGCAGTCCCTCTCATTTTCCCTCAGGCAATCACTAACCCACTGTCTCTATAATTTGCCTACTCTGGGTAGTTCGTATAAAAGGAGCCATACCACACGTACTCTTGTGCAACTAGCTTCTTTCGCTTAGCAGGTGTTTCAGGTTTATCCATATTGTAGCAGTGTCAGACTTCATTCATTTTAATTGCCAAAAAATTCCATTATACGGATATAACCATGCTTTGTTTATCCATTCATCAATTGATGGACATTTGGCATTACCACTTTCTGACTATTATGACTAACGCTGCAATGAACACTTATGTGAAGTTTTGTGTGAACAGGTGCTTACATGCCTCTTAGGTATATACATAGAAGTCAAATTGTTGAGACATATGGTAATTCTATGTCTAACATTTTGAGGAACTGCCAAACTGTTTTTTTTATTGTAAGTAGGCTCCATGCGCAACGTGGAGTTTGAACTCACGACCCCCAGATCAAGAGTCACATGCTCTACCAACTGACACAGCCCAGCGCCCTCTGCCAACTAAAGTGGCCACACCATTTTACATTCTCACCAGCAATATATAAGGGTTCCAATTTCTCCACATACTTGCCAATTCTTGTGGGCTTTTTGATTAGACACACTAGTGTATGTGAAGTGATATCTCATGGTTGGATTTGCACCTCCCTAAAAATTGATGCTGAGTATCTTCTCATGTCCTTAATGGCCATTGTGTATCTTTTTTGGAGAAATGTGTATTTAGATCCTTTGAACATTTAAAAAATTGGGCTACTTATCTTTTTATCACTGAGTTGTAAGGGTTCTTTATATATTCAGGATACTAACCCTTGTGATTTACAAATACTTTCTCCCATTCTTTGGGTCATCTTTTCACTTTCTTGATGTTACTGTTTGCAGCACAAGTCTTATTTTGATGACATCCAATTTATGTTTTTTATAGCTGTGAGGTTGATGTTGTATCTAAAAAACCACGGCCGAGGCCAAGGTCATAAAGATTTATTCCTATGTTGGGGCGCCTGGGTGGCGCAGTTTGTTAGGCATCTGACTCTTGGTTTCAGCTCAGGTCATGATCTCAGGGTTGTGAGACTGAGCCCCTGCATTGGGCTCTACGTTCAGCGTGGAGTCTGTTTGGGACTCCTCTCCCTCTCTCTCTCAAATAATATAAATCTTAAAAAAAAAAAAGAGAGAGATTTATTCCTATTTTCTTCTAAGAGTTTAATAGCTTTAGCTCTTACATTCAGTCCTATGATCCACCTTGAATTAATTTTTGTGTATGGTGTGAGAAAGGGATTCATTTCAAATGGATATCCAGTTGTCTTGGTACTATCTGTTGAAGAGACCATTCTTCCCCATTTGTCTTGGCATCCTTTTTTTTTTTTAATTAAGTTTTAAAATTTTAATTTCAGTATAGTTAACATAGTTATATTAGTTTCAGCTGTACAATAAAGTGATTCAACAGTTCTATATATTACTCAGTGCTCATCATGATAAGTGTACTCTTTTGTCTTGGCATTCTTCCTGAAAATCAACTGACCATAAATATAAGAGTTTAATTCTGGGCTCCCAATTCCATTGATCTATATGTTGGGTCTTATGCCAGTATCACACTGTTTTTGTTTTGCTTTCTTTTTAAATATTTTATTTATTTATCTGTCAGAGAGAAAGAACAAGCAGGTGGGAGTGGCAGGCAGAGGGAGAAGCAGACTCCTCTCTGAGCAAGAAGCCCGACGTGGGACTCGATCCCAGGGCCCTGGAATCATGACCTGAGCTGAAGGCAAACGCTTAACCGACTGAGCCACCCAGGCATCTCAGCACCACATTGTTGTGATTATTATAGTTTTTTAAATTTTAAAATCAGGAACTATAAGTCCTCCAACTTTGTTCTTTTTTTACAAAATTGTTTTGGCTATTCTGGGTCCCTTGCAATTACATATAGATTTTAGAATCAGCTGTCAATTTCTGCAAAAAGTCAGAGGGATTCTGATAGAGATTGTGTTGAGTCTATAGATCAATTTAGGGAATATTGGTATCTTAATAATATGAAGTCTTCTGATCCATGAACATGGGATACCTCTCCATTTATTTAGGTCATCTTTAATTTCTCTCAACAACGTTTTATAGTTTTCAGTGTATGAGTCTTTTACTCATTTTGTCAAATTTATTCATATTTCATTCTTTTTTTTTAAGATTTATTTTTAAGTAATCTCTACACCCAACACGGGGCTTGAATTCACAACCCCAAGATCAAGAGTCACATGCTCTACCAACTGGGCCAGCCAGGTGCCCCTGTTTATGTTTCATTCTTTATGGAGCTATTATATGTGGGATTATTTTCTTAATTTCATTTCTGCATTATTCAGGGCCAGGATATAGGAATACAATTTATATTCATATATTTAATCTTATATCCTGCAACCTTGCTGAACTCACTTATTAGTTCCAATAGCTTTTTATTATTATTATTTTTTAAAGTTTTATTTTATTTTATTTTTATTTTTTTAAAGATTTTATTTATTCATGAGAGAGAGAGAGAGGCAGAGGGAGGAGCAGGCTCCCAAGGAGCAGGGAGCCCAATGTGGGACTCGATCCCAGGACCCTGAGATCATGACCTGAGCCGAAGGCAGATGCTTAACCATCTGAGCCACCCAGACGCCCGCTTTTTTTATTCTTTAGGATTTTCTATATACAAGATTACATCACCTGCAAATAGAGTTTTACCTCTTTCTCTCCAAACTGGATGTCTTTTATTTATTTTTCTTTCCCAAGTGCCCTTGCTGGAACCATCAGTACAAAGTGGCAAGAGTTGATATCCTTTTTTGTTCTTGATCTTAGGGGAAAAGCATCATTAAGTATGATGTGAGCTGTGGGTTTTTCATAAATGGGCTTTATAAGGTTAAAGAAATTCCCTTCTAGGGGTGCCTGGGTGTCTTAGTTGGTTGAGTGTCCGACTCTTGATTTTGGCTCAAGTTGTGATCTCAGGGTTGTGAGACTGAGCCCCACATCAGGCTCCACCCTCAGCATGGGGTCTGCTTGTCCCTCTCCCTCACGCTCTCTCTCTAGAATAAATAAATAAAAATCTTAAAAAAATTCCTTTCTATATCCAGATGTTGAATGTTTTCATCAGAAACAGTACTGGGGGGCGCCGGGGTGGCTCAGTCGTTAAGCGTCTGCCTTCAGCTCAGGTCATGGTTCCAGGGTCCTGGGATCAAGCCCCATATCAGTCTCCCTGCTCTGCGGGAAGCCTGCTTCTCCCTCTCCCACTGCCCCTGCTTGTGTTCCCTCTCTCGCTGTGTCTCTCTCTGTCAAAAAAATAAATAAAATCTTTAAAAAAAAAAAAAAAAGAAAAGAAACAGTACTGGATTTTGTTAAGTACTTTTTGTTGCAACTACTGAAACAATCATGTCGTTTTTGTCTTTTATTCTATTAATACGGTATGTAACATTAACTGGTTTTCAGATTTTAAAGTAATTTTGCATTTCTGGGACAAATTCCACTTGGTCATGGTGTATAATCCTTTTTATATGTTGCTAAAATTTGGTTTGCTAGTTATTTTGTTGAGGATTTTTACATCCACATTCATAAGAGATAATGGTCTGTAGTTTTGAGTGTGTGTGATTTGGTATCAGGATAATAAATGAGCTGGGAAGTATCTGGATTATTATTACCATTTAAACTTTCTCTAGCATCTCCCATCTTGTCCCAAAGACTCCCTCCAGCGTCTGCTCCACATCTCTGCTCCCTTTACAGCAAAGCTTCTCCCAAGAGGTATATACACACTATGCTTCCTCATTCTCTCCAGCTTGGCTGCTGTCCCAACCACTCCACTGACACCATTTGTAAAGGCCCCTTTTGTTACCAAAGCCAATGATTATTTCTCAGGCCTCATTTTGCTCAATTTCTCAGAAGCATGCACCATGGGTGAGGCCCTCCTCCCACTTTCTTGGCATTCTAGATTTTCTTCCTAGAACCCAGGCTATTTCTCAGCCAATCAGCAAGACCCACTTCCTTCTTTAAAGTTTGCAATGTCTGCAAACTTGAATGTGCAGCTAAATCACCCAGGATCTTGTTAAAATGCAGATTTTGGGGGCACCTGGGTGGCGCAGTTGATTAAGCGCCTGCTTTTGGCTCAGGTCGTGATCCCGGGGTCCTGGGATCAAGCCCCGCGTCGGGCTCCCTGATCAGCGGGGAGTCTGCTTCTCCCTCTCCCTCTGCTGTTCCCCCCCTGCTTGTGCTTTCTCTCGCTCTCTCTCCTGCTCTCTGTCAAATAAATAAATAAAATCTTTTTAAAAGAATGCAGATTTTGATCCAGCAAGTCTGGGGTAGAGCTAAAGACCTTGTACATCCAACAAGCTTCCAAATGATACTGATGCTGCTGGTCTGGGGATCATACTTTGAGTAATAAAGCTGCAAAGTATCCCACATTCTGGATGTGTCTGTCTGCTACCCTGAGGTGTCTTTCAACTTGTTCCTCTCCTCTCTCTACTACTGTAGGCAGCACTAATGGTTCTCAAACCTTGTTCATATTAGAATCATCTAGAGAGCTTTTAAAAATCCCCATATCCAGGGGCGCCTGGGTGGCTCAGCCGTTAAGCGTCTGCCTTTGGCTCAGGTCGTGATCCCAGGAACCTGGGATCGAGCCCCACATCGGGCTCCCTGCTCTGCGGGGAAGCCTGCTTCTCCCTCTCCTACTCCCCCTGCTTGTGTTCCCTCTCTCACTATGTCTCTCTCTGTCAAATAAATAAATAAAATTAAAAAAAAAAAATCCCCATATCCAGGCCATACCCTGTATATAATAAATCAAAGTATCTAAATCTAGGGCCCAGGCATCAGCATTTTATTTATTTATTTTTTATTTATTTATTTTTTTAAAGATTTTATTTATTTATTTATTTGAGAAAGAGAGAGAGAGAGAGAAACAGCATGAGAGGGGATAGGGTCAGAGGGAGAAGCAGACTCCCCGCCGAGCAGGGAGCCCGATGCGGGACTCGATCCCGGGACTCCAGGATCATGACCTGAGCCGAAGGCAGTTGCTTAACCAACTGAGCCACCCAGGCGCCCAGGCATCAGCATTTTAAAGCACTCCAGCGGTGCCTGGGTGGCTCAGTGAGTTAAGCACCTGCCTTTGGCTCAGGGACTGAGCCCCATGTAGGGCTCCCTGCTCAGCAGGGAGTCTGCTTCTCCCTCTCCCTCTGCCCTCCACCCCCCACTTATGCTCTCAAATAAATAATCTTAAAAAAAAAAAAAAACACAACTCTAAGACACTCCAATGACTCTAATATGCAGCCCAAAGTAAGACCTTATCTGAATCTTCACTACTCAAAGTGTGTTCCAGGGACCAGCCATATCAACATTATCATTTAGGAGCTCGTTAGAAAAGTAGAATCTCAGCCCTAACCCAGACCTCCTGAATCAGAATCCACATTTGAAGAAGAGTCCAGGTTTCTCATATGTGTGTTAAAGTCTCAGAAATGATGATCTATGTGCTGATGGATTCCAAATAGTTATTTTTTTAAAAGATTTTATTTGGGCGCCTGGGTGGCTCAGATGGTTAAGCATCTGCCTTCGGCTCAGGTCATGATCCCAGGGTCCTGGGATCGAGTCCTGCATCGGGCTCTCTGCTCCTTGGGAGCCTGCTTCTCCCTCTGCCTCTCTCTCTCTGTCTCTCATGAATAAATAAATAAAATCTTAAAAAAAAAAGATTTTATTTATTTATTTGAAAGAGAGAGTGAGAGTGAGTGAAAGAGAGCACAAGCCAGTGGGGGGAGAGGCAGAGGGAGAGGGAGAAGCAGACTCCCCGCTGAGCAGGGAGCCCAATGCGGAGCTTGATCCCAGGCCCCTGGGACCATGACCTGAGCTGAAGGCAGACGCTTAATCGACTGAGCCACCCAGGAGCCCTGAATTCCAAATAGTTACTAACAGTCCTGAGCTCCAGCCTCCATACCTAACTGCCACTTTGGCATATACCTAGCCATCTCAAACTTAATTTGCTCCAGAATGATATCCCTGCTTAAACTTGTTCCTCCGAATCCTAGCCAATCATACCACCATTCCTAGTCATTCAGGCCACAAACCTAGGAGTCATTTCTGAGTCCACTATGTCCCTCATTCACCCATTCAATCCACTGAGTAGTCCTGATAAGTACTTCCAAATCCATCCCAAATACATCCATTTCTCTCCATCTGCAAGCCACCACCCCAATCCATGATCTCTTTAATACCTACCCAGCTTTCCCACCAGTCAATTCTCCCTGCCATGTCCGGAGGGAGCTTTTTAGAATGTAAACTAAATTCAGTGTTCTCTGCCTAAAAATCGCTAGTGTTTTATCACACTTAAAATATTCAGACAGGGTCTACCCCTCCAAACTCAACTTTTTTTTTTTTTTTTTAAGGATTTTATTTATTTATTCGAGAGAGACAGCACAAGCAAGGGGAAGGTAAGGGGCAGAAGGAGAAGCAGCCTCCCCAGGAGCATGAAGCCCTACTGCGGGCTCCATCCCAGGACCCCGGGGTCGTGACCTGAGCCAAAGGCAGACCCTTAACGGACTGAGCCACCCAGGCGCCCTTAGCTACACTGTTTCTTAAACAAGCTAAGTTTATTCTAGTCTCAGAGCCTTTGCACTTGCTTTTCCCTCTGTTTGGAAATTTCTTCCCCCAGATCAGTCCATAGCTGTCTCTGGTCATTCAGGTCTATATTCAAATGAGAGGCTTTCCCTGACCATAGCCCCACTCCCAATCTAAAGCCCCATCACCGTGATGAATGCATCGTTAGCAATTAACATCTGAAATCACCTGTTCCCTCTATTTCTGACTTGTTTAATGTCTGGCTCCCCCGGAAGATCGAAGGCTTTGTCTGTCTTCCTCATTGCCGTGTTTCCAGCACTTGGATAGTGCCTGGAATATGGTTGGTACCTAACAAGTATCAGTTGAATGGGGAGAAGAGCTAAATTTCTACAAAACGTCTATGATCTATAAGTCTGAACCCCATGGCGGGGTGTACCTACAGCAGCTCTGAGGCTGGCTGTCAGGATTCTGGGTTTCTTCGGAGAAACGGACCGACGCGGGTTCGAATTCCGGCCTAGAGGCCAACTTGCGGCGTGACTTCGGGAGAGGGCCTTAACCTCTCTGAGCCTCAGCTGTCTCATCTGCAAAATAGGAGATTAGGGACGTGGGGAGGGGAGTACACGGAGAGCGGCCTTTCCCAGCACGTCCCCGCCCCGCATTTCAAAAGGTCACGGTGCCCTAGCCCTGCAGCTAGGTCGCTCTGGGCCGCCCTCCCGCCCTGCCGGCCCAGAACCGGCCGCCCAGGACCCAGCAGTTCGAGCTCGCCTCCCCACGCGCGACCTACATACTCACGCGGCAAGCCGCGGACTCCGGGCCGGCTCGGTCTCATCTCTGGGCGCCGCCATTTTACCCAGATTGCTTCCAGGTCACGGGCCACCAGGGAGACAGCAAATCGAGAACGCCGGTTTAGGGAGGTCCCGCCCCAAGTGGAGCAGCACCAATAGGAAGGCAGAAAGACCTTGGTCCCGCCTCATACCGAGCCAGGTCCCACCTCTACTAAGGCCGAGAAAAGAGTGACTGGACCGATCCGGGCTGGGAGGCTGGACTTGAGGGGCGGGGCTTGTGACTCCACCTGGAGGCTCCAGTTTTTCCACCTGAAATGTGGGAATGAAATATTAAAGGTAGAAGTGACGTGATTCCTTCATTTGTTCAACTAACCTTTATTGAGCGCCTCCGTGTGCTAGGCGCAGTTTTAGGCGATGAGGATGCAGCACTGACAGCAGTGATGGAGACAATTTCTGCTCATCTAGCTCCGTAACTCTGGGCTAGTGACTAACTCATCTGTGCCTGGGTTTTCTCACCCTGGGCCAATTATAATAACCTCGTGGGATTTTCCTGAAGTTTGAGTTAATCTATGCAGAACAGCCATATGCGTGCTATTGTTTTGGGGAATTCACCCTAACACCTCCCTCCACCTCCCTCACTGGGAAGGCATGGAGTCTGGTTTGACACCTTGGGCCAACCTCACTGAGGGGCGAGGGTCCTGTGGGGTTGTGTGTTTGTGTTTGTGATTGAGTCCTGTGGCCGCAGGTGTATATGTATGTGTGTACTGTGATGTTGGGGTGTTAAGAGTGTGGAGGTTTTCATGAATTTTTGTAGTATTTCAGAACTTGAGCAAAGGTGTGTAGGTGTGAGTGTGGGTCAGGAATGGTCCCCGTGTATATCAGTGTGAGCTAGGCCAGTCTGGGCATTGGGGTACGTGGTCCTTGTGTGTCCACGTGTTGGCAGCTGTGCACACACCTGTAATTGTACAACCTTCAGGGTGTCTGTGATTCTGTGCGTGTGGGAGGGTGTGGAATTTGTCCCACGACTCTGAGGGGCTAGCAGTAGGTGTGGCAACGTTTCTGTGATCATTCACATGCCATAATGTATATGTGATCGCATTGGAACCCTGGTAGGCCACTGACTATGATGCGGTGTGTGTTCCCAACTAGTGGATGAATAATTGATTGTGTCCCACTGTCAAGACACATGTGAAGGTGTGACACCGAATATCTGTCTCTGTGTGTGACTGTATGAGTCTCTCTGTATGTGCATGACTGTGCTCATGACACCCTGTGTATCTCTCACTCTGTGTGACTCTGTCCCAGCAATGGTGTTATGGGTCTGGCTATGCCAAGTCTGGGACAGTCTCTGATGTCATGCGACTCCACATGTGTGGTTATGTCCAACGGTTGGTGTGTGTCTGTAACCCCCTGTGTGTCTCTAACTTGTAAAGGTGTGCTTGTCCCCCACCACTGGTATGTCAGTGACAGTATAAGACGCTGTCTGTGATTGTGCCTCAGTATTGGTCGATTCTGTGACTGTGCGGGGCTGTGTCTATGACAATGGTCTCTATGCCTCTCTCTATGACTGCACCCGCCATAGTGGGGGCTGTCACTGTGTTTGTAGCACCCCGTGTGTATCTTTGTGTGTGACTGTGTGCCCCTAACCCCCAGGGTCTTCCCTTGGCTGGCTGTACCCCCGAGTGTGTGTGAGAGATGCAGTGTCTGGGTCCCTGGATTTGGACTTCTCTTCCTCTGTGTGCCATACACCTGTGATCCCGGATAATGCCCTTGCCTTGTGTCACGGCCACGTTGGAGACAGTGCAGCTGGCATCCTCCCCACTGGCCGTGGGAACTGGGCAGTTGGGCAGGGGCGGTACCTGGGGTGCACGCTGGGCCACAGCACAATGATCACTCCAGCCCATCCCTATGACGCCCCCCTGCCATGGTTCAGCCTTTTTTTTTTTTTTTAAGATTTTATTTATCTGACAGAGAAATACAGCGAGAAAGGGAACACAAGCAGGGGGAGTGGGAGAGGGAGAAGCAGGCTTCCCGCGGTACAGGGAGCCCGATGTGGGGCTCGATCCCAGGACCCTGGGATCATGACCTGAGCCGAAGGCAGACGTTTAACGACTGAGCCACCCAGGCGCCCCCGTGGTTCAGCCTTCTGACTTCCATCTTGCACCAGATGAGCTCCTGGGTGCTCAGCCAGCGCGTATTGAGCAGGCTCTGGCTGGCCTAGGAGTGCTTTGGACTCAAACAAATGCCTGCAGTGGGACTTCCGGTAGTGCTGGGGCGTGGCAGAAGGGCCACGCAGAGAGAGGGGCGGAGCCTAACTTGCCCCTGTCCCCTCTCCGGGTGTGTATTCATCCTTCTCTCCATTGCCATCAGCGCTCTCAGCAGGTACAACCTGCTTTCCATGGAGACAATCGACATTGATCTTATTCTTACAGAGTCAGTGGGCCTTGGGCGGGGGTTGGGGGCAGGATGGGGGGATGAGAGGGACATTCTCCATTTCACTCCCACCTCTACTCTGCACTCCTGTGGGTGTGGGGAGCTGGCAGCATGGGGAAGTGGGGTGGACACTGCTGAGGGTGGCCACATGATGAAGGGATCTCTTCAGGAAGGTTCTCAGATTGAGGCTGGCCCAGCTAAGGGGTTCATTGGCCAGCCTGTGGTCTCTCTCTACCCTAGCCCAGGCAGAGATTGACCCAAGGCCTTGACCCCTCCATGCGAGGCCCCCAGCTGCCCTGTCCAGAGCTGTCCAGGGTTCAGTGGGCCGCCTGCTCACCTCACGGACTGTGGCTGCTGTCTCTGGTTACCTGCTCAATGTTAGATAGGATCCAGCTGGGTGGGACCCCGGGATCCCATTCACACAATCCCCTGCACCCTTCTGACCCCTGCTCCCTCCAGACCTGGTAGTCATTCTCCACACCTGGGACCAGATGTTCCCATGTTACTATAAGGTTTCTACTGCTTCGGTAAAGACCCCTGGACACACACACACACACACACACACATACACACACACACACGCCCTGCTCCATGCCCGCATGTATTGAACATCGCCTGTGGGCTCAGTTACCATAAGCTCCATGAGGACAGGGGGATTTTGTTTATGTGTGGTGTCCCCAGCTCTATGGACAGGGCCTAGATGTGTTAAGTACTCAATAGATGTTAGTTACAACAATGACTAAATTAATGCATGAATGGGCCTGATGCTCATCCCAATCTTGAAACCCTACCAACAGTCCCTTGTGACAGCCCCATGTGGCTTGCTTTCCGCATGCCTGACTAATTACCCTGCCACTACCTTTCCCCATCTTTCCCCAGCCCCAGGGCAGTCTGCTTTACCTTGCAGACTTCTATGCCAGTGTGTGTCTGCTCAAAGCCCTTCGTTAATCTTGGGTACTTGGGTTTGGGGACATGTGGGGGCCTTTCTGGTCTTCTCCTGCATCCCCCTCCCCCTCCTTCAGCCTCCGATCCTCCAACTCACCTGCCCACAGTTGGTTCCTGAGTACAGCGAGCTGCCCCTGAAACTCATTAGTGGCCTTGCTATAGTCTATGTAGCCGGCATCATTGTGATGCCATTCTCAAATGTGAGGGGTGTTGACCTTGGCTCTGCTGGCCCTGGACATCCTCGACATGCTGTGGAGGTACCACTTCACACTGTCCAAGGCCTGAGGCAGGGGAAATCTCATGACCCTGAGCGGAGAGTGGGAAGTTATTGAAAAGATCTAGAAGAGCTTCTTCAATCCTGCTGCAGACTGGGACCCTCGGCCAAAGGTGTGGGGAGCTGTGTATAGGAACCTGTGGCTTCTTCCCACCCCACCATGAGAGGACTCAGATTCACTCAACAGGAATTTGACTGCTGCCTTTGTAATAGATACTGTTCTAAGCATTGAGGAAGAACAGTGAGCACAGACAAGTCCTTGGGGGAGACAGACAAAAGACCCTTGTTCTATAGAAACATTTAATGACTACTTGCAGCTTGAAAAAAACTTAAGTGCAACTTCAAAACTGCTTAGGATATAATTGTGTCTATCATCTTGTTAACATTAATGGCTTCTTGGCCTTTTAGGTAAGATCAAGTGTATTATCTTGTTAATGTTAACCTATTTTGAACTTGGAACATTTACCTTTTGTTTGTTTTTTTAAAAGATTTTATTTATTTGACCGAGAGAGAGACAGCAAGAGAGGGAACACAAGCAGGGGAAGTGGGAGAGGGAGAAGCAGGCTTCCTGCTGAGCAGAGAGCCCTATGAGGGCTCGATCCCAGGATTCTGGGATCATGACCTGAGCTGAAGGCAGACGCTTAACAGCTGAGCCAGTCAGGTGCCCCAGAACATTTACCTTTTGTAATTAAAAAATATTTTAATCCCTTCTTGCTTGTGTGTAGAGGGGGATTCTCTGTCTCCTGTGTATAATTTAATTAGATTTATGCCTTCTGCCAATCTGCCATTTCAAACAAAGCATCAAAATACATTTATTAATTCAACAAATATTTATACATTTTAAAAAACAAATTCAGGGCACCTGAGTGGTTCAGTCGGTTAATGGCTGCCTTTGGCTCGGGGCGTGGTCCCAGGATCCTGGGATCAAGCCCCATGTTGGGCTCCTTGCTCAGCGGGAAGCCTGTTTCTCTCTCTGCCTGCTTGTGCTCTCTCTCGCTGTCAAATAAATAAATAAAATCTTAAAAAATAAAATTCAGGGGCGCCTGGGTGGCTCAGTCGTTAAGCATCTGCCTTAGGCTCAGGTCATGATCCCAGGATCCTGGGATCCAGCCCCACATCGGGCTCCCTGCTCCGCGGGAAGCCTGCTTCTCCCTCTCCCATTCCCCCTGCTTGTGTTCCCTCTCTCGCTGTGTCTCTGTCAAAGAAATAAATAAATCTTAAAAAAAAAAAAAATTCATGTTGTGTGCTAGATCCAGAAGGAAATGTAAAATTAATTTGAGAACAGGTAAAGAAACTTAAGTTCTCCAACTGGGGGTCTGGGTGGCTCAGCTGGTTAAGCATCTGACTCTTGGTTTTGGCTCAGGTCATGATCTCAGGGTCATGGGATTGAGCCCTGCATTGGGCTCTGTGCTCAGTGCAGAGTCTGCTTGAGATTCTCTCTCTCTGTCTCCCTCTGCCCCTCCCCCCACTGGCATGCACTCCCGAGATCTCTCTTTCTAAATAAATAAATAAAATCTTAAAAAAAAGAGAGAAACTTAAGTTCTCTAAGTACTTAGAATTTTCCAAGGAAGGACATCTTTTCATGAAGTAAAAATGTAAAATGCTACATGTGATTAACAAAATGTTGACATTAATAAAGAAATTTTAAAAAGAAATATTTAATGGCTTGAGCTATGTGATGATTACATGGGTGTATATGTATGTAAACATTCATCAAGCTCTCCATTAAGATTGTACATTTTACTTTAGGTAATAGCTGAATTTAAAAGTTTTAAAATATGGGGGCACCAGTGGCTCAGTCGTTAAGCAGCTGCCTTCGGCTCAGGTCATGATCCCAGGGTCCTGGAATCGAGCCCCGCATTGGGATCCCTGCTCCATGGGAAGGCTGCTTCTCCCTCTCCCTTTCCCTCTGGTTGTGTTCCCTCTCTCGCTATGTCTCTCTCTGTCAAACACATAAATAAAATCTTTAAAAAATAAAAATAAAAAAAGTTTTAAAATATAATAACTGATTCATTGAGCTATATTTACACACCTTTCTGTATGCATAATATATTTTAAAAGTCTAAACAAGTGTCACTGAGGATTTGAAGAAAGTGAAACACTTGTACACTGGCTTGTGGGAATATAAACTGGTTCAGCCACTAAGGAAAAATGTATGGTGGAGTTCCTCAAAAAATTAAAAATAGAACTACCATATGATTCAGCGATTCCATTTCTGGGTATATACCCAAAAGAACTGAAAGCAGGGACTCGAACAGATAGTTATACACCCATATTCATGGCAGTATGATTCACAATAGCAAAGGCAACTCAAGTGTGCATGGATGGCTGAATGGATAAACAAAATGTGGCATACACATACAATGGAATATTATTCAGCCTTAAAAATTAAGGAAATTCTGACACATGATACAACACGGATGAACCTTGGGGACATGGTCCTAAATGAAATAAACCAGCCACAAAAGGACAAATACTGTATTAGTCCATTTATATGAGGTCCCTAGAAAAGGCAAATGATAGAAAGTAGAATGGTGGTTGCTAGGAGCTGGAGGGAGGAGCGCATGAGGAGTTAGCATTTAATGGCAACAGTTTCAGTTTTATTTTATATTTTTAAAAGATTTTATTTATTTGACGGAGAGAGACACAGCAAGAGAAGGAACACAAGCAGGGGGAGTGGGAGAGGGAGAAGCAGGCTTCCCGCCGATCGGAGAGCCAGATGTGGAGTTTGAGCCCAGTACCCTGGGATCATGACCCGAGCGGAAGGCAGACGCTTAACGACTGAGCCACCCAGGCACCCCCAGTTTCAGTTTTAGAAGATTGAAATAAGTTCTGGTGATGGATGGTGGTGATGGTTGTGCAACAATGTGAATGTACTTAGTAACACAGAACTGGACACTTAAAATGGTATTTTATGTTATGTACATTTTACTACAATTTTTTAAAAGTCTACTTTAGGGCGCCTGAGTGGCTCAGTCGTTAAGCATCTGCCTTCCGCTCAGGTCATGATCCCAGAGTCCTGGGATCGAGTCCCACATCAGGCTCCTTGGTCGGCGGGAAGCCTGCTTCTCCTTCTCCCTCTCCCGCTGCTTGTGTTCCTGCTCTGTCTCTGTCAAATAAATAAAATCTTTTTTAAAAAATTAAAAAATAAATACAAATGGGAACAATGAGATGACATTTTAAAAAAAAGTCTACTTTAAAAAAAAAGTGATAAGAGGGCGCCTGGGTGGCTCAGTTGGTTGAGCCACTGCCTTCGGCTCAGGTCATGATCCTGACCAGAGTCCCTGGATCGAGTCCCGCGTCGGGCTCCCTGCTCGGCAGGGAGTCTGCTTCTCCCTCTCCCACTCCCCGTTTGTGTTCCCTCTCTCGCTGTGTCTTTCTCTGTCAAATAAATAAATAAAATCTTAAAAAAAAAAAAGTGATAAGAGATGAAGTCAGACTGGAGTTCGGGGCTCCTGGGCTGGGGGGCGGGGGAGCGGGGAGCGCCAGTTGAAGGCTATTAACCTAAGCGGATTAGCACATAAAACAGAGGCCTGACAGTAACAGAGGCTCCAGGCGAGGACACTTATCCACCTCCGAAAAGCCCTATCTGCAGTCCCTTGGCCTCCGCGACACAGGGCGCTGCCCCGGGGGACAGGAGGCTACTCAGCCACCGGTAGGATGCCTCAAAGACTGCGCAGCCGCCGCACTTCCGCCTCATCAAGATTCCTGTGATTGGCCAGGCTGAAAGGAGCTCCAGCCAATCAGCTGCCGGCCCAGGGGGGCTGGTGCGCCCCACTCCAGCACGTTGACAGCCACGTGGGCAGCTGCTGGGAGGGCTCCGGCCCTTGGCTCCAGTGCCCAGCTCTGCGCAGGCGCACTTCCGCTCTGCTCAACTGGGACGGACGTGGGTGAGGGCACGCGTGGGTGGTGGTGGTGGTGTCGCGGAACTGGCCACGGCCTTCCGAGCCACCAGTGTCCCTTCTCCTGTCGAGGCAGTTACAGCTCTCATTTTCTTATGCAGCCTTACAGAAGTAACGGATTCAAACACAGGCGTTTACATATTTCTTTTTTTGTATTTATTAACACAGAGAACGACAGTGTGTGTGGAGCCCCGATGTAGACCCTTTAACGCAGAGTCCTCAAAACAACCCTAGGAAAAATAGCAGCTTCACAGGGTTGGATCCTGGCAGACAGCTCCTTAACCAAGGGACGGAGGTTAAAATCACCAGCAGTGAGTCACCGTGACACCATAAGCCCCTGGTATGAGAAGAGAACATCACCTCTCTGGTATCCTTCCCAGTAATGTGAAAACCTCAATCTAATCAACATAAACCAAACTGAGAGATAGTCTACACAGATATTGGCCAACTCCCTTCAAGAGTGTCGGGTCATGAACGACTGAGGCTCTGTCACTGACTGGAGGAGTCTAAGGAGACATGACAACCTAATGCAATGAGAGATCTTGGATTGGGTCCTGGAACAGAAAAAGGATCAGTAGAAAACCTGGAGAAATCCAAATCAAGTCTGTAGTTTATTAATAGTATTGTACTAAGGTTAAGTTCTTAGTTTTAATAAATGTACTATGGTTATGTAAGATGTTAACAGTGGGAGCAGCAAGGTGAAGGGTATATGGGAATTCTCTGTGCTATTTTTGCAAATTTTCTGTATGTCTAAAATTATCTCAAAATAAAAAATTAGAAAATAAACCTACGAAGCGGGCACTATCAATATGCCCATTTTCCAGAGGAGGAAACCGAATTGCAGAGAGGTTAAGATACCTATCCAAGGTCACACAGCCAGAAAGCACCAGGGCATGCCCCAAACCCATGGAATATGGATCCAGAACCCCCCTTCCCCCTACTCTTAACCACAGCACCACAGGGTTGTTACGTCATTGACACAAAATGCTGCATACTCTGCCTTCATCTGTGTCTGTCTCACCTGTTCCCTGTTGATGGATCTACAGGGTAACCTGTTCTTAAAAGGCCCCTGCAATAAATGTTCTTTTCACACCTACACTTGTACTTCTTGTTATATTCTAAAAAAAGAGATTTTTCTGGATCAGAAGTTATATTAGATAGCAGGGTTCTCCCGAGAAATGGAACCAACAGAATAAAGAGCAGCAAAGACAGAGACAGTGTGTATGTGTGTTATTATAAGGAAATGACTCATATGATTATGGAGGCTGAGAAGTCCAATATCTGCAGTTGGCAAGCTGGAGACCCAGGAGAGCAGACGATGTCGTTCTAGTCTCAGTCGGAAGCCCCGAGAACCCAGGGAGCCAGTAAGTTCCAGTGTCACAGCTGGCAGGCTTGAGAACCAAGAAGAGCTGATGTTTCAATTCCAGTCCAAAGGCAGGAAAAGACCAACGTCCCATATGAGGAGTTTCTTCTTCTCTCTCTCTTTTTTAAAGATTTCATTTATTTTTTTAAAAAGATTTTATTTATTTTTGTGTGAGAGAGAGATCACAAGCAGGGGGGAGTGGGAGAGGGAGAAGCAGGCTCCCCGCTGAGCAGGGAGCCCATGCGGGGCTCGATCCCAGGACCCTGGGATCATGACCTGAGCCGAAGGCAGACACTCAATGACTGAGCCACCCAGGAGCCCTAAAGATTGGATTTTTAAGTAATTTCTACACCCAATGTGGGACTCAAACTCATAACCCCAAGATCAAGAGTCACATGCTCTACTGACTGAGCCAGCCAGGCATTCCATGAGTTTCTTCTTACCGGACAGAAAAGGACAGCCTTTGGGCACCTGGGTGGCTCAGTTGTTAAGCATCTGCCTTCGGCTCAGGTCAGGATCTCAGGGTCCTGGGATCGAGTCCCGCATTGGGCTCCCTCAGCAGGGAGCCTGTTTCTCCCTCTCCCATTCCCCCTGCTTGTGTTCCCTCTCTCTTTTTCTCTCTTTCTGTCAAATAAATAAAATCTTAAAAGAAAAGAAAAGGTCAGCCTTTCTGTTCTATTCAGGCCTCTGACTGATTGAGTGAGGCCCATCCATATTGGGGAAGGTAATCTGTTTTACTGGCTATAAATTCAAATATGAATCCCATCCCCCAATACCCTCACAGACACACCCAGAGTAATGTTTGACCAACTATCTGGGTACCCCATGGCCCAATCAACTTGATATATAAAATTAACCACCAGAAAAGGTAAGGACACTTGTCATTTTGAAAGCTATCCACAAATTTCCCACACCCACCCACCCCATTCTCACAGCTTCCCCAGCACCACCTGTTGTCAGGTGTTCTGAATTTTGCCCATCTGGCAGTCAGCGGGACACATCTGTAAAAAGGCTCCTCTTGTTCAACCATATGTTTTTCCTACAAAACATCTTGCAAAGCTCACGGCTGGACAAGGGAGCGGGCAGGTGTGGAATGACCTACATAACCCCAGCCCGGCCTGTGGCCCATCCTGCTATCCACCCTCCAACTGGTCTTTTAGGGGAAGGTTGGAATGGAAACACAAAGGAGACACCCAGCTCAACTGTCAGTCCAGGAAGTGCCTGCAAAGTAGGCCCTTCCTTTGTGCGTGGTTAAACACCAACATTTCGGGAAAGATGTGGTTCGAGTCCTGGCTCACCAACTTTAATTCCGTTTATCCGGGGAGGCTTTTTTTGAGCCCCTGTTGGGTGCAGGCACTGTTCTGGCCACTGGAGCTAGAGCACTGAACAAAACACACAAAGCCCAGCCTCTGTGGAGCTTTTATTCTCACAGGATGAGATAGATGTAAGCAAATAGGAGATGATAAGAAGAAGAAAGCCTGGAAAGGAGATAGAGAGTGGTGGGTGGGTTTTTTAAATTTATTTTATTTTGTCATTAAAATACACTTAACATACAATGTTATATTAGTTTCAGGTATAAATGGGGGCTTTAAAATGATATATTTTTAAAGATTTTATTCACTGATTTGACAGAGAGAGCGTGACAGAGCACAAGCAGGGGGAGCGGCAGAGGGAGAGGGAGAAGCGGGCTCCCTGCTGAGCAGATGCTTAACCAACTGAGCTACCCAGGTGCCCTACCTAAAAGTGATTTTTTCTTTTTTTTTTTTTGAAGATTTTATTTATTTATTTGAGAGAGAGAGAATGAGAGACAGAGAGCATGAGAGGGAGGAGGGTCAGAGGGAGAAGCAGACTCCCTGCCGAGCAGGGAGCCCGATGCGGGACTCGATCCCGGGACTCCAGGATCATGACCTGAGCCGAAGGCAGTCGCTTAACCAACTGAGCCACCCAGGCACCCCAAAAAGTGATTTTTTCAAAAAAGATTTTATTTATTTGACAGAGAGAGACACAGTGAGAGAGGGAACAGAAGCAGGGGGAGTGGGAGTGGAAGAGGGAGAAGCCGGCTTCCTGCTGATCAGGGAGCCTGATGTGGGGCTCGATCCCAGGACCCTGGGATCATGACCTGAGCCGAAGGCAGACGCTTAACAACTGAGCCACCCAGGCGCCCCTAAAAATGATTTTTTAAAGTGAAAGTTTTTATGGAGGCAGACATAGCCACTGTCAGGTGCAAACACTAAGTGAATAGTTCCCTCATGCCTATCCTCTCCCAGTCAGCCTGGGGGTGGGAGATGCTATCATCTTAGAGCAGGTCTGGGTCAGGGAGGGCCTCTCCAAAGCGGGTGACATTTGAGCAGAGGAAGTGAGGGAGAGGCCATGTAGGCATCTTTTGGAAATGTGTCCTTTGCTAGTGCCAAGGTCCTGAGGTGGGAGCATGTTTGGGTGCTCAGGAAATTCATGTGGAAGGATCTGGGGGCAGCGGGAGCAGCAGGGGCAGCGTAGCCCTGGGAGAGTGGCTTGGTCTCTCTGAACCTTGAGTTTCCTTATCTATAAAATGGGCCTGCATGTTTCCACCCCAAGAAGGTGGCAGTGAGGATTAAATGGTTGTGCTTGGCACAGTGCCTGGCATGGAATGAGCCCTCCAGACACAGAAGCCATTATGAACAACAGCTCCTGCTTATTTTCAGGAGGGGGAAGCTAAGTGAGAGGGGGCTGGCCGAGTGGGGCTGCCCAGACAGGCAGGTGCGGGGGGAAGGGGGTTGGGACTCTCTCCTGGAGACACACAAGTACAGAGTGTGTGTGAGTGTGTGTGTGTGTGTGTTTTAGATGGCCCTGAGAGGTACGAAGGTCTTAGGGGTTTCCAAAAAATAAGGTGGGGCAGCGTTTTTCTTTCATGATCTCCTGGACCTTTCGGGGAGACTCCATTTCTTACAAGATCCCACCTTTCATTTAGATGGGAAACTGAGGCACAGAGAGGCTGGGGCCTGGGAAACACCAGATAGGAGCTAAGTAGGGGACTGCGCACGGGGCAGCCAGTAATGGGGGGGTTTCCCAGGGGTTGGGACCTCCGGATGGGATCAGCCCTCTCCTTCTGCTTCCACCCCTATCAACCAGACAGAGACACAGAAAGACAGAAACGACGGAGAGACATCGAGTGAGAAAAACAACGACTTAGAGAGGTGAAACAGAGACCCAGAGATGGAGAGATAATGGAGAGAGACAGGGGAACAGAGATAGACAGTGAGACAGGCGGATTCATAGACAAAGTCAGAAAAAGACTAGGCAAGGCAGAGAGAGGCTTATTGCAACCAAGAGCCAGAGCAAGAGATGCAGACACAGACTTAGAATCCGAGGGACACGACAGACTCAGAAAGGGCCACCCCCTAGGGAGACCCCGGGCTGCCCCGTCGGGGGACGCGCCAAGAGCGCCCCCACCCCGCCCCCGTCGTGCCTGGGCCGTGACTTCAGAGTCCGCGCGGATTCTATAAATGGCCAAGCGGCCGCGGGCCGGGGGCGGAGCCGAGTGAGTCAGCGCTTCGCGTCACCGCCGGCCGGACCCCGCCAGGCCCCGCCTCCGCCCTCGCCCCTCCTGGGCCGCCAGGGGGCGCCAGCCGCCTACTCCGCCAAGGCGCGGGTTCTCACTTGCGCAGTAGCGACCTGTGGCCCCGCTGGGGGTTGGCGGGGGGCCGCTCAGCGTGGGCAGGATCCCGGAATCTGCGCGTTCGAGTCCTGACTGCGTCACTCTCGCGCTGTGTAACGCCAGGCCGTCGGCTGCACCTCTCTGTGCCTCATACAGACCCCATCTCAGAAGGCTGTTGTGAGGAATGAGTTAACAGACCCAGTGCACTTGGAATACAGTATAGCAGGAGCTAATTGTTAGCTCATTCTATGCATTTTAGTCACCTTGCCCGTAGCATATTGGTTGAACCCAGTGGTTCGCAAACCACCACTCCCCTCCCCAGGGACATTTGGCAATGTCTGGAGACATTTCTGTTTGGCGAGACTAAGGGAGTGCTTTGGGCACCTAGTAGATAGAGGCTGGACATGCTGCTTAAAGTCCGAGGAGGCCCAGCAGAGACTCCAGCCAGGAAGAATTATCCAGCCTTGATGTCGACAGTGCTGAGGGTGAGGAACCCTGACAGCCTGGTAGCATTAGGCACAGGGGCCTGGCTTTAAATTCCGCTCTGCCACTGACGCATGTGACAGTCGGAAAGGGATTCCACATCCCGTGCCTCAGTTTCCCCATCTGTAAAGTGTGTATAATAACAGCATCCGTTTCTGAGGTTGTTTTGAAGCATGAGTTGATACACGTACAGTACTTGTAACAGGGCCTGACATGAGGGGTGGCTGTCATATTAGCATGTCACAGCCGTGTCCTTAGCATGTAGCAGCAAATTGCATGTCCTTAAGGTATCATCAGTATATGGCAGGCTGCTGACATGTCATCCAAACGTCACTAACATCACCTTGACATATGTGGCATGATGTGGTCATGTCATCCAGGGGTGAGATCTGGCCGGATGGGGCTGTTTGCAGGTGTTTCCTCCAGGCCGCCTTGGCTGGAACAGGGAAACACAGGGGTGTCCATGGCCTGGAACCTGCTAACACAGCCGCTCCATGGCAAACACAGGTAGTGGAGAGGGTAACATCCAGGATCTCTGCTCCCCCAGATCCTTATGAGGGACTGGAGGGGACAGAAGTAGGGTGCCAGATGCTCATTGGAAATATTGCAATTATCCTGAGTCCTTCCCTGTGCCAGGCACTGCCCACTGGGCATGCACCATCCATTAGCCCATTTTACAGATGTGGCAACAGAGGCCCACTTAGAGACTGTTGGTGTCTGGAGTTAAACCCAGGGTGGTGCTCACTAAGCTACCATGGGCTGCAGAGAGATGACCTCAGAGACAAGGAGAGATGGCCTCAGTGACAGACACAAAGAAACCAGGAGGCCCAGCCAGAGGTCCAACGAACAGTGGAGGGCCGGCAAGGATGGGGAAATCTTCATCTCCCATGACCAAGCCCCCCCACCCCAAATAATAACCCAGGCCGCCCCCCTAGGTGGAAACAATGACACAATCAGCTCCCAATACCAAGGCCCTGACATCACGGGGGGGGGGGGGAGGGGGGAGGGGGGAGGATGGCCGAGGTGGGGGTGCCCCGCCCCTTGGCAGGCCCCTGCAGCCAATGGGACGACCTTGGAAGAGGCCCGGGCCGCCTCCAGAGCTTCAAAAACGTGTGAGGAGGGAAGAGTTTGCAGACGGAGCCTTAGCAGCTGCCTCGGTCGGGTCCTCAGAGGGTCCTCAGAGTTACTGCTACCGCGGCCCACCACCAGCCGGCATGTCCTCTGCTCACTTCAACCGGGGCCCCGCCTATGGCTTGTCGGCTGAGGTCAAGAACAAGGTAGGGCCCCCGCTTGGCCCACACACCCTGGCAGGTCAGAGGCTCCGCTCTTGGGGTTCTCTGGACCCCCTCTTGCCTAGCCCATGTGACTTGGAACCAGAGAGGGAAAAAGGACAGATACAGGGTAGGGACGGCCTTACTCCCCAACCAGAGCATCCCAGAGCCCTCAGCTACTGTTGGGGGGCGGGTAAAATGGAGGGCATGCAGGCAACCACAGGTAAACTGAGGTGGTCGGTCCCTTGTAAAGATCCCCCCTTGTTCAGAGTCTCCTGTTAACCTGCCCCCTGTTCCTTTTGTGTTCCTGGGGCGCTGGGAAAGGATTTGATTTTCCTCACACACACCCCCATCTCAAAAAGAAACTGGGGAGTGCTTGAGAGCTGGAATTCTGGGGAAGTGAGGCCCAGATAGTGTGGGAGATCCTGAAGGGAGAGGGAGACAGCTGGGGAGGTCAGAGAGTGAGCATTAGGGACATGGCAGGGATCTCCTAATTTTGAGCTGGGAAAACATCCAGATATCACCTTCATGCTATGGATGGGTAAACTGAGGTTCAGAGAGGAGAGGCGAGTAGCTTGGGTTCTATGTAAAGGAGCTGCAGAACTAGGATCCTGGCCTCATCCCCCTGAAACACACACACCCGGGAATGGGGTTCAGCTTCTCCAGGGCAGTGAACCTCTAACTCACTGGAATGCTCCCCTGAGCGTTGCCAGGGGTCCCAGCGCCCCATTTGACAGAGGAGAACATTGAGGCCCGGGGTGGCTTTTCCCAGCGTACAGCGAGGAAGTGGGGAGCTGGGATTGGATCCTGGGCCGGGGGATCCTCGCCGCTGGAGGAGGGGGCTGGCTGGGGGCGGGTTCTCGGGCCGGGCGGGATCCCAGCGCGGCCCCCCTCCCCCCCCGGCGCCGGCCCCAGAGCCGCGCGAAGCCGCAGCGCCATATAAGGCGGCCTCGGGGAGCCCGGCCCGCGGGGCCGCGCTATATAAGGGCCGGTTCGCTTTATAAAGCCGGGCTGGTGGGGAGGGGGGCGGCAGGGCCGGGGCCAGGTGAGGGGCCGCCCCCTCCCACCTCCCCCCCCCCCCCCAGGAGAAGGGGCAGCTCCGTCCCCCAGAGTCTTGGAAGCCTGACTGGGCTGGGGCGGAGGGTTCTGGAGAAACGGAGGAGGCAGGGTGGGGAGTGGGGAAAGAGGGCGAGAGTCGCAGACAGAGATTCTGGGAGCCCGAGACTTGAGAGGGATGGATGGGGAGGGTGAGCCAGGGGCCAGATAAGACGGAGACTGGGATGGAGAGGCCGGGAGAGGAGACAGATGAGCCCCCCCAACCACCACCAGAGGCAGAGAACCTGGAGTCGGAGACCAGAGCGACTGGGGAGGCAGAGATGGACGGGCCAGGAGCCCCACCCCCAACCAGGCACGGAGAGATGGGGACAGGAAGACAGGGCCAAGGAAAGACAGAGCTGGGGAGAGACAGAGGGCAAGGGGATGGGGAGAGAGAGAGAGAGAGAAATACAGCCGTGCATGCGTGGGGCCAGGAGTAAGACAAAGACAAGCCCCCGGAGCCTCCAGCCAGAGCCGGAGCCCAGGGGATAGGACCTGGAGAGACACTGAGGCAGAGGGACATGCAAGACAGAACAGTCCCCTGCAAGGCAGTACTCAGAGCCACCTCCTTAGGGTTCTTCCTCCCCTGCCTGAGGCGCCCAGGCTTCCAGCAGGGGGTTGGGGGGCAAGGCCAGGGGAAGCTAAGCCCCAAGTTTGGCCTGGAGGCGGGGACCAAGAGGCCAGGCACCGCCCCCCAGCTCTGAGTACCCTGCTCTCCAAACCCCCCTTGTCTGCATTCTCTGGTGCCAAACCTCAGAATGTCCGGAATGGCCCCCTGGGCAGGTGCCACCTCGGCCCTGGCCCTTGGCCCACTTCAGCCCCCCCCCCCCGCCCATGGATGCTGGGGCAGAATTGCCTTAGTTGGGAAGGGATGAGGAAGATCGGGCTTAGGGAACCTCCGACTGGGTCCGGAGAGTTAACTCTGCTCCCCACTGCATCCTTACCACCTTCTCTGTGTCCCCCACCCCCAGCTGGCCCAGAAGTATGACCACCAGCGGGAGCAGGAGCTTCGAGAGTGGATCGAGGGGGTGACAGGGCGCCGCATTGGGAACAACTTCATGGATGGCCTCAAAGATGGCATCATTCTTTGCGAGTGAGTGGAGCCTACACTGCCTTGGGCTGCCCCCCAACCTGGACATTAATCCCTACCCCCTCAACCCCTCAAACAACTATGAGCTCAGAGCTGGGTTAGGTACTTTATAGCTGAGATCTTGAAAGAGCGGTGGCAAAGAATCATTGTACCCATTTAACAGGAAAGAAAAAGGAGGCTCAGTTAAGTAAAACACATCGCCCAGAGTCCCAAGCTGTTCCAACAGAAATGACCAGAATCTAGGTTTAACCACCATGCAGACAGGGCAGGCCTATTTATGGCCTCCAGAGTTCCAAGAGAGAGAGGTTCCAAGAAAGAGTTCCAAGCATAGTGTGTTCAAGGAACAGTTAAAATCAATAGGCAACAATGGCTGTTCATCACTGGCTTGGTGACATGAGAGTTACGCCACAGTAATTTATTTTATTTATTTATTTATTTATTTTAAAGATTTTATTTATTTGACAGAGAGAGATACAGCGAGAGAGGGAACACAAGCAGCGGGAGTGGGAGAGGGAGAAGCAGGCTTCCCGCGGAGCAGGGAGCCCGATGCGGGGCTCGATCCCAGGACCCTGGGATCATGACCCGAGCCGAAGGCAGACGCTTAACGACTGAGCCACCCAGGCGCCCCACGCCACAGTAATTTAAGTAGGCCCTGATTTTCTACTCTTCTCAGAACTTAAATCACCAAGAGGAATGAAAATCCACGCAGCTCCCAAGCCCTGGTTCCAGATTCCACAGCGACACTAATGCTGGATAGGGCCCTGAGCCCAGTGGGGTCCTGTCTGTATCTCTGAGTCTCACCCAGGGCAGGGTGACTGTGATGGCCAAAGAGTGACCTTGGGAAGCTTCCCGAAGGTGCAGCCTTACCAAGGTTTAGGTGCTGGAAAGGTGGCATGGTGGGGGGATCTTATTCTACCATATCCAGTGGGAATAAGGAATAGGGGGACATTTTGGTGTCCCAGCTCAGACAGGGTTGCTCGGGCATTAAAGAGCGCAGAACCACCCACCCATTCAGTCATTCATGCGCCAAGAATTTATGGAACACCTACTGTGTGCCAGGTCTAGGCACTGGGGATAGTGAACAAAACAGACTTACCTCCGAGCTCACACAGAGCTTGAGTCCTAGTTGAGGAGATCAAATCAATGAAATAATCCCTTTGGGGGTTGCTGCTTTGTATAGAATGGTCTGGAGGTCTTTCAGAAGAGGTAGCATTTGAGCAGAATCTTGGATGAAGTGAGTGAGGGAGTTGGGAGGGCATCTGAGGAAAGAGTGGGCCAGGCAGGGGGTGGGGGGGTGGGGGAAACAGTGGTGCAAAGGCCCTGGGGTAGGAGCAAGCATAGTGTGTTGAAGGAACAGCGAGGAGAGATTATGGGAAGTGAAGTTAGCTGGGGGCCAGATGATGTAGGGCCATTTAGTTTTGCTAAAGGATTAGGATCTGTATTCTGAAGGGAAACCATGGGGCAGTTTTGAGCTGGGGAGTAACTGGAATTATTTTGAAAAGGCCATTCTAGCTACGAGGGTCTGCAGGGGACAAGGTGGAAGCTGGGTGCCACAGGAGGCCCCTGCAAGAGCCCAGGAGAGAGACAGGTGCAGCTCAGAGCAGGGCGGAGGTGGCAAGGAGCCACAGGCTTCTGAATGTCTCCAGAAGGCAGAGCCAGCGGACGTGCTGAGCGGTTGCGTTTGGGAATGGGAGAAAGGGATGGGAGAGTCAAGAGCAAATCTGAGGGCTTTGCCTGAGCACCTGGGAGGGTGTGTTTCCTGAGCCTGGGAGGATGGAGGGAGTTGAGTTGGGGGAAGTGGGTGTCTGGAGTCTGGGGTGGGGTGCATTTGATTCAAGATGCCAGGTAGGACGCTGGATTGGGGAGTGAGAGGCCTGGCTGCAGGGAAGTAGTGGGGAGTTTTTGGTGTACCAGTGGCATTGAAGGGCGAGAGACTGGAGGAGATCAAGGGGATGAGTGTGGCCAGAGAAGGGAAGTCGGAGGCCTGAGCTGCGGGCTCTCCACAGTGCAGGCTCCCCCTAAAGGCCAGGAGATGGAAATGTGGTCACCAGGGACGGCGGAGGTGGAGGGGGGGGGGCGCAGCAGGAGACCCCTGCATGGCGGGGATGAGGGGGCTTTCTGCTAGAGACCCGAGCCCAGCTCCTGAGAGGTTAGTTTGCCATCGCAGTCCTGCCTGGGTGTGCGGGGTGAATCAGCTGAGCTGGTTGTAGTAGGGAACGGCAAAATTGCCCACTGGCTGTCATCCTGACCCCTTTTCCCACTGGGTTGGGCATGGGTATGGAGGGGGGGCTCACCTTTCTCACTGCCCTCCCTGACCCCTTGTAGGTTCATCAATAAGCTCCAGCCAGGCTCCGTGAAGAAGGTCAATGAGTCGACCCAAAATTGGCACCAGGTGAGACCAGGCTCTGTTTTTAACTCTTTCAACCCCTGGCCCACAGCCCCTCAGCCCCCCACCCTGCTCATCCTCCACTGACCACCACCTGTTGCCCTCTAGCTGGAAAACATCGGCAACTTCATCAAGGCCATCACCAAGTATGGGGTGAAGCCCCACGACATTTTTGAGGCCAACGACCTGTTTGAGAACACCAACCACACCCAGGTGCAGTCCACCCTCCTGGCCCTGGCCAGCATGGTGAGTGTGGCCGAAGGGTCGGGGCGTGGGCCCATGGTGGGGGTGGCTTTGGAGGGTCTGGGCTGCGAGTGGGGCCCAGCCCAGTGTGGGTGGGAGGGGGAGAGCAGGTACCAGGAGGGGACAATGTGGCCCGGAGGCTCCCTTGTCAGCCCCCTGCTCCCTTTGCCCTCCCCAGGCCAAGACGAAAGGGAGTAAGGTGAACGTAGGGGTGAAGTATGCAGAGAAGCAGGAACGGAAATTTGAGCCAGAGAAGCTAAGAGAAGGGCGGAACATCATCGGGCTGCAGGTACTGGCCCTTCCTCACCTGGGGGTCTTGCTGCTGAGCTGAGCCGGGAGGTCGAGGAGGCCAGGAGGGCACCCAGGTCCCTGCGGGCTTTGGGGCACAGGATATTTGGCTTTAGCTCACATGTATGGCAGGCACTGTGCTTGCCATTTTCCATACCCTAACTCATTCCTCCAGCAGCCCTAAGGGGTTATCATTGCACCCTTTATGCAGATGAGGAAATGGGGCCCTGGAGAAGCTAGCTCACCTGCCGAGGCTGCCCAGGTGATAGGTGGCCTGGCTGGGGCTCGAACCCTGGAGGTCAGGCGCCAGTGGTCTGAGCCACTTACAGGTTATGGGACATGCCTTCTCTGGGCTTGTTTCCAGTCCGGAGCCCGAGAGTGGATGCAGTGGCTCGTTAGAGGTCCATGCAAGTGTGCGTTGACGTGCTGTGTCCCCTGCTGTGCCTGTGGAGAGGCTCTGTGACCCTTGGGATGATTCTCCTTCTGGCTTCCTAGATGGGCACCAACAAGTTTGCCAGCCAGCAGGGCATGACGGCCTATGGCACCCGGCGTCACCTCTACGACCCCAAGCTGGGCACGGACCAGCCCCTGGACCAGGCCACCATCAGCCTGCAGATGGGCACCAACAAGGGAGCCAGCCAGGTATGTGGGGGGTCGTGGGGTGGGGCCGGTGGGGCCCCTGCCCTCCGCCGTCCCCAGGGTCTGACCGCTGTGCCCTCTGCAGGCCGGCATGACTGCACCCGGGACCAAGCGACAGATCTTCGAGCCAGGGCTGGGCATGGAGCACTGCGACACACTCAACGTCAGCCTGCAGATGGGCAGCAACAAGGGGGCCTCACAGAGGGGCATGACAGTGTATGGGCTGCCACGCCAGGTCTATGACCCCAAGTACTGCCTGACGCCCGAGTACCCGGAGCTGGGCGAGCCCGCCCACAACCACCACGCGCACAACTACTACAACTCTGCCTAGGGCCCTGGGCCCCCCACCCTGCCTTCCCCCCCCCCAGGGAGGCTAGCTGCTGCTCTCGGCATGGCCGAGCTGGCCCCGCCGACCCCCTCCCCTGCATGGCGTCCTCCAGCCCCCTGGCACCTGCCTACAGGGTTAGCGTTGTGGGGGGGCAGACTGGGGGGGGCGTGTGTGTCGGGGGGAAGGGGGCCCTCCTCCCTGGAGCGCCGCAGGATCCAACATCGAGCCGGGTGTGCCCAACAGCACCCAAAGGACGCACTGAGCAAAGCTACCCCAGCTGTCCCCCCACTCCCTCACAGGTGGGTCCCCGCAGGGCAAGAAGTCCCCCCAAGCAAAGCCCCCAGAGCCCAGGCTCGGCCCGCCCCCACCCCATCCCCGCAGTGGGAGCAAACTGCATGCCCAGAGGCGCAGCGGACACACGCGGTTTGGTTTGCAGCGACTGGCATAAAATGTGGATGTGACAGCGGCGTTTGTAATGCAAGCACTTTCTTTTTCTATTTCACTGGAGCACAATAAACAGCTGTAAAATCATCGTCTCGGGGCTGCTCTGTCCCAGAGCCTGCGTGGCTCCGGCCCACGTGCCAAGAGCCTTGCTCGGATCTGCTCCATCTCCCACGGACACGGCGGCGCACACGCTCACACACGCCGTGAGACACACGCACGGAGCCCGCGGCCGCGCGGCTGGGCCCAGGACAGCCACGCGCTCGCACACAAAAGCCACACACCACGCACTACTGTGCGTGGATGGCGTGCGCATACCCTGCAGCCTTGGGCGCGTGCACGCACACACACACACTCCCCTTTCACAGATCTACACATGCGGTACACGCTCCCACTCAAGACACATCAACACACACCCTCGCCCGCATGCACAATACCCACACACATGCTCGGCCCTTGCTGCCTCTGGAAAGCCTGGGGTTGTGGTGAAAAAGCCCGAGCGCTGAGACGGGCTACATGGGGTGTGAATCACGGTTCTGCTTCGCACTGGCTGGGTGACCTGCGGCAACTCACTTGCCCTCCCTAGGCCTGTTTTCCCATCAGGAAGGTGAAGACACGTCCCTCCTGGGGACATGGGGAAGCTGACATGAAACCGTGCCTCTGGACGGGGGATGACATTTGGCACTGACGTATGAGAATGGACAAGCGGAGTCCTGGAGGCCCCCGTGGGCAGCTGGGCCCCTTCCGCCCTGGAGTGGATTGTGGGCAGGTGGGAGGGGACAAGGCAGTGGAGGAGGATGGGCACTTTGGGGGCCCAGAGCAATGGCCCTTTAAAGACTGGCACAGAGCCGGTGAGTAGCTGACTGCCCGGTGCGGTTGCCCTGTGCGCCCGGCTCACTCTCTGCCCTCTTCTTAGGGCTGATTCCCGAGCCTGGCCTGCCAGGCCAGAGCCCTAGGAATGTGTGGACAGCCTCAATCTCCCCACATTTCCGAGGGGACCCTGTCCTCTGAGTGATGCGGGCCCCAGCCGTCCTGCCTGGAAGCCACCACCTGCAGAGTTCCAAGGAGAGGACGGGGTGGTGGCGGTGGAGGTTAGAGAACAGTGTTCTCCCCTTCCTTCCCCGTAGCAGGGGAGATGCTGGAACATGGGGACTTGCGGAGACAGACACGGGAAGACCCGCATGCACAGACGCACACAGCCCCTGGGGCCTTGTAAAAGGGATTCCTGGCGCTCTTGGCCTGGCTAGTGTAGGTCCTGCTCCCCCAGTGCCGGCATGGGGAAGCTATGCTGAGGAGGATTCATGCCTGGCCCAGGGCCCTGCCTCCTCGGGAAAACAGCACCATATTAGCACTTGGCCTGTGTGACTGGGGTGGGCGGGCCCTGGAAGCCAGGGGAATGAGTCCCCTTTCTGCTGGACCCCCGAGGACACCCCCCACCCAGGCGCCTGTCTGAGGCTCTGCCCATACCCACTGGCTCCTGCCTGGGCCAGGGGACCTTGCCTAGGACTTTGGCGGGGGTGGGGTGGGGTGGGGGAACACCAGGGAGGGGCATGTCAGGGGCAGGGTGGGCCTGGGTGGGGGCACATGCTGGACCCAGCGGCTGGGCCTAGTGGCCCAGGCTCCCAGCCAGCTCAGCATCTCCCTCCCTTGGCTTTTCACACCCCTTACTGCCCTGCGTGGGTCCCAGAGTCACTCAAACCCAGGTACTCTGCTGGGCCCCTCCGGCCTCAGCATGGCCCCATAAGGTTCCATCATCCTTCCTGCTATATCAAGGAAGAACGCAAAGCACGGGTCACCCGGTGCCCAGGCTCAAGGCCGGGTACAGGTGCTGATCAGCCCCCAGGCTGTCAAGAGCATCGGGACCTCCGTAACTGCAAGACTGTCCGAGGGCACCATGCAATGTGCAGGTGTTCAGCATCAGCCAGGTTCAGAGGCATTTTTTCCAAAACCAGCAAGCAATTCACTCAATTCCGACACGACCTAGAGACAGCATCAGATCCCACAGGGTAAGGGCTCAGTCTCATGAGACTGTCCCTCCACTTTCAGGCCCATTGCCAAGTCCAGGTTGTCACCTGTGCTTCTGATAGACCAGCAATAGATCCGGGATTCCCCCCGACCACCTCCTCAGGTTTGATTCATTTACCAGAGTGGCTCACAGAACTCAGAGAAACATTGTATTTTATTGGATTACAGGTTTATTAGAAAAGAATTTAAATCAGCAACAGCCAGATGGAGAAGAGGTGCCCGGGGCCAAAGTGTGGGGACGGGGCGCGGAGCTCCCATGCCCTCCCCAGGTGCCCCCCTGTCCCAGCAGCTCCACGGGTTCACCATGCCCGAGCTCATCAAATCGTGTTGAAGTTTTTATACAGCTTAACCTGCAGCCCCCCTTTCTCTTCCTCAGAGGTTGTGGGTGTTCCTGAGGGTCCCACTCAGTGATCACGCCGTCTTTTGGTGACCAGCATCAACTCAGTTGTGATCAAAAGGGGCGCCTTTGAGCGACAAAAGACACCATCATTCAGGAAACTGCAAGGGTTTGAGGAACTCTGTGCCAGGAACTAGGGACAAAGGCCACTATTTATTGTATCACACGCATGCATCTGGCCCCACCTCCAGCCTTCAGTGACCCCTCATCACCCCTGGAAAAAGGTCCCTTTCATGGACCCTTCATCTTCTACAGTGTTCTCACTTCCTCCCCAAAAGAAGCCATGAGCTGGTCCCTTAGCCTGGACCCTGGACTCATAGGAAGGCAGACCCTGGGCTATGAAGCCAGGCCTCCTGGGTTCAAGGCCCTGCTCTGCAGCCTTTTGGCCCTGGGACCTCGGGCCAATGACCTCCCATCTCTGGCCCAATTCGTCACTGTAAGCCCGGGGCACCCGCCTCACAGGAGGGACAGGGGGGGCCTGGAATGTTACTTCTGTTAGGCTGCCCCCCCCACCCCCCAGGAAGCCTTCTCTAATTGCCCCAACCAACCCCCCATCCCACCCCAGGCTCCAGTGGCCCCATTTTGTTGTGCCTGTAAATGCCTGGCCAGACATCTGTGGGTTCACCCATGTTCCTTGGGCCCAGCGCTACCCTAGTTTCACCCTGAATGCCTGTTGCGTGGACAAAATGGACATTTTGGACTAACCAAACCCCATCTCCAACGGCCTGCCAGGCCACCTCCGAATGCCTCTGTCTCCCCCTCTCCCTCACTGAGCCCCTGGGCCTGACCCAGAACCCAGGACATCACAGAGAGGCAGGAGTCTGCATCGGCTGCTTTATTTAAGGGCTTGTGGCTGTGACAGATATCCCCGACCCAGCCCCTCCTCCTCTACAAAAGCAACTAAACATGAAAAGGGGCTGTTCTGCCAGGGCTCAGCCAAGGGAGCTACAGGACCGTGGCTCTGAATCTCAGGCCACAGGCCTTGGAAGGCAGGGAAGGAGGGAGGGCAGTCCAGTTCAAGTGGGCAAGGTGCTGGTGAGGTGGGTGAGGAGGCTGGAGGGTCCTGAGGCAGCCTCTGCTGGCCTTGTCCTTGCCCAGAATGTCAGGACACTGGCTCCGAGGAGGTGCAAGCAATTTAAAGGCTTTCAGAGCCAAGTGAAGCACTTCAGGCTCCCCCCTCCCGGGACGGGGGGGCAACAACCCCACCTCACCTCCAGTCCGCTCCCACAAGCACACTGCCACGGCCACGCTTGTGGCCGCACACACACTCACACCCACACCCACTCCATACACGCAGAGGGCTGTGAAGGCCCTGGACCCACACCCTGGACCCTGGAATGTCTCTGGACTGGTAGCCAGCGGGGCAGGTCCACGGCAGGCGGCACTGCCAGGGGAGTGGGTCCTCGGCATTGCTACTGATTGGCGGCCTCGCAGGCATCTATCCAGTCGCTGTACACGTCCACTGGTTCTGACAGATCTGGGCCGCTGAGGTCAAGGGCGACTGGTGGCACTGGACCCCTTCCCTGTACACACCTCTCACCGGCGTCAGCCAGGTCCCCGCCCGACACCCTACGTACGCCAGCAGGTGGCACCTCTCTTCCCCTGGGCAGTCACAGCCCTGCACCACGGCAAACAGCAGGACCAGAGGAGCAGAAACTGGAGGCCAGTCCCCCTGCCCCTGGCCAGGTGCCCCAAAGGAAGCACCCCCTTCCCACCCCACCTTCCGGAAAAAGCCCGGCTTCCCAAGGATACATGTGATGGGTGTCTGGAATTCCTCTAGGCACACGGTACAAGAGATGACTCCGGTGTTGCGCGCACGATCCCTGAAACAGGAGGAGGTGGGGGGACTGGTGAGTAAAGGAGTCTGTGTCTCTGGGTGAGGATCCCCCTACCTGGGAAGGCTGGGGCAGAAAGGAGGATGGTGGGGCAGGGAAGCTGGCTCCCGACTTTGGGAGGAGAGAGGAGGCCCCGTCCCCCACTCACATTTTTACGTCACAAGACTTCTCGTGGTTGCAGAATGGGCAGGTGAACTGGGTCTCTAGGGTGCCGGTCATCTTCTTTTTGGGGGGTGGCTTCCGTTTCGACTTTCTGCGCCCCATGTCTGTAGGAGGACAAACCTGGGGGGGCAGAAGTCAGCAACTCAAGGGGACCCACAGAGCCCTCTGGCTTGACGCTCTGGGAAGCAGGCTGGGGAAGAAGGCGGGGCTGGCACCTCAGGCTCCGCCCCTGAAGGAGGAGACTCCCAGGCCCCAGGCGGGCGGACAATCCAGGCCCACTGCGGGCAGCGGGGATGGCAGCACGCTCTGGCATCAGGTAACCTGAGCTCTAATCCTGGCCCTCCACTTACTGGGTGACCCCAGGCTGGTGACTTAAACTCTCTGTGCCTCGGTTTCCTATTAGTAAAACAGAGATGAAGCTGCTATTTCAGAGAGGTCTTGTGGGGCTGCCACTCCACATGGTAAGTAAAGTGCGGAGCACAGGACCCGGCCCGTCCATCATCGGCACCCACACAGGATGCCACTGTTCCTGATGAGGATGATACGAGAGACTCTGACAGACCCAGCTGCACAGGGCTGGGCAGGGCCTAAGTGCTCAGAAGCCGGTGATTTTAGGAGCAGCTGCTCCTCTTGTCAAAGGGCATGCAAGCGGCACCCAGGAGCAATGACACTCAAGGAATTTGACAGATCCTCCGGATGAGCCTCCTGGGCTGCCTCTCCACAAATAAAGAGCTGTTGGGCAGAGAAGAGGGGACAAGCATCTCCGTAGAGAAACGCCACATACCAAGCCTGAGGACAGGTGTCTGAGGGCCCCAGCCAGCATTTGGGGACTATACAGGCAGGGGTGTGGGGCACGCTAAGGAAGGAGCAGGGATGGTGGGAGGGGTTTGGATGGATCCTGGGGGCAGTGGGGAGAGGAAGGATGAAATCTCTGCCTTTCTAAGGCATCGAGGAGAACAGGTCAGAGGTCTGGATGCACATGAAGTCAGAACCAGGACCTGGAGGGATGGCAGTGGCCGAGAGACCGAGACAAATCAGAGGAGTGAGTGTGGCGAGAGAAGCAGGGGTCCAGGATGACTCCTAAGGTGGTGGGGGATGGAGAGGCTGGATGGGGAAGAAGGTGGCATCATTCTCTGATGTCTAATGCACAGGAAGAACAAGATGTTGGGGAAATGATGGGGTCAAGTACCAGAGGGACATCTTGGAAGCAGGGGCGACAACTGAGCATATCTCCCATGACAGGCACTGTGCTCAGGGCTCAACGATCACCAGACCTGGGAATGCCTTCCCAAGGCACTCTCCCCTCTCGCCGCTCCCCCTCTCCCCCACCTGTGTGGCTTTAGCATCATTCCGCCCTGACATGGGAGGCCAGCAGCCTGCCACAATAAACAGAATTTCACTCATATTTCGCAATTGCTCTCTACATACCATCCTCACTCTTAACTTGGGGTGTTCCCAATTCTCTGAGTAAACAGAAGTAGTCCATAGAGAACATCCACAAGCCCTCAGGCCCCCCCATTCTGCCTTCCCTCCTTTGCTATGGAAGAATGTCCATGCTCCCCTGGGTCCCATCAACACATTTTCTCTCTCCACTAGATCCACTAGATCATTAACAAACACAGTTATTAAATATATCCTTAAAAACAACCACCTTGTGGGGTGCCTGGGTGTCTCAGTGGGTTGAGCATCTAACTCTTGATTTCAGCTCAGGTTATGATCTCAGGGTCATGGGATCGAGTCCTGTGTAGGACTCCGCGCGCACTCAGCACAGAGTTGGCTTGGGATTCTCTTCCTCTCTCCCTCTGTCCCTCCTACCACTCAAGGCCTGGGGCTCTTTCTAAACAAAAACACAACCACCTTTTCATTCTGTGGGCTTTTCTAGTAGAGCTGTCTGCCCTCACTGCTTGGATTCATTTCCTCCCATTCTCCCTCTACCTCCCCACCATTCTGCTCACCCGCCCTCAGGGCACTGGACACACTGGTCCCTAGTCCCACCCTTCCCATGCAGCTCTCAGGACCCTGTACTCTGTCCCAGCCTCACTGGTGGTGCCTTTCAGTTTCTGCTGTTGCCCCCAGCCCCAGCCCCGAAGTCTCTTAATGGTACATGAGCCCACAAGCTCAATCTTTGGGCTCCATTTCATTTGCACTCACCTCCATGGAGATCTCGCCCTGCCTCAGGGCTTCAAGTGCCTCCTCCATACTGATGCCTCCCGATTTCACCATCCTCAGTGTCTCCTCTCAACTATAGACTGGCTCGTTTTACTGCCTCGGCTACACCCTCACCTGATGTTAACACACGTTTAAACATAACCCATCCCAAACCAAGCTGCTGACACCTCAGGAGGCTTTTCCGGCCTTCCCCATCTCAGCAGATAACAAATCCATCTATCCAAAAACCTTGGACTCACCCTAGATTCCTTTCTCTCCCTCTCACACCCCTTATCTGATCCTGATCCTGCTGCCCTCCCTCTAAAAGACATCCAGAATCTGCCCACTTCTTGCCAAGACCATGGTCTGAGTCCGGGAGTCCTGGTCATGCTCACACAGCCTCCTCACTGGTCTCCCTGCATCTCCTTCCCCACCCGCCTCCCTCCAAATGTAAATTCTATGGTGGCAGGGATTTGTCTTTTCTTTGGATCCCCAGAGCCTAGAACGGCTGGTGGCCCAGAGCTGGCGTGCAACAAATGTTTACCGAATGAATGAATGAACCAATGCCAGGCCCTTCGCTAACCACAGTAATGCTGCAACCAAGGCAGGCAAAGTGTCTGCTCTGATGGAGCCTCTACTCTAGTAGAAGCAGACAGACCCTCAACAACTAAATAAGGGAAAGAATTTCAATTATCAGTAAGTGCTGTGAGATTAATCAATCAGGGCCAAGTGAATACTTCCAGAGTGGGGCTACTTCAGATAAGAGTGGGGTGGGAAGTACCCTCTGGGTAAAAGTCATTTAAGCGGAGGCCTGAATGATGAGAGAAAGCAACCACGTGAAATAGTCCAGCTGACGGAACAGCAACTGCAAAGGCTCTGAGGCAGAAGCAGCTTTTTTTTTTCCAGAAAGAGAAAGATTGGTACAGCTGAAGCTCAGTGAGCAATGAGAAAGAGTACGAGATGGGGCAGCAGAGGAAAGCAGCCAGACCCCAAAGGAGTGGCCAGTTCTACAGCGCATGGTCTCGCCTGCTCAGGGCAGTGTTTTGTTTCCCCAAAGCCTGGCCCTGGGTACCACCTGTAACAGAATCACCTGGGTGGGGGGTGGTGCTCAAAAAAATGCAGATTTCTGAACCTCATCTCAGCCCTGCCCCCAGTGGAACGGGGTGGGAGGCACGATTTGCCCACTGCTGAATCCCCAGCTCGGGTAGAGCCTGGTATGCATTAAGCGCTCAGTAAATACCTGCTGAATGAATAAGTAAGTCTCTTGAATCAGAAGGTACGGATGGGCCCCAGAATCTCATTTTACCCGGCGTCTGCTGCATCCCCAACCCCACAGCAGAAAAGGGGTCTGGCCTCTACACAAAGCTCCGGGGGCCTTAGCCACTCCTGTGGCGACCTAAGTCCAAGCGCGCCAACGGGGCCCGGAAAAGGGATCGGTCCCCAACCCTGCCGTGACTCACGCGGCGGCGAGTGAGCCGTCCCTCCAAGCTCACCGAGGTTTCGGCGACGCCTCCCGCCGGCCGCCCGTGGGAGCCGCGCCACCGAGCAGCCGCGCTTAGCGGGCTGGGGTCCGGGGGAGCCAAGCTCCCCGGCAGGCCACCCCCCAAACCCGGGGTCCTCGACGCCTCCTCCTGGACCCCGTGAGCGTCTCCAAGTAGAAGATCGCCCACTCGCGCCAAGCCCCAACGCCCGCCGGTGCGAACCGTCACCTACACTCTTCCCCTCGTTGCGACGGCCTCGTTCACCCGGGAGACAGTGGCTTCCGTCTTCCGCCGGAAGCGGAAACCCCTCTCCTCTTCTCACCCGAGGCCGGGACCGCCCCGCAAGCGGGCCCCGCCTCCTCCAGTGCACCCGCGTACTCGCGTACCGGGCCGGGAGGCGGGGTCGTAGTGCGCCTGCGCGAGGGCGCGTGCGCTTTGGACTGTGGTAGTGCACACGCCGCTTCTGATGCGCTCCCGTGAGTGGCGGTTACCGCGTTTCGGGAGCCGTGGTGGCTGGGAGTTTCCAGCATTGGAAAGGCTGACTTGCCCTTGGCCGCAGCATCTGCACTTGTCTTTTCTCCCAGTTCAAGCCCCACCCCCTCGCAGCCCACCTGGATCTCCCCAACTGCGGACACATTCAAATATCTCAGTGCTAAGGAATTGCAAATACCAGTACGGCTGAATCGGTGATGGGGGAGCTTGTCGGACTCTCTTCTCAAACTTCAGTAGGAGCCTGCGGATCTTCTTAAAGTTCAAGTCTGATTCATTAGGTCAGGTGTGCGGTCTAAAAGTCTGCATTTCCCGGTGACGTCCATGCTGCTGGTCCGCGGACCACCCTGAATGCTGAAGTTATAATAGAAAAGGTTGAATGGGCATACACGGACCAGATCAGGTGGAGTTTTGTGGGCCATGTGAGGGACTGTTTTGGAGTTGGGGGAGGAAGGAATAAGGCTCTACGAATCCCACAATTTAGGGAAGAAGCTGGACATAAACATAAAGGATCAATTACTACACTCTTCAGTGCAGCAGAGGAATATGTGTGGATCTCAGAGCGTATGATGGTGGAGGGGACTGCCAAACTAGTCTGAGAGGTTAGGGAAGGCTTCTCTGGGAGGCTGACGCTGAGGTTGAAATCGAAGACTGAGCAAGAGTTACACAGAGATAGCACCTGCAGAACTTCTGATGGAGTGAAGGAGAGAAAGGGATCAAAGACAATTCCCACTGTCTGGAGCCCCTGGGTGCTGCCTCTCAGAGAGATGATTTGGAGGAGAAATCAAGGGTTGTGTTCTAGCCATGATTTTTGAGACAAGCAAAGAGAGGTATGGGGCAGGCCATTGGAAGTGGAGTCTGGGGTTCAGATTGAAGGATCTGGATGTGATTTTGAGAGTCATTCACCTATGGGGGTTATCTGAAGCCTTGGAGCCAGAGGAAGTCACCTCGTTTCAGGGTGGGGGGGGTAAAGTATAGCAAAAGAAGAGGACTAAGAAGGAGGCCAGGGCACCCCATCCTTAGATGGTAGGAGAAGGAGTCAGCAAGAGACTGAGCGGACTGGTGAGGTAGGGAGGAGAGAGAGGCGAGTGTCCTTTCCCAGAAGCCTCCAGAAGAAGGTATTTCAAGAGAGGGAGAGTGGTCAGCTATGTCACATGTGCTTGCAAGAGAATTAACTCCGTTGACTCTGCAAGTGTTTGGTCACTGGTGACCTTGATAAGAGCTGTTTCATTAGAGTGTTCAGGAAAATAATTTATAATGACATGTATTTTAAGTTGAGCTATCTTCAAGGTATCCCCTAGGGGGCAGTGTTACCCTTGGAACTGACTAGGGGACCCTTTCAGTGCTGATACAAACTTGTACACACACAGGATGGGATCATACTATATATTACCTTGCAACTTGCTATTTACACTGAATAGTCAAAACACATACAAGTAGCTTTTGTTTTTAGTAGCTACACAATTCATATTGCAACTTGGCCATAGGATATGGACAATCCTATATTTGCTCATGATTGCCAGGTTTGTTTCTTTTCTTTCTCATTCTATTTTTTTCTATTTCTCTCTCTCTCACTTCCTTCCTTCCTTCCTTCCTTCCTTCCTTCCTTCCTTCCTTCCTTCCTTCCTTCCTTCCGTCCTTCCTTCCCAGCTTTATTGAGATATAAGTGACAGACAATAAATCACTTGTAAACTATGAAATTTCATGTTTTGACCTATGTGTACACCCATGAAACCCTCACAATTAAGATAGTGAATATCTATCACTCCCAAAAAGTTTCCTTTTTTAAAAAAGATTTTATTTATTTATTTGAGAGAGAGAAAGACAGAGAATGAGCAGGGGGAGGTGCAGAGAGAGAGAGAGCAAGAGGAAGAAGCAGACTCCCCGCTGAGCAGGGAGCCTGACGTGGGGCTCGAACCCAGGACCCTGAGATCTTGATCTGAACCCTGAGATCGTGACCTGAACTAAAGGCAGACGCTTATCCGACTGAGCCACTTAGGTGCCCCAGCCCCCCGAAAAGTTTCTTCACGTTTCGTTGTAGTCAGTTCCTGCCCCTGCCCCTGCCCCTAGCCCCTGGCACCAACTGATCTGTTTTTAGTTCCTATAGCTTTGTATTTTTCAGAAAGTCCTATGAAGAGAATCATACATTATGTATAGTCTTTTGAGTTTAGCTTCTTTTGTTCAGCTTACTCGGTTTGAGACTTGTGCATGTTGTGTCTATCATTAGTTTACTTCATTTTATCACTGAGTTGCATTCCATTGTGTGGACGGACCACACTTTGTTTATCCTTGCACCTGTTGATGGACATGTGGGTTGTTTCCGGTTTGGGGCAGTTATGAGTAGAGCTAGTCTGAACCGTCTCATTCAGATCTTTGTGTGGATGTTCGTTTTCATCTCCTATGGTGTTTTATTTCTATACTAAAAATATGTGATCCCTCTGGGTTTTAATTTTTGTCAATGGTCTGAAGTAGGGCTCAGGCTCTGTCTTCTGGGAAAATTAACAAGGCAAATAACACCTTTCCGTGAAATTACAGCGCTGCCTTCAACCTGCATCACATTCTCATGTGTTCTTGAATTTGTTTCTGGATTTCCTCTGGATGTTTTCTCTGAGCTCGTGTCCTGTTGTTTTGATGACAGTGCATTTTGTAAGGCGGGTCTCTCACCTTATTATTTATGATTCTTGGCCTGCGAGGTTGTTGAGGGTGGGGCCTGACCTCCGGGACAAGCTGCTGACCCGGCACCTGGGGTGAGGAGTGGAGTGGAGTGCGGGAGATGAGAATATCCATGATGGTTGGATCACTAGAGGTTGCCTGGGGAGAGTGAGAGGAGATGAGAGCCTGTGAGTGGCCTTGAGGAGGTCTGCCATCTTGTTCTGGGACGTTTAGAAGGCATCTTTCTTTTTTTTTTTTTTTTAAGATTATTTATTTATTTATTTGACAGAGAGAGAGAGAGACAGCGAGAGGGGGAACACAAGCAGGGGGAGTGGGAGAGGGAGAAGCAGGCTTCCCACGGAGCAGGGAGCCTGACCGGGGCTGGATCCCAGGACCCTGGGATCATGACCTGAGCCGAAGGCAGACGCTTAGCGACTGAGCCACCCAGGCGCCCCTAGAAGGCATCTTTCTAACAGGGGCTGCGTGCTAGCTAGCACTGTCCCCTGAGCTGGACGGAAGCCTTCTGAGGGCGAGTGTCTGCCCTGCCTTCTTCTTTTTGGCTCTCCTTGGGTCCGCAGCTGCCTGGCACAAGGCTTGGTCATTGTGGAGAAGGGGGCCTGGCTGACAGTCCGGCTCCCTGCCCCTCATTCCCTGTGTCAGCTTGGATGTGTCACTTCTCCTTTCCACGTGCTGGGCCCTGTGAACAGGGACATTGGGCTAATTCCACGCTCTGGGCCCTGTGAACAGGGACATTGGGCTGACTTCTGATTCAGCTCCCTGCCTGCCCGGAGCCTCTGAGTCAGTGGGAAGAGGCTGGGTAGCTGTGAACCGCCTTGCTGTTGTGGTTAAGATAAAGGGTCTGCCACTTCCTTGGCATGACCTTGGGCACATCACTTAATCTGTCGAGCTTCTCGAAAGTCCTCAGAGAAGCAAGGATGATTCTGGCCCTTGCCTCATGGGTCAGGATTAGATGTGATGGTGTTTTTTTGGCATAGAGCTTGGCTGATAGTCATGCCAGGCAGGTAAACATCAGCTGGAAGGAACCCAGGGCTGGCATTTTTGGTAAGAAAGCTTTGCTTCCTGTTCACAGGAACCTGGGCATCTGTAACAAATGCAACAAGATCAACTTCTATCAAGTAGCAAATGGAAGGTGCCCCTTCCAGCCAGTTCCTCTCCCTGGAAGTAACTCAGTTGCATTTTGCCCAAGTTGTTACTTCATTTCACTCAGTGGGGCTGACTTCACTCAGTTGGAGGCACACAAGTGGGTCCCTGCCCTGTGGCAGCTGAAGTGACAGTTGGGGGCGGGCCAAGGGAGCAGTCTCTGTGACTTGCCTCTCCCTGGCTGGCTCAGGCGGTGTGTGGGTGGGTGTTACTCAACTCTCCCCGTAGGGGAACTGGGCTTCTCTGCAGCTTTCGACTCAGGATGCACGTTCTGCTTTCAGCATTTATTGTAAGAAACAGGCCCTGCCATAATTCTGCTTCTGAAAGTTTTCCTATGTACCTACTTGCACAGATGTACAAAAGCACATGGGCCCAGGGGTATCCACTGGAGGTGTGTGTGTGTTTAAAGATTTTGTTTATTTATTTGAGAGAAAGAGATTGAGAGAACGAGTGGGAGGAGGGGCAGAGGGAGAAGCAGACTCCCTGCAGAGCAGGGAGCCCAATGTGGAACTCCATCCCAGGACCCCAAGACCATGATCTGAGCCGAAGGCAGACACTTAACTGACTGAGCCACCCAGGCGCCCTAAAGCTCTGTTCAGGGAACACATAAGAGGGAAGGATTGGAAAAGATTTCAGCGGGCCCCAGCCAGGAGCCAGGGACATAAGGTGGAAGCTCCATGGCTGTCATAAAGAATTGCAGTCCTACTTGTGGGAATGTATCCAATTTATCCTACAAATGTATCTGTACAGGTAGGAAATGAACGCATAGAGCTACTTACTGCAGCAGTGTTTGAGGATAGCAAAATTATTGGAAGCAATTGAGACAACCCTCGGTAGATGGCTGGCTAGTTAGATAGACAGTGGGATCAGGCGGGGCCTCTGTAGCTGTAGAAAGAGCCAGAAGCTCCCCCTGAGAGCTGATGGGCAGATCTCCAGGTATAACACAGCAACAGCCAAGTGCAAAGTGAACCTTTGGGGCTGTGGGAAATGCTTTTATCTTGATGGTAGTGGTGCGTTTGTGGCTGGGTGGCTGTGTCGAAACAGCGAACTGCACCCTTTAAATGTGTCAATGACACGTCCATACGGTTGGTTTGAAAACAACAGATAAGGTGCAGATCCGTGGGAGAGGGGAGAAAACAAGTTCATGCATGCTCTTATTTGAATTAGAGAAACCCTGGAAGGAAACAAGGCGTTTACAAAAAGTTATTTCCTTCCAGGAGAGGGGGACAGAAGAACAGGGAGGGAAGGAGATATTTCACTTTTCTATAAACCTTAGATTTTCAACCCACATGACTGCATTGCCAATTCCATATGGAGATGAACAAAAAGGAATGTTCTGTATGGACAGTTGTGTTGTGGTTAGCAGAAAGAGCACGCACCGAACTGTGTGGTGTATATCATGTTGTGTAAGAAAGGGGGGGCATTGATTGTGGCAGGAAAGAAAATGAGGGACAGCGGGTGCCCCTGGGGAGCTGGGCGTGCAGGAGGAAGGCTTGATTGGAGTGGTAACCCTTCTTTCTGTTTGGTCTTTCCTTAAAATCGCATCCATGCCTGAGGCCAGGTGAGAGATGGAGGCTTAGAGCAGCGAGTGGGAGAGACCCGACCCTCTGGGACCCAGGTGATGGGACATGCCAGCAAAGGGAGTTTCGAAAGAGACACTCAGCTCATGCGTTCAGCCTCTGCAACTATTCTTTTATTGAATATTCAGCAGTGACAGAAAGATGCTTGATTCAGGAGAAGGCTTTCCCTCCCTGCCCCCCATTGCCCGGAACTCAGGTTGGACAAGCCCGGCTACTGGGCACAGCACTCCGGCTGGTACACGTGTCCCTGTGTCTTTCACATACGTGAGCATCCTTGTCACAAGGGCCACCTGGAACCACAGCTCCTCATCTGTGGTTCTCCCTCTGCTCTGCTGCGGCCCCGGCGGGCCCTTGAGAAAGCCTGCCCATGGGCACGGGTCCCAGCAGGGCCCACCCACCCCCTGGCAGGGAGGCCCCTCTGCCTCAGGCCTTAGACTGGTGTACTCGAGGGTGCTCGGGCCTGGCTCGCCTTGGCAGTCTGGTCTTGAAGAGGGACTTGCCCGAGGCTTCGATGTAAGTGACGCTCATCTCTTTGGGGCTGATCTCCACGTAGGCAAAGCCACCCAGCGAGTCTTCGGCCCCGTAGTGGAAGCGCAGATAGCCGTTGGGAACCTTGCGCAGATGCTTTTTCGAAGGGTCCATGAAGTTTCCGGCCCCGCTCAGCACGTAGCCCACGCCATTCTCATCCTGAAGGTACTGTGCACGGAGGGCGCTGGGTCAGTGGGGGCCCCAGCCCCTCGGTGAGGCTGACCACCGGCTTTGTGCCCGCCTGTCTGGAGTCCGGGGCCAGGTCTGTCCCTGACCACAGAGTCATCTTGGGAAAGGACCAGACCCCCTCGGGGCCTCAGTTTCCTTGCCTGTAGCAATGTATCCATCCTACTTCACAGCCTGAGAACTGAGTAAGCAATTGGCCCCTGGTGGCTAGTATGCTGACTTTCAGGAAACTTTGGGCTGTTTTCCTGGTTAGACAGCATACAGCTTAAGGGACACTTGGGAGATCTCCCCCCGCCTCCCCCCAAGCAGCAGGAGGATCCCCATGCGGCACCGTTGGCTGGGCTGGGGACCGCCCTCCCCTCCCCCGCAGACCCCTCACCTGCAGGTTGTGGTCATGGCCACACAGGTAGGCGGTGACCTTGTACGTGGCCAGAAGTGGCATCAGTTGCTTGACCAGGCAGCGGGTGGGCCCGTGCTCGGCAATGGACCACACGGGGTAGTGGCCGGCTACCAGCACGTAGTCCTCCTTGGCCGCCACCAGCTGCTTCTTGAGCCAGGCCAGCTGTGTGCGGGCCAGCGCCGGGTCACGGGGCCTTTCGGGCTGCTGGCTCAGGAAGTCATCTGAGTTGCCACACAGCGTCACCGTGTCCAGCATGAAGATGGCCACGGACACGTTGGACCGCGGGACTTTGAAGCGCAGACGGTAGTAAGGGCTGGGGAAGTTCCTGTGGGGGAGACGGAGGCAGATGAGCCCCAGGTTCGGCTCAGGCCCCGGGGGGCCTCTCTGTCCACCTGGGTGAGGCGTGGCGGAGGGCGTGGGGCAGGCTCACCAACGCTGAGAGATCCTGGAGTAGGCTATCTGTGCCGAGACGTTCCCCAAGTGGTCGTGGTTGCCAGCCAGCACGTACCAGGGCACGTTGCGGAGGGAGGAGGCAGAGAACACATCCTCGAAGGTCTCCTGCGGCACACAGAAGGGAGACGCCCCCCCCCAACCCCAGGGTCAAGCAGCTACCCTGATGCTCCCACCAAGTCCAGGGGTCCAGGGCCAAGGGAGACAAGGAGTGCTCTAGGTACCCACAAGTGTCAGCTTCCCTCTGCCCTCTCCAGAGTCCAAAGGTCGAATGGCTTTTCCACACGTGTCCCCCACCCCACTGGCACATACCCGAAACCTCTTGTCGTTGGCATCCTGCACGCCAGTGAAATAGAAATTGTCCCCCAGGGACAGGATGAAGTCCGCGCCAAGGATCTGCACGGTCCTGGCAATCTCCTTGGCATTGGCCGTCTCCCGGGCGGTATAGAACGGGGCATTGGGGACTCCTCCCCAGTCACCCAGAGCCACAAAGCGCAGGACGGGGTTGGCTCCGTCAGCCAGGGGGAGCACTAGCAAGGCTTGAAGGATAAGCAGCACAGTGTGTGTGTCCATCTGGGAGGGGGAGAGACAGGAGCTGGAGGGCCCGGGGCTGAGGCCTGGTTAGCGGGCCCTTGAGACCCCTGCCCTGAGAGAGGGGGAGACAGCCCCCTACAGGGCTGGCCCAGGGGGAAGCCCTGGGTGGGGCCCTCATTCCCAGGACTTCAGGGCAGGAGCCGGCTGGGAGGGTCAGAGGGTAGGCGGGGTCCAGGGGCAGGGAAGGGTGGCAGTGCAGGCCCCTTCTGGCCGCCCTCATCCCACACCCAGCACTCACCCTGGGGGAGGCACAAGCCAGTCAGCCAGGGGCTCAGAGAGGCAGGTTAGCTCCTGGGCAGAACTGGCAGTCACCGAGCCTTTATTCCCTGGGGCGGAAATGGATCATTAGTGAGGATGATGCAGTTTCTCCGCAAACTGTTCCAGAAGCCCTCCCCTTGGGTCATGTGAGCTTTGGAGTTCCCCAGTGCTGGACACGGGATTCGGGTGGGGGTCTGGCCCCTGAGCGAGTGCAGCCGTGCCTTCCCTCGCAGCCTGTGTTTGTCCACATGAGCTTGTTTGTGTCGTGGGCCCCAGGCACCCCGTTATCTGTGTGTGCCGTGTCTGTCGCTGTATCTGTGGGCCCCAGCCAGACACATCTTGTGTGTCCATGCGCCCCCAGGACGTGTTTGTCCGCCTGTGTCTGGGTGTGTCTGCACTGTTTCCTGTGTGTAGCCAAGCGTGCCTGCCTGGGTCACATGTCTGTTGTGTGCCCGGGAGTCCTTTGTCCCTGTAGATGCGCACATGGAGCCTGGCAAGGCCCGCGTGGCGTGTCGGTGACATCTGCCTGGGTTCTACAGTGGAACTGTGTGGGATATCGATTTGTGTCCCTGAGTTGTGGCCCGAGTCGTGTTGTGTCGCACGTGAGTTGTGTGTTTGACAACATCCGGGTTTGAGTCCCAGGGTCACCTCCCTCCCCCAAACACCAGGGTCTCCCTTTTCCAGGAAGTCCTGCCCACACCTTCCCCTCCTCCCCACCCCCCATTCCCCACAGGAGGAACCCAGGCGAGGGCAGCTGGTGACACCCACGTGACCACTGGTTTTTTACCCTCACACTGCCTGCAGGCCTCCCAGTGCCGGCTGCCCCTGGGAGTAGGTAGGCAGGTGGGCGCTTGGGCAGTGGGCAGTGGGCACCCCCCCCCCCCCCGCCCCCCGCACTGGTGCCCTGTCGGACCTGCCCCTGTCCCTGCTGCCCGCCCTGACTCCAAACTCGTTCCCTGCACACTCACGACGGGCCGATGGGGGGGCCCCTCTTTCAACGCGGAGGCTCCGCGAAGTGAGGTGACCTGCCCTGGGTCACCCAGCACAGGCTGGCTGTTTGTGCCTCCCGCCTCCGCAGCGCGGACAAACAGGAAGTGGGCCACCCCGGCAGGCGGAGCCCCCTCCCCCGGGGCCCCCGCGGCGTTCACACCCGCCGGACGGGTCTCACCAGCCGGCGGCGGGGCCGGCGGCGGCGTCGCGGGGCGGGGGGGGCGGCAGGAGCTGGGGCGCTGGCGGCGGCGGGCGGCTCGGCTTGCAGGCGGCCGCGGCCTTCCTGCCCGGTCCGCGGGCCGGGCCGGCCCAGGTGATCCCCGGCCGGGAGGGCGGGCGCCTCGGCCGCCCGGGGCCCCGGCCGCCACGCCCCTGAATCCGGCTGGGCCGCTGAGCGCCGCCACGCTTCCGGGGCGCGGGCGGCCCGTCTGTGAAATGGGGTTCAGCACCCGAGGGGCGGCCCAGGCCCGCCGATTGGGCTGCAGCTCAGGCCAGCGACCGGGCTCAGAGACCGGAGTTCCTCCCTCTGCCCCCACGCAGGCCGAGTGTCCCCATTCCTTCACACCTGGGACACCCACAGCCCGCGATGGCTGCGTAGGGCCTCACCCTGGGCCGGGCCACCCTCTACTGAGGAAGTATGTCGTCTTCAACCTCAGCTTCCTGGTCTTTAAAATGGGCGTGAGGGCAGAAAAGTCAAATCTTCTCTAGAAAGAATTCCAAGTAAGTGGAAAGGCCCCTCCAGGAGCTGGAACTCAACCCTTACTGCCTCCTTTTGAGTGTGGACTGGACTCAAAGGAGTGACTTTCATCCAAAGAAGAAAGTATGGAAAAACAAAAGACAGGGGCGCCTGGGTGGCTCAGTTGGTTAAGCGACTGCCTTCGGCTCAGGTCGTGATCCTGGAGTCCCGGGATCGAGTCCCGCATCGGGCTCCCTGCTCGGCAGGGAGTCTGCTTCTCCCTCTGACCCTCCCCCCTCTCATGAGCTCTCTCTCTCTCTCTCATTCTCTCTCTCAAATAAATAAAATCTTTAAAAAAAAAAAAAAAAAAGACAGGAACCGTCCAGGGGAGACACCTGGCAGACATCGCCTTAACCAAATGGTCCATGCTAACATTCCTGGGGATGTCTTACTAACGTCATGTCGTGAGAAGGGCACCTTGCCTCTGTGGGTTTCTTCCCAGGAACCTGTAACCACAAGCTGAGGGTGAGAAAAATAACACCCAGGAAACACCCAAATTGAGTGATATTCTATAAAATACCTGACCCGTATTTGCAAAAATGTCCCAGTCGTGAAGAAGAAGTTTGAGGAGCTGCCACAGATTGCAGGAGACCCAAGAGACTTGAGCACAAAATCAAATGTGGGATATTGGACCAGAAAAGGGGCAGTTGTAGAAAAACTGGTGACATCCAAATAAAGCCTGAATGATCCTGGAGTGCCCTGCACCATCTTTTGCCACTTTTCTGGAAATCTAAAATTACTCTAAAATTTAAAAAAAAAATTTATTCTGAAAAAAGGGAATGATCCAAGAAACCTAAAATTTTATTCAACACGTATTGAGCACCCACTGTATACCCAGTACCAGCTGACCCAGCAGTGAACAAGACAGACAGGAAAACCTGCTCTGTTGGGGCAGGGAAATTTAGACTCTAGCTTTTAATTACTTTCCTTTCTTTGGGGATGGGGTGGGGCATTCTCTTTCCATCTTATATTTTATGTACTGTTTGGATTTTGGCTTGAAAAGTCTTGTTCGTTATTTTGCCAGTCTTCCTCTTAACATATCTATATGTTAAAATGTAAACCCAGGACACAAAGACCTCATTTCCGATTCGGGGCAACAGATGTTTTCTGGGGAGACAGGGGCTGGGGACAAGGGGAGCTGGGAATGGGGCTTCTACTTTCTCCTTACTGTTTTCTTTCACCAAAAAAAAAAAAAAAAAGGAAAAAAAGTATCTTAAAGCATTTAGGAATGAGTGTTAACATTTGCTTCTTTATGTGGAGGGTGCCGGGGTGTTTTAGGGATTATCTTGTCTGCTTTTTGTGTTTTTTCATTTTTTATTTTTTTGAGATCCCACAAGATTATACTTATTATCTTTTTGTAGTACATGGTCTTCATAAAAAAGTTAGAAAATACTGAAAAACAGAAAGAAAACCATACACTCGCCTGTCATACCCCTGCCCGGAGAGTCACTATCCATTAAGTTTTTTTTCCTGTCAATTATTCTATGCCTACATTTGTGTTCAGAAAAGTGGGATGTCAGTGATACATACCATTTTATAGTTTTTTCAAGTGTTAACATTTTTCATTTTTTTTTAAAGATTTTATTTATTTATTCATGAGAGACAGAGAGAGAGAGAGAGAAGGAGAGGGAGAAGCAGGCTCCCAAGGAGCAGGGAGCCCGATGCAGGACTTGATCCCAGGACCCTGGGATCATGACCTGAGCCGAAGGCAGACGCTTAACCATCTGAGCCACCCAGGCGCCCATCATTTTTCATATTTTTTTAAATGAAAAAAGTGCAGGGGTGCCTGGGTGGCTCAGTTGGTTAAGCGTCTGACTCTCGGTTTTGGCTCAGGTCATGATCTCAGGGTTGTGAGATCAATCTCCATGTTGGGCTCTGCACTGAGCAGGAAGTCTGCTTGAGATTCTCTCTCTCCTTCTCCCTCTGCCCCACCTCAAATAAATAAATAAATCTAAAACAAAAAACGAAAAAATGCAAAAGCATGGGGCACATGATTAAAAGAAACCAGACTTTGTGCTGAGCATGTGGATTCCTGGCTTTATCTCTCTGGTCACCTCCTGGGTTCTGAATAAGCTCTTATCCTTCCATTTGCCCAGCGTAGCCCTGTTCTGCCCATTTTCTATGGAGGTGGATCAGGATTTGGCTCCCTCTTGCCTTGCTTCCCAACACCAACGTCAATCCTATGGTTGAGTTCCTCCTCTGGCTTCTGGAGGCCCTGCCCTCCCCACTTCCCCTCTTCTCTCGCAGTCACACTCCTGTGGCCTCTCACCCTTCCTGGAATAGAGCCTCACTCTGACCTCAGGGCCTTGGCTCTTGCCATTCCACTGGCCTAAAAGGCCCTTCCTTCCCCAGATACTCCGTGGCTCCTCCCCATTGTATTCAAGTTTCTGTAACGTATCAAAAATGCACCCCACCCCCATCTGACTCCCTCTCACCCTCCTCACCCTCTGTAGCCCTTATCGCTGCCTGACAAACCACACACCTGCTTATCTCGTTTTCTGTCTGTCTCCCCACCAGAATGAGCTCTTCGGGGACACGAACTCTCTTGGTCTGGTTCACTGCTGTCTTCTTTGGCATCTGGAAGCTGGAGCACAGAAGGGCCATTGCTGAGGAATCACTTGGGGGAGTGATGGAATGAAGGAACACCCTCAGGACACACACACTCTTCCCTCCTGTCTGAGTGTCCAGCCTCCCCCTACTCTCCTGGCTTCATCCCTTGAGTGAGTTCCATCAACTCCCTTATAGCTTGCTTTGGTTCTAACCTGGTTGTTGTTGTTGTTGTTGTTGTTGTTGTTGTTGATAATCTGCCCAGGACAAAACTCTTGGAGGTATTTCAATGACCCCTGATTAGATTCTGCATCTCTCTCATGTCCAGGTCACAGTGCTCAAGTCACACTAAAGGCAACTAATTCCTACCTCAGGGCCTTTGCATTGCTGTTCCCGCCACTGAGCCACTCTCCCTCATCTTCTTGTCAATGAGTATTTGGCTTAAATGCCACCTCCTCAGACTATCCTGACCTCTTGAGTCAATTAGCAGCACCCCCATCACAAATTCCCCAATCTCTACGTTGTCAAGCACCCCCCCACACACACCTCCCCGCTGGGAGTCCCCATGAAAGCAGGTCTGCATGGACAAGCAATGTACACTCAATGGGGCAGATGGGGGCACAGGGTTAACATGACTTCTGACAAGCGCAGGTCAGTGAAGGGTGCTGTGCACCAGACTGCCACATGTGGTGAGGATAGCCTCAGGTGGGAGGCAGGTAGGTAGGGATAAGGGGCTCACGGGGACACAGGAACAAGGGCCTGGAGCCATGGAGTTGGACTTGATCTGGAGGTGACCGGTTTGGAGGATGGGTTCTGAGCTGTGTTTTTACAAGATCAGTTTGGGAAAAAACAAGACAAAGACAGATCTGTATGCATATCCTCTATTTATCTATATCAGTTTTTTTTTAAGATTTTATTTATTTGAGAGAGAGAGAGTGAGAGAGAGAGGAAGTGCACGAGATGGGGAGGGTCAGAGGGAGAAACAGACTCCACACCGAGAAGGGAGCCCAATGTGGGACTCGATTCTGGGACCCCAGGATCATGACCTGAGCCGAAGGCAGCTGCTTAACCAACTGAGCCACCCAGGCACCCCTATCTATATCAGTTTTTTTCTATTTAGCTGTCTACCCATCCATTCATCCATCTTTATATCTATCTGTCTTTATATCTGTCTGTCTATCTATCCATCCATCTGTCACACTATATCGTGATCTAGAACTACAAGTCCTGGTTGCTATACACCAAAAAGAAATTCTGGTGCCAATAGGAATCCAATTAAAAGTGGTATCCCTGGAGCACCTAGGTGGCTCAGTCGGTTAAGCGTCTGACTCTTGATTTCGGCTCAGGTCTTTGATCTCAGGGTCAGGAGATCAAGCCCCAAGATGGGCTCCATGCACAGCGGGGAGTCTGCTTCTCTCCTCCCTCTGCCCCTCCCTCACTGTCTTTCTTGCTCTCTCAAATAAATAAATAAATCTTTATTTTTTAAAAGCTTTTATTTATTTGTCAGAGAGAGAGAGAGAGAGAGGGAGAGAGAGCACAAGCAGGGGGAAGGGTAGAGGGACAAGCAGGCTCCCCGGTGAGCAGGGAGCCCAACATGGGACTCAGCCCCAGGACCCTAGGATCATGACCCGAGCTGAAGGCAGACGCCTAACCAAACAAGCCACCCAGGTGCTCCAATAAAGAAATCTTAAAAAAAAAAAAAAAAGTAGTATCCCTGGGGAGGATTGCTATGGGAAATTATTACTTTCTACTTTATTTTTTTATTGCATTTGTCTTTAAAGATTATAAGCTGGTGATACATGGGTGATGGGGGAAACAATATTTACCTAAATAATCATTCTGATGAAAACACGGATGATTGGGTGAAAGCGCGGATGATTGGGTGGATTGAGGGTGAACCTACAGTGAGGGGAACCCCTAGGGGGTGGTGTGACTGAGTCAGTGCTCCAGCATGGCTATCCAAAGGTCGGTGAGCCTGAGGGCTCTGTGGCCATCTGCCTGGCTTCAGATGCCAGCACCTCTGCTGTGACTTAGCTATATGACTGCAGACTAGTGACCTTGCCTCTCTGTGCCTATTCCTTCATCTCTGACACAGATATTACAGTTGTTCACTACAGGGTGTTGTGTGCATCAGAGTCCTGCCACGGATGAATATGCAGAACCGCGCCTTGCTCATAACAAGCCCTTGAAAGAAGCAGTTACCACAGTGTATTGTCATCACTGTAATGTGTGTTATGAGTACAGACTAGGGCAGTGGTAATTTGGATAAACTGAACATGTTTAAGAGGCAAAAGTGGTAGGTTGGGGGCCCAACTCATCTCAGTTTGCTTGGGACTTCCCTGATTTTAGCACAGAATGTCCCACAGCCCAGGAACCCTCGGTCTTGGGTAAAACAGGAGGACAGCTGCTCGCCATAATATAAATCTTGGGACCCATTGGTGAGAAGGAGAAATCTCTGGCAACTCCCAGCTTTGGGGCCTGATGAGTGAGAAGCACCCCAAGGAAGAGACTCAGGGAGAAGAACCATTTGGGGGGAAGTGGACAAACCCGTGTGGCTGTACTGAGTTTGAGGGACTTCTTGCCTGTCTGGGTGAGAGAAGACAGGTTTTCCTGGGAAGCTCAGGACAGGGGTGCCCACATTTTGTTCTGAAATATTTCATACAGCGAAGTTAAAAGAATCGTGCAATTGGGGGCGCCTGGGTGGCTCAGTTGGTTAAGCGACTGCCTTCAGCTCAGGTCGTGATCCTGAAGTCCTGGGATCGAGTCCCGCGTCGGGCTCCCTGCTCGGCAGGGAGCCTGCTTCTCCCTCTGACCCTCCCCCCTCTCATGTGCTCTCTGTCTCTCTCATTCTCTCTGTCTCAAATAAATAAATAAAAAATCTTAAAAAAAAAAAAGAATCGTGCAATTGTACAGTGAATACCCACACACTCCTAGATACTGCAATTAACATTTGAATATATTGCTCTAATATCTATCCATTCATCCATCTTTTTACTTTTTTTTTTTTTGAGAGAGAGAGTGCACGTGGCGGGGGTTGGGGGAGCAGAGGGAGAGGGAGAGAATCCCAAGCAGACTCCCTACTCAGCATGGAGCCCAATGCGGGGCTCAATTTCACAACCCTGGGATCATGACCTGAGCCGAAATCAAAAGTCGGGTACTTAACCAACTGAGCCACCCAGGTGCCCCGCTCTTTACTCATTTTAATATGTCACGGACACCTACACACTTCCCTCCCAATACTTCAGTGCCTGTATCATTAACGAGTTCAATATTTGCTTACAGCTCTTTTCTTTGATGTAAAATTTGCATACAATGATGTGGACAGATCTTGTGTACAGGGCCTGAGTTCTCATAAACCTCAGCTATAGCCATTAAAGAAATAACTTATTCCCCCCAGTGAGATTCAAAACAAACAAAAATCAAAATAACCAGAGGCAGTTCAGGCTTTGCCACTTTGTAAGCTCTGTGACTTGGAGCAAATGACTTACCCTTTCTGGGCCTCAGCTTCTCATCTCTAAAATGGACTAGGAAGGGGACGTATCTGACATCAGACATGGTTATTGTGGGTATTAAACTACTTAATCTATGTAGAAATACCGAGGAGTGCCTGGCCCCTAGCAAGTGCCTTAAAAACACTCGCTTTTAGCATTACCCAGTTGGAACAAAGGAACTATAGTTTGTGGAAGAAGAAATAATGGGGTAAGTATGTTCCTGAAAAATTTCAGAGATGGCCAACAGAGGAACTACATGGGATCTAAACCTGTGTGGGGAGGCAGGGGGAGAGAGAGGGAAGCTGTGAGCTAAATCCTGATCCACCGCCACAGAAAACCAGCAGGTGAGGGCTCCATTCCCCTCTGGGTGATTAGAGGGAGCCAGCACATTGAGAAGGATGGAAATGACCAGAGAGAAAGCTACGATTCCACAGGTGTTTGCCGTTCATTACAAGCGCTGCAAAAGATCGCCTTTATTTTAATCATGTGCATGTGCTTTTGTATTTTTAATTTAAATTTAATCTGAAAAACACAGACAAGATTCTGACACCTGTTACAACATGGATGAACCTTGAGGACATTATGCTGAGTGAAATAAGCCAGTTACAAAAGGTCTGTATGATTCCACTCATAGGAAGGTCCTAGGGTGGTCAAATCTATAGAGATCAAAAGTAGATGGGTGGGTGCCTGGGATAGGGGAGAGGGAAGGGGGGTTAAGGTTTAATGGAGACAGAATTTCAGTTTTGTATGATGAAAAAAGTCCTAGAGGTGGATGGTGGTGATGGTTGCACGACCATGTGAAACGTACTTAATACCACTGAACTGTACAGCTAAAAAAGGTAAAAATGGTAAATTTTATGTTGCTTGTATTTTACCAAAAGTAAAAGTTGCAAACAAACAGAAAAGCACAGAAGATAATCCCCCAAACACCCCTGTACCTTCACATGAAGAAGCAAAAGTTAACATCTGGTGGTAATTGCTTCAGATATACATTTTCCTTTTATAAAAGAAAGAAAACAGGGTTGAAGTTGAACCCTCCCCCCACCCCATAATTTCAATTCAGAAAGTCCCTAACAGTTTACAATGAGAAGCCTCCCTCCCTCTCTGGTCCCTCAACTACCTCCTCCCAACACCCACACCCCCTTGGAAGGAACAAGAGTTACCAGATTTTTCTGTCTCCTTCCAGAGATGATTAATTGATTTCAGGCTGTTAACTTTAAGTTGGAAACAACATTGATAATTGGGCTAGGTTTAGAAGTACTATCAGAATGTTTAAAAGAACAGATTTCTCCTTATATTTAATTTTTAGATTTGTAGTAACTGCTAAGGATTTCAGAAGGGTTTGCTTGGTGGAGGCATTTAACAAGATTAAAGAATCAGATATATCACTTTTATAAATGCCATGTACAATGTTTAAGTGATTTCATCCCACAACATTTCTAAATGGATCCAAATGCGTACCCAGTGGCCTCTTTGCCAAGTGATGGTCCACTTACCCAGGTATATAAGTAACATAACAGCTGCGATTGGAACCAAAGGCTTAAGGGAAACTGCTTCTAAAACTATAATTTTAATTGACTATACATTTACAAAGTAACCACAATGATGCATTTTTCTAGGCACTAAAGCTGTCCCAAATCCAGGCACTGTTTGAGGAACCAATAGGCCAGTGTGGCTGGAGCAGAGGGAATGAGGGGCTAAGTGGGAGGAGATGAGGGCCAGGAGGTGAAGAGGGGATATGTGGGACAGTCAGGGGCTTTGGGGGGTTGCAAGGATGGGGGCTGAATCCGTAGTGAGGTGCTCACCATGGGGAGTTCTGAGCAGAGGGACTGATCTAACTTGGTTTTGCATAATTTCCACTAACTGTTGGATTTGGGGCTCGGGCACTGGGTGGGTTGGGCAGGTGGGGAAAAAAACTGGGTTGTACAGGTTTCCCCTCTACCCATTAAAAAAAAAAAAAAAAAAAAAAAGGCGGAGGTTTTGGCCTGGGAAGCTCAGGGGGCGTCCAGCAGGGACCAGATCGGCTAGGTGCCTTTCTCAGACCCTTGATCTGTGCACTGCTGCCCCCGCGTGGCTACATCCCGAACTGCAGCAGCACAGCGTTTCCGTTCTGGTGAGCAAGGCAGAGGCTTCTTCCAGTCCTCTTGTGCAGGGCATGGAGAGCCCCACGATGCATCGGTCCAAGGATTGCTCCAGAGAAACTCCGAATGACACACCTGGGGATTCAGATACTTTCAGGATAACCTGATGAGCAGTGGGCTTCTTGGGAAATTGCACACTACATCTGCTCCAGAGAGATTCTCTGAGGAGGGGTCTATGGCAGCATCTTCCGGGGCGAGTGGGAGCATCAGGAAGGCACAATAAGAAAAGACATCCTAGGCAGAAGGAAGGGCCTGAGCAAAGCAAGGTCAAAGCTGAATTCCTGATACATTCCCCCCCTCTCATCCCCTTCACTGCTCCTCTCAGCCTGGGTCATGGGGTCACCATTGAGACCCACACCTAGTCCTGAGCTCCTCTCTTGTTCTCACTCCTGTCATCCCCATGGCCAACACCCAGGGCCAGACACCCATCACTTGGGTGGCTGTCCCAGCCTTTAATTCCTAGTCATCTACTGCAATCCCAAAGGGACATTTCCTGTCTCTCCCCTGCTCAGCCCCCAGCCCCCAGCCCTGGCTCCCAGGTGCTCTGGAGAGCAAGTCCACACCCTTCATCTTGGTATATTGGGTAGTGGGAGACCCAGACCTGCCTGCTCCATCACATCATTAGCATGAAAAACTTCACGAGCAATAATAACAGTAATAAAAACAGCAGCTACCTATATTTACACGATGTCAAGTCTTGTGTTATGTGGTTTAAAGGTGGCTTCATGGTGGCTTTATCATCTTCATTTTATAAAAGGGCATGCTGAGGTTCAGAGAACTCAAGGTACTTGTCCAAGGTCAACAGTCTGGGTATGAACTCAGTTCTTTCCAACTCCAAAGCTCAGGCGTAACCCCAACACTCTCTCTCCATCATGTCACATCTCTGGTGTGATGAGTTTAACTTCTTTGCTGTTCCTCTGTCTTAGTCATTCAGCCTGCTCTAATAGAACACCATCAGCTGGGTGGTCTAAACCGCAGACATTTATTTCTCACAGTTCTGAAGGCTAGGAAGTCCAAGGTCAAGGTGCCAGCCAATTCAGTTCCTGATGAGGGCTCTCTTCCTGGCTTGCAAATGCTCACCATCTTGCTGGGTCCTCACATGGCAGAGGGAGACAGAGACAATATGGGGAAGGGAAACAAATGGGGGGCTCCCTGGTGTCTTTTCTTAGAAGGGCAATATCTCATCAACAGGGCCCCACTCTCATGACCTCAGTCAAACCTAATCACCTCCCAAAGGCCCCACCTCCAAATACCATCACACTGGGGGTTAGGGCTTCAACATGAATTTGCAGGGAACAAGCATTCAGTCCATAACATCCTCCTCTCAAATGATGGAGCCTAATTCCCCTTTGCTTGAGTGTGGGTCAGACTTTACTGACTCAGTTAAAAAAAAACAACAACCACTCTTTATTTTCCTATTATTGTAGGCACCTTCATTTCTTCCTATGGCTCAAGTTACTGTCTGATATCCTTTCATTTAAACCCAGAGGACTTTTTCAGCATTTCTTGTGGGGCAGGTCTAGTAGTAATGAATCTCATCAGCTTTTGTTTATCTGAGCATATCTTAATTTTTACCTCATTTTTTTTAAAGTTCCAGCAAAGCAGTTTTTTTTTTTTTTTTAGATTTTATTTATTTATTTGTCAGAGAGAGAGGGAGAGCACAAGCAGGGGAAGCAGCAGACAGAGGGAGAAGCAGACTCCCCGCCGGGCAAGGAGCCCGATGCGGGACTCGATCCCTGGACTCTGGGATCATGACCTCAGCCAAAGGCAGACACTTAACTGACTGAGCCACCCAGGCATCCCTTACTTCATTTTTTGAAGGACAGTTTTACTGGATATAGAATTCTGAGTTGACAGTCTGTTTAAAAAAATTTTTCCCCAGCACTTTTAATACATCAACCACTACCTTATGGCCTCCAAGATTTCTTCTTTTTTTTTTTTTAAAGGTTTTATTTATTTGACAGAGAGAAAGACAGCCAGAGAGGGAACACAAGCAGGGGGAGTGGGAGAGGGAGAAGCAGGCTTCCTGCGGAGCAGGGAGCCTGATGCGGGGCTCGATCCCAAGACCCTGGGATCATGACCTGAGCCGAAGGCAGACGCTTAACGACTGAGCCACCCAGGTGCCCTGGCCTCCAAGATTTCTGATGAAAAATCTGCTGGTATGGGTGCCTGGGTGGCTCAGTTGGTTAAGCGACTGCCTTCAGCTCAGGTCATGATCCTAGAGTCCCAGGATCGAGTCCCGCATCGGGCTCCCTGCTCAGCAGGGAGTCTGCTTCTCCCTCTGACCCTCCCCCCTCTCATGTGCTCTCTCCCTCATTCTCTCTCTCAAATAAATAAATAAAATCTTTTTTAAAAATCTGCTGGTAAAGAAGTGTGCTTCTCATACTCACCTACTTCAATTGTCCGTTTTTCAAGTTTGCCAATTCTTTCTTCTTCTTGCTTAAATCTATAAACCATGTAGTCGATTTTTTTTTTTTTCATTTCAGTTATTGTACTTTTTAGCTTCATAATTTCCCTTTGGTTCCTTCTTATAATTTCTATCTTCATTGATATTCTCGTTTTGTTTATACACCATTTTCCCATCTTTGCCCATGTTTTCCTTTCACTCTGTGGGCATATTTAAGATCATTGTTTTATAGTTTTTGTTTTATTTTCTAGTAAGTACAACATCTGTGTTTCCTCACACTGGTTTTTGTTCATTTTGTTTCTATGAATGGATCAGATCTGCCTGTTTCTTTGTCTGCCTCGTTGTGTTTTATTGAACCTGTTCATTGAACAATGTGATAACTCTGGAAATTTAATTCTCACTCTTTCTCCAGGGTTTTCTTTCCCTTTTTCTTTTTTTAATTGTTGTAGGGGGGTCTCTGTTCTGTAGATCAGCCTAAGGTGGAAGCTTAAGACCTTCAGAAGTCTTTTCTGAACCTGTGTTTTCCCTTGGGCATGTGCAGTGGCTTTCTAAATTCACCCATATATCTGGTTGCTTATGAGTGTCATCATCCTTAAATGCCTGGCTCCCAAAGGGAGAAAAGGTGGGGGGAGTTCCAAACAGACACTATTCATTAAAATGTCCTGGAAGCCAGGGTGCCTGGGTGGCTCAGTTGGTTAAGTGTCTGCCTTCAGCTCAGGTCATGATCTTGGAGTCCTGGGATCGAGCCCTGTGTCCGCTCCCTGTTCAGAGGGGGAGTCTGCTTTTCCCTCTCCCTCTGCCACTCGTGCTTACATGAGCATGGGCTATCTCTAGCTCAAGTAATTAAATAGTCTTAAAAAAAAATCTCCTGGAACCCACTGTAGTCGGTGGGGGTTGAAACAATGGCAGCCAGCCTTGGTGTCTGTACCCCAGTGATCAAAAGCAGTAAGCAGCAATCAGAACCTAGAACCCGGATAACTAGAAGACAATCTTTTTGTCCTACCTCGGTTCGAGCAAGACACACCTGGAATACAGGTCACTTTCTCCAAAGCTGTCTGCCATGGAGTGGGTGGTGGGTAATAGATAGGTCACTCCACTCCGGCACTAAAGGCTAAAATTGACTGAAATTAACTGCAGTTTACCAGCCACAAGTTCAAAGCCCTGAAAGTTAAAAAACTGGAACTGGAAGTGCAAGTTCAAATAGACTCCATAGTTTCAAAATAGTTAACTTCAGACAATTTGTAGCAGTATAATTGTCTAGGTGGGGAAAAAAAAGATTCCTGGTGCTCCCTACTCCACCATCCTCCCTGACATCACTTGCAACACAGCTGCTTTTAGATGTCCTGAAATCTCAAAGAAACTTTCTAGCTTCTCCTCTAGAATTTAGGCAGTCTACTATATGTCTTTACCCCCTAATCTCTTGCCTCGGGCATTGTGGGTCTTTATAAGGCCGTGCAGCTTTTATGAGCAGTGCCTACTGCTTTCCCACTTGAGATTTGAGTGAGGTTAAAGAGACAGTCCAGGAACAATTCCTTACATTTTTGGCTAATTTATTTATTGATTCATTTATTTTATTTTTATTTTTTAGGGGGGGTGTAGAAGGAGAGAATCTTAAACAGGCTCCCTGTCCAGTGCAGAGCTTGACATGGGGCTCGATCTCACAACCCTGAGATCATGACCTGAGTTGAAGTCAAGAGTTGGACACTTAACTAATTGAGCCACCCACATGCCCTGGTTAATCAGTTTTTTTAATTGCCTAAGACAATTCATTGGGGAAAGTCTACTCAATATGGTGCTGGGACAGTTACATATCAACCTGCAGAAAGATGACCTGAGACTCCCTACCTCACAGCATACAGTAAAGTTAACTTACATTGAAATAATGAAAAGTAAAAATATAAAAATATAAAGTTATCAGCAGGTGGAGGTTAATGTTTCTTGACCAAGTGGTAGGGAAGAAGGTTGTTTGTTTGTTTGTTTGTCTATTTTAAAGGAAGACCAAAAGGAAACATCCTAATGCAAAAGCACATGGTGATGTGTGTGTTTCAGTCCCCAAATTCCTTGCCAAAATGTGGTCTCTCAGGGCTCTCCTAAGGTTCTCTACCTATAGGTTTTCTGGATTTATTTTATAATTTTTCACAAGAATAATTATTCCTTTTTCCCACATCATGGTAACATGAAAGCTTATTTTTTCTGAAAGCTTTCATAAATATTTAAATCAATACAATAATCAACTATTTAATTGCTGTAATCTTTAAAAATGTACAAAACCCATAAATAAATACCCCCTTCCACTTAACTGGATACACTGCCCTTTCTCTAAACACCTCTCTGGGAACAAGTAAACATGACAGTTTATGGGGCAGTTATTGTGAGGAGTGAGGAGAGGAGCATCTTAGAGTATGGTATTTTATCCTTCAGGGATAGTACAGTGTCCTCTGATACTAGACTGTGTGTGTGTGTGTGTGTGCATGTAATTTTCTAAGGAAATGGGATCATTTATTCATTCATTTTACTCAGTCATCTTGTTCTCTTATCTTCCAAACATGCCCATCTGACGTGGCAGAAAATGTTACAACTATTATAAGTGGTTTAAAGATATTGTTCTAATTAATGACCTTTGGATGTTTTGTCTCATTTTCCACATGGTTTTCATCATCTGATTCATAAAGCTTTTATATCTGGTACTTATAATTCATAAAAAGATGGGAAACCTTAATGTTTAAAAATTCAAAGTCCAGGGGTGCCTGACTGGCTCAGTTGGTTAAGCATCTGACTCTTGATCTTAGCTCATATGTTATTATGAGGGTCAAGAGTTCAAGCCCTGCATGGGCTCCATGGAGCCCACTTAAAAAAAATTCAAAGTCCAATCTCTGTCTTTTGGTTAGAGCATTTAACCCATTTACATGTAAAATAAGTACTGATAAGGAGGGACTTCTATCATTTTGCTATTTGTTTTGTAAATGCCTTGCAACTTGTTTCTCCCTTGCTTTTGAAGGATAATTTTGCTGGGTATAGGATTCTTGATTGATAGTTTTGTTTTGTTTTATCATTTTGAATATATCAGCCCACTGTCTTCTGGCTTCCAAAGTTTCTGATGAGAAACTTGCAAATATTTTTTTTGAGAATCCCTATATTCACTCTTCTCTTGTTGCTTTCAAAATTCTTTATGCCCTTGGTTTTGACAGTTTGATTATAATGTGTCATGGTGTGAGTCTCTTTGAGTTCATCTCACTTGGAGTCCATTCAGCTTCTTGTATGTTTTTTATGTTTGTGTCTTTCATCAAATTTGGGAAGTTTTCAGCCATTATTTCTTCAAATACTCTTTCTTCCCCTTTTCTCTCTCTTCTTCTATGCCTCCCATAATGTATATGTTGGCCCATTCAATAGTGTCCCTTAGGCTCTTTTCATGTTTTTCAATTTTCTTTCTGTCTCTCAGACTCAATAATTTCCATTTTCCTATCTCCAAGTCTGCTGATTCTTTCTTCTGTCTGCTCAAATGTGCCTTTGAACCCCTCTTGAAATTTTCATTTCAGTTATTGGACTTTTCAGCTCCAGATGAAATAGGTTTATTTTTTAATGTTTTCCCATCTTTATTGATGTACAATTGACAAATAAAAATTGTAACCAGACTTTTTAAATGTTTTCTATTTCTTTTTTTAATTTGTTAAATTTATTTATTTTTAGAGAGAGAGGGAGAAAGCAGAGGGGAGGGACAGAGGGAGAGGGAGAAAGAGTCTCAAGCAGACTCCTCATTGAGCACAGAGCCCAACACAGGGCTCAATCTCATGACCCTGAGATCATGATCTGAGTCAACACCAAGAGTTAGATACTTAACTGACTGCACCTCCCAGGTGCCCCAATTTTGTTTCCTATTTCTTGTTGACATATCCACTTAGTTCATACATGGTTTTCTTTTCCACATCTTTCTTTAGTTCTCTGAGCAACCTTAAAACAGTTGTTTTAAAGTATTTGTCTAGTAGATCTGCCATCAGGTTTTTTTTCAGGGGCAGTTTTTGTTGGTTTATTTTTTCTTTTGAAATGGCTGTACTTTCTCATTTCTTTGTATGCCTTGTGATGTCTTTGTTGAAATCTGGACAATTGAATCTAAAAATGTTGTAATGCTGGGAATCAGATTCTCCCCTTTCTCCAGGGTTTGCTTTATAATTTTTTTGTTGTTGTTATTTTAGGGATGCTTGGCTAGCTCAGTTGGTAGAGTGTGTGACTCTTGATCTCAGGGTTGTAAGTTCAAGCCCCACATTGGGTATAGCACTTACTTAATTTAAAAAATTAAAATTTGGGGTACCTGGGTGGCTCAGTTGGTTAAGCGACTGCCTTTGGCTCAGGTCATGATCCTGGAGTCCCAGGATCAAGTCCTGCACCGGGCTTCCTGCACAGCAGGGAGTCTGCTTCTCCCTTTGACCCTCCCCCATCTCATGCTCTCTCTCTCTCATTCTCTCTCTCAAATAAATAAACTCTTTAAAAAAATTAAAAATTAAAAATTAAAATTTTTTGTTATTTTATTGTTGTAGGTTTTCTCTGTGCCAAAGATCAGCATGATGTGTAAATTTAGGTCTTTTCTGAGTGTGTGCCTTTCCTTGGGCATGCACAGGTGACTTTCTAATTTTTCCTTATACGTAGTTGATTTTTAATATTCTAGGCTGGCTCCTAAAAGAAGGGGAAGAAATGAAAGAGGACAAAAGGGCACCAACCCTTCAAATACCTTGGAAATGATTTCACTTGTAGAGGGAAGGGCTTACAACAGTGCAGGGATTTGCAGCAACAGTGGCAACTGCTTCTTTGTTTGCACCTCTGTGATCAGAAGCAGTAATCAACCATCAGAGCACAAATCCCTGATATTTGGGGAACAAGGTCCTTTTTTGTCCACCCTTTCTCCCACAAGCTGTGTGTAAGCTGCTCCAGGAACACATGCACAGATTACTGCCAGCAGGCTAGGGTGGGGATGGGTGGCTGCTACTGTGCAAAGAGCTGAGATTAATTGTAGTTTACCTCAGTTTACCTTTCAAACCATCCCCTGGAATTTGCAAGCCTTCAATAGACTACAGAGTGCAAATGCTTATGTCAGACAGATTTTACCAGTGCAATTGTTGTCTAAGTAGGGAGACATTCCTGGTGCATCCTACTCTGCCATCTTCCCAGTATCCTCTGCTTTTCTTATACTAATCAATTACATCAGGTCTCTTCCCTAATGTGAGCTCCTCCAAGAGTGTCTGTCCTCCTACCTCAATTATTCCTACTACTTTCCAAGTGTGGATTTTTTTCATCACACTTTTCAGAATTAAGGAAATCAAGATTCACAGGGTTTATTGCCTTCTTAAGAAGTTACAAAAAATTGGGGCGCCTGGGTGGCTCAGTCGTTGGGTGTCTGCCTTTGGCTCAGGTCATGGTCCCAGGGTCCTGGGATTGAGCCCCGCATCGGGCTCCCTGCTCTGCGGGAGGCCAGCTTCTCCCTCTCCCACTCCCCCTGCTTGTGTTCCCTCTCTCACTGTGTCTCTCTCTGTCAAATAAATAAAATCTTTAAAAAAAAAAAAGAAGTTACAAAAAATTAAACCATGTAGATGGGATTAAGTTTAACAGTGTTACTTTTACTTCTATTAACTGTATTATCTTATATAAAAAGTCCTCCAGGAGACTGCTTTAAACCATTTTCCAGAAATGGAAAGGCAGTGGTGCTCCCTTTTGTGGTGAGGGCAGCATTAATATCCACACACTGTTATAGCAGATGATAGTCAGTTTAAAATATTCTCTGTGTGGCCTCAATGAGCAGGTGGTGTTACAGGTTAGGGAGAACAGAAGCAAATAAAATGGCTGTGGCACTTACCCAAGACATTACAATCTATCTTGGAAGACCATTTCAAATTAATAATTTAAATCGAGGAAGGGGCATTTGGCTGGCTCAGTCAGTAGAGCATGTGACTCTTGATCTGGGGATCAAGAGTTCAAGCCCCACGTTGGGCATAAAGCTTACTATAAACAAACAAACAAATAAAATTAAGGGAAATCAGAGAGGCAGAGGTGGATTCAACCTGGAGCCAATCAGATTGCTTGAAAGAGAAAGCTATTTATGCGATGGTTAGGACTTAGCTACAGAAATGATTGGATGGATCAGTGGGGGTGAGAGTGGGGTTTAGAGAGAGTTTCAAATTGGTAAATTGGACATGTGTATCCTCAGGCATGGAGCACCTGGTGACAACCACGAACTGATGAAGGTCGGACAGCTCTGAAGCAGAGATAAAAGTTCAGATTTGATTAGTTGTTTTACATAGCAATTTGTTAATGTGAAAATGATAGTGTATGGGCATCTTTGTAGTCTCAAAGAAATAGTTATTTGCCAGTATTTTTATCCATAAACAGTATCTTAGAATTTTTCTTCTCTACCATATGCAAAAATATGTTTATGATGTTTCGATACATGTATATATTGTAAAATGATGGCCACAATCAAGCTAATTAACATACGCATCACCTCACACAGTTACCGTTTCTTATGTGTGATGAGAACATTTAAGATCTACTCTCTTGGGGCGCCTAGGTGGCTCAGATGGTTAAGCGTCTGCCTTTGGCTCAGGTCATGATCCCAGAGTCCTGGGATCGAGTCCCACATCGGACTCCCTGCTCCTTGGGAGCCTGCTTCTCCCCCTCTGCCTCTCTCTCTCTCTCTCTGTGTCTCTCATGAATAAATAAATAAAATCTAAAAAAAAAAAAAAATCAAAAGTTAAAAAAAAAAAAGAAAGATCTACTCTCTTAGCAAATTTTAAGTATACAATTCAATATTATTAACTATATCTCCAGAACTTATTCATCCTGCATAACAGAAACTTGTTACCACCCTTTGACTAGCATCTCGCCATTTCCCCATCCTTCAACCTTTGGTAACTATCATCTTACTCTCTGCTTCTGTGAATTTGACGTTGTTAGATTCCACATATAAGTAAGATCATGCAGTGACACCTGGGTGGCTCAGTCGGTTGAGTGCATCCAACTCTTGATTTTGGCTCAGGTCATGATCTCAGAGTTGTGAGATTGAGCTCCACACCCAGGGTGGAGCCTGCTTGGAATTCTTTCTCTCCCTCTCTCTCTGCCCCTGCCTGCCCCCGCCCCCACTCTCTCTCTCTCAAAAAATAAATGAGATCATGCAGTATTTGTATTTCTATGTCTGGCTTATTTCACTTAGCTAATGTCCTCTCGGTTCATCCATATTGTTGCAAATGGCAGGATTTCCTTCTTTTTAAAGGAAGAACTATATTCTAGTGTGTGTCTATATCTATAGGCATATAATTTCTTCATTCATCTGTTGAGACACTTAAGTTGTTTCAATATCTTGACTATTGAAAATAATGCTGCAGTAAACATGGGAGTGCAGATAGGTCTTTGAGATACTAAAGTGGGGTTGCTGGATCAAATGGTAGTTTTATTTTTAATTTTTTGAGGAACCTCTATGCCATTTTCCATTATGGCTCTACCAATTTACATTCCCAACAGTGTACAGAGGTACTCTTTTCTCCACATCCTTGCCAACTCTTGATCTTTTGTCTTGTCACAATTAGCCATGTGAGATGGTATCTCATTGTGGTTTTGATTTGCATTTCTCTGATGATTAGTGATGTTGAACATCTTTCCATAGACTTATTGGCCATTTGTATGTTGTTGTTGTTATTTTGAGAAATGTCTATTCAGATCCTTTGCCTACTGTTTTTTGTTGGTTTTGCTATTGAGTTGAGTTCCTTTTATTTTTTAGATGTTAACTCCTTATTGGTTTGCAAATATTTTCTCCTATTCTTTAGTTTATCTCTTCACTCTGCTGATTGTTTTGTTGTGCAGAAGATTTTTTTTTTTAAAGATTTTATTTATTTATTTGAGAGAGAGAGAGCATGAGAGGGAGGAGGATCAGAGGGAGAAGCAGACTCCCTGCCGAGCAGGGCGCCCGATGCGGGACTCCAGGATCATGACCTGAGCCAAAGGCAGTCGCCCAACCAACTGAGCCACCCAGGCGCCCCTTAAGTTGATTTTTTAAAAAAGATTTTATTTACTTTTTTGACAGAGAGAGAGAGCACAAGCAAGGGGGAGCAGCAGGCAGAGGGAGAAGCAGGCTCCCCACTGTGCAAGGAGCCTGATGTGGGACAGCTCATGACCTGAGCTGAAGGAAAATGTTTAATTGACTGAGCCACCCAGGCATCCCTTAAGTTGATTTTTGTATATGGTGTGAGACAGGGATCCAAGTTCATTCTTCTGTACATGGGTATCCAGTTTTCCTGACACTGTTTATTGACGAGACTTTCCCTGTGTCTGTTCTTGGCATCCTTGTAGAAGATCCGTTGACTGTAAATGTTTAGATCTGTTTCTGGGCTCTCTGTTCTATTCCATTGGTCTATATGGCTATTTTTATTCCAGTACAATACTGTTTTGATTATTATAGCTTTGTAGTACATTTTGAAGTCAGGCAGTATGATTCCTCCAGCTTTTTTCTTTTTATTCAAGATTGCTTTGGTTAGTCTGGGTCTTTTGTGGTTCCATCTGAATTTTAGGAATTTTTTTTTTTCAATTTCTGTAAAGAATGACATTGCCCACTTCTTCTAGATTATCTGACTTGTTGGCATTTAATCGTACATAAAAGTCTATTATGATCCTTTTTATTTTTGAAGCCTCATTACAATGTTTCCTCTTTCTGGGTTTATTGGAGTCTCTCTCTCTCCCTTTTTTTTTTTTTTTTAGTCTAGCTAAGGGTTTGTTGATTTTACTTTTTAAAAAACCCAACTCTTAGATTTGATTTTTTTCTTTCTTTCTTTCTTTATTTATTCATTTGTCAGAGAAAGAGAGAGAGCATGAGCACAAGCAGGGGGAGTGACAGGCAGAGGGAAAGGCAGGCTTCCCCCGCAGAGCAGGGAGCCCGATGTGGGGCTCGATCCCGGGACCCTGAGATCATGACCTGAGCCGAAGGCAGATGCTTAACGACTGAGCCACCCAGGCGCCCCTGTTGATTTTTTTTCTACTGTTTCTCTACTCTCTATTTCATTTGTTTCTGCTCTAATCTTTATTATTATTTCCTTCCTTTTGATAACTTTGGGCTTAGTTTGTTCTTTTTATAGTTTCTTGAGGTATAAAGTTAGATTGTTTGAGATCTTTCTTCTTTTTTAGTGTTGGCGTTTATTGCTATAAAATTCCCTCTTAGAACTGCTTCTGCTGCATCACAAGTTTTTTTTTTTTTTTAAGATTTTATTTATTTATTTGACAGAGAGACAGTGAGAGAGGAAACACAAGCAGGGGCAGAGGCAGAGGGAGAAGCAGGCTTCCCACTGAGCAGGGAGCCCTATGCGGGGCTCAATCCCAGAGTCCTGGGATCATGACCTGAGCCGAAGGCAGACGCTCAACGACTGAGCCACCCAGGCGCCCCTCATCACATGAGTTTTGTTAGGTTGTATTTTTATTTTTATTTGTCTTGAGATATTTAGAAAAATCCCTTTTTGATTTCCTCTTTGAACCAATGGTTGTTCAAGAGTGTTGTGACTAGTTTCCTCATATTTGTGAATTTTCTTGCTGTTAATTCATTTCTAGTTTCATCACATCTCATACTGTGTGAAAGGATACTTGGGATGATTTTTACCTTCTTAAATGTACTAAGTCTTGTTTTGTGACCTAACCTGTGATCCTGTGATCTATCCTGGAGAATGTTCTGTGAGTATTTGAGAAGAATGTGTATTCTTCTGCTTTGGGTGGAAAGTTCTCTCTCTCTCTCTCTGTGTATAATCTGTTAGTTCCATTTGATATATAGCATAGTTCAAGGTAGCTGTTTCTTTATTGATATTCTGTTTGGATGTTCTGTCCATTAATGAAAGCAGGTTATCGAAGTCTCATACTATCGAAGTCTCATACTATTATGATATTATGATCATACTATTATGATATTGTCAATTTCTCCCTTCACATGTAAATACTTGCCTTATGTACTTAGATGTATTTATGTGGTGGGTGCACATATAAAATTGTTATATCTTCCTGTTCAATTGACTTTTTTAACTTTATATGGTGACCTTCATCTATTTATCATGAAGCAGAGTTCTGCCTCTTTTGGATTAATACGTTAATATTACCATTAATATATCATTCATATTATGCTGAAAAGGCTTTTTTGTGGTTTCTTTGCCTCAGTCTGTTTCACACATACTGCTTTGCGAAGCTGTGGGTCACCCAGTTTACTTACACTACCTCACTGCTTATGGGACAGAGTTGATTGAGGTTTTGTTGGTTTTTTTTCAAACTTGTTGATAATGTTATTCTTCTTTTTGTCTTCAAGTGCTAGTGCATTATTAAATTTTTTAAACATTGGGAAAAAATTGCTGGGCTATAGATTATGGATAAATTCAAATTTACTAGGAAATGCTGATAGAAGATATGAATTAACTATCTGACCATTCATGCACGTGCATTTATTTATTCTTTGCAATTGGCCAACACCTTTTATTTTTGCCTGTATGGTGTTAAACAGAATCTCCATGTGATTATATATTGTTTTTGTTAATTACCATTGGTGTTGAGCATTTTTCCTATATGGTCTTTCATCTTCTGATGAAAGTTTCAGTCATTTTCTCATATTTAATTTATTTGTACATTTATTGATTTCTTACATTTTTTTTTTACTGTTCTGCACACTAATCCTTTATCATCTTAGGTATTAAAATATTTTCTCCCAAATTCACTTTCTCCCAAATTTTCACTCAATTTTACATTTTGATGGACTGTTCTTAATTTTATTTTATTTTATTTTTAAAGATTTTATTTATTTGACAGAGAGAGACACAGTGAGAGAGGGAACACAAACAGGGGAGTGGGAGAGGGAAAAGCAGGCCTCCCGCAGAGCAGGGAGCCCAATGCAGTGCTCGATCCCAGGACCCTGGGATCATGACCTGAGCCAAAGGCAGACACCCAACGACTGAGCCACCCAGGCGCCCCTGGACTGTTCTTAATTTTAATAGCGTTGAATTTGTCCATCTCACTTTCTTCTCTTCCTTTTTTTCCCCCAAACTAAAGATCTCACATATTTATTTCTGAACCAACCTGCTAGTGCAGAAGCATAGAAACAAAGAGAAAAATGATTTCCCCAATAAAACATGCCCAACTATTCAGAGATTGTGGTGATGTTTTCACTGTGGCCTGGTAAGATGTTGGTTACCACAGTGGAGCATAAATATGTGGGCCATCTGATGTGTGATTCCTTATAGACCCAGCTTGGTTTTTCTCCAGTGTCTCTTCTTGGAGATGTACCTGATTTTATTACCAGTTTTCATCTGAATCCATTGGGGAATGGGACAATTCTGCTTTTCTTTCTTGGCCAAGAATCACTTGATTCTAAAAGTCTTGTGAGAAAACATGGTGAGTCAACCACACACTCCACAAAGGTAGAGAAAGGGCCTCCTTTATTTTATTATATAAGAAAGCTCTCCCTATTGTGAAGCTATAAAAAAACATTTGCCTGTAACTTTGAAAGTGTTCTATTTTTGTCTTTCAGAGGTAGCTCTACAATAATGTTTGTATATGGATATGATAGGCAGGTGATTCATTATTTTACTGTAGGTAACCACTTGTCATTTCTCTGTGTTAAAATGTCCATCATTTTTATATTACCTGTTCTGTCATAGGTTCATGTATTTTAAATTGATGCCCTTGTTCCAGAAATTCCTATTTTCCATTTGTCTACTTGTACATATCTCTACTGATACCATATTGTCCTGATTACTATAGATTTAAAAGCCTTGATGTATGCTAGGGAAAGTGCCTCCCTATCTTAGTCCATTTGGGCTTCTATCACAAATTACCATAGACTGGGTCACTTAAACAACAAACATTTGTTTCTTACAGTTCTGGAGGCTGGGAAGTCCAAGTTTAAGATGCTAGAAGATCTGGTGTCTGGTAAAGATCTGCCTCCTGGCTTGCAGATGGCTGTGATTTCATTGTATCCTCACATGATAGAGTGCAGAGGGAATAAACAAACTCTCTTGTGTCTCTTCATATAACCCCATTCATGAGGTTTCTATCCTTATGACCTAATTACTTCCCAAAGGCTCCACCTCCTAATACCATCACAACGCAGGGCAGGATTTCAACATGTGAATTTTGGAGGATACAAACATTCAGTCCCATGACACTCTCAAAGTGTTCTATAGAAAATCTGGCTATTCTTAGACATTTGTCTTCTGTTTTGGTATGTATGTATGTATGTATGTATGTATGTATGTATTTGACAGAGAGAGACAGTGAGAGAGGGAACACAAGCAGCAGGCAGAGAGGGAGAAGCAGGATTCTCGCCAAGCAGGGGCCCTGACATGGGACTCAATCCCAGGACCCTGGGATCATGACCTGAGCTGAAGGCAGACGCTTAACGACTGAGCCACCCAGGTGCCCCTGCTTTGGTTTTTAAAAGGAGTTTTAATTAAGCTCAAAAACAAAACATGGGCGCCTGGCTGGCTCAGTCGGTAAGGCATGTGACTCTTGATCTCGGGTTCGTAAGTTTGAGCCCCATGTTGGGTGTAAAGATCACTTAAGGATAAAATCTTTAAAAGAAAAAGCAAAAACAAAAGAATACAAAAACCTGATTGTGAACTTAATGGAATTCACTAAAACGCTAGATCTACATGGGATGATTACATCATTGTGATATTCAGTCTCCTTTCTAAGGACATACATCATTTTAACATTTATTTCATGATACTTTGATGTCATTCAATGTATAGTTTTCCATTATAACCATTTAATAGCCCTCATTAGACATATTTTAGGATTTTAAGAAAATTAGCTGTAATAGAAATTTGTTAAAACTATAGCCATGATATCTTCTAAAATTTACTTCCAGTGTCTTATTGCTAGCGATTCAAACTGCACTGAAATTTATTTTATTTTTTTAAAGATTTATTTATTTGAGAGAGAGAGAGAGAATGCAAGCAGAGGGAGAGGAAGAGGGAGAGGAAGAGGGAGAGAAAATCCTCAAGCTGACTCCCCACTGAGCACAGAGCCCTACCCAGGTTCTATCCCAGGACCCTGAGATCAGGACCTGAGGCAAAATAAAGTCAGACGCTCAACTGACTGAGCCACCCAGGCACCCCGAGATTTATTTTTATATTGAGTTTTACATTCTGGAAACTTACTAAAATATTACATATGTGGAAGATATATGAAACAATTGCACAGTCAACTGAAACATTATATAGGGAATCTGTATAATGTCAATCAGATCAAGACTTGGAAGAAGACTTCATACTACCCATCTCACTCAAGATGATACTTAAGGGAAGAATCACCCCATCTCTTTCCAGATGGAGTTAGCGTCATGAATTAAAAGGCAATTTCCTTGCTTTTCTTCATAGTTTTGTACTTGTGTATGCATCCCTATGTCAATATATTTTATTTTTTTGTGCTTTTATGCAAATGGCATCATAATGTATGTATTATTGTATGTCAGGTTTCATTTTTACACAGTTATGAATCTTCCATGGAATGGTAATTCTTTTTTTTCTTTTTTAGTTAATAGACTATTTTTCAGAGCAGTTTTAGGTTTACCAAAAAAATTAGCAGCTATTACAGAGTTCCCATATACCCCATCCCCCTGGCTCACAGTTTCCCTGAGTCCTAACATTTTGCATTAGTGTAGTGCATTTGTTACAATTGATGAACCAGTGTATTATATTTGATGATGATTAGAGTTGATAAACTAATACATTATTATTAACTAGGTTCATAGTTCACAAGAGGGCTCACTCTTTGTGTTTTATAGTTCTATAGGTTTTGACAAACGTATGATGTCATGTATCCACCATTGGAGTACCATACATAGTTTTGCAGCCCTAAAAATCCCTTATGTTTCATTTATTCATTTCTCTTCCCCTTCTTTGCTTTGTCCCACCAAATCCCTGGCCACCACTGATCTTTCTACTATCTCAGTAGTTTTTCCTTTTCCAGAATGTTATATGGTAGAATCATATAGGATCTAGCCATTTCATATTGGCTTCTTTTACTTACTAAAATGCATTTGAGGTCTCTCCATCTCTTTGTGTGGCTTGATAGCTCATTTCTTTTTATCACTGAATGGCATTTAGTTGTATACATGTACCACAGTTTGTTTATCCATTTATCTATTGAAAAGTGCATCTTGGGCGCCTGGGTGGCTCAGTTGGTTGGGCGACTGCCTTCGGCTCAGGTCATGTTCCTGGAGTCCCTGGATCGAGTCCCGCATCAGGCTCCCTGCTTTTCCCTCTGACCCTCCCCCCTCTCATGTGCTCTCTCTCATTCTCTCTCTCTCAAATAAATAAATAAAATCTTAAAAAAAATTTTTTTTAAAGTGCATCTTGGATGCTTCACGTTTTTGGCAGTTGTGAATAAAGCTGCTATAAACATTTGTGTGAATATAACTTTTCAACTCATTTGGGTAAATACCTAGGAGTGAGACTGCTGAGTTGTAGGGTAAGGCTATGTTTAGCTTTGTAAGAGCATGTCAGACTATCTTCCAAAGCAACTGTACTATTTTCTATTCATACTATTCATACAATGAACGAGAGTTCCTGTTGTTCCCCATTTTTGCCAGCATTTTTTGTTGTCAGTGTTTTGGATTTTACTCTCCTAGGTGTGTAGTGGCATCTCATTGTTGTTTTAATTTGCAATTCCCCACTGACATATGGTGTTGAGCATCTTGTCATGTGTTTATTAGCTATCTGAGTATCTTCTTGGGTGAGCTGTCTTTCCAGATTTTTTGCCTATCTTTAAATTAAGTTGTTTGTTTTCTTACTGAGTTTTAAGAATTTTTTGTATATTTTGGATACCAATCTTTTATCAGATGCGTACTTTGCAAATGTTTTGTCCCAGTCTTTGGATTGTCCTTTCATTCTCTTAACAAGGTCTTTTTTTTTTTTTTAAATTTATTTATTTGAGAGAGAGAGAATGAGAGACAGAGAGCATGAGAAGGAGGAAGGTCAGAGGGAGAAGCAGACTCCCTGCCGAGCAGGGAGCCTGATGCGGGACTCGATCCCAGGACTCCAGGATCATGACCTGAGCCGAAGGCAGTCGCTTAACCAACTGAGCCACCCAGGCGCCCCAACAAGGTCTTTTGAAAAGCAGAAAATTTTAATTTTGGTGAAGTTCAATTTATCAATTTTTTCATTCATGGACCATGGTTTTGGTGTTGTATCTGAAAACCTCAATGCCAAACCCAAGTCATCTGGATTTTCTCTTATGTTATCTTTCAGAAGTTAAAAATTTTTCATTTTACATTTAGCTTTATGAGTTCCATTTTTAGTTAATTTTTGTGAATATTGTAAAGTCTGTGTCTAATTAATTTCTTTGCACATGGTTGTCCAGGCATTCTGTCATCATTTGTTGAAAAGACAATTTGTTGGAGGGACTTTCTCCATTGAATTGCCATTGCTTCTTTGTCAAAAATCAGTTGACTGTGTATGTGTGCTTATTTTTGGGTTCTCTGTTCTGTTCCATTTATCTATTTCTCTCTTTTTTTTTGCAAAACCACCCTGTCTTGATCACTGTGGCTTTATAGTAAGTCCTGAAGTCAGGTTGTGCCAGACTCGTGACTTTGCTCTTTGTCAGTATTGTGTTGGGTATTCTGAGTCTTTTGCCTTTCTTTCTTTCTTTTTTAAAAGTAGGCTCCACACCCATCGTGGAGCCCAATGCAGAGCTTGAATTCACAACCCTGAGATCAAGACCTGAGCTGAGATCAAGAGTCGGACACCTGGGGCGCCTGGGTGGCTCAGTCGTTAAGCGTCTGCCTTTGGCTCAGGTCATGATCCCGGTGTCCTGGGATCGGGCTCCCTGCTCCGCGGGAAGCCTGCTTCTCTGTCTCCCACTCCCCCTGCTTGTGTTCTCTCTCTCACTGTGTCTCTCTCTGTCAAAAAAATAAATAAAATCTTTAAAAAAAAAAAAAAAGAGTCAGACACCTAACTGACTGAGCCACCCAGGCACCCCGGAGTCTTTTGCCTTTCTATATAAACTTTAGAATCAGTTGTTGTTATCCAAAATTACTTGCTAAGATTTTGTTTGGGATTATGTTGAATCTATAGTTCAAGTTGGGGAGAAATGACATCTTAACAATATTAAGTCTTCTGACCCTGAAAATGGAATGCTTTCCCATTTATTTAGATCTTCTTCAGTTTCTTTCAACAAGGTTTTGTAGTTTTCAGAGTCTACATTTTGCACTTTTTTCGTTAAATTTATTCCTATGTATTTTATAGGTGCTACGAAAAGTAGATGTTAGAAGGTGAAGGAGGGTCAGTAATGTATCCTCCAGACTGAGAAGGCACTTAAAGACCAAAGGATGAAGCAAACCACTCCATACTGTTACCACAGAGTTTTATTTAGGGTAATTTACTGACAGGGAGGAGTTGGGCGGACAAATGATCCTGGTGCTGTGCAGCCATTCTCTGCCAAGTCTGGACTTTAATCCCCAGCTTTTATAGAGCAAGGGACGTGGTGGTAAGGCCACAGGGTAGTTATCTAAAGTGGCACCCTCCATGCACCAGTTATCTCTACTGGTTATATCTAAAGTGGGGCCTTCTGTGAGCCACTTTAGGGAAGATCAGAACAAGTCTTCCCACATTCTGGTCAGGGCACACATTAACCTCTGAGGTGCCTGGAACTCATAGGTTAAGGGAGGTCACTGCACGGGGATGAACAAGAGGGCAGGCCAAAGATTGAGTCCATGTTGTTAGCACTCTTACAATAGACTTGTTTTCTTAATTTCATTTTCAATATATTTTATGGCAAGTGTATAAGAATACAATTGATTTTTGTATATTAATTTTGTACCTCCAATCTTGCTGAACTCATTTATTCGTTCTAATAGTTTTTTAGAAGATTCCTGAGGATATTCTATGTCATCTGTGAATAGAGTTTTACTCCTTCCTTTCCAATCTGGATGCCTTTAATTTTTTTTTTTCTGGCCTAACTGACATGGCTAGAATACCATGTTGAATAAAAGTAGCAAGAGTAGACATTCTTGGGGGCGCTTGGGTGGCTCAGTCATTAAGCGTCTGCCTTCGGCTTAGGTCATGGTCCCAGGGTCCTGGGATCGAGCCCCGCATCAGGCTCCCTGCTCAGCGGGAAGCCTGCTTCTCCTTCTGCCTCTTCCTGTTCCTCCCTCTGCTTGTGCTCGCTCTCTCTGTGTCAAATAAGTAAATAAAAATCTTTAAAAAAAAACCATAGGAAATATTCATGACCTTGGATTTGGCAAATAATTCTTATATATGACATTGTAGGGGCCCAGGACAAGCCACCCCAAATTGATTATTTTCAATTATTTACTTAAGAAATGATCAGTGCAGGAAGAACACTCTGACCCTCCTTCATCTTCAGAAAGCAGGAAATAAATCTCCCAAGCGAAAAGTATTCTCCCTTCGGCAGGAGGTAGAGAGACATCCTTATTGTCAGAGACAGGGGATTTAGGGCCTATAATATAAACAAATATAGTTACCTTTATTAATTTACTACCCCAGGCCAAATTCTGCTTAGAATTCCTTATTAATTGAAGTTCCCCAAAATAAGTTTTCATTATACTGTTAATTCCTCAAAGATTCATGTTTCTTTGTCTGAAACATATAAAAGCTTCATGCCTTTGTCTTTTCTTTGGGTCTCAATTTTATTGTTGGGTCTCCATGTGCATAGTAATTAAACTTCATTTTTTCTCCTGTTAATTTGTCTCATGTCAATTTAATTCTTAGATGACCTAGAAGAATCTTAAAGGCTAGAGAAAAAATTTTTCCTCCCCAACAACACCTAAAGCAAAAACAGGGAGGGAGGGAAGGAAGGAACAAAGAAGAAACAAAGGAAGAAGAAAAAAGAAAGAAAAAGATATTTTGGACTTTATCAAAATTAATACCTTTTGCTCCAAAGGACACTATCAAGAAAATGAACACATCCAGGGCACCTGGATGGCTCTTGATTTTGGCTCAGGTCATGATCTCAGGGTCCTGAGATTGAGCCCTGCACTGGGCTCAGTGTGGAGTCTGCTTGAGAATCTCTCCCTCTCTCTTTGCCCTTTCCCCTGCTCATGCTCTATAAATGATAGATAGATAGCTTAGATAGATAGATAGATAGATAAGTAAATAAATATCTTTTAAAAATTATTTCTTTATTTGGGAGAGAGAGAAAGAGAGATCACAGAAGGAGAGGGAGAAGCAGACATGCCACTGATCAGGGAGCCCGATGTGGGGCTCAATCCCAGGATCTGAGATCATGACCTGGGCTGAAGGCAGACACTTAACTGACTGAGCCACCCAGGTGCCCCTAAAATCTTTTAAAAAAGAAAGAAAATGAACACACGCATTGGATTCTTTGTGTACTATTGGTGGGAATGTAAAATTGTACCACTAATATGGAAAACAATATGGTGGTTCCTCAGAAATTACAGAGTTACTATATGATCCAGCAATTCCTCCCCTGTATATATACTCCAAAGAATTCAAAACATGAACTCAGAAATTTATACTTTTTTTTTAGTAAAAGGCAAAAGGTTTATTTGATCTAAAGAGAAGTAGGAGCATTATGCACATTTGTTCATAGGGTCATTATCAGCAATAGCCAAAATGGAAACAACCCAAGTGTCCATGAGGGGATGAATGGACCAACAAAATGTAGTTTATACGTACAATGAGATATTATTCAGCTTTAACAAGAAAAGAAATCCCGACACAGGCTACAACATGCATGAACCTTGAGGACAATATGCTAAGTGAAATAAGCCAGTCCAAAAAGTAAAATACTACATGAGTCCACTTATATTAGGTTCCTATAGTAGTCAAATTCGTAGAAAAGGAAAATAGAATTGTGGTTGCCTGTGGCTGGACAGAGGTGTGAATGGAGAGTTGTTGTTTAATGGGTATAGAGTTTCAGTTTTGCATGATGAAAAAATAGTTCTGAAGTTTCAGAATGGTTTCCCAATGGTTTCCCAATGTCAGTGTACTACATCTACTTACTTACATACACTTAAAATAATTAAGATGTTAAATTTATGATACGTGTATATTGCCATAGTTAAAAGTAGAAAAAAATTTTTTTAAGATTTTATTTATTTATTTGACAGAGAGAGAGATAGCGAGAGCAGGAACACAAGCAGGGGGAGTGGGAGAGGGAGAAGCAGGCTTCCCGCTGAGCAGGGAGCCCGATGTGGGACTCGATCCCAGGACCCTGGGATCATGACCTGAGCAGAAGGCAGACGCTTAACGACTGAGCCACCCAGGCTTAGCAGGAAGCCTGCTTCTCCTTCTCCCACTCCCCCTGCTTGTGTTCCTGCTTTCACTCTCTCTCTCTGTGTCAAATAAATAAATAAAATCTTAAAAAAAAAAAAAAGTCTGACATTTCCTCAAAGATTAAATGTAGAATGAGCCATCAATTCCACTCCCAGGCATATGCCCAAGTGAAATAAAAAACACATGTCCAAACAAAAACTTGTACATGAATGCTTACATCAATAGCTTTCATAAGAGTCAAAAGGTAGTAACAAACCAAACGTCCATTAATGGGTGAAATGGATGAGGAAAACACGCTATATATCCTGTGCAAATTAATAAAAGGAAACCTCGTTTACGATGGTGTCAGGAGGCCAGCAGGGGGAGCTCCCACGCCCAGGACTCGTGATCAATTGCAAACTCCACAGGAATAGGTGCACCTTGTAAGTTCATACTACTTTAGCTACTTTACTACCCCAGCAGCAGGAAGAAAGTTTTTTCTCCTCCCTTGGCAATTGCCAATGAGAGACTGTCACAACTCCACCAGTGAAAAGCCCTTATCTTTGAACTCCCAGTTTATCCAATAGACTTTTTGTTTGCAAAAGCCCTCCCACTCTCATCTTTCTTTCATAAAAGAGCTTTCCTATTTCTCCTACCTTGCCTTTAGTTTTGCTCTACCTTGCTTGTTCCAAATTGCGATTCTCTGCTATTCGCGAATAATCCCATTGTTGCTGGTAAAATAACTGCTGGTTTTATTTTTAAGGTTAAGGTTAATAATCCACACAATGAGGTTGGGTGCCTGGACATTGGGGAGGGTATGTGCTGTGGTGAGCGCTTTGAATTGTGTAAGGCTGATGAATCACAGACCGGTACCCCTGAAACAAATAATACATTATATGTTAATAAAAGGAAAAAACATAATCCACACAATGAGCTATTATTCAGCTGCAAAAACAAATGAAGTATCGATACATGCTACAACATGGATATACTTTGAAAAAATTATGCTAATGTAAACGAAGTGAACAGAGTAAATGAAGTTAACCACAAAGACTACTACTTATTATATAATTTCATTCACAGGAAAGTCAATGAATATTTAGATCTATAGAGATAGAGGGGCGCTTGGGTGGCACAGTGGGTTGAGCATCTGACTCTTGGTTTCAGCTCAGGTCTGATCTCCTGGTTGTGAGATTGAGCCCCATGTGGGGCTCACCCTTAGCGCGGAGCCTACTTGAGATTCTCTCTCCCTCTGCCCCTCCTGCTGGTGCTCTCTCTCTTTCAAATAAATAAATAAATCTTTAAAAATAAATAAAATCTATAGAGATAGAAAGTAGATTAGTGATTGCCCTGGGCTGGGTGCAGGAGGAGGAAAATGGTAAGAGCTTTTTGAGATGATGAAAATGTTCTAAAATTGTGATTATTGCACCTGTTTTTAAATATACTGTACTGAAAACCATTGCACTGTATACTTTAAAGGGGTCCATTGTATATTATTATGTTATATCTCAATAAACTGTTCAAATTGATGGGTAAATGCGTTAAGTTTTACAGTGCAAGAGTTTTGCCATCCAATCTGTTAAGCGTATTAATAGTTGCCAGATGCATCCCAAATTTACAAGATGATTTGTTTTTCTTATATCAGTGAAAATAAGAATTGATGCCTTAGGGATATTACAGCCTTTCACACGTCAAAGTCCTCTAGGCCACACACTCAAAAATTGATGTAAATTTCCATCCAGTGTAAAACGTACACCTGAGAACTTACTGAACCTAGCTCACAGCTTGCGATTGTTCCCAGAAGAGTCCCTGCGCTTAAGATAGGGCTGTGGGTCAGTCCTTAAGGGTCGGCCTTAGGCTCAGGTCATGATCCCAGGGTCCTGGGATCAAGCCCCACATTGGGCTCCCTGCTCCTTGGGGAGCCTGCTTCTCCCTCTCCCTCTGCCCCTGCTTGTGTTCCCTCTCAATGTGTCTCTCTCTGTCAAAAAAAAAAAAAAAAGGTTGGGGGGGGCTGTAGGATTCTAACTTCCCATCAGAGTCAAGGGGTGAAGAGGTTAAGGGGTTCTTTAAATTACCAAATATATGGGGGTGCCAAGGGAAGGGTGGAAGACTGCAATCAATGGTCAAAAATCACAATGGAGGGGCGCCTGGGTGGCTCAGTCAGTTAAGGGTCTGACCGGCTTAGGTCATGATCTCTCAGGGTCCTGGGATCGAGCCTCCCATTGGGGTCCCCACTCAACGGGGGCGGGAGGGCGGGGAGTCTGCTTCTCCCTCTAGCTCTCTCTGCCCCTCCCCCTGCTCGTGTTCTCTTTCTCAAATAAATAAAATATTTTTTAAAAATCAAAATGGAGGCGGACTATTATATATGGTGAGGTGACCTTTAAGTGTCTGTGTTTGTCAACGAGGGTCACAGTTCCATGAGTGCGCTCATGCCAAGCCCCCGACCTCTAGAGGACAACAGATCCTCCTGTTCCAGTTTGGCCTGGCATGGTCGTCCCTCTTCCTCCACCAGGAGTCAGTCCATCTAGAAACTGAGTCGACTTTTTTTTTTTTTTTTTAAGATTTTATTTGTTTATTTGTCAGAGAGAGAGAGAGAGAGAGAGAGAGAGAGGACAATCAGGGGTAGCGGCAGGCAGAGGGAGAAGCAGGGTCCCTGCTGAGCAAGGAGCCCCATGCGGGACCTGGGACCCGGGACCCGGGATCATGACCTGAGCCAAAGGCAAATGCTTAACCGGCTGAGCCACCCAGACCTCCCCAAAAACTGAGTCTGGAATTCCCTCGGCACACCTGCGTCCCATTTGGGTGCAGTTAAATGCAAATATCCTTCCAGCGGCCAAGTACAGGTGCAAGCGTGGAAGCAGGCTCTGCTTACCACGTGACCCCCAGCTGCAGTTACTCTGTCCAATCAGGGGCGCAGCAGGGGCAGGTGGGCGTGGCGACGCTCCGCAGCCGCGTGGACGCTTGCGGTCTTGCTCGCGGTCAAGTCTCCCCTGCGCTTAAGGGTCCCAGGTGGCCCTGCTGCCGCGTCAGTGGCGCGGTGACCTGCACCGGCTGCGGGAGCCGTAGGGACGACGCCGGCGGACCGAGAAGCCGGGAAATGGTGAGCGCGCGGGGCCGGGTGTGCCAGGACGGGGCGGAGGGGCCGGCAACGGGCCGCGGCGAGACCCGACCTCCCGCGGGAGCCCCGGAGTCTGCGGAGCCGAGTCCCCGGTGGCGCCGCTCGGACCTCAGTCCCCTCCGGCGCGCGGCGTGCGGGCTGGGCGGGCAGCCGGGACCCCGGAGTCCTGTCCGGTCCCTGCGCGCGGCCGCGTCTCCCCCGATCGTGCGGTGACCACGGGGCAGTCGTGACTCGGTGCCCGGGGTTCGTGCGCGGGAGGTGCTGTGCTTTGTAGGGTCCCCAGTCCTTTCTTTCTCCCGAGGGGCCCCGTTTTCTCTTGAGTGTTCCACATGTTTGGGAAGCAGAGGGTCAAATCCAGGATCTTTTCCCCAGCCTAGCTCTTCCTAGGGGTAGCAATAAATCCCTAAATTTCCAGATCCCTCCCCGCCTCCCCAAACGCCAACTTCGGATTCACAGCATCATCAACTGTTCGTCTCTGTGGTGCGTTTCAAACTGAGGCAGTGGTGTTTTGTTTTGTTTAAGATTTTATTTATTTATTTGACAGAGAAATCACAAGTAGGCAGACAGGCAGGCAGAGGGAGAGGGAGAAGCAGGCTCCCTGCTCCATCCCAGGACCCTGGGATCATGACCTGAGCCGAAGGCAGACGCTTAACCGACTGAGCCACCCAGGCGCCCCTGAGGCAGTGTTTTGTTTCCCACAGTCAATGGCCAGCTGTTTTTAAAAGGCTTATTTTTTTGTTTGTGGATATTTTACATGAGAAGCAGAGAATTAACCACCTGGAACTATGTTGTATGAAATCCGGTGCCCCTCCCCCCAGGATCTTTCCTGAGCACAGGCATCCTATGGGAAGTCCTTTGGGTGGAGGTGCATCTTTGGAAACTTTTCTGGGTGAGCTCTCCTGTCAGCACTGCCCCTCCCTAGGTTTGTCACCATGAAAAGATTTTTTCACTTGAGTTTCAGTCTCAATAAATAAAAAATATATTAAATCAATAAATCTCGAAACAGTGTAAAATATTTCCAAAAACGCAAGAAAGAACTAAATTTCAGAACTAAAAAGTGAAATAAAATGGATTCCATATTACTACATTCTGTTTGTTAAAAAGGTTGTTTCCCTTTTTTGTATTCCCCTGGGAGCGTTTAGTAATCTGAGGTTCTTCTGGTTTGGGTGATTTTAAGTGGAATATTGGGGCTTAGACTCGCAACACCTAGAAGTGTTCAAACAGGATTGTTTTCCAAGCAATTTCTTGCCATGGAAATAATTGACATCTTTATTTTCTGAAAGGAATAGAGATTTGTGAGTTTTTTGGTTGAACTAGAAAAAGTGCCTTACGATTTTCCTTCTTATACACTCAAACACTGGGTTTGAGTGATTTTACTGAATTCTTCGAACACTGGGTTTATCACTTAAAATATCGGTGGTGATCCAAAGCAACTTGGTTGGGGACAGAGGCCTGAGGTCAGTGTCTCTAAGCTAAGCACCCCCTCTGCATGAGACTAAAAGGGAAGTACCACTTGGTTGTTCCTGGGAAGCCTCTCCCTGCAGATGTCCTATCTGCTCACACCGATTTGAAGAGCCCTGTCTAGTGAGAGAAGCTACAAACCCCTGGAAAGCTGGGGATGCGTGTGCAATGAATGGGTGGGGTGATGAGGCAGTGACAGCTTTTTGTGGTTGTAACTGGGGTACCCTTGGGCCGGCTGGTAGACATAGGTTGGAGTTTTGCATCCACAGATAGTGTAGGTGCACTCAGAGTCTAAATTGTGTACATTGAGAAAGTCTGTGAAGATCAGGAGTTGTGTCTTCTGACAAACCATCTATGACTATGGGAGTTCTTTGGGTCAGAATTTTTTTTTTTTCCATTTATCTATTATTTAAAAATTTTATTGTTATGTTAATCCCCATACATTACATCATTAGTTTTAGATGTAGTGTTCCATGATTCATTGTTTGTGCATAACACCCACTGCTCCATGCAGAACGTGCCCTCTTTAATACCCATCACCAGGTAACCCCTCCTCCCACCCCCCTCCCCTCTAGAACCCTCAGTTTGTTTTTCAGAGTCCATCGTCTCTCATGGTTCGTCTCCCCCTCTGATTCCCCCCCTTCATTCTTCCCCTCCTGCTATCTTCTTCTTTTTTCTTAACATATATTGCATTATTTGTTTCAGAGGTACAGATCTGAGATTCAACAGTCTTGCACAATTCACAGCGCTTACCAGAGCACATACCCTCCCCAGTGTCTATCACCAGCCACCCCATCCCTCCCACCCCACCCCCCACTCCAGCAACCCTCAGTTGGTTTCCTGAGATTAAGAATTCCTCATATCAGTGAGGTCATATGATACATGTCTTTCTCTGTTTGACTTATTTCGCTCAGCACAATATTTGGGTCAGAATCTTACATTGAATCTTGCTGACAGTGTCCTCACTTCGGAGAATGGAAACCCCAGGGAGGGAACATTTCCATTATGCTTTTAGGGGCGGGTTCATGCTCTTGGCTGCTCAGGCGTCCCTACCCTCACTCACTGGGGACTACCCCACTCCAGGGCTTCTATCTCCACCCAGAGAATCTGGAGCCAAAGCTTGGGAAGGTGTTTAACTTGCAGAATGTGGCTTTTCGGGGTGCCTGGGTGGCTCAGGTCATGATCCCAGGATCCTGGGATTGAGCCCCATATCGGGATTCCTGCTTGGCGGGAAGCCTGCTTCTCCCTCTCCCACTCCCCACTCCCCCTGCTTGTGTTCCCTCTCTCGCTGTGTCTATCTCTGTCAAATAAATAAAATCTTAAAAAAAAAAAAATGTGGCTTTTCCTTTTCAATTATAGGGAAGCAGGCTGCTTATCTCGGCTGATTCAAATTTTTGCATTTCTTTCCTTTGGATTCCTTTATCTGGTGAACATTGTGGCCCTAACATAACTCTGATTTTCCCTTAGCATTATATAATTTTATTTCCTGTGTGAGTATGTAAGAGTTTTGATTTCTTGGGGTTTGAAAATGTGAGTTGATTGAGAAATACGGTGTGAGTTAGGCAAGAACATTCTGGAGCCAGAGTATTTGTACCTTTTAGGAGAGAGAACTTCAAGAGGTGAAATGGGTGAATTTAAGTTCTCAGATGAATTTTCATTAAAAATTTTTTTTAATTATAGAAGTATTTATTTATTTTTTAAGTTTTTATTTTAATCCCAGTTGACATAGTGTTGTTAGTTTCAGGTGTGCAATATAGTGAGTCACATTTCCATGTATCACCTGGTGCTCATCACATTTTCGATTTTTAAATCAGTTTTTCTATGTGCATGTCCCTGAGAATTTCGACGTTTAAAAGGTTAAACTATTCTTTTTTTTTTTTTTAAAGATTTTATTTATTTATTTGAGAGAGAGAATGAGATAGAGAGATCATGAGGGTCAGAGGGAGAAGCAGACCCCCCTGCCGAGCAGGGAGCCTGATGTGGGACTCAATCCCGGGACTCCAGGATCATGACCTGAGCCGAAGGCAGTCGCTCAACCAACTGAGCCACCCAGGCGCCCCAAGGCTAAACTATTCTTAAGGCAAATGAATTCCTATTTTAATTGATGTAAGGAAAACTCAAAGCTTATGTAAATCTTTGAAAAATCCTACTACACATATGGGATTAGGCTGAAGCCCCTACTGCATTATAATATGCTGCTTATTCACTAAAATACATAGCTGATATATGTTTGATATGTAAGTACAAACTATGCTGATTCTCGTTATTTTAATTAGGAAGAGCTTTGAAACTTATGGCTTTTATAACCATTAATGTTTAAAGGATTAAATCTTAGAATGGTTTCCTATGAAGTTAAATGAATTTTATTTTATTTCGTTTTAGAGAGAGAGCTTGAGTGGTGGGGGGCGGGTAGGAAGGGGGGAGGGGCAGAGAGCGGGAGAGAGCATCTTAAGCAGGCTCCACGCCCAACACAGAGCACAACACAGGGCTTGACCTCAGGACCCTGAGATCATGACCTGAGCCAAAACCAAGAGTTGGATGCTTAACTAACTAAGCCACCCAGGTGCCCCGAAGTTAAATGAATTTTAAAAAGCAAAAGTAAAAGAACTAAAAATGCAGCCTATTAAATAGTAAAATATGTAATAAATCACTCTTTATTTTATTTTATTTTTTTAAAGATTTTATTTATTTATTTGAGAGCGAGAGAATGAGAGCGAGTACATGAGAGGGGGGAGGGTCAGAGGGAGAAGCAGACTCCCCGCTGAGCAGGGAGCCTGATGCGGGACTCGATCCAGGGACTCCAGGATCATGACCTGAGCCGAAGGCAGTCGCTTAACCAACTGAGCCACCCAGGTGCCCCATAAATCACTCTTTATTTTAAATAATACATGTGAATATTCAAAAAAAAACCCTGTAAGATAAGAAAGTTAAACTTAAGACTCCTTGGGGCGCCTGGGTGGCTCAGTCAGTTAAGCGACTGCCTTCGGCTCAGGTCATGATCCTGGAGTCCCGGGATCGAGTACCGCATCGGGCTCCCTGCTCGGCAGGGAGCCTGCTTCTCCCTCTGACCCTCCCCCATCTCATGAGCTCTCTCTCTCTCATTCTGTCTCAAATAAATAAATAAAATCTTTAAAACAAAACAAAACAAAAAAAACCTTAAGACTCCTTGCTGGCATATCCTTGTCCCCTCTCATGCTTTTGCCCCTGCACCCCTAATCTCACCCACCCCAAGCTGATCATTCCTTGAGCCTTCTGTTACTGTTTCTTTTTTTTTAATTGAAGTGTAGTTGACATACCATATTATTAGTTTCAGGTGTACATCATAGTGATTTGATATCTGTATACATTATGAAATGGTCACCACAATAAGTCTAGTTATTGTCTGTCACCATACAAAGTTATTACAGTATTACTGACTATATTCCCTATGCTGCACATTACATCCCTGACTTATTTTATAACTGGAAGTCTGTACCTCTTAATCCCCTTCACCTATTTCACCCATCCCTCCTGCTGTCAAATCCCTGGTAACCAAAGGTCTTTATCTCATAGCTTGTATTTTCCAAAATGTCATATATTTGGAATCCTACAGTATGTATGTAGCCTTGTCAAATTGACTTCTTTCACTTAGCAATATGGTTTAAAGGTCCTTCTTGTCTTTTCATGGCTTGATACCTCATTTCTTTTTATCACTGAATGATATCTCATTATATGGATATTTTCTCCACTATTTATCCATTTGCTTATTTTTTTAAAGATTTATTTTTAGGGGGGAGGGGCAGAGGGAGATGGAGATAAAGAATCCCAAGCAGACTCCCTGCTGAGGGAGGAGTCCGATGCAGGGCTCGATCTTACCACCCTGAGATCATGACATGAACCGAAATCAAGAGTTGGACACTTAATTGAGCCACCCAAGTGCCCTGAAGGAGAGAGAGTCTTAAGCAGACTCTGAGCGGGGCTCGATCTCACGACTTGGGGATCCTGACCTGAGCTGAAGCCAACAGTCCAATGCTTAACTGACTGTACCACCCAGGCACCCCACACAACAGGAGTTTTTAATTTCAGTGAAGTTAAACTTACCATTTTTCTCTTTTATGGATCTTGCGTTTGGTGTCGTAAATAAAAATTCATCACCAAACCCAAGGTCATTTAGATTTTCTCCTATGTTATCGTTTTGGCATTTTGTAGGTTTCTATTTCACATTTAGATCTATTATCCATTTTGAATTAATTTTTGTGAAACATGTCAGGCCTATGTCTAGATTTTTCCTTTTGTATGTAGATGTCCAGTGTTCCAGTACTATTTGCTGAAAAGATCATGTTTTCTCCATTGAATTGCCATTGTTCCTGTGTCAAAGATCAGTTGACTGTTTGTGTGGATCTATAGGAAAGCAATTGACATTTATTTTTTTTTTTTAAGATTTTACTTATTTATTTGACAGAGACACAGCAAGAGAGGGAACACAAGCAGGGGGAGTGGGAGAGGGAGAAGCAGGCTTCCCACCAAGCAGGGAGCCTGATGCAGGGCTTGATCCCAGGACTCTGAGACCATAATCTGAGCCAAAGGCAGACGCTTAACAACTGAGATACCCAGGCACCCGACATTTGTTTACTAACCTTTTATTCTTCAAACTTGCTGTGTATATTCTTTTTTTTTTTTTTAAGATTTTATTTATTTATTTGACAGAGAGAGAGAGCACAAGCAGGGGGAGTGGCAAGCAGAGGGAGAGGGAGAAACAGGCTCCCCACTGAGCAGGGAGCCCAATGTGGGGCTCGATCCCAGGACCCTGGGATCACGACCTGAGCTGAAGGCAGTTGCCCAACCAACTGAGCCACCCAAGTGTCCCTGCTATGTGTAATCTTTTTTTTTTTTTTTTAATGTTCAGTTAGCCAGCATATGCTATGTATATTCTTATTTGTTCCAGGAATTGTTTTTGTTATTGTGGATTGAGATTTTCTGCATACATGGTATATGCAACAAAAACAGTTTTATATCCTTCCTTCCCAATCTGTATACCTTTTCTTGTCTTACTGCATTAGCTAAGATTTCCAGTACAGTGTTGAATAGAAGTGGTGAAAGGATATTTTTGTTTTGTTTTGTTCCTGATCTTCTTGGGGGGTGGGCATCAGGTTTCTTGCCATTAAATATGATGTTAGGTGTAGGTTTGTTATAGATATTCTTTTTCAAGAAGAGAAAGTTTCCCTGTATTCCTAGTTTGTTGTCATAAATGGCTGTTGGATTTTCTTTTTTTTTCTTTTTAAGATTTTATTTATTTGAGAGAGAGAGTGAGAGAGAGCACAAGCAGGGGAGCTGCAGGCTGAGGGATAGGGAAAAGCAGGCTCCCTGCTGAGCAGGGAACATGATGTGGGGCTCCATCCCAGGACCCTGGGATCATGACCTGAGCTTGAAGGCAGATGCTTAAGTGACTGAGTCACCCAGGTATCCCTCATTTTCTTGATTATTCTTTATTGTCCACAATTTCATCTTTAATTTTTGTTATTTCTCTTCTTATGCTTCCTTTGGGTTTAATTTGTTTTTCTAGTTTCCTAAAGTAGGTGCTTAGATTTTTTTTGCTTATAGCTCTTCTTTTTTAGTGTCTGCATTCAATGCTAAACATCTCCCTGTAGATACTGTTTTGTTGATCCCTCAAATTTTGATGTTTTATTTTCATTTTCTTTCTTTCTTTTTTTTTTTTTTTTAAAGATTTTGTTTATTTGACAGACACAGCGAGAGAAGGAACACAAGCAGGGGGAGGGAGAGAGGGAGAAGCAGGCTTCCTGCTGAGCAGGGAGCCCAATGCGGGGCTCGATCCCAGGACCCTGGGACCATGACCTGAGCCAAAGGCAGACGCCCAATGACTGAGCCACCCAGGCGCCCCTTATTTTCATTTTCTTTTAGTTTAATATAATTTTTGTTTTGAGACTTCTTTTATCCATATGTAATTTAGTAGTATATTGTTTATTCTCCAAGTATGGGGGGCTGGTTTCCAACTATCTGTTATTTGTTTCTAGATTAATTGTGGTCTGAGGGCATACTTTATCTGATTTCTAGTCTTTCAAATTTTTTAAGGTGTGTTTTATGTCCCAGAATGGGATCTATCTTGGTGACTGTTCCAAGTGAGCTTAGAATGTTTATTTTGCTGTTGTTGGATGAAGTTAAATAAATTTTAGTTAAATCCAGTTGACTGAAGCTGTTGTTCAGTTCAGCCCTGCCTGTCCTGATTTTCTGCCTGCTGGAACTTCTACTTACTGATAGAAGGCTGTTCGATTCTCCAGTGGCTTCATTTACTTCTCTTTGCAGTTCTGTCAATTTTTGCCTAATATATTTTGCCACTCTGTTTATACACATATGCACAAAGGATTACTGTGTCTTTTTTGAGACTTGACCCCTTTATCATTATGTAATGCCCATTTTTGTCCCTGTGAGTTTTCTTTCCTCTGAAGTCTCCTTTGTCTGAAACTTACCTACGTCTGCTTTCTTTTGATTAATGTTAATGTGGTATGTTTATCTTCATTCTGTTTCTTTTAATCTCTCTTTTTTGTTAAAGTGATTTCTTACAACAAATAATTAGGTGTTATCTTTTTATCTGCTAGGACAGCATCTGTTTTTTCAATTCTTATATTTAGACCATTGATGTTTAAAATGATTATTGATATAGTTGGATTAATATTTACCATAATTACTACCATTTTCTATTTGTTGAGTTTGTTTTTTGTTTCTCTTTTGTCTTACATCTTTTCTCTGCCTTCTGGCTTCTTACAAATTTTATTTTTTAATGTTATTTAATTTATTTATCTTCAAGATTTTATTAGAGAGAGAGCACACATAATTGGGGAGGAGAGGGTGAACCAGGCTCCCCGTTGAGCAGGAAGTCCAATGCGGGGCTGGATCCCAGGACCCTGGGATCATGACCTGAACTGAAGGCAGACGCTTAACCGACTGAGCCACCCAGGCACCCCTCTGCCTTCTGGCTTTAATTGATCATTTTCTGTGATTCCATTTTTTTCTCCTCTTTTCACATATCAATTACACTTAAAACTTTTTAAATGGATACTGTTGAATTTGTGATATATAGTTATAATTAATCTCTGCAGTCTTCCAAGTAGTACTATATAGTACTGCACTGGTTATATAAGTTGTTCATGACAGAGTTCCCAACTCCTTCCTCCCTGTGCCTTTTACTATTGCTTTCATTCATTGCATTTATCCATACGGTATAATTACGGAATACTTTGTTGCTATTGTTATTTTCAACATATTGTTATTTGCGAGATCAATTTGTTTTTCCCTTCATTTATTCATTCTCTAATGCTCTACTTTCCCGATCATTTTCCTTCTTTGTGATGAATTTCTTTTATGAACCCTAATTGCAAGGCAGGTGTACTGGTGACACATTCTCTCAATTTTTATCTCAGAAGTTTCCCTCACTTTTGAGGGATAATTTTGTTTGACATAGAACTCTAGGTGGGTGCCTTTTATTTCACACTTAAAGATTCCCCCTCACTCTCTTCTTGCTTGCATGTTTCCTTCATTGTGCAGAAGCTTTTTTATTTTGATGAAGTCCCAATAGTTTATTTTTGTTTTCGTTTCCCTTGCCTCGGGAGACATATCTAGAAAGAAATTGCTACAGCTGATGTCAAAGAGGTTACTGCCTGTGTTCTCTAGGATTTTTATGGTTTCAGGTCTCACATTTAGGTCTTTAATCCATCTTGATTTATTTTTGTATATGGTGTAAGCAAGTGGTCCAGTTTCATTCTTTTGCATGTTGCTCTCTAATTGTGCCAACACCATTTGTTGAAGAGACTGTCATTTTCCCATTAGATAATCTTTCTTGTTTTGTCAAAGATTAATTGACCCTATAGTTGTGGGTCCATTTCTGGGTTTTCTGTTCTGTTTTGCTGATCTATGTATGTGTCTATTTTTGTGCCAGTACCATACTGTTTTGATCACTACAACTTTGTAATTTAACTTGAAGTCTGGAACTGTGATGCCTCTACCTTTGCTTTTTTCAAGGTTGCTTTGGCTATTCAGGGTCTTTTGTGGTTCCATACAAATTTTAGGATTGTTTGTTCTAGTTCTGTGAAAAATGCTGGTGATATTTTGATAGGATTGCATTGAATGTGTACATTGCTTTGGGTAGTATAGACATTTTAACAGTATTTATTATCCCAATCCATGAGCATGGAATGTCTTTCCATTTTTGTGTCCTCTTCAACTTCTTTCATCATTGTTTTATAGTTTTCAGAGTACAGATCTTTCACCTCTTTGGTTGGGTTTATTCCTAGGTATCTTACTGTTTTTGGTGCAACTAAATGGGATTGATTCCTTGACTTCTCTTTCTGCTGCTTCATTATTGGTGTATAGAAGTTCAACAGATTTCTGTATGTTGATTTTATATTTTGCAACTTTACTGAATGTATCAGTTCTAGCAGGGGTTTTTTTGGTGGAATCTTTCAGGTTTTCTATATAGCCTATCATGTCATCTGCAAATAGTGGAAGTTTTACTTCTTCCTTGCCAATTTGGATGCCTTGTATTTCTTTTTCTTGTCTGATTGCTGAGGCTAGGACTTCCAGTGGTAGAGTGGACATCACGGTCTTGTTCCTGATTGTAGAGGAAAAGTTCTCAGTTGTTCCCCATTGAGGACGATATTAGCTGTGGGGTTTTTTTTTTGTATATGGCCTTTATTGTTGAGGAATGTTCCCTCTAAACCTATTTTGTTCAGGATTTTATCATGAATGGATGTTATACTTTGTCAAATGCTTTTTATGCACCTATTAAAATGACCATATGGTTCTTTTATTAACGTGGTGTATCACACTGACTGATTTGTAAATATTTAACCAAACACTTGAATAAATCCCACTTGATCATGGTAAATGATTCTTATTCTTTTTTATTTATTTAAATTCAAGTTAGTTAACATATACTATAGTATTAATTTCAGGTGTAGAATTTAGTGATTCATCACTTGCATATAACACCCAGTGCTCATTACAGCAAGTGCCATCCTTAATGCCCATCACCCAGTTACCCCATCCCCCCACCCACCTCCCCACATCCCCTCCAGCAACCCTCAGTTTGTTCCCTATAGTTAAGAGTCTCTTATGGTTTGCCTCCCTCTCTGTTTTTATCTTATTTTATTTTTCCTTCCCTTCTCCTGTGTTCATTCCTTTGATTTCGCTCATATGTGGAATATAAGAAACATATGGTATTTGTCTTTCTCCAACTTATTTCACTTAGCAAATACACTCTAGTTCCATCCATGTCATTGCAAATGGCAAGATTTCATTCTTTTTGATGGCTGAGTAATATTCCATTACACACACACACTCTCCTTCTTTATCCGTTCATCAGTTGATGGACATCTGGGCTCTTTCCATATTTTGGCTATTGTGGACTTTCCTGCTATAAACATTAGGGTGTATGTATCCCGTCAGATCACTATGTTTGTATCCTTTGGATAAATACTTAGTAGTGCAATTTCTGGGTCGTAGAGTAGCTCTATTTTTAGCTTTTTGAGGAATCTCCATACTGTTTTCCAGAGTGGCTGCATCAGCTTGCATTCCCACCATGTGTAAGAGGGTTCCCCTTTCTCTGCATCCTTGCCAACATCTCTTGTTCCCTGACTTGTTAATTTTAGCCATTCTGACTGGTGTGAAGTGGTATCTCATTGTGGTTTTGATTTGTTTTTCCCTGATTCCCAGTGATATTGAGGATTTTTTCCATGTGTCTGTTGGCCATTTGTATGTCTTCTTTGGAAAAATGTCTATTCATGTCTTCTGCCCATTTCTTGATTGGATTATTTTTTCTTTGGGTGTTGAGTTTGATAAGTTCCTTATAAATTTTGGATACTAGCCCTTTATATGTAGTCATTTGCAAATATCTTCTCTTATTCTGTCGGTTCTCTTTTGGTTTTATCGAATGTTTCCTTTGCTGTGCAGAAGGTTTTTATCTTGATGAAGTCCCAGTAGTTCATTTTTGCCTTTGTTTCTCTTGCCTTTGGAGACGTGTCTAGCGAGAAGTTGCTGTGGCCTAGGTTGAAGAGGTTGCTGCCTGTGTTCTCCTCTAGGATTTTGATGGGTTCCTGTCTCACATTGAGGTCTTTCATCCATTTTGATTCTATTTTTGTGTATGGTGTAAGGAAATGGTCCAGCTTCATTCTTCTGCATGTGGCTGTCCAATTTTCCCAACACCATTTGTTGAAGAGACTGTCTTTTTTCCATTGGATATTCTTTCCTGCTTTATCAAAAATTAGTTGACCCTAGAGTTGAGGGTCCATTTCTGGGTTCTCTATTCTGTTCATTTGATCTATGTGTCTGTTTTTATGCCAATACCATATGCTAATACCATACTGCCTTATGGTATGCCAATACCATACTGCCTTGATGATTACAGTTATTTTTAAATATTTTATTTATTTATTTGACAGAGAGACACAGCGAGAGAGGGAACACAAGCAGGGGGAGTGGGAGAGGGAGAAGCAGGCTTCCCTCCAAGCAGGGAGCCCAACATGGGGCTGGATCCCCAGACCCTGGGATCATGACCCAAGCTGAAGGCAGATGCTTGATGACTGAGCCACCCAGGTGCCCTGATTACAGCTTTATAATAGAGCTTGAAGTCAGGAATTGTGATGCCACCAGTTTCGGTTTTCTCTTTCAACATTCGTTTGGTTATTCAGGGTCTTTTCTTGTTCCATACAAATTTTAGGACTATTTGTTCCAGTTCTGTGAAAAAAGTTGACGGTATTTTGCTAGGGATTGCATTGAATGTGTAGATTGCTCTAGGTAGCATAGACATTTTAACAGTATTTGTTCTTCCAATCCATGAACATGGAAATTTTTTCCATTTCTTTGTGTCTTGCTCAGTTTCTTTCATAAGTGTTCTATAGTTTTCTGAGTACAGATCCTTTACCTCTTTGGTTAGGTTTATTCCTAGGTATCTTATGGTTTTGGGTGCAATTATAAATGGGATTGACTCCTTAATTTCTATTTTCTCTGTCTCATTGTTAGTGTATAGGAATGCAGCTGATTTATGTGCATTGATTTTATATCCTGCCACTTTGCTGAATTCCTGTATGAGTTCTAGCAATTTTGGGGTGGAGTCTTTTGGGTTTTCTACATAGAGTATCATGTCATCTGCAAAGGGTGAGTTTGACTTCTTTGCCGATTCAGATGCCTTTTATTTCTTTTTCTTCTCTGATTGCTGAGGCTAGGACTTCTAGTACTATGTTGAACAGCAGTGGTGATAGTGGACATCCCTGCCATGTTCCTGACCTTAGGGGAAAAGCTCTCAGTTTTTCCCCATTGAGAATGATATTCACTGTGGGTTTTTCATAGATGGCTTTTATGATATTGAGGTATGTATCTTCTATCCCTGCATTGTGAAGAGTTTTAATCAAGAAAGGATGTTGTACTTGGTCAAATGCTTTTTCTGTATCTATTGAGAGGATCATATGGTTCTTGTCCTTTTTTTTTTAATTTATGTAGTGTATCACATTGATTTGTGGATCTTGAACCAACCTTGCAGCCCAGGAATAAATCCCACTTGGTCGTGGTGAATAATCCTTTTAATGTACTGTTGGATGCTATTGGCTAGTATTTTGGTGAGAATTTTTGCATCCATGTTCATCAGGAATATTGGTCTGTAATTCTCTTTATTTTTTTAAAGATTTTTTTTTTTTCTTTGACAGACAGTGAGAGAGGGAACACAGCAGGGGTAGTGGGAGAGGGAGAAGCAGGCTTTCCGCCAAGCAGGGAGCCCGATGCGGGGCTTGATCCCAGGATCCCGGGATCACGACCTGAACAAAAGGAAGATGCCCAGCGACTGAGCCACCCAGGCGACCCTGTAATTCTCCTCTTAGATGGGGTCTTTGGTTTTGGGATCAAGGAAATGCTGGCCTCATAGAAAAAGTTTGGAAGTTTTCCTTCCATTTCTGTTTTTTGGAACAGCTTCAGAAGAATAGGTATTTCTTTAACTGTTCAGTAGAATTCTCCTGGGAAGCCATCTGGCCCTGGGCTCTTGTTTGTTGGGAGATTTTTGATGACTGCTTCAATTTCCTTGCTGGTTATGGGTCTGTTCAGGTTTTCTATTTCTTCCTGGTTTAGTTTTGGTAGTTTATACATCTCTAGGGATGCACCCAGTTCTTCCAGATTGCCTAATTTTTTGGCATATAGCTGCTCATAATATGTTCTTCTAGTTTTTTTGTGTTTCTTCGGTGTTGGTTGTGATCTCTCCTCTTTCACTCATGATTTTATTTATTTGGGTCCTTTTCTTTTTGGTAAGTCTGGCCAGGGATTTATCAATCTTATTAATTCTTTCAAAGAACCAGCTCCTAGTTTTGTTGATCTGTTCCACTGTTCTTTTGGTTTCTATTTCATTGATTTCTGCTCTAATCTTTATTAATTCTCTTCTCCTGCTGGGTTTAGGCTTTATTTGCTGTTCTTTCTCCAGCTCCTTTAGGTGTAGGGTTAGGTTGTGTATTTGAGACCTTTCTTGTTTCTTGAGTAAGGCTTGTAGTGCTATATACTTCCCTCTAGGACCACCTTTGCTGCATCCCAAAGATTTTGAACAGCTGTGTTTTCATTTTCATTTGTTTCCATGAATTTTTTAAATTTTTCTTTAATTTCCTGGTTGACCCATTCATTCTTTAGTACGATGCTCCTTAGCCTCCATGTATTTGAGTTCTTTCTAACTTTCCCCTTGTGACTGAGTTCCAGTTTCAAAGCATTGTGGTCTGAAAATATGCAGGAAATGTTCCCAGTCATTTGGTACCAGTTGAGACCTGATCTGCGACTCAGGATATGATCTATTCTGGAGAATGTTCCATGTGCACTCAAGAAGAATGTGTATTCTGTTGCTTTGGGATGGAATGTTCTCAATATATCTGTGAAGTCCATCTGGTCCAGTGTGTCATTCAAAGCCCTTATTTCCTTGTTGACCTTCTGCTTAGATGATCTGTTCATTGCAGTGAGGACTACTATTATTGTATAGTTATTGATGTGTTTCTTTGATTTTGTTATTAATTGGCTTATATAATTGGCTGCTCCCATATTGGCATAAATATTTACAATTGTTAGATCTTCTTGTTGGATAGACCCTTTATGATATAATGTCCTTCCCCATCTCTTATTACAATCTTTGGTTTGAAATCTAATTTGTCTGATATAAGGATTGCCACCCCAGCTTTCTTTTGGTGTCCATTAGCATGATAAATGGTTTTCCACCCCCTCACTTTCAATCTGGAGGTGTCTTTGGGTCTAAAATGAGTTTCTTTTAGACAGCATATCGATGGTTCTTGCTTTTTTATCCAATCTGATACTCTGTGTCTTTTGATTGGAGCATTTGGCCCATTTACATTCAGAGTAACTATTGAAAGATATGAATTTAGTGCCATTGTATTGCCTGTAAAGTGACTGTTACTGTATATTGTCTCTGTTCCTTTCTGGTCTATGTTACTTTTAGGCTCTCTCTCTGCTTAGAGGACTCCTTTTAATATTTCTTGTAGGGATGGTTTGGTGATCACAAATTCTTTTAGTTTCTGTTTGTCCTGGAAGCTTTTTGAATGACATCCTAGCTGGATAAAGTATTCTTGGCTGCATGTTTTTCTTGTTTAGCACCCTGAATATATCATGCCAGTCCTTTCTGGCCTGCAAGATCTCTGTGGATAGGTCTGGTGCCAATGTAATGTTTCTGTCCTTTTAGGTTACAGACCTCTTGTCCCAAGCTGCTTTCAGAATTTTCGTCTCTGAGATTTTTAAGTTTCATTATTATATGTCAGGGTGTTGACCTATTTTTATTGATTTTGAGGGAGGTTCTCTGTGCCTCCTGGATTTGGACGCCTGTTTCCTTCCCCAGATTAGGGAAGTTCTCCTCTATAGTTTGCTCCAATATAACTTCTGCCCCTCTCTCTCTTTCCTCTTCTTCTGGGATCCCACTTATTCTAATATTGTTCCACTTTATGTTATCACTTATCTTTTGAATTCTCCCCTCATGATCCATTAGTTGTTTATCTCTCTTTTACTCAGCTTCTTTATTCTCCATTGTTTTGTCTCCTATATCAGTAATTCTCTTTTCTGCCTCATTTATACTAGCAGTTAGAGCCTCCATTTTTTATTGCATCTCATTAATAGCCTTTTTGATTTGGAATTTGTTAGAAATTACTTCTTAAAACTGGCATTCTTATTTGTCTCCCAGTAAATAAGTCTGGGTGGCAGGCTCAGATGTTGCATATATGGTCTCCATAATTTCAACATCCCTGCTGACCTTGATACCAACCTGTTGGAGGGTGTTATGAAGAGCAGCAACATGTCTCTCATACCGCAGGTGATATTTCAGCCTCTTCTCAATGAAACTAGAAAGGGGTGCCTGGGTGGCTCAGTCGTTAAGTGTCTGCCTTCAGCTCAGGTTGTGATCCCAGATCCTGGGATCGAGTCCCGCGTTGGGCTCTCTGCTCCGCGGGAAGACTGCTTCTCCCTCTCCCACTCCCCCTGCTTGTTTCCTGTTCTCACTATCTCTCTCTGTCAAATAAATAAATAAAATATTAAAAAAAAACAGTGTAGAAAATCCACAAATGTGCATCACCCATACACTTTCATAGCATTTATACCCCAACATCTGATATGCATGTGTCTTACTCTGACATATTAGATAAGGACTCATGACCTAGCCCTAAAACAAGACAGTAAATGTACATTGTTGTGACTGCCAAGTAAAGGCAAATGGATTCTGATGAACTCTACTGGCAGAGTTGAGCAAAGAGCAGAAGCTGCATACCAGATGCCATGGGCCTTCTTTGTATGCCCCAGTAATTATACCATATTTGGAAAACTTTATTAATACCTCAAACTATTTAAGTGTGTGATATTCTAAACTCGTCATAGTTTTGTTAACAAGCAAACATGTGAATTAAAAAAGAAGGTGATAAGAAACACTCCCCTATATCTTTCAGGGAGTTGTTTGATAGAACTTATCTCTGCAATTCCTCCCTGGATGAGGTTACTTCTTAGTTACTGTCTTGGTTGGGGAGCAGATCAAGAAGCATCCATTTAGCCTTTCTCACCAGAATGTGCCTCAACAAATGTGTTAGGAAACCAACGTAGGTATTCTGCCAATTGATAATTACATCTATTTTGTAAAAGATTGTAGTTATTTCTTTTTAAGAGAGAGCACATGTGAGCGAGCAGGGCAGGGGGCAGTGAGGGAAGGAGAGGGAAAGAATCTCAAGCAGACTTCGTGCTGAGAGCAGGGCCTGATCCCAGGACCCTGAGATCATGACCCAAGTCAAACCAAGAGTAGGACACTCAACCAACTGAGCTACCCAGGTGCCCCTAATTATATCTATTTTGTGTAGAAGCTTTATTCACATATACCAAAATTAGAAGCAATTGGGAAGCCCCTCAGAAGGTGAATGGATAAACAAATTGTGGTACATCCAAATAATGGAATATTATTCAGTGGTAAAATGAAATGAACTATCAAGAAAAGACATGGGGAGCATTAAATACACATTAAATGGGGAAAAAATCCCATCCCCAAAGGCTATATTCTATATAATTCCAATTATATGATATTCTGGGAAAGGCAAAACTATGGAAGCAGTATCAGTGGATTCCAAGGATTTAAAAACAGCGGTGGTGGATTGGTAGGTAAGTAGTTGAAGCAGACATTTTTGGGATAGTGAATGGTATCTAGAAAATGTGGTAATTGTATATATATGACATGCATTTGTGAAAATTCACAATTTTCAGATGTATGCAATAAAACAGGAGCTGTAATGTAAACTGTAGGCTTTAGTTAATAATAATGTAACAATATTGGTTCATCAAGTAGAACAAATGCACCACACTAAGGCAAGATGTTAAATAAGGAAAATAAGGGAAAGGGAGAAGGGGTATATTTCCTTTTATTGTCTATGGTATTAAGTGTGATATTATGTTCATTATCAAGTTGAGGAATTTCCATTCTACTTCTAGAATATCAATAGTTTTTTTAATCAGCAATGGATGTTGGATTTGTCAAATGCTTCTTCTGCCTTTATTGACATGATCCTATGATTTTTTTCTCCCTTAGCCTTTTGGTGTGATGAATTACTTTAATTGATTTTTCAAATGTTGATTCCCCTGCCTACCCAGAATAAACTGCATTTGGTCATGGTATATGGTTCTTATACATTGTTAGATTCAGTTTGCTAATTATTATTTTTGCATTTATGTTCACAAGAACGTTAATCTGAATTTCTCCTTTCTTAAAATGTCTTTGTCTGGTATTGATATTAAAGTAATTGTGGCCTTATAGGAGGACTTAATGTTCTTTCTGTTTCTAGTTTGTGGAAAGAATGAGAAGAATTGATATGTTTCTTCCTTAAATGTTTAGAATTCACCAGCGAATTCATCTGGGCCTGGTGCTATTTATTTATTTATTTATGGAAAGTAATTAGTTATTGATTCAATTACTTTAATAGCTACAGGTCTGTTCAGATCTTTTTTTGTGTGTGTGTGGTTTTTGGTAGATTGCGTCTTTCAAGAAATTGGTCCAATTGATCTAGGTTATCACATTTGTGGACATGGTGTTGTTAATATTCTTCTGTTATCCCTTTAATTCCAATGAAATCAGTTGTGATGGCCTCTCTTTCATTTATGATATTAACAATTTGTCTTCTCTCTTTTTCTTGGTTACCCTTGTTAGAGCTTGATAAATTTCATGGATTTTTTAAAAATAAATATCTTTGTTTTATTGACTTTCTCTATTGATTTCCTGTTTTCACTTTCACTGGTTTGTGTTTTGTTTATTTCTTCTGACTCCTCTTTCTCTAGTTTCCAAAAGTGGAAGATTACATTATTTTGTTTCTGATGTGTGCATTCAATGCTATCAATTTCTCCTTAAGCAGTGCTATTACTGCATCCCACACATTTTGATAAGATATATTTCTGTTTTCCATGAGCTGAAATATTTTTTTTAAGATTTTATTTATTTTTTTGAGAGAGAGTGAGAGCGAGAGAGTGTGCATGAGCCATTGGGAGCCCAGGACCCTGGGATCATGACCTGAGACACTTAACCAAGTGAGCCACCCAGGTGCCCCTAGCTGAAATATTATTTAAAGTTTATTTTTTTTTAGTAATCTCTACACTCAACATGGGGCTGGAACTCACAACCTCAAGATCAAGAGTCATATGCTCTTCTGAGCCAGCAAGGTGCCCCAGCTGAAATATTTAAAAATTTCTCTCGGGCGCCTGGGTGGCTCAGTTGGTTAAGTGACTGCCTTCGGCTCAGGTCATGATCCCAGAGTCCTGGGATCGAGTCCCACATCGGGCTCCCTGCTCTGCGGGGAGCCTGCTTCTCCCTCTCCCACTCCCCCTGCTTGTGTTCCCTCTCTGGCTGTGTCTCTCTCTGTCAAATAAATAAATAAAATCTTTAAAAAAAAAAAATTTCTCTCAAGACTCCTTTGATGCATATGTTATTTAGAAGTGTGCGGGTAAGTCTTCCATATTTGGTGGTTTTTCAGCTATCATTCTGCTACTGATTTCTAGATTTCCATCATGGTCTGAGAGCATACTTTGTAGGGTTTCTAGTCTTTACTTTTTTACAGGTGTTATGGCCTAGAATGTAGTCTTATCTGGTACTTGTTCCAGGTTTTCTTGAGATAAATGTCTTGAGATGAATGTCTATCCTGCTTTTGTTGGATGAAGTCATCTATAAATATCATAGAAGACTGGTTGATTGATGGTACTGCTCCCTCAAACAATTCATTTGCCAATTTTCTACCTGCTAGATCTGATAGAGGGATGTTGAAGTCTTCAACTATAATTGCGGATTTGTCTATCTTACCTTCCAGTTCAGTACATTTTGCATCAGCTATTTTGAAAATCTATTGTTTGGCACATATATATTAAGGTTTATTATGTTTTCCTGGAGAATAGGCACATTTACTAGTAGGTAATGCTCCTCTTTCTCCCAGATAATCTTCCTTGTTCTGAAGTTGGCTTTGTGTGAAACTAATAGTTATTTAAAATTCATAGCCTGGTCGTTCAAAGTCTCTTCTGTACCTGAGTCTTCTTTTGATGATTGCTTTCTCTCTTAGGAATGTTTTCTCCTCCCTTTTAAAATGTCTTCCAATTTTTGGTTGAAAGCCAGACATGGTGTATCAGTTAATAAGATTTGAGGAAAATAGGCCTTTTAATTGGGAGGTTTTATGTGTTCTTGAATAGGAGTTTACTGTTTCTTGTGGCTGTAGGTATCAGGGGCTTCAGTATCCTCCAGTGTCCTTGTATTTTTCTCCCCAGGGTGTTTGGGTATCCCAGCAACTCAGTCTTAGGTAGAGTCTGTGTCTTGTAGCTGTTTTAATCCAGTTCTTACATTGGGACCCTGCTGATATGATGGGTAGGTTTTTGGGCAGGAACATGTTCTATTATGTTATGATTAGACCTATGATGTTTCAATGGCATAGAATCCCTGGACTATGAAAATCAGAAAAGGTTCTTGGCCTTTATTCCTCCCCTTTTGTCAAAGAGGAAAGGTGAAGAGGGCTGGAGTTGTGTAATTGCTCTTTTCCCAATCAGATAAAGCTTTGGCAAATTAGTTTTCTGTGGAGGATGGCCTAAGTTACAGAGAACAGAGAATGCATTGTGTATATATCAAAACATTTCCTCCTGTTTTTTTTTTTTTTTTAAAGATTTTATTTTTTTGACAGAGAGGGAACACAAGCAGGGGGAATGAGAGAGGGAGAAGCAGGCTTCCCGCTTAGCAGGGAGCCTGTTGCGGGGTTTGATCCCAGGACCCTGGGATCATGACCTGAGCCAAAGGTAGACACTTAATGACTGAGCCACCCAGGCGCCCTCCTCCTGTTTTCTACATGAAGCATGAGGCAATTTTTTCTGATCATGGTGAGAACCTTGTTTGGTTCCTGCAAGAAGAATTTATGAATTGTGGGGAGCACCCCAAGACTGGGTTCCTCAAACTATTTAATTCTCAAGCAACTCATCTCTTACAGTTTGTGTTCCTATAGGTCACTGGCTCGAGTGGCTTCCACTCCCAGTTCATTACTCAGAGGCACTTTAAGAAAGTAAGGCAAGTACAAGTGGATTTGGGTGGCTGGATCAAAGGGGAGAAAGCAGGTAGAGCCTTTAATGTGTCAAGGAGTTGAGGCTTTGGGTTTTAAAGGCTTGACCCTCCTACCATAAGCACAAAAAGTAAAGGGCCATGTGTGAACTCTCTTAGACTTGTCCATTATGGGCCAGGCAGGGTGAGTGCGTATCTAAAGCCAATAATCAAACATCAAAAAAGGAGTCAGTGTCTTTTTTTTTTTTTTTTAAGATTTTATTTATTTGACAGCACAAGCAGGGGGAGCGGCAGGGAGAGGGAGGAGCAGCCTTCCCGTGGAGCATGGAGCCCAACGTGGGGCTCGATCCCAGGACCCCAGGATCATGATGTTAGCTAAAGGCAGATGCTTAACTGACTGAGCCACCCAGGTGCCCCAGGAGTCAGTGTCTTTATTAAAGTTCACTCTTTGATGATTGTTGACTGAATTATGCCACATTGCATTTATATGAATTTGAATTTTATTTTAGATTTTATTTATTTGAGGGGCACCTGGGTGGCTCAGTCGTTAAGCGTCTGCCTTCTGCTCAGGTCATGATCCCAGGGTCCTGGGATCAAGCCCCGCATTGGGCTCCCTGCTCTGCAGGAAGCCTGCTTCCCCCTCCCACTTGTGTTCCGTTTCTCACTGTGTCTCTATCAAATAAATAAGTAAAATCTTAAAAAAAAAAAATTTTATTTGAGAGAGCATGCCAGAGAGAGAGAGAGCGCACAAGCGGGGAGAAGGATCAGAGGGAGAGAGAGAAGCAGACTCCCCACTTAGCGGAGAGTCCAACATGGGGCTTGATCCCAGGACCCCAAGATCATGACCTGAGCCGAGGGCAGATGCTTAACTGACTGAGCCTCCCAGGCGCCTTTGAATATGAATTTTTAAAGCCATGTGAAAAGCACAAGCAACATGTTATAATCAAGATGAGAAAAACTTGAAAAAGCATCAGAATCTAGTCATCCCAAGGTTTTGGGAGAGATTCAGGAATATCATGTCAGTAGGCTTTCAGAGCTCTGTTCAATTATTTTATTGTTTGTTTGTTTATTTATTTATCATACAGCACACCATTAGTTTTTGATGAAGTGATCCATGATTCATTATTTGTGTATAACACTCAGTGCTCCATGCAGTACATGCCCTCCTTAATACCCATCACTGGGCTAACCCATCCCCCCACCCTGTTCAATTATTTTAGTAATGTTATTGGTTCTTTTTATCCGTTGTCTTGTTTGTTATTGATGACACTTTGCCAGTGTTGTCTACATGCAGTAAGCAATCCCTTTAAGGGAGCGGAACTCTCCCTGCCTGGCTAATAAATAGTCCAAAGCCAAGTAGTCATCAGCTACCATAGTTGTCAGTTTTCCTCCATGCAAAAACATCTAAAACACTAGCTGCCTGCTGCATGTGCTTAAAGTGTTTTGGATGTGAGTCAATGATGTGAGATTGTTGAATGATGTCGTATGTGCCCGGGACAGTGCCAGTGCCTCCCGTGACAATGACTGCGTGAGTGTATATGTGCTGCCGAAGCGAGCACAATGACTGTGTGAGTGTAACTGGTAGGAAAATACCCCATTTGTGTTGAGATGGCCCTGAGGTGGTTTTGAAAGAGGGAGGCCAAAAGGAAATATGGACACGCAGGGGACAGAGTACAGGTGACGTTAGGAGGAAGGTCCGGGGTGGGATATAAGAGTGTTGGCTGTTGGGCATTATTACAATAAATAAGGGCCTGTGAAATTGACCATTTTGACATAAATGTCAGATGCAGAATGGCCTCTTCCTCTTTTTTTAATTCATGTGACAAAGAGATGGGGGGGCAGTATGAGCAGGGGAGAGAGGCGGAGGGAGAGGGAGAAGCAGACTCCTCGCTGAGCCAGGAGCCTGATATGGGGCTCGATCCCAGGACCCTGAGATCATGCCCTGAGCTGAAAGCAGACGCTCAACCATCTGAGCTCCCCAGGCGCCCCCGTCAGATGCAGAAAGGCCTCTTCTATAACGTGCCGGCAAACGTGATGACAAGAACAAAGTAACGGGCCCTAAAGACTGAGGGTTGAGTCTAACTAATGCCTTGAGCAGCAGGAAGACCCATTTAGCAGACGGCAAGGTTTGTCTAAGTAAGACATTCTTGCTTCTATGAGGGCTGTAGCCTGGGCTTGTAAGACGCAAGCCCCAATGAATGCCTTTTTCAAGAGCCCAGTGTGTTCTTTTTCTTTTACTTTCTTTTTTTGAGAAATGAGTTGATCACATCAATGTCTAGAATGTCTTAGTCCTTGCATTTTGGTTTCATCAGCGGCATGTCTCATAGGATAAGTGAGTAATGTCTCTGCATATCTAACATGGTCTGATCATAGCAAGTAGCCCTACATAGGGGATAAGGGGCCATATATACATATATAGTCTATTTTCTATTTGCTATAACCCCCTCCTTGGCCTGGGAATTCTGTCCATTGTTTATTTTCCCAGTGGCGTGATTTTTCACAACAGGTGCCTTGGTCAGTCACTAAGCTGTGTTGGAGAAGTCCTTTGCATTCTTTCTGCCTAGAGCGTTTAGGGTAGCTGTCTCTGTGGTTTCATATTTCATGGGCATAAAGGGCCAAGGTCAGTATTAGGTCTGAGATGTCAGTATGAGTCTCAGACATTTGAGTTAATTTATCGCCCTGAGTGTTGAAATAAGCCTCTGGAGTTTGAGGTTTAATATGTACAGAGTCAGGAGGGACCTTGATTTGTACTTGCATAATTGTGATTCAAGATATTCTTAGAGTTCTTTATCCCAAAGGGAGCAACCCTGGGTAGGGAGTTGTTTCTATTGGTGTGACCAAACAAGCTATCATCGGCAATGGCCAAAGGATGTGTAAAAATGTGCAGAAGAGTTTGACTCTTGGCCAGGGCATCCTGCAGTGCTAGCATGATTGCCTGGAATTTGAGTAACTGAGCTGATACTTGGGTGCAGTCTTTGATCAGGGACGGCCTATTTGATCTGGGAACAGAAAGTATTTCTGCAATTGACTTCATCAGGTAAGGTAGTGGTACAGGGTCCATAAAGTACATGAACTCTTCTGGTCATTCATGTAATCCCCAGGGACTCCCCAAATGGCTAGTGGGTCTAGAAAAGGGGTGACCTCCTCCAGAATGATCACATCGTCCTTTCTCCTGTAGGTGGGATATGCCAGAAGACCCTTTTTTTTTTTTCTCTGTCCTATAGGTACCAATAGCTTTTTTTTTTTTTAAGATTTTATTTATTTATTTGACAGAAAGACACAGCAAGAGAGGGAACACAAGCAGGGGGAGTGGGAGAGGGAGAAGCAGGCTTCCCACTGAGCAGGGAGCCCCATGCGGGGCTCAATGCCAGGACCCCGGGATGATGACCTGAGCCGAAGGCAGACACCTAACAACTGAGCCACCCAGGCGTCCCTACCAATATCTTATCAATGAGGAGGCCTTTGTGGTAAAAACAAGCCTGGACTCATGACCCAAGGCAAAATGAAAGGCTGGCTGCATTGGATCATCAGCTCAGGGCCCGTGAGAGCTTCTGTTTCCAGGAAGACTGGGTATTGCCAACAGTGGCTGGGCTGAGAACAGCTACTTGTACGAGAATGCTGTGGCCATCATAGCTGTTTGGAGATCCTGGGAGGTCTGAAAGGAGGCTGCGGAAGCCTCTATGGAATAGGAGACTGGGATGGGAGACACTAATGGGAGTGACCGTTATTTGATCAGATTCTAGAGCCATTTGTTTTTCCATTCAAAGTCATTCAATTTGTATTTTGTGGCTAAGCAAGCAGAGCAGGTTAATTTTGCAACAGCCAAGATTGTTGTGGCTGAAGGGCATGTGCCCCGTGATGTACCTTCTGCCCACGCACCTCACAGCCCCTGCTGCTGTTAGAGAAGTGTTCCAGAGTGGGACAGATGTGGGTTCTAAAGATGCTTCCCAGTAAGCAGGCAAAGTCAGCTTGCGATGGGAAACTAAGAGCTGTACGTGGCCTCAGGATGGCAAGGGAAGGATAGGATACTGATGCTTAGGCGTTAGGAGGTCCTCAGATCGTACTTGGGGGAGAACTGCAGGGTGCACCCTCATGTTTCAGAACCACAGTATTTCCAAAGATCTGACTGAGGAACCTTAGATTCTGGGAGCCATCTCACTTTAGGTGCAGACGTGATTGCAAGAAAAGGTCTGTTGGGGACTGAGTCCTCCTTCCTCAGTCCTTCAGTTCTTCCTAAGTAGTATTTCCAATACAGTGGAAAGAAAAGTTGTACACATGACAATCAAGGCTCAGCAAAATTTAATATTCTCCCAGCATATGAAAGCATTTTTATTGTTTTCTATTAATCATTTTGAGTATATACATACATACTATTTATAGTGGGGAGTTTCCACAAATCTGTAGTAATACTACCATCAAAAGATGAACCCCAGGGGCACCTGGGTGGCTCAGTCGTTAAGCATCTGCCTTCAACTCAGGTCATGATCCCAGGGTCCTGGGATTGAGCCCCGCATCGGGCTCCCTGCTTGGCAGGGAAGCCTGCTTCTCCCTCTCCCACTCCCCCTGCTTGTGGTTCCCCCTCTCGCTGTCTCTGCCAAGTAAAATCTTAAAAAAAAAAAAAAAAGAACCCCAGAACACTCTTGTACTAAACCCCTCCACCACTGACCACTCATATTTTAGGTTCCTATGTTTGTCTTTCCCAGAATGTAATATAAACAGAACCACTGCCTATGAGTCATTTGTGAAATTTGATGGAAAATTTGTAAAAGTGAAAATTTCTTGCAGTGCTTTTCTGAGTTTAAAATTTTGATAATGCCCAGTTACCTAGGTAGCACACATTAGATCTCCAAACGTGAGAGATGTTCTCCTGTGCTTAAGTTTCTCTTATGTAAGATGGAAGGAGTGATTGGTGAAGGCATCCAATGAGAGACCAATAATCACGAAATTACTGCCACAGTGCTAAGAAAATGTCTGTCAGTACTAAAAAATGAACAGGATTGACTTTCCTTTGCTCTTTAATAAAACTCAAAGTGGTTACTTTTAAATTCTCCCAGGGGCGCCTGGGTGGCTCAGTCGTTGAGCGTCTGCCTTCGGCTCAGGTCATGATCCCGGGGTCCTGGGATCGAGCCCCGCATCGGGCTCCCTGCTCAGCCAGGAGCCTGCTTCTCCCTCTTCCACTCCCCCTGCTTGTGTTTCCTCTCTAGCTGTCTCTCTGTGTCAAATAAATAAATCTTTAAAAAATAAATAAATAAATTCTCCCAGCCCATAACATGTGCCAGAAGTGTGAGCATATAGAAATGACACTTGTGGACAGTGAGGTGGGCTGTGGGGCTTTGTGGATCATTCAAACAGAAAGCTTCCAATTACTCCTCTTACAGAAAGACATTTCCCATATTTTTCCTTTTACATTAAAATTAGGATATTACTCAAAATGATACTTTGTGACTGCAGCTTTCCTTAGTTATTCCTTGGATAACTGCCTTCTAAACATAGCTATTTTTGGTGTTTCCACTGGAAAATCACACGTGTAAATACCACTCTCTGCATATAATAAACTCTGGATGGGCTAGAACAGTGCAGATCATCATAACCTTTTTTCAAACTGGGAGAGACCCCAAGGTTTAATGGGGGGTTTATATTATGCAGTTAATATAGAAGCAAAAAAAATATGTATACATACACACACAGAAGCAAAATTTAAGTGCCAAATACTATAAAACTTAAATACAGATAAATTGAAATGCTCTCAAATGATGTTAAACACGAAAAAATACCACAGATATCTGTGGCCCCAGTCAGTGGCAAGTTTCAAGCCCCAGATATCCAGGCCCCAACTCATGATCACATATTCCATACAGAAAACTGCAAAAAGGAAGATGAACTAGGTCTGTATCTTTATGGGGACTCTTTACTGTTAATCACAGGAATGCTGGACTTTCTCCATTTCTACTGCCCTCTATTTACTTCCATACCCAAGCTGTTCCTGAAAGCCTTTAAGATGTATTACATGGTGGGAATTCAAGTGGTCAGTAGTGACATCCTCACTCAGGCTCCTTTCCTCCTAGAAAAGACACATTCCCAGCCTCCCTGTTATTTCGTGACGTTGCTTACTTTTCTTCAAAGCCCTTACTTCCATCTTATTACCCAGGTTTTACTATTTGTTAACCATCTCTCTTTTCCCACAAAAATATGAGCACCAGGACTGCAAGAACTTGTGTTTAATGCCTCTATATTGAAATCCTACACTGATTTTATTATTTTTGCTACACTGGGTATGTTTTGAGTACACACTGTCTGACAGATGAGGGATGTTCAAAGATTAGCATCAAGAGTAGTCTCTGAGGGGCGCCTGGGTGGCTCAGTCATTAAGCGTCTGCCTTCGGCTCAGGTCACGATCCCAGTGTCCTGGGATCGAGCCCTGCATCGGGCTCCCTGCTCCAGGGGAAGCCTGCTTCTCCCTCTCCCTCTCCCACTCCCCCTGCTTGTGTTCCCTCTCTGTTTCTCTGTCAAATAAATAAATCTTAAAAAAAAAAAAAAAAAGAGTAGTCTCTGAGCAAGAAAGGCATGATTGGAACAGGAGTCCTGTTTTTTTTCCCCCCGCTAGGTTTTGTTCTCTCATAATTTACCTAAACTTAGAGGCTTGGTGACATCATAAAGGAGATATTAAACACAGTTTACTAAGAAGTGAAATTACATATTTTCACTGAGGTTCTCAGAGGTAAATAGTGTCCATCAGTTCACTGTAGGAAATATACTAGTGTTTAGATAATGAGTAGGTAGGGCAACAGCTCTTCTAGGGGACTGGCCTTGCCAAATCTTACAGTGCTGAAGAGAAAAACAGCAAACACTTCCATCAGACAAAGCAATTTGGTGATCGTGATGGATCAAGACAAAAAGAAGGGTATTTTGTAACCATGTCTCTCAAAATGGAGAAGAGACCATTCTAAGTCACAAAAATAACCAAAATTCTCCTCTCCTTAATATGACTGACTGGAGCTTCTTATAGGCGTAGCCCCACTACACTGGGAATCATAATCATCTTCTAGAAGGTAAAGACAATGGTAGACTTGTTTACCTCCACAAAGCATCCAATACATCCAGAACCTTCTTGCCGTTACTAAGTAGTAATGAAATCACCTAGCAAAAACCCAAATCATGTAAGTCCTTTGAAACACTCTTACTAATAAATCCACTCATTTAGGGTTTGCAGTCCTTTATTTTTTAAATATTAGAGCACATGAGCAGGGATAGAGGGAGAGGGAGAAGCAGACTCCCCTGCTGAGTGGGGAGCCTGATGTGGGGCTCGATCCCAGGACCCTGAGATCATGACCTGAGCCACAGGCAGATGCTTAACCAACTGAGCCACCCAGGCACCCTGCGGTCCTTTTTTTAAAGTAGGCCCCATGCCCAGCTTGGAGCCCAACATGGGGCTCAAACTCACAACCCTGAGATCAAGACTTGAGCCGAAACTGAGAGTCAGATGCTCAACCAATTGAGCCACCGAGGCACTCCTGCAGTCATTCTTATTACTATAGTTCACCACACCCCTGCTGACTGCTGATGTCAACGTAGTGGGTTTGTCTAGCAAGAGGACACTGACCAAATGAGAAGTTTCATGACAAAGACTGTACCTATGAAAGAATGAAAAGTACCTCAACATGTGTACAACACAAGGTAATATTGAGAATGTATGCTTAACTTGACAAAATTACAAAGTTGATCTGAAAATTCGTAATTACAATGGGATATTTTAATATATGCTCTCAGGAAATGAGAGACTCAGTATATGTTAGCATACAAATTAAAACAGTTAATAAAATGTTTTAAGATTTTATTTGAGAGCGAGAACAAGCTCAAGAGCATGAGTGGGGGAGAAGGAGAAGCAGACTCCCCACTGAGCAGGGAGCTCGATGCAGGGCTCGATCCCAGGACTCTGGCATCATGACCTGAGCCAAAGGCAGATGCTTAATGACTGAGCCACCCAGGAGCCCCAGTTAATACAATGTTTTAAGAAATGACTACAGAAGATTCTGTTTGACAAATGCATTGCTTTTAATCACATACAATCAACCATACTTGAAAATATACCGAGGAATGACGCACAGCGGTGAGCAAACCCGCCTGACAGGAGGGAGGGGTCAGCAGTAGCTGCAGCCGAGGAACAAAGTCCACAGTGGTTCTTTTGGTCACTGTAGCACTCACAGTGGAATCAGGAGTACATGGTCACTAGCAGTATTACCAAAACAAGGTATTTACTACACAAATTAGACCTTAAATGAATACGATACAGAGGAGAGTCTGAGCACCAGAGAGTACTCCCACCCATGAAAGTTCAGATTAGTTGCCTGGTGGACACTTGAGGGATGGCAGGAAAATCCAAACTGTGATGGATCTTTGATGCCGAACTTGTGAAGGTATATGTGGAAACCTACACCTCTGAGAAATGAAGTCGAGCAGTTAATTGTGGTTTTGAGGACACTCTTGACTAGGAGGGCAAGGGATCAGGAAAATAGGCTGCAAGCAGGGATCCTCAAAGCTCCTGTACAGCTCTGTCTGGTGGCTCTGAAACCTGATGCCTCCTGTGCTCCTGCCTTTCAAATCTCACACAAGTGAGGCTACAGGTATAGAATCACAAAGGAAACAGATTCTAGAAAATGTCACATTACCCAGGTAACAAAACACAATTTAGGAGTGCCATCTCCAATTCTACATTTTGTTATCCAGTGACTGGTCTGTCTTAATGCAAAGGTGATTATTCAAATCTCAGCCAGAAGGAATGGCAAAGGCCAAAAGATGGAATTAACTGATCAGACAATACTTAATGCACTCTGTGTATTTACAAATTTATGCCATCTTTTTATTAGCAAGGAAAATGGAATTAAGTCTCTTCTGGCCAAAACAAGAATTGGTTTTCTCCCAAGAAAGATGGAATATATGATGGATAATGGATATCCAGTAGCTGACACAGGAGGCCAGTAGGAAAATACCAAAGCATCATTTATCGATAATTCAATTAAAACATTATATAAAAATTAAATCTACTTGCACATTTAGAAACCACTTCAATACACCCATGGATCAAACAAACTCCAAAATGGAAAGAGAAAAATGTTATCAACTGATTTAAGGAGAAAACAAATATCTATTAATCTTTAAACAGTAATAAGAGTACTTACAGAATTATCTCACCTCAGTGTTCATTTTTGAAAGTAGTAAATATCCACAGTCCAGAGATCCACTTTAAGAATGAGGCACTGATCATGTATTTCTAACTTTTATAATGATTCGTGTTACAGTTTTCTGGAACATTATACATGGATTAATTTGTATCAGGGTTTCTTATATTTGTTGGATTTCTTTCCAGTGGGGGTTTTCACATGTAAGGATGAAGGTCAATTGATGTTTTTCCCACACGGCTTACATTCAAGAGGTTTCTATTCAGTATGAGATCTCTCATGCCTTCGAAATGAATTGGGACGACTAAAGGCTTTTCCACATTCTTTACATTTGTATGGTTTCTCTCCAGTGTGCATTCTCACGTGTCCTCGAAAGGTAGTGCGATAAATAAAGGCTTTTCCACATTCCTTACACTCATAGGGTTTTTCTCCAGTGTGAGTTTTTTCATGCGTTCGAAAGGATGTGTAACAACTAAAGGCTCTACCACATTGTTTACATTCATAGGGCTTCTCTCCTGTGTGAGTTCTTTCATGTATTCGAAATGAACTGGGAAAATTGAAGGCTTTCCCACATTCCTTACATTTATAAGGTCCATCTCCAGTGTGCATTATCATGTGTGTTCGAACACTTGAGGGAGAAATGAAGGCTTTCCCACATTCTTTACATTTATAGGGTTTCTCTCCAGTGTGCTTTCTCATGTGTCCCTGAAAGGTTGTGCGATAAATGAAAGTTTTGCCACATTCCTTACATTCGTAAGGTTTCTCTCCAGTGTGAGTTCTTTCATGTATTCGAAAGGAACTGGGCCAACTGAAGGTTTTACCACACTGTTTACATTCGTAGGGTTTCTCTCCAGTGTGAGTCCTTTCATGAGATCGAAAGGAACTGGGACAAATGAAGGCTTTCCCACATTCCTTACATTTATAAGGTCCATCTCCAGTGTGTGTGATCATGTGTGTTCGAATGCTTGACAGAGAAATAAAGGCTTTCCCACATTCCTTACATTCATAAGGTTTCTCCCCTGTGTGAATTCTTTCATGTATTCGCAAACCTAGAGGAGAACTGAAGGTTTTCTCACACTGTTTACATTCATACTGTTTCTCTGCAGTGTGAGTCCTTTCATGTCTTCGAAAGGAACTGGGACAACTGAGGGCTTTACCACACTGCTTACATTCATAGGGTTTCTCTCCAGTGTGATTTCTTTCGTGTATTCGCAAACCCAGAGGAGACCGGAGGGATTTCCCACACTGTTTACACTGATAGGGTTTCTCTCCAGTGTGAGTCCTTTCATGTGTTCGCAATGAAGTAGAACAACTAAAAGCTTTCCCACATTCCTGACATTTGTAAGGTCCATCTCCTGTGTGAGTGATCATGTGTCTTCGGAAAGTTGTGAGCCACGTGAAAGCTTTCCCACATTCCTGACATTCATAGGGTTTTTCTCCAGTATGAGTCCTTTCATGTCTGTGAACAGACTTGCGGTAGCTGAAGGCTTTCCCACATTCCTTACACTTATATGGCTTCTCTTCACATTCGTGATACTCATATGGCTTATGTCCAGTGTGAGATCTGATGTGCCTATTAAGGGACGAATGACGCACAAAGACTTTTCCACACACACTACATTCACATGGTTTTACTCCAGAAGGCGTTTTCTTGTTCAGATTAAGATCTGGAGTCTGGGTGATAGTTTCTCCACACTGATGACCTTCAGGTGGTTTTACTCCAGAAGGCGTTTTCTTGTTCAGATTAAAATCTGGAGTCTGGGTGATGGTTTCTCCACACTGATGACCCTCTTTGCTTTCACAATGTTTTTCTACCATATGACTTCTGTAAAAAATGGGAAGTATTTTATTAATGATTTCTTAGTAATTCATATTAGTAGGGTATTAGAATTACATTTTTATAACTTACAGCAAAATGAAGGTTCCCTGCCCTTTCTGAATTGTTTGGAAAGTTAATATACTGAATGCTCCGTAAATAGGACTTGACCACAGCTATTATGTAAACAAAGATTATTAACATACAGGGTTTCTTTTTTGTTGTTTTGATCTATCTATATCCATCCATCCATCCATCCATCCATCCATCCGAGAGAGAGTGAGCACAAGCAGGGGGAGTGGCAGGCAGAACAAGGAGCCCAATGTGGGGCTCAGTCCCAGGACTCTGAGATCATGACCTGAGCCAAAGGCAGACACCTAACCGACTGAGCCACCCAGGTGTCTCAACATATGGGTTTTTTTTCATATGGGGTTTCTTTATGCTGTTTCCAAGTGGACAGTTTTGCAAACATTCAACACCTATGTCACATTTAAGTAAATATTTCCAGTGAAAAAAATTTAAGGATAAATCTGAATAACTTGTGTTTTATTTATTAACGATTTTATTTATCCACTTGACAGAGAGAGAGAACAGGCAGGGCGAGTGACAGGGAGAGGGAGAAGCAGGCTCCCACTGAGCAAGGAGCCCAATGTGGGACTCAATCCCAGGACCCTGGGATCATGACCTAAGCTGAAGGCAGACGTTTAACTGACTGAGCCACCCAGTACCCCTGAATAATTTGGTTTTTAAAAATTCATGACATAGGATTCTCATGTGGGACATTGCTACACTGTGTGACTCACCTTAGTCGTCTCCCCTGGGTATTGTACCTATCTTCGGTGTCATGATCTTTCCATTTTTTCTCTAAAATGCAGATGGAGAAAAAATTCCATGTTATTAGAAATTATAGAAAAATTGCTAGATTTTAGGTCTATGATGAACTTAGCTTACTAATGTACTCTTTTCCCACACGTCAGAACAAGACTGATGGGCAAGAAATACTTGTTTCTCTAATTGTCAAAGTTTGGTAAGAATGTCATCATCTTTACCTATTGAGGCCAGGTTTCTGAAGGTTTCCCGCATCACATCTCTGTAAAGTTTCTTCTGCGAAGAATCCAGTAAAGCCCACTCTTCCAGGCTGAAGTTCACAGCCACATCCTCAAAGGTCACTGAGTCCTAAAACATCCCAAATATGTTTACAGTAGCATACATGAGTCTGACAGCACTGGGGATTTATACTCAATTTATAGGAAGGTTATGTATGATTCTGTGGTCTCCAAACATTTATGTCTTGGTCATGAGAAATTTTCTGTTCACACTTCCTCATAAATTTAACAGCATCATGAACACATGCAAATTATTTATTCATCTTTACTGTGATCACTTTAAATGTTACTGTTCTCTAATGGCAGGGTCTAGAGCACCTTGGAGAAATGAGAGAAATGCTATACAAATGAAACAAGTATTATTTTAAGCACACTAATTCCTTTTGAGAAAAACTCTCTCATCTCCTTCCTTCTTACCTACCATTTAACTCAGCACTCCATGATGTACGGGGTCAAATCTGCATGAGGTTTTAATGAATAAAACACAATGAAGAACTGGAAGCTTTTTCTTCTAGTCCCATCACCAAACATGAGAGTCCAGGAGGCCTGTGGAAATGCAACTTGTAACAAGGATCAGCTTGCCATATCGGCCTGAAGGCCGTTAGAAGTAGCCAGATGTAGCTGGATAAATGAAAATATTCCTGTGAAGAAGTAGAACTTTTCACTTGTGTAATTCTTATTGCACTCAGTTTTTCCATTCTCTCTGTCCCACTTCGTGGAGCCAGGAAGTTACTCAGAAGTTAGGGCTCAGAGATCTCCACAAAAACCCTATCCACATGAGCCTCAGGGCTGCTGCTCACTTTTTAGGACACACACTGAGATGAAAAGGTGCTAGAGGAACTCTTTTTTGGTCCAACTGTAACAGCGTCCTCTGGCCCGTCCCAACCCTGACGAACAAGTTAAGAAGTGCAGGTTGCAAGGGAGTTTCCTGACATCCACAATGGTTTGATGGTGAATCTGTTCATGATTATTAAATACATAAAGGATTCAGCGGTGCTTTCCTCCAAAAGAACATAAAATGGCCATTCTCCGACTTCAGGAGGATGTTTCCTGACCAGCGCTCTCGAGGGGGCCTCTCATCTCCTCTCACTTAGGAGCTCAGCTGTGCTGGACAGAAGCACTACAGCAAACCTGAGTGCGGGAGTCCCTTAGTTGAGGACACCACATGCTGCCCACAGGGTATAACTGAGGTCTCTGGGGAGGAAGGCAGGCCTCTCAAGCAGGCCTGAAATGGCTTGAAAAAGCAGGGAACGGCATGCAGACCTTTTTCTCCCCCGAGGTTGTGAGTGGACTAAAGGTTCACACACAAGGGCAGGCGCCGGCATGAACTGAACCTCTTGCCACTGCCAAAGCAGGAAGCACTAGGCCTTCTTACTGTCTTGGACAGAAGTGGACCAAGGAGGAAGAAGGAGGGATGAGCTTCAAAGCTGTGAGCAGTCAAACATCAAAAATTGGAGTCAGAGACTTGGGTTTTTTTTTTTTTTTTTGGGGGGGGGGGGGTCAATATAATGAACTTAGAAGCAGTCTCTCCCTCACAAGGAAAAAGCAAAAAAAATTAAACAACTCTTCTTTGACCCATCAGAGAAGTGAAGACACGGCAAACCACAGTCTTCAAAATTGGAGACAGAAAAGAAGCTATTTTGAAATATGCCCAGAATATTCTATTCTTAACAAGGACTGTCCTCAGAAGAATCTGTTTCACTGGGGCCTAAGCAAACAGAAAAAAAAGAACACAATATCCAAGAACTCTGGGATAATGACAAGGGTAAAATACACACAATGGGAATAACTGATAGAAATAAAGACAGAAAAAGTAAGTGAAGCAATAATCACTGCATCTTCCTACCATTCGAGATTGCAAACTGCAGATCTGGGTAGCTAAGAGAGCACAAAATATGAAGGGGAAAAAAACCCAAACAACCAAAAATGCAAATTCAAGCACATCCTATTCAAACTGGAGAAAAATCGTAAACAAAGAGATTATAGTGAAAGAAGCCAGAGCAGGGAAAAACAAACCTCAGTTACACTGAAACAGAGGTAAGAATTAAATTGGACTTCTTTCTGAAACCATTTCAGCAAGAAGAGACTGGAGCAAAACAAAGTGCTGAAAGTAAAAAACCACCATCCTACAATTCTGTGTTAAAATTATTCTTCAAAAACAAGGAAGAAATAAAGACTTTCTGAGGCAAACATTGAGGAATTTGACATGAGTACACCTGTTTTTCAAGAAACACGAAATTCATAGGGAGGTAAATAAGAAAGGCAGAGCATTAGGAAAGAAATTAATGAAGGTAAAATACCTTTTCTTTTACTAACAAATCTGACAGGTATCACTTTTTAAAAAAAATTTTTTATTGTTAATCCCCATACATTACATCATTAGTTTTAGATGTAGTGTTCCATGATTCATTGTTTGTGCATAACACCCACTGCTCCATGCAGAACGTGCCCTCTTTAATACCCATCACCAGGCTAACCCATCCTCCCACCCTCCTCCCCTCTAGAACCCTCAGTTTGTTTCTCAGAGTCCATAGTCTCTCATGGTTCATCTCCCCCTCCGATCTCCCCCCCTTCATTCTTCCCCTCCTGCTACCACCTTCTTTTTTTTTTTTTAACATATATTGCATTATTTCAGAGGTACAGATCTGAGATTCAACAGTCTTGCACAATTCACAGCGCTTACCAGAGCACATACCCTCCCCAGTGTCTATCACCCAGTCACCCCATCCCTCCCACCCCACCCCCCACTCCAGCAACCCTCAGTTTGTTTCCTGAGATTAAGAATTCCTCATATCAGTGAGGTCATATGATACATGTCTTTCTCTGTTTGACTTATTTCGCTCAGCATAATACCCTCCAGTTCCATCCACGTCGTTGCAAATGGCAAGATCTCATTCCTTTTGATGGCTGCATAATATTCCATTGTATATATATACCACATCTTCTTTATCCATTCATCTGACAGCTATCACTTTTGTATTCAGTAATAGCTTTTGGATAAGTGAAATGAATGACAATGTTACAAGGGACAGGGAGAAATTAGGAATACGCTGACATAAGGTAAACTCAGGAAAACAAAGTAAAAAAACTATAATTGATATGCTGAGAAGAGATAAAATGCTCAGTTAAAGCTAAAGCCGGCAGAAAAATGGTGGAAGACAAAGAAATAAGGACAACTTTTTTAAAAAAGAGTAAAAAGCACGGTAGATATTAATCAACATTATCAATAACCACTTTAAACATCAATGGCCTAAACCCTACAAATGAAAGACATACTATAACAGCACATTAAATAGAACTAAATATAGACCCAAATTAACTTAAAAGGATGGAGAAAGATACACCATGCCAACAGTAATCAAAAGAAAGCTGGCAGAGCATATTAATTTCAGACAAAGCCTACTTCAAAGCAAGGAAATATCAGATAAAGAGGGAATCATGTATTGATAAAGAGGTCAAATCTCCAGGAAAATAGAACAATCCTTTCTGTGTATGTGCATTAATAACAGAGTAGCAAAATATGTTAGGCAAAAACTCATAAAATTGGACCCATCAAGACCCCCATATCAGTAACATAAGAGTTTCAGCAGGAAGAAAATCAGGAAATCCATGGAGTATGTCATCAACAGCAAATACACATTCTTTTCAGGTTCACATGCAACATTCACCAAGACAAACTGCCTTCTGGGATATAAAACACCTTAAATTTGAAAGAACAGAAAACATACAATATGTTCTCAGGAAACAGCAGCATTAATCTAGAAATCAGTAACAGGAAAGCAGATGGAAAACCCCAAAGACATGGAGATAAAAAACTTCTAAATATCGGGATCAAAAAGTCTAAAGAAATCATCATTATTATTTTGAACAATATAAAAATAGAATTTATCAAAAGTTGTCTGGTGGAGCAATTGTAGAAGCCTAGAAGGAAATTTATACCATTGAACAAATAAACCAAAGGAAAAAAAAAAAAAAAGATCGACAATAATGTAAGCAACTACTTGAGGAAACAATAAAGAACGACAAATTAAACCTTAAGGAGAATAAAACAGTCCAGGTCATGATGGTGACACACAACGATCCTGAACTTACTTTCTCCCACAGACACACTGAATCTACATCTACATATGGAATAATTTCCTTGGAAAAACCCAAACCCCAAAAACTAGCTAAGCAGTTCCTACACACTGGATGAATGAGCAAACAAACCACATGAAAGCTGGTAAGAGAGGCTGAGACACAATCTTGCCATAAACCCCACCCCTGGTGCAGCAACCCACAATCAGGAGGGAACTCAAAATCCCAAGCTTCTCCCTGAGGAGTGAAGGTTCTGAACCGCACTTCTGGTACCCCCTACTCTTAAGACCTGAACTTGAAGATGAGCCCCCAAACATCTACCTTTGAAAGCCAACAGAGCCTGCATCCATGGGACCAAGAAGGCTATAGCCAACTGAAACAGTTCTTAAAAGGCTCACATGTGCAGACTCACCCAGCCCAGGACCCAGCATAGAAGCAGCTGACTGCAAAGCACCCAGACTTTCTGTTGAAGTGGCTTGTTTGAGGGGTGCCAGGGTGGCTCATTCGGTTAAGCGTCTGACTCTTGATTTCACCTCAAGTCGTGAGATGGGCATGGAGCCTGCTTATGATTCTCTTTCTCCCTTTCCTTCTGCCCCTCCCTGCTCTATTTAAAAAACAAACAAAAAAACCCCAAAAAACAAAAAACAAATGAGGCTTGCTTGCTAATCTTAAAGTGTCAGCTTGAAAGGCAGGCATCTAATTTAACATACATCTAGGGGCTTACTGAAATGTTCTCCAAAAACAGACGATTTGTGTGCTCTCCCTCTGCCTCACTGCAGCTCTCCAGTATCTCCCAGGAGCACGAGCCCTGGCCTGACACTCTTGATTTTTGCAGAAAATTTTTGCTGCCCAGGGAACACCTCTAGATTGCTTGGCTCTGGCGGTCAGTGGAGCTTACGCCCGTGGGTCCCACAAGACTGTAACAAATGGAGAGAGTTCTTAACTGGCTACCACCATTCTCAGGGCACAGCAAAGAGGCAACAGACCGAGGCACCCAGTCTCTGTCAGAGAGGCCTATTAGTTTATCTTCATAGCTGTCATCTGAGGGGTGAGCTTCTAATTAAACACACACCGAGGACCCAGCCTACATCCTCTCTGGAGATCAGGGGGCGGGGGGGGGGGGCCAGAGGTGCAGGAGTGCTGACAATATGGGCCTCCGACCCTGTCCAGGTTCGCTCAGTGACTTTGCCTGGGCCTTCCTGTTCCTGGCCCCTCAGAGGTCAATACACACACGTAAGGAATGCCCACCATGGCTGGAATGAGGGGATGCTTGTTTTGGCCTTCCATCAATCACAGGTGGTGCCACAAGATCCGATTAAAGGCCAGCTGTCCATTAGGGGCGTGCACGCTCTCTGACCTCACTGCAGTGTCCTCCTGTGTGTCCCCTTCTTCTAGAAAATCTGTGGACTGAGGCCTGGACTTGTGGAGAATAACTCTGCAGCTGCCTGGACCATCCTCTGCCCACTCTCCCATCAATAAGTTAGCCTGAATAAAACTGTAAACTGTATGAAGTGGCCTGTTTTGTTTTTGGTCTCAAAGTGCCTTCTCAGTTTGAGGCATACTTCACTGTCTCTCCTCCATCTTCTAACAAGTGGGCACCATCTTTACATGCTTCCTCTGCCCTGCCTCAGGCCCCCCGTGCCATACGAATCTCTAACATAAGAGCTCGTACACATGCCCTGGAGTCCCTTAATATCCTGCCTTTGGTGGCCAGCAGGGCTTGTACTCAATGGGATGGTACCAAAGAAAGAAACCATTCCTAACTGGTTATTACCCAGGGCTCAGAGCAGAGGAAGCAGGCAGAAATGTTCACCTCCCAGTCTTCACCTGAAAGAGGTTATGTTGCAAACTTTAAAAGCTGCTGCCCGAGGGTCTGCCTTCTAATCAGCCTGAATCTAGGTGCTGCCTGAGATCTTCCTCTTGGGGGCACTGCCTCAATCACTGGGAGCAACTAAAAATAGACTTCTTGGACAATCACAAAGGTTTGAGAGACAATAAAGGGCTCTCTTCCATGAGGTCATTCCTTCAAGACTGGGAGAGGTGGCTGTTTTATCTAACACATAAAACCCAACAGTGTCGGGGCACCCGGGTGGCTCAGTCGTTGGGCGTCTGCCTTCGGCTCGGGTCATGGTCCCAGGGTCCTGGGATCGAGCCCCACATCGGGCTCCCTGCTCTGCGGGGAAGCCTGCTTCTCCCTCTCCCACTCCCCCTGCTTGTGTTCCCTCCCTCGCTGTGTCTCTCTCTGTCAAATAAATAAATAAAATCTTTAAAAAAATAAAAATAAAACCCAACAGTGTCAAGGAAACCAAAGAAACAATAATATATTCCCCAAAAAGCAAAATATAAAACCTCAGAAAAAGGTTTCATTAAGGTATGAAAAGGAGACAGGTGATTTATCTGATAAAGAGTTCAAAATAACAGTGATAAAAATGCTCACCTTGCTCAGGAGAAGAATGGATGAAAAAAGTGAGAATTTCAACAAACAGAAAACAAAGTACCAAATAGAAATCATAGAGCTGAAGAATAACTGAATTGAAAAATGAAGACAGGGCAGAACTTACCCAATCAGAACAGCAAAAAGAAAAAAGAATGAAAAAGAGTGAAAACAGCTTAAGGGAGTTATGTGACTACATCAAGCTGACCAACGTCTGCATTATTGAACTCCCAAAGAGGAGAGAAAGGAGCAGAAAACTTAACTTTAATAATGGCCGGAAACGTACCTAACCTGGAGAAGGAAACAAACATCAAGATCCAGGAATCCCAGAACTCAATGAGACTCACACCAAGAAGCATTATAATGTCAAAGCTGAAGACAAGGAGAGGCTCTTAAACCAGCAAGAGAAAAAAAAAAAAACAACTTATGTACAAGGGAACTCCCATAAGATCATCAGATTTTTCAGCAAAAACTTTGCAGGCTAGAAAGGAGTGCTGTGATATATCCAAAGTGCTGGGGGGGGGGGGCCGGAATGCTAGGGCCATCAAAAAACATGAAGTCTTGCCATTCGCAACCACGTGGATGGAACTAGAGGGTATTATGCTAAGCAGAATAAGTCAATCAGAGAAAGACAAGTATCATATGGTCTCACTGATATGAGGAATTCTTTTTTTTTTTTTTTAAGATTTTATTTATTTATTTGAGAGAGAGAATGAGAGCACATGAGAGGGGGGAGGGTCAGAGGGAGAAGCAGACTCCCTGCTGAGCAGGGAGCCTGATGTGGGACTCGATCCCGGGACTCCAGGATCATGACCCGAGCCGAAGGCAGTCGCTCAACCAACTGAGCCACCCAGGCGCCCAATATGAGGAATTCTTAATCTCAGGGAAAAAACTGAGGGTTGCTGGCGTGGTGGGGGTTGGGAGGGATGGGGTGGCGGGGTGGCTGGGTGACGGACACTGAGGAGGGTATATGCTATGGTGAGTGCTATGAATTGTGTAAGACTGATGAATCACAGACCTTTACCTCTGAAACAAATAATACATTATATGTTTAAAAAAAAAACAAAGATAGTAGAAAAGGAAAAATGAAGGGGGGGAAATCAGAGGGGGAGACGAACCATGAGAGACTATGGACTCTGAGAAACAAACTGATGGTTTTAGAGGGGAGGTGGGTGGGGGGAAGGGTTAGCATGGTGATGGGTATTAAAGAGGGCACATACTGAATGGAGCACTGGGTGTTATAGGCAAACAATGAATCATGGAACACTACATCTAAAACTAATGATGTAATGAATGGTGACTAACATAATAAAAAAAAAACTGCTAGGGACGTCTGGGTGGCTCAGTTGGTTAAGCATCTGCCTTAGGCTCAGGTCATGATCCCAGGGTTCTGGGATCCAGCCCCATATCGGTCTCCTTGCTCAGCAGGGAGCCTGCTTCTCCCTCTGCCTGCCACTCCTCCTGCTTGTGCTGGCTCGTTCTCTCCCTCTGACAAATAAATAAATAAAATCTTTTTTAAAAAAGAAAAAAAATGCTAATCAAGAAAACTCAACTCATAAAGCTGTCTTTCAGAATTGGAGAAAAAAGAGTTTCCCAATGAAGCAAAAGCTAAAGGAGTTCATCACCAGTAGACTGGCCTTGCAAGCCATGTAAAAGGAACTTTTTTAAGTTGAAATGAAAGGATGCTAATTAGTAACAGGAAAATATGAAAGTACAAATTATACTGTTAAAGGCAAATATATAGTAAAATTCAGATTAATGTAAAGGTGGTGAGTTTTTTTTGTTTTGTTTTTAATTTTACTTTATTATGTTAGTCACCATACATCATTAGTTTTTGATGAAGTGATCCATGATTCATTGTTTTTTTAATAACACCCAGTGCTCCATGCAGTACGTGCCCTCCTTAATACCCATCCCCAGGAAGGTGGTGAGTTAATCATATGAAAGTTGAGGTTAAAAGACAAAAGTATGAAAATAACTTCACTAACTTGTTAACTGAGACACAAAGATGTAAATTGTGATATCAAAAACATAAAACGGGGTGGGGGGGATAAAAATGTAGAGTTCTAGAATGCACTCAAATTGTTATCAACTTAAAATAGATTGTTATAAATATAAGCTTTCGAGTAGTAACCTCATGGTAATCACAAAGACCTATAGTAGACACACAAAAGAGAAAGGAATCTAAACATATTCCTACAGAAAATTATCAATCACAAAAGAAACCAAGAACAAATTACAAAGCAGCCAGAAAACAGTGAACAAAATGGCAATTAGTACATACCTACCAATAATTACTTTAAAATGTTAATGGACTAAATTCTCCAATCAAGGGCGCCTGGGTGGCTCAGTTGATTAAGCAACTGCCTTCAGCTCAGGTCATGATCCTGGAGTCCCGGGATCGAGTCCCACATCGGGGTCCCTGCTCAGAGAGGAGCCTGCTTCTCCCTCTGACCCTCCCCCCTCTCATGTACTCTCTCTCATTCTCGCTCTCTCAAATAAATAAATCTTTAAAAAAAAAAATTCTCCAATCAAAAGACACAGAGTGGCTGAATGTACTTTTAAAAATCTATACTGCTGGGGCACCTGGGTGGCTCAGTCGGATGAACGGCTGCCTTTGGCTCGGGTCATGATCCCAGAGTCCTGGAATCGAGCCCCACATCGGGCTCCCTACTTGGTGGGGAGCATGCTTCTCCTTCTCCCCTGCTTGTGTCTGCACACGCTCTCTCAAATAAATAAATAAAATCTTTAAAAAAATAATAAAAATCTATACTGCTTACAAAAGACCTGAGGTGTAAAGACCTACAGATTCAAAGTGACAGGATGGAAAACATATTCCATGCAAATGAAAACCAAAATAGGGTGCCTGGGTGGCTCAGTTGTTAAGCGTCTGCCTTCGGCTCAGGTCATGATCCCAGAGTCCTGGGCTCCCTGCTCAGTGGGGAGCCTGCTTCTCCTTCTACCGCGCTCCCCTTGCTTGTGTTCCTGCTCTCGCTACCTCTCTGTCAAATAAATAAATAAAATCTTAAAAAATAAATAAATAAAACCAAAATAAAACTAGCTATTTTGTATGACACAAAATAGGCTTTAAGACAAAGACTGTAATAAGAAACAAAGGAGGTCATTATATAATAATAAAGGGGTGAATCCCATTAGGAGGATATAATATTTGTGAATGTTTATATACTCAAAATAGGAGCACCTAAATATATAAAGCAAATATGAACAGACCTAAAGGGAGAAACAGCAATACAATAATAGTGGGGGACTTTAATATCCTATTTTCATCAGTGGATATATCATCCAGACAAAAAAATCAATAAGGAAATACTGAATTTAAATGACACAGTAAACCAGATGGACTTAACAGACATTCCATCTAAAAGCAACAGAATACACAAAATACACATTCTTAAGTGCACACAGAACATTCTCCATAAGAGATCATATATTAGGCCACAAAACAAGTCTTAATAAACTTAAGAAGATTAAAGTCGTATCAAGCATCTTTTCCAACCATAATGGTAGGCCTAGAAATCAACTGCAAGGAGAAAACTGGACCATTCACAAATAGGTGTGGATGAAATAACATGCTACTAAAAAACCAATGTGAAAAAAATCAACTGAGAAGTAAAAAAATACCTTGAGACAAATGAAAACACTACATACCCAAACTTATGAGATGCAGCAAAAGCAGTTCCAAGAAGGAAGTTCATAGCAATAAATGCTTACATCAAGAAAGATCTCAAATAAACCCAACTTTATACCTCAAGGAACTAGAAAAGAAAAAAGGAAGTCCAAAGTTAGAAGGAAAGAAATAACAAAGATCAAAGAGGAAATAAATAAAATACAAATTAAAAAGACAATAGAAAAAAAATCAGTGAAACTAAGAGTTGGTTTTTTGATAAGATAAATAAAATGGACAGACCTTTAGAGTCACCAAAAAAAAAGAGGACTCAAATATATAAAATCAGAAATGAAGGAGACATTTCAACTGGTACAAGAGAAATACAAAGGGTCATAAGAGACTACTGAACAATTATACACCAAAAAATTGGACAACCTAGAAGACAGGGATAAACTCTTAGAAACAAAATACATATCAAGACTGAATTATGAAGAAGCTGAAAATCTGAACAGACTGATTACTAGTAAAAAGAGTAAACCAGTAATCAAAAACATCCCAACAAACAGAAGTCCAGGACCAGATGGCTTCAATGGTAAACTCCACCAAACATTCAGAGAAAAAGTAATACCAAATCCTTCTCAAACTCTTACTAAAAAACAGGAGGGAACACTTCTAAACTAATTTTATGAGGCCAGTGTTACCCTGATACCAAAACCAGACAAAGATGCCATAAAAACATTATAATCCAATATCCCAGATGAACATAAGCTAGAAAAGTCCTCAATAAAATACTACCAAAGTGAGTCCAACAACACACTAAAAAGATCATGTACCATGATCAAGTGGGATTTATTCCATGATGCAAGTATGGTTCAGTATCTACAAATCAATGTGATAAACCATATTAACAAAATGAAGATTAAAAATCATGATTATCTCAATAGATGCAGAAAAGGCATATGGCAAAGTTCAACATCCATTTATGATAAAAACTCTCAACAAAGTGGGTATACACAGGAAGTACCTTAACATAATAAAGGCCATATAAGACAAGCCTACAGATAACCTCATACTCAATGCTGAAAAGGTCAAAGTTTCTCCCCTAAGATCAGGAACAAGAGAAGATTGCCCACTACATAAAACTGGAAGTTCTAGCCAGGGCAATTAGGCAAGAAACAGTAAAATGGCACCCAGATTAGAAAAAAACAAGGTAAAATGGTCTATTTGTAGATGACATGATATTCTACAGATCTTCCTCAACTTATGATTGTGTTATATACTGATAACATCATAAATTGGAAATATCTCTAAATTGAAAACGTAGGGGGACCTGGGTGGCTCAGATAGTTAAGCATCTGCCTTCAGCTCAGGTCATGATCTCAGGGTTCTGGGATCAAGTCCCGCGTTGAGCTCCTGGCTCAGTGGGGAGCATGCTCCCTCCGCCTCCCGCCCCCTCACTCCCCACTCATGCTCTCTCTCTCAAATGAATAAATAAAAATTGTTTTAAAAACTGAAAATGTATTTAATACACCTAACTTACTGAACATCCAAGCTTGGCCTAACCTACCTTAATTGTACTCAGAACACTTATATTAGCCTATAGTTGGGTATAATCATCTAACACAAAGACTGTTTTTTAAAAAGTCTTTTAGGGCGCCTGGGTGGCTCAGTTGGTTAAGCAACTGCCTTTGGCTCAGGTCATGATCCTGGAGTCCCGGAATCGAGTCCCGCATCGGTCTCCCTGCTCAGCGGGGAGCCTGCTTCTCCCTCTGACCCTTCCCCATCTCATGTACTCTCTCTCATTCTTGCTCTCTCAAATAAATAAATAAAATCTTTTAAAAAATAAATAAATAAATAAAATAAAATAAATAAAAAGTCTTTTAAAAGGGAGAGTGGGGGGGGGCAGAGAGAGAGAATCTCCAGCAGACTCCCTGCTGAACGAGAAGCCCTACACAGGGCTCAATCCCATGACCCTGAGATAATTACCTGAGCCGAAATAAACTGACTGAGGCATCCAGGCGCCCACGAGGCCTATTTTTAACAAAGTGTTGAATATCTCATGTAGTTTATTAAATACCATACAGAAAGTAAAAAAACAGAACGGTTGGGGCGCCTGGGTGACTCAGTGGGTTAAGCGTCTGCCTTCAGCTCAGGTCATGATCCCAGGGTCCTGGGATTGAGCCCCGCATCGGGCTCCCTGCTCAGCGGGGAGTCTGCTTCTCCCTCTCCTGCTCCCCTTGCTTGTGCTCTCTCTCTCTGACAGAAGTAAACAAAAATCTTTAATTAAAAAAACCCCAGAACGGTTGTATAGGGACAGAAGGGTTTTAACTGTAACGGGCATTTACCCTCATGACTGTGTAGCCGACCGGACACTACGTTGGCTGCTGGTGCCACCTAGCATCACAAGAGAATCTTGTACTGCATACTGAGAACGGAAAAACAAAAATTCAGAGTATGGTTTCTACTGAATGTGTATTGCTTTTGCACCATCAAAAAGTCAAAAAATCTCGAGTTGAATCATTAAGTTGGGGACTGTCTGTATATAGAAAACTCTAAAGACTCCACCAAAAAATTGTTTGGTTACATTTCTTTGCACTAATAAGCAACTATCAGAAAGAGAAATTAAGAAAACAGTCCACCTTAATAAAAAATTTTTAATGGTGGGTTAACTATTTTGGAATTAAAAAACTTAATAAAATTTAAAAAATAGTCCAGGGGACACCTGGGCGGCTCAGTCAGTTAAGCATCTGCCTTCAGCTCAGGTCATGATCCTGGGGTCCTGGGATCGAGGTCCGCATCAGGCTCCTTGCTCAGTAGGGAGCCTGCTTCTCCCTCTACCTGCCGCTCCCCCCACCCGATTGTGCTCATGTGCTCTCTCTCTCAGACAGACAGATAAAAATAGTCCACTTAAAATTGCATCAAAAACAAAATAGGAATAAAATTAATTAAAAAAGTGAAAGGCCTATATACTGAAAACTGTAAGACACTGATTAAAGAAATTGAAGATGACACAAAATAAATGCAAATATATTCCATGCTCAATGGACTGAAAGAATTACTACTGTTAAAATATCCATACTATCTAAAGCAATTTACAGATTCAATGCAATCCCTATCAAAATTTCAATGGCATTTCCACAGAAACAGAACAATCCTGTAATTTGCATGGAACCACAAAGACTGAGTAGTCAAGCAATCTTAAGAATGAATCTGGAGGCATAACACTCTCTTATTCAAAATGTGTTACAAAGCCATAGCAATCAAAACAGTAAGGCATTGGCATAAAAACAGACATACAGATCAGTGGAAGAGAACAGAGAATACAGAAATAAACCCACACTCCGTGGTCAATTAATTTACAACAAAGGAAACATATACAATGGGAGGAAGGACAGTCTCTTCAATAAATGGTGCTGGGAAAACTGGACCACTTTCTTACACCATATAAAAAAATCAATTCAAAATGGATTAAAGACTTGAGTGTAAGACATGACTCCATAAAATTCCTAGAAGAAAAGAGGTGGTAAGCCCCTTGACATCAATCTTAAAGATGACTTTTTAGATCTGGCAACAGGAGCAAAAATCAACAAGTGGGTCTGTATCAAACTAAAAAGCTTCTGCATTGCAAAGGAAATCATCAATATAATAAAAAGGCAACCTATTCAATGGGAGAAAATATTTACAAATCGTATCTCTGGTTACATCCAAGGGGTTATATCCAAAACACATAAAGAACTCATAAAACTCAACACCAAAAAAGAATCCAATTAAAAAATAAAATGGGCGGAGGATCTAAATAGACATTTATCCACAGAACACATACAGATGGACAACAGGTATATGAAAAGGTGCTCAACATCGGTAATCATCAGGGAAATGCAAATCAAAACCACAGTGAGATATCACCTCACACTTGACAGAATGGCCAGTATCAAAAAGACAAATAACAAGTGTTGGTGAGGATGTAGGGAACCTTTGTGCACTGTAATTGGATATGTAAATTGGTGCAGCCACTATGGACACAGTATGGAGAGTCCTTAAAAGATTAAAAATACAATGACCATGTGATCCAACAATGCCACTTCTGGGTATTTATTGGAAAAAAACTAACTGGAAAAAATACATGCAGCCTATATTCACAATTATTTACAATAGCCAAGATACGGAAACAAGTGTTCACCAATGGACAAACTGATAAATATTAATAGAATATTATTCAGCCATAAAAAAGAATAAAATATTGCCCCTTTTTTTGAAAGGGAGAAAGACAGCAGGAAGGGGCAGAGGGAGACAGAGACTCTTAAGCAGGCTCCACAGGGGCTCAATCTCACGACCTGAGCCAAAATCGAGTCGGGGGCTCACCCGACTGAGCCACCCAGGCATCCCAAAATCTTACCATTAACACCTAGACAGACTTTGAGAACATTATGCTAAGTGGAATAAGTCAGAGAGAACAACAAATACTGTATGATCTCACTTACATGTGGAATCTAAAAACAAAAACACAGGGGTGCCTGGTGGCACAGTCAGTTAAGGATCCCACTCTTGGTTTCAGCTCCGGTCATGATCTCAGGGTCGTGAGATCAAGACCCACATCAGGCTCCCCACTTAGGCAGAGTCTGCTTGAGACTCTCTCTCCCTCTGCCCCTCCCCATCGTGCATGCACACATTCTAAATAAATCCAAAAATAAATAAGTAAATAAATAAAACAAAAACCCAAACTCATACAGAAAACAAATTGTTGGCTGCCAGAGGTGAAGGGTGGGGAAAATGGGTGAAGGGAGGTCAAAAGGTACAAACTTTCAGTTTAAAATAAGTAAGTAGTCAAAACAATCTTAAGAACGACTCTGGAGGCATAACACTCTCTTATTCAAAATATGTTACTTATTCAAAATAAGTAAGTCATGGGGATGCAGCATACAACATGGTGACTACAGCTCATAATACTGTAATACGGAATATTTGTAAGTTGCTAAGTAGATCTTAAATATCTATGATAAGTAAAGAAACTGTAACTATGTACAATGAAGGATGTTAACCAGACTTATTGTGGAAATAATTCACAATATATACAAATACCAAGCCATTATGTTGTACACCTGAAACTAATGTTACATGTCAATTATATCTCAATAAAAATAAGGAAAATAAAATGGTAAGACTTACAAAAGACATTAAAAATTACAGGAAATTAAGAGACAATATAAAGAAAACCAAAAGCTAGTTCTTTGAAATGATTAATGGAATTGGTAAATGACTAGTCAATCTAAGTGAGAAAAGACAGAGATTACTAATATGAGGAATAAAAGGAGGTGAAAATGAAAAAAACATGTGATAAAACCCAACACACACTTATGGTAACACACTAGGAATAGAGAGGAGGAGTTCCTATTTCTGAAAAAGAACATCTACGTGAAAATTGTAGTTAACATATTAATGGTGAGAGACAGTTGCTTTTCTGGTAAGATAGAGAACAAGGTAAGAAGTCTCTTCTCATCACTCCTGTTCTTTATTGTCCTGGAAGACCTAGCTAATGCAGTAGATAACAAAAGGAAATAAAAGTTATATAGATTGGGAAGCAAAAAAATAAACCTGTGAGTTATATAACACATGGTTTTCTATGTAGAATATCTGATAGATTCCCCAACAATTTCAGAGATCACTCTGAAAATTAATAACAGCATAGCAAGGTTGAAGGATGCAGAAGTCAACTGCTTTCCAATAGACCCACACAAATGTAGTCAACTGATCGTTGACAAAGGACAAAAAGGCAATTCATAAAGTCTTTTTTATTTTATTTTTAAGATTTTATTTGAGAGAGAGAATGAGAGAGAGCACATGGGGGAGGGAGGGTCAGAGGGAGAAGCAGACTCCCTGCTGAGCAGGGAGCCCGATGCGGGACTCGATCCTGGGACTCCAGGATCATGACCGGAGCCGAAGGCAGTCGCTTAACCAACTGAGCCACCCAGGTGCCCGAGAAAAAGTCTTTTTTTAAAAAAGATTTTGAGGGGGCGCCTAGGTGGCTCAGTCGTTAAGCGTCTGCCTTCGGCTCAGGTCATGATCCCAGGGTCCTGGGATCGAGCCCCGCATCGGGCTCCCTGCTCAGCGGGAGGCCTGCTTCTCCCTCTCCCACTCCCCCTGCTTGTGTTCCTGCTGTTGCTCTCTCTCTCTGTCAAATAAATAAATAAAATCTTTAAAAAAAAATAAAGATTTTGAGAGAAGAGCGCATGCATGAGCGGGGGTTTGAGGGCACAGGGAGAGGGAGAAAGATAATCTGAAGCAGGCTCTGGCGGAGTGTGGAGCCCAACGTGGGGATCAATCCCATGACCCTGAGACCATGACCTGAGCCGAAATTAAGAGTTGGACACTTAACTGACTTAGCCACCCAGGCTCCCTGAGAAAAAGTCTTTTCTAGAAAGAGTGAATATCCACAAGCAAAAGATAAACCAAAAAAAACAAAAAGTGAATTTAGACACTGACCTTAACACCTCTCCCAAAACTTAACCAAAAATATATAGTAAATCTAAAGTTAAAAACTCCTAAAATATGGGGCGCCTGGGTGGCTCAGTCGTTAGGCGTCTGCCTTCGGCTTGAGTCGTGATCCCAGGGTCCTGGGATCGAGCCCCACATCAGGCTCCCTGCTCAGTGGGAAACCTGCTTCTCCCTCTTCCACTCCCCCTGCTTGTGTTCCCTCTCTCGCTCTCTGTCAGATAAATAAAATCTTAAAAAAAAAAAAAAAACCTCCTAAAATATAACATAGGAGATGATCCTGGGTTAACTAATGAATTTTAAGATACAACACCAAAAGCAAGATCCATGAAAGAAAAATAATGGGAAGCTTCATTTCATTAAAATAAAAACCCTGTTCTACAAAAGAGAGTGGTAAGAAAATGAACAGTCACGGGGCGCCTGGGTGGCTTAGTCGGTTAAGCATCTGCCTTCGGCTCAGGTCATGATCCAGGGTCCTGGGATTGAGCCCCGCATTGGGTTCCCTGCTCAGTGAAGAGCCTGCTTCTCCCTCTTCCTCTAATGCTCCCCCTGCTTGTGCTCTCTCTCTCTCGCTCGCTCTAACTCAAATAAATAAAATCTTTGCAGAACAGTTATCTGATAAAGGACACACAAAATGTCCAAAGAATTCTTAAAACTAAGACAAATAATCCAATTAAAAATGGGCAAATGATCTGAACACGTATCACCAAAGATAATACAGACTGCAAATAAGCATATGAAAAGTTGTTTAACTTCAAGTATCATTAGGGAATTATAAATAGAACATAAATGGATATCACTAGACACTTACTACAATGGATACAATTCAAAACAGTCAGAACACCAAATACTGGTGAAGATGTAAACCTACAGGAATCCTCATTCATTGTTGCTAGGAATGGAAAATGGTATGCCTACTTTGGAAGACAGTTTCTTATAAAACTAAACATACTCTTACCAGAGGATCTAGTGATCATAATCGGTATTTACCCAAATGAACCGAAACTCTGTACTCACACAGAAACATGCAAATGAATGTTTATGGATGTTTTATTCATAACTGCCAAGAGTTTAGCAAAATATCCTTCAACAGTAGAATGAATAAACAACCTGTTGTATATGTATCTGATAAATATTGTTTAGTGATAAAAAGAAATGAAGGATAAAGCCAACAAAAGACAAGGAGGCAACTTGAAAGCATATTAAGTAAAAGAAGACACTCTGACAAGGCTAAATACATTGTTTTCAAGTATATGACATTCTGGAAGAGACAAAACTATTAGCCAGTAAGAAGATCTTTTGGTGAAAGACAGGGGTGTTGGAGGGAAGGCTGATTATTAAACAGGTGGAACACAAGATATTTTTAGGAAAAGGAGAGACTATTCTATATGATGTCGAAATGATGAACACAGGGGTGCCTGGGTGCAGCAGTTGGTAAAGCATCCAACTCTTAGTTTCGGCTCAGGTCGTGATCTCAGGGTCCTGGGAGGGAGCCCAGCACTGGGCTCCATGCTCAGCACGGAGTCTGCTTGAGATTCTCTCTCTCCCTCCCCTTCACCCCACCTCCCCCCACACACGCACGCACTCTCTCTCCAAAATAAATAAATCTTAAAAAAAAGGAAATGATGGACACCTGTCATTATACCTTTGCCAAAACCCATTGATTGTATATAACACTAAATGTCTATGTCCACATAAACAGCAGACTTCGATGCATGACTACTGGTTCATCAATTGTAACAAACATACCACAGTAACAGGAGATGTAAAAAATACTCCAAACTGTGGATGCAAAGGGGTCAGGTGGGAACTCTGTACTTTGTGATCAGTTTTTCTGTAAACAAAATGCTCTAACAAAAACCTGAACTCTCGTCATTTCATATCTTAAAATTTTTTTCTGAAGTCTACTAGTTTCTTATGAATTGTAATCCTTAGCATGCAATTAATATAGAAGCAGCAAACTTATATACAATATATTTTACTGCTTAATAGTTTTCAACTTTTGCTACTTTAAATTTAATTTTAAATTAATTTAAACTTTTTTACATAGGAAATCATTCTAAGATTTAATTCCTTAAGCACTAATGGGTATAAAACTACAACCCATAAAAAATGAAAAATTTTAACTAACTAAAGGGACAAGGGAAATCACAGTTTGTCCCTCCACTATATTTCACACTAAGAATACTGTCAGGAATGAATAGCATGTTGCACTGCATTAGGGGGCTGCATTCATTCATTCATTCATTTATTTTAAAATATTTTATTTTATTTATTTGACAGCGAGAGAGACAGCAAGAGAGGGAACACAAGTAGGGGGAGTGGGAGAGGGAAAAGCAGGCTTCCCGCCGAGCAGGGAGCCCAAAGTGGGGCTCAATGCGGGGCTTGATGTGGGGCTCGATCCCAGGACCCTGAGATCATGACCTGAGCCGAAGGCAGACGCTTAACTACTGAGCCACCCAGGAGCCCCAGGAGGCTGCATTTAAACCCTGAAACCTACTAGGACTTTTAAAGATTTACATAAGCTTGGGTAGTTTTTCTGACATCAATTAAAACAGAAATTCATTTGCCTTAAAAAATAGTATAGACTTTTAAATGTCAAAGTTCCCTGGAGACATGCACATACAAAAAACTGCTCTATATATGAAAAAAGAGGGGCGCCCAGTGGGCTCAGTCAGTAGAGCATGCGACTCTTGATCTCGGGGTTGTAAGTTCAAGTCCCACATTGAGTGTAGAGATTTCCTAAAAATAAAATCTTTATATTAAAAAAAAACAATAAAAATGAAAAATGTGCCCGAGAACTTCAATATGCCCATCTCACAGCTTGAGATTGTTGCCTAAAAGGAATAAAAATTCCGTTTGGTTTCAAGATTTTCTTGCCTCACACATTTTTCTCAACTTACATCTTCAAAGCCCAAGAAATAAAAAATCTTACCCATTCAGACAGCAAATAAAACTGCAAACTACTAAGGGAAACTAGACTGAAAAGACTGGAATATTCAACAGATAAAAAAGAATGCCAAGGAAAGAAATGCAAACATTCAAATCAGCTCAGATAAGCAGCCTGCTTACCCAGAGTTAAGAAGGAAAACCCATATTCAGAAATTACACTCCCAAGCCGGGCTCCAGACATTCCCAGTTGAGACAGCACCTCCACAGTGGGTCAGCCTCTGGTGAACGAGGGCGGGCACGGACACCTGAGCACCTGCAGGAATGAACTCTGCGAGCCCCGCACACCCTCTCTCCCAGCAGCTTACAGGAACTCTCTTCCCCAAGGTTTCCAATATTACACATGAGGAAACTCTCAGGAAGATTCAGTTTAAGGTTGTGACCCAAAATGAACTCCCAAACTCATAAACATTTTGTCCAGGAGACAGAGCTCTGGACTTTCACAGAGCTTCTCAAAACAAAAATTATACTGAGTGCACCTCTACCATGGATGCAAAACCCAAACATGTAAAAACATCTAGGCCTAAGGAAACTCCCTTTGCCTTTGCCAGCTCAAAATGGCCTTAGCTTGGAGTCATTGGCCTCAGGCCTCTGCTCCCCAATCACAGTGCTTTGCACCACCATTGATAATTTATTTTTTTTTTAAGATTTTTATTTATTTATTGAGAGAGAGAGAATGATAGAGAGCATGAGAGGGAGGAGGGTCAGAGGGAGAAGCAGACTCCCTGCCGAGCAGGGAGCCCGATGCGGGACTCGATCCTGGGACTCCAGGATCATGACCTGAGCCGAAGGCAGTCGCTTAACCAACTGAGCCACCCAGGCACCCACCATTGATAATTTAAATGACAAACCCAGTGGTTCAAGAATCCCGCAAAATCTCACACACCCAGTGTTTATGTGTAAAGGAGGAAAGAAAATTTTAAGCAATTTTACTAGTTCAACAAGAAAACCAACTTTTTACTACCAGAAAATGAAGATGTCAATTATCTCCAAGAAAAGAAATTGACTTGTAAACAACTGTATTGGAATACTTAATGTTACAGGTCTAGGCCCTGATATGCCATTTAAAATCACCTGAAAGAACGTACCTCAGAATATTACTATGCCCACTTAGAAGAAAAAGGGGAACAAATTTTAACAAATAGAAAGTAATTTTTTTTTTCTGAAATTCGCCTTTTTGGAAATACTTTATACTATCCCCCAAGCTAAGTCTCAAGTGAATAAATCTTTTCAGGGTGACAAATGCAAGGAGGGGCAATGCTGACAGGACAGATCACCCAGGAAAGTTTTCAAGAACCTCCCACTCACTCAAAGGACTTCCGATAGGACATCAGTGTCCAGGAAAGATCCTGGGGGGAGGGGCACAAGGATTTCATAAAACAGTTCCAGGTGATTATTCTCTGCTTTCTAATCATGTAAAATACCCAAAAAAAGAAGTCTTTCAAAAGGGCCATTCATGGCTCTGTGGATAAATGATAAAATACTGCGTAATTTGAAACGCATCATGGAGAACAAATAGTTAATAATGATGTTATGAACTGGAGAGGAAAGATGGCGTTTCGGAATGCAGGGAAAGATCTGGAAATTTAGGCATTTATTGCCAGTCCTGTGAAGAGCTAGGCAGGGGCCACAGGGTCGCGGCTTTGAGACCCTACTCCCCAAACGTTTGGAAAAGTGAGGAGAAAGCGGGTGCCCCGGGGAGAGGGATGGGGACCCCACAGACCACAGCATCTCGCGCGCACGAACCCGGGAGACCGAGGCAGGACTGTCCCCTGGTGACCCGCCCCGTGGTCATCGCCCAACCCAAGGGAGACGCGGCCGCGCAGGGACAGGACAGGACAGGACGCCGGCGGTCCCGGCAGCCGGCCCGGCCCCGCGCTGCGTGCCGCGCCACCGGCGGCCTCGGGTCCGCAGAGTTCACGGCGGGGAGGCCAGGTCCCGCCACGGCCGGTTCCAGCCGGCCCCGCCGCGCCCCTTTCCCGACTCCCGGCCCCGCACACTCACCATTGCTCGCTTTCTGGGGTGGCGGGTCGAGCCACCATACGACTGCCGTGGCCGGCGGAGGCCACGGCCACAGAGGATGTGGCGGAAGCTCCCGAAGCCTCTCCGGACAGCGAGAGGGGACGCGAACCTCGGCCGGACAGCAGCGACGGCACACAGTCCCCGCCGTCCACAGCGCGTCGCCCGCACGTACGGTTCCGGCGACTCCCCTGATTGGACAGTTCGCACGGCCCCGCCCCCGCCCGCCTGAGTGACAGCAGGCCGGGGGTCACGTCTTTGAGCCGACCTTGCTTGGGCAGTGGCTGCGACCTGTTCTCGCCGAGGTCCGTGACCCTTCTTCACAAACACGGACAAAGGTGACCTCACCGAGGGTCATGATGTCATGATGTCTGGACGGTCCTAGACCAGCCCAGAAGCCTCCGGGGCTCGCATGTGAGAAACAGACGGAGGCAAAAAACCACTGGAAAACCTTTCAGTGTAATCCCATTGATACTTACCTGTTCAAAGGCTGGAGGAGGAAAGCTGAAAGAACTCTGCTTAGTGAAAAATGATAGATGGTAAAGGTGTCGAGGATAAACAAAGTATCAGGACAGTGGTCATCTATGGGGCAGGACAGAGGTGAGCCAGGGAGCAGAACATGAGGAGACCCTGCCTACTGCCCACAGTTAGGAATCTTGATGATGACTTCAAGGATGTTTATATTATTAGCAAATCCCACCGCAAAACATTTTGTTCGTTCTTTCCTCAATATATTTGATGATAAAAATCTTAAGAAATTCTGTTTGAAAAGAACATAATTTGTATGTTTGTTCTGTAATTTGGCAATCTGAGTTTTCACTCATGGTTTTGGTGGCAAAATTGGTTAAAATCCAACTGTATTTAGAAAGAATTGCCTGGGGCGCCTGAGTGGCTCAGTTGGTTAGGTGACTGCCTTCGGCTCAGGTCATGATCCTGGAGTCCCTGGATCGAGTCCCGCATCGGGCTCCCTGCTCGGCAGGGAGTCTGCTTCGCCCTCTGACCCTCCCCCCTCTCATGTGCTCTCTCTCTCTCTCTCATTCTCTTTCTCAAATAAATAAATAAAATCTTAAAAAAAAAAATTAAGAATTGCCTGGATAAAGTCATCTTCATACCTACTTTTTTTAAAAAACAAAGGGTGGCATGTATTGATATGTAAAGATCTGGAGTATTTATTAATAGAATAATTAAGCAAAGTGTATTACAATATATATGCCATGTTACCCTCTCTAGAACTGTTATGGTCACCGGTAAAGTCAGGTGGGCCCCCACTCTAGGTTTGGTTGACAACATATCCCTTCCAGGAACAAATGAAAAGGTTAATTACGTTGATAATGGAAGTGTCCAGGGAGGGCAGGCCTCCCAAGCAGGTGGGAAATGCCTTGAAAGAGCAAGGAAAGGGGGCACCTGGGTGGCACAGTCAGTTAAGCAGCTGACTTTTGGTTTCAGCTCAGGTCCTGATCTCAGAGTCATGAGATCGAGCCCCATGTGGGGCTCTGCGCTCAACATAGAGTTTGCTTAAGACTCTCCCTCTCCCTCTGCCTCCCCCCCACCAATTAATAAATAAAATCTTTAAAGAAAGAAAAGGAAGAGAAAGAGCAAGGAAAGGAGCCTGGCCTAGGTTCTTTCTTGAAGTTCAGGGGCCGTCTAGAGTGAGAGTTTGGGCACAAGGGCAGGGGCTTCCCGGGGTTGAATCTCTTGCCAGCGCGAAAGCAGTGAGCAGGCAGGCTTTCCTGTTACCTTGTTCAGATGCAGGGCACAAGGAGAAGGAGGAGGAATGAGGCTTTTAAAGCTGTCAGCCAGGGCGCCTGGGTGGCTCAGTTGGTTAAGCAACTGCCTTCGGCTCAGGCCATGATCCTGGAGTCCCGGGATCGAGTCCCACATCGGGCTCCTTGCTCAGCGGGGAGTCTGCTTTTCCCTCTGACCCTCCTCCCTCTCATGCTCTCATTCTCTCTCTCGCAAATAAATAAAATCTTTAAAAAAAAAAAAAATTTTTTTAAAGCTGTCCACCAGCAAACATTAAAAAACAGAGACCTCTGGTTTGTCATCTGGTATGTAAGGAACTTAGAAGTGACATTTCTATCCTCACTGGAAAAAAGCTAACAAACTTAAAATCAACACCACGGAACTATGAAAGCATTAATCACAGGGCAAACTGCTGTCTCCAGAACTGGAAAGAGAGACAGAAATATAGCCATTTTGACATATGCCCATATCATTCTCTTTAACGAGGCCTGTCCTTAATATAATCTGCTTTTCAAGAGGCTGACTGACTGGGATTTTACCAGAACCTACCTGACACAGCAGGGGTGAGGAGGTGGGGGGATGAAACAGCCAACCTGAGTTCCCTTTAGCTTTCCTACCTGACCTAAGTTGAGGGGAGGGGGCACTTAGAAATACTGTGAGGTTGAGAGGTTTTTGTTTTTTTTCTCTAACTCCTGAGAGCAAATACATGGTGTATTTCCCAAACACCAGTTCTCCAACTCTCCAACTCTAAGGGTAAGGGTGGCCTAAAATTCTATTTAATTCTTTTTCTTTTTTTTTAAGATTTTATTTATTTGTCAGAGAGAGAGAGAGAGAGAAAGCACAAGCAGGGGGAGCGGCAGGCAGAGGGAGAAGCAGGCTCCCCGCTGAGCAGGGAGCCCGATGCGGGGCTTGATCCCAGGACCCTGGGATCATGACCTGAGCCAAAGGCAGATGCTTAACCAACTGAGTCACCCAGGCATCCCAACAATTCTATTTAATTCTAACACAAAATACAGTTAACATCATATTCCACAGTTTAAGGGCTCAGTCCCACAAAACTGCCCCCATGTCGGATGCCAACCACAAATGGGGGAGAGGCGGCTGGCTACACACATTTCTGCATGGCCAACTACAAATTCAAAGGTTCCCTGGATTGTGTTTGTTAATTTGACAGAAACACTTTAGAACTAATAAAATGCTATCATTATTGATTTATTATAAAAGATACAAGTCAGAAACAGCCAAATGGAAGGGGCATACAGGGCAAAGTACATGGCGGAGGTAGGAACCTCCATGCCTTCTCCAAATACAACACACTTCCAGCACATTGGTGTCTTAGAATCCCCCTGAATCCTGAGGTTTAGGGGGTTTTATGGAGTTTCCTTACATAGGCATGAATGACTAAATCATTGGCAGTTGGCAAATAACTCCATCTCCAACTCCTTCCTCCCCACTCCCCAGAGGTTGGGGACTGGGCTAAAAGTTCTAAGCCTCCAATCCAAGTTCGGTCTTCCTGGTGACTAACTCCCATCCTGAAGCTATCTAGGGGCTAGCAAACAATTACCTCATTAGAACATAAGATGCTCCCATCACCCTTATCATTCAGAAAGTCCAAGTGCTTTAGGAAGTCTTGGCTGGGAACCATGGACAAAGACCAAATATCTTTCCTATTATACCAAAGAAGGTCACAGTCCAAGGACACATGCTTGTTAAAATACTAAGACCAGATCATAGGATACAGAACACTTCCTCTCTACCCACAACATTCCACTACATCAGGAAGACTCCTGTTTGGAATAAACCAAAAGAACTATACATTTCAGGGGGCGCCTGGGTGGCTCAGTTGGTTAAGCGACTGCCTTCGGCTCAGGTCATGATCCCGGAGTCCCGGGATCGAGTCCCGCATCGGGCTCCCTGCTCGGCAGGGAGTCTGCTTCTCCTTCTGACCCTCCTCCCTCTCATGCTCTCTGTCTCTCATTCTCTCTCTCACACATAAATAAATAAAATCTTTAAAAAAAAAAAAAAGAACTATACATTTCAGAACTTGTTTAAGAAACCTCCATAAACCCTAAGAACAACATGGGTGACAAAAGCAAGGATAACTGAGAATATTTTAGCCTCTGACAGCCACAACAGATCGTAAACACAGCCTAAACCTTACTCAGATAAACATGAACCCTCACACTAAAGGCCTATTTACCTCAGTTCCTTTTTCACAGTCCATCACGTCCAGCATTCAACAAAAAGTTAAAAGGCATACTGATTTAAAAAATACATTTTCAGGAAATAGGACAAGCAAGAGACCTTGATTCAGATGTAGCAATATGTTACAATGATCTAACCATAAATGTAAAGTAACCATGATTAATATGCTTGTGATCTATGGAAATAGTGGATAAAATGCAAGAATAGATAAGTAATGTAAGAAGAGGTAGAAACTCTAAGAATCAAAAGGAAAACACAAGAAATTTAAAAACCCAAAAGAACAGAACATAAATGAATTCCTCCGGGGGGCTCATCAATACAGTGGAAATGTATGAGGAATCAGTGAGCTAAAGAAGATGTCAATAGGGTCCTTGAAGCTGAAATAAAAAGAATACAGAAATCCAAGAACTTTGGAATAATTACAGAATAACAAACATAGTTGAATTAAATAGCACCATCAAACAAGGGGATATAATTGAAATCCATGCAACACTTCATTCAAACACAGCAGAATATACATTCTTCTCAAGTTCACATGAGACATTCACCAAAATAGACCATATTCTGGGACATAAAACACAGCTTAAAAATTTTAAAGAAAAGAAATCATACAAAATATGCTTGCAAACACAATAGTATTAATCTAGAAATCCATAATAGGAAGATAGTTGGAAAACCCCCAATACTCTGAGATTAAACAACACAGTTCTAAATTACGTCTGGGTCAATAAAAAAGTGATGTTACAAAGAAGGTGGAATAAGACTTTTCTACTCAAATCTCCTCCCAGTGCACCAGTTTGGACAAGCACCCAAGGAAGAGAATAGCTTTTGGGAAGTCCAGGGGAGAATTTCCAGCACACAACTGGAGCAAATAAACTGAGAGTAGGCAGACTGCAGATAGTAAGAAGAACAGTTTCACTTCACCTGCATCACCCCTCCCTCAAAGTAGCACACCTCATTGTTGAGACCCCCTCAGTTTGGCCTGGGATTCCTTCCATAGGGAAAGAGAGAGCAAAGTGACTGAGCACTGGCTTTGCCAGTGGTATGGGACACTGCACAAGGGACCCATTGCTTTCTTCTCTAAGAATATGTAGGGGAGGGGCGCCTGGGTGGCTCAGTCAGTTAAGCGTCTGCCTTCAGCTCGGGTCATAATCCCAGAGTCCTGGGATCAAGCCCTGCATCAGGCTCCCTGCTCAGTGGGGAGTCTGCTTCTCCCTCTTCCTCTGCTTGTGTGTGCTCTCTCTCTCAAATACATAAAAATATTTTTAAAAATATGTAGGGGGTCAGGATGGATGAGTGGCTGGAAGGCTGATGCTGGCAAATCTGTAGGACTCTTACCATCCAGGACTTGGAAATTTTCAAAAGGGCTGCAGACCCTGCTGTATGCTAAAAACACCATCAAGAGGCTCACATACCAGCTGCTGGGGACATTTCCAACTGGCTTATGGGTGTGCCTGATGCTCCACATGCCTCAACCCCCACGCTGTATCTAGCTCCCTGCATACCCTGAAATGATGAGCACAAACAGATGTCTTCCAAGCATGTACATCCAGCCAGTCTGACTTGGTGGAATTGGGAGAAGACACAGACGCTTGAGTATTTCGGGACAACCTTAGGGAAAACAGATGAGAAGCTGTCAGCCCGCATCTTGGCTTTGAAAGAGCAAGAGAAGGCATATAGCCTTAAGAATTTCCCCCAAAGATGCAAAAGAGGCATGATGTGGGTGTATCCCTAGAAAAGGTTTGAGACAGTCTCAGAATATCTAGTTGGGCTGACTGGTGAAGGTGTTTCTCTCCCAAAGTCAGTCAGTAAATACTGTGAGTGCTGACCGTTTCTTCAAATGCAAAGACAGCAACACAAGACTTAAAGAAACACAAAACAACAAGGAAAAAATGATACCACAAAGGAACACAATAATTTTTCAGTGACCAATTCCACAGAAATGGATATCTACAAATTGTCAGACACAGAGCTCATAATAATTGTTTTAAGGAAGATCAACAAGTTTCACGAGAGCACAGATAGTCAACTCAATGAAATCAGGAAAATAATACAAGAGAAAAATGAGTTCAAGAGACAGATAAAAATCATAAAGAACCAAAAAGAAATTCTGGAGCAGAAGAATACAATGACTGAAATAAAATATGCCATAGATAACTTTGAGAGCTAACTTGGTCAAGCAGAAGAAAGAATCTGTGAGACTCTAGACAGACCATTTGAAATTACCCAGTTAGAGGAATAAAAAGAAAAAGAATGAAAAGGAATGAAGAGAGCTTATAAGACTGATGGGACACCATCAAGAGAAATATCATATTTAATATGGAAGTCCTGGAAGGGGGTAGAAAGCTTATTTAAAGAAATAATGACTGGGGGTGCCTGGGTGGCTCAGCAGTTAAGCGTCTGCCTTCAGCTCAGGTTGTGATCCCAGGGTCCTGGGATCGAGCCCCGCGTGGGGCTCCCTGCTCAGTGGGAAACCTGCTTCTCTCCCTCTCCCACTCCCCCTGCTTGGGTTCCCTCTCTTGCTGTGTGTGTCTCTCTCTCTGTCAAATAAATAAATAAATAAATAATCTTAAAAAAAAGATAGGTAGAAGGGGCTGAGATGCAGTCCCCCTGGTGTGGGGGACCTGCAAATGGGAAAATTATCACAGGCACAAATGTCCACCTTGAGGAGGAAAGGATTCAAGCCCCACATCAGGCACCCTTGGCTCTGGGGACGGGCACTAAGAAAATGAGCCTCCCTAATATCTGGCTTTGAAAATCAGTGGGGCTTAACTCCAGGAGAGCTGGTGGGCTATAGGAAACTGAGACTCTGCTCTTAAAGGACCAGTGCACAAACTCACTCAGAGACCCAGCACAGAGACAGCAGTTTGAAAAGCACCTGGGCCATATGTAAAAGAGATTTACTTACTAATTTTAGGGACTGTGCCAAAGGGGCAGGAATCTGTAGGAAGTTCCCCAAGGAAGAAGGCACTGCTGGGAACAATTTTCTTGTGCTCCTTCAGACTAGCTGACCAATGCTAGCAGGTGCCAGTTCTGACACTCTCCACCTACCTTGCTAGCACTGTTCACCTCACCCTGGTGTTCCCCTGCAGACCCACCCTGCTAAACTTGCCCACCCCGGCAGGTGCCACCCTAACACATCTTAGGACCAAAGCCCCCCAAAAGCAGCTACTGCACCATCACATCCAGGAGGTGGCCTTGGCCAGCACACCCTTCATAGCTCCTGCCCCCATCCCCACCACCACACATAGCACGCAGCCCTGGCCAGGACTGGTGCCCCTCCAAACACCTGTACTGGTGAGTGCGGGAGGCCCCGCGCACCAGTGTGCCCACAACAATCACAGCGGGGCCTTCCCACAAGCATGCCTGCAGCAGTCATGGCCCATCCACAAGAGGAGGGCATAGGCAGCCCACAGAGGTAACACCACTGGAGTGCCTGGTTCTGCTGACTAGGGGAACTGTACTTCTGGGCCCCAAAAGGTGCTTTCTACATGAGACTACTCCTTCAATACCAGGAGACATAGCTGATCTACCTAAAATACAGAAACAAACACAGAGAACCGGGCAAAATAAGGAGACAGAAGAATAAGTTCTAAATGAAAGAACAAGACAAAACCTCAGGAAAAGAAATAAATGAAATGGAGATAATCTACCTGATGAAGAGTTCAAAGTAATGGTCGTATGTTCACCAAACTCAGGAGAAGAATGGGTGAACACAGTGAAATCTTCAACAAAGAGAAAATATTAAAAATGAACCAATCAGAACTGAAGAATACAAATAAGAAATGAAAAATACACAAGAGGGAATTGACAGCAGATTAAAGGATGCAAAAAAACAGATTAGCAATGTGGAAGAAAAAGTAGTGAAAATCATCCAAACTGAAGAGCAAAAAAGGAAAAAGAATAATAGAAATGAAGATAGTTTGAGGGACCTCTAAGACAACATCAAACATGCTGACATTCACATTATAGGGGTCCCAGAAGGAGAAGAGAGGGAAGGGGACAGAAAACATATTTGAAGAAATAATGGCTGAAAACGTCCCTATCCTGGGGAAGAAAACAGACATTCAGGTCTAGGAAGCACAGAAAGCCCTAAGCAAGATGAACCCAATGAAGTCCACACAAAGACACATATTAATATGTCAAAAATAAAAGAGAAAGAAAACCTTAAAGGCAGCAAGAGATACACAACTAGTTACATATAAGGGAACACCCATAAGACCATAAGCTGATTTTTCAGCAGAAACTTAGCAGGCCAGAAGGGAGACCAAGCCCCAGGTCGGGCTCCATGCGGGGCGTGGAGCCTGCTTAAAATTCTCTTTCTGTCCCCCCTACCTCTAAAAATAAGTAAATAAACAGGAAAAAAGATAAATAAACAAAAATAAATAAATGACATCCAAATTGGTAAGGAAGAAATAAATCTATCACTACTTGCAGATGACATGATATGATATATAGAAAATCGTAAAGATTCCACCAAAAAACTATTAGAATGAATGAATTCAGTGAAGTTGCAAGATATAAAATTAATATACAATCTTTTTATAATATACAATGCATTTCTATACAATAAATATCAAAAAAGGAAATTAAGAAAACAATTCCATTTGCTATTGCATCTGAAAGAATAAAAAGACCTATGAATAAATTTAACCAAGAAGGTGAAAAACCTGTACTCTAAAAACTATGATAAACTGATGAAAGAAGTTTAAGATGACACAGATTAATGTAATGCTATACCATGCTCATTGATTGGGAGAATTAATATTACTAAAATGTCCATACTACCCAAAGCAATCTACAGATTAAGTGCAATTTCTATCAAAATACCAATAGCATTTTTGGCATTTTTCACAGAAATAGAATAATCCTAAAATTTTATGGAACCACAAAAGACTCTGAATAGCCAAGGAAATCTTGAGAATGAACAAAGCTGGAGGTATCATGCTCCTAGATTTCAAATTATACCATAGAGCTATAGTAATCAAAACAGTATGGCACTAGCATGAAAACAGACAAAGACATCAATGGAACAGAATACAGCCCATAAATAAACCCACACTTAAATGGTCAATTAATCTATGACAAAGGAGGCAAGAATATATAATAAGACAATAAATGGTGTTGGGAAAATTGGACCGCAACACGCATAAGAATGAAACCAGACCACTTTCTTATGTAACATACAAAAATAAACCCAAAATGGATTAAAGACCTAAATGGTAAGACCTGAAACTAAAACTCCTAAAAATAAAAAACAAACAAACAAAAAACATGGGCTGTAAATCTTGGACATTGGTCTCAGCAGTATCTTTTTGGATGTCTCCTCAGGCAAGGGCACCAAAAGCAAAAATCAACAAGTGGAACTACATGAAAGTAAAAAGATTTTTACAACAAAGGAAACCATCAACAAAATGAAAAGGCAAACTCCTGAATGAGAGAAGATATTTGCAAATGCTATATCGAAGAAGTAGTTAATATCTAAAATATATAAAGAACTCTTACAACTTGGGGCTCCTGGATGGCTCAGTCAGTTACGCATCTGCCTTCAGCTCAGGTCAGGATCTCAGGGTCCTGGGATCGAACCCCATGTTGGGTTCCCTGCTTAGCAGGAGAGCCTGCTTCTCCCTGTCCCTCTGCCCCTGCTCATGTGCTGTCTCTCATGCTCGTTCTGTCACTCAAATAAATAAAATCTAAAAAAAGAAAAAAAAAACAACTCATACAACTCAACACCAAAAAAATCTGATTTAAAAATGGGCAAACTGGGACGCATGGGTGGCTCAGTTGGTTAAGCATCAGCCTTCGGCTTAGGCCATGGAATCAAGTCCCCCACTGGGCTCCTTGCTCTGCGGGTAGCCTGCTTCTCCCTCTGCCTGCTGCCCTCACCCCCGCTTGTGCTCTCTCTCTCTCTGACAAATAAATAAATAAAATCTCTAAAAAGAATAAAAATATAAAAATGGGCAAAGGACCTGAAGAGACATTTGTCCAAAGAAGACACACAGATGGCCAACAGACACAGAAACAGATAACTCAGCATCACTAATCATCAGGGAAACACAAATCAAAACCACAATGAGATATCACCTCACATCTCTCAGAATGGCTAGTACCAAAAAGACAAAAAGGACTACAGTTTAGCCACAAAAAATAAAATCTTGCCATGTGTGACAACATGGATGAACCTAAAAGGTATTATACTAAGTGAAGTAAGTCAGACAGAGAAAGACAAATACCACATGATTTCATGTGTATGTGGAACATAAAAAACAAAATGAAGAAAACAAAACAAATACAAATACAGAGGACAGACTGGTGGTTGCCAAAAGGGAAGAAGATAGGATGAATGACGAAATCAGTAGACGTTATTAAGAGGTACAAACTTCCTGTTATAAAATACATTAAGTCACAGAGATGTAAAGTAAAGCATAGAGAATATAGTCAAATTGTAATACTTTTGTATGGTGACAGATGGTAACTAGACTTCCATTTTATACCTATCTGTCACATCTTCTTTATTCATCTATCAATGAATACTTAGGTTGCTTCCGTATCTTTGCTATTGCAAATAATGCAATGAACATAAGGGTGCATATACCTTTCCAAATTAGTGTTTCCAGGGGCGCCTGGGTGGCTCAGTCGTTAAGCGTCTGCCTTCAGCTCAGGTCATGATCCCAGAGTCCTGGGATCGAGCCCCGCATCGGGCTCCCTGCTCTGCAGGGAGCCTGCTTCTCCCTCTCCCACTCCCCCTGCTTGTGTTCCCTCTCTCGCTGTGTCTCTCTCTGTCAAATAAATAAATAAAATCTTAAAACAAACAAACAAAAAACAAATTAGTGTTTTCACATTCTTTGTGTAAATACCCAGAAATACAAAAACTTCAGGAGTTAAGGGTTTTAAGGTAAGAGAAGGGATGCAAAAACTAACAGTCTCTACCCAGACAGGAAATAGCCTAAGAGTGTCAGAGACAGTAAATCAATGGTAAAACTCCCGGTGCTGTCTCAAAAGTAAAGACTCACCTAACAGACATTCTTGAGTTGTTTTTGCAGGATTCAGACTGTGCCCAATAGCATTAACGGGGGTAAAAGTGTCACCAGTGAGACCCCCTCTGAACCCCACCCCTTCGTCACAGGAATGTGAACTTTACCTGTTAAGGCAAACAAGAAGAGCTCAGGTGGCTTAGACAGGATTGACACCTGAGCAGATGGACCACAGAGGGTCCAACAGTCACCTCTACTTCATTATAATGTTAAAATCTCCGCCCAAGGGGCGCCTAGGTGGCTCAGTCCCTTAAGCCACCAACTTGATTTCAGCTCAGGTCTTGATCTCATGGTCGTGAGTTCAAGCCCTGCGTTGGGCTCCACACTGGATGTGGAGCCTACTAAAAAAAAAAAAAAAAAAAAAAACTAAACTAAAAAACAACCAAGAAAGAGCACAAACTCATTAACACACACTGTATGCACAATCGTGTTTCCTAAGACGGAGGTGAAACCTTGTAGCACGTGGGTGGCTCAGTCGGTTAAGCGGGGCACTCTTGGTTTAAGCTTAGGTGATGATCTCAGGGGCCTGGGGTGGAGCCCTGTGTTGGGCTTAGCAGGGAGTCTGCTTGCGGATTTTCTCTCCCTTTGCCCCTCCCCCCCACTCGCACTTGTGCCCTCTCTAAAATAAATAAATCTTAAAAAAAAAAAAAAAAGACCCATGTGAAACCTTATGCCCACCTCTACATACAAGGAAAAAATTCTCCTTTCTGGATATTCATCCTAACCCTAAAGAGAAGGAACCCACTCACCACTGCACAGAGACAAGGCTTTGGAAATTATCCCCAGTGATCTCCTTATTTGTTGCAAATAGTTTTCTTTGTGTGATTACTCCCCTTGGCTGAGTCTCTACTGTAACTCACCAAGGAGCAAACTAGCATCACTGTTGAAAGAGCTAAAGGCAAGCTGAGGGCAAAACACGAGCGGATACCCCGAAACCACCCCCTTTAATGTGGGATATACATACAACATTCCTCAGGCACTAGTAACTGCCCAAGAACAAAGGCAGGGGAAAAACAAATGCTCAGCTGATAAAGATCACAGTCATTTAGGACCTGAAACTCTAGTTGGTAACTGTCTTGATGATTTACAGGAAAAACACCATCTTAATAATAGGCCTCCAGGAACCTAGAGACTCAATTTCCTGGGGCCCTAACATCACCTTCACCTCCAAAAGATAGAAAACCCTATGTAATCAGTCACTCCTCACAATCACAGTGCGGCTCTCTGCCCACAGGTCCTGTCCTCATGCTCTAAAAAAACTCCTTTTTGCACCATAAAACATCTCAAGAATTCTTTCTTGACCATTGTGCTTGACAATCTTCCATCAACAGTGTGTCCTTCCCCTAATCCACACTCAAGATATTTTCAGGAATAAGTAGCATATTCTAATGCTTTTAGGGGTTTGAGTTTAGCTCCTTAAATGCACTAGGTTTTCAAAGATTTACACTAAGCTTTGGGCAGTTTTCCTCACATCGATTAAAATAGGAATTCAATTGCTTTAGCCTGTTGAATGTCAGTGTTCTCTAGGGGCACATACAAACAAAAGCTGATCCAAAAATGAAAAATAACCTGAGAATTTAAACACATTCATCTCACATCTTGAGGTTCACTTGACTAAACAGATCACAAATTCTACTTGGTTTCCCTAATTTTCTAACTTTCCCCACACCCTATCTCTCAATCAACTTACAGTTGAGGAGCCCAAGTGCTGAGGGAAACCAGAGCCAAAGGGCTGCACTATTTGAATCAGGAAAGGAATCCAGGAAACAAAACAGTGGACTCAGTACAGATAAGCAGCCTGCTTCCCCCAGGACAGAAGGAAAGCCACATTCAGAAGGTTCCACATTGTAGACTCTCCTGGTGGGGGCAGCCCTGGAGTGGGTCAGTCCCTGGTGAGGGAGGGTAGGGGCACCTGAGCAGCCATGGGAATGAACCCTGGGAGCCCCACACACCGTCCCCTCCCCAGGGCATAAGGGGACCGCTCCCTTCCTCAGGCTTCCATTCTCCCAGGTGAGGAAACTCTCAGCAGGATTCAGTTCAAGGTTCTGCCCCCAAATAATCTCCCCAGTCACTGACCCTAATCCAGAACACAGAACTTGACTTTCACAGACTTTCTCAATGGACACAATTTACACTCTGAGTTCCTCTACATTGCAGATGCAAAACTCCAATTTATGTTTAGAAAAGGCCCAAGGTGGGCGCCTGGGTGGCTCAGTTGGTTAAGCGACTGCCTTCGGCTCAGGTCATGATCCTGGAGTCCCGGGATCAAGTCCCGCATCGGGCTCCCTGCTCAGCGGGGAGTCTGCTTCTCCCTCTGACCCTCCTCCCTCTCATGCTCTCTCTCATTCTCTCTCTCGCAAATAAATAAAATCTTAAAAAAAAAAATTAGAAAAGGCCCAAGGGAACACGGTTACAACCTCAGAAAGAGTGTCTCACCCCCCCAACTTCCCCCAACACCCCCACCCCGTGCACTTCCATCCCCAGCTTTCCAGGGCTCTGTACTTTCAGTATTGAGGGCTCCTTCTCAGGTGTGTGTAAGTAGGTAGGACACCTGCAAGGCGAGCCCCACAGAAAGAACAACTGGGCCTTGAAGTGCTTTGGGGGTGAGATGGACCTTATTTTAGAGCCAATGACGGCATGCCTCTGACCCCACTAGAGTTGCTCTAGACCACCGCGGATACTTGAACACAAACCCAGTGTCTGAACAATCCAGCAAAATCCCTCAAACCCGGGGCACCTGGGTGGCTCGTGGTTGAGAGCCTGACTCTTGATTTCAGCTGGGGTCACAATCTCAGGTGGTGAAGTTGGGGCCCTGCTGCAGTTTCTGCGCCAGGAGCTGCTTGTCCCTCTGCTTCTACTCCTCCCCCTGCTCGCTCTCTTGCGATCTGTCTCTCGAATAAATAAATAAAATCTTAAAAAAAAAAAAACCCTCAAACCTAGCGATTATGAAAAAGGTGGGAAGAAAACTGTAAGGTATTTTTATCTTAAAGGATTTTATTATTTGACGGAGAGAGAGAGACAGGAACACAAGCAGGGGGAGTGGAGAGGGAGAAGCAGGCTTCCGGCTGAACAGGGAGCCCCATGCGGGGCTCGATCCCAGAATCCCGGGATCATGACCTAAGCTGAAGGCAAACGCTTAACAACTGAGCCACCCAGGCGCCCCTGTAAGGTATTTTTCTAATAAGAAAACCCACAAGTACATCGTGCTTTCAGAAAATAATGATGTTAATTCATTATTATTTGCACGGCAGGAAACTTTTATAAACGATCACACGAACACCCTGGTGTTGCAAGTCTAAGCCCTGGAATTTCATTTGAAATCACCCAAAAGTAAGGAACAGACCTCAGAAACAAACTCCACCGCTTAGGGGAAGAAAGAGAAACAAGAAACTTTAACACATGCAATATAGTACTATTTTCTCCCGAATTTCTCCTCTTTCTTGCCTCTTTGGAAATATGTTTTTCAAGACCTATTGATTAAATACATTTTACATTTATTGTAAAACAGAGACTTTAAAATACTGAATAAATGTTTTCAATGTGACAAACCCAAGAAGGGGCAGTGGGGTCAGGACAGATCACTCAGGAAAGCTTCAAAGGATGTTCAAAGTTCCAAAGTATAGCTGAGCCCAGGAAAGATCTTGGGGGGAGGGGCACAAAGCTTTCACGCAAAGTTGTTCCAGGTGATTATTCTCTGCTTCCTCTCATGTAAAATATCCACAAAGAATAAACCTTTCAAAATGAGCCATCCATTGACTGTGTGAAAACGATAAACAATTAAAATACTGCGTCTGTTTGAATTGCACCGCGGAGAACAAACAGTTGGTACTGATGCTATGAACTGAAGAGGGGAAGTTGGCGTCTGGGGAGGCGGGGCGGGATTTCGAAACAAGCATTTATTGCCAGTCCGAGGAAAGGAAAGGCTGGGAGACAGGGTCGTGGATTTGACCCTCTGCCGCCCAAACATCGGGAACACTCAGGAGAAAACGGGGGCCGCTCGGGAGGAAGGAAGGACTGGGGCCCCCGGACCACAGCACCTCCCGCGCACGAACCTCGGAGACCGAGTCACGACTGTCCCCTGACGACCCTCCCCCGTGATCACTGCATGATCGGGGAGACGCGGCCGCGCGCAGGGACCGAACAGGACGCTCACCATTTCCCGGCTTCTCGGTCCGCCGGCATCGTCCCTACGGCTCCCGCAGCCGGTGCAGGTCACCGCGCCATTGACGCGGCAGCAGGGCCACCTGGGACCGTTAAGCGCAGGTCAGACTTGACCGCGAGCAAGACCGCAAGCGTCCACGCGGCTGCGGAGCGTCGCCACGCCCACCTGCCCCTGCTGCGCCCCTGATTGGACAGCTCGCAAGGACCCGCCCCTCTGCTCCTGAGTGACAACAGGGCCGGAGGTCCGATTGCTGAGGCGCAGCAGTCTCTGCGGGTGGTCGGGAACCCGTGCCCTCCTTGGACGTTCGCTTTTATTTTTTTTTAAAGATTTTATTTATTTATTTGAGACAGAATGAGATACAGAGAGCATAAGAGGGAGGAGGGTCAGAGGGAGAAGCAGACTCCCTGCCGAGCAGGGAGCCCGACGCGGGACTCGATCCCGGGACTCCAGGATCATGATCTGAGCCGACGGCAGTCGCTTAACCAACTGAGCCACCCAGGCGCCCTGGACGTTGGCTTTTACATAAAACTTGGTCCACGCCCTAGAGGGACAGTGGCGCCTTCTTGCAGCTCCCTCTAAACGTGGGGACACAGGTGTGCGCAAGGAGTCCCAGAGTCCGTTCCAGTGGAGCGACGCCCTTGTTCAGAGCAAAAGGGGCGCCTGACCAGGCCATTAGGGACCAGGGGGTGTTCTGGGGTTGGCATGAGTTTGCGAAGCCACTCATGGAGCTGTGACCCTTGTTTACAAACACACTTAAAAATTACCTCACCCCGCTGCGCCTGGGTGGCTCAGTTGGTTAAGCGTCTGCCCAGCTCAGGTCATGATCCCAGGGTCCTGGAATGGAGCCCCCACCCTGCTCCCTGCTCAGCAGGGAGTCTGCTTCTCTCTCTCTTAAATAAATCCCCACCTCTGGTGCTCTCTCTGTTAAATAGATAAAATCTTTTTTTAAAAAAATTACCGTATGCAATAAAGACTGACTCCATATTGATAACTTTAACTGTGGGCAGAGACGAGGCTCCACCCACCCCTTCTCCACCTGCAAACACGTGGTACTTCAGCTGAAGAATTCCATGACTTCCCAAGCCCTATTAGGGGTTTGAACCCCACAGCCTGAGCCTCAGCACAGGGACTCTACTCCTCCAACCATAAGCTGTGAGATGTGCTCATTAAAACTCTCAGGTGTCCATTGAAATTCAGCTTTTGAGTGTGTGCCTAGAAATTTTGAAATGTAGGGTGCCTGGGTGGCTCAGTTGGTTAAGCGACTGCCTTCAGCTCAGGTCATGATCCTGGAGTCCCAGGATCGAGTCCCACATCAGGCTCCCTGCTCAGCAGGGAGTCTGCTTCTCCCTTTGACTCTCCCCTTCTCATGCTCTCTCTCTCATTCTTTCTCTATCAAATAAATAAAATCTTTAAAAAAAATTTTTTTGAAATGTAAACTTTATGATATCCCTAGGGCACCTGAATTCCTATTTTCACCAATATTAGAAAAAACAAAAAGTTACATAAATGTGGGTTGTACTTGAAAACTCTTACTTCACTAAGCACATTAGTTCAAAACTCAGTGCATTTATTTGAGGTATTTATTTAGCTTTATTGGGATACAATATACATGATATACAACACATCCCTTTAATGTGTACAACTCAATGGTTTTCAGTATATTGACCAATACAGCCTATTAGCACCACAATTTTTGAACATGTAGCATGGGTCAGAATGTCCTCTATTTTTAAGGTTGAATAATGTTCCACTGAATGTATGCATAGCTCTTTGCTCCTGCATTCATCAGTTGATGTACATTGGGTCACTTCCATTTGCCAGTCTGAGTAATGATGTTGTGAACATAGGTTTGTATCTCTTTGAGACTCTGCTTTCAACTATTATGGGTATACACCTGGAAATGAAATGGCTGCATTAAATGGTTATTCTGATTTTAATTTTTTTGAAAAACCATTATACATTTTCCCATACTGGTTGCACTATTTTGCATTCCCACCATCAGTGCACAAGGGATCCCATTCCTCACGTTCCTGCAGACACTTCTCATTTGTTTTGGTTTTTCTTCTCTCACTCACCCTAATGTGTGTGAGAATACCTTTATTTTTATAGGAATCATTACTCTTGCCTCCATAAAGGCAGGTCTGTCTGTATCATACATACTATATACACTCACACCTGAGCAATTCCTGAGACAGCGTTAATTTAAGATGTAATAGGTGGTGGGAATAGAAATGCTTCATGATGACATCCTTAATCACTGATGCCACCACCCTTCTAGAGAAGACAGAAAACACACCCCTGGGTCCTGTTATCTCACATGCCATTGTGAACTCACCTTCAAAGCTCTTATTTCTGCCTAATAAACCAAACCTTATCATTTGTTTAAAAATGTCTCCTTCCCCATAAAATTGAAAGTACCAGGACTATAAGAACTTTTTTTTTTTTTTAATGTCTCTATAGTTTTGAGTCTAGAGTGCCTGGTAGACAAGGGACACTCAAAAAAGTTAACATTATGACACAGCTCCTCAGCAAGAAAGGCCTACTTTGAATCCTGGTCCTGTCTTTGTCCTTTTGTATCAAAAGATGCAGGCCTCCGTTGACTCATTAAGTAAGTTAAAACAGTGAACAAGAATAATCTAGTTGCTCTAAGCTAATTTTATTTCGTGCTTCATGAAGTGGGCAGTCTCCACTCTAAAGAGTCCAGAGAACCGGGCGCCTGGGTGGCTCAGCCGGTTAAGCGTCTGACTTCAGCTCAGGTCATGATCCCAGCGTCCTGGGATCGAGTCCCACATTGGGCTCCCTCCTCGAGGGGAAGCCTGCTTCTCCCTCTCCCACTCCCGCTGCTTGTGTTCCTGCTCTCGCTATCTCTGTCTCTGTCAAATAAATTAATAAAATCTTAAAAAAAAAAAAAAAAGAGTCCAGAGAACCGGGCACCTGGGTGGCTCAGCTGGTTAAGCGTCTGACTTCGGCTCAGGTCATGATCCCAGAGTCCTGGGATCAAGCCCCGCATTGGGCTCCCCGCTGAGCGGGGAGTCTGCTTCTCCCTCTACCTGCCGCTCCCCCTGCTTGTGCTCTCTCTCTTCCTCTCTCTAACAAATAATAAATAAAATCTTAAATAAATAAATAGTCCGGAGAACACAAAGCAAGGAGCAGGGCTGCAGACTGTTATAGAGGGAAGCATTCAGGGAATAAGGAAAGAGTATTTGGCTTCAGTTGATAGGCTGGGGTTGTATATCTGACTTTATTTAGAGCAAGGAAAGCATTAGGGATAAATGACCAAACATTCCAAAACAATTATGATTACCAATCACAGTTACATTTACCTCCTCACAGCATCCAATTGACAGCAATGTGTTCCTTCACGAACTATCATTCAGATCACTTAACACTGGTCCAAATTCTAGAAGTCCTTTTGGATACTTTCTTACTGATACACCCACAGTCACTTCTCCTTTGCAGTCCTGCTGATGACAAGTGGGTACACTGCTCTCCATGACTGCAGGTATGTCCTGGTGGTTCTGGCAAGAGGTACTGACACAAACATGATTTAAGTGTTTGGTATTATGAGTGAATGAGAAGTCAGATTAATGACAAAAAATTTTCAATATATAAGAATAAAAATTAAATTTGCCTGAGAAGAAATACCTGAACTTGCAACCATGTACCAATACTGACTCAGAATGCACAATAGTTAAATGGAAAAACTACCAAAGTGGATCCAAATGCCCATTATTGACAAGGGATATTTTAATATATGCTCTCAGGAAGTGAAAAGTAAAGACAGTAACATTTGTTAGTATACAAGTCATTTGAAAACACAGTTAATAGGATGTTTCTAAGAAATGTCCACATAAGGTTTTTTTGACAAAAATCCCCTGCACAGGGGCGCCTGGGTGGCTCAGTCGTTAAGCGTCTGCCTTCGGCTCAGGTCATGATCTCAGGGTCCTGGGATCGAGTCCCACATCGGGCTCCCTGCTCAGCAGGAAGCCTGCTTCTCCCTCTCCCACTCCCCCTGCTTGTATTCCCCCTCTCGCTCTGTCTCTGTCAAATAAATAAATAAAAATTAAAATTAAAAAATCCCCTGCACATTGTTGTCATTTTTACAACAATGAGAGCTTAATTATGCTCATGATTTTGAATTGTGCTCCAGGGTTTTATTTTTGTAGTTTATCTGTTTACAGTGTTCAAAGCATAAAGAAATACATTTTATCACGCAAACAATGAATCACGGAACACTACATCAAAAACTAATGATGTAATGTATGGTGATTAACATAACATAATAAAATAAAATTAAAAAAAGAAGGAAATGCAAAAAAAAAAAGAAATACATTTTATCTTCAAATGTGGACGTAGAGAGGTTTGTCCTTAATGCTCTCAAATCCAACATTTACCTGTTTTCTGCTTGAAATTCTCAAAGTTTGACTAATGACCAGGGACCTTCAGACTATGGAAAATACCCAAATGCTTATGGTTTAGAGAAATACAAAACCCAAACAACTCTTTCAATCAAGAATGGAAACCAGGGAATCCAGAAGCTGAGTTACCCTGCAAGTGTCTTTCTGGGTGTCCTACCTGAGCAGTTACGGGGATGGGAATGGACACCTCTATCCCAGGAGGGTGGAACCTGTCCCCTCCTACAGTAGTTGTGCAAGTCAATGCCCCATTTTACAGTGGAAGAAACCCAGACTTAAAGGCTAAATGAATCGCCCAAGATTGTATTAATAGTAAGCAGTAGAAGCAAGACTCTCCATATTCTTTCTACTTTATCAAGATGGGTCAAAGTAGATCTACTTTCCGTTCACTCTTTAAATTTTGTTTAACTTACATTTTTATCAAAGTAATATATTTATAGGGTTCAAGAATCAAATAATACCATAAAACTTCTAAAAATAAAAAGTGGTCTCGGGGCGCCTGGGTGGCTCAGTTGGTTGGGCGTCCGACTCTTGCTCAGGTCATGATCTTAGGGTCTGAGATCGAGCCCCGTGTCAGGCTCAGTGGGGAGTCTGTTTGGGATTCTCTCTCTCCCTCTGCCCCTACCCCACGCTCTCTTTCTCTCTTTCACATAAATTTTAAAAATTAAAAATAAATTTTTTAAGTGGTGGCCAAAAAAATAAATCTTAAAAAAAAAGTGATCTCCTACAATACCTCCCTAATTCTAATTCCTGTCCCCCAAAAGCAACTGATATCAATTTTTCTAGTCATTATTTAGAATTTATGTCCATATGCTTTAACAGCATAATAGGACTACTGTTTCTTTTTTTTTTTTTTAAGATTTTATTTATTTATTTGACAGAGAGAGACACAGCGAGAGAGGGAACACAAGCAGAGGGAGTGGGAGAGGGAGAAGAAGGCTTCCCACCGAGCAGGGAGCCCCATGTGGGGCTCGATCCCAGGGCCCTGGGATCATGACCTGAGCCGAAGGCAGACGCCTAACGACTGAGCCACCCAGGCACCCCAGGACTACTGTTTTTGATTTCTAAGTTTATTCTCCTCTTTCTTACATTTGTATGGTGGAGAATACACTTGGCCAATCTTTTTTCTAACTTCTTAAACTGAGGGAAGTTATATCTACTTTGATGAGTAAAGAATGATTTGAACGACTAGGTGCCTGTTTTTTTTACTTAACAAGAGGCCCAAAGGCAGGCAATGTGCTGGCTTAGATTCAGCTGTTCAACAGTTTCCATTGGCAACTCTTTGATGCTCTTAGCCCTGTGGTCCCAGGACTGCTACTTCAGCTCCAGGTATCCTGTTTGTATTCAAACATGTGGGAAGAAAGGAGGAAAAAAGTGTTGCACCAATTGCATATGCATTTTAGATCAGAAAAAAACAAAAATCTTTCTGGGGGCTTATGGCTCATTGGCCAAACCATGTTATACTGCAAGGGAAGTGATAATTAGTGTATTTCACATTTCTAGCCTCCAGAGTGGAGTCAATGAAAGGAGGAGGTTGGAGGGGCACCTGGGTGGCTCAGTTGGTTAAGTGTCTGACTCTGGTTCAGGTCATGATCTCAGGGTCCTGGATTCCAGCCCCATGTTGAGCTCCACGCTCAGTGGGGAGTCTGCTTGTTCCTCTGCCCCTCTCCCCACCCGTACTCTCTCTCAAATAAGAAAAAGACAGGAGGAGGCTGGGAATAGGGTTGCAGTAGCCAGTCAGTGGGATCCAGCCACATTTCCTCATACCAGATCTGGCCTCCACATACATCTCTCTCTCTCTCTCTCTTTTTTTTTTTTTTAAGATTTTATTTATTTTAGAGAGAGAGGTGGGGGAGGAGCAAAGGGAGAGGGAGAGAGAGAATCTTAAGCAGGCTCCACGCCCAATATGGAGCCCGACATGGGGCTCAATCTCAGGACCCTGAGATCACAACCTGAGCCAAAATCAAGAGTTCGTTGCTTAACCAACTGCACCACCCAGGTGCCCCCCATCTTGACCATCTTTAAGCACAGAGTACACTGGTATTAAATACCTTCACTATGTTGTACAACCATCACCATCATCCATCTCCATAGCTCTTTTCATCTTGTAAAACAGACACTCTATACCCATTAGATAAAAGCTATCCATATCCCGTGCCTGCAGCCCCCGGCAAGCACCACTCTACATTCCGTGTCTACGAACTGGATTACTCTATATACCTTATATAGGTGGGATGATGCGTTATTTATCCTTTTGTGTCTGACTTCTTTCACTCAGCATAATGTCCTCAAGGTCCACATGTAGCCTGTGTCAGAATTTCCTTCTTTTTTTTTTTTGTAAAGATTTTATTTATTTGACAGAGAGAGACAGTGAGAGCAGGAACACAAGCAGGGAGAGCGGGAGAGGGAGAAGCAGGCTTCCTGCCGAGCAGGGAGCCCGATGCAGGGCTCAGTCCCAGGACCCTGGGACCATGACGTGAGCCGAAGGCAGACGCTTAACGACTGAGCCACCCAGGCGCCCCAGAATTTCCTTCTTTTTTAAGGCTCAATAATATTCCATTATATGTATATATCACTTTTCGTTTATCAGTTCATCAATTAATAGACACTTGGGTTGCTTCCACTTTTTGACTGCTGTGAAAAATACTGCTATGAACATGGATATGCAAATATCTCTTTGACAACCTACTTTCAATTCTTTTTAGTATATACCCAGAAGTGAACATGCTGGGTCATACGGTAATTTTATTAGAAAGTGATATATGGTTTTCCATGGCAGATGCACCAATTTTTATTCCCACCAGTGTCCAAGGATTCCAATTTGTCTACACTCTCACCAACCTTGTTATTTTGTTTTTGATAGAATTCCTAAGGGTGGTGAGGTCATTCCCTTTACTCCTTTTTTTTTTTTTTTAAGATTTTATTTATTTATCTGAGAGAGAGAGAGAACACGAGAGAGGGGTTCAGAGGCAGAAGCAGACTCCCCGCTGAGCGGAGAGCCTGATGCGGGACTCGATCCTGGAACTCCAGGATCATGACCTGAGCCGAAGGCAGTCGCTTAACCAACTGAGCCACCCAGGTGCCCCTCCCTTTACTCCTTTAATCATGCTTTTGTTTAGTTATGAATATACTCGTAATGTCTACTTTGAAGTATTTTTTTCTGCTAAATCTGACATCTGTTAAACTCTCATATGCATTTTCTGATGCCTGCTTTTTCATCCAGCGTACGAGTCATACCTTCCTGTTTCTCAGCATTTCTCATGGTTTAGTTGCAACTGGACATTTGAGATAATATATTGCACTTTGTGGGTATGCTTCACTCTTCCAGGCCATGTTAGTGTTGTCTTTTGTTGTTTAATGACTTCTTGGTTATGTTGGCGAAGTCTATTTCTGCCTGACAGTGCTAAGCCTCTGATGTTGCTCTTTGGCAGAGAAGGGGGTATACAGCTTTGATTACGTCCGCCGTCATCTACAACATTGGTATTGGCAGGAATCTCTTCTACTCTTTCTTGGACCACACTGAGTTGATAAAATGGACTAGGTGCTGACAGATGGCTCTACTGTTTTCAACCAAGTCCCAGGACAAATTTGCCTACAAACTAATCCAAACATACTGTGGATCCTTTATAGTAATACTACCTGAGGGTAGTGTTTGATATTTGCTCTGAGCCTTAGCAGACTCCTCTTAGCCGTCTTATTCCCTGGTTTTCTCTGTGAATGAGCTGGCCTAGAGACCAGATCTTCATTAAATCCACAAATCTCCTGCCAGTTTTTTGTGTCTATTTCCCGTCTTTGGCTTGTACTTCTCGTAATCTGTAGTAACTGAAGTTAAGTCTTTGCCAAGAGATTACAAGCTGTTTTATAGCTTGCTTTCCCCTCACCGTCAGGCATAATTTCTCTGCTTAGAGCTTTGGAGCATGGGTAGGGACAATGGCAAGCTTCTGTCTGAATTACATTCTCTTTCTAGGAACTAACTACTCAGTGGAGGGAAGGGACAGCAGCTTGATGTTCTGCTTTTGTCTCTTGGTGGCATGGAACCACCAACTTAGGAGCTGAAGCAAGGGTGATCAGGGTCCCAGTATTAGCATACCATGCCCGTTGCTAAAGCCTATGTAACATGAGCAGAGGCGGGGTGCAAAAAGCATGCTGCTACTTCTCAAGCATACTTATGTACAATACAACCTCATATAATGGGTAGCTGGAGATAAGATGAGAAATGGTGAAGTCCTGTTATTCCTAGGGGGAAAAAAAAAAAGCCCTCCAAAAGTAAGCTGGGGGATGCCTGAGTGGCTCACTCGGTTAAGCAGCTGCCTTCAGCTCAGGTCATGATCCCGGGGTCCTAGGATCAAGCCCCACATAGGGCTCCCTGCTCAGTGGGGAATCTGCTTCTCCCTCTCCCTCTGCCTGCTTCTCTCCCTGTTCGTACTCTCCCTCTGTCAAATAAATCAATAAAATCTTTTTTAAAAAATTAGAAGTATCTAATACAGTATTTTTAAATATAGTTATGTTATACATTAAATCTCTATAGATTTGTTCATCCTATAAAACTGCAACCTTATACAATTTGGCCAACAACTCCCCCATTTCCCCCATCTACCATCACCTGACAACCACGGTTCTACTTTTTTTTCAAGTAGGCTCCATGCCCTGCATGGAGCCCAATGTAGGGTTGGAACTCACAACCCTGAGATCAACGCCTGAGCCAAAATGAAGAGTCTGAGGCTCAACTGACTGAGCCACCCTGGTGACCCCTACTCTCTGCTTCTATATGACTTTTTAGATTCCACATAGAAGTGAGATCATGCGGGGCGTCTGGGTGGCTCAGTTGGTTAAGCGACTGCCTTGGCTCAGGTCATGATCCTGGAGTCCCTGGATCGAGTCCCACATCTGGCTCCCTGCTCAGCAGGGAGTCTGCTTCTCCCTCTGACCCTCCCCCCCTCATGTGCTCTCTCTTTCTTTCTCTTTCAAATAAATAAATCTTAAAAAAAAAAAAAGTGAGGGGGCGCCTGGGTGGCTCAGTTGGTTGGGCGACTGCCTTCGGCTCAGGTCATGATCCTGGAGTCCCGGGATCGAGTCCCGCATCGGGCTCCCTGCTCGGCGGGGAGTCTGCTTCTCCCTCTGATCCTCCCCCCTCTCATGCTCTGTCTCATTCTCTCTCAAATAAATAAATAAAATATTAAAAAAAAAAAAAAAGTGAGATCATGCATTTCACTTTGCATGATGTCCTACAAATTCATTCATGTTGTCAAATGGCAGGATCTCCTTCTTTGCTAAGGCTGAATATTGTTACACATACGACAATTTCATTATCCATTCATGTGTCGAGAGACACTTAGGTTGTGTCCGTAACTTGGCTACTCTGAATGTTGTAATAAACATGGAAATGCAGACATCTCTTACAGGTACTGAACTCCTATCTTCTGGATATATAACCAGAACATGGTTTGCTGGACCATATGGTTGGCTCTATTTTCAGTTTTTGGAGGAAACTCCATACTGTTTGCCCCAATGGCTATACCAATATATACTCCCTTTGGCAGAGTACAAGTGTTGTTTTCATGTCCTTACCAACCAAAACTTGTTTCCTTTTTTTTAAAGATTTTAAAATATTAACTGATTTAGGAAAAAACACTACCTATAATCTTAGGTACTATTGTTGAAAGGCAACTTCGAATTCTCTCACCTTAAATTCCTATCTGAGAGTAATTAGTAGAAATTCACATTGCAACAATATGCTTTATTTAAGAAAGAGGCTCAGTATGGGGCGCCTGGGTGGCTCAGTCAGTTAAGCGTCTGCCTTCCGCTCAGGTCATGATTCCAGGGTCCTGGCTCCCTGTTCAGTGGGGAGTCTGCTTCTCCCTCTGCCTACTCCCCAACACCCACCCCCGCCAGCTTGTACTCCCCCCCTCCCTCTCTCTCCCAAATAAAGAGGCTCAGTAAACACAATATATATGCAATTTTATTTTAAAGATTTTGAGGGGTGCCTGGGTGGCTCAGTCGTTAAGCGTCTGCCTTCGGCTCAGGTCATGATCTCAGGTTCCTGGGATTGAGCCTCACATCGGGCTCTCTGCTCAGCAGGAAGACTGCTTCTCCCTCTCCCACTCCCCTGCTTGTGTTCCCTCTCTCGCTGTCAAAATCTTAAAAAAAAAAAAAAAAAAAGATTTGAGAGAGAGCACAAACAGGGGGAGGGGGGAGAAGAAATCCTGAAGCCTCTATACTGAAGGAGACCCCGAGGACAGTAACACCAGTGCCTGCTGTAGAGCAATGCAAACACATTCTAGAGCCTTCTGTGATAGGGGTGACCTCAAGAAGGGCCAATTTGCAATTAACAGCCTAAATGGCCCCAAGCAAAATTTGTTAACACGGAATACGTTGCCTCCCGAACACCAAGGAACCTAGCAGATGTTGCCTTTGCTGAAAGGGATTACACCTACTTCCTCATAGGGTCAGGGAAGGAGCAGCTGTCTTTCAGAAACTTAACCAAGGGATTAAGGCCTCACAGCCTATGTGGGTCAATGGCCCATCCACTTTATGAGAGCTCCTTCTTCACTACTTGTATGCTCTGAATGAGTATGAAGCAAATGTCCTCAGAGAACGATGCCGTTAGTAAGGCCCTATCTGTGCTCCTTGGAGCAAGGTGGATGCAGTTCAGATCTTGCCCACAGAGACTGTGGATGGCAAGGCTGCTGAGGCTCCCTGAGGGCAACCAGGTAAAGGTGTCTAGAGTCACCTCAGAGAGCAAGGCCTGACACATTCAAGAGTATGTGGAAATAGGCACTGAACAGAACAGACTTGGCCAAATCTGTGATGTGTACCAGTTGCTGACTGGATGGAGTAACTGACAGCATACCAGGGGCTGGGAAGGTTGCCAGGTAGACTGGGGAGACCTTAGGCCCTGAGGCCTAGACCCAGCCCATCCAAAAGATGTTGCCAGAGGCTCTTAGTCTCGTCATGAGAAAGAATTCAAGCACAGATCCAACACAGCTAAGAGCACTACAAGCAGGAAAGTTATTTAAAATAAAGGTATACTCTCAGCAGGTGAGCTCAAGGAGAGCTGTGTCCACTGGGGTTTCGGATTCTATCTTTTGACACTTGTTAACAAGGTGGTGGAACATTCATTACTTTGGCGGGCATTTCCTTGAAAGCTGGGTGGTCTCTTCCAGGAATGTGGGTTACACATTTTCTTCCTTATGGTCAGAGGTTTCCTGTCATGGCACCCTTAGGGAGCATGGTCATGGAGTACAATGAAGGAATAATGTGGTGAACTCTGGCCTACTCTGTCAGCCATCTTGGGCCTGTCTGCTTTGATCCAGTTTCTTGTGGTTTTGTTTTGCAAGGACAGACCTCAGACTTTCCATAGTGAGGCACTATTCCTTCTTCCTGGGTTTAAGAACAGAGCAAATAAAGGAGAAGCCTGGGGCTAATCACTCCTTCCTAAATAGATTTCTCACAATGGTTTCCAATACTTCAATTAAATTAGTTAATAATGGTTCATGATCTCAGGGTCCTGGGATGGAGCCCTGCGTCAGGTTCTGTGCTCAGTGTGGAGTCGACTTGAGATTCTCCCTCCCTCCAGCTATGCTCTCATGCACGCTCTCTCTCTCTCTCTCAAATAAATAAATAAATCTTAAAAAAAAAAAAAAAAAAGAAAACCCAAACCCTGCTCTTTAAAGCGACCATGCAATGGATTCACCTCATTCACAAAGTATAATCATCCTTGTGCACCCCAATACCCCACCTAATGCTGGGGCAACCCCAGCCTCACTCACAACTTCACTCTAAATACAGGTAGGTTCCGGGCGCCTGGGTGGCTCAGTTGGTTAAGCGACTGCCTTCGGCTCAGGTCATGATCCTGGAGTCCCTGGATCAAGTCCCGCATCGGGCTCCCTGCTCAGCAGGGGGTCTGCTTCTCCCTCTGCCCTCTTCCCTCTCATGCTCTCTGTCTCTCATTCTCTCTCTCTCAAATAAATAAATAAAATCTTAAAAAAAAAATACAGGTAGGTTCCAGGACACCTGAGTGGCTCAGTCAGTTAAGCGTCTGCCTTCAGCTCAGGTCATGATCCCAGGGTTCTTGGATGAGCCCCGCATCCCCTGCATCCCGGCTCCCTGCTCCCTCTCCCTCTCCAGCACCACCCTCCCACTCATGCGCGCTCTCTCTCTCTCTCTCTCAAATGGAGGGGAGGAAGGAAGAGTTGGGACTGTTTGAAATGCCCTGAGGCTGCCGCAGCCCCTCTGACCAACCTAATAGTCTTTAATCTTTAGCAAATGCCCTTCCCCGGGTGATTCATTGGCCGGCATGATTAATCTTTCTTTGGATATCCATAGATCCTGCCTTAGTTCCTAGAAAGAACAGAGCACTCCCGCAGGGCAGGGAAGAGAGAAACCAGACCCCCTTGCACAACCCCTCCCTCCCCTGCGCTAAGGAACCAGACCCCCTCCAAGCACTGAGACATCTGTAGCTGGTACTATCACTTCTGCACCTAATTAAGAAATATTAGGGACCACTGCATTCCCTTTACCGCTTAGCTGCCCTAAACGCCTTTAAAAATCCCTGGGCCCAGACAGAAACCTCCAAACCTCCTGAATAAAGCTCAAATTCCTTTCCAATCTCCTCTCTTGGGTACTGGCAGCAGAACGTGGGGTTTCCACAACAGCCCCACTTGTAGGACCAATAGTTGATGATGCTGTGAATCTGAGAGGGGGAAACTGGAGTCTGAGAAGCTGGGGAGACATCTGGGAATTTGGGGATTTACTGCTAGCCCTGGGAAGAACTAGACTGGGAGACAGGGTCGTGGTTTCAGACCCTGCTCACCAAACATTTGGAAAACGCATCCCCCTGAGGAGAAAGGAGGGAACCCCACAGACCACAGAACCTCCCAGTCATGAACCCCGGAGACCAAGTCAGGATTGTCCCCTGACTGCCCTCCCCGTGGTCACGCCGCACGCAGTGACGGGACAGGGCGCCAGGGTCCTGGCTCGCATCCCAGTCCCCAGGCTGCGCAGCGCGGGGGCGGGCGGGGGGGGACTGGGGTCCGTAGTCTCCGGAAATGACCGCGGGGGTCCCGCCACAGCCGGTTCGGTGGGTTCCAACCCGCCCCTCCGCCCTGTCTCTGCACCCCGAGGAAGCACACTCACCATTTCTCCATTTTCTGTGTGCCCCACGTCCTTCCCAGGACTCCCACGACCAGTGAAGATCCCAGAGCGACAGAGGTAGCTGCTAGCAGAGACCCAAGGAGCGTTAAAGGGCTGGGGACAAGAAGTGAACCCAAACGCCAGCCCTAAGCCGGTAGCGACCTCGTCGAGAGTTGCACCGCGTGGGCCCGCCCCGCTGACCCAACGGAGCTCCTGATTGGACAGTTCACGAGGCCACACCTCCTCACATCTGAGTGACAGCAGGGCAAGAAAACTGCGGGGTTCCTTTCAATCAGCTTGGGTGGGGGGGGAAGCTGTGGCCACCTGGCACATTTGCATTTAAACAGAACTTTTTCTGAATTGGCAGTGACTCCAACACCACCACATTCCCATACTGTAAGTCTAACCACAATCGTGGGATGTGTTCATTAAATGATCAGGTTTACTTTATTTAAGTAGGCTCCACGTGGGCCCAACGTGGGGCTTAAACTCACAACTGCGAGATCGAGTCGCATGCTCTACCCACTGAGCCAGCCTGATGCCCCAGTGAGCAGGTTTCATTAAATGCACATTTTTTTTTTAAAGATTTTATTTATTTATTTGACAGAGAGAGACACAGCGAGAGAGGGAACACAAGCAGGGAGAGTGGGAGAGGGAGAAGTCCCGATGTGGGACTCGATCCCAGGACCCTGGGATCATGACCTGAGCCGAAGGCAGTCGCTCAACCGACTGAGCCACCCAGGCGCCCTCATTAAATGCACATTTTACAGTGGGAGGAAATTTACTTTAGATCAGCTTTTACCTGTCCCTAGAGAACTTTGAAATGTAAACGACTATAATATCCCTAAAGCAACTGAATTCTTAGGTATATTCCCATTTTCACTGATATAAGAAAAATAATAAATCATCATGTATATGTGGGAAGCACCTGGAAATTCCCCCCCTTGAGATATAAGTGACTAATAAGATTGTCTATATTTAAAGACCACAACATCATGATTTGAGATACTAAGAGACTGGATCTTGATGTGGGAAAGATGTTGGGGTCCAGAGCCCACAGCCAAGAAAGAATCCTTGAGACGTCTTTGTTGCAAAAAAGGGGATAGGCCCGGTGGACAGAAAGAGCCACACTGGGGTGTTGAGGAGTGGCACGTTTCGTACTTTCAAGTTGGGAGGGGGTTAGGGATAGCATAAGCCTCCAAGAAATTTTGGAAGTAAGGTTTCCAGGACCTTGAGTTGAGGGTGCTAAGAGAGCAGAAGGCTAGCTGAGGACAAAGCACAGGCTGACACCCCACCCCTGCTCCACCTCCCTCCTCCCCCCACCTCCTGGGTGGGATATGTGTGACATTCCTCCAGGAAACTCCCAACTGTCTTAATGTTAATGCCTTACTAGAGGGAAAAACAACCTTAACTTGACAGTGGCAAGGCCTCCAGTGTCTTGTAGGTCCTCTTTAGCATATGAAAGTTCTTTGGAAAACCTCCCTTTTCCCCTACCCCCAACTCCCAAGTATATAATCAGCCACCCCCTCACAACCCAGGGTCAGCAGCTCTGCCCAAGGGTCCTGTCCCCATGCTTTAAATAAAACCACCATTTTGCACCAAAGACTTCTCAAGAATTCTTTCTTGGCCTTCAGACCTCACCCCACCAAACCTCACCTACATTCCAAAACTATATCAAGGGGGCTAGCTATTGTTAGGAAAAGGTCATTTATTACTGTCTAATAAACCCTTAGTCATGAGACCCTTCAGATACATATATCAATCATGGGTCATATGCTTGGGGGTTGATTGCCAGCACGTATCTTGGGAGGTAGAGATGAAGTTTCCAAAGGAATTTCTTTTTTAAGATTTTATATTTATTGGGGCACCTGGGTGGCTCAGTCGTTAAACATCTGCCTTCAGCCCAGGTCGTGATCCTGGGGTCCTGGGATCGAGCCCCGCATCAGGCTCCCTGCTCAGCGGGAAGCCTGCTTCTCCCTCTCCCACTCCCCCTGCTTGTGTTCCCTCTCTCGCTGTGTCTCTCGCTGTCAAATAAATAAAATCTTAAAAAATAAATAAATAAATAAAAATAAAGGTTTTATATTTATTATTTGAGAGAGAATGAGGGAAAGAGAGCACAAGCCAGGGAAGGGGCAGAGGGAGAGGGAGGAGCAGACTATCTGCTGAGCAGGGAGCCCGATGTGGGATTGATTCCAGGACCCTGGGATCATGACCTGAGCTGAAGGCAGACACTTACCCGACTGAGCCACCCAGGCACCTTCCAAAGGAAATTTTTTTTTTTTTAAGATTTTATTTATTTATTTGACAGAGAGACACAGTGAGAGAGGGAACACAAACAGGGGGAGTGGGAGAGGGAGAAGCAGGCTTCCCGCAGAGCAGGGAGCCCAATGCGGGGCTCAATCCCAGGACCCTGGGATAAGGACCTGAGCTGAAGGCAGTCACTTAACGACTGAGCCACCCAGTGAGGAAATTTAATAATTTTTCTTTTGCCTTTGTTTCCCTCATCTGATCTTTTTTTTTTTTTTAAAGATTTTATTTATTATTTGACAGAGAGAGAATGAGAGAGAGCAAGCACATGAGACGGGGGAGGGTCAGAGGGAGAAGCAGACTCCCTGCCGAGCAGGGAGCCTGATGCGGGACTCGATCCAGGGACTCCAGGATCATGACCTGAGCCGAAGGCAGTTGCTTAACCAACTAAGCCACCCAGGCGCCCTCCCTCATCTGATCTTAAGCCCTATCACAAACACAGCTAAAAAGAAACCACAGGCCCCTGATGTAATTACATAGGTTAAGGCCCCAAGTCAATAAACTAAAACTTAACACCCAACTTACATGCAGTTTCAACCCCCAACCCCCATATAACCTTTTAATCAGTCAACATGGAATTTCCTGGGCAGTACTAGGAAGTTCATTGATACACCCCCTTGTCCTCCCCTTAGGAAGGTGGCCTTGTCTAAACAATGCATTCCTTGCTAATTAATTCCTTTCTTTGCCTTTAACAACTTTCATTTTACTCAGCAGAACTCCCCTCTACTTGCTAGTTGGGATGCTGCCAGTCATGAATCATTTAATAAAGCCAGTTAGATCTTCAATTTACTCATTTTGATGTGGGAAACAAAGGCATAAAGAAATGTAGATAAAATTAAATGTCCTTATAACCTGCAACCCATTGACAAATGCTTGAGGTAGGCAGATTATAACATTCCTCCAGGAAGCTCCCAACTGTCCTAATGTTAATGCCTTACTAGAGGGAAAAACAACCTTAGTTTGACAACAGTGAGGCCTTCAGTATGCTGTAAGTCTTTTTTTTTTTTTTTTTTTTCTTGTCAGAGAAAGGGAGAGCACAATCAGGAGGAGGGGGCAGAGGGAGAAGCAGGCTCCCCATGAGCGGGGCCCTGGGATCATGACCTGAGCCAAAGGCAGATGCTCAACCAACTGAGCCAGCCACGCGGCCCCTGGCCTGGGTTTTCAGTGGGGTTGGGGAGTGGAGAAAGGGCAAGAATTCTAAACACAGGCAGGGGCTTTTCGGGTTGGAATCTCCTACCAGCTCTAGAGAGACTACCCAGGCTTTTTCTTTAGCGCACCTAGCAGGGAACACAAGGGGCAGAGGGCAGGATGAGGCTTAAGCTCTCAGCACTCAAACATCCAAAAATGTGGAGCCTCAAGACTTACTGCAAGAACAAACATAGCAAAGAAAATATGCACTTGCAATGGCTTGTTTTATTTTTTTTCAATTGCTTGCTTTAATATTAAGAAACCCTCCTGAAGAACAAATAATCCAATCAAGAAATGGGCAGAAAACATGAACAGACATTTCTCCAAATGGCCAACAGACATATGAAAAAATGCTCAACATCACTCGGCATCAGGGAAATACAAATCAAAACCACAACGAGAAACCACTTCATACCAGTCAAATGGCTAAAATTAACAAGTCAGGAAACGACAAATGTTGGCGAGGATGCAGAGAAAGGGGAACCCTTCTACACTGTTGGTGGGAATGCAAGCTGGTACAGCCACTCTGGAAAACAGTATGGAGGTTCCTCAAAAAGTTGAAAATAGAGCTACCCTACGACCCAGCAATTGCACCACTAGGTATTTACCCCAAAGATACAAAGGTAGTGATCTGAAGGGGCACCTGCACCCCAATGTTTATAGCAGCAATGTCCACAGTAGCCAAACTATGGAAAGAGCCCAGATGTCCATCAACAGATGAATGGATAAAAAAGAGGTGGCGTAGGGTGCCTGGGTGGCTCAGTTGGTTAAGCGAATGCCTTTGGCTCAGGTCATGATCCCAGAGTCCCTGAATCAAGTCCCGCATGGGGCTCCCTGCTCAGCAGGGAGTCTGCTTCTCCCTCTGACCATACCCCCTTCTTATGCGCTCTCTCTCAAATAAATAAAATAAAATCTAACAACAACAAAAAAAGATGTGGTATAGATATACAATGGAATATTACTCAGCCATCAAAAAATATGAAATCTTGCCATTTGCATGACATGGATGGAACTAGAGGATATTATGCTAAGCAAAATAAGTCAATTAGAGAAATACAATTATCATATGATTTCACTCGTGGAATTTAAGAAATAAAACAGAGGAGCATAGGAGAAGGGAGGGGAAAATAAAACAAGATGAAATCAGAGAGGGAGACAAACCATAAGAGACTTTTTTTTTCTTTTTTCCAGAGGAGACTCTTAATCATTGGAAACAAACTGAGGGCTGCTGGAGGGGAGGTGATTGGGGGGAGGGGGTAACTGGGTGATGGGCATTAAGGAGGGCACAGGATGTAATGAGCACTGGGTGTTATATAAACTGATGAATCACTGAACTCTACCTCTGAAACTAATAACACATTATATATTAATTCATTGAGTTTAAATTAAAAAAAAAAAAGGAACCCTAACAGGAGGCTCAAAAAATGATCAAAACTATTATTTGGGATGGCTAGGTTAACAGTGCTGGAGGGGTCCAGGATTTATGAGCACTAAGTCTTAAGTTAGACTTCTTATCTTACAGATTTATTTAAAATAAAGGTATATTATATTCTTTAACTTTTATACATAAGAAGCTATTCTAAGTGGCGCCTGAGTGGCTCAGTCAGTTAAGTTTCCCACTCTTGATTTCAGCTCAGGTCAAGATCCTGCGATCATGGATCAAGCCCCAGGATCCAGCTGCATGACGGACTCCACGCTCAGTGCTTCGGCTCCAGATTCTCTCTCTCCCTCTGCGCCCCCCCTCCCCTCTCTCTCTAATAAATAAATAAAATCTTTTTTAAAAAGCCATTCTAAGATTTAATTCCTTATAACACTAACAGATACAAAAGTGTAAATCATACAAAAGGAAAATTCTCAAGTCTCTTTCTCCCGCCTCAGTCCTCAAGTCTCTTTCTTTCTTTTTTTTTTTTTTTTAGATTTTATTTATTTATTTGACAGAGAGAGACACAGCGAGAGAGGGAACACAAGCAGGGTGAATGGGAGAGGGAGAAGCAGGCTTCCCGCATAGCAGGGAGCCCAATGCGGGGCTCGATCCCAGGACCCTGAGATCATGACCTGAGCCGAAGGCAGACGCTTAACGACTGAGCCACCCAGGTGCCCCCTCAAGTCTCTTTCTAACACCACACAGGGCATTGTATTTTGTCCTTCCCCTAAATCACTACTCGGGATATTTTCTATTTTCAGGAATAAGTAGCATATTCTAATCCTTTAGGGGTTTGAATTTAGCTTCTAAGCATTGGATTTCCAAAGATTTACGTAAGTTTTCGGTAGTTTTCCTCACATCAATTAAAATAGGAATTCAGGGGCCCCTGAGTGGCTCAGTAAGTTGAGCATCTGACTTTGTCTCAGGTCATGATCTCAGGGTCCTGGGACTGAGCCCCGCCAAGGGGCTCCTCACTCAGCGGGAAGTCTGCTTCTCCCTCTCCCTCTGTCCCTGACCCCACTTTTGTGTGTGTGTGTGTGTGTGTGTGTGTGAGCGCACACGCTCTCTCTCTCAAGTAAAATAAAAATTTAAAAAATAGGAATTCAATTGTTTTAGCCTGTTGAATGTCAGTGTTCTCTAGGGACACATACAAACAAAAGCTGATCCAAAAATAAAAATGACCTGAGAACTTAAATGAATGCATCTCACATCTCACATAAATTCTATTTGGTTCCATAATTTTCTAGCTTTGCCCACACCATCTCTCTCGGTCAACTTACAGTTTAGCAGCCCAAGTGCTGAGGGAAACCAGAGCCAAAGGGCTGCACTATTCAATCAATAAAGGAATCCAAAGGAAAGAAACAGTGGACTCAGCACAGATGAGCAGCGTGCTTCCCCCAGGAAGAAAAGCCACATTCAGAAGGTTCCACATTCTAGACTCTCCGGTGGGGACAGCAGCCCTGGAGTGGGTCAGTCCCTGGTGAGGGAGGGTAGGGGCACCTGAGCAGCCACGGGAATGAACCCTGGGAGCCCCACACACCGTCCCCTCCCCAGGGCATAAGGGAACCGCTCCCTTCCTCAGGCTTCCATTCTCCCGGGTGAGGAAACTCTCAGCAGGATTCAGTTCAAGGTTCTGCCCCAAATAACCTCCCCAGTCACTGACCCTAATCCAGAACAAAGAACTTGACTTTCACAGACTTTCTCAATGCAATTTACACTGAGGTGCACCTATATTATGAAGAACTCCAATTTATGTCTAGAAAAGGCCCAAGGGAACAACAGTTACAGCCTCATAAAGGTTGCCATTGCCCCTTTGCCTGAACACACCCACCTTCACATGTGCGTCCCCAGATTTGCTGGCTTCTGTAACTTCCCTCAGCATAAAGAGCTCCTTCCATGCTGGGTATGAGTAGGGAGGACTCCAGCAGAGGGAGGCTCCCCAAGACCAAGTAGGCCTTCAACTACTTCCCTTTTCAAGCTCAAGGGGAAGCCTCGTCTTAGAAACACTGACCTCAGGCCTCTACTTCCCCCTGGAGGTGCTTTGGACCACCACTGATATTTTAAGTGACACAAACTCATTGTTTGAACAATCCAGCAAAATTACTCAAACCTGGTGTTTATATAAGGAGGGCAGAAAATTGTAAGGCACTCTGACTGCTCAATATGACCCACAAGTAATTATTGGATTCAAAAAAAGATTAAGGGCACCTGGGTGGCTCAGTCGGTTAAGCGTCTGATTTAGGCTCAGGTCAGGATGTCAGGGTCCTGGGACTGGGCCCCATGTAGGGCTCCCCGCTCAGCAGGGAGTCTGTCCCTCTCTGCTCCTCTCCCTGCTTGTGCTCTCTCCCTCTCTCTCTCTCAAATAAATAAATAAAATATTTAAAAACAAACAAAAAATTGAATGAAAAATGTTAATTATTACTTCCAGGCCAAGAAAGAGCTTTATAAATTCTTAATTATACTTGAACACTTCTGGTCTGCACATCTAAGCCCCGGAAATCCCTTTGAACAAACCAAACTAAAAGAACAGATTTAAGAATGTTACTACGCATGCTGTGAGGGAAAAAGGGGAACAAGAATTTTTAGGGTGCCTGGGTGGCTCAGTTGGTTAAGCAACTGCCTTCAGCTCAGGTCGTGATCCTGGAGTCCCAGGATCGAGTCCCACATCAGGCTCCCCGCTCAGTGGGGAGTCTGCTTCTCCCTCTGACCCTCTCCCCTCTCATGCTCTCTCTCACTCTCTCTCTCAAATAAATAAATAAAATCTTTAAAAAAAAAAAAGAATTTTTAATACAAGCAGAGGCACCTGGCCGGTTCAGCCTGGGGGGCATGCATCTCTTCATCTTGGGGCTCTGAGTTCAAGCCCCACATTGGATGTAGAACTTACATAAAATAAACAAATAAGGCCTATTTTTAAAAGACTTTATTTGACAGAGAGAGGGAGATAGTAACAGAGGGAACACAAGCAGGGGGAGCAGTAAGCAGAGGGAGAGGGAGAAGCAGGCTTCTTGCCCAGCAAGGAGCCCTATGTGAGGCTCGATTCCAGGACCCTGGGATCATGACCTGAGCCAAAGGCAGACACTAAACCACCTGAGCCACCCAGGCGCCCCAAATAAGGCCTATTAAAAAAAACCCAAAAAACTAAAAAATAAATGGTTAAAATTATATTTTAATCATTTTTTAAATTTTTTAAATTTTTTTTAATTTTGGGGGACCCCTGGGTGGATCAGTTGGTTAAGCGTCTACCTTTGGCTAACGTCATGATCCCAGGGTCCTAGGATGGAGCCCAGCCCCGCACTGGGTTCCTTGCTTGGCAGGGAGCCTGCTTCTCCCTCAGCCTGCCGCTGTCCCCACTCCTGCTCTCTCTCTGACAAATAAATAAATAAAATCTTTTAAAAAATAATTTTTATTTTTTTAAAGGTTTATTTGAGAGAGAGAAAGAGCATGTGCAGGGGGAGGGGCAGAGGGAGAGATTCCTGAAGCCACGCCCCACTGAGCCGGGAGCTGGTGGGGGCGCTCCAGCTCACAACCCTGAGATCACTACCTTAGCCGAAACGAAGAGTCGGCTGCTTAACCCATTGAACCACCCGGGCGCCTGCACTCAGTAAAGATCCTGGGAGGAAAAGCACAAGAATTTCACAAACGTAGTTCCAAATAGTTATTCTTTGGTTTCTTCCGATGTAAATATCCACAAACAAAAAATAAACCATTTAAAATGAGCTATCCAGGGCACCTGGGTGGCTCAGTTGGTTAAGCGACTGCTTTCGGCTCAGGTCATGATCCTGGAGTCCCTGGATCGAGTCCCGCATCGGGCTCCCTGCTCGGCAGGGAGCCTGCTTCTCCCTCTGACCCTCCCCCCTCTCATGTGCTCTCTCTCATTCTCTCTGTCTCAAATAAATAAATAAAATCTTTAATAAATAAATAAATAAATAAATAAAATGAGCTATCCAGGGGGGCACCTGGGTGACTCAATCGCTAAGCGTCTGCCTTCTGCCCGGGTCATGATCCCGGCGTCTCAGGATCGAGCTCCGCATCGGGCTCCCTGCTCAGCCGGGAGCCTGCTTCTCCCTCTCCCCCTGCTTATGTTCCCTCTCTCGCTGTGTCTCTCTCTGTCAAATAAATAAAACCTTTAAAATAAAATAAAATGAGCCATCCATTCACTGTGGGGAAATGATGAACAATTAAAATACTGGGACTGTTAGAACTGCACCACGGAGAACAAACAGTTGGTAATGATGCTGTGAATGAAAGATGGTAATCTGGCACTTCGGCAGGCGGGAGGTAATTGAAGTCCAGGCATTTACTCCCAGCCGTAAGGAGGGCTCGGCTAGCAAAACAGGGTTGTGGATTTCAGACCTTGCTTCCCAAACATCTGGAACGTTCAGGAGGAAACAGGCCCCCGGTGGGGACAAAGGAGAGCTTGGGGACCCCACAGACCACAACGCCTCCCATGCACAAACGACAACGAGTCACGACGGTCCCCTGACGACCCTCCCCGCGGTCACCGCTCAATCGGAGGAGACGCGGCTGCGGGCGCAGAGCTGCCCTGAGGATCCGGGGCCGAAGTGGGGGTGCGCCGGAACGAGGTCCCCGCAGGCACGCCACGCGACGTAAGGGATTCAGGTCCGAGCGGCGCAACCGGGGCCTCGGGTCCGCAGACTCCGGAGAAGACACCGGGGAGATTAGTCCGACCACCGCGGGATCGCTCCTGCGGCTAGTGACACGTTCTACCCCGTCACCAGACACCACGGGTGCACTCACCATTTGTACATTTCCTGCGCTACCCAATGGCCTCCAAGTCCCGCGAACATACACACCAAAGCGGAACAGAAACAAGACAAGGGCAATGTGGCCCCTAAAAGCAGGTGACCTGGGATACCCAGAGAAGCTGGAAAGAGCAGGGACCCGCGCCGCGGTTGCGCAGCAACACCCCACCCACCGACCAGCCGACGCTCCTGATTGGACAGCTCACAAGGCCTCGCCCCCTCACGCCTGAGTGACAGCAGGGCGGGGGTTCGGTACCCGAGCTTAACCCGGCCAGAAGGCGTCCTGTCCAGGAACACGTGCGCTGTAACTTAGGGCTGCCAGGACACTCCTAAAAGTCTGACGCTTCTTTGCAAACACACTTAAAAGTCACTTCTCTAGGCGCAATAATTAGGCTAGCTCTGAAACCCTGCATGAGGGTTCATGAGCTAGCGTTCATGAGGTTGAAACTTGCAGGAAATTTAAAGCTTGTCTTGGAGACTTTTAGCCCTTATCAGCTGTTGTGTCTCTTCAGACCTCAGTAAAATCCACCAGCTATCTCTGCAAAAGTAGGGCTCAAGGTAAACTAATATAGTTCCGGCCTAGGAATAGGCAAGGTCCTACATTCCTTTACCAACTAACCCAGCCTAAGACCCCATCCAGTTTATACCGGCTCTCAGAGCATGGCCAAAGCGCCTCCTCCTCGTCCTAAGACAACTTCTTGATCTCAGGAGCAGAATTCCTGGTGCTGTCTCCACCTTAACGTGAAGAGTATTACCTATATTAGTTCAATGCGCATGCTCCATCTTTCCTCATGCATAATCTTAAATTTCCCCACCCTTTTCATCGAAATGTATATTATCACACCCCTGATTATTAAACATACACACAAAAACTTGTTTTCTCCCTCTTCAGAGAGGTGAACTAGAGGCTTTTCTTCATGTCTCTTCCTTTGGCTGCAAATCAAGTAATTTTTCCTTGCCGCAAACCTATTGTCTCAGCAATTAGCTTTGTTGTGCATCCGGGAGACAGCTCCATTTTGTTCTTTGATTCTTGACAACTGGACTCTGTCATGATTTTGCCCAAAAAGCTCACAAGCACAGTACCAGGGATGCAATAGGTGGGCATCCTTCCAGAACTTCAAAGTCAGAAAAACAACACTGGAACCAAAACAAACCAGAACTTAAGAAGAAGTATTTAGGGGCACCTGGGTGGCTCAGTTGGTTAAGCAACTACCTTCGGCTCAGGTCATGATCCTGGAGTCCCGGGATGGAGTCCCGCATCGGGCTCCCTGCTCAGCGGGGAGTCTGCTTCTCCCTCTGACCCTCCCCCCTCTCATGCCTTATCTCATTCTCTAATAAATAAAATCTTAAAAAAAAAATAAAAAGAAGAGGTATTTAGAATGGTTAAATTTAGAAAAAAAAATTTTTTTTTAAGATTTTTTAAGAGTGAGTGAGTGTACAAGCAGGGGGAGGGGCAGACGGCGAAGCGACTCCCCACTGAGCAGAGAGCCCCACGTGGGGCTCAATCCCAGGACCCAGGATCATGACCCAAGCCAAAGGCAGACACTTAACCGACTGAGCCACCCAGGTGCCCCTAGAAAATGTTTCTGACATGAAAACGCAGATACCATGTGCAAATATGAGCAGGGGCTCTTTCTCACCGGTGATCCAATCATTCCGCATGGTCATGATCCATTCCTTTCTTGTGATTACACCAGTTAATCCCATCTATAATGAGACTTCCCAGAAAACTGGGTTTCATCAAAATAACAATCCCACTGATAGGTGAGTCTAGGATACTAGGGAGTAGTCTTCATTCTGACAATGATGGAATCACTCTGTGAGAGATCACTACCTCTCAATTCTCTAAAGTGGTCACGTTAAGATCATCTGAGTCAAACTGAGCCACCTAAATCCTCCTAGACTGCAGCAATATCTCCACCATGCCCAGGGATTAAAAGCATCCCTGGAGCCATCTATCAGGTGGCAACCGAGGGGCAGAGGTAAAGAATCATAACTGATCTCAATGAAGAGAGACAAGGCAGGCCAGTTTTCAGCCAGTGTTCCTCCCACAAAGGGGACACTGCAGGCAGTAACATCATCAGCCAGTCACCCAGACAACAGAAGAAAAGTTCTTATATTCAGCCTCAAGAATCAGGAGATGGAGAAGATACTTCCATTTCAGTATGTTTTTCATCGTTCCTTTCAGATTTGGAAAACAATAGTTTGGGAGCTGGTTTCCAGGAAATCACCGATTTCCTAAAGTCAGGAACACCTCTGGTTTTTGTTTTTTGGTTTTATCTCCTAACTCATCTCAACCTCATATAAAACATACTAAGAATGTGCATTCACCAAAGAAGATGCGTAAGTCTGGCTCCCCTCTCTCATTAACCATTCAGCATCAGGAAGATGGTGCTGAAAAAGCTACATTTCACCTCTGCATTTCCCTGCCCTACTTTCATTGGCACCCATGGGAACTGTACAGTTCCAGTAGTGACCCCATCTGGACAGAAAATGCTGATGTGCTTCCTGCACAAATAGCCATGAATTATTCTTCTTAGAGTGCCTGGGTGGCTTAGTTGGTTAAGCATCTGACTCTTGAATTCGGCTCAGGTCTTGATCTCAGGGTCGTGAGTTCAAGCCACGTATTGGGCTCCAGGCTTGGTGTGGAGCCTACTTAAAAACAAAAAATATATACACAATGAATTGTTCTGCTCAGGTAACAACAGGGACAGTCTGGTCCTATCCTGAGGTCACATCACGGTGCTCTCAAAGGCCCTTTTATCCTTTTATCACTGTGATTGGCATACTAGACATGTTATCTTGAGGCTGTGTTTGGTAAGAGCAGGTGGTTGTTGTTGACATCTAATCATGGCAACATGAGGGCCATAATGTACTCAAGAATGTTGGTGCATCCACCTGCACTGAGGAAAGCCTGTGAAAACTCAAGACCCAGTCTACAAAATGGTCTCCTAAGCCAAAGAAAGAGCTCCACTTACAGTACTCAGGGTATTCTTTGTACATATGGAGATATTTTTCCCATGAGGTTGAACTATGCCCCGAATGCAATGAGTTAACCAAGGTTCAAGAAGTTGCTCTCAGCTCTGAATGAAAGACAAGGTAGCAACCGATCCTTCTTGTGGTGAAAAGCATGAACTATCTTTAAATGGAAGGACATCAAGATACAGGTTTGTGTTTTGGGGTGCGTGGCTCAGTTGGTATGTAGCCGACTTGATTTCAGCTCAGGTCATGATCTTAGGGTCCTGGGATCAAGCCCTGGGTCAGGCTCTGTGCTCAAAAGGGAGTTGGCTTGAGGATTCTCTCCCCCTCTCCTTCTGCCCCTCCAGGCTACCCCCACCTGTGCTCTTTTTAAATAATATTTTATTTATTTGACAGAGAGAGACAGAGAGAACTTAAGCAGAAGGAGTGGCAGAGGGAAAGGGAGAAACAGACTCCCCACCAAGCAGGGAGCAGGGATCCTGACACAGGGCTTGATCCAAGACCCTGGGATCATGACCTGAGCCAAAGTCAGACACTTAACCACCTGAGCCACCCAGGAACCCCTCTCTAAAATAAATCAATCTTAAAAAAAAAGGGGGGGGGCACCTGGGTGTCTCAGTTGTTAAGCATCTGCCTTCGGCTCAGGTCATGATCCAGGGTCCTGGGATCGAGCCCCGCATCGGGCTCCTTGCTCAGTGGGGAGCCTGCTTCTCCCTCTCCCTCTGCTTGCCACTCCCCCTGCTTGTGCTCTCTGTCAAATAAATAATAAATAAAATCTTAAAAAAAAAAAAAACCTTTAAAGTTAAGCCTTCTGAGGATCCAAATTTCTTATGTTCCCCAGACTAAAGGTGAATTGCAAGCCATAGCTAAAGTATTTCCTAAAATGACTGAGGGCCCTGAGAGGTTTGCTGAAGAGTTTGACATAGTCATTCAACCTTACCAACCTGGTTTCCCAGATTTACACCAGTCCACATGCTTCATGAGGGCCAGGCCAGACAATGGATAAAACTACCAGAAGAGAACCTCCTGAGAAGGATCTAGAGAAACAAACCCCTATATTTTAGCAAAATGCCAGAACTCTCACTGGAAATCTCCACTAGGCAAATACAGCAGCTTTCCTAATCCTGTTGATTGAAACAAAACTGAAGCTTGCACACAAAAATCTGATGAACCTGTTCATTACCATTAGTCCATTCCAAATTCTCTTTTAAAAAAATACCTGGTCTTGGGGCACCTGGGTGACTCAGTCAGTTGGGCATCTGACTTTTTTTTTTTTTTTAAGATTTATTTATTAGAGAGAATGAATTGGGGAGGGGCAGAGGGAGAGGGAGAAGCAGACTCCCCACTGAGCAGGAAGCCTGCCATGGGGCTCCATCTCACAACCCTGGGATCATGACCTGAGCCAAAGGCAGCCACTTAACCGACTGAGCCACCCAGGAGCCCCAGCATCTGACTCCTGATTTAGGCTCAGGTCATGATCTCAGGGTTGTGAGATCGAGCCCCGCATTGGTCCCTGCACTGGACGTGGAGCCTGCTAAAGATTATCTCCCTCCACCCCTCCCCCACACACGTGCACAAACTCTCTAAAAGTCCTGATCTTTATGTTGAATCCAGGGTAGCACTTAGCTCTGTGTTTATCAACCAGGATCTTTCTCCTTTACTTAAAAGGACCACAAGGGAATGGGAAACTATGTCAACCCCAGATCTGAGAAATCAGCACACTTACTACCTACTCACCTACAAGGAAGACCGTAAAATTCTCAATGGTCAAGTCCAGCAAATGAAGGCCCCTAAACAGAACCAAAAACCTTCTAGTTTCTGCAATTATTGCAAAGAGCCCAGTCACTGGAAAAAAGATCGTTACAAATGTAAGTGCTCCGGGTGCTCCCAGGCCACTAGTCAGTCTTTCCAGTGCACTCCAAATTCCCTGTGACGGGACTCTGAGAAGTTATCAAAGCTCTTCCCAATCACTTCTCCTAAGTGCCTTGGAAAACTCTCTCTCCAGATCCTGGGACAATGGAGCTATGCTCTCGTACCCAAGCCTGCTGCTATAAAGCAGCCCCTGCCTCAGAGTGCTAAAACAAGGCCAACAGGGTATCTAATAAACCTCAACAGGCTCCTGTCTCTGAGAGATGCACACCCTTTCCTCCTGAGTTCCTTGCTCCCATTTGTATATTGTGCCAAGATTTCGTAAAAGGAAAAAGTATCACCTGGACTTTCTTCCTCCCAGATGGGGAAATAATTCCAGAGCTTGACTATAGTAATCAAAAACAGCTAAACTGCTGAATTATATGACCTTTAAGCACCTTTTATTTGCTCCCTCTCTGAAGGCACCAGAGCTGAGTCTGGAGACAATGATGACTGGTCCCTATTGGAACTGCTACCATTGTTTTTATGGGCACATCTTCAACTGATATTGGTAGAATCCACAGTACCATCAAAATCCAGACAGATCCCTCGAAACCTCTCCCCAAAATTAATCAATACCCTATAAATAAAGAAGCCCTTCAAGGCATCAAGCCCAAAACAATCGCCAAGGCCCAGGGCCTCATCATCCCCTGCACCAGGTTCCTGTACTATTTCTACTTGGTGATACAGATAGCCAGTATCTTTTTTACTTTCACTTGAGAACTGAAATACACCTGGACAGTCATGCCTCAGGTTTCAGTTCTTCTTAACCTTTCACAAACCTTATAAGCTGATTCGGAGGATATAGTTTTCTGCAGGCTCTTACTTTCTTAGCTGCTCTGCTTCCCTTTCACAGGAGAGACAGCATGCATCCGTCATAACTTTTGGCCTTCAGGGTGCCTGGGTGGCTCAGGTCATGATCCCAGATCAAGACCTGCATTTGCCTCCCTGCTCAGCGAGGAGTCGGCCCCCCCCCTCTGCTCTTCCCCCAGCTTGTGCGCACACGCGTCTCTCTCTAAAATAAATAAAACTTTACAAACACTTTTGGCCTTCAAGAGACAAAGACTCCCCAAAACCTTGCAGTTTGCTCATTCAAGTTTGATATTTAGGGCATCTGATATTTATTTTTTTTAGGATTTTATTTATTTATTTGACAGAGACAGACAGAGCAGGAACACAAACAGGGGGAGTGGGAGAGGGGAGAAGCAGGCTTCCCGCAGAGCAGGGAACCCAATGCAGAGCAGGGAACCCAATGCGGGGCTCCTGGGATCATGACCTGAGCCAAAGGCAGACGCTTAACAACTGAGCCACCCAGATGCCCCTAGGGCATCTGATATTTAGGGCAAGGACTACTTTTGGATCCAAACAAAATCCCTCATGACTGCTTAATGCTGACAAATTACCTTTTGACTCCCCATGGAAATGTACACCAAACTCCTCTAACTAATGCAGATTTTTTATGGTTTACTGATGGTTCCTATTTCAAAGATGAAAACCACTGTGCTGGGTATGCTATTACAACTCCTTCTGAAGTCCCTGAGGCAGCACCTTTATTTCAGCCAAATAGGCTGCGTTAGGTAAGCCTATACACCAATTTATACATTATCCAAGGGCAAAAGCACAAACACTTGCACTGATAGTCAATATGCCCTTGGGGTAGCTCATGACCTCACACTATTATGAAAACAAGGTGTCCTTCCCTCCAATAAAAAGCAAAATTAAAAATGTCTCGTATGTTCAAAATTTATTAAATGTCACATATTAACCAGATGCTCTGGCTATTATTAACGTTCCCAGGCATTCCAGATTCAATTCCCTGGATGCCAAAGGAAAGCACCTCACTGATATTTCCACCAAAAAAAAAAAAAAGCCACTCAAGGAACTCAATAGCCAAACCTCCGTCATGCTCCAAAGGGATATTCTCCCAAATGATAATCAGAAAAATTAAAGAGACACCCAAACATTGGCCCCAGGAAATAAAAGATATTAGAAATCTAGCAATTGTTGGTCTGATTAACAGAACTCTGGTTTGGGCCAAATAACAACTCAGTCCTACCAGAACTTCTAAAATCTCCACTACTGGGGCGCCTGGGTGGCTCAGTCGGTTAGGCATCTGCCTTCAGCTCAGGTCATTATGCCAGGGTCCTGGGACTGTGCCCCATGTTGGGCTCCCTGCTCAGCCGGGAGTATGCTTGTCCCTCTCCCTCTGCCCCTCCCCCTGCTCGGGCTCTCTCTCTCAAACAAATAAATAAAATCTTTAAAAACAAAACAATGTACCCAATAAGGTGATGCTGGCTCAACACTCCAAGATATCTCCACCACTTCTGACCTTGAGAAGATACAGACTTTAGAGGGAGAATGCCTGAAAGTTTTCCCTCAAATTCAGCTCTCACTCTGACAAATAAATAAAATCTTTAAAAAAAAAAAAAAAAAGATTTTATTTATCAGAGAGAGAGAGAGCACACACAAGCAGAGTGAGTGGCAGGCAGGAGGAGGAGCAGGCTCCCCGCCGAGCAGTTAGCCTGATGCGGGACTCAATCCCAGGACCCCGGGATCATGACTTGAGCTGAAGGCAGACGCCTAACTGACTGAGCCACCCAGATGTCCCTGGAAAACCTGATTCATGATTAGCAAAAGAAGAAATGTAAAAACTAACAAAAGGAAACCTGTTGAAAATGGAATCAGGAACTCAGTAGTGCAAGATCCCAGCCCTACCACTCCTCCTCGGTTGCACACTCAACAGGAAGAGACATACCTCGAAATACCACGTCACTGACTTTGTTATCCCAGCAGGAGGAAGAAAGGGTTCCTCCTTACCCAGCAACAGCCCAGCCAATAGGACAGTCACGACTCAGCCAATGAGAAGCCACTACATTTTGAACTTCCCAGTTTATTCCAACCAATGTTTTGTTCATAACAGCCCCTTCCAAGTCCCCTGCTTTCTTTTATAGGACAGCATTCCTCTCCTTTGTTCTCCAGAATTGCCTATGGCATTGTGTAGCTTCCTCGTCCTGAATTGCACTTCTCTACTATAAGCCCATTTTTGCTGGAAAAATAATTGGCAGTTTATTTTTAAGGATAACATGTCATTACTCAACAGCCCTATCCTTAAAATGAAAAAATTATATAAAAATTAAACCTACTTGCAATGTTAAGAAATATACTTCAGTTCATCCGTGGATGAAACAGTCTTCAAAACTGAAACACTAGCATTTTACTGAGGGGGAACAATTATCCATTAAACTTAGAAACCACTGCTTAATGAGTACCTACAATATTTTCCCACCTCAGGGTTTACTTGCAAAACTAAGCAGCAATCCACAAAACAGAGAATCACTTGGATAATGAGCCACTGTAACTTTTTCACAATATATGTAAATCAAACCATCAAGCTACATGTCTTAAGCTTATGCAGTAATAGGTCAGCTTTTCTCAATAAAACTGGAGAATAAAGAATAAGCCACTGATGAAGACAATATATGTATAACGTTAGTAACGTTTCTTTCATGTTGTGAATCTGGGGGAGTATTTATTATACAGTAATTTGCACCAGGCTTATCTATATTACTTACATTGTTTCTTTCCAGTGCAGTTTTCAAATTATTTTGAAAATATTTTTTAATTAAAAAGCTTCCCTTACTTTTCATTATAAAGTATTATACATTCTCACATGGTTTTGTAAGAAGGTGAGGCAAGTGAATTTTCCTACAATGTTTACATTCAATAGAATTCTCTTCAGTGTGAGTTCTTCTGTAGCTTCCCATAGAAATGCATGGATGGCTTTCCCTGATTCTTTACGTTTATATGGTTTCTCCCCATGTGCACTCTCTTGTGTCCCCAATGAAAGTTTGCACGACTTTCCCTACAATGAGTTTGTCTCTGGTATGAATTCCACGTATATGAACATCACAGGGAGTAACGACTTTACCATATTGTTTGTGTTGATAAGGTTTCTCTCCAGTGTGAGTTACTTCATGTATTCAGAAAGAACTAGAACTACTGAAGAATTTTCCATATTCTTTACATTCACATGGCTACTCTCCATTGTGAGTTCTTTCATGGTTTCGTAAAGAACTAGAACGAGTGAAGGCTTTACTACAATGTTTACACTGATAGGGTTTCTCCCCAGTGTGAGTACGTTCGTGGGTTCGCAATGAACTAGGACAATCGAAGGCTTTCCCACACTCCTTACACTTACAAGGTCCATCTCCAGTGTGCTTGATCATGTGCCTCTGAACGTTTGAGAGAGTAATGAAGGCTTTCCCACACTGCTCACATTCATAGGGTTTCTCTCCGCTATGAGTTCTTTCATGTTTTTGCATAGAACTGAGATAAATGAAGGCTTTCCCACACTGCTTACATTCATAGGGTTTCTCTCCGCTATGAGTTCGTTCATGCTTTTGCATAGAACTGAGATAAGTGAAGGCTTTCCCACACTGCTTACATTCATACGGTTTCTCCCCAGTATGACTTCTTTCATGTTTTTGAAGGGAACAGGGAAAACTGAAGGCTTTACCACATTCCTTACATTCATGAGGTTTTTTCCTACTGTGACTTCTTTCGTGGTTTTGAAGGGACATGGACGAACTGAAAGCTTTGCCACATTCCTTACATTCATATGGCTTTTCTCCACTGTGTATCTTTTCATGACATCGAAAGTTATTGGGACAATCGAAGACTTTCCCACACTCCTTACACTTGTAAGGTCCACCTTCGCTGTGCTTCATCATGTGTGTTTGAAATATGGTGAGAGGACTCAAGGTATTCTCACATTCATTACATTCGCAGGGTTCATCTCCGGTGTGACTTCTTTCGTGTTTTCGAAAATACTTTGGACAACTGAAGGACTTGCCGCATATTTTACATTCGTAGGATTTTTCCCCACTGTGTCTCCTTTCGTGATTTCGAAAGTAGATGGGACAACTGTAGGTTTTACCACAAATTTTACATTCATAGGGCTTCTCACCCCTGTGTCTCTTTTCATGACTTCGAAAGGATCTAGGACAACTGAAGCCTTTGCCACACTGCTTACATTCGTAGGGTTTCTCTCCAGTGTGAGTCTTTTCGTGTTTTCGAAAATAATTTGGACAACTGAAGGATTTCCCACACTTCTTGCATTCATAGGGCTTTTCTCCAGTGTGAGTTCTCTCATGGATTCGAATGTAACTGGCATAACTGAAGGCCTTCCCACATTGCTTACATTCATACGGTTTCTCTCCAGTGTGAGTTCTTTCATGAATTCGACAGTAACTGAGACAACTGAGGGCTTTGCCACAGTGCTTACATCTATAGGGCTGCTCTCCAGTGTGAGTTCGCTCGTGTTTTTGAAAGTTGTGGCGATATCTGAATGTTTCTCCACATTGTTTGCATTCGTAGGGTTTCTCTCCAGTGTGAATCCTCTCGTGCTTTCGAATGGATTGGCAATGCTTGAAGGCCTTCCCACAGTGCTTGCACTTGTACGGTTTCTCTCCAGTGTGAGTCCTTACATGTACTCGAATGGATTGGCGATGCTTGAAGGCCTTCCCACATTCCTTACATTTATAAGGCTTCTCTTCATATTCCTGATACTCATATAGTTTGTGGCCAGTGTGAGAGATCATATGCCTGCTAAAGGATGAGTGATGCCTGAACACTTGTCCACAAAAATTGCATTTACGCAGTTTTATTCCAGTAGGAGTTTTCTTTATCTGCTTATGATTTGGATTCTGGCTGAAGGATTCTCCACACGGACTACCTTCTTTATTTTTACAGGGACTCTCTACCACAGACCTGCTGTAAAAATGAGAAGCATGTTATTAATGGCTTCTTAATAATTTCATATTTATTAAGTTATTTCAATGACATTTTTACCATTTTCAAAAAATGTGTGTTTTTTGTGCTTTCAGATTGTTTGAAAGTGAGTACGTGCTAACCATTCTGCAAGAAGTCAATCACAGCTATGATCAAAAGGGATAATGGGGTTTCTGAATACTTTTTGAACATGTTATTATTTTTCAAACATTGAACATCTATGTCATATTAGAGAAAAAACTTTTTTTTTTTTTTAAAGATTTTATTTATTTATTTGAGAGAGAGAGAATGAGAGACAGAAAGCAGGAGAGGGAGGAGGGTCAGAGGGAGAAGCAGACTCCCCACCAAGCAGGGAGCCCAATGCGGGACTCGATCCCGGGACTCCAGGATCATGACCTGAGCCGAAGGCAGTCGCTTAACCAACTGAGCCACCCAGGCGCCCCCTAGAGAAAAAACTTTTGATGAAAAAAAATCCTGGAGCGCCTGGGTGGCTCAGTCGTTAAGCGTCTGCCTTTGGCTCAGGTCATGATCCCAGGGTCCTGGGATCAAGCCCCGCATTGGACTCCCTGCTCAGCAGGAAGCCTGCTTCTCCCTCTCCCACTCCCCCTGCTTGTGGTCCCTCTCTCGCTGTGTCTCTCTGTCAAATAAACAAATAAAATCTTAAAAAAAAAAAAAAGAAAGAAAGAAAAAAAAATCCTAAAAATAAATAAACTTGAAAATGGTCTGATTTGTTTTGTTTTGTTTTAATATTATGACAAAGATTTTCTCATGGGACAACTGTTTGTTTTTAATTTTAAGTAGGCTCCACGCCCAACTTTGGGCTTGAACTCACAACCCTGAGATTAAGAGTCACATGCTCTACCAACTAAGGCAGCCAGGTGTCCCCAGGGACACTGTTCTTATGTGAGTGGGACTCACCTTAGATCTGTGTGCTGATGTTCATACAGATTTTTACTATTACGGTCTTCCCATTTTTCTCCTAAAATGCAGACCAGGAAAAATCATAAATTATAAAGAATTATTAAAGTTTTTTAGATTCTAGGTCCATGATGGAAGTGAGGTCACCATGGCTGATTTATTTACCAACATATTCCCTTTCTGTATTTCATCTCTCGAAACAGCCCTGATGAGCAAGTCACACTGGTTCTCTAACAGACTCGTAAGAATGTCGTCACCCTTACCTATTGAGGCCAGGTTCCTGAGGGTTTCCTGCATCACATCTCTGTAGAGTTTCTTCTGGGATGGATTCAGAAGAGCCCACTCCTCCAGGGTGAAGTTCACAGTCACATCCTCAAAGGCCACTGAGTCCTGAAACATCCCATGCATGTGTACAGGAGGATGGGTGAGACAGCACTGGAGATCTCTACTCAATTTGTAAGAAATTCACATAGGACTTCGATTTCTCAACATTTATTCTATGACTGGGTCATCAGACTCTTCCTCTCTGGTCACACTCACTTCATGAATTTAAGAACAGCATCATGAACACAGGAATTTATTGCTACATTTTTATTGTGATCACTTCCAGTGTCCATGTCTCTCTACTGTCAGGGAACAGAACCCCTCGGAGAAATGCTATGCAAATAAAAGAAATATTTCCATCTTAAGACTATCAATTCCTTGTGAGAAAAACTTTCATCTCCTTCTTAAATACAACATCACACAGCACTCCATGAAGCACAGGGTCACAAGTGCATGATGTTTTATAGACAAAAACAGGGGGGAAAAAATGGAAGCCTTTTCTTCTATTCCCATCTCCAAACATGAAAAGCCAGGAGAATCCAAACTGTTACAAGATCCAGCTGGCCATAATATCCTAAAGTCCTCCAGGCCATTACAAACAGTCACATCCAGCTGCATGAACAACAATATTTTCATAGAAGAGTATAATTATAATTTGTTTGTATAATATATATCACAGAATCAGTTTTACCTTCCATGCTCTGTTTCATTTCATGGACCAGGGAGATATTCAGAATATACAACTCAGACTAGGGAAAAGGTGTGACAACTTAGGACAACCCCCAAATCCATATATTCATGAGCCTCAGAGTTGCCTTCCACCAATTTTTAGGACACAAAGGCACACATACTGATGATAAGATACCAGAAAAGATTTTCTGACAGAATCATACCACTGTAACCAGGGCCTTGGTGACCTTGAGGAACATGTTAAAGCATGGAATTTGCCAAGGGGCTTCACTGAATTCCACACTACTACTCATAGTGAATTTGCACATAATGTGAAACAGAGTTCAACAGTGCTTTCCTCCAAAAACCCCACCAAATCCCTTTTTTCTGATTTCTGTTGCAAGTGATTAGACCTAACCAGCCACTCTGGAGGCTTTCCTCCCAACTTCACTCATTTCTGAGTTCCTCTCCTGGGAAGGCAGCAGGACAGCCCATTCCAAGCACAGGAATCCCTCAGTGATTAATTCCCCTAAATGCTGATCCCTGAAAGAGATCATCCAATGATATCCATGCATAGGGAACAGAGAAAAGCTCCCACCCAGCAATTCTAATGCTAGAACTGACTTATTCAGTAGAGTGACAGCAAACAAGGCACACCTCTCTTGTTGTGGGTCCAGGGAGTAATGAGCTGCTTGGGTCAGTCCTAGTAACTCTTTCCACAATGGAACTGCAGAGCATGTTCATAAAAAGTACTACTAGCTAGTGTGCAGAAGAGAGTGAACATTAGCAGGCCTGAGACTGCTTACCCTTAGAAATCCTGGATGACAAAGTTCATCCTTTGCTGCTATCTGGGAACTGGTTTTGGGATTGACCCCACCAACCCTACAGATTAGTGGGCCTCCATGTGCCTAAAGCGCTAATGCAAACATTATGGTACATGAAACTCCTATCTTCCTTTTCAGAGTCCATACATGAAACTCCTATCTGCCTTTTGAGAGTCTGTAATTTGTTACAGGTTTGGCAAACAGTGTTGACATGACCAGCCCCCAACAAACACTCCAGACGCTGAATCTCTACAAAGCTTCCCTAGTAGACAATAATTTACATGTGTACTCAACTTGTTGCTTGAAGAACTGAGCCCATCCTACGTGATTACACTGACATTTGAAAGCTTGTTACTAATTTACTCACACCAAAGTAGACTAAAGCCAATTTAATGATCCTCGTAGAAAAGTGTAAAAATTACTGCTTAATGTCAAAGTAGAAGAAAATAAGTGAACGGATGCCAACTGTTCTTAACAAGCACTTGGTGTCACCCAGACGTCACCACTCCCAAACAGTATTTTTTTGTAAAGATTTTATTTATTTGTCAGAGAGAAGAGAGAAAAGAGAGTACAAGCAGGGGGGAGCGGCAGGCAGAGGGAAGAGCAGGCTCCCAGATGAGCAAGGAGCCCGATGTGGGACTCGATCCCAGGACCCTGGGATCATGACCTGAGTCGATGGCAGACGCTTAACGGACTGAGCCACCCAGGTGTCCCCCAAGTAGTATTTTTATAAAATTCCATAATCCCCCAGATTCTTCAGTCAACAAAAGTACTCCTCCAAGCCCAACAGAACAAACGTCAAGAAATGGACAGAGTCTTCTGAAGAACAAGGTGGTAGTCTACCTAACACACATGAAGGATTGTTAAGCTATACTATTCCAGACAATACAGTACTAACTAGCAGAGCGATAAGCAGACAGACAAGGGTAGAAAGTGCCTTCAATAGGCTGGCATTTAATATGAAAAGTTAGGGACACAGCAGTCACTGAAGGTAAGTGGCAAATATCATAAACACTTCATACACGGGCAGGCATATACTGTTAATCACTTGGAAAAATGCACTGTATTCCCCCAATATTCCATGGAAAATAGCCAATTCATTCTAGATTTAAATGTGCAAGATAAAACGAGGAAACTTTCAGAATTCAGAGATAGAGATTTTTATTTTTTTAAAGATTTTTATTTATTTGACAGAGAGAGACACAGCGAGAGAGGGAACACAAGCAGGGGGAGTGGGAGAGGGAGAAGCAGGCTTCCCGCTGAGCAGGGAAGCCGACGTGGGGCTCAATCCCAGGACCCTGGGATCATGACCTGAGCCGAAGGCAGACGCTTAATGACTGAGCCACCCAGGCGCCTCTCATTTAACTTTGTCTATGAGGGTTGTTTTTGTTTTTATTTTATTTTTATTTTTAATTTTTTTTTAAAGATTTTTATTTATTCATTTAAGACAAAGAGATACAGAGAGAGAGAGAGAGCACAAGCCAGGGGAGCAGCAGAGGGAGAGGGAGAAGCAGGCTTCCCGCTGAGCAGGGAGCCCAATGTGGGGCTTGATCCCAGGACCCCAAGATCATGACCTGAGCCGAAGGCAGATGCTTAACGACTGAGCCACCCAGGCGCCCCACAGATAGAGATTTTATTGACACAGGAATACTAAGCCATAAAATCAGAGACAGGCAAATTCTACTCTATTAAAATTAAACTAATTAAAAGACAAACAAGGAAAAGTATCAACAACAGCTGCAATATAAAAGGTCAACTGGCAGAGTTAAAATGAATAGATGCATATTCAAAAGGAAAAAAAGTCAAACATACTGAACAGAAGATAAATACCATAGATTAAAAATGTCCATCACCGTGGTAATGAGATGGTATTTCCCTGGTAATAGGGAAATAAAATGTTCGGTAGAGGGGCGCTTGGGTGGCTCAGTCAGTTAAAGGGCTGCCTTCGGCTCAGGTCACGATCTCAGGGTCCTGGGATCGAGCCCCATGTAGGGCTCCCTGCTCCGCGGGAAGTCTGCTTCTCCCTCTCCCTCTGCTCCCCCTGCTTGTGCTTCCTCGCACTAATAAATGAATAAAATCTAAAAAAAAAAAAAACCAAACAGGTCTTTCCTTTAAAAAAAAAAAAAAAAGTCCAGTAGATCCCATTTCACAGTGATTAGAACAAAAATTTGTGAATAGAAAAAAACCTCATCAATTTAATAATCCCAAGTGTTGAAGACCATCATGTATTGTAACTTATTCCATAAACGATGCAAGAATGTAGGAGGGTCAAGTGATTCAATCCACTGCTATTTCCCGTAAGTTGGATCTGATCACTATCTACAGCCTAAGAATTTTTCAACAACGTCCACAGAATTTTTTGTGCATCTGCACTCAGAGACTCATAGAAGGATGGCATGCACCAATATCAAAAGATCTGGAGGATTTATCAATAGAAAAAGAAAGCAAAGAGGACTGCAAAATATGCAGCAGGCTACCGACTGTATGACTGGTAGGGTCAACTGCACGGGCAGGTGGACCCCCGCCCAAGATTTGGTTCAGATTGTCTATACTGACAACACACACATGCCTACAGGGTATGAAAGCGTTTCTTATTTCCATAATGCAAGCGTCCAGGGAGGGCAGGGCAGGCCTCTCAAGCAGGTGGGAAATGCCTGGAGAGAGCAAGGAAAGCAGCCTGGCTTGAGTTTTTACTGGGGTTTGGGGGTGGGCTAGGATGAGAGTTGGGGTACATGGACAAGGCAGTGGATTGAATCATTTGCCAAAACCAAAGGAAGGAGCACCCAGGGTGTTTGGTCCTCTTGTACAGATATAGGGCACAAGGGGAGGAAGGAGAGATGAGGGTTGAAAGCTGTCAGCAGTCAAACATCAAAAAGAGGAATCAGAGACTTCTGGTCTCTGGCTGGACTACATGTAAGGAGCTTAGAAGCTGGCTTCCAGTCCTCAGAAGACAAAAGCCAAGAAACTTGAAATCAACAACTCCTCCATCACAGAACTGAGGTACCAGGGTAAAGCACGGTCTCCAAAATTAAAGACAAAAAAGTAGCCATTTAAAAGTATGTCTGGAATATTCTATGCTTCTTAACAAGGCCCAACCTCAAAACAATCTATTTCACAAGATTGTCACTGACTGGAATTTTCCCAGAGCCTATCTGACCTGGGAGGAAGGAAATAGCCAACTTGAGTCTCTTCTAGCCTTATCTTCTCCCAAAGGTGAGGCACTTCTGAGGACAAGGGGTTTTTCCCCCCTCATGACACCAAATAGGTGGTGTCTGTCCCAATGCCACTTCTCCAACTCTTGTGTCACCAAACAGGTGTGACACGGTTCAATTCAATCCTAACACTAACACCCAGAGTTCACGTCCGACTCCACAGGTGGAGAGCTCCGTCCCACACACTCCAGATGCCAGCCATACTCAGGTTCCCTCCGTGGGCCACCATGTCTGGTGACTTACCAAAATGATAGAAGAACTCAGCAAAACCCTTTACGTCACTATAATGACTTCCTATAAAGGATACAACTCAGGAACAGATAAAAGGCAGTGATGCATAGGTCAAAGTTAAGGGGATCATATGGGTGAGGGGAGGGGAGGTGGGGGGAGCTGGTTGCAGAGTGCCACCTCCTCTCTGGACACGCCAATCTCCCAGCTCCTAGATGTGTTCATCAACCTGGACACCCTCTAAATCAGGTCTTTAAGGATTTTGATGGAGATTTCATTAAATGGACACAATTTATTAAATCACTGGCCATTGGTGATTAACTCTACAGCCCCTCTTCTCCAGAGGCTGGGAGCTGGGGCTCAAAGTCCCAGGCCCCTAATCAAGGCTTCGTGTTCCTGGTGTCCAATCCCCAGCCTGAAGCTATTTAGGAGTTGGCCATGAGTTGCCTTGTTATTTAAAAAAAAAAAAGTTAAGCGTCTGCCTTCTGCTCAGGTCATGACCCCAGGGTCCTGGTATGAGCCCCGCATTGGGCTCCCTGCTTGGCAGGAAGCCTGCTTCTCCCTCTCCCACTCCCCCTGCTTGTGCTCCTGCTCTCACTGTCTCTCTCTCAAATAAATAAATAAAATCTTAAAAAAAAAAAAAAAAAGACACTATCACCCTTAACACTCAAGTAATTCCAAGAGCTTCAAGAGGTATTTATTAGGAACTAGGGACAAAGATGACATACCTTTCTCACTATACCACAGAAGGTCAAGTCCAGGTACACAGGCTCAACTAGAGAACAAATTACTGGAGTGGAGAATGCTTCCCCTCTTCCCACACCTGCCTCTACATCAACTAGACTCTTATTTAATACAAGCGCACTACCCTGAAAGAACTCGATGGTTCTGGTAACATCAAGAAGAATGCAAGGATGTCCCCTCTCACCACTCCTAGTCAACCTTGTACTGGAGTTAGACCCAGAAAGGAAAAAAACAAAAAACAAGACAAAAAAATAACAGTATGCAGATTGGGAAGCAAGAAATAAAACTTTTTAAAAGTAAATAAAAATAAAAATGTTTTTGTGGGGCGCCAGGGTGGCTCAGATGGTTAAGTGTCTGCCTTCATCTCAGGTCATGATCTCAGGGTCCTGGGATCAAGCCCCACATCAGGCTCCCGGCTCAGCAGGGAGTCTGCTTCTCCCTCTCCCTCTGTCTCTGTCTCTCCCCATAAATCTGTTTTTGTGGCAAAAGACAAACTGTCTATGGAGAAAATTTCCAAGAGTCCCAAGTGACAAGAAAACCCCTTTTCTTTTTTTTTTTTAAAGATCTTATTTATTTGTCAGAGAGAGCAAGCGAGTGAGCACAAGCAGGGGGAGGGGCAGACCTCTCCGTCTGGGAGAAGCAGGCCCCCCACTGAGCAAGAAGCCCCATGCGGGACTCAATCCCAGGACCCTAGGATCATGACCTGAGCCAAAGGCAGGCAGACAACCGACTGAGCCACCAAGGCATCCCAAGAAAAACCCTTTAAACTACAGTTGACGTTGACCCTTGAACAATTCAGGAGTTAGGGTACTGACCCCTGGTCAGTCAAATACCTGGGTATATCTTTTTTTTTTTTTTTAAGATTTTATTTATTTATTTGACAGAGAGAGATACAGCGAGAGAGAGAACACAAGCAGGGGGAGTGGGAGAGGGAGGAGCAGGCCTCCCACGGAGCAGAGAGCCCGATGGGGGGCTCGATCCTAGGACCCTGGGATCATGACCTGAGCCGAAGGCAACCGCTAACGACTGAGCCACCCCGGTGCCCCTGGTATATCTTCTGATTGCTCAAAATGTACTAACAGCCTACTGTTGACCAGAAGTGTTACTGACAACATAAAGTCGATTAACATGTAATTTTCATGTCACATGTACTATATAATATAATCTTCCACTAAAGTAAGCTAGAGTAAACATGAATAAAATCATAAAGAAAAATTTATTGAAAAAAATCTGCCAACAGATAGGCCCAGCTGGGCCTCATCAGGCCCGGACTCGGGGAGTGGCTGTGGGCCTGGTGCCAGGATGGCCATGTCCCCAGCCTGGTAGGCTCAGCTCAGCAGCTGCCACAGGTCAGGCCCGAGGGTGGCGAAAGCCACTCTGGAGGCAGAGTACAGCGGCCCCTCCTGCCGGGAGCTGCACCACAGGCCCAGGCCCACCAGCCCTCGTGGCCCCACACCTGAGGGCTCCCGCCTCCAGAAGAACCTGGGCCAGGCGCTGCCGCAGGAAGGTTCCCAGTGGGCCCTGGGAGGGGCCCAAGGACTGAAGCTGTCCCAGTGCAGCCCCAGAGGCCAACTTGTTTGTATAGGATTCAGTGGGGGGGGGGGGGGGGCACTGGGGTGGGCCTTCTGGTACAGTGCTGACCCTACCTCTGGGCGTTCCCCCACTTCAGCCCAGCCTCCTGAAGACTGGCACTAAGCACTGCCCCTCCCCCTGCTTGTGCTCTCTGTCAAATAAATAGAATCTTTTTTTTTTTTTTTTTTTAGATTTTATTCATTTGTTTGACAGAGAGGGAACACAAGCAGGGGGAGTGGGAGAGGGAGAAGCAGGCTTCCCGCCGAGCAAGGAGCCCGATGCGGGCTCGATCTCAGGACCCTGAGATCATGACCCAAGCCGAAGGCAGACGCTTAATGGCTGAGCCACCCAGGCGCCCCATAAATAGAATCTTAAAAAAAAAAAAAAAAAAGTCAGTTACTTTCTACAGATCCATACAAGTATACAGAATCGATCTTCTGAGAAAGGACCAAAGGCAATGCAATTCAATAGTAAATGTAGTCTTGGGGCGCCTGGGTGGCTCAGTCATTAAGCCTCTGCCTTCGGCTCAGGCCATGATCCCAGGGTCCTGGGGTCGAGCCTGCATCAGGCTCCCTGCTCTGTGGGAAGCCTGCTTCTCCCTCTCCCTTTGCCCCTCCCCCTGCTTGTGTTCCCTCTCTGGCTATCTCTCTCTCTGTCAAACAAGTACTTTTTTAAAAATAGTAAATGTAGTCTTTACAACAAAAAATAGTGCAGGAAGAACTACACAACCCTAAGCGCACACACACAAAAATCTATATGAAGATTTTACACATTTCACAAAAATTAAATAAAAATGGATCACAGATTTAGTGTACAATATAAAACTACAAAACTCCTAAAATGTAACGTAGGAGAAAATCTAGGGCATCTTGGTGATTACCTTTTGGACACAACAGAGAAAGCAAGATCCAAGAAAGAAAAAAAAATAAATTTGTTTTCATTAAAGTGAAAAACTCCTGCTCAGAGAACAGACTGTTAAGATGATGAAGACGCAAGCCACGGACCGGCAGAAAATCTTTTTAAATCACTTACCTAATAAAGGACTGGTATCTAAAACATCCAAAGAACTCTTAAAATTCAACAAAACACAAACAATCCAATTAAAAATGGGAACTAGATCTGAACGTGCACTTCAGCGATGCTATAGAAATGGTAAAGAAGTGCATGAAAACAATCTAAAATCCCCTGTCATTGGAAAATTGCACAGAAAAGAAAATTATCACCAGGCTCTTGGTGTTGGTCTGGTTTTTTTGGTTGGTTTGTTTGTTGTAATGCAAGTGCCTGCATTAAGCACTGATTGCTGAGGCATTCACTTCAAAGATGGCCATTTCAAATAAACACACTGCCAACCCGCCCCCTTCACTAGATAAAGAACAGGCCACTGCCCAGCACTGAAGGATCCTTTGTTGTAAACATCTTGACTGATTTCAGTAACTATTTGGGCCACTTGTTTTTTCTCTTCCTGCACTTTAAATTCCCGATTTCGGGTTTGAAATTCACCAACCAAAAAGAAAGCTCATGAAACCCTAGGTGGCCCATCCTCACCCCAGTAAAAGCAGACCCCAAGCCCCCTGCGTGCCCCCGGCCCCCTCCCCAGCTAACGCGAATTCCCTGTGGGACCCCAGGTGTGCTGTGTATTTAACAGGTTCTCTAAGTAACAGCCGTTTTTCTCAAAGTCTCCTGATGGTTAGTGCTGCCAGGTGTCTTGCAATCGTTAAGAACCACCAGGGCCAGTCCAACCACAGCACTGGGGATTCAAAGGCTGGGACCGGCACAAAATAGCCGGCGCAGTTGGCCGGACTGCATGATTGCCCTCGCAATTCATTAACAGGAATGCCCTTTTTCCTGCAACTTGCTTACTAATCACCTAACTCGGGGAGCTTCCGCCATCTGGAAGGGGAGCACTGCTGGCTGGCAGTCTGTCACACCGCTAGTGCTCTTCCATGCTGCCTCTGTTGTGCACTGCGTCAGCGGTATCCAACCCAAAAGGTCACAGCAGCCACGCTCCTCAAATCATCTCCCCAGAGCAGCGCTGAGTGCGGCCTCCCGTTCTCATGAGACAATTAGACCACTAATTCTAAAGGCCTTAATTGACTATCAATATGCGTTAGGGTCCTCCATGCCTCAAGGGCCAGGAGAGCTAAGGAGGGTGAACTGAATCACAAGGCTATCGTCACGTCCCAAGGGGAGGCTCCAGGCTAAAGGCAGGAGGAAGATATTCCTGGGTGTGAGCAGTTCGGAAGAACTCCACCTGTGACCACTGAGTCAGTGGGTCATGCCCGAACCATGTGTCCTAAACCCAGAAGAGGGAAACAGTCTTTTTTTTTTTTTTTTTAAGATTTTATTTATTTATTTGAGAGAGAGAGAATGAGAGACAGAGAGCATGAGAGGGAAGAGGGAAGAGGGCAGAGGGAGAAGCAGACCCCCTGCTGAGCAGGGAGCCCGATGTGGGACTCCATCCCGGGACTCCAGGATCATGACCTGGGCCGAAGGCAGTCGCTTAACCAACTGAGCCACCCAGGCGCCCAAGAGGGAAACAGTCTTGCAAACAGAAACTAACAGCACCACCAGAGGAAAAAATAAACAGAGGCTTATGGTCTCTGTGTCACAACTTCACTCATGGCTGTGGCTCTTCATCCCCTGACTCAATGGGATACAGGCCCAATTCCTGGCATAATGTTGCTAAAATATTAATGGACAAATATAAATGTCATCAACATCTGGTAGGAGCACCTAAGAACTCCTTGATAAATGCAAAAGCCCATGGACATTTCCTGGGTGTTATTCAGTGGCTTGCACACCAACATGCCAACACTCCGGTCTTATGTTCTAGAGGCCTAAGGGCTTTAATCAAAGACCCTGTACATACCACACCGGTGGAGGCCGACCTCAATCCAAGAAAAATCTCTTGGGACACCCTGGAGAGGAAAACTGCTAGCTATGAGGACTCAGTGACATCATCCGGAAGTGTCTGGTTAACAACACACCAGATTAAGGTAACAGGAGAAAATCAAGAAACAGAAACTGAGATCAAAAACTATACTTTAACTAAAATTCAAACCTTTCTTGAAGATTTTAGGAAGGAGACAGGGGAATTAATTGGCTAATTGTGGGTTTTTGATTACTTGAAACAGGCTCTGAATTCTTACCCACATCTGCCAAAATACATCAATTGACTGGTATATCCAAAGCCCCTAAAATCCATTAAGTTTCTTTCTTTCTTTTTTTTTTTTTTTTAAGATTTTATCCATTTTTCAACAGAGAGAGACAGCGAGAGAGGGAACACAAGCAGGGGGAGTGGGAGAGGGAGAAGGAGGCTTCCTACTGAGCAGGGAGCCCGATGCGGGGCTCGATCCCAGGACCCTGGGATCATGACCTGAGCTGAAGGCAGACGCTTAACGACTGAGCCACCCAGGCGCCCTAAAATCCATTGTTTCTTAAAGATCGATCCAGGCTATATGCTTCTTTCCACTGAGATACCACAGATCCTAAGCTCCCTCAGCTCCCCTCCCCCCAACAGGGCAGAACCAAGAAACACGCCTCACAAGGCATCCCCTGCCACCACAGAATCCCCTGAGAGATTATCAAGGCCCCTGATGAGGAGAAAGAGGGAAAGGGGAAGGCAAAGGCTCCCAGAGCCACCAATATTCATACCAGAGACCTTTTCCAGACGTGGGTATGTGTTGCCTCGCTCCAGGCCCACAGTGATCACACTAAGGCTCACAGCGAACAGAAAACATTAAGATGAGCCCACCTCCTGCTGTGCAAAACTGGCCCGATCCAACGGGTTTACTAATTCCTCAACCTAAACGCTTCATTTCCAACCCCGAAGAGGCCCCATTTGACCCTGAGTCCAGAGAATTATTCCTTGCAGGGCGCTCCCCCTAATTATAGGATGGCACTACTACATTTTATTTTTTTTTAAGGTTTTATTTATTCGACAGAGAGAAAGACAGCCAGAGAGGGAACACAAGCAGGGGTGGTGGGAGAGGGAGAAGCAGGCCCCCCGCGGGGCACTACTACATTTTAATTGGAACTGTCAAAACCACCCAACAGGCACTAAACTTCTAGGAGAAAGTGTGTATTTTTTCTTTTTTTTTTTAGGATTTTATTTATTTATTTGACAGAAAGAGACAGCAAAAGAGGGAACACAAGCAGGGGGTGTGGGAGAGGGACAAGCAGGCTTCCCGGCTGAGCAGGGAGCCTGAGATGGGGCTCGATCCCAAAACCCGGGGATCATGACCTGAGCCGAAGGCAGACGCTTAAGGACTGAGCCACCCAGGCACCCCAGAAAGCGTATATTTTCTTTCTCTGTCCCTTTAAGATGTAAATCTTATCGTGCCTTTGAAATGTAAACACCCAGGAGGTAACTAAAACTGCCCAGCGTCATTTGCAGACAGAAGAAACAGAGAGAGAGAGAGATGACACTCATTAAGCTTACAGGTATGTTAAATTACGTGGGAAGCACCTTCAAGTCAGTGATGATAAACGTTCTTAGGTCATAAGGTACGGGTGAATGTTATTAAAATAAGCGTTCTAGAAATTACATGAAATTCCTAAAAATCTTCCATGTCCTGGTATAATGTGATCACCTGTAATTCTAGTTATTACCTTGGAATGTTGTGTGCCACAGAAATAAACAAATTTTCTTGGCAACTGCATTACAACGAACTCTCATCAGATCTTTAACCATGGCCATTTTTAAGTCTTTTGTCACTTACAGACAGTTGTTTTATTCTGATGCTTTTGCAAATGTGTTTCATCCTCAGAGATATCCATGGAAAGGACTCTGACAAGTACTCTTGAATACAATTTTCTGATAACTTTCAGATCATTGCACTGAGCTGGGTAAGAATTTACAGTGCTAAGGAAAAACTGGATCCGGAAATCTACTAACTAAAGATCAAGAGCAAGAATTAATTACATCAGGCTGATGGCGCCTGGGTGGCTCAGTCGTTAAGTCTGCCTTGGGCTCAGGTCACAGGGTCCTAGGATCAAGTCAAGTCCTGCATCGGGCTCCATGCTCAGCAGGAAGCCTGCTTCTCCCTCTCTCACTCCCCTTGCTTGTGTTCCTTCTCTCCCTGTGTCTCTGTCAAATAAATAAAATCTTTAAAAATTCCATCAGGCTGAGTGAACTGATAAGGATAATTATAATTTTTATGACTTTCGTTTAAAATACTGGGATTTCTGGGGTCGCCTGAGTGGCTCAGTCGTTAAGTGTCTACCTTCGGCTCCTGTCATGATCCCAGGGTCTTGGGATCAAGTCCCACATAGGGCTCCCTGCTCCGCGGGAAGCCTGCTTCTCCCTCTCCCACTCCCCCTGCTTGTGTTCCCTCTCTCATTGTCTCTCTGTCCAAAAATAAATAAAATCTTAAAATACTGGGGTTTTTTTTAATCTTTTGTTTTCTAGATATAAGGAAACCCTTCCTCTTAAGCTAGCTATGACTTAGAGCAATTTGGTAAAGTATACCTTTGGGAACAAAGATGAATCACCTTTTCTCCCTACCAGATCCCTCCAGAATTCAGAAACTTTAAGTGAGTATTTGTATTGTCATTAAAATATGGTTAATTTACATAAAATCAGTCTAGTCTCCTTGTAAAAAGACAATTGAAAACATTGATTATGTCACCAAGGCTTTGACTGAAAAGTCATGTTTAACAGAGACATACATAGACTCAGATATGACCAGACAGTTTTAAGGATCTAAGGTTGACTTTATGGAGCCAATAAAGCCCCGTGGAAAAATCAGGCCTGGTACCTTACAGGGATCCCAGCAGCCTTAGCAGGTGCATAGGGAAAGTCACTTCCTGGCAAGTGCAGGGACTTCAGGGAATTAACCCCAATCAATACGTGTCGCAGGCGAAGTCTGAGGGTTAAGTCCGAGGCTTGGCTTCCTAGCTGCAAGAGATTTTTCAAAGTCCAACCTGAGCTTCTTTATGAAAAGTTCCAACAAAGCAGACTTAAGACATTCTAGGCACCTGGGTGGCTCAGGTCATGATCTCGGGGTACTGGGTTCAAGCCCTGTGTGTGGCTCCCCTGCTCAGTGGGAAGTCTGCCTTTCCCTCTGCCCCTCCCCACCCTGCTCATGCGCTCGCTGGTGCTCTCTCTCAAATAAATAAAATCTTAAAAAAAAAAAAAAAGACATTCTATATGGTCAATCACTATTCTTATTGCACTTATGTAAGCATCAGACCAAATTTATTAAAACTAGACTTCATTTGCAAACAAATTAGTTTTACTATGGTTATCTTTGATAGCAATGGGGGTGACTATGCAGAGAAAAATTAAGTCATTAATACACCTTTATAGACATTAGATTCTAGTTATGTTCATTGGGTTTTGTTTTCTACCTATAAACTGAACTGGATGCTAAACTGTTTCCTCCGGTATCTGGCTACAACTCTCCAAACTGATGTTTCCAGTTTTTCTCCCATTCTTTTTTTTTTTTTTTAAGATTTTATTTATTTGACAGACACAGTGAGAAAGGGAACACAAGCAAGGGGAGTGGGAGAGGGAGAAGCAGGCTTCCCGCTGAGCAGGGAGCCCGATGTGGGGCTCGATCCCAGGACCGAGATCATGACTTGAGCAGAAGGCAGACGCTTAACGACTGAGCCACCCAGGCGCCCTCTCCCATTCTTCTGACTTGGAATCACTGAGAACTAAAACTGCCCTTTTCCCAAATGCATGCAAGCTAATTTGATATAAACTTGAGGGAAACCACTACAACAGCTCATATATGTATGGTCAACCTCCGTGCAGGTGGTATGTGGGCCACTCAGAAAGGTCACAAAACATTCAAACTGTAAAGCAGGAAAATCTATCAGATTGCCCCTGCCTGCCCTCACTCCGTCTAAAGATGCTTCAATCCCAACATCTAGAAGCATCTTGACTGGCTGCCTCCAGAACTTAGAAACTGGGATTATAATCTGCTCCAATCATTAACCAGTTTTTCTTTTATTTCCATAGAAATACCTCTTTTTAAAATATTTTCTTTATTTATTTGACAGAGAGAGAGAGCACAAGCAGGGGAAGTGGCAGGCAGAGGGAGAAGCAGGCTTCCCGCTGAGCAGGGAGCCCGATGCGGGGCTCGATCCCAGGACTCCAGGATCATGACCTGAGCCGAAGGCAGCCGCTTAACTGACTGAGCCACCCAGCCGCCCCCAAAAATACCTCTTAATAAAACCTGCTGCAAATACTTGTACCACTCCGGCCTAACTCTGGCAGCCCACCTGCATCACTGCCTCCTGAAATGAGACCCAACCTTCAACTGAACTGATCCATTCTCAGGAGTAAGAAACTAGATCAACAAGCTGTGGAACTAATCTACCAACTCAGGACGAGTTCAAAGCTACTTACACCAGATGGCCGGTATGTTAAAATATTCCACAATATTACCCAATTCTTTGAAAGGATTTCAAGGGCCCCAGAGATCACTGAGTTAGTTTTATTGCGCGACTCTTCAAGTTTGGGACAATGGTTATAGACTGGACTTCAGACTATTGCCTGTTCAATTATTACAGAATTTGCTACTATAATCCTACATAGAGGCATATTTTCTGGGTTTGGACAGACCCTACCCCTGACTTTTAGCAGATCAGCTAACCAGGCCGTTAGTTAATGTCAGCTAACCAGGCAGTTAGTTAATGTCCTCTCCATCGACTCTGATGCATCTGCATCACCGGATGGATTGTAACGTAAGGCAGGACAGTTTGGGGGTTTTGTCTTTTTTGTAATGCAAGTGCCTGACCTAAGCTTTGACTGCTGAGGCATTCACTTCAAAGACAGTATCTAGAATAAACACATTGCCAGCCACATGACTAGATAAAGAGGCTTAACCACCTCCTTGTTTTAGAGATCTTGGTTGATTTTGATAACTGACCATTCAGGCCACTTGTTTTTTTCTCTTGTGATTTAAATTCCTGTTCTTAAGTTTTAAATTCACCAATAATGAGGAGCCAGTAAAACCACAGACCATCCCCCCCCCACCCCAATAAAATAATAAGAACACAGGCCTGTATGCTGTCTCTCTCTACTGGGAACACTGATGTGTAGCCCCGGGAGTGCTGTATAATTTCCAGATCCTCTAGGTTATACAAAAAAACTTTTTCCAAGTTTCCTGGTGGTTACTGCCGAAGGGAGTCTTACGAGCACAATAGGAACCACAAGGACCAGTCCAACCACAACAATTGGTACAGACAGGCTGAGATCAGCACAAATTATAGGCAAATGGGGATGCCTGGCTGGCTCGGTTGGTAGAGATGTAACTCCTGATCTTGAGGTTGTGAGTTCGAACCCAACATTGGGGGCAGAGTTTGCTTAAGAAAACAAACACAAACAAACAAATACAGGCAAATGGATAAACAATCACTGGTAAATCCACAGGATGACATATTCTTTCGTTATAAATATAAATGCAATTACAAAGCAAAAAAACTTAAAATCATATTCCTAAGTGAAAGATGCTAATATGACAAGGCTACACGCTATGATTCCAAGCATATGAGTCTGGAAAAGACAAAAGTACAAAACACTAAAAGATCCTTGGCTGCCAGGGAATGAAGGGGGGGGAGACACATGAGATTTAGGACAATGAAAATATCCTATATATTACAGAAATGATGAAAAATATATTTTCGGGGCACCTGGGTGGCTCAGTTGGTTAAGTGACTGCCTTCGGCCCAGGTCATGATCCTGGAGTCCCGGGATTGAGTCCCGCATCAGGCTCCCTGCTCACAGGGAGTCTACTTCTCCCTCTGACCCTCCCCCCTCATGCTCTCTCTCTATCTCATTCTCTCTCTCAAATAAATAAATAAAATCTTTAAAAAAAAAAAAAGAAAGAAAGAAAAATATCTTTTCATGTTAGCTGAAGACCTGAGATTATATGAGTTAACCCTAATGTAAACTACTTCAAAGTTGGCTCACCAAATTTAACAAATGCACCAAAGTAATACAAGACATAAAATACACAACAGGGAGGCGCCTGGGTGGCTCAGTTGGTTGCGCGGCTGCCTTCGGCTCGGGTCATGGTCTTGGAGTCCCGGGATCGAGTCCCGCGTCGGGCTCCCTGCTCGGCGGGGGGTCTGCTTCTCCCTCTGCCCTCTTTCCTCTCGTGCTCTCTGTCTCTCATTCTCTCTCTCTCAAATAAATAAATGGAATCTTTAAAAAAAAAAAAAAACACAACAGGGATGCCTGGCTGGCTCAGCTGAAAGAGCATGTGACTCTTGATCCCAGGGTCATGAGTTCAAGCCCCACGTTGGGGGTAAGATTACAAACAAACAAACAAACGTGTTTTTTTTAAATGCTGTTAAAAAAGAAGTGGGGGAAAGAGAGAGAGACAGTGTCCAGGCAGAGGGGTTATATGGGAAATCTCTGCACTTTCTGATCAAGTTTTCTGTAAACATCACTGCTCTTTAAAAAGGAGTCTACAAGGCAAAAAAAGATGAAGACAGATGCATTAATATTCATCCCTGATGAAAGAAATAGAACATCTTTCATTTCATTAATCTGAACTCATTTCAATAACCCACTATGAAGCTCTTTGAGGCCAGCATCCTGAGACTTAGAAGAGAGGAGAAACTTCTACTCAAAGCCTTGTTCTACAGCCCCGCTTTCCAAATGCTGGGAAGGCATGAAAAGCAGCAACTCTGCCTGAGCTGCAACATGTACAAATGCGGTGCTGTCATCCCTAAACTCTATGAACTCCCACTGATTTTCACTCAGTACACCCAAGGAGCTCGTAAGGGAGCCTAAGGGTACGGGAAAAGGGCCCCCCCCTCCAGCACATGGCATCTCATCTTTTTTCACAATGTAGCCTCAGGACATGCACATTCACAAACTAATCTAAAAATGAAAAATGACTTAACACGTTAGATGAACTAAAACACGTTCATCTCACATCTTGATGTTCACTTGACTCAACAGATCACAAATTCTTGGTTTCCCTAATTTTCTAGCTTTCCTCACACCAAAATGGAGTACGTACCTGAGAACTTAAATACATCACCTCCCATTTGAGATTCTCTTGCCTAAATGGAACACAAAATCTATTTGGTTTCCCTAATTTTCTAACTTTCCCCACACCCTCTCTCTCAATCAACTTACAGTTGAGGAGCCCAAGCGCTGAGGGAAACCAGAGCCAAAGGGCTGCACTATTTGATCAGGAAAGGAATCCAGGAAACAAACATTGGACTCAGCACAGATGAGCAGCCTACTTCCCCCAGGACAGAAGGAAAGCCACATTCAGAAGGTTCCACATTCTAGACTCTCCCGGTGGAGACAGAAGCCCTGGTGAGGGAGGGAAGGGGCACCTGAGCAACCATGGGAACGAACCCTGGGAGCCCTGCACACCATCCCCTCCCCGGGGCATAAGGGAACTGCTCCCTTCCTCAGGCTTCCATTCAGTTCAAGCTTCTGACCCGAAGAACCTCCCTATTCACTGATCCTAATGCCGAACACAGAACTCCTGGCTCCCAAACGTTCTCGATGTACCTAATTGATACTCTGAGCACACCTACACAGCTACAACTTCTGAAAGGCATCACTGCCTCATCACCCCATCCACCCACTGATGCAAGCGCTATCCCAGATTTCCACGAATCTGAATAAAGGGCTCCTTCCATGGTGGGTGTGAGCAAGTAGGACACTTGCTGGGAGAAGGATCCAAGAACAACTGGGCCTTCAAGTACTTGCCCTCGGGGGGCTTAAGGGGCTCGTAGTTTAAGGGACACCTGGCTGGCTCAGTCTGTAGAGCATGCAACCCTTGATCTTGGGGGTCGTAAGTTCAAGCCCCCCGCTGGATACAGAGTTTACCTTAAAACAAAACAAAACAGGATCTAATAAGGGGGCCTTAGCTTAGAGACACTAATCTCAGGTTTCTGCTTCCCCCTAAAAGTGGGTTGGAAACACTGATATTTTAAATCACATGAACCCACAGTTTGAAGAGTCCAGCAAAATCACTCAAACCCAGTGTTTATGTGGGAAAGAGGGAAGAAAATTGCAAGGCACTCTGCTAGTTCAACAAGAACCCTCATAAGTAATTCTTGCATTCCTGGCGGGGGGAAAGGTGTTATTATTTCCGTGGCAAGTAACTTTTTTTTTTTTTAAAGATTTTTATTTATTTATTTGAGAGAGACAATGAGATAGAGAGAGCATGAGAGGGGGGAGGGTCAGAGGGAGAAGCAGACTCTCCCTGCCGAGCAGGGAGCCCGATGCGGGACCCGATCCAGGGACTCCAGGATCATGACCTGAGCTGAAGGCAGTCGCTTAACCGACTGAGCCACCCAGGTGCCCTTTCCATGGCGAGTAACTTTTATGAACTTAATCATACTTGGACACTGCTGGTCTGCAAACCTAAGCCCTGCAAATCCATTTGAACTCACCCAAAAATAAGAGGCCTCAGAGTATTACCAGCCACGCTGGGAGGAAAAAAGGGAAACAAGAATTTTTAACACATGCAATGTAGTACTGGCGTTATTTTTCTGAAATTACCTCTTTCTTGCCTCTTTGGAAATATTTCACACTGTGTTTCAAGCTCTACTGAATACACGAAGTCTTATACATTGAAAAACTAAGACTAAAAGAAAGTGAATAAATCTTTTAAAAGTGACTTACTCAGAGAGGGGCAGCGCTGACCTGGAACTGTGCTGACAGGACAGAACACCCGGGAAAGTCTCAAAGAGGTACCGCCACCCAAAGTACTTCCCACAGGATGTCTGTGCCCAGGAAAGATCCTGGGGGGAGAGGCACAAGGATTTCATACAAAGTAGGTCCAGGGGATTATTCTCGGTGTTTCTCTCAAGTAAAATATCCACACAGGGAAAAAAAGAAAAAAACAAAACAAAACAAAACAAACAAACAGCTATTCACTGACTGTGGCTAAATAATCAACAACTAAAATATTGGGTCTGTTTGAAATACATCCATGGGACCCATGGTTGACAATGATGCTGTGAAATGGAAAAGGGAAGCTGGCGTTAGGGAAGGCGGGAAGGAACTGGAAAAGTAGGTATTTATTGCCTGCCCAAGGGAGAGCTGGGCTGGGGGGGCAGGGTCAGAGGTTTCAGACCTTGCTTCCCAAACATCTGGAACGCGCAGGAGGAAACGGGCCCCCCGTGGGGGAAAAGAACGGACTGGGGAGCCCACAGACCACAGCGCCTCCCACGCACAAACGAGAACGAGCCACGACGGTCCCCTGACGACCCTCCCCGCGGTCACCGCTCAATCGGAGGAGACGCGGCTGCGGCCGCAGAGCTGCCCTGAGGCTCCGGGGCCGAAGTCGCCGCAAACTGGACGGAGCGGCCCGGACGCCAGGGTCCCCGCTGCCGGCCCAGCGCCCAAGCCGCCCGCCGGAGGGGACCGAGGTCCCAGGGGCGCCACCGACCGACTCGGGTCCGCAGACTCCAGAGATGACCGCGGGGGTCCCGCCAAAGCCAGTTCCGGCCGGTTCCAACCGGCCCCTCAGCGCCCGTCTCGGCACCCCACGAGGCACGCTCACCATTTCTAGGTTTCCTGGGTCCCCCGGCGGCCCTCCTTACAACGCGTCGCTCCGTAGAGCTCACAGCGCGAGAGAAACGCCGGCAGAGTAACGTGGCACCTTTAAATACTGGCGACCCGCGATCCCCAGGGAGGCTGAAAAGAGCAGCGACGTCCGGGGTGGTTGCGGAGCGTCGCCCCACCCACCGCCTAGCCGCCGCCGCCGCTGATTGGACAGTTCGCAAGGCCTCGCCCCCTCACGCCTGAGTGACAGCGGGGCCGGAGGTTAGGTGTCTGAGCCTAACGCCAGCCAGAAGGCGCCCTGTCCGGGAACACGCGCCTTCGGACACCGCGCTGCAAGTCCAGTCCTAAAATTCTGATCCTTTTTTGCAAACACAGGCACTTAAACGTGACTCTCCAGACGCAATAATGAGTCTAGCTCCATTTTGGTCTTTGTTGAACAGCCGGAGTCTGACATGGCACTTTTGGCAAAAAGGTGCACAGGCAGATACCAGGGATGTATTAGGTGGGCATCCTTCCAAAGCTTCAGTCAGATTCAGAAAAACATCATTGGAACCAAAACCAAACCATCACTTCAGATGAAAAGTGACTTCTGGGTTTACAATGGGTTAACTTTTTTTTTTTCTTAAGATTTTATTTATTTATATGAGAGAGAGAGAGAGCATGAGAGGGGGGAGGGTCAGAGGGAGAAGCAGACTCCCTGCCGAGCTGGGAGCCCGATGTGGGACTCGATCCTGGGACTCCAGGATCATGACCTGAGCCGAAGGCAGTCGCTTAAACAACTGAGCCACCCAGGCGCCCTACAATGGGTTAACTTTAGAAAATGTTTCTGACATGAAAAATTTGGATCCCACAGAAAATATAAGCAGGGACTCTTTCTCACAGGCGATCCAATCACTCCCCATGGTCATGATCCATTCCTTTCTTGTGATTACACCAGTTAATCCCATCTATAATGAGACTTCCCAGAAAACTGGGTTTCATCAAAATAACAATCCCGCTGATGGGTGAGTCTAGGATACTAGGGAGTAGCCTTCATTCTGACAATGAGGGAACCACTCTGTGAGAGATCACTACCTCTCAATTCTCTGAGGCAGTGGTCACCGTTAAGATCATCTGAGTCAAACCGAGCCACCTAAATCCTCCTAGACTGCAGCAATATCTCCACCATGCCCAGGGATGAAAAGCATCCCTGGAGCCATCTATCAGGTGGCAACTGAGGGGCAGAGGTAAAGAACGATAACTGATCTCAATGAAGAGAGACAAGGCAGGCCAGTTTTCAGCCAGTGCTCCTCCCACAAAGGGGACACTGCAGGCAGTAACATCATCAGCCAGTCACCCAGACAACAGAAGAAAAGTTCTTATTCAGCTTCAAGAATTGAGAGGTGGAGGAGCACCTGGGTGGCTTAGTCAGTTAGCTTCTCCCTCTCCCTCTGCCCCTCCCTCCGCTCATGCTGTCTCTCTCAAAAAAAAAAAAAAAAAAAAAGAATTGAGGGATGGAGAAGATACTTCCTTTTCTTTCTTTCTTTTTTTCCGGTGTAGTTAACATACAGTGTTATATTAGTTTCAGGTATACAACATAGTAGTTCAACAATACCATATACTACTCAGTGTTCATCAAGGTAAGTGTACTCTTTTTTTTTAAGATTTTATTTATTTGTTTGACAGAGAGAGAGAGCACAAGCAGAGACAGAGGGAGAGGGAGAAGCTGGTTCCCCACTGAGCAAGGAGCCCAATGCGGGGCTAGATCCCAGGACCCTGGGATCATGACCTGAGCAGAAGGTAGACGCTTAACCGACTGAGCCACCCAGGCACCCTGGTAAGTGTGATCCTGGTAAGTGAAATCCCCATTACCTATTTCACCCATCCCTACCCATCACCCCTCTGATAACCACCTGTTTTTTCTCTATAGCTAAGAGTTTGTTTTTGGTCTGTCTTCTTTTTCTTATTTGTTCGTTTGTTTTGTTTCTTAAATTCCACACATGAGTAAAATCATATGGTATTTGTCTTTCTCTGACTGACTTATTTCGCTTACCCTTATGCTCTCTAGCTCCATCCATGTTATTCCAAATGGCAAGATTTCATTTTTTTTATCGCTGAGTAATGTTCCATTGTACATATATACCACATCTTTTTTTTTTTTCAGATTTTATTTATTTATTTGACAGAGAGAGACACAGCGAGCGAGGGAACACAAGCAGGGGGAGTGGGAGAGGGAGAAGCAGGCTCCCCGCGTAGCAGGGAGCTCGATGCGGGGCTCGATCCCAGGACCCTGGGATCATGACCTGAGCAGAAGGCAGACGCTTAACGACTGAGCCACCCAGGCGCCCCTATACCACATCTTTTTTAAAAAAGATTTTATTTATTTGAGAGAGGGAGAGAGAGAGAGAGCGCACATGCACACAAGGGCCGGGAGGGGCAGAGGGAGAGGGACAAGCAGACTCTCCACTGAGCAGGGAGCCTGACCCGACCCAGGGCTCATCCCAGGACCCTGAGATTATGACCTGAGCTGAAGGCAGATGCTTACCCGACTGAGCCACCCAGGCATCCCCCACATCCTTATCCAGTCACCATCAATGGACACTTGGGCTGCTTCCATAATTTGGCTATTGTAGATAATGCTGCTATAAACATCAGGGTGCATATATCTTTTGGAATTAATGTTTTCGTATTCTTTGGGTAAATACCCAGTAGTTCGATTACTGGATCACAGGGTCATTGTATTTTTTTTTTTTTTTAAGATTTTATTTATTTATTTGACAGAGACAGAGATAGCGAGAGCAGGAACACAAGCAGGGGGGGTGGGAGAGGTCAGAAACAGGCTTCCTGCTGGGCAGGGAGCCTGTTGTGGGACTCGATCCCAGGACCCTGGAATCATGGGGGGGTCATTCTATTTTTAATTTTTTAGGAAACCTCCATAATGTCTTCCACAGTGGCTGCACCAGTTTGCATTCTCACCAACAGTGCATGAAGATTCCTTTTTCTCCACATCCTTACCAACATTTGTTTTTTCCTGTGTTTCTGAGTTTCACCATTCTGATAGGTGTGACGTGACATCTCATTGTGGTTTTGATTTGCATTTCCCTGATGATAAATGATATTGAGCATCTTTTCATGTATCTGTTGGCCACCTGTATGTCTTCTTTGGAGAAATGTCTGTTCATGTATTCTGCCCATTTTTAATTGGATTATTTGGTTGTTTGGTGTTGAGTTCTACAAATTCTTTTTTTTTTTAAGATTATTTATTTATTTATTTGACAGAGAGAGACACAGCGAGAGAGGGAACACAAGCAGGGGGAGTGGGAGAGGAAGAAGCAGGCTTCCCGCGGAGCAGGGAGCCCGATGCGGGGCTCCATCCCAGGACCCTGGAATCATGACCTGAGCCGAAGGCAGACACTTAATGACTCAGCCACCCAGGCGCCCCTACAAATTCTTTTTTTAAAAAAAGATTTTATTTATTTATTTGAGAGAGAGAGAGAGAGAGAGAGAGCATGAGCTGGGGGGAGGGGCAGAGGGAGAGGGAGAAGCAGAAGCAGACTCCCCTCGGAGCAGGGAGCCGCTTCTGGGCTGGGATCATGACCTGAGCCAAAGGCAGATGCCTAATCGACTGAGCCACCCAGGTGCCTCTCAACCAAATTGTTCTATCTGGTGGAGAAGGTTTGAATTACCAAAACCAAGTAATCACACCATGTACTTAGTGAAGGTTTCGAAGTATGGGAAAGTACCACCCAAACAAGAAATCAAAATAGTCATCACAGAATGTTATTAAAGGCATTACCTCTCAGAAGTTTCACAGGCCAGGTGCACTCTTACATTTCCAGGGACATCAATTCATCTGTAGTATAAAATGTCATACACACCATTAAGAGAAGTTTTGCTTCCTAATCCTAAGTCTTTATAGAGACGATGAGGACAATGACGATGAGAGTAGTAACAGGAATGCTCACACTAATAATAGACACATCAGGGAGTCTTACTAAGTGTAAGGCACTCCACTCAGCACCATAGGTAGATCGGCTCATTGTTTGTTTTTTTGTTTTTTGTTTTTATTTGAGAGAGAGAGAATGAGAGACAGAGAGCATGAGAGGGAGGAAGGTCAGAGGGAGAAGCAGACTCCCTGCCGAGCAGGGAGCCCGATGCGGGACTCGATCCCGGGACTCCAGGATCATGACCTGAGCTGAAGGCAGTCGCTTAACCAACTGAGCCACCCAGGCGCCCCAGATCGGCTCATTGTTCTTCATCTTCACATACTTCTTAGTAAGGAAGTATTAATATGATCCCATTTGATGAGAGAAGAAACTGAGATATAGGGTGAGGTGACCTGTCTCACATTACAAAGGCCATCAGTAGGGGTGACTCAGATTCAGCACCAGGCTGCCAGACTCAGACCAAGCTTTGCCACTGAACACACTTGACCTCTGATTGGGAAATTGGGACAAATGGTTCATTGCTATGAATGTTCATGGCCCATGTATGTTTGTGCATTTTCTAGGGTTTCAGTTGTCTGAGAACACGATGAAGTCCCACCTGTAACATGTGAGTCAAGTTATTGCCCTCCATAAGATTGTTACTAAAGTCCATGGAAACGTTTAGATTTGGAGACATTTGAGCCTGCTACTCAGACTCATTTACTGGCTGACACCTAAAATTACCAGTTTTGAGTGGTGCTCAGAACAGAAAAAGTTCTGCATTATGTCCACATTGTGGAGCAACTGCCTTTCAACTTGGGTCTTATTACACAGAACTGATGCTGTATGGTGCTTATGGGAACCCCAAAGAGAAGAATCACAGTGCTGAAACCCTAAAACTTTACAGTGTGGTCATACCTTCTCCTGAAAACTTTTCTCCATTTGTAAAACAGCCTTGACTTCCCTCTGAGTCCTAGTAGAAACAATTTGTGACCACCATCGATCATAAGAAAAAACAAAAACAACAACAACAACAAAAACTTTAATGCCCATCACTTACTGGGTGTCATCTGAGCCACTGAACTATAAAACTGCATAAGAATAGCAGCATGACATTTAAAATGGGGGGGAAATATGTAAGACTGGGCCTGAGCATTTTGGAGAACACAAGCACTTTTTAAAAAGAATTTTTTTATTGAGGTATAATTGACATAGAACATTATATTAGTGTTGAGGAGGAAAAATTGTTCTATCTTTCAAGGTTCTTTCAGCTGGTCTAAGAATGAAATTGATATGAAACTGATTAAGAGAAAAAAAACACAAAGTCTTACTATGTTTTGTAATAAAATCGAGTCCTAAAGAAATGACCAAGGCAGAAAGTTTTTACACGTTTTAGACAAAAGACAATTAAGTCTGTGAGGAATTGACAAGACAAAGAACACTTATGTTCCGGAACTTCAATTAGTAATTCTAAACAGAATCTGGGGTAGTAAATTAGCAAGAAGTAACAAGGTTTGTTTATGCAGCCTTCTTGGCTTCAAATGCCCTATCTCTGGTGATAAGGATGTCTCTTTACCTCCTAGTGCAGGGAGGGTATCTTTCACATGGAGGATTTACGTCCTGCTTTCTGGAGACAAAGCTGGGGTCAGGCCGCTGCTGTTTTTCTGCAGTGGCTTCCTGCCCTTAGCCCCAACATTAATTTCAGACGTACAACATAATTATTCGTTATTAGTGTATATTGTGGAATGATCACCACAGTTAGTGTAGTTAACATCCCTCACCACACAGTTATTTTTTCTTGTGATGAGTACTTTGAAGATTGACTTTTAGCAACTTTAAAATATGCAGTACAGAGGCGCCTGGGTGGCTCAGTCGTTAAGCGTCTGCCTTCGGCTCAGGTCATGATCCCAGAGTCCTGGGATCCAGCCCCGCATTGGGCTCCCTGCTTTGCAGGAAGCCTGCTTCTCCCTCTCCCACTCCCCCCGCTTGTGTCCCCTCTCTTGCTCTCTCTCTCTCTCTCTGTCAAATGAATAAATAAAATATATTAAAAAAATAAAAATAAAAAATGCAGTACAGGGAAGCCTTCCTGGCTCAACTGGTAGAGCATGCAACTCTTGATTCCAGGGTTGTGAGTCCAAGCCCCATGTTGGGTGTAGAGATTACTTAAAAATAAAATCTTATGGGTGCCTGGGTGGCTCAGTTGGTTAAGCGACTGCCTTCGGCTCAGGTCATGATCCTGGGGTCCTGGGATAGAGCCCCACATCGGGCTCCCTGCTCAGTGGCGAATCTGCTTCTCCCGCTCCCTCTGTGATCGCTCTCGCTCTCACTCTCTCTCAAATAAATAAATAAAAATCTTTTTTTTTAAAGAAAGATTTTTATTTATTTATTTAACAGAGAGATGTTCTGTGGTCTTTTTAAAAGATTTTTAAATCCCAGGACCCGGGATCAAGACCTGAGCCGAAGGTAGATGCCTAACAACTGAGCCACCCAGGCGCCCCAATAAAAATCTTTTAAAAAGACCACGGAACATTGACTTGAGAACAGTCCTAGGTCTTTAAAATAAACAAACAAATAAATAAAATCTTTAAATAAATAAAATATGCACTACAGCATTATGAACTATAGTCACTACGTTGTACATCATATCCCCATAACTTATTTATTCTATAACTAGAAGTTTGTACCTTTCCACCCCCTTAACCATTTCCCCTCCCCCACCCCCCCCACCCCCCCCCCCCCGGCCACCACCAGGGTTTTTTCTGTAGCTATGAGCTCAATTTTTGTTGCATTGGTTTATTTTCGGGCTTTTTTGGATTCTATATATAAGTGAGATCATATGGTATTTGACTTCCTCTGTCTTTCACTAATATTTGTGCCAGTCTCAGCTTATTGATAGTAATGCTATTGGTTATAAATGTCTGGGGCTCTCACCTGGGCCCAGGTGAGCTTCCCGCAGACATTCCCCTTTCCAAACCAAGGTTACGACTGGACCGAATCCTGTGGTTCTTATTATAATTGCAAGATACCCTTCATCAACATTGATTTGGAAACTTTGAAAAAATAAAGGTTATTACTTACAAGTCCTGGAAATTACACAGCACACCTGGGGCCACACAGCAAGGTCACCAGGAGAAAGAGAGAACGCAAACCAGGGATTCTGCTTTCAGTGAGGGTGGGAGCCTAGGGTTTCTCTGGTTCACTGGTTATTGATGAATTGAAAACAAAAGAGCAGGAATTTAAAGCTCAGGAAGACAAAAGGCAAGTGCCCCAACGGGTTGGTTACTGAAATCAACCAAGATCTCTAAAACAAAGGAGCCACGGTGGGGGGAGATGGCCTCGTTTTTTTCACCCGGTCGCGTGGTTGGCAATGTGTTTTCTTTGAAATATCGTCTTTGAAGTGGATGCCTTGGCAATCAAAACCTTAATCAGGCACTTGCATCTGAAAAACAAAAAACAAAAAACAAAAACCTGTCCGGGCTTACACTACAACCCACTCTGTGACGCACGGGTATTGGAGTCAATGGTGAGGACATTACCTGCTGATGTAGCTGATACGCTAAAAATCAGGGTTAGGACATGTTGTAACCCAGAAAGTACGCGTCTCAATAGGATATGGGGCCACCTGGCTGGCTCAGTTGATGGAACAAGTGACTCGTGATCTCGGAGTTGTGAGTTCGAGCCCCAGGCTGGGTGTAGAGATTACTTAAAAATAAAAAATCTTAAAAAAAAAATTTAAAAAATAGTGGGGCGCCTGGGTGGCTCAGTCGTTAAGCGTCTGCCTTCGGCTCAGGTCATGATCCCGGGGTCCTGGGATCGAGCCCCGCATCGGGCTCTCTGCTCCGCGGGAAGCCTGCCTCTCCCTCTCCCACTCCCCCTGCTTGTATTCCCTCTCTCGCTGTGTCTCTCTCTGTCAAATAAATAAATAAAATCTTTAAAAAAGAAAAAAAGAGGTATTTCTATGGAGCCAAAAGAAAAAAAAAAGGTTAATGATTAATTTACTAACAGAGCTCACAGAACTCAGAGAAACATTGCACTAAGGTTTATTATAAGAAGATATAACTCAGGGGGCACCTGGGTGGCTCAGTTGGTTAAGCGACTGCCTTCGGCTCAGGTCATGATTCTGGAGTCCTGGGATCGAGTCTCGGGATCGAGTCCCGCATCGGGCTCCCTGCTCGGCAGGGAGTCTGCTTCTCCCTCTGACCCTCCTCCCTCTCACACTCTCTGTCTCTCATTCTCTCTCTCGCAAATAAACAAAATCTTAAAAAAAAAAAAAAAAAAGAAGAAGAAGAAGATATAACTCAGGAATAGCCAGATGGAAGAGATGCAAAGGACAAGGTATGGGGAAAGGGACCTGAAGCTTACAGGCCTTACATTTTCCTCAAATCTCCACGTGTTCACCAACCCGAAAGCTCTCCAAACCCTGTCCTTTTGAGTTTTTATGAAATCTTCATTACACAGGGCCGATTGATTAAATCATTGGCCTTTGGCTATTGATTCAACCTCCAGGCCCTCCCCCCCTCCCTGGAGGTCAGGGGCTGGGACAGAAAATTACAACCCTCTACTCGCCTGATTGTTTCCCCTGGCAACCAGCCCCCATTCTTAGGTAACCTAAGGGCTTTTCTCAAAAGTCACCTCATTAACGTAACAAGAGACACCTTTGTTGCTTTTAGCCCAGGAAATTCAAATTCCAAGGGATTTTAGGAGCTCCGTGCCAGGAACCAAAGACCAAATATGTATTTCTTTTTATGAATCCCAAGTATGTATTCTCAACATGATTCATCTGGGCTTATGTTGACCTTTAACATGGGGCCGAGGTTGTGTTTCTCAAGTTTCGCCATTGTAAGGTTTACTCTTGTGTCCATTCCGTACTGTATTCTTTGCAAAGTATCCATTATGCAGAGACCACACACTTCAGGAGTGGTAGTTATGCCTCGTGTCCTTCAGGAGGAATATCCCCCTACAATATTTGGAATTTTTCTGTATGGGATATTCACTCATCTCCTGCACTTAACGTTTCTAGCCACTCATTCAATAAACTGCATGGATCAAGGATATTTGTTTTATACTTTGGATTAGAACCCAATATGACGGGACACCTGGGTGGCTCAGTCAGTTAAGCGTCTGCCCTCCATGATCCCAGGGTCCTGGGATCAAGTCCCGCATCAGGCTCCCCGCTGAGCCAGGACCACCCCCTTCTCCCTCTGCCTGCCTCTCCCCCTGCTTGTGCCCTGCCCCCTGACAAATAAATAAAATAATTTTTTTTAAAAAAGAACCCAATATGGGCGCTTGGGTGGCTCAGTCAGTTAAGCATCTGCCTTTGGCTCAGGTCATGATCCCAGGGTCCTGGGATCGAGCCCCACATCGGGCTTCCTGCTCAGCGGAGAGCCTGCTTCTCCCTCTCCCTCTGCCTGCCTCTCTGCCTTCCTGTACTCTCTCTATCTCTGTCAAATAAATAAATAAAATATATTTTTAAAAAAGAACCCAATATGATATTCTTTTCTTGCTCAAATTGTTCCAGCTCGGGCCTTTGGAAGCTCTCTCAGTTGGCTTCCGATTTTATAAGATGCTCCAGGCTCATCTGCTGTTATTTCCTTCCCAGTCTACGGTCAGCAATTTCTCTAAAAAGCCATGGTTCTGAGGTAGGAAAAGATGTTAGGTTTCAAAGCTGACAGCCAAGAAAGAATTCTTGAGACGTCTTTGGTGCAAAGAGGTGGTTGTATTGAAGCCCAGGGACAGGACCCTTGGGCAGAAAGAGGAGCACTGGGGTCATGAGGAGTGGCCCATTATATACTTTCAAGTTGGGAGGGGGTTGAGGGTAGCGTAAGTCTCCAAGGAATTTTGGAGGCAAGGTTTCCAGGACCTTGAGGGGGCTAGCTCTTGTTGGGAAAAGGTCATTTATTACCGTCTAATAAAACCTTAGTCATGAGACCCTTCAGATGTATATCGGTGGGCCACATGCTTGGGGGATGACTGCCAACACGTATCTTGGGGGGTTTAGAGATAAAGGAAATTTCTAAAGGAATATTTATATGTTAGAGTAGACTTACAGGATCCTGGGGGTTGGGCTAAGGTTGCCTTTTGCCCTTAGCAAAGTATTAACATCCAGGCAGTTGAGTCCCTAGAGGAATGTCACTCTGCCTGTTTCAAGGACTTGTCAATGGGCTGTAGGTAGTAAGGCAATTTAATAATTTCTCTTCTGCCTTTGTTTCCCACCTCAGTTCCTTTTTTGTTCCTTTTTTATTGTGTTCAAATACACATAACGTTTACCATCTTAGCCATTTTTAGGTGCAGAGTCAGTGATTAGATCCATCCACATTGCTGTGCGGCCATCAACGCTGTCTGGCCCCATATTACTGTCATCTTTTTTTTTTTTAGATTTTATTTATTTATTTGAGACAGAGAGAATGAGAGAGAGAGCACATGAGAGGGGGGAGGGTCAGAGGCAGAAGCAGGCTCCCTGCTGAGCAGGGAGCCCGATGCGGGACTCGATCCAGGGACTCCAGGATCATGACCTGAGCCGAAGGCAGTCGCTTAACCAACTGAGCCACCCAGGCGCCCCTACTGTCATCTTTAAATCTGAAATTCCATACCTATTAAACCCTAACTCCCATTTCTTCCCCATGCCCCAGCCCTGGCAACCACTATTATACTTTTTGTTTCTGTGATTTTGACTAATATAAGTACCTCACATAAATAGAATTATACAGGGATGCCTGGGTGGCTCAGTCAAGTGTCTGCCCTCCGCTCAGGTCGTGATCCCAGGGTCCTGGGATCGAGTCCCACATCGGCTCCTTGCTCAGCGGGGAGCCTGCTTCTCCCTCTGCCTGCCGCTCCCCCCTGCTTGTGCCCTCTCTCTCTCACAAATAAATAAAATCTTAAATAAAAAAAAAAAGAGAAACATAAAAGCTTTTAAAAAATAAGTAGAATTATACAATATTTATCTTTTTTTCATGACTGGCTTATTTCACAGAGTATGTCTTCAATCTTCATGTTGTAGCATACTGCATATTTTCCTTCCCTTTTAAGTTCGAACAGTACTCCTTTGTATGAATACACCACATTTTGTTTATCCTTGCACCGCTCCTGTGGTTTAGCTATTGTGAATAAATGCTGTTATGAACATGGATGTACATATGCTAGAGTTACTTTTTTTTTTTTTTAAGTAATAATAGCAGGGGGGCACCTGGCTGGCTCTGTTGGTAGAGCATATGGCTCTTGATTTTGGGGTTGTGAGTTTGAGATCCACGTTGGGTGTAAAGATTTACTTGGGCGCCTGGGTGGCTCAGTCGTTAAGTGTCTGCCTTCGGCTCAGGTCACAATCCCAGGGTCCTGGAATCAAGCCCCGCATCAGGCTCCCTGCTCCGCGGGAAGCCTGCTTCTCCCTCTCCCACTCCCCCTGCTTGTGTTCCCTCTCTCACTGTGTCTCTCTCTGTCAAATAAATAAAATCTTAAAAAAAAAAAAAAGATCTTTTATTTTTTAAAGATTTTATTTATTCATTCATTCATTCATTCATTCATTCATTTATTGAGGGCTCACGCAAGCATGGGGAGAGGCAGACGGAGAGGGAGAGAGAGGCTGTCAAGGGGACTATTAGCTGAGTGCCAAGCCTGACTCCGGGCTCACTCCCACCACCCGGAGATCATCACCTGAGCCGAATTCAAGAGTCAGGTGCTTAACCGACTGAGCCACCCAGGCACCCCTCAAATAAGATCTTTTAAAAAAATAATTAAAAATACAGTAATAGTAGTAGGTACCAAAGTGTGGGTACTAGGTGTGCTTTTTGTGAGTCTGGTGTCATTTTCTCTAGATATCATAAGGCTTATAATTACCTAAATCTTGTTTTTCTCTATGAGGTATTTTCTGTTATTTTTGCAATTTGAGAATGTAGAGGCCACTTTTATTTATTTATTTTTAAAGATTTTATTTATTTGACAGAGAGAAAGAGAGAGAACACAAGCAAGGGGAGTGGGAGAGGGAGAAGCAGGCTCCCCACTCAGCAGGGAGCCCCGATGAAGGACTTGATCCCAGGACCCTGGGGTCATGACCTGAGTGGAAGTCAGACGCTTAACTGACTGAGCCACCCAGGCGCCCCTAGAGGTCACTTTTATTTTTTTTTATAAAGATTTTATTTATTTATTTGACAGAGAGAGACACAGCGAGAGAGGGAACACAAGCAGGGGGAGTGGGAGAGGGAGAAGCAGGCTTCCCGCGGAGCAGGGAGCCCGATGCGGGGCTCGATCCCAGGACCCTGGGATCTTGACCTGAGCCGGAGTCAGATGCTTAACGACTGAGCCACCCAGGTGCCCCTAGAGGTCACTTTTAGACATTAGGCTTGATCAATGGAAACCTGATCAAGGCATTAAGCGCCCACAGTGACCCCCTGGCTGGAGACAGGCCCATTGGGCGACCACTTCAAAATATCCATAGGCTCTAACTCACCAATGGGCTACTTACAACCAGGCACAGTCCCCCAAAAAGGGGAGAATTCCATATGTCGCCATAGGGCCTCCCCTTCCCTCTTTAAATACAGTCCCCACCCTCTGCATCTTGCAGCTTCTTTGCTGTCCTGCCCACTGCGCCCTTGAGGTGTATTCAATAAGCTTCTATCTCCTTTCTTCTGCCTCAGGTGACTTCTTGTCACCACCCACACCACCAGCTCCCACTCCATTGTCGCCCCACATTTGGGGGTCTCCATCCCATCAAGAGACATACCACAAAGAAAGTTTCCATTTTTGTTCTAGTGATTGTCTTTGTACTTACCTCTTTCTAATACCTTTTCTTTGTTTCCTTATCTAACTGGTTATCAGGTTTGGTTTTAGGTCCTTTAAATTCCCTCAGATTGCCTCCACATCAATACCCCATTTCTCTATCTCCCTTTTCCTCTCACAGTTACATTATTTCTACCTTGTCAGAATGTGTAATGTTTGTACATTTGTCTTCTGCCCCCATACCGATAGGGGCCCAGGGCAGGCTGCCCCCAAATGTGCCAGGATGGCATACTGATTAATTGGAACTACTTGGGAAACAGTGCAAGGACACCCAGCCCCTCCTTTGTCCCCCCCAGATAGGAAATAAATCTCCCATATGAAAGGTACCCTCCCTGTACTGAGAAGTAAAAAGATATCCCTATCACCAGAAATGGGGACTTTAAGGGTAAGAAAGCCACAGAAACAAACCTTGTTACTTTTTTCCTAATCTACTACCTCAGTCCAAATTCCACTTAGAATTCCTTATTTTTTAAAATTTTATGTATTTATTTTTAAGTCATCTCTACACCCAACATGGGGCTCAAACTCACAACCCCAAGATCAAGAGTCCCATGCTCTTCCAACTGAGCCAGCCAGAGGTCCCTAGAATTCCTTACTAATTAAAACTTCCAAATATCTGTTTTCTTTATCCCGTCAGTTCCTCACAAATGTATTGTGTTTTTGTCTAAAATATATAAAAACTGCCTGCATTTGTGTTTTCTTTGGGTCTCATCATTTGGGCCTCCGTGCACACACAATAAAACTGGTTTTTCTCATGTTAATCTGCTCATGTCACTTTAATTCCTAAACCAGCTGGAAGAAGCCTAGAGGAAAGAAGGACATTTCTTCTTCCCCTACATACCCATGTTTGTTTTCATCTTAAATGTTTATTTATGTTTTTTTTTTATTTTTTTATTTATGTATTTTAAGTGCCCACCATCCCTCCTTTTCTGTGGTTTCTGTGTTGTCACTTGTTAGGAGGAAAGAGGCCTGGTGGACGCTGAATCCTCTACCTTTGTGTTGAAAGTCACGGGGTGCCTGGGTGGCCCAGTCGGTTAAGCGTCTGCCTTCGGCTCATGTCATGATCCCAGAGTCCTGGGATCGAGCCCCGCATCGGGCTCCCTGCTCTGTGGGGAACCTGCTTCTCCCTCTGCCTGCTGCTCTCCTTGCTTGTGCTCTGTCAAATAAATAAATAAAATATTAAAAAAAAAAAAAAAAAGAAAGAAAGTCATTTTCCGACAAACTTGGTAGCTGAAGGAAGGCTTGGCTAGATACAGAACCCTTTGTTCACAGTAGTGGATAAATGCAAAAGAGTCTTGCAATCCAGGGGCGCCTGGGTGGCTCAGTCATTGGGCGGCCGCCTTCGGCTTGGGTCTTTGGATCATGCCCCGCATCGGGCTCCCTGCCGGGCGGGGGAAGCCTGCTTCTCCCTCTCCCACTCCCCCTGCTTGTGTTCCCTCTCTCAATGTGTCTCTGTCAAATAAATAAATAAAATCTTTAAAAAAAAAAGTCTTGTAATTCAATCTTTTGTGCATATTAATATTTCCCAGGCTCACATTTACATAACCTTTTCTTGTTTTTTTTTCTTCTATCGGTCCAAAAGAACCCATTAAAAATGATCTAAAATTAAGTTCCTTCCAAGGGAAAACATACACCTAAGAACGTAATGAGCGCATCTCCTACCTTGTGGTTGGACGGTGACGTCTCTGTGCCCTGGTTCCCGGAGTCCAGGTTAAGGGGGCGAGTTTCCCACTTCCCAGCAGAGCCCAGGGCCTGGGAGGCCACAGGATTTCTCTAAGTACGAAATGAGTGGGGGTAGGGAAGTCGTGGGTGGAGGTCTCAACACTGTCAACAAAGATCAAAATGGATGGGGCGCCTGGGTGGCTCAGCCGTTAAGCGTCTGCCTTCGGCTCAGGTCATGATCCCAGGGTCCTGGGATCGAGCCCCGCATCGGGCTCCCTGCTCCGCGGGAAGCCTGCTTCTCCCTCTCCCACTCCCCTTGCTTGTGTTCCGAACCTCTCTCACTGTGTCTCTCTCTGTCAAATAAATAAAATCTTAAAAAAAAAAAAAAAGATCAAAATGGGGCCAGACTAATTATGGCATCTCGTGGGGTGACTTAAGTGTCTGTGTTTGTAAACAAGGATCGCGGTTCCACGAGTGGCGTGGAGCATTACGATTCAATGCAAACCTCCCTGCGGACAACTGCCGCTTCCCACTGGGCTCAGACAGGTAACCCCAGACCATTTGTCACACGCGCAAGCTCGCAAACGGTCGGATCAGGAGCCCCGGCGGTGCAGAGGAGGCCCCACGTTGCTCTGCCGTCGCCTGTCCTGCTGGGATGTGCACTGGTCGTCGGAGTCCTAGGAGGGACGCCGGGGGACCCAGGGAACCTAGAAATGGTGAGTGGTGAGCATGCTCCCTGGGGTGCCCAGAAGACCGGGGTCTGATGCGCGGGTTTGACACGGCCTGAACGGGCGGTGGCGGGACCCCCGTCCCATCATCTGCCGAGTCTGCGGAGCCGAGTGAGTCCCGGTTGGCGCCGCTCGGACCTCAGTCCCCTCCGGCGCGCGGGGTGCGGGCTGGGCGGGCAGCCGGGACCCCGGCGTCCTGTCCCATCCCTGCGCGCGGCCGCGTCTGCCCGGATCGTGCGGTGACCCTGGGGAGGGTCGTCAGGGGACAGTCGTGACTCGGTCTCCGGGGTTCGTCCGCGGGAGGTGCTGTGGACTGTGGGGTCCCCAGTCTCTCCTTTCTGCCGAGGGGCACACATTTTCTCCTGAGTGTTTCCGATTTTGGGACGCAGAGGGTCAAATCCACGACCCTGTCCCCCAGCCTGTCCTTTCCTTGGACTGGCAATAAATCTCTAAATTCCCAGATGTCTCCCCACCGTCCCAGGAGCCAATTTCCCCTCTCGGATTCAGAGCATCGTCGATTTTTTTGTCCTTTGTGGTGCATTTCAAACAGTCCCAATCTTTTGTTGATCCTTTTCCCACAGTCAGTGGATGACTCTCTTTAAACAGGTTTGCTTTTTGTCTGTAGATATTTTACTTGAGAGAAACGAGGAGAATAATCATCTGGAACTACGTTGTATGAAATCCTTGTGCTTCTCCCCCCAGGATTTTTCCTGGACACAGACATCCTGTGGGAAGTCTCTACGTGGAAGTTCGTCTTTGTAACTTTCCCGGTGACCTGTGCTGTCAACGCTGACCCAACCTGAGTTATAAGATTTATTTCCTTTTGGGGTGCCTGGGTGGCTCAGTCGGTTAAGCGGCTGCCTTCGGCTCAGGTCATGATCCTGGAGTCCCGGGATCGAGTCCCGCATCGGGCTCCCTGCTCAGTGGGGCGCCTGCTTCTCCCTCTCCTGCTCTCTGTATCTCATTCTCTCTCTCTCAAATAAATACATAAAAAATCTTAAAAAAAAAAATTTATTTCCTTTTTTTTTTTTAAGATTTTTTATGTATTTATTTGAGAGGGAGAGAGAGAGAGCACACAGAGTGAAGGGGAACATAAATAGGGAGGAGGGGCAGAGGGAGAGGGAGAAGCAGACTCCCTGCTGAACAGGGAGTCCAATGTGGGGCTCGATCCCAGGACCCCGAGATCATGACCTGAGCCAAAGGCACAGGATTAACCCAGTGAGCCACCCAGGCACCCCTGAGTTATAAGATTAACTTTAGTCTCAGCTTTTCAATAAACAAAAATTTATTTAATCACAACTTGAAACAGTGTAAAGCATTTCCAAAGAGGCAAATAGTGAATTTCAGGGGGAAAAAAATTCCAAGATTACATTGCATGTATTAAATATTATTTATCTCCCTTTATTCTTCCTTTGATCCTGTTGGTAACTATTCTGAGGTCAGAATAGTTGGGTGAATTCAAAAGGATTTAAAGGGTTTAGATTTGCAGATTTAAGTGTTCATGTATGATGAACAGTGTGTAAAAATTTTCTCCCAATGGAAATAATAGTGTGACTTATTTTTCCCTTCAGAATGCAATAGATACTTGGGGGTTTTCCTGTTGAGTAAGCAAAGTGCCTTACAATTTTCTTCCCTCTTTCTACATAAATTGTGGTGGATTGTTCAAACGCTGGGTTTGTGTTGTTTAAAATAACGCTCATCATGGGGCCCCTGGGTGGCCCAGTCCGTTGAGTGTTTGACTCTTGGTTTTGGCTCAGGTCAGGATCTCAGGGTCCCAGGATCAAACCCCTCGTGGGGGCTCTGCACTCAGCGCGGAGACTGCTTGTCCTTCTCCCTCTCCTTGTGCCCCTCCCCACTATCTAAAATAAATAAATAAATAAAAATTTAAAAAATAACACTCGTCATATGACTCTTGATCTTGGGGTTCTGAGTTCCAGCCCCACGTTGGATGTAGAGATTACTTAAAATTAAAATCTCAAAAAATAAAATAACGTTCATGGTCCAAAACAATTCCAGGGGAGGGTGGAGCCGAAGCCTCAGGGCTCTCAGCTAAGGCCCCCCAACTTGAGCCTGGAGAGGGAAGTACTTGAAGGCCCAGTTGTTCTTCCTGAGGAAGCCTCCCCCTGCAGGTGTCCTACCTGCTCACACCCACCTGAGAAGGAACCCTTTATAGGGAGAAGCTACCGAGCCCCCGGGCGGCTGGGGATGCACCTGTAGGGGTGGGGTGGGGGTGGGAGGACACCTATGCCTTTTCTGAAGTTGCCGCTGAGGTTCCCTTAAGCCTCATAATGCCCATGGGTTAGAATAGGGGAACTCGGGGTGTAAATTGTTTACACGGAAAAGTCTGAAAGTTCTGTGTTCCGGATTAGGGTCAGTGATGGGGGAGGTTATTTGGGGCAGAAGCTTGAACTAAATCCTTTTTTTTTTTTGGGCGCCTGGGTGGCTCAGTTGGTTGAGCGACTGCCTTCGGCTCAGGTCATGATCCTGGAGTCCCTGGATCGAGTCCGCATCGGGCTCCCTGCTCGGTGGGGAGTCTGCTTCTCCCTCTAACCCTACCCCCTCTTGCGCTCTCTCTCAAATAAATAAATAAATAAATAAAATCTTTAAAAAAATTAAAAAAAATCCTTTTTTTTTTTTTTAGATATTTATTTATTTGTTTGTTTGTTTGTCAGAGAGAGCACGAGGAGGGGAAGCAGCTCGCGGAGGCGGAGGGAGAAGCAGGCTCCCCTCCAAGCAAGGAAGGAGGGAGCGGTTCCCTTATGCCCCGGGGAGGGGACGGTGTGCGGGGCTCCCAGGGTTCATTCCCGTGGCTGCTCAGGCGCCCCTACCCTCCCTCACCAGGGACTGACCCACTCCAGGGCATCTGCCCCCATCAGGAGAACGTAGAATGTGGAACCTTCTGAATGTGGCTTTCCTTCTGTCCTAGGGGAAGCACGCTGCTGATCTGTGCTGAGTCCAATGTTTGTTTCCTGGATTTCTTTCCTTTTTTTTTTTTTTTTTTTAAGATTTTATTTGTCAGAGAGAGAGAAAAAAAAAGAGAGAACAAGCAGGTGGAGCAGAAGGCAGAGGGGGAAGCAGAGTCCCTGTTGAGCAAGAAGCCTGATTCGGGGCTTGATCCCAGGACCCTGGGATCATGACCTGAGCCGAAGGCAGACGCTTAACCGACTGAGCCTCTCAGGCTTCCCTCCTGGCTTCCTTTCCTGATAAATAGTGCAGCCCTTTGGCTCTGGTTTCCCTCAGCACTTGGGCTGCTAAACTGTAAGTTGATTGAGAGATAGGGTATGGGGAAAGCTAGAAAATTAGGGAAACCAAATAGAATTTGCGTTCCATTTAAGCAAGAGAACCTCAAGATGGGAGATCAATGTATTTAAGTTCTCGGGTACATACTGCATTTTGGGATCAGTTTTTGTTCCTATGTGTCTCTAGAGAATACGGACACTGACTCCTGTTTGGGTTTCTTTTTATAAAATCAAGCAATTGTGAATGCAGGTTTTTCTTCCCCGCGTTATTCCTCGCAATAAGCAGTCAGGCTTTGTATTTTTGGGTGTTTGAGTGCTGACAGCTTACGCCTCACCCCGCCGTCTGTGCCACACCCCCCGTTCCTGCCGCCTGTGCTCCCAGCTAGAGGAGCTGGTCTCCTCTCCCACCCCCAACACACAGTGAACACCCAGCCAGCTCTCCTTGCTTGCTTGCTTGCTTTCTTTTTCTTTTCTTTTATTTATTTGAGAGAGAGCACAAGTGGGGAGGATAGGGAGAAGCAGGCTCCCCACCAAGCAGGGAGTCCGATGCAGGGCTCCATCCCAGGACCCTGAGATCATGATCTGAGTCGAAGGCAGAGGCTTAACCGACTGAGCCACCCAGGCGCCCCTCCTTCCTTGCTTACTTTCTGAAGCCATTTCCGAGGTGCTTGAGAGGCTTGCCTACCTTCCCCGATACTTCTGTGAGTCCTAAGCCTCTTGCTACCCTCTGAGCGTGTGTGATGGGGTGGGGTGTTCACTGTCATTGATCTCAACATTTGAAAGACTCCTGTGCAGGTGACCATAATTACTGGCACCGTGAGCCACGTCCAGGCGTGACTGCTATGCTGTGGGTCTGCTTCTCTTGCTCTGACTTGCTCAGCTGCTCTGATGCTTGATGGCGGCATGTTCCGCGGGTGCTCGGGGCTGGGGAGCTCGTGCTGTGACCTGTACTGCCCCGTGTCGCATGTGTGACCCTCCCAAGCCTCAGTTCTGTGTTCGGCCGGCCAGAGTCGGCAGTTTACAGAAGCCCTAGGCATGTGAGAGCAGGAGTGTTAGATCGAGGCCCTCCTTCAGGTGGTCCCCGGCTGATGTGTTTGCTGGTTTCTCTCTGTGTTAGGGTGATGCTGTGACAGAGGGTGGGGTGGCAGAGAGGACTCTATCCTGTGCAAGAGGGGGGCCCACTGGGTGGTCACTCCTGAGATAGTCATTTACGTAGAGAGAGAGAAGGTCAAAGGCAGCCAGCAGATGGCAGGCTGGGTCCACACTCCTGCTCTCGGGAAGCTCGTCAGGACCCTCAGTCCCTCTGAGGCCACGGCCTCTGCTGCAGCAAAGATCCGGAGCCTGAGCTCCAGGGGGCGACACTCATGGTCTCCACCGCCCCCCCCCCCCCGCCCCCTGGGGCACAGCAAAGGGATTAGTTCAAAGCTGACATAAGCCCATGGTCCGTAAACCCAGTAAAGCCACTGGTTGTCATGGGAGAGGCTCCTAACCCTGATGCAGTGGTTTGAGGAGGAAAAATGTATAAATACCAGGGTAGAGAGGACACCTGCTCCCCTGAAGTATAGACAAAGAAAACAAAACAGGGACGGTCAAGGGTAAGGAACTAATAGATAAAATACGGAAACAAAAGACCACAATTTGACCAAATTGTAAATCCGGCAGATAAAAGTACACTGCTTGGCTTTTAGCCTCTACAACATAAATTCTGGATTAATTTTGCTACCTGGCATAATGCACTAATTCAGAAACCTTCAGTTAATCAATACTAGGTCTTGGGGCGCCTGGGTGGCTCAGTCGTTAAGCGTCCGCCTTCGGCTCAGGTCAGGATCCCAGGGTCCTGGGATCGAGCCCCGCATCGGGCTCCCTGCTCGGCGGGAAGCCTGCTTCTCCCTCTCCCACTCCCCCTGCCTGTGTTCCCTCTCTCACTGTCTCTGTCAAATAAATAAATAAAATCTTAAAAAAAAAAAACAGTCCAACTCTTGAGATCCAGCCTGTGTCTGGCTCTGTGATGAGCCTGGAGGCTACTTAATATTCTCTGTCCCCCCCCCCCGGATAAAATTAAAATACTAGGTCTTAAATTACAGGTATAGCTGGGATCCCGCTCCATTTAAGCAGGGTAGCCTGGATGATCTCAGGGCTGTTACTGACTAGTATATAGGGGACAAATAGAGCAGTTTCTCCTTGACCATCAGAAGTATGGTCCTCTGTAAACCCCCATGGTCACAGCACCCATTGTCCTAAAATATCCCATAGTGAGCTGGGAAGCTCTGAACAAATGATTCATAAACTAAAATTAAGGTAAGCCATTGCCACTTACAAATAATCTTGAAAAAGATGGGACCCCATGAACCTTATCCTTCAAATAAAGCGACTAATCTGGCCCAGTGGAAATTGCACAGGCCCTTGAAGGATTGAAACCATATACAAAGCCTATTGAGTGAAGGGTTAATTATTCCCCATGCCTCTCCTCTGAACAGCTGAATTTGGCCTGTTAAATCTGGAACGAACAGGGACGCCTGGGTGGCTCAGTTGGTTAAGCGTCTCAAGTCATGATCCCGGGGGTCCTGGGATCAAGCCCCGCGTCGGGCTCCCTGCTCAGCGGGGAGCCTGCTTCTCCCTCTCCCACTGCTGCTCCTCTTCCTTGTGCTCTGTCAAATAAATAAATAAAATCTCTTAAAAAAATAAAATCTGGTACAACTCCACGAAGAGGCTTTGGAGAGAACCAAGCTGGGTCTGTAAGTGATCTCACACGAGATGGCCCACATATTTATGCAAAGGTCACGTGCTTGTATCCTATCACTCTGTAAACATCCTTACCACCTGAACAGTAGACATGTTTTATTGGGGAAATGATTCTTCTCTGTTACTATGCTTCTGCACCAGTAGGTTGGTTTAGTAATAAATAAATATGTGAGGCCTTTTGTTTGAAAAAAAAACTATATCGGTTACATCTAAGTTTAAAAAATAAAATAGAACATTTGGGGGGGGAAATGCCTGAACTTTTATGAAGGTGATAATATTGACTTAGAATGTATGAATGCTGGGGCGCCTGGGTGGCTCAGTCATTAAGCATCTGCCTTCGGCTCAGGTCATGATCCCAGGGTCCTGGGATCGAGCCCCGCATCAGGCTCCCTGCTCCGCGGGAAGCCTGCTTCTCTCCCTCTCCCACTCCCCCTGCTTGTGTTCCTTCTCTTGCTGTGTCTCACTCTGTCAAATAAATAAATAAAATCTTTAAAAAAACAAAAAAGAATGTATGAACCCTACAAGCTGACATGAACATTCATAATTACGATACGACATGTTAACATGTCCCCAGAGGAAATAAGAAACATATTTCTTAGCATAGGAAGACATGGAAAACAGATATTTCCAAGGAAAAAATATAGAAATATTCATTAGGGGAAAACATGCACATACTTTTAATCACACAGACTCCAACTTAATTGAGCACATACTGAGGGATGACACTCAGCTATGAAACACCCAGAATCTGCCCGTTATGAGGAAGGTGTCACTTGTCACAGGGAAGGACTGGGTCACACAGCAGGCACTGCACGGTGCAGTAGGAGAAGGAACTCCCACACAGTTCTTGTGGACTGCACCAGGGAGCTGTCATGGCAGAGAGAGGAACACAAGTCACTAGTGGTATTAAGAGAACAAGGTGTTTACTATACAAATTAGAGCTTATATAAATATGACCTAGAGAAGAGGGGAGCAGCGCTTCAGAGAACATTCTCAACCACGACTGTATAAATCTGTTTCCTGGTGGACACATGACGGCTTGCAGGAAATCCAAACTGTGCTGGGTCTTCAAAGTTGAACTGTGGTGGGGGCTTTACTACAATTTTTACATTGATGGGGTTTCTCTCCAGTGTGAGTTTTTCCATGTTTGTGATGCCCTGGGAGAAGTGAATGTTGGTTTTTTTTTTTTTTTTTTTAAGATTATTTATTTATTTGAGAGAGAGAATGAGAGAGAGAGAGAGCATGAGAGGGGGGAGGGTCAGAGGGAGAAGCAGACCCCCCGCTGAGCAGGGAGCCCGATGTGGGACTTGATCCCGGGACTCCAGGATCATGACCTGAGCCGAAGGCAGTCACCGAACCAACTGAGCCACCCAGGTGCCCAAGCAAATGCCTTCTTACACGCCTTACCTTTATAAGGTCCATCTCCAGTGTGGATTACCACGTGTGACTGAACACCTGAAGGATAAGTGAAGGCTTTCGCACATTCATAGAGTTTCCATTCATAGAGTTTCATTTCAGTGTGAGTTCTTTCATGTTTTTGACCATCATGGTGACTGCTGAAGGCCTCACCACATAGTTTACACTCACAGGTTTCTCCCCGCTATGACTTCTTTCATGTTTCCCAAGGAAACTGGGATAACAGAAAGCTTTACCACATTCCTACGTTCACGAGGTTTCTTCCCATTATGTATTCTTTTATGTTTTTCAAGGCATCTGGGAGAAAGGAAGGCTTTACCACATTCCTTATATTCATAGGGCACTGTGTGCCCCGTTCATGTCTTTGGTTTTTGTTGTTGTTTTTTTTAAAGACTTTTTATTTAGTCATTTATTTGAGAGAGAGAGAGAGAGAGAGAGAGAAAGCATGTGCAAGCAGGGCTGGGGGAGAGGTGGAGGGAGAGAGACAGAGAATCTCAAGCACACTCCGCCCTCAGTGCAGAGCTCGATGTGGGGCTTGACCTCATGACTGCGAGATCATGACCTGAGCCAAAACGAAGAACGGTCGCTTAACTGACTGAGCTACCCAGGCACCCCCGGTTCATGGCTTTGAAAGGATCTGGGACACCTGACGGCTTTCTCACACTCCTTATACTTATAAAATCCATCTTCATTTTGCTTGATCATGTATCTTCGAAATTTGGTGAAAGAATGAATGCAAGGCTTTCCCATTTTCCTTACATTCATAGGGTTTCTCCCCATTATGACTTCTCTCATGTTTACGTAAATTACTTGAGTAACTGAAGGTTTTACCACATTTTGTACATTCCTTAGGCTTTTTGGCACTGTGTATCCTTTCGTGTATTCGAAAGGACCTGAGACAACTGAAAGCTTTACCACATTGCTTACATTCACTAGGTTTCTCTCCAATATGAGTCCTTTCATGTTTACGTAAGTTACTTGAATAAAGGTTTTACTACATTTTGTACACTTGTAGGGCTTTTCCCCACTGTGTGCCCTTTCATGAATTTGAAAGTAATTGTGACAAATAAAAGCTTTCCCACAGTGTTTACATTCATAGGGCCTCTGTCCGGTGTGTGTCCTTTCATGCATTCGAATGGATTGGCGATGCTTGAAGGATTTCCCACATTCCTTACATTTATAAGGCTTCTCTTCACATTCCTGATACTCATATGGTTTGTGGCCAATGTGAGATCTCATGTGCTTGTTAAAGGATGAATGACACATGAAGACTTGTCCACACAAAGTGCATTTACGTAGCTTTATTCCAGTAGGACTTTTCTTCTTCTGATTATGATATGGAATCTGGCTGAAGGTTTTTCCACATTGACAACCTTGTTTTCTTTTACAGAGTCTTTCTACTGTATGTCTGCTGGAAAAAATGAGACGCATATTATTATTAGCTTATATATTAATAATTTTATATTAATAATTGTAAAAATGACTTTTTAAACTATTTTCAAGGAAAGTATTGGTTTCCTATCATTTCTTTTTTTTTTTTTTAAGATTTTATTTATTTATTTGAGAGAGAGAGAATGAGAGAGAGCACATGAGAGGGGGGAGGGTCGGAGGGAGAAGCAGACTCCCTGCAGAGCAGGGAGCCCGATGTGGGACTCGATCCAGGGACTCCAGGATCGTGACCTGAGCCGAAGGCAGTCGCTTAACCAACTGAGCCACCCAGGCGCCCCTCCTATCATTTCTGATTGAGAGTGAATATACAGCAGTTCCCTCCCCTCATCTGCAATTTCACTTTCTATGGTTTCAGTTTTCTGTGGCGAACCACAGTCCAGAAGCAGATGATCCTTCTGATACATGGTCAGAGGATCAACAGTAACCTGATGCTATATAACAATGCCTAAGTCATTCACCTCACTTCTCATTGTGTAGGCATTTTATCATCACATCATCATAAGATGGTGAGTGTAGTACAAGTTTTAAAAGATTTTATTTATTTATTTATTTGAGAAAGAGGGAGAGGAGAGAGTACGCAAGCTGTGGGGGGACGGGGAGCAGAGGAGGAGAGAGAGGGAGAGGGAAAGAATCTTAAGCAGACTCCATGCTCAGCACGGAGCCCAATGCAGGGTTCCATCTCACATCCCTGAGATCATGACCTGAGCAGAAATCAAGAGTCGGATGCTTAACTGACTGACCCACCCAGGTGCCCCTAGGTCATATTTGATAAAAATTTTGATGAAAATATTCTAAGAATCTACAAATTTGAAGCGGGGCTGATTTGCTTTACTTGCTTTTTTAAAAATTTCATGACATCTCTAGATTCGCTCCTGGGACCTTGCTTTCTCACGTGAGTGGGACTCACCTCAGATTCGTCCCAGAATTTTCATCCTGATCTTCATTGTCATGGTCTTCCCATTTTTCTTCTAAAATGCACAGTAGCGGGCGCCTGGTTCAGTCGGTTGGGCATCTGCCTTTGGCTCGGGTCATGGTCCCAGGGTCCTGGGGGTCCCTGGGGTCCCATGAGTCCCTGAGTCCTGCATCAGGCTCCCTGCTCAGCATGGAGTCTGCTTGTCCCTCTCCCTCTGCCCCTCCCCCTGCTTGTTCTCTCTCTCAAATAAATAGATAAAATCTTTTAAAAAAACAAAATACACAGCTTTCTGCCGTACAAATTATAAAAATTTATTTATTTATTTATTTTTAGAGAGGGATGGGGGGGCAGAGGGTGAGGAAGAGAATCTTTTTTTTTTTTAGATTTTTATTTATTTATTTATTTGACAGAGAGAGACACAGTGAGAGAGGGAACATAAGCAGGGGGAATGGGAGAGGGAGAAGCAGGCTTCCCACTGAGCAGGAGCCCAATGCGGGGCTCGATCCTAGGACCCTGGGATCATGACCTGAGCCGAAGGCAGATGCTTAACGACTGAGCCACCCAGGTGCCCCAGGGAGAGAGAGAATCTTTTTTTTTTTTTTTAAGATTTTATTTATTTATTTGATAGAGAGAGACACAGAGAGAGCGCGAACACAAGCAGGGGGAGTGGGAGAGGGAGAAGCAGGCTCCCTGCTGAACAGGAAGCCCAATGTGGAGCTTGATCCCAGGACCCTGGGATCAGGACCTGAGCCAAAGGCAGACGCTTAACGACTGAGCCACCCAGGTGCCCCAGGAAGAGAGAGAATCTCCACGCCCAGCACAGAGCCCGATGTGGGTATCGATCTAACAACCCTGAGATCATGACCTGAGTCGAAATCTCATATAAATTATAGTAAATATAATTATTAAGTATATTTATATATTAAATATATAATAATTACTAAATTATAATTTAATAAATTATAAAATTTTATTAAAAATTGTTAGATTCTAGGTCCATGAATATGGACCTATGACCATGCCTTGTTTATTCACTAACATATTCCCTTTCCACATTTCACCTCTCGAAACAGCCCTCATGAGCAAGTCACACTGGTTCTCTAATGGACTCGTAATTAAGAATGTTGTCACCCTCACCTATTGAGGCCAGGTTCCTGAGGGTTTCCTGCATCACATCTCTGTAGAGTTTCTTCTGGGATGGATTCAGAAGAGCCCACTCCTCCAGGGTGAAGTTCACAGTCACATCCTCAAAGGCCACTGAGTCCTGAAACATCCCATGCATGTGTACAGGAGGATGGGTGAGACAGCACTGGAGATCTCTACTCAATTCGTAAGAAATTCACATAGGACTTCGATTTCTCAACATCTATTCTATGACTGGGTCATCAGACTCTTCCTCTCTGGTCACACCCATTTCCTCATGAATTTAACAGCATCATGAACAAGTGGGATTTACCGCTACATTTTTTTTTTTAAGATTTTATTTATTTATTTGAGACAGAGAGAATGAGAGAGAGAGAGCACATGAGAGGGGGGAGGGTCCAAGGGAGAAGCAGACTCCCTGCCGAGCAGGGAGCCCAATGCGGGACTCGATCCCGGGACTCCAGGATCATGACCTGAGCCGAAGGCAGTCGCTTAACCAACTGAGCCACCCAGGCGCCCTTACCGCTACATTTTTATTGTGATCACTTCAACTCTTCATCAGTCTCTACTGTCAGGTACAGAACAACTTGGAGAAATTATAGTCAAATAAAATTAATATTTCCATTTTATTTTTTAAAAATTTTATTATTATTTTTTAAGATTTTATTTATTTGTCAGAGAGATAGAGAGCGCACAAGCAGGGGGAGGGGCAGAGGGAGAAGGTTTCCCGCTGAGCAGGGAGCCCAATGCAGGGCTGGATCCCAGGGTCCTGGGATCATGACCTGAGCTGAAGGCAGATGCTTAACTGACTGAGCCACCCAAGCGTCCCAATATTTCCATTTTAAGTACATCAAAACCTTGAAAGACAAAGTCTTCCATCTCCTCCTTTAATACCACCATATCATAAAGCACTTCATGAAGCACAGCACCATATATGATTGAAGTGTTGTTTTTGGTTTTTTTTACGTCTTTGAAGACTTAGATATCTTTTTTTTTTTTTAAAGATTTTATTTATTTATTTGACAGAGGGAGACACAGCGAGAGAGGGAACACAAGCAGGGGGAGTGGGAGAGGGAGAAGCAGGGCTCCCCTGGAACAGGGAGCGCGATGCGGGGCTCAATCCCAGGAGCCGAAGGCAGACACTTAATGGCTGAGCCACCCAGGTGCCCCTGAAGTGTTTTGGTTTTTTTTTAAGATTACATTTATTTCTTTGAGAGAGAGCGAGATAGAGCACGAGTGGGAGAGGGGCAGAGGGAGAAGCAGACTCCCCACTGAGCAGGGAGCCTGATGTGGGACTTGATCCCAGGACCCTGGGATCATGACTGGAGCCAAAGGCAGACGCTTAACCCACTGAGCCATCCAGGTGCCCCTGATTGACGTTTTAATGAATAAAAACACAATGAAGAGCTGGAAGCTTGTTCTTCTAGTCCCATCCCCAAATAGGAGAGGCCGAGAGGCCTGTGGAAATGCAACTTGTAACAAAGTCCAGCTGGCCAGATTGTCCTGCAGTCCTCCAGGCCATTAGAAGTAGTCAGACCCAGGGACACCGGGGTGGCTCAGTTGGTTAAGCCGCTGCCTTCAGCTCAGGTCATGATCTCAGGGTCCTGGGATCAAGCTCCGTGTCGGGCTCCCAGCTCAGGGTGTGGGGGGAGCCTGCTTCTCCCTCTCACTCTGCTGCTCCCCCTGCTTGTGCTCTCTCTCTGACAAATAAATAAAATCTTAAAAAAAAAAAAGTAGTCAGATCCAGCTGGCTAAACGAACATATTCCTGTGGAGGAGTATAATTATAATTTGTTCATATAATACTTATCATGCTCAGTTTTACCTTTTTTTTCTGTCTCATTTCATGGGGCCAGGGAGTTATTCAGAGTTAGAGCTCAGGCATGAGGAAGAACACATAACAACTTAGACATCCGCAACATCCCTATACTCGTGAGCCTCAGGGTATATTAGGATAAGATCACAGAGAAGTTCCTTCCAGCCTCGGGGTATATTAGGATAAGATCACAGAGAAGTTCTTTCCAGCAGATTCGTAACACTGCAACCTGGGCCTTGATGACCTTGCAGAACAGGTCAAGACTTGGAATTTGCAAGGGCACTCATTGAAATCCACAATCCTTTGATGGTGAATTTGCACATGATCACAACACACAGAAAGACTTGAACAGAGCTTTTCTTCAAAACATGTAAAATCCCCTTGCTCTAATTTCAGCAGCAAAGGATGCCCGACCACCACTCTAGAGGCTGTCCTCCCACCACTCTAGAGGCTGTCCTCCCAACCTCTCTCATTTGAGAGCTCCCAGGTCAAGTGGAGCAGCCATCCCGGGGAATAGGAATCCCCCAGCAGCATAATTCCCCTAAATGCTGGTCCTAGCAAGAGATCAACAGCTCACAAATGTTCTGTGCCAGGGAACAGAGACAAGGCTCCCACCCAGCAATTCTGAGGCTAGAACTGATGTATTCAGTGGAACAACAGCAAAAATAGTAATGCCTCTTTTGTTGTGAGTTCAGAGAGTAAAGTTAGCTGCCTGGGTCGGCCCCCATTACTTTCTACAACTCATCTGTAGCACCCCCCTGGAACAAAGGTTGCAGGTGGAAGTGAACATCAGGAGGCCCAAGGCCGTTGTTTATCCTGATAAATGCTTGCTCACAAAGTTTGTATGGGATGTGGGGAGAGACCCATAACCTTATAGAGAGGAATGCTTCAGTATGCCTTGAAGTTTTTATGCAAATAGTATGGTAGATAGTAAACTCCTGTTTTCCTTTTTAGAGTCAGTAACTTTGTTACATGTTGGGCACACGGTGCCAATGAGCCCACATGATCAGCCCGCAGAAAACACTCTGGGCCCTGAGTCTCTACTGAGCTCCCTGGTAGACAATAATTCACGTGTTCTCCCAACTTCTTGCTTGGAGAACGGAGCCCATCCTATGAGACAACATTTGGGAGCTTGTTCCTGGTTTCCTCCACACCAAATTTAATTCCTACTAAACAAGACTAATAAAGGCTATTTAATGATATTCATGAGAAAAAATAAGAATTGGCTATTGGGAAGTGTCAATCAAAGCAGAATAAAATCTAAGCACATAGTCTTAGAAAGAATTAAGTGCCACCCAGATGTCACCTCTCCCAAATGGTATTTGTAAAATTCCATAAGCCCCCAAAACAGATTCTTTAGGAGTCAACAAAACCTACCTAATATGAGGAAGCATTAGTCATGAGACTCTTTAGATGTGTGTCAGTGGGCCACATGTTGAAAGATGATTGTTATCATACCCTGGGAGGTTGTGGTTATCAGAGTCAAGTGACACAAACCAGAGCAAAGGTACAATGGTGAAACATTAAAGAAAATCTTTGAGGGGTGCCTGCCCATCCAAACCTAATATGAGGAATGAATGCCGAGAAATGGACAGAGTCTTCAGAAGAACAAAGTGGTGGTCTACCTAACATACATCAAGGATTGTCAAGCTATGGTATTCCAGACCATACAGTATTAGCAGAGAGAAAAACAGACCAAGGGAAAGGAAGTGTCTTCCATGGGCTGGTATTAAATATGGAAATTTGGTTAAGGACAGATCAGGCATTTTAGGGCAGTGGCAGTTACCATGAATACACGGGGCAGGGACAAAGTGTTATCTATTTGGAAAAGGGTGTTATATTCCCTTCTATTCCATGGAAAATACCCAATTCATTGTGGATTTAAATGTGAAAGATCAAACGAGGACAACTGTAGAAGTCACTGGTAAAGGTTTTGTTGACACAAGAATAGGGAGAATATTCTGTTGTAAGAAAAAAATACACCATAAAGCCAGAGACTGACAAATACAAATATATTAAAATTTAGATAGTTAAAAGATAAAAAGGGGAAGAAAACATATCAGCGATACATGCAATGTAAAAGGGTTAGTTTGCAGGGTAACAAGAAACGGACACAATTTAAAAATGGAAAAAGAAGCAAAACACATCTAACATCAGACGAAAGATCATATATGAAAAAATGTCCATCACCTTGGTAATGAAGTAACAGGCCAATAAAATGCCCAGTAGATCCCATTTCATAGGAGGCCAGTGCCCTACCCATTAGACAACTGGAACAGCTCCATTTCAGTGGTTAGAACAAAAAGTAAGTCAATTTAATAATCCCACGTGTTAAAGACCACTGGGAACAATTCCGAAACTTATGCAAGAATGGAGGAGGGCTGAGTGATACAATCCATTGTCATTTCCTATAAAATTTGGCCTGATCACTATCTACAGCCCAGCAATTTTTCAACAATGTCCGATGGGGAGAACAAAGGCAAGAGAAATGTAGCTAAAATGAAGTCTCCTTACAACTTGCAGCCCACTGAAAAATCCCTGAGACATACAGGGTGTAACACTCCTGTAACTCCCTCAAGGATTTTCTCTCTCTCTTTTTTTTTTTAAAGATTTATTTATTGGTGGCTCAGTCAGTTAAGCATTTGCCTTCAGCTCAGGTCATGATCCTGGGGTCCTCGGCTAGAGTCCCGCATTGGGCTCCCTGCTCAACAGGGAGCCTGCTACTCCCCCTGCTTGTGCTCTCTCTTAAATACATAAAATCTTAAAAATAAAAAAGATTTATTTATTATTTGGGGGAGAGGGGCAGAGGGAGAGAGAAAAATCTCAAGGAGGCTCCACGCCTAGCACAGAGCCCAATGTGCGGCTCAATCTCACAACCCTGAGATCATGACTTGAGCAGAAATCAAGAATCTGACGCTTAACCGACTGAGCCACCCAGGCACCCCTCAAAGATTTTCTTTAATGTTTCACCATTGTACCTTTGCTCTGGTTTGTGTCACTTGACTCTAACATAGTGTCACATACTCCCAGGGTATAACAATCATCTTTCAACATATGGCCCACTGACACACATCTAAAGAGTCTCATGACTAATGCTTTACTAAAAGAACAACCTTATCTTAACAGCTAGCCCTCCAAAGTGCTAGAGACCCTGCTTTCAGCACACAAATTCCTTAGAGACTTACGTTATCCCTAACCCCCCCCCCCCCCCCCCCGCTAACTAAAAAGTGTAGAATCAGTTACTCCTCACAATCCCACGGCAGCTCCTTCTGCCCACCGGTCCTGTCCCAGTGCTTTAAGAAAAGCCCCATTTTGCCCCAAAAATATGTCAAGAATTCTTTCTTGATCATTTGCTAGGCAGCCCCACATCAATGTTCATGGAATTTTTTGTGCATTAGCACTTGGAGACTCATATGAGGATGGCATGCACTAACATCAAAAGATCTGGAGGATTTATCAGTAGAACAATAAAGCAGAGAGGATTGCAAAATACGTACCAGGTTACCCATTCTATGACTATTAGGGTCCACTTCATGGGCAGGTGGACCCCCACCCAAGATATGGTTCAGATTGTCTATACTGACAACACACACATGCCTAGAGGGTATGAAAGTGTTTCTTATTTCCATAATGCAAGCATCCAGAGAGGGCAGCGCTGGGCAGGCCTCTCAAGCAGGTGGGAAATGCCTGGAGAGAGCAAGGAAAGCTGCCTGGCCTGGGTTTTTTATTAGGGCTTGGGGGTGTGCTAGGGTGAGAGTTGGGGTACAGGGGCAGGGCCTTCTGTGGGTTGAATCATTTGCCAAAACCAAAGGAAGGAGCACCCAGGGTGTTTGGTCCCCTTGTACAGATGTGGGGCACAAGGGGAGGAAGGAGAGATGAGGGTTGACATCAAAAAAAGGAGTCAGAGACTTCTGGTCTCTGGTTGGGCACATGAGGAGCTTAGAAGCTGGCTCCCAGTCCTCAGAAGACAAAAGCCAAGAAACCTGAAATCAACAACTCCTCCATCACAGAACTGAGGGTACCAGGGTAAAGCACGGTCTCCAAAAATTAGAAAGAGAGGCCAAAGAGTAGCCATTTAAAAATATGTCCAAGATATTTTGGCCTCAACACAATGTATTTCACCAGAGTGTAACTGACTGGGATTTTCCCAGAGCCTATCTGACCTGGGGAATGAAACAGCCAACATGAGTCTCTTCCAGCCTTTTCTACAAGGTGGAACACTTGTGAGGACAATAGGGTTTTTATCCTCCACCTGATACCCAATACATGGTGTCCGTCCCACTGCCACTTCTCCAACTCTTGTGTCACCAAACAGGTGTCCAATGATTCAATCCTAACACCCAGAGTTCACGTCCGACTCCACAGGTGGAGAGCTCCGTTCCACCCACGGCCGCACTCCAGACGCCAGCCACAGATGGTGTGCTCAGCCACCTACCCACGCAGGTTCCCTCCGTGGGCCACCACGTCTGGTGACTGACTGAATCAGTTGTAAGAACTCAGCAAAGCCCTTAACTATACTGATTTGCTCTAAAGGATACAACTCAGGAACAGACAAAGGTAGTGATGCGTAGGTCAAAGTAAGGTGGTCATACCGGTGGGGGGGGGGGAGGGGGAGAAGGGGGTTGCAGAGCATGCCCCCCCTGCCGGCACCTGCCTGTGCTTTCCAACCCAGAAACTCTCTGAATCTTGGCTTTCAGGGTTTTCATGAGGATTCACTGGCCATTGGTGATTAATTCAATCTCTTAGACCCTCTCCTCTCTCTAGAGTCTGGGAGCTGGGGCTGAACATTCCAAGCCTGTAGTCAAGGCTTGGTGTTTCCAGTGTCCAGCCCCATCCTGAAGCTATCTAAAGGCTGGCCAATAGTTTCCTCATTAAAACAAAAAAATATTCTGTCACCCTTATCACTCAAGTAATTCCCAGGGCCTCAAGAGGTTTTTGCTAGGAACTGGGGACAAGGACCAAATACCCTTTTTTTCTTTTTAAAAATTTTATTTATTTATTTATTAGAGAGAGAAAGAAAGCACACACAAGCAGGTGGAGAGGGAGAAGCAGGCTCCCCGCCGAGCAGAGAGCTGGATGCGGGGCTTGATCCCAGGACCCTGGGATCATGTCCTGAGCTGAAGGCAGATGCTTAACCAACTGAGCCACCCAGGTGCCCCCCAAATATCTTTCTTCTTATGTATCAGGATGTCAAGCCTGGGGACATAGGTTCACTAAAAGATTGAGAGCAAACCACTGGAGTAGAGAATGCTTCCCCTCTGCCCCTACCTGCTTCTATATCAACTGGGCTCTTGTTTAACGCAAGTGCACCGACCCTGAAAGAATTAGATGCTTTCTGGTAGCACCGAAATAATGCAAGAATGTCCCCTCTCACCAATCCTAATCAACCCTGCCTGTACTGGGATTCTGAGCTAAAGCATTAAGACAAGAATGTGTCAACAAATTCATGTGAGTTCCCTCCTTGGGTTATAGACCCGAGACCACACCAGGTGGAGTTGTTACACAAAGGAAACTTTATTTGCAGCAAATAAGGAGACCTTGGGGGAATAGTTTCCAAAGCCGTGGTTCCCGGAGCAGGTTCTTTTCATTTCAGGTTTAGGATGAATGTTCAGAAAGGGAAGCTTTGTCATTGCCATGTAAAGGTGGGCATGCCTCAAATGCTTGCAGTGGCCAGCAATGGCCGGCCACAGCTAGAATGGAGACGTGGTCGGGTCACCACTGCAACATGGGGCACCACAGGGCACAAAGCACGGGCTCCCCAGCACCCAGCAGTGCTTGCCACCATCAGGTCGCAGAGGAGGTGTGCAGCTCAAAGCAAGAGCAAACAGATGGCGGTCACGTGGGCACACGCGGCTCACAGCATCCATTGTCATGGCCACGTGCACGGTAGGGGGCGCCTGGGTGGTGCAGTCGGTTGAGCCGACTCTTGATTTCGGCCCAGGTCGTGATCTCAGGGTCCTGGGATAGAGCCGTGTGTCGGCACAGAGATTCTCTCTCCCTCTGCCCGCAGCCCCCGCCCTCGCTCTCTCTCTTTCTCAAATAAATAAAGAGAAAGAAGTTGAGGGGTATGGCTATGTGGGCCCCCCCCAAACACACACAGACACCCATACAGTAGGGAAAGGCTTAGGACTCACAGAACAGAGGTCTCAGAGCAGAGAGGGCCTCCCAGGGAGCTCTGAAACGGCTTCAAAGAACAGAAAGGAGACTGGCTGGGTATGGAGGTCACTGGGGTTGGGGAGTAGGGCAAGGGGAAGAGATCTGCATACTGGCAGGGGCTGTTCCGGCTGGAATCTCCTGCCTGCTCTAGAGACGAGACCACCCAGGCTTTCTCATCAGTTCATCCCGCTGGGCGCACAAGGCTTCAGCTGTCAGCACTCAAACATCCAAAAAAGCAAAGTGAGACTGCTCATTTCAAGGACAAACGTTGGTACGAAGCGCCCGCTTGCTCTCTCTCTCACATAAATAAGTGAATCTTTAAAAAAATAAAATAAAATACAGAAATTTATGTATACTGTATTTTACTATTTAATAGTCTTGATTTAATTTTAACTTTTGTACATAAGAAACCATTCTAAGATCTCATTCCTTTAAACATTAATGGTTACAAAAGTGCAAACCATACAAAAGGAAAAATTTCAAAACTCTTTCTAACCAAAAGGACATAAGGCATCACAGAACTCCTGACCTTCACAGACCTTCTCAATGTAGTAAATTGTAAATAAATTACAATCTGAGTGCACCTACAATGTGATGCCAGACTCAAATCCTTTATTTTTTTTAAAGATTTTATTTATTTATTTGACAGAGGGAGACACAGTGAGAGAGGGAACACAAGCAGGGCGAGTGGGAGAGGGAGAAGCAGGCCTCCCGTGGAGCAGGGAGCCCAATGCGGGGCTCGATCCCAGAACCCTGGGATCATGACCCGAGCCGAAGGCAGACGCTTAATGACTGAGCCACCCAGGCGCCCCTCAAATCCTTTGTTTAGAAAAAGCCCCCCCAAACCAGTTACAATCTTAGAAGACATCTGCGCTGCAACCCCCCCCCCCCCGTACTTGCATCCCCTGCACTTGCATCCCCACCTTGCAGGGCCCTGTTGCTTCTCTCCGTATAAAGGCTCCTTCTCTAGTGGGTGTGAGCAGGTAGGAGGCCAGCAGGGGGAGGTTCCCCAGGAAGAACCTACTGGGTCTTCAAATACTTCCCTTTGTAGGCTCAAGGGGCCCCTTATCTTAGAGACACTGACCTGGGGTCTCTGACCACCACTGGAGTCGCTCTGGGCCACCAGAGATGTTTTAAATGACACAAACCCAGTAACGAAGAGTCCCGCAAAATCACTAAACCCAATGTTTATGGGGAAAGGAAGGAGGAAAGAAAAGGAAGACATTTTTTGAGTTCAACAAAAAAAACCACAAGTATTTTTTTTTCTGTTAAACAGTAAAAAAAGTATTATTTCCATGGCAAGAAATTGCTTTATAACAGTTAATCACTAGTTCAAGTCTAAGCTCTGGAATTATATTTGAAATCACCCCACCCACATCTCAAAAAAAAAAAGTAACAGACCTCAAAATATTACTACAACCTGCTCAGGAGAGAAAAATTGAGAAACTACAAATGTTAATACATGCAATGCAATACTGGAATTTTTTTTTCCTTAAATACACTTCTTTCATACCTCTTTGGAAATATTTCATACTGTCTTTCAAGGTCTATTGCGTAAATAAATTTTACATTTATTGAAAAATGAACTCAATACAACGTTGTTCCAGGTGGTTATTCTCTGCTTCCTCTCATGTAAAATATCCGGACAAAAATAAACCTTTTGAAATGAGCCATCCCCTGACTGCGTGAAAACGATAAACAATTAAAATACTGCGTCTGTTTGAATTGCACCGCGGAGAACAAACAGTTGGTACTGATGCTATGAACTGAAGAGGGGAAGTTGGCGTCTGGGGAGGCGGGGCGGGATTTCGAAACAAGCATTTGCCAGTCCAAGGAAAGGATAGACTGAGGGACAGGGTCGTGGATTTGACCCTCTGCTGCCCAAACATCGGGAACACTCAGGAAAAAACGGGTGCCCCCCCGGGAGAAAGGAGGGATTGGAGCCCCCGGACCACAGCACCTCCCGCGCACGAAACCCGGACACCGAGTCAGGACTGTCCCCCGACGACCCTCCCCGTGGTCACTGCACGATCGGGGGAGACGCGGCCGCGCGCAGGGACCGGACAGGACTCCGGGGTCCCGGCTGCCCGCCCAGCCCGCACGCCGCGCGCCGGAGGGGACTGAGGTCCGAGCGGCGCCACCGGGGACTCGGCTCCGCAGACTCCGGGGCTCCCGCGGGAGGTCGGGTCTCGCCGCGGCCCGTTGCCGGCCCCTCCGCCCCGTCCTGGCACACCCGGCCCCGCACGCTCACCATTTCCCGGCTTCTCGGTCCGCCCGCGTCGTCCCTACGGCTCCCGCAGCCGGTGCAGGTCCCCGCGCCACTGACGCGGCAGCAGGGCCACCTGGGACCCTTAAGCGCAGGGGAGACTTGACCGCGAGCAAGACCGCAAGCGTCCACGCGGCTGCGGAGCGTCGCCACGCCCACCTGCCCCTGCTGCGCCCCTGATTGGACAGCTCGCAAGGACCCGCCCCTCTGCTCCTGAGTGACAACAGGGCCGGAGGTCCGATTGCTGAGGCGCAGCAGTCTCTGCGGGTGGTGGGGAACCCGTCCCCTCCTTGGACTTTTGCTTTTAGACCAAACTTGGTCCAGGCCCTAGAGGGACAGTGGCGTCTTCCTGCAGCTTCCTCTAAACGTGGGGACACAGGTGTGCGCAGGGAGTCCCAGTCTGTTCCAGTGGAGCGACGCCCTTGTTCAGAGCAAGAGGGGCGCCTGACCAGGCCAGGCAATGCCTGACAGGGACTAGAGGGTCTGAGGTCCTCCCTGGGTTCAGGAGTTGGCATGAGGCTGAGAAACCACTCATGGACCTGTGACCCTTGCTTACAAACACACTTAAGGGTGGCTCAGTTGTTAAGCGTCTGCCTTCGGCTCAGGTCATGGTCCCAGGGTCCTGGGATCGATCCTCGCATCGGGCTCCCAGCTCAGCGGGAAGCCTGCTTCTCCCTCTCCCACTCCCCCCCGCTGTGTTCCCTCTCTAGCTGTCTCTCTGTCAAATAAATAAATAAAATCTCCACACACACACACACACACACACACACACTGAAAAAGACCTCACCTTGGGGCTCTTGGGTGGCTCAGTCTGTTGAGTGGTGGGATTCTTGGTTTTGGCTGGGTTCCTGAGATCCAGCGGGGAGGCCGCTCCACGCTCAGGGCAAGTCTGCTTGAGACTCTCTCTCTACCTCCTTCTCTATCCCTCCCCTTACTCTCTCGCTAAAATAAATAAATAAAATCTTTAAAAAAAAAAGACCTCTGGGGCACCTGGGTGGCTCAGTCGTTAAGCGTCTGCCTTCGGCTCAGGTCATGATCCCAGGGTCCTGGGATCGAGCCCTGCATCGGGCTCCCTGCTCAGCTGGGAGTCTGCTTTTCTCTCTCCCTCTCCCCCTGCTTGTGTTCCTTCTTTCGCTGTGTCTCTCTCTGTCAAATAAAAAAAAAAAAAAAAAGACCTCACAACACGCAATAAAGAGTCTGGTTCCATTTTGATCTTTGATGACAGCTCTGAGGCTCCACCCATTCCTTCTCCACTCCCTCACCTGTGGGACTGTTGTTACCTAATTCAATGAGTCCATTCCCTCCCAGAGTGTGAGGCAGTAACATGTCCCAGACGTACAGTCTGGTGTAGAAGACTTTTATTTACAGCAAATAAAGAGAACACTGGGAGTATTTCCCAAAGCAGTGTTTTAACGCAATTATCTTTTATTTAGTGTGCTGAGGAGGCAGGGGCAGGAAGCTTGCATATGCGTTAGGGAATTTACACATATTCTATTACTTAGGCATTTTAGGTTTATCACGCATGCTTAGTGTGTTCACATGCTAGTACATAGGTCGCAGTTCAAAAAACGGTGGAACACCCCTGCCCCTGGAAGATTTTAGTATTAGCAATGCACTAAAGGTAACTTAGGCAGTTGCTCGGGACTTCTGCGCATGCTTCAGTTCTGGTCTGGCTCAAACTGGTTGTGCCTTAGTTTTCGCCCAGGACCGGTGATTCCTCTTCTAATGGTGTCAGTGAGTTTTTTAAAATTTTCATGTGTTTTTTTCCAAGTTGGGATCTTGCAAAACATCTCATAGTTTTATATACCTCAGAGTAACGGTCTATACAGTAACTGAAGAATTCCATGGGCTCCGGGCACCTGGGTGGCCTAGTGGGTTAAGTGGCAGCCTTCTGCTCAGGTCATGATCTCAGGGGCCTGGGATCGAGTCCCGCATGGGGCTCCTTGCTCAGCAGGGAGCCTGCTTCTCCCTCTGCCGCTCCCTCTGCTTGTTCTCTCTCTCCCTGATAAATAAAATCTAAAAAAAAAAAAAAGAAAAGCACTCCGTGGGCTCCCACGCACTTGGCTCTGGTGGCAAGTTTGAACCCCACAGCCCGAGCCTTGGCACACAGACTCTTCAGTGACCATTCATAAGCTACTCTTCTCTGACCAACCAGATGTTGCAAGTTGTGTTCAATAAAGCCCTAATGCATTTATTTACTTGAATAGCTTTAGTGAGATAGAATACAAACACCATAAAATACATCCCGTTAGTATGTACAATTCAGAGGTTTCCAGTATATTCACAGATAATGCACAATCAGCACCACAATTTTTCAACATTTTTGTCACCTCAAAAAGAAAGTCCTGTAGCCCTTAGCTTTCACTTTCCCATCTTCCCATCTTCCTACCACTTAATCTTACTACCAGAAATGTTAGTCCTACCACTTTGTTTTTCTTTTTCAAGAGTACTTTGGGTATTCTGATTCCCTTGCAATTCCATATAATTTTAAAAACCATCTTAACAATTTATATAAGGGGGATAAGCTGGGATCATGATAGGTATTGTGTTGAGTCTCTAGATCATTTAGGGGCTAGTGCCATTTCAACAGTGTTAAGTCTTCTGATCCACTTTCCCATTGATTTACACATTTATTAATTTCTTTCACTCATGTTTTATACTTTCTGAGTATTCATTTTTTTAAATTTATTTATTTATTTATTTGAGAGAGCGAGAATGAGAGAGAGCACATGAGATTGGGGAGGGTCAGAGGGAGAAGCAGACTCCCCGCTGAGCAGGGAGCCCGATGCGGGACTCAATGCAGGGACTCCAGGATCATGACCTGAGCCGAAGGCAGTCGCTTAACCAACTGAGCCACCCAGGCGCCCTCTGAGTATTCATTTTGTACCTCTTTTGCTAAATTATCCCTAAGTATTTTATTCCTCTTGATTTCATTGTAAGTGCATTTCTTAATTTCATTATTGGATTGTTCCTTACAAGTGTACAGAACTACAATTCATTTTTCCATATTGATCTTATATCCAACCAACTTGCTGAACTCAGTTATCCATCCTAAGAGGGTTTTTTTTTTAGTGGGTTCTTTAGAGTTTTCTAAAAATAAGATATATCAATAGGAAGAGAGATAGTTTTACATCTTCCTAACCAATCTTAATGCATTGTTTCCTTTTCTTGGGTAATAGTTTTGGCTAAAATAGCCAGTACATCCCCAAACATAAGTGGCAAGAGCAGATATTCTTTTGTTCCTTACTTTCAGGGGGAAGCATCCAGTCTTTCATCACTAAAAATAATATTAGTTTGGATTTTCCACAGATGCTCATAATGAGGTTAATTTCCTTCTTTTCCTGATATACAGAATGCTTTAATTAAAAAAGCATATTGGATTTTGCCTTATTTTCTCTGAGGCTATTGAGAAGATCTTGCCATTTTAGTTTTTACTCTGTTGATATCCTTCATTATAACAATAATGGATTTTCAGATATGAACCCAAGTTTTCATCTTTGGATTAAATCCCACCTGGTCATGTTGTAGAATTCTCTTATATAACGCTGGATTGGGTTTGCGGGTTCACAAAATAAGTGTGAGGTATTCTCTATAACTTTTTTTGTACTTATCCAATTTTTTTCTTTTCTTTCTTTCTTTTTTTTTTAAGTAGGCTCCACATCCAACATGGGGCTTGAACTCATGACCCTGAGATCAAGAGTCACATGCTCTACCAACTGAGCCAGCCAGGTGCAGCTGTACTTGTACAATTTTTTAAATTGAAGTATTGTTTATATATAATTTCAGGTGTAGAACACAGTGATGCAACAATTACATACATTACAAAATGCTCACCCAGAAAGGTGTAGTTACCATGTGTCACCATACAAAGTTATTGACTTATTTCCCTATGCTGTACTTTTCATCCCACTGACTTATTTATTTTGCCACTGGAAGTTTGTAGCTCTTAATCCTCTTCACTTATTTCACCTGTCCCCTCAACCCCCTCTATTCTAGCAACCATTGGTTTATACTTTGAGTCTGTTTCTTTTTTTTTTATGGTTGGTGTTTTGTTTTTTTATTTTTATTATTTTTTTAAGATTTTATTTATTTATTTGACAGAGAGACAGCGTGAGAGGGAACACAAGCAGGGGTAGTGGGAGAGGGAGAAGCAGGCTTCCTGCTGAGCAGGGAGCCTGAATGGGGCTGGATCCCAGGATCCTGGGATCATGACCTGAGCCGAAGGCAGACACTTAACGACTGAGCCACCCAGGTGCCCCTATGACTCTGTTTCTCAACAACAAAAAAAATGTTGTCTGTTCATTTTGGTTTTTTTTTTCACATTCCACATATAAGTGAAATCGTATGAGATTTGTCTTTCTCTGACTTATTTCACTTAGGATAATGCTCTGTATGTCCATCCATGTTGTCATGAATGGCAAGATTTCATTTTTTATTATGGCTGAGTATTATTTCATTGTGTATATATGCCACATCTTTATCCATTCACCTATTGAAGGACACTTAAGTTGTTTCCATATCCTGGCTATTGTATATTTTTTTAAAGATTTTTTATTTATTCATTTGAGAGGGAGAGAAGAAGAGCATGAGCAGGGGAGGGGGTCAGAGGAAGAGGGAGGGGCACACTCCCCGCTGAGCAAGAAAGTCCAAGGCGGGGCTTGATCCCAGGACCCTGAGATCATGACCTGAGCCAAAGGCAGACGCTTCACTGACTGAGCCACCCAGCCGCCCCTCCGTTTTAATTTTTAAAAGAGATGTGAAGGATTGGTATTAAATAATCTTTGAATATTTTGGAGAATTCTGTGTTGAAGCCATCTGGGCCTAGGCTTAATTTGTGGTGGTTCTTTGTTTACTAATTCAACCCCTTCACTTGTTACAGAGATGTTCAGATTTCCCATTTATTCTTGAGGTAGTTTCATTAGTTTGTTGTTTTAAGGAATTTGTCCATTTCATCTGAGTTATCTAATTTGTTGCTATACAATTGTTCATTAAATCCTTTTATCATCCTTTTCTTTCTGTAATGTCAGTAGCAATGTCCCTCTTCCTGATTGTACGCATTTGAATCTTTTCTTTTTATCTAGATCAGTAAGTGATCAATAAATCAATAAATGTAACTCTAAGTGACCTATAAATCAATATGGGTAATGTGCACAAATATGGGGATAATACAGACTTTTTTTTCATGAATTGTTTATTGTGATTATCAAGTTTAGAAACTTAGCCTGAGATGTAGACATGTACCTAAAGACACTCCCAGCATGTCTTCTGGCATTGGCATCTAGTTTCCCCATGCTCCTGTAGATAACAACATAATCTGTTTCTTGTCTTTTCAGCGGTTATGTAAAAAGGAGCAATTTAAAGTACATATTTTTCTTTCTTCTCTTTGATATGCAGAGGTGACATGGTTTACATTTTGAAATAAACTTTGCTCTCCTGTTCATTTAAGACTGTATCTTGCACCTGTTTTAATATCCATGGTAGCACAGCGCCAGCACATGTGATGGAGAACATGGGACAACTGCTCTCTGTCCTTAACCAGGCCATCCCTGATCAAAGACAGGACCCAGTGGGCAGGAGGATTAATTATACTCCAGAAAATCATGCTGGAGGAGCTCCTGGCCAACAGTCTACTTTATCTTCACATTTTTACAGACCTTTAGGCCATTGCCCATGATCTAGCTGCCTGGCACCAAGAACTCCTTATCTAAGGTCACCCCTTTGGGATAAAGCACTCTAGGATAATTATGCCCCGTAACGACTCGAATACAACGGAGGGTCACATATGCGTTTGCACATAATAAAAGTCAAACTGGACAGACTCATTTCAATTGTCAGGCTAATAAATTACTTCAATTTTTGGAAACATATACTGACACTTCAGTTCCACTCTGGAGCAGAGAAAACAAACGGGAGCAAAGTGAGGTGGGCTGTGCGGTATCAACTTGGTGAGGTGCTCCTGTAAGCCATGGGGGTATGTGAATGGCTTATTTGAATAACTCCATGGACAAACATGGTAATGATACCCATTATGCTACTAACACTAAAATACTAGTCTGTAAAAGTATACGCCGTACCATATTGGATGATTTTATACTATATACAACATTATAATACAGTACACAAATACTTCCTTTTAATATACATGAAAAAAGCCACAACAAAATACTAGTAAACTGATTCCAGCAATATATAAAATGACCTAAACATCATGACTACTTGGGATTCAAACCATGGAAACAATGTTGGTTTTACATCTGAAAATGAATTAATGCAACGAACCATTAATAGAATAAATGTCAAGAACTACAGAATCATCTCAACTAACACAAACAAGCATTTGACAGAGTTCAACCTACCTTCACAAGGAAAACACTCAATAAACTGTGATAAACTACCTCAAAAAGCTATGTCAGCATGAAATAGGTAATCAATGAAAAACCCAGAGCTAACAAATACTTGATGGTGAAAAAATAAAAGTTTTCTTTTTTTTTTTTTAAAGATTTTATTTATTTATTTGAGAGAGAGAATGAGAGAGAGAGAGCATGAGAGGGGGGAGGGTCAGAGGGAGAAGCAGACTCCCTGCCAAGCAGGGAGCCCGATGCGGGACTCGATCCCAGGACTCCAGGATCATGACCTGAGCCGAAGACAGTTGCTTAACCAACTGAGCCACCCAGGCGCCCAAAAATAAAAGTTTTCTAAGATCAGAAAAAAGACAAAAAAGTTTACTCTCACCAGTTCATTTCAATGTGTAATAGAGGTGTTACAAGGGCAATTAGGCAAGAAAAAAAAAATGAAAGCATTCCAGGTTCCAGAGAACATATATGCATACCTTCCCAGGCTGACATATGGAATCACAGACTGTCGTGGCACATTTTTGTGGACACACAGACACCCAAATTCACGAACCCCCAGAGATAATGGCCCAGAGGCACCCAGCCCAGGCCCTCTGTACTCCCCTGAAGCTTTCTCTCCCTCCTTAGGACTAAGCACCACCTGATACATTACGTATCTTACTTGCATGTCTTGTTTCTGGTCTCCTAGAATGTCAGCCTCAAGAGGACAAGGATATTTGCTTCATATCATTCACTGCAGCACCTACTAGAGAGCCTGTTACACTGGAGATCGACCCTTATTGACTAACTGGCCTCACAGACACTCACACACCCCAACCTCATCATAGGAACCATGTCTGCTTGTCTTGATCATAGCAGAGTGAATTGTTCTCATCTCCTTCCCATGTGACAGAGAGGTCTCACCTGGCCCCCAAACAAACCCCCAAAGGAGGATCCATGTGCCCCTCCTGATGGTCCAGTGACTTCACACTTCCTAAGCAGAAACCATACAAGGCCATCTCTAAAAGAACACAACTCAGGGGCACCTGGGTGGCTCAGTCGTTAAGCGTCTGCCTTCGGCTCAGGTCATGATCCCAGGGTCCTGGGATGGAGCCCCACATCGGGCTCTCTGCTCAGCGGGAGGCCTGCTTCTCCCTCTCCCACTCCCCCTTCTTGTGTTCCCTCTCTCACTGTCTCTCTGTCAAATAAATAAATAAAATCTTTAGAAAAAAAGAAAAAAAATAAAAATAAAAGAACGCAACTCAGGAGCCTCAAGAGGTGAGTTGGGGCCCATGACAGCTGGAGCCACCGTGTGCCAGCCCCTCATGCTGCTATAATTGCATCCAGAAACACACCCCTCATGACATTACATGTCCTCATTTTGCTTTTTTTTTTTTTAAGATTTATTTATTTATGTTAGGGTGGGAGGGGCAGAGGGGGAGAGAGAGAATCTCAAGCGGACTCCCTGCTGAGCACAGAGCCCCATGCGGGGCATGATCCTATGACCTGAGATCATGACCTGAGCCGAAACCAACAGTCAGACGCTTAACCAACTAAGCCACCCAGGTGCCCCGCATTTTGCTTTTCTTTGGTGGATTCACGGAGGGGAGCACAGATTGGTATCTCCCCCCTCAGCTGCCATGTCCTCTGCTGAGTTTTCCTCAGTATGGTATCCATGTCCGCCTGAGGCCTCACCTGTGTGCAGACCTCACTCTGGTCAGCCGTGTGGGCCTGTCCTCACTGAGGCCACGATGTCTATCCTAGTTAACGTCTGCTGGTGGGGAGCGTGGCAGCCTCAGGACCTAGACCCCAGGTCTCACAGCCACAGAGAGATCACTTTGTAAGCTCAGGAAAGCACTGGATGCTGTTGCAAGACCATGTCAAGATGTTCCACAACCCGGGCGCCTGGGTGGCTCAGCTGGTTGGGCGACTGCCTTCGGCTCAGGTCATGATCCTGGAGTCCCGGGATCGAGTCCCGCATCGGGCTCCCCCTGCTCGACGGGGAGTCTGCTTCTCCCTCTGACCCTCCTCCCTCTCATGCTCTCTGTCTCAAATAAATAAATAAAATCTTTAAAAAAAAAAAAAAAAAAAGATGTTCCACAACCCATTTCTGCCTCTTCAAGAATCAGATGGTGTGGCCTCTGACAAAGGAGGGCACCACCTCCTGCGCCTGGGGCTTTCGGGAAGGAGGGAAACCCCCGTGTTCCTGCCACTTTTTTAACGTTGGACCCTGTTGCATTCTGGGGGCCATGTTTAAAAAGGGAAACTCAGGGCTATGGAGGGTCTGTCAGAGACCTCCATTTCCCACAGACCACCAGCCAGAACTCTGTATAGAGTGAGTCCTATTCCAGAAAAGGGTAGGCCTGGGCCTTGGGGGGTTAGCTCCAAACTCACTCTGGAGGGAGGCTCTTAGGCGAGGGAAACTGGGCTTAGTCAGCATATGGGCAGCTGAAACCTCAAGGTGGCCTGGGCCACAGAACTCAAGGCGGGAGGTTTAGGGACAGCAGGGCACCTGATGTCCTCGTGGGACTAGAACAAAGCAGGGTTCTCTTTTTTGACATCCCTGGAGGTTTTGAGACTATTGTGAAATGGTGCTTGTTGGTGCATAGCTGATGTTTATGGGGCAGTAGGGATTATTATGCTTGAGGGGCCTGTGCCTCCTGACCTGCGTTCTGAGTTCTTCCACAGCTTCACTTCACAGTCACCTGGGGTTGCAACCAAGAACATTTCCAGAGTAGTACAGGTGTTGCATTAAACTTAAACCTGGGGGGCACCTGGGTGGCTCAGTCGGTTAAAATCCAACTCTTGATTTCGGCTCAGGTCATAATCTCAGGGTCGTGAGATCCAGCCCAAGGTGGTGCTCTGTTCTGGGCATGGAGCCTGCTTAAGAGTCTCTCTCTACCTCTCTCTCTATATAATATATATGTAATATATAATATAAATTATATATTATATACGTATATATGTGTATATTTTATATATATGTATATATTTTATATATACATATATATATGACTTAAACTTGTTTCTCAGCAACCTGGCACAGAGAAGGCAAGAAGGTAAGAAGGTAAGAGATGGGAAACTTAACATCTGGAAATGGCCTCAAGACCCACTCTCGGAGGACTTGATGCTGATAACCAAAGATTAGATTAGGATAAATCCAGGCAGCTCCCACCAGCATCTCTGTTACATGCACTTTTGTTTCAGGAAACAGCATTCTCAGGATATGATCTGAGAATCCTGCTGTTAAAGGTGGCACCAGGAGAGTCTTATCACTTTCTTACCAGTTACATGTATGACATGAGGGTAAGTATAGGCCTGTAGTGTGTTTTCTAACTCTAGGCTGTGTTCCAAGACAGGTCTATAGTGGCCTATGTCCTTCTTCCCCACTTCTTAGACTACTTCCTAAGAAGGACCACATGCTGGAGGATGTACTGCACACAAGAAATCAAAGTTAGGGTTTTAACATTTTCCTAGCATGTGAAACCATTTTTACCATTTTCTATTAATTGCTTTTAGTAAATATACACATATAATTTAAGAGTAGTTATGTATTTTCTTTTTTCTTTAAGATTTTATTTATTTATTTGACAGAGACAGACACAGCGAGAGCCGGAACACAAGCAGGGGGAGTGGGAGAGGGAGAAGCAGGCTTCCCACGGAGCAGGGAGCCCGATGCGGGTCTCAATCCCAGGACCCTGGGATCATGACCTGAGCTGAAGGCAGACAGTTAACGACTAAGCCACCCAGGCACCCCTATGCATTTTCACAAATGCATAATTATAACACTCTCAAGAAAGAGAACACTCCATCATCCCAAAAGTACACAGTCAATAGTGGTGTTAACAGAAAAATATGTTTACTATACAAATTAGACTTTATATGAATAAAATCTAGAAAAGAGGGGAGTAGCACTTCAGAGAACATTCTCAACCATAACAATCTAAATCTGTGGATACCTGAGGGCTTGCAGGAAAATTTAAACCCATGCTGGATCTTTGATGTAGAACTCTGGAGACAAGTGTAGAAGCCTACTGCTCAGATCAAATGGAAGTCAAGCAGTTGTTGGTGGTTTTCAGATTATTCTTGATTGCCAGGGGAAAAAATGAGGAAAACAGGCTGGGAGCACATGTCTGTGAAGGTGTATGCTTCTACCTACCTCTCTACAGGTGGCTGAGAAATGTGCTTAATCCTATTTCACTTCTGTATTCCAAGTTTCATGTACATTAGGCTTTGGTGAATTCTAACATGAAACCATAAATGCAACAGATTCTAGGAACAGTAGTTCACATTACTGACTTTGACATTAACAGCACCAAGGAGGGTCATCTCCAACTCTAGATTTATTATTCTATCTCACACAGGCCTCTGTTCTTAATGTAACTCTATACTCCAAGTCCCGGCCATAACCAATGACAAAGAACAAAGGACAAAAGAAGAAAATAATAATTCATGTGAGAATATACTGTATGATGAACTTTGCATACTCACAACTATATGGCAACTATTTAGGAAAACAGAATAAGGCTCTTCAGGCCAATGAGAAGGGAACTTTCTGATAATAAAGAAATGCAGAATATAGAAATAATGGCTAAAGCATATTGAGTACTTGCCCCACAGGAGGGCACCAGAGAAAGGGAAGTATGAAAGTGTTACTTCTCAACATTCCTTTCCTTACAGAATATTAAATATAAAAATTAAACTTACTTGCATATTAGAAATATACTTCAATTACCCATGGACCCAACAGACTTCAAAATAAGAATACAAAAATATTACTAAGGAAAAATTTACTTTCTAAACTTAGGAACTCTCGCTTTAAAAGTACCTACATAATTATCTCACTTCAATATCTGCTTGCAAAAGTAAGTGGAAGTCCATGGTACAAAGAATTACTTTAAGAATGAATACCTGATAAAGACCATATAACATTACATTTCTTTAATGTTGTAGATTTTCAGAAGTATTCTACATGAATTCATGTTCACAAAGCTTACCCATATTACTTCTTTCCCATATAATTTCCACACTACCTTGAAAATATCTGTAAAAATTATAGTTTTTGTTAGCTCTATAGTATGAATTCAGTGAATAATCTAACCTGGTTTTTCCGTGATGTGAGACAAATGAAGATTTCCTACATTGTTTACCACCAATGGAATTCTCTCCACTGACTTTTTTGGTAAGTTCTGAAAAAAACAGGCTTTCCTACATTCCGTACATTTCTGTAATTTCTCTCCAGCATGCATGAAAGACTATACAACAGATGACAGCTTTCTTACATTCCTTATTTTCACAGACTTTCTTTCACATGAGTTCTTTCATGATTTCGTAAAGAATTAACAAGACTGAAGCCTTTACAACAAGTTTTACATTGATAAGGTTTCTCTCCAGTGTGAGTTCTTTCATGCGTTCGTAATGAACTGGGAGAAATAAATGCTTTCTTACATTTCTTACATTTGTAAGGTCCATCTCCAGTGTGGATTACCATGTGTGATCGAACACCTGAGCGAAAAATGAAGCCTTTCCCACATTCCTTACATTCATAAGGCTTTTCTCCAGTGTGAGTTCTTTCATGTTTTTGCACATAATAGTGACTGCTGAAGGCCTTACCACATAGTTTACATTCATAGCGTTTGTCATCAGTATGAGATCTCTCATGTTTGCGTAAGTTACTTGAATATCTGAAGACTTTACCACATTTTGTACATTCAAAGGGTTTTTCTGCACTATGTGTCTTTTCGTGTATTCGAAAGGACTGGGGACAACTGAAAGCTTTTCCACATTGCTTACATTCATATGGCTTGACTCCGGTGTGAGTTCTTTCATGAATTCGAAAGTAATTGGGACAACTGAAAGCTTTCCCACATTCCTTACACTTATAAGGTTTCTCCCCAGTATGAGTTCTTTCATGATTTCGAAGGGAACTGGGATAACGGAAAGCTTTACCACATTCCTTACATGCATGAGGCTTCCTTGCAGTATGAATTCTTCTGTGTTTTCCAAGGGACCTGGGAGAACTGAAAGCTTTACCACATTCCTTACATTCATAGGGCTTTACTCCACTGTGTGTCATTTCATGACTACGACAATTTTTGGGACACCTGAAGGCTTTCCCACACTCCTTACATTTATAGAGTCCATCTCCACTTTGCTTGATCATGTATCGTCGAAATTTGGTAAGAGAATGCAAGGCTTTCCCACCTTCCTTACATTCATAGGGTTTCTCCCCATTATGACTTCTCTCATGTTTACGTAAATTACTTGAATAACTGAAGGTTTTACCACATTTTGTACATTCCTTAGGCTTTTTGGCACTGTGTATCCTTTCGTGTATTCGAAAGGACCTGAGACAACTGAAAGCTTTACCACATTGCTCACATTCACTAGGTTTCTCTCCAATATGAGTCCTTTCATGTTTACGTAAGTTACTTGAGTAACTAAAGGTTTTACTACATTTTGTACACTTGTAGGGCTTTTCCCCACTGTGTGCCCTTTCATGAATTTGAAAGTAATTGTGACAAATAAAAGCTTTCCCACAGTGTTTACATTCATAGGGCCTCTGTCCGGTGTGTGTCCTTTCATGCATTCGAATGGATTGGCGATGCTTGAAGGATTTCCCACATTCCTTACATTTATAAGGCTTCTCTTCACATTCCTGATACTCATATGGTTTGTGGCCAATGTGAGATCTCATGTGCTTGTTAAAGGATGAATGATACATGAAGACTTGTCCACACAAAGTGCATTTAGGTAGTTTTATTCCAGTAGGACTTTTCTTCTTCTGATTACGATATGGAATCTGGCTGAAGATTTCTTCATACTGACTACATTCTTTACTTTTACAGAGCCTTTCTACCATTTGACTGCTGTAAAAAATGGGAAACATATTAATAGCTTTGTTATTTATTTTGTTATTTATTAATTATGACAGTGATTTTTTTACCACCTTCAAGGAAAATGTAGGTTTTCTGCATATTTTGATTGTTTGAAAATGAACATACTGACAGCTTTACAACAGGGCTCCATCTTAGCTATTATCAAAACAGTAATATTCATAAATACTATTTCTACATGCAGTTTCCAGATATACTGTTTTTCAGAAACTGTACATCTCGGTCACATGTGAGAAAAAACTTTTGGTGAAAATATCCTAAGGATCAATGAATTTAAAGCTGGGCTGATTTATTTGCTTGTTTTTTTTTAAGATTTTTTTTTTTTTTTAGGAGCGCCTGGGTGGCTCAGTCGTTAAGCGTCTGCCTTTGGCTCAGGTCATGATCCCAGGGTCCTGGGATCTAGCCCCGCATCAGACTCCCTGCTCTGTGGGAAGCCTGCTTCTCCCTTTCCCACTCCCCCTGCTTGTGTTCCCTCTCGCTGTCTCTCTCTCTGTCAAATAAATAAAATATATTTTTAAAAAAAGATTTTTTTTTTTTTAATTTATTGACAGAGACTGTGACAGCGAGAGAGGGAACACAAGCAGCGGGAGTGGGAGAGGGAGAAGCAGGCTTCCCACTGAGGAGCGAGCCCGACGCGGGGCTCGATCCCAGGACCCTGGGATCATGACCCGAGCTGAAGGCAGATGCCTAAAGACTGAGCCACCCAGGCGCCCCTATTTGCTTGTTTTTAAAATTTCATGACATCTCTAGATTCTCTAATGAAACCTTGTTTTCTCATGAGAATGCTACTCACCTTAGATCTGTCCCACGATTTTCATTCTGATCTTCACTGTCATGGATTTCCCATTTTTCTTCTGAAATACACACTAGGAAAAAGCAGTATATATTATAAAAATTTATAGAAAAATTGTTAGAATTCTAGGTCCATGATGAGTTGTGACCATGGCAGGTTTATTAATGAAAATATTCCCTTTCCATTTTTTTCCCTTGAAATAGCAAGTTACATTGGATCTCTAATTGATTTAGTAAGTAAGAATGTTGTCATTCCTACCTATTGAGGCCAGGTTCCTGAAGGTTTCCTGCATCACATCTCTGTAGAGTTTCTTCTGGGACGGATCCAGGAGAGCCCACTCCTCCATGGTGAACTTTATAGTCACATCCTCAAAGGCCACTGAGTCCTAAATAATCCCATATATATGTATATAGGATGGGTGAGATGGACCACTGAAGACCTATACTCGATTTATAAGTAGTTCACATATGATTTCCAGAGCCTAAGTAAACTGGGGGGACAAAGGTATTTCTTTCCTTCCTGTTCCAAAGGTGGGGCATTGTAAGGATGATAGGGTTTGCTCACTCCTGAGCAAATATGTGGTATTTGTTCCAAAGCCACTTCTCCAATTCTATGTCACCAAAAAGGTGTCCAACAGTTCACTTCTAACATAAACTACCCAGAATTTAAGTCAGATTCATAGTTTAAGAAGTCAGTCCCAACACTGCCCCTATTTGTGATACCAGCTACAAATGGGGAGCCAAGTTTACTATTTCAACAGCCAACTACAAATTCAGATTCCCTCCACACTCTGTCTTGTTAATTTACTGAAATGATTTTGAGAAACTTAGCAAAATGCTTTATTTACCATTACCAGTTTACTGTAAAGCATACAACGCAGGAACAGAGAAAAGTTGCAATGCATAGGACGAGTTAAGTTGGTGGTATGGGTAAGGGTAATGGAGAAGGGGATGTGCAGAGTTCCTACCTCGCTATGGACACACCAACCTCCCAGCACTTGGATGGATTCACCAATGCACAAACTGTCAGAATCCTGTCTTTAAGAGTTCTGATGGGGGCGCCTGGGTGGCTCAGTTGGTTAAGCGACTGCCTTCGGCTCAGGTCATGACCCTGGAGTCCCGGGATCGAGTCCCACATCGGGCTCCCTGCTCGGCAGGGAGTCTGCTTCTCCCTCTGACCCTCCTCCCTCTCATGCTCTCTGTGTCTCATTCTCTCTCTCGCAAATAAATAAAATCTTTAAAAAAAAAAAAAAAGAATTCTGATGGAGGTTTCATTACATGGACACAATTTACTAAATCATTGGCCATTGGTGATTAACTCAATTTCCAGCCCCTGTCCTATACCCAGCAGCTGGGAGCTGCAGCTCAACATTCTAAACATTTAATCAAAGCTTGCTATTTCAGGGGGCACCTGGGTGGCTCAGTTGATTAAACGTCTGACTTTGGCTCAGGTCATGATCCCAGGGTCCTGGGATCTAGCCCCACTCAGGCTCCCTGCTCAGCGGGGAGTCTGCTTCTCCCTCTCCCTCTGCCCCTCCCCCTGCTCCTCCTCGCTCTCTCTTCCTCTCAAATAAATAAATAAATAAATCTTTAAAAAAAAAAAAAAAGGCTTGCTATTTCAGGTATCCAAAACCCCATCATAAAAGCTACCTAGTAAGTGGCCAAGAGTTGCTTCATTAAACAAAACACACTTTCACCATTAACACTCAAGTAATCTCAAGGGATTCAAAAGGATTTTTGCTAGGAACTGAGGACACTTACTGTATATCTTTCTCATTATATCACAGTAAGTCAAGCCCAGGGACAAGGGCCCACTAAAAGATTGAGAGCAAATCACTGAGGTAAGAGAATACCTCCCCACTGACCCCATGTACCTCTACATCAACTGGGATGTTATTTAATATAAGTGAACTATTCTGAAAAAACTACATGCTTTCTGGTAACCTCAGGATGAAGGCAAGAATGTCCCCTCTCACGACACTTAGATGACATTATACTGGAATTCTTAGCTAATGCATTCAGACAAGGGGAATAAAAGGTAAATAATGAAAAATCAAAGGTATACATTTGGGGAAGCAAGAAATAAAACTGTCTTTGTATCATGACAAGATTGTCAATTGATAAAATGTCAAAAAAATCCCAAATAACAAAGAAAACCCCATGAACCAAGAGGAAAAAAAAAAAGATAAAAAGCTAGGGGAGCCTGGGTGGCTCAGTTGGCTGAGTGTCCATCCAACTCTTGGTTTCCGCTCAGGTTGTGATTACAGGGTCATGGGATCAGGCCCGTGGGGCTCCACGCTCAGCAGGGAGCCTGCTTTTCTCCCTCTACCCCTCCCCTCCCCTTGCTTGCACTCTCTCTCTCTCTCTCTCTCTCTAAAATAAATAAATCTTTCTAGGGCGCCTGGGTGGCTCAGTTGGTTAAGCGACTGCCTTCGGCTCAGGTCATGATCCTGGAGTCCCTGGATCGAGTCCCGCATCGGGCTCCCTGCTCGGCAGGGAGTCTGCTTCTCCCTCTGACCCTCCTCCCTCTCATGCTCTCTGTCTCTCATTCTCTCTGTCTCAAATAAATAAATAAAATCTTTAACAAAAAAATAAAAAAATAAAATAAAATAAAAAAAATAAAATAAATAAATCTTTCTAAAAAATAAATTTAAAAGTTAAGGGGCACCTGGGTGGCTCAGTCAGGTGTCTGGCTTCAGCTCAGGTCGTGATCCCAGGGTCCTGGGACCAAGCCCCACATCAGGCCCCCTGCTCAGCAGGAAGTAGGCTTCTCCTTTTCCCTCTGCCCCTCCCCCAACTTGTGCTCTCTCACGTGTGCATTCTCTCTCTCAAATAAATAAATAAAATCTTTTTTAAAAAAGTTAATATTGGGGTGCCTGGCTGGCTCAGTTAGTAGAGTGTGCAACACTTGATCTTAGGGTAGTGAGTTCAAGCCCCACACTGAGCATGGGGCCTACTTCAAAAAATTAAAAATAAGTATGTAAAAAGTTGGGGTGCCTGGGTGGCTCAGCTGGTTAAATGTCTGCCTTTGGCTCAGGTCATGATCCCAGGGTCCTGGGATGAAGCCCCACATCAGGCTCCTTGCTCATTGGAGAGCCTGCTTCTCCCTCTCCCTCTGCCTGCCGCTCCCCCTGTGCTCTCTCTCTCTGTCAGATGGATGAATAAAATCTTAATATATATATATATATATATACACACACATATAAAGTTAATACTGAAAAGGCTATTGCTTTCCTACAGATCTACACAAATATAGTGAACTCATCTTTGACAAAGAACCAAAGGTAACTCAATGGAAACAGTCTTTTCAACAAATAATGTCAAAAAGCTGGACATCCACATGCAAAAAAAAGTTTTAAATCTACAGACTTCACACCTTTCACAAAAATTAACTCAAATTTGATCACAGATCTTAGTGTAGATTGTGTAATTTCAACACTCCTAAAAGAAAAAATAGGAGAAAATCCTTGTGATGTGGTATTTGATGATTAATTTCTTTAAAAAAAGAAAAAAGTTTTCATTACAATGAAAAACTACTCAGTGAAACAGAAGTTAACAGAATGAAAACACAAGCCATAGTCTGGCAGAAAATCTTTCCAAATCACTTATCTGATAAAGGACTGGTATTGAACACAAGCAAAATATTCTTAAAATGCAACAAAAAGAAACAATCCAAATAAAGATGGGAAAATATCTGAACACAAACCTCATCAGTGATATAGAGAGTAAATAAGCACATGAAAACAATTTCAAAATCATATCTCATTAGGAAATTGCACATAAAAAGAACAATGAGATGTCACCAGCTGCTTATTAGAATGGCTAAACATCATGAGAACATCAAACCGTCATCGCTGGTGGAAACGGAAAATGGTATACTTTGGAAGAAAAGCAGTTTCTTAACACTAAGGCTACATTTACCATACCATGCAGTAATTACGTGTTTCAAATGTACACAAATGAATTTAAAACTTATGTTCATAAAAATCCTACATGTGAATGTTTATAGGAGCTTTATGCACACTTGTCATGACTTACATGGAACCAAGATAATTACAATAGGCAAACTGATAAAAAAAAATCACTGGTATATCCCCTGGATGAAATACTCTACAGTGATGAAAGAAATGAGGTTATCAAGTGAAAAGACATGAGAACATTTTAAAATCATATTCTAAGTGAAAGAAGACAATATAACAAGGCTACACACTATGATTCCAAGCATAGGGCATTTCCCAGAAAAGAGAAAATTAAAAAGCATCAAAAGATCTTTGGTAACCTGGCCTTTGGGGTGGGAAGGAGGGTGAATAACTAGGTAGAGAACAGGAGATTTTCAGGAGAGTGAAAGTATTCTATAGGATACAAAAATGATGGAGACAAATCATTTCATATTAGCTGAGGACCTTAGATTATATAACACAGAGTCAACCTTAATGTATGGACTTTCATGCATCAAAGTTGGTTCAACAAATGTAACCTATGTATTACAACAATACAAGATATAAAATATAGAACAAACTGTGTCCAGGCAGAGGGGTTATGTGGGAAGTCTCTGTACTTTCTGATTAAGTTTCCTGTAAACCTAACTGCTCTTAAAAAAAAAAAAAAAAAGTCTACTAGGAAAAGAAAAAGACGGACACATTAATATTCACACCTGATAACTAACCCATGACAGGCACAGACCATCTTTCAATGTATTTCAACTTATTTCAGTAAGCCATTATGGTGCTTCATGACGTCTGCACCCTGAGACTTGGAAGAGAGGAGAAACGTCCATTGAATGCCTTGTTAGAGTGTCCAGCACAGTGTATTTTGAGAAGTGAAATGACTGCCTTTGTTACTTTCAGTACCATCTGGACTCCGACAATGATTGTATGTGTCCTGGCAAGGCCTTGTATTCTGGCCTTAATATATATACAGACAAGTGTTACTTTGATTTATATTGGGGGTAATGGAGACACAGGATTCCGTTCTTTCACCCCAGTGTGGCAACTCAGAGAATCACTCAAGACTAGTAAACAGGTGAAGATGGTGTCAATTGTCACCTCGTGCTAAGATGACTCACTGATGTATGGTAAGTTGTGACGACCCTCTGGTCTGATCCTAATTCAGACATAAGAAGCAGCAGTTCTGCCTAAACTCCATTATGTATGAATGTGGTGATTTCATACCTAAAGTCTATGAACTCCCATTGCTTTTCACTCCGGTACTCCTATGGAGCTTCCCAGAGAACCCAGGGGTCTGGGAAAAGGGGGACTTCCTCCAGCACCATGGCATCTTACAAGAGACTGAGGAGAGAGTGGGCCATGCCCTCCTGTGTGTGGCTATCCCAAAGTTCCAAGGTTTGCCCCATGTCTCAAGCTGGTCAAAGAGCAGCCTTTTTCAAGGCCATCATGGGTAACTCCAGGAGGCATGAAAGGAGGTCAATGAAGCATCCAAGTGAAGAAGTCTGTGGGCACTACCAGGGCCAGTTCAGTGGCGGTCTCAAGAATCTCCAGCCTTTTAAGGTACGGACACCCATTTGTAATTAACAGCATAAATGGGTTCAAGTAAAATTGGTAAACAAGAAGTATGTTACCTCCGGAACATAGTAGATGTTGTGGGTGCTGACAGAGAGAACAGCTTTTTCCTCATAATGTTAGAGAGGGAGTGGGTGTCAGATTATCAAACAATTTCCAGTAAAATAACAAGGTTGACCAGGCCTCACATTTTATGCACGACAATGCCCTATCCACATTTTGCTAGCTCCTTTTCTCAACGTTTGCTTCTCTAGCATGTCCTCAGAGGAGGAGATCATTAATGTAATGTGGTACCTGTGTTCTTGGAGAAACCAGGATGCAGTTCAGATCTTTGCCTTCAGTGACTGTGTGGGAGGGCAAAACTGCTGAAGATCCACGAGGATAACCCAGGAAAGGTGTATTGTGTCCCTTCAAGATGAAGGCCACTGCAGCTGCGAGGCTGTTGAGATAAGCACTGAACAGAACAGACCCCACCCAATCTGTGACCGCAGGATATTTACCCAGTTGTTGATTGGTTGAGTCAATAATTTCCATAGAGTTGGGGACTGGGTATAGAGGTCCATTGAGTGTGACCACAGTTACGGTGTACACAGTCGTAATTCACTGTAATCCACAGTCGTAATCCACTGTAATCCACAGCCGTAATCCACTGTGAGGTGTCATTCATTCGTTCAAGGTAAAGAATAAGTCAAATTCGGGCGCCTGGGTGGCTCAGTTGGTTGGGCGACTGCCTTCGGCTCAGGTCATGATCCTGGAGTCCCGGGATCGAGTCCCGCATCGGGCTCCCTGCTCGGCGGGGAGTCTGCTTCTCCCTCTGACCCTCCCGACCCTCCCCCATCTCATGCTCTCTCTCTCTCAGTCTCTCTCTCAAATAAATAAAATTAAAAAAAAAAAAAAAAAGAATAAGTCAAATTCGCTGTTCAAAGGAGAAGCACTGGGAATAATCAACCCTTCACTAAACAGGTTTTGTATATGGCTTCAATCATTCAAGGGCCTATGCAATTTACATCGGGCCATATGAACCACTCTACTTAGAGGGTACAGTCCAAGAGGTCTCATTTTGTGAAGACAATTTGTAAGTGGCAAGGGCCTTATTTAATTTATGAATCATTGGTTCAGAGCTTCCTAGATCACTATGGGTTATTTTAGGACAGTGCTGTGACCATGGAGAATTTCAGGACCATAGTTCTGATGGTCAAGAAGAAACAGCTGCGGGGCGCCTGGGTGGCTCGTTAAGTGTCTGCCTTCGGCTCAGGTCATGATCCCAGGGTCCTGGGGTCGAGCCCTGCATCGGGCTCCCTGCTCCGCGGGAAGCCTGCTTCTCCCTCTCCCACTCCCCCTGCTTGTGTTCCCTCTCTCACTGTGTCTCTCTCTGTCAAATAAATAAAATCTTAAAAAAAAGAAGAAGAAGAAACAGCTGTGCTGTTTGTCCCCTATATCCTATTCAGTGACCCGTGAGACCATCAAAGGTACCCTGCTTAAATGTAGTGGGATCCGGGCGCCTGGGTGGCTCAGTTGGTTAAGCGACTGCCTTCGGCTCAGGTCATGATCCTGGAGTCACAGGATTGAGTCCCGCATCGGGCTCCCTGCTCGGCAGGGAGTCTGCTTCTCCCTCTGACCCTCCCCCCTCTCATGCTCTCTATCTCATTCTCTCTCTCAAATAAATAAATAAAATCTAAAAAAAAAAAAAAAAATGTAGTGGGATCCTAGGTATAACTATAATTTGAGACCTAGTATTCATTGATTGTTTAATGGTTTCTGAGTTAATGAATTACATCAGATAGCAAAATTAATCCAGAACTTATGCTGTATAGGCTGAAAAGTCGAGCAGTGCATTCTTATCTGCTGTATAAATTCTTTTTGTTGTATAAATTCTTTTTGTACATTTTGGATTTCCAATTCGGTTAAATTGTGGTCCTTTGTTTCAGTATTTTATCTATTAGTCCCATCCTTGAGTATCCCTCTTTTCTTTGTCCCTGGATATACTTTGGCAGGGGGGTGCCTCTCTACCCTGGTATTTATAAATGGTTTCCTCCTAAGAGTCTCAAATCAGGGCCCTCAGGGTTAGGAGCCTTCCCCGTGATACCTGGTTGTTTTAATGGGTTTAAGGACAAGGAGCTTAAGTCAGCTTTGGACTAATCCCTTTGCTGTGCCACAGGGAGCCATGGATGTTGTCCCCAAAAATCCACAGAGTCAGGATACTTCTTGCAGAAGAGGCAGGGGCAGGAGCAGCAGAGATACTCAAAGGTCCCATTCAACTATCTGGTGTTCAGAGTGTGGACTCAGCCCACCACTTATGGGCTGCCTTTCACTCTCTCTTTCTTCTTTCTCTTTTCAAATGTCTGCTCTCCCAGGAGTGACCTTTGAATGAGGCCACCTGTTTCCATAGGGTGTACAGGGGCCAACCCAGCCTCTGTCACAGCTTCACTCTAACACAGGGAGAGAAACCAGCAAAGACATCGATGCAGGACCACTGTAAGGAGGGCCCCAATCCAACAGTCCTGCTCCCTAAAGCCTAGAAATTCTCACAACTGCCAACTTTGGTTGGCTCAATCTAAAACTGAGGCTTGCTAGGTCACCAATGCAACACAGGACAGCACAGGGCACAGCACGAGCTCCCAGCCCCCAGCAGTCCATGCCACCATGAGGCAGCGGAGCAGGTGAGCAACTTAAAGCGAGAGAAAACAGATCCATGGAAGGGTGGTCGCATGTGTACATGCTCCTCATGGCATCAACGGTCATGGCCACCTGCTGAGAAGTGGTTCGGAAGTTAAGGGGGATGGCGCTGTAGCCCCCAACAACACACACAGGCACCTAGACAGTAGGAAAAGGCTTAGGACTCACGTAACAGAGGTCTCAGGGCAAGGCTGCCTCTCAGGCAGTTCTGAAATGGCTTCAAAAGAATGAAGAAGAGACTGGCTGGGTAAGGAGTTCATTGGGGTTAGGGAGTGGGGCAGGGGCAAGAGTTCTGCACACAGGCAGGGGCTTTTCTGGTTGGAATCTCCTGCCTGCTCTAGAGGAGAGACCACCCAGGCTTTCTCATCGGCTTGTCTAGCTGGGAGCACAAGGGGTGGGGGGCAGAGGGGGGAGGTGAGGCTTTACCTGTCAGCACTCAAACATGCAAAAATGCAAAGTCTGACTGCTCATTACAAGGACAAACATCAGCAAGAATAATATGCACTCACAATTGCTTGTTGGATATCGGAGGCTCAAGAAATTATCAAAACTGTGTACTTGGTGGTGGCTGGGCTTAACAGTGCTGGAAGGAACTAGGATATGTTCACGGTGATTTTCTTAAGTTACACTCCCTATCTCACAAATTTATTTTTAAAATATATATAAATTTGGGGTGCCTGGGTGGCTCAGTCAGTTAAGTGTCCAACTCTTGGTTTTGGCTCAGGTTGTGATCTCAGGGTCCTGGAATCTAGGCACGCATCAGGCTCTGCGCTCAGCGTGGAGTTGGCTTGTCTCTTTCCCTCTGTTCCTTCCCCCTCTCTCTCTGGAATAAATAAAATCTTTAAAATATATATATATATGTATATATATATATACACACACACGAATTTATGTATATTAAAGTATTTAACAGTCTTGATTTCATTTTAACTTTGTACACAGGAAACCATTTTAAGATATAATTCCTTTAAACACTAAAGGTTACAAAAGTGTAAACCATTTGTATGGTTTATGAAAATTTTCAAATGTCTAACTAACAGGACATGGGGCATCACAGTTTGTCCTTCCCCTATATCACACACACGGTATTTTCCAGGAATAAGTAGCATATTACCTACATTAGGTGTTTGAGTTCAGCTCCTTACATGTACTGGATTTTCATATATTTACATAGGCTTTGGGCAGTTTTCCTCACATCAATTAAAACAGGAATTCAATGGGGCGCCTGGGTGGCTCAGTCGTTAGGCGTCTGCCTTCGGCTCAGGTCGTGATCCCGGGGTCCTGGGATCGAGCCCCGCATCGGGCTCCCTGCTTGGCGGGAAGCCTGCTTCTCCCTCTCCCACTGCTTGTGTTCCCTCCCTCTCGCTGTGCCTCTCTGTCAAATAAATAAAATCTTTAAAAAAAAAAACAAACAAACAGGAATTCAACTGCTTTAGCCTGTTGAATGTCAGCATTCTCTAGGGGCATGGACATGCACTAATTGATCCAAAAATAAAAAATGACCTTAAGAAAACTTAATTGAGTGCCTCTCACGTCTTGAGGTTCTCCTGCCTAAAGAGAACACAAATTCTACTTAGTTCCACAATTTTCTTGTTTTCCTCCCATTGTATCTCTCAATCAACTCACAATTTCAGAGCTCAAGTGCTAAAAGAAACTAGAGCCAAAGGGCTCAGTAACGGAACCCAAAATCAAGAAATATTAGAATCCGCACGTTTGAGCAGCCTGCTTCCCACAGGACAGAAGGAAAGCCACATTCAGGACATTCCAGGGGCATCTGGCTGGCTCAGTGGGTAGAATATGTGACTCCTGATCTTGGGGTCATGAGCTCAAGCCCTACCTTCTAGACACTCCTGGTGGAGATAGAAGCCCTGGAGTGGGTCAGTACATGGAAAGAATGATACGGACACCTGAGCAACCAGAGGAATGAACACACACCTGTAGGCGAGGCTATCCAGGAAGAAAAACTGGGCATTATATACTTCCCCTTGAAGGCTCAAGGGGGCGAGAGCTTAGAGACACGTCCTGAGGCCTCTGCCTGCCACTGACATTGCTTTGCACCACCAGTGATATCTTAAATGACATAAACCCAGTGTTTGAACAATCCAGCAAACCACTCAGACCCAGTGTTTATGTGAAAAGGAAGGAAAAAAATTGTAAGGCACTTTACTGGCTCAACAAGAAACCTCACAAGTATGGACTGCATTCACAAAAATAAATAAATAATAAGCTGTTCATTATTAACAGGAGAACAAATTGTTTTATAAACTACTAGTCATAGTTGAACACTACGGGTCTGCAAGTCTAAGCCTTGGAAATCCATTGGAACTCATCCCCAATTTAAGAACAGACCTCAGAATATCAGTAACACACTCAAGGGAGGAAAAAAGTAAAAAATAATACCTGCAGGGTAATACTAGAATTTTTTTTTTTTTGCCCTGAACTCACCCCTTTCTTGACTCTGGAAATATTTTACACTGTTTTTCACGATGTGTGGATTAAATAAATTTTTATTCATTGAAAAATTTGGACTGAAGTTAATTGAATAAATCGTTTAAAGGTGACAAACTGAGGGCGAGGCCATGCTGACAGGACAGGTCACCCAAGAAAGTTTCAAAGAGGAACCTCCAGCCAAAGGACTTCCCATAGGATGTCTGTGCCCAGGAAAGATCCTGGGAGGAGGGGCACAAGGATTTCATACAACGTTGTTCCAGGGGGTTATTCGCTACTTTTCTCTTCCGTAAAATACCCAGGGACAAAAACTAAACCCGTTTAAAAACGCCATCCCCGTTTAAAAGCGCCATCCATTGACAGCGGGGGAAAAAAAAGATAAATAATTGAAATACTGGGTCTGTCTGAAATGCACCATGAAGGACGAGTAGTTCCTAGTGACGCTGTGAACTGGAGATGGGAAGTGGGCCAGGAGGGATCTGGAAATTTACGCAACGACTGGCACTCCTAGGGAGAGCTGGGCGCGGGGTGGAGGGGGGCGAGGGTGCCGCGACAGGATCGTGGATTTCCCTCGGTTTCCCACCATTTTGGAAAACCCAGGAGAAAACGGGTCCCCTCCGAAGAGAAAGGAGGGAATGGAGGCCCCGCAGACCATGGCACCTCCCGCGCACGAATTCCAGAGAGCCAGTCACGATCGTCCCCTGTCACCGGGGGTCACCGCGCAATCCGGGGAGACGCGGAGCTGCGGGCGCAGAGCTGTCCACAGACTCGAGGGCCGAAGTTGCCGCGCGCAGGGACGGGACAGGACGCCGGGATCCCGGCTGCCGGCCCAGCCCCCACGCCGCGCGCCGGAGGGGACTGAGGTCGGAGCGGCGCCACCGACGGGCTCGAGTCACAGACTTCGAGGCCAGCTCGCGCCTCGGCCATCTCAGGCCGGTTCCAACCAGCACTCCGCCTCCCTCTCTGGAAGGCCGGGCCTGCACACTCACCATTTCTAGCTTTCCTGGGTCTCCCGGCGTTCTACCTACGATTTCGGGGAAGGGACAGGTCTAAGCAAGACAGAATCCCGGGCAGAGCGCGGCGGAAGTTTTAAGCGCAGGGACCCGCGATCCCAACAATGGCGGGAGCCAGAAGCCTCCCGCTGAGCGCCTGCGGAGCGTCGCCCCACCCACCTGCCCTGACGTCTCCCCTGATTGGACAGGTTGCGAGACCCACCCTCCCTCCCTCGGGAGTGACAGCTGGCCACCAGAGGTGAGGTGTCTGTGGAACACCAGTTGAAACTCGTTCTCTCCGGGATTTTTACATTGGAGGGTAATGCTGAGGGGCCACTCGTGGAACTGCGACCCTGCTTTACAAATACAGACCCTTAAGAGTCACCTGGCTCCATTTTGATCTTTGACTATTGACAGCGTTGGCTCTTCCACCCAACGCTTCCCCACCCTAACTTAACTTCACAGTTTAAAGATTTTATTATTTTTTTTTAATTTATTCATGAGAGACAGAGAGACAGAGGCAGAGGGAGAAGCAGGCTCCCCGTGGAGCAGGGAACCCGATGCGGGACTTGATCCCAGGACCCTGGGATCATGACCCGAGCCGAAGGCAGACGCTTAACTGACTGAGCCACCCAGGCGTCCCTTAACTTCACAGTTTAAAAATCCTATTGCGTTCCAAGCACTTGGCTGTGGTGGAAAGTTGGAACCCCAGTCCCAGCTGGGTGCAGGGATTTTTCTAAAACCAGCCACAAGTTGTAAAATGTATTGACTAAATTCTCAGGTATACGTTTTACAATGAAAGGAAATTTATTTCAGATCATTGTTTGAATGTATCCTTAGAGAACCGTGCTAGATAAAAGGTTATAAAACCTGTAAGTAATTTGATTAACTGTTCGGACTGATACAACCAGAAACAAGAAAAGGTTATATAAATATGGGATGTTCTTGGAAAGTATTAATGTGCTTAAGAGATTGGATTGTAAAACTTTTTTTTAAATTTTATTTTATTATGTTATGTTAATCACCATACATCATTAGTTTTTGATGTAGTGTTCCATGATTCATTGTTTGCGTATAACACCCAGTGCTCCATTCAATACGTGCCCTCTTTAATACCCATCACCGGGCTAACCCATCCTCCCCACTCCCCTTGGATTGCAAAACTCTTAATGCATTTGCCACTTATTTGAACAATTTGGGGGGGATCTTTTTTTAAAAAGATTTTTATTGGGGCGCCTGGGTGGCTCAGTCGTTGGGCGTCTGCCTTCGGCTCAGGTCATGATCCCAGGGTCGTGGGATCGAGTCCCGCATCGGGCTCCCTGCTCGGTGGGGAGTCTGCTTCTCCCTCTCCTTCTGCCTCTGCTTGTGTGCTCTCTCTCTCCTTCTCTGTCAAATAAATAAATAAAATCTTTTTAAAAAAGATTTTTATTGATTTATTTGACAGAGAGAGACACAGCGAGAGAGGGAACACAAGCAAGGGGAGTGGGAGAGGGAGAAGCAGGCTTCCCACTGAGCAGGGAGCCTGATGCGGGGCTCGATCCCTGGACCCTGGAACCATGACCTGAGCCAAAGGCAGACGCTTAACGACTGAGCCACCCAGGCGCCCGGATAAATGTACTCTTTTATCCTCATCCCCTATTTCCCCCATGCCCTTATCCATCTTCCCTCTGGTAACCATCAATTTGTTCTTAATACCGAAGAGTCTGTTTCTTGGTTTGTCTTTCTCTTTTTTCCTTTGCTTGTTTGTTTTGTTTCTTAAATTCCACATATAAATGAAATAATATGGTATTTGTCTTTCTCTGACTGACTTATTTCACTTAGCATTATATTCTCTAGCTCCATCTATGTTGTTGCAAATGGCAAGATTTCATTCCTTTTTATGGCTGAGTAATATTCCATTATATATATACCACTTCTTCTTTATCAATTCGTTTATTGATGGACACTTGGACTTCCTCCAGAGTTTCACTATTGTAAATAACGCCACTTAAACATAGAGGTGAATGTACTCCTTTGAATTAGTGTTTTTGTATTTTTGAGTAAATACCCAGTAGTGTGATTCCTGTATTGTAGGGTAGTTCTCTTTTTAATTTTTGAGGAATCTCCATATTGATTTCCAGAGTGTGTGCAAGTGATGAGGGGGGCAGAAGGAGAGGGAAAGAGAGAATCCCAAGCAGACTCCATGCTGAGTGTAGAGCCTGACATGGGGCTTGATCGCATGACCCTGAGATCATGACCTGAGCTGTAATCAAGAGGTAGATGCTCAATGAACTGAGCCACCCAGGTGTCCCTCTATATTCTTGATACAAGTACTTTTCAGTTATATTATTTGCAAAATTTTCTTTCATTCTGTGGGTTGTGTGTTCATTCTCTTAAACTTTTTACATTTAAGGGTGGTAATATACACATTCTATAAAATCTTATCCATTTTTAAGTATAGAGTTAAGTAGTGTGAACACACTGTGAAACTAGTCTCCAGAACTGTTTTCATCTTGCAAAACTGAAACTCTATACATATTAAACAACAAATCCCTATTGCCCTGTGCCCCTAACCCCTGAGAACCACCATTCTTCTCTCTGTCTCTGTGAATTTGATTACTCTAGGCACTTCATATAAATGGAATCATACAGTTTTTGTCTTTTTTTGACTGATTTGTTTCACTTAGCATAATGTCCTCAAGGTTCACCCATGGTGTAGCATGTGTTAGAATTTCATTTCTTTTTAAAGCTGAGTAATATTTTGCTGTATGTGTATACCATATTTTGTTTATCCATTCATCTTTGATGGACACTGGGTTGCTTCCACTTTATGGCTACTGTAAATAATGCTCTTGCAAACACAAGTGAACAAATATCTATTTGAGTCCATGTTTTGAGTTCTTTTGGGTATACACTCAGAAGCGGAATTGCTGGATCATATGATAACACTGTAAATTAAAAAACAAACAAACATGTAAATTAACAAACAAACACCTGCCATACTATTTTCCACAATGGTAGCATGAGGTTACATTCCTACCAGAAGTGTATAAGTAGAAACAAATGAGAATGGGGAGAATACTTCACACTCATTTTGTGACCCAACAAACTTGATCCAGCAATACATAAAATTCTACACCATGACTAAGTAGGATACATTCCAGGGATGAAAGCTTGGGTTAATAACTCAAAATCCATTAATGTAATAATGAAGGATATCGATAGAGTAAAAAACAAAATAGCAAGATCTCAGTAACCTCAGAGAAAATAAGTGACAAAATGCAATATGCTTTTATGATTAAAGCAGTCAGCATACTAGGAATAAAAGGAAATTAACTAACCTCATTAAGACAATCTATGGAAAACCCAAACTAATATTATTTTTAGTTGTGAAAGACTGGATGTGTTCCCCTGAAGTAAGGAACAAAGCAAAGATATCTGCTCTTGCCATTTATATTCCAGATGTACTGGATATTTTAGCTAAAACTATTATGCAGGAAAAGGAAACAAAACGCATTAAGGTTGGTTAGGATGTAAAACTATACCTACTCCCCACTGAGGTATCTTGTTTCTAGAAAACTCTAAAAAATCCACTAAAAAAAAAAAACAAAACTCTTAAAACTGATAATTGAGGGGTGCCTGGCTGGCTCAGTTGGTAGAGCATGGGACTCTTGATCTTGGGGTTATAAATTCAAGCCCCATATTGGGTGTAGAGATTACTTAAAAATAAAATCTTTTTTTAAAAACCCTGATAATCGAGTTCAGCAAATTGGTTGGATCCAAGATCAATATATAAAAATTAATTTTTTTTTTTTTGAGAGAGAGAGAGAGCAGAGGGAGAGAGAGAATCCCATTCAGGCTCCATGCCCAGTGCAGAGCCCGACTCGGGGCTTAATCCAACGACCCTGAGATCATGACCTGAGTGGAAATCAAGAGTCAGACGCTTAACTGACTGAGCCACCCAGGTGCCCCTCAATTGTATTTTTATATACTTGTAAGGAATAGTCTGGGGGCGCCTAGGTGGCTCAGTCAGTTGAGTGTCTGCCTTCAGCTCAGGTCATGTTCCCAGGGTCCTGGAATTAAGCCCGTGTCAGCTCCCTCCTGCTCATCAGGGAGCCTGCTTCTTCCTCTTCCTCTGCCACTCCCCCTGCTTGTGCTCTCTCTTTCTCTCAAATAAATAAAATCTTTTTAAAAAATGGAACAGTCTGATAATGAAATTAAATGCATTTATAATGAAATCAAGAGGAATAAAATACTTAGGGATAATTTAGCAAAAGATGTACAAAATACTCAGAAAATTATAAAACATGACCGAAAGAAATTAATAAATGTGTAAATAAATGGGAAAATGGATCAAAAGACTTAACATTGTTGAAGTGGCACTAGCCCCTAAATGATCTAGAGATTCAACACAATACCTATCATGATCCCAGCTTATTTCCTCTTATACAAATTGTCAAAATGGTTTTTTAAATTATATGGAATTGCAAGGGAACCAGAATAGCCAAAGAACTCTTGAAAAGGAAAAACAAAGTGGTAGGACTAACATTTCCTGATTTCACAACTTTGTAATATGCAGTAGTAATCAAGAGAGTGTGGTACTGGGTCACCTGGGTGGCACAGTCAGTTAAACATTTGCCTTCAGCTCAGGTCATGATCCCGGGATCCTCGGATTGAGCCCCATATCAGGCTCTCTGCTCGGTGGGGAGCCTGCTTCTCCCTCTCCCTCTGCCTGCTGCTCTCCCTGCTTGTGCACTCTCTGTCAAATAAGTAAATAAAATCTTTTAAAAGAGAGAGAGAGAAAGAGAGAACTACTGGTAGATTAAGATTTGAAAAATAGGGGCGCCTGGGTGGCTTAGTTGGTTAAGTTTCTGCCCTTGGCTCAGTTCCTGATCTCAGGGTCCTGGGATCAAGCCCCACATCGGCCTCCCTGCTCAGTGGGGAATCGGCTTCTCTCTCTCCCTCTGCCTCTCCACCCTCCCCATGTTCTCTCTCTCTCAAATAAATTAATAAAACCTTTTTTTAAAAAAAAAGATTTGAGAAGTAAACCATACATCTATAGTCAACTGATTTTTGAGGGGAAAAAAAGCCAAGATTAGGGCAAGAATATTCTTTTCAGGGGTGCCTGGTGGCTCAGTCAATTTAGCATCTGACTCTTGATTTCGGCTCACATCATGATCTCAGGGTTTTGAGATCGGCCTCGTGTTGGGCTCCGTGCTGGGCATGGAGCCTGATTAAGATTCTCTCTCTCCTTCTCCCTCTGCCCCTCCTCCCTGCCTCTCCCGCTCTAAAACAGAACAAAAAAGAATATTCTCTTCATAAATTTGGCTAGGTCAACTGGATAGCTATATGCAAAGGAAAGAGGTTTTATCCTGACGGGACACCACATACAATAATTTAACAGAAAGGATAAAGACCTAAACGTAAGAGTAAATTGTAACACACTTACATAAAACATAGGAAACAATTCTTGACTTGTATTGGCAAAGAATTGGTAGCTTAGACACCAAGAGCAAGAATGGGAAAGAAACAGGCTTCATCATCATCAAATTAATGACTTTTGTTCTTAAAGGACACTATCAGGAAAATGAAAATACTCTTTGGAACCCTTGTTGCACTATTGCTGAGAATATAAAATTATGTTGATGGTATGAAAAACAACATAACAATTCCCCAAAAACTACAAACCGAGTTATTCTCTAGGAATTCTCTCTTGGGAATTGAAAGCCGTGATTCAAACAGCCTTACTCGGGTCATTGACAGGGGTCTATGCCCCACTGGAGTTGCTTGGGACCACCATTATATTTTAAACAACACAAACCAAGTGTTTGAACAAAATCACTCAAACTCAGTGTTTATGTGGAAAGGAGGAAAGAAACTGTAATGCACATTTACTAGTTCAACCAGAAAACCCCAAATATCTATTCCTTTTGGGGAAAGAAAGATATCAGTTAATTATTTTTCATGGCAAGACATTGTTTTGCAGATAATTAGTCCTGCTTGAATACTTCCACTCTGCACGTCTAATCAGATTTGAAATCACCCAGAATTAAAGAATAGGCCTCAGAAACTTACAACACACTCTCAGGAGAAGGAAAAGTGAAATCAAAATCCTTAACAAATGGAATGTAATACTAGAGTTGTTTTTTTTTTTTTTTTCTGAAATTCACCACTTTCTTACCTCTTTGGAAATATTTCATACTTTCTTTCAAGCTCTATTAATTAAATAAATTTTATCCCTATTGGAAAAGGAGAAATAAATTAGTACATCTTTTCAAAGTGACAAACCCAGGGTGGGCAGTGCTAACAGGACAGATCACCCAGAAAAGTTTCAAAGAGGAAACTCTACCAAAAGACTTCCCATAGGATGTTTGTGCCCAGGAAATACACTTACGGAAGAGTCACAGGGATTTCATACAGGATATTGAATGTTGCCCTGTGCAATTGAAACATTGAGTCTGTTCGAAATACACCATGGAGGACAAATAGTTGATAACAATATCGATCAGAGAAGAAAGTGACATTTGGTAACGCAAAGGTGATCTCAAAATTTAGGCATTTATTCCAGTTCTCACATTGATTTCCCAGCCTCATGCCAACCCCAGAACACCCTCTAGTTCCTGTCTGGCCTGGCATGGTCTGGTCAGGCACCCCTCTTGCTCTGAACAAGGGCGTCGCTCCACTGGAAGGGGCTCTGGGACTCCCTGCGCACACCTGTGTCCCCACGTTTAGAGGAAGCTGCAGGAAGACGCCACTGTCCCTCTAGAGCCTGGACCAAGTTTGGTCTAAAAGCAAAAGTCCAAGGAGGGGACGGGTTCCCCACCACCCGCAGAGACTGCTGCGCCTCGGCAATCGGACCTCCGGCCCTGTTGTCACTCAGGAGCAGAGGGGCGGGTCCTTGCGAGCTGTCCAATCAGGGGCGCAGCAGGGGCAGGTGGGCGTGGCGACGCTCCGCAGCCGCGTGGACGCTTGCGGTCTTGCTCGCGGTCAAGTCTCCCCTGCGCTTAAGGGTCCCAGGTGGCCCTGCTGCCGCGTCAGTGGCGCGGGGACCTGCACCGGCTGCGGGAGCCGTAGGGACGACGCCGGCGGACCGAGAAGCCGGGAAATGGTGAGCGCGCGGGGCCGGGTGTGCCAGGACGGGGCGGAGGGGCCGGCAACGGGCCGCGGCGAGACCCGACCTCCCGCGGGAGCCCCGGAGTCTGCGGAGCCGAGTCCCCGGTGGCGCCGCTCGGACCTCAGTCCCCTCCGGCGCGCGGCGTGCGGGCTGGGCGGGCAGCCGGGACCCCGGAGTCCTGTCCGGTCCCTGCGCGCGGCCGCGTCTCCCCCGATCGTGCAGTGACCACGGGGAGGGTCGTCGGGGGACAGTCCTGACTCGGTGTCCGGGTTTCGTGCGCGGGAGGTGCTGTGGTCCGGGGGCTCCAATCCCTCCTTTCTCCCGGGGGGGCACCCGTTTTCTCCTGAGTGTTCCCGATGTTTGGGCGGCAGAAGGTCAAATCCACGACCCTGTCTCCCAGCCTTTCCTTTCCTCGGACTGGCAATAAATGCTTGTTTCCAAATCCCGCCCCGCCTCCCCAGACGCCAACTTCCCCTCTTCAGTTCATAGCATCAGTACCAACTGTTTGTTCTCCGCGGTGCAATTCAAACAGACGCAGTATTTTAATTGTTTATCGTTTTCACACAGTCAATGGATGGCTCATTTTGAAAGGTTTATTCTTTGTGGATATTTTACATGAGAGGAAGCAGAGAATAACCACCTGGAACAACGTTTTTATGAAATCCTTTGCCTCTCCTCCCAGGATCTTTTCCTGGGCGCAGACATCCAATGGGAAGTCCTTTTGGGGGAGGTTCCTCTTTTGAAAGTTTCCTGGGTGATCTATCCTGCCAACACTGCCTGCCCATGCCTAGGTTTGTCACCTTGATAAAATTTATTCACTTTTAGTTTCCAGCTTTCAAGTAAATGTAAAATGTATTTAATCGATAGATTGAGAAAGACAGTATTAAGTATTTCCAAAGAAGAAAGAGAAAGGTGAATTTCAGAAAAAAATCTAGTATCACATCGCATGTGTTAAAATTTCTTGTTTCTCATTTTTCTTACCCTGAGAAGGTGTAGTAATAGTCTGAGGTCTGTTTTTTGTGTGTCTGTGTGTTTGTGTGTATGTGTGTGTGTGTGTGTGTGTGTGTGAGGGGGAAGGGGAGCAATTTCCAATATAATTCCAGCAATTATAGTATTCGGTGATTGATTATAAGAATTTCTTGCCATGGAAGTAATTATTTACTATCATTTTTCTGAAAGTAATAAATACTTGTGGGTTTTCTTGTTGAACTAGAAAAAGGCCTTACAATTTTCTTCCATCTTTTCTACATAAACATTGGGTTTGTGTGATTTTCCTAGATTCTTTATATACTGGGTTTGTGTCATTAAAAATATCAATATAGTCCAAAGCTATGTGACTGGGAGCAGAAGGCTATGATTAGTGACCCAAGCTAGGCTCCCCACCCCCTTCCTCATTGAGCCTGCAATGGAAAATACCTTCAAGACCCTGGCTGGTTCTTCCTGAGGAGCCTCTGCAGGTGTCCTACCTGCTTATACCCACCACTAAGGAGCCTTTATATGAAGAGAAGCTACAGAGCCTGGAAAGCTGGGGATGCATGTGCACAAAGGGCTAGGGAGTTTACCCCTTCCAAGGTAACTGTGGTACCTGGTGCCCGTGTCTAGACATAGTTTGGAGCTTTGCATTCCCGTGCAGGTGCACTCAGTGTAACTTGTTTGTATTGAGAAAGTCTGTGAAAGTCAGGAGTTCTGTATCTGGGTTCAGGTTCATGAATTTGGGAGTTCATTTAGGTAACAACCTAAAACTGAATCCAGCTGAGGGTTTCTTCACTTGTGAGAATGGAAGGCTTAGGGAGAGAGGGGTTCCATTATGCCCCAGGGAGGGGAGGACGTGCAGGGCTCCCAGGGTTCATTCCTGTGGCTGCTCAGGTGTCCCTTTCTCCCTGTCCCAACCTGCCACTTTCCCAGGGATCTACCAACACCAGGGCTTTGGTCTCCACTGGGAGAGTCTAGAGTGTGTTTAACTCTCTGAATGTGGCCTTCCTAATGTCCTATGAGAAGCAGGCTGCTCACCTGTGCTGAATCCAATATTTATGTTTCTTTTCTCTGGATTCCTTTATGGATTGAGTATTGCAGCCCTTTGATTCTTGTTTCCCTTAATACTTTGTTATTTATTTATTTATTTATTTATTTATTTACTTACTTACTTACTTACTTACTTACTTACTTAGTTACTTAGGGAGGGAGGGAGAGGGGGGAGGTGCAGAGGGAGAGAGAGAATCCCAAGCAGGCCCTACGCCCAACGCGGAGCCTGACACAGGGCTCCAACTCACAACCCTGAGATCATGACCTGAGCCAAAATCAAGAGTCGGATGCTTAACCAACTGAGCCACCCAGGCGCCCTAGTACTTTGTAGTTTTATTCCCTGTGGGAGAGATAACATTTTTTGCTTCTTGGGCTTGAAAATGTAAGTTGATTGAGAGAGATGATGGCAGTAAGGCAAGAAAACTATGGAACTAAAAAGAATTTTTGTTCCTTTTAGGCGAAAGAACTTCAAGATTTGAAATGAATGTGCTTAAGTTTTCAGGTACATGTTTTCATTTTTACATTAGTGCTTGTATGTGCATGTCTCCAGAGGACTCTGACATTTAAAAGGGTAAAGAAAGTGAATTCTTTTTTTTTTAAGATTTTATTTATTTGACAGAGAGAGAGAGAGAGACAGCGAGAGAGGGAACACAAGCAGGGGGTCTGTGAGTGGGAGAAGCAGGCTTCCCACTGAGCAGGGCACCCAATGCGGGGCTCAATCCCAGGACCCTGGGATCATGACCCGAGCCGAAAGCAGATGCCTAACGGCTGAGCCACCCACGCACCCCAAGAAAGTGAATTCCTATTTTAACTGACGTGAGGAAAGCTACTCATAGCTTATTAAGTCTTTGAAAATCCAGTACATTTAAGGAATTAAGCTCAAACCCCTGTTGCATTAGAAGATGCTACTGATTTCTGAAAATACCCCCAGGCTGAACTAGGGGAAGGACAAATTATGATGCCACATGTCCTTCTAGTTAGGAAAAGATTTGAAAATATACACTTTCTATGGTTTTCATTTTTGTAACTGTTAGTGTTTAAAGGAATTAATTCTGGGACACCTGGCTGGCTTGATCGGTGGAGGCTGTGGCTCTTGATTTCAAGGTTGTGGGTCCGAGCCCCCACACTGGGTGTAGAAATTACTTAGAAATAAAATCTTAAAAAAAAAAAAAAAAGGAATTAAATCCGAGAATGGTTTCCTATGTACAAAAGTTAAAATTAAATAAAGATTGCTAAATAGTAAAATGTGGTATATACAAACTTCTGTTTATTTGAAGTAAATCAAATCCGTGAGATAAAGTCTAACTTAAGAAAACTCACTGCTCAGACATCCCGCTCACTTCCAGTGCTAAAACTCCAGCCATCTTCAAATACACAGTGTTGATCATTTCGTGAGCTTCGTGCCAAGAGTTCGTGTTTCTTTATATAGAAACCAAGCCATTTCAAATGCATATTTTTCTTACCCACGTGTGTCCTTGTAATGAGCAACCAGACTCCACATCTTTTGATGTTTGCTGACAGCTTACTCCTCACCCCTCCCTCTTTCCCTTATCTCCGCACTTGGACAAACAGACAAGAAAGTCTGGAGACTCCCTTATATGGCACTGGCTTCAGATTCCAAGCACACAAGCCCCTGTGTGCAAAATTCTTGCCCTGGCCCCACCCCCGACAAAGATTCTTTGCTTGACCAAACTTGAGTCAGGCTCCTGAACCTTCTTGTTCAGTCTGTCAGGGTAGCTCCTTGTTAAATCCAGTTTTAGCAAGAACCCTGCTAAGTCAGTTGAACCAGAATCATCCCCATCCCCATCCCCTCCATATCTGATTACCCTTGATAAATGATCAAGTTCCTCCCCCCATCATCCCCCAGATGAATGGGATCACCCTAGCCTATCTTCAGTAAGAATCCTGTTAGGTCATTTTAGCCAGAACCCGCATACCCCTGATTTTTCTCTTAGTAATTTTCCATCCACTGACCTCCACCCTGTTCTCTGGCCATAAACTCCCACTTGCCCATGCTGTATTCAGAGTTGAGCCCCAACTCGTTTCTCACCCATTGTGAAATCCCATTGCCATTGTCTCTATACCTGGCACAGTGGTTCTGAATAAAATCTGTCGGGGTATGTCATTGCATATTTTTTCTTTAACCCCCAGGCATGGTAAAAACCCATGCTGGGCTCCTTTCCTTGCTTTCTGAAGCCATTTTAGAGCTATTTGAGAGGCTGACTTCTCCTCCTCTGGATCTCACTTAGGAGAGTCCTAAGCCTTTTCCTACCCTCTTGGTGTGTGTGGGGAGGGGGGAGCAGGGCATCAGTCTTAACACAGGAGACTGTGTTAAGGTGACATTAACAGTCGGCTGTGAACAGCATTTCCAGATGAAGCCACCACGCATGGGTCTGTCTTACTCTGACTTGCTCACCTGCTCTACCTGACGGTGGCATGCACTGTCGGCTGCTGAGTCCTCGGGAGCTCATGTTGTGTGCTGTGCTGCCCTGTTTTGGTGACCCTACCAAGCTAAGTTCTAGAATCAACTGGCCAGAAGTGGTAGTTCTAGGATTCCTAGGCCTTTCAGAGCAGAAGTATGGGATTGGGGCCCTCCTTACAGTGGTCCTGGGTTGATGTGTTTGCAGGGATTTATCTGTGTGTTAGAATGAAGCTAAGATAAAGGCTGGGACTATACAAGAGGAGGGCATGTCAAGGGGTCACCCCTGAAACAGCTGTCATTTAAAAAGAGAGGAGAAAGACAATCATTAGAATGCAGGCTGAGTCCCGACCCCAAATACCAAAGGACTCATCAGGATCCTTAAATACCTCTGCGGCTGCTGCCCTGCCTCCACGGCAGCAGTGATTCTGACCTTCAGGATTATGGAGGCCAACACACAAGGCCTCCCTGTGGCACAGCAAAGGTATTTGTTTAAGCTGACGTAAGTCAGGGATCTTCAAATCCTATAAAGCAACCTGTTGTCACAGGGGAGTCTCCGGTTCCTGATGGCATGGATTTGAGGCTCTCTGGAGGAAAAAATATATAAATATCAAGGTAGAGAGGACACTTCCTTCCCTGAAGTTCATCCACTGACCAAAAAAAAGAAAAGAAAAAAAAATAGGGAAGGACAGGAGGGAAAGAAGAAAAGAGAAAAACACTGAAAGAAAGGTTCACAACTTCACCCAACTGGAAATCCAAAATATACTAAAGGAATCTACACAACAAAAAAAGATTACAGGGCACTGTTTAAATCCTTTAAAAAACAGGGGTGCCTGCGTGGCTCAGTTGGATAAGTCTCTACCTTTGGCTCAGGTCATGATCCTGAGGTCCTGAGATTGAGCCCTGCTTCTCCCTCTCCCTCTGCCTACCGCTCCCCTTGATTGTTCTCTCTCTCAAATGAATAAATAAAATCTTTAAAAATAAAATAAAATAAACCCTTTAAAAGACAAAGGGTTTGGGGGCCTCTACAACAGAGATTCCGAATTTTGCCATCAGCTTCAATGCACTAGTTCAGAAACCTTCATGCAAATAATACTAGGGTTCAAATTATAATTATATTGGGATTCCAGAAAATTTCAGCAAGTTACCCCTGATAACGTAGGGAGTTACTGAATATAAAATAGGGGACAAATAGGTATGTCTCACCTTAATGCTCTCCTCAGTTCCTTGCTGGATGCCATCATTCTGCAAGAAGTCACTTTTCTGCATTCAGTATGATGTTAGCTGTGCATTTGTCATATATGGCTTTTATTGTATTGAGGTACATTCTTTCTATACCTAATTTGTTTCATTTCATTATTAAAGGATGTTGAATTTTATCAAATGCCTCTTCTGCATCTGTTGAAATGATCATATGACTTTTATCTTTAATTTTGTTAATTTGGTGTAACACATTTACTGATTTGCATATGTTGAACCATCCTTGCATCCCAGGGATAAAGCTAACTTGATCATGTTGTCTAAGCCTTGTAATGGTGATGTTGAATTTGATGTCCTAGTATTTTGTAAAAGATTTTTGCATCTATGTTCCCAAAGGGATATTGGCTTGTAATTTTCTTTTCTTGGAGTGTCCTTGTCTGACTTTGTTATCATTGTAATGCTGGCCTTGTAAAATGATTTTGCAAGTGTTTCTTTCTCTCTGTTTATTGTAAGAGTTTGAAAGCATTGGTGTGAATTTTTTTTTTTTAAGTGTTTGGTAGAATTCACCAGTGAATTCATCTGGTCCTGGGCTTTTCTTTGTTGGGAGTTTTTTGATTACTGATACAATTTCCTTACTCATTACTGAGCTTTTGATTTCCTATTTCATGATTCAGTCTTGGTAGGTTATATGTTTATAAGAATTTATCCAATACTTGTAGGTTATCAAATTTGTTGACATGTACTTATTCATAGTAATCTCTTATGATCCTTTGTATTTCTGTGCTATCAGTTATAATTTCTCCTTTTTAATTTCTGATTTTATTTAATCTTTTCTCTCTCTCTTTTTAAAGCTTTTATTTATTTATTTGCCAGAGAGAGAGCTAGAGGGGGAGTGAGAGGGAGAGAGAGTGAGAGTACAAGCAGGGGGAGCCGCAGGCAGAGGGAGAAGCAGACTCCCTGATGAGTAAGGAGCCCGATGTGGAACTCGATCCCAGGACCCTGGGATCATGACCTGAGCCGAAGGCAGATGTTCAACCGACTGAGCCACCCAGGCGTCTCTAATCTTTTCTCTTTTTTCTTAGTCTAGTTAAAGGTTTGCCAGTTTTGTTTATCTTTTCAAACAACCAACTCTTAGTTTCTTTGGCCAGATAGTTTATGCTTTCATATGTTTTCATGTTACTAATTAGTATCCTTTCATTTCAGCTTAATAAAATTCCTATAGTATTTCTTTCCTTTTTTTTTTAAGATTTTATTTATTTGAGAGAGTGCACAAGGGGGCGTAGGGGTAGAGGGAGAGGGAGAAGCAGACTCCCCACTGAGCAGGGAGCACAACATGGGGATCCATCCCAGTATCCTGGGATCATGACCTGAGCCGAAGGCAGATGCTTAACTGACTGAGCCACCCAGGCACCCCCTATAGCATTTCTTGTAAGGCAGATCTAGTGGTGATGAAATTCCCTTAGTTTTGTTTATCAAGGTAAGTTTTTCTCTTTCCTTCCTTTCTGAAGGATAGCTTTGCCAAGTAAAGCATTCTTGGTTGGCAGTTTCCTTTTTTTTTTTAGCACCTAGCATAAATCATTTCACTGTCTCATGTCCTCAAGGTTTCTGTCGAGAAATCAGCTAATAGTCTAATTGGGATTTCTTTGTATGTGATGTTTTGCTTTCCTCTTGCTACTTTCAAAATTCTCTGTCTTTGATTTTTGATAAATTGATTTTAATGCATCTTTGTGAGGTCTTTAGGTTCAACCTATGTAGGGATCTTTGAGTTTCGTGTACGTGGGTGTCCACATCTCTCCCAAGATTTGGGAAGTTTCCAACCATTATTTGTTTATTATTATTTTTAAAGATTTTATTTATTTGTCAGAGAGAGAGGGTGAGAGCAAGAGAGCGAGAGAAAGAGCACAAGCAGGGAGAGTGGCAGGCAGAGAGAGAAGCAGGCTCTCCACTGAGCAAGGAGCCTGATATGGGACTTGATACCAGGACCCTGGGATCACAACTTGAACAGAAGGCAGATGCTTAACTGACTGAGCCACCCAAGCATCCCTCTTTATTTTTTTTTAAGATTTATTAATTTAGGGCGCCTGGGTGGCTCAGTTGGTTAAGCGACTGCCTTCGGCTCAGGTCATGATCCTGGAGTCCCTGGATCGAGTCCCACATCGGGCTCCCTGCTCAGCAGGGAGCCTGCTTCTCCCTCTGACCCTCCCCCCTCTCATGTGCTCTCTGTCTCTCTCATTCTCTCTGCCTCAAATAAGTAAATAAAAATCTTTAAAAAAAATAATAAGATTTATTAATTTATTTTCAAGAGAGAGAGCATGAGTGGGAGGGGCAGAGGGAGAGGAAGAGAGAATCTCAGGGAGACTCCATGCTGAGCATGGAGCATGATGGGGACTCAATCCCACAACCCCAAGACCAGAGTCGAAACCAAGAGTCAGACGCTTAACCCACTGCACCACCCAGGCACCCCCAGCCATTATTTCTTTAAATAAGCTTTCTTTCTCTCTTTTTTTGGAATTTCTATAATATGCATATTATTTATTTTACTGGTGTCCTCTAAAATTCATAAGCTTTCTTCATTCCTTTTCATTCATTTTTCTTTTTACCTCCTTCATCTGTATAATTTCATCTGTAAAATTTCAAATGACTAGTCTTCAAGTTCATGGATTCTTTCATTGTGAGGAATTTCACAATTCCTCCCTCCCTGTCCCTTGTAACATTGCGGTCATTCATTTTGTTTATCTATAAGCTATAATTACTGAAAACATTGCTATTATGACTTTGAACAAAATGTTGTCCGATTAAATAAAAATAGCAAAAACGAATCATTGTATTTTACCTTCATTGATTCCTTCTCTGACACGCTCCCTTTCTTTATTATTACCTCCTTCCTGATGAGTTTCTTTTAACATTTCTTGGGAAGCAGGTTTTACTGGTGACAAATTCCCTCAAGTTTTGTTTGTCTCAGAAAGTCTTTTTTTTCTCTCTTACTTTTTTTTTTTTTTAAAGATTTATTTATTTGAGAGAGCGAGAATGAGAGAGAGAGAGGGAGTATATGACGGGGGGAGGGTTAGAGGGAGAAGCAGACTCCTCGCCGAGCAGGGAGCCCGATGCGGGACTCGATCCAGGGACTCCAGGATCATGACCTGAGCCGAAGGCAGTCGCTTAACCAACTGGGCCACCCAGACGCCTCTCTCTCTTACTTTTGAAGAATTATTTTGTTTGATACAAAATTGTAGTTGGGTTTTTTTTCTTTCGACACTCATTTAACAAAACTTTCTTCCTGCTTGCATGGTTTCTGAAAAGAAGTCTGACTTAATTCTTTTCTTTCTTTCTATATAACTAAGTTTTCTCCCCCTAGTTTCTTCAAGATTTTCTCTCTTTTTTCCTCAACTTTGAATATGACATTTCTAGGTGTGCATTTTTAGGCTTTTATCTTCTTTGGTGATCTCTGAGCTTCCTGGATCTATAGTTTGGTGTCTAACATTAATTTGGGAATATCTCAGTCATTATTGTTTCACTTACATCTCCTGTTCCTTTCTTCATGTTGTCCAATTATGTTATGTTACACTTTATGTAATTGTCCCCAATTTCTTAGATTTGTTTTGCCTTTTTTGTCTATTCTCTTTGCATTTTAGTTTTGGAAGTTTCTATTGACCTTTCCTCAAGCTCACTGAATCTTTCATCACATATTTTCACTGTATTGATGAGGCCCCCAAAGGAATTCTTCATTTTTCTTCTATTTTGTTTTTTCATTTTTTGCATATTTCTTTTCGTTCTTAGTTTCCATCTCTGAGTAAAGTACCTACCTCTCTGTTTTTGCACATTATCCACTATTTCCATTAAAGTGCTTAGCATATTAATCATGGTTGCTTTACATCTCTTGTCTAATAATTGCAACATATTTGCTACATCTGAATCAAGTGCTTTTACTTGTATTATTTCTTTAAACTGTGTATTTTAATATTTTTGTTGTTGATGTTGAATGCCAGTCATGATGTACTGTGAAAAAAGAACTGAGGTAAATAGGTCCTTAGCTTGAGGGTTCATGTTTATCTGATTAGGGTTTAGGGTATGTTTACTATCTGCAGCTGTCAAAGGCTAAAATATCCTCAGGCATCCTTGCTTTTGTCATCCATGTCATTTTGGGGGGTACTATAGAGACTTCTCAAAATAAGTATGAAATGTATATTTCTTTCAGTTTATTCCACTGTTATTAAATGGGGGTCATCCTGATGTAATGGAATGTTGTGGATGGAGAGGAAGTGTTCTATAGTCTTGATTTGGTCTCAGTATTTTAATGAGCATGTGTCTCTGAGCTGTGACCTTTGATATAATAAAAAAATGGTTTTTAAAAAAAATTTTTTTTTAAAGATTTTATTTATTTATTTGACAGAGAGAGACACAGCGAGAGAGGGAACATAAGCAGGGGGAGTGGGGGAGGGAGAAGCAGGCTTCCCGCCGAGCAGGGAGCCCGATGTGGGACTCCATCCCAGGATCCTGGGATCATGACCTGAGCCGAAGGCAGATGCTTAACGACTGAGCCACCCAGGTGCCCTAAAAAAATTTTTTTAAGTAGGCTCCATACCCAATGTGGGGCTTGAACTTACGGCCCCAAGATCAAGAGTCACGTGCTCCACCAACTGAGCCAGCCAGGCACTCCCCACAAATGTCTGTTTTTTGTCCATAGTTCCTAGTAAAGACCACCCAAGTCCTTGGACTTTTTTTTTTTTTTTTTAAGATTTTATTTATTTATTTGACAGAGACAGAGCACAAGCAGGGGGAGCAGCAGGCAGAGGGAGAGGGAGAAGCAGGCTCCCCACTGAGCAGAGAGCCTGATGTGGGGCTCGATCCTAGGATCCTGGGATCATGACCTGAGCTGAAGGCAGATGCTTAACTGACTGAGCCACCCAGGCGCCCCTCCTTGGACTTTTTGAATGAGAAAGGTGATAGAAGCATCTTATATTCAAAGAGGTGACTTTTTGTAAGCCCCTAGATAGCTTCAGGATTGGGGTTGGTCACCAGGAAGACCAAGATTTGATTAGAGGCTTAGAACTTTCACCCCAGCCCCCAACCTCTGGGGAGTGTGGGAAGGAGCTAGAGATTGAGTTATTCACCAACCACCAATGATTTCATCAGTCATGCCTGTCTATGTAAGGAAACTCCATCAAAATTCCTAAACCTCAGGATTCAGAGAGATTCTAAGTTGGTGAAGACCTCAGTGTGGCAGGAGGGTGTTGTATCTGGTGAAGGCATGGAGGTTCCCTATCTCCCCCACCTACTTTGTCTTATACGCCCCTTCCATTTGGCTGTTTCTGACTTATACCTTTTATAATAAATCAATAATAATAAGTAAAGAGCTTTTATTAGTTCTAATAGTGTTTTTACTGAATTAACAAACACGGGAGTGTTTCTAGGGAACCTCCAAGGCCTGGGCTTCCCATCTACAGCTGGCATCTGACACGGGGGTGCCATTTTGTGGGATTGTGCCCTTAAACTGTAGAGTCTGGTGTTACCTCTGGTTAATGTTAGAATTGAACTGTAGGCCACCCAGTTGGTGTTGGAGAGTCGGAGAAATGGTTTTGGAAAACACAACACATTGACTGTGAGCAGTGAAAAATGACCTGTGAATCTCACAAGTGTATCTAAGTTCCCCCACACCCTCAACTTAGGTCAGGCAGAAAGGCTGGAGGGGCTCAAGTTGGCTATTTCCCTTCCTGCCCCCATGCAATTCTTGAGAAACAATCTTTTGAGGACAGGTCTTGTTAAGAAGAACAAAATATTGTAGGAATATTTCAGATTGGCTATTATTCTATTATTCTATGTCTCCAATTTTGGAGACAGCAGTTTGTACTGTGACCTCAATTCTTTGATAGATTTAAGAAGAATAATTGATTTAAATTTGCTTGCTTTTTCTGGTAAGGATAGAAATGTCACCTTCTAACTCCTTCCATGCCAGGGAAGAAACCAGAAGTCTCTGACTCCATTTTTAAATATTTGACTGTTGATATGTCAAGAAAATCCAATATTATTCCTGAGTAGAGAAAACCCAGTTCTTTTCTTCTATATATCTCCTTTATATTCACCCAGAACACTTTACTTCTGACAGTTCTGGTCACCAAATGTGTGAGGGTTTTTCCCCCACAATTGTGACACCAGCAGGGTGTCCTATAATTTAACTCAGTCCTAACATTATCTACCTGTAGATAGTGTAGATCCTACAGGTTAAGGGCTCAGTCCCACAAGATCCCTCCTACCCCACTTCAGACACCAATCACATGTAGTAGGTGCCAACAAGGTTACTCACAACTTCCGTTTGACTTGCCACAAATCAGAGGTTCTCACAATCCCTTCCTTAGGTTCGATTTATTTATTAGAACAGGTTTCAGAACTCAGGGAAACACTTACTTACAGTTAGCAGTTTATTGAAGGATATGATAAGGAATACAGATGAACAGCCAGATGAAAACATATGTAGAGAGAGTTCTTGGAGGGCCCCTATGGAGTTGGGGTATGCCACCCTCCTGGTACATGGATGTGTTCCCCAACCTGCAAAGTCTCCAAACAGCATACTATTGGGATTTTACGGAGGCTTAGTAATGTAGAATGATCATTTTTTTAAAAGATTGACTTTATTTTAGAAAGAGAGAAGCGAGGGAGGGGCAGAGGGAGAGAGAATCCTCAAGCAGACTCCCTGCTGAGCATGGAGCCCAATCGGGGCTTGATCCCAGGACCCTGAGATTATGACCTGAGCTGAAATCAAGAGTCAGATGTTTAACCGAATGAGCCACCCAGGCACCCCTCCCTAGACATGATCAATTATTAACCCCATTTCTAGCTCCTCCCCCTCTCAGGAAAATGGGCGGATGAGCTAAAAATTCCAAGTTTCTAAGCGTGGCTTGGACTTTCTGATGACCAGCCCCCATCCAGGAGCCCACCCAGAGTCACCTCCTTAGAACAAAAGATGCTTCTAGTGCTTTTATCACCTAGGAATTTACATGGTTTCAGGAGACCTGTGTCAGGGACGGAGTCAAAGACCAAATATTAGAACAAGACTGGCTCCTAGTGCTCTTATCTCTAGGAATTTACAAGTGCCAGGAATTTGGGACAGAGAGCAGTATGTGTATATATTTTCTATTATCTGACAGCTGACTACTTTAAAGTCTTATCTCTCCCTCTTCCCTTTGTGCTCCACATCTGTGCAAGGTGATAAGAAAGCCTGGGTGCTCAGCTTTGACCCTGGCAAGAGAGTCAATCACAGAAGTCCCTACCCATGTGCACAAACTCTCACCCTAGCCACCCTCCAACCAACCTCAATAAAAATACACATCAGTCTCCCATCCTTGCTTTGTCAAGGCATTTCCACCTGCTTGAGAGGCCTGCCTTGTCCTCCCCAGAAACGTCCATTGTGAAAGTAATCAACCCTTTCGTATATTCCTAGTAGGTGTGTTTTAGTCTCCACTTCTCAACCAAACCTTGGGGGGAGGGATGGTGGGGAACCACCTATCTCTACGGGCTACAGAAAAGGTAACATGGTATATATATTGCAATATACTTATTTGTTCTATTGATAAATGCTCCAGATCTTTTCATATCAATACCTTTGGGGGTTTTTTGTTTGTTTGTTTTTTTAAGATTTTTTTATTTATTTATTTGAGAGAGAGAGAGTGAGAGAGAGAAAGAGCACAAGAGGGGGGAGTGGGAGAGGGAGAAGCAGACTCCCTGCTGAGCAGGTAGCCCGATGCGGGACTCGATCCCAGGACTCCAGGATCATGACCTGAGCCGAAGGCAGTCGTTTAACCAACTGAGCCACCCAGGCGCCCCACCTTTGGTTTTTTTAAGTACATGTGATGATGAGTTTATGTAACTCATTCTTTCTAAAGACAGTTGGCTTGTTTACCAGTTTTTCTGCCAAAGCTGAGAATGAAGACTCACATTGCCACATTACAGAAGAAACAAACATACAAATTCAATTCTTTTTCAACCTTAATTACTTCTTAAAATTGTTTATCATTAAATATATTGAGGAAAGAATGTAGAAAATGTTTTGCAGTAGGATTTGCTAATAATATAAACATCCTTGAAGTCATCATCAAGATTCCTAACTGTGGGAAGTAGGCAGGGTCTCCTCATGTTCTGCTCCCTGGCTCACCTCTGTCCTGCCCCATAGATGACCACTGTCCTGATACTTTGTTTATCCTCGACACCTTTACCATCTATCATTTTTCACTAAGCAGAGTTCTTTCAGCTTTCCTCCTCCAGCCTTTGAACAGGTAAGTATCAATGGGATTACACTGAAAGGTTTTCCAGTGGTTTTTTGCCTCCGTCTGTTTCTCACATGCGAGCCCCGGAGGCTTCTGGGCTGGTCTAGGACCGTCCAGACATCATGACATCATGACCCTCGGTGAGGTCACCTTTGTCCGTGTTTGTGAAGAAGGGTCACGGACCTCGGCGAGAACAGGTCGCAGCCACTGCCCAAGCAAGGTCGGCTCAAAGACGTGACCCCCGGCCTGCTGTCACTCAGGCGGGCGGGGGCGGGGCCGTGCGAACTGTCCAATCAGGGGAGTCGCCGGAACCGTACGTGCGGGCGACGCGCTGTGGACGGCGGGGACTGTGTGCCGTCGCTGCTGTCCGGCCGAGGTTCGCGTCCCCTCTCGCTGTCCGGAGAGGCTTCGGGAGCTTCCGCCACATCCTCTGTGGCCGTGGCCTCCGCCGGCCACGGCAGTCGTATGGTGGCTCGACCCGCCACCCCAGAAAGCGAGCAATGGTGAGTGTGCGGGGCCGGGAGTCGGGAAAGGGGCGCGGCGGGGCCGGCTGGAACCGGCCGTGGCGGGACCTGGCCTCCCCGCCGTGAACTCTGCGGACCCGAGGCCGCCGGTGGCGCGGCACGCAGCGCGGGGCCGGGCCGGCTGCCGGGACCGCCGGCGTCCTGTCCTGTCCTGTCCCTGCGCGGCCGCGTCTCCCTTGGGTTGGGCGATGACCACGGGGCGGGTCACCAGGGGACAGTCCTGCCTCGGTCTCCCGGGTTCGTGCGCGCGAGATGCTGTGGTCTGTGGGGTCCCCATCCCTCTCCCCGGGGCACCCGCTTTCTCCTCACTTTTCCAAACGTTTGGGGAGTAGGGTCTCAAAGCCGCGACCCTGTGGCCCCTGCCTAGCTCTTCACAGGACTGGCAATAAATGCCTAAATTTCCAGATCTTTCCCTGCATTCCGAAACGCCATCTTTCCTCTCCAGTTCATAACATCATTATTAACTATTTGTTCTCCATGATGCATTTCAAATTACGCAGTATTTTATCATTTATCCACAGAGCCATGAATGGCTCTTTTGAAAGATTTATTTTTTGGCCTGTGGATATTTTACATAAGAGGAGAGCCAAGAATAACTTACCTGGAATATGTCGCGTGAAATCCCTTTGCCTCTCCTCCCTGGGCACCGACATCCTATGGGAAGTCCTTTGGGTGGCGGTTCCTCTTTGGAGACTTCCCTGAGTGTTGTCTCCTGTCAGTATTGCCCCTACCTGAGTTTGTGACTTTATTCAACTTCTTTTAAGCCTGCTTTTTCAGTTAAAATGTATTTAACCAGTAGATCTCCAAAGTATAAAATTTTACAAAGAGGCAAGAAAGGGGTGAATTTCAGGGGAAAAAAAATTCCATTATTACATTTATTAAAATTTTTCTTTCCTTTTTTTCTTCCCATGAGTGTATGTAGTAACGTCCACAGATTTGTCCTTTTAGGTGATTTGGAAATGCAGTATCAGGACTTAGACTTGTAATACCTAGAAGTGTTTTGTTTTTTTTTTTAAGATTTTTTAAATTTATTTGACAGAGAGAGACAGCAAGAGAGGGAACACAAGCAGTGGGGAGAGGGAGAAGCAGGCTTCCCGTTGAGCAGGGAGCCCGATGCGGGACTCGATCCGAGGACCCTGGGACCATGACCTGAGCCGAAGGCAGACGCTTAACGACTGAGCCACGCAGGCGCCCCTAGAATTGTGTTCAATTATGATTGTTTCCAAACAGTTTCTTGCCATGGAAATAATAATTAACTGACATTTTTATTTTTTTAAGAGTTTATTTATTTGACAGAGACATAGCGAGAGAGGGAACACAAGCAGGGGGAGAAGGAGAGGGAGGAAGCAGGCTTCCTACCAAGCAGAGAGCCCGATGCAGGGCTCGATCCCAGGACTCTGGGATCATGATCTGAGCTGAAGGCAAACGCTTAACGACTGAGCCACCCAGGCGCCCCTAACTGACATATTTTTTGAAAGGAGTAGATATTTGTGTGTTTTTTTGTTGAACTAGAAGAATCTTCACAATTTTCCTTCCTCCCTTACACTTAAACACTGGATTTGGTGATTTTGTCCAAACACTGGGCTTATCATTTTAAAAATATTAGTGGTGCTTCAGAGCAACTTGGTAGGAAGCAGAAGCCTGAGGTCAGTGTTTCTAAGGTAAGGCCCCCGCTTTGAGCCTGTGAAGGGAAGTGCTTGAAAGCCCACTTGGTTCTTCCTGGAGAGGCTCCCCCTGCAGGTGTCCTACATGCTCAGACACTACAGAAGGAGCTGAGAGAAGCTACAGAGCCAAGGAAAGCTGGGGATGCCTGTGTACATGGGGGATGGGATTAGAAGGCAGGGCAGTGCTGCTCTTTCTGAGGTGGTAATTGTGGTTTCCTTGGGCCTGTTTCTAGACATAGGCTTGAGCTTTTCATCTACAGTGTAGGTGCACTCAGTAATTTTTGTACATTGAGAAAGTCTGTGAAGGTCTGGGGGTAGGTCTTCTGGACAAAAAGTTTGTGAACTGGGGAGTTACTTTGAGTCAGATCCTTACATTGAATCTGGCCAAAAGTTTCCTAACTTGTGAGAATTGAACCCTGAGAGAGGAATGTTTCCATTATGCCCCAAGAATGGTGTGTACGAAGCTTCTAGACTTCATTCCTATGGCTGCTCGGGTCTCCCCCCACCCCCAAACCTCCGCCCTGACTCAGGGGTTATATCCCAACAAGTGCAGTCTGGACCACAAGCTGGGAATATGAGTTTTCCTTCTGAACTGTGGGGAGGCATGCTGCTTATCTCACCTGATTCCAATATTTGCATTTCTTTCCTTGTATGTTTGTATATTGTATATTGCAGCTCTTAACTTTAGGTAGCTTCCCTTAGCCATTTGTGATTCTGTTTTCTTTGTAAGAGCATGAAATTTTTAGTTCTTAGACTTTGAAAATATAGTTCGATTTAAAGATACAATGGAAGTAATGCAAAGAGTCCTGGTACCAAACAGTATTTGTTCCCTTTAGGCAGAAGATTCTCAGGATGTGAGATGGGGATATTTGAGGTTCTCAGGTAGATTTTACATTTTAGGTCAGGTTTTTTTGTGTAGAGAGAGCTTTGGAAATTTGAGTGCTATAATATTGTTCAAGTTTAAGGCAAATTAATTCCTCTTTTAAGTGATATAAGGAAAAATACTCAAAACTTGCATAAATCTTTGATAATTCTTTTTTTTTAAAGATTTTATTTATTTATTTGAGAGAGAATGAGAGACAGAGAGCATGAGAGGGAGGAGGGTCAGAGGGAGAAGCAGACTCCCCGCCAAGCAGGGAGCCTGACGCGGGACTCGATCCCAGGACTCCAGGATCATGACCTGAGCCGAAGGCAGTTGCTTAACCAACTGAGCCACCCAGGCGCCCAAATCTTTGATAATTCTAATACATTTAATGGATGAAGGCCAAATCCCTAGTGTATTATATAATATGCTACTTAATCTTAAACCCCAGTAAGAGTTAATAAGGAGAAACTATGCTGCCTTTTGTTATGCAAAAAGATTTGAATTTTTTGGGTTTTTGGCTTAAACTTTTAAAAGTGTTCTTTTTTAATTTATTTATTTTATTATTTTTTTAAGATTTTATTTATTTATTTGACAGAGAGAGACACAGCGAGAGAGGGAACACAAGCAGGGGGAGTGGAAGAGGGAGAAGCAGGCTTCCCGTGGAGCAGGGAGCCCGATGTAGGGCTCGATCCCAGGACCCTGGGATCATGACCTGAGCCGAAGGCAGATGCTTAACCGACTGAGCCACCCAGGCGCCCCTTAATTTATTTATTTTAGAGAGAGCACACACACGAGCAGGGGGAGGGACAGTGGGAGAGAGAGAAAGAGAGAGAGAGAGAGAGAGAGAGAAAATCTCAAACAGACTCCCTGCTGAGGATGGAGCCCAACACAGGGCTCAATCCCACAACCTGGAGTTCATGACTTGAGCCAAAATCAAGAGCTGGACACTCAGCCGACCGAGCCACCCACGTATCCCTTAAGTATTCATGTTTCGAGGATGAAATCTTAGAACGGTTTCCTATATAGAAAAAAATTTTTTCATTAAATCTTTAAAGCAAAATAAGGTCATTCAAAATAAAGGCTATTAAAAAGAAAAAATGTGGTTTATATATATTACTATTTACCTTAAATAATTATGCAAGGGTTAGCAAAAATATGTAAAATACAGTCTAAAGAGACTCAGTGTCAGAACAGCCTGGTCTACTCCAGAGCTCTTGCTTCAGGCACCCCCCAAAATGAGTATTGGTCATTTCTTGAGCATCCTATTAGTGTTTCTTTATATGAAAACAAGCACTTGCAAATGCATGTTTTTCTTAACCACGATTTTCTCCTTGTATGAGCAATCAGGTCCATATTTTGGATGTTTGCTCACAGTTTAAACCTCCTCCCTCCCTCTTTCTCTTATGCCTCCCGCTTGGTCAAGCTGATGAGAAAGTCTGAGTGGTATCTCCTCTAGAGATGGCAAGAAATTAAGATCACACAGGCCCCTGCCCCTGGGCAAGAATTCTTGCCCCAGCCCCAGCCCCCAGCCACAATGAACCCCAGACCAGGCTCTTTTCATTGCTTTCTGAAGCCTTATCGTAGCTGCTTGAGGGGCCAGCCCTGCCCTCCCCAGAGACCTTCATTATGTGATTTGTAAACCTTTTCCACACATATGTGTATGTGTGTCCCCGTGCCACACTGACCTCAGTCTCAACATGGGCACCACGTCTCTGCCGGTGACCATAATTACTGGCACCGTGAGCCACGTCCAGGCGTGACTGCTATGCTGTGGGTCTGCTTCTCTTGCTCTGACTTGCTCAGCTGCTCTGATGCTTGATGGCGGTATGTTCCGCGGGCGCTCGGGGCTGGGGAGCTCGTGCTGTGACCTGTACTGCCCCGTGTCGCATGTGTGACCCTCCCAAGCCTCAGTTCTGTGTTCGGCCGGCCAGAGTCGGCAGTTTACAGAAGCCCTAGGCATGTGAGAGCAGGAGTGTTAGATTGAGGCCCTCCTTCAGGTGGTCCCCGGCTGATGTGTTAGGGTGACGCTGTGACAGAGGGTGGGGTGGCAGAGAGGACTCTGTCCTGTGCAAGAGGGGGGCCCACTGGGTGGTCACTCGTGAAATAGCAGTCATTGAGTTAGAGAAAGAGGAGAGTGAAGGGCAGCCAGTAGCTGATGGGCTGAGTCCACACTCCTAACCCCAGGGGCCCTTCAGGCCCTCTGCTGCTACCCCTGCCTTTACTGCAGCAAAGGTCTGGAGCCTCGAGTTTAGGGGCGACACTCATGGTCCCCCTGTGGCACAGCAAAGGGATTAGTTCAAACTTGACTTAAGTCCAGGGTTCCAAAACCCTGTAAAGCAACCAGTTGTCATGCGGGAGGCTCCTAACCCTGCAGGCGCTGCTTTGAGGCTCTCTGGAGGAAAAAATGTATAAATACCCAGGTAGAGGACACCCGCTCCCCTGAAGTATATCCAGTGATGGAAAAAAACAAAACTGGAGAGGAAGCAAAAGAAAAAAATGTTGAAACTGATGCAGAGAGGCCGGCTCTGAAGACCCAGAGGGGGTCCCACAGGACCAGCCAAGAGGGTCCTTGGCTATGCACAGGATAGAAATCAAATGTAAGCCAGCAGGAAGTGAGAGCAGAATTTATTGAAGATACAGAGGGAGCGCGTCTGGGAGACTCAAAAAGGAAAAGGAAAATGAGTCTCATCTTTGTTTGAGGTCTGGAGGTTTTAAAGAGCATTTTTTTAAGACTTTATTTGACACAGAGAGAGAGAGAAAGCACAAGCAGGGGTAGGGGCAAAGGGAGAGGAAGAAGCAGGGGCTCCATCCCAGGACCCTGGAATCATGACCTGAGCCGAAGACAGGTGCTTAACCAACTGAGCCACCCAGGTGCCCCCTGGGTCTGCAGTTTCTATGGAGAATGGTGGTTTGGTGTACATGTCCTCTCAGGTATCTGGGAACTGGTGTCCTCCAGACCTCACTTATGCCCTGGAGCCAGGTATTTTGGCGGCAAGGTATCTGGAGTCAGCGGTCTTGGAAAAGGTATATGATGACCCCTCCAGGTCACTCCTTAGATGTTATCTATTGTGCTGGAAAACTCCAAAGAAATCATTAACTCCTTGATCTTTACAAGGAGGACATACATTAAGGCATGTGTAAGGGGGCGCCTGGGTGGCTGAGTCAGTTAAGCCTCTGACTCTTGATCTCAGCTCAGAGCTGGATCTCAGGGTCATGAGTTCAGGCCCTGTGTTGGAACCTACTTAAAAAAAAAAAAAAAAAAGAGGCATGTGTAAGGCCGGGGTGCAGGTACTAGCAAGAATGGAAGCAGGAAAAGGAGCGAAGAAAAAAAAGCGTTTTTATCATGAGGTCCCTTCAGTTTTCCTCTCTCAAAACCAAGGTCTGCAATTTGACCAATTGAAAATTCAACATATACTAAAAGAATTTACACAGCAAAAAAGATAAAAGTACACTCCTTGGTGATTTGGGCCTCTACAACATGGGTTCTGAATTAATCTTGCCATCTGCTAGAATGCACTAATTTAGGAAACTTTATGCAAATAATACTAAGGTTCAACTTGCAGTTAAAGCTGGGGACCCCACTATACTTAAGCAGGGTACCCCTGATAATCTTAAGGGAGTTGCTGAATATAATGCAGAGGACAAATAAGCATGTCTCACTTGAACCATGAGAACCGTGATCTTACTAAAAATCCGTCATGGTCTTAGCGCTCCTTGTCTTTTTTTATTATTATTATTTTAAAGATTTTTATTTATTTATTTGACAGAGAGAGACACAGCGAGAGAGCGAACACAAGTAGGGGGAGTGGGAGAGGGAGAAGTAGGTTTCCTGCTGAGCAGGGAGCCCGATGTGGGGCTCGATCCCAGGACCCTGGGACCATGACCTGAGCCAAAGGCAGATGCTTAACGACTGAGCCAGGTGCCCCTTTATTTTTTTTTTATTTTAAAGATTTTATTTATTTATTTGAGAGAGAGAATGCACAGAGGGAGAGGGAGAAGCAGACTCCCTGCTGAGCAGAGAGCCCCATGCGGGGCTTGACCCCATGAACTTGAGATCATGACCTGAACCGAAGACAGACACTTAACCAAGACACCCAGGCACCCCACACCCATTTTCTTTAAATATCCCATACTGAACAGGGAAAGGCTGAACCCAGTGTGTCATAAATTTCTCCCTCTCCTCCCCTCTCATGCTCTCTGTCGCTATCTCTGTCTCTCTCACAAATAAATAAAATATTTTTAAAAACCTTTAACAAATTTTCACATTTTGTTTTTGGCACTTCCAAATTATACTGACAAAATGGGACCCCACCGACCTTTTACTGCACCACCCCCAGTTAAATTACTTAATCGGACCCAGTGTAATTTAAACATTTGAAGGAATCAGAACCATTGATTGAAAACCCCCTTTTTTAAAATGAAGAAGTGGTTATTCCCTCTGGTTCTCCTTTTAACAGCCATATTTGTCCTATTCTTTAAATCTGGAAAGAATGAGTGACACCTCAGTGGATTCCTGCAACCTTGGGGCTGTGGCTGCACCCCATAAATCCCTATTCCCCGCCCCCACCATTATGGAAATTCCTGACTCCATCCATTCAGCAACAGATAAATATCCTGCCGTCACAGATTTGACCAAGTCGGTTTTGTTCAGTGCCTGCTTCAGCAGCCTGTCAGGTGCAGCTGGCCTTTACCTCTCAGGTGATAGGATCCACCTTCACCTGGTCCCTGCAGGGGGTCTCCACACCGCAGCCGGTGCACACAGCCTCCGCAGGTGGGGTCTGAACTGCGTCCACCTTGCTCCAGCAGCGCAGGTATGACATCACACCAGTGACATCCTCCGCTGAGGATATTTGGGACATAAAAATTTTGATGAAAAGAATGCAGGCGGCAGGAGCGGACGCAGGCGCAGGCGGCGGGGCGGGAGGTGTGGACAACGGCCGGGACGGCCATGACTGCCACGGTGGCCGCGGTGGCCCCGGCTTTCCCGGCGGCGGGGGGGCGGCCTGCCGCCGGCAGGGCCCAGCCTATCTCTCGCCCACAGCACGTCCCGGGGCCAGGCGGAGATGCTGCTTCCAAGATTCCAAGGCCGGAAAGCCGAATACACGTATTTGCCCTCTGCGTGCCTTTCCCGTCCGACTTGGAGGCGGAGATCGCCTGTGGGTCCCTGGCCCCAGATGCCGAACCCCACAGACGGGCTGTTGAGAAGCAGCTCACAGTGAGTGGCAGCGTCGTGGCCGTCCGCTGGAGAGCTAAAGATCCTCGCCTCCTCCGAATTTCCATCATCACCTTCCTTGATCAGCTTTCCCTGGTGATGCAGACCATGCGGCGCTTTGGGCCCCCCGTTTCCCGCTAAGCCTGGGCTGGGGAGAGGGGGCTAAGGCCTAACCTCTTGTCCCTTCCCAAGGCACTGTGTCCTTCCCTGGGGCAGTCATCCCTGTAGTAGTAGCTGCAACGGTGTTAGGGGGGCCTGATCCTCTGCCGCTGCTGGCCCTAGGGCACTCAGGGTCCATTTGTTTTGTTTGATGCTTAAATGTTTGTTACTGCAGAAAATAAAACTGAGCTTTGCTTAAAAAAAATTTTTTTTTTTTTTTTTTATAAAAAGAGCTCATAAAGGGGCGCCTGGGTGGCTCAGATGGTTGGTCTCCAGGTCCTGGGATCAAGCCCTGCGTCGGGCTCCCAGCTCAAAGGGGAGCCTGCTTCTCCCTCTCCCTCTGCCTCTCCCCCTGCTCATGCTCTCTCTGTCCCTCCCTCTCTCTCAAATGAATAAATAAAAATTAAAAAAAAAAAAACTCATAAAAAGGGGATAGGCCATTGCCATATATATGCCAGGCCCTGGCGCCTTGTTTAAATTCTTAAAAATTGAGGCACCTGGGTGGCTCTGTTGGTTAAGTGTCTGCCTTCGGCTCAGGTCATGATCTCGGGGTCCTGGGACTGAGCCCTGCATCAGGCTCCCTGCTCAGTGGGAAGTCTGCTTGTCCCTCTCCCTCTGCCTTTGCAACCCCCCCCCCGCTTGTGCTCTCTCTCTCAAAGAAAATCTTTTAAAATAAAGTTCTGGGGTGCTTGGGTGGCTCAGTCGTTAAGCTTCTGCCTTCGGCTCAGGTCATGATCCCAGGGTCCTGGAATAAATAAAAATAAAATAAATAAATAAATAAAAATTAAAAATCTTTTAAAAAAACAAAAATTTTTTTAAAGATTTTATTTGACAGAGAGAGACAGCAAAAGAGGGAACACAAGCAGGGGGAGTGGGAGAGGGAGAAGCAGGCTTCCTGCCGAGCAGGGAGCCTGATGTGGGGCTCGATCCCAGGACCCTGGGATCATGACCTGAGCCGAAAGCAGATGCTTAACAACTGAGCCACCCAAGCGCCCCTAAAAAAAAATTCTTAAAAATTATTTGGTAATCTGGAGCCTGTTTCCTCCTTGACAAGGTGAAGAAGTAACTCTTGTCCCTCTCAGCAGCCACAACACTGCCTAGATTGTTTTGGTGTTATGGAGGCAACATACTCCTTTCTTAAAGTTTTACTTGAGCCCATCGATGCTGTTACTTGTAAAATGGCCCACTCTGAATAAGAACCCCATTCACCAACAAAACAGGAAGGCTCTGGACTCTGGTCAAATTGCCGCGCAGCAGGCACACCTGTGAGTGCCCTCCAACACTGTTTCACAATAGAGGCTTCAGTGATCTCCTCTCGTGCTTCCTGGGGTTGCCCGTGATGGCCTTAAGTCGTCCACAGGCATCTGATGCAAGAAGTGGCCCTAGAGCCCAAACTGTATGCCATCAGTCAGTCATCTTAGCACTGACCAGCAATGGCCTCAGCTATGTTCATAGACTCTTGGGTGATTGTCTCTGAGATGCTCCTTCATGGTAAAAGAATTCTGGGACTCTCCGGCCTCACAGATATCTCCAGCATATAAATCAAGGTAACATTTATCCCCACATGTACTAAGGTCTCAATGTAAGTCCTTGCCTGGACACTCCGTGTCCACTTCAGAGTTCCAGACACTACTGAGAGTGATGAAGGCATTCATTTCACTTCTCAGGACATAACAGTGGTGAGCTCTCAAGAAGACATTCAGTGGAAATTTCTGCTCTCCCACGTCTCAGGGTTTAGACCTCATAGGGTGCCATAATAGGTTATTGAATAAATTCAAATCAATTGAATGAACAGTGGCCTTTTTCAGTTGTCAGTCATCAGGGATGAATATTAATGCATTTGTCTTCCTCTTTTTTTTCTGATGAACTTCTTTACAGCAGTTTTAGGTTTACAGAAAACTTAATCACAAAGTACAGAGAGGGGGTGCCTGGGTGGCTCAGTCAGTTCAGCGTCTGCCTTCAGCTCAGGTCATGATCCCAGGGTCCTGGGATTGAGCCCCGCATGGGACTCCCTGCTCAGCTGGGACCCTGCTTCTCCTTCTCCCTCTGCCCCTGCCCCCACTCGTGTGCACGGGTATGTGCGCATTCTCTCTCTCTCTCAGGTGAATAAAAAAAAAAACTTAAAAAAAAAAAAATACAGAGATCCCACATAACCCCCCCCGCTTCATATAGTTTGCCCTATTTTTTATATTTTGCATCACTGTGGTACAGTTGTTATAGTCAATGAGCCAATATTGATGCAATAAAGTCCTTGGTTTACAATAGCCAGACTCTGTGTTATACAGTCTCTGAGCTTTGGCAACATAAAATGATGTGTGTCTATCATTTCTGTATCAGGTAGTATACTTCCACTTCCCTAAACATTCCCTGTCATCCCATCTGTTTTCATTCCTCCTTCCCATCCCCAAATCTCTGGCAACTCTAGCTCGTTTACTCTCTCATAGTTTTGTGCTTTCCAGAACTATGCTTGGAATCATATAGTGTGTAGCCTTGTCATAGTCTCTGCTTTCACTTAGCAATATGATTTTGAGGTTATTCCATGTCTTTTTGGCTTGATACCTCATTTCCTGTTATCACTGAATAATATTTCATCATATGGAGGTTCCAGTGATTTTTTTTTTTAAAGATTTATTTATTTATTTGAGAGAGCGAGAATGAGAGCGAGTACATGAGAGGGGTTAGGGTCAGAGAGAGAAGCAGACTCCCCGCCGAGCAGGGAGCCCGATTCAGGACTCGATCCAGGGACTCCAGGATCATGACCTGAGCTGAAGGCAGCCGCTCAACCAACTGAGCCACCCAGGCGCCCTGTTTTTCTATTCACCTGTTGGAGGATATCTTGGGTACCTGTAAATCTTGGCAATCATGAATAAAGCTCTTATAAACATTTGTGTGCGGGTTTCTTTATGAAATTTCTTTATGAGTTTGCAGCTCATTTGGGGTAATAGGAAGGATGGTGATTGCTGGATTTAGTTGTTTAAGAAACTGCCCATCTTCCAAGGTCGACATAAATTTTCCATTCCCATCAGCAATGAATGAGGGCTCCTGTTGCCCCACATCTTCACTATTATGTGTTATTTTTTTCTCAATGTCTTGAATTTAGCCATTGTAATAAATGTCTGGCTATATCTCATTCTATTATTTGCAGTCCCTACGTATCTCTTCCATTGGACTGTTCCTAGGTTGTATCTCTTGTCATAAACCAATAATTGTTAAGTCAAGTGCTTTCTTGAGTTCTCAGAGTTGTTTTAACAAATTGTCAAACCTCAGGGGGTTTCAAAGGCATCTGTGGATTTGTAGGCAGCTGGGTGGAAATAGACAAGGCACCCCCTTTATGGCTGGCATCTGAAGTGGGGCAGTTTTGTTGTAGTGAGTGCTCGATCTGTGAAAGATGCTGAGTCTGGATAGTGTAAGTATTGAGCTGAACTACCAGACACATAATGGGTGAGTCAGAGTCGGAGCAGGTGGCGTTAGAGAAACCGCCACGTGCTTTATGTCAGGAAGGGAAAATCCTGTCACTGTCCCAAGTGTTTCTCTGTCCACCTCCTCGGGTCAGTCAGACTCCAAGAAAATCCCAGTCAGTCATGCTCTCGTAAAACACATTTTGAAAGGACAGGCCTTGTTAAGAACAGAATATTCTGGACATATTTTTAAATGGCTACTTTTTCGGGGCGCCTGGGTGGCTCAGTCGTTAAGTGTCTGCCTTCGGCTCAGGTCATGATCCCGGGGTCCTGGGATCGAGCCCCACATCAGGCTTCCTGCTCGGCAGGAAGCCTGCTTCTCCCTCTCCCACTCCCCCTGCTTGTGTTCCCTCTTTCACTGTGTCTCTTTCTGTCAGATAAATAAATAAATAAATAAAATCTTTAAAAAAATAAATGGCTACTTTTTTGTCTGACTTTGGAGATAATAGTTTCCCTGTGACCTCAATTCTCTCATGGATCTAAGAAGAGTTGTTGATTTTAGTGTGTTGGTTTTTTTCTTTCTTATGAGGACAGGAATACCAGCATCTAAACTCCTTACATGTTTGACCGGAAACCAGGAGTCTCTGAAGTTGTTTGAGGTTTGTCTGTTGACAGCTTTCAGCCTTCATCCCTCCTTTCCTCCCCTTGTGCTCCACCTCTGTACAAGACAGCCTGGCTCGTCACTGCTTTGGCTCTGGCAAGATACTCAGTTCACTGAAGGCCCTGCCCCTGTAGTCTCACCCTAGCCCACCCCCAAATCCCAATAAAAAACCCAACCAGGCTCCTTTCCTTGCTCTCTCAGGGCATTTCTCACCTGTTTGAGAGGCCTGCCCTGCCCTGCCCTCTTGCATTATGGAAGAAACCTTTTCATGCCCTGTTGGCATGTGTGTGTTGTCAGTCTGGACATCTGAATCAAATCTTAGGTGGGAGTCCACCGTCCTCTGCAGTTGACTATTAGAGTTACAGAAAAGGTAACCTGGTGTATATATTGCAATGCATTTTACTTAATTATTCTATTGATAAATCCTTCACATCTTTCCGTACCAGTACGTGTCACCCTTTGTTTATAAGAGGTCTGTAACCAATTCTTTCAAAATAAATACTTGTTACCAGTTTTTGCTGCCAAAAATCTGTGAACTAGAATTCAGATTTCTACATTACAGGGCAAAAAATAAAAAATAAAAATTGCATACTTGTTCAAAGTTGATTCTTTTTTTTTTTTTTTAAGATTTTATTTATTTATTTGAGAGAGAGAGAATGAGAGCGAGCACATGAGAGGGGGGAGGGTCAGAGGGAGAAGCAGACTTCCTGCCCAGCAGGGAGCCCGATGCGGGACTCGATCCAGGGACTCCAGGATCATGACCTGAGCCAAAGGCAGTCTCTTAACCAACTGAGCCACCCAGGCGCCCCTTCAAACTTGATTCTTATATTTTTATCATCAAGTGTATTCAGAAAATGATATGCATAATGCTTTTTGAGAAGATTTTGTGGTAATAACAACATAAACATCTTTGTAATCATCAAGATTTATAAGTGGGCATTGGGCAGTTGTTTGTCTCCTGAGGTCCTGACCTGACTTCTCTCCATCCTGCACCGTATTATATGACCTCTGTCTTAATTCTTTATTCTTCATAACCTTTACTGTCTTTTTTTTTTTTCACTAAATGGTATTCTTTTAGTTTTATCTTTAAATAAATGAATATAGGGGTGCCTGGGTGGCTTAGGTGGTTGGGCATCTGCCTTTGCCTCGGGTCATGATCCCAGAGTCCTGGGATCGAGACCCACATTGGGCTCCCTGCTTGTCAGGGAGCCTGCTTCTTCCTCTCCCTCTACTGTTCCCCCTGCTTGTGCTCTCTTGCTCTGTCTAAATAAATATTAATGAAATTACATTCAAAATGTGTTTTGGTTGGTTCTTTGCAACAGTATGTTTCATAAATGTTTGTATCTTGTAAATGTAGGCCATCCAAGTTACTCATCCATTGCTATGGTTATGGTATTTGGGCTTTTTCAAATTTAATTTTTACTCTCATTAAAAATACAGCTCCTGGGTGCCTGGGTGGCTCAGTCGGTTGGGCATTTGCTTTTGGCTCAGGTCATGATCCTGGGGTCCTGGGATTGAGCCCTGCATCAGGCTCCTTGCTCTGCAGGGAGCCTGCTTCTCCCTCTCCTCCCCACTTGTGCTCAAAATTAAAAAAAATTAAAAAAAAAGTACAGCTCTTTTCATTCTTGTATCAGACTCCAAGTGCAAATACACAATAAATTCTCTGGACATTGGAGAAAAATTGTAGATCATGATCAAGTTCAAATTGACAAGAAATGGCAATGAAGCATACCAGTTAACCTTTCCTCCATTCGTGCATGATTTATGTATTTGTTGACTGGTCATCAACACATGGCATTATTAAATTGACTAATTTTTGTCCTAATCAGTATGAAATGTAATGTGCTTGGTCTTTTTTTTTTCTTATTAGCAGATGGGCTTTTTTTTTTTTTTTAAGATTTATTTATTTTAGAGAGAGATGGCACAAGCTAGAGGGGCAGAGGGAGAGGTAGAGAGAATACCAACCAGACTCTGCACTGAGCGTGGAGCCCTCAGATGGACATTTTTTCATATGTGGTCTTCCATCTTCTGTTAAATATGTTTTGATTAGGGGCACCTGGGTGGCTAGCAGTCGTTAAACGTCTGCTTTCGGTTCAGGTCATGATCCCAGGGTCCTGGGATCCAGCCCCGCATCGGGCTCCCTGCTCCACGGGAAACCTCCCTCTCCCACTCCCCCTGCTTGTGCTCCCTCTCTCTGTCAAATAAATAGTAAAATCTTTAAAAAATACATGTTTTGATTATTTTCTAATTTTTAAACTGTTCAGTCTTACTCTGCACACTATTTTTTAAAGTATTTTTTTTTAAGATTTTATTTATCCATCTGACAGAGAGAGCGTGGGCAGGGGGAGCGGCAGGCAGAGGGAGAAGCATATTCCCTGCTGAGCAAGGAGCCCGATGCGGGGCTTGATCCCAGGACCCTGCGATCATGACCTGAGCCAAAGGCAGATGCTCAACCAACTGAGCCACGCAGGCGCTCCCTAATTCTTTAATATTGCATGTTAATACAGATATTTTCTTCTCCCTTGTTTTTTCATGTCCTTAGTTTGATTATGAATTGTTCAGTCTCTTGTTTCAGGTCTTACTCTTTCCCTTATCTGAGAAAATTCTCCCCATTTTTGGATCAATGAAGCATTTATTTATGACTTCTACAAGTGTCCTAGTTTTATCTTCCACATTTAAATCTACAATGAATTGGCTATTTTCCATGGAATAGAAGTGAATACAGTGTATTTTTCCAGTTAGATAACAGTTTGTCTTTGCCACACGTATTAAAAGGGTTTCTGGGGCGCCTGGGTGGCTCAGTTGGTTGAGCGACTGCCTTCGGCTCAGGTCATGATCCTGGAGTCCCTGGATCAAGTCCCGCATCGGGCTCCCTGCTCGGCGGGGAGCCTGCTTCTCCCTCTGACCCTCCCCCATCTCGTGCTCTCTCTCTCTCTGTCTCATTCTCTCTCTCAAATGAATAAATAAAATCTTAAAAAAAAAAGGGGGGGGGGTTCTGATGTCTGCCACTGCTCTACGATGCCCAATCTGTCCTTGACCAGCTTTCAGTATTTAATGCTGGCCCAGGGAAGATATTTTCCTTTCCCTTGGTCTGTTTTTCTCTGTGCTAATAGTATGCTGTCTGGAATGCCATAGTTTGAAAATCTTTGATGTATATTAGGCAAGCCACCCGTTTGTCCTTTAGAAGACCTTGACCATTTTTTTGACATTTGTTCCTCATATTAGGTTTGGAGGAATAGTTTTTGTTGACCCCAGAAAAAGTCTGTTTTGGGGATTGATGGGATTTTGTAAAAGTACATTTGGGGAGAGGAAACATCTTGGGAAATTGAGTTATTTCTAAGAACATGTACCATATTTTCACATTTTTTTCATTCTCCTTTGATACGCAATAAAAATTTAATTCTTGGGACGCTTGGGTGGCTCAGTCGGTCAAGCGGCTGACTTTGGCTTGGGCCCTGATCCCAGGGTCCTAGGATCGAGTCCCGCATCAGGCTCGTTGCTTGGCAGGGAGCCTGCTTCTCCCTCTGCCTGCCTCTTCCCCTGCTTGTGCTCTCTGTTTCTCTGTCTCTGACAAATAAATAAAATCTTAAAAAAAAAATTTTTTTGTAATCTTTTTGGGTGCCTGGGTGGCTCAGTCGGTTAAGCGGCTGCCTTCGGCTCAGGTCATGATCCCAGAGTCCTGGGATCAAGACCCAAACATCAGGCTCCCTGCTCAGTGGGGAGCCTGCTTCTCCCTCTCCCTTTGCCTCCTGATCCCCCTGCTTGTGCTCACTCTCTCTCTCTTTTTCAAATAAATACATAAAACCTTTTAAAATTTAAATCTTTTTCTATTAGAATAATTAAATATCATTCGTTAGTCTTGTTTAGTATTTAATTAAATTTGTTGGGCGGTGGGGTGCCTGGCTGGCTCAGTTGGAAGAGAATGCGCCTCTTGATCCCGGGTTGTGAGTTTGAGCCCCACATTGGGTATAGAGATTACTTAAAAATAAATAAATTTTAAAAAAAATATATAAGTAGTGGCACCTGATGGCTCAGTCGTTAAGTGTCTGCCTTCCGCTGAGGTCATGATCCCAAGGTCCTGGGATCAAGCCCCGCATCGGGCTCCCTGCTCAGCAGGAAGCCTGTTTCTCCCTCTCCCACTCCCCCTGCTTGTGATCCCTCTCTCGCTGTCTCTCTCTCTGTCAAATAAATAAATCAAATCTTTAAATATATGTAAATTTGTTCTGGAGGAAACCAGATGCAAGCTTCAAGGAGATGTTATCTCCTATTGTAATCCATAGGATGGGTTCAATTCCCCCAAGCAACAGGTTGTGACAACACATGTAAAATATTGTCTTCCCGGGAAGCTCATTAGAGACTCAATGCCTAGGTCACATAGGCACCCTGTGCTGTGCGTAACGAAAGTTCAGACTCTCAGAAGGAAACTAGAGTTTGGAATATATCATATTCTTTGTATAAACAGTTTAGGCACACTGAGTCACTCATCACATTGGTGGGGCCCCTCCTACATCTTGGCTCCCAGATACCAATGAAGGACAAATACTGTGAGCAGGCATTTGTAAGGATCAGCAGTCTCAAGCCTGCTTAATGTTCACTCTCTTCTGCACACTAGTTAGTGGGACACTGTTACGAGCGAGTGCTGCGGGTCCACTACAGAAAGAGTCATTAGAGCCAACCCAAGGAGCTCATTGGATCTACTGAGAAGTGTGGGTTTCCTATTCTGTTTTCTTAACCAAATGGGCAAATTCTGCCATCCAAATTACTGTGTAGGAGCCTTTCCTCTATCACCTGCGTGTAGACATCAGTGGGTTAATGATCTTTTCAGAAACCAGCATTTGGGAGAATGAATTAGCTGAGGAATATCTGTGCCCAGAGGTTAGGAAGTCGTACTTCTGTGCCCCACATGAGGGCACAGAAGTGAGAGAAATGGAAGGGCAGCCTCTAGGGCAGCTGGTGGAAAATCACTGCCTCCCGAAATTGGAGAAGGGAGGTTTTTATGTTCTTTTAGAGGAAAACACTGCTGAATCCTTTGTGTGTTTTATAACAATGGGTGCATTCACCATCAAACCATTGTAGCTTTCAAATGAACCTCTTTGCAAATTGCAACTTCTTTCCAGTTCCTGTAGCTCAGCAAGGCCTGAGGTACACTGTTAATGGTTCTGCCAGGAAAAGCTCTTCTAGCATCTTATCATCCTAGTAGATGTGCGTATATATGCTAAAAACTGGTGAGAAGCAGCTCTGAAACTCATTAGTATAGGGATTTTGTGGAGTTGTAAGTTGTGATGCTTTCTTTTTTTATACCTGAGCTGTAATTTCTGAGTAACTTTGGAAATGGGACAAATAGAAAGGAGTAACTGAATCTCTGACAAATATTTTTATAGACAAGTTAAAATTAATGCTCTCTACCAGATATTTTCATTTCATACCAGATGTATCTGACTACTACTAATGGCCTGGAGTACTTCAGGACAATAGGGCTAGCCGGTCCTAGTTATGAATTGGATTCCCATGGGCCCTCTAGCCTTACATGTTTGGCAGTGGAAATAGAAAGAAAAGCTCCCAATGTTTCACTATGTTTTTATTCATTAAAACTTCATGAAGATGTGACCCTGTGCTTCATGTGCTGTGTGATAATGGTGTGTAATAAGGAAGGAGCTGAGGTTTTTTTCTCACAAGGAATTGATGGTCTTAAAATGGAAATGTTTCTTTCCTTTGTGTATCATTTATTTCATTCTCTAATGTGCTTGGGACTCTACCATTAGAGAGCAATGAGACTTGAAGTGAAACTAGTAAAAAAGTAGAAACAATTTTTGTGTGTTCATGATGCTCCTAAATTTATGAGGAAATGATTACATATCGAGAGTGAGAATTCTGATGACCAAGTCATGGAATATTTTGAGATTACAGAATCATGTGAACTTCTTATGAATTGACTATAGATTTCTAGTGCTGTCTCATTCATCCTCCTCTACACATATGTGGGATGTTTTAGGACCCAGTGGCCTTTGAGGATGTGGCTGTAAACTTTACCCTGGAGGAATGGGCTCTGCTGGATCCTTCACAGAAGAAACTCTACAGAGATGTGATGCGGGAAACCTTGAGGAACCTGGCCTCAATAGGTAAGGATGACACCTTACTTTCACCTTGTCAATCAGAAGATGAGTGTTTCTTGCCCATCAGTGTTCTTTGATTTGGAATGGATAAAAGGAATACTTTGGTAAATCAGGCATGGTCAGAACTCATCATGGATTTGTAATAATTCTTCTATAATTTATTGTTTTTTTCTGGGTTTTAATTGTAGAGAAAAAATGGAAAGACCATAACATTGAAGATCAGTACAAAAACCAGGGAAGAAAACTAAGGTGAGTTGCATTCACGATGGAAAGGAGTGTCCCAGGGAATCTTTGTATGTTACAAAAATTTAAAAGCAAGCAGTCACAAGACAGCCCAACTTCAAATGTATTTTTTCCTAGAAAATTTTCACTAAAAGCATTTTCTTAAATGTGACAACTCTGCAGTATTTGCAGAATAGTTCATTTGGAAATATTATTCAGAAACTCCATATATGACGATCACTGTTTTCATATAATAGTTAACAGTTGAGCCCTCTTACAGAATATTCATTTTCTTTCTTTTTTTTTTTTTTTTTTAAGATTTTATTTATTTATTTGTGAGAGAGAGAATGAGAGACAGCACATGAGAGTGGGGAGGGTCAGAGGGAGAAGCAGACTCCCCACTGAGCAGGGAGCCCGATGCGGGACTCGATCCCGGGACTCCAGGATCATGACCTGAGCCGAAGGCAGTCGCCCAACCAACTGAGCCACCCAGGCGCCCCAGAATATTCATTTTCAAACAATTCAGACAGGACAGAAAAACCTACCCTTTTCCTATTTGTAAATGGTAACAATGTAATTCTAGTATTTACTGATAGATAGGAAATTACAAATCAGTAATACCCTTCTGATTTTTTTTGCAGAAGTCATATGGTAGAGAGGCTCTGTCAAAGTAAAGAAGGTAGTCAATGTGGAGGAAACTTCAGCCCTATTCCAAATCTTAATCTGAACAAGAAAACTCCGACTGAAGTAAAACCATGGGAGTGCAGTGTGTGTGGAAAAGTCTTCATGCGCCATTCGTCCCTTAATAGGCATAAGAGATCTCACACTTCACCTAAACCATACAAGTATCAGGAATATGGAAAAAAGCCTTATAAATGTAAAGAATGTGGAAAAGCTTTCAGCTATCTCCAGCCTTTTCAAAAACATGAAAGAAATCACAGTGTAGAGAAATCTTACAAATGTAAAGAATGTGGGAAATCCTTTAGATATCGCCAGTCTGTTCGAAAACATGAAAGGACTCACACTGGAGAGAAACCCTATCAATGTAAACAATGTGGAAAAGCCTTTAGATATCATCAAACCTTTCAGACACATGAAAGAACTCACACTGGAGAGAAGCCTTATCAGTGTAAGCAATGTGGTAAAGCCCTCAGTTGTCCCAGTTCCTTTCGAAGTCATGAAAGAACTCACACAGGGGAGAAACCCTATGAATGTAAAAAGTGTGGTAAAGCCTTCAGTTGTCCCAGTTCTCTTCGAAAACATGAAAGAACTCACACTGGAGAGAAGCCCTATGACTGTAAGGAATGTGGGAAAGCCTTCATTTCTCTTGGAAGCTTTCAAAGACATATGATAACGCATACTGGAGTTGGACCTTATAAATGTAAGGAATGTGGGAAAGCATTCAGTTGTCCCAGTTCATATCGAATACATGAAAGATCTCACACTGGAGAAAAACCCTATGAATGTAAACAATGTGGTAGAGCCTTTAGTTGTTCTAGTTCCTTTCGAACACATGAAAGGACTCACACTGGAGAGAAACCTTATCAATGTAAAGAATGTGGAAAAGCCTTCCATTGGCTGACCACTTTCCAAGTGCATGTGAGAACTCACACTGGAGAAAAACCCTATATATGTAAGCAATGTGGTAAAGCCCTCAGTTGTCCCACTTCCTTTCGAAGACATGAAAGGACGCACACTGCAGAGAAACCCTATGAATGTAAACAATGTGGGAAAACCTTCAGTTCTCCTCTAGGTTTGCAAATACATGGAAGAACTCACACTGGAGAGAAACCCTATAAATGTGAGGAATGTGGGAAAGCATTTGTTTCTCTCACAAGTTTTCGAAGACACATGATGACCCACACTGGAGATGGACCTTATAAATGTAAGGAATGTGGGAAAGCCTTCAATTGTCCCAGTTCATTTCGAATACATGAAAGGACTCACACAGGAGAGAAACCCTATGAATGTAAAATATGTGGTAAAGCCTTTAGTTGTTCAAGTTATGTTCAAGTACATGAAAGAACTCACACTGGAGAGAAGCCCTATGAATGTAAGGAATGTGGGAAAGCTTTTATTTATCGTACAACCTTTCGAGGACACATGAGAGTGCACACTGGAGAGAAACCCTATAAGTGTAAAGAATGTGGGAAAGCCTTCAGTCGACCCAGTTCATTTAGAAGCCATGAAAGAATTCACACTGGAGAGAAACTCCTTGAATGTAAACATTGTGGGAAAGCCTTCAACTGGCCCACATCCTTACATAAACATGTGATGAGAATGCACAGTAGATAGGTAAATTATAACTGAAAAATACAGGAGAGTTTTCAATCTTAACAAATACGAAGTCATGTAAAAACACCACTGGAGAGAAATGCTATAAATGTAAGTAATAGGGGAAAGTCTGATACAAATTAAATCAAGCATAATACTCCAGAGAATTCACTACATGAAAGAAATGCTTCAAAAGTTAAAAATAATGAATTTCATTCTGAAACTCAGTCTCTGGACTATGGACAACTAACTCCAGTTATTGCTTTTCAGCTGAACATTGAGTTGAGACAATTCTGTAAGCACTGTTTAAGCAATAGTACATAAGCTTAGTAGGTAGTGTTTTTCCTTGAATCAGCTTATAAAATGTTGTCTTTCCATTTTGAAGTCTGTTGGATCTATGGGTGAGTTAAAGTGTATTTCTAATATATAGAAGGGTTAATTTTTATATAATTTTTTAACTGTTCAGTAAGTGAAGGGGCCATGGAATAATGACATTTTGGTATTTGTTGGGATTTTCCTATTGACCTCATGTCACAGGTACTGGATAGTCCTTATCTGTTATAAATATTCCTCCTTTCATATGAGAAAAGGTTTCTTTTTCTTTCATCAAAAGAGCCTTATTTTCCTGGCTAATAAATAGTTGGCATAAATTTGTAAGTATGCAGAGTTTATCATAGAGTATTATCTCATTAGAATTGCTATTTACATATTTTCCCTTTACTCTTTGTCATTTCTTCTGTGATTTGGATATTACACTTTAAGAGACCTGTGATCAGACAAAAAAAAAAATGTAGAATTGGAGATGGCTCTCCTGGAATGTGTTAGGTCAACATGGGTAATGTTTTGACCTAATTCTCTAGAATCTGTTTTCTTTATAGTTTCATGTTAGAATTCACTAATAGCCTCACTTGCATGAGATTTGAAAGGCAGAAGGGAAGATGGCCTTCGTTTTTGGAGTCACAGTACATGCAGTGATAAGACCAGAGGAGTTTTGCATACATCGTCCAGCCCATTTTGCTGATTCTTTGTCCTGCCAGTCAAAAGTATCTTCCGTACCACCACCAACTACTTGACTTCCATTTTCTCAGAGCTGTGGGTTTCCACAGATTCTCCACAAATTCCACAGCAAAGTTCGATGCCATTTGGATTTTCCTGCAAGCCATCATGTGTCCACCAGGCAACACATTTAGACTATCATGGTTGAGAATGTTCTTTCAAGTGCTGACTTCCCTCTTCTCTGGATTGTATTTGTATAAGGTCTACTACATGTAGTAAGCATCTTGTTCTCCTAAACTCCTAATGACTGTGGGTTCCACATTCCACCAACACGGCTACAGTGATGCAGTCAAAAGGAACCATGTGGTGGTTTGTTTCTCTACTGCATTGTACAGTGACTTCTGTGACCCAGTCCTTTCTTGTGAGAATAAGCACCTTCCTCTTACAGGCAGATTGTGGGTGTTTCTAACTACTCACAACTGAACCTAATTCTTCGGTGCATTTTCAATTCTGTTTGTATGTGATTTACAATTTTTTTTATCAAACCAATGTTACTGTACATGTTTTTTAAGGTGTCTTATTAACTGTTGTATACTAACAAATATTATTTTCTCCATTTCCTGATAGGATATATTAAAACATGCCATTGCAATTGTGGATTTTCAAGTCAACTGGTAATTTTGTCATCATTTTACATTCTGAGTCTATATTATGTGCATACAAGTTAAAGTATTTTTTCAATTTTTTTTATTCTGTAGTTATAATTTTTGTAATTAAACAAATGTCTCATCATTCTTAATTCCAAAAACTTGCATCATGGTTTTGTCAGTGCCTTCTTTCCAAAGACTACCAGAATGACATCTGTAGTCAAAAAGAGAGAGGTAGAATGCATTGTAGTAATTAAAGATGACCACAAACCATAAATAACAATGGATATCGGGCACCTGGCTGGCTCAGTTGTTGGATCATGTGATTCTTGATCTTGGGGTTGTGAGCTTGAGCCCCACATTGAGTGTAGAGACTACTTTTTTTAAAAGATTTATTTTAGAGAGAGAGCACGTATGAGTGGGGAGAGGGGCAGAGGGAGAGACTCTTCAAGCAGACTCCCAGCTGAGTGTGGAGCCAGACCCAGGTTTTGAGCCCATGACCCATAAGATCATGACCTGAGCCAAAACCAAGTGAGATGCTTAACCGAGTCACCCAGGTGCCCCCAAAATAAGTAAAATTTTTTTAAAAAATGGATTGTATCAGTGTGAATTTGCTCAAACGGTCTAGGATTTGGACTTGTGAGACTCCTACAGAAATTAATACATTGAAAAGCAGACATGTAAAAAAATTTTTTTTTTTAAAGATTTTATTTATTTATTTGTGAGAAAGAATGAGAGACGGAGCACGAGAGGGAGGAGGGTCAGAGGGAGAAGCAGACTCCCTGCTGAGCAGGGAGCCCGATGCGGGACTCGATGCCGGGACTCCAGGATCATGACCTGAGCCAAAGGCAGTCGCTTAACCGACTGAGCCACCCAGGTGCCCAAAAAGAATTTTTAAAAAATAAAAAATAGGGGCGCCTGAGTGGCTCAGTCGGTTAAGCGACTGCCTTCAGCTCGGGTTGTGATCCTGGAGTCCCAGGATCAAGTCCTGCATCGGGCTCCCTGCTCAGCTCTGCTTCTCCCTCTGACCTCCCTCTCATGCTCGCTCTCTATCATTCTCTCTCTCAATAAATAAAAATCTTTAAAAATAAATAAATAAAAAATAAAAGAGCATGTATACAGGGGAATGGGGGGGGAAGCACACCCACAGACCGAGGGGAGACCCAAGCCCAGAAAAGGCCCAAGAATACCTTAAGTCTTCATGCTAGGCTGGTAGTGGAAGTCTTTCTGTGCAGGGAGCCATTCTGCAAGGAGTTCAGATGCCCAGGTTTCAACATAAGATCACAAGGCATACAAAGATACTTGAAAACATGGCCCACTCCAAAACAAATTAAATCATAAATCTCCAGAAACCAACCCTAACGAAGCACAGGCTTCAGACTTAGTAGACAAAGATTTAAAATAATACTCTTGGGGCACCTGGGTGGCTCAGTTGGTTAAGCATCCAACTCTTGATTTGGGCTCAGGTCATGATCTCAGGGTTGTGAGATCAAGCCCCATGTCAAGCTCCGTGCTGGGCATGGGGTCTGCTTAAGATTCTCTCTCCCTCTGTACCTCCTTCCACTTAAGTGTGTGCACACACACACACACAAAAAAAATTATATATATATAAACATACACATACACATACATATACATACACACACCCACACATATATACACACACACACTCTTAAAGGGTTTAAGAGGAAAATAAAGTCAGGAGAAGAATAGATGAAGAAATTGAGAACATTAAAGATAAATTATTTTTTTAAAGATTTTATTTTATTTATTTATTTGGCAGAGAGAGCAGGAGAGCACAAGCAGTGGGAGCGGCAGAAGGAGAGGGAGAAACAGGCCCCCTGTCGAGCAGGGAGCCCCATGCAGGGCTCGATCTCAGGACCCTGGGATCATGACCTGACCTGAAGGCAGTCACTTAACCAACTGAGCCACCCAGGTGCCCGAGGAATTTTCAAACTAAATTGAAAAAACTCACTCGAGGGATCAAAAGCAGATTTGGAACATGCAGAAGAAACAATCTGTGAACTTGAAAACAGGTCATTTGAAATAAGTCTGAGGAGCAGAGAAAAAAAGAATAAAGGAAAGTAAGCCAAGGAACTTCTGGGATACCATTAAACCGAGCAATATTCACATTATGGGAGTCCCAGAAGGAGAAAAGGGAGAGGAAGGGGCAGAGAATTGATTTGAACCAACAATGGTGGAATATCCTCCTTTCTCTGTCTTCTCGGTTTGCTATTCCCATTATGCATATATTTTTTGTACTTAGTATTCCACGTTTTCCAAGGACTCTTTTCATTTTTCTTCATTCTTATCTGTTCTTTAGATTGCATAATCTCTCTCCATCTGTAACTTCTCGTTGATATTCTTTAATGTGACATCGTTATCATACCCTCCTTTACTTCTTTAAATATGGTTTCCCTTAGTTCTTATAATTATAATGGCTGCCCTGAAGTCTGTGTTAAATCTATCTAGATAATCTCTCAGGCAGTTATCTGCCTTTTTTCTGTTTCTAAGCCGATCATTTCCATTTACTTACATGTATTATACATTTTCAGGTGAAAATTGGACATTCTCGATCGTATACTTTTTTTTTTTTTTTTAAAGATTTTATTTATTTATTTGAGACAGAGAGAATGAGAGACAGAGAGCATGAGAGGGAGGAGGGTCAGAGGGAGAAGCAGACTCCCTGCCGAGCAGGGAGCCTGATGCGGGACTCGATCCCGGGACTCCAGGATCATGACCTGAGCCGAAGGCAGTCGCTTAACCAACTGAGCCACCCAGGCGCCCCTAGATCGTATACTTTTCAGGACTGCTTGTTTTATTGGTTTTGTGATTAGCTGACTTTTTGGTGACATCTCTTTTTTCCATTGTGAGCCTCAGATGTTGCTCTCCAGAGGGCACAGCCCTGGGCTTGCTTACAGTCACAATGGGATGACTTGTTTTGACAGGGCTCTCTCATTGACTGTCTCTTTTCTCTCATCACACTGTTATGGCAGACTGGTTGCTTTATTGTTTTTAACAGTACCCTGGGACATAAATTGCTCCAGAGCCTGATCCAGTTTCATTCCTGCCCCTTTGTAGAAGTAGTTTTTGAGGCCAGGGTTTGAGGTTTGTTCTAATCCCAAGCGGGCTTTCCTTATCTTTCCCTGGTTCTCTAGTAAACTAGCTGGCTGGCTTGTTTCATATAGTGATCTCATGAAGCTACTAGCTTCAGCTTCGTGGCTTGCCATCAAAACATCCATTGTCTTCAAGAGCACCCTTAGTCATGAAATTCCACCCATTTGTTTCAAATAAACTTAACCCTTTTGGAGAGAGCTTCGGAGCTATCTGCTCTTAGGAACTGCCTCTTTTAAAGTGACTTTTTTTTTTAAACATTTTATTTATTTATTTGAGAGAGAGAATGAGATAGAGCATGAGAGTGGGGAGGGTCAGAGGGAGAAGCAGACTCCCCGCTGAGCAGGGAGCCCGATGTGGGACTGCATCCCAGGACTCCAGGATCATGACCTGAGCCGACGAAGGTAGTCGCTTAACCAACTGAGCCACCCAGGTGCCCAAAAGTGACTCTTACCATTTATATTTGTTTTGCTGGGGAGGGGGTCCACAGAGCTAGCTCCTCATGCTGCCATTCCAGCATAGTATTTTTTTCTTTTGATACTATGGTGAATGGAATTTTCTTACTTTCAGGTTTGGATTTTTCATTACTAGTCTATAGCAATACAATTGATTCTTAGATCTTCGATCCTATGACCTTGCTATTCTAAGACTTCTTTTTCCCCTTAGATTCAATAGTTATTTTTACAAACAAGATTGTGTCATCCGCAAATAAAGAGTTTTGCTTCTTTCTTTCTTTCTTTCTTTTTTTTTTTTTTTTAAAGATTTTATTTATTTATTCATGAGAGACAGAGAGAGAGAGAGGCAGAAGGAGAAGCAGACTTCCCGCGGAGCAGGGAGCCTGATGCGCGGGACTCGATCCCAGGACTCTGGGATCATGACCTGAGCTGAAGGCAGACGCTCAACCATCTGAGCCACCCAGGCGCCCTGCTTCTTTCTTTCTAATCTTTGTTCCTTCAAGTTTTCTTCCTTGCCTTGCCTCAGCTAGGTGTTCCAGAACAACTCTGAATAGAAGTAATGAGGGGGAATGCATTCAGTCTTACACCTCTAAGTAGGATGTTACCTGTAGGCTTTTCATATGTTTCATCAGATTGAAGTTTCTTTCTAGACAGCATTTGGTGAGAATTAAATCCACTCTTGCCTTCCGGGACAAACTCCACTTTGTCAGTGTATAAACCTTTATATGTCTTGCCATATTTCATTTGCCAATATTTTAAGAGGTTTTATGTTTGTGAAGGTCATTCATCTGATTTTTTGGTTTTTTCCTCTCCTTTTTTCAGTCTACCCAAACCCACTTCTGTTTTGGTGTCCTTTTTTCCCCCTCCAGCTTTATTGAGATACAATTGACAAAATTTAAATATACTTAAAATGTTCATCGTAGTGAGTTGACACAAGTGCACCGTGTGAAAGGGTTCCGTTTTTTTTCTTGTAATATCTTTGTCTAGATTTGATAAAATGATTTATTATGTAGTTGCTCCTCTTTTATTAGTGTGGTCCTGGTATTTCTTCATTAAAGTTTGTTAGAATTCCAACAGTGAGGCTATCTGGTCCGTGGCTCTTCTTTGTGTGAAGGTTTGTTTTTTTTTTTTAAGAGTTCCTTCCCATCAACCAGTAATAAATATATTTTTAAAGATTTTATTTATTTAGGGGCACCTGGGTGGCTCAGTCGTTGGGCGTCTGCCTTCGGCTCAGGTCATGATCCCAGAGTCCTGGGATCGAGTCCCGCGTCGGGCTCCCTGCTCCGCGGGAAGCCTGCTTCTCCCTCTCCCATTCCCCCTGCTTGTGTTCCCTTTCTCGCTGTGTCTCTCTCTGTCAAATAAATAAAATCTTTAAAAAAAAAAAAAGATTTTTTTTTTTTTTTAATCTTTGGGGGGTGGGTTGGAGAGGGTATACTTGTTTCCTTGTTTTTCTATTTCTGTTATTCGTGTCTTCTTTTTTTCTTGATTAGTGCTGCTTTGATTTTATCAATTTTCTTGTTCTTGTCAGAGAACCAATTGTTTTATTGATTTTCTCTATTGGTATTCTGGTGTTGTGTTTCATTGATTTCTGCTTCTGATGTTTTTCTGCTTCTTAATATTTCCTTTTTTTAATTTTACTTTTTTTTTTTTTAAAGATTTTATTTATTCATAAGAGACAGAGAGAGAGAGAGGCAGAGGGAGAAGCAGGCTTCCCACTGAGCAGGGAGCCCGATGCGGGACTCGATCCCAGGACCCTGGGATCATGACCTGAGCCGAAGGCAGACGCTTAACCATCTCAGCCACCCAGGCGCCCTAATTTTACTTTTGATGTGCTTTTTCTAGTTTACTGAAGTTGAAACTTATTGATTTTTAGATCTTCCTTCCTAATGTATTTAAAATTATAATTTTGACCCCCAAAATTTTGTGTGTGTTCTGTAAATTTTGATATTCTATTTTCATATTCATTTACTTCCGGGTGTTTTTCTCAATTCTTTTTATTATTTAATTTTTAATTCCTTTTTTTGTGGTTTGAATTCTTTGATTTCTCCAAGGATCCAAAGCAATTTTTAAGGTTAAATTCTTTTATTTCCATATAGTTAACATCTTTTCCATTAAAATGACTTGTTTTTTAGTAGAAACTTCTATCTTGGTTTCATCAATGCTACACAGCCAGAGATTACCAGGAACACAGTTATAGTAGAACACAGTTGAGTTATTGACTCATTGTAATGGTGGAGACCATACACCATGAAGAACCATGATGCATCTCAGTAGAGGGTAATAGGAAGGATGGACTTATTCTGTGATTTGGGCTTACATTAGTTGGTTGGCAGGGGGAGGGAGTTCAAGAAATTGGGACATTGATTAATGATATTAGGAAGTAAATGTAATTCTATGAGCGGGCATCTTAATCATTAGATCTAGAAATGGGGATAAAGCCAATGATGAAGAATTAATTGTCAATCATTTGTGCCAGAATAATGAGACACTTGGTAATTTCTGTGGCTTGGACAACTTTGTTGTATAATCCAGTTACAGACAAGATAGTGGCCTCACGTTGGTCTTGTTCCATCACAGAGAATGAACCTGTGTGATTTGGGTTGTCTGTAAGAGAGTTTATGTTCAACATCAAAATAACATAGCCTTGTTTTTTTTTTTTTTTTGCAATGTTTAGAACATTTTATTAAAGTAAAAAATTGTTGAAATTAAGTGAAATAGAAAAACATAGTAAATATTTACAAAAACATTGAAAACACCACTCAACTCACACACATGTAAAAATGCAGAAATACCTTAAAAAGTTTGTAAGTTGAAAATTATGGAGATTTCTCAAAATGGATAGAACCGCTCACTGCTGAGTATGGATGGCATTGATATAAGATCTTTTTTTTTTTTTTAAGATTTTATTTATTTATTTGACACAGAGAGAGAGAGACAGCAAGGGAGGGAACACAAGCAGGGGGAGTGGGAGAGGGAGAAGCAGGCTTCTCGCCGAGCAGGGAGCCCGACGCGGGACTCCATCCCAGGAATCATGACCTGAGCCTAAGGCAGACGTTTAACGACTGAGCCACCCAGGCGCCCTTGATATAAGATCTTTGAGTGAATGTTGTCCCTGACTTTTTTGTAATCCAATCCTCCCTAGAAATTTGTTCTTTGGGAGACTCGAACTTGGAGACAGCCCAAGGGGACAAGTCAAGAACTGAGATAGTCACAACGCGAATTTCCTTCACCTATTGACTGTGTTGAGTTATACAGAGACAGCCAGGCTATTTTTCTTCAGCCTCTGCTAATATTCAAAAGGATATGAAGAATATGAGCAATTTCTCATTGCTTGAGCAAAAATTCAGCACATAAAAGACTGAGTGGGGAGTATTTGTACTAGAACTATAAAGTTCTATCTAATGGGAAATTACCTATAAAACTAAGGTAAAACAGAATTAATCATGCTCTATCTCTTATTTACTGAAAGTATGAAAAGAGGCAGAGTAGACATTTATAACAATTTTAGCTTAATGAGTGGTTAAGAAACTGTGTTTTGCTGAAGTGACCACACAACTATCTCCAGAGCCCAGAACTTAAAATCAGATTCTAAAGACAAAAGAAAAGACACTCCAAACATGGACAAAGCAGAGAAGAAAACAATGCCCACGGTGGTCACTACTTAGACAGTATTATAAAACGGTAATAGAGGGGCGCCTCGGTGGCTCAGTTGGTTGAGCGACTGCCTTCGGCTCAGGTCATGATCCTGGAGTCCCGGGATCGAGTCCCGCATCGGGCTCCCTGCTCAGCGGGGAGTCTGCCTCTCCCTCTGACTCTCCCCCTCTCATGCTCTCTCTATCACTAACTCTCTCAATAAATAAATAAAAATCTTAAAAAAAAAACAAACGGTAATAGATACTTGGGCTCTGTACACTTCACTTTGATGGTTCTGGATTAAAACTACCTTCCCCAAACAAAATTCAGAGGGGAGGAAATTACAGGACTCAGGTAACTCTAAAACCAGTCTTGGGCTCAATAAGACCATTACTTAAAATTATCACATTTTAGAACAGATCATCTTCATCCGATTCTTCGAGGTACGTTACAGGTTTCTTTGCCCGTCCAGATTTGGCCCGAGGAGCCACAGCTGAGTCTAAGTCCAGATGGAAGTCCTCACTCTCCCCCTTGGATTTCTTGTTTGTGACTGTTTCAGAAATCATTTTCTCAAAATTAGAGTCGGAATCATCAGAAGTGGATGGCTTCCTTTTGCGGCGAGTTTTGGTTTTGGGGGGATCCGGCTTTTGAGGTACATCAGAATTCAAGCCTGGATCCTTTTTGGTCTCTTTTGGGTGCAGCCCTTTTTTTGGCGCCTGTACGGGAGGTGGAAGACTGACATTTTGCTGCCGTCTTCTTCACCGCCACCTTCTCTGTAGAAACAGGGTTTAGGATTTCAGTGTCAGCTGAGAAATCAGCAGCAGGAGAACCTGGAGGAAGTGGTACATTCCTTGCATCATCAGCATCAAGGTCCATCACTGACGTGGCCCTTTCTGCAGCTTCAGTTCGTTGGTAGTATGTTTGGGGGAAGCTTTGGTCTTAAGTGGACTAACATCTGATGACGGGACAAAATCCTCATCTTGAGTTTTTTCATCAGAATCTGAGAAATCGTCATCTGAATCCAAATCCACTGTGAATTTGGTTTTTGTTGCTGCCTTCCGTGGCTCTCTCTCTCGTGGAGGGACATCAAAGTTTCTTTCGTTACTGCTCATATCTGATTCTGAGTCAGACCAGGGGTTTCGCTTCTTTCCTTTTTTGATTGGTTTAAATGACAACATAGCCTTGTTAATAACAAGCCAGCAACTAGCAACACCAACGCCTATCTAATCCTATCTGCCCAGCCCCCACCTTGCAGAGCGTGTTATCCGACAGCATTTCCATTGTTTTATGGAAATTACTCAGTACCCATAGATTAATACAGTAAAACTTGAGCGAATTCTACAATAGCTATATTTCCTTTTTATTTTTTTTTATTTTTTTTATTTTTAAGATTTTTATTTATTTATTTGACAGAGAGAGACACAGCGAGAGAGGGAACACAAGCAGGGGGAGAGGGGGAGGGAGAAGCAGGCTCCCCGCCGAGCAGGGAGCCCGATGTGGGACTCGATCCAGGGACTCCAGGATCATGACCTGAGCCGAAGGCAGTCACTTAACTGACTGAGCCACCCAGGCGCCCTTTATGTCCTTTTTTTTTTTTTTTTTTTTTTTTTTTTTTTTTAAAGATTTTATTTATTTATTTGACAGAGAGAGAGAGAGAATGAGCACAAGCAGGGGGAGTGGCAGGCAGAGGCAGAGAGAGAAGCAGGCTCCCCACAGAGAAGGGGGAGCCCGATGTGGGGCTCGATCCCAGGACTCCGGGATCATGACCTGAGCCGAAGGCAGTCACTTAACCAACTGAGCCACCCAGGCGCCCCCTTTATGTCCTTTTTAAAAAGCAAGTGATTGCAATGAATTTTAGTCACAAAAGCTAGTAAATGATAAAAGATTGAATTCAAACCCATACCATTTGGCTCAGAGATTGTGCTCTTAATGCAGTTCTAATTTGGAAGCATCTCCTCTGTGCCAGGAGTTCTAAATCAGAAGCAGGTAAACTTTCTGCAAAAGAGCCAGATACTAGATATGCTCATCTGAGCAATCTCTGTGATCTCTGTCACAACTACTCAGTTCTGCCATTGTCCTGCTTATAAACAGCCATGAATATTATATGAACATACGCAGTTAAAGTTGATTTACAAATACTGGTGGAGGGCCAGATTTGGCGTGTTGATCCACTGGATGCTGACCCTTGCTATAATCTATAAACTAATTAGTTACACAACAAAAGTAACCAAGGTACTCTAAGCTTTTGGTGTAGAGGCATGAAAAGTGGTCTAAGTGGGGCGCCTGGGTAGCTCAGTCATTAAGCATCTGCCTTCAGCTCAGGTCATGATCCCAGGGTCCTGGGATCGAGTCCCGCATCGGGCTCCCTGCTCAGTGGAAAGCCTGCTTCTCCCTCTCCCTTGCTGCTCTCCCTGCTTGTGCTCTCTCTCACTCTTGCTCTATCTCAAATAAATAAAGTCTTTAAAAATAAAATAAAATTCACATGGAATCTCCAGGTACCACCAATAGCCAAAACAATCTTCAAAAAGAAAAAAGGTGGAGGTCTCACACTCCCCGATTTCAAAACTTAAAGCTCCAGTAATCAAAACATTATGGGCCTGGCAGAAGGACAGACATGTAGAGGAGGAGGACTTAGAGAAATCTGCATGCATATCCAGCGACCAGCGGGTTTGGGGGAAGGTGCTGAGAGTTCAGCCATGGTCTCACGTAGGGCCTGGTATTTGGATGCACCCCAAAAAACAGCAGAGGGAGAGTTAGAAACACTGCAGGCAACCTCCTATAGCCAAGCAGCAGTCCCATGCAGGGTTCTGGGGTACCCTCCCTGAGCTTCCTGCTCTGCCTGGACTGGTCCTCCTTTTCATTGACATTCAGGAAAGGCTTATCTGAACAGTGGGACCCCAAGATGTGGGGCAGCCCGAGGGCTATTCACGGCTATCCCTTTCTGCCCCAAGCCAGTCCCAACTTGTGGTAGGGGATTAAGAAAACACAGGGAGCGCTTCCAATGCCTGGAACCTGTTATGGGTTGAATTGTGTCCCCTAAAGTTTATATGTTGAAGTCCTAACCTCCAGTACCTGAGAACGCGATCTTATTTGGGAATAGGGTCATTGCACACATAATTAAGATGAACGAGGTCATCTAGTCTCCTAAACTGTCAGACAAATTTCTGTTTAAGGGGCCCAGTGTGGAATAGTACTGTTAGGGCAGCCTTAGCGAATTACTACTGAGCCCACGCTGGGTTGCACCCCGGCTCTGGGTGCCCTCCAGAGGGTACTTAGAAAACATTTTGTGAGATGATCCAAATGCATGGAAGCCACATGAGACCACAGCTATGCCCAGAGCATCTTCCTAGGCTTCCTTGGCCAGACGTGACCCATGCCCAGGACACTAATGAGATTCAGAAAAATTTCCAGAAAGCCCATCGGACAACCAGGCCTCATGCAGGATAGTGGCTGGGCCCAGTGAACTTTCCCAGGGTATCCTTAGCATGTTCAGGCTGGAGACTTAGAAAATTTGGAACAGGGGTGCCTGGGTGGCTCAGTCGTTAAGCGTCTGCCTTCGGCTCAGGTCGTGATCCCAGGGTCCTGGGGTCGAGCCCCGCATCGGGCTCCCTGCTCTGCGGGAAGCCTGCTTCTCCCTCTCCCACTCCCCCTGCTTGTGTTCCCTCTCTCACTGTGTCTCTCTCTGTCAAATAAATAAATAAAATCTTCAAAAAAAAAAAAAAGTTTGGAACATACTGAAGTTGGCCCCCCATGGGACCATGGCTGGCTGGGGTCCCCCTCTTATCCCTCTCCACCCAGCCCAAGCCAGTCCCAGACTCCAAAGAGGAACTAAGAAAACTGGGAGGCACCCTCTGTGACCATGACCTATGGTGGACTGAGGCCTAGCCTTGGGTGCCCTCTGCAAGCCTGCCAGGCTGTCCAGGAATGGGAAATGTCTTTGTGAGCTGAGTCAGATCACCAGGGCTAACATGGGGCCTGGCAACACAGACCGATGCTTCTACCAGTCGGGCTTAACACACTTAGGGGGTGCCTCCAACAAGCAGGCCCTTCAGAGCTCCGCATTCTTGTCCAGGGTGCCCTCACAGTGCATCTGTAACGGGCCCAAGACAGCGCCTCCCCTCCAGCAAGGGGAATCGGAAACCCTTTCAGGAAGTGCATGAGACAGCCGTGACCTCTCACATCCCTATGGCCAGACCTGGATGTCTTCCTCAGTCATCACTAACTCTAGACAAGCTGATTCTCCACCATTGGTTTAGAAGGCATCTCGTCTCCCCTGGGCAGGATGGAGGACCCGAGCACCCCGAAAACACTTCTACCAACTACTGGGCCCAATCTGGGCTGTGGACAGGATCTGGGCACTCTCCCTTGGCCTCCCTGTCTGGCGGGCTTGTTACCATGGTGAGAGACTTAGAAAAATTTTCAGGAGGTGCATCCAGTGAACCCACACGTGACTGCTCTTCGCCTCGTGTAGGGAGTTGACTTGGGGCCTTCCTTTCCTCTGGAAACATTTTCAGAAGGGATAGGTAGTGACTGGAATCCCACTGAGGACAGCTGCCTGCCAGAAGCAACCTCCTCAAGCCTCCCTCGCAGCCCTCAAAGGATTCAGCCTTCCGAGGGAGACTTAGAAAACTTTTTGGAAGGCCCACACCCCCAGGGCATCCTAGTCACACCTTCCTGACTGGCCAGAGCCAGTGCCCCACCCCTACCTTGGAAACACTTCCAGCAAGTGATAAAAAAAAAAATTTTTTTTTAAGATTTTATTTATTTATTTGACAGAGGGCAAGTGAGCACAAGCAGGGGAAGTGGCAGAGGGAGAGGGAGAAGCAGGCTCCCTAATGAGCAGGGAGCCAGAGGCTGGGCTCAATCCCAGGACCCCAGGATCATGACCTGAGCCACCCAGGAGGCCCTTCAGCAAGTGATTCAGATTACCAAGTCCCCACTGGAGACGGCCACCAGGTCCAATGAGCCCACCCCTGGATGACTGTTTGGCCTAGGATGGACGCTGCCACCGCAGGGAGACATCCGAAGATTTGGGGAAAGTGTTCAAGAACGGGCCCCACTGAGAGTGCAGTTGGGCACAGAGTGCCCTCCCTGGGCCTCCCCGCCCCCTCTTCAGAAGGGGAAATTTCAGGATGCACACCCGCGACCCTGCCCCATGCAGGACTGCAGCCAAGTGAGGGGAATGATCCCAGGCTTTCCTGGCCATGATCCCGGCCTCTGGAGGGAGAACCTAGAAACCAGGCACCAGGATCCCTTCCGCCCCCCGCCGGACTCTCTACCCCATTACCTGCAACATCTCAAGGGAGTCCCCATGGGCGGAGGGGACCGCCGTGTGTCAGCCCATCCGTGCAGTTCCTGGATGTCGCTCTCCTCTGTATGGCAGTGACAATCTCAGGGGAGCCCATCCGGAGGCAGCGTGTGTCGCAGCCAGGACAACATTGCCGCCAGTCTCCTGGAACTCAGCCTTGCTTTTGATAGTTGGATCCCATTCCAGGTCCGCACAGCCGAGCTCCGGGGACGACATTAAAACAGCCGCCAGGTGGCGCAGTTCAACAAGCGCGACCTAGATGAACCTGGACCCCCAGGTGCCACTTTGCGTGGGTCTCACCCTTGGCCCACAGCGGCCCAGGAGTAGCCTGATGGGCCCAGGGCACCATCCACGGAACTCCCGGGGTGGCCCGGGCTGCTCTCAGCTCCCAGAGTACAATTCAGACATTTTCACTAGGTGCTCCCTGTAACTAGACCCTATCTGAGAGTGGCCCTCCACGGGCCTCCCTGGCCATCTCAGCTCAGTCTCACCCCCGCCCCCCCCCGCCCCCAACACAGGAAGGCTGCTGGGCCCAGGACACCCTCTCCGGTGCGGCCTTCCTGTAGAGGAGTTAGAAACATTCTCCAGTGGCATATGTGATGAATAGGGCCTACATGTGACCGCGGCTGGGCCTGGAACACTCTCCCTGGGCCTCCCTGGATGGCTAGGGCTGCTTGCCTCATCCAGAGGGAGACATAGAACGAAGAGGGGGAGGAGGAGTGCATTCAGCCACTGGGTGGTCCTGACCTCCAGAAAAGGGCATAGAGACTTTTCGGGAAATGCTCCCAACAACCGGGACCCAAGAGTGAAAACACCTGAGGCCACGGCATCCTTCATGGGTTTACTTGTCCAGCGCAGGCCATTCGGTGTCTTCCCTTTGGATGGGGATGTGGATACGTTCTCAGGAGGCACCACCAGGTGGGTCCAATACCAGGGCCCACACAGAAGCACAGCCTGGCCCTGGGCACACCCCGCCCCCCCGAGTCTCTCTAGCTAGACTGTGCTTGTCTCCATCACCAGAGAACAGCTACAGAAGTTCACAGGGGTATATCGAACAATCGGGCACCATGTGGGACTGCAGGAGGACCCAGGGCAACTTTCATGAGTCTCCTTGGCCAGCCAGGACAGTGCCTGCCTCTGGAGGAAGATTTACATGTTTTCAGGAGATCCCATGGACTACCAGGCCAAAGATGTCATCCCTAGGGGGCACTACCTGGCCAGTTTTTTCCCTGCCACCAGAGGAATACTTATAAGCAAATTTGTTGGGCACCTTCTAAGATCGGATCCTACACAGGGCAGCAGATGCCCCTGAGGCACAATCCCGACTACCCTGCCTGGTTTTGCTGCCTTTCCCTTCCAGAGGGAGAGGGGGGAAAAATTGTATTTATTTGAGAGAGAGCAAGAGAGAGCACAAGCAGGGGAAAGGACAGAGGGAGAAGCAGACTCCCCACTGAGCAGGAAGCCTGACACGGGGCTCCATCCTAAGACGCTGGGATCATGACCCGAGCCGAAGGCAGCCCTTTGACTGAGCCACCCAGGTGCCCTGGAGGGAAACTTTAAAAAGTTTCTGAGAGGTGCATCCAGTGATTAGACTCCATACAGAATGGCAACTCGCCTGAGATTCCCTCCTTGGGCCTCTCTGGTCCATCTCTTTATGGAGAGACTTAGAGAAAATTTCAAGAGGCACATCCAGCACGAAGGCCCCATCTGGGACCTTATTTAGGCCCCTGGTGCCCTCCCCAGAGGTTCTAGTTGCCCAGGCTCATGCCTGCCACCCCAAGAGGGACTTAAAAATTTTTTCTGGAGGTGCATCTGACAATCAGGGGTGCATAGGTCCAAACATGGGCTGCAGGTCAGCCTGGGATGCCCCCTGACCTCCATGCACCTTTAAGGCACCTGCATAAGGCTGTCCTGACCGGAGGGGAAGTCACTCACTTTCAAGTCTAAACCACCAGTTTCTTCCCAAAGTGTCCTTCCTCCATAACAGACCCCAGAGCACACCAGGCGTGCCAGGCTCTCTGCCTGTCTCCTGGGAGCCCAGCAGCTCTAGCCCACCTGTCCAAGGCCTCACTTTGGAACCTGGCTCCTGTTCCACCCCCTTCACCAGGACCCTAGACTCCTTGCCTTCAGAGCCTGGCTCCCCCAAGGCCAGGTCTGGAAGGCCCCAGGGTACATCTTGTTCTCTGGGCCTATATCCCATGCAGGCCCACTCTTGGTAGCTTCTAGAGACAGCTGTACCACAGCCCGAGTGGACGAAGGAGTGAAGGAGGAGTGGAAGACCGTGGTGGATGAAGTGGGGTGTGGACGGTGTAGCCTGGTGTGACCTCCCTGCAAGGCCTCAGGGCACGAGTCAAATAGTGTTTGCTGACCTTTCTAGGCCATAAATGAAATCCCTCTCCAAAAACAAACAAAAAACAAAGCCCCACTCAGTCACACCTTGGCCCAAGTCTTGGTGGTGGCATTTTAATGGCTTTTGTTGGTGGCAGCAGCAGGAGGACGGGGAGAGTGTGCCTGCCCCCAGCATGTCTAGCCATGCCCTTTCCACTGGGCCAAGGCCAGGAAGGTGCGGATTTCCATGGGCTGCAGCGTGATGGCGGCAGGGTCCAGCCGGGAGGGAGAGGGCTGGGCTGTGGGGCCTGGGGAGGTGCAAAGGAGAAGTGAGGGGTGCCAGCTTCCTCTGCCTCACCCCCTCCTCCTGCTCCTTCCCCTCGGCCTCCACACAGCCATATACCCTCAAATCTATCCCCAGGGCCTTATTCCCAGACCCGTTTTAAACTGTCTCCCAGGCCCTGAATACTATCCCCAGATCCCCCAATCTGTCCCCAGTGTCGGGCCATCTCCCTCACACCCTCAAGCCCTAGCTAAAGACCATCATGCCAATCCCAGGAGTGATGCGCACAGCCCTCTCCCCAGAACTAGATACCCAGGGAATCCCATCTCAAACCCTCAAGACCCACTGCTAGTTTGCTTAGACCCACTTAAGACCCTTAACCCCCTAACCTGGATCTGAACACCGCCCTAGACGCTGGAGCTCTATCCCGGTCCTGGCCAACATTCCCACACCTGCCACACAGCCCCCAGCCCCCAACTCCCCGGGCAGGCCCCCACCCGTGGCTGGCGTCCACTTGAGCCTGGAAGCGCTGGCCCGGAGCTGGTTGGCCGCCAGCGTGGTCTCCTGCAGGTAGGTGATGGTGAAGGCGGAGAACAGGTCCTGTAGGCAGTGGATGGGCCGGGCTGAGTGGGGGCAAAGCAGGGTTTCCCCTCTCCCTTGTCTCCTTCCCACTTCTGCCCGCCTCACCCTCAAATCCAAGGTCACCGGGGAGCTCAGGTTGCCAGAGCCCTCCCCTACAGCGAACTGGTGCTCCAAGCGCAGGAGAAGCGTTGTCCTGTCCCAGCGGGCCAGTGTGAGCAGATGCACCGAGGGAGGCAGCTCCCGGCGGAGCCCTGAGAACTGCAGGAAGGGGGTGGGGCCGAGGCGCGGTTAGGGGGCGGGGCTCGGACGCAAGGGGCGTGGCTTCGTCAGGGAGGGCAGAGGCTCAGCTAGAAAGGGTCGGGCTAAGCCAATGAGAGGATGGGACAGACCCAGGGAAGGGCGGTGCCAGGCTGGGGGCGGGCCCGAGCCCGGAAGGGGCAGACCTGATCTGGCCGGAGACCCACTGATAGGGCGGGGCTGAAGCTCAGGGGGCGTGTCTAGGGGCGGGGCCGAGCGTGGGGAAGTGGAGGCGAGAGGGTGGGGCCCAGTGAGCCGTGAGCCCGCCTGAAGGGAGAGCTCTGAGGCTGCGCTAAGACCCAGTCGTGGCGGGATGGGACTCAGCAAGCGGGGACTGCCGGGCGACGGGGTTGAGCTGAGGGGGTGGGACTAGCTTATGGCCTCCCCAGGACGAGTTAGGGGCGGGCGGAGTGGGTCCCGCCTAAGGCCAGGAAAACCCTCCGTGGTTTACTGGGGTCTTCTCCACCTGGCGGCTCCACGCCCCTCACCTGCTTGCGCGGGGCGACTCCCGGGTGGTAGGGGGCGCCGCCACCGGGGGCCAGCACCACCTGCGGGGCCAGCAGCTCTTTCTCTGCCTGCAACCGGTGCCTGGTGGCCGCGGTCGGAGCCTTGTCCAGCAGCACGAGGTGGCGCCCTCGCACCCACAGCCCCAACCCCTCCTCCAGCAGCGGCTCCCCTACTCCACGTCCATCGTCTTTCAGAAGCCTTCGGTGCACCTGTGGGGAGTGGCCAGGAGAGGGTGAGGAGTCCCTCTGGCCGATTTCTGGGCCAGAAATTTGGGTAAGGGCTTGTGGAAATTTCAAGAGAAACCAAAGAGTGAGAAGAATGGATGCGGAGAAAGGTCTAGTAGGGGACCGCCAGCAGAAGTGGGGATCCAACCTAGCAAGGGACTAGGACAGAGGGAGGGAAGGATCTAACGGGATAGGGCAAGTCAGGGCCTGGAGGAGATGGGGAGCTAGGTAGGGACTGAACAAAAGCTTGGAGTAAACTTTCCACATAGGAATGGAGGTCTCAGCTTAGTGGGGACTACAGGCAGTGGGGTGCGCCTAGCAGAGAACGGAGCAGAAACAGGCTTTCAAGGCCCAGTAGGGGGCCAGGGTGGGAACAGGCTGAAACAGGGCTCTGGCCACTCACCATGAGCTCCATGGAGCCATCCTTCAAGCTGCTGCCCCCCTGGGAGCGGTCAGTCAGCACAGTCAGCTGCATCTTGCCATCCTGGGCGTTGGGGGGGTGAGGGGAGAGTGAGGGGTCCCATAGCCAGCCAGCTATGGCCCCCAGACAGGTATCACAGGGGATGGTGGAGACCACCAAGGACAACCAAGAGATGCTAGGAATGATGGCGACCCCCACTCTGTGGAGGCGTGCTAAGAAATGGGGAGCAGGATGGAGTTGTTACCCTGATGTAAATGCGGCTGTTGACTGGATAGTAATTGCCTGCCACTGGCTCAGTCTGGTTCAGCTTCCAGGTGGGTCGATAATCCCGCCTGGGGAGGGGGAGGGTTTGGTCAGGCCTGGGGTCCAGCTCCCCTTCCCCGGTCTATCCATTCCTCACTCCCCCTTCATCCCCTCCCTCCCACACTCAGAGGATCAGCAGATGCCCCCATAAGCCTGGGCCCCACACACCACAGACCACTCTTTACTGCCCCCAGTTACCCCACCTCCTCTCCAGGATCTCCCGGCCATTGCTGTCTGTGTAGAACAGTCCTTTTGTCTCCAGCACTGTGTCAAAGCGACTGATGATCTCCTTCCCCCAGCCGTCACTGGACCCGAGGGGATAGCAAGACTGTGAGCTTCACCTATCCCACCCTGCCCTTGCCCCCACCCCCCAAGTCCCAGTGGGTGCTACTCACCCCACAGGTATTGGTCCCACTGTCCACTCCAGCTCCAGGTGCCGCTGTCCTGGGTACAGACGAATCACCTGGGAACACCAGGCTGAGAAGTTCTGGTGCACCTCCTGCACCAAGGGTGTCTGCGGGCACATGGGGGCGGGGGGTAAGTCTAAGCCTGCACCTGCACACCAGCAAGCCCTGCGGATACCCACCCCTGCTATTAACCTCATAGAGGCCTACATCCAGGTCAACTCCACTCATAGCATGGGAACCTCCCCCACACTTCCCATGTCAGATGTTAACACATAATTCTTAAGTGTAGCATATATGCTTGCTGTCCGCCGTTACCCCGTCTTCCCTCCTTAGAACAGGATTCTAGCTTGGCAAGTGGCTACCTGGAATAAAGACTATATTGTCCAGTCTTCCCTGAGGCTATCAGGAGCTGTGTAACCATGGTTTGCTCAATGGAAAATGATCAAAGAGGCGTACACAATGTTCCTTGCCTCTTTCCCTCTCCCACTGGCTCAAATGCAAATATGACGGCTGGAGCTTAAGCAGCCATATTGGGCCATGAGGTAGAAGCTGAATGTTGAGGAGGGCAGAACAATGAGACAGAAGAGGCCTGGATGACTCTGAAGTCACTCCATCTGCCCTGTATGGCCCAGCCAGACTTTCTGTTAGATGGAAAGGAACGTCTACCATTAATTTTGGCAACTGTTACTGCAGCAAAATTATATCCTAATGCAGTGACCCATATATGCAGAAGTTCACCTCAAGGAGAATTATGTCGAATATCAATCTTGCCATTACCTGGCCCACTCCTACCCTAAGAGGAAATGTCAATGAGAGGCCCCGAGAAACCCCACAAGGGTGAGCCCCTGTTCCCAGCCAGATGCACCCTCAGATATCCATCCTAAGTGAGAATCACCCAAGCCCTATCCAAGTGTGAACTCTCAAATATCCACCTCAGATATAATCCCCTCCTACCACAGATCCTTGGTGAACTCTTCAAGCAGCTACACCTGGTTCTCCCCATTCACGGGCCAAGAGGGAACACCCCACCCCCAGTTTCAAAAGCTAAGTATAATCCTGACACCCGCAGCAGATGTGAAAGCCTTCGTACTTGCTCCCACGGAATGACTGTTCCTCAACCAGCCGTGAATATCAGCCCTGTGGGAAGATTCTCAATATTCCCCTCAGGTCTTAGCCCTCTTATCTGATAGAGATATAAACCCGACCCCCCGCCCCTACCCACATATGGCTCACCACCCCCCCAGGCTCCACACCTCCCCCACACCCACTCATCATTCAAGGCCCCAGACCTTCACCACGTGCGTTTGAGCCCAGTGGCTCACGATCAATGGTTCCTGGCGGTTGGGTCTGAAGATGTAGGCACCCGAGACCTGGGCGCTTAGATTGTTGCCTACACTGGCGTTGTACCTGGGGCCGGGGCAGGTGAGAGTCAGGTAAGTGACCCCAGCTCTACTTACACCCCCTCCCTGGCCTGGTGGTCCCCCCCTCACCAGTAGAAGGCTTGGCGAACAGGCAGCAGGAGGTTCTGGTCCAGGTTCTCCAACTCCACCAAGAGTCCTGTGTCAGGGTCAAACCTAGCCTGGAGGTACTGGGTAGAAAAGGGCAGACACAGGTTAATAACCATCATCTCAGCCAAGGGCAGCTTCTTCATCCTTCCTGGGACTCAGGAGAAAGTCCAGGAGCTACCCTCCCCTCCTCCTCCTCTCTCTCTCTCTCTCCTCACACCTGACCCTATTAACAAATCCTAACAACTCTACCTTCCACCTCCTCCTCCTCAATCTGACCACTTCTCACCATTTCCATGGCCTTCTAGGACTAGTGCGGCAGACCCCTTCCAGGCTCGCTTCCCCAGTCAGTTCCCCCCGCCCGCGGCCACCAGAGGGCGCCAGTGACACCCTAAATACCATCCTAGCCAGTCAGCTTGGGCCCAGGGCTGACTCGCGCATTTGACAAAGGAATCATAGTGCCATGGCCCAGGAGACTTTTAGGGGCCAATGGAAATATGTAAATTTTGATTTCTTCTAGAATCAGAAGAAAACTTAAATGTAATAATAATGAATATATTATACTTGTCTTTTACAGCCACCTGCTCATGAAATACAATTTTTAACTTTTTTTTTTCTAATGGAAAAAGGGCCCCACAAAGGCAAAAGTGCTAGGGCCCATTACAGTCTTAATGCAACCTTGCTCCTGACGTGGCTCCTTCGAAGTAAAAGGCAAAGTCTTTCCCTTAGGCCCTCAAGTCTTGCAGAGTCTGACCTGTCACCCAATACCCATCCCTTGAGCCCCAGGGGGTTCCTGGAACACTCAGCACCCTTCTGCCTGAGGGCTCTTGTTTCTGCAGCTCCCTGCCTGCCTGGATCCCTCTTCCCCTACATGGCCACGTGGCTCCCTCCCTCGAATCTCTGCCCTGCCTCATTTAATTTGCAAACCCCTACCACTGTCAGCCCTTATGTATCTGTCCAGTGTCATCCATGATTACACTGGGTCCTCACAGTCCCAGGAACGGATACTGAGGCTCAAAGGGAGGTGGTCACTTACTGGAGGACACATAACGAGGGACTGGTGACTAGACCATGAACCCAAGACCCACTGATCCAGAGTCCATGCAGCTTACCATGACACCTCAAATTTGTCACAGGGGAAGGGAAGGGCATCTGAACGGAGTCTCACCTCATTTTGGATGGCCAAGCCATGGGACCAGGACTTCTGGGATCTGGGCTGGCGGTTGTGGGCATGGGGGCTCCGGCCGGGCACCTGGGTTACTGAGTAGATGCTGAAGCCCAGGGCAGGCACTGAGGCCGAGAAAAGCAGGTCCGAACTGTCTGAGCTAGGAAGTCTCACCACCTTGGGTAATGGAGGAGGGAAATTGAGTCAAGAGGCTATGAGTATAAATACTGAGCTGTACATAAAGGGATGGGTCAAACTCCAGGAGAAGAATGAGCCCCAAATGGGGAGAAGAAATATAGGTGTTGGCCAGGGAGGATGGAGTGTCAAATTCTGAGTTAAAGATCGCAGAGAAGATTCATAAAACGGGGGGGGGGGGGGGGGGGGGGACAGGGCGCCTGGGTGGCTCAGTCGTTAAATGTCTGCCTTCAGCTCAGGTCATGATCCCAGGGTCCTGGGATCGAGCCCCGCATCGGGCTCCCTACTCGGCAGGAAGCCTGCTTCTCACTCTCCCACTCCCCCTGCTTGTGTTCCTGCTCTATCTCTCTCTCTGTCAAATAAATAAATAAAATCTTTAAAAAAAAAGGGGGGGGGGACATTTAGGGACATGCAGAGACTGTGGGAGAAGGGGAAGTGAGGGAAGAAATGGGGGAGGAAATCCCTGAAGCAGGGGAATGAGGGAAAGGCAGGTTTGGGGGGAGGAAAAGATTCATAGGTAGAGGCCTTCTAGAACGAGGGAAATAAAGCAAAAAAAAGAAAAAAGAAAAAAGAAAATTCGGGATGCCTGGATGGATCAGTTGGTAGAGCATGCCACTCAGTCTCGGTGTTGTAAATTGGAGCCCCACACTGGATGTGGAGATTACTTAAAAAAATAAAATCTTTTAAAAAATATTAATCTTTTAAAAAATAAAATATATTTTTAAAGATTTTATTTATTTATTTGACAGAGAGAGACACAGCGAGACAGGGAACACAAGCAGGGGGAGTGGGAGAGGGAGAAGCAAGCTTCTCGCTGAGCAGGGAGCCCGATGCGGGACTCGATCCCAGGACCCCGGGATCATGACCTGAGCCGAGGGCAGACGCTTAACGACTGAGCCACCCAGGTGCCCCAAAATAAAATATTTTTTATTATTATTTTTTTAAAGGTTTTATTTATTTATTTGACAGAGAGAGACACAGCGAGAGAGGGAACACAAGCAGGGGGAGTGGGAGAGGGAGAAGCAGGCCTCCTGCAGAGCAGGGAGCCCGATGCGGGACTCGATCCCAGGACCCTGGGATCATGACCTGAGCTGAAGGCAGTTGCTTAACCAACTGAGCCACCCAGGCGCCCAATAAAGTATTTTTTTAAAAATTCATGAGGAGACATTAAAAAGGGAGAGATTGTCCGAGAGGCAAGACAGGGGGGTAAAGGGGAGCGCATGTTTCCAAGGGGGTATGATGTTAAGGGGAAGAAAAAGAAAAAGTACTAGGCCCAAGGTATTGATGGAGGGGGAGATATGCATGAGTTACCCGAGAGAGGGAGGTGTCCATGGGAGGAGTTATCCATGGAGGGAGATGTGTCCATGGGGTGGGGTGAGGTGGGGCAGAAATCCCCAGGAGGAGGTGTCCAAGGCAGGAGGTAATCATAGGGGGTGGTACTCATAGGAGAAATATTTGTTGAAAGGGCTTACATCGCTGGGCACAATTGTGCCATTCGGGTCCCTCACGTCGAAAATGTGGTCGCTGACTGGCAGCCGCACCATCCAATCCACTTTCCGCCCCAAGGGGTTATAAATGGTCACTTGGAACTGGTGTGGGAGGGCCAGATCGGTCATGGGTCACAGCAGGCCTTCTTGAAACCCACCCACCACATGCGGCAACGTCCTTGGGTGATCCGAGCCCCCATGGGGTGCTTTGGTCTCTTCCACCCCAGCTTCACCGCCCCCCAAGTGATCGCTCCGCAGACCGATCCTCCCAACCAATTTCACACCGGCAGGTACCTCAAGAGCCCTTCAGTCCGAGCCCCGCCTCCTCCGGGCCCCGCCCCCGTGTCCTCAGTTTCCAGTGCTGTCCCACCCACCTGCTTCCCGGCCCCGCCCCTCCAGCCCGAGCCCGGCTCACGCTCTTGGCTGTCTGGCTGAGCGGACAGACACTGATGTTGAGGTTGCGGCAGTACGTGAAGTCCTCCTTGGAGCCGCTGAGCCGCGCGAGCGCATTGCTCAGGAGAACCTGTGGGAGGGAGCGTAAAAGTCCATGGGTCAGCTCTGGAGGCCCACCCAGGTCTCCTCCGTGTCTCCTCCCGGACCCCGCCCCTTGCCTGTCCCCGCCCACGAGCGCTCCTAGGCCCCGCCCCTCCTGTCTCCGCCTCTCACCCCAGGCCCCGCCCCATGCAGGCCTACCTAGACTCCACCCCACTGCCCTTGGCCACGCCTCTTCCGGTGTCCGCCTATCATTCTACACCCGCCTCTTCCCGGCCCCGCCCCCTCCCTGGCTCCACCCCGCGCACCTCGCAGGGCCCCCAGCCTGCCGCTAGCTGGCGCGCGTAGTCATTGGCCACGTGCTGCCGGGACGTGCCGCTGACCGCGTCGTGATGCTGGAGCACCGCCATCGCCTCGTCTGCAGGCAGACGGTGAACCGGCTGGGGTCTCTGCAGGACTCTCAGTCCAGACCCCAAGGACACGGGAAAGATCACGTGTGGGAGGGCAGGGTCCCGAGGAGTTTTATGAGGGGACTCGATGGGGTGGCCGAGGGTCGGTGTGGCCAGCTTCAGACACACTCCCGTCCCCTCATCGTCTCAACACCTACTGAGGGGTGCACTGTCTCCTGAGCCATAGGGTCCCACGTTGGCTGCCGGACCCGCCAGTGCCTCCAGCTGGTTGCACACCTGGGGAACAGAGGAGGTGTGTTGGGGCCCCGCACCTTTTGGGACCCCTGGGCGCCCCCTTGAGCCCAGTGCCCACTCACCTGCAGAAAGTTGTAGCTGAGGCGCTCATAGCGTTTGAGGGCCGGCCGGCTGGAAAAGTAGCCGGTCCAGAACTTGTGGGGGCCGTCGGCGTAGGGAAAGAAGTCATCCTGTTTTACGGACCTGCAGCGACAGAGGCATTGAGGGCCGGGTCATGACCCAAAGGGCAGGCCAACCCCCCCAAGCTCCCATGTCCCCCCAAATACCAGGTGAGGTTGGCCTTGTTCAGCTCCCAGAGGTAACAGGCGGGAGTGGAGTAGAGAACATTGACGCGGCTCCCGTTGGCCTGCTGCTGGGGGGGAGGTGTCCGTGTGTGAGCCCTCGGGAGCCGGCACCTTCCCAGGGGGTCCCCAGCTGTGCACACACATCCTCACACACATGTGCGCACCTTCATGCATGCGGTGGGTTCGGATTCTTGTAGTACACATTTTGAGTGCAAACCAATGGCCCAGTGTGAGGCTGAATTTTGGCAGCAACTCAACATTACCAGCATGGAAAGAATTTCACAGAGGCGAGAATAAACCTGAAATTTTTACTAAACTTTTTTTTTTAATTCCAATTTTTTTAATTCCAATCATTAAAAATTTTTTGTGGGGGCGCCTGGGTGGCTCAGTTGGTTAAGCGTGGGACTCTTGATTTGGGCTCAGGTCATGATCTCAGGGTCGTGAGATAGGCCCCGCCTAAGGCTCTGTGTTCAGGAGGGAGTCTGCTTGAGATTCTCCCTCTCCCTCTGTTCCTCCCCCGCTCATCTCCCCTCTCTAAATAAAGAAAGAAATAAAATCTTAAAAATTTGTGTGTGTGTGTGGAAAAACTAAGTATGACATTATAGGGCAGGAGTGATCATTTCTCAGGACTGTCAGGTTATTGCTCAATGACACCACTGTTAGAATGAATGGAGGTTCACTTTCAACTGAAGTGGAGGACCAAGAAGGTGACCTCCTCTGTGAAGAAAAAGATGTTTGTGGGCACCTGGGTGGCTCAGATGGTTAAGCGTCTGCCTTCGGCTCAGGTCATGATCCCAGGGTCCTGGGATCGAGTCCCACATCAGGCTCTCTGCTCCTTGGGAGCCTGCTTCTCCCTCTGCCTCTCTCTCTCTCTGTCTCTCATGAATAAATAAATAAAAATCTTTATAAAAAAAAAAAAGAAAAAGATGTTTGTTCTGCTTGTGTTGTGAACCCAGTGCCCGGTACACAGTAGGTGCTCACTAAACACTTGAGTGCATGAAGGGAAGTAAATGGGACTACACACCTTTATGTGCATCCACATGTCTACCCCTGCATACACAGTCACATACATAGTTACACACACACACACACACACACACAGGATTTGCTCAGTAAACAGTCACTTGCTTCTTCAATATGCTCGATTTCAGACACAATCTAGAAGCAGAGGCCAGCCCCACTCTCCTGGAACCCACAGCCAAGTGGAGGAGAGATACTGAACAGATAGTCCGTTATAATCAGCCTGGCTGTGGCCTCACAGGTATTTGTGGGGACTGTGTGTACACAGAGGAAAGGGCAGGAGCTCCACCTGTGTTTGGTGAAGTCTTCCTGGAGGAGGAAACATTGCAGCTTGCATGTTAAAGGAGAAGCAGGTGTTCAGCCCCAAATAACAGTAATAAGCAACCACCATAATACTGGTTATTTACCTGGCCCTGTTCTACTGATCTGTATAAATGAACTCATTAAACCCTAACAGCCTTATCAGGTGGGAGCCACCATTATGCCCATTTTCTAGATAAGAAAACTAAGGCAGAGTGCTTAAGATTTCTCAGGGTCACAGAGCCACTAAGTGGCAAGCTAGGGATTTGAAGTAAGAGACTCTATTTCCAATAGAATGCAGTGGGCAGAGGAGCGGTCCGGGGCAGGAGGAAACCTATGGCAGCTCAGGACGATGATATTTACAGAAGAAAGTGATCAAGGTGTCCAGGGCTCCTCGGGGTCATGGGGAGCCCTGGGAAATGTCTTTTGGAAGGCCCTTGGTGATGTTCTTGAGGGTGTTTTGGGTGAAACAGTGATGCTGGGAGCAAGTGGAAGCTGAGGACATGGAGACTGCCAGTAGACAGCTCTGAGGATGGAACTGATGGGAAGGACATTTCAGATGTGAGAGGCCCAAGGATGTCTGAGTCCTGATTCCCAGAACCTGTTAGGTTACATGGTAAAGGGAAATTAAGGCTGCAAATGGAGTTCAGGTTGCTGATAAGCTGACCTTAGAATAGATTATCCTAGATGATCTGTAGGGCCCAGTGTCATCACGGGTCTTTAAAAGAGGAAGGTGGGGGCACCTGGGTGGCTCAGTCAGTTAAGAGTCCAACCCTTATTTTGGCTCAGGTCATGATCTCAGCGGTTTGAGATCAAGCCCCGCATCTGGCTCTACGCTTAGCGTCGAGTCTGCTTGAGATTCTCTCTCTCCCTCTCCCTCTGCCCCTCCCTGCCTTGCACTAGCACACACACTCTCTCTCTCCAAATAAATAATATTTTTTTAAAGATTTTTTTTTATTTATTCATTTATTTGAGAGAGAGAGAGAGAGCACATGAGAGGGGGGAGGGTCAGAGGGAGAAGCAGACTCCCCGCTAAGCAGGGAGCCCAATGCGGGACTCGATCCCGGGACTCCAGGATCATGACCTGAGCCGAAGGCAGTCGCTTAACCAACTGAGCCACCCAGGCGCCCCAAATAAATAATTTTTTTAAAAAAGTAGAAGAGGAAAGAGCGAGTGAGAGTAAGAAAGAGATGTGATGAGAGACGCAGGGGCAGAGAGCGGCTGCGTGGCTGGCTTGCAAGATGGGGGGCCATGAGTCAAGGAATGCAGGAGGCCTCTAGAAGTTGGACACTTTCCCCAAGAGCTTCCAAAAGGAACCCAGCCCTGCTGACATCTTGATTTTTAACCCAAACCCAATTTTTAACCCAACGCAAGTCGGAATTGTGTCCGACTTCTGGCCTACAAAACTGTAAGATGATATATTTCTGTTGTTTTCAGCCGCTATATTTGTTGGTCATTTGTTACAGTAGCAATAAAAAACTAAGAGAGCACCCACTGCGATGCATATGACCCAAGGGCCAGGGATCCAAGCACATTCATGCACACGAGTTGGCACACTTACCTGAGCGTTGACCAGCTCGATGAGCCGGTCAAGGTTCTTGAACCACATGTTGGCATTCTCATACTGGAAGTCTGAGCCCATGGTCATTATGGTGTGGTTGGTGCGGTAGTTCTGGCCCTGCAGGTGGAATGGAGAATTCCTCAGGCCAGGGTGTCCTGGGCCATCCCTGCGTACAGCTGTGTCGTGGTATATATGTGGTCAAGAGTGCAGGTGCTGGGGCGCCTGGGTGGCTCAGTCGTTAAGCGTCTGCCTTTGGCCCAGGTCATGATCTCAGGGTCCTACGGGGAGTCTGCTTCTCCCTCTCCCTCTGCCCCTCCACCCCTGCTTGTGTGCACTCACTCTCTCTCCCTCTCAAAAAATAAATAAAATCTTTAAAAATAATAAATCAATCTTTAAAAAACAAGTGTGGGTGCACGTAGAGGAGTGGAGGGGGCAGTGGAAGTGGGTCCTGTGGGAGCGTAGGGACGCATGTAAAAATAGCCTCACACTGTTGAGTACTCGTGTGCCCAGATGAGGGCACTGAGGCACTGCACCATGCTGTCTCATGCCTTTGGTGAGTGTTTGGGGCAGCAAAGGTTGTCTGCAGTCTTCTAATCAGAAATGAACACAAATCTGGGAGGGGAGCCTGGCGATGGTGAATGGAATGCTACCTTCCTCCGAGGGTGATGAGGAGGTGTTAGGGAATGCCCGTGCCATGGAGAGGGCCCAGTGCATTATGAACACGAGTCTCACGGGCTCTGCACAGTAGGGTTACCTGGGCAGTGGCCAACTGCAGGAAGTAATCGACCAACTCCTTGGCATTGTACTCGGGGCTGCGTGGATCCTCCACAAAGGGCTTGTCAGCACACAGCGTGTCCCAGCACAGTTTCTCCGGTGGGTTGTAAATATTGGGGAGCACACCTGCATGCCACACCAGGCTCAGCGACCCCCCCTGCCCGGGGGTCAAAGCCTGCCACACCCCACCAGGAGGGACCTCAGAATTTGCAGGCCCCAGGGCAAAGTGCAAGTGCTGGGTCCTTGTTTGTAAATTATTAAGAGTTTCAGGACAACAGAGTATAAAAGCAAACCCAAGGCCCTCTGAGCATGGTCCCAGGTCCCATGCCCCTGGGGCCAGCCCTGACCCCAGCCCACACGCCCTTACTGGTAAAGAGGTCGGCTACTGGGGGCTCCAGGCTGGCGCTAGCCCGCCAAACCTGCTCCATCTCTTGCTTCTTCTTCCGCACCCCCTTATCTTGATAATCCAGACGCCCGAAGAAGAAGCCATCAAAGCCCATCTGGAGGTGGGGAGGGATGAGGACCGGGATCAGAGGGCAGGAGCAGTGGGTGCCCAGTCCTCTCCCCACCACCCGCCAGTCCCCTCAGCGTGGGAGGGGCAGTCAGAGCACAGTTAGAAAAAGCAGGTCTGAAACAAGGAAGGGCTCCAGCTCATTTTGAAGCTTGGGGAAGGGTCAGATGACACTGCGGGAGGGCTGGGAGGTGCGGGTGCAATGCTCGATTAGACTTCCACCTTCCCCAGCTTGGAAAGAGGCCTGATTCAAATCCCCCTTAAGCAGCCTGAGAATGGAAGGGATCAGAGAGTGGAAAGGGGACGCCATCATGGCAAAGGTTGTGAAGCCGGTTGAAAAGCTGGGCAGGCCTCCACCTGCCACCTGGCTTTGGAGATGAACCGGGATCATAGCAAATGGGGTGGGGCCAGGGCTACAGTGAGGGGCAGGTGTGGGGCCCGGGAGGAGCCAGCTGGAGTGGGGTCACATCCTGGGCGGAGGCAGAGCAGAAAGGCTGGAGGGGGGGGGGGGGGGGCAGGCAGTAATGGAATTCATAGCTCACCCAAGAGGCAGGGTCTCAAGGGACCAGAGGACAGGGCCTGGGCCAGGTGAGCTTGCAGGGAAGGGTGGGGCTTGAGTGGCCAAGGGAGGAGTCAGAGCTAGGAGTGAGGTTGGTAGATCACCTGTGCGAACAGCGAGGCCTGCTCCCGAGAGTGACCAAAGGGGTCAATGTGCCAGGCCACACGGGGGAGCCCATCTTTGCCAAATGTGTTTTCCAGAAAGCGCAATCCAAGCGTCATCTGGTCTATGATGGCTCCGTAGTGGGTGGCTGCCTCATCGTTCATCACCCAGCCACCATTGGCAAACTCCAGGCGTCCTGTGCGGGAAGGGCAGTCTGGGTGGATTGTCAGGGCCAGGACTGGGGCCAGGGGTGGCAATGCAGGGGATAAGAAGGCCTGCCTGCAAACCTAGGCCTGGAGGGAGAAGAGGAGTCACTCCCAAGCCAGTGTAGCCAGACATGGAACAGAGGGCCCCTGCATGGCAGGCTTCCCTGAGGATCCCCTGGAGGTGGGGCCCTGTAGGATGCATAGGAGTTCTACAAATAAAGGGAAATTCCAGGCAGGCAGAGCCACATGCACATACAGGCTGCAGAGGACATGATAAAATCTCAGAAGCTGGAGGAGGGTCAGAAACAGAGCTGAGCTGGGCTTCCTCTTTTCACTTCCTTCGGGCAGGCTTACCCTGGCGCACCAGGTCCCGCACAACTTCCTGTGTTGCATTTGTCTGCTGGTGCCACCAACGGGAGAAGAAGGCAATCTCCACATAGATGAATCGGCGGGTGGGCTCCATCAGCAGGGAAGAGATGACTGAGTCTAGGATGTACTGTACCCCCGCATGCTGGACGTCATTCTGGACTGTGGGCACAGGGGTCAGGCAATCAGGGACAAATGAGCCAAGGGGGGCATTCTTAGACACAGGAGCTCAAACTGGACAATGTCCCCCCTCCCAATGTCCAGGACCCAGAAAGGATCTGAAGGACTCAAAGGGGCAAGGGGGCCCCACGGGGAAGTCTCCATGCTCTACTCACTGCCATAAAAGTACTGATCCACAGTCTTGAGCCAGCCCACATCGTCATGCGTGTGGGCCACCAGGTGCACGTTGAGCATGTCCGGATGCACCAATGGGCATGTCTGCACAGGGACCCCAAATACACACATCCTGTCAGTTACACCGAGGTTAAGAAGCAGGCTGGGGGGGCACCTGGGTGGCTCAGCCATTAAGCGTCTGCCTTCGGCTCAGGTCATGATCCCAGAGTCCTGGGATGGAGCCCCGCATCGGGCTCCCTGCTCTGCGGGAAGCCTGCTTCTCCCTCTCCCACTCCCTCTGCTTGTGTTCCCTCTCTCGCTGTGTCTCTCTCTGTCAAATAAATAAAATCTTAAAAAAAAAAAAAAGAAGCAGGCTGGGGTGGGGCTGGGGACACAAGATAAGTTTTGATCTAGAGGTGAGTGACTCAGAGAAATGGGGCCAGGTCCTTCTAGGGAGGACACCCACAGAGTTGGGCATACAAATACAACCCCCACCTGACACAACTCCTCAGGGCAGCTCTCACTCACACCCTGGGTTACCAGTAATAGTAGTAGCAAATGATTATTAGGCATTTGCAAATAGGAAGCAGCCACCCTGGGGCTTGGGGGGCAGTATCTCATTTTCAGATGAGAGCACTAGGGATCAGAGTGGTTAAGTGACTTGCCCCAAGTCACACAGCCAGGAAGTCAGGGAGCCAGACTGGAACTCCAGGCAGGCTGACTCCAGAGTCCCAACTCTCAAGCAATCCCCCCTCACCCCCCGCCCCCCTCCCACATACACACATATGTCCAATCACACAGTTAAGTGCATGCAAAGTCCAGGCAAGCCGACCCACAGAAGGAAGGAGGCAGGTACAGAGAGCCCAATTCTCAGGCTCTCACGGCCAGATCTTTCAACGACGCAAAGCATGCCTTCAGGCCACACTGTCATATTAACAACCATTCACTACGCACCCACAGAACAAACCCACCCACACCTCCGGACCCTACTCGGGGCTTCGCTCCAGCTTGTGTACATTTCCGCTCCCGGGCCACGCTCACCTCGTATCCCGCGGCCCGAGCGCCGGGCGCCGCCACCAACAACAAAAAGAGGAAGGAGAGAGGCGGGAGCGGTGGCTGCAGCGCGCGGGAGCTCGTCGTGGGCCCTGACGCGCCCCGGCCGCCACCGCCAGCGCGGACCCCCGAAGGCCGCGCGTCGGCGACCATGGCTCCGCAGCTGCCGCCGCCGCCGCCGCCACGGCCACCGCAGCCGCCACCAGGGACTTCCCGGGCCCGGAGTGGCCGGGCAAACGCCCCGCCCCCAGAACCCGACCTGGCCAATGGTTGCTGGCGGGGGCGGGGCTAGGGTGCTGCCGGCCGTGTCACGGGCCTGAGGCCTCAGCTCTGGCTAGCCCCTGGGGACACTAGGAGTGTACGGAGGTGTTGGGCGTGTCCCACCCTCGGGTGCTGGTTTAACCAGGGGAGCCGTTAGTGTCTCACCGCCTCCGAGTGTCCTCGGAGTGTCCCTTTGTCCCCGTGGACGCAGAGGCTTCAGACTTTCCTCCGGGTGTAGTTTGCTTAGGAGGTGGGAGCGTGTGCGTGGGATCCTAGGATGTTCCATTGATCTTCAGGGCTAGGGTCTTGGAGGGACCTAGCTTGCTAGGAGCAGGGGTTGATGATGGTCCTGTTCTGTCCTATGAGGATTATGCACAGAGGAACTGCCCTTGGGGTACTGAGGATGGGAGGTATCTAGCCTGATTGGAAGAAATACCCATGGGACTCAGGTGAGGAGTGACAGGTGGGGGAGGACTCAGTCTTTCATGCTTTTCCCAATCCCAATTAGTCCATCCAGCTCACTGATACTACCCGATTTGTCTGATAAGAAAATGAAAACCCGTGGCGCCTGGGTGGCTCAGTCGGTTAAGCAGCTGCCTTCGGCTCAGATCATGATCCCAGGGTCCTGGGATTGAGCCCCGCATCAGAGAAACGGGAGCCTGCTTCTCCCTCTCCCTCTGCCTGTTGTTCTGCCTACTTGTGTTCTCTCTCTCTGTGTCAAATAAATAAAATCTTCAAAAAATAAAAAATAAAAATGAAAATGAAAACCTACATTCCTCAGGTCAGCAGAACCCATCTGCTGAGTTGCCAGAAGACAGGGATCACTGTCCTGCCTCTGGCAACTGACTTAAGTCACAAGGCTTGTGAAATAAGCAAGTGAACGACCAGAAGGCTCCAGGCTAAAGCCCCAACAAAGGCCTGAGTGGAGGATCCGGAGCCCTTCCCCCAACAGGAAGAGCACCGTCAATGCCCAGGAGAGAGGTCCCAAAGAACAGCCAGAATGCAAAACTTTATTAATAATTAACTGGTTTCAACAAAAAAACGAGTGGATACACGTAGAAACATGGACAGCATCTCCCCCACCAGCAGGCAGGGTGGGGAAGGCAGGCAGGAGGGGTAGGCCTAGGGTATTCCCCTCTGCCCAGCAGAAGTGGAATCCCAGGTAAAGGGTCAGGTTCCCTCCATCCAGCTGTGAGTCCTGAGACTACCTCATTCAGGGAAGCCCAGGACACCAGCTGAGGGCAGAGGCTGAACAGCCAGGGGCCAGGCCTGGGGGAAGGTGTACAGAGTAGTCCTAGGCTGACTTCACCAGGGGGGCGTCATGGGCTGAGGGTTCTGCAGATATGACATCACCACGGCAGAGATGGACAGCCTGAGACAGGAGAGAAGTGTCAGGCCAGGATGGGTAGGCTTGGGTCCCCCTCTCCCACTTAGGAGTCCTCCTTCTCTAGGCCTAGACTCACATGAAGCTACTCATCATCTGTTTAGTGTCCTCAGAGCTCCGGGAGTTGGCAAAGCTGATGAAGGAGCAGTAGACAGCCACCCAAGCGCACCACTTCAGCTGGGGAAAGGCAGGTGGATGGGGGTATTCGGTCAGTGACAGGCACACCAATGAACCCCCCATAGGGGCATTCCCAGGCACGGGTTCCAACCCACTGATTCCACCCGACGCAGCTTGGACCTTATCCCCAAGAATCCCTCAGTCCCATTCCCCCTAGCCTATTCCAGGTACCCAGTTTCTCGTCCTACTCTCTTGGCCTGCGTCTCTGTCCGCACCACATACTCTCAGGCCTAAGAAGACTGGCCTTTGACATAGCTCGTGATGCTAAGAACCCCATCCTTTCTCCACGAGTCCCCTCCAAATTACTTTAAAACCTGGCCCCACCTTCAGACCGACCTCCCATGTACTCACCCTGACCCCTGGCCTCCCTCCTGGCTCTGGCTTTCTCCGCCCGGCAACACCGCAGCCCCGCCCCCGGCCAGGCCCACGCCCCGCCCCCTCAGCGTCAGCCCCGCTTCATTCCGAATCGGCTCCCCCCACCGGCTTCGCTATCAGGCGGAGCTACGCCAAAGGAAACTCAGCGCCGCCCACCTTGAGCATGAGACCGCACATGCTGAAGATCATGCCGAGGAGGTTCATGTAGTCCGGCGTCGGGTCGTCCAAGGCCGGGTTACACTCGCTCGGCGGGGGCTTGTACCTGCGACAGGCTCAAGAGTCAGAGGCACTCAAAGTCCCGCCCCCCGAAATGGACAAGCGCTTCCCTGGGCCTCGCCCCACAACCCGAGCCCTGTCCCCGTGACGTTGGGGTCCTCACCTCAGCACTTTGTTCGGCCTTCGTGGGTCCGACATATTGTTAGTGGACATGGCAGGTCGGAGGTCGCGCCTCTTCCGCTACGGGAGTTGCAGCTTCCGGCGCGGAAACGGAGGGTGGCTTTTAGAGTAGCACCCACAGGCTTCGAACTTCCGTTCCCAGCGGCGGGGGCCAGGACTCCTCCCAGCCAAGGGACAGAGAATTAGAAGAGACCAAAAATGTTCCTTGAAAACAAGAAGTGGGGAAAGAAACCTAGAAGCTGGAATCAGGTTTCAATATTCCCCGCACTGTCCCGAAAAAAGCCGCACATTTGAACCGGAAGTGAGTAATAGGAAGTAGACTACGGAAGACAATACGGTTACATCCAAGCGTGGGTTCCGAGGGTTCGGAATCCTCTGTGCAAACCGGTGTCAGGCGGCAAGGAAGGGGTCCCGAAGCAAATGGCTTTCCCTGAGCCGAAACCACGGGGCCCGGAGCTGCCGCAAAAACGGGTGAAGACGCTGGACTGCGGGCAGGGGGCAGTGCGAGCTGTACGATTTAATGGTGAGCTCCCTCTTCATTCCGGGTCCTCCTATCTTCTGAGGTCCGAAGCCCTATAACCCCTTCCTGGTGTTCCCCAGTGGATGGCAATTACTGTTTGACGTGCGGCAGCGACAAGACCCTGAAGCTGTGGAATCCGTTGCGAGGGACGCTACTGCGGACGTACAGTGGCCACGGCTACGAGGTGCTGGACGCGGCCGGGTGAGCCGGGGGCCAGGCCGAGATACAGGTGCAGAGATTGGGATCTGAGGTCAGCACTGATCTTCCCTCCTCTGCCCTCCAGCTCCTTTGACAACAGCAGTCTGTGTTCCGGCGGCGGGGACAAGGCGGTGGTGCTGTGGGATGTGGCATCGGGGCAGGTCGTTCGCAAATTCCGGGGCCACGCGGGGGTGAGTACAAACAAAAAGCGGCCTCATTAGAGCGTGGGTGGAGGAGAGAACCCACATTATCGTGTAGGTGGTGACAGGAAACCCTTCCACCCCTACCCATTACAGAGCAAGGCTCCTTTCCCCATGGCCCAGCATGCAGTTTTCCCAAAACCTTTCACCTCCTCTATCTCTAGCCTTTACTTTTTTTTTTTTTTAAGGTTTTATTTATTTATTAGAGAGAGCAGAAGGGGTGGGGCAGAGGGAGAGGGAGAAACAGGCTTCCCGCATAGCAGGGATCCCTATGTGGGGCCCGATCCCAGGACTCTGGGATCATGACCTGAGCTGAAGGCAGACACTTAACCGAATGAGCCACCCAGGCGCCCCTCCTTTGCCCTTGCTTTAACCTGCATCCGGAACCCTGCCTTTATCCCAGTCCTCCAAAGTCCAGCCTCCTCTGAGTGGCAATCCCTGTTTCTCAGAAGGTGAACACGGTCCAGTTTAATGAAGAGGCCACAGTCATCCTGTCTGGTGAGTCTGGAGCCTAGGCAGGGTACTGCCCCTGTGGCCCAAACCCGACCTCACCTTCATGTTGGCCCTTACAGGCTCTATCGATTCCAGCATACGCTGCTGGGACTGCCGATCGCGGAGGCCTGAGCCAGTGCAGAGGCTGGACGAAGCCAGGGATGGCATATCCAGTGTGAAGGTGTCAGACCATGAGGTCCTGGCAGGGTGAGTGGAGCCAGGACCTCACCCCTCCCCCGGTGCCACTGGGGATCACCACTGCCTCGCTACTTAGATTAAAATCTCCTCTTCTCACCTCAGCTTACAAGGCCCTGCACAGTGCTCTCTGCTGATCTGTTAGGTTTTATTCATTCCAGGTCTCATTTTTCTTACTATGCCAAGATGCTCTCACCTCAGGATCTTTGCAATTGCTCTTTCTCTACCTGGACTCCCTTTCTACTTACTCAAAGTGTTTTTGAGCTCTCTGGCATACCACTTTTTTAGTCAGTGAACATACAGCAGTTAATGAAATAGGGAAAAGTCTCTGCCCACATCAAGTTGATGTTCTAGTTGCAAGAGGCAAACAATGAAAATTCCCAAGCAGGGCTGCCCGTTTGTTGCCACAACCCAAAGGAGTGCCATTCCCACTGTGGTGGGGGCGGGGGGGTAAGTTTGGGCTGCCCAGCCTGTTGGCTGGTCCCTTCCCACACATCTTCTCCTGGACCACACGTTTATCTCCTTATCCTTCAGGTCCCAGTTTAGAGGCCACCTCCTTGAGGAGGCCTTCCTAGATTACTCTCAGTCAGCAAGTCTCTATGATGGCAGAAAGTGCTCCTGGCTTTGTCGCAGCCGTGTCCCAAGGACTAGCCCAGAGAGGATGCTCAGTGCATATCAGAAACCAATGGAGTAGGTCCTCATTGGCCCTGGGTGTAAGTCTCAAAGCCAGTGCCTTGGAATTCCACTGAAAAATTCATTTCAATGTTTATTTTCCATGGGTAGCCATAAGTGTGAGCATGACAGCGAAGGGTGCACAGGAAGGGCAAGCCCACCTCCCTCCCCACCCCCCCGCCAGGGTCCTGGCAGGGTCAGGGAGAGTACAGGGACTGGAGCCATGGACCTACTGGCCCCAGTTGATGCTTCAGCTGGATCCATCCTCTTGCAGCTCCGTGGATGGCCGGGTGAGGCGCTATGACCTGAGGATGGGGCAACTCTTCTCAGACTATGTGGGCAGTGAGTGTGGCAGGGCTGTGGGGCGGGCAGGGCAGGTGGGGGGCAGCAAAGGGGGCCCCAGCTTCACCCACCTGCGCGCCCCCCCCCAGGCCCCATCACTTGTACCTGCTTCAGCCGGGACGGGCAGTGCACCCTGGTGTCCAGCCTGGACTCCACGTTGCGGCTTCTAGACAAGGACACAGGGGAGCTGCTGGGCGAGTGAGTCCTTGGGGTGGTGGGGCCCCTCCCCTACCTCTGCTAGGACCCAAGCCCTCCTGATCCCACCCACCCCCAGGTATTCGGGCCATAAGAACCAGGAGTACAAGCTGGACTGCTGCCTGAGCGAGCGTGACACACACGTGGTCAGCTGCTCCGAGGACGGGAAGGTGTACTTCTGGGACCTGGTGGAGGTGAGCCTCCTCACCCCGACTCCTTACCAGGCTGCCTGCTCTGTCTCAGGCAACTCCCTAGCAACTCCCACACCTGCACAAAGGGATGCTATTAGAGCTGGGGGCTTGGAAGAGTGAGTGAGAAAACAAAGCAGGAAGGGCATTCCTGGCAAAGGGAACAGTGTGTGCTAAGGCTTGGAGGTGTGGCACACTTGGGTCAGGGGACAGAAGGACTGTGGGATGGCAGCAGCAACAGGGCCACACTAAGCAAGCCCAGCCGACCATAGGGACTGACCCTGGGGGAGTGGGGCCGACAGCCACATCTGACCCCAGCTGAGATGGGGCAGTAGTTCGGAAACCCTGAGCTACCTCTGAGCATCCCCATGGTTTCTAGTCCCAAACCCTGTGAGCCCTGTCCTGCTGTGTCTCGGCCTGGTGGGGAGGTCAGGCTGGGAACAGACTATTAGTCTGGCCTCATGGGGTCAGGGCTGGGGCTTGACCAGGGAAAGTAATGCCCCTAAGAGGATGGAGGAAACTGGGGGAGACTTGAGGGCCCAGCTCTCTCTGGCAACTAAGAATGCGCCATGTTCCGCCTACTTCTCTAGAGTCTGTCAGACTGAAAGTCACTCTCAAGGGGGCAGTGCGTGGAGGGACATTTTTGAAGTGGGAAGAGCAATCGGGGGCAGGCTTGAGGGACCGAATGTGTTGAGCGGTGACTGTAAGCTGATGCACGAAGTGAGCACAGAGGCTGCCCAGTGGGCCCCTGGAGCCCGGACAGCGGCAGGGTGGAGAAGCCGGGAACGGACGGGACAGGATTGGAGCAACGTGGTGGCTGTGAATGCAGATCCGATGTGGTCTAAAGGCTGGGCCAGGAGCACTTGCCGACAGATAAACGGGGTGGGAAGCGTGAAAGAGGAAGACTTCCAAGATGTTCAGCCTTAGCCACACGTGCTCCAAAGGATGGAGCAACTCAGGGCTTCATTTTGGGGCAGCTGAGGTTTGCAGTGCCTGGGAAGCCATTAGAGGCGGGTGGCTGAAGGTCAGCAGAGAGGGACGCACGGATACCCACTGCCCGCCCCTTCCCTCCACAGGGTGCCCTGGCACTGGCCCTGCCCGTGGGTCCAGGTGTGGTGCAGTCACTGGCCTTCCACCCCACGGAGCCCTGCCTGCTGACCGCTGTGGGGGGCAGTGTCCAGTGCTGGCGGGAGGAGGCTTATGAGGCTGAGGGTGGCACCAGCTGAAGGTGGGGACCCACTGCCGCCAAGGACACGGACACAGACTCAGCAGGATCACGGAGACCATTTATTCTAGACACGAGGCTGATCGAGGAGGGAGGGAGGGGTTGGGTGTGCAAGCTAATAAATAGAGGCGAGGGGGGACTTCCCTGGAACCGGTAGCCACTCAGTCGTCATTCTTCTCAGGCACAAAGGCATCTCTCCTCTGGGCAAAGGTTTCAGCCACAAGCAGGGGGAAGACAAGGGAGGCGTCAGCATAGACCTGCAGACGGGACCTGGGTGAACTACAGGGCCTGTGGCTGCGCTCTGGGAGACTCTGCGCCCCAGCCAGCTGACCAGCCCTCACCTTGACAGGCTGGGCGTCCACCCGGATCTTGCCCCAAGACACCGCTTCGTCCGGCCTGGCGCCAGAGTCCGAGCCATCAAACTCCTGGGCCGTGTTGATGTAGACAGAGTAGTCGGCCCCATTCCGCTGTGGGGAGGGGCAGGGTGAGCTGGTCAGCCAGTCACTGCACATGGGGGTCGGCGCTGGCTGCAGAGGCTGAGGGCTGCGTCCTGCATGCCGGGAGCCCGTAGTGGCCCCTCCACAGGAAGGGCCCCACATCAGTGCGTGAGCAGAGTGCGAGGTTGGGGGTTGGTAGGGTTGATGGGCAGAGCTGCCCCAAACCCACCAACTAGGGAGCAACAACTCTCCCACAGCTACTCAGCAGGGGCTGCCACCACATACAAAGACTCCCACCCTGGTCTGGCCCCATCATTCCTCCCGGACCAGCCATTTGTTCAGAGAGGGCGCCTGTGAGCACGCAAGTGGCCGCCCTGGAAGCCTGGCTCCAGCTGCTGGTCGCCTCCCGCTCCCCTTCACCGGCTTGCTAACTGTCCCTGGACTTCATTCAGGCACCTCAGAGCCTTTGCACTGGCCGTTTCCTCTGCTCACCCGGCTGTCTTTCCCAGAACCTTGTTTCTCTTGCCATCATGTCATCCGTTTTTTCCCACAGCAGTTAACTGCCACGTGACCTGCATGTCACTTGTTCGCTGCCTGTCTCCCTGACTAGAACATCAGTCTAGGAGGACAGGGATCCTGGCCTGTCTAGTCCACAGTTGTCTCCCTGGCACATGGCATAGGCCTAGCGCACATACCACCCTCACTAGGGACCAGGTACTCTGTCCCCACTCACCATGAGGTTGGCGTTGGCAATATGATGCTTGACCAAACCCCCGCCCAGGATGATCATGCCAGTGCTCTTGGCAAAGATGGCCTGTGTGTTGATGAGCCGCAGGTCTGGGAGAAGAGTGCTGGGGTCAGGCTACGGACCCAGCCAGCCCTCCTCCCCTGCTCTGTGGCCCCAGCACCTCACCCTCGACGATGTCCAGGACCAGGCCGGGGTTCTTGTAGGAATGGAAGAAGATCATGTCACCCAGGGAGCCGTCAGTGAGCGCTGGGCTCAACACAGGGATGTTGTTCTGGGGGACAGCAAGACAAGAGTGACTGGAGCTCAGAGCCCAGTGGGGGCAGGCTGGTCCCCATCCCAGCGGCATCCCCTCCTCTGCCTGATTCTGGGCAGAGTGCTTACGTTGTCTGGGCCTCAGTTTCCTCAACTGTAAAATGGAGACAGCAACAGCACCGCCCTCACAGATGAAGAAGCATATGTGATGAAACCAGACAGAACACAAAGGATCGTGTAGCTCTCACTACTCTGACCACTGGACCTCCGCACTGGAGGAGCATGGGACCCGTGGCACCCCCCCAACTGATCCCAGGTGGTCTAGGAGTAGAGCCAGGATACCAAGGTCACACTCAGCGGCTGTGGAGCCTCAGACAAATTACCTAACCTCTGTGTCGGGTTCCTCACCTAAGAGTGGAAATGATGACTTGGTTCTCCAGGGGGCGATGAAGGTGAAACAAGCTAATATGTGCCAAGGCCTGGTATCCGTGCCCCACCCAGCCCCTCACCTTCTGGGCCCAGTAATACACTGATTCTGGGTTGTTGATCTCCTTGCCCAGGCGGGCAATCATCTTGGAAGGTGTCCACTTCACACCCTAGGAGGAGACATTGGACTTCAGCCTGCAGTGCCTCCCGACTCCTACCACGCTGGCCCCCAGGTCGCTCCTGCCCCACCTCCGTGTTCTGCTCCAGCACCATCTGGTCCAGAATGGGCATCAACCAGTCCTCAAACTTGCAGTAATTGTCATTGGGCACCAGTAAGTTTCCAATCCTGTGAAAATGAGGCACGTGGGCATCAGGCCCCAGGACCCTCCGCCCACCTCCTTTGCCCAGCACCACTCAGGGCCCCCAACCTGTTGATCCCGTTCTCACGCAGCTCCTTCCCCCTGAGACTGAAATCGCCCAGGTACGTGGGTGCCAGGCACTTGATAAAATCTTCCTCCACACCGCCAGCTGTGGTCACTAAGACGTCCACCTGCGGCCACAAGTCAGTGAGGTTAGCCCAGGAAGAAGGGCCCTGCCCTCATCCCAGGTAGGGCTCCTAACTCCCAACACTAACCCAGTGACCCTTGGAGAAAGCTCTACTGCAAAACAAAAGTAGATCGTGTCCCTCTGCTTAAAATGACCCTGTCTAGGGGGGTGGGGGGATGGGTTAGCCTGGTGATCAGTATTAAAGAGGGCACGTTCTGCATGGAGCACTGGGTGTTATGCACAGACAATGAATCATGGAACACTACATCTAAAACTAATGATGTAATGTGTGGTGATTAACATAACAATAAAAAATTAAAAAAAAAACCTGACCCTGTCTCCCTGTGTCATTTAAATGACCAATAATTTTATTGCCCCCATAAGACCTAGAGAGGCCAAGACCACAACCACACCAGGTCCCCACCATGTTGTGCTGCACGAGGTAACGGATGGTCTCACGGATGCCTGAACTGATGAGATTGGATGTGTAGCCCAGAAAGATGGTGCAGCCAGTAAGTGGGCGGTGGCTCTTGGTCAGGTCTGCATGGTGGTCTTCATCCTGCGACAGCGGTTCTAGTTTCTTCTCTATCTAGGTGTTAAGGGCAGGGTCAAGTTACCCTCTGGCCCCCAAGCCCTAGCCCCTACCACTTCTACCTGGAATACATGGGGCCAGGGAACGAACGCCCCCTGTGCAGGCTCTGACCCCCAACCACAGCCCAAATCTCAGGGCACACGCTCAGGTTTTACCCCCTTTCAAGGAATCGGAGAGCACGACCTTTGTAGGCCCGGTCCCCTTCCCCATCCGAGCCTGACTTAGGTTCCTCAACCGCACCGTTCAGAACACTTTCACTCGTTACCTACGACCCGCCTCCTATCTAGAATCAGTCCCAACTTCATCCTGATTGTAGGATGTTTTGGGGATGAGGGGACGACGTCCTCTCCCCAGCACAGAAACTGCCGCCCAGAATGGGCCCGGCCTCTCTCCACCTATTGGACCGCCCAACACAGGACGCTCCTCCTTCACAAGGGAGCCCCGCCCCCTCCAAGTACTGCATTCCCGCTACCCTAGGCCACACCCCCTCAATCCAGGAAGTTCCGCCCCGGGCTTCACCATGGCGTTGACTTGCTGCACTGCGCGCCCGAAGTTGGTGGCCTGGAAGCCAGTGGTGCCGAAGGCCTCCAGTAGCGCACGGTAGTCCACGCCGCGGTTGAAGTCGTAGCCTCGGACTTGGGAGCTCTCGGAGGGCAGCGCCGAGCTGTGCTTCAGCACAGCGGCCAGCGCCGCCGCGGGTGCCTTCCCCTCCGGAGGACCCTCCATGTTCCAGCGGCCGCACTCCCAGATCACAGCCGCCCCAGGCCAGGCGTCCAGCGGCCTCCAAACGCACTAAGCCTCGGCACGCGCTTCTGTACGACAGTGCAGGAAGTAGGGCTCGGGAAAACCTGCAGGAGGGGACGGGAAGTTGCTTCGTCACATGACCCTCTTTCATTCCCATAATCCAGGGCGCGGCCATGTTTGCGCGCGCGTTCCGTAATACGGAAGCCGCGAGGAGCCGTTATTCCCTGTCTCGTCTTGACAAGCCTGAGATGAATGAAGATTCCTACTTTCACTGCCGCCTGCTGGAGACCCACCGCGTTGCGCGGCGCTTTCCTATTCGTTTCTGTCCCTTTGGGGAAGGAGGAGGATGGCTTCCTAGACGTCGCCCTTGGACAGGATTCGAGTCATCAGGAAATGTCAGATAGTTTCTGCCCCTGAGCGTCTCTCGTCAAATGGTTTAGTGATCGCTGTCCGTACCTCGCAGGTCTCCAGAGCCTCCTCCACATGCTGCGTAACCCTCTGGTCTTCCCCGGGCTGTTGCAGCTGTCACTTCTTCTGGGAAGCCTTCCTTGACCTTCCTCTGGGTAAGGGACCTCCCCTGGGACCCAAGGCTGACCTCTCTCTCCCTCCAGCAAGACTGTGAGACCCTCGAAGGTGGGGTCTGTATCTCATGAGTCCTCCTAGCCCTGCACAGGGTCTGGTCTGGGGGAATTTTTTAACCAGGTATTCTACCATTTATGGAGTCTATACTGTACGTTGGGCTCTGTGTTTGGCGCTTCAGATTTATCGGTGAAGGAGATGCAGACCCTGCCCTCCTGGAGTCCACAGTTTGGGGAGCTAGAAAGCTAACAACGATAGTGGTAAGTGCTATTGAGGATTCAAAAATGATGATGTGTCTTTGAGGTAGGGGTGGATGGAGGGGGAGGTGGCCTTATTTGCAGGGACAGGTGGTTGGGGAAGGACACCAAGGAGGGGACATTTGAGCCAAGGCCAGAAAGCCAAGAAAGGCCCCATTTGTGAAAATTTGGGGAGGCCATTCCCCACCATTGGGAAAGAGAACTGCCAGTGCAAAGGTCCTGAGGCCAGAGATTAGCCCACTTGATTGGAGGAAGAGAACATCCTTCTTGACATCTTTGACAGTCCCCACTTGGATCTCAAGCTCACCACCTCAGTTCCCACTCCTCCTAATCCTGATCTCCCTGCGGTCTTCCACATCTCATCAAAGAGCCCTCCGCTCAGCAAATAAGCCCTCGGTGCACCTAGTAGGCTCAACACTGGAGAATTGAGCTTGATGTCTCCCTTTCTCTCACACCCACACCCATCCCTCAGCACCTCTAACAAGTTCTACCCACAAAATAGGTCCCAAATCCAGGTGCCTTTTTTTATTGATAGAATTTGACATATATTAGTTTCAGGTGTACAACATCATGATTGGGTATCTATCCAGGTGCTTCTCTCCATTCTCACAGCCTCCACACTGGGCTACCTTCCCTCCAGTCCCATCTCCCATCTGTGGCCAGAGAGCTCATGAAACAGAAGCCAGATAAATCATTCCTTTTTCAAACTCTCTTACGGTGGCTTCTCCCTAGGAGTAAAATCCTGTCCCACCACTTGCCCTCACTTCCTCCTCTCCGGTTACACCAGCCTCCTCCCTGTCCTAGAACTCACCAAGCTCGTTTCCTGACCAAGGGACAATGCCCCCACTGCTCCCGCTGCCTGAAAGACCCTCTTCTCCTCCGAGTCTCTAAATATTACCTCGTCCAAGAGGCCTGCTCTGACCACCCGATTCCACCCTTACTTTGCTTGTCATTGTCTCTCAAAGCACTTAATACATTTTGTTTGCTGTTGCCTGTCCCTCCCTGATGAGAACGGCAGCTCCATGTGGGCAGGATTGTCTGGTTTCACTGCTGTTTCTCTTACTCTGTGCAGTGATCACATACTGTGATCTCAGCAAATACACTGAATGGATGAATGAACCCACACAAGGGCATCAGGGTGATCCATCAGGAATGAAGGAAGGAAAGAGGTGGATAAATGAATTCAGGGGCTCCTGGCTGGCTCAATCGGTGGTGCTTGTGATTCTTGATCTCGGGGTTGTGAGTTTGAGCCCCACGTTGGGTGTAGAGATTACTTAAAGATAAAATCTGTTAAAAAAAAAAAAAAAGTGAATTCAGAGCAGGTAGAAGGTGCCAGAGCAGACAGTAGTAAGGAAGATGGGTTTATTCTAAGAGGCTGGGAAACCATTGGAGAGTTTTAAGATTTTTTATTTATTTGTCAGAGAGAGAGAGAGCACAAGCAGAGGGGAGCGGTAGGCAGAGGGCTCCCTGCTGAACAAGGAGCTGGATGCAGGACTTGATCCCAGGACCCTGGGGTCATGACCTGAGCCAAAGGCAGACACTTAACCAACTGAGTCACCCAGGCATCCCAACCATTAGAGAGGCTTTTGTTTTTGTTTTTTTTAAGATTTTATTTATTTGACAGAGAGAGACACAGCAAGAGAGGGAACACAAGCAGGGGGAGTGGGAGAGGGAGAAGCAGGCTTCCCGCCGAGCAGGGAGCCTGATGCGGGGCTCGATCCCAGGACCCTGGGATCATGACCTGAGCTGAAGGCGGACGCTTAACGACTGAGCCACCCAGGTGCCCCCCAACCATTAGAGAGTTTTTAAAAAGGAATGAGAGACTCTGATTTTTTCCCCAATTTTTAAAAAAGCTTTTATTTTTAATCTCTACACCCAACGTGGGGCTCAAACTCACAACCCTGAGATCAAGAGTAGCACGCTCCACTGACTAAAGCAGTCAGGCACCCCACCAATTTTTTATTGTGGTAAAACATATATAAAATTTATTATCATAATTTTAAAGTATACAGTTCTATGGCATTAAGCACATTCGCATTGTTGTACCATCCATCTCTAAAATGTTTTCATCATCCCAAAATGAAACTCTGTCCCCATTAAACATTAATTCCCCGTCCCCCTCCCCCAGCCCCTGCCACCCACCATCTACTTTCTGTCTCTGGATTTGACTCCCCTAGGGACCTCACATAGACGGGATCATACATTATCGGTCATTTTGTGACTGGCTTATTTCATTTAACATACGTCCTCAAGGTTTATCCATGTTGCAGTGTGATTTATTTTTTACCAGACCCCACTGGCTGCCTTGAGGAGAATGGGGGCAGTGGGGAAGGGCAGAGCAGGGAAGATGAGGGCAGAGACGCCTGCGCTGGTCCAGGCCAGCAGAGATGGGAGCAGGACCTGGGACATGCCAACAGACATGGAGAGAAGTGACCAGACTGAGAACCTAATTTGAAGTTGACCTGATGGCTCCTGAGGAAGGATCAGATGTGGTGACACCAGAAAGAGAGGATCGAAGGAGTTGAAGATTTGGGCCAGGGAATTTGAGTGGATGGTGGTGAATTGGGGGGTAGAAGGTCTGGGAGAAGATAATCCCGAGTCCAGCTTTGGCCGAGCTAGGCGAGAGACCCCTGAGATCCCAGGATGACAGACTGAGGAGGCAGGAGGCTCTTCGGGTGGATCTGAAATCAGGGAAGGCTCGGGGACGGGGACAGAGGGAGCCATCAGCATAAGCAAGTGGATGGAGTTATCTGTGGATAAGATCCTGCGTGGTGAGTATAGACAGAGGGGAGAGGCAGGGCTGCCCCTGAGCCAAGGTACACTCTGGACGTGGTTGGGGGCAGAGGCCGGCAAAGGAGGAGTGTTGGGGGCCACTGGCAGAGGATCAAGCAGGTCAGTGAGAGGCCAGGGCCCCTCCGCTCGCCCAGCCAAGGTGACATGTGACACCAGGGCAGCCACTGGGCCCCCTGGGGCAGGGACCCCCTTAGCTGAGGCAGCTGCTGCTGCTGGTGACATTTCACTCCATGAGTGTCCTGGCTTCAAAGTCTCTGCAGGGGTGGGGGAGGGAACGGAGCGGGGCTGGAGAGGCCAGGCTGGCAGGGGAGGGAGCCAGGGCCAGGCTGCTGGAGGACTAGCAGTCGGGCATCAGCCGGAGGGAGGCCTCAGCTGAAGTATGTGATCCTGACGGGTCGAGGTCCCGCCACCCCCGTCCCACAGTCCCCAGGGGGGGACACAGGAGGCAGTTAGGGGACTCTCGGGTAGCCGTACGGCTAGGGGTCGGGAATGGAGCCCACTGCCTGTGACCCTGCTCACTTCCCTGCAGATGTCCAGCAAGGGGGCCACCGGCAGCGACATCGGACAGGCCCGCCGGGCCGTGGAGCAACTGCGGATGGAGGCGGGCATCGAGCGTGTGAAGGTGAGGGCCAGGGTGGCACGGGCGTGTCTGGGCGAGGGGGCAGGCGGCCAGCCCTGGCCTGGCTGACCAGGCCGGCCTGCAGGTGTCCAAGGCGGCTGCCGACCTGCTGCAGTTCTGCACGGAGCAGGCCAAGAGCGACCCCTTCCTTGTGGGCATCCCAGCGGCTGCCAACCCCTTCAAGGAGAAGAAGCCCTGCGCCATCCTGTGACCTCCAAGGCCCCGACCGCCCAGGAGGCCTCAATAAAAATGAAGTGAAGGATCCTCAGGACGTGGCTTGGTCAGGCTTCAGCGGGGGCAGAGGGGGCCTGCCCCCCGTCCCCCACCGACTCTAGGGTCCTGGCCCCAGCAGCACACACATCCTGCACCCCCGGATGCATGAGCACGCACCTCCCCGCCCCCGTGGGGTAGCCTTAGCAGATCCCCTTGCCCACTGCACAGACACACCCAGGGTCAGAGCCCCAGTCTACGTGCCAACACGCATCACACATGCCTTCCTGTGTCACACACGCGCACACACACAGGTGTGCCATTATACAAACGTGTGCACATCCTCAAGAGCCTCCTCCTTCCTCGCACACAGCCACGTCCAGCAGCACAAAGGTACACACAGGGTTACCACACGGCACGCACAGCCAGACCCGCCTCCCCAGCGACACACACACACGTGGTCGTGAGCGCAGGAAGGCTTGCGCTCGAGCAGGTACACTCACACCTCGACATAAAATGGCATCTCACAGACTCACACGCCCCGTGCCTCCCAGTCCCAAGCAAGCACAGGCAGGGCCCTCGGGGGACACCAGTACATCAGGTTTATTTCTCCTTTGCTCTCAAGGGAAAGCGGGTATCCAAATCCTAGCAAAAACGGGGCCCCAGGGAGGGGAGCAGTCCCCTGGGTGGGCCTGAACACCACCACTTCCCTGGCGCGGGGCACAGCCCACGGGGCACAGCTCACCATGGCCCAGACTCCTTGTGCCTCAGGGCTTCAGGACAGGGCAGAGGCAGCACCAGCATGCGGGGAAGGTCCCCCGAGAACAGAGGCCACGGCCCAGCCTGTGGGCCGGCAGATCCCCCTCCATGTCGGCGTCTGTCCGCTCAGGCCTGCAGCCTCCAGACCTCCAGCGATAGGCCCCCGGAGGCGGCGACCACCAGGTTGCCCTCCGCGCAGATCTGGGAGGGCAGGGCAGAGGTAGTCAGGGGCGCTCTGGGCAGCTGGGCAGGGTGCGTAGGGCAGGGCCTTACCCCATTCAGCACATTGTTGTGGCTTCGGGTGCAGATGGTCCTCGGCGGATCCGTGGGCACATGCACCTGGTGAGGGGCAACGGGCGAAAGGGCGAAGGTCAAGACGTGCGCCGCCGGCTGGTGGGGCCAGGGTAGGGACGGGGCCTGTCTCGGGGCCTCACCCGGATGGTCTTGTCGGTGGACGTGGTGTACAAGGCCCCCAGCGAGTGTTTGATCCCTGTAATCTGAGACCTGTGGCCCACGTCAAAAGACTGCAGAAAGGAAGGACGGGACACTCAGGTAAGGGCTCGCCCAGGGTCCACCCGCCAGCCACCCAGGGCGTCAGGAGGTAGGGAGGAGGCCCAGGGACGGTGGGGCAGGGGCAAGCTCCCTGGCGGACCCGGACAAGCTGGAAGCGGCCGTTGTGGTTGGCGAAGACATGCAGCAGGCCCTGGTTGTCACCAGCCCAGAGCTGGGGCTCCTGGTAGGACATGCAGAGCAGGTAGGAGTCCAGCTGTGGGAGGGATACGGGACAGAGCAGCTCAGACCAGGCCAAGCCACCGCCCCGGTCCATCTGGGCCCGCAGGGAGGGCCCACCTGCAGCCGCTGCAGGACGCTGTTGGCCCGGCGGTCGAACACCACGAGCGTGTGGTCCTCGCTGCCCGAGATGATGTGCCGGTCGTCCGCCAGCAGCGCCAGCACCGCACTGGAGTGCAGCCGCCGGCTCTTCAGCAGAGCCGGGCCGACTTCGGGAGTGATGCGGGAAGGAGGGAGACATCAGAGCATCCGGGGGGGGCCCCGGCCTACACGAGGACGCCGGCACCTATCCCACTTGGCACCACCCTTGCTCTGCTCTGCGCGCCCCCATCCCGTCCCTCTCCCCGCCTGTCCCAGCTGGGCCTGGGCCATCCAGCGCCCCCAGATCTCGGCCCTCCCATCCCCCCGTCCCAATCCCATCCGCTCTCAGTACAGCGCAGACCTCAGCAAGTCCCAGCAGAAAAGGCTTCCACCTGCAGGCAGGTCGGAGCCAAGCCGCCCCCTCACGACACCCCCACCCGCCTCTGGCCCCACCTGGGCAAAGGCCCCCTAGCCCTTCAATTAAAATAAGAATGAATAAAGAAAAACAATGGAAAAGGCTTATGTGCTGGGCAGTGTTTTCCTAGGCTTTTTATGTCAACTAACATTTAATCCACCAAGGTTCTTACTGTCCTCTCCTCCTACTAAACCCTATGGCGCTGGAGTTATTAATCCAGATTTCACAGAGGGGGAGACTGACGTTCAAGCTTGACAGCTAGGAAGTGGGGGAGCCAGGGTCCTAGGGGCTGCTCCACCTCCCACAGTATTGAGGCTCAGAGGGCTTCCCATCCTCCCCGACACCCCAGATAGAGGGGGCTGCCTCTGCCCCCAACCCCCATCCCCCCCGAGTTGCCTTCCTTGTCCCAGCACAGCACGGGCCACTTGGAGTGGTCAGCATCTGGTTGTGACTGTCATCCCAGCCAGGCTGTGAGGGCAAGGGTCTCCTTCCCCAGCATGACCCCGGAGACCCCAGGCGGCTCTCCTCTCCCCACCTGGTTCCCAGGGCCCCTGGCCCACCTCTGGGGTCGTAGACGGTCACCTTCTTGTCATAGGTGCCAGTCACCAGGATGTCAGGCCGGTAGGACAAGCACAGCACAGCTGCCTTGCCCCTGGGAACACACGGACCCCAAGGCTCGGGCTGTGACTAGGTGGGACCCCGCCCGGCCCCAGCTCCCCGCCCAGGACCCCACACACTTTATCTCGCCGAACTGCTGTCCATCGGCCGCCATGTCCCAGAGCTTCACCGTGCTGTCCCAGGAACCAGAGCACACGCGGTGGTCCAGCGCTGCCAGCGACCACACCCAGCCCTGCAGACCGGACCCAGTGGTCATCCCCATTTCAGAGCTAACAAAATCGAGGGTCGGAGGAGGGAGACGACTGACCCAAGAACCCAGAGCAAGTCCGCTCCAAGTAGAGGTCGGGACTTAGGTCGGTGGGTCTGTCTGACTTCAGAGCCGAGGAGCCAAGGACGTGCACGCCCACACAGAATGATATTCCTAAGTCAAGTCCCTGCCGGAGTCCGCACCCGTGGTGCTTCGAGGCCACCTAACAATGTGACTAAAAGTGGGGCCTCCGCTCCATGACCTGAGCAAATGAAGTGCTCTCCCTCAGTTTCTTCACTGGGAAAATGGGCACAAAAAAACAACCCCCGCCTCAGGAGCCAATAGGCACAAAGCACTGGCTGGTGACTAACTCATTCCTCACCAGACTCTCCGAGGAGAGTGCTGCGTAACTGGTCGGTGCTACAGATGAGGACACTGGAGCACAGAGAAGTTGAGTCCCTTGCCCAAGGTCACACAGCCAGGGAGTAGCAGAGTGGGGATTTGAGCCCGGTGGCCTAGCTCCGAGACCAGGCTCTTGGCCACCTGCCTGGACCACCTCAATGACTGGTGGTGGTGCCCCTGCATGTCCGCCTCTCATGAGCTGACAGCCATGCTCAGAGCTTTGTGATCCCCACGGGCGGCCTCGTAACTGCCCTGCCCTACGCCTCTCAAGGTATACCTGATGTCTCCCAAGTGCCTCCTGTGTATCCTAGCCTAAGCGAAGCTCTACGGCATATTCATCTCATTCATCCTCATCCTAACCGAGCCCTAGACACAAGTTGAAACGGAGGCCCAGAGAAGTCCTACATCTCACCCCAGCATCGCACTAACAATGGCAGGACAAGATTTAAATCTATGATGTCTGGTGCCGAAACTCATGCCCTTAACCATGGCACCCTACCCAGGCCCCCCACCTCATGCCTGTCTGGCCTCCTAACCCCTCACCTTGTGGGTGCTGTTCTTCTCGGTGCCCAGGGCCTTGACTAGAACCTGGCTGGACTCCACCCCCAGCTGCCGCAGATCCCACAGGTTGACGTTGCGATCTCGGGAGCCTGACAGACAAAGCGCTCCACCCTGAGAAGAGAGTGAGGTGGTGGTGTCGGAGTCACCCTGGTCCACCCCTGCCCCCCACCGAGCCCCACCTCACCTGGAGCAGCAGCACCGAGTCAATGGAAGCGAAGTGCCCATCAGCCAAGCAGAAGTACTCAGCCCAGCGCCCATCCTCCGCCCAGCGCGACAGGTGTTGCTCCAGCTCAATGCAGGCTGTCGGCCAGTCAAAGTCCTCCTCTGTGGGGCATCGTGAGCAGGGTCCCCAGTGGGCAGGAATCCTGACGTCCACACCAGCTGTCCAAGCCCACCCCTGGCTTCCAGGAAGCCCAGCCTTCACCAGACTTGGAGAAAACCCCACCTGGATCCCTCACCCCACCCAAGAAGGCCCAGGATCTAGCTTTGGGACCACCAGCCACCCACCTTCCAAGCAGGTCTAGGACTACTCACCCCAGTTTCCAAAAAGTGGGTAACTGGAACCTCGGGACCACCTTCGCAGGCCTCAACCCCCAACCCAAGTGTGGAGGATAGTAGCCTCGGGATGTTAAGGTCCTGCCTCAACCCCCCCTATGCATCAGAACTGGGACGTTTTGCCTCCATAATCTTAACCAAACCCAGGGAAGTGTTCTCAAATGAGTGTCTGTAAACTTGGGAACTTTGTCGAGATGCAGAACTCAAATGCTTGCAGAGATTCAGTGGTATAATGGAGCTCAAGCAACTGTTTATCAAGCTGTTCAGGAAAGCCCCATCAATTCAAGGTCACCAAGCTGTCTTATCCCCCAGGGATCAATGACCTCAGGGGCAGGAGGAATTACCACCAGCCCCAGACTAGGCTAGACCCTGGGCTTGAGGATCGATCTGTGATTGCTGGTATCAGGGATCCTAACCTCTAAGATGTAGCTTGGGATCAAAGGTTGCAGGCTCTGGGCCTTTAGTCCCTGCCCCACCACTACCTAGGTCAAGACTGTAAGGGTGAGGGGCTTTGGCATCACCAGTTGGATTCTTGGCCTACCCTGAACCCCAAGAGACTCCAACAGCTAAGACTTCAAGTCCCTGTGTCAACCCCCAGCCAGGGGTCGGGGCCGTGGTACCACCAGACCCCAAGCCTGAGGCTCTTTGGATCCTGAGTTCAGGGACCCCAGCCCCCCAAGGCAGATTTCCACAGCCCCAGGACCCCCAGCGTCTGGCTCATGGTGCACCCAGAGGTCAGGGGCTTTGGCACCACCGGTAACTACCTCAGCCTCCACCCAAGCCAGGACAACCAGGAAGCCTGCTCCAGGGCTGTGCTCACAGCACCCCAGCCTAACCTGGGCAGCTGACCCCAGCCCCCAGGCGCGCGCACCTTCCACCACTGGGTAGGGCGCGCGTACGCGGCGCTGCGCGCGTAGCCTCCAGGTGACATGGTCACGCACGAGGTCCCGCAGCGTGTGGCACACGCGCGGCAGGACGTGGAGCACCAGGCGCGCGTCTAGGTAGGCGCAGATCTCGAGCAGCAGCTCCGGAGGAAGGCTCAGCAGTCCCGGGACCCCCACGGGCGCACCCTTGGACGCCGCCCGCGGCTCCAAGGCGCCAGGGGATGCGATGGGCGCGGACAGCAAAGGGGCGCGTGGGGGCGGCTGCCCGACTTTCGGCGGACTGAGTACGCGGGCCACGTAAGCCTCGGCCTGCGCGTCCGGGTCGGGCTCCGACTCCGGGTCCGAGTCATCTTCCCAGGCGCGGGGATCGTCGCGCGGCCCTGGGGGCAGCTCCATGGCGACCGGGTGGGCGCGGCCAGCCGGGCCCTGTCAGCCGAGGGCCTCGCGTCCCGTCTCCTAGGCAGCGCGAAGGCACTTCCGGCGCTGCTTGATGACGTTGAGCGCTGGCCGGAAGCGAGTGGCACGTGGGGAAACAGGCTGGATCCCGGAATCCCGCAGTTTTCAGGGGTCCCGTGGTGCAGCTTCGCTGGCCTTGTGCTAGAAAATGCAGATTCCTTCTAACAGCGTTTGTTAAACAGGCAGCTGACTCAGGTTTGACGCGGCTCTATCAAAGGCACCTCTCCCAGGTGGCACTGAGCTTAGAAATGCAGTCCCTCGGAGTTCGCAGTCTGGGCCATATGGGGATTCCAGCTCCTGTCTTTCCTTCCGGGGGCAAAAATGTGCGGTTGTTCCGCAGAGCCTCAGATTCTCCTAAATTACCTAAAAATCGTCCTTATCTCTTATTTACTGAAACTGTCTTTTGAGCAAGGCATTAACCGATCCATATAAATGTCTCAGAGCACTTGCCGTTCTGCCTCTTCAGATACCCAAATATGCTCAGTTACCACCTAAGCAGTGAGGCCTTCTCACAGTACTCTACTGTAAAGACGACCATTTTACCAACGTTCCCTCTTCCCTCCCCACCTTTTCTCTATGGGACATAACACTGTTCCGCTGTTTATTTCCTATCCCCTCACTAAAACGTACACATTTGTCGAATGAATGCTGGGTATATGGCAATGTCAGCTTTTTGTTTGTTTTCCCAAGTCGATGCAGGGGACCTTTGGCCCTGTTGAGGTTGCAACAAGATTTTATTCTGAGGCTGTGTGTCCCAAGAACTTCGCAATTTCTCATTTGCCTCAGTAACTGTCTCATACTTATTATACCTCCCACAGGCCAAGTGCTAAGCTTCCTACAAAAATGTCTAACCTGCCCAGTGACCCAGAGTTGTGAGGTTAGCCAAAGATGAGAGTGGTGCAAGACTCTGCCCCTTAGTTTAGTCTAAGGCAGATGGGAATCTTGAACCTGGGCTGTAACACTAATGGCTCCCTTTTAAATTGAGCTCAAGACGTTCAGTGAGCTGTAATTACATTCCATGGGACACACGACACGTGTATGTTACATTTAATCTTTGTCGTTCACATGCAGCTTCCCATTTTACTGGGAAGAAAAGTGAGAGGCTTGGGGTCCCAAGAAATGTGCCTGGTTAATTGCTTACTTATTTCCCTACTCCTGAATTATTTCATAGAGTCCTGGGCATCCCCACTTCTAAGGCGTCCCAAGCCCCCCCTCCAGATCTCTTCTCTATGCCAAAGCCAAGGATACAGGAGGCCAGATGGAGACCAACGGTTTCACAAGAAACTGATCTTTACTCAACAAAGTTCTACACAAGTGGAATCTCACGCCACCTCGGCGCCAGTCCCCAGCACAGCACAGTAACAAATGGACAGACCCTGGAGCCCGTAGGAGGAAGAGGGTGAGGGGGAAGGAGGGATGTGGGACAAAGAGGGACTGCAGATCGAGGCCAGTCAGGGTCCGCAGCCCTGGGCAGGGGAGAGGGTTGAGAAGCTGAAACTTCGTTGTGCAAAAATCAACCAAAAATAAATTAAAAAATTAAATAGTTTTCTTTAAAAAAAAAGAAGAAGAAAAGAAAGAAAACTAGAACCAGGCTCCCCGTCCCTGAAGGTGGCTGGAGCACCCCCATCCTGGGTGGAGAAGGGGTTACCAATCCCATCAGACACCCAGTCCATCCACAAACCCCAAGACCCAGCAGAGGATGCTCCAAAGAACTGGATTACCAGAAAATTAAATGGTACCTAATTTTTTTTCTTTTTTTTTTTTTTTCCTTTTTTTTTTTTAAACAAATGGCTTCCAGAGACCTGCTGGAGTTTCACAGGGTAGGGAAGCCAGTGGAGTTTATGGAATGTGCACCAAGTGCCCCTCGGAATAGAGGCAGGGCCTGACCCTGTCTGGGGAAGACACAGGGCTATGATGGGATTGGGTCTAGGGCCCTGCAGGGATGAACAGAACAAGCCCCAGGCTGTAGGAATCTAGTCAAAGCCCCACAGAACTCCCAAAGGGGCCCCCAGAAAAGTAAAAGTAGGGGAGGAGAAAAAGGAAAACACTAAGGGGGCTGCAGGGCCCGGTTCAGTTTTGAGGCCAACTGGGAAGTAACCACACACCCCCTCTAGGGGTGCCTCCCACACCGTGACTGCATCCCCAACCAATCCCAGAAGGTCCCCTAGAATCACTGCCCCGTCTGGTGGGGTCTTGTAGCCCACTGGGAGTTGTGATGAACAGGAAGCCCCAGGGACAGAGAGTGGGGTCAGGGGGTGTACCAAGTTCTCCTCCTCCAAAGCGCTTCATTTCCTTCTTGCTGGCAGAGCATAAGCTTTCATCCTCTGTCCCCCATCGATTAAAGGCCCCGGCCGCAGCCCTCAAGTTAAAACTCAGGCTGGAACCTGAGAGGAGGGCTCTCAGAAGCACAGAGAAACGGGCCGCCCTTGAAACAGACTTGCTTATGGAGAGACACAGGGAGTAGGGGTCAGCAGCTCTGGCTGCCCCCAGCTCTCTTCAGGAAAAAGGCCCTGGCCCAGCGTCTTCAAAAGTCACTGGAGCACAGCTGCTGGGGGGGGCGGGGAGGGGAGAAGAAAGGGCAACCTCTGGCCAGACCCAGCCCCTCTGGCCGTCCCTGCTCTTCTGGCTGGGACCGAGCAAGGAACGGGGCCACGCAGGCTGTGGCTGCCACCGAGCTGGCAGGAAGTGTGCGGAGCAGATCCCGAAGCGTGCGCGTGCTGACTTGGCGGCCCAGAGACGGCCGTCCTCTTTCCCCGCCCCAGGGGCCCAGCGGAGGCCCCCACCCCACCCAGCCCTCCCCAGTCACCAATGCCGGCAAAACAGCAGAAGCTTCTTAAACTCTAGATGCAGATTACACGGAAGGCCTCACGGGTTAACTCAGGGGTTCACTAATTCTACTGTCTCCATGCAGTCGGGGAAATGGTGGGGCGACCGGCCCAGCCTGGCTGGCTGCAGCGCCGTACATGCGTGTGTCCGCGGGTGTACGTGTGAGCGTACGTGTCTCTGCAAGGACCCCCCTCCCCGCCTGCTTTCCCCTTGCCTCAGCCTAAGCCGGAATCGCACGGCCGTGTTGAATCTTCCCTCCCGCGAGGCTGGCCCAAGTGGGCTGCCAGAGGTAACCCCGACTGAGAGCAAAGGGCCCTTGCTGCCAAGAAGTCCCACCCCCCCTCCCCTGTTTGTAGGATGAGTGTGGAGACCCCACCCACCTGCCTGCTGGCCGCCAGGCCACACACACTCATGGCAGGTAGGTGGACGGGGAAGGCGTCTGGATTTGGGTCCCGCTCACTCCTCCCTAACCCCCCTCGACCAGGGCACGGCGACTTCTGGACGCAGCGCGCTCCCCAGCAACCCCTCCAACGACGCAGACAGAAACCTGTGGAGAGAGGCGGGGGTCAGGGCCTGCACCCCCCACTCCCCCCAATAGCAACGGCCCGCCGGCGTGCAGCCTCCTCACCTGGCAGTCGTGACGCTCGTCTAGACCCCGTAGAAGGCAGCCAACCTCTCCTTGAGCAGAGGCGGGAACTGCTCTGAGAACTGCTGCCAGTTCTCCTCCCCAACTTGGTCTTTGAAGCCGTGGAGAATCTGCGGGGAGGCGGGGGGTGAGGCGCGCCCCAGCGCGGAGCCCTCTGAAGGCAGCCTCTCTCCCCAGAGGCGCCCCCTCGCCCCCCGCCACTGCCTCGCAGGAGCTCACCTTATAAAACATGTCCCGAAGGTCATCCTTCGGGCTCACCCAGGAGGCTACAGCGTCGCAGAAGAAAATAAAGTCCTGAAACGTGACAGGTCCTGTGTGAGGGGCCGCCCGAGCCCTGCCCCAGCACCTTCCCTCCGAGCCCCAGCTGCCCCAACCTGCACGACGCCCCCGGGGTTGACGCCTATCATCATGCAGATGCCTCGGAAGGCTGAATCCTTCTCCTCGTTGTCCCTGATATTCCTGAGGGACGTGCACCTGTGGGGGAGGTGAGCGGCAGGCAGTCAGCTGGTGGGGCTGGGGCAGGATGGGCATCTGTGGGGGGCAGTGGGGAGCAGCAGGTCAGCGGGGCTGGGGTGGGACACGTTATCTACGTGGGGTGGGGGGGGTTTCAGCAGGTGATGGGCTAGGACGGGCATCTGGGGGTGGACACAGACAAGGGAGCAGGTCCGGCCCGCCCTCCCCCACCCCCGCCCTGCTGTCCAGCCCACCAGACGCAGGCCCCACATGGTGTGGGGGGGGGGGGCCACACACCAGGGCCGGATGAACTGCTGCAGCATGGGTGCCACCTCCTGTGGGCACACGTAGCCCAGGCGGCCGATGGTGATGGCTGGAATGGCAGAGGGACTCGTCAGGCGACCTGCAACCCCGAGCGGCCCCGGGACGGTACGTGGCGGGGCCTCTGGCACGAGGCACCAGCCCCGCCCCGTGGGCCCCAAGGGAATAGGCCCAACCAGGGTCTCTCCGAGGCATCTTCCCCGGGGCTCTTCCCAGAACCCCTTCCGGGTCTTTCCAGACACCTTCCCTGGTTCTTTCCCGAGGTCTCTTCACCACTACCCTCCCAGCTGGGAAGCCCAATCCCAGGTAAGGGGACAGCAACTGCTCAGGCCTGGTGCCCACCTGTGTTTTCCAGCAGCGTCTTGGGTGTGTTGGGCCGGTTGATGATCTCCACCAGGTTGTTGAGGACCATCTGCACGTAGGGCTGCATCTCCGCCCCTGGGGGACCAGTTAGTCAGAGCCCCGCATAGCCCATACCACCCATGCTGACCCCCAGCTACATCCAGATACTGGCCAACTGCAACCAGTGAGGGAACAAAGAACATTCTCCAGCTGGTGCCCGGCTCAGGACCCGTGGCCAACCAGGGACAGACCCACACCTTCCAAACACCAGAAGCTTCCCTGAAGTCATTGCTCAATACCAGGGTTAGACCACATTACCCAGATTCCCTGGGGGGGGCGGGGAGTGGAGAGAAGGGAGAAAGCGGCCAAAATCTCCCCACCAATCCCAGTGGGCCTTTCGACCAACTGCACGGGGTGGGAGGTCACAAACAATCCAATCAGAATAGGCCTCCTGTTCGGCCTCTTTAGAAAAACCAACCACAGGTGCCCTTTCAGCCATTTGGCAGGATCCTGAGAAAACGACTCAGAGATGTCTTCTTGCACACCCAACTTCAGTGATCCTCAAGAAGGCCCAGGGCTCTCTTACGGGGGACCTGTCAGGCGGAGCCCAGGTCCCGCCCCCAGCGGGGAACAGGCCAGCGAGGGGGGAGATGCAGGGCACTCACCCATCTGCATGCAGATCTCGCCAATGGCCCAGGTGGCATTGTTGCAGACAGAGATGAACTCAGGGTTCAGGTTGGTGCCCAGGATGGGCATGAACTCGGCTGGTGGGGAGAAGGAGGAGTGCTGAGCAGGAGGGCCAGCCAGAGTGAGCTCCTGGACCTGGCTGGGCAGACCCCATCAGACAGTACGAATACAACCCAGTTTGGTCACTGTCCTCCCAAAGTCATTTCTCCATCATTTGAGGCCAGAGCTAGGGTCATGGGGTCACGACAAGATGGGCGTCCTACCGATACAGGGCTTGACATGGATGAAGCAGGCTTTGGTGAGATCTCCCAGGAGCGCGAAGGAGCTCTGCCGGACCTCAGGCATTGAGTCCTGGGCGGGGGGGTGTGTGTGTCAGAGCAGGGTCAGTGTGGCAAGGCTCCCTGCCCCCCAACCAGCTGGGGTCCCAACTAATCCCTCAGGGCTGGGTAGCTGGGGGAGCAGTCCCTGGGGCATGGCCTGACCCTGTCACTTCCCATCACAGGCCCCATCTGTAAATCTGGGACTCGGGGCACACTGAGCCATAGTGTACCCCTGCCCTGCTCGGGGTACTGCTACGGCAGGGAGCAGGCCTAACCATCCTAACACACTGGGCATGCATGTGTGTAAAGCTGGAAGGGCTTCTGCTTTCATATATCCTTCTTCTAATTTTTTTTTTTTTAAGTAATTCCCATGCCCAACATGGGGCTACAACTCACGACCCCAGATCAAGAGTCACAATCTTCACCGACTGAGCCGGCCAGGGGCCCCTCGTTCCTCTTTTAAATTTTCTACATTGTTAGCTTATTCAATGAGATTTGACTCACGTCTTACTTAAATCACTTTTTAAAAGAAGTACAAGCTTCCCCCACCCTCGCCCCCGGTGGGTCCCTTTCTCCAGATGTCCTCTGGGCACCACCAGGGCCCCGAGTCACCCCAGGGTGGCCCGCACGGGCTGCCGAAGGGCTTCCCTGCAGTCAGAGGGTTTGCAAGGGGCCCACCCACCTGCATACACTGGAAGAGCAGCGTCATGATGTTGCTGCGGGCCACCAGCTGTTCCACGTGGCCACCCAGGCCCTCGGCCAGGCCACTGAGCAGGTCCAGCGCCACAATCATGAAGTCCTTGTCAGGGGCCTCGTACTGCTCAGGGTGCTGGGTGTACATCTGGGCACATATGGGGCGGGCGGGCAGGTAAGGGCAGTGGGCCGGGGCGAGGTCAGCCGCAGAGGAGCGGGCGGTGGGGCAGGGGTGGTGAGATGCTCACCATGGCCTGGGCCAGAGTCTTCTGCACCAGGGTGACACAGCGCTGGTAGACAGGCTCGCAGTAGGGCAGGAAGCCACTCTGCAGGGCAGTGGCCACCGATGATAGGCACTGGTCGGGAGGAGGGCAGGAGAGGTGAATTCGGGAAGGGTGGAGCAAGGCTTTGGGAGAGGTCCGGGAGCCCACCCACCTCCAGCAGAGGGAAGAGGTCCTTGTCTTCATCCTTGAGCTCGTTCCACTTCTGGATCAGCGGAGGCATCAGCTTCTGGATGTATTCCTGGAGAGGGAGCATGAAGTTGGGGCTCCCGGGGGTGTGGGAGCAGCCTGGCACCAGCGGGGCTCCCTGTGACTCAGAGGCACCTACTGCCTCAGTGATGAAGTCTGAGCTCCTTGCTGGGGCTCATGGGGCCCTCCGAGGCCTTGGCATCCAGCCAGACCTCCAGGCCCATCTTGTCCATTCCCTTCTCTCCGTCCCTAGCCCCGCCCACCCCGCTCGGCCAGGGTCAGCAGCTCCCCACTCCTGCAGGCCCCTGAGCTTCCCCAGCACAGCACTTACCATGCTGTCTCAAAACTGTCTGTCTCCCCCACTAGACTGGGAGCAGGGCGAGGGTAGGGGCTGGGTCTGTCTGCCTGCCTGTTGAGGTCATGCCCAGGTCCCTGGCGTGCAACACGGGGTGGCCGCCAGGTCACTGGATGCAGAGAGGCATAAGGCTCAAGAGAGGGAGACGCTGTGGGGTCTCACCGGCTGGTTGAGGTGGTGGCCCACAGAGTCGGCCAGGGTGCCGATGGCGTCATAGAGGATGAGCAGGTTCTTGTGCTGGTACTTGCCGAAGGCGAAGACGAGGGTGTCCAGGATATAGCTGAGGTAGGGCACCAGCTCTGTACAGGCCTCCTCCTCCAGGGTGGCGAAGGCACTGGAGTGGGGAAGGGGTTCAGTGGGTGGCCACAGGGGGGGCTGGGCCTGGGGGCGGGGGAGGCACGCCCTTGGGATCAGCCAGTACGAATACGTGAGAAATCAGCGTGATGTCAAGGGACATGAGTGTCATCACTTCCCAGAAGGCAGCCGTGGGGCAGGGGTGGGGGCTGTGGGGCCAGGTGTCGAAGGTCACCTGCAGGCCGCCTCCTGCACCCTCTTGTTGCCATCCAGGATGCGCTTGAGCAGCTCTGTCATCAGAGGCTTGAGGTGCATGTCGGGTGGCTGGCTGACCACCCAGTGGGCATAGCGGCTCAGCGTCCAGCAGGCGATGGAGCGGACCAGGGCCTTCTTGTCTGACAGGCACTGGATGAGGTGTGGGATCAGCTCCGGCAGATAGGGCACCATGCCCTGCATGCAGCCTGCAAGGACCAGCACAAGGGCAAGCCTGAGCCCGGCCACAGCCACCCTCCTGGAAGAGCTCAGCGGCATCTAAGGGCGGGGGGGGACGGGACGGGGACACTAAGGCTGGGAGGTAAAACCACAGAAACAATGGCTCAGTCACAGAAATGGCAGAAGGCAGGGCCAGGATGGGAACCAGCCTTTCCCCTCCATTGGCGCCACCTGCCACGGTCACTCATGAATTCATAGGGCCAGGCAGCACAGTGACCAAAATGGACAGAAAGTACTTTTCTTTTAGTTTTTAAAATTTTATTTATTTTTTATTTCTTTATTGTATTTCTTTATTTTTTTAAGTAGGCTGCATGCCCAGCATGGAGCCCAGCACGGGGCTTGAACTCATGACCCTGAGATTAAGGCCTGAGCTGAGATCAAGAGTTGGACACTCGACCAACTGAGCCACGCAGGCACCCCTCTTTCCTTTTTTTTTTTTAAACTTAAGCTCTAGGGATGCCTGGATGGCTCAGTCGGTTACGCGGCTGCCTTCGGCTCAGGCCACGATCCCAGGATCCTGGGATCGAGTCCCGCATCGGGCTCCTTGCTTGGCAGGGAGCCTGCTTCTCCCTCTGCCTGCAGCTCCCCCTGCCTGTACTCTCTCTCACTCTCTTGCACCTACTCTCTCTCTCTGAAAAGTAAATAAATAAGATCTTTAAAAAATAGATAAATAAATAAACAAACTTAAGCTCTACACCCAATGTGGGGCTCGAATTCACAACCCCTAGACCAAGAGTTGCACGTTCCACTGACTGAGCCAGCCAGGCACTCCAAATACTTTTCTTTTGAAACATTTCTTGGATGTTTGAGAGTTTTCTATTTTTCATCTTTAAAAAAAAAACAAAACTGTGAACAGGGGCACCTGGGTGGCTCAGTCGTTAAGCGTCTGCCTTCGGCTCAGGTCATGATCCCAGAGTCCTGGGATCGAGCCCCGCATCGGGTTCCCTGCTCCGTGGGAAGCCTGCTTCTCCCTCTCCCACTCCCCCTGCTTATGTTCTCTCTCTCACTGTCTCTCTCTTTCTGTCAAATAAATAAATAAAATCTTTAAAAAAAAAAAAAACTGTGAACAGGGGCGCCTGGGTGGCTCAGTTGGTTGAGTGTCTGCCTTCAGCTCAGGTTGTGGTCTCAGGGTCCTGGGATCGAGCCTGCATCGGGCTCTCTGCTCCACGGTGGGTCTGTTTCTCCCTCTCCCTCTGATCTCTCGATCTTGATGTCCCTCAAATAAATAAAATCTTCAGGGGCGCCTGGGTGGCTCAGTCGTTAAGCATCTGCCTTCGGCTCAGGTCATCATCCCAGGGTCCTGGGATCGAGCCCCACATCGGACTCCCTGCTCTGCGGGAAGCCTGCTTCTCCCTCTCCCACTCCCCCTGCTTGTGTTCCCTCTCTCGCTGTGTCTCTCTCTGTCAAATAAATAAATAAAATCTTTAAAAAAAAAATCTTTTCCCAGAACACCTCGTGAAGCCCATTAACATAAGCACACGTTACCGTAACACACACTGTGCTTATTATATAAGGAAACCTTTCCTTGAATAAATTTTATTTTTACTTATTTATTTATTTTATTATTATTTTTTTAAAGATTTTATTTATTTATCTGAGAGAGAATGGGAGACAGAAAGCATGAGAAGGGGAGGATCAGAGGGAGAAGCAGACTCCCCGCCGAGCAGGGAGCCCGATGTGGGACTCGATCCCGGGACTCCAGGATCATGACCTGAGCTGAAGACAGTCGCTTAACCAACTGAGCCACCCAGGCGCCCAACCTTGAATAAATTTTAAAAGCTCTCCAGGGTGGAGACTCCTGCTGCCGGGTCTGAACCTTCTATGACAGGCCTGGATGCTGAGGTGGTCACGAGTGACGCGGGCAACACGTTCATATTCCCGTTCACCCAGCTGCACCATGGGTGGCCGGGGAAGTGGTATAAATCTCTCGGCCCCCCAGTCTCCCCATCTGTGCACCCCCACCTCATCAGGCGGGCTGCCCGTGGTTATCGCCGAAGCCGTAACTGTGCCGACAACCCACAGAACTGCTGTCTGTGAGAATTAAAGGGAGGGCCTGCCTCGTGGGGCCTGGGGGTTCCATTCAGGCCCAGAGGCCGAGGAGGAGATTCAAATCCATGAGCTGTTTGGTGGGGGCTGAGCAGGCCTCTGAGAGAGAAGCTGCGGCTGGGGTCCGCCGGGCCGCACGGCTACACGACACAGCCCGGCCTGGAGCAGCTCCGCGGTCTCCCGCCAGCACAGGGCTCCGAGGTCAGGCCCGACCACGCCAGTGGGGCACTCACCCTCAGCGATGGCGCCCAGCACCAGGATGCCTGACTCTTTGACCACCCACTCAGGGTGGAAGAGGAGGCCCTTGAGCAGGGGGAGTAGGTGGGGCAGCAGTTCCTCCCGGAAGACGTTGGCCAGGACATCCAGCGCAGCTGCCGAGCACTTCCCTGGGACGGGGGAGGGGAAATGTGGGAGCAGGCTCAGGGAGGCCCTTTGGACAGGTTGCCAGCCTCCTAGACTGCACCTCCCCAGGATCAGAGATCATGATTAGAATCTTCACGATCTGCTCTGAGTAGGTCTCTCATCACCTCCCGAGAGGCAGCCCCTGGGCTTACTGCCTTCCCCCACCACCACCCAGCCCCCACAGGCCAGGCCACGCACTCAGATTCCAGTCGGACAAAGCATCGTCATCATCATCATCCTCTGCGTCCTCTGAGCCATCAGGCCGCTCAGCCTCATGGGGCAGCGTCACTGTGCGGGACTTATGGAAACGTGGCTTGATGTCCTGCTCACTGTCGGGGACTGCCTCGTCCTCCTCCACGTCCCCCTATGGGGCCGGGCAGATCACTAAGCACCACTGGGAAACCCAGCCTCAATGCCCCAGCCCTCACCTGCCCGTTTATGCCCGGCAGTGGACCCTGACTGACCTTGAGCAGAATGATGTCGATTTCTGAGTACTTCATTCCATTTACCAGGATGGGGATCAACCTGTTGGGAGAGAGGCTGCTCATCGGGATGCAGGGGCCCCCGAGCGGGAAGCATCAAGGAGCCAAGGAGCAATGTATGGAACTTAGGGGTATTATCCTGACCTAGTTTTAGCCACTGGGACTGGGACAAAGCAGACACCACTCCTGGCTCCACAAGAGGGTTCTTGACCCAGACCTGGCCACTCAGGGAATTCCAGAACTCTGAATACACCAAGAAGCTTAGAACAGTGTCTGATCCCTAGCATACTGTAAGGCAAGGAGGACTTACGGCCCTTCCCTGGGATGGGCCAGGTCAGACGAGCAAATAGGCAGGGCAGCTCATCTCCCCAGCTGGAGCCCATGCACTTGGGAGGTAGAAATTGATTCATGACTCAGGGATGGGCAAGTGATCCAAGTGGGTCAAGGAGGGTCAGCCCTAGGACTTGTGCTGGAGATACCGGTTGAGAGAGAATTTCTTTCCTCTGAGGTTCCTAAGCTTGAAGGTAGCAGAAGGCCCCAGCACTACCAAGGGGGAAGGTCGTGCCCGACGACAAAGGCAACACCGAGGGCGTAGATCTGAGATCACACAGACGTCTTTTACATCCTTTTGAGCACCTGGATCCAGCTGTGCCCAAAGCCTTTGTCAACTTTTCATTTTTTTCATCTACAACTTACCTAATTTTTAAGTCATTAAAAACTATCTTATCACTTGCCAAATCAACATACACAGGGATAGAAAGTAAACGGAGATAGAGAACACAGACTGAGGGTAACACAGGAGCTAATCAGAGGGAAGGCAGAGCACAGAGAGGGATGGAGGCCGAGGCGGGGCAGAGGGCAGGGGTGGCACTCACTGGACCAGGTGGGAGGCCAGGACTTCCTTGCAGATGGGCTGCTCGGCCAGCGTCAGCCAGAACTCACAGGCCTCCAGGGCCACGTTCTCATCGTGGTCCTGGGTCCTCTGCAGCATGTACTAGGGCAGGGTGGGAGAAAGGCTAAGGCCCGGCCTGGCTAGGGGTGCCCTCCCCACTTGTCGCCCACCCCACAGAACACCTGGGCCTGCCTTGGTGGTGCACACCTGGATAATGCTGTGCATGTGGGGGATGAGCCTGTCGATCCGCACTTCCAGCAACATCACCAGGGCACGGCACACGTTCTTCCGCACCTCAGGGTCATCGTCCACGGCCAGGGCGAACAGGTGCTGCAGGGAAGGTGGGATCAGCTGCAGCACGGCCCTCAGCCCTTGCCCTGCTCAACCCCGGCCCGGCAGCCCACCTCGATGAAGGTGTCAATGTTGTCCATCAGCGCCTGGGCCCGGTCCATGATGAACTGGTTCACGCAGGCGATGGCATGGGACCTGGCAGCGAGTGGGCACCTGGGTCAACCCTGACCCCGCCCCCTCCAGGCCCCCCTCCCCGGGGAGCCACACCCACCGGATCTTTGGGCTGCAGTGCTTGAAGAACTGTAAGAACTTGGGGATCATGATGTTGAGCGGCCTGTTAAGGGCATCACTGTCCAGGAGCTCAGACGAGTCTTCGCAGATCTTCTGCAGGGCTCCGAAGGCTCCCTGAGTGGAGAGGAGTGGGCAGGCAGCTGTGAACCCCAGTCCCACCCCAGCTCCCACCCAGGTGGGCCACAGCTGGTCACCTACCTCACAGGTGTTGTAATCCTCCGAGTTGAGCAGGCTGCACAGCTGGGGCAGCAGCTCGGGCCACATCTGCAGCTCGCCCTTGGAAGCGATGGTGGTGATGAGAATGCCTGGGGCAGCCGGGAAAGGACGCTGCCTCAGGCTGCGTGCTAGGTGCGGGCCTGCCGCGCACGCGCTCCGCTGGCTCGCAGGCCGTCCGGGTGCAGTCCCCCAGAAGCCCTACACACTCCTTTCGAGATCCTCTGAGCCTTACTGTAATCCAGCTCCGTTGCAGGCCCTGGGATGCAGCACAGAACTAAACACAAAATCCCTGCCCTTGGGGGCTGCTTGTCTAATGAGAGGCGCTTCCAGGTAAAAATAAATGAGCAAAAGACCTGGGAGGCTAGATGCTGAAAGCTAAGGGGGGGGGGCGTTAAAGCAGAAAAGACGGCTGGCAAGGGCGGAGGTTGAGGGCAGCAATTTTATTTAAGTTTATTAATTTTTTTTTTAGCAATCTCTACACCCAACGTGGGGCTTGAACTCACGACCCTGAGATCAAGAGTCTCATGCTCTTCTGACCAAGTCAGCCAGTCGCCCCATTTTAAGATGGGTGGCCAGAGGAGGCCTCACCCAGGTGATACCTTGCTATGTGAGCAAAGACCTGAAGGAGATGAGGGACAAGCTATCCAACTCCCGGGAGCAAGAGCATCCCAGGCAGAGGGAATGGCAGGTGCGAAGGCCTGGGGCAAGGGCAGGCCCTGTGTGTTCCAAGATGGGCGAGGAGCCAGAGGGGCTGAGCAGAGCGGGGGGGGGGGGGGGGGGGAGGCAAGTGGGAGGTGGTGAGGGCTGAGAGGTGACAGGAGCAGGTTGTGACAGCCCATTAAGCCCTGGGGAGACTTGTACTGCTGAGTAGAAGCCCAAGAGCGGCCTGCAATAGGCATGTGCAGCGCGAGGGCCGAGAGGCGGTCTGGTAGCTGAGCTGAATTCAGGTGAGGGCGCTGCAGAGAGTGTACTGGAAGCCAGGAGGTGGCAGTGTTTCCCCAGCAGGGGTAACACTGGCCCTGCCATCTCTCCAGATGACCCTGCCTCCTGCTTCTGCTGGGGAAGGTGTTACCTGCGGTAGGGAGACCGTGAGGACTGGGAGTGCAGTCCCAGTCCCAGTCCCAGTCCCATCCCTGTCTGTGCGACCTTGGCCACATGGCCTGACCTCTCTGTGGCCCAATGGGGGATAAAAGCACGGGCCCCTAGGACTATTGGAAGTTTCAATACCTTAATTCAAACACTGAGAGCAGAACCCGGCTATCTAGTGAACTTGGTAAATCCGATCCTTCTGCTGGCCTCACAGGGGGTGTTGTCAGGGCCCCAAGATCAGGACTTCTAGCAAGCCCGTATCTGGCTCAAATTTAATACTATTTTTCTGTCTTTAATGCACGTTTTTAAGGTTATCTTCCCTTTACCCCATGCAAATATCTTTTCACTTAAAAGTCACATACAACTTTCTCCGAAAAGCAACTTTTAAAAGTTGACGTTAAAGAATAAAAACATAAGTCGGTTTTATATCAACCACATCTCAGTAAAGGTGGGGAAAAAAAGCAAGTCAGTGACAAAGAACTGCGTTGGTGTTTCTCAGTAGCGAAGACGCATGAGGTGAAATTGCTGGAGAATTCTCAGTTATCCTTCTGTTAACTCACTCAGGCAGCCCTCCGGGAGTCAGGAAGGGTCCAAACGCAAACCAAACTCCCGTTTCACCTCATCATTATTGGTGAGAATCAGCTGAAGACACCAAGCTCCACAAGATTGGGGGGGCCCTCATCTTCTAATGTGTGACACCCTCAGGACCCAAACAGAATTCTGGACATTGAGGGACTGCCTCCAAAGTGGGAATGGCTGCTTCAGGAGGGAGTGGTTCAAAGCACTAGGCCTGCACTGGTCGCTTTTGAGGTCTGCCACTTACCAGGTAAGTCCCTTAACATCTCTGTGCCTCAGTGTCCTCATCTGTAAAATGGCAATAGTAACAGTGCTACCATCCACGATACTGGAGTAGTCAGTGAATCGATACCCTTAACACGCTGAAAAGCTCCTTCGCTGAGAGTAAGGACTTGGGGAGCCACTCACTCTCACCTATGGTAGCTCGGATGAGTGAGGAGGCATCGCCAATGTTGTTGAGACACTCCTGTTTGATGAAGTCGGCCACAGGTGGCGGAAAGCTCTGGTAATGTGCCTTCACGTTGTTCTTGAGGATGAGACCACTGAGGGAACGAGTTGGCTCATCTGGGGGTGGAGGGCGGAGGGTCAGGGGAGCACAGAGGAGAAAGCGGGGTCCCGCCTGAGTGGAGGGGCACTGGGAGCATACCTTCCGACTTGAGTCTGGTCAGGACAAAGATCAGGTAGTTGTTGAAGTCGGGAAACTGGTTCAGTTGTTTGAGTTTCTGCCAGGTTGTTAAGGGACTTGGGAGACAAGGGCCTTCCCCAGGTGGGTCCCCTTACTGTCACGTAGCTAAAAGCCCTTCTGACCACTGGGACCAGGCGGACAGCTCCTGAGACCCCACCTGTCAACCCCCATGCCAGAACAACACAGCGCTGCAGGCACACCAAAGTCATCCAGCGGGTGGAAGAGCACACCTGAGCTTCCCATCCACTCTCGGAGACCTGGCCGGAGCAGGAGAGGGTTGGCAGAGCCGCGCTGTTGGACCAAGGCAGCTGCTCCTCGGTCCTGCTCATGAACAGTCCCATGTTGCCTGCTTTTTTAAAAAAAGAAGGGAATCCAGATTTTCAAGTAAAACTTGCTGATAGTTTAAATACCTTAAACTTTAACTTATTTTAAGCATCAACCAGTAAAAAAAAATGTTAACCATAAACCTAAACAAAAACTACGTGCCAGCCAAACGTGTTCCTTCCCTCCCCCACAGGGCCACATTTCCTCTGGAAATGGGACCCAAGAATTCTAATCCCCAATTCTGCCAAAACTAGCTCCTGCCATAAGAGAGTCTGGGAATTAGGGAGTCAGCCCCTTCCTCTGGCCTTCAGGGGCTGCAAATGTCTGCCCTGTTCCCCCTAGGCCTGGAAGGAAGGAAGGAAGGATACGTCCTGCACGATGCGCTGCGTGGCTGTGTTGGGCGACTGCGAGTCTTTGAGCAGCTGCAGGACCTGCTGCAGGCCCTGCTCATCTGGCTGCCAGTCCATGGCGCAAGGTGAGCTGCGGGGGTAGGGGCTGGGGTCAGAGCTGGGTCCCGGGGGCCCCGTGTGAGACCCGGGCTGAGCCCCCGTGGAAGTGACTGTAGCGGCAGCGCGACGGGAGTGCCCTCGGCGGACAGGCGGAGGCCGCCGATCCACACCAGCCCAAGTGCGGGGTCCCCGCCAGTTGCGCCATCCACGTCCGCGCAGTCGGGCTCGGGAGCGCAGGTGAGGGGCTATGGAAGCCGGCCGCGGCCCTCAGCGGGCCCAGCACAAAGCTTTAGTTCCAGGGCGGCCCATGCCGCCTCCCCCGGCTGCGGGCGTTACGGCTTCCGCCAGCCTCACAGCCGCCAGGCAAGGCCCCAGCCACCTGTCCATCCAGGGGCCCTGCTCCAGACCGCGATAGCGCCCCGGTCCCCCTGGTCTCCCCGGTCCAAACACGGCCCCCAAAGAACCCTCTTTTCCCGAAACCCAGCCCTCAAGCTCCGCCAGATCCCAGCCGCCTCCTCCGCCTCGGTCTGGTCACTGAGCCTCCCAGATGCACGGTCCCAAGGTGCTCCAATCGTCCCGATCCCTGCCACCTCCCCTAATCCGTCCCTCCAAACTGAACCGTTTGCCAGACGCTCCTCTTTTTGGCCTAGCCTGTCTCCATCCAGAGATTCCCCTTAATCCGGTCCGGAGCAATCCCCGGACAGGTCCGAGTTGCCTCTCCGAATGAGAGCCAGCCAATCCCGCCCACCCCGTGAAAGATGACCCCTGGACAGGTCCCCGTCGCTTTCCCCAATCAGGTCTGGCCAAGTCTTCCCCCCCACCCCCCCACCCCCCCACCTCCTGCCCCAGTCAGCATTAACTCCTGTTGGCGGATCTCTGTTGTTTCCCGTAATCAAGTTCGGCCAAGCCCCCCACCACCTCGAGGTGGAAACCCACTTGGTCCGATCTCTGCAGCTTCCCCCAGTTAGGCCTGGCTGAACACCTCCCGGAGCATTCCCCCCAACGGATCCTAGCGACGCCTCGAAGTCAGACCCAGCAAAGCCCTCTAGAACGAAGTCTGACGACCCTCCCTGTCAAGGTCCAAGAAGACCCCCAACTTTTCAATGAGGCCTTCCCCAACCAGATCCAACCAAAGCCCCGCCTAAATATCCCCCCACATACACACCCAATCCTCACGACATTCCCCAATCAGGCCCTAAGCAGTCCCCAAGCGCTTCCCCCAGATCCCCTCCAGCCCGACCCCAGCCGCCCCACTGGCCCGATTCTCGAGGCACCGGGGTCTCGCCCGGCTCCGAGGCCCCACCCCCTAACCCCGGCTCGGTTTCCCCCTCCCCCGCCCCGGCCCGCTCTCGCTGCCTCGCGAATGGGGCCCAAACCGGGTTCTCGGCCTTTCCCGGTCAGGCGCGGCCCCGACGGTCGGGCCGCGCGCGGCGCAGACCCGGAGCCCCGCGGGGGTCAACGCAAGCCCGGGCCCAGCCGGTCGGGCTTCGGGTAAGGCCCACTTACCCGGCCCCGGGTGGCAGCAGCGGCGCCTTGCGCTGCGGCTTCTCCTGAGACTCGCGCGGAAGGAGGGAGCCAAAGAGAGGGAATGAAAAAAAAAAAAAAAAAAAAAAACGCGGCCGTGGATGAACCGCGGCGGCTTCCGTACGCCGTTCAAATTGGCCCAGCCGAGCCAATCGGAAGGCACAGCTGTAACACGTGGAACGGCACCGGGGAGACCGAGGCCCCGCCGAGGCCGGGTCACGTGACCGAAGTGTAGGTGGCTCGCCTGGCCTCTCTGGCCGTTCGGTCTTCCCAGCGTCTCGTTTTCTCAGCGTCTGTCACGCAGGCCTGACAGCAGCTCTTTGCTGGGAGCTGAGTTTGGTGGCGCGTGGGGACTTTTGGTATGTGGTGGACCCGTGAACCTCTCGGCCCCAGCCAGTTGTGCCTTTCACCCCCTTCTCTACGAATAAAACTGGGCCTCCCCCCGCCACACGCATCCAGAAGTTGCCTGAGAAGAGCACAATAGGTATCCTCAAGGAAAGATCGGAGGGAACTGAGCCTAGCGTGAATTTTAGACCCCAGAGACAAAGGAAGCACTAAGCCAGACAAAGGGGGTGCCTAAGATAGGCTGCGTTCCTGCAGAAGCCTCTGCCACATTTTGTGTTATTTTCCAGTACTGTTTGATACTTTTTACAAGGATATGAGAAAAACCCACAAGGATATAAAATTCTAAACGAAATGAATAAACGCTGAAGCGAAAGGCCTAATCTCTTTCCCTACCTGGAGCTGAATGAGGTGAAACAACCCAGGAAATTTAGGCAAGGGCAGGGTCATGATGAAAGACATCTTCATAATCCTCGCGCCATCTTTGGATAAAGTAGGGCACCTCTTTTAAGAGTGGAGCAGCAGACGAGGGAGAAGCTGGAGACCCTGGGGCCTCGGTTTCCCCCCTCTTGGCCAGGCTGATAAACAGATGGGCAACCTCCTGCCACTTGGGAGTCTTAAGTTTCCTCACTAGTCAAATGCGTATAAAAATAGTTTGCTGGGTTAGAGATCATCAAGTTAAGCATTACCAGGCCTACGGCAAATCATTCTTTAAAAAACTTGTTTTTTTACCGGGAGAGGCTCAAGGCCGTCCTGCCACTGTATTCAGCCACGCCCTAAGCCAATATTTACTGAATTTAATCAACTAGGCCTCTAATCCCCAAGGACAACCCAGCCCTGTCTTGAGGGACTTTTTGTCTCCAGGAGTGGTAGGTTAATTTTTGCTCCAGCCTGGAGGAAGGGGACAGGTTTCTCAGCCGACTTCCCGTTAGCAAAGTCAGTCCCCCTCCGTTCATTCATGAAAAACAGGTACCTAAGACCTCTCCTGGCAGCCAGCACTGGGGCCTTCCAGACTTGAAAAGGGTCGGCTAGTGCTTAACGCTACTCCGAGACTCCCTAAAGGAGCAATCGGGTTTTCCTCCTTTGCGGGACCGAAACCCGGCTGGAGTGACACGTGCAGAAAGCTGCCGCCTGCGCATGCGCAATGGCCTTCCCTCGCATACCCTGAGGCGCGAGAACTACAAATCCCGTCTCACCGCGCGCCCGCGTAGCCGCGCTTAAGGATTCTGGCTGTGACTCAAAACCCGGTGGTCAGGAGACCCCCCACCCCCCCGGAGGTGGGCGTTGAGCGGAAGGAAGAGTGATATTGAGGGACTGGGACTGGAAGTTTCGGGAGGTGTGCTAACAGTAGGAGTTTTCTGCTCAGGGTTGGGAGTTGCCCCAGATAAGGATCAGATGGGAAGAGAGCTGGAGATGCGTGAGAGAATTTAATGCTCACCCTCTCCTATTAATATGTCAAGTTTCAGTGATCCCAAGCAAGCCTCAGGGGAGAGTAGAGTCAGGCAGAATAAAGTGACCCCTGCTGTTTTTGTGGTCCACGGTATTGGCCCTCGTGTGATCGATCACGGAAGTCTTTCTTCCTACCCCCAGCTAGTGGATTTGAGTTCTGAATCCAGGCTTTTCCCCCATTTCTTTCACTTTCTTTTTTTTTTTAAGTAGGCTCCATGCCCAGTGTGAGGCTTGAACTCAGGGTCCTAAGATCAACCGACTGAGACAGCCAGGCACTTCATATCCCTCTTCCTTAAGCACCTACTTTACTCCCTGTCAGGCATTTTCCAAATGTAGTTCTCACAACAGCCCTGTACACAGCAAACTTACTCCCAACTAGAAGCACTCAGTGCAAAAAAGAAATTCAAGGAGCTGGTGCCCAACCATGAATCTGAGATGGAAGACAAAGTCCTCTCCGTTTACAACAGTCTCCCTATCTGAGCATCTCTTCACAGGGCACCTGTGTTTAATTAAAGGTCACCATTTCTCAAACACGTCCCCCAACCCAAGCCAATTGCTTCACCCAGAGAAACAATGACAGCTGTTTTAAATAATATCAGGGTTAACACTGACTTAAATATTGCCCTTACTTTAGAACTTGACTGTGGAGATGCCTCCGTATTCTACCCCTATTATTTATTTGAGAAGGAGGGAGAGAGAGAGCGCGCACGCGCACACAGAGGAAGAGGGAGAGGGAGAAGCAGAAGCAGACTCTCTACTGAGCAGAGAGCCCAATGCGGGGCTCCATCCCAGGACCCTGGGATCATGACCTGAGCTGAAGACAGACACAACCAAATGAGCCACCCAGCCATCCTTACCCGTTTTAGACACGAAGAACTTGAAACACAGAAAGGCTAAGTGACTTACCCAAGTTCACACAACTAACAGGCACCAGAATGGTTTGAAGCCATGGCTGTGTGACTCACCAAACCCTGAATTTGATTCTCCTCCCCTTTCAGACTTTCCCCAGGTCAAGACTGGCGAATGCAGTGAAGGGGGATGCTGGGACTCCATCAACTCCTCCTGCCTCCTGACACTCCAGAAAAGAGGCTGAGCTGCTGCAGGGGCGACCTACTTCTCCCACTTGTGTTTCTTTTTAAAGATCCAGCGGCTCCTGGTGCCTTTGAGGAAGGAGGTAAGGGTGGCATCATTGGCTGCTTATGTCCCCTCCCCCAACACTACATCCCCAAGGCTAAAGTTACACCTGGGCCAGCTCACCATCCCCAAAGTAGGAGGGAGAGACCTTTGAGCCAATGTGGAAAATAAGTCAGACAAGGCTCAGTGTGTTAGCCAGAAATGAGAGGGGCAGTTGGGTTCCAAAGCCTGCTTGTGCTTTTCTCTTTTGAAAAGCCAAGCCAGCTTTCAGCTCAGGGTCTTTGCACTTCCCGTTTCTTTGGCCTTAAACACCTCCAAGGATCATCTTTACTGCTTTCAGAACTTTGGACAAACATTACCTTCTCAGGGAAGCCATCCCTGACAAACTTAAAATTGCCATCTCTCCCACTGATCTTGGTTCCCCTTTCATATTTCCCCCCCATAGAATGTGTAACCATCTGATGTGTTCTGTATTCTATTTCATTTCCTGTTTATTTCCTCAACTAGAATGTTAGTCCCACCAGAACAAGTTTTGCCTGTTTTGGTGCTCAGTATTTGGAATGCCCACCCAATTCCCCACAGGCTGGATCTGGCAGTCTGAGGCCAGTTGGATACTATACTACCTCAGCCCTCCTCCCTCTTCCTACACAGGTCCCAGGCACCAGGTGACCACCATGATCCTCCCGATGGAGGGGGATGGGAGTCTGAATCTGGGACAGGCAGGGGTGCCGAGCTGCTTCCTGCATGGGAAGGCCTGGGAGGTGGGCCCATGCCTGGGGGACCCAGATCCTGCTCCAGGTCTAGCAGGTTTGAGAAGGGAGGTTTGGGAGGCAAGGGCCTCTTAAGACATTTGTGGGCTCAGTGGGGAACAGGCAGCCAGGCAGTTTCCAGAAGGCCCAGAAGTACAAGGAGCACTAAAGGGGCACTAGGGAAGTCAGGCTTCCTTTAGGACACCCTGTCCCAACATGTCAATAATCATGTTCTGCAAGGTGGTGTTTGTGCTATTTGTGCTCCTTCTGATCATATATACATAAGGGTGGGGTCAACCCAGCCTCACTAGAGGGGCTGCAAGTAGCTGGCAGGACAAAGCAGCCCCACAGGAATCCAGATCCCAGCCCTCCTCACCTGGACTGCCGACACTCCACCACCTCCCCTCCCCCAATCATGGCCCAGCCTCATCTCCAGGTTCCGCCCCAGGAGCCAGAGGGGGCCTGTTAAGGTAGTTAACACATAACCTATTGCTCCTTAACTCTTACTGCCCCTCCCCCCCCCGCCAGGACCAAGGCTTCCTCTCACCAAGAATGAGGTCCCAAATCCTGACCCTAGCATACAAAGCTGTGTATTTAATCCACACACCGTCCCCACTCTTCAGGTCCAGTCATGTGGGCCACCTCGAAGCTCCCCACAAAGGCCCCATGTTCTCCCACCTGTTTTTACACTGGCTGTTCCCTCCACCTGCTTCCTCACCTCCCTAAGGACTCAGACCAGATGTCAAGGGAAATAGACACCTTCCCCCTGTACTTTTTCCCAATCACCTCCCAAAACGGCTTCCCCTTTTTGTCTGTTTCTTTCCAGAAGGGCAGGGAGTGTCCATGGTCTGTTCTGCTCACTGTTAGGGCCCCGAGGCCCAGGACAGCAGAGGCACACAGCAGGCTCTCATCAAGTGTCAGCTGAATGAACAAACTGACAGCTCCGGCCCAGCCTAATGGGGCTGTGATGGGACACTGAACATGAGCAGCAACACTGGGGCTCTGTCAGGGGCAGGGGGAAGTGGGTCCTGAGGAGAGGGGATGCACCCCTGTCCTTCCCACAACCCCAAATAACTCCCTCACCATGCCAGACCCAGGACCAAGTGTAGGACCAGGCAATGGGGGGAGGGGAGTGCTCAGGGTGGAGAACAAAGAAGGCAAACCAAGCACACCGCTCCGGCACTAAGTCAAGTTCTTTACTTCCCAGAAGTGATGGCTAAGAGGGGGAGAGGGTGGGGGGAGGAAGACAGAAGGAGCCAGAGAGAGCAAGGAGGTGGGAGGAGAGGGGACAGTAAACCACTGTTCTATAAGTCTCAGGAGGCAAGTGCTCAAGGTAAAAAAGAGTCCTGGAGAATCGTCCGCGGCTGCGGGAAGCATCTCGATTTCCTTCTGTGTAGAAGTCCTTGGGGGGGGGGTAAAGGCTGCCGCCGCTGCCGCTGCCGCTGCATTAAATAGTTATGTACATCGCAGAGAGTCCCAGGCCGTAGGCAGGCGGGGGAAGGGGGTCATTTCACCAGGGGCCGAGTTTTATCATCATCACCACACTGATGGGCTTTGTACTTTTTCACCTCTGCCATGTACTTGGCCCATGCGTCACCTTTACTTGTTAATACCTGTTGGGGGGGGCACACAGGGGTTGCAAGGGGATACCAAGGAGGCCAGGAACTGGGGTCAGGACTGTCCTGAGACAGCTGACACCCCCCCACACACACACACACCCACCCCGTGTCACCCTTAAGGTCGTGGGTTTGAAGTAAAGATGTGCAGACTCAATTTATCTGGGGAAACTGTTGAAAGCCCTCCTCCCCCACCCAGCCCCCGCATCCAAGGCCCCGGGGGCTGGACAGAAGGGAAAGGGCTCAGCAGCCAGGCACTGAGGCTGGAAAGGAAAGGCACCGCGGGTGGGCCCCCTCACCCAGCCTGCTCACCTCATCCTCCGTCTTCTGCTTCTTGGCTACTATTCCCGTCTTGAGGGCTAGTTTGTTTCCGCCTCTGCGCTTGCCCACCTGGGTGAAGGGACAGAAGACTGCAACGGTTACAGGAGCCGGGCCCGGCCTTGGCGGCGCTGAGGCCCACTACACCTTCCTAGCCCGGCCCGGTGGCCCGTCCCGACGCCGCGCCCAGCTCCACCAGCCGGCCGACCTGCGCAGCAATCAGAGAGGAGCACACGCGACTCTTAGCGTCTGCCCTGGGCCCATGATGCCCTGGCAGTCGTGGGCCCCTGGGCTGCCCTCCCCAAAAGCAAGAAGAACCCCCACATCAGTGGGGACCGGCTCTCCTCACCCTCCCCTAGCAGGGACCACACAGGCAGCAACAGCTCCCTTTACTGAGCCCTCACTGTATGCTAAGCTCTGTGCCAAGTACTTGGATGCATCATCCTTCACTTTCACTGCTGCTCCAAGAGGAAGGTTACAACCATCCCCATTTTACAGATGAGGGTACACCTCTGAGAAAGAAGAGGGCCTACCCTTGGTTGGCAGCAAGCAATGGAACTGGATTCAGGGTCAGATGGGTCCGCGTCACAGAGCAGCATCCTCACCCGACAAAGGACGCTGTGTCCCCTGCACCTAACCTGGCCTCTTTAAGGTGCCCCTCGATGAAGAAATGAAAAAGGCAGTGACAACTACTGCTACTCCTGCTCACAAAGGGTCACTCGGCCTCCACCTCTGGTTCTTACACCAAGCCAGGAACCTAGAATCCTGACACTCTCCCTTCCTCCAAAAGAAGTCTCACTCTAGACCTCATCCTGGTCCTCCACCTTCTCCCACTGAGCACCTTCTGTGTCCACGGGCAGCAACAGGCTTTACAGACATCCTCCCATCTCTATCCCTCAGCCAGCATCAAGTAACCCGTGCTGCTGGGACTACCCCCACTCACTTTTAACAAATGAAGAAAATGAGGCTTGGAGAGGTTAAATCACTTGCCCGAAATCACACTGTTGGAGTTAAGACTTGACCTCCAGTCTGTTACTCTCAAGTCAACACTTTCCTCCACACCATAGGGACTTGATCTCTGAACAAATTAATACCTGGGCTGTGAATTAGCCACTTCTTTTTCTTTTTCCTCTTTCTTTCTTTCTTTCTTTCTTGGTTATTAAAGAAACTTTTATGTTTTTTTTTTTTTTTAAATAGGCTGTACACCCAACGTGGGTCTTGAACTCTAGACCCTGAGATCAAGAGTTGCGTGTTCTACCGACTGAGCCAGCCAGGGGCCTCCAGGGACTTGATCTCAATACCAGAAACAAAGCAAGCTCAGAGTTGACCATCAATATAGTTGCCATTTATTTAGCCTAGAGTTTCTTCACCTCACACTAGTGACATTTTGAGCTGGATCATTTTTGCGGGGTGGCGGGAGCTATCCTGTGCATTGTAGGACGTTGAGCAGCATCTCTAGTCTTTACTCAGAGATGTCAACAGCACCCCTCCCCCAATTCTGACAAACAAAAATTTCTCCAGACTGCCAAATTGAGGGGGCTTGCGGGGAGGGGGTGGGGAGATTGTTCATTCCCAACTAAAAACCACTGGTGGTTTAGCCCTTCGTTTAAGACAAACCCTGTACTAACCTCCGGGATGGCCTCACAGAACCCTCATCACATCACAAGATGCGATGGTAACCATTTTTGCAAATGGGAAAATTGAGGGTAGGCCAGCCCAGACACTCCAGGAAAACGATCTTGTCATGTTAAACACGGCACATCCAGCACCCAGCACAATGCTCAGCATAAGGTATGGTGCTCAATAAATGGACACCGGACAAACGAGACTCAGGGAAAACAGAACAAATTTCCTAAGGTCACACAGTTAAGCACTGAGTCTCCAAACCACACAGCTCAGATTCCAGATTTGAATTTGCCCCTCTTCCCCATAGTGGGAGATGGTCCCAGTATCCAAGTTTAAGTACCACTCAAATAGGAATCCCGGTATCCTGATTTCCCCATCCCCGGAGCGCTGTTTCGAATGCAATTGCCTGGCTACCGGTCCCCGCGGGCGGTCTCCGGGGGTCCCCACCCCCGCCCCCAAACCTCTCGTCGAGAATCCAGGTTCCGGATCCTCAGCGGGCGACCGGACGGCCCCCTCATCGGGGCCGGAGGGTGGACCTGGATCCCGATTCCCTTTCTCGGGCCCCGATTCCCTCTGCCAAGGCAGGCCCCGGCGCCCGCCCCCACCCCCGCGGCTCCTTACGAAGCTGAGCGTGGGGCCCGGGCCGCCCTTCCTCTTCAGATCCCCAGGGCCCGCGGCGGCGGCGGCGGCGGCAGGCTGGTCGGGTCGCGGCGGGCCCGGGGGCGGCTCCTCCTGCCGCTGCCGCTGCTCCTCCTCCATCTTCCGCTTGAACAGCTCCAGGAAGCTGCCGTCGTTGGCGAACAAGTTCACACCGCCCGACACCGGGCTAGAACCCGCGCCCGACGCTTCCTCGTCCCCGCTCTCGGGCGACGTCCCGGGCCCCGACTCAGCCCATCGGCTCCCGACACTGCCGCCGCCCGCGGGGCCCGGCGCCTCCCGGCCGGGAGGCTCCGCCCGTCTCCCTCGGGCAGCCATTTTGTCGCCAGGTGCCGCGCAAAGGACTCCGGGAAGGCGGCTCCGGCCCGGCGCTTGGCGCCCGACTTGCCCCGTCCCGGGCAATGCATGCCGGGAAGAGCGGTCTGGCCCTCAAGCGTCCGCAGTAGGGGCGGAGTATAAGGGGCGGGGCGAATAAGGGGTAAGACCTGACGCCACGGGCCCGCCCAGCCAGCCACGCGGATTTTTATAATCCCTCTAGATTTGGGCGGTTTCCCCGGGACTGGAACCATTGTCTGGGACTGCGGCTGTAGCTGGCTCTCCGGAGTGAGGTTCCCACTTGAAACTGGGGGCATATTACCTTTCCGGGGCTAGGATCCCCTTCTGGCACCAGGGATAATCTCTGAGGGAAAGGACCCCGTCTGAGACTGTGTGTTCAACTGACACCTCGAAACCGAGGTCACCCCCGTCCAAAAAAAAAAAAAAGAAACCGAGGTCCCGAACTCGGTCCAGAGGGCAGATATCTAGCCTAAACACACACACACACACACACCCTCCCGACTAGAAATGGGGATATCTCTGGTTTGGTTGGGTACTGTCTCTGGGATGGAGCTCTCATTTGAGAATGGGAATACAGCTGGCTCCGTGGAGTTGGGGTCCCCACTGAGAATAAGGGTGTTATGGGCTGGAGTACTCAAATGAAGTCGCGAGTATTTTTAGGCTATAGTCTATCTAAGGTTAAGAGTGTTCGCCAAAGGCCTGGCACTCATCTTGTATTCCTGCCCAGGACAGAGATTCAAACAGGGAATTCGCTAGAGTCTCCCCTCGAACAGGGAGCAAAGTGCAAGAAGGTTTCCGGGAATAGAGTCCCTTCTATGACGAGGAGCACAGTTGTAGGTGTGGTCCCTGCCCTGGCCTGCCCAGCATGGGGCTCAGGGCGCACTGGACGAAGATCGTAGGACCTTGCCCACTACCGGACTTGTTCTCCCTCTAATCCACTTGCAGTCCAGGGACCTGTCTTCAGCCAACTAATCGGTTCGTCTCTGATTGGTTTGCGTCAAGAGCCAGGTGGCTCACAGCCAATTGGATAGCAGAGGAGACGGACCTGAGGCGATGTTGGGACCCATTTTGGAGAATAAGGACAAATGATCGACAAGAAGTTGAACCTATGGAGTCAGGCCAGGGCGGACCTCGGATCTAACTTCAAGGAAAGGGCATGGACTTGGTGTTTGGCTGGTTGCTAAGGAGAGGTTGGCGGCTACGGGGAGGTGAGAATGATTGGTGAAAGTGAGAAAAAATGTAGCCAATGAGAGGAGAGCTGAGAGACTTGGGAACCAATCAGAGAAGGGGAGTAGTCAAAAGTACCAATATGTTAATTCGGCAGGGGGAGTCTTTGAAAAAACTTGGACAAGAGGGCGACTAAGTGAACCCTGGAAGCGAAAGACATTGGAAATATAGTTTCTATTATCTCCTAAAAATCAGGCCATGAGGAAATTAATTCAGGCTCCTAGACTTGATGGGTATGTGCTAGGCAATTTCCCCTGTAGGTTCTTTTCGTGGTGCGCTCCGCTTGATCACGTGAGCCGGTTCCAAGATGGCGGCAGGGGTGGCCGGGTGGGGGGTTGAGGCAGAGGAGTTCGAGGATGCGCCTGATGTGGAGCCGCTGGAGCCCACGCTTAGCAACATCATCGAGCAGCGCAGCCTTAAGTGGATCTTCGTCGGGGGCAAGGGTGGCGTTGGCAAGACCACCTGCAGGTAAGGAAGCTGCGGCGGGGGCCGGGAAGACGGGTGGGATGTACCACTGGGCGAAGGGGAGGTTCGGGACTGGCTCTTCCATCCCAAGCCGAGAAAGGGGGCTGGGCCGGGGTCTTCCGGATCGTACTCCCAGAAGTGACCTGGGGCAAATGGAAGATATTGCCTGAATGCAGGCCTGGAACCCTCTGTTTTGGACCGCCCCCGTTGGGGTTCAAGGGTAGAACCACATTGAACCCAGCGCACGGGACGCAGGAGAGCACTTAGGTGTCCCAATCTGCTGGACGGTACCAGAGTGAGCTCGGAGTAGGGGGAGGGGCAAGCTATCCTAGTCTGGTGAACCTTGCCATTCTCTGGCCACGTGGGGGTAGAGGTGGTAGGCGGGAGGGGAGGCACGTGATTAGACCATACCAGTCGGCTGGGAGGAGGGGGAGGGGTCCCTGGGGCAAATTACCCTGAACAAGTGGACTGAACCATCCTGAATTTAGCGGGCGATGCAAGGGACCCCTTAGCTTAGCGTTTAGGGAGGGGGCACAAGGTCAAGCTAGGCTGGCTGGACAGCTGGACCGTGCCACTCTGTGCCAACAAAGAAGCAGCAGCCATTAGGCCAGACCGGCCCGGACAGCTGAACCTTACCACTGTAGTCACCCAGAGGGGTCAGTAGGTGAAGTCTGAGAAGGTCCCTATATAGGGATTAAGTCTTGATTCCACAGTTACCCGTATTCTGTCTCAAGGCCCCTGTTAATCCAGGTCCCCTGCTCCTGGACCCTATATAACCCCTTGCAGACCTAGGGACCAGAGCCTGACCCCTCACTCCCTGCCTTTTGACCTTTCCCTTGCCCAGCTGCAGCCTAGCGGTCCAGCTGTCCAAGGGGCGGGAGAGTGTTCTGATCATCTCCACCGACCCAGCCCACAACATCTCCGATGCATTTGACCAGAAGTTCTCCAAGGTGCCCACCAAGGTCAAAGGCTATGACAACCTCTTCGCCATGGTGAGTGGAGGTGGGCTCAGCTCCCCACTCTGGCAAAGGCCGTTCAGGCCCTCTCTGTGAACACCCACCATCAGCTACCATGCCCTGCCTATTCTGCATCATCCCTCAGCGTACCCACAGGAGAACGAATGAGGAATGTTTGCGGAGCAGAAAGGAGGCCAGAGTGACCAGAGTTTAGCAAACAAGGGGAGGAAGGAGATGTCATAGGTCAATCACAGCTACGTGGTATAGGACCTTACAGGCCCCTGGGAGCAGTTATGTTTGATTCCAAGTTTAATAGGAAGCTGTTCATTTTAAGCAGGGCAGTGTCATGGCCAAATTCATTTTTCAAAAAGTTCCCTGTGACTGCCGTGCGGAGAAACTCGGGTGGGGCCAGAATGTTGGGAGAAGTGGTCACGTTTGGAATGTATTTTGGAATTAAAGCAACACAAATGTTTGGTTGTAATGGGCAAGGGAAAGAAGTGAACTAAGTACATCTCTTAGTTGGCTCCCTCGACAGCCGGGATGGGGGCGACTAGGAGAGAAGCAGGTTTCGAAGGGACAAACAAGGAATTCCATTTTGGTCCCGGTGAATCCAGGGTGCCCACTGGGCATCCAAGTGGAGATGCCAGGACAGTGGCTTAGTTATGTGAGATATGTGAGCTTGGAAGAGGTTGGGGTTGATTTGGGAGTCATTGTCTCAAGGATGGTATTTAAAGCTGCGCAAGTGGAGGAGAATGAGAGAATGGAGAAGCCCAGAAACAAACTGAGGTCACATCAACATTTAGGGTCCAGGGGGAGGGGTACGGGGACCAGTGAAGGAGGCCAAGAAGGAGCCACAGGTGAAGTGGGAGGAAGCCAGGCATCGTGAGCTCCTGAGCTCAGGACAGAGGGACTCGGTGGGAAGAAATAGTGGGCTTCAGCAGGCACATCAGATCTAGAGAGACCACTCTGGGAATGGGGGATGGGGGCAAAAGCCTGCACAGAGTGGGTGAGCTGAGGAGTGGGGACAGTGATCGCCATCATGGTGGCTGAGAAATAGGGCCATTGCTGGGGGGAGCTGGGGGTGGGTGGTGTTAAGGAGGCTTTTGGGGGAGGGCGGGGGGAGAAAGGAGATGCCAGAGTATGTTTGTTTGCTGATGTAAACGCTCCAACAGGGAGGGACAAGTGATGCTGTGGGAGGGAGCAAGGATGCTGGCAGAGGACGGTCCTCAGGCAGGTAGGTGGGTGCGAGTTCCATTCAGCTCACAGACCCAGGACATGGAAGCAGGGCAGGGAGGGGCAGGGGGGTGGGGTGGGCATGGGGACATTTCCTGGGAGGAGATGAGGGTGTTGGCAGCCAGTGGCTTCTTTTTCTAATCGGGCACAGCACTGGTCTCAGCAGAGAACAAGGGGTGAATGGGATGGATGGGGTTTGAGGAGAAAGAAGAAACTCCCGAGGGTGTGTCTGGCTTGAGTGCCTGTTGGAGAGTTGTGTTCAGGAATGGTGAGCAACGTGGGAATTATTCATCAAGTGCGTTCCCTGACTGTTCACCTCGGTGCAGCCATACCAGAGAGCTGGGAATAACCAGAGTGGGGATGTTGCCAGCCACGGGGAAAAGGGAGTGTCTGCAGAGGCACCCTATGGAGCCCAGGCTGGATAAGGGTGCCAGCCACGAGGGATACTGATAGTGAACAATGGGGCAGGGGTATGGGGACAAGATGGCCCAAAGAGGTAGGAGGCAAGGAGGCCCAGGTCAGAGAGTGAGGTGTGGGAGCTTAGAGGTGGCCCAGTTACTGGCAATAACCCATCAAGGATGTGACTGTCAGGGGTGATGGGTGGGCATGCTCCCTGCAGGGAAATGACCTCTGAGGCCAGCGAGTTGGGGGCTTCACCATGGGACCTGTGAAGTCACCAAGAGGTGACATGGGAGGAGGATGGAGAGAGAGGCACTGAGTCCAGAGCAGACCAGACAGCCCGGGGACAATCATCCCTTCATGGATTCTACATACATATTGAGGACCCATTGTGGGCTTCGCAGTGCTGACAGCTGATAAAGGTGATGAACATGCTGAGTAAACCATGTGAGCTGGGGCTCGGAGTTAAGGAGAAATGAAGGCAGGGCAGGGGGAGCTGGGGCAACATTGTTAGATGGGATGGTCAGGGAGGACTCCTGTTAGAGAAATGATCTGGATGAGGTCGGGGCCCATTTGGGGAACGGCCAATGCAAGGGCCCAGCCATGGGCTCTGACTTCCCTCTGGGGCACTGATCACAGTTTACAATTTTCCATCTGCTTGTGAAATGGTTTGACCACTTGTGTGACCACACGAGACCTGAAGTGCCTCAGGGGTATCCCCAGCCATGAACTGATGAAGGTTGGTATTCGGGGCCCTTCTTGGGCTCTTTCGCCTGGTGCCTGGGTGGGAAGGTCCGGCGGCAGCAGCACCTGAGTCTTGACCCCTCGGCCCTCAGGAGATTGACCCCAGCCTTGGCGTGGCCGAATTGCCTGACGAGTTCTTCGAGGAGGACAACATGCTCAGCATGGGCAAGAAGATGATGCAGGAGGCCATGAGTGCCTTCCCCGGCATTGACGAGGCCATGAGCTACGCAGAGGTCATGAGGTCAGGCCCTGCCAGCAGGGGAGGGTGCTGTGTAAGGCTGGGGTGGAAGGGGGCAAACAGGCCTGATCCTCCTCTCCCCCGCAGGCTGGTGAAGGGCATGAACTTCTCGGTGGTGGTGTTTGACACGGCGCCCACAGGCCACACACTGAGGCTGCTCAACTTCCCCACCATCGTGGAGCGGGGCCTAGGCCGCCTCATGCAGATCAAGAACCAGATCAGCCCCTTCATCTCCCAGGCAGGCAGGGCCCCAGGGCGTCCGGGCACCCCCTGTGTCAGAGTGTGCAGACACGCCCTCTCAGTCCGTGGTTCCCCACCGGATGGGATGGATCTCCACCATGGGGGTGGGGGGGGGGCTGTCCGCTTACTCCATAGGACTCGTGTCTTGCCCCCACCCACGGAGTGCTCCAGACAGAGCTTGAAAACACGTATTCCAGAGCCAGGCGGCCTGGGCTCAAATGCTTTACAGTCTGGTGTGACACGACTCTGGGACCTCAAGCAAGTCACTTCATTTCTCTGGGTCTCACCTTCCTTGTCTGTCAAATGGAGGCCATACGTGTGTCCCATGGGTGGTTCTTTTTTTTTTTTTTTTAAAGATTTTATTTATTTATTTGAGAGAGCAAGAATGAGAGAGAGTACATGAGAGGGGGGAGGGTCAGAGGGAGAAGCAAGCTCCTCGCTGAGCAGGGAGCCCGATGCGGGACTCGATCCAGGGACTCCAGGATCATGACCTGAGCCGAAGGCAGTCGCTTAACCAACTGAGCCACCCAGGCGCCCCCATGGGTGGTTCTTAGCATGACAACATGACAAGCCTACTGCCCCCACATTTAGGCACACCACCACTGCCACCCTCTCCCTGGTGGTGTGTGGTCAGTACAACAGCTGTTGGAGGTAAGGTCTACATGTGGGGAAACTGAGGCTCCAGGAAGTCAAGCCCCCTGGCCACAATCCCCCAGAAATGGCCGAGCTGGCTTGACCCCTGTGGTCTGCTTGAGGACCTTTAACCCCAGGAGGTGTCAGTCCCCAACCCGGGTGCTGTAAGGCACCCCAGGTAAGCTGTGAGCCTCCCACGTCCTCCCCACAGATGTGCAACATGCTGGGCCTAGGGGACATGAACGCAGACCAACTGGCGTCCAAGTTGGAGGAGACGCTGCCCGTCATCCGCTCCGTCAGCGAACAGTTCAAGGACCCTGTGAGTCATGGTACGGGCGGGTGGTGAGAGGCTTGGGATGGGGACAAGGCCAGAACTTGCCCCTCGCTGTCCTCTCTCACGCCTTGCAGGAGCAGACAACGTTCATCTGCGTGTGCATTGCTGAGTTCCTGTCTCTGTATGAGACGGAGCGGCTGATTCAAGAGCTAGCCAAATGCAAGATTGATACCCACAACATCATCGTCAACCAGCTCGTCTTCCCTGACCCTGAGAAGCCCTGCAAGATGTGTGAGGCCCGCCACAAGATTCAGGCCAAGTACCTGGACCAGGTGTGCATGCCCAACTGCCTGCCCAGCCCTCACACCTTTGATCCTGGAAGTTGGGGCCTGGCCCAGCCCAACCAAGGCCCCACGGATCAATTACTGTATTCTCTGACCTTTTACTCCATCCTATCTTCTAATCCTCTGCCCCACCCTCCTGCTCCTAATCCTAACCCTAATTCTGGCTCTTGAAGACAGTAGCTGGCCTGGCCTGGGTACCTCTGACCCCAGGGAGGGGGAGGTCCAGCCCAGTGATCTCTGACCTCACTGGTCTCACTCCCATCTATCAGCATATGAAGCCCCTGCCCCACATTCTCCCCTGATCCTGGGAGATCCCCAACCTGACCCTTCCCATTGACCCACATTCTGTCCCTGCCCTGCAACCCCCTGACTGCCACCATCTGCCCTGTGCCCTGGCCACAGATGGAGGACCTGTACGAAGACTTCCACATTGTGAAGCTGCCGCTGCTGCCCCACGAGGTGCGGGGGGCGGACAAGGTCAACACCTTCTCTGCCCTCCTCTTGGAGCCCTACAAGCCCCCCAGTGCCCAGTAGCACTGCTGCCAGCCCGAGTTGCTACCATTTCACATCCCCCCTCCACCCCCCCGGGGGGGCAGAGTTTGCACAAAGTCCCCCCCATAGTATAGGGGGAGCCACTTGGGGGGCAGGGGGCGGGGAGGAGGTCTGTTCCCCCTGGTGGGGCTGAGGGGGCTGTAGCTGCCCCCCACCTCTCCCTGCCTCTCGCCCCTCAATAAAATGATCTTAAACCACCATGGATGTTGATGTAGAGGAGTTAGGGGTCAGCACCTTTATGTACAGTTGCACAGGTTGTACACTGCACAAAGATGGCACATCTAGAGGGACCAAGTCACACCAGAGATCTAATAGAGATGTATGTTTATTATGGTAATTTTGGAAGGAGGGTATCTTCAGTAAGGGGGTGTGCTTTTCTAACTCTGGTAGCGGTGTCCCTGCTGGGGCTATAAAACCTGTAGTAGAAGGGGAGCATCTGCCCACTTCCTTTGAGGTTCAGAGCGTGGGAACTGGGAGGCCCCTTGGCCATCCCTAGGCTGGTGGGGAACGGATTAGGCCGGCAGCGGGCCCAGCGCTGCCTGCTGTTTGGTTTGGGAATTAGTGGGCGCCCTGGGCAGAGGTTGGGCCTGCCAGACTGAGGATTAACAGTCTCCACCCCCCAATTCCTGTTCCCATGGGATGGCATCAGCCCTTCCCAGCACAGGGCTGCAACAGGGGGGCTAATTAGGAGGCAGGATGGCAGAGGAGTTGGGTCAGGTGGGCCCCTGAAGTCCTGTCTGCCTCCAGAGCGGCCTCGCTGAGTGATAGGCAGCATGCTTCCTGCAGTTTGAGCTCCACTCCCTTTATCCCTAAAATGGAAACATAAAGTGTGGTCGTTCAGAATCATGGGAAAATTCACCGGACCCTGGACGGGTTTAGCACACCAGCTTGGAAGGCACTTAGTGGCCTCCCATATCCCTTCACTCCTCCCTCTGCCACTGCCTGGACAGCCAGTGTCATCCCCACTTGAGAGACCCAAGACCGGGGCAATGACGTTGAGCATTTGCAATTTCCAAGCCAGTGCTGGCTCGAGGGGACAGAATGAGGATGCCTGAGGACATGCATGAGTCAAGAAGTGGTGTTCAGGCTGCACACGGGTGTGACAGGGTGTGCGTGTAAGGGGAACCCAGCCCCAAGCCTAGACGTGCCACCCCCCACTATTCCACTGGATGTGGACAGGCTGGGGTGGCCCTTGTAAACAAACAGTGGTGCAACCTGTGACAGACCCCAGGTTCCGAGCCAAACTGCCTGGGTTCAAAAACCAGCTGTGCCACAAGCCGTGTGTCATCCGAGCCTCAGTTTCCCTACCTGGATAGCAGGAATAACAAAAGCACCCATTTCTTAGGTCCGCTTGTAAGGACTCCATGAGATGAAATAAGCAGAGCCTTTACAACAGCCCCAGTCACGTAGCCGCCAAGGAGGGTTTGTTTCTCTTCACTGTAACAATTATTAAGCATGTGAGCTAGCTCGGGCAACCTGCCCCGGGGCCGGCGGGGGGCCAGCACTCAGAGGTGTGTGGGGACACATGTGAGTTGGGGGCGGGTGGCTGAGCACAGGGTAGGGGCGAGCTGTAGTGCATGTACGGACGTGTCCTAGGAAGTGGGGGCCTCTGCTCAGGAACCGAGAGCATCCCTTTGAAGCCCGTGCCCTCCCCCAGCCCTGAAGCCAGCCGCGCCACTCCCTCTCCCCCTTTTATGGGCTGTCCGGCAGCTGGACAGCGGAGATTTGGGTCTGAGGGTGGCCAGCCCAGGCCAGTTCCTAATTACCCGGGGCAGGGCAGACATCTGCCAGGCCGGGAACACAGTGTCCTGGCTGGCAGGGCTGCAAGGCAGGGCTGCAATGGGCCTCCTAGTGCGAACGGTGAACACAAGGGGCTTTAAGGGTGCCCCTCTTAGGGTTGGAACTCTGAGCCTCCGCACCTTCCACACTGGGTTATGAGTCTGATGTTGGGGACGAGGGGGCTATTTGTGTCAGGCTGGGGGTGCCCCCTTTGTAGGTGTGTCTGTGAAGGGGGAGCATCTGTCTACATCCATGCCAAATTTGGGGACAAGGTGTGTCCCCAAGCTTGTGTGTTCATGGCAATACTGAGAGTGAGACCTGAGGTGTGTGTATGGTTGAGGGAGCACTGGGGAGAGAGTGTCTTATGTATTGATGTGTAAATGCGGGTGAATTTTATGGGGGGATATGGGCATGAGCCCATCTAGTTAGAAGGCTCTATGGGACTGTATAGGAGGGGTCTCTTTTGTATGAGTGTGTTTAGGGCCCTGCTCTGACCCCAGGACCATGTGCCACTGTTTTGAGGGCAGGTGTGCATGCATCTGGTGTGTGACCACAGGTCAGTCTTTGTGCAGGAGAAATCGGGAATAAATGCATGGTCCCTCGTGTGTGACAGCGTGCGGCTGTCTGTGTGAAGGCATTCTGGGGTCTGTGCTTAGCGGTTGTGTGATGTTGCATGTGTCTTTGTTACATGGTGCCATCGTGAGGGAATGCAGGGTCCCAGGTCCCTGCCCATGTGCTCCTGAGTGGCTGGAGTACCATATGGATGGATACCTGAGAGCCGAGAGCCTGGTGGGTTAGGGTCCATCTGCCTATATTGAATGTTGGGGGTGGGTAGAGCTACACGTGTCTTCTGTGACTTTTTAAGTCTGTGACAGTGTATACTGCGCTCTGGGTTACCGTGGTTGTGGGAGGCTGTGTTAAAAGAAGTTAAATTTGTGTCTGGGTCTATGGTGTGTGTTTCTTTGTGCATCCTTGTGACAGTGTGGAGTGACACAGCCTCACTGAACAGTGTGTGTGTGTCTCTGGAACTGGGAAGGAGATAGTCACTGCCCCTTCCCCCAGCTTAGGTCCAAGATCCCTTGGACCTGCCAGTGACTAACTGGGAGAGAGACAGGGAGGAGCAAGGGAGGACAGGGTGGATTGCTCCCCCTGCCCCAGGTAACAAACTGGCAAGACTTCTCCAAACAAACTTCTGAGGCTGCAGCCAAGGTGGGGGCGGGCCAGGGAGGGGCTGCCCACGCCCACTCCCCAGCCCCCTCCCCCTGGGGTCTGGCCTCAGCCCCACCTAAAGCTGAATTCACCCGCCCATTCTGTCCCTGGCCCCGTTTGTCTCTGCACCCTCCACCAGGTGAGAAGGGCCCAGGCCTGGGGGAACAGAGGATCCTGAGGACAGATGGGTCCTCAGGCAGGAATCCATCAAACTCCTCAGGGTGGGGAGCTGAGGGCTCTGAAGGCTGGAGGGGATTGGACAGATGAAAGGTCAAGGTGGGTCCAGGAGAAGGGGGAAGGGGCAGAGCCAGGGCCATTAAGTGGGGAGGTGGGTAGGCTTGGGGAACTGTGTAGGGGAGAGACCAGCCAGGGGAGAGGGCCTGGGGTACAGGGCCTGGGGGAACTGGAAGCTTGGGGAATGGGCTTCCAAGGGCTTCAAAGAAGGGAGTGCAGGGGTGGAGGATGGGCTGAGAATGGGAGCTGTAGGAGTGGGGTGGAGGATGGGCAGAGATGGGACCTGAAGAAGGGGATCGAGGCTGGGGAAGAGCTGGAGTCCTAAGACTCTAGAAACAGGCGCTGGGGACTCAGGGAGCGGGGAAGGCTGTAGATGGGAGCCCAGGTAAGGAGGGCTACTGGGGCTGATTGGTGGACCCAAGGGTCTTGGGGATGGAGGATGGAGGGAGAGGGCCAGGGAAGGTAGACTTATGGAGCTGGGACCAGGAGTCCTGGGAAGAGGGAGGCCTGCCAGAGGGGGCTTGGGAAGTCCTGGGGGCTAGGGCGAGACTGAGCGGGCCTGGGAGGAGACCGGAACCTGGGCTGGGGACGCCAAGCTGAGTCGGCCCGCACCTCTCCGCCCCTGCCCGCAGCCCGGGGGACCCTTTCCTCCGCCCACAGGCTGGGGTCCGGTTCAGCCCCTTCTCCTTCGGCGCAGCCGGCCCGGCGCTGCGATGACCGTCACCTACACAGCCCGCGTGGCCAATGCGCGCTTCGGCGGCTTCTCGCAGCTGCTGTTGCTGTGGCGCGGGAGCATCTACAAACTTCTGTGGCGCGAGCTGGTCTGTTTCCTGGGGCTCTACATGGCGCTGAGTGCCGCCTATCGGTGAGGCGGCCCTGGGGTGGGGGACGCGGGGGAGGGGGGGGTGGGGACTAGGGAAGGGACCTTGGGTGTGTCCAGGAGGGAGGCTCTCCTGTGACCCCCTGCCCCCTCCCTCGCAGCTTCGTGCTGACCGAAGGGCAGAAGCGCTACTTCGAGAAGCTCGTCATTTACTGTGACCAGTATGCCAGTCTCATCCCGGTCTCTTTCGTGCTGGGTGCGTTCGCTCCTTAGTTCCCCATTCCCCTAATACTAAGAAACCCATTTCCAGGCCTTTTGGAGACCCCATTCCTCAGAAGACCCCCCTCAAATCCAACCCCAACAGACCCTTATTTCTATATCCTTCATGCCAGGTGTGGCCCCAGTTTCCAGAGACCTTGGATGTCACCTGGTTACAGTAAGCCATGAGAGCTCCGTGTCACCCATAGGCTTAATCCCTGGTCATCTCAGGGTCTCCCACCTGTGTCTGCATGAGACCACTAGTGGCTCCCCACATGTCCTGGGTCCCAGGGACCCCTCCAGTGACCCCCTAAGACTCCATCCTCTCAAGTCCCGCCCGGAGGACATTTCTCTGACAAGTCAGTGACTTCATGTGACCCCAGCCTCCTGTTTCAGGTCCCCACGCTCCCAACCGAGTGATTCCTTGTGGCCAGGGTGACAACCTGCCTATGTGCCCCGAACATAGGCCCTGTGTCTCCACCTCCATACTGACATCCCAATCCCACATCCCAGGTGACAATCAGATAGCCAGGGTGACCCCCAAATTCCCAGCCCAGGTGGCCCCGCGAGGTGGGTGGGTGATAAGCCTCCCCCGGTGTCTCTGATGCAGAGCCTATATCACCTCTCTTGCCACGACCTGGCCCTAGCATCCCCACTTAGCCCCCTATTCCCGGCTGTCCCGCAGGTTTCTATGTGACGCTGGTGGTGCACCGCTGGTGGAACCAGTACCTCTGCATGCCGCTGCCAGACGCGCTCATGTGCGTGGTGGCAGGCACGGTGCACGGCCGCGACGAGCGGGGCCGCCTCTACCGGCGTACGCTCATGCGCTACGCCGGGCTCTCGGCTGTGCTTATCCTGCGCTCAGTCAGCACCGCGGTCTTCAAGCGCTTCCCCACCATAGACCACGTAGTGGAGGCGGGTGAGGCTCCTGCCTGAAGCGGGGCGGGGGGCGGGGCTGAGAACGGGGGGGCGGGGCGAGTAACCCCCTTCCCCACACCTCGCCCCTCCAGGATTTATGACCCGCGAGGAGCGTAAGAAGTTCGAGAACCTGAACTCGTCGTACAACAAGTACTGGGTGCCCTGCGTCTGGTTCTCCAACCTGGCTGCGCAGGCCCGGCGTGAGGGTCGCATTCGCGACAACAGCGCCCTTAAACTGCTGCTCGAGGTGGGCCCGCCAGGAGGTCATTCATACAAAATTCCAGGGAAATGACACCTCCCCGGAATTGTGTCAGATGGCGGCCTGCCACGCGCCTCCCCCGAGGCAGATTCCCAACACCCTTACCAAGCAGCCCCCAGGTGCACACTTAGCTCTAGGGGGCCGACTCCCCGGCGCATAGTGCCCCCTACCCCAGATGTACACTCACCACTAAATACTCTCCCTGGAGACCCAGAAGCACACGCCCACATCCCACCAGATAACCACTCACCTCCATCCCAAGTACCCACACCTAATCCCCATGTGTGCACTCGCAATTCAGGCCTTCTCATGACGTGTATCTGCACCCAGGAGCTGACCGTGTTTCGGGGCAAGTGCGGAATGCTCTTTCACTACGACTGGATCAGCGTACCCCTTGTCTATACCCAGGTAACCCTGCCGTGCCTCTGTTTAAATCCGGCATCGGACGCTCTGACGCACTGGTCTCAAGGGAAGACTGAGGGCCAGCTGAGACCCCATATCCGTGATGCCCCATCCTAGTCCTGGTCTCTCCAAGACCTCCTGAGACCGGGAGAACCCTGACCTGGTGACCCACCCTGCCCCCAGGTGGTCACCATCGCTGTGTACAGCTACTTCCTGGCCTGCCTCATCGGTCGCCAGTTCCTGGACCCAGCTCAGGGCTACGAAGGCCACAACCTGGACCTGTGCGTGCCCATCTTCACCCTGCTGCAGTTCTTCTTCTATGCGGGCTGGCTCAAGGTGGGTGGAGCTCAGAGGTAGGGACTCTCGGGGTCGGATAGGCACGGGTTCCCAGGGCTCTACCTAACTATCCCCTCCCCCTTCAGGTAGCCGAGCAGCTCATCAATCCCTTCGGAGAGGACGACGATGACTTTGAAACCAACTTTCTGATCGACCGCAACTTCCAGGTGAGACTCGGGTGAGACCATCCCGGGCTCCCCAACCAGCCTTGGCCCCACCCCTCGAAGACTTGCCTGGGCCTGGACCCTGAACCATCATCCTTCTTTCTTTGGTCACCATACGCCTAGCCCATCCTGAGGGGTCCACCCCGTGCACGCCCGCAGGTGTCAATGCTGGCCGTGGACGAGATGTATGACGACCTGGCCATGCTGGAGAAGGATCTGTACTGGGACGCAACTGAGGCTCGCGCCCCCTACACCGCAGCTACCGCGTTCCTGCGGCAGCAGCCGTCCTTCCAGGGCTCCACCTTCGATATCACGTGAGCCAGCGGGATGGGTGGGGCCTCCCGGAGGAGGCGCTTCTGGCCCTGCGGGGGATGATCCAATTGGAGGGGCTCTGGGCTACCAGGACAGGGCCAATTTGGAGACTCAGGGCTAAGACCTAAAGTCTGCGAGGACTAGACTGGGGGTAGGGGACAGGGATCCGGGTCAAGGTCTGGGACCCGGCCACTAACTGGGGGCCGACCCAAGGGCTGAGGCCGATGAGGATTGGACGCGCGGCCAGAGGCAGCGCCAGAGATGCTGCAGTCCCGACTGAGGCTTGAAGAGCTAAATTTGAGCTTAGCCGAAGCCAGAGGGTAAAAGCAGGCTCTCAGGAGAAGGACCGAGGTCTTTGGGGATAAGTGAGACAAAGGGATGGATGGAACCAGGAGAAGCAGCGTGTCTCGGTCCCCGCTCTGTCAGTCAAGGAGAGGAGCGAGGTCGCAACGCTGAACCACTGTCCGTCCGACAGGCTGGCCAAAGAGGACATGCAGTTCCAGCGGCTGGACGGCGTGGACGGGCCGCTGGGCGAGGCGCACGGCGACTTTCTGCAGCGCCTCCTGCCGGTAGGCGCAGGCATGGGCGCGGGAGGCCTGCTGGGCCGGCGCCTGTCCTTAATGCGCCGCAAGAACAGCTGCGTGTCTGAGACGTCCACAGCCGCCAGCTGCACGTGCGCAGGCGCCCCCGACGGCACGGCCCCGGAGTGCGGTTGCGGGGACCCGCTGCTCGACTCCGGCCTGCGGGAGCCAGAGCCGGAGCTCCCCGCCGGCCCCGAGCTGCCCGTCCCGGGGCCCGCCGCCGAGCCCTTCACCACTGTGCCTATGCCCGCGCCCCGGGGCCCGGCTCCACCCTGGCTGCCCAGCCCCATTGGCGAGGAGGAGGAGAGTCTAGCCTGAGGCCCTCAGGCCCAGGATCCCCCAAGGACAGGGACACAAATCCCGACAGGGCACGCAGGCAGCAGTCCGGGTCTGCATAAGCCGCGTGTGGACTCCATCTGTCCGATTTTGACCCGTTCCCGCCTCCTGCGCGCCGGCCTTCACGTCTGGCACTGGGGCTTGGAGCGCCTCCAGTGGGCCAGGCACTGGGCTAAGGGTGAAGGATTCTTCCAGCTTCTTTGAACAGGCGGTCCTTCCCACCAGCTCTACTTCCCTCCCTCCACTGCCTGAAAGGCCCCCATTAGTGTGCCCTGCCTTCATTCTTTCCTTAAAGTGGAGACGTGAGTGCCTACCTCATTGAGTTATGGGGATGAAATAACGGTTTTAGAATGTTGATTACATAATAGGTGCTCAATAAAATGTTAGTGGTTTTTACTCAAACATTATTAGCCCGACTCTTCCTGCCAGGAATTAGGCTAAATAAGATTTGAGAATTCCTCCAGATTCTTTGATCGCACCTTGCCTCCTTCTTCCCAAACTCTGCCCTCTGAAATGACCCCATGTGTCCATGGCTTTACTCATTCATTAATGTACCAGCCAGTCCCCAGACCACAGCCTCCTCCTGTCAGTCTTGTTTTATGATTCTGCCAGCGACTTCTCTGCCCCAATTCACTGCCTTCTCCAATACTCCCTCGGAGCGCCCAGTCATAATTCAATCATATGGTGAATTTAGAAGTCCAGCCGGGATCCCTCTCCAGATTCTAGACTGGGAGAGCCACCTGCCTCCTCGAGATCTTCATGTGGCACCTTGAACAGAGCATTCCCCCCAAACCAGCTCCCTATTGGTTCCCCAACCTGCCCCAACCTATCTGTTGGCTTTGTCCTTCCGGGTGATAGACCCAAATCTGGGAGTCCTCTCCAACTCTTTCTCTTACCCCCTCCATGTCAACCTAGCAGCAAATCCTATCAGCTCAGTCTTCAAATTATATCCAGAATCCAACCATTTCCCATTCCTCTAGGGCCCACATCTTAGAGCCACCGATGTCACCCACCCACCCACCTAGACCACGGACCACTGCCCTTGTCTCTCAGCTCTGGCCCTAACCGCCCCCAGTCTGTTCCTTCCACAGTAGCCAAGGAGAGCCTATGAATACCTGAGTCAGGTAATGTCCCTCCTTTCCTTAGAACCCTACATGACTCCCATGTTCCTTAGAATAAAAGTACTCCCTACAGTTCACAATCTCCCTGCCCTCATCTCTTTCCCCTCCTCCCCTCACTCACTCCACACTGGCCTCCTCACTGTCCCTCTAACCACCAAACAAAGCCTCATCTCAGGGCCTCACACATATGCTGTTCCCTCTGCCTGGATCACTCTTTCCCAGATACCTACATGGCCCCTCCCTCACCTCCTTCAGGTCTCTGCTTAAATTATGTCACTTCCTTGGCGAGGGCTCTTCTGCTGGCCTTTTATTTAAAACCACCACATCCCAAATGGACGTCCCACATCCCCATCACTCTGCCTGCTTTCTTTTTCTCTGTAGCACTTCTCACATCAAACTTTCACTTTATCTATTTTGTTTATTGTCTGTCTCTCTTCATGAGAAACGACAACTTCATAAGGCAGGAATTTTTGTCCGAAGCCTCTTCAAAAAATGACCTCACGCACATACTGTTACACAGACACAAACATGGTTCTCACCTCCCAGTGGGTGCCGTCAGTCATTCACGCTTTAGTAAGAACACAAGCCAGGCCTTTCTAAAAGCAATGATCTGGCCCATCTTCTCTCCCTCCCCTCAGTGCCTTGAGTCCAGCAAGGACAGATTGAAAATCTTTATTATTTTTCTTCTCAAATATAAAAATCACTCTCTCCCCTGGCATCTCATTAACCCAGGCTGAAAATCAAGGATAAGAATCACATTGCTAAAAAGAACAGACCCACTCCTGCCTCCTGCCCTATCCTGCACTCTTGTCCCATCTGAGAGAACAAAGGGCAGAAGTCATGACCCTAAGGCTCTCAGGCAGCTGACCCTAGGCCTTCCTGATGCTGGGCCCCAGGTGAGTTGGGGGAATCCAGGGCAGACTGAGCCCCAACTGGCTGGGCAGGGGGCAGGATCCTGAGGCCCATCAGTGCTTGTCAGTGGGGCGCATGTTCAGAGATGCTAGGCGTCCCAGAGGCCCGCGGCGAGTGTTGGTGGCCAGCCGCTGCTGTGCCAGGAATGACTGGGCATGGGCAGGTGCCCGCTCCTCCCCAGCTCGCTGCTGCAGAGCCATACCCTGGACGGAAGAAGGAGTCATGGCTGGCGTCCAGTGAGCCCATGGCACATCCCGGTACCCTCACTACGGTGACGTGCACTCACCATATTATACCAGGCACTGATGAGTAGCTTTTCTTCCTGCTCCCTCTGACTTCGACTCTTCTCAAAGTCCATCTGCCAAGGAGGGAACAGTCAGGGGCCTGGACATGCTGGGGACAGTGAGAAGTGATGAGGACACCCACCTCCAGGTGCCGGATGCGGATGTCCCGCTCCCGGAGCTGTGTCCTCAGGGTGTGAAGTTCTGGGGGTGCCCCCCCGGATGGCCGCTGTTTGGGTTCCAGGGTCTGTATGACCTAGGGTTTGGGAAAGACCCAGGCAGGGTGACCTTGGCCTTGCAGGCCGTCGGACGTGTTGGGCCGCATGGAAGTGTGGTGCAGACGTCTGTGATATGATGGGGGATCGGCAGGTGCAGGAGTGGGGGCAGAGAGGTGCGCGCTGGTGGGAGGCATGGGTCAGTGGGAGGCAGCAGCCTTGGCAGGAGGCCCGTGCAGCCCCCAGTGTCCTCACCGTGCGCGCCTTGTCCACGTAGCGACGGTAGCGCTCCTCCATGGCCCGCAAGTCCGCATCCTTCTTCTGCAGGCTGTGTTGCAGCTCCTCGATACGCCGAGCTGCTGGGGGAACAAGGCGACCCCTCAGCTCCCCGCCAAGCTCGGGGCTCTCCCGCCCCCCCCAGCCGCTGCATCCCACTCACTGCCACTGTCAGCGGGCGGTTCCAGCTCCTCAATGTACTCCCGCTTCCGCTGCAGCTCCAGATCTGCTTCATGCAGCTTCTGCCTGTGGACAGAGGATGGGCAGCAGCGGGCTGACCACTGGGCCTCCTTCCCTTCCTCCCACTGGTGGCCACAGCCTTCCCAGCTGGCCAACGTGCACCTGCCCGGCTGCAGAGACCTGTGTGCCAGCCCCCTGAGACGGAAGCCATATGCCTTGGTCCCACCATCTCCTTAGCCACGGGAGCCACAACCTTCCACACCCCTCGTCGGGTGGGCCCTGGACCAGCCCCCTGTGTGTCCACTTCGCTCCGTGCCCACAGCCCACACACTGGTACAGCCATGACCCCCTTGCCAGTCTCTTCTACACTCGATCTCATTCCTTTCTCCACCCAGCAGCCAGGGATCTTTCTAGCATGCAGATCTCTTCTAACAAAAGTGTAAAACCTTACAGTTCTGCCACCTGAGGCAAAACCCCGAAGATCTAAGAACACTCCTTGTAGGTGAGATTATTTTCGTGCACCGGATATGGAACATGGTCTAACACCTAATCATGAAACTTGCGCTACGTCTACTAAGGTGACAAAGGCATGTGCCCTCTAAGCCACCAATTCCACTTTTTCGACATATCTGCACACAAGCAGAATGATGCACATACAAGGTTTTACTTTGTTGCACTGTTTGAAATTGCAAATACCTAGAAAGAATGACTTTTTTTTTAAAGATTTTATTTATTTATTTGAGAGAGACAGTGAGCGAGAGCACAAGCTGGGGGAGGGGCAAAGGGAGAGGGAGGAGCAGACTCCCCAGGGAGCAGCGAGCCTGGGCTTGATCCCAGGACTCTGGGATCATGACCCAAGCTGAAGGCAAATGCTTAACTGACTGAGCCATCCAGGCACCAGAAAGAATGACTTAAATACATTATGACTTTCACAATAAAATGTTATAGGCCAGCCCTTCCAGACTGGAATTTTACAGGAGAATTAAGCCCTCATGTTTCCATATATCCATCCTCTGTAAGGAAATAACTTTTTCTGCAGTCTGGGTTGGTACTAGCTACACTCCATCCTTGGCAGAAGTGAGAAGAGTCAAACAAATCATTTTCTGTAAGGCCTAATTTCTCCATGGAACCCCAGTCGACAAAAGCTACTGTATTTATTAAAAAAAAACAAACTATTCATATGACAAAATTTCCCAGCCATCTTCTTAAGTAGGAGAAGCGAAGTGCAAACTAGCAGATATCACACTACCTTTCATGTAAATGAGGAATCAGAATAAAAATTTATATAATATTCATTTGCATTTGCTTAAAAAATTTCATAAGGATTTTTATTTTTTTAAAAATGTTTTATTTATTTATTCACGAGAGTCAGAGAGAGAGAGAGAGAGAGGCAGAGGCAGAGGGAGAAGCAGGCTCCCTGCCTAGTAGGGAGCCCAATGCAGGACTCGATCCCTGGACCCTGGGATCATGACCTGAGCCGAAGGCAGACACTTGATCATCTGAGCCACCCAGGTGCCCCTATTTTTTATTTTTTTAAAGATTTTATTTGGGGCACCTGGGTGGCTCAGATGGTTAAGCGTCTGCCTTCGACTCGGGTCATGATCTCCAGGTCCTGGGATCGAGCCCCAGGTCGGGCTCCCTGCTCAGCGGGGAGTCTGCTTCTCCCTCTCCCTCTGCCTCTCCCCCTGCTTGTGCGTTCTCTCCCTCTCTCTCTCTCAACTGAATAAATAAAATCTTAAAAAAAAAAATTTTAGGGTGCCTGGGTGGCTCAGTTGTTAAGCGTCTGCCTTCGGCTCAGATCATGATCCCAGGGTCCTGGGATGGAGCCCTGCATCGGGCTCCCTGCTCCGTGGGAAGCCTACTTCTCCCTCTCCCACTCCCCCTGCTTGTGTTCCCTCTCTGGCTGTGTCTCTCTGTCAAGTAAAATAAAATCTTTAAAAATATATTTTTTTTTATTTGGGGCACCTGGGTGGCTCGCTCAGTCGGTTGGGCGGCTTTCTTCAGCTCAGGTCATGATCCCGGGGTCCTGGAATCGAGGCCCACATCAGATTCCTTGTTCAGTGGGGAGTCTGCGTCTCCCTCTGCCCCTCCCCCTGCTTGTGCGGGCTCTCTCCCTCTCAAATAAGTAAATAAAAAATCTTAAAAAAAAATAAAGATTTTAGGGGTGCCTGGGTGGCTCAGTCATTAAGTGTCTGCCTTCGGCTCAGGTCATGATCCCAGGGTCCTGGGATCGAGCCCCAAATGGGGCTCCCTGCTCCGCAGGAAGCCTGCTTCTCCCTCTCCCACTCCCCCTGCTTGTGTTCCCTCTCTTGCTATGTCTCTCTGTGTCAAATAAATAAAATCTTTATAAATAAATAAATAAATAAAATTTTTATTTCCTTATTTGAGAAAGCGTGAGAGAGAGAGCACAAGAGAGAGAGAGCACGTTGGGGAGCAGAGGGAGAGGGAGAAGCAGACTCCCCGCTGAGCAGGGAGCCCAATGACCCTGGACCCTGAGATCATGACCTGAGCTGAAGGCAGCTGCCCAACTGACTCAGCCACCCAACTGACTCAGCCACCCAGGCACCCCTGCAAGGATTTTTATTTTTTATTTTTTTAAAGATTTTTATTTATTTATTTATTTATTTGAGAGAGAGAATGAGAGAGGGAGAGAGAGCACATGAGAGGCGTTAGGGTCAGAGGGAGAAGCAGACTCCCTGCTGAGCAGGGAGCCCGATGCGGGACTCCATCCTGAGACACCAGGATCATGACCCGAGCCTAAGGCAGTCACCCAACCAACTGAGCCACCCAGGCGCCCTGCAAGGATTTTTATAATGAACTAATATGAATGGGGGTGGGATAGAAACAATCAATGTGGGGACTAAGAGGTATACACCTCTCTGTATTGCTCGGTATATATTTTGTTCTTTAAACTATAAATATAATAGCTACTTAAGATAGGTTCTTAAAAAAATAAAATAGGGGGGATGCCTGGGTGGCTCAGGTCATGATCCCAGGGTCCTGGGACCGAGTCCCGCATCAGGCTCCTTGCTCAGTGGGGAGCCTGCTTCTCCCTCTCCTTCTTCTTCTGCCCTTCCCCCCACTTGTGCTCGCTCTCTCTCTCAAATAAATAAAATCTTTTTAAAAAATAAAATTGGGGGGGGCGCCTGGGTGGCTCAGTTGGTTGGGCAACTGCCTTCGGCTCAGGTCATGATCCCAGGGTCCTGGGATCGAGTCCCGCATCGGGCTCCCGGCTCAGCGGGAGGCCTGCTTCTCCCTCTCCCACTCCCCCTGCTTGTGTTCCTGCTCTCGCTGTCTCTGTCTCTGTCAAATAAATAAATAAAATCTTAAAAAATAAACAAACAAACAAACAAATAAATAAATAAATAAATTAGGGGGGTGCCTGGGTAGCTCAGTCGTTAAGCGTCTGCCTTCGGCTCAGGTCATGATCCTGGGGTCCTGGGATCGAACCCCACGTCTGGCTCCCTGCTCAGCAGAGAGCCTGCTTCTCCCTCTCCCTCTGACTGCCACTCTGCCTACTTGTGCTATCTCTCTGTCAAATAAATAAATAAAATCTTTTTAAAATAAATTAATAAAAATAAATTAAATAAATAAATAAATAATAAAATAAGGGCGCCTAGGTGGCTCAGTTGGTTCAGCCTCTGCCTTCAGCTCAGGTCATGGTCTCAGGGTCCTGGGATCGAGTCCCACATCGGGCTCCCTGCTCAGCAGGGAGCCTGTTTCTCCCTCTGCCTCTACCCCTCCCCTGGGTCGTGCTCTCTTGCTCTCTCTCTCTAATAAATAAATAAAATCTTTTTAAAAAAATAAAATAAAATAGGGGCGCCTGGGTGGTTCAGTCTGTTAAGCATCCCACTCTTGATTTCCGCTCAGGGCATGATGTTGGGGTCATGGGATCGAGCCCCGGGTCAGGCTCCGCGCTCAGCAGAGTCTTGCTTGTCCCTCTCCCCCTGCTCCTCCCCCTGCTCATGCTGTCTCTCTCTCAAATGAATAAATAAATAAAATTTTAAAAAATAAACAAAATAAAATCGTTTCTTTTTTTTGGTTAAAATTTTTTTTTTTAGAATTTCTACACCTAATGCGGGGCTCAAACCCATGACTCTGAGATCAGGAGTCACACGTTCTACCGACTGAGCCAGCCAGGTGCCCCCAAAATAGTTTCTTTTTTAACAATGTAAAAAGTAAAAGATGATTGTCATACTACCTTACTGCAATTCCCTCCATGGCTCCCCATTGTTCCCCCCAAACAGTTCATACTCCTTCCCTTGGCCCCCAAGACCCTACTTGATCTGAGCCTTCTCCGTTTTGGCTAATTAGCTCTCCTCATAAATAAGTCCCCATAGACAGCAAATGACCCCCACATCTGGGCCCCAGCCTTTCCCCCCACCACCAGGAATGCCCTCCCTCTGGGACTCACAGATGTTCCTCCAGCTTCCTCTTCAGCAGGGCGGACTGGGGGAGAGAACAGGCACTGGGTGAATGCGGGTCCAGAGGTCCCAACTCCTTCCCGGGGTGAGGGTAGCGGGTGCCACCCTGGGCCCACGGTACTTACAATGGACTGCAGGGGACATCGAGCAGCAGGGAGGAGAGAGAGAAGGGTTACGGGGAGGGCACGAGGGAGGGCCAGGCAGGGAGGAGGAGGGCACTCACATCCTCAGTCTTGCCCCCCTGCTCTTGCAAGGCCTTCTGCAGGTCCTCCACCTGGGCCCGCAGCTCCAACAGCTGCTGCTGGTTCAGCCTGCAGGAGTGCGGGGTTGCTGAGTGCCTGCGCCCGCCCTCTGCCCCGCCTCACACGCCCCCTCCACGCGCGCGGGGGGGGGGCCTCCGCCCGGTGGGTCCTCACCGCAGCTGCGTCTCCAGCCCGTGGCGCGCGCGGTTGGCGTCCTCCAGGTGGCGCTGCAGCTCCTCCTGCCGCTCCCGGTAGGCCGCCTCCTGCTGGCACAGCTGCTTGTTCTCCAGCTGAAGCCGCAGGAGCGTCTCCCTGCCGACCGCCAGGGAGTGAGCAGGGCTGGAGACGGGTCACCCCGCAGGCCTGCCGGGGCTCTGGCAGGGAGACTGGGCGGACAGGGCTGGCAGAGGGACAGAGCCCTGGGGAAGAGCCCGACCAGACCCCGGGGCCGGATTAGAGTAATGGGGACCCAGCGCTGGGGGACCAAAAATGGACGGGGTTTTGAGCTGGGCCTAAGGGTGGAGGCAGGCAAGGGCGGGGCTACGGGAGCGGGTTAGAACATTCACGATCCCCGCTAGGGCTGCGAGAAAGCAAGACTGCGGGAAAGACAGGCGCAGAAATAGGAAGAACTGGGGTGGGGGAGTTCATCTGGGCAAGACACAGGTCACTGAACCTAGCAAGGGCTACACTGAGGACAGGGCTACGCCCTGGGGGCAGAGTCCCAGGTGAGCGGGGCTGGGGGTAGGAATCTTGCTCCGTGAGTGGAGCCAGATGGGTTGGGCCTAATTTGTGCACTGAGGATGGATCCTGGAGAGGCAAGCAACCAACAAGGGCTAGAGCGCCGACCAGGTAAGGGCCGAATTAGGAGTGAGTGGGCCCAAGAGCCAGGCTAGGACTTGGCATCCCAACATAGCAGGTCAGGCTAGCAGTAGGTGCCTGCACTGGGAGCAGGGCAGAGGGTGGGCTCTGAGTGCGGCCAGAGCTCTGAGCGACCCCAGGATACCTCAGCTCTGCAGGTAGGATCTCTGCTGCTAAGTTTTCCACAGCTGGTGAGGTGGGATCCAGCGAGGGGTCTGGAGAATGTGAGAAATGTCTTCAGGTTAGTGCACAGCTGCTGCCCCCAGCCCTAGGGTTCTCTTTCCAAGAATCATCTTTGGGGACTCAAGTTTGGCCCAAAGCCTGGCTTAATATAAGCCTCACTCCCAGCTTGACAGGGAGCAGTGATGCACGGCCTGAGTTTGCCTTCGCCCCACCCTGATCCTGGGAGGTCAGCCCCTGCCTTCTGTCAGCCCTTGTCACCTCTTCCCGCTCTAGCCTGTCTTCAAAGTGGCCTAGCTCCGCCCCCAGCCTCTACAAGCCCTGGGACACTGCTTTTCTGTCTGCCCTAACAGAACCTTAGGCCACCCCTGCCCCCGGCCCTAGGGCTGTTAGGCCTCCGACTCACCAGCCTGGGTCAGCCCCCGAGGCTGCAGCTGGGCGCAGCGCAGTTCCTCATTGGCCTCCCGCAAGGAGTCCCTCTCTGCCAGCAGCCGCTGGAGGGACAGGATGCAAGATGCCATTTGAGGGAGGGTTGGCCTCCTGGGGACTGGGCTATGCCAGGATGGACAGGGTGGGGCTTGGATGCCAGACTTCAGCCTCACCTCCTTCTCCTTCGTCACCAACTCATACTTCTCCTCCAGATTTCGACACTCGAATAGCCATTTCTCGGCCTTCATGGCCTCTTCCTGCCTCTGGCCCTGCAGTTCCTGAACCTGAACAGAGAGGAGGGGTGAGGAGGCAGGGTTGAATGTGAAGGCATGGGGCCAGAGAGGCCAGGCGCGGAAACTCGGAGGGGCGGGGCTTACGAGCCTAGGGAGGAGCTATGCAAATGAGGGAGAGAGGGCTCCGGGTGCAAGGGCTCAGCGCCATGCTGAGGATGGGCCAAAGTGAGAGGGGCGAGGGGCCCAGCGGCCCAGAGCACGCTGCCCTCCAGGCTCTGCCCTGATCCCTGCCGCACCTGTCGTCGCTGTGCCTCGAGCTGAGCACGGAGCGAGCCGGCCCGGCGGAGCTCATCCTCCAGCTGCCGGGTGCGCTCGGCATGGCCGGCGTTGCGCTCCTCCAGCTGCCGCACCTGCCGCCTCAGCTCCCGCAGCTCCCCCAGCCGGCGCCGACAGCTGCTCAGCGTGGCCTCCAGCTGCCCAGCACGCTCAGAGGACTGCCTGGGGGAGGAGGCAAGTCGGGAGAGGAGGCCTGGGTCTGGGGTCAGGGTTCAGCTTGGATCTGAGGCCCTCCGGGCAGGGGAAGAGGTCATATCACCTGGGGATGTGTGGGTTCAAGGTGGTAGATCGTGAGGGTCAGGAGTCAGCCAGGGTCCGGTGTTGTTGGGAAATCATTAAGGGGCACAGAGGGAGCCCTAAGCACCAGTGGTTAGCCCAGGGTCATAATCAGGGATGGCGGGGGGGGGGGGGGGGGGGGGGATTGTGGGGATATAGAATGACTGAGGGGTTCCAGGGGGAATGATGGTGCCCAGAGGCTCTGAAGAGCCTCAAGGACACTTTGAGGTTATAAGGTGGCTGTGGGATCAACAAGGGCATGGTGGGGTCATGGGGGAGCTTCAGGGCAGAGCACTATGTGGTCCTCTAAGGTGCAGTAGGGATTCACTAGACACTTTAACATTACAGGGGTGCTGCGGGGTCACAGGGGAGCCTTTTGAGGTTACAGAGGGCATGGTGAGGTCTAGGAAATGGGTGTTCTGGAGGCCCAACAAGTGCTCTGGGGCTGCAGGGGTGCTGTGGAGTCATAAAAAGGAATAGTCCTATCATGAGGGGGCACATGAGGGGTGATGGGGGCAGCGGGGGGATTACTGCATTTGGGTCCTGGAGGGCACAATAGGATCCTGGGGCATGAGGGCATCTGGGCAGCATGGGAGCAGGGGTGGGGAGCTGGTAGCTGGGGTCGTGGGGATCTTCCAAGGTCTGGGGGCTATAATGTGGGATCACAAGGGCACACTGTGGGGTCCTGGGGGGGCATCAGGAATCCAGGAATCTTGGTGGCGTCCAGAAGACACTGTGCGGGTCCACTGGGCATTTGGGGGTTCTTGAGGGACGATGGCATCAGAGGGACATGGTGGCAACGAGAGTGTGCATTGGCGACCCAGGGACCGACCACTCACCGCAGCTCGTCCATCTCATCCTTCAGCGCCTGCGCCTCCTGGGCCAGACTGGTCAGCGCCTGGTTCCGCTGCTGCAGCTCAGAGACCTCCCGCTCCAGCTCGGCACAGTGCAGGCGCTCATCTTCCCTGCCGTTCTCCAGCCTGGCGGGGTGGGGTGGGGAAGAAAGGGACGCTTGAGGGGACTGCAGCTGGGCCAATCCCCTGGCCTGCTGGCCCCATCCCCAGCTGACTGCACCTGAAGTTCTCCTCCTGCAGCTGCTCCAGCTGGGACTGCAGCAGCAACAGCTTCTTGGCAGTGAGGCCAGGGGCGCCCTCACCCTCCGGCCGGCCCACCCGCCCCCGCAGCGCCGCATTCTCCTGGGCCAGGCTCTGCTTCTCCTCGGACAGGAGCACCAGCTGCCAGCAGGGGGTGCAGATGAGCTGGAGTTTGGAGGGGAGAACGGAGGCGAGCAACCCTGCCCCCGGAGCACCTGTGCTCCCTCCCACCACCCTCAACCTCACCTGCCGCTCCAGGTCCAGACAGCGCTGCCGCAGCTCATCCCCCTCGTCAGCCTCCTCGCTCAGGAAGTAGTACCTTCGGGACTGAGGAGGGTAGTGGAGGGTGGGGAGGGGCGAGGAAGTCAGGGATCCACGGGAAGAGAGTGGGGGGAGGCTGGCATCTCTAGTGGCAGAGAGGAGGAGCCCAGAAACCCTCAAGATCTAGCAGAGGGCTGGGACCCCAAGGGACTGGAGGAAAGGTGATGTGGGAATGAGGGAAGAGGCTAGGACCCTGAGGGATGGAGGAAGTTTACACACTTAAGGACAAGTTCCTCCTCCTTAGGCAGCCCTGAGAATCAGCAATGGGCTTGGTCCTTTAACAAGGTCCCCCACCTCTTACCTGGTTATCAAAGTTCCCATATGTTTCTGGTGACAGGGAGTCAGGGGTGTCTTTGGTCATGAGCTGAAGCAGGGCGGGAGGACATCGAGATGAGCTGGGCCCTCTGAGGGTGGCCGTTAAAGCTTCCATGACCCAGCCTAAGGGCCTCTCCATTCTCCTGTCCCCAAAGCCAGTTCTCCCCAAGAACCCCAGTCTAAAGGCTGCCTTCCTGCCATGGGTCCAGCAGGGAGGCTGGGTCCTCTGAGGGTGCTAAATGGTGACTTAGTGCTGGCAGACACATGAGACGGGGAAATCTGGCCAGCTGGGTTCCAGGAAGAGCCCAGACCTTACCAGGGCAGAGCCTGTGCCCAGCTGCCTCTGCTCTGATGTCCCCTCCCCTGAAGCTCCTTGCCACATTGGGCACCCCCACCTACCTCCTGGATGGCTTCCATTACCACGTGTTGAACTGATTCCTCCAGCGTCATGATTCTCTGGATGTGCTCTGGGGATCAAGGTGGAGAACACTGAAACATGGGGGTAGAGGGTGAGAAGGAGTTCCCTGGGTCGTCCCCTGGGGGCCCCCGAACCCCTATACCCTGCTTCTTCTCGCAACTGATGGCACAGCCAAGCACCAGCTGAAGCAGCTTGCCAAGCTCTTCTGGGTCTGAAAACTCGCCGATGAGGCTCACGTCCGGAAGGTGCTGTTCCAAAACAGGATGCCCCAGGACCTGAGGATAGGGGGGTGGGGGTGGGAATAGGGGATATGAGGGCTCACAGACACTCACCTCCTTCCAACCCAACCCCACCCCCTAAGCCCTGCCATGGTTACTCACATCCTGGGAATACTCCACCAAGCTCTGTAAGATGCTCTTCAGGTTGCTGACCTAGGGAGAGGTAAGGAGTTGTGTCCAGGGTCCCAGAGGCCCCCAGAAGGAGCCAGGCAGCCCCCACTGTGAAGCTGCCTACCCCAACCTTTTCTCTCTGCCGCATTTCCCAATCACTGGTCATCTCATCCTGTTTGGCACCGTTCTCTGTCTGAATGTCTTCTCTCCTAGGGACGACCTATCTAGTCACCTGCCCTTCTTGTCCACCTGTCCATCTTGTTCACATGTCCCCAGAATCCAATCACTTCTCATCACCTGCCCTGCCACCCTTTGGCTCTAGCCACCTGCATCTCTCACCTGGATTATTGCACCAACTTGGTGTCAATTTCCACTCTTGCTGCCTACCCCCCATTCCTCTCCAAGCAGCCAGGGGGAGCTTTTTAAAGTCCAAGCCAGGTTGTGTCTTTCCTCTCTGCTAAAACCCTCCCTTGACTTTGCACAGCACTTAAAATAGAATCCATCTCCCTGCCCCAGCCTGCCCTCCTCCTGATGACCTCATCCACCATTCCTGGCCCCTTGTTTTCTGTTCTGACCTCCCTGCCTTTCCTCGATACATCAAGCTCATTCCCCACTTTACATTTGCTGTTCCCTGTGCCTGGAATCCCGTTTCTCCAAATTCACATGGAGATCAACCCATCTGGAGTAACCACCCACCTAGTTGCCCTCTCTCATGGCTCAGCTTTTATTGTCTTTGTAGAACTTACTGCCATTGGAAGTTAATGTTTACATGTGTGTGCGCACGCAAGTTTTTGTCTTTGTTTTTCCTTGCTCTACACCCAGGCCTGCTCCATAGGAGAATGAAAGATCAGAGTTGGCTCGTCACCAGACATCTGTCCCTCTTCCTAGCCAAGTCTGTGCATCACCCAGGACATGTGGCTAGCTGACCCATCACCCAGGATATGTCTAGCTTAGCGTTCCCTGATTATCTCTTCGCCAGTCTGTCCCCCAGTCATGAGTCCACCTGTCACCTTCAGCCTCCAGTTGGGACCTGGGTCATCTGAGATGCCCTGGAGCCACGCCTCGTTGAACCAGGAAGGATCTCTGGGGGCGAGAAGGTGGGATGAGCTGCTGGAGGACCTTTTCGGGACCCTCCCCCTCAGCCCCACTCACATCTGGTTCAGCACATAGGCTATGGCGAGGCCACTACTCAGGTCCTGGGGCCTGGTACAGGGGGACGGGACGTGGAACGTCTGCAACTGGGGAGGGAGAGGAAAGGGCAAGGGGCAGTCAGGGCCTGGGAGAACAGAACCATTCCCCATTTGCAGATTTTCCCGGTCAGCAGGAACCTCATACGGTTGGCGGGGACTGGCCTATAGTTAGTTTTCTCATACCAGCTCCGCGGGGGTGTGGCCTCTGCACACCTGGGCCTGGAGGGGGCGTGGCCTCACTTCACTTCTGTTCCACAGACCCCGCGCGACGAGGCCAGGGCGGAACCACGAGTCACCTGGTCCCCACGGGCCCCACGTGACCAGGCCAGCTCACCTGTGCCCTCGCCCTACGTGACCCAGCTGCGGAGGGGCGGAGCCTCACCTGTTCTTTCCACGCAGACCTGCCACGTGACCGGGGCGGGTGCTCAGGCCAGAGTCCAACCGCCGGGCAAGCCCACCACCCTTTCCCCCTCCCAGCCCCAGAACAGAGGGGTAGACTGAGCCAAGGCCAGGGCTTCCGGGCAAGAAGAACGGGCGCACACCTGTCCCTGGCCCCGCCCCCGACCTACCCAGGTGAGCAGAGACCCGCATAGCTCGGCCTTGTCCACGCTCATGGCTCCCGATCGGATTCGACCCCGGCCGCGGAGCCCCGCCACCGCAGCCACCTCCTGATCCGCCACCAGCGAGCGCCCGCAGCCCCGACCTCCCGCTCGGCCTAGAGCGCCGCCCCGCCCCGCCCCCTAGGCGCAGGCCCCGCCCCGGACACGTGATCTCCCGACGCCAGATCAGACTTCCAGTTCCCCCATCTTGGATCCGGGCAGCGTTCGGGCGCCCGCCCTGCCGCTAGGGGTCAGCCTGGACCAAGCTTGCACATCCCAAATGTGGACCCGCTACCCCTCCTCCTTGGTTCTTTTGGGGGTAGCGGAGACGTCACGATAACTCCTCATCATGTGAGGCGGAGTTATCCCACCCTGTTATACAGGCTTATTCACGTCCGTTCCCTTCAGCTGGGAGAAATTCTGCTGCCTAACCACCTTATCGGAGCCTTTATCTACGCGGGGAAAGGGCAGGCCATAACACGTTCTGTGGACTTCGAGGAGAGATCCTAAAGGGGTCTTCCTGGTGGAGGTGACTTGAGAGTCTTGACTCAGGGGTAAACAAGGGGACACGAGCGTGGTCCTAGGAGGAGGGGACAGGATGAATCAGCCAGACTCAGGTCTTGGGTGATGGACAGACGCACTTCTCCAGTATGGATCGAGTTCCACTGAGCTGCTCCTGCACCATGCTCACTCCACCCCACCCAACCCCCAACCCCGAGCCCCGAGCCCCGAGCCCCTGAGGTCCTCCAGCCTCAGATCCCAGGACCAGGCCGCCCAGGTCCCCAAGGCCCACCAGGGGGCGCGCAGACTGCAGGAGCGCGGCCTGCGGGGAAGCACTGTGCCCTTTCAGAGACCCCGCCCGGGCGGTGGAGGGGGCTCAAAGGAAAGTGGTAACAATAGTAGTTAATAAAATTGCAGTCACCATTTATTGAGTGTCTACAGTATGCAGTTCCTGCGCTAAGCGATTTAAATTATATAGGCGGTTGAAATCTTCCCATGAGTCTAGGTGGCAGGTGCTGTTTTAATTCCCGGTCGCAGGAGAGGAAACAGAGGCTCTAGCTGGCTTTAGGGGAGGGGTAAAGCCCCGGCCCGCACCCTTTGGCGCCAGAATACCCAGCAGCTCCTCTCCCACGGGGCGGGCAAGGTAATGAGCAGTAATTAGAGGTTATTAGCTGTACCTGGAGGGAGGGGCGGGCTCTGCTTTGGGGGTGGGTCTAGGTCTGAGGGGAGGGGCGCTGCTCTCTCCAACCCTGAGTCTGGCTCCGACGACCCTGCCTTGGAGCGGGTTGAGCAAGATGAGAGCAGCCCCCACTCCGCATCGCATGAGCACAGTCACTCTACCATCAGAAACCCAGTTACAGCCCACTCAGACGCGCAGCCGCATGCACGCGGGGGCCTCCAAGGCTCGTCTACACCCCCACACCCCCTTCCCGCGTTGTTTTCGGCCTCCAACCCCTGGGAGCAGGGTGAGAGGGAGGAGGAGGGAAGGGGACAAGGGCCGGCAGTGCCGGCTTCCTGACTGGGCTGCCTTCCGGCGGGCGTGGGAACAGCTGCCGCTGGCTCCCCGTTCCCGCACCCACCGGAGGACAGGGTGCTGCCAATAGGGGGAAATGGGGCCACCCTACGCCCAGGTTAAAGTGGAAGATGGGCCGGGAACCACGGTTGTTACAAGCAGGGGGGTGCCTGGGATATTTGTGGGAGGGCCTGTTAGCCCAATGTTGGGGGACATGTTGTGACCGCCACATATTTGGGATGGGATCCCCAATATTTGCAAAAACTGCAGGGATCTTGATGTGTAGGAAGAATCTGGGAATCCAAATATTTGGGGCATGGACTTAAATTGTTCTAATGTGATATTATGGGCTTTTTAGATTAGATGTTCAGTGACCTGAGTCCCCAGATTTAAGGAAAGGTCTGGGTGCCCTCAAACTGGGAGAGGAGCCATAACCCTCCATTTGGGGCGGCATGGATTCTCATGTTTGTGGGGAAAGGAAGCTTCCATGTTGGCAGGGAAGAGCAGCAATCTCTGTTATGGGATGCAGGGAGCTCCACTGTTGGGGGCGATCTGGGTACCTTCAATTCAATGAAAGGGGTCACAAGCCCTCATTTGGGGGCAGGAACCCTATATTTCGGGGAAAGATGCAAACCTCCATTTTTGGTGGAGGGAGTCCCAAAGTTTGGGGGATGCCCCAGAGGCCTCCATTAGTAGGGATAAAGAGTGTGGGTGGGGGCCAGCAGCCCCTAGCTGGTTTGGAGACCCCACCCCCTCCTGCCTGTTTCCAGGAACAGCTGGGCCCAGCCTGGGTTGTACTGCTGGGAAGCTGGTGACTCAGCCCCTCCCTGCGGCCACAGCTGGACCCTGGCCCATCCCCTCCGGCCTTCACATCTGGGCAGAGACCCAGTCATGAGGGCTAGGATGGGGATCCTGGGTGCACACAATTGGAGGATGATGCCCTTTCCCCAGGGCTGACCACAGCAACAGGGTGGACACCACACTCCATACCAGGAGGGACTCTGGCGGGCCTTTTGCAGTAAAGACACTGACATCCCACCGAGAACTCCCATCCTGTCCTCCTCCGTGTGTGTGTGTGTGTGTGTGTCTTGAGTCCATGTAAAGTGTGCTCATTTATGTAGGTGTGAGATGGTGGGTCTGTGATTGTGTGTGCACGGGCATTGTGTCTGCATCTACCTGTGTTTTGGGGCCCTGGGAATTTATGCAACAGACTGTGATTTGGTGGTGGGGGTGCTGATGGGGACTGGGGCACAATGCTTCTCTATATGCAACCTTGTGTGTCTACATCCCTGTGTCATCTTTTTGTATGAGAAGTGTGTGACAATCAGTACCTCTATGTGGCTTTAGGTTCTGTTTTTTTGCGACGTCTTTTCTTGCCATGTGGCTTTCTGTAATAGCATGACCCTGACATGTGTGTCCTTGATTTGTCCACATCCCCATGACAATCGGAGTGTCCCTGTGTGTGCCCTTGTGGTTTTGTCTGTGACTCTAACTTGTGCACCCTATTTGTGATGACCATGTGACTAAATGGTTGTCGTTTCTGTCCCCACCATGTGTCTCTGTGCCTTTACAATCTCTGTGTGAGAGGTATGGCTGTGTTGCAACTGGAGTCCTGGCATTCAAGACTTTGTGTCTTATTTTGTCTTGATGGTGATGGTGTGGCCTTATCAGAGTACCTATATATACCACCGGTCTGTGAATGGAGATAGCCCTGCCTCCAAACACAAGGAATAACAGGTGTGCCTGTGTAACCATCTGGGTCTCCACGTGTGTCTGTGTGTCCGTGTGACCCTGACCGTGTCCGCTGCGGGGCTGGCTGGACTAGTGAAGGTTTGAGCCAGTGTATGGCAGGTGTATCCTGTGTCCGTGTGACACTGGGGGTCATTGGAGAGTTTGTGACCTTGTGGGGGGGGAGTCAAAGTCACACGGGACACCGCGCTCAGCGGAAGCGGAGATGTGCGCAGTGGGCACCAAACGCCCCACGTCCCACTGCTCTACGCCGGGAGGGGCCCCTCCCCGCGCTGCGGAGGCGCGTGCGTCGTGCCTGACGTGAGACACGACAGGGGTCGCTGCATGCGTGGAGCCCGACGCGGTCGTGCGTGCGAGCGTGGGGGGATGGGCTGGCTGCGTGCGCGTGGGCGGCCGCGGGGGTGGGGCGCGCGGGGCAGAGCCCCGCCCCCTCCCCAGGCTTTGGGCGCGGGTGAAACCCGGGAGGGGGGCTGCCGTTAACCCCTTCCTGCCCGACCTGAAACTTGTGGCCCCTCGACGGAGCGCGCGGGGGCTTCCCCGGCGCGCGGGGGCCGTCCCTGCTGAGAGGAACGCCCCCCCCCCGTGGAGCTGAGAGACCCCCCCCCCAGTTACCATGGGAACCGGAGCCTCCCGCGCGGCCTGACGCGTGCTTCCCCCCTCCCCCAGCCCCGCTCTTCCTTCGGCTCCGTGGTCCACCGGCAGTGCGCTTCCCGCTTCGGGTCTCTGGGGAAGGAGGTTGGGGGTCAGCGAGGCTGGAGCATGCGTGACTCAGGCCAGCGCGGGGGTCCCTTGGCCGCAGCCGACCTTGCTCCCCCTTCTCCACCCCCGTGACTCACCGCGGCTTTCCCCGAGTGTGAGTCAGGCCCCTGGGGAGGGGGCTGCGGACTCTGAGACCCCCTCCAGGCAGTGGGGGCTGAGACTTAAGTTCTAGGGACCTCCCAGTCCAGGGGGGAAGGGCGCCCCTTCCGGGGGCTGACGGTGTCTTCCCTTAGCCATCCCTCGCCAAAGTCGCTGGAGGTGTTTCCCCCCACCCCAGAATTGGCAGGGCCTTCCCCCACAGCCAAGGCCTCCGGGAACCCAGCTCCCACCCCTCCCCCCCAGCCCACAGGAAGTTTTGGCAGAGCCCATCGTGGCGATGAAACGGTTAAAGCCGTTTTCTTATTCATTTCAAACAGGGGCCCCTTTGGACTCAGGGCAAGCCGGGCGCCCCCTTGAGCCAGGCCTCATGGGGGCCTGGGTTTACACTCCACCCTACATGTATCATTTTTAGAGAAGGGAAGGAAGGCAGGTGGTGAGCTGGCTGGGGGTCTTGGGCAGCATTCAGAGCTGGGTTCAAATCCTGCCTCTGCCGTCATTGCAATCTCTGTCTCAGTTTCCCCATATGAAAATGGTGGATAATTTTACCTGGCCCATTGTGTTGTTGTGGGAATTAGGTGAATAATAGAGGGGACGCTTTGCATCCTGAGAGCTGGGCACAGCAATAGGAGGAGGCCTGGCAGGCAGAAGGACCCAGGTTCCTTCTGTCTCCCAGGCCTGGGTGTCAAGGTGCCCAGCAGAAGCCAGGTCTTGCGGGGCGGGCCGTGCCCCACCCAGGCACTCTGAGGCCATGGGGTTCATCCCGTCCACCCCCTGCCCCAGGCAGGCACCCAGGAAGTGAGAGGCGGGGCAGGAATGAGGCGGAACCTGTTGGGCCGGTTGCCTCCCCACCTCCCACCCTCATTCCGGGGCCCTGACAGGCCACCCCCCCCCCACGCTGCAGCCCCACCCCCGCTGCCCTGGACGCCTGGGTCCTGACCCAGGGGTGGCCAAAGGGAGGGGATGTCGGCGGAGACAGCGTCTGGGGAACATCCTGTGGACTGCCGGCTGGACAGACTGGAGGGTCAGCCCCTCCCCGGGCAGGGCAGAAATCGGCTGGGGGCAGAGTAAACATGGCCCAGGGTGGCCAGACTTGGGGGAGGGGATGGCAAGGAGTATACACACACAGTCACCCCAAAAGAGACCCAGTCCAGACACACAAACTCCTCTCACCTTGGCCACAGAGAGACTGTCAAGCAGGACACACAGACAGGGTCAGACACACATCTGGGCAAGCCGACCCAGCAGCGGCTGTCACATATAGGGCAGAGACAGGGCAGGCTCAGGAGCAAGATGGAAACTCTGCCAAACACATGAAGACATCAGCAGGTCAGAGGCATGCAGGTGGGGTGTGTGTGATACAGATAAATCAACTGGGCACACAGGCAAGATGGACACACTGACAAACACAGGCACAGACAGACATTCGGGTGAGAAGCACACAGCCCAGCAGACACAGCCACACTCACTCGCACTGAGACAAATGTAATAGGCCAGAGACACACAGGCAGGAGAGCAACATAGAGAACTGGGTGCAGACACAGGCAGTCGACACACACGTGTTGATAGACTCAGAGAGAAGGGACAGTTGCTTTCAGGATAGGGACATCTACTACTTCTCGGGAGATGTTCAGACACACACACGCACACACTGTCAGATCCTGACACAAGAGAAAGCAACACATGTGCGTGCACACACACACCAACAAGATCACCAGGTCAGCAAGGTACTCAGAGGCAAGAGAGACAAACCTAAACCTATAGAGAGGTGGATGAAGAGGACACAGATATACCATGACGGAGAAGCCCAGCCTCCCACACACACTGCGCACACACACACTCCCAAGGCTCCAAAGGACCCAGAGACACGGCCTTACACGTACACAATACCTCAGCAGTACCACACACAACTCAGACCCACCTACAGACTAGACAGATGCAAGCAGACAAACGGACATATTTACAGACATGGTCTGGCCAGTCACACCCAGCACAGAGAGGCATGAACAAGCCATAGTCGACATTCGTAAACACACTGGCACAGAGACACCCTGACAGAACCTGTTGGCTAGCGCACGTGCATGCACGCACACACACAGCCACAGAGCTCACACAGACGTACAGACCAGCCACACACGCGCATGCACACACACAGCCACAGAGCTCACACAGACGTACAGACCAGCCACATGCACACACATGCACACACGCACGCACACACACAGCCACAGAGCTCACACAGACGTACAGACCAGCCACACACGCGCATGCACACACACACACGCACACACACAGCCACAGAGCTCACACAGACGTACAGACTAGCCACAGACCTCACACGCACACACAGACCTCACACAGGCAAGCTGTGGACCTCACACACACAAACACACATAACACACCAAACACGAATAGGTTAGCCGTATGAACTCCAAAGCAGCAAATGCATATGGGTCAGCCACATGCAACCTGTTCCACAGACCATGGACATACACTCACGCACCTCCCGCCCCCCAAAGCAGACAGGCCCTACGCACCCCTGCAGGGTTGGGCCAACACACAGACACATGCACTGAGGAGAGAGGCCTCACACACACTCTCACACGCCCTGACAGGCCAGCCACATGCAAACCCACAGCCAACCAGACACACACGTGCTCCTGGACCATGCTGAGGTGCTGTGGGGCTCTGTGCTTCCCAGTCTGTTTCTGCCCGCCCCCCCCCATCCTGGTGCTTCCTCTCTCCAAACATCACCCCCCCACACTTCCCTCCCTGCTGTTTGTCACTTCCCCTAGGAGGCCCAGCTCATCAGCCTCAGTCCTTGGTGGGGTGTGGGCTTATTTTTTCACCACATCCCCTGTAAAGGGGTGACCCAGGATGTCAGCCATGCTTAGGCCCCCCAAGACCGCTCCCAGCAGTGGGGGGGGGGGGGCAGAAGTAGCTTTGTGGGAAACTCCCCTCATGCCCAGCTGAGTCAGCCTGAGGAGACAGACTCTCCTTCCTGCTTCCAAGAAAACCCAGAAGCTTCCTCTCCAGGAGAGGGGGTGAGGGACCCCCCAAACCGCAGAGGTGGGGGAGGGGGAGGCTGGCAGGCCAGGGGTTCCTGGAGGAGGGCCTCCATGATTCTCAGCCTCTTCCTGCCCAGCTGTCTGTCCACACCCAGGGGCAGGGATGCGGGAGGCTGGGTGCTATGACTTGTGGGTTCTCGCCCTGGCCTGCCCACTGGCTGACTCACGGGCAGCCCCCAGCCCAGTTTCCTGGTGAGGGCCCGGTCAGTCAGTGGGGCTGGGGCAAGGGGGTCACCAGGCTATTTATAAGAAGGAGAAGTCCCTCAAGGCCAAAAGCCCCAGAGAAACCTGTGGGTGGGGGTGGGTGAACTTCCTCCTTATTCCACTCCTCAGGCCTCAGGCCCCAGGCCCCTGGGTGTTGGAGAAGTCTGGGCACAGACTCCTCAGCCAGATGCTGATCTGAAGCCCAGGGGCTGGGCAGTACCCAGCTGCCAGTTTGGGCACCCAGGCTGGGTGGGGGAGGGGGCTATTCCTTACACCCTCCTCACAGCCCAGCCGGCCTTGGCGCCAGCAGGGCGGTGTGAGGGGGTGGTGCCCAGGCCACAAGGGTGAGACTGGCAGGGGCCTGGAACCGGCTGTACCAGCTCGGCTGGGCCCCCGCCCTCCTTTGCTGGCCCAATCCCCACCCCCTGCTCAAACACCCATGCAGAGTACATGGAGCAACCTGACCCCACTTCAACATGCTAGCCTGCTCTCACCCCCACCCCCACCCCTCTGCCCTGTGCCCAGCTTTACTTCGCAGATTAGAAAGAGACCCTTCAGGAAAGGGCCTGCAGAGCTTGCCATACACTTGGTATAGCATAAATGCCTCTCTGGTTACAAAAATCCACAAGACAGTGGCTAATACTCTGGAACCAGACAGTTCAGGTTATATTCTGACTCCAGTACTTGTAGCTATGGGATATCAAGCAAGTTCCTTACCTTTGTGTGTCTCAGTTTTCTTGTCTGTTAAATGGGGATACAAAGAGCATGCATTTCGCTGGGTTGTTGGGAGGCAGGCAATGAGTTACTCTATGTAAACTGCTTAGAAGAGTGCCTGGCCCATGGTAAGAGCCATATAAGTGTTAGCTATTAAAATAATTATTATTTCTCAGTCTGTCTGCCTATCTTAAGTGTCTCTGAGTCTCACTGTTAGTCTGCATGACGCTAACCCTGCCCCCGGTTTGTCTCTCTGGGCATCTCTCTCCCTGCCCTGACCCCCGCCCCCATACATCCACTTTTCCTTGCTCCATCTTTGTCCTCCATCTCGACCCTCTCTGGGCCAGCCTCACCTCCGTCCAGGACTCCCCTGGCATGGCCAACCTCAGCACTGGCCAGGGCTGAATCACTGTGGCCTCCTGGCCTGCGGGACCTGCAGGTTGGCTTCCCAAGATGCTGCCCTCAGGCCAGACCTGCCCAGCCCCACAACGCTGCCCACTGCGCCCCCGCAGGGCCCAGCCAGATGTCAGCTGCAGTTATTAGCATGGGCGGGAGACACAGGCCTGGCAGCACGCCCGCCAGACTCAGCGGCCAGCCGCTGGAATCTCCCTTGAGCCTGGGGTGGGGTTAGGGGAGCAGTTCAAGCAAGAGGAGGAGGGGAGGGAGCACCCAGGGGTCACAAGGACCCTCCAAAAATGGGGATACCCGCAGCTTCTCATGGGACCTTCCTCCCTAACTTCACTGCTCTACTGGACTTCCCCCTGCCCCCACAAGCTCAGTTTCTTTTTTGCCTCTTTCATTTTCCTTCTCTCCCTCACACTTAACTATGCTCTCTCTCTGCCCTACAAAGTCAGGCTAGCCCCTGTCTCTCAGCCTCTCTCTACCCTAAAGAAATTTCCATCCTCCCAGAAGATAGAGGCCTCTCTCTCTCAGAGAAAGAGAGAGAGAGAGACTGATCTTTCACCTGTTGTTCTAGTGGCTCACATTCTGCTTGGAAGTCCCACTTTAAATCTAACTAGGAGCCTCACCATCTAAACCTCCATGTAGTGCTGGGGAAGGGGCACTGAGTTCTCTCAGATTCTCTCCCCTGGATTTTCTGGTCTCCTGTGACTGGATGAAGGAGACATCCCGGAGAGGGAAGGGATCCCCCCTTTTTAGGTATTCTGGATGGTTGACGGACCCCTAGACTAAACGCGCCTACTGGTGTGAGAGAAGGGGCACCCCAGCCCCTAGGGATGTGGGGAGGAGAGGCCCAGACCTCCTGCTGTAAAGGAAGGGTACCCCACCCGAGGAAGGAGGCAGTCGTGCCAGCCCGCCCAGGCGCCGGGGGCACCTCTAGGCACTGGCCCGCCCCTCCGCGCCCTGTCGGGCCGGGGGCGAAGTCCGACCCGGGCCCGCGGGCAGGCGGGGACCTGCCAGGCTGGGCCGGGCCGGGCCCGGCAGGACGCAGCCCCAGAGTAGCTGGGTGGGGCCCAGCGAGGCGGCCGTGGGGGCCTCGGGGGCGGCAGCGGGGCTGGTCGGGACTAGCCGTCCGGGGGCCCGGGCGCGCCCTGGGACCTGGCAGATACTCGGGCTCCCGGGTCCTGGCTCAGGGCCCCGGGACGGCGCTGGCCCCACCCCTTCCTGTGTCCTTATATGGACGCGGGAGAGAGCCTCCCGGGGCCGCCCCGCCCCCAGTTCAGCCCGCGGACTCCGGCCTGTTGCCATGGCGACCAGGCCCGCTCCCCGGTGCGTCCCCCTCCGTCGGGCTAATGGAATCGTCCCCGGACTGCCAGCCTCCGCGATCGCCTGCGGGTGCCGCGGGCTGAACCATTGCTGGAAGAGGGGGTAGAGTGACTGGAGGCCTACGCGGCTGGGCGTGTTCTGCGCACCCTGGCCTTAGCCAGGGTCTCACGTCCACGTTCCTCTTCTGAGGCGCAGAACCCGACCGGACCCAGGGCGGGGCGCAGGGTCCGGTAGGATCCGAGTGACGGAGGCAGGGCCGGGCTCCTTCCCCGGGGGCTGTTGCCACACTTCCTGCCGCGGCGCTCTTTCCCCAGCCTGTTTCTAAGGAAGGAGTGGGGTTGGGCGACCGCGCCCCGGCCGTCGGGGTAGGTTCACGCACCAGGAGTGGACGCGGTGTAGATCAAGCCCTGGGTCACTGGAGGAGGGCTTTGAGATGGGAGCAAAGAATACAGGCGCCTGGAAGTCACCCACAAGAGGGGGTGCCAATCATGGAAGATCCAGTAGTCCATATCCCCAGGATCCTCAAAAAGCCCTCCTCTCAAGTCTCAACTGGAGACCCTGTGTCATTATCATCTAAGCTCTGAAGGTGTGTCCCGACACTTTTAACTCCTTCATCAGGGCCTTGCAGATGACCCCAGTGACTCCCAACCTCTAACAGTGTCCTCATCTTCTCCCCCTCCATATTTTCCCTGACTCAGTATACGGCGGTATGCTCACTTTCTACATATCTAGATTCCCCCAATTCCTTCCCCTTATGGAGGCCCTCAATCTCTCCCATGGACTTCAGGACCCCTACTCATATCTTGCGTAATGGATCCTTCATCCCCCTTCCTTTACCCTTTTGATTTTTCCCCCTCCTCACTCTTCCTGGGTTCAGTCCCTCCAGTAAAAATTCAATCCTTTAACCCCTCTGTACTCAGGACCCCCACACAATTATTGAATCAGGTATTTCCTTACCCCTCTCTCATTAACCCCGGTTAATCCTCCTGTCTTACCTCTGTGGGGTCTCCCAGTGAATAATCAGCCCTCCAAACCCTCTCGGATACTCCAAGTCCCTCAGGCCTTTTCGTGTACACCCTGGAGACCCCCCCCCCCCCCACACACACACTTGCTTTGTATCAGTTCCTCCTATCCAGGGGAATCATCGCCTTCCCTGGAGTCCCTCCCCGTGTGTCTCGGACCAGCTCCCCCTTCTTCGCGCACCCCGGGGTCCCCTGAGCCCCTCCCCCTGCAGCCGCGCCGAGCCACCCAGCCCGTGGCCGCTGTTTACAAGGACACGCGCTTCCTGACAGTGACGCGAGCCGCCTCCTCCCCTTCCCCACGCTGGAGGAGGGGGGCGCGGGGGCCCGGCTTGCGCGACGGCCAATCGGAGCGCACTTCCGTAGCTGACAATAGCCGTATAAAGGCGTGTGGCTCAGGCTGAGCTGCCGGGACCTTGAACGCGGCCAGGCCAGCATCGGAGTCAGGTGGGAGCGGGGAGCAGGGGGAAGCGACACCAGGAAAGCGAGCGCGCCAGACAGAGGCAGAAGGGCTCGAGAGGCCGCACGGAGCTTCCGCGCACAGCCGCCGGCTGGCCTCTCCCTGCCGGTGCCAGCTCCTGGGAACGCGCGTCCAGATACCCGGTCCAGCCACCGTCGCGGACAGAGCGCCGCTCGCCGCAGCGAGGCCCGGGGCGGCCCCGCAGGGACCCCCCAGACCGCCTGGGCCGCCCGGATGTGCACTAAAATGGAACAGCCCTTCTACCACGACGACTCATACGCAGCAGCGGGATACGGCCGGGCTCCGGGCGGCCTTTCTCTACACGACTACAAACTCCTGAAACCCAGCCTGGCGCTCAACCTGGCCGACCCCTACCGAAGTCTCAAAGCACCCGGGGCGCGGGGCCCAGGACCAGAGGGCAGCGGTGGCAGCAGCTACTTTTCCGGCCAGGGTTCGGACACAGGCGCGTCGCTCAAGCTTGCCTCATCGGAGCTGGAGCGCCTGATCGTCCCCAACAGCAACGGAGTGATCACGACGACACCCACGCCTCCGGGACAGTACTTTTACCCCCGCGGGGGAGGCAGCGGCGGAGGCGCGGGGGGCGCCGGGGGCGGTGTCACCGAGGAGCAGGAGGGCTTCGCCGACGGCTTTGTCAAAGCCCTGGACGACCTGCACAAGATGAACCACGTGACGCCCCCCAACGTGTCCCTGGGCGCCAGCTCGGGGCCCCCGGCTGGGCCCGGGGGCGTCTACGCCGGCCCGGAGCCTCCTCCAGTCTACACCAACCTCAGCAGCTATTCCCCAGCCTCTGCGCCCTCTGGAGGCGCTGGGGCCGCCGTCGGGACTGGGAGCTCGTACCCGACGGCCACCATCAGCTACCTCCCACACGCGCCACCCTTCGCTGGCGGCCACCCGGCACAACTGGGCCTGGGCCGAGGAGCCTCCGCCTTCAAGGAGGAACCGCAGACGGTGCCTGAGGCGCGCAGCCGCGACGCCACGCCACCGGTGTCCCCCATCAATATGGAAGACCAGGAGCGCATCAAAGTGGAGCGCAAGCGGCTGCGGAACCGGCTGGCGGCCACCAAGTGCCGGAAGCGGAAGCTGGAGCGCATCGCGCGCCTGGAGGACAAGGTGAAGACACTCAAGGCCGAGAACGCGGGGCTGTCGAGCACTGCTGGGCTCCTCCGGGAGCAGGTGGCCCAGCTCAAACAGAAGGTCATGACCCACGTCAGCAACGGCTGCCAGCTGCTGCTCGGGGTCAAGGGACACGCCTTCTGAGCGCCCCCCGTACGGACATCCCCCCAGTCTGGACGACTGGGCGCACGCCTCCCAAGGGGCGAGGGGGCAGGCGGTGGGCACCGGCCCCCGGGGCACCGCAAACCACACTGGACTCCTGCCCGCCCGCTCTGCGCCCGGTCCTTCCACCTCGACGTTTACAAGCCCCCCTTCCACGTTTTTTTGTATGTTTTTTTTTTTTTTTTTTCTGCTGGAAACAGACTCGATTCATATTGAATATAATATATTTGTGTATTTAACAGGGAGGGGAGGAGGGGGCGATCGCGGCGGAGCTGGCCCCGCCGCCTGGTACTCAAGCCCGCGGGGACACTGGGGAAGGGACCCCCGCCCCCTGCCCTCCCCCCTCTGCACAGTACTGTGGATAAGAAACACGCACTTCGTCTCTAAAGAGTTTATTTTAAGATGTGTTGTGTATGTGTGTGTTTGTTGTTCCGACTTTTTATTGAATCTATTTAAGTAAAAAAAAATGGTTCTTTATTAATTTCTGTTGTCTTTTTTTCCAAGCCGGGCGGGAGGAGGGAGGAGAATAGTGGGCTGCCCCCACCCCACTCCTGTTTGTGACTCGCTCCAGTGTTTGTGTCCTCCTCGCCAGCTCTACCTAAGTATCTTGCAGCCTTAGTCCGGGCGTCCAACCCTTCTCTTGTCCCCTGATCTCTGGGGTTGGAAGGTCCAGGGCGGGGACGCTGTCCAACCGCCCATCACCAGGGGGCAGGATGCCTGGAGCGAGACGCGCAGTGCGCGGGCGCAGCCCCGCCCAGCAGCGCGCGCTGGGGCTTTCCCCGCTGACGCAGCGGAAGCGCTGCCCCTACATGGGCCGATTCTGTCCAGTGACGCGACGGCGGTCTCCGGGCAGATTCCGGGAATCCCCTCCCCCGCTCTGCCGGGCAGGGCTGCGGCGCCGGGAAGGGGGCCGGGATTTTCCCAGGCAGGCGGCTGCCCGGGCCCGGAAAACCCCAGGCCTGGGTCCAGAGCATCCGCGGTGGGAGGGCCATGCTCCTGGGTCCCGGAGCCAACCCAAAGCCTGCCTCCTCGGGTTGGCGTCCGGGCCCCGCCGCGCCCACGCGCGCTCCGTCTGACCTGACCCGGGCGGGGGCTTGCTGCAGCCTTCGTCGCCGCCGCGGTGCCCCCCACCCCCGTCAGGAAGGGCGGCTCCCGCCTGCCAATTTCCCCTCCCGGGCGCCAGGTTGGGAGCAGGGCGACTGCCAGGTCTGGTCCTGCCGGGGCGGCTGCTTGGGCCGCCGGGCGCCGTCGCCGCCCTCTCGCGGGACGCCCGTCCCCGCAACTGGGGCTGGTGGGAGGGCGGCTGGTGCTCCCGGAAGGGGTCTAGCTGGCTTCGGAGCTGGAAGCCCCCAGAACAGCAGAGAAAAACACACGCTGAGAAACCGCACGGGTGGGGTGGGCAGAACAAATTCATTAATTCATATATGAAATGCTGAACAACCTAGCCCAGGAGACACTGCCTGGACCATGGCAGACAGACTTTTATAAACAAACAAACATGATTTGGAGATGGTGGTAAGTGCTAGCAAGAGAAAAAAAACAGGTCCAAGTAGTAGTGATGGGGCAGGGGAGGTGAGCTGCTTTGGAGAATGGATTGGAAACGTGGACCTTTAATGATGCGACTTTTCAAATTTAAAGACAGGCTCTGAGAAAACAACGTTCTGGGCAAGAGGGAACAGTACATGCAAAGTTCCTGTGGCCAGAACAAGATCAGCTTGTTAAAGAACAGCAAGATACCAGTGTGTGCCTGGATTCGAGTGAACCAAGAGTGGGTAGATGAGGTCAGGGAAGACCACGGAGGGCCTTGGGGGAAGGAGTGTAGATAAAATTCCAAGGCCCACATGAGTGTTTTGGAGGGTTATTAGGCTGGATAGCAATATTAATAATGGGCCTATGGATTAAATGAACATGTCAGTCCTGTGGAAGGAAATGGGGGCTCAGAGTGGCAAAACCACTTGCCTGAACATGCACAGCATCAAACTGTACTCCTGGGAACACTCTGGCTCCTAACATCTGCCTCCCAGCCTGACCCTCACCATTCCACCCCAGGGGCAGGTGGGCAGCCCTTCCAACCTAGAGTGGGTCAGAGCTTGCAGCAGGGACTGTGCATGTAGCTCAAGCTCTTGGTTCTGCTCTTAGGACTGGGTCCCCACCCTCTTCTTCCAGCCCCAGGGACCAATCCTAATAACCATTAACTGGGCCCAAGCTTCACATACTGTATTGCATTTAATGTGCGTGGTGATGTGAGTTAGTTGTCTTTATTCTCATTTGACCGTTGAAGGGAAAATCACAGCTCTTGAATGGCATTTGAACACAGCCTGGCTGATGGCAAAGTGTGGGTGCTGTCCTGGGTGGCCAGGTTTTAGGACATAGGGCATCCTGGGGCTTGCTCCCAGCAAGGGGCCAACAGCCTACCCTACCTCCCACCCTCCCCCAACCCCCCCCCCACCCCCGCCCTACGGAAAGCACCCTCTGGCCAAGGAGAGGAAGCAGTGAGCATGAGGTAAGGCTCCCACCTTGTGGTGAAGATAAGTAACTACAGCGTCAGTTTCCCAGGGAGAAGGGGCAGAGGTGGCAAGGACACCAGGAGAGACCACACCGATGCAGACTCATGTCTGTCCTAATACTTTATTGGTCACCTCTAGGCCTGTGCCCAACTAGATGGGTCCAGGGAGGGGCTCACCATTTACCAGCTCCCAGCTGGGAGAATGAGAAGGACTTGGCCAAGCCCTCCAGGTTCACAGACTATGGAGTTTAAAGGGGCAAGTCTGGCCTTTCCTGGGTCACCATGGGGTATCCAGGTAGAGGTGGAGGTGGAGGCCAACAGCCCAAGCTTCCCACCTATCTGCAGTCTAGTTGTGTTTGGAGAAGTATTCCTTGCTGTCGTCCACGTTAGGCTTGATTGTGTCACTGCCTGGCTTCCAGCCAGCAGGACAGACTGTGGGAAGACACAGGGATGCACATTTGAGGCTAGAGCTACATCTTCAAGGTAGGGCAGTTATGAGGGGATGAACAGAGGCAAAGTAAGAGCCAGAGTGGCAGAAAAAAAAACCCAGAGCCAAGTGGTACAGCCCCAAGGCCATATAGCACGTTGGGAAAAGCCCTTCAAGCCCAGCTACAGGATGTTCTGGCTGACATTTTTATTTCTTTTTGACCACCCCCACACCGTTTTTTAAAGATTTATTTATTTATTTGAGGGGCGCCTGGGTGGCTCAGTCGTTAAGTGTCTGCCTTCGGCTCAGGTCATCATCCCGGGGTCCTGGGATTGAGCCCCGCATCGGGCTCCCTGCTCCGCGGGAAGCCTGCTTCTCCCTCTCCCACTCCCCCTGCTTGTGTTCCCTCTCTCACTGTGTCTCTCTCGGTCAAATAAATAAATAAAATCTTTAAAAAAAAAGATTTATTTATTTATTTGGAGAAAGCATGAGCACAAGAGTGTGGAAGTTGGGGGGGGGGGGCAGAGGGAGAGGGACAGGAAATCCTCCAGTAGGCTCCCCACTGAGTGTGGAGCCTGACAAGGGGCTGGATTCCAGGACCCAGAGACCATAACCTGAGCCAAAACCAAGAGTCCGATGCTTAACTGACTGAACCACCCAGGCACCCACCCCCCTTTTAAAAAGATTACTTTCTTCCTGTCCCTGGGAGGGGGGGGGAAGTGGGGGAAGCGGCAGAGGGGGAGAATCTCCAGCAGACTCCTTGCTAAGCACAGAGCCCAACCTCACAACCCTGAGATCATGACCTGAGCTGAAACCAAGAGTCAGACGCTTAACTGACTGAGCCATCCTAGTGCCCCTCTTTTTGACCCCTTTAATCCTGCTTCTCCGTCAGCCATAGACCCACCGGACATCGAAGGTCTGTGATCAGGCTGTGTCCTCCACAGGAGAAGGTACTCTGATCCAACTAATATTATTCAAGCTTGACTTGGTACATGCCTTCTCAAATATCTTCTATAGATCTGTTATCTCCCAGCTCCCACCCTCATATTGGGGTATCTACCCCACCAGACTAGAAAAGTCCTGCGGACGAGGCCCTGAACTGAATCTTCTTTGGGGCCCTCACATCCATCCCACACAAGTGATAGAGCAGGCAGTCAATGTCTGCATGAGGGCTGAGTATGTACCCACAGCTGAACCCAGGTGAACATGTGTGGCTGCTCACCTTCCCCATGCTCATCCGTGTACTGGAAGGCCTGCACCAGCCGCAGAACTTCGTCCACAGAGCGCCCCACAGGCAAATCATTGACAGTGATCTGGCGAAGGACACCCTTGCCATCGATGATAAAGAGGCCCCTGAAGATATCAGGGTTCATGGTGAGGAGCTGGGAGTTCCCATTGCCAGAGCCGGGGAGGGAGTATCAACTCCCTACTGGCCACAGGGCTGGGGGCAGGGAAGACAGTGCCCAAGCATTGTCCCCTTATCCTGAGGATTGGGGGCTCCCTGAGGGCCCCACAGTACCTGTAGGCAATGCCCTCATCTTTCTTCAGCACACCATAATCTTCGGACAAACTTCTGGTTATATCGGCCAGCAAGGGGATGTTCAGGGGGCCCAGGCCTCCCTCCTTCCTGGGAGTGTTGATCCTAGGAGTGGAAGAGACAAGTCTGGGACCCAAGATGCTGATACAGCAGGGTCCTCACCCTGGGGGCCTGGGTGTGATAAAGGCTGAAGAGGGGGTGCTGCAGCTGAGAGATAAGGGGCTTTAGAGCAAGGTTCTAGGATCCCCACCCACCCCACCCTGAAGAGGGTATAGGGGCTCTTTCCCGCAGCTGGGAAGACTAAGCCGAGGCTCCAGGTCCAGCAAAGGGTGTTCACATATGCCGGTGACCTCCCACATCTTGGGGCAGAAAGCCTGTCTCAGAGTCCCCATCCTCCTCTCTCTAGCTCTGTGTGTTGGGGCCCAGCCCTTCACTGTCTAGAACTGGAGTTTCCACCTTCTTGAAATAGTTATTGGAAGGGAGGTTGTGTTGCCCTAAGTGAGAGAAGGCATCTCCAACTCTCTGGGCCCAGCAACTAGTTTTCAAATGCTAATTACTGCCATCATCATTAAGGACTTGGGCGTCCTTAATTTTATTATTTTCAAGACGGGGAAAGGGAGGCCCAGATGTTGAGCAACAGCCGCAAGAACACATAGCTCGGATCCTATGGAGGACGTGGGCTTGGCTGCATCCTCCCTCCCTGCTAGTCCCCGCTCATACCAAGCCAGGTGGGTGAACTGAGAGTCGACAGAGACCCCCAGCACCTCACAGCCCAGCTTGCGGAAGTCCTCGGCACGCTCGCTGAAAGCGATGATCTCCGTGGGGCAGACAAAGGTGAAGTCCAGCGGGTAGAAAAAGAGGACCAAGTATTTCCCTGCGGGAGGGAGCGGGCAGAGACAAAGAGTTAGGCCCCTGATGTCTGGGCCCCACCCCCACCTGGGCCCACTCTCGGCCGCCCTCACCTTTGTAGTCGCAAAGCTTCACCTCCTTGAAGGCGCCGTCCACCACGGCGGTGGCCTGGAAGGGCGGGGCGGGCTTTCCGATGTGCGCCTTGCCAGAGGCCATGACTGAAAGCTGAGACCCGCGGCCCGGTCAGTGCGCCCGGGAAGACCCTTTGTCCTGCCTTCCCAAGGTCACGCTGCGTGCTGGGCCCGGTGACCGAGGAAGAGAGGCAGAGGGCGCAGCACTACCCCACACCCTCCCGGGTACCCGGTCTGCGCGGCCTTGAGACTGCAGGAGACCCGTCCCCCTGACCAGCAAAAGCGGCCCGGCTGCAGCCGCCGGGGACCCCCCCCCATTAGCGTGTCGGCCTGAGGGCCCTGGCGCAAGCCCACCGCTCCAGGAGGAGAGCCCGCGAGCAGGGGGCGGGGAGCTCGGCGATGCGGCCTGCACTGCATGCAAGGCCAAGGCCTCGGTTTCCCCCTGCAAGGACAAAGGCGGCCACTACGGCGGGCGGAAAACAAAGGCTGCAGCGCTGAGGTCTGGACCCGGCCGGAGCTGCTCCAAGGGGGCTCCCCAGAGCCCGGTGCCCTCCAGGTGTCCATACCTGCGTGGGCAAGGCGGCACGCACAGACCAGCACACGCGCGAAATCGCGTTCTCAGCACCAAGCGCGCCCTGGGCCTGGGTGCCTTTTATGCGCGGCACGAACCATGACGCATAGGGCGGGGGGGGGCGGGGGGCGGACGAGTGAGCGGTCGGGTCCACTGCAACCGCAGGGGAGGTGTGGGGAGCGAAGCAGGCCCGGTCCACGCGCCTGCCAGCGGCGGGAGGAGTCGCGGAGTCGCGGACCCCGACCACTGCCTCCGCTGGTGGGGGGAGTGCGGGCACCACATACCCCGCGAGGAGCTCCTCCTCGGAGCGCGCCCGGGTCGGTTGGAGTCCGGCATGGCCGGGAGCCCGGCGGACTTACTGCTGCTGCCTCTGATTCTCCTGCTGCTGGGGACCCCTGCCCAGGTCTCCCGCGACTACCATTACTTTGGCGAGAAGAGCGGAGGCGACACCTGGGAGGAACTGCGGCTGCAGCATCAGGAGAAAGGTAACCGCACGCCGCGGGTGTGATGGTGCGGAAAGGTGCCCCATTGCCCCACTTCAACAGCTGGCTGCAAACACACCCTCCTCCAGGGACTTCAGACCTCTCTCCCCATCTGCGCCCTGGCGTGGCCCCCTTGGGCTGGTTACTTTTCTCTGAGGCTCAGTTTTCTTATCTGTAAATTGAAATAGAGACCGACTTTAAGCCTCTCCCAGGGGAAGAGTGGACATGGGTCGGCAATAAACCCCCAAGCAGACACATCCATAAAGTCATGGATGTGTGCTAGGAAGGGTGGAGATAGAGAAAGGAGGGGACGGGTAAACGTCTGAAGTCAGAGAAGGCCGGGCTGAAGAGGATGGGTAACCAATGCAGCAGGAATCCAGCAAAAGCCCCAAATGCAAAGATTTAGGGAGAAGAGTGTGCCAGGGAATGGGAACAGCAAGTGCCAAAGCCAAAGGGCTGGACGGAGGAAGTGTTTTCTGGCTGAGGCTTGGTAAGGCATGAAGTGTTAGGACTTTGTGAGCTGCACAGTTGGGGTAAGACCTGTTTCCTAGGGGCATAGGGAGGAGTCCATAAAAAAGCATTGTAAAGAGCCCCTGATAAGCACTCAGAAGGTTGTAGCTGCTTGAAAAGTGGCCATAATAATTGCTTTTTTTTTTTTAAAGATTTTATTTATTCATTTGAGACACAGAGATATATATAGAGAGAGAGCATGAGCAGTGGGAGAAGCAGAGGGAGAGGGAGAAGCAGACTCCCCGCTGAGCCAGGAGCCTGATGTGGGGCTCGATCCCAGGACCCTGGGATCATGACCTGAGCCGAAGGCAGACACTTAACCATCTGAGCCATCCAGGCGCCCCCATAATAATTGCTTTTGTACTACATGCCAGCACATCACCAGAGGCTTTCAGTACCTTCGTTATATTATGCCAGTTATGTCACTTAATTTACCACCTGCAGCCCTGCTGGTTAGGTGACACTATGCCTACTGAACAGGCCCATCATCACACCCCTGAAGACAGGAGTCAGCTTCAGATCGTGGGCACCCAGCGTGTTGTATCACACTCCCAACTGGACAGGCTAGCGCTGCTGGGAAGTGTCAGTTTGCAGTTCCTCTGGGTCACATACCAGATGTATGAGCTCAAAGGGTGGCTTGCTTTCTATAGGTCTCAGTTTCCCCACCTTGGAATGATGGGGAAATTACATGAGATAATCTATGGGGGGGGGGGTGCCTGGCACAGAGGCAGAGCCCAGCAAACAGGAGATGTTGTTGTTAGTGTCTTTATCCTCCTGCCTTCCTAGAGGAGGTCCCCCCTACTTGGCCCTCCATCCCTAGACGTGGAGGACTCGATCCTTGGCCCGTGGGGAAAGTGGCGCTGTTTCTGCGACCTGGGCAAGCAGGAGCGCAGCCGCGAGGTCCTGGGCACAGCGCCGGGCCCGGTGTTCATGGACCGCGAGAATCTGGTGCAGGTGCGGCCCTGCAGGCAACAGGACTGTTCATCCTGCAAACCAACCGATTGCGACTGGAGGCCCTGAACCCGGGTGAGAGACAAATGCAGAGGAGGCGGGCCTAGGGCGGGCTGTCAAGTCCGGTGTTGAGAGTCCCCAGGGTGGGCGGGGAGAGGGGAAGGGCCGCGGGTGCGGGCGAGTGCGAGGAGGGCCTTTAGGGCTGAGGCTAGAAGATGGTGGAGAGGGGAGAGCTGAGTCAGGAGCCGTGAGCCCCCTCTGACATCCGGGGAGAAAGGAAGAAAGATGGTGAGGGGCAGGGAGGGGGAATCAGAGATGGAGGAACTGTGACCTTGAAGAAGGGGTATGAGCCTGATGCGGGTCAGACACCTACAGGCTGAGGACGTGAGCCCGCTGAGACTCGAGAATTGAGGGACATGAACCCTGAACTGGGGGGAATGGCCCCGCCTGGTGGGCGCAGGCTCTTAGCAGAAGTCTGTTGAGATCTGGGATCACAGGTGGGAGGGGGTGGGTGGGGGAGGCTTAGCCCCAGTTAGAGGTTAGGAAACAGAGTGGGGGGGGAGGGGCGAGGGCCCGGGTGACGTACCGAGAGGGAGAGAGAGAGAGTTCGACCCCAAATCTGAAGGCCTGAGCTCAGTGGAAGTAGGAGTACCTAGTCCAGAGGGCTTAGATTGTGTGGAGTGGCAGGGACAGGGAGTACAAATAGCCAGCATCCAGATGGACAGGGACCCCGTGATGTGGACACTGGCAGTATTCTGGCAATATAGTGGTATTTGACCTTCAAGGTCCCGACTGGGCCAAGTTCTCCAAGGCCTGCGTCAGTTTCCCGTTTATTTCCCTATCCTCCTACCAGCCCTGACGGGCGGGGCGTCAGGGACGCCGGGGCGGAGCTTGGAAAGCGACCCCGCCCACCCCGTGTCCCCAAGGAAGAGCTCGGCGGTCGGCCTTGGGAACTACAATTCCCAGGAAGCCGTACGGCAGGAGCTTCGGTGGCGCCTGCGCAAACGTCAACGGCGGCAGGAGCGTCGGGGGAGTGTCCTGGGCACCGATTGGTCGGGAGTGAGAGCCGTTTCGGGACCCGCGGAAAACGCGCGCCTGCACCTGAGCCTGCAGACCTCGTTCTTGCTGCTGGTGGCGGCTGCAGAGGCGGCATGGATCTTGGCGAGCTGGACGGAGACAGTACGGGCCGCTGTCGCCTGAACTCGCCTGTGCCCGCGGTGTGCCGCAAGGAGCCCTGCGTCCTGGGCGTCGATGAAGCGGGCCGGGGCCCGGTGCTGGGTGCGCCTCCGGGACTGGGCTGGGGGAGGGGCGTGATAAGGGGAACGCAGGTTGCACTGGAACGGGAGCTGGGATTGTACCCTACCCGGGGGGGGGGGGGGCGGGTCATAGTGGCGATGACACCGAAGAAAGCGGTGATGATGGAATAGGGATAGCGGTTTTCACTGGTTGGACCCCCGCTTCTCCAGGCCCCATGGTCTACGCCATCTGTTATTGCCCCCTCTCACGCCTGGCACATCTGGAGGCCCTGAAAGTGGCAGGTGAGCTGGAGTTGTGAGTCTCGTGAGGGGGTTCCTGGGCGTGTGCGGGGGGGGGGTGCAAACTGGAGGGGGAGAACAGGAGCTGGGAGAACTAGTCGCTCCCCTTCTTTCCCAACCCTCCTCCCAGACTCAAAGACCCTATCGGAGAGCGAGCGGGACAGGCTCTTTGTGAAAATGGAGGAGGACAGGGACTTTGTGGGCTGGGCATTGGACGTGCTGTCTCCAAACCTCATCTCTACCAGCATGCTTGGGCGGTGAGGGACCTCCCGGAGGGGCCAGGGTGGAGGGGCAGCCAGCATGGGCTGGAAGGGATCCGTATCTGGATCGGGGTTGACTGGGTTGTCTCCCACTGCAGGGTCAAGTACAACCTGAATTCCCTATCCCATGATACAGCCACTGGGCTGGTGCAATATGCCTTGGATCAGGGTGTGAAAGTTGCCCAGGTGAGCTGACTGTTGGGTTGCGGACGTTTGATCACCTCAGGATAAAATGGAGGTATACAAGTGCAGTGAGTGATTCAAGGTCAGACATACCTGGGTTACCTCAGGAGTATATGTTGCTGCCTTTGACATTTTACTACTTTTTCTACCCTAAATGTGTGCCCCACCCTGGACCAAGGAGGAGCCCCCAGCTCCACTCTCATTTAATTTATCTCTATATTCTAAAGGCTCAGAGTCCAGAACAAATCCCCATCTGTCCACCTGCCCAAAGCCTTTGTGCTAGCCCAGGGCACCCTCCTCTCCTGGATTCCTGCCCCATCCTCCCCCCACTTAGAGGCCTGTTCTTTACAGTCTGCTCCTTATGCAGCAGATAGTCATCTTCTTCTTTTTTTTTTTTTTTTAAGATTTTATTTATTTATTTGACAGAGAGACAACGAGAGAGGGAACACAAGCAGAGGGAGAGGGAGAAGCAGGCTTTCCGCTAAACAGGGAGCCTGATGCGGGGCTTGATCCCAGGGCCCTGGGATCGTGACCTGAGCCGAAGGCAGACACTTAACGACTGAGCCACCCAGGCGCCCCCAGATAGTCATCTTCTGAGTCATAGATCTCAACATTTAACTTTTTGATTTCAGTAAAAATTAAACCTGGGAAGTTCAGTGTCAAGTGGAAGAGAGAGTGAGATTAAATTACCAGAGGAAAATATAAGTTGGCATTGCATCCAGTACTTTGTGGCAAAGATCAGGCTGTTGGAGGGGATTGCAAGGATAAATACACTTGAGATAGGGAACGAACAAGGCCAACCTTGCTGGGGAGTTGGCTGAGGTCCTGGACTGGAACGTGGCCCTGAAGGTGCAGTACTGGAGCAGACGGACAAGAGCTCTGCCCTCTGGGGCTCATGGCCAAGTCAGGGGACACAGATGGTCAGCTGGTAAGCAGATGACAAAGGTGATTTCTGAGGATAACAGCAGTGGAGATCACGGATCTCCTCTCTCTACTCCAGCCATGAGACCTCCCTGCTGCTGTATAGCATACTCGGCATGGTCCCACCTCAGGGCCTTTGCACTGGCTCTTCCTTCTGTCAAGAATCCTCTTTCTGAGATCTCCCCATGACTCATTTCCTCATCTCTTTCAGGCCTTTATTCAGATGTCACCACCTCAGAGTGACCTCTCCGAATCTCTCCCACCACTGTTTAAAATGATAACCCCTCCCAGGGCACCTTGCTGCCTCAGTCAGTAGAGCATGGGACTCTCGATCTCAGGGTTGTGAGTTCAAGCCCCACGTGGGGCATAGAGCTTACTTAAAAAAACAAGTAGAGAAGAAATAAAATAATAATCCCTCCCGACTTTTCCCTGTCCTTTATTATTTATCCTGTTTCTTGTCTGTGGCCCTCACCAGGGTATCCACTCCAGGAAGACAGAGATTTTTGTCTGGTGTGTTTACTGCCATATTCTTGGCATCTGGTGTAGCCATGGTATGCTTAGGTGCTCGGTGAGTGTAGAATGTATTCAACTTGATCAGGGACAGCCTCTTTTGGAGGGGACTTTTTTTTTAGTAATCTCTACACCCAGTGTGGGGCTCAAGTCCATGACCTCAAGATCAGGAGTCGCACACTCTGCCAGTTGAGCCAGCCAGGTGCCCCTGGAGAGGACTTTAGACAGAGATGCCCGAGAAAGCTGCACCCTAGGGATGAGCCAAGAGAAGAATATTCCAGGCACAGGAATAGCGTGTGTAAATGCTGGGAGGCTGGATCACTTACACAGTTGTTTCTCCAGATGTCTGCTGAATGAATACATTTCTGTCACCATGCAGGTATTTGTGGACACTGTGGGGCCACCAGAGACTTACCAGGCGCGGCTGCAGGAGCAGTTTCCCGGCATTGAGGTGACAGTCAAGGCCAAGGCAGATGCCCTCTACCCTGTGGTCAGCGCTGCCAGTATCTGTGCCAAGGTTAGGCTCCTGCTGGCTGTGGCCAGCTCCTAGCGTCCCTCTGGGCAGGAGGCAGGCGTGCCTGCTTCCAGGGAGGGAGATCCCAAGTTTGTATCTTGCCCACAGGTGGCCCGTGACCAGGCTGTAAAGAACTGGCACTTTGTGGAAAAACTGCAGGACCTGGATGCTGATTATGGCTCTGGTTACCCCAATGGTGAGCAGATTAGAGCCGCCCTGAGACAGTGGTATTGGCAATAACACTGACAAGGGAGGCCTGAGCCCGCTTCCACGGTTTTCTGCGTTGCACTCATCCCGCTCCACAGTGGAAGAGCCTGAGGCTCAGACAGGGGGAGCCACTTGCTACGGCCAGCCTGTGGCAGAGCTGGATTCCAGCGGGCAGGCTCTCTCCTCCCTTCTCTCTCCCTCTCTCCTGTCTCTCTGGAGCCCCAGTGAGGGCCTGACACCCTTGGTGGGCATCTATTTGTTAAGGGGCGAGGGGTGCCAGCTGATGTCCAGTAGCCCCAGCTTAAATCTGTTGTTTTCTTCCCAGTTATGAGGCTCACTCTCCTTGTCTGTGTGGTAGGTGATCATGTGCCCACCCCCCGCCATGAGCAGATTTCTTTTCTTTTTTTTTTTTAAAGATTTTATTTGTTTATTTGACAGAGAGAGACACAGCGAGAGAGGGAACACAAGCAGGGGGAGAGGGAGAGGGAGCAGCAGGCTTCCCGCGGAGCAGGGAGCCTGATGCGGGGCTCGATCCCAGGACCCCGGGATCATGACCTGAGCCGAAGGCAGATGCTTAACCAACTGAGCCACCCAGGCGCCCCCATGAGTAGATTTCAAGAGTCAGTGGCTGGGTTCAAGGAACCCTCTGGTCCTTCTGAGGCCCAGGGAGGGATGGGCAGTTGGGTGGGGAGACACAGCAAGTCTGTGATTGGAACTTAGGTGAGGCCAAAGTAAGGAAACCAGGTCCAGGCCAAAGACAGTTTGGGTCGCATTTAGTGCTTACTGAGGGCCTGGGGATATAGCCATGAGCAAGGTCAACAGGGACCTCCCTGTCTCCACTGAGCTTCTAGTTTTGGGGGGGATTTTGGGCAGTAACACCATGGTCCACAGATGCTCATTTAATGACCGTTGTCCTTGAGGGGGTGAAAGGATGTTTCAGAGGCAGTCTCCCCTAAACTACCTTGAGCACCTGTTGGCAGTTGGAGCGGGGAGCTGCCTGGGCAAAGGTTCTGAGGCAGGAATGGGCCTCAAACAGTGGGAGGGGCCTCCGGTACTCTGGTGGCTGGAGAGGAGGTAGTGGGACCTCAGGTGCCAGGCTGAGGAACTCGGACATTGTGTCAGGGCTCAGGGACCATCACCACTGCCCACCCCGCCCTTCCCGTCCCTCAGATCCCAAGACAAAAGCGTGGTTGAGGAAGCACGTGGAGCCTGTGTTCGGCTTCCCCCAGTTTGTCCGGTTCAGCTGGCGCACGGCCCAGAGCATCCTGGAGAAGGAGGCAGAAGGTGTTCTGTGGTGGGTGTCCTGGAGGTGCTGTGAGGAAAGAGGGAAGGAGGCCAGGGCTCAGCCCTCCCTGGGAATACCTCCCCCCCAACACACCGAAGTGGCCAGTATCACCACCTCTCCCACAGGGAGGACTCGCCGACAGGGGATCAGGAGGGATCTGGGAGGATCATGTCCTACTTCAGCAAAGGCCCCCGAACCCACCCCCACCTCCCGCACCGGTACTTCCAGGAGCGAGGCCTGGAGTCAGCCACCACCTTCTAGGAGCCAGCCTGTTCTCCCTTTATGTGCCTCCCTCACCCCCCCCCCCCGCCCCCCTTTTGTGATTAAAAGTTGTTTACTGAAAGCTAAGCATTTGGTTGTACTTTGCGGTGGAAGCAGGTTGGGAGGGTGCTCTGCAGCTGGACCCAGCTACAGACTTTCCGAACCGAAACAGGATGGGCCCTGGCTGATTTTATTTTATTTTATATTTTTATTTGATTTCACTTTTTAAAGATTTATTTATTTATTTTAGAGAGAGTGCATGTGTGCATGGAGCGAGGGCAGGGAGAGGCAGAGGGAGATACAGAATCTCAGGCAGACTTCCATGCTGAGCCTGAAGCCCAACACTGAAATCACAACCTGAGCTGAAACCAAGAGTCGGACCTTTAATCGACTGTGCCACCCAGGTGCCCTTATTTAATTTTTTAAATGCATAATATATTTGTAGGATGCAGAATTAGGAGGGAGGACATTGAGAAGCCTCCCTCCCACTGTGCACCCAGATCACTAGTGGGCTTACCAAGGTGTCTGTCTCTTCAGGCTGCTATGATAACACAGCCCGGGTGGTTTATAAACAACAGACATTTATTACAGTTCTGGGGGCCGGAAGTCCAAGATCACAGTTGCCTGCATGGTCTAGTTATGGTGAGGACCCTTTTCCAGGTTGTAGACTGCCAGCTTCTCACTGTGTGCTCACATGGTGGAAGGGGCAGGGAACTTTCTCTAGGTTCGTTTTATAAGAGCACTAATCCCTTTCTTGACCTAATCACCTCTTAATACCGTTATCTGTGGGAATTAGGATATCAACATGAACTTCGGGGAAACAGACATTCAGGCTACAGCAGGTAGCTTTTACATCCTTCTGGAGATAGCCTGGCATGTTACAAAATATATGTGCGGATACTTTCCTGACGTTTGTTTTTGTTTTAGGAATGGAAACAAACTCTAGCCTAGATAGTGCACATTCATTACTCTTCACTGCATCTTGGAGATAATTCCAAATGGGTGCCTTCCTCGTTCCCTTTCTAGCTACAGAGTCCTCGGCGTGACCGTCCTGTGGTTTATTTAATGCTTCTTAAGAGACAATGGGTTGTCGCCCAGCTTGCCGTTACATTGGAGAATGACTGGAGTGGGCCATCATTTCTCATGCAATTTTGTCTGTAGGAAAGTTCCCGGAGGTGGGCTTGCTGGGTTAGAGGATCTATGTGGTTTGTAATTTGGAGAGATATTTCCAAATTCCTCTCTGTGAAGACTTCTACTCCATGGCACTCCTACCAGCAATGTAAGTAAGCACTTAATTCCTGCACAGCCTTGCCAGTAGCAAGATAGGTTTATCTCACTCTGAGAAGTTTGCAAGTCAGGTGGCTCAACATCAAGGACACCATTTTTTTAAAAAAAGATTATTACTTTTTTATTTTAGAGAGAGCGAGCATGGGAGGAGGGGAGGGGCAGAGGGAGAAGGAGAGAAAATCTCAAGCAGACTCTGCACTGAGCACAGTGCCTGACTCGGGGCTTGATCCCATGACCCCAAGATCATGACCTGAGCGAAAATCAAGAGTGGGATGCTTGGGGCGCCTGGGCGGCTCAGTTGGTTAAGCAACTGCCTTTGGCTTGGGTCATGATCTTAGGGTCCTGGGATCGAGCCCCACGTCGGGCTCCCTGCTCGGCGGGAGGCCTGCTTCTCCCTCTCCCATTCTCCCTGCTTGTGTTCCCTCTCTCGCTGTCTATCAAATAAATGAATAGAATCTTTAAAAAAAAAAAAAAGTCAGATGCTTAACCAACTGAGCCACCCAGGCACCCCTCAAGGACACTATTTTTTAAATTCATCTTCTCTTTTGCCATTTTTGATGTTTTTTTTTGCCTCTCATGGTCCCACTATGGCTGCCACAGTTCCAGACATCACATCTCAACCTCCAAAGGCCTCATCCCCAAGCAGCTGCCCTGTCACTTCCTGGCTGAAAGTAGGACATATCTATGCCCAAAGCAATCCCTGTCAGGGGGAAGGGAATATCGGGTAAAAAGTTAAGAACTGGTACCTGGGGGTGGGAGAGACCCAGTACCCACCCCCCCACCTCTTTCCCTCACCCTTGACCCCTCCTTGACTCAAGCAGTGGCAATTTCATAGAAGGAAGAAAGGGGATGGCTTTTCACTTGTTAGTAAATGTTCCGTTGGCAGAAGCCCAGGGCATTGTGGGAATATTATTTATGGAGCATGTATTAGTTGGTTAGGGCTGCATAACAAAGTGCCACAGACTGGGTGGCTTAAACAAATTTATTTTCTCACGGTTCTGGAGGCTAGAAGTTCAAGATGAAGGTTTTGGCAGGGTTGATTTCTTTCCTTTTTTTTAAAATTTTTTTTTAAAGATTTATTTATTTATTTATTTGACAGACAGAGAGAAAGCACGAGCTGCAGGGAGGGCCAGAGGGAGAGGGAGAAGCAGACTCCCTGCTGAGCAAGGAGCCCAATGCGGGACTCAATCCTAGGACCCTGGGATCATGACCTGAGCCGAAGGCAGATGCTTAACCGACTAAGCCACCCAGCTGCCCCTAATCTTTTCTTTTAAGGACTCCAGTCATTGGATTATGGCCCACCCATATGACGTTAGTTTACTTTAATTACCTTTTTAAAGACCCTATCCAAACATAGTCACATTCTGAGGTACTGGGGTTAGGACTGCAACATGAATTTGGGGAGTGGGATAACCGAATACCTCTCCACTCCATATAGGTCCCATGCTGGGCACCAGGAAGCCAGCGCTGAGCCAGCTATAAAAGGTCTCTGAGTACCCACTGAGGTCCAGGGGAGCTCAGGAGTGCAGGAGGGGGATGGCAGCTCTGCCCTGGGGCTCACAGAGCCTGAGGAGCTGAATGGCAGAGATCCGGAAGGGTGAGGCGTGGAACAGGAGGGTGAAGAGGGCTCCAGGCAGTGGGAACAGTAAGCGCAGATAGCTGGAGATGAGAAGACCTGCTTTGCGAAGGCCTGAGGGCAGGGATAGTGAAGGCCGATCTGGGGGAGGAACTGTGGCCTCCCCATTTCCCCACCCTAGGGGCACCTTCTATTCAAGCCACAGCCTCTGGTTATCATTGTAGTTGCAAAATGTTTACCCATCCAGATTCCATTAATAATTCTGCCCTGTCAAAAAAAAAAAAAAAATTCTGCCCTGTCCTTCTCTGTGCTGTAAATTTGTAAATTTATGCTCTCGAGTTTGGATTTACATTTTTTTCCTCAGAATTATTAGAATTACAGTTTATCTTTAATTTAGAGGCTCTTCTGACTGCTGATGGAATTTGCCTGGGCAAGATAAACTATCCCCCTTTTTCATAGCTGGCCATAACCAGAAGCCAGTGGGCACCCTAAAGATGTGATTTGCAAATGTTACTTCTTTTTTTTTTTTTTAAGATTTTATTTATTTGACAGAGAGAGACACAGCGAGAAAAGGAACACAAGCAGGGGGAGTGGGAGAGGGAGAAGCAGGCTTCCTGCCCAGCAGGGAGCCCAATGCGGGGCTCGATCCCAGGACCCTGGGATCATGACCTGAGCCGAAGGCAGACGCTTAATGACTGAGCCACCCAGGCACCCTTCTTTTTTTTTTTTTTTTTAAGATTTTTTATTTATTTTGACAGAGAGAGAACACAAGCAGGGGGAGCAGCAGAGAAAGAGGGAGAAGCAGGCTCCCTGCTGAGCAGGAAGCCTGATGAGGGGCTGATCCCAGGACCCTGGGATCATGACCTGAACTGAAGGCAGACACTTAACGGACTGAGCCACCCATGCACCCGCAAATGTTACTTCTAACAAATGTCTTTGAATCCCTGGATATTCAACTAGGGATCCCCAGATCAGCAGCATCAAGCTCATCTGTTAGAAATGTGGAGTCTGGGGGCACCTGGGTGGCTCAGTAGGTTAAGTGTCTGACGCTTGATTTTGGCTCAGGTCATGATCTCAGGATCGTGAAATCGAGCCTTATGTTGGGCTCCACCCTGAGCGTGGAGGCTGCTTGGGATTCTGCTCCTCCCTACTCTCACAATCAATCAATCAATCAATTCTTTTTTAAAAATTAAAAAAAATAAAATGAAGTTAACCATAACCCGTTTCTGGAAGGTTGCACACGATCCTGCTCTCCTTAGGACCGCCATGGGGGTTATTCCTCTGGTTCTCTTTCACCCATCTCTGCCCACCTTCTGCTTCCTGTCCCGAGGTCCTCACTGGTGTTCCTTATCCAGGTAGTCAAGAGTGTCAGTCCGGGGGTGCCCACGTGGCTCAGTCGGTTAAGCGTCTGCCTTCGGCTCAGGTCATGATCCCAGGGTCCTGGGATTGAGCCCTGCATCGGGCTTCCTGCTCAGTGGGGAATCTGCTTCTCCCTCTGCCTCTGTCCCTTCCCCCCTACTCCTGCTCTCTTTCTCTCAAATAAATAAATAAAAAAAATCTTTTTAAAAAAAAGTGTCCATCTGATGGATCTTTCTCTGTGTAAACCTTCCATGGCTTTCACACCCCTTATCATCAGGGCCAAGGCCCTTTGCCTGGTGTTCAAGGCCTTCTGTGATCTGACCCCATCTCCCATGCTGTGTTCCAGGCTCACTGAGCAACTGGGAATTCCCAGACCCTGAAATACCCAGGCCTTCTACTTGAAATGCCCTTGCCTATCGCTTGGTCATCTGCCTGGAGATCTTTCAAAGGCTTATCTACTTTCTTCCTTGAATGCCAGCTTATCCTTGTCACAATAATACAGTATATAACCGCAACAATGATAATGGATGACGTTTACACTTACTGTTAATTATGTGCCCGGCTCTTTCTAAGTATTTTATGTGACCTCCCTCCGATGAGGAGATGGAGTCTAGATGCTTCCCCTTGAATATGAGCTAGGTCTGGTGACACAACATCAGCGAACAGAGAGTGGAGACGACACTGATTTCCAAGGCTAGGGAGTCAGAGAGGAGACCACTTCAACCAGACTGTCTTGGAAACTCTTGCCCTTGGAGCCCAGATGCCATACTGTGAGGAAGCCCAAGCCACAGGGACTGGTCACGTGTAGCGATTCTGGTCGGCAGCCCCACCTCGGGTTCAAGGCAAGACCCAGTGCCAACCAACAGATGTGTGAATGAAGACGCCTTTAAGATGACTAACCCCGGCCAGTGTTTAAGTGAACAAGGACCACCACCAGAAACCAGAAAGAATAATGATTGTTGTTTTTTACCACTGAGTTTGGAGTTGCTACCCAGCGATGTACAACCAGAACAACTTGCATTCACTCATTAATTCTCCCAACAACCCTAGGAGAGGAATGATTATCATCCCCATCTGATAGATAAAGAAACAGACTCAGAATGGCTGGGCAACATTCGCAAAGTTACAGCATGAGTAAATGGTAGAACTGGGATGTTGAACCCAGGTGGACATACTCCAGAGTCAGGGTCATAGCCACGTCTCTATGGCCAATATATCTTGATTCCCTCCCCAGCACTCCTTAACCTTCTGGTTCCAGCACCTGATTTTCCTTTGGGACCACCTCTCCACCATCCTCAGTCCATATGGTTCAGATGGAACTGACCCCACCTTGCCTTCAGGCACAAGCCCATAACCCATATCAAGCCAGTGAGAGTACAGCATCCCTCTGGGCACAGTGATTGGTTTGGTGATGGGCTCATGATAAGGCAGGATCATTGAGTGCCAGCACTGGAAACTTTGCTGGCTTTACAGAGCAATAGGCCCATTTTAACCACTGGAATCATGTAGTTGCTGGTCCATCTTTGCTGTTGCGAGGAGATCCTGTCCGAAAGTATAGCCAAGAAAAAGATGCAGATAGATTCCTAACATCATTTAAGGACCTAGATACAGCCATTCCTGAAGCTCATCAATGTTGGCGAAAGGTAATTTGAGCTGAGTTTCTCTCTTGCGGCTGAAAGAGGTCTATCTGCTACTCTCGCAGGAGTCTCTTCTCTTATGCCTTTCCATCTTCCCTGAGGGCAGAGAATGGGCCTGATCTATCACAGCAGTGTCTGGGCACAGGAGACATCATCAGTCTTGTTCTATTGAACAGAACTAAAAGGCGCATTGCCCCTGTTTTACTGGTGAGGCTGTCCTAAGGCTCTTGGATAGGAGGAGGATCAGGAGTAGCACTTACATCCCAAATTTTAAATCTGAGTCAAGTCCTTTGTCTTAGGTAGAGGGCTGGGATTTGGAAGAAAGGGAGGAAGGAATGAAGGAGGCATCAGGCTAGCCACTGTTGGGTTGGCTTACTCAGAGGGGAGGGCCATAAAGTTTGTCTTGAGGTCTATACAAGTCAAGGAGCTTCCTCATGGACTTGGTGGCATACAGTGGGGGAGCATATCTTTTGCCCTTGTCAGCCCCTCTTCTGGACCCCTCTCCATTTCTGACACCTGGATATTCCAAGTTGTGAAAGTGCTCAGAATATAGGCTATCATTTACATGCTAGTGCGCATCACTTGCTAATTCTGGGACCTGAAGATTTGAAGTGAGACACTGATCACTTTCTGGCAGCTATTCTTGCCACCTATTTCCCCAAGAAGCAGCCACATCACAGTGCTCTAGTTGGCGACTTTATTCAGGGGGGAGAGGGCAAGATGAGCTAGAGCTGGATTATTTCTTTGATCACCTGGAGAAGGGCGAGTCTCTGGGACTCCAGGGAGGCGGGACAGGACTCGAAACTAGAAGGCAGAGCGGGAGAGAGGTGGAGCTCTGGGTGTCTTGAGGGTCGGGTCAGGGGAAGGGGCTCATCTCCCATCCAAGGCCCCGCGCCCCCCTAGGGGCCGCTGCCGCCTCCACTGCCACTCCCGCTGCCCGCACCATCCAGGATCCAGGTGCGTGAACGGCGGAAACGCGGGAAGGCGATTTCCCGGGCCTTCCGTTCCTGTCTGGAACCCGGCAGTACCGAGATGGAAATGTTGAGGCAGTGACCGGCGCCAGGAGCTGCCACCGGCAGCGCGTAGCCCAGAACCGAGTGGCAAAGGTCCGCCCCGTCAGCGAAGGTCTGGGAGAGGGGGTGGAGTTAGGGCCCGAGTGGGCTGAGTCCTGATACTCGGGGGGCGTGGCATTCGGGCTGGGGAGGAGGGAGGGCTGAGGGGCGTGGCCTTGGAAAGGGAAAATCCCGGACTTTGCAAGTTGGGGCCAGTGTAGAAGCGCGGTCTACAGGCTGTCCTAAGGCTCTTGGATAGGAGGATGATCAGGAGTAGCACTGACATCCCAAATTTTAAATCTGAGTCAATCTGAGCAATTACCCGCTTTGGGTCCTCCCGGGAGTGTGGGGGCGGGGCCATAACAGGAGTGGAGTCCTGGGAGGGCGAGTTATTTTTACTGGGTCCCAGGGTTGGGGTGGGGGAGGGCCAGATTAAGGCTGGGGCCTTAGGGAAGGTGATTCGGGCTTCTGGGTGTCCCAGGGGAAACTGTGGATGGGCCTAGAGCAGAGACGGTCCCTTGGGGAGGCCAAATCCAGACTCAGTGGGCCCTAAGGAGCGTACAGACGTATCCCACTATGGAGGTTGGGCTGCGGAAGGGGGAAGGGTGGGAGCAGGGGCCTTGGGAGTGTCAGTCCGGATCCTGGGGCCTAGGCGGGTTAAGACTGGACATAATAAGGGGAGGTCCCAGTCTCTCACCCGCACCTTCTGTCTCAAGCTCACCTGCTCATAGGTAGTGCAGCCAGGCTCACAGCCCCTCTTTTCTAGAAGTGGGAGCCAAGTCGGGCCGCAGGTAATATCGTTTTCGCATGTGGCAAACCTGTGGATGGTGTGTAGAGGGAAGGTGGGTAAAGTCTCCGCAGTCGCGTCCTAGTGGGTTTCCTGCCCTCTCTAAGTCTTCGCTCCGTGTATGTCCCGCCCCCAGATCCAGGTCCCGCCTCTTAGGACCACGTCTCCAGGGACGCCATCCTCCAGATTTCACCCTGCCCTATATTCTCCACACATACCCGGGGCCCTGGCACAACTGGTCTCATCCCTGCAGACTTCAGACCATCTAATTTAGGCCATCCCCTTACATTCCCCACCATTTTAGCTTCTCTTTTCTATCAGGAGGCCCCGCCCCTTAAAAGCCCAGGTCCATGGAAGGCCACGCCTCCGTACTGCCAATCTTAAAAGCCGGGTCCTTTACAGGCCCCGCTCCTTTCTACCTGGCCTCTAAACACTAGGCCTCATCTTTAGACCTTGGCCTTGTTGGGAGGCAGGCGACGCCCCTTCAAACTCTAGGATTAGCAAACTGCAGATCCTGCCTTTGGTCCTGCCCAAACCATAGGACACGCCCCTTATGCCCCGCCTCCCATACCAGACATCGCAGAGCTCGGAACAGAGCGGCTGCGCTTGGCGTATCCCCAGTAACAGCAGGCGGAAGCGACTGTGGAGGACAACTTGGAGGTGTCCCAGAAAGGATTCGCACCTGAACATCGGGAAAGACAGGCTCGTTTGGGTCAGGATGCACAGGGGCTGTGGCCCCTGGCAGGTGCAACTGGAGCAAAGAATACAAGGAAACGCTGGCGAGTACTGTACTCACCCGGGGCTCGGGTCCCCACAGCGTTCTGGGACCATCCCAGGGTCCGATGCCTCTGGCGTGTCCATCTCTGAGGGACAACAGGACCATGGAGAAGGGGACTCCTGTGAGTTGGGGTCTTGGATCCTCAGGTAGGATTGGGGAACCAAGGCCTGGGGGTCCCCTGAACATAACCCCAGTTATGTGAGTGCCGCCCAAACATTAAAGTTAAATAAAGACACTTCTCTTGGGACACAAATGCAATTTCAAATAATAATAATAATAATAATAATAATAATAATAATAATAGTTTATCATAATCAGCTTATTATTTATTATGTCCCTGATAATGGTATAAGTTTCCATATACTTACATATACCCCTTTACAATACCCCTATTAGGTAGGTCTATTATTTTTCTCCCTTTTTAATGGTCTACATGAAGTCCAGAGAGGTTAAGTGACTTGCTCAGAGTCACACAGTTATGAAGTGGCAGAATTGGGATTGGGATTTGAATCCAGGAGTCTGACTCCAGAATCTGTGCACTTTAACTACCATTCTTTTTTTTTTTTTTTAAGATTTTATTTATTTATTTGACACACACAGGAAGAGAGAGAGAGAGCGCGCAAGCAGCGGGGAGCAGCAGGCAGAGGGAGAGGGAGAAGCAGGACCCTGGGATCATGACCTAAGCTGAAGGCAGACGCTTAACTGACTGCGCCATCCAGGTGCCCCTTTAACTACCATTCTTCAGCACAAGCCCTGACTCCCCATCTTCCCCCACCCATGCGTCACCCTAAGCTCCTCTCATAAGGAAATTCTGGTATTGCTATGATGAAGTGGGATTTCTTGGGTGTTGGAGGTTAGGCAGGGTCTGGAGTGCTCACCTGCAAGGTGCAGCTGACCTGTGCCAAGATCGGCCGCCAGCCTATGATGTCTCCGGGACATAGCTGGGAGTAGGCGGCTTCCTCCACAGGCTCCCAGCAGGATCCATGCCAGGGTCAGTCCTAGGGTCCAGGTCAGTCCCTTGGGTCGAGCGTGGCCCCTGCAGGCCATGTCCACCTGAGACAAGAGTCAGCTGGGGTATGTGGTGAGGTTTGGCTGTCCCTTTCCGGGATCTCAGGGTAGTACCCTCCTGATGCCTACCCAAGAGACAGTGGCAGAGAGAGCAGAGAAAGAGCAGTTGATGGGGAGGCAATGACCAAGGACCAAATCCCACGGGGCCTTGAAGTCCTGCCTGTGACCCAGGAGTCCCTTCTCCCCCATCAGACTCATGTCCCCTCCATCCCTTTAGGCCCAAGTGCCCCCTCCTCTAGTTTGACCATGGTGCCCCTCCCCCTCACACCCAGCAGGATCTCCCACCCTGTTGGCCCTCAGGTGATCTCCTCTGTCTTCAGAACTAAAGGGACTCCCCAGCTCTTGCAATCTCCCTCTTCTGTCCAGTAATTCCTCCCTCTCTTCTGCCCAGTCTCCTCCCTCCCTCTTGATCCCTGCTGGCCCCTCTCATGGTCACCTTCTCTCGGCCCACAATCGGCTTAGGGGCTGCCACCAGGGCTGGGCCTTTAGAGCCAAGGTTGGCTGTGGCAGGACTCGAATTTTCCCGCTGGGGTCCAAAAGCCACAAGGTAGGGGAACCTGAGGGTCTGTGGAGACAAGACAATTCCCTCCCCTCCTCTGCCCCCTCTGGCCACTCCTCACCTGTTAACTGGACGGGGGTCTAGGGCGCTGCTGAGACACCTCAGGGTCAAGTGCAAGAAAGAGTGGCAGCCAAAGGGGGTGTGGTTTGATGCAGAGGAGGAGTTTCCCATTGCTCCACCCCCTGCTCCAGCTGACCAAAGGCCAATGAACCTGGGACTGCTGTGTATATATCCTTGTGTTGGCCTTTCTGTTGAGATTGTGGCTTAAACTCTATCTATGTGTATGTGTGTTGGATGAGAGTGTGTTTGTACGACTGTGTGTGTATAGAGAATGTATGTGTGTTGTGTGAGGGTATAATATGTGTGTCTCTTGGTTGAGTGGTGGTATGTGTGTGTGTATGTGTTCAAAATCTGGGTGAGGAAGCCTGTATGTATCCCAAGCCAAGTGTGTCCAATTGAGTAAGATATAATAAATGTGAAGGAGGGGGATGTAGGATCAGGATGTCTGTCCTGTGAGAATATTATGGATAAGTCAGTGGATAAAGGTTGTTGACCATGAATGGTGACCATTAGTGAACAAGGAGGTGTTGACATGTGTGGAGAGGGTGTGTGTCTGTATCTGAAACGTGTGTGTGTGTGTGTGTGTTCCTCTGCAGTTTCTATGAATGTGAGTTTCTTGCAAACATTCCCTCAATTCATCCATTCATTCAACAAATGTTTATGGAGCACCTCTTGTGTGTCAGGTTCTGTGGATGCAGGAAGAAATGAAAATCTCAACCTCGAGACGCCTGGGTGGCTCAGTCGGTTAAGCATCTGCCTTAGGCTCAGGTCATGATCTCAGGGTTCTGGGACCGAGTCCCAAATAGGGCTCCTTGCTCATCAGGGAGCCTGCTTCTTCCTCTGCCTGCCACTCCCCTGCTTGTGCACGCTACCTCTCTCTCTCTCTCTCTCTGACAAATAAATAAAATCTTAAAAAAAAATCAACTTCACAGAACTTACATTCTAGTGGGAAAGTCTTGTGAGAAGAACAGCCTTGAAGCAGGTATGTGAGTGCGTATGTGTGTCCATGTGTTGTGTAGGGAGGATACTGTGTCTGTGTGTTGGGTAAGAGTTTGTGTGAAGCTGAGTTTCTTTTGGTTTTGGTATTATGTGTGTGTGCTTGTGTCTGTTGAGTGTACATGTTGCTTATGTGTGTCTGCATTTGCTGAGTGTGTGTATGTCTGTGTTTTCTCAGTATGTGTTTACATATGTGTGTCTTTGCAGAGTGAGTTGCTGTGTATATGTGTTTGTGTTTGCTTGTGTTTGCTGATTTTGTGTTTGTATTATGTGTTTTTTTTAAAGATTTTATTTATTTATTTGAGAGAGAGAGAGTGAGAGAGCACAAGAGGGGGGAGCGGGAGAGGGAGAAGCAGACTCCCCGCTGAGCAGGGAGCCCGATGCGGGACTCGATCCCGGGACTCCAGGATCATGACCTGAGCCGAAGGCAGTCGCCTAACCAACTGAGCCACCCAGGCGCCCTGTATTCTGTGTTTTTGTGTTTGTATAGGATTCAGTGTGTCTGTGTTTTCTAAGTGCATATTTGCAAATATATATATGTGTTTGTGTGTGAGTCTGTGTTTGCTGAGAATGTGTATGTGTGTGTATTTTTGAGGAGTACATATTTGCAGAGTGTGTGACTATGTGTATGTGAGTCTGTTTCCTGAGCGTGTGTTGGTACGTTCGTGTCTGTGTGTATGTTTGCAGTGTGTGTGTGTGTGTGTGCCTGTGCTGGTAGTGTGTGCATATGCGTTTTTGTGAGCAGTGCCCACTACCACAAATCTCCCTCCCTTCTCAGGCTAGTGCAGAGTTTTTGTTTGTCTCCTTCACTGCGGAACTCCCAGATATCAAAACACTACTTTGTACATAGTAAGTGCTCAGTACGTGTTGAGTAAATTAACGAATCAGGAGGCCCTGTCTCCTGGCCCCTCCAGGGGTACCCACCCATTGATGTCCTATAGGCTTCAGCAACCAAGACCTAGTGGACCTAGCCTTCCCCTGGTCCATTTTGGGGGTAGCCCATGGTGCTCTTGTGTCAGATCTGTTCAGTCTTTGGGCTGTGCCTCCCGCCAACCCTTCCCTCCCCTGACCTCAGCCCCCAACCCTGCCTTCGGAATTCAGCACCGCGGACAGGAGCGCGTGAGATCAGCACCATGGAGAGCTCCCGCGACAGCCAGCTTTAGAAGAGGCGACAGGAGCGGAGTCTGGGCCTTTGACAAAGAAGTTTGAAGAAGAGATTTAGCGGGATGGCAAACAAACATGCCAACAAACAGAGACAGAGAGCAGCACTGAGATAACTCAGGCAAAGGCGCAGAGATGAGGAAACAAGTGTCTGGGGAACACCTGGACCTAGACCTTGCCGTCTCACTCATTGGCCGGCAGGGGTCGCTCCCGCCCGGTGACCGCGCCCTCCAGGGCTTTCCTGGTCAGTTAAGGGCAGGGACCCTTGGGAAGCTCCTTCGGCACCCTGTCCCCCAATGCTTGGAGTGGAGAGGTTGCCGATACTTTCCACACCAACTCTGGGAAGCATGGTTGGCTTGGTCTCAGCTGTAGGAACACTGCGCGAGGTGTGTGTGTGTGTGTGTGTGTGTGTGTGTGTGTGTGTGTGAAAATCGCTTCAGCTGCCCCCCTCCCAAACTACCAGCTAATCGCTCCTATAAATACAGTCCAGCCTGGCCTGCCTACTTAATCCTGACGGTGAGGGAGGGGGTCGTTAGAGGGGCTGCAGGGTTCCCTGAGGAGGCTCTGATTGGGGAGGGGGGCGGTATATGCATGCAAAATGTTTTTCTGTGGGAACATCTCCCGTGAGGATGGGTGTCCTCAATGCGAATGTCACTCTGTAAGAATGTATCTCCTCAGGATGTGGGGGTCTCATGGGTGGGAACAATTTCCCACAGAGAATATGGCTTTTAGGGGGGTCTTTCTTTGGGGGTATCTTCACCAGGCTCTCCACGGGAAATGTCACTCGTGGGGATTTTTCTCTGCGGAAGTGTCTTTTCTTGGGGGCGGCAGGGGGCTTTTGAGAGGAAACGCTACCTCTCAGAGACCATCTGTCTTAGGAATGATTTTCAGGGTGAGGGGGGAGTTTCTGATTGGAGAGGGCCTCCCGGTGGAGACTATCAACCCGTGGAAATGTGTCTCCCTGAGTGGGTCGCTGCGGGGAGGGATGGGTATCCGCATAAGGAATAATCTTAGTGAGAATGTCTCTCTTGGGTGTTTCTTGGGTTGGAGGTCTACCCATGGGCATGTCTCTCCCCTGGGGTATCTCTGCTTATAGGGGTCTCTCCGTAGCTTGGCTCCCTTGGGGACATAGGGAAGCTCCTCCCCCTCTTGCCCCCTCCCACCCCGCCGCGCGGGCATCCTTGGCCGAGGCCCGGCTCGGGCGCCCAGACGCAGTGACGGCGCCGGGTCCGCCCCACTTTGCTCCGCCCCCGCCACCCACCCCCCCGCCGCCGCCGCCGCCGCCGCCGCGGTCCCCGCGGCTTCTCACTCCCTCCCTCTTCCCTCCTCCCGCCGCCGCCGCTGCCGCCACCTCCCTCCTCCCTCCCCGGGGCCGAAGCCGCCGCCGCCATGGACGATTCGGGCCTGATCCGCCGCCGGAGGCTGCAGGTACGCGGCGGCCTCGGTCCCGGGTGGCGGGGAAGGGGTCGGCGCCCTGAGGCGGGGCCCGGTAGGGGGCGGGAGAACTTGCGCCGGGGCTGGCCGGGGCGCCCCCTCCCACCGCCTCGGGACGCTACCAGAGGGGAACGTGGTAGCCTCGCGTCCCGCCGCGCTGGCGACCCCGCCCCTCAGGCGCCGCCCGGGGATCCAGGGAACTGACGGAGGGGGTGCAGCCTAGCGCTCCCCCTCGAGGATAGCCTGAGGGGCACCTGGCCCGCTGGAGGGGGAGGGGGCTGGAACCGAAGTCATCGCCAGGGCGCAACGCCAGGCTGGGGGTGAGGGGGTGCAGAGCAAAGTTATTGCCCCAGGGCTCGCGCCCCTCGGGGCCACCGGCGCGCCGCAGAGACCGTAAACATGTTTATGCTGCAACCTAGCCCCTCACTACCCCAGGAACCCCTTTCTGAGGCGTGGGGAACCCCTTCGACCTCCATGCATCTGCCCGGCCACCAGGATTCTTCCTACTGCCCTAATTGGACAGACACCCTAGACAGCCTCCCTCCTCACTCTTCATTCCCCCTCCTTTCACTACCCGCCCCCCACCCCCCCGCGGGATCCTCAAGTCCAGCCCAGCTTGTGGGTGGGCGGGAGCGATTTTTAGCTCCTTGTAGCCTTAGAAGATACTGGTCTCCATGCTGCGCAGGCGCGGGAGTGAGTCCACTGCACAGAGTGGGACACTGAGGACTGTGGAGTGTGGGGAAATCCACGCGTCAGGAACTCCCACCTTAAAGATGGGTGGGGATTCTGAAGCTCAGAAGGGTCCTCTTCTACTATCTTTCTCGTGAGCTTCCAAGGGTTAATAGGAAGGTTTGAAGTTGCTCTTAAACTGACCCCAGGGAGGAAACTGATCAAAGCTTCACCCCAAGGCCTGCCTGGGGTCTGGTCCTTGTGAGGCTTCCTGGACACACGCTAAATCATCTGGAGGAGTTTAGATAAAGCCTAGGTGGCCCCAGACTCAAGGTACATACCTACCCTGGTGCTTGGAAAAAGAAGGGGAGGATTCAAACCTTCACCCAGGGCCTCGTCCATTTCAGGACTCCTCTAACCCACACTATCCCTGAGGTTGGAGACCAAGGTTAGCTGATCGGTCGTTGCAGCAGGAAAAATCTGAGTCAGATGATAGGAAGGACTTCCCAGGTAGTCTGGATGATGCTGGAACCAGACCTGGGTTGGAAAGCTAATTTGCTTTCAAACAGAACCCAGATGGCTCCATCTAAGAGACTTGGGCTCTCGAAATCTCCCCTGGATTCCCACCCCATCCTAGTGCTGGGTGGCAGAAGGGGTTCTGAGAAAAGGGAGGGAGCAGCGGCAAAGCCAGAGCAGGTGCTGAAGCAGCCAGTCTGGGTCCGCGCCGTCGGGTCCCCAGGAAAAGGGCGGAAAGGGGAGGGGCCTGTAAGGGGGTGTGTTCCGCCCGCCGGGCCGGCGCCGACTCCCATTGGCTCAGCGCCACGCGGGCCTTCCATCTCTTGCTCAAGACCCCGCCCCCAGCCTGGGATCCTCCCACTCCCCCACCCTTCCTTCCTGAGGCATCCTCTGGGCCAGGCTACCCCGCCGGAGTCCTGCCTCTACCTCTTCCCTTATGGCAGGGTTAACCACTTCACTGCCTTGGACACATCCTCACACATTGCTGCAACCCCTTAGGAGCTGTCCCACAACCGCGGAGCGCCCGAGGGCCTCCAACTGTGTGCAGCTGGGATTGTATATATGAAGAGCATCCTGAGTTCGAAAGCCCTATCCACAGCGCCGTCCATCAATCCCAGGGAGATGCAGAATCCGCTTGGCAGAGCGGCTCTGCAGCGAGTGATGGAGGTGGCGTCTCTTTACTCTGACGCTGAGGATCCAAATCCTCTACAGCTCCAGTTTGCCCTTTTCTTAGACTCTAGAATGTTTAGGGGCGCTAGCAAATGGAGCTAGCTAGGTTTGAGGACTTCTCCGGGAGGTGTTTAAAGGTCCCCTGGGGGCTCACCCTCGAAGGCCCAGTGTACCTGGATCTGGAATCCTGGGCTCCGTGGCCGGAAAATCCAGGTCTAGATTTTGCTTGGGCCATTGCAGTCGTCCAACCCAGCCGACGGGTCCCAGCCGAAGCTCATTCAAACTGATCCTGCAAAAACAGAGGGAAAACCTGGAATGGATTTCTGGTCACCCGTGGCTCAGGAGGGCAGGGCTGCCGATATGGACAATGTTCTCTTTGACCCCAACCATACGTGTGTCCTCTGTACATGGGAGTGGGAGGTCCCTTTGGCCCACCCTCTTTCATACAGCATGTCCATTCACAATAAGTCCTGTTTCTATGACCTAATATTTATTGAATGCTTACTGTGTGCTAGGCATCATGCTAAGGTGTTAGGCACCTGAATCATCTCACAGAATCCTCTAGGAGAAATGGGACTGTTGGGAGGTCATTTGCCAAGGTTATAAGAGGCAAAGCTGGGATTTGAACCCAGGGCTTTCTGCTTTCAGAGATCCTAGAAAGGATCTAGAATGTTCCTCATTTTCCCCTTGTTGGAGTCCCCACCAAAAGGCTTTTGAAACCCTCACTAGAATCTTTCTATCTGTAGCTCCACCCAACCTCCTTTATTCACTTTGGCCTGTGGACACAGAACTGACTGGAAGGTGGCACTCCCCCTCCCCACTGCTCTCCTGGGAAAAGGCACTGACTTCCATAACTTCTGATCCCTGTAGTAGCTTCCTGAGTGCTTGACAAACAAAACACAACCTTCTTCTGGTGTGGACACAGAATGTTAATATTTAGCAATTATCATCATCATGATCAAAAAGACCAGTTGGCCATCATCTGATTCCCTTTCCAATTTTAGTTTTAAGCCATCCTAACTACCCCACCCTCAACACTGAATCTGGCTGGGGGTGGGATAGAACATTCATTCATTCATTCAACCTTCCATGCTTGAGCGTGCCAAGTCCATTCCTGTCTCCTTTGGGCCCTTTGCAGTTTCTTCTATGTGGAATGCTCTCTCCACAGATCCTTCATGGCTGGCTCTTATTTTTTCAACAACTATCTTAAAAGTCACTTCCCCAGGGGTGCCTGGGTGGCTCAGTCAGTCAAGTGTCTACCTTTGTTTCAGGTCATGATCCCAGGGTCCTGGGATCGAGCCCTGCATCGTGCTTCCTGCTCAGCAAGGAGCCTGCTTCTCCCTCTCCCTCTGCCGCCCCCCCCCCCCCGCTTGTGCTCTGTCTCTCTGTCAAATAAACAAAATCTTTTTTTTTTTTTAAGATTTTATTTATTTATTTGACAGAGAGAGACACAGCGAGAGAGGGAACACAAGCAGTGGGAGTGGGAGAGGGAGAAGCAGGCTTCCTGCTGAGCAGGGAGTCCAATGCGAGGCTCAATCCCAGGACCCTGTGATCGTGACCTGAGCCAAAGGCAGATGCTTAACGACTGAGCCACCCAGGCGCCCCAACAAAATCTTTATAAAAAATAAAACATCTATTAAAAAAAAAGTCATTTCCCCAGAGCAGCCCTCTGACCATCATGTCCTCTTCCTCACCATTTTCCCTCACATCACCCTAATTTTATTCATGACACTTAGGAATGCTTAAACTTATCATGTTCACTTCTATATTAATCTTGTTTATTGTCTGCTTCCCTTCTCTAAATGCTAGTCCCAAAAGGGCAGGAATTTTTCTCTCATTCGTTGCTGTGTCCCCAGTGCCTAGGACAGGGCCTGGCATATAAGAGGTGCTCAAGAAATATTTTTCAAATAGGCTCTTGTTTCATTTGCACAAACGCACATTGAGATGTCAACTCAGGAGTCCAATATGGGGCTCTGTGTTGGTCTCTGCGGTCGGGAGAGAAATCACTCTGGTACCTTCTCCCTCAAAGAGCCCTGCCCTCCAGGCATAACGAAGGGTGCAGGTGAGGCCGCTGATGAGGGACTCGTCCCACCCAACATTTGCTCCTCCAGGGTGTGACAAGGCTTGCTGACAGCAGCTGCTGGTCCACGCTGACCTCTATCCTTTTGCCCCTTTGCCTTCCAGAAGGATTTGCCTCTGCCCCGGAAAAGCAGCAGGTGAGCCTTGGGGAAAGATGCGCGGGGCTGGCCGTCCCTTCTCGAGCCCGGGTGGGGGCGCCAGGGGCGCGCGCGGGCGGGGCCTGGCGCGCTGGGGCACAGCAGCGCCCCCTCCCGGCGGGCGGCAGTGGCACGGCCCGCCCTTCCCCCGCCCTCCCCTGCCCGCTGCGGCTTCAGCCTCCGCCCCGCGCGCTCCCTCCTCGCGCTGCCGCCGCCACTGCCGCACCTGCCACCATGTCGCCGCCGCCGGGTCATGTCTGACTCTCTCTGGACCGCGCTTTCCAATTTCTCGATGCCCTCCTTCCCTGGCGGCAGTATGTTCCGCCGCACCAAGAGGTAGAACCCCATCCCTCAGACCCTGACCCGGCCCTCCCCACCAAAGCCGCCCCTCTGGCCGCTGCCGCAGGGCGGGGCCCGGGATGCTGCACCCGGTCCAGCTGCGCCAGAGGTGCCCGTGCGGCCCCTTCCTGAGGGGGGATGGGGCTGAATTGGGGACTGTGTGGGCCGAGACTGGGGGGACTGTATGCCGGAGAGGACCGCCACGGGGCGGGGGGGAGGAGGCTGCGCCGGGTGGGGGGTTGCGGCGCCTTTGTGTGCTGGCGCTGCGGACTCCGGCAACCCAGTGGGGGTAGGGGAAGAAGGGGAGGGTGGGGGACTTGGCACCCTCGGAACAATAGCCGCAGCCTGGCCTCCCCCCCACCCCCATGCCGCGTGTTCCTGGCCTCGCTAATATGCTCAGTCACTGTGGCGGGGAGTGAGGGGGATGGAGGGGCTGGGGGCTCCCTCTTCAGAAGCTGGGATCCTGAGGGGCAGAGGGAAAGGGGGCGCTTTATCATAGCCCAAACTACCCCCCACCAAGAACACAGCCTCATACGGAAAATAGTGACACACAGCGTCACGTAGGACATGATGTCACACACATACACACACTACAGCCCCAGTGGCCCAGATACACCCTGGAGCCATCACGCATACAGGGGCCATAGGTCCGAGTCGTGCCCAGACACACAGGGACCCCCCAGCATCACACACAGACGAGTAAGCTCACAGGTACAGGGTTGTGTACACCCAGTAAGATGTCACATGCATGGTAACATACACACACACACATGATTCTGGCATCTAAGATGCACACAGACACATGTATGGCAATGACATCCATGCACCCAACAATGTCACAGCACATCATATCACCTAAGCATGTCACATGCAGTGTTACATGGATGCAGAATAAATGACACAGGGAATCTTGCAGAGATAGAGACACAGAATCACACACGGAAGACTCATCTAGGGAATGTCACACATGGTGGCAGGTTCAAACATGCCCCGTATCACAGGGTGTGAAACTCAGACACGATAGATGCTACACGTGGATACATGAGGAGATTGTCACATACGCAAGGGCAGGATATCACATAGACTTAGAACGCCGCACAAAGACATAGACACATGCAGCAGAAATCATACACGCATGTGGTACAGCACACAATGGCACACAGCCATGGACAAGCGGCATTACACACTGTGCCACATAGACACACAAAGGTACAGGTTGTATCACATAAGATAAACCCAACCCAGTGCTGAGCTCACACCCTGGGTGCCACATGTGCATACATACAGAGAATGTCATGCACAGCCCCAAAGGCACGCGTGTGCTCAGTATCTCCAATGGTGTCACATGGACAGCATGTCTATTATTCCATGACTGACGCTGTGCTCACATGGTCACACATGCTGAGACCTCTGTCACCTCCTCCACTGAGCAATCCTCTGGGGGCACCTCCAAGCACCCACAGAGAGGGGACAGGTGGGGGTCTGAGATGGGAAGGTGGACGGTTGGGTTCACAAACTCACTGGGCTGTGGCCTGGCCCGGTCCCCTTGCCTCGCCTTCCGCGCAGCTGCCGCACCAGTAACCGGAAAAGCCTCATCTTGACCAGCACTTCGCCCACGCTGCCGCGACCCCACTCCCCACTGCCTGGACACCTGGGTGAGACAGGTGGTGGGTATGGACCAGACTAGAAGGGGTGTGGCCACAGCCTAAGGGAGGGGCCACAGGCGAAGGGTGTGTTCATGGCGCAGGACTGGGCCGAGTCTGGACAGAGGAAGAGCCGGATTGGGCAAAGGGCGGGACCATCCTTGTGTGGCCTTGGTCAGTCGGCAGAGGGACAGGCATTGGTGGGCAGAGGCTCAGACAGAGCTAGATTGAAAAGAGGATGGGGCTGAAGGGAGGAACCATACCTGAGGAGCGGGGCCATCTCTGACGAAGACAGAACCGGCCTGGAGGGGGGCTGGGCTGACTCGGTAACTTAGGGAGGCGGGGCCACAGCTAAGGGGCCGTGGTCAACTCATACGTGGGTGTGGCTAGACTAAAGCGGGGAGGAGCTGGTGTTTGCAACCCTCTTTGAAGACTGGAAGGCCTGGTGGGATTGCCTCCCACGCCAAGCCTTAAAATCACCCTCTTTCCGCCACAGGTAGCAGTCCCCTGGACAGCCCCCGCAACTTCTCCCCCAACACCCCCGCCCACTTCTCGTTTGCCTCCTCCCGAAGGTGAGTCCCTCTCTCCAGGGCCCTAGAACCCTGGCCGGACCCTCCCGACCCACCGTCTGGGCCACCATCTGTTCCCCTCCTAATTGCACCTGAGCCAGGGCCCGAGGGACGCGCAGAGTGCCCCAACGTCCCAGCGGGAATAAGCGCCTGGCCTTAGGGGCGGGGTCTATGAGAAGGCGGGGCCAACCTCCTATCAGGAATTAGAGGAGGAGTGGGACTTCCTTTGCCTTGGAGCGAAAGCGCCTGCGCCCTGAGCCCAGGGTCTCAGTCTCCCTAGCCTCTAGTTCCTGGCCGGGCGTTTCCATAGCAACAGGACCGGGAGCGGAGATGAGGTGCGCAAGCGCAGACTTCATGATGCCCACCGAGGGACCCTTGATCTCCAAGAGGAAGGGCACCTGGGGCTATTTCTCGAGGGCCCAAGAGGAGGAATTTCAGGTGTCCCTACTGGGGTCTTTGGGGGTTTCTGGAGAGTCGCTAATGAATTTCCTCGGGCTTTTGGCGAAATTGGGGGAGGCAAAAAGATTCCTCCAATGTGTTTTGGAGAAACTTCTGGGAGTCACCAGGATGTTTGCGCGGGTCTCTTTTTCTTTAAACTTTATTCATTCTAAAAACGTTGTCTGAACACGTGCTGTGATCTGGGAATTGAGCATAACAGGTGAATGACACCCAGTCTCTATCTTCGGAGTTAAGCTGGGGTGGCATACCAGAAAACCTGGATCACCGCAAAGGCTGGTGAAGGCTGTCGTGTGGGACTCACACGGGACTGTGGGGACAGAGGATGGCTCCCTGGGGTGGGTGGGGAAGACCCTCTTGGCTGTGGAATTCAGCTGAGGGCAACAGGGAGCCAGAAAATGGCTCTAAGATTGGGCTTGATGCAGTTGCCTGGGCTGGGAGGGCACTGCCTGGAGGGAGGAATGAGGGACGAGTCTCGTGCACGGGAGTGTGGGTCCCTGTGATGTGCGATCTGTGTGCTGATGTGGATGTGCGAGTATGAGTTTGTGAGACTATGAAAATGTGAGGCAGCCCGTGCCTACACATGTGTCCATAGGGGTGTGCAGCAGTGTGCGAATGTGAACATGTGTGAGTGTGTACGTGTACATTTGTAAATGTGTGTGAATATGTGAGGGAGCATGCCCTTCCAGGAATGTCTCCATGTGAGTGTGCAGTCTGGTGGGAGTGTGAATGAATGTGTGGCTGTGTGGGAGTTCGAATGTGTGACTGAGTGCGTGAGGGTTCTTAAATGTGTCTGTGTGAATATGGAAGGGTAGAAAGTGTGTGGGGGAGTGTGCGTCTTTGTGTCAGAGGGTGAATACTGGGTCCTAAGTGTATGTGTTTATATGTGAGTGTATATCTGGTTTTGCATGTGTGTGGGTGTTAGTGCAGGAAAGTGTGATATTTGGATCCACGTAGGGGACAGTGAGTGTGTGTGAGTGTGTTGAGGAGTCATGTGTGAATGTGTGTGACTGTCAGTGTGTGAATTTGACCACACTAGTCGCAACAACACTAGTGGGTGTGGACATGAGAGTGATCATGTGTGTGTGTATGTGTGTGTGTATGTTTGAGGGAGGGGCCTTTCTTTGAAAAGACTCAAGTGGTCTCACTCTGAGCGCTTTCTCATTGGGGGCAACTATTGGGACTCCTCTGGATTGATTTCCCTGAGTGGGCTTTTTCTGGTCCTCCTCGGGGTTCGCTTTGGAGGCTTGTTTGATGTGAGGATGACAGGAAAGGAGGATCATCGTAAGGAGTAGAGGAGACTGATCTTTGCTCCAGGTCCCTGGTGCCTGGCTGCAAGACTTCCTTTTTACCCCCTTGGCTCTGAGGGCCTTTTGGAATCTCAGGCAGAGCACAGATATATCCCCGCATCCCTTACCCTGGTGGTGGCCAGTGGCTTCTATCACACCCTGAGGAGTGGGGGGACCAGTGGGGCCTTGCAGCCTCTGAACATCTTGGCTGGGTTCCAGGGCGGACGGACGCCGTTGGTCTCTGGCTTCGCTTCCTTCGTCTGGCTATGGCACCAACACACCCAGCTCCACCGTCTCGGTGAGTTGGCAAGTGGGCGAGTGGGTGGGAGTTTCAGGGAAGCCCTGCAACCTGAAGGCCCACACCCAGGCCAGTGGTCAGGCTGACCTTAAGGAGAGTTTGGGTTTTTTCTTGTTTTCCAAGATGTCACCCGTCCATCTATTGGCAAGTTACAGGTCCCCTCGAAAGCCCTGTTCTCTGCCCTCAACATATCTTCTTGGGGGTCCTACTCATCACTGACTTATTTTACAGATAAAGATATTAAGGCTCATGTGTTGAGCCACTTGCCCAAGGGGCTCAGCTGGCCAAGGTCAGCACACCCTTCACCCAGAACACATTTGCTCCACCCCTGCAACACCCAAAGTCTCTCTCTCTCCATCTGCTCCCTTTTCTACCTGTGTTTCTGGTTCACTCATCCATCCATTGGTATGATGTTCAGTAGACATTTATGTGACTGTCATATGGTGGGTGGGCTCTATAAGCTGGGCCAGGATCCAAGGACTGATGAAGCCCTCATGAGGGGAGACAGAGCAGTAAGAAGACATTTGCAACACGGGGTGGTGGGAGCTGTTATGGGAGTAGCACCAGACGAGGTGATAGCAATATAGGGGGGACCTGATTCAGCTGGGGGGAGGGTCAAGGAAGGCTTCCTGGAAGACGTGGAATTGAAGCCAAGACAAAGGAGCAGCAGGAGTTTGGCAGGTGGAAGAAGGAAAGGAAGGGTGTTTCAGGAAGAGGACGAGGGAACAGCATGTGTAAACTCCCAGAGGCAACAGAACAACTTGTTGCCTTTGGAAAGCTGAAGATAGCTTTGAGTGGCTGGAGCTTTGGGTTGGAAGTGGAGGAACGGGGGTGAGGCAGGCAGCACCCTTGGTCATACTGGGGCTTCTCAGCCAGGGCAGGGAAGTAGATCTTATTCTAAATGTGGTGGGAAGCCATACAAAGTCTTTTTTGCTTTATATTAAATTATACTAAAATTTCAGCCTGAAATATTTGAAATTGTGGTTCTGTAGGTCATAGGTTATGTGCATTGAAAAAATTATTTTAATAGACTCTGATGGGATGGGGAGTGAGTGATGTAATGTTTCAAAGGATCCTTCTGCCTGCAGAATCCAGTGGATATCCTTGTTTTCTCCACTGATATCTGTGGGTCTGTGTTTGTGCATGTTAGGTCCTGACTAGGGACCAAGCAGAACCAAGATCTTACCATCAAGGAGCAGACAGCAATAAAAATTAGTAGTAAAGATATAGTAAGTCAGGAGATAAATATGGCAAGAAGAAACAAGATAGGACAGGGATAGGAAATGATGGATGTGTATTCAGAGGGATGAATGTCACCCAGAGGGGTGACATTTAAGCAAAGATGTGAAGGGGGAATGATCAGTAGTAGATATGCTCCAGGCAGAGGGAACAGTCAGTGCAAAGGCCCTGAGGCAGGGGTGTGTGTGGCTTGTTCAAAGACCATCAAGGAGGACTGTGCCGCTGGAACCGAGTAAATGATGGGGAGAGTGGGAGGAGGTGACGGCAGAGAGATAGGATCTAATCTTGCAAGATGTTGTGGGTCTTGGGAAGGACTTTAGGGTCCACCCTGAGTAAGGTGGGAGCCATGGAGGGTTCTGAACAGAGGAGGGATGTGACTTGACTCAGGTTTTAAACAGGCTCCCACTGGCCACATCTGTGTGAGTGTCACAGTTCTCATCCGTGTCTGTCCCTGTCCCCCTGTCTGTCTCCAGGAGTCCCAACCTGGACCCTGGGATCCAAGGATCATAAACCAGGTCCTGATCCCGACCCTGCCCAGTGGCCCATCAGCCCCAGGAGTCCCAGCCCAGGGTCGCGAGATGTGGGGGGACCGCGGTGGCTCTGACCCCGGCCCCGCTCCTCCCCGCAGTCTTCCTGCTCCTCCCAGGAGCGCCTGCACCAGCTGCCCTACCAGCCTACCGTGGATGAGCTCCACTTCCTCTCCAAACACTTTGGCAGCACCGAGAGCATCACTGACGAGGATGGTGGCCGCCGCTCTCCTGCCGTGCGGCCTCGCTCGCGGAGCCTCAGGTGGGCAGACACCCCCCCACACACCCACCCAAGCTGATGATCTGGGGGTCTGTGTACTGCGAGATCCCTGTCCGCGTGATTAAACGAGTTGCAACACGATGGGTGAAGTTTTACCGGGGTTGGGGGGGGGGGCGGTGGGGAGGAATCTGGTGCCTGGCTGTTTTCGAAGGCAGGGGGCTGGACAGGATGGGCTTCTCTCCCCGCAGCCCCGGGCGCTCCCCCTCTTCCTACGACAACGAGATCGTGATGATGAACCATGTCTACAAGGAGAGGTTCCCGAAGGTGAGGCGGGGCGGGGGGCGGCCGCTGGGAGGCCGGGCGGCGGGAGCCCTCGCTCGCCTTAGCTCCGCGCGCCCCCTGGTGGCCGGCGCGCGCAGCGCAGGCTCCTGGTGGCCACTGCCTCCAGGCGCAGCCCCGCGCCGGCACCCCCGCCCCGCCTCTGTCCCTCCCGCAGGCCACCGCGCAGATGGAGGAGAAGCTGCGCGATTTCGCCCGCGCCTACGAACCTGACAGCGTGCTGCCGCTGGCCGACGGCGTGCTCAGCTTCATCCACCACCAGATCATCGAGTTGGCCCGGGACTGCCTGACCAAGTCTCGAGACGGCCTCATCACCACCGTCTACTTCTACGAATTGCAGGAGAACCTGGAGAAGCTGCTGCAGGACGTGAGTGCACGGGAGGCTGGCCTCATTCGTGCCCAATGCTTTCCTTCACCCCACTTCCATTCAGAGGGCGCCTACCGCGTGCCAGGCGCCAGCGTGGAGCTGAGATTCCAGGGGTGGACAAGAAAGACGTGCTCCCTAGGTCTGATGGGGGCGGCAAGAATTTAACCTCCCTCACCTCTTTCAGGTCTTTACTCTAAGGTGGCCTCTAGACCCCCTTATTTAAAATGTAAACCTCTGCTCAAACTCACCACCCACTGTCTCTTTAGTTTTCTCCTTAGCACTTAGCACCATCCAGCATGATGTTTTTTTTTTTTTTTTTTTTGGTCTTATTTCTTGTCTCACTTACTGAAATTATGAAGCAACTCCTGTGTGCTGGGGTACTGGGAACCCAGCAGTGAACAAACCAGAGAAATATTCCTGCCCTCTTGGGGGTGATACTCTTTTTTTTTTTTTTTTTAAGATTTTGTGTATTTATTTGAGAAAGAGAGGGAGAGTGCAAGTGAGAGAGAGCACAGGGGAGGGGCAGAGGGGGAGGGAGAGAGAGAGAGAATCTCAAGCCGACTCCCCGCTGAGCAGGGATCATGACCTGAGATCATGACCTGAGCTGAAATCAAGAGTCTGACACTTAACCAACTGAACCACTCAGGCGCCCCTCTTTTTTTTTTTAAAGATTTTATTTATTTGACAGAGAGAGACACAGTGAGAGAGGGAACACAAGCAGGGGGAGTGGGAGAGGGAGAAGCAGGCTTCCCGCTGAGCAGGGAGCCCGATGTGGGGCTCCATCCCAGGACCCTGGGATCATGACCTGAGCTGAAGGCAGACGCTTAACTGGCTGAGCCACCCAGGTGCACTTTTTTTTTTTTTTTAAGATTTTTATTTATTTTTGACAGAAAGAGAGAGTGTACAAGCAGGTGGAGCAGCAGGCAGAGGGAGAGGGAGAAGCAGATTCCCCACTGAGCGGGGAGCTGGCAGGGGCTTGATCTCATGAGGCAGAGATCATAACCTGAACCGAAATGAAATCAAGAGTCCAACGCTTAACTGACTAAACCATCCAGGCGCCCCTTTGGGGCTGATATTCTAATGTGGGAGGTGGATAGGAAACATGGAAACAGACAAATCAAGGAATTCCTTGATTTCAGCTGATGCTTAGGGCTATGAAGCAAATAGAACAGGGCAACCTGACAGAGTGTCAGGGGCTGCCTTGTAATGTCCAGGAGGCCTCCCCGGAGGAGGTGACATTGAAATTGGGGCAAGAATAATGAGGAAATGACAGTTATGAGAAATGCTGGGGGAAATGTGTGCTGAGCAGAGTGAAGAGCCAGACGTGAGAATCGAGTCTGGGAAATTCCAGGAGCACAGAAGCCAAGTGAAATGAAGTTGGATAAGGGCACAAGGACCAAAATACAGAGCTTTGGGCTGTAGGCCCCCACTCAGACCTGAAGGGCAGTACATTGGTATCATTATGGGTTTTAGCATCAGATCTGGTTTGAGTCTGGATTCTGCCACTAGGTTCATAGGATTTGAGGGCACAGACTCCAAATGGCCTAGATTCATATCTAGCTCATCACTTACTGTGCAGCCTTTGCCAAGTTACTTAACCTCTCTGCACCTCAGTCCTTCTGCTATAAGAAGGGAATTTGCTCATTCATTAACTCCACAAATATTCATCAAGCACCTATTTGGGCCTCCCACTGCCCTAGAAGCTGGAGAATTACCTAGAAATAAAACAAACAAAAGTCCCTGCCCTCAGGAAGCTGACATTCTAATAGGAAGAGTCAGAAGATAAATAATAGGCATCAGGACTGGGACTAGGATGAGGCAAGTGATTCACCCCCCCAAAATTAATTAATTAATTAATTAATTAATTTTTAAAGATTTTTATTTATTTATTTGACAGAGAGAGACACAGCGAGAGAGGGAACACAAGCAGGGGGAGCGGGAGAGGGAGAAGCAGGCTTCCCGCGGAGCAGGGAGCCTGATGCGGGGCTCAATCCCAGGACCCTGGGATCATGACCTGAGCCAAAGGCAGACGCTTAACGACTGAGCCACCCAGGCGCCCCAAAAAACATTAATTATTGAAAAAATTAAAAAGTAGGTGTATTAAAACTTAACATTAAGTATTTTTCAAAAAATTTTTAAAGATTTTTTATTTATTTATTTGACGAGAGAGCACAAGTAGGGGGAGCAGCTGAGGGAGAGGGAGAAGCAGGCTCCCTGCTGAGCAGGGAGCCCAATGTGGAGCTGGATCCCAGGACCCTGAGATCATGACCTGAGCTGAAAGTAGATGCTTAATGACTTGAGCCACCCAGGTGCCCCAAGTATTTTATTTATAATCAAACTAGAATTTGTTAGAATTTTACTTTCCTGCTTTTAATGAAAACAAACTCATCAATAATATTTTCATTAAAACTGTTAATCACTGAGGGGCTCCTTGGTGGCTCTGTTGGTTAAGTGTAAAACTCTTGATTTCAGCTCAGGTCATGATCTCAGGGTCATGGGATCGAGCCCGGCACAGGGCTCCATATTCAGTGCAGAGTCTACTTGAGATTCTCTCTCCCGTTCCCTCTCCCCCCTCTCCCCCTCAAATAAATAAATCCAACTTTAAAAAAATCATTGAGAAACCATGTATAGATTGCCACACACTATTCCTTTTGCTTCAAGCTCCAATATGGCTTGGCACAACCCTACTGGATCCTATCCTTATTTAAATTTTGTTATTTTGCTTATCATAGATCTTTTGCATTATTTTTTCAAATACTGCATTAAAATATCAGTTATCTTGAAGACTGAGATTTTTGGCATCAAGGTGAATGTCTCATTGCCTCACCCTGGTCTTGGCCCTGAGAGGCATGATAGAGAAATTTATATATGGCTTTTTAGAAGGGGCTTCATGGGGTAGAAAACAGGAGAAGTAGAGTAGGGTAATAGCGATTGAAGATGCAGTCAGGAGGTGGGGTGTGGGTGTGATTTTTAGAGTCGGGTGTTGGGGTCAGGGGAGGCCTCCATGAGGAGGTGACAATGGAGCAGAGACCGAAGGAGCAGAAGTAGGGAGCTGCCCAGGGACTGGAGAGGAGAGAATGCCAGGCAGAGGGATTCTAACTTGGCCTGGAATATAGGGTTGTTTTGAAGATGAACTGAATGAGTGAAGGTTTTAGGACAGCGCTGCCTATGATCATCATCATCATTTTTTTTAAAAGATTTATTTATTTAGGGATGCCTGGGTGGCTCAGTCAGTTAAGTGTCTGCCTTTGGCTCGGGTCATGGTCCTGGGGTCCTGGGATCAAGTCCCACTTTGGGCTATTCGCTCAGTGGGGAGCCTGCTTCTCCCTCTGCATGCCGCTCCCCCTGCTTGTGCGCTCTCTCTCTCCCTCTGACAAATAAATAAAGTCTTTTTTTTTTTAAGATTTTATTTATTTATTTGACAGAGAGAGACACAGCGAGAGAGGGAACACAAGCAGGGGGAGTGGGAGAGGGAGAAGCAGGCTTCCCTCCAAACAAGGAGCCCGATGCGGGGCTCAATCCCAGGACCCTGGGATCATGACTTGAGCCGAAGGCAGACGCTTAACGACTGAGCCACCTAGGCGCCCCAAATAAATAAAGTCTTAAAAAAAAGATTTATTTATTTATCTGAGAGAGGTAGAGAGAGAGTGTGCGCACGTGAGTGGGGGGAGGGGCAGAGGAAGAGAATCCTCCAGCTGACTCTGCCCTGGGCATGGAGCCCATCATGGGGCTCCATCTCAAGACTCATGAGATCAGGACCTGAGCCCAAACCAAGAGTCCGATGCTCAGCCAACTGGGCCACCCAGGCGCCCCCATCATCATAATTTTTACCGTGTGGCCTTGGCCTTAGTTTTCTCACTCATAAAATGGGACACCAGCAGCAGTGTGTGGGGTTGGGAGAGGGGCCTGGCTAAAGCAGAGCACCCGTGAACCACTCCCCACCACTGTGCCCGCCACCCCAGGCCTATGAACGCTCCGAGAGCATGGAAGTAGCCTTCGTCACTCAGCTGGTCAAGAAGCTGCTCATTATCATCTCGCGCCCCGCGAGGCTGCTGGAGTGTCTGGTGAGGGGGCTGGGCATGGGCAGGGGGGCGGGTGGGGGGGCGGTCTTGGACCCGCTGCCAGCCCGTCCTTGCCCTGCCTTAGGAATTCAACCCCGAGGAGTTCTACCACCTGCTGGAGGCGGCGGAGGGCCACGCCAAGGAGGGCCACCTTGTCAAGACCGACATCCCCCGCTACATCATCCGCCAGCTGGGCCTCACCCGCGACCCCTTCCCAGGTGCCAGCTGGTGGGCGCAGGGGGCTGTGGGTGGACCCGCCCGGACCCCTGCCTCTGCTCACTTGCAGTCCCTTCCTAGATGTGGTGCCCCTGGAGGAACAGGACAGCGCTGGCTCCAACACGCCTGAGCAGGACGACCTGTCTGAGGTAAGGCCGGGAGGGCCAGCGGTCAGCACTCTGGTTCTGGCCGCGGCTCTTGGTTCCCGCTAGGAGCCTCAGTTTCCCCATCTGAGAAATGGGCTAATAATAACAGCTGTTCCTCCATGGGCTTTTTTCTTTTCATGGTAAAATACACATAATACACACCCATGTACACACGGTACATAAAAATGTGCCATTTTAACCATTTTAAAACATTTTTATTTATTTTTTATTTTTTATTTTTTTAAAGATTTTATTTATTTATTTGAGACAGAGAGAATGAGAGCGAGAGAGCATGAGAGGGCGGAGGGTCAGAGGGAGAAGCAAACTCCCCGCCGAGCAGGGAGCCTGATGCGGGACTCGATCCCAGGACTCCAGGATCATGACCCGAGCCGAAGACAGTCGCTTAACCAACTGAGCCACCCAGGCGCCCTTTAAAACATTTTTAAAAAGATTTTTCATTTATTCGAGAGTGCGAGAGAGAGGTGGAGATAGAAGCAGAAGGAGAGGGACAAGCAGGCTTGGTGTTGAGTATGGAGCCCCACATGGGGCTTGATCTCACCACCCTGAGATCATGACCTGAGCTGAAACCAAGAGTTGGATGCTTAACAGACTGAGCCACCCAGGCACCCCCATTTTAACCATTTTAAAATAAACAATTCGTTGGGTTTTAGTACATTCACAATGTTGTGTGGCCATCACCTCTCTCTAGTTCTGGAACATTTTCATTACCCCCAAAAGGAAACCATGTCCCCATTAAGCAGTTTCTCCCCATTCCCCCTCCCCCCACCAGCCCCTGGCAACCACTAATCTGTATTCTGACTCTATAGATTTGCCTATTCTGGATATTTCATATAAGTTTCATATTTCACAGAAATGTATATTTCCTATACATTTCATATAAATTCACTTTCACTCTGTGGCCTTTTGCATCTGGCATAACATTTTCAAGGTTCATCCATATTGTAACATGAAATCAGTGCTTCATTCCTTTTTATGGCTGAATAATATTCCATCATAGGGATCCACCATATTTGTTTGTCCATTGTCCATGGATGGATATTTGGGTTGTTTCTATCTTTTGGTTGTATGAACAGTGCTGCTATGAACATTTGTGTACAAGTGTTTGGACAACGGTTTCAGCTCTTTTGAGTATATACCCAGGAGCAGAATTGCTGGTCATATGGTAATTGTGGGGAGCCCTGCATGGGGTTTTGAGTAGGTTGGATGTCTCTCTGTGTTAACAGCTCAGCATAGTGAAAATTGCCATAATCCCACCTCTAAGCCAGCCACACTTTGACGGATGTCCCCATGTCACATACTGGCCACACATGTGTTTTTGCTGAACTGTGCAGTGTTTTTTTTAAAAATTTGAAGCAAAATATAGAAAGGAGATGATTTTGACTCAAAATCTGAGTGTGGGCCTTCTTTTGAAAAATCAGAGGTTCTAGGGGCACCTGGGTGGCTCAGTCGTTGGGCGTCTGCCTTCGGCTCAGGTCATGATTCCAGAGTCCTGGGATCGAGCCCCGCATCGGGCTCCCTGCTTTGCGGGAAGCCTGCTTCTCCCTCTCCCACTCCCCCTGCTTGTGTTCCCTCTCTCGCTGTGTCTCTCTCTATCAAATAAATAAAATCTTAAAAAAAAAAAGAAAAAGAAAAATAAGAGGTTCTAATAACATGGTTGTGGAGCCAGCTGGCACTAAGTGGGGGCTGGCTTGTGATAAGGGGTACCTGCCTCCCAGTCACCCATGGCCCCCACCTATCCTGCCTGGCCCCTGAAGGCATTTGAACTTGTAACACCCTTTGTTTCAAACTCTATCTATGAATTCTCACACATATACAAACACATCTTTCCTTCATATATATATTTAACAGAATCTCACTACCCATGCCATTTGTTTAATTTTTTGAATAGGTAATGGAATGACATCACTCAAAACTCTAAAACACTAAAAAGGTATTTATCTTTAATTGTTGTTTGTAGGATTCTACCTATTCCATTCAATCAAACTTGTTGAGTGATTCAAATCTTCCATCTCCCTATTCTTTTTTTTTTTTCCTGATTAATCTAATAGTTTCTGAGAAATATGTGTTAAATCCTGGTTTTCAGCAATTTCTTCCTGCAAGTCTATCAATTTTTTGTGTCAGATGTTTTTAGGCTACATTCTGAGGAGCATACACATTTAATATTTTTATATCACACATTCTTGTGTAATGTTTATGGAATGAATCTCTTCATCCTAAAGAAAAATAAACATAATTTTCAAAAAAGGTATACAGTGAAATATCCTATACCCACCCTTGTCCCCCACTGACCTATATCCCCCCAAATATTATTAGTATATGTGCTACTGAGCACCCCCCAAATATGATTAGATAGCTAGCTCTATTTTGCCACAAAAACATACAGTACATATTGTTCCTTGCTTCCCCTCCCACCCACTTAATAAAATACTTTGGAGGGCCTTCTGAATAAATGTACTGAGAGATTCCTCACTCTTTTTAACAGTGGCACAATATTCCTTTACACAGATACTCCTCATGTGTTTATTTAACCAATTTTCCTATAGATGAACATATGAGCTGTTTCCAGTGTTGCAATGGGCAAGATAATACATTTGTCATTTTTCACATGCAAATCTGTAGCATTAATTCAAAAATGAAATTACTGGATCAAAGGGAACATGCATTTGGAATTCTTTTATATGCCAAAGTACCTGCCATGGGGGTTGTACCAATTCACACTCCAAATAGCAAGGTATAAAAGTACCTGTTCCTCCACAGCTTTACTCAGAGTGTGTCAGCCTTTTGGATTTTTTTGCCAATCTGCTAGGTGAAAAATTATATCTTGGGGTAGTTTTAATTTGCTCTTCTTCCACCATATATGAGGTTCAGCATCTTTTCATAGGCAATACATGAACAATTGAAGAGAAAATATAAGCAAGATACATGAACTATGAACTATCTTGCCTATATTTTCTCTTCAATTGTTAGGCTTTTTGTTATTGATTTCTGGAAGTTCTTTGTATATTAAGGTGCTTATTTTGTAGGCTTCTTTCCTAATGGAAAAAAGTTAGGAATATGGCTTCAGAGTCAGACAGTATGGTTCAAGTCCTGACTTTGTTACTCCTTTACTATGGCACTTGGGTGAAGGATCCATCCATCCCCTCAGATTCCTCATATGTCAATGGAATAATAAGAGTTCCAATTTTATGATGGTGGTGGTCGTCTCCATTTATCCCCTGCAGGGCCGCAGCACCACCACCAAGGCTAAGAAACCACCTGGAGAGAATGACTTCGAGACCATCAAGCTCATAAGCAATGGTGCCTACGGGTGAGCCACCCGGGGCTCTGGCGGGGGGAGGGTGGCGGAGGCCGGGTGTCTCGGAGGTGATGGCCGGTCCTCGCTCTCTCCCCCTGCAGCGCTGTCTATCTTGTGCGGCACCGCGACACGAGACAGCGCTTTGCAATGAAGAAGATCAACAAACAGAACCTGATCTTGCGCAACCAGATCCAGCAGGCCTTCGTGGAGCGTGATATACTCACCTTTGCCGAGAACCCCTTTGTGGTTGGCATGTTCTGCTCCTTCGAGACCCGGCGCCACCTCTGCATGGTCATGGAATACGTGGAAGGTGTGGCTGCCTGCAGGATCGCAGGGAAGATGGGGGGATGCATGCTGGTCATGGTTGCTCAGCGGCCTGTCTGAGCCCTAGTCACCATACTGACTATCCACCTGTACGTTTATCTACCTATTTATTCAGTCATTGATTATCCATCTCATCTGTTTATAACCTAGCCATCTATTGGTTTATCTGTTTTCATTTCATTCAATATAGAACATCCATCCAATTACCCATCCATCCTCCATATATTCATTTGCTAATCCATCAGTTTTTCCATCCATCCATGTACCATCTCTTCATCCATTCATCCTTCCACCCACCCCATCCATCCATTCATCCATCCACCCATCTCTCCATCCTGTCCATCCATCCATCCATTCTGTCCATCCATCCTGCCCATCCATCCATCCATCCTGCCCATTCATCCATCCATCCACCCATCTATCCATCTATCCATCCATCCATCAATCCATCCCATCCATCAATCCATCCCATTCATCCATCCATCCTATCCATCCATTAATCCATCCACCCATCCATCCTGTCCATCCTTCCATCCATCCACCCATCCATCCCATCCATCCATCCATCCATCCATGCATCCATCCATCCACCCACGCATCCATCCATCCACCCATTCATCCATCCATCCACCCATCTATCCATCCCATCCATCCATCCCATCCATCCATCCATCCCATCCATTCATCCAGTCATTTGATTATCATCCCTTTGTTCATTCATATTATCTGTTATCCATTATACATCTATTTTTAAAAATTAATAGGCTTTATTTTTTAAAGTATTTTAGATTTACTGAAAAATTGACTGGAAAGTACATTGAGTTCCCACATACCCCCTTTCCTCACAGTTGCCTCTACTCTTCACATGTTGTGTTTGTGTGGCACATTTGTTATAATTGAACCAATATGGATACATGATTATTAACTGAAGTCCCTATAGTAGAGTTCGCTCTTTGCCTTGCACATCTATTTTCATCTATCCATCTTTTTATATATCTAGCCATTCAGTCACCCATTCATTTATTCACCCACCTACTCACCACTCATCCGTCCATCAATACCTATGTATCTATTTATTAATCCATCATCCACCCATCTCTTTACTATCATATTTTTATTCCTCCATCCACAACTCTATTCTAGCAGCCTCTCATCCTATCTGGCTATCTCCTTCCATTCGTCCACAATTTGTCCATCAGTTTATACATCCATCTACTTGATATCTGTCCATCCAGCCACCGATGTATATTTTTTTCATCTGTTTATCCACCCATCGATGCTTATATTCGCGCAAATATTAATTCATCCATTGCCCCAAACACACATACTGTGGTTATTAGGACACACATGGTCTCATGGAGCCACACTATGCTGCCCCCAAGCCTTTAGTCCACCACCCATTCACTCAACAGATGTCCCCTCATGGTTTTTCTCATGCCACATGCCGCTGACGGCACAGTGGGGACCCAGATGGACACACCTCTGCCTTGTGGAGGTTACATTCTGGCCTGTGTAGCCAGACAATAAACAAGCCAAAGGAGAGCAGGTGATTTCATATATGAGGATGGCATCAAGGACCGTAACGGAGAGGAATCCCAAGCACAAAGTCTCTTAAGTGAGAAGGTGTCTGGATTTGGAGGAGTAGTGAGGAGGCCAATAAAGCTGGAGCCAAGCGAGCAAGCCAGGGGGAGAGTGGGGGGAGATGAGGATGGAGAGGTGATGGGGCTGAGCATGCAGAGCTTAGCAGAGCCCCGAATGGCATTGGATTTCACTCCAGTGCAACAGACATCAGCTATAAGGAAGGTTTTAAGCAGAGCTGATATGATCTGATTTATATTTTGAGAATATCCATTTAGCTGCTGCAGTGAGGGCAGAAGCAAGGAGATCAAGATGGAGGTGACAGCACATGTTTAAGGTCATGTGCCTCCTGAGTGTGGCCCAGCCCCAAAGTCTCATTTGGAAGTCAATCCAGCTTGGTTCTCATCATAAGTGTGTGTCAGGATTACCTAGGGTTGTGGCCAAATGCAGATTCCTGAGCCCCACCCTCAGGGAGTCAGTCTGATTTGTCAGTTTCTGATGCTGAGCTAAATCTGGCTCAAGCTGAAAGAAAGGAAGGAAGGAAGGAAGGAAGGAGAAAAAGAAGTTGTGATTAAAAAAATCATATCTGGGTGCTCAAACTATGTCACTAGGAATCTCTTCATCTCTTGACTCTGCTCTTGCATGTGTGGACTTCCCTCTAGACAGGCCCTGACATAGCAGAGTTGTCATCCAGCTGATCACAGTTTACATCATTTATGAGTTCTGCAATCTTTGTGAAAATAGAAGGGGAAGTCTGAGGGCTGATTCACTGAAGCGACTGGGTTACATGCTGACCCAGCCGCTGCACCTGGAAGAAAATCTGGCCCTTGAAAGAGAAGTTAGGAGTGGATCTTAGGAGACCAAAATACGAATGCCGTCTACAGCAAACCTGCTAGGGGCCAGGAATCTACATTTTAAGGCCCCAGACCCTCAAGATTCAGACTCCAGGAGATCAAGGGCCATGCTCCCAGGCTTTAATCCTGACCAGATCTCACCTCCACCATTGACTCCCTGCATGACCCAACCTCTCTGAGTCTCAATCCCCTCCTGTGTGACATTGGCTGATTAGACTCACTTGGGAGGATGGCTAAGAGGAGAGAAGCCTGGTAGAGGGCACTCCCCATGGGACCTGGGGGGGGGAGGCCCCTCTCCAAGCCTCAGTTGTCATTGGCTGTAAAATGGGAGCCGTGTGAGGTGAGGACTTGGTGGCTGGTGAGTGCTCAGCTCTGGGCTGAGGGTGCCTCCCTCTTCACATGGGCCAACTCCTTCCCCCACAGGGGGGGACTGTGCCACCCTGCTGAAGAACATCGGGGCGCTGCCCGTGGAGATGGCCCGCATGTACTTCGCAGAGACAGTCCTGGCACTGGAGTACCTGCACAACTATGGCATTGTGCACCGGGACCTCAAGCCTGACAAGTGAGCCTCTCCTATCACTTCATTCCTGCCCCTCGGGCAGCCCTGGCCTGAAAGGACCAGGAATGAAGTGGACGCGGGCCTCACTTCTGAGACCCCCGCCCCCCAACACACACACTCATTGCAGCCTACTCATCACCTCTATGGGGCACATCAAGCTCACGGATTTTGGCCTCTCCAAGATGGGGCTTATGAGCCTCACCACCAACCTGTATGAAGGCCACATCGAGAAGGACGCCCGGGAATTCCTGGACAAACAGGTGTGTGTGCGGTCGTGGGGGTCACCGTGGGTGGAGTGACCCGACAGAACTGTGGGGCCCAGGGTCTGGTGGGGGACTCGGCTCTCCCTCGAGGCCCCTCCTGCGGCCCCGGGCGCAGGCTGACGGCCTGCCCCCAGGTGTGTGGGACCCCAGAGTACATCGCACCCGAGGTCATCCTGCGCCAGGGATACGGCAAGCCGGTGGACTGGTGGGCCATGGGCATCATTCTCTATGAGTTCCTGGTGGGCTGCGTACCCTTCTTTGGTGATACGCCCGAAGAACTGTTTGGACAGGTCATCAGCGGTGCGTGCCTCTGTGGGGGGCAGGGGGGCAGGGGGACACAGGCCCACTCAAGGTTTTGTAGGCTCCAAAAGCGACCCCCAGCCCTGCCTTTTCTGCAGATGACATCCTGTGGCCGGAGGGGGATGAGGCCCTGCCCACCGACGCCCAGCTCCTGATATCCAGCCTCCTGCAGACCAACCCCCTGGTCCGGCTAGGGGCAGGTAAGGGGTCTGCTTTTCAGAGAAACTAAGGACTGGGGGCCATTGCCAGAGAGTAGGACTCCAAGTCCAAGTGGTCCGGGGCTATCTCCAGGGTTGGCCTTCAGCGGTCCCTGGAACCACCTCCCCTCCTCCCTCCACCACTCCATCCCCAGGTGGTGCCTTTGAAGTGAAGCAGCACAGTTTCTTTCGAGACCTGGACTGGACAGGACTGCTGAGGCAGAAGGCCGAGTTCATCCCCCACCTGGAGTCCGAGGATGACACCAGCTACTTCGACAGTGAGCAGGGACAGGGGGCGGGATCCGGTGAGATCGGGCCCTCAGTTAGGCCTAGGCTGGGACGCGAGCCGAGCAGGAGACCTCCCAGCCCCAGCCGGATCAGAGGGCTGAAGTTGTGGAGGGGGCGTGGTTGCTCGGAGGCGTGGCCTGGCATGGAGTGCCCTAGGTGGGATCTGGAGGTGTGGCTTTTCTGGAGCCGAGAGGGGGGCTGGGACCCAGCCTGGGGGAGGGGCCTGAATCTGACCCGAGAATAGGGCAGGGGCCTGGCAGGGGCGTGGCCGAGCCTGTGGGCCCGGCTGGAAAGAGGATCGGGTTCCGGTGGGGGTTTTATCTGAGGCGTGGACCCTTGCCTGCGGTTATGGCCCACCCCCCAATCCTCAGCCCGCTCAGACAGGTATCATCACGTGAACTCCTATGACGAGGATGACACCACCGAAGAGGAGCCTGTGGAAATACGCCAGTTCTCCTCTTGCTCGCCGCGCTTCAGCAAGGTGGGCCAAGGCTGGGCTAGGGGTGGGGTGAAACCCGGGGGGGCGGGGCCTGGGTGGAGGCGGGTCTTTGCTTCCCGGGCACGACGGGTTGAGGAGGCGAAGGGTGGTGGGTCCGCAATGGGGCGGGGCTGAGGAGACAGGAGAGCAGGGTCCCAGGCCCGAGGTCTCAAGCCGGGGAATTACTGAAGGGGTAAGAGATCTGGGGGTGATAAGGCCTGCGGGGGAGGCAGCCTGGGGGTCTTGGGACTGGCCTGTGGCACTGAGTGGAATCTGACGGGAACCTGGACAGATGTGGAAAGCAGGCCCACGGTGGGGCGGGGCTAGTTCTGGACGGGGCGGGGTCGGGACCTGGGGCTGGACAGAAAGAGGGGCGGGGGCGGGCCGGGGCAAGGCTTGGCAAGGCTGGGCAAGATCTCGCATTGAGGAACCGCGTGTAAGGGGGTCAGGGCCTAGCCGGGGCGAGCGTAGACATAACTGGGTGAAGCCTGGGGAGGTGGGGCACGAAGGAGAGCATATTCTTGAGGGCATGGGCAGGGCAGGGCCTAACTTTGTGGAGTGGGGCCTGAGTTGAAGAATTGTAGGTGGTTGGGGTACCTCTCAGAATTGGGCGGGGCCCGGACTTGGGAGGTGGAGCGTAGTGTGGACGGGTCCAGTAGCGGGAAGCGGATTGGTTCGGGAGCGAAGGCGGGAACCGGGGCCGGGCTTGCCTCCCACCACCACCCGCCCGCGCGTTCAGGTGTATAGCAGCATGGAGCAACTGTCGCAGCACGAGCCCAAGACCCCGGTGGCGGCAGCGGGGGCCAGCAAGCGGGAGCCGAGCGCCAAGGGCCCAGAGGAGAAGGCGGCCGGCAAGCGGGAGGGCCTGGGAGGCCTGACCCTGCGCGAGAAGACCTGGAGAGGGGGCTCCCCGGAGATGTGAGCAGGGACAGAACTGGGCTTGGGGGCGGGGCCCGGGGGGCGTGTCTCTTCTGACCACTACTCCTTCGTGCAGCAAGCGTTTCTCGGCTTCGGAGGCCAGCTTCCTGGAGGGGGAGGCCAGCCCCCCGCTGGGCGCGCGCCGCCGTTTCTCCGCACTGCTGGAGCCCAGCCGCTTCAGCGCCCCCCAAGAGGACGAGGATGAGGGCCGGTTGCGCAGGCCTCCCCGGCCCAGCTCTGACCCCCCGGGCTCGCTGGATGCGCGGGCCCCGAAAGAGGCAGCTCAAGGGGATGGCACCCCCAGCGCTGGGGACCCCGAGGCCAGTGAGTGCTCCCTCCTGCCGCCTCCCCCAGTTCCGCAGTGGCCATATAGTGAACATTTCAGTGAGTGTGGTGCGGTTTATGCAAGAGCTCACCCACTCTTTACACTGCAGCCTGGGGATTCTCATCAACATGGGGAACACCCCATATTCCATGCTCAGTCAACAAATGTATTTGAGCACTCCTCTGTATCAGGAGCTGTGCTAGATGGATATGTTACCTGTTTTCGTGAAACTCACAAGTAAGAGAGAGAAGCGGGAAGAGCATTTCAGGCAGAGGGAACAGCATGCAGGAAGTCCGTGGCCTTAAACTGACCCCTAACCCACTTGCTCTGTTGCAGCTGACCGCCCACGCCCAGGTGACCTCTGTCCAGCCTCGAAGGATGGGGACTCATCCAGCCCGAGGGCCACCAATGACCTGGTTCTGCGCCGGGCGCGGCACCAACAACTGTCAGGAGAGCCCGCAGTGGAGAAGAGACCTTCTCGAACTGGGGGCAAAGTCATCAAGTCCGCCTCCGCCACTGCCTTGTCCGTCATGATTCCTGCAGGTGACGCTGGTCTCCACGTAGCAGGGGAGGGGCTGTCTCCATTTGTGCCAGGATAGGCCAATGAGAACACTGTATTTTCCCTGTCCACAATGATTGGCTCTGGGATGGACCAATGAGAACCCTGGGACTTTGACTTGGGGGGAATGAGGAGCAGCTACAGGGAGAGATGTATCTTGTTGGCCCCAATCTCTGATTGTGATTCTTTGTCTGCAGTGGACCCCCATGGAAGCTCACCCCTGGCCAGTCCCATGTCCCCACGATCTCTCTCCTCTAACCCATCCTCACGGGACTCCTCACCCAGCCGGGACTACTCACCGGCTGTCAGTGGACTCCGCTCCCCTATCACCATCCAACGCTCTGGCAAGAAGTACGGCTTCACACTGCGTGCCATTCGGGTCTACATGGGTGACTCGGATGTCTACAGTGTCCATCACATTGTCTGGGTGAGCACACATGCTTGGAGTCTATGTCCGGAGGTGGGGGGTGGGTGGAGGGGAAAGAAGGACCTCCAGGGATGAAGGACAGCTCAAATTGTAGAACCAGGACCTGGATAAGAGTCCTCTGTGACCTGTGCTCTCACTTCCCTTTCTGAGCCTCAGTTTCTTCATTTGTAAAATGGGGAGGATGATTACTGTTTCATTAGGTGTTATGAGGATTGCTGTGCATGCAGAGTTAGGCGTCTGGCACAGAAGCTCAGGGAGCTTTCTTTGTTACCAATCCTGTGACTCTACCCCTGTGGGGTGTCTTGTCCCCAGCACGTGGAAGAGGGAGGCCCAGCCCAGGAGGCCGGGCTTTGTGCTGGTGACCTCATCACCCACGTGAACGGGGAGCCTGTGCATGGCATGGTGCATCCTGAGGTCGTTGAGCTGATCCTTAAGGTGAGTGCAAGGGCGGGAGCCCCGAGCGGGGAGGGCCAGGGAGGGTTGAGAGATCCTGGGGAACTGGAGCTGCCTGAGCAGCCTCCCCCAGGGCATTTCTCCCCTTTCTTCCCCTAGAGCGGCAATAAGGTAGCGGTGACTACAACGCCCTTCGAAAATACCTCCATTCGCATTGGCCCCGCACGGCGCAGCAGCTACAAAGCCAAAATGGCTAGGAGGAACAAGAGGCCCTCTGCCAAGGAGGGTCAGGAGAGGTGAGTGGGGTCAAGTGCAGTTGGCAGGCCTATAAACAGCAGGCTGAGGGAACACTTGTGGTTTTGTGTTGTTGTTTGAGCAGTGGGCGGGGCTAAGGTGGGAGGTGGTGAGGACGAGAGAAGGGACGTGCCCAGGAAAAGTGGCCAGCTGGGCCATCGAACAAAAACAAGAGGACTGAGTGAGAAGGGCTGGGAGAGTGCGAGAAGCCAGGAAAGGAAGCTGTGCCAGGTTTCTAGGCTGGGAGAAAAACCTTGTGGGAGGTGTCTTGGGAGGTGGGCAGGGCCAGCACTTGTCTATTAGAGAGGGTGCTGTCCGGGAGCCGGTCCTGACCTGTTGGATATATTTAGGCGGCTGGGGGGGGCGGGGCTAGGAGAAGGGATTTCTATGTGAAATGAGCCCCCTAGGCAAGACTGGGCCGACTGAAATAATTTCTTCCCTTAGGGGTAGGAGGAGCTAGGAGAGGTGGGTGGGGCCAGGAGACTTGTGTTTAGATCAGAGGGTTTGGCGTTTTGGCCTGGACAAGTCGTTGAGTGGGGGATCTGAGTGAGAGGAGCCAGACAAAACTGAGTCAGGTGAATTTCTTCCTGCCCTGTTAGGTGGGTGGCAGCTGGAGAGGGAGGGGCTAGAGAGGTGGGCGGGGCCGGGAAAAGTTGGTTCGGTGTGGATGGGTTGTTCTCGCTTGGGCTGGGAACGGCCAGAAAGGAATGGGGGCCTGAGATGGGGAGGAGCCAAATAGGACCAGAGTTAGGAAAAGTTCTTTCGGTTTTGATAGGTAGGTGGCAGCTGGAGAGGGAGGGGCCAGGAGGGGTGAGCCGTCCCCAGGGGTGGATGTGCGGCCCTAAAGTGGAAGAAGCCAGGCGTTCTGGAACTTGGTGAAGGGTAGGTGGCCCCCTCTTTGTCCCCCAGCAAGAAGCGCAGCTCCCTCTTCCGCAAGATCACAAAGCAGTCAAACCTGCTGCACACTAGCCGCTCGCTGTCGTCGCTGAACCGGTCGCTGTCGTCCAGCGACAGCCTCCCGGGCTCGCCCACGCACGGGCTGCCCGCACGCTCGCCTACGCACAGCTACCGCTCCACGCCCGACTCCGCCTACCTAGGTACGCTCTGCGCCTGCGCGCGGCGGGCCGAGCGGCGCGGGGTGGCGGGGCTGTGCCCTGGCTGTGCCCCCGGCGCGCAACAGCCCCTCTCGCCCACCCGCAGGCGCCTCCTCCCAGAGCAGCTCGCCGGCCTCGAGCACGCCCAACTCGCCAGCGTCGTCGGCGTCGCACCACATCCGGCCCAGCACGCTGCACGGCCTGTCGCCGAAATTGCACCGCCAGTACCGCTCCGCGCGCTGCAAGTCGGCCGGCAACATCCCGCTGTCGCCGCTGGCACACACGCCGTCCCCGACACAGGCGTCGCCGCCGCCGCTGCCGGGCCACACGGTGGGCAGCTCGCACACGACGCAGAGCTTCCCCGCGAAGCTGCACTCGTCCCCACCGGTGGTGCGCCCGCGCCCCAAGAGTGCCGAGCCCCCGCGCTCGCCGCTCCTCAAACGCGTGCAGTCGGCAGAGAAGCTGGGAGCCTCGCTGGGCGCCGACAAGAAGGGCGCGCTGCGCAAACACAGCCTCGAGGTGGGCCACCCGGATTTCCGCAAGGACTTCCACGGCGAGCTGGCGCTGCATAGCCTCGCCGAGTCTGACGGCGAGACGCCCCCCATCGAGGGTCCTGGCACACCTAGGCAGGTCGCCGTCCGTCGCCTGGGCCGCCAAGAGTCGCCCCTGAGCTTGGGCGCGGACCCGCTGCTGCCCGAGGGCGCCCCCAGGCCGCCGGCGTCCAGTAAGGAGAAGGAGTCTCCGGGTGGTGCCGAGGCCTGCACCCCACCCCGTGTGACGACCCCCGGGGGCCGGACCCTGGACACCAGCGGCACACGGCACCAGAGCGTGCAGACAGAGGATGGAGCAGGTGGGGTGGCCAGGGCTGTGGCAAAGGCCGCGCTGAGCCCAGTGCAGGAACACGAGACCGGCAGGCGCAGCAGCTCGGGTGAGGCAGGCACACCCCTGGTGCCAATTGTCGTAGAGCCTGTGCGTCCCGGGGCCAAGGCCGGGACGCCCCAGCTTCCTGGTGCAGACTCCAAAGGGTTGCAGGAATCCACGTCCCTGGCGCCTCCCGCACCTGAGGTCCCCCGGGGTCGGGAGTGCTGGGTGCTAGAGGTGGTGGAGGAGCGGACCACGCTGAGCGGGCCTCGCTCCAAGCCCACCTCCCCCAAACTCTCTCCAGAACCCCAGACCCCCTCCCCAGCCCCCACAAAGAATGCGCCCAGCAGTGCAGGGCCCCCAGTCCTACCCACTTCCCCCTTGGTCCCAGCCACCAAGCCTGAGGTGGGGCTGACCTCCCGGTGCCCTGCTGAAGCTGTACCCCCAGCAGGCCTGACCAAAAAAGGTGCACCCTGCCCCACGCCTCCAGGCCCATAGCCGAGAGGGCCACTGGCCCTGCTCTGTACAGCCACCTGTATACATATGTACACATATAAATAAAGTGTGTCTGTGCTGTGTGAGCTTTCTGCAGCTCACCCCACCTCCCCTGGCCGGGCAAGACATTGTGTTTCTGCCCCCTTGCCTGTGTGCGTCTTGAGGTCTGATTACCATCGAGAAGGGAGGTGAGTCTTGGGTGGACCCTTCCTTGTGGTCCCACTTATTTATTTATTTTATTTTTTATTTATTTATTTTTAAAGATTTTATTTATTTATTTAATTGACAGAGAGAGAGACAGCGTGAGGGGGAACACAAGTAGGGGGAGAGGGAGAAGCAGGCTTCCTGCTGAGCAGGGAGCCTGATGCAGGGCTCGATCCCAGGACCCCAGGATCATGACCTGAGCCGAAGGCAGTCGCTTAACCAACTGAGCCACCCAGGCGCCCCTGGGTCTCATTTATATACCAGCTGTCCCCAGACCGTCAGGGAGAGAAGGGCTGTAATGTTGTCTGGAGTCCCAGTGTCCACTTGAAGAAAAAAGGTTAACAGCCCCATCCATCCACCAATTTCCTTTTATTTCTCAACAGTCCTGAATCAGGTATTGTGATTCTCATTTTGCAGATGAGTAGACTGAGTCACAAGTTAAGGCACATCATTAAGGTCACACAATTAGACATTAAACTGGGGTTCAAGCTGAAGTCCCAACTGGCTTCTGAGCCTTAGCTCTTACATGCTCTGCTGGGCTTCATGGAGAGGAGGTTCTGTTCTCCCCACAGGGCTTCCAGGCCTTCACCAGAGGCTGGAAGGCCTTCCAGAGGGCTGGTAGCTGGGCACATAATGTGCCCCCACCCCGCTGCTCCTCTCTGAGGTTCCGATTCATGTCACCCACACAGGCCCAGGGCCCTTCTGGGGCTACACACCACTTGGAGTGGTCTTCTGTGGCACTGAAGGCTGGTCCAGCTGGCTCAGGGAAAGCTATCTGGGTCACGTCCAGCACATGCTGGACCCTGGAGCAGTTAGAGGGTAGGATGCCATGAGAGTTTTGCCAGAATTGGACCTGCAGGTTACTGCCAAGGGCTTCTGCCAACCAGCCAGAGTACAGGTCTGTGGAGGATGGAAAAAGGGCATGGGCAGGGTCAGGGTCACCGCTAGGGCCCCTTCCCCTTTCTGAGCTCAGTTTCCTCAGTTGTCAGTTCCTGGAAACACAGGGAATGACAAAAACTAATAGCCCTTACCAAATGCTTTACATGCATCCTTTCATTCATAGCAATCCTTTAAAGTAGATATCGGTGTCCCCATTTCTCAGATGGGTTAAACTGAGGCTCTGGTTGAGTCACACATCACATAGCCAGAAACCAATATGTGAACCCAAGTCTGTTACCTACCTCTCATTTGCTTGTGGCTCTCAAAGAGTCCTAGTCCTTATTCCTGACCTGCCCTTAGCCATGGACACACCAGGCACCCCCTCTGCAGAAAAAGAGCTTTGCAACCCTCAGTCTCAGGACTCACCATCTCCAAATTTTCCAAATTTGGCAAAGCTCTGGAATGTGTCCCCTGCCTTGGATGTGAGTGTTACACTGCTGTTCCAGGGGCCATGGAGAACATGGTGGCCCTTGACCGCATCCTCCAGGTAGGGGACTTTCTGAGCGAAGGCCACATCTAGCTTGTGGTCATACACTAGGGGGTAGGTGTAGGTCAGCTGTCTGCCTGGAGGACAAGGGTGGAGAAAACGAAGGACGGTTCCACATTCTGGCCTGGGAATCAGGGATTCACTTTGCCTCCCTGTCCACACTCACCAATCTTCCAGAACTGAGTGAGGGGAAAAGACACACAGAGCAGGGTCTGCCCATAGGTTTGGGCATTAAAAGGCCAGCTGTATGCAGTGGAGGAGGCGGGTGGAGGGAACCGTGGAACACTGTGGACCAGCCAGAAGCCCCCTTCTTGGTCCAGGAGTAGCACACCTGAACGAGAAGACAGGGATGAGAAGGACTGCTCAAGGCATCCCAACAAGCACGTATGCCACCAGGAACACCCTCCACTTGCCAGGGGCCTGGAGAAGGTGTGGACAGGGTCGACACCCCACTGCTGAGCTCAGTTTCTGCAGCTGTCAATTCTCATAGTCAAGAAGAAAAACAATATTAGTACAATGAGGAAGCAGATGTCCAGAGTCTGACAGAGCACCCCCCACCACCACCACCCCATCCCTGGGCAGGGCAGGGGTTAGCTGGGGAAAATGCATAGGAAAACCAGAGCCCTTCCCCAGCCCCAATCCGGGACTCACCCTTTGTGTGCCCCCGGCTGGACAAGTCTTGAGCCCTACTGGGTTTAGGTGGCTGGTCATTGTATAGCAGGAAGGCGAGCTGGGGGGAGATGGATGGGGCAACTTTAAATTTCCCTTCAGGCTGGGCCCTAGAGTCTCATCCCAGGTTCAGCCCAGGAGCCCCTTCACCTGGCTGGCGTTCTGGTACAGCGGCAGCAGGCTGCGGCCCACGGCCCCCGCCGAGCTGTTGATGGACCCCGCGCCGTCGCGCCAGCCCCCTGAGTCCTTATCCATGTACTTGTATCGCAGTCCGCTCTGCGCCGCTTTCCCGGGCCCGCTCTGGGCTGGCAGCTTGTAAACGACGAACCTTGAAGTTGAGGAATGGGAGAAATGGAGGGAGGGGAAGAGAGGGAACCCCAGGCTTCACCCAGTTGCAGTGCACCCCCCAGGCCAACCTCGGGGGATGGTCGGCGCCTGCGCACTCACCAGTCCACAGGCTGCCCCGAGTCCCCGTAGCAGGTCAGGGTCCTTACTGGCACCCACAGCAGCGCGGCCAGGAGCACCGGGCTCAGCGTGGCCATGGCGCTTGGGTCCAGGAATCTGTGTTGGGGCCCGGGTCGCCAGGTCACGAGCCGGGCCGGGCCGGTCCCTAGTCGACTTTCACTTCCCCAGACAGGCGTGGGAACCCCAGCCGGAACCTCACGAGGATGGAGACTGCCCGCGAGACAGAGAAGCTGAAATTTGAAAGTCAGTTCGGGGCCCTCTGGGGGCGGGGCTTCCTTTCTGACCGTCACTCCCCTCGGGCACCTCCACGCGCTTCCGGCGGACTCAACTCTTGATATACTCCACCCACCCGTCCGGCTCAGGCCACGCCTCCTATGACCCCCTCTCCCGCCTCCGACTCCTTTCCTGGCCAATCATAGCTCACATCCTTCCGCTAGGCCCCGCCTCCGTCTCGTTCTACTGTGGCTAGTCTCAAACCGCTGTCTTCCGTTAGCACCCCGCTGCTCCGGCTCCTGGGTCAAACGCAGATTGGATTTTTTCCTTTCCTGTCTTACAACCTGAGGTCTAACTCTTGTGAATTTTGCTCTTTTAAGGGGCGCTTGTGCTCCTGATCCTCCCCCTTTTTATTCCACATGTTTTCCTGGGGCCCCCTGAGGTAGCTATTCAAGGGAATATTTTGGATCGGGTCACGGTGGAGGGTGATGGGGCCAGGCTGAGGGCTGGGGACCGAGGGAGACGGTCCCAGTGAATGTACCTGGGGTTCAAGGCAGGAGACAAGGACGATTTAGGCTAATCTGGGGGTGTGACCGGGAGGGGCGGCAAAGCCTCCAGTGCCAAGAGGGGTCGCTGAAGTTTACATGAGGGTGTGAAGGTGTGTATGGCCCCCCAAACTCACCCCTGAGAGTAAACTTCCTCCCATCTTCCAGCAGCCAAAACCCACAAAGTCAGGCCAACGCTGAACCTTTATCTGGGAGGGGCATTGGTACAGGACCCATAACCATTCACAGCAGATCCAGCCACTATGCAGAGCTTCATTAGTCAAGGTGTGAAGCCCCCTTCCAGGCCCGGGGTCTTTGGGAAGCCTCACCCCACAACCACTCCCACTGCCCAGGGCCTCTTGTAAGCTGGTCTGAGGGTCCAGCTCTCTGAGGGTCTGTCTCTCCGAAATGTCTGAGTGTCCAACTGAGTCCGTTTATTTGGAGGTCTCTCTGTCTTGCTGTATCTGTGTAGCTCTGTGGCTGAGGATGTGTGGGAGCTTGGGTTGGAGGCTCCCCCAGTCTGTCTGTGGGCCAGTCCTTGATCTTTGGGTGGATCTGTGGGGCCGCGAATCCAGGAGAGGGCCCGTCCGAGGGAAAAGCACCCTGTGTGGATCTGCTCTTGTCCCATCCCCAATCCCCAGGACGGGTCCAAGTGTTGGGGCAGGGCTCAAAGATGACGCTTCATGTGCAGGGCCAGGTGATCGGAGCGTGAAAAAGCGCGCGGGCAGAGCTGGCAGCGGAAGGGGCGCTGTCCGGTGTGCTTCCGGTAGTGGCGGGTCAGTTCGTCCGAGCGCGCGAACCTCCAGCCACAGCCGTCCCACGTGCAGGCGTAGGGCTTCTCCCCTGGGGGAAGGGTGGGGGATGAGGAAGCCCTGAGCGCCACTATCCGCCCCACCCCTCCCCGGTCTGCCTCTGCATCTATCTGGTCGCACTCCTTTGCTCAGCCTTGGTCCGTACTGGGGTGAGGCAAGTGAGGCGCCCCAGCACGCAAAATGTAGGGAGGCGCTCAACTCTCAGGGGAAGGCCCTGATTCTGCACCCACGTCCTGCCTCTGCGACCTCAACCCCTCTGTACCTGCATTTGGCGCCAAACCCGTTCTCATTTCCTGGACCCAAGTCGTGTCCCCTACCCCACTGGCTTCATTTACTGTTCCCTATTACCCTGCCTTGGAGTCCTAAAGCCATCCCCACCTTCGTCCTTTGGCTTGGCTCCCTGTGTTCCAGCCCCTCCCTGGGGACCCTCCAGCTGCTGCCTAATTCTGCCCTCCCCCCCGCCCCCCCGGCCTTGACCCTTGGGCTTCGAAATCCAGGCCCAGTCCCCCGTGATTGTTCTCTCCCCAGGCTACTCCTGGCCTCTCCCCACGCGTCTCTGCGCAGGAAGGTACACATAGCCCTGTGGGGACTCCTAAATTCAGGCTTCACACTTCCTCCTCTCCCCAGCCTCTATTCCACAGCCCCGCCCCGTCTTAGGATCCCTGGGACCCAGCTTTCTTCCCCTATGCCCATCCTCCTTTCTATTCCCTCTATCCTCCTGGACCTGCCTCGGCTTCTGGGCTCCGGAAACTGACTCTGGCCCTGCCTCTCCTCCTGAGTGCGGCCACGCCCCCTACAGTCTGGCTCCGCCTCCCCGGCAAGCAACCCACGCTTTATACTCCTGGCGGCTAACTCCGCTCTCGGTTGGCCCCGCACCTGAACCCTCTGTCTTTGACCCCGCCCCTGGCATTCCAAGCTTGTCCCTTCTCCGCAGTCCCTCCTCTAGCCCGCCCCCTTTGTCACTTGCCAGGCTTTCTGCTCTTTAGCCCTTCCCCTGCCCAGGTCTTACGCGTCTCTTCCCTGAGACGCTCCTCAGGTTCCCCAGGTTGTCTCCGTGCCCCCACCCGGCTCCCGGGGTCCCAGGCCGGCTCCCAGCTCCCAGCTCCCTCTGCCCTGCCCGTGGCTCCGAAATTCTGCTTTAGCTCCGCCACTTGCTCGGGTTTTCCAGCTCCCCAGCCATTCCCTGGTCCTGAGGCCCATCCTCCAGCCCCGGGCCCCGCTCCCTCACCTGTGTGCGTGCGCAGATGAGCCTTCAGGTGCGAGCTCTTGGTGTAGCTCTTCCCACAGCCCGGGTGCGTGCATGTGTGCGCCGCCTGCCTCTTGCGCGCCCACGATCGCCGGCTGCGTTTGGATGGCGCCGCGTCCGCGATCCCTCCTGGGTCTCCTGCGGTCCCTCGGAGTCCCGCACCCGCCGTCCCGGGTCCCAGACAACTCAAGAAAGAAGGGGGTGATGTGGGGCCGGGCGCAGGCGCCGGGAGCCCGCGGAAGAGCTGGAAGTGCCCTTGGTACTGCGGCACCGGGTACAGCGCTGGGTACCCGGACAGCAGCCCGTAGGGGGCGCCTGGCGCCGTGGGCACTGAAAGCGCGGTCCTCGAGAAGTAGCTGCCGGAGGAGCCCGCACCTGGCCCGGGGTACACCGGCTGCAGCGGCAGTGCCTTGGGCTCGGGCGCTGGGCCCAGGGCTGAGCCCGCGAAGGCGTCCGGGGCCGGGGCTCTTGGGGCCGGGCGTGCCCAGCCCGGGTGCTCCTCGGGACCCAAGAGCCCAGCCACCAGCCCCGGGCCGCCCACATACGGGCTGGGAGTCTCGGGTGGCGGCGGCGGCGGCGGCGGCGGCGGGAATTGCACCCCGGGGCACTCGCCTGGCGCCAAAGCGCAGGTTTGGGGCGCGCCGCCCGGCTCTGGGCACGAGAAATTGGTGAGGAGGAGATCCAGATCCCAGGCAGTGGCCGAGTCCCTCTCTCCGTCTTCGTCCTCCCTGGGCGCGTCCTGCAACTCCGGCCTCACGTGGAGGGGCAGCCCGGTGGGATCAGGGGGCCCCGGACCCAAGTCCTGCACCTCCTCAGAGCGCCACCACTGGGGAGGGACCCGGTAGCGTGAGGCTTCCGTGGACACCAGGGTACCCTGCCCAGAGATGGAAGGGGCTGGATGCCCTGATGGGGGCAGGCTGGCCAGAGGCTCTGGAAAGGGGTCTTGGTTGCTTGTCCGTCATGTCAGTCTGTCCCCCTCCCTTACACTGCACACTCCCTCCAGCCCCCCCAAGTCCGGGGACAGAGGTCGATGGGTCTGGCTGGAGACCCAAGATAAGACTGACATTATCTGGAGCCACACTCAGGCATGGGGGAAGGGGGGGCAGAGCTAGGCATGGAAGGCTGGGTGGGGGGCAGCCTTGCCTCAGTTTCCCCCAGGCTCTCCCTCTCCTTCCCTGTCCCCCCCAAAATTAATTCCCAAGATTAAATTCCTGCATTTGCTATTTCCCCCGATATCTAGGGTTGTCTTACTGTGGACTGCTGCAGTGTTCAGCTTCAAACCTCAGGTTCTTTTTTTCTTTTCTTTCTTTCTTTCTTTCTTTCCTTTCCTTTCCTTTTTTTTTTTTTTCTCTCAAAGTAAGCTCTATGCCCAACATGGGGCTTGAACTCACGACCCTGAGATCAAGAGTTGCATGTTCTACCTACTGAGCCAGCCAGGTGCCCCTCCAAGCCTCAGTCTTATATGACAAGAATAGGTCCTTAGACCAAGTTCAGACTCCTAGCCTGGACTGAGGACCCCCAGCCTTGGGTAAGATGCAGAGCAAGATGCAGACTAGACACCCCCCCCCCCCGCAAGCTCTAACCACAACCCAGGACCCCAGCCAGCCCACCTACACCCCACCTGGCCCCACCTTGAGAAAGTCCTCCTGTGTGTCCAGGAAGGGGCCCAGGGTGGTCAGCGTGCTGATGGAGGGCAAGGCGGTCTCAGCTGCAGCCATGGCCGGCTGGTGCCCACCCTGGGCCTCAGGCCTCCTCTCCCTCCGTGGCCTCGTGGGCTCTGAGACACCAATGGCCCCTTGGAGGGCTCCTCTCTGCCCTCAGCTGATTGGCTGCAGCCCCTGATAAGAGGCAGGCAAGGCGGGGGTCACTGTTTCTGAGGAAGAGACCTCATCTCAGCCTGTTTAAGGGCTGGGCCTTAAGGACTGACCCCATATATAAAGCCAAGTCAGAGGTTCAGGGGCTGGGGGCTCAGAGGTTGAGGGTTCAGGTGTTGGGTAAAGCGAGGCACTGAGTCCCCCCAAAAGGATAGACTTGGTGCCCTACTCTTAGTTATCTTCCTGTAGAAGGGGTAACAGACAGAATGGGGATCCTGAGAAGGGGCTCTGAGACACCCTTTCCTGTGACCAGGCCCCTGTAGCTCTCCCCCTCCCCAATAAACACCAGCAACCGTGTTGATGGCGGGACTTGGCATGAAGTCCCTGCCAAGCCAAGCATTATCAGACACCCCAGATGTTGGAGCCTGCTATCAGGTGGGGGCCCAGAACAGCCGAAGCTCTGTTCCTGATGAGTGGGAGGGTTGGGGGCTGGGGCTTCACGGTGGGTTGGTTTCAGATTGCCTGGATTGTGAGTTCCCAGGGCCTGAGCCCAGTGCCAGGAGGAGCCCCTCCCAATCGGCCGCCTGCTGTCGACCATGGACCCTCTGGGGGGTGCTGCGTGGAGTTGGGCTGTGTGTGGGGGGGATGCTGCTGTGACCACAGTTGCTCTGGTGTGATGGGGCCGGGGTGGGGGAAGTGACCCCCTCTGCGGGGTGAAATGGGACGGTCGGATCAGGCCACAGGAAGTACCTGAGGATGCGCAGGAGACCCTCAGCAGCCCCTGCTCTAGGCCTGGCTGCTCTCTGATTGCTGCCCCACATGGGGGGGGGGATCCAAGCTTCTACACCAGGCACCTCCACTGTTGTGCCCTGGGAACCCGGGTGGACGCTACGGACACGTCATAGACACCTAGTTCACGGTCATATCCACGCACAGTCGGCAGTTACATAGCGACACAGATTCCTGGCCCCATATAGTCCCTGCACACGGAACTGTGCGTCTGCCTGTCATGTAGGCCCTGCACAGACACCCAATTCCCAGGCACAAAAACACAGCTCTACACTGCACAGGTTACACAGTGATGTGGTCACACGATCTCTCAGACACAGAATTCATAATCACACAGACAGGTACTGCCACAATCACACACTGTGGCAGAAACACACGGGAACACACAACCACTCACAAACCCACGATGATGCAGTAATGCACACACCTATACATCAGACACAACCATTCATGGCGCTGTAGAAAACCTACCACCTTACATATGCAGGCCCCCTGTCACTGTCACAGTTTGTAAGTGCTCACGCAATTGCACAGCTACCAATGCCCAACTGTAGGGGGCACGGCCAGTCAAAGACAACCCTGCCAACGTGGAATCTAACACTCTGATAGTGAAAAGCGCAAACCCTGCCCAGATGTAGACACATTACCACAAACCCACAATCAGAGTTGGTGCATCACAAACGCATCGCACAAAAAGGCAAAATATTATCATGTGCCACAAAGGGAGCGGGGAAGCAAGTAATATAAAAGCCAGCTCAATGCACCCACTAAGATGGCCATGTAGAGAGAAATTGGAACCCCGTAAACTGCTGGTGGGAATGGAAAATGCAGCTACTGTGGAAAAGTCTGATGATTCTTCCAAAAGTTAAACAATCCAAAAGTTGGACAAGAGTTACCATATGACCCAGCAATTCCACTCCCAGCTTTATATCCCAAAGAATTGAAAACAGGTAGTCAGGGATGCCTGGGTGGCTCAGTTGGTTAAGTGTCTGCCTTTGGCTTGGGTCATGATCTGTGGGTCCTGGGATGGAGCCCCACATCGGGCTCCTCGCTCAGCGGGGAGCCTGCTTCTCCCTCTGCCTCACTCCCCTGGCTTGTGCTCTCTCTGATAAATAAATAGATAAAATCTTAAAAAAAAAAAGACATAAAGATTAGTGGCTTCCAGGGGGCAGGGGAAGGAGGAATGGGGAGTGACTGCTAATGGGTACAAGGTCTCCTTTTGGGGTGATGGAAATGTTCTGGAATTAGATAGAGGTGGTGGTTGCACAACATCGTGAATGTGCTACATGCCAGTGAATTTTTCACTTTAAAATGGTTCATTTATGGAGGCACCTGGGTGGCTCAGTTGTTAAGCATCTGCCTTCGGCTTGGGTCATGATTCCAGGGTCCTGGGCTCGAGCCCCACATCGGGCTCCCCGCTCAGCGGGAGGCCTGCTTCTCCCTCCCCCACTCCCCCTGCTTGTGTTCCCTTTCTTGCTGCCTCTCTCTGTCAAATAAATAAATAAAATCTTTTAAAAAAATGCTTCATTTATGTTATGTGAATTTTGCCTCAATAAAATAAAACGGCTGGGATTAGTGGGTTCCTGGAGAAGAAATCAGAGTCTTTCTTGGGGAGAGATCTCCTTGGTTTGGGATGAGGCACTAAACAGGCCTGTGTGGCTCTAAAATGGGAGGCAAGGGGGGGGGGATTTGGCTGGACGCATTTGTCCCCTAGGAGCCTGTGGCCAGGAGGGATGATGGACTTCCCAGTGTGACAAGGCCTGAAACTCAGTTTGGGTTTCCTGGTGTGGATAATGACATCACCCTCTGACACCCACACCAGCTTCAGGGTAGGGAGCTTTGGGAAAGGAAGGAGGTGGGGGAGAGAGGCCACTGGCTGCAGGAGAAGGGAGGTGACCGGAAGAATGAGAGCCATGCAAAATCAGGGACATCTCAGGGTGGTGATGGAATCCCTACTGTGTGAGGAGGAGGGCTCAAACTGTTTTATATGGATGTTAAGGGCAAGAAGGGCCCAGAAAGTGGGAGGGTCTAGGGACACCCAGGCTCCAGGCACTTGGGGACAGGCAGGCCAGTGATCACATTCAGAACACAATCCCACTGTTACTCCCAGCACACTCATTCAGAGATGATATGTGAGGTAGAACATGATATACACACAATTAGCTAGAATGTCGATGTGGGAAGACGTGTTCCTGGTGGGCAGGGAGGGGCCTGGCCTGGGAACCAGGCTCTGCACTTGGCCTATGGTAACCTTGAGCAAGATCATTCTGCTTTCTGGGCCTTACTATCCCCACCTGGAAAAAGGCCATGTCATGCTAGATATGTGCCTTTTAGATACAGCGATGGTCAAGCACAGTGCACCCAGATTCAAATGCACATCACACAAATGCTCATCAAAGTGACCTAAGTGAGCATAGCCACTCACTCAGGCATATACTCATATCACACTCACAGTCCTGTCCAAGTGCACACAGACCAAATCACACTGACACATGGAGGTAGACAACCACACAGACATACACACAAATATCCAGTCATGTTGTCACAAAAATAATAGCCACACCTAGAGAGAAAACCATCACAACACAGAATCATACATACAGACACACGATCGCACAGAATACCATTACACAAGCTTACAACTACACAGACAAGAAAGCACAAAGACATTCAGGCACACAGCCACAGCCAGTTACAATGGTACACAACCGCCCACAGACAATCGCCCCACAAAGTCGTAGGCACACCCACATACAGATACATAGTCAGTCCCGCACAATCACAGACCTAGGTGCAAGAAGCAACAGCGCACGGAAATCACTACAAGTCACACACACCGTCGCTCAGGGCTACATGTGCTTCCTGGGATGGACTAGCAGCTAGGTTGGGCTGAGTTCGCCCACTGGAGCCCCCCCTCTCCCCCTGCTCCCCACAGCAGCCATTAGAGGAGACATCAAGGTCTGCCCTCCAGGCTCCCAGGACTCATTTTTCTTGTGCCTCAGTTTCCTCTTTTAACTCCAGAATTCCTCCGGACACGGCCCCTGCAACTGACCAATCAAGCGTGGGCCAAGCCCCCTCCTAGGGCCAATCAGGACAGGAACACAGCCGGCCAATTGGCTTGGCGCACTCACCTTCCGCCCCTTTCCTGTTCTGCTTCTTAAAGCCTCTAACATGCCTTGGCCTGGGCTCTCACGTCTCCACAGGCAAGGCTGCCGTGGCCCTTTTAAAAGGCAGAGCCGAGGAGGAGCCGGGTCTTCGCACACACCAATGAGAAGCCCCATTCGGCATCCGCCCCTCCCACCCCCTCCAGAGGTCAAAAGATTTTGCCAGTCTTACTGTGGACTGTACGGTGAGCCGGGAGGCGCCAGGTAAGCACCCGCGAGAGGGGCGAGAGGGGTGAGTGGCGCCAGGGCCCGGGCCTGCCGGTGGGAGCCACTCCGCTCTGACGCCCCTGCTCCCCCAGGTTGGCCGTGGTTGCTCCGCTTGCCCGCCCGCTGCCCAGATGGCCTTGAGAAGGGTCTCCGAGCGGCTGTTGAGCCGTGGACCAGGCCTGAGCTTCCTGCACGGGTGGGGCTCGGCGGCGGCGCAGACTGGTCAGTGCCGGGTCGGGGGCAGGGTGGGGAGGGTGGAACTGGAGGCGTGGGGGACTTTTCCGGAGTGACTTTTCCGTCCTGTGTTTGCAGAAAAGGGCGGGAAGACACAGAACCGAGCGACTAAGTGTAAGGACCCCTCCTTGCGCCGGGCGTCTGTGGCCCTTGTCCAACTGTCTGCCCAGGGTGGGCTCTGTCCCAGAATCCGAGGGCTGCCCTGGAGGGGAGGCAGGGCGTGGCAAGGGCCAGAGGCTTCCCGGAGAAGTGCCGTCTTGCCAGTGCTCTTTACTGCCCACATCCACCAGGAGCCAGTTGGGAGTGGCGGAGTGGGGCTGAGGATTCCAGGAGAGGAGGGTGCGGTGGTCGGGTGGGCTGGGCCGAGTCAAGCCCCCTCCCACTCTCTGCTCCCTGTCCCAGCCTCGCGTCCTGAATTTGACTGGAGAGACCCGCTGGTGCTGGAGGAGCAGCTGACAGCGGATGAGATCCTCATCAGGGACACCTTCCGCACCTATTGCCAGGAGCGCCTCATGCCCCGAATCCTGCTGGCCAATCGCAACGAAGGTGCTCCGGCGGGCGGGTGGGCACCCTCCACTGTGCACACCAGCTCTCCCTGCTTTAGCTGGGTCCCGGGCCCCTTCTGTCCCTGAGATGGGGGCTCCACTGGGCTAGGGCTGGGCCTGAGTTTGGGCATCCGTCTTTTCCAGTTTTTCACCGGGAGATCATCTCAGAAATGGGGGAGCTTGGTGTGCTGGGCCCCACCATCAAAGGTAGGGACAGATTTATCTCCACACTCTGCAGTCCCCACTGTGTCCTGGAAAGCCCCTTCTTATCCCTGAGCCTGAGTTTCCCAGTCTGCAAAGTGAGGCTGTTAGTTATCCCTCCATCTGAAAGTGGCTGTGAGGAAAAATGAATAAACCTTCAAACTAGGGCCAGCTTGGTGCCCCCTCCTTGGGCACCCCTATAGAGCTCTGTCTCTTGGGCCCCAGGAATCACACTGGTTCCAGCTGGGCAGGACTTTGTCTCCCATTGCCCTGTCTTCCCTCCCTCTTGCCCCCCGACCAGGGTATGGCTGTGCTGGAGTCTCATCTGTGGCCTATGGGCTCCTAGCCCGAGAGTTGGAGCGGGTGGATAGTGGCTACAGGTCAGCAATGAGTGTCCAGTCTTCCCTTGTCATGCACCCCATCTACGCCTATGGCAGCAAGGAGCAGCAGCAGAAGTACCTGCCCCGGCTGGGTGAGCAGTTGCCCGTAGAGCCTGGGGAAGGAAGACCGCCACGGTGGTCTGGAACTTAGGAATGGGACTGTCCCCAGAGCCTGCCTTCTGTCCCCACCTCAAGGATAGCCCCAGTGGCCACCCAAATCCCCTGCCAGACCGTGGGCCTCACCCCTACCTCTGATCCTGACTGACCCGTCCTAGGTCTCTCTTGACTCTGCCCTCTTCTTACCACCACCATCTCCCTCCCGATTTGCTGTGTTCCCCCACCCCAGCCCAAAGTTTAAAGTCTTAATTTCTTGACTGGGTCCACAAGGCCCCCCATGAGTAGGCAGGCCTCTGCTGACCATTCCACCTCATCTCTGGCCATTCTCTTGACTGCTCCTCCTCAGCCAGACTCAGCTACTTGGCATTCTCCAAATGTACCACTGTGCCTTTGCACATCTGTACCCTCACTGGAACCACTCTTCTCCACCCTTCCTCCTCCTGCTTAACTCCTTTTCACTGCCTTCAAGACAGATTATCTCTTTCCTGACTCCTGTGGGGCCCCTCCCCATCATGGCATTGTTACTGTGGCCGGGGGGAGGAGTGTCCCTGCACACCACCACCACCTGAGAGTGCCATGGGGACAGAGTTGGGTCTGCCTTTGGCCTGGCTTGATGGGGAGGCTGACAATTTTCATTTGAGGAGATGAGTGGGGGACAGGCAGACTTGTGACCCTGTCTTGTCCCTGCAGCCAAGGGGGAGCTCCTGGGCTGCTTTGGGCTCACAGAGCCCAACCATGGGAGTGACCCTGGCAGCATGGAGACCAGAGCCCACCACAACCCATCCAACAGGAGCTACACCCTCAATGGGACCAAGACCTGGTGAGGGGTCTGGGTGTCTCAGGCAGGTGGGCAGGGGCAGGGGGGAGGCGGCCAGACCCTCACTGCCTGTCCCTCCCCCCAGGATCACCAATTCACCTGTGGCCGACCTGTTTGTAGTATGGGCTCGGTGTGAAGACAGCTGCATTCGGGGCTTCCTGCTGGAGAAGGGGATGGGGGGCCTCTCAGCCCCCAAGATTGAGGGCAAGTTCTCCCTGCGGGCCTCGTCCACAGGCATGATCGTCATGGACAGTGTGGAGGTGCCGGAGGAGAATGTGCTGCCTGATGTATCTGGTCTGGCGGTGAGCAGCGGCCACCTTGGGAACTGGTATCAGGTCACCTGCTGGTTCAACTTCCTTGGGCAGGCCCCATGCTGGGGACCCAGTCCCTGTGCTTGCGGAGCCCACACACAAGTGATTCTGAGAGCTTCTGCCTGGCTCACTGATGTTTGGAAATTGCCCCTTCGGGGTGACTATTTGCTTATGCTGGCTCTGCCGAGGACACATACAGGCCTGAACCAGTTTAATCCTTTGATACATGTGCATCTTTCTGTCTCCTTACATCATCCCCTAGATCTGGGCATCCAACCCATATCCTGGGCTGGGTAGACTTGTGTGTGCATGAGCTTTGGTGCCAGGACCTTGTGTGATTGAAATGGCTGCCCTGAATCCCTCTGGATTATAGTGACTGCACGTCTGGGGAGGGGGCTTCCCCCAACGTAAGTTAGTTCTGCCCAGGGCCTCTCAGCTCCTGGGTGTGCTGAGGCCTCTCTCTTGACCCTACAGGGGCCCTTCGGCTGCCTGAACAATGCCCGGTTTGGCATCGCCTGGGGCGTGCTCGGAGCCGCTGAATTCTGTTTGCACACGGCCCGGCAGTACACCCTGGATAGGTGTGTGGGGCTGCCATGAGATCTCTTGGGAGGTGTGGAGGGGGCACGGGCTCCGTCCCTTACCCTACCAGTGACTCCTCCTCCCCTGCCTACCAGACTTAAGTTCCCCACTCGGTGAAATGGCCGGGGAAGTCCTTGAGCAGTGAGGGGCTGACTGCTTGGTGACATTGGTGATACTGAGCAGTGACAGGGCGAGGGTGAACTCAGTGAGGACTGAGGCAGCCTGGGAAGGCTTCCTGGACTGGGGGGGTGAACATGTCCACACTTACCCTGAACTTGCCCACTTAGGATCCAGTTTGGCGCCCCACTGGCCAGGAACCAGCTGATTCAGAAGAAGCTGGCAGACATGCTCACTGAGATCACGCTGGGCCTTCACGCTTGCCTGCAGCTTGGCCGCTTGAAGGATCAAGACAAGTAGGGGCTGTGTGTTGGGGGAGCTGGGGGCAGGCAGCAAGGAGGGGACCCTGTGCCCCTCCTGGACGTGGTGGTGGCTGGTCCTGGGGAGAAAGGTCTTTCGTGCCTGGGGGCCCCTTGGGGACCTGTCCCTTCTTTCCCTCTTGGCCTTGATGGGACAGGACTGACTGCCTGTCCCTTACTGGGAGCTCAGTGTCTGCTGCTGTGACTATAACTTGGGGAATTTTCTCCCCTGGCTGGGTTTGCCCAGGGCTTAGGGATGCCTGGGGTCAGTTGTGATCCCATACTTGTGTGACATGTCTCTGCCACTCCCAGGGCCACTCCGGAAATGGTCTCCCTGCTGAAGAGGAATAACTGTGGGAAGGCCCTGGATATCGCCCGCCAGGCCCGAGACATACTAGGGGGGAATGGGATTTCTGATGAGTATCATGTGATCCGGCATGCCATGAACCTGGAGGCTGTGAACACCTATGAAGGTAGGGGCTGGGTCTCTGGGGGGAGGAGTGTCACAGTGGCCTCACTGTCTAGAGAAGAAGGGTGGGGACAGCACGCCTGAGTCCTGCTCCCAGCTGTCATCACTAGCAGTGTGACCTGGGGCAAGTCCCGCCCGTGTTCTTCATCTGGAGTGGCTCACAGAGGGACTGGGGAAGTGAAATGCTCTCAGTCCTTTCCCCCATGGTGATTGGGAGGAGGGGTGCTCCCCAGATTGCTTTACTATCTCCTCGGGCATCCCCGGAGTGGGGCACAATGCCTAGTGAGCTGGTGGGTGCCAGGGAGCAAAAGTGCAGCTACACACAGGAATCACCACTCCATTTTATGTTAAGAGGAAAAAGAGAAATCATTGTCAGGCTGTGGTGTCTGCACCTGGCGACTGGTTGTAACTTGCATGGGGCCCAAAACCCCTTTCCTCACGGGAAAACAGACATGGAAAAAGACAATTAAAAAAAAAAAAGTACAATCTTGTGTGAGCCAGGCAGAAAGAGGGAGAGATGTAAAGGGGTACAAGTGCTCATCTTGGGGAGGAAGTGGGACCACGTTAGGCCTGAAGGGAAGTGTAGCAGCTTGGGCAGAGACAGTGAAATAGCTTCTGTGTGCTATTATGGATGGGACATTCCAGAAACAGCAAGAGGGAGGGTTGGGGTTGGGGGGATCCTACTGGTGTGGGAATGACCCTGAGGACAAGCAGAGGGGGGCCTTCAGGGAGTTTTATGCAGGGGAGGGATGGGGTCAGATTTGCACTTTGGGAAGTAAACATAATTATTTTGCTCCATAAAAGGGAGGTAGTAATCTCGTCCACCCCGTTCAACTGAGGAAGAGCAAAGGAGAGCACTGAGGCTTGTAAAATGTTACCCAGACTTGAGAGTGAGATGGGGGGTGGCGGCTTTAGGATGGGGGAGATCAGCTGGGACGAGCAATTTATCTGATGTTTGCTTTCCCATCACTTCTGTAGGTAAGAAAGGGCCTGACATATCTCCACAGAGCTCATCAGCTTTCTCAACCTCTGTGAGAAAGAAGCGTGAACGGGTTGAAAATCAAACGTTTAACCAACTGTGCAGGGTTGGGTGGGGTGAATCTGCCAAGTGTGGAGAGCACCAAAGCTGGGCCCATTGCCAGGGCTGGACTTGAAGTTTTGGGTCTAGCACAAGGGTTCTAGGGCTTTTTTTTTTTTTTTTGGCCAAGATGCATTACAGAACTGTGAAAAACAATTTTCTCGGCATGGCCCAAATGGTGGCCTCTTAGCCTTCTCTTGGTGGCTGTCAGCAAGAGGGGACTCTCTCCTGGTAGCTCTCAGCATTCGCCATCTTTGTGGGCCTGTTCTTCTTCCAAAGTAGTAGCCTAGGGGGAGGAGGGACACGAAGATTGACTTTAAAGGGAGGTTGTGAGCTGTTCAGACTCCAAACCAACTCTGTATTTATCTTGTCCAGGCACTCATGACATTCATGCTCTGATCCTTGGAAGGGCAATCACAGGGATCCAGGCGTTCACGGCCAGCAAGTGAACATACTTCACCCGGGAGCCCAGATGGTCTCAAGCTCCTTCCCAGGGAAATGCTGTGCTCTGAGCTTACTCAGGGAGGTGGCAGATGGAGCCAATTTTTATAGTGGGAAGTGAGAGACACTGATTCTTAATTATCAAAATTTTCCCTTTGAAGTCATTCAAATGTGTTCCTTAAAAAGGAGATGGGACTCTCTGTACCAAGTTTCTCAACCCACTTTTAACCGTGGACGGGGATGGATTCCACTTATCTTGGAACAGAAGCTTCTCTTGACAGGGGAGCAGGAAGAGGGAAGGAGAGTGACATGGAAACAACCTCTGGTGTCTGACTGAGCAAATCCCCCACACACCAAGAGTTCACTGTGTGCCCTCTGACCCTCCCATCTTGAGGGTAAGTGCCTTACGCTGGATGTTGGAGCAGAATGAGAGTGAAAGAGAGAATAATAAAGTCTGCATGTCTGACCCCAAGGTGTGGGCCACATTTAATTGTAACCACCCACAAAGTCATTTCAGTCACAGGAAAAATGTGGGAACTGTGAGGTGACTGGATATGTGGTAGGGATTTCTCCCTTAAGTAGTGTGGCCCGTGTCAGAGTCTTGGGCTCTGCTGTAATAACCCTGGATAGGCACTGACCGGGGCTTAGGGCTGTAGACACTGTCCTTTCTGTCCTGTCACCACAGAGCTGACCACACAGTGGTGGGAAATAACAACTGTCTAGCTTCTCAGCTCAGACACACCGCCTCAGAGGGAGCCTGGGGCCACGGGCGAGGTGGCAAGAGCATCAAGGGTTTTGCAGTGATAGTGGCCCCTGTGGGGTTTAGGGCTGGACACGGCGCTAACATCCTTGGTTTGTGCTGACATTTCCTTTCGTCTTAGCCTTCTTCAGGTGGCACCCACATGCATGCATTTAGTCATACCTCAGGCTGGATGCACAGGTCTTTGTACACTGTCTCCACGGTGTGGCACACTTGTTTGAGCTCTGTTTCCAAATTGCTGATCTTTGTCATTTTCTGGGTGAACTCTTGGAGCTTGTCCTGAATGATCTTGTTATGGTGATTATAAATCTGATACATCCTCTCCTCTAGCTTTTCTGTCAGGTCTGAAACCTTTTAAAAAATAGAGCATGTTTTATTTACGAGGCATCATAAGACATTTGTTTTAAGTGGCTTGCTAAGATTTCTGCAACTTATTTTATTTATTTATTTTTAAAGATTTTACTTATTTATTTGACAGACAGAGACACAGCGAGAGAGGGAACACAAGCAGGGGGAGTGGGAGAGGGAGAAGCCGGCTTCCCGCCAAACAGGGAGCCCAATGCGGGGCTCGATCCCAGGACCCTGGGATCATGACCTGAGCCGAAGGCAGATGCTTAACGACTGAGCCACCCAGACGCCCCTGCAATTTATTTTATAAAAATGGTAAAAACAATTCCAGTGACTGGAAGTGAAATTGCCTATATATTGATTTTATTTTTTTTTTAAAGATTTTATTTATTTGACAGAGAGAGAGATAGCAAGAGAGGGAACACAAGCAGGGAGAGTGGGAGAAGGAGAAGCAGGCTTCCCGCAGAGCAGGGAGCCCGATGCGGGGCTCGATCCCAGGACCCCAGGACCTAATGGCTGAGCCAACCAGGTGCCCCTTGATTTTTTTTTTTAAAAGGAAGATACAAAATTATGTATATAGTACAGGCTCAGACAGGTTAGAAAGAAAATACGCAATGGAAACCAGAAGAAAACATGTGACAAAGTAGCCTCTGAGTAGTGAGATCATAGGAATGTTTTCTATCTTTTCTGCTATGTTATACTCTTCTCTACTTTCTAAGTTTTCTCTGATGTACCAGGTGTGTACTGGTAGGGATGGGAGGAGGGAGAAGGGAAAAAAGTCAGCCTGTCATTGAAAGATGCATAATATGTGTCCCATATGTGACCAACAAGCTGTCCCACTCATAGGATTCATTATGCATTCTGAAGAAACATCCAGGACAATCATTAATGTTGGACCTGAACATAATATCTGGCTTTGTTAGTAGACACTTTAAGGCCCCGCCATGTCAAGGGAACCTTACCCTCCCATCACGAACCATTCCACTTTCTTTTTTTTTTTTTGGAAAGATTTTTTTTTTTTTTTAAAGATTATTTATTTATTTATTTATTAGAGAGTGAGCAGGAGAGAAACAGCATGAGAGGGGAGAGGGTCAGAGGGAGAAACAGGCTCCCCGCTGAGCTGGGAGCCCGACGTGGGACTCGATCCCAGGACCCTGGGATCATGACCTGAGCTGAAGGCAGTCGCTTAACCAACTGAGCCACCCAGGCGCCCAAGATTTTTGTTTTTAAGTAATTACTACACCCCACGTGAGGCTCAAGCTCACAACCCTGAGATCAAGAGTTGCATGCTCTGGGGCGCCTGGGTGGCTCAGTTGGTTAAGCGACTGCCTTCGGCTCAGGTCATGATCCTGGAGTCCCTGGATCGAGTCCCGCATCGGGCTCCCTGCTCGGCGGGGAGCCTGCTTCTCCCTCTAACCCTCCCCCCTCTCATGTACTCTCTCTCTCTCTCAAATAAATAAATAAATCTTTAAAAAAAAAAAAAAGAGTTGCATGCTCTACCGACTGAGTCAGCCGGGTGCCCCACATTTCTGGAGGACAAATGGGTGTGACAATGCAGGCTATGCCTCAGCCCCTACTCCCATGGCCATCAGCCCTGGCATGAAATAAGAGGGGTGGGCTGTGGTTGCAGATGGACCCTTGTTCCTCATCCTGGCTCTTTCATTTGGGCAAATTATTTCCAAACCTTACTTTACCATCTATAAAATGGGTCTGATCTCTTGGCAGGACTGTTGTAAGGGGGAAATGAGGTACTATTTGCAGCTTGCTGAGCAACAGGCCTAGAGCCTCAAAGACACTCAGCAGCAGCTCATTCCCTTCCTTTTTCACCCTTTACATAGGACTCCTTCCCCCTGACCCCTGGGGCTTTGCAGTGTGTGGGAGAATCTGTCACCTTGATCTTGAGGCTGTCCCTGAAGTTGGTCATGAGTGCGTGGTCCTTCTGTCTGCTCTCATTGATGTTTTCAATCAGCTCCTGGGCCCTCTTCTTCAGGATGTCGATGTTTGACTCCAGAGAGGAAAAGTAGGATACTGACTTCCCTTCTAGCATCATCAGCCGGCGGTTGGCACTGGAGGTGGCGATAGAGGGGCTAGAAACCTGACTTCTGAAAGTACAGGAAACTGAGGTCAACACCGAACTCTCCCAAGAGTGCTGATCTGAATTAGCTCTATGATGGGAGGGGAACCAGTGTTGTGTGTCTCCTGTGGGTGACGCTTGCTTATTTCATTCACACACTGCCCTGAGAAGGCAGGGACAGCATCTCCATTTTATAACTGAGGAAACAGAACCAGAGGTACAAACAAAATCCACCTAAAGTTCCAGAACAGGGGTATCTGCTGGACTCCAAAGCCCACTATCATGTTATTACACCAACTTGTTGCTTTGAAATGAGTGTCAGTTATACTCTTTATAGTATATCAACAACTATAGATTTGGGCAAAGATTACGTTAGGTGTAGAGCCTACTTTAAATAAAATATTTAAAAACAAAGAAGTGGAAATTGTGGGTAATGCAATATGAATGAAACTTCTGCAAAAAAAAAAAAGTTGCACTCTTATTAGCAGACCCCTTGGTGTTTTAAATTAAGATAAAATGTTTAAGGTACATCTTCCTCCCTCCCTCCCTCCCTTCCTTCTTCTTTCTTTCTTTTTTTTTTTTTTGTTCTGTATCTCTGCTTTATTTGATCTGTAAGCACTCTGTCTGTCAGGCACGGTGCTAAGCTGCACACCTTGTCTTGCTGCATCCTCTTGACCATGGTTTGGGGTTGGTCCACTCAATCATCTTTACCTACCTCATAGCTGAGGACGCAGAGTTGGTGTGTCACTCTCCCAGGGTCACTGGCCAATGTGTGATAGAGCTGGGTGTGGCACCCAGCTGGCCTGACTCCCCAGCCCATGTCCTGCTGCCCCTGGGTCCTCAGTTTCTTTGCCCTCTGAGGTCCTTCCAGCTCTTAATGGCTGCAACTCAGAGGTGCCAACAGAACAGTTCCTGTATACACCAGTTCACAAGCAACCGTAAAGTTGGCCAAGACCACAAGCCAGGCACTGATTATTCAGAAAATTACATCTTGATTTTGGGATGCTTTCTCCATAAAACTATTTTTCTTGGTGGTTTCCTGACTGCCTAAGCTCTTCCTTTTGGTTCAGGATACAAGCACAGTAAAACCCCTGAGCACAGGAGCCTGGGTGGCCAGTTCTTGTCTGCATGAAAGTTCTCAGGTCCAAGACTTCAGCTGCGTCCTGGTCCTTGAGTACTCCTTGCCAGATCGCTTCCTACCTCTGTGGCTTTGTGCTTGCTCTCTGACTTGACCTGTGAGACCGAGCCCACACCAATGCTTCCCTTGAGAAGCTGTCCATGACCCTGTGCCTGTCTCTATCACTGCATGTGCTTGTCACAGATTCTATCCCTATCTCCCCAGAAGGCTGTGTCCTGTTTATCTCTGAATTCCCAGCACTCACCACATAGTAAATCTTCCATTGTTTGTTGAATGAATGAAGGACGCCTTCCATCTGATCTATTCCGCCCTCCTCTGGCCTCATACAAAGCATGCAAGTTCATCAGCCTCCAAGGCAAGACACATGTGTGTGGTCAAGGCATTTATCAAGACGGGAAAGTGTGTCTCTGAGACAGATAATCTATAGCAAAGACTTACGTCAGCTAGAAAACAATAGACAAACTAAAGCCTTCCTGAGCATTCAGGACAAAGGTTCACTAAGGAGTTTATGGCCTCCTAGCTTGCAATTACTGCTTTCCTACAGGGAAGTGAGGCAGAAGGAGATTAATTCAGACCTGGGACACATATTTTCTTTTTTTCTTTCTTTTTTTTTTATGATTTTATTTTTAAGTAATCTCTACACCTGACTTGGGGCTCAAACTCACAACCTCGAGACCAAGAGTCCCATGCTCTACTGACTGAGCCAGCCAGGCCCCCTCACCCCACACACTGACAGTTTAACTTTCAGACTTCTGTAACATTTGGATGCATGTGAAAAAACACAAAGTGGATGGCTCTTGAAAAGACAGCCATGCTTTGCATGATGATAATGGAATTGTGGACATGGGTTCAAGAAAACCTTTTGTTTGACTTCCTTGAGACCTCAGCACTGACTGCCCTCCTGTTCAGCCTAAACCAGGGGCTCTATCACTACAGTCTTCAGCTGGGGGCCTCAGCCCCCTTCCCTTCACCCCTGTGTCACACCCACACCAAAACCCCACCCTGGCTCTCCATAACCAAGCATCGTATCTTTTCTCAAACTTAGGAACTTGAATGACACTGGAGGAAATAATGATCCTGTGAACAGGGTCACTGCAGAGTCTAGCTCTCTAGCCTCTGGGAGGTCCTCAAGGTCACTGGGCATCCTGTCTGTGCTCTGGTCACCTCCTTCTCTCATTCTTACCAGCCATTCCAAACCTTCATAATTCTCCTGTCCCTGACTGCACACTTGCCTCCCCTCACCCTGAGGAGATACAGAAATAGTGCAGGCCAATAACTTCCTCCACTGCCCCCCCAACAAATGGATCCACAACCACCCTTCCTCTTTCCAAACTCCCTATTTGGCAGGCAGGAAAAGGGTTCCATGCCTCTGTGGGGCTTCCAATCCCATTCCCCTCTGTACCTCACCCTCTTCTTGTACCTTTGACCTCTCCCTTGGGCTGACCCATTCCGGGACATGTCATCCTCAGTTTTACATTTTAAAACAGCACACATATACACACCCCTCCCCTCAAACACGAGGTATCCCTCAGCCAGCCTCCTCCTTCTTTCCTCCCCTTCACAGACATGTAGCTCTTCTAGAAAGAGCTGCTGGCACTTTCTGAGCACATTTTCTCACCTCTCACTCTCTTCTCCGCCCACTGGTTCCTACGCCAGTTATCAAATGAAGCGTCTCCTGCCAAGGTCCCCAGTTGCACCTGGCAGACCGTAATTCCCTTGACCTACTGGCTGCAGCTGGTGCTACTGACCACCCTTCCCTGCCATTCCCAACAGGTCAGCGTTCCCAGGCTCTGTTGCTGGCCTTGCTCTCTTCTCTTCACACCATTGCTCACCCCATCGTTCACACCCTTGCTTTGAAGCCAGGACCCCCAAACCTCTTCCCTACTGGCCTTTCCTGAAAACCCCCACCCACCACCTCACAATGTATAACCTGTCATTCCCCAAAGGCACCCTTGTAGCCAGTCCTTTTTCCTGCCTATATCCTGCCTCTTCTAGAAAGTCTTCCCTGGCTGAGTTACATGCACACAGCACCTACAGTGTAAGGGCCTGCACCTCAGCCTCCCCATGTAGTCTCTGGGAGGACTGGGCCATGTGTCACTCATCTTCATGTCCATAATACCTACGCCTCATGATAGGAGTAATAAAGGGGCATGGAATGAATGAATGAATGAATGACTAGCAAGGCTTTCAATACCATCCACCTTCCACAACCCCCAAGTTCATCCTCTGCCCATACCTGTCTCCTGAGCTCCCAACAATGTATCTGACTACCTCCAGGCCCTCTCCACTTGGCTGTCCCAGAGGCATCTCAAACTCCAAATAGGCATACCGACATCGCCATACTCCTTCCCCTTCTATGAATGACACCAAAAGCCCCCTGGTTCCCATGCCAGAAACTTAACAGTTAGCCTGGAGTCCAGCTTCTCTCTGTCCGCCACATCATGTCAGAAAATCCTCCCTTCCACCCCCTTAATCTCTCCCAAACCTATCATCTCCTCTCTACCTAATCACTTGCAACTCCACACCTATCATTTCTCACCTGGTCTCTAGGGACCTTCGAAACTGCAATCTGATGTCCTACTCCTGCTTGACAGCCTGAGAGCCCCCACCTGCCACAGGATCAAGTAAACTCCCTCACACAGCACACAAGGCCTTCCAGGGCCCTGGCTGCCACCTTCCCTTTCCACCCTCCACTCTGAGCAATTTGGAACATTTCCCATCACCAAACCCATTAGCCATTGCCTGAAATGACTTTCCCTTCCTGCAACTTCACCATTCGGAGTTTCTGCTAGTGCAGCCCCACAGCACCTCCGCTTACTAATCACAACACTGCCACGGTTTACACACATTGGTTCCTTCCAGGACACTGTGCACGCTCAGGGTAGGGACGGCATTCTATGCATCCCAAAGGCGCACAAATATTCACTGAATATATAAAGGAATGAACTTCTTCCAGAGCCATGTGTAACATTCCCACTCACAAACCTCCTTGTACCCACAGTTGCTTTGTCCCAACTGTGTAAGGATCTGAATTTAAAATCAATGATAAAAACAGGTGCTTCTTTTTTATGCAATTGCTAACAACCTGCTTGCACTGCTAACAGTTCAAAGTCGCTCCTTTCTCAGGCTCCAGGGATGAGGCTGGAATGGTTTTCATGGCAGCTATGAAAATGGTGAAAAATCACTTGAATTCATCTCATTCAAATTTTGTTGTGGTACAAGGGCCTGCATCAGATGTCTGCAGAGAGCTTCTTGATTTTTTCCAACCTCTCCTTTGGGGATTTCTTTCTTTCCATTTCATTTTTCTTAATACTCAGCAGCTGCATATTCATCAGGATGCTAATGAATCACAGGCTTCCCTGGGCCTGCATTCACCAATTAACTTCAATAAACAAAATGCACGATGTCCTCTTCACTGGTTTCCTCCATTCCCAGACCTGCTTCTGTTGCCCAACCCTGGATGGGGGCCAGCAAATGGAAGTAGGCCCAACAAAGCAGGCCGGGTGTGTATGGCCCCATGGAGGGGTCCAGCAGGGGGGGCTTTGGGGTGGGGGTTGTGAACACTTCACCACGCTCATCTATTATAGTCTATCCTTCTAAGGAGTCCCTAATTCAGCTGCGAGGATTAGGACATAGTTTCTGAGCAGGGCCCATGCTGGCAGGGGGCCCGGGTACGGTGAGGAAATGGGTCTAAGTGAAGAGACCATCTGTTCACTCCAGGTAAAGCTGTGATTGGCAGGCGTATGAGCCAGAGCCACCCGCTGGTGGGGCCCTCCCTCCGTGGCCTCTAACAGATATACAAGTAAACAAGCCGCCAGCCACTTACGACCACCGCAGGCGGCAGTCCCAGGAGGGAGACAAGCTAATCAAACATTCAAGGAGGAACACAACAGAATCTCTGGTGCTTGGGCGAAATGAGGTTTTGCTGAAGTACAGCCAGGAAGGGGGAAGGGGAAGGTTTGAATCAAAGCTACTGAGCCCGTTCCTCACCCTCTGCTTTTCTTTCCCGAAATGTGTTCACATTTTAATCATGTCGCAGAGTGTCTGCTGCTGGATCTATTAATTGGCCCTTGCACTGGTTCTAATCCATCTGTTTTTTCAGCCCAAAGCTCTAGTGGAACTCCTTGAAGTCTTTAATATGCAATTGTCTATGTCTTTTTGCCACTTATATCCAGGTCTAAATACCCTATTTGCAGGAAGATGATATCAAACAAATGACTGCAGTCATTTCCTTCTTTTTTCTGGTCTCCAATTGATAGTACACACCTAGAAACCATTCCACCTTGTAGTCTGCTTTACAACTGAGGAATCTGGAGGTCGGGGGAAGCTGGCTTTATACCTAGTCCTCAGGGCCCTGTCCTGAGCCTGGCCTTGTCTCACTCCTTCCCCAGGTGAGTTCATTCACCCCACAGCTGCCACTGAAACAGTGACTCCCACGGTGCCATCTCCAGCCCCTTGTCCCACCCTGAGTTCCAGGTCAGCAAGTCCAACTGTATGCTGGACATGTTCATATGCATGTCCCCAGTCACCTCAAGCTCAATAAGGGCAAAATGGAACTCATGTTCTTGCCTCTGCCACGGAAACCATTACTTGCTGGAAACCAGTCCAAAGTGGGGAGAAAGAGGTGTGCTAGTAAACATTTAGCAAGTGGCTCTCCGTGGGGGAGAAAAAAGGCCTGATTTGTAGTGTTTGCCAATTTCCACGGTGCAAACTCCCACTATAGCCAATCTCAAGCTACCAACATAAAATGGCTAAATGCTATATTGGGAAGAGCTGTGTAGAACTGGCTCTTGTGAGCTGGGAGGAGCCCGCTCCAGCACAACACAGCAGGGGTATCCCTGCTGCCAACACTATGCCTGACACACCGGCCTTTTCCGTTTGGTAGCATACTAGCCGGGAGATCCTCGGTTCATCCCCTTCCTCATGCCTCACTAAATGATCCCCACCCCCGTAACAGTTTCTCTCCGTCTGCTCTGCTGGATGCTACCCCCACAGGAGCCCCCCACCCGATCTCCCCATGTCCACTCATGCCCGCTCCCACCCATTCTCCACAAAGCAGCCAGTGTCTTTTAAAAACAGGAACCAGAACATGGCACTTCTCTGACACAGTGATTCGCCTCCTAGGTATCTACCCAAGAGAAATGAAAATGTATGTCTCTGCCAAAATTCATACATGGATGTTCGCAGCAGCATTACTCACAAGAACCACAATGCAGAAACAACTCAAATGTCCATCAACCAATGAATGGGTAAGTAAAACGTGGTGCGTCCATAATATGGAATATTATTCAGCCATATAGAGTAATGGAGTTCTGATACATGTTACAATGTGGATAAACCCTGAAGACATTATGCTCAGTGAAAGAAGCCAGTCACAAAGGACCACATAAGTGTATGATTCTGCTTATATGAGATGTCCAGCAGAAGCAAATGCATAGAGACAGAAAGTAGTGGTTACCAGGGGCTGGGGAAGAGGCAGACACCATGCGGACATGGGGGATGATGGTTAGGGGTGCAAGGTTTCTTTTTGGAGTGATGAAAATGTTATAAAGTTGACTGTGGTGATGGTTGCACAGCTCTTTGAATGTGCTAAGAACAGTTGAATTACACATTTTAGGTTGGTGAATTGTATAGTATGTGAATTCTATCTCAAGCTATTACCAAAAAAGTCCTCTTAATAAAGCCCATAGCTGACAAAACACCCTGTGACCTGGCCTCTGCCAAGCCGTCCAGTGCTCCTCTTGCACTCACAACCACACCCAGCCATACTGGCCTGCCTTCAGCTCCCTGAGCCAGAGGACCTTCCCATAAACTCTTCTCAGCCCCTCCCCCCACCCCCATGGCCACTCAACATCCATTCTCCCTTACCTTTTGATTCAGCATTGCTTCTTCAAGGGCGCTGTCTCTGGCTCCCCATTCGGGGCTGGCTGCCCCCAGGGGAAATGTTTTCCCAGCACCCCAATCTCTTCTGTGTCAGTACTTGTAAGTATCTGCCTCTCGGTCAAATGGAAGCTCTGGGAGGGTATGAGTGCATCTGTCCCGTGGACTTAGGGTATCCCTCTGCATCCAATCAAAATGCTGATATGCTGATCTTATGACTGTTTTGTGATCACACCAAGCTTATTCATATCTCAGAGACTTCTACTCTGCCTAGCATATCTGGGCCCCCTGAGACTTCCTGGCTGCTCCTTGTCAAGTAACCTCCTTAGAGCTCTTCTCTAACTACTCTAAACTCCCTATCACTCTAGTTGCTCTGTACTCTATTTTGTTTCTTCACAGCACTTGCCACCAGTTGAAATCACATTATTTTATTGTTATTATTATTGTCTATCTCTCTTTTTTAGAAAATCAGCTTGTCAATAGACCCAGAAGAGCCAACACAATATTGAAATAGAAGAACAAAGTTGGAGGACTGATGTTCCTTGACCTCAAGACTTACTATAAAGCTGCAGTGATCCAGATGGTGTGGTACTGGTATAGGAATAGATAAAAGATCAATGGAACAGAATAGAGAGCCCAGAAATAGACCCACATGTATATAGTCAACAGATCTTTGACAAAAGAGCAAAGAAAATTGACTGGAGAAAGGAGTCTTTTCAACAAATGGTGCTGAAATAACTGGACAGCCGTGGACAGAAGAATGAGACACAGACCTCATACTTTCACACAAACTAACTCAAAATGTAGCACAGACCTAAATGTCAAACACAAAGCTATCAAACTCCTGGAAGATATCATAGGAAAAAAATCTAGAGGACCATCTTAGATATAATATCAACAGAAAAATCGATAAGTTGGACTTCATTAAAATTAAAAACTTCTGCTCTGCAAAACACTCCGTCAACAGAATGAAAGGATATGCCACAAACTGGGAGGAAATCTTTGTGAAACACATGCCTGATAAAGTACAAGTATTTAAAATATACAAAGAACTCTTAAAAACAATATGGAAACAAACACCTGATTAAAGGGGCAAAAAATCTGGACACCTCCCCAGAAAAGACATACAGATGACAAATAGACATATGAAATGATGTGTAATTTCATATCTCTCCAGGAAACTGCAAATCAACACAACAATGAGATACTACTACACACTTATTAAAATCGTGAAAATCCAAAACACTGATAACATCAAGTGCTGACAAGGATGTGGAGCAACAGCAACTCTCTTTCATTGATGACAGGCACAGCCACTTTGCAAGACAGTTTGGCAGTTTCTTACAAAACTAAATATATTCTTATCATATGATCAAGCCATGGTGCTCCTTGGTATTTACCCAAAGGAACTGAAAACTTGAGTCCACACAAAGACCTGCACAAGAATGTTTATAGTGCTTTATTCAGAACTGCCAAAACTTGGAAGCAACCAAGATGTCCTTCAGTAGGTGAATGGATAAACAAACTGTGGGACATCCAGACAATGGAATATTTTCTTTTAAAGATTTTATTTATTTATTTGCGAGAGAGTGAATGAGAGACAGAGAGCACGAGAGGGAGGAAGGTCAGAGGGAGAAGCAGACTCCCCGCTAAGCAGGGAGCCTGATGCGGGACTCGATCCCGGGACTCCAGGATCATGACCTGAGCCGAAGGCAGTCGCTTAACCGACTGAGCCACCCAGGCACCCCCAATGGAATATTTTCAGCACTAAAAAGAAATGAGCCATGAAAAGATATAGAGGAACCTTAAGTGCATACTGCTAAGTGAAAGAAAGCAAGCTCCAAGAGAGCAGAAATTCTGATTTGTTCACTGCTGCATGCTCATCATCAGGGTCTGGCCAAAGCAGACCCTCAAGATATATTTGGTGAATAAATAAATGTACAAGACAAAAACTTGTTTTGTCATCCTTGATGCTGCTCTTTCAACTCCAACAACTAATCCATTAGCAATTTCTGTCAGTTCTACCTTCTTAAATATATCCAGAATCTGACTTGCATCACCTCAATAGATCCACCATGGGCCAAGTTGGAGTCATCTTGCACCTAGATGATTCCAATTGCCTCCTCACTGGTACTCAGCTTCTACTCCTGCCCTCAACAATCTATTCTCTATATGGAAGCCAGAGGGAGGCTTTTAACCTTAGTCCAGAGGACTTCAAACTTCTATAAAGGGCCAGATAGTAAATCTTTTCAGCTTTGTGGGTTCTGTAGTCTCAGTTGCAAAAACTTGACTGTAGAAGCAGCCATAGACAAGCGTGGCTACATTCCAATAAAACTTCATTAACAATAGTCCTTGCCATGTCACTCTATTCCAAACCTTTTCATGGGTAGTTAACACCCAAAGTCCCATTACCTGTCTGACTGTATCTCTTACTATCACCCTCTTTGGCTCCTCCAGCACAGTCCTCCTCCCAGACTTTGTAGGTGCTGTTCCTCTGTCTAGAGCATAGTTCTGCCTCATGGTTCACTCGTCACCTCCTCCACGAAGGCTTCCCTAACCCTCTGATCTAAACTGGCACTCTCTCCCTATTCCACCCCTGCCCCCACACTGCATTAGCATCTCCTGACTACTATATATTCCCGAGTTTACAGTCTGTCTCCTCCTCTAGAGTGTCAGCTCACTGCTGTGTCCTAGTACTTGGAACCATGCCACGCACATGGCAGATGCCTGACCAGTACGTGGAGCAAATGCACCCACAGCAGACTGGCAGCGTCTCGTGGAAGAACCGGGTGAACGAGAAGGACCCAGCGGTCTGTGTGGACCCGTCCTGCAGGGTGCTTCCTCACCTAGCTGACCCCCGACCGGCTTCGTCTTCGCGGCTCTCCTCGCACTGCTGTCGCTCCTTGCTCTCCCCCAGCGGCTGCGGCTGCTGGTCCTTGCATTCTACGTGGGGCATGTTCACCTGTGAGCACAGCCAGCGCTTGAGAGGCCAGAGAGGGAAGGGCGAGAAGGGGTCAGATACCCTCCCACCGCCCCTTCGGCCCCGGGCACCTCCGTGTGCCGCTCCGAAAGGCCGGGGACCCCCAGGAGAGGCGCGCGGGGCAGGGACAGGCACCATGAGGTCGGGGACGTGTGGTGGGAGGGCCTGCGCCTGGAGCGCTGGAGTACAGAGGCGGGGAGACCTGGAGGGGCTGGGGTGAGGGCAGAGGCGCCGGGAGGGGTGCTGGGCTCCTAACTGGTGTGTGCGGGGGCTCGAGTCCTCCGAGGAAGGAGACGAGGTAGGAGAAAAAGAAGAAAAGGGTGCGGCGCATGGATATCGGAGCCTTTGTCTACCCTGCTCCTGCCACGAGCCATGCGTGGGAGTCTGTCCTTCTGGCCCGGGCTGTCAGCGTGTCGGTCACACAGTCCCGTCCGTCAGTCAGGGCCTGGTCAGTCAGTCAGGAAATCGGGACCCGGCCAGGCGAGGGGTGGCCCCGATGGCAGGAGACAAGCGGCTGGGTTAGGGCCCACCAGGGAAGCCCGAGATCGCGGCCGTTCCCCGCCCGTCCGCCCGCCGCCCGCCGCCCGCCTCGCGAAGAGAAACAAGCGTCGCTTACGCCCTGTCGCTCCATCCTGTCTTTTCCCGCCTTCTCCTTCGAGCTCTCTGCGCACGCGCCGGCCCCGCCCCCCGGTTCGCACGGCCCCCGCGCACGTGGTGCGTCGTGTGCTCCTGGTCCCGCCTCTTTTTGAGAACTTGCTCGCGCAGCGGGGCGGAGCTGGCCGTTAACCGGCGGTTGGGCTGTCCCAGAGGCTGCGCGCGCAGCCGGCGCCGCCCGGGGAAGGGGTGGTGTGTGTGCGTGTGCGTGCCCATGTGGGAGGACCCCGGCCCAGACGTGGGTTGGGGGAATCGAGCGGTCTTTGCGTTAATTCTTAGATTTCAGTTTATCTGCGCTGAGCCCCAAGAAGTCCTTGCAATAAAAAATCCTGGCCGTTGCTGTTCTTGATTATGACCTGTTGTCTTCAGTGAAAAAATTTATGCAGTATCACCTTGAATCAGTTACCTGTGCGCTCTAAAACTGGTAGCTCCTTACAAGCATGGCGGGTCTGGCCTTTAGAGTTGGGCCCATATCCCTTACTAATAGTAGTAGTAACAATAATGCCTTAATAGTAACAATAATTGTCACCTGAGGAGCCACAGACTGGGAGAGAATATTGCTAAACATATATCTGAGAACTTACAGCCAGCATTTACAAAGAACTCTTACAACTCAATAATAAGACAACCCGACTTAAAAATGGGCAAAAGATTTGAATAGGCGTGTGCAAAAGTCCTGAGGTGGAAGCAAACTTAGTGTGCTTAAGGAGAAGCCGGGCCTGGTGGGGAGGGAGAACAGGGAATGGGGATAGCTGTGGGTGAAGGATCAAAGTTGGGCAGGGGACCAAAGCAAGAGGTTGGGGTTTTGCTCCAATTCACTGGTCAGCGTCCATGTGGGAGAGGCAGCAGGAATCCTGTGCAGGGCTTTGTCGCCTGTCACACAATGACCAGAGCACCCATGTTGACACTACATTCTGGAGAATGTGGTTTGAATCCGGTCTCTTACCAGCGAGAGGGGCTGGGGGCGGGGCATAAAACTGCCACTCATTCTCAAAATCCATTTTTGCCTGTAACTGAGGCAATAAAATCTAAAACATCAGACTATTGTAAGGATTGCAGAGATAAACTTCTAGAACACAGAGTTTAATAAACAGCAGCTAACATTAGTATCTTGTGGCAAAGCCACCATGTAAACGAAATGTACATTCCTGCAGCATCAGATTTGAAGATTATGAGAAAAATCTCAAAAGATTCACTGGTAAGCACACGCGTACACGCACATGCACACATACACATTGAAAAGAAACAAAAGCAACACACAATATGCAGGACGATTTTTTTTTTTTTATGGTGCAGGGTCTGTATAACTTCTGAAAATAAGCAAAATCAAACTTGCTGAAGTAAAATATGTAGTAGCAAAAGTTTAAAAACACATGAGAAAGAGAAAACACCACATTCAGGAGGGAGCAATCTCAGTGGGGTGCTGCCAAAAGGAACTAGGACAAGCCCATAGGATCTTCAAACCATTAGTCACAGATCTAAGATGCGTAAGATCCAAAACAAATATAGTCCGCGTTCAGATTTGATCCAACTGGGGATGGATTCCTAAGTGCTTGTTGTGTTAGTTTATGCTATATACACTTAACCTTCCCCACCCACCTTCCCTTTTCTGTGACTTTACCCCTCCCTCCATTTCTGTACTTATCTATGTCTCCAGTGTACTCCCTTTCCCCCAGGTCCGCTCCCTGAGTCAGCTTTGCCCACTGCTGAGTCTTCATTCAGCTTGCACGCTGCTGGCACTCAGGAGGTGCACATTTGTTTCAAGAACGAGTATTTTTCTGTATGACTGAATTATTTAATTTGAAATACAGAAAAAAAATCAACCGAGTAGCCCTTGGGAGATTGGTGCCCCCACACCCAGGGCCTAGAGAAGCCCACAGCCTCAGCTGCCGACTGTGCTGGCTATTAACGGTGACCTCACGGTTCTAGAAGAACTGTTTACGTTTCCAAAAGTGCACTGACCCTGAAGACATGGGGTGAGCAACATGGAGACTGAGAGTTGCTTTAAAATTTTCACAGAAATAGAGATCCCACTCACGTTCAACGTGGGTTCATGAAGCTCTATCCTACTCATCTTCCTCCTCTGAGCTCCCGTGAAATTCTCAGGAGACCATTTTTTTAAAAAAGAGTGGCTTTTTAGGGAGAGGATGGAGGGATGAGTGGGTGGGAGCACAAAGAACTTTTAGGGCATCGAAAATACTGTGATACCAAAACAACGGACACACATCATCACACGTTTGTCCAAACCCAGAGAATGTACAACACAGAGCGTGGACCACAATGTAAACCATGAAGTTGAGGCGATTAGGATGTGTCTATGTAGTTCACTCATTGTAAGAAATGCACCCCTCTGGTGGGGATGTTGATGGTGGGGAGGCTGTGCACGTGACGTGGGGGCAGAGGGTATATGAGAAATTTCTATACCTTCCACTCAATTTTGCTGTGAACCAGAAATTGCTCTTTTTTTAAAAAGGGGGAAGGGGGCAGCTTTAATGAAACGCTTAAAAAAAAACTTGTTTTATTAAAGCTGTCCCCCCGCGCTGTCACCCCACCATGCCTGGCTCCCAGGGGGAATTGTGGCACCTGCCTTGGCCTTCCCCTCCCATATGCCCCTTCCCCAGGGATGGGGACTTCTGTTCATCTAGAAGAGAGCCTGGCACCACCAGGTGATGGGTAAATGCTTGATGGAGCTAGTCTTCCCCAAGGGGTTGGTTCAGGCAAGCCAGGAGCTCCCAAGGATCCAGGACCCCTAACCCACCACTCCTCATACCCAGGGCTCTAGCACTCCTCCATCCCTAAGGAAAGGCACCATATGAGGACAACTGCCCACTTTATTAGCCAGCAGCTGGCCTGCAGGGCTCCCTAGGGCCCACCTTCATAGATCGAACCTGCTACTTGCTACCCTGCCCCTGGGACCTTGGGGCAGGTACGGAAGAGATACGAGGGGTGGGGGTGAGGGGGATGGCCTCACAGAGGCCTTATAAATACAAGGGGGTCACTGGCAGGGATGCTAGAGGGCTGGACAGCTGGGGCTCAGGGAAGGCAGGCTATCCAGGGTGGTCCATGTCACGCGGCGTCCTGTGTCTGTGGGGGCCCCGGTTCGGCGTCCAGGCGGCACAGGGGACCATCATACACCATCTGCAGGTTCACCTTGTGGCCCACCAGCTCCCGGATGTTGTTGATGCCGTATTTGATCATTGTTGGGCTTGGGGGGGGGGGAGGGAGGAAAACAGTTTTAACACTCAGTCAGGTCGTGCTCTCCTCTGATCAGGCCCTCTCTGATGGTTCCCACCTCCTTAAAAACCCAGGTTGTTCCCGGGGCTCACAAGGTCCTGAGTGATCTGTCCTGTCACTTCCCCACCCTCATCTCCTCCCACTCTACCTACTCCCCCTCTCCAGCCACATTGGCCTCCTCCATGTTCTCCAAATACATCACACACATGCTTACCTCTGGGTCTTTGCACTGGGTGTTCCCGCTGCCTGGAACACCCTTCCGCGGATGTGCCCCCAGCTTACCCGTGATTTCACCCGCCTCCGGTCTTTGCTCCGATACTACCTCCTCCTTGAAGCCTTCCCTGACAACCCTGTCTCCTTAGCCCTCCCTACTGTGTTCTCTCTATAGCACTTGCTGGCTGCAGACACACTCTGAACTTCATTTGTTCAATTTACTTATTTGTCTTGCTAATTGCCATCTTTCTCACTGCACTACGAGCCCAGCATCGCAGAGGCAGGGATGTGTGCTGTCCTACTCCTAGCACAGGACCAAGCATATAGCAGACGCTCACTAAAAGGCTTGTCGAATGAAGAACAGACGGATGGGGCTGAAGGTCTGCAGGCCCCCATGCCCAGCAAGTCACCTGTGTGACAGCCAGACACACTAAGTGGCTTAGGCACTCACCGCTCCAGGGAGAGGCCCCAAGCAATGACTGACACGTTTTCGGGGAGCCCCATGGGCAGCAGCATCTCAGGGCGGAAAAGCCCAGAATTCCCGACTTCCACCCACTTCTTCAGACCTATGGGGGTGGGAGAAGGATAGGGCAGGTTGTGTGGATGACACTGGGTCTGGCAGTGGTCTTGGGAGTGGGCTTGGCAGTGACAGGGACCCAGGCTTAGCTGTGGGCAGCCTGAGACATCCCTCCCCATCCCAGTGCCAGGTTCCACCCTGACCTTGGTGGTAGCTGAACACCTCCATGCTGGGCTCCGTGTAGGGGTTGTAGGCCGGCTTGAAGCGCAGCTGGGTGATACCTGGGCAGGGGAGGCGGGTGAGCAGAGGGGTGGAGGATAAGCCTGGAGGCATGGCATCCTCCCATGGCTCCACTAGCACCTCCCACCGCAGCCTGCCTGCCTACCCAGCTTGGTGAAGAACTCCCGCAGGATGCCCATGAGGTGGCCTAGGGTGAGGCCATGGTCAGCCACCACGCCCTCAATCTGGTGAAACTCGGCCAGGTGTGTGGCGTCTAGGGTCTCGTTTCGGAACACGCGATCAATGGAGAAGTACTTGGCTGGTGTGAAGGGCTTCTGGGAGTGACAGGCGGGCCAGGCCCGGGAGGAGGTCAGAAGGTCAGTAGGACGGCCCCCTGCCTCCCCCACTGCCTGGGCTGAGCTGCACCTTCTGGGCCAAGCGGTAGAGGGCACGGGCGCTGGCCGACGTGGTGTGCGTGCGCAGCAGGTTTTTCCGGGCCTCCTCCAGCTTCCACGTGTACTTGTACCTTCAGGAGAACAAATAGGAAGTCCGCGTTGTGGCCTTCAGACCCCCCAACCTTCTCCCCCGCCTTACACTGCAAAGTCCTGGTCCTGCCTCACCCCTGTGAGCCGTAGCCACCCTGAGAGTGGGTCCGCTTGACCCGATGGACGTAGTCCATTGGGAGCTGCAGGGCCTCAGCTGGATCTGGGCAAAACAGAGCATCATCTGGTCAGTGAAGGAGCATTTCTCAAACAGCCACTGCACTGAGGACAGCAACATGTGCAGCTCCCATCCTTGCCACCCACAGCAGCCAGGGGGTGCTCAGGAACACCCAAGTCAGTCACATCCTCCTTCTGCCCAGAACCCTCCATCTCCCTGGGTGTGGGGGCGGGAGGTGGAGACAAAGCTCTCTTTGGGGGCGCCTGGGTGGCTCAGTCGTTAAGCATCTGCCTTCGGCTCAGGTCATGATCCAAGGTCCTGGGATGGAGCACTGCATTGGGCTCCCTGCTCCGCGGGAAGCCTGCTTCTCCCTCTCCCTCTCCCCCTGCTTGTGTTCCCTCTCTCGCTGTCTGTCAAATAAATAAAAATTAAAAAAAAAAAAAAAGCTCTCTTGGCCACCCTGTCCTGTCACTGCCCGTTCCTAGTTGTTCACTCCCTCCAGTCACAGGGCCTCCCAGCTATCTGTGAGCATACCAGGCACATTACAGCCTCAGGGCCTTTGCACAGGCCTTTCCCTCCTGTAACTTTCCTTCCCATATATGGTTCTCTCCCTTACCTCCTTTGGCCTTTACGTAAACAAAGACTTGATTTTAAGTTGACAGCCTCTTCCCCTTTCACGCCAGTTTCCACTGTGTTTACTGCCATCTTGCATTACTGCATTTGCATACGACTCAGGATTTAATAAATATCTATCCCACCAGACACAGGTCTCACCAGGGCAAGGACTTCCTGTTTCATTCAGGGCTGTAACCCAGATGTTTAACAAAGACCTTGGTACACAGGAAGGGCATAGCAACCATTTGTTGCGTGAATGTGTGAATTCTTAAGATCCCTTTCCAGAAACATTAATTTTGGTGCACCTGAAAAGCTTGACACCAAATCCCAGCTCCACCACGTTTAACCTGTGTGACCCAGGGCAAGTGATGTTCCTTCCCTGAGCCCCAGTATCCTCCTTTGTAAAAGAGAGCGAACAGTGCTACTTCCTACAGTCGGCAGGGGAATTAGAACAGAGACTGGTGTACGGTGAGAACTTAGTAAGTTTTGGGTGCCATGACAATGATAACAATGCCATCGTTGTTCCTGGCCAGGCCAGGTAACCGGCAACCCCTGGCCTCCCCTGCCTCGGGGCGGGGGCGGTGGGTGTTAGATAATAACAACCATTGTGAAAAGTCATTCAATTTCAGACAGTACTAAACACAGTAAATGAAAGGAAAAATCGGAAACCACGCTGAAGACTAGAGATGAGGGACTTTTAGAATTCAGGGGGGCAAGGGCATGTCAAGGTGGCCTCTGTGAGGTAACCTGTCGGCAGAGGTTTGACGATCTGGGAGGAGCCAGCCTTGAAGATCTGGGAGAGGATGGTTCTTGGCAGAGAACTGCCCGGCAGCACAGGCAAGGGCCATGAAGTGGGCAGGAGGGGACATGGGAGGAGGTCACAGAGGTCGCCGGGACCAGCTCACACCGACCCGGCTGGCCACGCCGAGAATGGAGTTTATTCTGTAAACTGAGTAGGACACTCCAAAAAGTTCTGGATGGTGCGGCCAGTTCCACCCACCTCGGAGGAAGAAGGTGTCGTGTTGGTCACGCGCCGGGTGCTGCTGGGGCTGGAAAAGTGCATCAAAGTTCCAGAAGGAGCTCTCAATGAAGTTGTCAGTCGGCATCTCTGTGAACCTGGAGGGAGATGCGGCCTGACTGCCCTGCCTGTGCCCAGTGGCTGGGCCAGCCCCACCCCCGGCCCCGTGCTCACCCCATCTCCAGGAAGATCTGCCGGAACTGCGTGCGGACCTTGAGCAGAGGATGCAGGTGGCCGCTGTCTGGGAGGACGCCATGGGCCAAGAAGTTGTACGGCTTGAAGGGCCGGTCCCGCCAGGAGCCGCTGTTGGGGGATGCAAGGTACGTGGGCCTGGTGAGGGCTGTCCTTCCTCCTCGACCTGCCCCATTCCTGGGGTCACCCCCTACCTGGAGATCATCTCTGGGCTCAGCTCTGTCTCCTGCTTGGAGATGCTGGTGCTGAAGGCACTGCCTTTGCTCACCCAGTAGGTCTTCAAGGTCCTGCAGCCAGAGAGGAAGAGGGGATGCCACTGTCACCTCCTTCAAGAGGCTTCCCTATTTCCCAGCTGATGCTGACCCCAACACCAGCCACCAACTCACGCTGCTTTATTTTCCTCCTGACATTCATCATCACCTGAAATCCTCTTATTTAGCCCACACTCACATCCCTCTGTTGCTCACTTACTCGTTTAACAAATACTTAATGAGAATCTACTATGTGCCAGGGTCTACTCAAGGTAATAAGCATACAGCTGAGCAAGAATAGGTAGACTTTTAAGGATTTATTCCATGCCGGCAGGCTCTATTCCACTGAAATCATCCCACTACCTTGTGAAAAAGAGGCCATTTTACAGATGAGGAAACTGAGGCCCAGAAAGATCAGGCGACTTAGCCAAGGTCACACAACTGATAAGTGCCAGAGCCAGGACCTGGACTGGGCAGCCCCCCTCCAGCCTGTGTCCTCATAACCGTTATGCCACTTGGTATCTGCTCAAAGGGTACATCAGCCCTGTGAGAGAAGAGCCCTAGGCCTGCCCAGGTCCCGCCATTCAGTAAATTTCAGACACTGAAATCAGAGCTGTAAAGGAAATAAACACGGCACTGGTATGGAGAGTAGAAGCGAGCAGCTTTTATGGAACTCAAAGGGAGAGGGAGGTGTCAGAATGGCCTCTTTAAGGTGACACACAGGCAGAGGTTTGATGCCCAAGCCTGGCTTAAGGGAAGACCATTCTCGGCAGAAGTCACGGCATAAGCGAAGGCCCTGAGGTGGCATGAGCCTGGCACGAGCTCTTGACAACAACATGGTAAAGCAGAGCTGGGAGGACACTGACAGCACTGTGGCCCAGTCTGGGCGGGGTGACTCCGTCCCCCCAATCACTAGGATCAAGTGGGTGATATGGGACGGAAGGGGAGGGCACCCACTCACACTTCAGTCAGCAGCTTCCTCTTCCTGAGCTCACTCCTTTCCTTCTCACCCAGCTTCTCAACCTGTCCACCCTGGACCAGCTGGAGCCGCCGATGCACCTCATCCTCCACGCTGTCCACCTGCCATGATGACGGGTGTGAGAGGCTACTGAGAGGGCCGGGGGCCCCCCTGCTTGCCTGCCACCCCCACCTGCAGGGACTCACCACTCGGAACACCCGGGGCCCATCGGCTGCACTCTTGTCCACACGGATCCACTTGTTGGACATGGCCTTGCTGAAGCCCACCTTGCCGCTGGGCAGTCGCTGGGGAAGTGAGGCCACAGTGAGCGGAGCATGAGGGCCCCTTTGCCCCATCGCTTCCCTAGGCCTCGCCCCTAGGACCTTACCATGAGCTCGCTCTGGGCCAGGCCCTCCTGGGGGATGCTGCGAAACACCCGGGCCTCATGGCTGCCCTCCCGGGCCATCTCCTCGCCCTCAGCAGTAAGCTCCCAGCGCTTGGTGGAGCGCAGCTCAGCCTCAATGATCTGCAGGGAAATGGGGGAGGGAAGACCCGCAGAGACAGGGTTCAGAGCCAAGCACGCCCTCACCACAGCACTTGGGTTGCACAGCGCCTGAAGCCAGCTTTATTTTTTTTTAAAGATTATTTATTTATTTACTTGACAGAAAGACATACAGTGAGAGAGGGAACACAAGCAGGGGGAGTCGGAGAGGGAGAAGAAGGCCTCCCGCAGAGTGGGGAGCCCGATGCAGAGCTGGATCCCAGGACCCTGGGATCATGACCCGAGCTGAAGGCAGACATTTAACGACTGAGCCACTCAGGTGTCCCTGAAGCCGGCTTTACATTTACCCCACGGTTCTGCACCACTTCCCAGCTGAGTGAGTACCCCTCGCCGAGCTTCAGTTTCCCTTCTGTGACACAACGATAATGACAGAGACGACTCACATCTCCCAGGGTGAAGTAAAGTACTAAGAATGGTACCTAGCAGAAAATTAGTTCTTTCTATTGCTTTTAAACCTGAGAAAGATTTTAAGGCCCCAAGTGAACTGATTCGTCCCCACATTTAACGTGTTTGCATCTCAGTGCCCAGCGTGTCAGCAAAGGGCCTCCAGGTCCCCAATACACACAGGAATCCAAGGCTCCATGATGAGGATGGGTTCAGGTCGTGCACAGAGGAGCAAGGTTGGGTGGGGCCCACGGGACTTAGCTCCCTCTCCACTCTAATCCCCAGCTCTGCTCCTCACTCCCTGTGTGAACTTGGCAAAGTTGCTTAACTTCCCTGAACAAGTTTTCTTATCAGCAAGAGAAAGGTGTGATGGGCTCTACCCCAAGAAGTTTTCTTGAGTAATTACTGAATTAACATATGGAAAGGACATAGACTGTTTCGTTACCATCACTGTGTTAGGCCGAGCCACAATAAATAGCCACTATTTAACCTTCTGTGACCAACACAAGTCAATTTTACATCAACCAAGGTACTGACACCCCACACCCAAGGCCCTCTCTGCACTGATGACCTCAGGCTCTGCAGCCTGAACGCTTAATTTCAAATCCACGTTTGCCTGTTCCTTCTAGTGACACTGATCAAGTTACTGACCAGTGCTCAAGAAGGTGTCCAGTCTGCAAAACGGAGATATCAGTGCTACCATCCCGGGGTAATGACAAGGACTAGATAATGAATAAAGCCGAGACCAAAGTGGGGCACAGAACATGAGCTTGATGAATATGCAGCCCAGTTATGTTTTCTGATTTGTAGCCCCGAGGATCCAGCCTCCTGGGTGGCCCATAGGCCTCTCCGAATCTTCCTCCTATGACTCTATCACCTTTTACTTGTCCAAGTCAAAAAGGCTGGGCTTCATCCCTGCTCTCCCTGCCTTGCCATGAAATCTCCTTTCATTCCCTCTCCTGAATCCTCTCTCCATTCCACCCGCCTCCCTACAACCAGACACCAGGCCCTCTAGCTTGGGGATGTGCCAACCTCTGCCTTCCTCCCCTCACCGCCAGTCCTGCCCCTGCCAATCCTTTCCCAAAGTGATGCAGACAGGACACACATCTGACTGCCTCCAGCTCCTGCCATGGCTCTCCAGTACCCCCGTGAGATAAAGACCTACAAGGCCTTGCAAATTTTGGCTCTACTAATGCCTTTCTACACCTGTTTCCCGTTCCTGCCATTGTTCCCTGGAGCTTTCCTCCTCAGCGCAGAGGCCCGACTCAGCCGTCACCGCTTCCAGGACGTTCTCCTTGACTCCCAAGCCTGGGCCAGCTGTCACCTCTGGGTTCCCTGTACTTCCTCTATCGCTCTGAGAGTACCTGAGTATCTCCCTCATTAGACCGCAACCTCCTCCTTGAGGGCAGCGACCGGGTCTCCCTTGTCCACCATCGTGCCCTCCCTGATGCCTACCATGTCTCAATGGACATTCACTGAGCGCAGAACGTCAGTGCTTCTGGGCTCTCACTTGCTGCCGACTCCCTGCCTGTGCACCCCAGGCTGGACACCCGAAGGGTTCTTCAGCAGGCAGGGCCTTCGGACAAGGGGACTTCAGGTGCAAAAGCGAGGAGGCCCGGCATCACGGATCCGACTCACCTCGCCCAGCGCTTGCAGGCTCTTCACCGCGCCCACAACGGCCTGGTGGTCCACGCCCAGCTTAGCTGCCAGGTCCGCGCTGTCCAGGCCGCCATCGGCCGCCTCTAGCTGCCGGAGCAGCACCTCCGCCACCGGGCCGTCCGCCATGGCTGCTGCCAGCGTGCTCGGCGTGTCCCGCCGGGGCCCGAACAACCGGAACCGGAACCGGCGCCGGGAGAGCGTCGCCATCTTGAGTGTGGCGGACCTGTGGCGAGGCCCAGGATGACGCCATCTTCAGTGTGGCGATTGAAACTTAGAGGGTGGGAGAGACTCAGTGCCCGCCTCCGCCCTAGCTAGACTAGTTGTGTCTGGTTGACCAGAGACGCCAAATGGAAGACCCCCAGGACACAATCGCAGCGGTGTTTTAACTTTCATCTAGCCCCACTTCCAGCAAGTAGGCGTTGTGACCTTGGACTTCCCTCTCTCTGAGCCTAGGAGCCCTCTGCCCTTGTGGGATTCGCTCTTGGCCTGCAGGAGGGCTGTAGGTGGTGGGCTCCAGAGATAGTCATTCCGCTGATACCAATGACTTTTAAGTTTTTAAAGGGAGGCTAGGTAGGGACCATCCCTATTTATAAAGGGGAGAGGGGCTCACCTAATAATATAGTCAAGATAGCAGCTAACCTGTATGGACATCTCGTGTCCTCTGCCCAGTACTAAGTGCTTTGGGTGTGTTACTTCATTTTCTCCAAAACTTTGATGTAAATATTAATATAATCCCCCTTTCACGGTTGTGAAAATGGAAGCTCAGAGGGTGATATGACTTCCCCACGGTTCTACAAGCAGTTGGTAGAGATGGTGTCAGAAACTATAAACACTTCAGATCCCACTCCAATCCCTGCATGCTCTGAGAAGATCAATGTGAGGGCAATAATGGAGCACTGGCCCGTAGAAATATAATGCAAGACACAAATCTAATTATAAATTTTCTAGTGGCAATGTTAAAAACAAAATGGATGAAATTAATTTGAAGAATCTACCAAACCCAATATGTCCAAATTATCATTTCAATATTATAAAATCACTAATGGAATATTTTATGTTCTTTTTTCATAGTAAGTCTCCAAAATCTGATGCGTATTTTACACTTATGACCCATCTCAGTTGGGACCAGCTACATTTCAAATGGTCAATAGTCACATGTGGCCAGTGGAGATTAGACAGTGCAAGTAGATTCTAATCCCATTTATGCCACTTAGCCAAGTCGCTTAATCTTTCTGTGCCTGTTTCCTTGCCTGGAGAGAGGTGATATAAGCCCAGGTCATTGTGAGATTTAAGTGAAATACTGCCCACACACATACGCATACTCGCTAATACTAAATTGAGTGTGGACCATGTGACAAGCACTATCGTAAGCAGAACACCTTTACTCATTTAACCATCACAATTATGTGAGCCTGAAAAGTGGGGTTACTAAGATCACCCGATCCTGACCCTACAGTGAGGTCCTTATAAAAATTCAGTATGTGGATCTACAAGTCCCTTCTTAGCTTCAAAATACTTCCCTTGTCTTAGTTTATTTAATTCCTCCAAGAGTCTTTCCTTCTTTCTGTCACACAGCAAGTAGGTTTTAAGCCTCTTTTGTGCCAGGTGCTACAAGAGACACTGGGGGATGGTGAAGTGAGTAAGACAGTGTCTACCCTCAAGCAGGAAGCACCAAGCTCACGTGTGCGTGACATTATGGTGGAAGGGAGGGAAGTTGGGAGGGTCAGTGGCAGGCCAGGAGTGATCACCCCAAATTGGGGCTCCTCATGAGGGAGTGCAGGTTGGGTGATACTGGATATGTCTGGGGCAGAACCCCAACTTCTCCAAGACTCCCCATTCCTTTTTCTGAGTCCCCACCACTATCAGGGAAGCACCCCTTCCCCCACTCTTTTGCCAGGATTCTCCCTTTCCCGAGTTCACTTCCATGTTACAGGTCCAGGGCCTGTTTGCTTAGAATTTGGGAAACCCCCAGACCTGCTTCCTGCTTCCTGCAGCTGAGGGGGGTGGGGTGGGCAGGGAGATGGTGTCAGTCACTGTCAGTCACGTGCCTCTGGCTTCAGAAGACTCTAGACTCAGGGGTCCTGCCCATCTCCCTTGGACTTTATCTTCCCCACCATCTGTCTCGTTTTTTTCTTCTCCAACGGAACCCCCCTCCTCTCCTCTTCAGCCGTTTAGTTGCAAAAGCCAGGCCGTTTGTGGGAGACCACAGGCAGCGACCCCTTTACCGGCTGCGGGAGGTTTAAAGGAGAGGCTGCAGTTAGAGGAACAACCCTACCAGACTCTAGGAGCCACAGCCAATAGTCACATCTTCTAGCCTTCTAGGCTTCCTACTCTCTGTCCCCGGACAACCCCAACAGCTTTGAAAGCGGTTCTGTAGGGCGACACCTAGCCACGGTTGCTCCTCCTAGCCTCTCAGGGGCTCCTGTGACTTCAGAGGCTAAGTGACTTGCCCCAGTCACACAGCAGCAGTCTGACAGGCTGTCAGGGAACTAGGGACCACTAAGGGCCAGAGAGGAGAGAGCGAGCACTTTACTCGCTAGCCTGCAAGGCTGTGGCACTGGGGTGACGTGAAGATCCAGGGCCCCAGCCTCTGAGCTCTGGTGCCCTTTGCCCCATCCTGGCCTGGGGCGGGGGAGAGCGAGAGCGAGCGCGTCGGAGTGGGGGCTCCCCAGCTGCAGAGTAGAAAGTGGTTAGGAAAACCTTGCCCATACCTCCCGGCAGAGGGATGAAAGAGGTAGAGCTCGGGCAGGGTCCAGGCCCTGCGCGGTAATACCGGCACTCGCCCGCGTTCTTTAAACGCCCAGACCAGGAGCTAAGCGCGCGGGCTAGGGCGGGGTTGGGTCGGGGTCTGGTCACATGACCTGGGCAGAGTGGCTCGAGGCCCCCACCGCACCGGTGGGCGGCCCCCACAACGCGTGGTCGACCTTCATTGGCCAGTTGTGTGGCCAATAGAAATCGGCCATCTGGGAACCCTGCGTTCCGAGGCACAGCCTAACCTGCTCAGACCACAGGGGTCCAATGGAAAGTCAGGGCCGTGGCCGCAGGCCAATGATAAGGTGTAGAGGGCGGGACAAGAGGCCGGGCCAGGTTGGTTTGAGGGGCGGTAGGGTATAAAAAGGCGCGGCCGGCAGTAGCGTCTGTCCCTACTGCAGAGCCGCCGCCGGAGGAGAGGTTTAAAGGGCCCGCGCGCCGCCGCCCCCTCGGCCCGCCATGCTGCTACCCGTGCCGCTGCTGCTCGGCCTCCTCGGCCTGGCCGCTGCCGAACCCGCCATCTACTTCAAGGAGCAGTTTCTGGACGGAGGTAAGGCGTGGTCCCGTCTCGAGGCCGTCCCAACGATGAGGGCGGCCCCTCAGCCTAGATCTGCGTTGTCCCCCTGTAATTACTGCTTAGAGGACCAATACGATGGCCTCCGGGGACGAGAGCCGCAGGCGAGCCTCCCTTCCATGTCCCTGGGGAGCGTCGAGGGTGCAGCGGACTCCTGCGGCAGGAGTTAGGATTCGCTGGAGGAGCCCTTAAGCCATCGAAGGTGTCAAACTAGAGGATGGGGTGGGGTCAGTCAAGGGGTATCTGTTTCCCAGTCCTCAGCAGTTTGAGGCCACTGGCAGATAATTCGGTGGGGAGAGATCAGTACGGCCGCACTGACCTAACCCCTTTGATCCCCTAGACGGGTGGACCGACCGCTGGATCGAATCCAAACACAAGTCAGATTTTGGTAAATTTGTCCTTAGTTCCGGCAAGTTCTACGGTGACCAGGAGAAGGATAAAGGTAAGGGCCTGAGGCGGGTGGGTGTTCGGATTCAGGAGGACTTCCTGGAGGAAGCCCTGTACACACACAGCCTGGGTATCCCCACCAGCAGAGCAGGGGGGAGGAAGGGGCAGTCCTCTGTGTCTCCAATGCTTAGGAGCCCGGGAGGTTGGGGCTGAGCCATGACCTCACTGTGGTCTCCTGCTAGGGCTGCAGACAAGCCAGGATGCCCGCTTTTACGCTTTGTCGGCCAGATTTGAGCCCTTCAGCAACAAGGGCCAGACACTGGTGGTGCAGTTCACCGTGAAACACGAGCAAAACATCGACTGTGGGGGTGGCTACGTGAAGCTCTTTCCAGATGGTCTGGACCAGACCGACATGCATGGAGACTCTGAATACAACATCATGTTTGGTGAGGGGCCCCGCCCTGGTGCTGACCTTTGATTCGTTAGAGGGAGACTGAAATCTCAGGGGTTCCTTAAAACCCCCGACAGGTAGTTTTGAGAACACAAAAAGTACTTATGTAGTTAAGGCTTGTCTTTGCAAGGAAGGCTGAGAACGTTGCATTGTTATTGTTGGTCTGAAACTGTTAGTTTATGGGATTTTCTGTAGCTATTTCCTGATATTACAGTGAGGGCATTAAATTCTAGAGCCGGTTTTTGTTTTTTTGTTTTTTTTTTCCCTTTTTAAAAGGGTCCACCTTTAGCTCCCTAGAACCAATTGGGGTCTGATTCCTGTCCTGTGACCCTTTACAGACTTGAATTTAAGAACCAAGTCTTCCTTTGTGAAGGGGAGCTTTGCAATGGCAGGCAGCTTCTTGCTCTAACTGAATCTGCTTTTCACCTAGGCCCCGATATCTGTGGCCCTGGCACCAAGAAGGTTCACGTCATCTTCAACTACAAGGGCAAGAACGTGCTGATCAACAAGGACATTCGTTGCAAGGTGTGACTGGGGGTGGTGACAAATGGCTGATAGGGGAGTCTCAGAGGCCAGCCTGGTGGGTGGGGCCACTCATCTCCCACCCTCTTCAGGATGATGAATTCACACATCTGTATACCCTGATTGTCCGGCCGGATAACACCTATGAGGTGAAGATTGACAACAGCCAGGTGGAATCAGGCTCCTTGGAGGATGATTGGGACTTCCTCCCTCCCAAGAAGATAAAGGATCCTGATGCTTCGAAGCCTGAAGACTGGGATGAGCGGGCCAAGATTGATGACCCCACAGACTCTAAGCCTGAGGTTGGTGCTTGGGCAGAGGCTCCCCACATGGAGGGTGCAGAAGGACAGCTGGGTTGCCCGACCTTTTTGTGTACCCTCAGGACTGGGACAAGCCCGAGCACATCCCTGACCCCGATGCCAAAAAGCCAGAGGACTGGGATGAAGAGATGGATGGAGAGTGGGAACCACCTGTGATTCAGAACCCTGAGTACAAGGTGAGCCTGGGGCTCTGAGCAGGGTGGGGGGTGCACAGTGGGGAGCACACTGACCTCCACTCAACTACTGGTTCCCTTCCCCTTCTGCAGGGCGAGTGGAAGCCCCGGCAGATCGACAACCCAGATTACAAGGGCACTTGGATCCACCCAGAGATTGACAACCCTGAGTACTCCCCTGATAGCAACATCTATGCCTATGAAAACTTTGCTGTTCTGGGCTTAGATCTCTGGCAGGTGAGACATAGAGGGGATTCCTGGAGTACTTCAAATGTTCAGGGTCATCTAGGAAGAAAAAGGGGTAGTAGCATTCAACCCCAGGTAGATCTGAGCCCACACTGGTGCTTTTCCTGAAGAATTTCCTGGTCTGTGTTCATGGGAGTTCTCCCAGCACCCACTTTGAGGTTTTGCTTATTATGTGCCAGATACCTTTCTAATAAGTTCCTTTATGCAAACAAACGTATTTAACTGCCCTTAACAGCTAGAAGTTGGTTAGATAACCTTGTTAGAAAATTAGTTTTAGGGGTACTTGTTTGACTCGGTAGAGTATGCAAATTTTGATCTCACAGGCATGAGTTCAAGCCCCACATTGGGAGTAGAGCCTACTGGAAAAAAAAAAATAACTACTAGAAAAAATTAAAAAAAAAAATTCCATTTCGGAGGAACCTAATTTTAGTTTTATTCACTGATAAACATTTTCTGCCTAGAATGGTGCCTCGCATGTAGTGGGTACTAGGAAAATATTTGAAGAGACTGAGAGAGACCCTATTTTACAGATGAAGAAATCAAAGGGCATTGTGTAGTTGTCATGGGAACATTGGGGGGGGAGCTTGTCCAAGGCCAGGGACATCTGATGTCCACTCTGACCACCTCTCCATCCATCCTCCTGCCCCCAGGTCAAGTCTGGCACCATCTTTGACAACTTCCTCATCACCAACGATGAGGCATATGCAGAGGAGTTTGGAAACGAGACCTGGGGTGTCACAAAGGTGGGACCAGGGTCTGGTCCTGGGCTTGGTGGGTAGGCAGGTGTGGTGGGTGGGGCCAGTCCCTGAGGTGTGTGGTCTATGTGCAGGCGGCCGAAAAGCAGATGAAGGACAAGCAGGACGAGGAGCAGAGGCTAAAGGAGGAGGAGGAGGACAAGAAGCGCAAGGAAGAGGAGGAGGCAGACAAGGACGATGAGGAAGACAAGGACGAAGATGAGGAGGACGAGGATGACAAGGAGGAAGAGGAGGAGGAAGATGCTGCCGCTGGCCAGGCCAAGGATGAGCTGTAGGGGCCATGCCACTGCCTCTAGGGCTGGACTGAGGCCTGAGCGCTCCCGCCGCAGAGCCGGCTGCGCCAAATAATGTCTCTATGAGACTGGAGAACTTTTCATTTTTTTCCAGGCGGGTTCTGATTTGGGGTGGATTTTGGTTTTGTTTCCCCCCCTCCTTTTTTTTTTTTTTTTTTTTCTAAACTGGTGTTTTGTCTTTGATTCTCCTTTAGTCCTTATTCCTGACCACCTCTTTCTTGATTGACATCTTTGCCTTCCTCTGTCCCTTGTTCTCCCCAGATCCCTTAGTTCCCCTCCAACCTGAGGGGGCAGGGGAGTGTGGAAGAGAAGCCCCAGGCCCAAGATTCCATCTGCTTTCCTTCCTGGATCCCAGAGGGGGGCCGGAGAAGAGGGTGGCATCCCCAGCCCCCAGCACTGTGGAAGAAGAGGGCTCCTAGGGCCTGAGCTCTGACCCCCACCCACCACCTCCCTTTTTCCCCTGCTCCCAGGACTGGGCCACTTCTGGGTGGGGCAGTGGGTTCCAGCTTGGCTCACACTGAGAATGTAAGAACTACAAACGAAATTTCTATTAAATTAAGTTTTGTGTCTTCCTCCTGTGTCTCCTTCTGGGGGAGGTGACTCTCGAGTAAGGCTCATTTTCCAGCGGCTAAAGTGTTGGTTGAATGTCTCATAAGGTTCCAGGGCCTGTTGTTTACCCCCACAACCTCAAACCAGTGAGAGAAGAGTGATGGTTCTAAGTGCCATTACAAATACTCTTTATATTAACTCATTGAGTCTTTGCACCAAACTGGTGAGTTTTGTTTCTAGTTCCTGTTCAGTTTGATGAGGAGGTTGAGCTCCTGAATTTAAGGAGTAGGGCAGGGCTCTGAACCCACACCGTGGCACCATTTCATACCATCCATTTTACACTCAACCATATCTACCTCTTAACTGTTAATGAGCAAGACTACATAGAACGATTGGACCATTTTAAACGTTTCCATTTTTTTTTTTAAGATTTTATTTGACAGAGACTGCCAGCAGGGAACACAAGCAGGGGGAATGTGAGAGGGAGAAGCAGGCCTCCCGCCGAGCAGGGAGCCCGATGCAGGGCTCGATCCCAGAACTCTGGGATCATGACCCAAGCTAAAGGCAGACATTTAACGACTGAGCCACCCAGGTGCCCCTAAACTTTTTTTAATACTAGTCCGTATTAGAAGCTATTCCTTCTATAATATAGGCAGAGAGATGGTAAATAGCACTGTTGGTGGTCTTTGAATTCTTAGAGGGAAAGAGATGGCCCCAAGGAGGGTGCAGAGATGATAGACCAACAAGGTCTAGGGCCCCTGAGGCTTAGCCCATCTCTTGGGGTCCATGAGGCTGCCCCTGAAGTTCAGTAGGTGGTCTGGAGCTCATATCCCTTGTTGCAGGAGAGAGGCAAGAAGCCCTCAACAGCCTGGCCTGTGGTGGGAACGTCTAGGCTCTGCCTGCGCTGAAGGGAAACAACAGGACCCTGGTTACAGTTGGGCAATGGGTGAGGTGTCAGGTAACTGCCTGGTTCTGGGCTTGAGTTGAGTGCTTGAATGGAAACTAAAGAGCAGGTTTGGAGGCAGGTAATGGTCAGTTCAGGATGGGAGGACCACCACCCAGTAACTGGGAGATACTCTCAGCCTTGCCTCCATCCAGTCCCCCAAAGCACCATCTTCATCTTTGGCCAACTAATCCTTCAATTCCTTGTTCGGTGGATGGGCCTTCATGCTTCCCACCTGTGGCCTGTGGCCCAGTTCCACCCCTCTGGGTAGCCTCCAATTGAATTGGTGCATCCAGGGAAGTTTATGGAGAGAATTCTGTATTCAATGTAGGGAGGCCTTGAAGGGTGACCGTTTCCTTAAATACTTCTGGGGTCAGACTGGGGATAGTGGGGTGAACACAGTGGTTGGGGTAGGAGCAGCAGAGAGGTGGGACACCCAGGAGCTACTACTCTACGTTCATTCCAGAAATCCAGTTCTCCCTCAGGAATGAATGAGGTCCCAAGTTGGCCCCCTAGCCCTCCTTCCACGGCCAAATGTGGTTTTTAGAATTTTCATTTTTTTAATTACTTGTTGGTGACCTTTTGAGTATCTTTTCCAATCTTGAGTAAGGGTTCCTATGAGAGTGGCCACACCAGAACAAAACTCATTTGGTAAACAAAAAAAATGAAACCAAAAAAATACAAATATCTACAAGTACATGAAAAATTTTGCTCAATGTAATCAACAGAAACTCTTAAGGGCATGAAAGGGGGCATGTCGGAGCCATTTTGTGGCCGTACGACGTCACCGCTAACGGGCATGGCGTCACTCAGGAAGCCACGCGATGTGTACATGTGTTGAAGGAGACGCTGCCTCCGGGAGACTAGTTTAGTCTGCGCATGCCTGGTCAAAGGCCTCCCTCTTGCGCATGCCCACCAAGGCTAAGGTGGCGCGCGCAGGTCACGTGCCTGGTGGTCGGCGCGCGCACCGCCTGCCCCGGAAGCGGTCGCCTCGCGGCGCGGCTGGGCGCTAAGATGGCGGCGGCGTGAGTTGCATGTTGTGTGAGGATCCCGGGGCCGCCGCGTCGCTCCGGCCCCGCCATGGCCGTCACCATCACGCTCAAAACGCTGCAGCAGCAGACCTTCAAAATCCGCATGGAGCCTGACGAGACGGTGGGAGCTGGACCGGAGCCCGGGGGTGGGAACGACGGGTGCCGGGGGTGGGGGGGATGGGGGGGTGGGGGCGGGGAGGACGGCGCGGGCAGGGCTCTGCCCACCCCTTCCAGCCTGCCTGACTTTCCCGAACCTCCGTTCGGTTCTCGGCTCAGCCCCCGGCGACTCGTGCTGATGGCGCTTATGGGCCGGTCTCCGGACGAGGCCCCACCCCCGGGGCACCCATCAGGCCCCAGCTCCAATGTCAGCGCCCTCGCGGGTCGCGGGAGCCGCAGGTTCAGATTCCCGGCCGGGCCACGCTCTCCGGGACGGGGACTCCGAGTTCCCAGCTTTGCAGGCGTCTCAGGACGTTGGTGGCCGAATTTGGGAGTAGTGACCAGGAGATGCCGAGTGGTGACGGCAGTGACGGTGATAATGATAATAAACGACCTGAGTTTCAGTGGTCTGTGTGTGCTGGCGGTTTGTTCTTTACCAGATGCTGAGCGATTGTTATCTTACTAAAGATGCAAAACAGACTTACCACTTGAGCATTCTTGATTCTTGTACTCCATTTTACAGATGTGGAAATTTAGGAATTAGGGAACTTTGCTACAGTCACAGAAAGCAAGTAATGGCAGAACGGGGATTCAAATTTGGTTTTGCCTCATGTGAGAACGCATAGTCTAAACGTTGCGCTGCATTTTTAGCTGAAAAGAGGCTTATGACGTAACAGACATATTGAATGTCTATGTGTTTGGCACTCTTTGCACAACTATCTCGTGAAGGAGACACTGAACTCTATGTGTTGTAGAAAAGGAAGCACTCATATTTTTCGATCAGTCCAAATATTTGAATTTGGGCAAACTACTTAATCTCTCTGTGTTTCTGTTTTCTCAAATCTAAAACAGGGCTATTGATATCTACTTTATGCAGTGGTGAGGCTTTAAAAGTGATATGTATGCACTTAGGTTAGTATTGTCCGTATAAGATGCTTTTGGCAAAAACCAAGCACTGTCAGCAGTGTGGAATGAAGAATCTTATCTCCCTTTTATTCTGTTTAATTTTTCATCATATTTTAATTATCTGAAGTTATATTCGTTTTCTCTTTTCCTTTCATTAGCGTTACCTCCGCGGAAGCAGGGACTTGTGTTGAGTTTTGTTCCTTGTTATATGCTCAGTAGCTAGAGTAGCGCCTGGCGTGAAGTGTTCAGTAAACACTCTGTTGAATGGTAGGATGAGCAAACAAATTCGAATCTGGCGTGGTTGATTATGAAGCTTAGCTTCTCTGCCATTGAGGCTTGTAGCGGCCCCCCCCCCCCCCTAAAAAAAAGAATCTTGAGGTTTGCAATGAGTGTTCCTCTCCTTCCAGGTGAAGGTGCTGAAGGAAAAGATAGAAGCTGAGAAGGGTCGTGATGCCTTCCCCGTGGCTGGACAGAAACTTATTTATGCTGGCAAGATCCTGAGTGATGACGTGCCCATCAGGGACTATCGCATTGATGAGAAGAACTTTGTGGTCGTTATGGTGACCAAGGTGGGTGAAGGGTGCTGGTTGGGAGGGTGGGTGAATTAGCTGGGGAGCTGACAAAGAGCCAGTGTGCCCGGGAGAGATTAGCTGTGAATAGGGTGGGGCTGAGATGGGGTGTTGGGGCTAGATAGGGGTATTGATGCCTGCTCCTTTTTCTGGGTGTCACAGGCCAAAACTAGCCCAGGCACCTCAGTACCCCCAGAAGCCTCACCCACTGCTGCCCCGGAGTCCTCCACATCCTTTCCTCCGGCCCCTGCCTCAGGCATGTCGCATCCCCCACCTACTGCCAGAGAGGACAAGAGCCCATCGGAGGAATCAGTCCCCACGACATCCCCGGAGTCCGTGTCAGGGTAAGGCCAGGGAGCAGAAGCCCCAGCTTGGGCCCTGTCCTCCCAGCACCTTCCAACACATACATGTTCCTGCATACTTGGGGGAGGGCAAGCCGCCAGAAGCCAGGGTCCGATTTCTCTCTCTTGAATTTGCAGCTCTGTTCCCTCTTCAGGTAGCAGCGGGCGAGAGGAAGACGCGGCATCCACGCTAGGTGGGTGGGTGGTCCCCAGGGCAGAAGCAGTTGGGTGCCCCAGCCAGCAGCTGGGCCTTGTGTGGGTGTGGGAGGGCCTGGGAGCTACCCTTCCCCCTCCTTGGTGACCCAGGCCTTGCTGCTCCCTCCACAGTGACTGGTTCTGAGTATGAGACGATGCTGACAGAGATTATGTCCATGGGATATGAGCGGGAGCGGGTCGTGGCCGCCCTGAGAGCCAGCTACAACAACCCCCACCGAGCCGTGGAGTATCTACTCACGGTGAGGTGGGGCTGCTCCCTCCTGGGGAGGCCTCAAGGGAGTACATGGGCTTACGTGCCCTGATGGGTGGTCAGGGAGGCCCAACCTGCCCTCAGGAGCGTTTGGGTTGTGGTTCCAGCCAGGAAAGCCTTCCTGGAGGAGCCTGGACATGAGTGGTGGGGTGGGTCTGTGGAGGGCAGGGCCGAGGCCTCACCCGTCTTCTGCCAGGGCTGAGCATGCAGAAGGGAGGCAGTGGGCAGTCTGTGCATTAGAACTAAATAGGACCCCTGACAGGGAATTCCTGGGAGCCCCGAGCCAGAACATAGTTCTGTCCAGGAGAGCCAGGTGTCGGAGCAGCCAGCCACAGAAGGAGGTGAGTGGATTGGGAGATGTGCATGTGGGGTGTCTGGTGTCAAAGTGTTGGGACTCCCCCACCCCGAGCTTCTGGGAGTCCAGCATGGTGTCTGAATACACACCTTTCTCCTGCCAGCAGGAGAGAACCCCCTGGAGTTCCTGCGGGACCAGCCCCAGTTCCAGAACATGCGGCAGGTGATTCAGCAGAACCCGGCACTATTGCCTGCCCTGCTCCAACAGCTGGGCCAAGAGAATCCTCAGCTTTTGCAGGTGCGACCCTGGGGATGGAGGGAGCCAGGGCCCCAGAAAGCTAGCCTGGCCCAGTGTGTTATGTGGGAGTCCCTCTGTATTTGGAAAGCAGGGCTAATGACAACCCCCTCCTGTTCTATACAGTCTAATGCTCTGCCTGGTTTCATGTCATTTTCTCAAACACCTCGTGAGGTGTGGGTGGTGTTGTCATTGTCCCACAGAGGAAGATGCCAGAGGTCTGGAGCAGTCTTGGCAGCTGGTATTGTGTGTGTCTGCCTCCAGCCTCTGGGTCCTTTGCTCTGCCTTCTGGGTCTTTCGGCTCTGGCTTGGCCTCATGTACAGTTAGTGCATCCTCAGTGTCCACGGGGTTGCATGGCACCACCCAGGACCAGTGTGTCCCAGTTGGCTCTGGGACCACGGTGCTCAGCAAGGCTCCATTCTGCCCTTGAAGGTTCCTGTGCAGAGGGGCAGTGGCTCCTGGGTGTGACAGGGTTTTCTGGATCCTCTGTAAAGGCCTGCCTCTCCTGGTTTAGGGCCTGGCGTCCACTGCTGCTGCACTTCTCAGTCTCTTATGCTGCGTCTTGCTTACCTTCTCTGGTGTTACAGGGCTCAGGCTGCACGCCTTCACTCCTCTTCTGTTTAGTGTTCCCTCTGTATCACCTTGAGTGATGATGTTCCCCCCCCAGATTGATGTAACCAACCTGAAACTCCAAATGCCACGCTTATCCATGGCTGACTTGACACAAGCATGGAAATGCTTTGTAGGTGTCTTAAGGCTTCCGAGCAGATCCTCCTCAGCCCTCCCCATCCCTGCAAAGACCAGCCTGGGGTTGCTTGAGCCTCAGGCCCTGTGCACCTGCTGGGGTTGTCCATCACCTGTCTTGCCAGAACATCTCACTCAGCCCAGCCCTGCACTCAACCCCTGTGGCTGCCACCTCAACTCCCACCCAGTTCCCTGGCAGCCACCCCCCAGGCCTTGGCCTCTGCATAGCCCCCATTGTCCATTCTCCACCAGGAGCCAAGTTCCTGAGAAACCACTTTTTGAGGTGAAGTTAAAGTCAGACGTACGTAAAAGTAGAGTTGTAGAGAGTTGTAGAACCCCAGATGTGCAACACCCAGATAAATTAGTCTTTTTAAAATGTACACTGGATCATGTCTTGCTTTATTTAACTATCACTGTGGTGTCTTTTCATACTAGAAGGCAATAGAAGAAAGCAGGTCTGGTCTTTGCCTTCCTCTCTTTGTTTTGTCCCCCTTCTGTTGTTTACTTTGTTTCTGCCACATGGATCTTCTGTTTTCTGGGATTTGTCAGGTGCATTTTTATCTCCAGGCCTTTGCACTTACTGTTCTATCTGGAGGGAACTTCCCTTCCCATCCTGCAGATCACAGGCTCCTCTTTCCTGGCCTGCAGGATTTTTTCTAGTCCAGTGTTTGCCCTACTGTATGCGAGGCCCACTATTTCTATTGTAAATAATTACCCATTTATTTGTTTATAGCCTGTCGCCCTGCCCTGGAACATCAGCTCCACCAGGACAGGGCCTGTATCCACTACTGTGTTGCCGTTTGGCCAGAATGGGCACCCTCTAAATACGTGCTGAGGGAATGAAAAAGCAGGGCTGTGATAGGGACCTGGTGGGGGCGGGGTGGGTGGGCATCAAGGGCTGTGGGTCACAGTCTCTTCCTGTCTCCCACAGCAAATTAGTCGGCACCAGGAGCAGTTCATCCAGATGCTCAATGAGCCCCCCGGGGAGCTGGCAGACATCTCTGATGTGGAGGGTGAGGTGGGCGCCATAGGTGAGGAGGCTCCGCAGATGAACTACATCCAGGTGACACCACAGGAGAAAGAAGCTATAGAGAGGGTAAGAGGCCTGGCTGAGGGGTGACCTCCCTGATGGGCAGGGCCCTGAGGCCGTGCTGATACCCATCCATCTTCCTGCAGTTGAAAGCCCTGGGCTTCCCAGAGAGTTTGGTGATCCAGGCCTACTTCGCTTGTGAAAAAAACGAGAACTTGGCTGCCAACTTCCTTCTGAGTCAGAACTTTGATGACGAGTGATGCAGGGAGGCCAGGCCGCCCCCCAACCTCCCCACCCCCCAACTCCACAAAAGTTTTATAAAAGAAAAAAATATATATATATTCATGTTTATTTAAGAAGTGGAAAAAAATCAAAAACCTTAAAAAAAAAAACCACCCCGATTTCCCACCCTCCTCAAGTGGCCCCCATTCCCATCTTGGCCTGAGAAGACCTAGGCCAGACAGCTGTCCCCCATCCCCCGCCCCAGCCCTGCCTGCTCTAAGAAACTGGCAGGACTGGAGGCGACAGATGGGCCCCTCTTGGCCTCTGTCCCAGCTCCCTGCAGCCAGATGGAGAGGCGGCTGCTTGCTTCCCCCTCCCCCGAAGAGCCCCTGAGACCTCCCCCCGCCTTCTTCCAGGGTGAGGGGAAGCTGGAGCCCCAAACCTTGATCCTCCATTGGAGTGCCCCAACCTTTCCATCTGGGGTAAGCACTCAGAGGCTCAAGGACCGCCCCCCTCCCCAGTCTGGCCTGCATCCCTTCGCCGGAGAGGAGGCCTGGTTTCTCCTGCCTGGGGAGGGGGTAACACCAGAGCTGCTCTGGAGGTCAAGGCCACCCCCCCACCCCACCCCACCCCCCGCCCCAAGGACAGAACCGTGTCTCTGATAAAGGTTTTGAAGTGAATAAAGTTTTAAAAGCCAGTCCTGTGATGTGTGCCTACTGGGGCTTCCTGCTCCAGCTTGTCTGTGTCTGGGGGCTAGTTGGGCACAGGTGAAATGGCCGTGCTGAGAAGGGGGCAGAGTGGTCTGTCAGCCTCGGCAGATTGGGGCTCCCAATGTCTCCACACCCCCCTTGAGGCTATCTCATTCCCAGGCAGTGGGCCCCAGCCCCAACTTAGCTTTGGAAGGGCTGCTTCTCCCTGCCCCCCACCATCACCACCACAGTCTGTTTTGGCTACATTTCCCCCCCTAGTAATCGGCTAATTACCGGAGATTAATGTTGGTAAACAGAAGCCTTCTTCTCCTCTGCCATCTGCTCCTCCATTATTTCCCCATTGCATCCCCCTTCCTCCCCCTGAAGCCCCAGTGAGTCGGCGTGGCCTAGAGTCCCTGAGTGAGCAGAGCCAGGAAGGATGGGTGGGGCATTCCCTGGCCCCAGGTGTTGCGGGGCCCCGGAAGGGGCGTGATGAGCGCGGACACACAACTGTGCAGGGCCAGGGCTGTGGGGCAGCAGATTTTATTGGGAGAAGCTAGCTCAGGACCTGGGTGCCACGGAGGCTGCCGAGTCTGGGGTCGCAGCAGCAGCCAGTGCAGCAGCTCGGGCCTCCTTCTTCTGTCTTTGTTTCTCCTCCTTGAGGCGTTTGCGCTGCTGCTTCTCCAGGTCCTGCAGCAGCTCCTGGAAGCGGGCACTCCTCGGGTCCACATGGTAGCCCAGGCGTTCCTGGGCCTCAGCCTGCAGCCGGGCCCGCCGCTCCTTGTCTGCCTGCTCCTGTTCCCTGCGCTCCTGCCGCTGCCGCCGCCAGGTCTCAATCATCTGTGGCATCTTGGCCATTCTCTCTGCAATGAGCTGCTCCCTGCAGGGGGGGGTAGAGGGATGAAGACAGCAACACGCAGCCAGAAGAGGAGCACCCGGCCACCCACAGCCCAGCACCTAGTCTGCCCACATTACAACTCCCCCAACTCCCCCAGTGGAGATGAAAAACTGGGAAGACTTAGGGTGGTCATTAAAACTGTCAGGAGAAGTCCCAGACAAGTGAAGTAACCGGAGAGATGAATTAACTTGTGTGTGGCCTTGAGCACAAGAGAGCTAACCCCCTTAGGAGGAGACCCCAAGTCAACTCAGCATTTCACTGAGCCATCCGAGAGCTGCACACCATATGGCCATTCCCACAGCACACTCTTTCATCCTGCAGACATCACTGAGCACCTACTGTATGCCAGGCCCAGTTGTAAAGGCAAGAAATGGATTGGACCTTTCCCTCCAATCCTGTAAGTTTGTAGGTGCCAGTCACAGCCCCATTTTAAGGATTAGAAACGTCAAGCTGAAAGATCTACCCCATGGCAGGGTTATCCAACTAGGATGGGACAGAGACTGGGGTTCACATTCTAGCTCCAGTTTACTGCCTGGGTGACTGGACAAGTGACTCCACAAACTCTCAGGCTTCGGGTTTTCGTCTCTTTAAAATGAGGGTGATCCCCTCTTCCTCCTAGAGTTATTGTGAGGACCAGAACAATGAAAAGCAGGAAAACGTTCGGCCTCCCCCAACGTGCCTGCCCTCCAGGAAGTGGCACCATCCTGCTGTTCCTGGGCTTGCATTCTCCCAAGTCTATCCTTCAGACCTGTCTCCAAGTCCGACCTCTGCCCTTGACTCCAGGCCCCATCACCTCCCACTCTTCCCCAGCCACACTGACCTCCTGGTAGTCCCTTAAAGCATATTCCTACCTCAGGGTCTTTGCACCAGCGGTTCCTTCTACCAGGAACACTCCCTAAGATCTCCCCGTGGCTATGTCTGGTCATTCCGGTCTCTCAAGGATCAAGTCCTTGGGTTCCACCCACAGCCCACCACCTAGTCTGCCCACATGAGGTTCGAAGTCTCACAAACCAAAGTCGTTCTCTGGCACCCACATTTTTCACCCAATTTTATCTTCCTAATGGTCCACTGCCGCCATCTGAGATTATCTTGTTCTCTGCTACGTGCTCAGCACCTGGGACAAGGCCTCGCGCACTGGAGGTCCGCAGCCCACAGCCCCGCGCCTACCCGACCGCACACACCTGGCCTGACGCTTCTGCTCCTCCGCCAGCTGCTGCACCCGCAGCGACTCCTGCATGGCCGCCAGGCTCGGGCACCATTCGCGCTCCTCAGCCTCCAGTTCGCGCAGCTGCTCCCGCGACGGCCATAGCGAACCGGCGGCCACCCCGGAGGCGGCGCCGTGCCGCGCGAACTGCTTGGCCGCGTAGCGCGGCCCCAGCTGCCAGCGCGGCGTCAGCGGGTCGTCCGGGTCCGGCCACCAGGGCCCTGGCGAGCGGCGTGGGGGCGGCGGCGCCCGGTAGCCACGGGAGCCCCGGCCCAGGACCGCCGGCAGCCCGAGCAGGCTGCGCGCCCGCCGCACGGGCACCGCCATCTTGGCTGTGCGGGGTCCTCGCGGGCCGGCCGGGCTGGCCACGGCACTGCCTGCGCGCGAGGTCCGACGGCAGCCTGGGCGGGGCGAGGGGCGTCCCTGCTGCCGCAGCTCCGGGCGGGGGAGAGAAGGGGCTGATAAATGCTTTATACAGGGGCGCCTGGGTGGCTCAGTCGTTAAGCGTCTGCCTTCAGCTCAGGTCATGATCCCGGGGTCGTGGGATCGAGCCCCGCATCGGGCTCCCTGCTCGGCGGGAAGCCTGCTTCTCCCTCTCCCATTCACCTGCTTGTGTTCCCTCTCTCGCTGTCTCTCTCTGTCAAATAAATAAATAAAATCTTAAAAAAAAAAAAAATGCTTTATACATCTTCAAGTATAATTTAAAATTTTGTTTTAGCAGGTATTTATTAAAATCTCAGTAAAATTTAATTTTATACATTTAAAGTAGCATTTGATTTTTTATTTCCAAAATTTAAATGTCCAAATTTTAAACCACTATTTATTTAAAAATTTAAATATTCCTTCAGTTTGAAGTTTAATCTACATATTACTTTATATTTTATTTTTACATATTACTTTATATTTTAAATATTTAGAATCTTTTAAAGACGTTCGTTAAAATACTTAAATTTCATTTTAAATACTTGAGTATTGTTCGTAACATTAAATATTTTTTATGCTTTATTTTATGCTTTTAAATTAGATTTTTAATATCTCAAGATTTTTATTTTAAAGAATTATATAAGAACCTTACCTAGACAATTTTAAATATTTAAATTTCTACTTAACAGTATTTAAAGTTGTATGATTATTTAAGGTATTTATGTAGAAATTTTATTTTAAATTTTATTGTAAACATTTTGTTACTTTATGCCTTTTCATTTAATTTTTCATATTTAAAAATGTTTAAAATGTTTGATCAAGGTGTAGCAATTAAACAGTATTTTTTAAAAAACAGGGTTTCAACCTTAAAAAGGAAGGAAATTCTGTCTCATGCTACAACATGGATGAACCTGGAAGACATTATGCTGAGTGAAATAAGCCAGTCACAAAAGAACATATATCATGTGATTCCACTTATATGGGGTCTTTGGAGTAGCCAAATTCATAGAGACAGAAAGTAGAATGGTGGTTGGCAGGGACAGAGGAGACAAAGAATGGGAGTTAGCTTTTAATGGGGACAGAGTTCCTGTTTGAGAAGATGAAAAAGTTCTGGAGACGTATGGTGATATGGTTGCACAACAATGTGAATGTGCTTAATAGCACTGAACGGTACACTTGAAAATGATTAAAATGGTATGATTTATGTTATATATATTTTATCACACACACACACACACACGAATTGCGGTTTGCTGGGTGAACTAGGAAGCCTGGAGAAGAATATTCGTAATTTAGAACCGCGGCATATATATCATTTATGTCAATCTCAAGCTGGAAACAGCCGGCACCGAGTCCATTCACAGGAGAATGGAGACCTCAGTTCTGATGTTTCAACCAACACCAATACCATACAGGAATGCAAGAGCAGAAATTACAGCTGGGTGTAATCTCAACGTGGGTGATTCTCAGGGACCTCATCTGCAACGAAGGAGGCAGGGCCCAAGAGATTCCTTTTCATAAGGGAATGTTTTTCACTGCGTAAAGTTTACACAAATTGTCCTTTTTATGTAAAGTGGAAAAATCCTGGTGTCATTATGGATGCACACCTTTAGCAGTAAAGGATAAAGATTATTCTGGAAATCAAGATGGGACACCTCTGGTGGGGATGAGGGGGCATCTGGGTAGTGGTCATGTGGGGAGGGATGAGGGTCACTTGGTAATAGGGCACTGAGCTGGACATTCTTGTTCTGTTTGCTTTTTGCCAAGTGGACTATATTTAATGTTATCTCTTTTTTTTAAGATTTTATTTATTTGTCAGAGAGAGCAAGGGAGCACGAGCAGGGGGAGGGGCAGAGGAGAAGCAGGCTCTGCACTGACCAGGGAGCCCGATGTGGGACTTGATCCCAGGACTCTGGGATCATGACCTGAGCTGAAGGCAGATGCTTAACCAACTGAGCCACCCAGGCATTCCTAATGTTATTTCTTTTTTCTTTTTTAAAGATTCCATCCATTTATTTGACAGAGAGAGACACAGCCAGAGAGGGAACACAAGCAGGGGGAGTGGGAGAGGGAGAAGCAGGCTCTCCACGGAGCAGAGAGCCCGATGCAGAGCTCTATCCCAGGACCCTGGGATCATGACTTGAGCCGAAGGCAGACGCTTAATGACTGAGCCACCCCAGGCGCCCCCGGGGGCCCATTATTAACTCAGGAAATCAATGAGGTGGGTTACAACTAGTATTTATTTGTTTATTTCTAGGTTTACAATTAAGGGGAGAATGGCTCATAGAAAACTTTTCATTTCAAAAATTATTTGTTTAAAAAATTGTGACAAAACACACATAAAATTTACCACCATCATCATTTTAAAGTGTGCTATTCAGTGGCAGTAAGTGCATCCACACTGTTGCTCAATCATTACCACCAACCAGCTCTAGAACTTTGTCATCTTGCAAAACAGAAACTGTCCCTATTAAACACTAACTCCTCATTCCTCCCTCCCTCAGCCCCTGGCACCCACCATTCTATTTCTGTCTCTATGAATTTTTTTTTAAAAGATTTTATTTATTTATTTGAGAGAGAATGAGATAGAGAGAGAGAAGGCATGAGAGGGGGGAGGGTCAGAGGGAGAAGCAGACTCCCTGCCGAGCAAGGAGCCCGATGCGGGACTCGATCCCGGGACTCCAGGATCATGACCTGAGCCGAAGGCAGTCGCCCAACCAACTGAGCCACCCAGGCGCCCCTGTCTCTATGAATTTGATGACTCTAGGGACTTCATATCAGGAGAATCATACAGCATTTACCCTTTTGTGACTGGCTTATTTCACTTAGCATAATGTCCTCAATAACGTCCCCCTTGTAGCATGTGTTAGAATTTCCTTTGTTTTTAAGGCTGAATGACATTCCCTCATACGTATTTACCAAATTTTGTTAATTCATTCGTCCACTGATGGACACCTGGGCTCCTTCCACCTTTTGGCTGTTGTGAGTAATGCTTCCATGAACACGGGTGTACAGAGGTTATTTTTTAATAGAAAAAATAGAACAGAATAAAAATATCAGATTGTATCACATGTAGTAAGGGTTAAGTATCCTTTGGTAAAACTTTTATTTCTGTCATGTATACATGTTTGTATATACTAGTGTTCCAGTTGCAGATGATGCTAACAAACCTTGCCCCAAACAACCATTTTGATTATGCTCATAGAGTGCATAGTTCAAGAATTTGGTTATCAACAGTAGCCAAACTATGGAAAGAGCCTAAATGTCCACCTAATGATGACTGGATAAAGAAGATGTGGTGTGGGGCGCCTGGATGGCTCAGTTGGTTAAGCGTCTGCCTTCGGCTCAGATCATGATCCCAGGGTCCTGGGATGGAGCCCCATATGGGGCTCCCTGCTCAGTGGGGAGCCTGCTTCTCCCTCTGCTCCCCACTCATGTGCTCTCTCTCTCGCTATCTCTGTCTGTCCCTCAAATAAATAAAAAAAAATCTTAAAAAAAAAAGATGTGGTGTGTATATATACAATAGAATATTACTCAGCCATCAAAAATAACGAAATCTTGCCATTTGCAGTGATGTGGATGGAGCTAGAGGGTATTATGCTAAGCAAAATAAGTCAGTCAGAGAAGGACAAATACCTATGATTTCACTCATACATGGAATTGAAGAAACAAAACAGATGAACATATGGGAGGGGAGGAAAAGAGAACGGGAAACAAACCATAAGAAACTCATAACTATAGAGAACAAATTGAGGGTTGATGGAGGGAGGTGAGGGGGATGGGCTAGATGGATGATGGGGATTAAGGAGGGCACTTGTGATGAGCACTGGGTGTTGTATGTAAGTGATGAACCACTGAGTTCTACTCCTGAGCCAATATTGCACTGTATGTTAACTAACTAGAATTTAAATACAACTTTGCACAAAAAAAAAAAAAAAAAAAAAAAAAGGAATTTGGGCAGAGCACAGTGGGGATGGCTTGTCTCTGCTCCTTGCTTTCTGCGGCCTCAGCTGGGAAGAATTTGAAGTTGAATGAATTGATGCCTGGCTACCAGAATCATTAGAAGGCATCTCCCTTCATTCAGGTCTCGTCATTGATGCTGGCTGAAGTCTCAGCTGGGCTATTGGCTGAATATCCTCTACAAAGTGGTTTCTCCATGTGAGCCAATTTGAGCTTCCTCACAACATGGTAGCTGGGTCCCTAGTGCCCAAGGCTGAAGTGCATGGCATTTTTATGACTGAATCTCAGAAGTCACATGACATCATTTCTGCTCTATGCTGTTGGTGGAGCCAGTCATAAAGGTTGTCTAGGTTCAAGGGAAGGGGTCAAAGATTGTCATGCAATCAGAGGATTTTCTTTCTTTTTTTAGAAAAACATTTTTTTAAAAGATTTATTTATTTATTTATTTGATAGAGAGAGAGAGAGATAGCGAGAGCAGGAACACAAGCAGGGGGAGTGGGAGAGCGAGAAGCAGGCTTCCTGCCGAGCAGGGAGCCCGATGTGGGACTCGATCCCAGGACCCTGGGATCATGACCCGAGCCGAAGGCAGACAGACGCTTAACGACTGAGCCACCCAGGCGCCCCAGGAAAAACATTTTTTTTATATTTATTTATTTGACAGAGAGAGTGAGAGAGCACAAGCAGAGTGAGCAGCAGAGGGAGAGGGAGAAGCAGGCTCCCCGCTGAGCAGGGAGCCCGATGCTGGGTGCCATCCCAGGACCCTGAGATCATAACCCGAGCTGAAGGCAGACGCTTAACCAACTGAGCCACCCAGGAGCCCCCAGTCAAAGGATTTTCAAGGTCACATGCAAAGAATTGTATGTGGGATGGGGCATACTGTTGAGGTCTCTTTGGAAAATACATTCTGCCACCTCTGGTTCACAGTATAAACTGTATTTCTCACTGCACTTAGTTGTAAAAAATAAAAGTTAAAGAAAAAAGTTTCAAAAAAAATCTCTGCTCAATATTGTTCGTGTTATGAATAAGCTATTCCAACAGGCTGTTTTGATGGACATTTGGTTCCAATTTTTCTTGATTGCAAAAATAATGCTGCAGTGAGCCTCCCTATCCATGTCCCCCTGTGCCCACTGGGAGGTTTCCCTGGCGTGCCCAACAAGTCTTTCCCCAGGGTTTGCTGAGGGACACATGACCAGTGTGGTTGAGGTCTAAGTGAATGAGGGGATTGAGGAAGGAGGTGCATTGCACAGTGATAAACAGGGGTCAGCCCTGCAGGCATTATAGGCCATGGTGAGTTTGGTTTTATTCCAAGGGCAATGGGGAGCCATGGGAAGTCTCTGAGCAGAGAAGAGATGGATATGATTTATGGTTCTCCTCTGGCTGCTGAGAAGGAAAGACATTGAGTGGGGCGACATGCAGAAGCAAGAAGACCCATTAGGAGGTAGAAGGGGCCATGTGGTCCCTGACCTGCGCTGGTCTCAGGGCCTTTGCATTATCTTTGCTGTTATTATGTCTAGAACTGTCTTCCAGAATCTTTATATGGTGGGCTCTTTCTTATCATTCATGTTTAACTCTGCAGTCACTTCTTCTACTTTTTGAACCTTTGAAGAGATGGGTAATGAAGTAGAGCTGGCCCTTGACGTCAAACAGCTCACAGTCTTGTGGGTGAGACACACAAATAATTATAACAGAGGTGAAAGAAGTAAGTTCCCGCAATGGGGCTGATGGGCAACAGTTTCCTACCAGACCAGGAAATTTGGGATCCATTCTGAGAAACACCAGTTCAGAAGCTAAGAGTAGACACTTTGATGTCAAAGTAGCCTCAGCTGAGTTCCAGCCACTGGCCAGGGCTCTGCACATGGCAGGACCCAAATGGCACTGGGGTGGGGTAGGGTGGGAGTGGGGGTGGGGGGCATAGAGTGGAGAGGCTTCTGAGGGCAGGTCTCAAATTGAAATTTTATTTAAATTAGAATTAAAATTTACATAACATAAACTTAATCATTTTAAAGATTTGTTTTTATTTATTTGAGAGAGAGCGAGCGAGCACAGGGAGGGGCAGGGGGAGAGGGATAGAGAAAGTTTAGCAGACGCCTTGCTGAGCTTGGAGCTAACATGGGGCTCCATCCCATGACCCCTAAAATTAATCATTTTATTTATTTTTTTTAAGATTTTATTTATTTATTTGACAGAGAGAGAGACAGCGAGAGAGGGATCACAAGCAGGGGGAGTGGGAGAGGGAGAAACAGGCTTCCCACAGAGCAGGGAGTCTGATGCGGGGCTAGATCCCAGGACCCCGGGATCATGACCTGAGCGGAAGGCAGACGCTTAACGACTGAGCCACCCAGGTGCCCCAGGCGTCTGATTCTTGGTTTCATGATCTTGGGGTCATGAGATGGAGCCCCGTGCTGGGCTCTAAGTTCAGCAGAGAGTTTGTCTGGGATTCCCTCTCCCTCTCCCTCCCCCTCCCACATGCACTCTTTCTCTCAAATAAATAAATAAAAACTATTAAAAAAATAAAGTGAACAATCCAATGGAATTTAACACATTCATAGTGTTGTGCGACTAGCAACACTCTAGTTCTGGAGCATTTCCATCACCCCAAAAGGGAATTCCATCCCCGTTAACAGTCACTCCCCCTTACCCCCTCCCCTCAGTTCCTGGCAACCAGTAACCTACTCTCTGTCTCTACAGATTTGCCTAATTCTGATATTTCATAAAAACAGAGTAATTTGTGACCATTTGTATCTGGATTCTTTTTTTTTTTTAAGATTTTATTTATTTATTTGAGAGAGAGAGAATGAGAGAGAGCACATGAGAGTGGGGAGGGTCAGGGGGAGAAGCAGACTCCCTGCCAAGCAGGGAGCCCGATGCGGGACTCGATCCCGGGACCCCAGGATCATGACCTGAGCCGAAGGCAGTTGCTTAACCAACTGAGCCACCCAGGCACCCGTGTCTGGATTCTTTTACTTAGCATGTTTTCGATGTTCACCCATACTGTAACATGTATCAATCCTTGTTGGACTGACTCGTGTCCCCCCCACAATTCATATGTTAAAGTGCTAACTCTCAGCACCTCAGAATGTGACCATGTCTAGAAATACGGTCTCTAAAAAAGTAACTAAAATGAGGTCAGTACGGTGGGCCCCAATCCCTTACGCTGGTATCCTTTTTTTTTTTTTTTTAAGATTTTATTTATTTATTTGATAGAGAGAGAGAGCAAGCGAGCACAAGCAGGGGGAGTGGCAGGCAGAGGGAGAAGCAGGCTCCCAGCTGAGCAAGGAGCCCCACGTGGAGCTCAATCCCAGGACCCGGGGATCATGACCTGAGCCGAAGGCAGAAGCTTAACTGACTGAGCCACCCAGGCACCCCTATGCTGGTATCCTTATAAAAAAGGAAATCTGAACACAGACTCACACGGGAGGAGGATCATGTGAAGACACAGGGAGATGTTCTTCCACAAGCCAAAGAGAGAGGCCTCAGGAAAAAAAAAACTAACTAGGGTGACCCCTTGATCTCAGATTCCTAGGCTCCAGAACTGTGAGAAAATAAATTTCTGTTTATTAAGCCCCCTAGTCTGTGGTCCTCTGTTATGGCAGCCCGAGCAAATTAATATGTACTTCATTCCTCTTTACAGCTGAATGATATTCCATTGTAGGGATTTTTTTTTTTTGGTAGTAACAAGATGGAAAATAACATAAATGTCCAAGAATAGAGAGCTGGTTAAGGAAACTACTAAATATCCACAGGATGGAATACTAAGCAGATGTTAAAAACGGATAAAGGTGCTCTTGGGGAGCCTGGGTGGCTCAATCGGTTAAACATCTGCCTTCAGCTCAGGTCATAATCTCAGGGTCCTGGGATTGAGCCCCACGTCGGGCTCCCTGATCACTGGGGAGCCTGCTTGTCCCTCTCCCTCTGCCCTTCCCCCTCTGCTTGTGCTCTCTAAAAAAAGAAAGAAAGAAGAAAGAAAGAAAGAAAGAAAGAAAGAAAGAAAGAAAGAAAGAAAGAAAGAAAGAAAGAAAGAAAGAAAGAGAATAAAGGTGTTCTATAGATCATGGTTCTCAGAGTTTGGTCCTCAGCCCAGCAGCACCATCACCAGGGAACTTGTTAGAAATGCAGGTTCTCAGGCTCCATCTCAGAATCAGATACTCTACAGTGAGCCTTCCAGGTGACGCGGATGCATTGCTGAAGTATCAGACCCCCTGCTGTATATGACCATACACCCTAGGGGTTCACAGCAGCCCTGAGGTGGTTTTTAAAAACACCAATGCCTGGATCCCATCCCCAGAGATTCCACTGTAATTGATCTGGAGCAGGGTCTGGGAATGGATTACCCAATTAGAAATGACTCTAACGGGCAGAGTCATGTTCCAGATTGTTCCTTGCAGGATTGATTGTAATGGTTAAAAACTGGGTAATGGAGAAATAAATTTGGGAGATACATGTGCAGCGGAAGACTCTTCAGAGTGGAAAGGAAGGAATATGAAGTGGAAGACAGATGAAAGTTAAAAAGATATATACATTATGATGCCATGTATATTACATTTAAAACAACAAAACAACGTTACGTATCTGAATGATTGCATAAATAGTAAAACTATGAATACAGGCATGGGAATTAAAATTGGCCAATCCAGGAATTAGGGACAAGTATAGAGCCAGTTTCTCTCATATTTGTAATTTTTAATTTTTTAATTGTGGTAATGAATACAGGGGTGTTTCTTATATATTTTTTGTCTATACTTATTTGAGTGCCTGGAATAGTTCACTTAAAAAGCAAGGGGGCAGACCAATGGTATAGATTGCTTTCATTTGTACTTTTTTTCTTTTCTTATGTTTCATTTTGTATACTTAAAACAAAAATTTTTAAAGATTTTATTTATTCATTTGAGACAGAGAGATAGAGAGAGAGCATGAGCAGGGGGGGAAGCAGAGGGAGAGGGAGAAGCAGGCTCCCCGCAGAACCAGGAGCCGGGAGCCAGCTGTGGGGCTCGATTCCAGGACCCTGGGATCATGACCTGAGCTGAAGGCAGACGCTTAACCATCTGAGCCACCCAGGCGCCCCTACTTAAAACAATTTTTAAAAGATTTTATTTATTTGTCAGAGAGAGAGCACAAGCAGGGGGAGCATCAGGCAGAGGGAGAAGCAGGCTCCCCGCTGAGCAAGGAGCCCAATGCGGGACTGGATTCCAGGACCCTGAGATCACGACCTGAGCCAAAGGCAGACGCTTAACCAACTGAGCCACCCAGGTGTCCCAAAAGAATTTTTTTTTTTAAGTAGGCTCCACACCCAGCATGTAGCCCACTGTGGGGCTTGAACTCAAGACCCTGAGATCAAGACCTCAGCTGAGATCAAGAGTGGGAAGCCTAACCAACTGAGCCACCCAGGTGCCCCAAAACAATGTTAAAACTCTAAAGTGAAGCCCCTCTCCAAAAGGAAAACTTGCAGTTCTTTTCAACATGGAAATACAAATGCAAACGCAAGTAAAGCATAGCTGTACATTCTTATCCTTCTCCCCCAAAAGGTCAGCACATAATAGACATCCAGTTCTGATTTTTTTTTTTTAAAAACCTAATTTGTCTTGGTTATCTTTCCAGGTAAAAAGGAGCTTCCTTAGCCCTGTACCACTGTGTAGTATTATGGGATTATGCCTGGTGAGTCTGGAGAACAGCCAGGAGGCCCCGTGTGGCTGGAGGGAGTGAGAAAGCGGGAGAGGGCGGGAAAGCTGAGGGTGGGATAGCGGTGATAGGAGAGGACAGAACGACGTCTATGGGCTGCAGTGAGGACTTGGGCTGTTACCCCGGGTGAGGTGGGAGCCCTGGAAGATTCTGAGCAGAAGAGAGAAGTGCCTGTACACGAGTGCTCACGTCGCCTTCTGGCTGCTGTGGAGGGACCAGCCTTCGGGGAGAGGTGGCGGGAGCTGGAGCACCAGGGTGGAGGGACCGTATTGGTTCAAGTGGGACATAATGGCCGTGTCCGGGTGGGGGACTGAGAGGAGTGAGAAGTGGATGGATTCTAGGTAGACTCTGAAGCGGACGGGACTTGCTGTCATATCAGATCGGGGATCGGGGGTGCGGGGAGGCAGGCAGAGAAAGAGAGGGATTAGCGGATCTCCAAACTTTGGGGCCTTAGCACCTGGCAGGAGCTGCCATCAGGCGGGTCTAGAGGACAGCGAGAGGGCGGGTTGGGGGACGCCCAGGAGCTCAGATGTAGCGGGGTGAGTGGGCAGCACCCTTGCACCTCCAGGTGCGGCATCCAGAAGGTAGGCGTCCTGGGCGCGGCCGCCGCGCAGTCCCGAGAGCCGCCGCCAGAGGGCGAGCGCGCCCCATCGCCCTCCGCAGCTCCGCGGGGCGCGGGAAGAACGGGCCCTGCCGCTTCTCACGGCCCCCGCGGCCGGCCGCTCCTCGCCTGGGTGCGAAATGCGGGCCACGGAGGTGCCAGGGCGCGGCTCGGACCCCCCAGGCATCCCCGGGGCTCCAAAGCCTGGGACGCGGCTCCCACCCTCTTTATGTGTTTCCAACACTCCAGCCTCCACACCCGACCAGGCTGTTCCCACCGCCTCGAACGCCACCTCAAGGCTCTGCAAGAATGTCACCTCCTCAGGGAGGCCTTCTCTGACCACCCTGGGGGCAGAAGCCCCCGCCCTGACACCTGTAAGGCACCTCCTATTTAAATAACTTCACACGGAAGGCTCTGGAATCCTCTTGTCTTGCCTGTTTTCTGCACCACAGTTTCAAATCCACAGTGAGGACCCATTTCTGTCTTGGCCTCCGGAATCTCCAGGGCTCAGAATTATGCCTGGCCTCTAATAGGGGCTAAAGAAAAAATAACTAAAATGATGTTAATCATAGTTTACTCGTGGTTCTACTGTATCAGCCTCTGTTCTAAGCTGCTTACGTGAATTATCTCGGGGGTCCTCAGAGCAACCCACCCAGCTAGGGAGTGTTGATAACACGTTACATAGATCTCCGTAACAGAAGAGGAAGCTGAGGCCCAGAGTGGTTAAGGGGGTTGACAGAGGTTGCACAGCTCTAATGTTGCAATGCTGAGGCTGAAACCCAAGAAGCCTGGCTGCACTGTCTAGTTTTGCAAACTGGATGGATGGTGCCCCTGACCTGGGAAGAAGCCCCTCAGAGCCTCCAGGCATTGTGCCCCTGACCCCGTGTCTCGAGTCACGCCTTTCCCGGTCGCCACAGCCCACCCACCCACAGACCCAGCCCCCAGCCCCCCCGCCAGGCTGGGGGGAGGGGTGGGAACTCAGCAGGCCTCAGTTTATTTTCCTCCCCACTGTGGGTTTGCAGAGATGCCTCCTGAGCTGCCCAGCTTGGGGGCAAACCGTTAAAAGCGGGTCCGAAGGGCTGAGACTCCCCTCATCAGACAGCAGGGTTGACTGCCCAGGACCCTGAGCCCAGTCCCAGACTGACTGACAGACGGACGGATGTTCCTCGGCCAGTTGATCGCTCTCCTGAGCCTGCTCAGTGGGGCCCAGCTGCACACAGGCTCTGGGAGGCCTGGATTCCTGGGTCCCCCATCTCAGCTCTGGGCTGCCACCAATCAGACCCGGGCTCTGGGCCGAGGGACCCTAGGCTCCCAGGTACAATCCTCTGCCCTCAGCAGCTGGAAGGCCTTCTTGGGTCTGCAGAAAACTGGGCGGCTGGGGAGAGGTAGCCTGCACCATGGGCAGGAGGTGGCCCCCACCATGTCTCTGCCATTGGACCCGCAGGAAGTGGCCCAGGAGATGTGCAAGGCTGTGCCATACACTCAGGTGAGGATGGGTGGGGGAAGGGGAGGGCGGAGTTTCGGCATGGGCAGAGAGCACAGAGTGTGGTCCCGCACAGATCTGGGGTCAAGCCTCGCATCCTCCATCTAAATGTGTCCTAGCCTCAGTTTCCTGTCTTATAAAATGGGGCTTAAGCCTCTCCTACCCGACCATGCAGTTTACCTCCATCCTGTCTCTCACCCAAGTCTATTTTTCCATTTAATGGCCAGAGGGCACCTGTGAATACCGGAGTCCCATTCCCTCCCTCCTCCACTCAGAACCCTCCATGGCTCCCACTTCACTCGGAGCAAAAGCCATGTCTTTCCCAAGGCCCACAAGGCCCTGCACTCTCTGCCTGTCACCTCCCCGACCTCACCTCTTCCCACTCTCCCCCTCACCCACTTCACTCCTGCCACACCAGCCACATGGTTTTTTATCTGGACACACCCAATGTCACAGCTACCTCAGGGCCTTTGCACTGGCTATTCCCTTTTGCCTCTACCATTCCCCCCAACTCCCCGAGCATTCTGTGGCTCCTTCTCTCACCTGCTTCAGGTTTTTACTTAAACATCACTTAAAAGTGCAGGACCTTCCACCCTGTTGCCCGTTTCCTGCTTTATTTCTCGCTGTAGAACACATCACCTAACATATATAACTGATTCTGTAATTACATTTATCATGTCTCCCTCACTAGGATGTCAGCTCCACCAGGACAGGGATTATATTATGCTTTGTTCACTTCTGTATCCTGATCTCCAGGCCTGTGAGCAGAACCAGGAACATGATAGGCCCTCAGTGTTTGTTGAATGAATAAATGAATAATAGTATTTGCCTCCTAAGGGCTCTTGGGTGGTTGAATGAGACAGGTATGGGTAATGGGCATTCAGTCCGTGCTCCATAAGAGCTGTGGGAACTCAGAGCATGTGCCTAGAGCCCCAGCTTTGGTGCTCGGTGTACCTGGCTTCAAGTTAATGCCTTCACTGATGATTTCTGTGTGACCCGGGGGAAGTGGCTTCCCGTCTCTGAGCCTCATTTCCTATGTTTGCAAAAACAGACTTAACAATAGACATAGATTCGTGCACCGTGTTTGGAGCTATGCCCTACAAGGTGTCCGTTCCCAAGACCCCCTGACTTGTTATTCATTCAGCAAATTTTGGCTGAATCCAGGTAACACAGGGGTGACTGCATGGCCTTGGGCCAGCTACCTTGCCCTGAATCCTGCCCCAGTTGTTCCATGCTGCCATGCACACTGCACCCAGCCGAGGGAACCCCTGGCCTGGGACCCAGCTGTGTACCCTCTCTCAGCTGCCCCAGGATGACACAAAGGCGTTCTAAGGGTTCGAAGGCCTTCAGCAGCTGTGTGGCTTTAGGTGAGGGACTGCTCCGAGCCTCCGTCTCCTCATCTGTAAATGAGGATCATAATGTTCCAGCTTGGAACACTGTGGGAGGAGTGAGTTCGTCGGAGGTGAGCAGTGTGGGCCCCGGCCTGGTGTTAGGGCTCAGCAAGCATTAGTTTTTGCTATGATGTGCCTGCTGAGCCTATGGCCATAAACAAAGCAGAAAACGTCCCTGTCTCCAGGTAGCTTATATTCTAGAAGAACATCCAAAGAGACAAGACTATAAATTACTGGGAGCCCATGAAGAAAGAGATTGGCTCGTTGGGATAGAGACCACCAGGTGGTGATATTTCCCTTTGGGGGGCTTCTGAGGAAGGAATGAGTTGGGATGAGCTCAGGGGTGGGGGGAGGGAGGAGCTCAGGTGCCGGGCTCAGCAGAGGCAACAGGCCAGAGGTGGGCTTGCATTTGGCATATTGGAGGAGCAGTGAAGAGGCTGGGGTGGCTGGGGCAGAGTGAGGGGAGGGGGTTGACGAGGGTGGGCGTGGCAGGGCGGCAGGAATGCAGGGGTTAAATAGAGAAGGGCCATGATCTGGGGGTGAGTTGGTAGAGCCACTTAGTTGGAGGGGATCATAGGAGGAACTTTTATTGGACGCTGTGTGCTAGGCAAGGGGCTAAGGGCTTTCTGTTTAACCACCCCCCCCGCCCCGGCTCCTGTAAACCGCCCCTTCCTGCCAACCCTCATTCCTAGAGGTGGCGGCAGATTCCCTGATGCCAATCCCCAGGCTACCTCATCATCGTCTCCTGCTTGAGAGAAGCAGCCCTTCCTTATATCAATCCTCTTTGTTGAAAGGGCTAGATTGATTTCTCTTTTTCCTGGCTGAACTTCCACGATTTCACAGGTGAGGAAACAGGACCAGAGAGGTTGAGTAGCTTGCTCCGAGTCACACAGCCAGCAGATGGCGCTCAGGATCGGAACCCGGGCCTCTCGAGTGGGGGTGGAAGTGGATGGGAGATGATTCTCCCATTCGGGCCCCAGATTCCACTGCCCTTGACCCGTATCCCTGCCCCAGGTGCTCTCCCAGCCCGGCTGCACGGCCGTTCACCTCCGCAATCACCTCTGCTTTGGCTACTGCTCCTCCCTCTACATTCCCAGCTCGGACCCCACCCCACTCGTCCTCTGCAACGGCTGTGTGCCCACTCGCAAGCGCCGGACACGTGTGGTCCTGTGGTGTCGGGCGAGCAGCCCAGCCTCCCGTCGACGGATGAAGATGTCTACTGTGCTGGTTGAAGGATGTCAGTGCAGCCCGAGGGCATGATCTGAGCTTGGTGGACAGACACACAGACGCACACAGCTTGGAGAGATGGGGGGAGATGTGCCCAGAAAGACGCCGACCTGGATCATAAGCACTGGGTCAAGAGACCGGGGACACAGGGACAACCAGACGGGGCTCCAGAGCCCTTGCCCCGTTCCCGGGGACACCAGACGCATCCCCAACGGGGATCATAGCACACACTTACGGAGCACTCCGTTTGCCCGGCCCCACGCTAAGCGTTTGACACGCACTACCTCATGTCATCCTCAGAACAGCCCAATGAGATAGGGGCTGGTATCATCCCATTTCACGGAGAAGGAAACTGAGGCTCTAAGAGGCAAAGTCTCCCGCTCCAGGTCACATGGCAATAAGTGACAGATCTGGCATTGGAATCCTAGGCAGTGTGGCAACCAATTTTAACCACCAGGCTGGACCCCCCGCCTCGCAGAATGAAAGACACACTCCCAGCTACGGGGAGGACAGATGGTCTCACACAGACCAGGAGACACAGGGATGACCCCCATCCTCGGGACCCCAAGAAACCAAGGCAGGGAGGCCCATGAAGCTGCAGGGTGGGGGAAACGTGGGCTCCCCAAATCAGGGGCAGGACCTGTGTGATCCCAGTTGCCCCTCTTGCCCCACCCCCTCAAGTCTCCACCCAGCCCCACGCATAGCGTGGCATTAAACAGGAACCATAACGGTTGGCCAAGCCCAGTTGTGCGTGTGCGTGTGTGTGTGTGTGTGTTCCTCCAACTGGGGTTCCCTGGGAGCGGGTGGCCCTGTGCTGGGGTGTGGGCAGCAGGGGTGCTCCCTCCTTAGCTGGGCACAGGGTCTGCAGCGCAGGAGGGCAGCCTGGCTTTGGGCGGCTGGAACCGGGGCCCTAGCAGATGGGCCCGTCTGGCACAGACGCGGGGACATGTGGTGCTGTCGGGGTTGCCTCCAAATGCCCCCCGGAGCGTGGGGCGGGGGGGGCGGCCAGGCCCCTCTCAGCCCTCTTCCTGCCTCAGGAAGGAAGGCCCCAGGTGAGGGGAGCAGAAGGAGGGGACCCGAGGAAACAGATGGGCCAGCAGGGCGTGGGAGCCTGTGACCTCTGACCCTACAGGCCTGCACAGAGGGGTGGGAACAGGCCAGGCTGCCAGCTCCCAAGGCCCTGGGTGGGGGAGGGCCGCGAGGGGCCCACAGGGGGCGCCACTCTCCCTCCTCCCTCCAGGGTTCCGTGCCAAACCCCAGGCCGAGTCCGAGTGGGCAGCTCAGCCCTGGCACCATGGGCACCCCTCTCGCTGGCAGGCACGAGGCCGCTGCTCCCCCCCCTCAGCTGTGCCCACCTCCTGCCAGCCGGGGAGCCAGCTGGGAACCTTGGTGCCAGGGGGCCCCCGGAGTCCCTGCCCCCTCCTGGGCAGTGCCAGCCGGCCCCCACCCCCGCCCCCCAGGCCCAGTAATGGGTGGGTAATGAGTGCTGGGGGAGCGGGGGAGGGGCAAGGGATGCAGGTGCTACAGGAGCTGGCACGGGGGCCGCTAATCAGGTTTGCCAACGCCATCTGTCACCGCGCGAGCATCTGGGGCTCAAGGTGACCCTGTCACCCCCAGTTACAATTATGAGTTTGGCATCTGTATTAAAGCCCGCCAGCCGGCCAGGCAGGGGAGGGCTGGGGTGGGCACGGGGGTGCACGGCAAGCCCTGTCCCGGGGGTCCTGTTCCCAGGGGCTGCATAGCTGCCAAGGCACAGGGCTTCTCCATGCTCGGGGGAGTGCGTGTGTGTGTGTGTGTGCGCGCGCGCGTGTGCGCGCATGTGTGTAGGCCTGTGCCAGCTCCCACAGTCCTATGAGTGTGTCTGGATGCAGGGCACAGAACCCAGGGTGTCCTGGGTTTTTGTGTATCTCTGGGTATGGTGGCTGTGTGTGTGAGCTTGGTGGGCTGGGTGCGGGCGGGGTGGGGGAGCTCTGAGACTGCATGGGTGCACAGACGGACATGGGTCCGTGTGCTGGGAGAGGGGCATATGGCAGTTCCAGGTTTCTTAAGGTGATGCTGTGTTGCCAGGCTGTAAGTGTGTGTGTGTGTGTGTGTGATTGTCCGTGTGTATCTGCAGTGTGTGGTGTTGTACGTGTGATGGTCACAGGCTGTATGTTTTGGGGTGTGGGTCTGCAATATCCTATTGAAGTGTGTATGTGTAAACACACAGGGGCGGCCGCTGGGACCAACCCCTGCTGCCCAGGGTCTAACGTGGGAGGCTTGGGGAAGGTAAGGGGCTGGCTCTGAGGAGGGTTTTGGGCTCTGGGTTCTTGGATCTGGATTCTGGGTCCTTAGTTTTAGATTCTGGCAGATAGGATGTAGATGTTTGGATTCTAGATCCTGGGCATTTGGACCTGGATTTTAAATTCTGGAACCCGAGTTCTGGGATCTGGAATCTAGATCTTGGTATCTGGGAGTCTAGATCCAGATTCTGGATTCTGAGCTCTGATTCTGAATTCTGGGATCTGGATTTCAAACTCTGAATTCTGGGTCTGGGTTCTTGCTTCTGACCCTGGCTTTCGGTCTCCAGGCTCTGTGCTAAGCCTGGGCCTGTCCTCTCTGCCCTTCTATTCAGGCTGGGCCACTGGGCCGCCCACCATCTCCCCACGTGATGGTTGCAGGGACCATACATGGCCACCAGGGGACACCCTTGGTCCAGGTTTGGGCCAAGTTGACCCAGACAGGCAGAAGTTAGGGAAACACCCTGGCCTGGCTTGACCCAGCCCTTTGAGGCAGAGTGAGATGGGGCTTCACTTCCTTCCGTTCCCTTCCCAATCTCCACCGCCGACAGGTGTCTGTATGTGAAACATGGAGAACTGGCCCCTGCAGCCCCACAGACCCCCAATCTGGACCAGGGGACAGGAAGCCAGTCCGTGGGGTCAGACCAGGGGGAGGGCATGTGTGTCCAAGGAGGTGTCACTGAATGTAGGGAGACATGTGCAGATGAGAGAGAGCGCTCTGTGTCTGGGATGGGTGTTCCCATGAGTGTGAGCCTGTGTGGTGATGTGTGGCTGTGTGTGACCACGACCACATGTCTGGCAGGGTCCTTGTGTGATGGTGCATCTATGGGGCTCTGGTGTGGGGAAGTAGTCCCTGTCGTGGGTGTGCCTGACTGTAACCGTGACTGTGAGTGTCTCTGGGTGTCTGTGGATGGATCCGTAAGCGTCGCTGTGTCTGTGAAGTTGTCTCAGAGCATCTGGGCAGTGTCCCCAAGGACTGGATCTCGGTGTTGATGGTGTCTTGTTGTGGGTGTGTGAAGATGTGTAGGACAGAGGTTTGCTTTCTCAGAGTGTCAAGCAGGGGGAGGCGAGTCATGGAAAGGGGAGTGGAAAGAAAAATAAGGGGAGTGGAGAAGGGACTGAGGTGGGTGGGACCAGAGACCCTCGGAGCTTTCCCTTCATTTCCTTCCTGGGTCCCCCTGACCCTCCATCTGGCTGGGTCTCCTCCCACCTCTCAGCATCTCCGACTTTGTCTGGGGGTCCTGGTCCTCTGCCTCCTCCCGTTGCCAGGCGCTGCGCCGGGCACAGCGGGCCTCTGTTTCCCACCCAGCCTTCGTCTTCCATCTCCATCCCCTGCTCTGCCTCTCCTTGGCCCTCCTCGACTCTGTCCGGCTTTCCTCGTTTGTGCATTTCTCTCCATCTCGCAGGTCTCTCCTATCTCTGTCTCTCCGCAGCTGTCTCTCCCCCTTGTCTTCTAAGCGTTTTTCTTTTCCCATCTACGGCTCTGTCTGTCTCTTCCTACCTCTTGTCTCTCCCTGCCTTTCCATCTCTCCCCATCTCTGTCTTTCTCCGCCCGGTCTCCCGGTCTCTGCCGGCCCGGGTGGGTCCGGGTGGGTCCTGGACAGCCTGGCCCGGGCGCCGCGACGAACAATGCCCCATTCACGCGGCCCGTCGGCGCCATGGCAACGCGCCCGCCCCGCCCTCCCCGCGCGCGGGCCGCGCGTGCCAAGAGGATGCCATGGTTACGTCAGGCGCGTGCCCGCCCCGCGCGCCGCCGCCCCGCGCGCTCTTGAAGGGGCCGGACCAGCAGGGGGCGCCCGGCCGCAGCCTCTGCGTGGAGTTAAGAGGGACCGTCCTTCACCGGGCCTTCAGGGACTCAGTGCCTCAGTTTCCCGTTCTCTAAAACGGCAGGGGTGGGCAGAGTGAGATTGTGGTGGGTGCGTGCGTGCGTGTGTGTGTGAGAGAGAGAGAGAGAGAGCAAGAGAAAGTGAGGGAGACACAGAGATAGTCCATGAAGTTGCTTTTTGGGGGTGGTTGTGTGTGAGTTTGCATCTGAGAGTCAGTGGAACTGCATGTATGACCGTGTGGGTCCATGTTGGCACACTTATGTGGGTGTTTCATGAGAAGTAGCTCGAGGTTTGGAGGTGACTGTACGCCCATGTGTATGCGTGTGTGTTTTCATGCCTGTGCGTGATAGTGTCTATGTAGTTTGGGTGTGATGGTGTATCTGTGTGTTTGTGGTCGTGTGACTGTGTACCTCTGTGTTTGCATGTTGTGTGTGTGTGTGTTTTGTGTCTGTGGTTTGGGTGTGATTGTGTGTTTGTGGTTGTGAGTTCATGTGATTGTGTGTGTGCCTGTATTTGCATGTCTGGGGTGTGTGTGTGTGGTGGATGGCTGTGTTGTTGGGTGTGGTTTTGATTTTGTAGGACTGTTGTTTGTGTGTCTGGGGGTCCATGTTCACAGATTCATGTGTTTATGTATGGAACTGGGGGTGGGCTCTGAGGACTGCTGGGGCTTGGCTGAGCCCCCCCTCACCTGAGGGCCTCCTGGCACAGAAGGGGGTGCCCAGCTGCCTGGGACCTCCGACTCCCCACAGGTTCAAGAGCGCCCCAGCTGATGAATATTCATGAGGCGGGGGGGGCTGGCACCCACTGCCTACAGCTGCGAGTCCATTAGCCCCCTGGCTCTCCACACACTGACTGCAGCGGGGCGGGGGGGGGGGTGTCAGAGTGGGCCTGTCCCTGTCTCCACGACTTGGGAGGCTGGGGGGTATCCTAGTGACTATAGCGGGGGCCATGTCAGAATGCTTGGCTGCTTGTGGGGACAGCTAAGGGGCTGTCTCAATGTTGTGACAGGCACTGGGGAGAGCGACTGTTGTGTGACAGGATGTTCTTGTACAGTGGTGGCGGCTGTCATCCACTGCTTCTTTGTAGCTCTGTCCAGGGACTCTGGGTGTTGTGTGGCAGTGTGAGATGTGTGCCCGTCCCCTGCAATAGCATGGCCATGAGCGTGTGTCTTCAGAGAGCCTTTGGGCTGCCTGCTCTGTGACACTGGGACGGGGAGGGTACGTCATTGTGTTGTTGGAGTGACTGGTCAGGTTCAAACGCTGACTGAGGGACAGCTGTGTGCCACGGCCTGGGGATGGAGTGATCAGATCTGCTTCCCCTCCTTGTGACCGAGGGGGGGCAGTGACTCCGTGTGGCCACGTGGCGACTGCAGCTGCAGGGGCACCCAGACCGGGCGTGTCAGTGTGTCTCTGCCGGTCGGCGTGACGCTGCCGCGGTGCAAGGGTCAGCACGTCAGGCCGACCGGGAGGACGCAGGAGCCCATGTGGCTGAAGGCGTGTGTGACCAGCATGGGTGAGGGTGGGATGGTATTTCTGTGTGTAACAGCGTGGCTGAGGGTGTGACAGACAGTGTCACTGGTTGAAGGTGTGACAGTGTGGCTCTGTGTGTGGTTGAAGGTGTGACAGCCTAACTATGTGTGACAGCATGTGTGACAGTGTGGTTGTGTGTGACAGCGTGACTGAGGATGAGATAGTGTGGCTATGTGCGTGGCTGTGTGATCGAAGGTGTGACAGTGACACTATGCGTATGACAGTGTGTGTGATGACATGAGCCAAGGGGCTATGACTGCCCCACCCCCATCCCCAGGCGGCACAGGGAGCCCAGCTACCCTGTCACACACAACTACACTGTCACATCCTCAGCCATGCTGTCACATACAGCCTCGCTGTCTGTCACACCTTCGTGCTGGAGCAAGGGGCCTCCTGGCATGAGACTGGCAGCTGCCCAGCCTGGGGACACACGTGGGCCTGAGGCAGGGACACCTGGAGATCCAACTGCTAGCTGATCTGTCTTCTGCCTGCAGGCTGGGTTTGGGGAGTGGCCTCCAGATGCCAAGGGGATGGGTGTGGGGGGGGCTCCTGCGGTCTGGGGGACTCCAGCCTGGGCCCTGGTGCGTGGCTGGGTGGCCCTGAGGCTTGGCTAGGGACATGGCGCAGCCAGCCTCACCCCCCTGATACCTACTCCCTGGGTCAGCTGGGCGGTGGCAGCGCACAGAGGCCCCATTCAGGAGCCCGGGCTAGGTTTCCAGGGCGGGTGGGGTGGGTCTCCTGCCGGCTGCAAATGAAACATTTCCCCAGTTCCTTCCCTTCGCCTCCAGATGAGTGCTGGCCACAGGAGGCCTTGCTGCCTGCCTATCCTCGGCCCCGGCCAGGCTGTGCCACGGGCTGCACGTGTGAATGTGTGCCTGCTGGTCTTGTGTGCCAGGCTGGCCTGCACACTCCCATTTGTGATTTGGGGATGTGTGTGTGTGTGTGTGTGTCTTTGGGTGTTGGGGTGACCAACTATGTGTATGACCGTTTGTGATCACAGGTGATCTTGCGTATCTATGTGGGTGTATATGTTGTGTGTATATATGTGTGTGTGATCTGTATATCTTTGTGTGATTTTGTGGGTGCCACATCTCTGGATGATTTTTTTTTTAAAGATTTTATTTATTTATTTGAGAGAGAGAGAATGAGAGACAGAGAGCATGAGAGGGAGGAGGGTCAGAGGGAGAAGCAGACTCCCTGCCGAGCAGGGAGCCCGATGCGGGACTCGATCCCGGGACACCAGGATCATGACCTGAGCCGAAGGCAGTCGTTTAACCAACTGAGCCACCCAGGCGCCCCTCTCTGGATGATTTTGTCAGCATCTGTGTGTGGGGCCAAAGAGATTTGTCCCGTATGAGATTTTGTGTCACTATGTGACTTTGGGTGGCCTTGTGTGTGTCTGTATAACTAGGCTCAGGGAGATTCTAGGAATCTGTACAACTATGTTTCGGTATGTTTGAGTGTGTCTTTGTAAGATGGTGTATATTTGAGTCTCTAAGGCGGTCTGTGTGTCGGTGAGGGTCTTTGTGTGTCACTGGGGTATTATTGGTGTTACTCTGTGGATGAATCTGGGAAGGTCTGTGTGGGATTCTCTGTGTGGATGTGTGTGTGTGTGTGTGTGTGCACGCGCGCTACTCTGGAAGAGTGTACAACAGTCAGTATCTCTGCGTGATCCTGTGACGGTGTGTGATTATGGCGCTTTATATGACCTCCCCCAGAGGAGGAGGGTCTGTATCTTTGTGTGTCTGAGTATGCCTCTGTGTCTTTGTGATTCTCTTTTGTGTGACACATGGTCCCAGGTGTCTGGCCAGGTGTGCCTTGGGAGCAGGGCCCGTAATATCTCGGGCTCAGACCCCCTTAGGCGCTCCCAGCTTGGGGTGAGGGCAGCAAGCACAAAGCTAGGCCCCCCGGCTTGGGGCACAGATCATGCCTGCCAGGCTGGGCAGGGGAAGCATTAGGCCCTCATGGAGAGTGAGGATCCCTAGTCCTGTCAGGGAGGCCTAGAACACCCCTCTCCCCAATCCTGGCAGGATCCACAGGCTAGCTCTTGACTTATCCTGTGTGCCAGATGTTTACCCACATCCCCTGAGAGGCCTGCCCAGCTGCCCCGAAGCCCAGCAATGCCTGGCCCCACCTTCAGTGGCCCAGGACCTGGCTGCCAGAGCCCAGATGTTTCAGTGCCCTCCCCTCTACCAACCCCCGGCATCCTGGCCAGGTAATGTCACGGGCCTGGTTCCCGATCCTCCCTCCTCCTCATCCCCCCTCACACCTGCATTGTAAGAACACACCTGCTGCCAGTGGCAGCCAGGTGGGCAGTCCCGGCAGGGAGGAGTGTGGGGGGTTCCAGCTGTGGCATCCCAGCTGTGCCCAGCCTCCTGGCAGCGCCCTCCTCCCCCGCGATTTCTCGAAGGCCAGGTGTGCCCTAAGACCTGGGTTCTGTGGGGGAGGAGGAGGGGGAGGGGGGCATGGGTGTCCTCTAGGGCAGTCCCCCCCTTTTTTTTAGAGCGGCCCCTTTGCCTCATAAAAATCCTCCCAGGGGGCAGCTGTGGAGAGGCGAGCAGAGCGGATGTGTGTGTGTGTGTATGTGTGTGTACATGGAGGGGTGTTGTGGGGAGGGGGAGGGGGTCTCACCATGTGGACAATTCTGAGTGCAGATATATGCATGAACATGGGGATCAGGTGTTTTGTTTGTGTGAACATGAACGGATGTAGTTTGTGACTAGATAAGGAAGTGAGTGTGTATGTGTACATAGTGGTGTGAGAGTGTGTGTAAATGGAAGAATGGGTATTGTGTGTTTAGGAATGGAAGGAGGGGTGTTGTGTGTGTATTTGGATGTTGTATGAGTAGGTCTGTGTGTGTGTGTAAATGGAAGGGTGGATGTCCTGTGTGTGTGTGTGTATGGATGTTGTGTCTGTGTGTGTGTGTAAATGGAAGGATGCGTGTCCTTTTTTGTGCGAATGTGTCTGAATGGAAGGATGGGTGTTCCGTTTCTGGGTGTGTGTCTGGATGGAAGAATGGGTGTTGCCTGTGTGTGCGTCTATCTGTCTGAATAAAAGGATGGGTGTCCCCTGTGTGTATGTGTGTGTGTCTCAATGGAAGGATGTTATGTGTGTGCATATGGATGTTGTGTGTGTGTATGTGTGTCTGAATGGAAGGATGGGTATTGCTTCTGTGTGCGTGTGTGTGTGTGCAGCTGAATGGAAGGATGGGTGTTGCCTGTGTGTGTGTGCGTGCGAGTATGAGCAGAGGGATGAATGTTGTGTTGTGTGTATGTGAATGAAGGATGGATGGTGTGTGTGCGTGTGCAAATGGAATTGTGGTGTGGGTGTAAGTGGGTATGGGAAGCTGGTTCAAGCAGAGCCTAGGTTTGGGGCCAGAGGCAGGACCAGGAGGGTGATAAGGGAGGGTAAGCATCTGCCAGGCCTCGTGTCAAGCGCTGGGCACACAGTAAGAAACAAGACAAAAGGCCCTGCCCTCCGAGGGCTGACATTCTCGTGGGGGTCCCGTGTAGGTGGGGTCTGGGTTTGACAGGAAGTACTGGTGATGTGGGTGCATGGGGGAATGGACATGTATGTTTCAAGCTGACCACATGTGTACAACTGCTCTGAGGGCCTTTCTGTCCGAAAGCGTCAGTGTGTGTGTGATGAACTTGGGTATGTGTGGCAGGGATATGGGCAGAACCCAGCCCCAGGGTCTGGCATGACTGGTGGACAGGGCTGGGAGGACAGGCCAGCCAGTGGGGGGAGGACCAGACCCAAGTTGGGGGAGGGGGCTTCTGAGGGGCGTGGCCCTTCATGCCCAATTTTCAGAGGGCCCCCCCGGGGGGGGGGTGTCTGCCTGGCTCTCAAGATCCCTCCCAAGCCTCCCAGCTATATTAAAGGTGCCAGACACCCCAACCCTCTCCATTTCTTTCCTGAGCCATCCAGGCCCTAGTCCCCCTGGATCTCTAAATCCCTTTCCTGTTCCTTCTTTCAGCCCCTCACAACACGCCCCCCACCCTGGTCCCCCATGCAGCATGAGCCGCGCCCCTTCTCTCCAAACCATTGCTCACAAGCCCCCTGCCTTCCTCCTGCAGCGGTGCTGGGGAGGAGCTGCTACAACGGCCCTGAAACTTTAAACGGTGTTAAAAGTTTCTGTTTACGAGAAGCCCTTGAATTTTTAAGGACGTATCGATTCCCTCTGCTTCGGCCTTGCCTCGGCAGCGGCTGTGACATAGTGGGGGAGGCCATGTGGGACCCGCAGAGTTCTAGGGACACAGCCCCTGGGGCACTGAATGGCAACACATGGACCCAGACACACCCTCAGGCACACAGAGACCCCCTCCCTGACACATGCACACACACACACACAGATCCTCGTCACAGCCCCAGACCCACAAAGACCACCCCACAGGAACACATTCCTAGTAACACCCATTAACACTCTCTGCCACCCAGACCCCGATCACGGACACACTCACTGGGACCTTTGCCCACTCGCCCCCTTCGTCACTCGTCCTCTGGAACACACAGACCCATATGTGTGCCAGCGCTTGACACGGGGCCTGGCAGATGCTTACCCTCTCTGACTCACAGACACCCCCAAGTCCACAAAGAGACCCACCACTACACAACACTGGTCCACACAAAGAGACTCCTGGATGTACACTGACCTGTGTCTCTTCCCCAGAGAACACCCAGACCCACACAGACAGCTGAGGACACAACTCCAGTCATCCTGCCTCAATGATGTAATGTGACCACATGTGATCACATACACACACACACACTCACTCCCTTGTGCCTGCTTGCAGGGGACTCAATGGGCACAGCCATGGCAGCCCTGCACAGCCAGCCCTGCATGCACGCACGTGCACACACACCTGGGTACCAACACCCCTCCAACAGACAATGCACGGCTTAGAATTGCCACAGCTTCTTGGCCCGGGAGGGCGAGAAGGTGTTGGCTATACCTGGCAGCAGAAGAGAGCTTTGTCTCGGCAGGACCTGCCCAGGGGCTGCAGGCACCGCCTCCCCGCCCACCTCGGGGGTCACCTAAGGGCTCCCCCTGCCCCCACACCAGGGTCCTCAGTACCAACTTTGGCCCCCATTCCTTTCTGCTCTGGAAATGAGGGTTCAGGGGCCTGCATGAGAGACTGGAGTCTCACGGGGGGCGGGGGGGGGTGGCCAGAGTGTACATGTACCCGAGGCCTCCATGCCCATTTCTGTCCCTGCAGGCTGGGCTCTGTGGCACCTCCTAGATCTGTGTGTCCATGATCAGGTCCAAGTACAAGTGTGTTTGTGTGTGTGTGTGTATTTGCATGAGTGCCGTAAGGGTGGGTTGTGGGAGGGGCCTGGGTGTATGTGTGTCATACCTGTGTGCATGGCTGGGTGATCCCTTGGACTGTTGGTCAGTGTACCCAAGGCCAAGGGGTACATCTGGGCACCAGGTGTGTCCTATGTATGTCCCTGTGTTGTTGTGACTGCCAATGTCACTTCGTATCAGTGACACTTTGTATTTCTTTGTATCAGGGTCAGTGTGCTCCTTCCCTGTGTCACTGGGCTTGTGCATGCGGGTATCTGACGGTGTATGTTTGTCTGACAGTGTGTTAACACATCTCCCTTGTGTTAGTGTCATTCTGTGTGCCTGGCTGGCTACTGCCAAGATGTTTTGGTGTGGCTTTGTGTGTGCCTTTGGGTGTCTATATATAGGAGTTGTATGTCTGGAGCGCTCCACAGTGTGGTTGTGTGATCATGCCTGTCAGTGTGTCAGCGTGAATATGTACGTGTCAGCATGCCCTGGTGTGTGTGTGTCTTGGTGTGTATCAGTGTGTGTCCATGTGAGGCCCGCGCCGGTGTGTCTAAACACGGCTCCTTGTTGGAATGCGTGTGTACAGGTTATCATCATGTGATGGTGGGCCTGTGTGCCTGTCAGCGTGTGGGTCGTGGGCTGGTGTGCCAGGGCGTGTGTCTATGCTGTATGCGTGTAGGTGTCTGTGTGTGCTTCGTTGTTGGAACGTGGAACGTGTGGCAATGCGTTCTGTACGTGACATGTGTGGCGGGGTCCGAACCCTGCTGTGTGTCAGCGTGTGTCTGCGATGGAACGCGGGCCAGCACGTGTCGGGGTGGCTGTGTCGGTGTGCGCCCCCGCGCGCGCGCGTGTGTGTGCATGTGTGTGCGTGTGCGTGTGTGTGTGTGTGTGAGCGCGCCGGCCGCCGCTCCCCCGCCCTGCCCGCCCCTCCCCGCGCCCCTCCTCCCGCCCGCGCCGCCCGCCCGCTCCCTCTCCCCGGAGTGCGCCGCTTCCAAACTTTGTCTAAACTTTCACTTTCACAGCGCGGCGGCGGCGGCGGCGTTGGCGGCGGCGGCGGGCGAGGGTGACCGGCCGAGCGGCGGCGGCATGGAGTAGACGCGCAGCGGCGGCGGCAGCAGCGGACGCGAGAGGCAGCGGCGAGCGCGGCGGCGGCGGCGGCGGCGGCGGCGGCCCCGGAGCCGGCGGGGCCGAGCCTGCGAGCGGCGAGCGCGGGGCCGCGGGCCGGGCGGGCGCAGCGCGGCGGAGGCCGGAGGAGCCGAGCCGGAGCCGGAGCCCGAGCGCGGCCGCCGCCTGCCGGGCCTCCCCTCGCCGCGGCCGGCCGCCGCGCTCCCGCCCGGGCGCCCAGCTATGTACTCCCCGTACTGCCTCACCCAGGTACCGGCCGCCGCCCCTGGGCGACCGGGGAGGGGAGCGGGCGCAGGAGGCCGGCGGGCGGGCGGGCGGGCGGGCGGGCGGGCGGCAGGAGGGGGCGCGCGGCGGCCCGGGGGGAGTGAGCCTGCGGGCGGCCGCGGGGTGCAAGCCGTGCTGTGGGCAGTCCTCGCACGCATGCGGGCGTCACGGTGCGCGTGCGACCCTGGCCACCGGGCGGACTTCTGGTGGGGGCTCTGGGGTGGCCGGCTGCGTGCGTGGCGCTGCCCCCGGAGCGAGGAGCGGGAGTGTGTGTGTGTGTGTGTGTGTGCGTGCGTGTGCGCGCGCGCTCGACTGGGGTGCGGTGGACTCCCGCCGGCCGGTGGGCGACTGTAGCGTGCACCCGGGCAGCGTGGCCACTGGCAGTGGTTGCAGGGGTGACAGAGTGGCAGGGGGTGGTCCCGAGGGCGCAGAGCGGGGACTGGGTCTCGCGGCGCTCTATGGGGCGGGCGCAGCTTTTCCCGAGGGTGGCAGCGGCCGGTACGCGTGGCGGCGGCCCCTGCGTGCAGCCGGGGTGCCCGGGGCCGGCCGAGCGGCCCGGGCGTCGCCCCAAAGTCTTTGTTCAGGCCTCACATGGGAGCGGGGCTAAGAAAATGGCGGGGCTCCCAAATTTCGGAGGGTTAGGGGAGGGGAGGGAGGGACGGGCGCGCTGCCAGCCGGGGCCGCGCCTCTCGGCCGACCCTGGACGTCGCAGCCGCGCCCCCCCCCCCACCGCCCCAAACTTTCCTCGGCGCAAACTTTCCGGCCCCAGCTACCCCGGCTGCGGCGCGGTGGACCAGGCGGGCCGGGGGAATCCCGTCCTGCCGCCCGGAGGCGGGAGGGGCGGGAGGCAGCCGTGGATGCCGCAGACGGTGCTGCGGCCACGCCGTCGGGTCAGCCGCGAGCACCACAGAGCCGACCTTGGCGCGCTGCGAGAGCAGAGCGCGTCCCGCCTCCAGCGAACTTCCCTGCGCCGCGCTCGGCGGCGGCAAAAGCGCGGGGGATGCCTGCCCTGCCACTCCACCTTCCCTGGGTTGTGGCCCCAGGCTCCGAGAGGGCACAAGAACCGTCCAGAGTCCCACAGTAGCCCTGGCAGCACTGCCTGCGGGGCCAGGCTACTGCTGGCAACACGGACCCCGAAGAGGGGACACCTGGGGGCCGCCTAGCCCTGCCTGCCAGCAGGGCCTGTGTGTAAGGAGAGTCTCGAGGCCAGGCCTGGGGTCTTAATTGTCTTCTCTGCCCAATCTGAGCCCTGTCAGCCTTCTGTCAAGTGTGCCCACAGATGGGAGTGGGAGTCCAAGTGAATATGGCTGCTACCAGGTGGCGGTGTGTGGCGAGGGGCAAGAGACTTTGTCGGGGTTGTGTGTCAGCCGCGGCCGCACCACACTCCTATATCCACAGAGGCGAGTGCGTACGTGTGTGTCAATCTTGGGGTCTGCATGTGGCTTCTATGGGTTGGCGGGGGCAGGCCTGCATGGTATGGACATATGTGTGGCCCAGGGAGCAGGTGTTCCTGTACAAAACTGGGTGTGAGTGTTGGTGAGGGTACACAGGCCCCCGTATGTATCAGTGTGCATGTAGGTGTAAGTAGGCACTCTGGCCACTGTGGCAGCGTGGGGGGACCCCCCCCAATCTGTGCCTCTGACTGACCAATCGCTCTATCTTGGGCCGCATGACAACACTGCCCACCTAGTGGGGTCTGAGCTGTGGTTGCCTTTGGGGCTATGCTTGGCTGGACTATGTGCTGGTGTTTGGGGGTGCCTAGTGGGATCAAGACCCCATGCTTGAGTAGCCCCTTGCCCACCAGTTACCCTCCCAGCAGCCTGGCCTGCCCCCCTGAGACCTGGGTAAGACTTGCGCTCCTGGGAAAGAAAATGCCAGCCAGTTCACTGGTGATAAGACTAGGAAGGGGCTGGGGTAGCACCCAGACTCAGGGCCATGGCCAAGGCTTGACTCTATGACACCCCAGAAGGGAGCAAGAGCTCAGCTCTGTGTCACAGGCCTGAGTGTGCCAGGGTGGATGGAGAGGAGAGTGGGCATGGTCTCTCTGGGTTGTACCCCTCAGCTCCGTACAGGAGGCTGCTGTCAGCTGGTCAGCAGGGTCTGGTCTGCCCCTCCCGACAGTCACATCTCTTGGATCCAGAGTCTCTGTTTTTACAAATCTTTCTGCTTCCATAATTTGCCCTGCCAGTCTCTGTCTTTTTCTCTGCCTCTGTCTCTATATCTGGTTGCTCTGCCCCTTTTCTGTCTCTCTCTCTCTCTTTCTCTCTTAGCCTCTGTCCTTCTATATCTTTGACTATCCCTGTCTCTCCCTGTCTCTGTCTCTGACTGGTTCTGGCCCCATCTCTGCTTCCCCCCCTCCCCACGAGTCTCGGACTCTCTGTCTCTCTGGCCTCTCTCTTTCTCTTCCCCTTTTCTTTTTTTCAAACCAGAATTGGCTTCGATTTTAAAGTCAATAAATGATTGAGCAGGAACGAGCTTGGAGCAGCGGGGCCCTGGCGGGGAAAGGCACTGTGGGCGAGGGGGAAGGGCGGGGGGTGGGGGGGGAAATCTCCTTCTGGAAAAAGCATCGAAATCCAGGGCGGCTGGGCGGGGCGCTTGCTGGCGCTGCTTGAGCCCACTGCAGCCCTAGGCCTGAGTCCTTGGCAGACAGGAGGGGGTGGATGGATGGGACCCCTTCCCCAACAGACAGACACACACCAGAATGAGGACATACATATATACATCACCGCCACCCCCAAAATGGGGACATAAATGACCTGCTCATGCTGATCATCCAGACACATGGCCATGGAGGAACCTACAGGCACAGGAAATGGTGGACCTGTGTTCGCTCCCACCAGCAACACACACACATAAACACACACACACACACACGCACCCCCCCCCTTGACATGGGACGCATATATCGACATAGGCTCAGGGAGACACAGCAATACCTCCCAGATACACTCTGACTCAAGTGTGTGTTCACCCCTGCGCTTGCTCACACCGAGTCAAGGACAGATGGATGGACAGACACACGCTTTTATATAAGACGTAATGCTGTTGGCTCAGCTGGGTGTGTACGTAGATATGCACACTTGCCGACATTTCCTACCACATAGCCACATGAGCAGCAGAATGTTCACGCTCTCTGCGGCCACACACGCAATCCTTGCAGGGAAGGGGCTATGGGCTGGGGCCTCCCTGAAGCCCCCGCCTCAGCTATTTCCTTGGGGCACTGTGGCCACCTCTCTGTCCCCATGATGCTGTTGCTCCCCGTCCTAGCGCAGTGTAGGGACCCCTTTTAATGGTGCCTTTTCTCCCTGGCTCTGGCCCTGCCTGCTTCTTGCCCACTTCTGGGATGGGAGGTGTGTGCAGGCAGGAGCTGGGATGGGGCAGGCCATGCTGGGGGCTAGGTTGGACTCTGTTAGATGTTTTGAGGCTGGACCAGGTGACGCTTGGAGCCAAGGGCTCTGCTGGCTTAATTTGGGGAGCAGGATGCTCCCTTCTTGCTGGGTGCTGGAGTCAGGGGTCCTTGCTGAGCCAGGAATGTCTTGTGTGGCCTCAGGAGTCCCAGATGGAGGCTGTGGGTGCAGAGGTCAGGAATTGGGCTTTGTCATTAGACGGCACAGGGTTTGAACTCTGGTTCTGCATCTTCTAATCCTGTGATTTGAACTGCAGATTTTCCTGGTCCATAAAATGGGTAATAATAGCACCTATCGCTCAGGCTGTGATTAGGCTTAGCGCAGTGTCTGGCCTGTAGCATGTGTTCAGGAAATGGAATGACTTGTAGTCATCTTGGTTGTCATCGTTAGGTCACCCCTAGGCCTTCCCAACTGAGGGAAGAGTACTTCTGGGGGGCGGGGTGGAAGGCAGGGTGGAACACCTCTCAACCATAGAAGTCCGAGTAGACTGCCTGGAGGAGGAAGCAAGCAGAGTTTGGGAGGAGGGAAGCCAGCTCATGGCCCAGCTACTTTCCCTTGGGTGGAGTCCCATCAGCCAGGCAGAGGGCAGCAGGGGTTCAAGGCAAGGAGAAATGATGGTGGGGAAGGGCGGGGGACAGGAGGGGAGGGACAAGCCCTGCACTACCCCATGGGGACCAGATACCTTTTTGGGGGCCACTGGCTGCCCTGACCCTTTCCCTAGTCTCGACCGTGACCTCAACCAGACCCACTTTGGGGCTGGGCTCCGAGGCCTTGTTCTGGGGCATGCAGGAGTGTGTGTGTGTGTACATGAGTGTCCAAACGTTAGAGGGGCAAAGAGCCTGGGGTTGGGGGTGGGTCCTGATGATGCTTCAGGGACGTCTACGTGGCTGCAGAGCTGTTTCTGCATTTGCACGCGAGTGGTGTCACCCGGGTCCACCATGGGGCTAGGTTGCATATGGGGGATCCTATGTGGGCACCTGGCAGTGTCAGGCAGTCACCGTGGGTGTGTGTAGGGGGTGGGCACACAGCTGTGGCTGCCGGTGAAACTCCCCTGGTAGTGAGCATCTGATCGCTGGCTTCCATGTTCAACCTGCTGGGAGCCTGGCCTTTTTGGTCGGCTTGGTCCTTGTTCTCTCTGCTCTTGAAGCGCAAATTTGGGGTCGCTCACTTCCCTCCAGTTGGACCAAGAGAGGCAGAGGACGCACAGACACCTGTGTTTTCCTCCAACAAAGTGCTGAGGATGGAGCTCCTGTCCCCCCACCGCCCCTGCAGCTGGGGTAGGGGAAAGAAGGGTGTGTATTCATTTTCCTGTCCCCAAAGCCCCAGATGTGGAGGCAAAGGAGCCAGGAGGATGGCTGTGAATGGCTAACTGGATTCTCCCTGATCCGCATGTGTTCACTGGTGTGTTGGGCTTTAGAGCCACCATTTTGCTGCAGATGGCCATGTGGCCGCGAACGTCTGCGTGGGTCCTTCTGCAAGTGTCCGTGTCTCCATGTGTCCGTTATTGGGTACTGCCTGCCTGTGTCTCCGAGGGTCATCCCACGCTCCACCTCTGTGTATCCGGGAACAGTGGGGTTGCGGGTGTGTGTCACCGTGTTTATTGCGGGTGCCCGATGTCGTCTTTGTGTCGTGGTGTCCCCGTGGCATGTCAGTGTGCAACGAAATGTTTTCTCTGGATGTCTGACTGTCGTGGGAAAGGCTGTATCAGTGTGGGTTCCCATGCATGTCCACCTGTGTCAGCAAACGTGTCGATGCCTGGGTCTCCGGGTGTCACCTCCCCCGTGGCATTTTGCGTGCTGGGCTTGTCCCTGTGACCACCAATGTGTATCTCACCACAAGGGCCCCTCTCCTTGGCCCCCTTTGGCTTTTTGGCAGCCTGTGAAATGCCCGCTATGGCGGCCAGGCTAGCGGCTGGGAGCAGGCCGGCCTCTCCACGGCTTCCCATGAGGTCGGGCAGCCGTGGTGGCCCTGCTGTGGGCCCCGCCCGTGCCCCTGGCCCAGCATGGACAGAAGCCCGTTGTGTGGCGAGGTGCGGGTGTGTGTTTGGGCCGCCCACAGGCCTCCCTCTGTCTGCCGGGTGCGCATTGATCTTGGCTTCTGCCTATGTCCGTCCTGGCCTGGCCAGCTGGGGTGTCCGGCTGTCTCTGCGGGCCTGAGCCCTCCGCCCCTGCTGCCCCCACAGTCAGGCCTGCCCTGGGTCCCACACCTCCCATGCCACCCGCTGTCCCTCCGAAGCTCTGAGAGCTCAGATTTGGAAACCGAGGCCCCCCCCTTCTTTCTCTCTCTCTCTCTCTCTTTCCTCCCTCTCTCCTCCCCTCCTCCCGCTCCCTCTCTCCCTCTCTCTCTCCTCCTGCCAAACGCGTCTTGGCTCCGTCTGAATATCTCTCCTCCTCGATTTTTGGCTCCAGCTCTGGGCGCGTTCACTAAAAGAAGGGCTAGCTCCCCCCTTCCCTGCCCCCCCTCCTCGTTGCCTCCCCCCTCCTGAGGAGCCCCTCTGAGAGCGGGAGTGGCCGTGTGTAGGGGCCTGGGCCCCCCAAGTGGGCTTGGCCAAGGGGGCACAGGCCTGATGGGTGAGGGGCTGGGTGGACGGGGCCTGGCAGCCTCCGGAGGGGGGTAGCAGCCAGGGTGACCGTGCTGCCTGGCTGGCCGGGCAGGCAGGTGGGGAGGGGTCGGGGGCATGGAGCTGGGGTGTCTGGCTTCTGGTGGGGCTGGCAGGCCTCTGTGAGGCGCAGCTGTGCCCAGAACTCAGAGCTGCGTTTACCACCACTACCGATGTGGCTGCGCCAGCCGGGGAGGGGGAGGCGGGTGGCGGGCACTGCGGCGATCTGTAGCCAATCGGAAGCCAGGGTTGCACTGGGGAGCTTTCCCCCTACTGGGGCCCCACCCTGAGGGGAGCTGGGGGTGGTGGCCAGCAGTGGGCAGGGGGCAGTGCCACCACCACTGCCGAGGACCCTGCCCCCTTGGCTGAAAGCTCAGTGCCAGCCTTCCTGGCACAGATCGGGCAAGGGTGGGGGTCTGTCCCCACCTGAATCTGCGGGAGCCGAGTCGGAGGACGGGGCAGCTCAGAGGTGCCCCCCACCCCCTTGGCCTGGGGAGGCGGCTCTTAGCCTGGGGCAGTCAGGACCCGGGGGTGGGGGCCAAATCATCCAGGACATTCCATCCACATATTGGCTTCAGTAGAATCACCTTGGGGGTTTATTCTGGGTCCATCTCACACAAAGTCGTACGCTGTCACCGGCACACGCGGGCACAAAGAATCATGCTGTCACACGCAGGCACGTCACACCTTCCTAAGTCAGGAGCACGCAGACACAGGCGGCCCCACACAAAGAGACTTGCCTTTACACACAAACACCTAGAGATGCCCACCCCACCCGAGCACATCGGCGTGGGCTACCCGTGCGGGGACGTGCACACGGGCACACAGGGTCACACGGTCGCAGGTCACGAGCCACACAGCACACACACACGCCTCGCTGTTGCCAGACACACAGGACTATGGAGTGTCGCGCGGACCCACAAACACTCAGCGAGAAGCACATAGCACATGCACGAATTAACACTGTCAGACACCCAGGAACACACACACGAGCTCGGGCCCACCCCACCCACCATCAGACGCAGGGGCGCACGTGCCCACACTCGCACACTCTCAGGCACGGCGATACACACACACTTGGCAATGTCTGGGAACATATCCGGTCATCACGCTCGGAGGGGAGTTTGCTACTGGCATCTCGCGGGGGGAAGCCGGGGACGCGGCCCGGCACCCTCCAGAGCACAAGACGCCCCCACCGCAAACAGTGATCCAGCCCCCGATGTCAGCAGTGCCGAAATGGAGACACTCAGCCCTGGTCTTGTCAGACACACACAGTGACACACACACGGACAAGACGATGCTGCCAGGGCCGCACACACAGTCTTGCTCATCGGGACCCAGGTGTTGTCACAAATGCAACCCCAGCCCCATACATAAGCCCAGGCCCAGACGGTGTGGCGTTACAGTCCCAAGTTGCCCCGTACATGTGGATGAGCGTCACACCCACAAAGGCATTCACACCTGGGTTACACCTGGCCCTGTTGGGAAATGGCATCTGAGCGGTGAGACCTGGCCTCCTGGCGCCTCCCCTCTGCCCGCCTGCCCTCTGGCTGTCTTTGCGCAGCCGATTCCACCACCCTGACCTCTCCTGATGGAATTTGGGACTCTGAATCCCTGCACTGGTTTGTCACAGCCTGGGGGTTCAGGGTGGGGGGAGAAGCCTTCCAAGCCACATGCCTACGCTGGCCCAGGACACCCCAGTCCTCTGGCCCAGCGGCCGCATTCTAACTGTCCCGCTCTGGAAGCCATCAAGACGGTCTGGGATGGAGGCGAGGCTGATTTCTGAAACTCTCGTCCTCCGTGGGGCCGTCTCCTTAATCCTCTGGCCATGGCCTCTTCATTTCTGACTCTGAAGAAAGAAGAGAGGGCTGGTAGAATCGCGCAAGGAGGACGCATTTTATAGGATTATAACAAAATGTCCTAAAAACTCTAGTGCTGGGCTGAAGTGCGCTGTGTGCTTGCTGTGCTGCACCCAGTGCTAAGCGCCTTCCCAGCTTGTCCCCAGACTCCGTCCGTGTGAGGCAGGTGGACAGGGGTTAGCTGTGCCCACGTGTGTGTTACTGTGCGTGGCTGACAGTATAATAAGGCAGGATTTCTTTAGTTCGGCACTGTTGGCATCTGGGACGTTTGGACATTGTTAGGAGAGCGGGGGCTCTGAGCCAACTTCCCGGGTTTGAATCCTGGCTCTGCTATTCACTAGCTGTGTGACCTTGGACAAATCACTCAACCTCTCTGTGCCTCTAGTTTCCTCTCACAGGGTTATGGTAAGGACCAAAGGAGTTGGCTTATAGAAAGTGCCTTAAGGTAGTGCGTGGTATGAAGTAAGCGCTTGATTTTATAGATGAGAAGCTGAAAGAAGAGATATCCAGTGCCAGGGTCAAGGGCTATGAGGTGAGCCTCTTCTCTGATTGCCACCACTTTAAATCCTACTGATGGGACAGAATTGCAGCTTCTTTTCTGGCCTTTACCAAATTTCAGAGTGGGCCTGTACATCCCCGCACCCCCATGTGAAGCTTGACCCAGCTGTCAGCCCTTGAGCCCTCCTTACCACCCAGACCTTCAGATCTTCTTCCATTCAGGGCTCAGAGTGAGAGTGGGTGGTCGGCTCACCTACTTCTGCACCACCACTGGCCAGGCTTGCCTTCACTACCCCGACAGGGCATGATGCCTTCTCCCACACCTTGCTGGGCACCCAGCTGGAGCCTGAGTGCTGGGGGTGCCCCTGGGGGCCTGTGCATTCCTTCAACAAATATTTACTCAGCACCTCCCGGGTGCCAGGCCCTGTTCTAGGCCCTGGGGGCTCAGCAGAGGTGCCAGCCCCGGTGGGAGGGCAGACAGTGAACCCGATAAACAAGGGAGTGTCCAGTACTTGAGACAGTGATAGGTGCTAGGAGAAAAAGAACAGGTAAGGCCCATGGAAGTGCTGGGCAACTGCTGTTTTAGCAGAGGTGGTCTGCGAGGCCTCGTGGTGCGGTGCTGACCTGCCCCCCAAAGCAGCTCTGCCACAGCTCGAGTATGGCCTCACAGGCCCTTTTCCCTCTCGGAGGGGGCAGTCCAGAGGTCACGGGTATGTGGCTTAGCATGGTTGCCCCAACCGTCTGCCCCCAGTGCACGGCCTGTTGTTGCTGAAGCCTGAGATCATCCATTATCCGTACTTGTGGATACACCGTATGCTGCCCGCCCAAGACCGGGAGACAAGATGGCTGGCGTTTCTCCTGTATAGAAACTGGGCCTCGATGGGCACCCGGTGTTCTCAGCCCTGCTGCTCTGAGCTGGGGGTGGGGCGGGGGCAGCTGGTGGCCCGGAGTGGCACTTCCACCTGGGCCCCTCGATTTAGCTCCCCCGGGGCGGGCCCGGTTTATTTTTACCCCGGCCCGTCACCTTGGCAGTGCCAGGCCACGCCATCTTTGTAGGGTCTTGGGGACCTGCCCACGGCTTGAGGGGACCTGGCTTTGTCTGTTGGCCCTCTGATTTCCGCTGGGCCCCCATCTTCCTCCACCCCCAAAGTTCTAGACGTGAGGGCTCTGGGCTGGGGCTGGTGGGGTCAGCGCTGCCGGCTGGCAACCACCGTGCCCGGCCTGGTGGCATTTGGTTTGGCGCCCTGCCTGCCCGCCACCCCCACCCCATGCCCGGGCAGAGCCCAGCGGCTGCTGCTGCCAGTCTCCATTTCAAAGCTTGGGGTGGGGGTGGGGGAGCGCTGGGCGCATCCCCCGGCCCCCGGCCTGTCCCGTGCCACCTGGGGCTTGTCCCCCCAGGCCTGCTCCCTGGAAGGCCCCAGACCGCTTTTCTCGCTGCCCCTTTGCGGCCCAGAGCTCAGTGAGGATGCCCGCCTGGCTTCCATCTTCCCTGCTCGTTTCCTCCCTTGCTTGCCTGCTTGCCTGTAATGGCTCACCATTTTTGGCATCTCCTCCTCCTCCCCCTCCCATAGGCACCAACCTCACTTCCAAACCCGCCATTGCTGGCTCTCAGGCCTTCTCTGCTGCCTGGGGCTGGGACCCTGGAAATGAGAGTTTGGGAGGGCTGGGTATGTGGGCACCAGGGGCTTTCTGGGTGTGCGTGTGTGTGTGTCTGGAGGGGGACACACGCTCTGAGCCAGCTTGTACAACCTGCTTCAAGGCTGGCAGAGCTGGGCTGCAGAAAGGGGGCAGCACAGAAAAGTGTAGACCCTTCCATTTCTAACCAGACCCAGGGACCCAGAATCGGCCTCTGGGCCACCAGGAGACTAGGGTGGGCGTTCCTGCCAAAGTCTAGGGCCTGGACTGGCAAAAGCAAGGCTTTATCTGTGGGGTGCCCAGATCCTTCCTCCCCCCTTGGGTCCCCCCCAGGGCTTCAAGATTCCTGCTCCTCCTCTCTGGAACTTTGGGGAGGGGAACTAAGCCCCATATTGGGCACTCGTGCCCCCAGAGGGGCAAGGGACTTTGGAGGAACCGGTTTACTTCCCCCCCCCCCCATCCAAGCCCGCTGCCCGGGCCTCTCTGTCTCTCTCGGCACTAAACAAAGTTTGCTAAGTAACTTCAAATGTTATTTGAGGACGGCCTGGCCTCAGCCCAAGGCGGCCCTGTGGAAACTTGTTTTTCGCTGCCGAGGCTGCAAGTATCAAAGACACACTTTCGGGGGAGGGTGCTTCGATGCCTCTCCCCCCTCTGCGGCAGGGGCCGGCCCTGAATGGACACACAGACGCACAGAGGCCCGCACCGACAGAGGGACACATACATCACGCTGTGGCTTGCGCACCAGACACACGACAGCCGTGGACCACAGCCCATACCATAACACACAAAGCATACACGTCCTGACGCACCAAGAGGGGGGCGGGGTTCACGGGGTGCTGCCCCCAGCCCACAGGGCCTGGGATTTTTCCAGCTGGTGAGGTTTCTCAAAACCCGAAGTCCTGTATCCTCAGGTCTCCTGGGCATGAGCTGGTGCTCCAACAAGCCCCTTGCCCTCTCTCAGCCTCAGTTTCCCCAGCTGTAGATGGAAGAGGTGGGCCAGGGCGGTGTAAGAAGCGGAGACCCACACTGATTAGGAGAGTGCCTGGCTTTTCTCCTCCCTCTGGCGGGGTTGGTATGAGGAGTGAGTCCCTAAAATCGGGGTCTGAGCACGGAGCCTGGAGTACAAGCAGTGCTCTTAAGTGTCACCTGGTGTTACTGCCAGTCCTGACCCCCCCAAACCTGATGTGTGTCCACCCCAACTGGAGGCCCCAACCTCAAGCAGCTCCGGGTTCTCCAGGTCCCAGGCAAGTCTCTGGTCTTCTCACCTTCTCCCTCCATTTTTCTCTGGGCTTTTCTTGAGCTTTCCTCAAATCCCTCCCTTCTCTTGGTCTCCACCATCCCTGTCCAGGCCTGGAGCTCAGGGAAAGTGTGGGAAACAGGCTTAGGGGGTGTGTCCCTCACTGAAGCCAGCCAGACCCAGGGTCCTCCATACCCTGAGATCCCTGATGACCCTTCTGGGGTCCTCCGGACCCAAGCAAGGAGCTGGGTGGGGGGGACCTGAGTTGACAACAGCACGTGTCGGGGAGGCTTTATCATAGGGTCCCTCTGACCTGGCACCTACCAAGGTTTGCAAGCAAGTGCAGTCCCACTGGACTCAACAGGAAAGGCCAAGACCTGAGGGGACACTGGACCTACTGCCCACGGTCCCTGAGAGCCTCTCCCTTTCACTGTTAGCCAGAGCCTCACTGAGGTAGGTTTTCGGGAGTCCCCCAGTCCCAGCCCCACACACTGCCTCATCTCCACTCACAGTCGGTACCCGCAACACCCCGCCACCCGCAGTCTGTCGCGCAGTGACAGCCTGTCACAGGCACTGCCGCACACCGGCACAATCTGTCGTCCACGCACAGTCTCACACGCAACCTGTCACACACACGCACACACACACAGCGGCACAGTCGCACGCACAGCCAGCCTCACGCGATCACACCAAGCGTCACAGCTTGTCACAGCCATAGACTCCTCACAATAAAAATAACAGCTACCAACTCCAGAGCAATTATGCCTGGGCAGCAGGCGGAGTGTGTGCGTGTGTGTGTGTGTGTGCGTGTGTGCGCGCGTGCGCGTGTGTGCACATGACCTCCTGTAACCCTCCCCAAATGAGGCAGGTATGAGTAACCTGTTTTACAGATGAGGAATCGGAGGCCACAAGGTCGAGTGCCCAGGTCATGGGGCTGGAAGTGGGGAAGGGAGAAATTAGGTCCCCAGGGGCAAGCAAGGCTTAAACAGGTCACCCTGCTTTTCAACTCCTATGTGAGTGGCCCTCCTGTGGGGAGTTCCCTTCCCATTCCCCAGATGGGCAGAACTGAGGTTCTAAGCAGTCCAGCCAAGAAACAGGGGGAAGGGGCCTCAAACTGTCTGCCCTCTGCTGCAGAAATTTGAGCCCTGCTCTCCAACCCAAATGCTATTTGGCTCCTCGTGGTGGCAGGATTCCGTGGGTAGGAGCCTTTGACTGGGGCCAGGGTCTCAGTCCACAGGGCGGGGGTGGGGGCGAAGGAGTGGGGGAGTGGGGAATTGGCAGCCGTAGGCACCAGTGAAGTCCCTCAGCCAAGACAGGGCCCAGAGTCTAGGGCTGCCCGGCACCCCTATCCCCAAGGCTGTCCGCATTCCAGGGCGATTCTTCCTCCTCCTCCTGCCCGCCTTTCCTCACTTTCCCCTTCTTTGTTCCACCCCTGCTGCTCCCCGGGGCTTCCCCCATTAGAGCTGCCCTGGCCAAAACCAACAGGCCTCCAATGACTTCCCGCCGCCGAGACTGGCTGGGCAGCTGGCCCTGCCCCCTGGCCTGCCCAGGGGTTAGATCCAGGCTCTGCTGGCCTCGACCGTGGCCCCAGCACACGTGGCCTCTCCTAGGGGGCTTGAAAGCACATGCACATGGCCCCAGTGCAGCATCCTGGTGCACCCTGGCACCTGCATGCCCGTGTCCGACAACTCAGGAGGGCACTCAGGCGGGCTCGCGCGTGCGCACATAAGCACACTCCCGCACAGAGGCTCAGACAGGGGTCCCAAGCACACCCTTGCCTGGTACCCCCATGGGGGTAGTGAGACTGCCAGGGGCACACATGTCCATAAACACGCCCTTGCCCGACATCAGATGGGGTCCCCCTCTCACGCACACCGCACACACACCACACGCACTCCCCTGCTTGTGCCCAGACCTGGCTCTGAGCACAGGTACTGCCCTGTGGCCGCATGGGTGTGCTGGGCTCAGGTGGGTCGGAGAGCCTACAGGAGCCGCTGATGCCCACACACGTGGCTCAAGGCCCACGCAGGTACACACCTCGCCAGCCTGCACACGCGTGTGTTTCACGTGAGCCGCACACCTGCCAGGCCGCCCAGGGCACCTGGCTCCAAAGCGGCATTCGGGTTGTCGAGGGAGGAGACCCGGAATCGGAGGCCTGATTCCGCCCCCCAACGGCCGGATTTCTCTTAGAACACGCGCCTCCCCAGATGTCCCTGGGGTGCGGGTGAGCGCCCCATAACTGCTACTCAGTGGCGCCCCTGCATGTGACATATGTATATTGGAAATTTGTACCTTTATGTATATTTTACACAGAACCTCCCCCCAATGCTCCACGTTTGGACTTGGATTTTACCATCCCCCACTGGGCTTGGTCCCAAACCTGCAAACACTGTTCATCAAGCAGGGACATGGGGCCAGGCGGCAGCAGCCTTCCCCCTTCCCACTGTGGACGCCCCACGTTCTTAAAGGCCGGGCCACACCAACGAATCCTGCAGCACTCCCCGAAACACAATCGCGGGGGTGGGTGCTGGCGGCCAGACGTTGCTTTTTGGTGTGTGTTTGCTGTTGCTGCTTAAATTAATCCTGAGTGACGGCCCACAATTCCTCTCCACAAAGAGGCCATTTAATGCCCCCCTCCTCGGGCGAAACTTCCATTTGCCCCCCTGAGTCCAGCTTGGCAGCTCAGACTCTGCGCTGCCCTCCTGGCCTTCCCCTCAGGTGCGCCTGGGGGTGGAGGCAGATTCTCCTCGAGCACCAGGGACCTCAGGAGCGAGTGGGTGGATTTTGGAGGGGTGGGAGGTATCTTAAAATAGAAGTGCATTGCTGAGCAGAGGTGGGGCGGGGGTTGTCTCAGGACTCCCTACGTGGTCCCACTGCCGGACGGTAGCGCTTTGATGCCCCAACCAGGCCGCCTCCCACATCGCCCTGGAGATATCCCGCCCCCCACCCCCCGCAAGTCGGCGCATCACGTCGTGTGCCTTTGCAAACCCCGGCAGAAATGTGCTACCCGTGCCATGCACTAGCCCCAGCATATGCCCCTTGCCAGGTGCCCACCGCCTACGAACTCCTTTCATTGTTGCCTCCAAGGTGTTCTTTTCGTGCCTGGCATTCCCGGACCCGCTGCAATTAGCTCACGCCCCGGGTGGGGGAGGGCACAGGTGGGTGAAGGTCGTGGGGAGGCCTTCCCTGGGCTCAGGCAGAGGGAGGGCTGTGTTCTTTCCACGCGGCAGGACATGGGCGCTGACAGTCACGGTCACCTGCACCGCACACGACGGGGTGGAAAGGACAACATACCCCTCGCTGGTGCGGACGACCCCGGCCCTGGGGCACCAGAGGGCCGTTGGCCCTGAGCGGGCCGTGCGCAAAGTCGGGCGTGCGCGTGCGCGGAGGCAAAAAGGCGGGAAGCCGTCGTGCGACAAGCGCCTGTGCACACGACGGTTGGGTCACTTGGGCGGAACCGCGCCAGGCGTTGAGCGAGGAGTGAGGACCACTGCCCCCGCGGGCAGGTGAGGGGAAACCGGGAACAGGTGTGAAGGAGCGGAGGCAAAGGATGACGCCTCTGCGGACCCTCAGGCCGGCTCCCTGCGGGGTCCTTGCCTCCCCTCCCCCGCACCGAGCAGGCGGGGCGCCCTTCCACCGGGGCGCGGCCTACCCCCTGGCGGCGACCACCCAAAAGTGACCCCGCGTGGCGTCGAGGCCCTGCCGGGTTCGCGTTCTGGGGCCCTCGCCATTTGCAGCAGCAGAGGCCGCCGCCAGAAGGGGCTCAAATGGCGGCGTTTTGGCCTATAAGCCCGTTGCGTCCCCAGCGCTCCGGGTGGGGCTGTGGGCCGCCTTTGCCTAAGTTGCCTCTTTCGTGCCCATCCGGATACCCGACAGGGGGATAATGCGCGCGAGGGCTTTGGAATGAATGCGATGTTGATAATTCCTGTTATTCTTTAGTCGCGCGGAGGACTTTTGGGGTTAAATGCCCCAGAATCTGCGGGCAACCTTGGGGCACCAATCTGGAGAGGGTCCCTTCTCTGCCCCCTATCGTGCGCGCGTCGCTGCCTCCAGACCCCAGGCCTCCGAAGAGCCTCCCCATTTCTCCCCAAGCCACCGCCTCTTTTGGGGGAATAAGGGAGGGGAAATTTAGCAGGGGAGATTTTTGTTTGTTTCGAGGGTTGGCTGGGTTTGGGGGCGTTTGGCCTCCAGCAAGCACCGGGAAGAAATGTGACTAAGTGGCAGAAAATGTGCTTTCCCTTCCCCTCTCCCCTGCCTTCAGGCCGCGGGAGTTGCGCAGCCTCCAAGAACCTTTAAAAAAAAATTCCCCCCAGATCCCCTCTGATCGACACTGCCTTTCCTCTCACGGATGACTTCTTGAATTTGGGGTACTAAGCCCCCCTGCCCCATTGCTGCCAGCCATTCTGCAGCACTACCTGGGCCTGCCAGGGGGGAAAGGATAGAAAAGTGGGAAAGGAACGTGTGCACCGAGTGGGCCCGATTTAACCTGTTGGAGGAGGCTGGTGTCCGCATGAAGCCACCCAGCCACCCCTCCAGAGCTCGAGCAGCACCCCAGCATTCAGTGAAAGCCCCCCGGGGGCCTCCCGCCGGCCCCCTCGGAAACCAGTCATTAACCCGACTTCTTATCGTCCAAATTACTTAAATGTGCTTTGGTGGTGTTAGGTCCTTTTCCTTTTCCATGTGCAGATGACTCAGCCTACTCCAGCTGCGCCTGGGGAGGTGACCCGGGCAGCGGCTGACCCTGCACCCTGAACCCAGAGGCGGCCCATCCCAGCAGCACCTCCCCGGCCCCAGGCTCCCAGACCACACTTGGCTCCCCCCTCCCCTTATATTTCAGGTCATCTTTTCCCTCTTTTTTTTTTTTTTAATTTTAAAAAAAATTTAAAGGAGTTTTATTACTTTTTTTTTTTTTTTTAAAGCGTGAGACAGAGGCTGATGGAAACGGGCTGTTAAAAAAAGAAAGAAAAATACATGCCGGTGGCACTCTGTGGAGCTGGCGAGCCTCGCCTGCCTCACGAGTGAGCTTTTTGGTCGCCAGTTCCCTCGTAGAACCGGGCATGGGGCACCTGGGATCTCCGCTGCTGAAAAGGCGCTATAGAAATGCAAGGAATTATTATGATTTTAATAAAATTGTGTCTCATTTAGGAGCGCGCTTCTGCGCTGCCTCTGTCGTCGGAGCCCGGGTTTGCCGCGGCAAAGTCTGTAATCAGAGAAAAATACCAGCTTTGTTGAGGGTTAGAATGTATCATTGGCTAATGTGTGTGGTTTTTTTTTTTTTTAAATAATGCTAAGCATTGGAATAATTAAAGAGTGAGAAATAACTCGTCTCTTCTCTCCCCTCGTCATTGTCTTATTTAAGGGTGAAAAGCGTGCTTTTAGGCAGAGCTGGTTAGTTTTAATGCGGGCTTTTTTTCTCGCCCGCCTTTCCCTCCGCTCCGGTCTGATTCGCAAATCCCCAAACTGGCACAAGCCGGGAAACTTGCGGCAGCCGTTCTTCTCCGGGAGTTGGAGCCTCGCTTTCCTTTTTTCCCCTCTTTCAGAGACAACCCTCTCCTCTTCCCTCCCCCGCCTCTGGGCCCTGACCCACTGCCTGGTTTGCGCTAGAGCGATTTAAAAAAGAAAGAAAGGAAGAAAGGAGCCGGGCTCTGGTACCCCTGTGCCAGCCGAGGGCGCGTTTCCCAGGCGGCGGGCTGGTGGGAAAGTCAAACCGGGTGGGGGGTGTGGGGTCTCAGAGGCAGAGTCTTGATGCCTACCCTGCACTCTACCCCCCCCCAAAAAAGAATCAAGTATTTCTAAAGATCGCAGGATTAGAGGGCTCAGATCCCTTGTCATATTTTAAATCAAGCTGAACAGTTCTTTCTTCTCCGGCCCCATATGCAATAGGAAGTGAAAATTCGGTCCTTGAGCCCGACTTGGCAGCCCGGTGCCCGTGGTTGGGGAGAGTGCTGCCCACTAGGGCTGGGCCTGGTGTCCAGCCCCAGGACAGTGCTACCACCACCTAGAGGGCCTAGATTTTGAGGCGGGGGAGCAGAGTACAGGGCCAGTGGTGGGCATGGCCTGGGGAGATGTCGGAATCGAGGAAAGGGCGCTTCATCAGGGCTGCAGAGGTTTGCTTCAGGCTGGTGGGATGCTAAGTGCTGCCCCGGCCCTTCCCCCAGTTGTGGGGTAGGTGGGCTCAAAAAGAAAAGGGGTTTCTGAAGTGCTTGGGGGAAGTCACAGCTCCCAGTGAGAAAGGAAAGGGAAAAGTGGGCAAGAAATGGGGATAGGGACTTGTGCCCACAGGCACCGCTTCGAGTTGCAAAGGAGTTAGTTATTTGCTTCAGGTGTTTTTAATTAAATGTGTTTCTCTTTTATTTTCCTTGTTATTTGGTGCTTAGACTTTTCCGCGATCCCTTGCATTTTGTCTTTTTACATAAGCAGAACCCCCCCCCCCCTTGGAGAGATATTGTGGGAGGTACTTTGCCTTCAGTGCTTTCTCTTTCCTGCTTTTTTTAAAATTTAATTTTAAAATTATAAAGTAAATTTAGTGCGAGTGAAAGTGAGGGGGGAGCCAGCTGGGGCTGGAGCCAGGGAAGGGGGAGGCAGATGCAGCAGGGTTGGGCCTCCCTTCTCGCGGCAGCTCTGCCCCAGGACCCCTCACTCCTTTCCCTGATAGACTTTTGGGGACTGGAATGAGGGCAGCCTGCCTGGATGGGTATTCATTTACCCTTCAGGAATCCCTGGCTCTGCAGAGCCACTTTTTCCCCATTACACGCCACACCCCTGAGACCCCCCAGTCTCTGCCTATGGGCAGGGTGAACCGAGGGTCTCTTACTCCCCTTGAGGGTCTCTTACTCCCCTTGAGGGTCTCTTACTCCCCTCGGTCACTATGACTGTTTAGCTTTCAGCTCGGTGGGCCCTGTTTGTCCACCACACACACGCCCTGCTGGTCTGTTAACCCCGCTGCACAGTTGGTGGCCCTGTTGATGGGATCAGAGCTGGGCAGGCACAGAGAGAGACAGAGACAGAGACAGAGAGGCTTGAAACCCCTCTGCAGCTGTGAGGATTTGAGGGGCTGCTTTTCACCGTGCATTTTTTTGTGGTCACATGAGTAGTGCATGCTGCTCTGTTAATACATGTGTGTACATAGGTGCTCGCATTTGACATTACTGGTGGGGGCAGGGGCTGTTTCTAAGGCATATAAACTATGAGACCTCTATAACTTAAAAACTAAAGGCCTGTTCAGCAGTGCTGAAAATGTTCTATTTCTTAATCTGGGTGGGGTTACACAGGTGTTCACTTTGTGAAAATGTATCGAGTGCCAGACTTAGAAGTGTGCAATCTTCTGCTCTTCTTTTTACACATTTCAGTTAAAAAGTTTATTTAAAAAAAAAAAAAGGAAGACCCAGCCTCAAAAGAAAAGGCCTTCCCTAACAAAATAATAATGATAATAAATGATGACTTAAATAAGAATGTCCTCCAGCCTGCTTTGCTTAGGTCTCCCGCTAAAGAATGGTGGGAGGGCTTGTAAAAATTAGTGGGCTGATAAAAAAGCTCGCAGGCGTGTGGCCCACGAGGCTTCCAGACCCATCCACGTGTGTACGGAGTGCCAGGAAACTGCCTGCAGACTCAGGTCTAGCTGTAGGATTTTTAACATCTCAGGACCAAAGGATGAAAAGTGGTAAGGAAGAAGTTACTTGCCAATTACATTTTGCTGTCAACATCTGGAAAGCAAAATTGCAGCTGTTATCCCTGCCCCCCCCCCCATTACCACCTCTTGTTTTTTTCTGCACACTTAAATTTTTGTATGCATGCCATCCATATTTCGGTTTTCTGCTCTGTTAAAACATCTTCACGGCTCTGTTCAAATCGAGTTGTTGGGTTTGGGCTTTAAAAAATATATATATGTATCTCATAGTCTGACAGTATAATTTTTTGAGCAATTTATTTGAACAGGATGGCCATCAATTGATAATCCCTTCCCTTTTCTTTCCCCTTCTCGGCCTTCCCAGGACTGTTTAGGCCAGAAGCTTTCGGGGAGGACGCTCTCGGCTGCCCTCGCCTCTGCTCCTCTGGGCAGGTACTACAGCTTCACCCTCCACGGCCCTTCTGCGGTGTTTTTGTTTTCCCTTCGCCCCCCAAAAATATTTGAACCAAAAAGCCTCTTTTTTTTTTCCTCCACCCACAGCAAACTGAAAGGGCTAGTGAACCGTGATTCAACAGAGCGAGGGCGCCTCTTTTCTTCCTTAGCATTAATTAACTCAAGTTCGTTAGGACGTTGGGTCTGTCGCCCACAGTTTTCTCTTGTGTGTGCTGAATCGGGTCATAGAGGGAGACTTCCCGTGCAAACAGTTTGTGTTGGAGCTGGAGGACACAGAGGGGGAGAGAGGGTGAGAAAGAAAGGGAGCCGTAGAGGGACGGATTGTGGATTGTGGCCGAGGGGTGGTCAGGTCCCGAGCTCCCGGCACCCTGGTGCCAGCCTCCGCAGGGGCTAGACACCAGGGGAATGAAGATTCTCGGGTTTTCTTGGCCATGATCCTGATAAGAAATTAGTTAGGGGGAGCAATACATTTTGAGGGATTGAAAAATGTCTACCTTCCAACTCCTCAAATTGTACATTTTGGGGAAGCCGCTTGCCCAGACAGGGCCGGCCCAGCTTCCCTGAGCCCTCAAGCAGTGAAAATCCCAGGCTGTTCCTATCCAGGCCACCCTGCTCTCTGCCCCCGGCTCTGGGCACTGCCTGTTACCGCAGTAACTGCAAGAAATAGGCTCTCTGTGGGCCAAGGGTTCGAGGAGTGCAGACTGGTGGAGGAGACCGGGGTTCGGAGAAACTCTCCTCTGGCCCTGGTCCTTCTGCCTTCTGTCCTTTGGCGGGGAGTTGGGGGGGGGGAGTGGTAGACCAGGCAGAGCAAGGTGTTGTCACAATGGATCCTGATGGAGCTCTTAAAGAGGGCCTGGGAAGGCCACAAGAGGAGTCTCAGAGGTGCAGGGGAGGGAGAGGAACATCTCCCCTGGAGGATCCCTAAGCCTTTTGTGGGGTCGGGAGTTACAGCTGGCCTCAGGCAAATATTCAACATTTTGCCATTTGCTCCTGGCCTCCTCTCTTGCCCTCTGGGTATTCTTACAGCGGCCCCACACCGACCTCATCTTCACGTGCTGGTTTCCCCTTGCTGGTGCCTTTTGTCAGGTTTTCAGCTCGCCCAGAAAGTTGTGAAGCTGGCTTGTGGGGTTCTTCCATCTTCCGGGGCCCTTGGCCATCATGGAGTGACACTTTCCAGTCGCACCAGGTGGGTGAGACTCAGGCTCTGCACTGCTCTTGCCCCCTCCATGCTCGCGGCTGCCCTCTGCCTTGTGCATCCCGCGGAGGACCCCCACATAGCCCGTCAGCTGGAGGACAGGGCTCTGGCCTTCCCGGATTTTATTTCTATTTGGTGACACAAGGAAGTTTCAAGCTAAATAGGGAATTAAAAGACTAGTGATTTTGTTTTCTAGTCTCCGAAGAGGATGAAAGTAAATTTCCAGATGCACTAGAGAGAATAGATGGTCTTCCCAATACCTATATTCCTACCCTATTTTATTTGGTGCCAGGAGGGTGAGGGGAGATGTGCCTGGAGCAGGGTAGTGTTTGGAGCCAGAACGAGGCTGCCTGTTGGCCCAATCCCAGGCCACCGCTCCCAGTTTGTAGACGGGAGGAGAAAAAGAAGGGAAAGGGAGGCGGTTTTATAGGAGAGGAATGTGCGGCCTGGTTCTGATGCAGGCCGTGTCCTAGACCCAGCATGGGGGTGTGGGGCAATTCCATTCAGCAAGCGCGAGGACGCTAGAAAAATCGTGTGGGGCTGCCTTTCCTGAGCAGAGGAAAATAGGCCCAAGTCAGCCAAAAACCCGCTTTGTCCAAATTCTTTGAGCCTCCTCGCAATGTGCATTTTCTGGTTTCCATGCCTGGCATTTCCAGATTCTTGGATGATTTTACTCTGGCTGCAGAGCCCCTTCCCGCCTTCCCCTCCTCCCCCAAAGAGAGGGGAGGCCCCACCTACCTCTAGGATAAGCAGCCTGGCCCCTTCCTTTTGCTTCCTACAGTTCTTTTTCCATCTCTACCGGAGAGTCCGGACACTGCCTTCTTCTGTGCCTTCTTGTGTCCCTTCTTCTGTGGGACAAGATGGGAGATGTTGGGGATACAAAGTTGAAAATCCCAGGAATTGGGCAGACTAATCAGGGCTCTATTTGTGGCTTTTAAAAATTTCCTGCTTCCTTTTTCACCCATGCTGCAGATAGACAGTAGTAAAATGGATACTGAAATATCTGGTTAGTCCTATGAAGGTTTTGTTAGTTATTTAGTTATATAGTTAGTTATACACTCACTGTGTATAGTTACCCAAATTAGCGTGTGTGTGTGTGTGTGTATATATATATATATATATATATATATAATATGCATGTGTCCAGGGTCTGAGAGAATAAATTTGAGTCTTAAAGCAAGTAGGACGAGGACAGATAGGATTTTTGTAAAGATAAGGAAACATTCAAACGGCGGCCCTGTCTTTAAAGATATAACTTCTTATGCTTCTAAATGTTTCACTGTTGGCAGGTATGGGTCGCTTTCGAAACCTGTCTCAGGCTGGGAAAATTATTTTGTTTCCTTGAAGACTTTTGAATACTGAGTAAGGTTCTGTATGAATTTTCCTATTTTCCCTTAAATAATCCACAAGGCTCCGTTTGTTTTGTGGAGTTTTGGAAAACCACACATTTTACTTTCTTGTGATAGAAGCAGTCATTTTCCTTAGCTAGTTTTTCTTTTTTGCCCCTGACCCAGAGCCCTTGTCTTTTTGTCCATGTTCCTTGTTTGTTTGTTTGTTTTTTCTTTTCTTTTTATTCTCAGCCCTGTCTTTTCTCCCTCTATCTTTGTCTTTCTTTCTTTGCAGTTTTGGGCCCAACTTGGCTTTCTCTCTCCAGGTTTGGCTTTCTTCTCTCTCCTTTTCTCTCTCTCTCTCTCTTTCTCTTTTCCTCTTTTTCTGTTGTCTGATCAGTGTTTTTCTTTTGGAGGCACATTATTCCTAGTGATGTCTGAAACTGGTGTGGGTATTTCAGAAATGTTTCAGTGAAAACTGTTGCTTTAAAAAAAAATCAAATTCTATATACTTGACAGTAAGAGAGGCCTTTCTCTCGCAAAGGCAGAAAAATTCCTTTCCACAAACCAAAAAGCCCATGTTAATTTTTAAAGTCTTCTCTCTGGCTTCTCGATTTTTCTTTTAAGTGAAGAAAATACCTTTCCTCACAAATTGCCGGTTTTTCCTTTATTTCCCCCCCTCTCTTTAGTTTTCTTTTTTGCTCCCTGCTCTCACCAGCATCACTGGCTTCCTCTCCCTCTCCCTGGTTTTTTCTCTCATTCTCTTCCCCCTCCCCTCTCCTCAGAGGCCTGCCTGTCCCCTTGCTTTCTCCATTCCCTGAACCCTTGCACTTGTGGGTGACTCAGCCCTTGGAGAAGCCTTGAATTGTCTGAAGGTTTTTTGTCTTGCTCTTGTCCGTGTGCAGGGTGCAGAGCCTCTGAGCCCTCAGCCCAGGCGGGAGGGGAGAAGGGAAGGAGGCTGGGTCTGGGACAGGTAATCTTCCAACAGAGCCTCCACTCTCTTTAACAAAAGGGGGACAGTCCCCTTTTGTTTGGGGCTCCTGAGGGGCGTGTCCAGGGCCTAGAGCCACCACCAGGGCCATGGAGGAGGAGGAGGCTGCAGCGGTGGGGGCACACCAAGTGTTTTGGGTTTTTTTTAAGATTTTATTTATTTATTTGGCAGAGAGAGACTCAGCAAGAGAGGGAACACAAGCAGGGGGAGTGGGAGAGGGAGAAGCAGGCTTCCCGCCGAGCAAGGAGCCCGATGCGGGCTCGATCTCAGGACCCTGGGATCATGACCTGAGCCGAAGGCAGATGCTTAATGACTGAGCCACCCAGGCGCCCCACACCAAGTGTTTCTAATGGAACCTGAGTGATTCCTTTCTGTGTGTGCCCACAGAAGAGAGAGACCTTCTCCCCTCCCTCTCCAAGCTTTAGGAATACCCTGACCTCAGGCCGCTCTTCCAGAAAACTCCCCCACACGCCCCAGACAGTGGGCCCTGTGGGAACAGGGTGAGGGGAGAGTGTTCCCTGGGAATCCATTTCTGCCCACCTTCAAGGTTACAACAACTGGCAGGAGAAGGACAATTGACGATTGTTCTCCTTCCGTGTTACTCTCCTGGGAAGGGCCTGTTGCTCCTCCCGTTAAGGGAGCACTGAGGGGGCGCACTGGGCTCTGTGTGGATCCCTGAGGCTCTATTGAGAAACTCCACCGGCCCTCCTGGGCCACTTCTATGTCCAATCTCTCTGCCACTCCCTCGACCTTTGACCCCTCCCTTCATCCCGGAGTGAATCACGGATCTTGTCCTGTTTCCTTAACTTCCACGTGGATCCTCTCACCCGCCTTCTCCCCACCACCTACCCGGTTGCACCACCGGTTTCGGAATCAACCCATGTTTAGCGCAACTCTTCCACCCGACACTGTGGTCTGTGAGATGGAATATACCAGAATTCTCCAGGAGGCCCATGTTGGCCATTTTCTGTTCGGTGTCTAATATTTAGTATAAATCAAAATGCCAGAAAAACACCCATGTGCCAAATATAAACTCACTTCTGGTTTTTACCATCTCATCTTGACTCTTAGAAAGTAAGATTGCTTCTCTCAAGGTGGAGAGGCAGGGTTTGGTATCTTATGTCACTCAGTTAACATCTTTGGCTAATTGGACTGAAGCTGGTTATTAACATGATGTTAATTATTGAACGCTACTCTAAGAGGCCTGTCTGCAATGGCACCTGCCTCCTGCTTGCTCACCTCTGTTTCTCTTGGGGTCAGCTGTGAGCTCACTTCAGACGATTCAGGACCTGGGCTGGGGTCCCAGGTGCTGGCCAGCACCTTCCCATTGTCAGGCTTCAGCGCCAGCCCAGGGCTGCATGTTTTGTCCTAGCACACCCCAGGCACTCTTCCGGGAACCTTTCTGCCAGCATGAAGGCCACCGAGCACAGGGTTTCAGATGGGGAAGAAAGGGGCACGAGTGAGCAGTGACCTTCCCCCCCCATGCCAGCTGAGGGCTGAGCCTCGCCTGGGGAGAGGGCAGCTGTAGGGACAGTTCCGAGCGGGATCAGCCTCTCCCTGTCTGTTTGAAGTCTCTGCCCTTCTTTTAATAACTGTCTCCTCCTTACAGCTTCTCCAAGGCCTAAGGCAGGCTGCTCAGTAGCCCCTTGCAGAGAGAACCCGTGGAGATGGCACTCACCCCAGGCCTCCCTCTCCTGAGCTCACCCTCCTGCCTGGCTGGGAGGGAGGCCGCTTCCCTATGACTCGGTTTCCCCAAAGTTGTCCCGCTTTTCCTGCTAGAGCCCTTTCCTTCCCGTTTTGTTGTTTCCTGTCTTCGCGTTCTCCCTTTTATATCGGTTTCTTTTTGTACACTCTTGCACCTTGCTCCTCCGTAGGGGTTCGGGCCCTTTAGTCTGAATTGAATTGGGGGGTAGGTGAGTGTTGTCCCTCCTCCAACCAAGAAACACTTAAACATAGATCAAGTGGAGAGGGCAAAGCTGGAGAAAGCAAAGAATGAAGTGTCTGGGGGTTGGGGGGAGGCCTTGAAAGACTCAGTGACTGTTCAGAAGTAGTGTCCATCTTCCTGCCTTTGTCACTTCTCCCTGGGATTGGCTGTTGTGTTTGTGGCTGCATGTAGTGCTTGTCAGCGGAGTGCTGTGACAGGAGGCTATTTTAATAAACTGTTGCAGTTTCTCGAGCCGAGCTGCATTGCGTTGGCATCCCTCGTCACCGCTAATGGAGCGTGCGTGGCTGGGTGTGGGCTGAGGGAGGCGGTCGAGCTCGCTGGGGGTCTGGGGTGGGGGTGCGCCTCGTCTGGGAGTGCTCCCGCCAGCGGCAGCCGGGCCGGGGAGGAAGGGGTGGCCGCACCCTGGCCGCCAGGTCCCTGCCCTGGAAGTGCTGCTGGCATCGACACTTTCCGAGCTCTCTTTCTTCTCTTTCTATTCATAGCATCGCAGGCTCGTGTGTATGGCCAGGGAGGAAAACTTCCACTCGCCCCTGTGCGCTCCATAAATAAAAAAAGAAATAGAACCAGAAAGAGAGAGTGTGAGGGCCTGAGAGAAAGAGACTGAAACCAAAACACAGAGAAGGCGCAGCTGCTCTCCCCAAGGCCTTCTGGGGCGCCCGCCTGAGCCAGGCCTTTATTTATTTCTTTTTCTGGCTTAAAAAAAAGAGAAAAAAAATCCGTGTCTTCCTCAATCCTAGTCCCCCCAGCTCTACACCCCCCCCTCCAAATTTGCTGGCTGGCTGCTGCCAAATGGACCCGAGTGGGAGCCTGGAATGAAAAATTCATAACTGCTGGACTTTGCTTGTTCATTAGACGTGAACTTGTCGATTGGGCAAATTGTTTTTGGTCTCCAACTGCCGGGGGCTCTCCCCACCCTCCCGGCTCGCCCGGTTCCCTCCTCCCCTTGGACACAGCCATTGGCTGCTCGAGGATGTCTCATTGCCAAATAGGTGGATCCTTCTCTCTCTCTCTCTCTCTCTCTTCCTTCTCCCCCCCCCCCCTTTTACTGGCTTTGGCACAGGCAAATGGATGGAGATTGAGCATGAAAGGGGAGAGAGAGGGAGTTTGAGAGAGAAAAGCAAAAAAAAAAAAAAAAAAAAAAAAATCCAAAACCCAACCAGCGCGCGCTCTCTCTCTCTCTCTCTCTCTCTCTCTCACACACACACAGCACCATCCCATCCACGTCCTCCCTCGCTCTCTCCCTCTCTCTCTTCTTTCCTCCCTCCCTTACTCCCTCTCTCTCTTTTGCACGCGTCTGCCAGCGACGGTCTGCAGCCGGTCCGAACTCGTCCTCTTCCCCGGGAATCTGCGAGCTCCCCCTTTGCCTGCGATCAGGCTCAGAGGCGGAGGGAGGCAGCGCGAAGTTTACACCCCTGTGCCGCTGCCAAAGCCGAAAGCCTTTTTCTTCAGCTGCCGCTTTCCCCCTCCTGGTTTTTGTTTTTGTTTTGTTTTGCACGGGGGGTGGGGTGGGGTGGGGGGTGGGGTGGGGTGTGCTGTGTGTTGGGGGTGGTGATTGGGAGGTAGGTTTTGATTTTTAAATTTTGCATATTTTCCTTCTCTCTCTCTCTCTCTCTTTTTAAACTGAAAGAGGATGCACAGGAGGCGAAATTGAACATTTTTTTGTTGGCTTTTGTTTACCTGGCGTGTGTGGCAACCGGCTCGCTCCCTCTCTCTGCTTGCTATCCCTGACCTTTCTTTCTTTTTGCTCCTTTTCAAAAAAAATATTAATTTCCCCCTTCTGTGCAATGGAGCGTGGAGGGGGGAGGAGGGGGAAGGGTTTGAGAATCCACCCAAGCCCGGCCCCTATTCCCCAGAACACCAATAATAACCCCCTTTAAAACATTTACCTTCCTCCCCTGCTCCTCCCCCTCCCCCCTCCCCCCACCCGCCCCCAACTCACAACTCTGTTGAGTCCAGAAGCTCAGAATCGGGCGTTGGGCTTTGCCGGGTGCTTCAGATCAATGGTAATTATTTAATTTTTTCCAGTTTTATTTTTGTAAACAGAAATCAATTATTATTTAAACTTCAAACAAGCAAACAAGCAAAAAAAAAAAAAAAAAAAAAAACCAAAACCGAAAACAAAAACAAAAAGCGGGAGCCCAGCCCTCTGTCACCTGAGTGGGAAAGAGGGTGAAGGGGTCAGTGGGGAAGGGGCTGCAGGACGCCCCACGTAGCTTTTAACCCTAATGTGGCCGAGGCAAGCACCTTATTTGTGCTAACATGAAGTGTTTTGTTCCTTATTACTGTGATTAACATTAGTATCGGTGTCGGTAACAAAGCTGAAATCACATATTTAGGATTTAGATCTGATTAAAAAAAATGCTGGGGTGGATGTTCCAATTGGAGCAGGAGAAAAGAATGAAAACAGCTTGGGGAGGGGAATGCCAAATCCGGTTCCTCGCTGGCTCCTGGATGTCATGTTCTCTTTTTGGGGGTGGCCAAAACCCGACCGGTGTCGGGACTCGAGGCGGCCCCCGCACGCCTAGCCCGGGCGTCCACGGGAGTCGGTGCAGACCGGACCCTGCACCGGGGCGAGCTGACAGGAGTTTGCGGCAGCGATAGAACATGGAGATGTCATGGGCGCGACAGAGCCTGGCGGGGATACCAGCAGCGTGTGTGTGTGGACGGCAACGTTGTCTGTGCGCGCGTGTGTGTGAGTGAGTGAGGGAGAGAGAGAGAGAGAGAGAGAATAGGTGTGTGCTCAGGCGCTGGGTGCCTCTGTCTGGCTGCTGAGGCTGACATGGGAGCAAGCGGCTGGCGAGGCTGGTGGTGGCCCCAGACCACACTTCTGTAGAACAATCACGAGAGAAAATTGTCGTGGGAGGGGGGGAGGAGGCGGAGGCGGCGGTTTTTCTTGTGCCCCCCTTCTAACGCTTCTTTTCTCCTTTTCTCTTTCCCCCTCACCCCGGCTTCCCCTCCTCCCGTCCTCCCTCGCCCCGCATGCTCCCGGCTTGCCGCCTGCAGGATGAGTTCCACCCGTTCATCGAGGCGCTGCTGCCTCACGTCCGCGCCTTCTCCTACACCTGGTTCAACCTGCAGGCGCGGAAGCGCAAGTACTTCAAGAAGCACGAGAAGCGGATGTCGAAGGACGAGGAGCGGGCGGTGAAGGACGAGCTGCTGGGCGAGAAGCCCGAGATCAAGCAGAAGTGGGCATCCCGGCTGCTGGCCAAGCTGCGCAAAGACATCCGGCCTGAGTTCCGAGAGGACTTTGTGCTGACCATCACGGGCAAGAAGCCCCCCTGCTGCGTGCTCTCCAACCCCGACCAGAAGGGCAAGATCCGGCGGATTGACTGCCTGCGCCAGGCTGACAAGGTGTGGCGGCTGGACCTGGTCATGGTGATTTTGTTTAAGGGGATCCCCCTGGAAAGTACTGATGGGGAGCGGCTCTACAAGTCGCCCCAGTGCTCGAACCCCGGCCTCTGCGTCCAGCCACATCACATTGGAGTCACAATCAAAGAACTGGATCTTTATCTGGCTTACTTTGTCCACACTCCAGGTAGGTCACTCTCCACCCCCCATCCCCCCCATTTTATTTTACTTGCCGCCATTTGTTTTGTGTGTATCGCTCCTCTTCTTTTCCAAAGGATCCATGCAATGGGCCTAACTAGCACGCCTGTCTTGCGGGGGGGGGGGGGGGGGCTGCAGCCTGTGTGATGTTCCCGGTTCCCTTCTGTTTCCCTCCACCCTCTCCATTCTTCCTCCTTCGCTCCCTTGCCACGGTACCTACCGGGTTGTCGTGCATCTCCCTCTTTGGAGGACTCATCTTACCCAAAAGCCGCGGCAGGTCTTAGGACTGGGGCCACACTGCCCCTGAATTACCCACAATGGTGAGAGTTGGTGATGAACACTACCACACACATACAAAAATCACTCGTTGCTCAGATTTAAAATGAGTCAGAAGTATTGGGAGCCAGGTGCTGGCTTTCCTGCGGCTTCCCCACAAGTCCTAGGGAAACGCGGGATTTGGCACAAGCGGGGTGGGCAGCAGTTCGGTGGAGAGAGGGGCGTGTAAAACCCCCGGTTAGGAGCCAGAATGAATAGAAAAGAGAAGAGAAGGCAGAGGCAGGCAGATTCTGGGGCCCAGATGCCCAGGCGGGCGCTCTTGTGGCTGGGATTTGGCTGCCGGAGAGTAGGAAAGTCGTTTGACTTCATAGAAAGTGAAAAGGAGCAGGAGGTTCCGTGCGCTCTCCCTTCCGCGGTGTGTGGCTCCAGTGGGGAGACCCCAGGATGGCTGCCCACAACCCCCACCCCTCGGCTGGGAAGCACAGAGGCTCTCCCCAGCACAGGCATGGCAGGGAGGAGCGTCGTTGCTGCGGTGGTCTGAGAGAAACAAACAATCCAAAAACTGCAAATTTTCCTTTTCCTTTTGTGTTCCAAGTGGTTCCAGTTCTCCTCTTTGCCTTTCCAGTTTACCCAGCATTTTGGGTCGGGGTGGTGCAGTTCTCTTCCTCTGTTCCTTTCACCGCCCCCCCCACCCTTTCCCTTTTTATAATTTCTTTCCGCTTTTGTTTTCTTACAAATTGAAACAGAGATGGGTGGTTAATTTTTAGCCTCCACTCAGCTACGCCCAATTTACTGCCGCCTTTGAAACCTAAACGGGCGGCACTCTGTGATTAAGCAAGGCAGAAGTGTGTTTACATTATGCCCAACCAACTTGTAATGAGAGGGCTACCAAACCTTTTTCTCTGTGTATGTGTGTGTGTGTTTTTTTTTCCTTTCCACCATTCCGGTATTTTTTTCCCCCTTGTTTCCCTTCTTTCTCTCTTTATGCAAATGTAACAGAATGTGGCTTAACTTCAACTCTGGTGAATGTTCTTTCCCGCAAGTGTGTGTGTGTGTCTTCCTTCCTGTTCATTCATAAAAAAGAAAAGCAACTCACTTTTCTGCTGTGGTCACTCCCTTGCCTGTTTGGGAAGTTGGGAGGAGTGGTATGACTTAATCCAGAGATGAAATTTTGGGGAGCTTTTAGCATCGCGTCAGGAAGGTAACCTTTACTAGGGTTGGCACTGATGGTTTATATGTTGGACAACTCTGGGGAGGAAAAGGTGGTGTTGGAGGCCTCTCTCCTTACTCAGTCACATTCTCTCTCATTCTGAGAGGTGGCTTTGGTGGTTGGTTGGAGGCAGTGGACAACCCCTGCCCCCCTTGCCCTGGCCCCCGAAGCCATTGCTCCCTCCATGGATCTTTCTAGGCCTACACCTGGCCCCCTGTGACTATCGTGACCCCTCATGAAGAATGCCTAGCTGCCAGTCCTCTCCTCTGTTCGTCCTTTTTCTTTCTGGAAATGAGACTAAAGAAGAATTTGAAAAGTTATCCTCTCATTCTCTGTCTACACAGCAAGTTAGAGTGGGGAGGGTGTGTGCCTGGTGGTGCTGGAGGTAGCTTTGGGGGAGCTTGGAGCCTTGAGCTTGTGTCTGTCAGATAGATCTTCTGCAAGGGGATTCGGTATCTTCTGATTTCAGAACTAGGGCCTCTGAGATGGAAATCAGTACTCATCTTTCTCTGGCTTCTTCCTATCCTGCTCTCTAGCTAGATCCCTGTAGCCGAGCTGCTTCCCTTTCCTCTTTTATTTTAGGCCAAATTCTTGACTGCTGCCAGCATGGGGCTGAGGTAGGATGAAGTGTGTGTGATGAAGGAGACGGTTTGTGGCCAGCCTCCTGGCTCCTGGACTAACCAGGCAGGTGTCGGGAGAAGGGAGGCATCCCCGCCCACCCCCCAGCTATAATGAGATCACTTGCCCAGGAATATGAACGAATTCATGCCCCATCGAATGCGACCGCAGCCATTTCTGTCCCGGCTGAGGTCCAGTTCCTTGACAAAAGCTGAGTGGAGAACTGAGGACATTTTTAAATAATTCATCTCTACTCCGGCTCCCTGGACTCCAGATAGTTTCAACAAAGGTAGGATTTCTTGCTGGAATTGCTTTAATTCAGACGTGCCTCACTGCAGGAGCAGGGGTGAGTCGTTGCGGCACGGGCCACCTGTGGGCCTGGGGTAGATGGTCTCAAGAATGCGAGGAGCAGGCACGGCTTTGCCCCCAAGCCACCCCAGTGTGCTAGAAAATGTCTTCTCCTGGCTAATTCCCCAGACAGCATCGATGTGACAGCACAGCCTTCTCCATGCCCGTGCACTCGACGTCCTCAGCAGGCCGCCCCTTGTTCCTTCCCCGCCCTGGAACCTGGGAGTGGGGGCTAGGGTGGCAAGGGCTCAGACAAGAGTTGCCGTGGATTCTAAAAGAAGTCCTTTTCTTCCCTTAAAACTGGGCCGAAGGATCAGTCTGGGCTGAGCTGGTGGTGCCGGGTGTGACGACAAGTGAATTTGACACGGTGCAAAGCGTGAGGGCACTGCTTTACCTCCACGTGCCGTCGTCATCCGTGGCCCTTGCGTGCTCTTATTTTGTCCCACATGAAGCTTCGAGAGGAGCCATGGTTGGGGAGGGAATCTAGGACGTGTGTGTGATGTCTGGAGCTGCACTCCCAGTGTGCGGCGTCCGAAAGACCACCCAGAGTGTGTTACGGCCTCCATGAGGGTTAGCCTTCCTGCTGGGAAGGAGTCTCGCCATGTGTTTGTCCCATTTAGGAGGGGACGTTGAGGCAGCTCAGGGTCAGAGAGCACTGTCATGGGGAGGAAAGGTGTATCCCTGATGATGTCCTTCCTTCCAAAGAGGTTGCCCTAAGGCAGGCGGTCGAAGATAGGCTGGGAGCGCGGGTCCAGGAGGCCTCTGCTTGTGTGGGGAAGGATGGCTGCGCTGGTCTGGGAGTGCTGCTAGACTCTTTCCAAACCTTCCACGGGGCCCTGAAGGTGAACTGGTATCTTCAGACCTGCCCTAACCTAGGCTTCGGCCCTAGGAAATAGAAAAATCTGGGCGCCTGGCTGGCTCTGCTGGTAGAGCATGAGCCTCTTGATCTCGGGTTGTGAGTTTGAGCCCCACGTTGGGTGGAGAGATTGCTTAAAAATTAAAAAGAAAATCTGAAAGTAATAAAATGCTTTACTGAATGGAAATGGCAGTGGAGGCCCGTGAAGTCCAGATATTCGGGTGGTGGTTCTTTCCTTTATATCCACTTTTTCATTATGGAGAAATTCACACGTAGAAGGAGCCCCCTTCACTGGTGCCAGTAGTTTGCCAACTTACGGCCAGTCTCGACTCATCCATACCCCCCACTGCCCACCCACGCTGTGTCATTTAGAAGAAAATCCAGGCATTGTAGCTTTTCGTCTGTAAATATATCTGCGCGCATCTCTAAAGATAAGGAGTTGTGAAGAACATAACCGCAATATCACTGTCACACCTAAAAATAATTTCTTTAGTTTCTTTAGTTTGGTCGGGCTAGTCCGTGTTTACATTTCCCTAATCATCTGATTTTGTTGGTTTCTCTAGGTCAGGATCAGGATCGGAATCAGGTGCACACAGGGGTGTCTGGCTGGCTCAGTCGGTAGAACATGCGACTCTTGATCTCAGGGTCGTGAGTCCAAGCCCCATGTTGGGCGTAGAGCTCTAAAAAAAATAAAATAAATAAAAAAAATAAAAAAGATCAGGTGCACACATTGTAATGGGTCGATAGGTCTTTCAAGACTCATAACCTCTAGGTTATAACCTCCTCCATCTTGGTTTCTTTTCCGGCAGTTTTTGGGTTGTTGCTATTGAAGGACCTGGGTCATTTGTTCTGTAGGGTTTCTCTGTCTGGACTCCGCAGCCTGTGCTCCTTTGGGTTGTTCAGGGCAGTGCTCTGAAAGGAGATTCTGCCTCCCTCCTCACTTTCAGGTCCTGGGACGGCTGGACCTTACCCAGCACAGGAAATGGATTAGCACCTAAGGAATTGTCTAAGTGAACTTTTACAAGTGCACGGTCACCCTTCTCAGGTATTAAAGTCCCCTGGTTTTGCTCTCTGCAGAGCTCAGGGCTTTGCAGTGAGCATTGGTTTTCAGGTCCGAGGGAGGACTCCTCATCTGGGTCCCTCCCTGGTGGTAGAGGGCATCGTTCGGCCATGTTAGCCCTGCCAAGATGCCCCGAAGTCTTCGCTGGACGCTCGGCCCATCTGGTGGCTCTGGTGCCAGTGCATGGGAGGGGCCGGAGGAGCACCAGCCGCGCTCTTGGGGGACTAACTCCTAGCATGGCCCCTGTGCCACCTCACCCACGGCCTCCCTTTTCAAGGCCCAGAAATGCCACTGGTCTGCGTCTTTGAGGCAACACCATCTGGTGCCAGGGCTAGTGGAGACCGCAGGGCCCAGGAACCAGATTCATATGATTCGCAAGATCTACGGATCATCTTTTAACCCAATGTAATGTCCCCTTTAGAACATCCTGGAGAGAAGTCGGTTTTGTGCAAAGGTCAACTTCGGTCGTAAAATTCTTCTGTTCATCCAACCCCGAGAATGGTTAAAGGGATGAAAGCAGCTAACACGTACCAATACAGGCACAGAGCGGGCAGGCAGGGGCTCATAGCTGTCGCAATCACGGCTGTTAGGACTTCGTGCGCCCAAGGCTGCCTCCCTATCACCTTCACCTGCTAGTCTCATTTCTGGTAAGGGATGATGCAGGTGAGAGCTAAGTTTTCTGTAACATGGCAGCCTCTCAGATGCTGAAGCCCGCTCTCATGGTTCCTTTCCACCCATCTCCCCAAGAAGCTGTCCTTTCTCCAGGCCAAACATTGCCGGTCCCTCCCGCCTCCCGCACTGGACGCAGCTCCTCGAGCCCTTGCCATTTTGGTCACCACTCCCTGGAGGCCCTCTTAAACTGGAGCATTTGGTATGGAACACAGAAACTCGAGGCTCAATCAGATCCCATGGTAGCCACAGGATTTGCAGGGCCAGGCTCCGTATTTTGTGGGGCCCAGTGCAAAATGAAGGTGCGGGGCTCCTGGTGCAAAATGATTAGGGACTGCAGTGTGACAACAGTGAGAACATTAAAACCAAGCATGGGGCGTGTGTGACTGTCCAGGTTGCACACCTGTAAAGCCGACCCAGGCCACCTGTGCTCTGTTAATGTGACCGGGGATGCCTTGCTTGTCGGGATGGAAGGGTGATGGGGGCTCAGGCTAGCCTCAAGAGGGGATGTGACCCCAAAGAGGAGATCAGAAATGCCCAGACCCAGTCCTTTGGCTTGGCCTCATCCTAGGACTCCCTTGGCCATCTGCTCCTGTCCCCTTTGTCCATAGCCTATCTGCCCAGCCGGCCAGGGGTCCGCACTGGCCGTGATGCACACGGGTCTTGGTGGAGTGCCCACTCTGCTGGCTGAGTTGGAAGCTGTAGCTCAAGGGACAAAAACACTCAACCCTTGTCTGAGCTTGAACCAGCAGAGCGCGGGCTGTGAATAAGCCGGAGGGGACCTGGATGCCTGAGCACGGTGACCAACTGTGCTCCACCACCCACCCAGAGGAAACAGGCCCACTCTGCAGCGGGAGGGCTGGGCCTCAGATACGCAAAAGGGCTTCCTGAGGATTCTGGTTACTCTTTGGCACTGCCACAGGGTGGTCGAATTTCCTTTATTCATGAAATACGCACTTGGTGAACCTCCTGTGAGCAAGGCCCTTCGAAGAATGAGAGATTCCTGCATGCAGCTGGCAGGGTTTGGGTGAGGGCCTCACAATGACTTCTAGAAGCGCTGTCCTGTAGGCGTGAATGTGCAGTGATCCATGCTGGAGGGGAGGGAAGACCTGCTCAGGCTTCACCAGGGGCCGTGGGGAGGGAGGCAGGGCCCATCTCTGCCACTTTCTAGTGTTGCACAGACCCTGGGACTCCGGGGAAGGGTGGGCCAGAGGGGCGGAGGGCTGTGCCACGCCCCCCCCCCCCCCCCCCCCCGTTCTGGTGGCCTGTGGCAGCTGTGCAGAGAGGGCCAGCTGAGCATCCCCTCTTCTGCCCAAGGAAGAGGGTGGCTCTCTCCCCACTCCTTTCTCTCTTTGCCCCGTCGGTCCCACCCCCCTCCCCTGTCTCAGGAGCTGCCACGCTTCAGTTAGTTTATCCTTCAGTGTCCGATTCAGAAGTCCTTTCAAAGGCCCGAGCCGTGTCAGCGCGGTGCTCGCACAAAAGGCCTCTTTGATTTCTTGTTTGTTTTCATTTGCCAGTGGAGGGGGAGGGGGCTGGAGAGAAAGAGCTTCTGGGTTTTAAAATTTTTATTTGGGTTGCTTCATTCTCAGAGGGGTTGGTTCCCTGGAACTCCTTCCTGAGTTGGGGGCTTGGAAGGCGATGATGGGCGGTCTTCCGGGGAGAGGGCTGACGGGGGATGTGGGGGCTGCCCCCACCAAGCAAGAGGGGGAAGGGTGGGGGTTAGGATGTGGTCGTTGGTTCACCTTCAAACATTCCGTGCTAGGCCCCAGGGTGGGAAGGGTCAGGTTAGAGCCCACTGCTTGGGTAGGGAAAGGTCTGACATGCCTGGCACCAAAGGACATTCCCGTGTTAGCTGTGGACCTCCTAGTAGAGGCCTCGGCACAGCTGTACGATTTGAGTAGTCCTGAACCTTGACTTTGCCATTTTCCCTTTAGTGTCCCAGATTCCCTCTTGGATGAGAAGGGAGTGGGGATCCTTCTAGCATGCACATTCCTCGGAAATTCTAAGTGTCTTTGCATACAGGCTGGGGCTCCTCACTCTCCGTCAGGGAATGAAATGGAGGGGTGACAAGTCTACCCAGCAGCCTGGTGTCCTGTTGCCTGCAGGCCTGGGACAAGCCCCCGTCCTCCCAGGCTTGCTCTCTCACTCCCCCGCCTCCAAACCCTGCCCCATACCTCTTGTCTCTCCGTGATGGCTGGTTTGTGAGGCGCTGCAGCCATGGGTGCCCCTCCCAGAGGACATGGCCCATGGCTCCTGGAGGACTTTGAGGACAGGGAGCTGAGGCTGCAAGGAGACAGAGGGCTGCCCTCGCTAGCGGTTTGGGACTAGAGGCACCCAGACTGGTGCCTGTCAGGGTGCATACTTTAAGCACATTTGGGTGCGTCCCAGCATGCAGTAAGAAGAGGTACAGCCCATCGGTTGCTGTGCCTGTGTGGAGGCCTGACTGCCACGGCTCAGGAAGGGAGTGCTGGAGAGTGAGGCTTGGGCAGGTGGTCACGGGCGTCAGCAACGGGGAAGTGTGCCCACTGGGTGAGGGGGCTCCGCAGGGCCTGGTTGGCAGACGGGAGGAGGAGGCTGGGGGGCTGAGAGATAGATAAATATAGCTGATGGCATTTCTGATGATAGGTTTTTCTTGGCACCAAGGGCACCGTGGAAAACAGCACGACAAACGCCGGCCCCATAGGCCGCCGTCGCCATTTTAAGCATGTTTGAGCCGAGGGGTTGCTGGCATTTGAAGAGGGTCCCAGCAGGCAGAGGGGCTGCGGCAGGGAGGTTTGGCTGGACTGGGCCTCACCCCCTGGGTGCCTGTGTTTTTTACTTTGTCCGTATGGGTATCTACTAACTGATTTTCTGGCCCTTTGGGGATTAAAAAATATTTGGGGGTTGCTCTTTGTGGGCTTGTCTCCCAAGTGACTTGCCCCCCCCCTCCCAGACACTGTGGCCTGTCTATTGGTGTGTGTGTGTGAGGGGGTATTCTGGCTCTTGTCCTCACTTTTGATGTCTTAATGATGACCTGGCATGCTACTGCCCCAGGTCAGGGCCATTGTTCACTGTTATTTGGGGGACATCCAATAACTTAAGGGGCACCCATTTGTTCAGGCTCCCAACAACTTCTTGTTCCCTGTCCAGTGGAGGAAGGGGCACACCCCTGCTCTCCCTCCCCTGTCTTAATTCTGTTTTTTCCATCAAAGGCCCAGTTATGGCTAAGGCACCATGCTGAGTCCTGTCTGTGTGTTAACCACCCAAATTCTCACACCGATTCTGGTTTTAAATCTGTGCTCCTGGCTGAACGTGTTTGTGCTGAGGTGACACACAGCGGTCTCTGTGTGCAGTGGGGGGGATCAGTGAATCAGACCCAGGGGGCCTGAGAGTCTTCCTGGAAGATGACCTGTTTGAACCACAAACCCCATCTTGAAAGACAGTGAGGAATTACCTCGTTTTTGTCAGCTGGCTGAGCCTTTTCAGCCGCCAGAAGCTGATTCCCTCCTCACAATGGTTGAGTGATACAGGCAGGGCAGGTATTATTATCCCCGGGCCCGTACAGAGACGGGAGCCCAAGTACAGAGATGTCAAGGCACTCAGGTCACAAGATGAGTTTCTGGCAGAAGGACCCCAGGATCCAGGTCACTGAGCACTTCCACCTGTGGGCCTTGCTGCTCCTTGAACTTCATGGGGATTGCTGGCCTTGGCAGAGTCTCAGGGGAGAAAGCTGTGTGGGTCCCCATGGTCTCCCTTGCTCTCTAGGAGCTGAGACGGTGGGGCTGGAGCCTAGCCTGTGGCTCAGCTCAAGGGCTCCCCCAGCTGCTGAGCACGTGGGGTGGAGACAGTGATCGGGCACCTGGCCTGTCCTTGACACTGGCCTCCCCACCAGCTGGCCCCCTGCCTCCGACCTGAGAGGCAGCACGATTCGGGTCAGGTCAGGTCCACTGAATGTCTTCACCCTGCCGTGGCCAGCTCGGCTTCTTGGCACCCTCCCTGGAGTATGGGGAAGGGCAGGTAGAGTGGGGAGGAAGTCCAGGCCTAGGGCCAGGCGGCCTGATCCTTGCTCTGTCACGCCCTTTTCCTGGGAGTCTGCTTGGAATCAATGTTTGAAATAAAAATGAATGTAATTATCCTAATTAACCAGATGATTGCTGGAAGTTTTGCAGTCATCTTCTGTACATTGTCTCTTATGCTCCCTCACGTGAACTCTTGCCCTTACCCCTTTCTTAAAGTTTGAAAACTTTGGGTCTGTGTACATAAAAACTCTCCCAACGTGTGGAGGGGTGGGGCTGTAGGGAGAGGCTAGCCCATACTAGAGATTTTCCTGTTTCTGTGGCTAGTGAGAGAGGGACATAACCTCTTAACCGCTGACAACAGCTCCGGTAGAGCAGTTTCCCAACCACGGCACTGTTGGCTTTCGGGCCAGGCCATTCTGTGTCGTGGAGACTGTCCTGTGTGTTGTGGGCTGGTTAACATCTCTGGCCTCCACCTGCTAGATGTCAGTTGCAACACCCCACCCCAGGTGTGACAACCAAAATATCTCCAGACATTTCCATGGAGAGAGAATGGCCCCAGCTGAGAGCCTCTGGCCTGGAAGAAATGGAGGGATTCAGACAGAACATAGCCCGCATTTACTTCTTGCCTCTCCTCTCAGTCGCGTGGCAGCAGAACCTCAGCCCCGGCTGTTCCCCTGCATGTCCTATGCCATGTTCCCTTTCTGGGCAGCAAGAGCCTGGGCTGAAGCAATCTGGGGGCTCCTCTCCCTCATGAGAATCAGGAGCCCATCTAAGAGTCTCCTTCCGAATGTCCTTCCTAATATCTTGCATTGGGGTCTCTCTGTGTGCTGGGGCTGCTCATTTGGGGACTAGAACAGGGGATCTGCAATTCAGCTGACCCAGGCCTATGTGACAAGCTAGTGGCGCCGTCAGGGCCATCTCAGACCCCGAAGAGCAGCAGACATTTGTTTCTGCAGCGTGGGATGCAGAGACCAGAAGTGTCGCCTGAGCCTCAGCACTACTCTTTTTAAATGATGTATTCGATTTTTTTTTATTACAGTAGTAAAACACACTCTCTAAAAAATTCAAACAATAGAGAAATGAAAGAGACAGACAACCTCTCCAAACAACCCTCCTGCGCCAGAGAGAAACTCACTTCCCTGATCTGTGTAGGTTCTTCTCATTTTTTTCATTAATTCGTAGATCAAATAACTTAAATATGGAGATACCTATTTTAAGAGCAGATGGTATGTTTGGGCTAATTGAATCGGGTCCAGGGAGTGCCACTGTGGTCTTGACTTTTCCCATTCCCTGCCCATTCCACCCATGTCCCCCATCACCCCGTGTGTGGAGCTGACGTCCTTGTCCTCTCGCCGAGGTGACAGTTTTTGCTTGTCCTTCCTGGGGGCTGAGTGACCCGTAGAATGTGCGTTAGTGTCTGAGCAGCCAAGATCCTGTCGAGGGGCATTTCTCCTGGCTATGTAACCCGGATGGTGGCAGTCAGGGCCTGAGCCCCGCCCACGCTGAGACCCCCCAGCCAAAGGCACAGCCACCGTGGGAGTGGGGGTGTGGCTGGGGCATGAGGGAAGGAGGGGCCGCTGAGAAGTGGCCTGCTTGGCCCCAGCCTCTCCTCTCTGGAGCCAGCCTCCCAGCTCTTTCCTGGAGGGCCAGAGTGAGTCTCTGCATGGGGTAGACTCTTCGTCAACTAGCCTGGCATCCTAGAGGCTTTTCTAGACCCTACGGGCTCCTTCCAGGGTTGGTGGCGGCCGCTGCTTTTTTCCTTTCTTAAAATGTGGGGTGGGAGGGCGACTGGGTGGCTCAGTTGGTTAAGCGACTGCGTTCGGCTCAGGTCATGATCCTGGAGTCCCGGGATCGAGTCCCGCGTCAGGCTCCCTGCTCGGCAGGGAGTCTGCTTCTCCCTCTGACCTTCCTCCCTCTCATGCTCTCTGTCTCTCATTCTCTCTCTCTCAAATAAATAAATAAAATCTTTTTTAAAAAAAATGTGGGGTGGGGGCGCCTGGGTGGCTCAGTTGGTTAAGCATCTGCCTTCCACTCAGGTCATGATCCTGGAGTCTAGGGACTGAGTCCCGGGTCAGGCTCCCTGCTCGGTGAGTCTGCTTCTCCCTCTGCTCCTCCTCCCCACCCCCGCCGGCTTGTGCTCTCTCTCTCTCTCTCTCGCTCTCTCGCTTTCTCTCTCTCAAATAAATAAATAAATACTTTTAAAAAAATGGGGGGTGAAGTGTGCCTCAACCTTCTGGGATTTATCCCATCATAATTCTTTGTGTTGGGCTTAAAGATACGGCAGAGAGAAGAGTGTTCTCTCCAGGCCAGGGGCAGGGACAAGACTGGGAGAAGGAATCTGGAGAGAGCTTTCCGGCTGGGTCAGCTGGTCTAGGGGAAGCTGCAGATGACAGCCGGGAGTAGGGTGACACCTGGTGACTCTTCTGGAGTGGGCGGAGTGTGCAGAGATATCAGGAGATCCCTGGAGGCGGCCTGCAGGAGGCTGACTGAGTGCAGCCTTTGAGGAGTGTGTCCTTATTATGCCTGCAGATTATATCCCCATTAGCGCATAATTATTATATAATGGGTGTTATTGCATAATGGCAGTTATATAACACGTGGCCCAGAATACAGGGTGTGTGTGTGTGTGTGTGTGTGTAATAAGTGTATATTCTCTGGCTATAAATAGCTGCCAGCCCTGCATTGAATCTGTGGTCACACCAGAGCCACCTTATAAATACCCGGCACTGGGCTATAAATTTCTGAGTGGTGACGTAGGCAGACATGGTACCTAGTTAGGAGGTGGTGGGAGGGACCTGCAGCCCCACCCAGCCACATGACATCACTGTTTCCATAGTAATAAGAACGCTCCCTGGGGGACCAAGCAAAGAGAGGCCTTTAAAGGGAGGAGGCAAGTGGTTAGAAAGCTGGGCAGGGGGTATTGTGCCTGGGATTGAGCAGGGTGGGGTCCCCTGGCTGGAGGGCTGCAAGGGTGAGACAGGCTCTCTACCCTTAGGTGTTCAACCAGTGCCAGGGCAGGAAACTCCATTTTCTTTCATCTCTTCTTTAGAGGGTCTCAGGGCCCCTCCTTGTGTGCAGCAGGTTGGGCGAGACTGCTGCCTGTTAGGGAGAATGGGGGAGCCCATGGTCTCTCTCCATTCTTCCCTCTCCCAGGTGACTCTTCATGGCTCTGGGGCCACTAGCTGAAGGGGAGCTGAACATGGGCAAACCAGAACTCTGCACTCCAGTCATGTCCTCCCCAGGGCGGGACTGCTTCCCTACCAGAGGTTTTAGGCCAATTTTGGCCTTAGTAATATAAGAAGTATGTGAGTAATTTGGAGCGTGTCTCAGAGAGCCTTTTGGAAGTCATGGCACTGGGAGATGGCGCCTGGGAAGACACAGGAGACAGGGATAATATTTTGGCCCCAGAAGAAGCTCTGGGGTGGGATGTCATGTATTTCGGTGTATGAGACGTAGTTTCCTATTGGGTGGTAAAGAGCTACTCTTCACATTCCTGAGGAAGAAATCTGTTTGTTGGCAGGTGGCGGGATTGAGGTTAGTTGGGAGGAAGGAAGGGTGGGTGACCAACTTGTCACAGTATGACCAGTATTTTTTTGGTTTCAGCACTAGAAGTCCCTTGTCCCAGGAAATCCCTCTGTCCCTCGCACACCAGGACGGTTGGTCACCCTAGAACAGTGGTTTTAACCAGGGGTGACTTCGACCTCCAGGGAACATTTGGCAATGTCTATAGATACTTGGTTCTTACAACCGAGGGAGGATGCTGTTGGCATCTAGCGAGTTGGGGCTTGTGCACGGGATAGTCCCTCAACAAGGAATCATCTGGCTCCAGACATCACTAGGTGGTGAGGCTGAGAAGCCATGCTGGGCGGTGGGGGGGGGGGGGGGGTCAGGGAGAGAGTAAGCTGAGCTTCTGTGCCTCTCCTCAAGACAGCCCTTTCCTCTGCCAGTGGAGAGCCCCCGCCCCGCCTCCTCTCTGCATTTCTTGTAGCTCTATTTCCTGTGCTTTTGCTTGGTTATGTGTAGGGCTCTAGGGCTGGGAGACTTTTTCTAGGGAATCATGGGGCTTCTGAGAGGGTTTTTCCCCTCTCAAAGCTCAGAGGCTTTTACAGCTAAGACAGCGCTGAGTGTAAGCCCTTGCTAGGCAGCCTGGTGCTGGCGTGGATCTTTTGCCTGTTATTACAAAAGAACAATAATGGAGAGATCACTAAACGGCAATCCCTTATTGCCGATCAAAGAGTTTCCAAGAGGCAAAAGCTGCCTGCTTCCCTCGCCTTTCAGGCAAGCACTTCCCATGTAGACCCGAGCAGGCTGCTGTGGCTGCTGGCCCAAGGGGTCCCCCCCGTGTACCGGGTCCAGGGCCAGAACTTGTTTCCTCAGCAGCCCACTCCCAGACCCGGCAACTAGGGCAGGACTCTGCCACTCAAAAGAGACTTTACCAGTGGAACAGATGAGGGAGCTGCATCCTACTCTGGCATGTGGAGTTCACAGGATCTGGTTTACCCGATGTCATTTGTAGCAGATTGCATTTTGCATGTGTACAGGGAAGGTAATCCGGAGACTTTAGCACCTTCTTTCTCACCTGTGTTGAGTGCCTGTTTAGTTTACTACCTGGCTGTAGTTTACTTGGTGCCCTCTGGCCCTGACCACACGCATGGTGGGGCCAGCTGGGTCATTGTTTCTGCTGGGAGGGGGCCCACAGACGATGACCAATATGGTGGTTCGCTGGTCTGGTCTGCACCGGGTAGTTGGCCAGAACGGGAGGATCAGCTGGGCTGCAGGCTGCCCCTCATGTGTGTGGAGCTCACCTTTTGAGTTGGGACTTGGGATCGAGATAGCTAATGAGCATGGACTGGGGAGGCAGGGCCACAAGTCTGCAAGCAAGGCCCTGCCTGCTGCGCCAGGGGGACCTCTGTGGGGAGCAGTGCTGGCTTCAGACACAAAGGCCACTGCTCCATGGAGTAGGAATCCTCAGGGTATTGCCAGCCCGAGAATATGGCCAAATGAGAGGCCCCTGCCCCGAGGATGGGCCGGATTTCTCTCACTTATTTATGGTATTGTGGTTTATAAAGTGGGCCCGGCACACAGATCTCTGGGCACAGTTTCAAATACAAGCATTTCTTTTAAATTAAACAACACACACACACACACACACACACACGCCTGGTCTGTTTAAGCCATGCTGCTGCCTAGGGGTGTTCGGCCACGTGGGTCAGTAACTGAGGATGATGGTCCCGAAGCCACCATTTAATATTACATTTTGTAACTGAGAGATTCATTAATATAATTACTCAGATGCCAGCCTGGCTTGGCAAGGTCTCTTGAATTGTGTTCCTCTTCAACAAAGCGCTCTGGCTGCAGGGATGCCCCTGGTGTGCCAGAGCCCCACTCGCCGGTTTACGGACTGTGGGCTGAGGCATGTGTTGGCCTCCTTGGCACACCCTCTCTGGGAGAGGCTGCATGATCCCATGGTGGCAAGTCCTGCCTTTATGTGTCTCATTAGGAGACAGGCACCTCTGGAGAGTCTGCGGCAGAAGTGAACAGTCAGCCAGGCGAAGCCCCATTTGAACGCAAGTTCGACCCCAGGCTCGGCTGGTGGCTAGGTAATTTTGTTTCCCTGTGACACTTTGCATTTCATTTTGTAGGTTTTTCTGCTTCTGGAATCTTGGAACTAGGACTATGTTTTATCTGCCTTCGCATCTGTCTCTTGCCCAGTGTATAGTCTTGTACAACCCCAAAACCCATTTTGAAAATGACACAAAGGCACGGAATGGCATAAAAATCAGAAAAGGGGCTGGTGAAAGAAGGAAGTGAAGGCGGGATAGCAGCCAGTGTGCCGAGTCGCATCATGAGGGGAGACTTCTGACAGATGAGGAGTGGTAGGAGCTTCTGGAGGGCTGGAAGGAATGTGGCGGGCAAGTGAGAAGCTGTGGGTTAATGGGTTGAATGAGACTTAGTTTCTCAAAAAAAATTTTTTTTTCTGCTTTATGGCAGTTGAGGTGTCAGGAAGATAGGGAAAGAGCAGCCCTCTTCTTGGCCCCCTCCTTCCCTTGGCCCTTTGTTAGAGGGGCCACAGCTGGGTGGGCCGCCGGCCCTGGTTCAGCCTGCCCCCACCCCCAGGCCTTCTCTCTTTTCTCTCTGGCCGGCCCTGCAAGACCAGAAGGGGTGCCCCCCTTCTGGCCTTGCAGCAAGCACATGGTCCCCGGAGTCCATGTCCTCTACTGAGGCAGCCTGTGGGGCTGCCCAGCTCACCCGTGACAGGATCTCCTCCCCTGTCAGATCCTCTCCACCCTGCTAACCTACTAGATGCCCCGTAGCATGCGTTGGGAAGATGCAGCCCCGAGTGTTGTGCACGGAGCATCAGGCATACGGATTGTTTGCCTTTGGCTCAGAGGCATCCCCTGCCCTGTCCCCCTCTTCTTTCCTCAGAAGCCCTGGCCTCCAGGCCCCTTGTGTGGATGCAGACTCATGGCTGGCTCTTCCAGCCCTCTCTTTCCTGGAGACCCCTCTGGCCCTGGCCTCCCTGGTCCAAGATGGCTGCCGTCCCCCAGCTGGTACATGTGCACCCAGCTCTGGTAGCTGGATGTGGTTCTTAACAATAAATTATTAAAGGAATGTGAACAGTGTGTTTCTCACACACTGGTTGAGCCGATCCCAAAGTCTGTTCTACCCGCTGCTGCCCCTTTGCTTATCTCAGACTTCAGAGTCGGTCCCATTAGTTTTTGAGATTTTAGATTCCCAGCTCTCCCCTCTCCACCTTAAGCTCCTCCAGCCAGCCATTTCCTCCCTGGCCCTGAACCTCTTTTCTCCGGCCCCACGTGCCTGCTCATTACTTTCTTGAAGACCACTTTCCTTTCCAAAGTCCCCCGTGTCCAGTAGAAAAGCGGCCCTAGTGCCCAGTTGCGGGAGTGTGGCGTGCCGCAGCGTGACCGTGGTTTGGGGGTGTCACCCTCCTTCTTGCTCTGTGTCGTTTGGCGTAGAGTCCACTCGAGCAGGAAATTTCCATGTGAACACCGATGGACCCGCAGGGCTGTGGTTTCCCATTGCCTCATGATGTTCTTCTACGATGTGGGGCGACGGTCGCATACACATAGTCGCTCATCTGTCCACTGTTTTAAAAAAGGTATTTTTCTGATTACAAGACTAGTGCACATTCATCATAAAAACACCAAATAAGTACAAAGTCTTGGGGGGGTGTCAATAAAAATTATCAACATTCTGCGACTTATATAACCACCTTTTGTTGCATTTTTTGTTACCTATTCATGTGCATATTTAATTTTTAAAAAATTGGAGTTTATGATACTAACACTTCTGGGTGCTACTTTTAAAATTTAATACCACCGTGTATTCTACCCCATCACGATTTTTCAAAAACTAAATTTTGATGGTTTAACATCTTTTCCTAGTGCATTTCCCCTAATTCTCAGTGTTTCTAATGACTTCTATTCCCTTTTCATTTTGGAAATGAGAAATTACCTTTTATGGGGTGCCTGGGTGGCTCAGTTGGTTAAGTGACTCTCGATTTTGGCTCGGGTCATGATCTCAAGGTCATGAGATTGAGCCCTACGTTGGGCACTGGGCATGGAGCCTGCTTGGGATTCTCTCTCTCCCTCTGCAACCACCTCCACTCACCCTCGCTCTCTAAATAAATAAACAAATGAATGAAATTACCTTTTATTATTAATGTAATAGGTGCTTATTTAAAAAAATACAGGGGTGCCTGGCTGGCTTAGTCGGAAGAGGGTGAGACTCTTGACCTCGGGGACATGAGTTCACACCCCACATGGGATGTAGAGATTAGTTAAATAAATAAAAGTTAAAAAAATACAAACATGCTTTTAAATGGCTGCATGAGACTTCAGCATGCGAGAGTTGATGTCATCCGTCATCTGTGAAGAAGCCTTTACGTTGTGCATTCTGCTGGGATGGACATCCTGATGCACCAAGCTCGGTAGCTATGTGTATGAACTTCAGACAAGACTTCCTAGCAGTTGAATCACCAGGCAGAGGGTGCAGGCTCTTCTGAAGATGCTTCATATGGATTGTTAAATTGCTGTCTGGAAATCTGGCTCCTGCAGACGATGCATGAGGGTTTTTCTGTCCACATTCTCAGCTGTACCCTGTTCATGCCACCCAGAGCCCCAGAAAGACACTCCCATCACTTACACACATCACACACACATCATGTACATATTACATCGGGATGCCCTTTTTAAAAAAAATTGAAGTACAATCTACCCTGCAGTGTGGGGCTTGAACTCACAACCCCAAGATCAAGAGTTGCATGCTCTACCGACTGGGCCAGCCAGGCATCCCCAAATGCACTTTTTATGAGCCCACCCTCCCATCCCTGTCATAGCTGTATGTCTGTTGCATCAGCTCCCATGTCCCCAAAGGACACATGCTGTCGTCCATGGTAAGAGCTACTCGTGGACATCACCCCAGGCCTCGCTCTGTTAGCTCTGCTGGCACGGGAGGGGTCCTCAGAGTCCTGGCGTGGCGGTGTCGGTTCCCTTGGGCCAGGAACTGGCAAGGGAGCCCTGGGACTTCCTGGCAGTGAGCAGGAGCTGGACACAGCATCTGCATGGTGGCAGCCCCCCCAGCGCCCCCGTTGAGGTGCAGGCCCTGAGAGCTCCCGAAGAAGCAGCTGCTGCTGACCTCTGAGGCCAGCCCCGCCGTCTGCTGCCAGGACCCCGGGCCTGCCTGGGGAGATGCATTCCTCCTGTGGCTGGAGGGGAGGCTAAGGGAGGGCCAGGCCCTCACTCTGGGCTCTGGACTCTACCCTCACTCACACACAAATGCGTACATCCTGTGCCCCAGAGATGGCATCCCCGGGGGCCACACGGGCCGGGACACACAGCCCCTTGTGCCCTACCCAGAGCCAGGACCGTCTCCTCCCACAGGTCTCCAGAGGCATGCATGTGTGAGCGTGCTATCCTCAGGCTCTGTCCCCACTGCTTCCTGCTGCGGGCTCCTGCCTCTGCGTGTGCACACATGTGTGTTCACTAACCTTGAACCCAGGCCTTGTGTCACGTTCTGCATCTCTTTGGCCCATCGAGGCGACAGCATCTCAGACCTCTGGCAGCTCTTGTCCCCCAGCCCTTCCGCGGGGTGCTCCATCTCGCCCAGAACCTGACTGTCCTCCGGCACTGCCAGGTAGGAGCTGCGCCCGGAGGCCCAGTGGGAGGCCTGTGAGGCGCAGCCGTGGAGAGCGTCGTGGACAGGGAGAGGCCTGTCCACGGAAGCCGCGCTTATCTCCTCCTCTTGTGGCAGCAGCCATGACGCGCCAGTGCCAGGCATCCCGTGCCTCCAGGGCCCTTGGCCGTGCCATCGTGGGTGGCCTGCGTGTTTATGAACTTCGTCCATTCTTTTCCTCTGCAAGTGTTCAGCATGTGTTACCCTGGGAGTGTCTGTGCGTGTGCGTCTGAGTGTCAGGACGTGGGTGTCTGTGTATGAGCGTGGGTTGGAGTGTGTGTGTAAATGTCAGTGCGAATCACACCCTGGGGACATAAGGGGAAGCGTTGAGGGTCACGAGGTTCCAACTGTTGTTGCTCCCATGAGGACACGATGCCCAAGGAGAGTGCAGTCATCTGCCCCCACCCCCCATCACTCGGTGAGTATCCAGGTCACCCAGAGCCAGTGGACTCCAGGCCCTGCGCCCCTTCGGCCCGGAGTGAGTGTCTGCATAGACTGTGTGCGCACTTGCCACAAAGTGTCAGGCCCTTCCCTGCCTGCTCAGCAGCTGAGCAGCTCCTTTCTAGGGCTCTTTGTGAACCTGCCTCGCTATTAATCTACCTGTTAGTAAAAGAGATTACAATTGCCGTAATTACAGGGCGCTATGGCTCCACCGTCAGGAGCAGGGCTGAGTGAGAGGCGAGGGGTGGAGGGAGTCCAGCCCCACAGGAAGCTGCTATTAAAAGCCCCATGTTTTGATATGGCACAGGGACAACAGCCCTTCCCGGGGGGAGGCTCATACGGTGGGGGGTGGGGGGGCTGGGTTCCCACTGTGGGCTCTGGCATGACACAGGAAGTTAACAGGGCTGAGGACGGGGAGGGCCCCCAGGCACCCTGACCTCAGGGGCCCCATGCTGAAGGCACAGACCTTTGCAGGCATAGACACGGTGGCACTTGTCAGGAGGGGGCTGACAAGTTCCGAAGGGGCTCCGCAGCCACCAGCCCCCCACAGATTTGTGTGGACACCCAGAAGCACCTGGTCTGTGTCAGCCCAGAGCCGTGTGTGACCTGCTCGTAGCAGAGGACACAGGTGATCATAGAGCACAGAGGCTCTCAGTGGGGTGTGTGTGTGTGTGTGTGTGTGAGAGAGAGAGAGAGAGAGAGAGAGAGAGAGAGAGAGAGAGATTCTATCCCCAGGGGACTTCTGGCAATGATGTCTGGAGACATTTTTGGTCGTCACTACCAGGGGGGAGTATCACTACTGGCATCTAGCGGGCTGAGGCCAGGGACGCTGCTAACTGTCCTACCATGAACAGTATAGCCGCCCAGAGCAGAGAATGATCCTGTCCCAATGTCGGAGGTGTCAGGGTGGGGAACCCGGGACAGAGCAGAGGAAAGGGATGGCAATGGGCAAGTCAGACCAGAGGAAGGCCCCGAGGACTCCCTGGTGCTACAATGGGAGACCTCAGCAAGTCTGTCCCTAGGTGGGAGTGGCAGAGAGCAGGCATCCCAGGCCAACAACCCCAGTGTGGTGACCCCTGGTGGGTGTCAGGGGACCACAGGTTGTGGACGTTTCTGTCCATTCCCCTCCCTCCCTTTTCTGGCAGCAAGAGCTGGACACAGATTGGGGCACTTGCCCTTTCTCACTGCCCGCCTGCCCATGTCCTCATTGCCCCCCGAGGCACCTGGGAGTGAGGCGCTCAGACCTTCTCCCTCTGTTGGGGCCTCACAGGCCCCTCTGGGTGGGAGGAGTTGGAAGGAAGGCATGCAGGGATGGCAAGGGCTTTGTGCCCTCCTGCTCCCATCTTGCAGGGACACCAGACACACCCTGGCTTCTCCAGAATGCACATCTGGCCCAGCTGCTACTCTGAGGCACAGAGCAGAGCACGCAGAGGCCTTACCAGTAAACCCAAGTTTGCTCCCTTCTAGATGGGCACAGGAAGCCTTCCTCCACGAGGAGCACTGCTCCCCCCCTCCACTCTTGTTTCCACTTTTCCTTTCCAGCTTTGGTCCCCTGCAAGGTGCTCCTTGGGAGAGAGGACAGGATGGTCGAATAGGAGGTGTGGCAGGAGGTGACCTGAGGGGCTGAGCGAGGGGGCTGTGGGCACTACTCAGTCCCATGTCTTAGGGTATGCGCACTGCTTGTGAGCAGGGCCGGGCTGTGTGCAGAGTGGCTTCTGATGCCCTCTCAGCCCTCTGGTCGCCGAGTCTCTGTTATTCCGCAGACAAAGCGCCAAGATTTTCGGCTGTTGTGAATTCTGTGTTTCACACCGAGTCCCTAATAGTGGAGTCACTTTGCCTCCCCCCTCCCTTTTTTTGCCTTGACAGCTCCAACCTTATAATTTTACCTTCTCCTGTCTCGTAATCACTCCTTTTCTTACCTCTCCCCTTCCTGGGGTTTTTGCTACTCATCTCTAGGAACCCCCTTTAGGAGGGATCACTCCTGACAAGAGGGGAGGGGCTTCCTGTCAAACATTGGGAGTTGATGTTTTGTTTGGTAAAATGTCTGTAAATAGGCTGTGAGGCATTAATTCTACATGGATCCCTGTGCACATCCCCATGCGTGTGAGTGTCAGGAGTAGAGAAAAAGGGAAGAGAAGGGGAAGGAGGAGAGAGGAGACGGATGGCATCTGGGGGTCCCAGTTCTCTTCCTTCTGGGACATTGTCTTGGCCTAAATCACGAGCCCTGATCAGGAGAGGGCTCAAGGCCCAAACCCTTTAAGGGCCAAGGAGAACGTCCGAAAAGAAGCCGCTGTGTACCACCATGGTTCTGGGCTGGCTGTTCAGAGCATTGGGATGGGACAGTGGGCCTGTAAATCCAGGGATCTGGGACTCTGAGGCCCTGAGAGCTGGGTCATGGAGGGAACTATTCCTCCCGCCCAGCATCAGCTGGTCACCTTAGATTCTCTGGAACAATATTGGTCTTCCACCCATAAATGGGAGCCTGTTATTCCCTGGACATGAGGCTGTCTCTTAGGTAATTGTCTGCAAAGCCACTCCCTGTGCTTTTTTTGTTTGTTTTTTAAGTTAATTAATTGACTGATTTAAAAAAAATTTTTTTTAAGATTTTATTTATTTATTTTACAGAGAGGGAACACAAGCAGGGGGAGTGGGAGAGGGAGAAACAGGCTTCCTACCGAGCAGGGAGCCTGACGCAGGGCTCGATCCCAGGATCCCAGGATCCCGGGATCATGACCTGAGCTGAAGGCAGACACTTAACGACTGAGCCACCCAGGTGCCCCCCCAAATTTTTTTTAAAAGTAACCTCCACCCCTAGCATGAGGCTCAAACTCATGACCCTGAGACCGAGAGTCGCATGCTCTACCGACTGAGGCAGCCAGCCCCCTTTGTCTGCCTTTTTTTTTTTAAACTAAAACTTCTTGTTGCCTTAGATTGGCCCCTTTTAAGCTTCAGGTGGCTTACGTATCCCAGGATTTGACTTACAGCAATCTCACTAAAAACCCTGGTGGACTTGACTTTACGAACTCAGCCACATCCGTTTTCCCGCCATCAGCCTTCCAGACCACGGAATACTCTCTCTCTTTCAGCTGCTCCTCAGCTGACACCCTCCCTGAATCCATTTTGAGTTGCTCTTCCCCGTCCCCGTTAGAAAATGTCGGCTCCGACTGCACCATGCTCGCCAACAAAGGTGCAGAACGATTTTGGCTGCTTCGTCCAGGAAATAAATTCCTCTTCGGTGCCAGAAGCCATTGAGTGGTGCCATGTGTTGAGCTCCAGGCCCAGCACCATGGGCAGGGCTGTTGCTCCAGGCGAGGAGGGTGGAAGCACGGGATCAGGAGGCACTGGGGATGAGAGCCGTCCTGCCCACACATCCCTCGTGCCTTAGTCAAGGACCCAACAACCTGCCACTTGGCCTGTTCTCTCAGGCCTAGCTTTCCATCTGCAATTGCCTGTGGTCTGGTTGGTCCCCGGACCCATGGTAAGACTGGCCCCCTCTCTGCCCTGCGGCATGCAGCCTCCTTTCTTTCCAGCTACCTTGCCCAGGTTCTCTGGCTCCGTCTGCCTTGTAAAGGTTGGTTTCCCCAGAGTCTGCCCACTCTCCTCTCCTCTCCTCTCCTTATAATTGGTGAAGCTGTCAGCGTCACTGAGCCCCATCTCACCGAAGCCCACGACAGTCCCATGAACTACACATGGTTCTAATCCTCAAGTTATGCTTGGGAGCCCCATGGACAGAAGAACCTTGCTGGAGGCCATGCAGTAGGGAGCGGCAGCCCGGGGCTTGGCCCCTCCACACACATCTGCCCCCCACCGCTGATCCCCCTGGCTCATCTCAGGACTGATTTCTCCAAACCCTTTTCCAGCTCCTGGGCCAACAGCCAGTTGATAGAGTATCCATAGTGACCTCACAACACTCCCTGCTCCTCCCTTTTCTATCCATTCCATTCCTGGCTTGGTTGGGGTTGTCACCAGCTACCCAAGCTTGGGAGCCCGCACAACCAAATCCCTGTGGCTCTATGGTGTCTCTGAATCCCTGCCTCTTCACCACCATTGTTACTTTCCAAATTCAGCTTCTTCTCCTCTCTTCCAGATTTGGTTTTTATTGGGATATAATTCACATAATATAAGTCACTATTTTAAAGTGTATGAGTCAGGGGCGCCTGGCTGGCTCAGTCGGAAGAGTGTGTGGCTCTTGATCTCAGGGGTTGTGAGTTCCAGCCCTACGTGGGGTTAGAGGTTACTAAAAAATAAAATCTTAAAAAAAATAAAGTGTACGATTCAGTGGCATTTAGTGCATTCAGTGTTGTGCAGCCACCACCTCTGTCTAGTTCCAGAGCATTCTCATCACTCCCGCCCAAACCCCATACCCATGAGCAGTTGGTCCCAACTCCTCCTTCCTCCCAGCCCCTGGCAACCACTGGTCAGCTTGCTGTCTCCATGGATTTGCCTGTTCTGGACATTTCATATCAATGGGTCAGACTTTTGTGTAGCCTTTTATCCGTAGCTTCTTTCACTGAACGTCCTGTCGCTGGAGCTCCTCCATGTTGCAGCGCGGATCACAACTTCATTACTTTTTCTGGCCAAATAATATTCCACCGTGGATCTACCACATCTCTTTAATCCATTCTTCTGTTGATGGACATTTGGGTTGTTTCCCCTTTGGGGCGATTGTGAACAGTGCTGCTGTGAACACGTGTGTACAAGTAGTTTATGTGGACGTATGTTTTTGATTCTCTTGAGTATATCCTGAGGAGGGGAATTATTCTCTCCTGTAGAGTTTTGTGACCACCCTCGAATGGGCAGCTGGTCATACCATCTCCCAGAGGTGCCTCCTGCTTAGCTGGGCACCCGGAATTTCTCCGTCTAGCCTCTGCTGATGGTGCCAGCATCATCTCCCCTCACACCCCCTGGCGCCGTGTTCCAGCAAACGGAGCTCTCTGCCGGCCTTGAACGTGCTGTGCTGGTCGCTGCCTCTGAGCTTCTTCTGTTCCTGTTTCTCTCCATCGACCTTTCTCTTTCCGCCTTTGTCCAAACACTACTATCTTTCACACCTGGCTGGCCCAGTCAGTAGAGCATGCAACTCTTGATCTTGGGGTTGTGAGTTCAAGCCCCAGCTCAGCTCTCACCGCGCCTCCCACTTGGTGCAGTCTTCTCCTACCTCACTTCTTACCCCCAGAGCCTGGCCCTCCTTCTTTGGGAGGCCCTGCATTTTATTCATTATGCACCCAGCTTCCAACTGCAGGGGACGTTGCCCAGGGCAGCTTCTCTGGTTCTGTATTCATGGGCATTTGGCAGGTAATAGGTGCTTAACAAACATAGTAAACGGATTAGATGGACAGTAAGGCACTGTGTGCACTTTCCCTGCCTGTCGCAGGGCTGTAGGTGAGCCACCTGGCTGTCCCCGCAGACGCACACATGAATGTACTCCTGCGCTATGCCTCCCATCGCCTTCTGGGCCCCCTCATGTTTGCTTCTCCATGGCCTCCCGGGAGCAATTGGAGGAAGCGCAGAGGACAGGAGTCCAGGAGCCCAGGGGTGATTCGGAGGGAACCCAGCCCCCTTTTGCCCAAATAGGTGAACAGCAAGTCACATGTGACCCGGTTTCTCACTGTTCCTCGCTCCTCCTCTAAGCACAGAGGGGTTCTCTCCTTCCATCCAAACCAGCCCATCTAGACGTGGTCCCAGAGTGGCCTCCATGGCCCAGTGTTGTTGGCTAGCCTCGAGCGCCCTGTGTCCCCCCACTCCCCCTCTTACCCTCTTACCCTGGGACCTTCCCCAGGCCAGGGCAGGGGTCGAGCAGAGGAGCCAGGAGGCAGCTGCCCCAGGCTTGGGTGGATGCTGTGCCTTGGATCCCAGATCCCGTCACAGAAGGTGGGACTGAGGCGGTCCCACCGGGTGTAAATGACATTGCCTGGCCCGTGCCCCAGCCCCACCCAGGGTCTGCCAGGTGGCGCAGGTGGGTGGGCAGCAAAGGGGGCACAGCACCACCCCAGCCACCCCACTGCAGGCCCAGGGAGGAATAGGGGTGCACTCACTCAGGGTAAGAGAAGGGTGGATGCTGCCTGCACCTGAGGGGGTCTGCCTCAATCAGCAGTCAGGTAGGGCCACCCTTCACCTCTTGTCTTCCCCCCCCCCCCGCCCCCACTGGATCCTACCCCGTCATTTCCTAGCTGGGGGTCTAGCTCTAGTCAGCCAGCCACACTCGGGCAGGTTCCCCTGGCAAGCTGGACGCCTAGTGGCCCCGCTCCTGGCAACTCTCTGGCTTCCTAGGCGAAGCCTGGCCCTCCTCCTCCTCCGCCTCCCTCCTCAGCCCTCTTCTCTCCCTGGGCCTCTTCCCCACGTGGCTCATTACAACTCCAGTTGTTCAGGTCTTGACCTCAAGAGCCTTCCCTATTGACCCCTGACCAGCGATACTAATCTGTGTCAACAGGCCCCAGGGGTTAAAGAAACACAACCGGCAAGCTGCCTCCTTAGCAGGTGCCTGGAGGGGGCAGGGTGGCTCCTGGGAGCGCGGCTGCCGGAAAGGAGCTTACGCGGCACCGCCCCCTCCCCACTTCACTCCGCCTCCTGCTCCCCCTTTCCTGCTTGCTGGGATTCTCTTCTTCCTCTGCAGACCCCCTCCAGCCCACGGTCCCCTCCTCTCTGCCACCACTTCCCTTCTGTCTTTCCTTTGCTCTCCACTCTGCCGCCCTCGCGTCCACGTGGTGCTGCCCTTGTGCCACCCCGCCCCCCGCCCCACCTGCACTCCTCCCCCCGCCCATTTTCCATCCCAGTCAGGATCCTCCCACTTAGCCGGCGGTTCTCACACCGGAGCCACCATCAGAATCCCCTGGAGGGCTTGATACGATGCAGATTCCTGGGCCTGCCCCGAGGGCATCTGCATTTCCAGCTAGTTCCCGAGTGCTGCCGGTCCTCCGGGCTGCGCCCTCCCCCCCCCCCCCATCCCACCTGCACCTTTATCTCCAGGGATGGAGCCATCCTTGGGAGACTGAGGAAGCAAACTTCTGGCCACCTCGGTGGGAAGCTCAGATGGGAGTCCTCCTGATGGGGCACAAACCCCCGCTGAGCAATTGCTGTATTCCCAGAGCACAGGGGTGGGTCACCTGGTGATAATGCGGGAGCTGGGGCGCCAGCCTGGCTCAGTCAGTAGAGCATTCAACTCTTGATCTTGGAGTCATGAGTTTGAGCCCCACGTCGGGTGTAGAGATTACTTAAAAAAAAAAAAAAAAAAAGGAAAGAAAAAGATACTGCAGGGGCTGCCAGGTGGGACCCACCATGTATTCTTGGGAGTCATGCAAGGGAGCATCCCCTGACCCACACTGCTGGGGGCCATGTCAGGGTGAGGGGCCACCCTCCTGACTTAGACAAGACAGTCTGGGTCCTCTTGGAGAAACAGTCGTGTGGCACATGTGTCCCCTTTCTTGGAATAAGCCTGAAGTTCTGCTTATAACGTGCCCTTACCCCTACCCCTTGATGGAACCCTAGGCTGTCTCAGGCCAGCCTCCATTGCTCTGTGCTGCAGGGCCTCCCAACTCTCTCTCTCTCACACACACACACACACTGGAGGAGGGAGAATGCTGGGCTCAGGGACGTTGACCTTTGTCATTGTCCTGTATGGCCCTGGCACCTGGGAGTCAGTATTCCCATGTTGCCCTCATCCTGATCACAGCAAGATGGAAACCCAGAAAGAAGAAACCCCACAGGGCTGGAGTTCTCCTGCCTTGTCCTTTGTCCCTGTTTTGAGCTGTTGTTACTGCCCCTGGTCGCCCATCTTAACACGACCTCTCCTTCCGTGGGGGCCACAGTCACAGGCTGCCCCTTCCGCTGGGTGCCCACACATCTGACAGGGATGGCCCCAGGACGTGCTGAGCAGGGTGCTGGTGGGACTCCAGCAGGGAGAGGCCACCAAAGGCCTCGTGTGCTTGGGTGGGCTTGACAACATTTTGCGGGGGTCTTTCTTGCTGGCTGAGATGCTGGTAGGCCCAGGAAATCCAGCCGGGGTCATGCTGGCCAGTGGGGCACCCCATGGATTCTCCCACTTTCCTTAGTGCTCTTATTCTCTTGTGACTTTCTATTATGTCCCCCACTCCCCCAGGCCCCTCCTTCCCTTCTTCCTCTTGGCTGTGGCTCCCTGGCAAGGCTGGGGAGAAATAGACAAACTCTTCAAAAAAATTTTTTTTTAAGTTTCCCAAACTTTTCCAGATGCCAAGAAGAGGCCAGAGAAACCCTGCAACTGCGGGGCTGAGGGAGGGGCGTGTTCCAAGGCCTCCCCTGGCAAAAGGAGGGAAACTAGGGGAGCGGGGTGACTTTGGTGCCTCAGACAGTCCACCTGAAGGTCCCCCCCCCCCCGCCCCGGTCCTCACTGAAAACCCCCAGCCTGTGTGGGGAGGCAGAAACAGAGGATAATGTCTGTAGGGCTCCTAGGAAGTGCAGCATCACATTGCAAAGGAAGTGACTTCTGGGGTTCATAAGGATTGAATTTGGGACAGAACACCCCCCCAGGAGCTGAGAAGGGGGTAACCTGGCCCCAAGGGCTCCCTTGCCTGTCGTCTGGGGCCTGATATGAGAACCCACTACTGCTGGAGCCAGGGGTGGGGGGACAGACAGGAGGGGGTGGTGTCTGGGGACAGTGCAGACACCACTGTCCTCTCCCGGTCGCACCCATAAGGGATGCTGCCCCCACCTCTGCCGTTCTGTCCATCCACTCCCTGGACACCTCCTAAAACAAAGGCCTCTTTGTGGTCCTGGCCCACTGGCCTGCTGCCAGCCACATTCTTTGCGTGTTTCCTGAGCATGGATCCCAGCTCAGTGGTCAGCTCCTCCCCCATTGGCCCAACTCCTCGGGGCTCAGAGCAGTCCCCTCTCTGCTGCCCTGCCCAGGGTCCTCCCACAGCTCCCATCCCTCCTGTCAACAGATCTGGGCTGAGATGGGAGAGCCCGAGCACGAGGAGCTCAGCCTCTGGGCCTGAGGAGCTCTCAGAAGCAAGTAGATTCCATCCGTCCTGGCTCTGACCTATCCCAGCCAGTTCCCCCGAGCTTTGATGTTCTCATTGGTGAAAATGGGGGAAAATAACTACCCCATGGGACTGTTGGGCAGATTAAATGTCTCCCAAACACCCAGCTCCTGCCTGCCACACAGTGGCTGCACCAAGTAACTGGAGCTCCCCGCTTCGGCACTGCACCCCGGGGTGGGGGTTGGGGGCTGGTGGTGACTTTGGTGGATGGCTAAGGAGCTCAGAGGGTCTCTAGAGCCTTGAGCCGGACGTTTCCTACAATCCTGTGGGAGGGAGACCCAGAACCTAAGGCCTACTCCTAGGGGAGTCCTTCCCCTCCTCCGGGACAGAGCTAGGTCCTTAGCAAGTGGCCCTCCTGCTTCCTGTGCCCCCTTGCCCCTCCTGGCACCCACCTCAATCTGGAACAGCTCTGGGGTGCACTGTCTGGGTGAGAAATGGGGCAGGGCAGGGGCTAGGTTTCTGAATAAAGGGACCCGGGGAGGGTGAAGGCAGGGAGCCCCAAGGAGGGACCGTTGGACTTTTAGGAGTAGAACACTTTGGAAAGTCAGCAGATACATCCCCTGTCACCTCCAGTCACCAGTTACTCATGGTCACACACGGTCCTAATGAAGTCCTAGATTGCTGCTCTGCCCCCCCTTGTTAAAAAAATGTTCATAATTTGGAAAGAAAAGAAGCTTTTTACAAGCTGGCGGCTCTAGGGAACTTTCCGTCGGGTTCTTTCTGGCCTCGTGATGGGTGGGGCCCACTTTTCCCTTCCCCTCTCGTGCTCTCCTAATAATCCCCCTTCCCCAGCCCCACCAAACACACATACTCTTTAGGCGACCTACAGCCAGCTGTCACCCCAAGAAGGCTGAAGGAAGGCTGAGGACCTGTCTGTGCTCTCCTGGGCCCCAGCCAAGGCCCAGCACCACCTCCCCTGCCTGCAGAGGTCTCTGACACGGACCTAGAGTCCTCAGATAGCAGCTCTTCCCAGAATCTGCCCCAGGACCCAGCCCTGCATGCCCTCCCCCAGGGCTTACCCCCCTCTCCTGTTGAGTGAGGGTCCCCCGAGTCCTCCTGGAGTCCTGGGGCCCCTACGGGGAGGAGGCGAGAGGTGCTGAGCTCACCGCCTCGGCATCTGCCCTCCCCCTCTCTGGTGCGAGGGCCGGCCACACTCCCGCCAGCGCCTCGCTCCCTAATAGCTTTTTAAGTCCAACCACATGTGTCTGCGGAGCAAGGAGCCGCCCCTCGCAGGGCCTCGGCTCCCCTCCCTCGCCCAGACCACCCTCCACTCGAAGCAGCCTCGGGGCTGGGGGAGGGGGTCTGCCTCCCGAGAGCCCATCTGCTCGCTGCCGGCCCAGCTGAGCAAGAAGGGCCATGGAGACGGCTGAGTGCTCGGGTCTCTCTCGGGAGTGTTATGCGAGGAGACTTGCCCTGAGGCTCCACTGGGCTCAGGGTCCCCCAGCCTCCCTTCCGGGTTCCCTGTAGCAGCAAGGAGGGGCCCGCCGTCTGGGTTTGGGGGCCTGAAGTGGGCGGCTAGGAGGTGGGTGAGGAGCTCTGATCTCCTCTTAGGGCCTCCCCAGCCATGGCTTTGTGCCAGCACCTCTCTCCTGCACCCGGCCCCACTGTGGTGACCCCATGATCGCCCCTCTGACTTGTACACGTGTGGCTCCCTGTGCGTGTGAGTGGTCTGTGGGGAGGCCTGTGGGGTGCGGTTTCGCAGAAGGGGAGTGAGGGCTGAGAACCAACGGGCAGGCAGGCCTGGGGTCCTAATGAGAAAATTGCTTCCAGCCAGGGAGCCCTGCTCTGCGGCTGAAATTGCATCCAGCCCGAGCCAACTCTGTTGCCGCAGTCCCGCCCTTCGGAAGGAGGTGGGGGTGCAGCCCGGGGCAGGGGGAGGAGTGGGGCTTGCACACGACTCAACCAACCCCCCCCCCCAACACCTTGGAGAGAGTCTTCTGCTTCTTGGGGAGGAGGGGACTCCAGTGAGCTCCAGGGCCAGGCTTGGGTCAGGACCCTACTGCTTGATCCTTGGGAGGCAGATGCGGGAGAGGGGACTGAGAGATTCTCCTCTCCCTTCTGCCCAGTTCCACCGAATCTGTGGAGCTCCCACTGCCTGTGGAGGTTCTCAGAGAGGTGGACCCTTTTACATTACAGGCTTACTGAGGAAGGGTGTGAGGAGCGCTTTGTTTCCACAGAGGTCCTGTGTGCAAGTTTGTCCACCTGGAGTAATTTGAAATTCAGCCTCTCCTGAATACTTAGGGCCCCGCCCCTCCTGCCTGTGTCTCCACTTGTGGGGGGCAGTGCCTGCACCCCAGGCTAGGGGACCCAGTCGGTGAAAGGCCAGCTTGGCTTGCTTCTGTTACTCACTCGGGCCTTTCCCGAGAACCACCTATGGGAATAGCAGAAACAAGGCCACGAAGCCAGCCCTGCTTCTGAGGAAAGCTGGTAACTACCATTCAGCTGCCAGTTGGCCCCATGGATTAACCAGCCTCGGGCGTGCCCTTGCCCTGCCCCAGTGAACCAGAAGGTCCACCTTCTGGTTACCTATGGGAAAGACCCATCCCACTCCTGGGAAAATACTTTCCTCACCTGCGGCTCTGGTCTCTGCTGCCGCTTTGCTTATAGACTCTGGATCACCTGCTTCCTAGATTTTTGACGTGGTGGTTAGGGAGGAGGCTTGTGGGGGCCGAGAGAGAGAGAGAATGGGCCACATTGAAGTGCTTAGCTGCCCTTGCCACCTGAGGTGAACCCGACCATCGGATTGCTCCCCAGAGAGGCAGCCGGTCACCCTGGACCTTCCTGCCCCCCCAACCCCCTGGGTGGGGCCTCACCCGGCACTGGCAAGTTGTAAAGACTGTGCAGAGCAGGGAGTGAGCAGGAGTGCTTGGAGGGAGGGAAGAAGGCAGGAGGAAGGAAACAACCCCATTGTCATCCCCCAAATTACTGGCTGGGATGGCAGGGGAGGAGGCGGAAAGCCGACATTGTTTACTTAATTAAAAGTAAACAACAATTTGCCGCTGCCAGCCTCCCATTAGCTGTGTGCCGAGCCCTACGAGCTGGGGACTCGGCTTTCGCTCCCGCCAAGCCTGGCTCCTTTCACCACACCCCCAGCCTGGGCTCCCCCAGGGCCCTGCGCCCTTCCCTTGGTTCTGCCTTTCTGGGGCTGAGCAGAGGAAGCAAGCTAAAACCAGTAGCGTCTCAGCATCCTCCGGGGTGGGATAAGAGTGTCAAGAAACTGTCATTTGGCAAGTCATTGTGGGGTGAGAGACCCCTGCGGGTGTACACTGTTATGCCAGGTTGTGCTCCAGCAGGGCGGGGCAGGGGACACCACCTGGCCAGGTTAGCTAGATGTCTGGCTCACTGGGGAGGTGGTCCCGCTCCTTCCCTCCCCACCTGAGTCCCCAGTCTGTACTACCTGGAGGCCCGGACCTCTCTGCCCCACCTCCCCCTTTTTTCCTTTTCCCTTTTAGCCGCTTATAAACATCCTTCTCCCATCTTTTTGGCCCTGCTCCCAGAAGGGGGCTGTTCAAGGCTGCAGGAGGGCTTAGGGAGAGAGGCAAGCACCCTGGGCCTGTGGGGAGAAGGGCTGCTGGAACTGAGTCCCCCCACCCCTGCCAGGACAGCCACAGGTGACCCCAGGAACAGGGGAGGGGAGTTGGTCTGGGTTAGGCCTGACCTAGGGCTCAGCTAGGGTAGGTTGGTGAGGGGGTTGTGCATTGATTTCTGCTGGCCTCCAGGGGCTGAGCAGGGTACCTTGCCAGAGGCCCCAGGCAAGTCCCCACCTCTCCTGTGGGCTTCCCCCCCCCCCCCCCCCCGCCCCGGCCCCACCGATGTTGAGCTCAGGCTGCAGGTCTGGCCCAGGGCATGATTTTGGCTCATGACTTTAACCATGACAGCTTTCCCTTCCCCTGTTGGAGGTGGGGGCTAAGTCATTTCCCAGTCGCTGTCAGGCTCTGGCCAGATTCGTAAGGTGGGGAGAATATCTCAGGAAAAAAAGAAAAAAAAAAAAGCCAAACCTGAGACACTTGGGAAGCCAAGCGACTGGGATTTAAGCCCAAAGGGGGAGAGGTGAGGCAAGGCACCGGTAGTAAATACATGAGCCTCGAGTCTCGGTTTGTATCTTGTGCCCCAGAGTGGTGGGTCCCACCAGGCTGATTCTTCCCCCAGGGGACATTTGGCAATGGCGGAGACATTTTTAGTTCTCACAACTGAGGGGGCGTGATGCTACTGGCATCTAGTGGGTGGAGGCCAGAGATGCTCAAATCCTGCAGTGCGCAGGACGGCCCCACCACAGAGAATGGTCCATGGGGTAGGGGTTGAGAACCCTGGTCTGGAATTCGGCCCTCCAAGAAGATTTAGACACCTACCCTCTCTCTCCAGGAGCCAGCCTGCCCCACCTCTCTCCTCCCCCAACATTTGCATCATTTCATCTTCCTCTTCCCCCATCAGGATTCACACATCCACATGCGTGCACACATGCTCACAGCTCCCGGGATTCACACACATCAGGGTTTTCACATGCACTCACACACACAGAAAAATCTGGGAAGTCTGTCCCATGCTTAATTGAATTAAAGGACTGGGGTTTGGCAGGACATTGTGTATCTGAGCTGCAGCTTCTTGCAGCCGTTTCAGCCCCGGACAGGACGGTTCAGGCTCCCTGCGATTCCAGCTACCGCTGCTCCTCTCCCCTCTCTCCTTCCCCTACTTTCCAAGCTGGAGGACGGGGAAGGGCCAGGTCAGCGACATGATGCTCCTCCTCCCTTCTCTCACTGCTTTGCTTTGTGGTACTGCTGGTAGGAGGCCGGGGCCTCCTGAAAAACAGGTATCCCCCACGCATGAGGCCAGGGGATTGTCTGGAGCAGACCAGTCGAGGCCAGTCCCTTATTCCAGGTTTTCTGCTGCCCATGCATGGGTTGGGAGGTCGAGGGTGCCGCTGGTTGGAAAAGGGATGCACTTCTTGGCCTAGTGTAAAGCCATCCAGCTCTGCCTGAGAGGCCTGAGGGCTCCGGGGAGGCTGCACCCCTGCTCTCATGGGCAGAGGGCACACAGTGCTTGGGGGATTGCCATCCCTCAGGTCCTTTCCCTAACCTGAGCCAGTACGGGGGGACAGGGGATGGGGGTGTGCTGCGGGGCATAGGGGATGCTTTTCAGTGTCTCTTCCCTCCCACTGCTGCCAGGATCCCTCTGCAGCCTCTGCTTTGACAGGCTCTGGAGGTGGGTCTGTTCTCAGTCCCCCCTTTACAACCCCATTCTAGCCCCTCCTTGGGGAACAGAAGGAGCTCAGGCCCTGCCTCTCATCTGAGGATGGCCCCGGTGCGAGAGCCCAACCCTCACTTTGAGGAAGCTCTGCACGAGCCACCTCTAGCCCAGAGCCCCGGGCTATTGGAAAGGTCCTCTATCTAGAATGGGTACAGGAGATGCCCTGGGCCTCACTGTGGGCGGGAGGGGCGTGGTCAGCCAGCCTGTGCCTCCTGGGGCGCCATCTTCTAGCATGTGCCACCCTCTCTGGCCATGCCTTTGTGGGGGGCCTGCTGCGTGCAGAATCTGCCCCCCACAACCCCTCAGCTTAAGAGCAGCCTGGGCTAATCGCGCTAATGGCTGGTAGTGCCGGCGTCCAGAAGGCCCATTGGAGGAGGACCCAGCCCAACCCCGCCCCATATGTGTGACCCCTGGTGTTTGGACAAGGCGGGGGGTGGGGTAGGGAGCAGTGCTTCCCCCTCCACCTCAAAACCCTCCACCACTGGGCTACTCCACTTGCTGGCAGAAGGAGTGGAAGAAGAATTGGGGGGCCAGAGAAGCCGCCAGACCCAGTCCGGAGCCCTGAGAAGCGATCTGCACGGCCCAGGGTCGGGAGGGGGGGTGGGGGGAGCAGGCCTCACCTCGGCTAACCTCCCTGACGAACAAAGGGGCCTTTCTCCACACCCGCCTGGGAGGGTGTGCCTGCCCGACGGCTGCCGCCACTGCAGAGAGCGCTGTTGTTTTCTTCTTCTTCTTGACTTTTCTCCATTTCTCTCCCTCTCCTTGGTTCGTGATCTCTGACTTTAGTCTCCATTTTTAACTTTTTGAGAGGGGCGAGGGGGAGGGGCGGGGAGGAAATCTTCCTCTTCAAGCGTTTATCAAGTGCAAGGGGAAGGTCTGTGCTGCCAAAAGGTTGGGGCGTCGTGGGAGTGTCGGGAACAGTCGTGGGGTCACGCGGCCGCAGACTCGCCCACACCCAGAGCAGCCCCGCTCTGGGGGAGGCAGGTAGGGACCGAGAGCCACGGTGGCGCTGCGCAGGGTGGGCCCGGGCTCACTGGTTAACCCCCACAGCCATGCACCTGGCAGCGCCCCCCCTCCCCGCTCCTCCTCGCTCGCCCATTCCCCGGCCCCCTTCCATCCGGCCCCCGCACCGCAAGCTGTTCCTAATCAATGAGAACGGGAAGCTCGGCCCTCACATCACATCACGGGATGTGCTTGGCAGCGGCAACGGCAGCAACGAGAGTCGCCGCCTCGGTCAGCACAGCCCGGGGTTCGAGTGGCCTGGGTCTGCCCGGGGCCTCCTCCTTCCTGCTCAGGACTCGGGGGCGTGCAGAGGGAACCCCGGCCCCTGGAGCCCCCGGCGGGCGGCGCGCAGGTTCGCCGCCCCCGCCCCGGGCCCCGCCGCTGCCGGCGGAGGGCAGCTAGTGTTAACTCGCTGCGCCACCTAGCCACGGCGTCCGGGAATGCAGCGCGCCGGTCCGTGCGGGGGCGGCCCCGAGCCCTGCGGCCCCGCTGCTCCGGAAAGTCCCTTCTGGTCCTTCAGGGCATTTTCACTGGCGGATGTGGCACCTGCCAACCTGGAGGGTCGGTATCGTTTGGTCTCTTCAGCAGCTTAGACTGTCCCGGCCCTGAGTCTGGGTAGCTGCCTCCTACCAGGTGGCCCACCACCGTACTGAGTGCAGGTCCAAGTTTCTGGAAGATGCCCCTCAGCTGCTGTTCAGGATCACAGCAAAGCTGAAATGTAGGGTCCCGGAAGCTGACCTCCTTGCCCCATCTATGCCTCCCTTATGTATGCTTGGCGCTTTAGAGCGTATAAAACTATCCTGTCCTCTTCTCTGTAAAAATTCCTGCTCGGGGCTCACTGTGCTGTCTAAGGGAAGCCCGCCATGTGTTGCACAGGGAGGGAGAGGAGGCCTGGGAGACACACTGGGTGCCTGACAACAGCAGGTCTAGGATTTGGATCCCAGGCCCAGGGCTCCTTCTGACACCCAGAGCCATCTCATCCCCTCAGGAGGCTACCTGCCTACACAGTTTTTCAGCCCAGCCTGGGCTTTCAGTGCTGTAAGTTGAAGATTTGGAGTCAGAGGCCCAAATTCTTCATGTCTTGTCTGGGTAGCTCTGGGCAGTGGCTGCTGTAAGGTCTTTGGGGGTGGGGGGAGGGTGGGGAGCCGAGCAAGCTTTCAAGAGTGTTCCCCTGCCCTGCCCTCCACGGGGAGACTCTGTATCCTTTCTCTGGTCAGTCCAGCCCTCAGGCATGGGGATCTGTGTGTCCAGTCCTGCAGTCCCGGCCCAGCTGGGCTTTGCAGAATTAGTGGTACTGGGGTTTCCACATCAATTCCTTGGGCGTTGAGTATCGAGGATGGACCTGCAGGAAAAATGTTCTCTTCTTTATAAGGGGAAGGTGCCAGCCACCTGGTACTTTTGTCCCTTGGGTGGTCAGTGTAGCCACAGTTGGAAGAAGGATCTAGAAGGATCTATTTAGAATCTCGTTTTCCTCTTCAACTGCAGGTTACAGTAGTGAACAAAACACTGACAGGCCTTGACGCCAGAGGACTGATGCTCTAGTGGGGTGTTCCCAGTCTGGGACCCCCTGCTCTGGGAGGCCTGGTGGCCAAGTCCTTGGGGGCTCTTGAGCCCTCCAGAGCCAGAGTCCCAGTCCCCCAGCCCTGGCCCAGCCAGAGGCTCCCAGTGTGGATGGGATTTGAAGGAAAGGCTACTTGGCTTCCAGCCTCCAGGCAGAAGTTCTCCACTTGGACATTTGATTATGGCACGTGTTTGTGTTCGTTGCTCTTCCATGGGCCCAAGTATGTCTCTCCCCAGAAGGCCTCCCTGGTAGAGAAGGCTCCTTTAGAGACACCAGCCTGGGTGTCAGGTGCTGCCCCTTAGGGGGCTGAGGAAATTAGAGCACCTGAGGATGGGAGGCAAGTGGCCTTGGCCTGCTGTCACCTAGGTGGGTTCTCCTTCCCCAGGCCCCCTGGATTCTCCTAAGGAGAGGGGTCAGCGGGAGGCAAGGTGGGGGTAAGACTCTGCTCATGGCCAGAAAGAGAGAGGTAACCTGGAACGCAAGGAGGCCAGGGAGCCCTGATGTTCTCCTATCCCCCCCATCTTCTGGCCAGCCTGACCCTCTTCCTGTAAGCAAGGGGGCTCCACGTGTGGGAGCTTTCCCCTGCCCAGGGCTGAGAGTGGCTTTGCTCTCGTGGGGACTCCTCCCACTTTCTTTTCCTGGTCGGTTGTTCCTTTTCTGCCTCCTCATCTTTGCCCCCCACCTCCCTTCCCCAGAACATTGCAAAGGTATATGGGTTGAGGCTCCTTGACTTGGGGCCTCTCCAGTCCCTCACCCTGATGAGTGTCTCCCATCAGGTGCTGGTAGCTGGATGCGGCCCAGCTGTGCTTATGAAGCCACTCCTGAGTATTTTTAGGGAAGTTTTCTCCCCTTCTGTTTCTTTTGTTTGTTTGTTAAGAAGTCACTTCCTCTGTCTTCCCTTTCTCTCCCTTCGCTTTCTTCCCTTTTTCCTCCCTGTTGGAACCTTCTCCTTCTCTGATTCTATTTCAGCCCTCTTGCTTTGAACCACTTTGCTTTGGTTCTGATTTTCTCTCTTGGCCCCTCCCTCCCTCTTAGTTTTCATTTTGTCTTTTTGTCATTCTCTTGTTCTGGGGTTCACTGATTCCTTCCCTCCTTTTTCCAAACTCTGAGTTGTGCCAGGCATGTCCCTCAGGTGGCCTCCAGAACTTCTGAACCCCCCCTTCTCATCCCTGGTTGGCGTTAGTGCCTGGAGGACTCTGTGCCTTTTACAAGTAATTAGACCAAGGACAAGTGTATTTGGGCGATGGGGGGAGGGTGAGGCCTGACCCTGGGAGGTGGAGACACTATTAATAGTCCTAAGAGCAGCTGGAGGTGGGGGCAGTTGTCTGGCCAGGCCTGGCCTGGGCAGCTCAAAGGGTCGGAAAGGGCAGTGCTGGAAACAGAAAGCGGGTAGGGGTTGGGGAGCAGCTCTGCATGCCCCTAGACTGGATGGGGGCACCCCCTCTGCAGGGCCCATCTTTTCTTGGCATGCTGGGTATGGAGGGCATTCTCCACTGTCAGTTTCTATCAGGTTCAGGAGGGGACAGAAGCTTTAGGGGTGGGGGCCCCTTTTATGGATCCAGCTATTATATGACTCCTTGGCCCCAGGCCCTCTTGGGAACATCGGCTCCAGCTGCTGGCTGCGTTGTGGCACCGGCTGGCACTCCGGGGGAGGCGGCTGGCCACCCGTGGGGCCAGCACCGATGCTTCTGGTGTCCTCAGCTCTCTGTATCCTTAGCGCTGGGTTAGGACAGGCAGGGCCCAGGGCCAAGCACCCTCAGAATCTAGGGGCAAAAGCTTTTTCTCCCCCTTCTCTTTTGGCCTTACCCATCCCCTGGCCTTCCCTTTCATTGCTTCTCCCCCACTATTTCCAATATGGTAACCATCCCAAGGCCATTTACTGTAACCACTGACTTTGGAGAGGGACACACCTGTAGAAGGCATCCTGCTTTTTTATGTCCAGGGAAACCTGTCTGCCCCTTTTTGCGGATGGTAATGGGCCAGACCCTGAGGGAGACCCTCAGCTTGCTGGCCATGTTCTCTGGGGCGAGACACCAAAAAATAGTAATCTAGGGCATACTTAATGTGTCATAATGAGTATGCACCCCTGGGGGAGGGGAGAGCTGAGGGTTAGCCACACTTCTCTCACTGAGGCAGCCTTTGAGCAGAGCAGGAGAAGGAGGAGTAGAGTTTCAGCTAGTGGCGTTGAAGGAAAATGGTGGTCCAGATGGAAGGACAGGTGACGTCTATGAGTCGGGCCCTGGGCTAAGCACCTTATACCTGTTTTCTCATTTATTCCTCACCCAAGAGCCCTAGGTGGTGGGTGGCATCTGCATTTTACAGAGGAGGAAACAGCTCAGAACTTGACCAAGGTCACTTGGCTGGTAGGTTCTGGAGCCTGGATGTGAACCAAGGGAAGCCTCTTTCCACCATTGCTGGCTGTCCACCTCCATCCCCCACTGCCCTTGGTGTGCCCCCTTCACCCTCTCTGTTCTGGGGTGAGGGCTTCTTTAGAGTGGCCAAGGGCAGTCTCCAGGCAGAGGTGGCCTGGGGCCTGGGGTGCGGAGCTCCTGCCTCCCTCCGTCTCCCCAAAGGTCCCTCCCTTTGCCTCCTTCAGTAGCAGCTGCTTCACCTCCAATCCCTGTCTGATGGGAATTCTGATCTGATGGGACTTCCTACCCCCTGGGCACCTCTGGAACATCCCAGATGGTGTTACTGCAAGGCCCGGGGTCTGCTTGTTCACAGAGAGCCATGGTGCTGGGGGTTGGTGCTGGGTTCCCTGCAAAGGGCAGACCCAGAAGGAGCCTGCATGTCCATCCTCATCTCCCAGGGCTGCTGGACTTAACTGCTGGGAGTTAACTGCTTAACTGCTGGGCCGGACTGGGAGAGGCCCCTAACAGGCTGACTGGGCTTTTTCCCTCCATCCACCTGCTAGGTGTTGTGCTCTGCACGAGGGTGCAACCCTCCTTCTCTCCCCCATTTTGGCCACTGTTTTTCGTCTCATGGGGATGACCACCTGGGCTTCAGTGACCAGGCCCCATCTCTTGTTTTTCCTGGGCTGGAGGCAGTGCTAAGGAAGGTTCTCCCATCAGGTACAGGGCAGAGAACGCTGAGCAGCTCACACCAGGGGAGCACCCTGGAGGCACCAGGGCTGTTTGCCTGAGCACGGCCTTTGGAGCCCATTCTGCTGGTCTCCTGGGCACCAGCTGAGCCCACTGACTTGCCTTCTCCCTTCCGGCAGTCGCACTGCTGGGCAGTGAGCCCTGCGGCAGCCAGATCTGGCCCTCATTCCCGGAGGACCACAGATGGTGCTGGTGGACGTAGCGTGGGTTGAGGAGGGACAGGTAGTGCCACCAGGGCCAGGGACTGAGAGTGGAAGGTCCCATCCACACGTTCCCTGTGGCCTGAGCTGTTGTCCCTGCCCCACCCTCCCTTCATGGCCTTCTTGAGCTCAGGCCACCCCCAGGGGCAGCCAGGGCAGGTCTAGAGCAGGTCTATGCAGGTGTGACTGGGCCTTTTCCCTGGCACTCAACTGGCCTCCCCTGCACTACAGGCTCAAGCCCCTTCAGGTCCGTGAGTGGAGGGGGAATGAAGAAAGGAGAGATGAAGGTAATGGGGGGTGTGGAACATGTGTGCCCATCATGCCCCCAGCCATACCCCTGCCCCTATCTTCAGGGCTGTGCTTCCTGGTCATGCTCCTGCCTCCCACCATGTGGGGTTCTAGGGACAACAGAAGGCGGATAAACCTCAGGATGGCTCCAGGGCTTGTGTGCACACACACAAGCTGGCTGGCTCATGGGGGTGGGCTGCAGAGTGGAAAGAGGGAAGGAAAGATCCTCGAAGCTCCCTGGGCCTGGCCGAGGTTGAGCCCCTCCCTTCTTTGCCCTCTGGCTGCCCTGCACTCTCAAGGACTTCCTCAGTCCCAAGTCGCCTGTTTGCAGAGATGGGGAGAACCCCTCTGTGACCTGTCTCCCTAGCCCCCCATCCGTCCACCGCTCCCCTCCTCAGGGTGTCTCAGATTCTCGGACTTAGGTTTCAAGAGGCACAATAGTTACATTCTCCAGCTCTGATTGCTGGAGGCCAGGCCTCTGGCTCCCCTTGAGATTGGATTTCCAGTGCCCTGGATGCTCTGGAATCACAGAAGAGGGGAGAGACAGGTAGGGGGAGGGGAGTGCCACCCTGGGGAGTGCCAGGATCAGCTCCTGAATTGCATCAGCCCTTCAGAGGACAGCACCCCCGGAACAGAGCACACCCCCACCCTGCTTCTTGAATCTCAGACCTGGAGAGAGCCTGGGGAAGGGCAAGCAAACAGAGAACTCTGGGGGCTGTCCTCTATAGCCCCCAGAGGTCAGTGGTCCAGCAGAGCTAGAGGCGGGCTCCTCTTTGGCCCAGTGCTAAGCACTGAGCATGCAGTGCACAGTGGGACCGCAGCTCTGAATGCATCATCTCATTTTACCCCTGTGGGACGGCAGGAAATTGCTGGTGGTATGTCCAAATGTGTGCGTGTTTGACTGTGCTCGCCCGAGTGTATGCACGTGTGGGTGTGGTTGAGCTGGGTCTTTCCGCTCCTCTTGGCCACCTAAGAACTCACTCTGTCAGTGATGTGCGTGGAGGCAGCCGGCCAGCAAGTTACATGTGGCCCCTTTCACAGAGAGAGTTTGTTTCGGGTGGGAGCCGAGGCAGAGCGTTCCCTGCAGCAAGCAGGAATTCCTCCTTTACCTAGTGGGAGCCATAAATATCTGCCCGTCTGTGACTGGAAATATACATACATATATATAACATGCTGTCAGTTGGGGTTCGTGTGCAACACTGGGCTCCTCCTAGCTGCTGGAGCTCCCCCTCCAGAGCTCCCATGAAGAGGCAGAGCCCTTCTGGACACACACACACAGAAACAGGCATGGTTGGGAGAGGAAAGAGAGCCTGAGAAAGGGAACGTGAAGGAGAAGGAAGGACAGAGAGAGGAGTGTGGAGCCAAGAGAGAAAAATGAGACCAGAAATGGGATTCCAAAGGGAAAGGGGAAGAGCTCAATAAAGCAAGTAGAGGGACTTCAAGGACTGAGAAGGTGGAACTGGTGCAGGGTTGAGAAAGGCAGTACTGGGGGTGGGGGGTGGGGGAGCTTTGTGGCTATTTCAGGGGATATGGAGGAACCTAAGGAAGAGGAGCCCACACTGCCAACTGTTGGCTGAGTTTGGCCCGGGTCTGGATACTGCAGAAGGCCACAGGCCATCGATGCCTGGGGTGGGGGGGTGACTGATGATATGTGTGCAGATGAACAGGGAGTAGCCGCAGACCCAGAAGCCATGCTGAGACAGAGTCCAGATCTGTCACCTGCCCTTGCATAGCCCTCCCTTCCGGAAGCCTCCATAGTGGCCAGGGTCCTCAGGCACTGCGGGCAGGTGGCCTCTGCCTTTGAGGTGTGGATCACATGAGTAGCCCAGGTCCCACGCAGAGGGCAGTCAGCAGAGCATGCTCCTGTGGGTGACATGAGCCGGCCTAACCACCGAGAGCATGGAGAATAAGCTGTGGGCTCTGAGCTTCTCTCCATCCCCAAACCTGGCCCGGGCTCAGGGACCCTGATACCTGTCTGCCCAGGGCATCAAGCCCAGGCATCGGACACAGTGGCTGGCTGTTTTTAGGAGGCTATATTAGATGGGCCTCATGCGAGGAAGCTTAAAACCAGGGAAGATGCTCTCTGGTCTTCAGGGCCAGAATAGAGGGAAAGGTTGAGTGGTGTCAGGGCCAAAGGGAGGTAGCGGTGCCCCTGGCTGCTCTTTCCCATCTCCAGTCTCTAGGGTGTGAAGGCAGCAGTAGTCTCTGAAGAGAGGTGCAGGCAGGGGGGTTAAGGTTGCTCTGCTGACCTTAGGGTGGCCCTGAACCGGGGGTGTGCACTTAGGGTCCCCACCGCTCTGGCAGCCAGGCTGAAGAGAGCCGAGGCCAGAGAGGCTTCTAGAGGATGTGGCCCTGGAAGGCTGGGGAATCAGAGTGACAGCCTCAGGGGCGTGGGCCAGGGGAGGGTGTGGGGGGAGGATAAAAGATGGAGCTGGGCACCTGTCTGCCTTGTGCTAGCCAACACTGTCCCTGCCCCTCCACTGGCCCACAGGCCACCAGCTGGCCCATTATCCCTGGCGAGAAAGCAGACACTGGAGGGGGGCTCCCATGTGGCTGCAACTTACTCATGCAAACCGCCGGCAGGGCCTGCCAGGGGAGAGCCACCCTGTTCTGGGTCGGAGGCGAGGAGGTGGGGGACAGCGGAGAGAGGAGCCCCTGCTGTGCAGCAGTCAGGTCTCCTCCTGTGCTGTTGGCAGGGGGCAGTGCGTGGGGCCTGTGAACAGGAGATAAAGAGTTCAGGCAGAGGGTTTTTTCTCACTAACCGTGGATTTGTATGTTTGTTCAGCTGGTGGCTCTGATAAGCCCCATTCTGCCAGATAAAAGCTGAGCAGCCATGAGGCGGGGCGTGGGGAGGGGTGTCATAAAGGGACCTTCCTCCTGTCTGTCCTGAGGCCTGGGGTTATCCCCTCCCCCAGGGAGCTCAACAGGGAAAGGAGTCAAGATGCTGGGGTGTCATGCTCCCTGGTGTGCTAGCCTGTGGTGCAGCCTCTGATCCCAGAGGGCTGTCTAGAGTAGGCCTGGACCTTGGGGCACAGCTCCCCTAAGAGCCCAAGAAAGCTGGCTGGATGGCTCCCTCCCCTGGGGGCGGGGGGCAGTGGTCTCCTCACCCTCCCTAGAAGCCTGTCCACCAGGGCCCGGTGGCTGTTTGGCCCTGCAGCTGCTGTATGGGCTCCTGCCAGCCCCCTGCCCCGTCTGTCCACTGGGTGGACAAGGGCCTGCCCCCATCATGTCCCTTACTGCCCTGTCAGGGCAGGGGTCCTAGTTGAGCCCCAGGGCCTGCGACTGGCCTGGGGGGCTTCAGTGTCTTTGAGCGGACCATGGTGCCCCCAGGGCCCCGGCTTTAACCCTCCCTTCCCCTTCCGCTGGGTGCCGGCCGCGAGGGTGAAGGGGGTGCTGCTAGAGCAGGGCGGTGGGGCCCTGGCTGGAGCTGCCCCTGCTGCAGGGCTGGCTCCTGAGCCTCCGAGCCTGGGTCCAGATTTCCAGCGTTTCTGCCTTTTGTCCTGGAGCTGAGCTGAGCATGCCGGGGGCCGGCGGGGGTGGCATTGTGGGGACGCTGGCTGGGCCGCCAGCCGTAAGATGGCTGCCAAGGGCTAAAATGGCTGCCAGCAGCGCCTGGAGGCGCGTGGCAGCGGGCCTCGCCCGCGCTGGATCCTCGCTCCCGCTGGCTCCTTTACATCAAGCTAATAGTAATAACAGCAATAACGTTTCGGGACAGTATCCTGGTTTAGAAGGATTTCCTGTCTATAGCGCTCTCCTGGAGCCCCATTTGTCTCTGCCGTAGTCGCTGGCCCACCTCCATCTCTTTGTCGGGTTCTCTCTCGCCTTTCTGTCCTTGCGCTGGATGTGCGCGTGCGGCAGCTTTCTGTCTCCACCTGGCCGCGTTCAAGGGGCCTGGGACTACACCCCTGGGTGGACTCCTCTGGCTCCCGCAACTCCACGGACCCAAACCTGGAAGGCTGGTGGGGACTGAGTTGGTCCCAGAATGGGTGGGGTCAGTAGCAGGGGCCCCTGGGCAGCAGAGCCCGGAGCATGTGCCCCTCCATGGGCTCCACACGCTGGGCCTGTGGCTCTGCCCTTCCTAAGTTTTGAATGGAGGAGAGGGCAGCCCTGGGAGATGAAGCAGGCTCAGGGCACCCCGGGTCTAGGGAGGTCCTAGAGTGGACCACCCAGTACCTCAGCCCCTCACCTGCTCCTTCTTGGACTGGCAGGGGGGGTTGAATCAGACCTAGATAGCCAGGAATAGGCCAGGGCGAGAGAATGACAAAATTCATACCCACAGGACACTGTGGCACAGAGAGGGTGCCCTCCTGGGAGCATGGGAGGAGGTCCTGTAGATTGTCTCCAGAGCAGAGAGTGCCAGTAGCAAAGAGGTGGTGGCGTGGGGTAGGATTCACCATCCCCAAACACACCACAGCGGTGAACACAAAGGGAGGTGTGGCAGGCTGCACCCCAAACTGGGCTGAGGGGCCATCATTAGCGTTTTCCTTATAAACTTGTTTTCTTGATTTGTGACAAGATTTTATTTTATTTTATTTTATTTTTTTGGACTTAAAAAACTAAACAAGGTAAAGAATGGGGAAGTGGGGACTGAAACTGTCCTGTAGGCAACCTGCCCTTTCTCACCGGTCACATCAAGGCAGGTGGCCAAAGACTTGGCCTGAGCGAAGCCTGGGCCCTCGCTCCCAGAGGGATGCTGTTCTTCTTACCAGCCCCCCTCATCCATCACTCTTCCATCCCTCCTGAGTGGCCTAGTGGCCACAGGGCACTTTGCTGCAATCTCTTGGGCCCCCGTCTCGTTGTTCTTTAGGAGCTTCCTTGCTGGTCACTCCCCAATGTGAGCAGCTTGGCTGTGAGGCCAGTGAGGGGTGGACTCACCGGTCAGTAGGCTGACCTTGGGGTGTCGGGTGAGACACAGGAGGCAGGGTCAAAGAGTTGGGCAGAGCCTTGGCCAATACCAGGGCGCGGTTTTCCGATGCCACCCCCACATTGTCCCCTTGTGAGCAGCCGATTCTTTACCAAATGCCTAGCCTTCCTCCTGCCCCACAACCTGCCCTGGCCCCCCTCTGCCATCCTCTCGCCAGCTGTCGTGCCTGGGCAGGCATTCTGGAGGTCCCCATTGTGCCCCTGGCACACAAAGCTTTGAGGACCTGGGGGGCGGGGGTGGGGGGGCTTTCCCAAGCTCAGCAAAATATTCACACACACACTCCACCCTGCCCCAGCCCTCTGTGAGCTCCCACCGCACAATGGGCCCTTGTCTCGGGGCTCCCTCTGAGCAGCTGTGGCACTGGGGCATGAGACAGCCCAGACAGGCTGGCACAGAGCGGGTGATGGCGCCAGGGCAAACCTCCCCCTCCGTGTTGCCAGGCACTGCCTCTAAGCATAAAGGTGAGGTGGGGGGGGGGTTTCAGGCTGACAGGAATGGCTGTAATTAATGAAGTGAGAGAAGGAAAGGGCTGCTCCGCTGGGAGCCTGAGCCGAGTGGAGGATGGGGGACCCTTGGGTTCATCCCAGCTGTGCAAAGAGATGGTCACTGGCGTCTCTCGTGGGCACCGTTCTCGCGCTGATTCTCAGCCATTGCTGCTCACCCGGGGGCGACTTTGCTGCTAAGCACGTTGGGCCGTGTCCGCAGACAGTGTTGGTTGTCAAGACTTGGGTGCTACTGGAATCTAGTGTGCGGAGGCCAGCGCTGCCGCCAACCACCCCGCGGTGCCCAGGATACCCCACCACGGAGCAGGATCTGGCTCCAGCGTCCGTAGGATGCACTTCCTCCTCTCTTCGGGTCTCCCTAGGCTACTCCCCTCCGAGGAGAGGGTGCTGTGAAGGTGTTTACAGGGCTGGAGGGGCAGCTGCTTGGCTGGTGTGTGGGGCGCACTTTGATCTTGACCCATTCTCTCCTTTGTGTCTCCTGCAGAATCCGGACAATCAGATAGTTCAAACCAGCAAGGAGATGCGGACATCAAACCACTGCCCAACGGTCAGTGCCTCCCAACTCCCGCTGGCCCATGCCTAGCCTCTGTGGCCTGCCCTGCCCCGCCCCCATCTGCCCTCCCACCCCTGGCCAACCTGGCCTCCGCTCTCCCTCCATTTCTTCTCCTTTACTCAGCCGTTCCTCAACTACACTTCAGCTGACGTCTGAAGGGGTGGGGGCTCACCTGAAGCATACTCACTCTTCTGTGTAGACATGAGGGCCCCTGAGGGCCAGCCTGTGTCTGGAATGTGAGGCTTGGGAGGGAGGGAGTCAAAGCAAGAGTGGGGAGAGCTTCGGGGAGACAGGCAGGCAGCCCCTCCTAGCCTTGCCTGACTCACTCACTTGTCCTTTCCCCTCTTCAGGGCACTTAAGTTTCCAGGACTGTTTTGTGACTTCCGGGGTCTGGAATGTGACGGAGCTGGTGAGAGTATCACAGAGTAAGTGAGTTCTTTCTTTCATCCAGGGCTGAGCTCAGCAGATTGGGGCTGTAAGGAGGTGGGACTCAGACCCCATGTGGCCCACCCCTGGTGGGGTCTTGGCAGAGGGGCAGACAGGGTTTCCTGGGACACTCTGCCCATTGGTACTGGGCTAGGTGGAGCGGAGGCGCCCAGAGAGCCCATTCTCTAATCTCCACTGCTTTGTAGGAAAAAAATCACAACCAAGGGCTCTTCCCCAAAGACCCCCAGCCAGGAGGAGGCTTCTGGGGAGCTGCTCATGACAACAAAACAAGGCCCCATTGGGCCTTCCACACCTCAAACCTTATCACCTTCTTGCCTTTTCCCAGCTCCTGTTGCGACAGCATCAGGGCCCAACTTCTCACTGGCAGACCTGGAGAGTCCCAGCTACTACAACATAAACCAGGTGACCCTGGGGCGGCGGTCCATCACCTCCCCTCCTTCCACCAGGTGAGCGCAGCACCCTGGCCTCCCCCCACCTCCATCCCCAGGCCATCTCAGGTGCTGCGGGCGGCCACACTTCCAAGGCCCGGGTGCCTTAGAAGGTCACCCCTTGTTGAGGGCGTGGGCTCCAGAGCAGTCGGGGCCCACCACGCTACCAACCCCCTGAGCTTCCTGCTTCGTGCTATCGCTGGGCATTTGGTGCTGGGGACCCGAGCCCAAACAAGGCACGACTGTGCCTGGAAGGCCCTCCCAGTGGGGATCTGAGAAGGTCTCTCTCTTGTGGAAGTGACATTTGAGCCCGGACAGGCATGGGGTGGATGCTCCAAGTAGAGCAGCCCCCATCCCAGCCAAGGATGGACATCCTGGTGGGACCCCCAAAGAGGGCTCTGGAAGGTATTTAGACTTAAAACCCACTGAAGGGTTTGAAGCAGGAGATGCTGGGGATATGTGTTCCAGAAAGTGCCCCTCGCAGCAGCGTGTGTGGGCGGGACTGAAGGCCAGTTAGAGGCTGGAGTAGAGGAGGGCCTGAGCTGGGTGGGGGAGTGGGGTGAGAGGGTGGGACCGAATTTGAGAGGCGTTTGGGAGGTGGATACATTCAGCCCTCGTCAGGACCAATTGTTCAGGGCAGGGAGGGATCCTGTGCTTTTTTTTAAAGAACTTAGACTTTTGGTTCATTGTGAGGTTTTTGGCATTCATTTTGATTTCTTAAAATATTACATTATAATACCATAATAGCTTCATGTTAGTACCGTTTTAATATAAAATAACATAGTATCTTGATGTCTGGGTTTTGTAGCACCCTTTGGGATTTTTGTCCCTGGCAAGTGGCCAGGGAGGCAGTGCAGGAGGCTTTTGCCCCCTCTTTGACCTGGGCAGCTCAGTGGATGAGGGCATCGTGGCCTGAGAAGGGGCTCAAGGAGGAGGAGCAGGTGGGCTGGGCCCCGAGGGACTCCGGGGCCAGTCTAGTCTCAGGGTTGGGCACGTAGTGAGTGCCTAGGGGTGCTGCTGTCATCAGGCACCTGCTCCCCACACGACAGGTCATCAGTGCAGCCTCCCTCGGTTTGAGGAGCTGTACCTCCGTCTTCCTTTGGCCTACCTGATCCCTCTCGTCTTCCCCAGCACCACCAAGCGCCCCAAGTCCATCGATGACAGCGAGATGGAGAGCCCTGTGGATGATGTCTTCTATCCTGGTACAGGCCGCTCCCCAGCAGCCGGCAGCAGCCAGTCCAGTGGGTGGCCCAACGATGTGGACGCAGGTATGGGCGCTGCAGGGCCCACCCGGAGCGGGGCGGCTGGAGCCTCTTCTTCCCTCTCGGTTTACCTGGCGAGCCTCCCTCTGGTTCCCCTGCTGTGGGGTAGCACTGCCTGTCTTCTTGCCTCCTGATCTTCCAGAGGAGGGCAGACCAGGCCGAAGGAGGGAGTGGAGGCAAGGAGCTGGGCTGTCCCTACGTGGGCAGCAGAGCCCAGGGGTGTGGTGGAAGGAAAGCAGAGGCCCCAGGCACCGAGCTCTCGTGGTCTCCTTCTCTTGCCATTTCCCTGGAGAAGTTGCCCCAGCTCTGTGGTCCTCGTGGTTTAAAGCAGTTTCTCAGGCTGGGTGCCATGGACGTTTGGGGCCACATCATTCTCTGGGGTGGGGCCATCCTATGCACTGTAGGGCATTGAGCAGCAACCCTGGCCTCCACCCACCAGCCAGTAGTAACTCCCCACCCCTCTCCAAAGTATAATGACTAAAAATGTCCCTGGACATTGCTGAATATCCCCCGGCATAGGGGAGAGGAGAACAGAATCATCTTGAGAACCACTGGTCTGACGGGCCCAGCATCACAGAGAGGAGCGGAGCCTAGTAAAGAATGACCAGAATCATTTTTCCAATCAAGCAGGAAAGTTAGGGAAGGGCGGAGGTCTAAGGGAAGCCTGGCCAGTCCTCCCAGTACCCTCCAACCACCCCTTTCTTGGTGAACCCACCCACCTTCACTTCCAGTCCTGACTGGAGGCATGAGCAGACCCAGAGAACCCAGAAGGAAAGGAAGGAGAGTACGCGTGTGTGCACGCGCTGGTGTGTGTGTGCGTGCACGATACACGTACAAGGAGCCTGGCTGCGGGAGACTTCTGCCTGACGCACTGAGGGTACAACCTGTGTGTGTCCTTGAGGTGCGAGTGTCTTGGGGCCAGGGAGTGTAGACCCGTGTGTGGGGATTGTACACGGGGCATGTCTGCTCTGGTCAGGCCTGGGAACGGGAGCTTTGCTCTTGAGGCAGGAAGAGGAAGGCCTGACCTGATGTCGCTTTGCCTGGTGTTTTCCAGATGTGCCTCTACAGAGATAGGCCAGGCGGATGGGTCGGGGCAGGGGCTGGGGGAAAAGCAAGGCAGAAGGGTGGGGAGGCGCTCCTGCTTTCCTGTGGCCCAGATACAGTCTGCACAAGCTCCCTGCTCTCGGCTCCCTGGGAGGAGGGGAGGAGGGCTCATCTCCAGATGAGCCTGGGGAGTGGGCTCCAGACCAAGAGCAAAGCTCGCCTCTGTGGGACAGCTCTCCGGCGAGTCTTCGGGTGTCTCTCCCAGGGTTTCATGTGGCAAGCAGGGACCTGGGTCGACACAGCCCAGATGCTTCCCTGGGAGAGAGAGGAGGGGTTGAAAAGGCCCCGAAGACTCCACAGCCAGGGCCTCAGTTAACTGACTGCCCCTCAAGGACTCAAGTGCCTTGAGAGCCACATCCATCGTTGTCTCCTGGGGCTCAGCCCCCAGGTCCCTCTGCCCTGACCTGGTGCTCAAAGAGCTGTCCCCTCTCTGGCTCCCACTCTTATTTCTCAGCTGTCTGCTCCAGTGCCTGTCATTTCTGCTTCTTCTAGCTGTCCTGCCATGCACGGCCCCCAACATCCTCCTGCAGCACCCCCAGCTCCCTTGCTTTCCTTTTTTTTCCTCCGTACCCGCACCCCGCCTCCTGCGGTGTTGTTTCCCTGCGCTGCGACAAATCGCCAATTAAGCAGCCCAGCTGCAGGACAGGGAACAGCTGGGGAGGCGCTGTGCGGCCACAGGGACAGCTGTGCACAGCTGGTGGGGGTGCTCCCCACCCCCGCACTGTGCCAGCTATCAGGTGGCACACAGCTGCCGCCAGATAACACCTCTGCTGGCGGCTGGAAGTTCGCCCTTCCCCCGCCGCTTCCCTCTGCGGTTAAGACTGCAGCCCCCACCCCCACCCCCCCACTCAGACTGATTCTATGCCTGAAAGATGGCAGCTCTGCAGATCTCCACCACTCCATCTTAGCCCTCCCATCCTGGGCACGGCCTTCTCCAGGCTCAGCCCAGGGCAGGAGACAAGTTCCCCTGGAGGACCTGGCCCAGGGGCCCTGCTGTGTCAGAGCATCACTTGGACATCATGCCCGCCTGGCACAGAGATGACCTTGGTTGGCAGCATTGGGATCCTTCAGGCAGAGCTGCAACGGGGTGTTCTCTGTGGCCCTGTCTCCCACTGAATGCCACCCCATCTCTGGCACCAGGAGCAGAGCAAAGCCCCGAAATGACCCATCCTACAGCTGCCCAGCCTCTGGATCCCCTGGCAGGGGAGTCCTTTCCTGTCCCGCGCTGCCCCCAGTGCCCGCCCAGGTCCTCCAGCCCCTTCCCAACTCTCTTGTCGGGTGTTGTATCACCCCTGCGGTCCCTCCTGAGGATTGGTGGCTTCTTCCTACCAGAGCCTCCCCCAGTCCAGGGCCCCCACAGAGCAGACCCAAACCCATCCCTCTTCCGGGTCCCCCCTCACTCTGAAGCTGGCTCCCCAGGGCTCCTCCTGCACACCTTCCCTGCCCCTTGCCCCTGCATCCCACCTTTTCATCCTGTGCCCTATGAGCTCCTTATCTGCTCATCAGGGAGCAAGATGAGCCCCCTTGCTCATCTCCTACCCAGCGCACCCAAGGGTCTCGTTTTCCTCTCCGATCAGAGCACCTGTAGCTGGCCCATCGGCATACCGGGCCTGAGAACCAGAGCGGGAATGGGGCAAAGGAGACAGGAAGGGGGTGTGGTGGGGAAGGGGTAGCCGGGAGGGGGCCCGAGGAGAGAAGGAGCTAGCTGCTGGCTTCCCACCTTCCCTTGCTCTCGCCTCGACCCAGCTAAACCTGCCCTGTGTTGCTGATTCCTCCCCCCAGGCCCGGCTTCTCTAAAGAAGTCAGGAAAGCTGGACTTCTGCAGTGCCCTCTCCTCTCAGGGCAGCTCCCCGCGCATGGCTTTCACTCACCACCCGCTGCCTGTGCTTGCTGGAGTCAGACCAGGTGAGAACTGGGGGGGCTTGGAGGGGGGCAGTGGGGGAGGGGTGGAGCACTTAGGGGCAGCTGGCCAGGTGAAGGAGCCGGGGCTCCAGCCCCGGAGTGACAGCCGCAAGCTCTCTGAGTAGGCCGAGGTCTGGCGGAGGGTGGGCATGGGAATGGGCCCTCCCTCCGCGGCAGCCCCTCCTCACCCCGTTCCCAAGCACCCTCCCACTTGCTTCTCACTCCCCGTGTGCACGTCTGTGCATGGGTGCGTGCGTGTGTGCTTGTGTGTGCACGCATGTGTGGGCAGTGCTGCACCGGCCTGTCCCAAGGCCCTCTCCCCCCTGCCTGTGACGACGGAGGCCTCAGACCCACTCCTGTCCGCTCTCCTTTCCTCCTGCCCATTGTGGGCGGGCAAGCTCAGGCTTCTCCCTCTGTCCTCCTTTCACCTCTTGTCTCCTAGCTCCTGGCTGAGCCCAGGGTCTGGTTTCCCAGCACCAACTTGGGGCGCTGTGGGGCACAAATTGACAAGAGCACTCAGGGGAGCCCAGGCCCCCTTCTCAGGCCCTCCGTGCCCTTTTCCGAAAGTGAAGGGCTAGGCCAAGGGGCTGGTAGCACCTGGGTTGTTCTCCAGGGAAAGGAGCAAGCCCACTCCCTCTGGGGGCTCTCTTGCTTCTGTCTCGGGAGAGGGTGCTTGGTGGGGGTGGGGGCGTGGGGACAGCTCAGCGTTCCTGAGGGGATGGAATCTGGCAGGGAGTTGTGGGAACTGAGTCCTCAGCCTCCCTGCTCCCTCATTTGCTTTTCCCCCCCTTGGTACCCTTCTGGCAGAAAGAGGCCTGGGCTTTTTTCTGGACACTGCCTGTGTCCACCCGCCTGCCGTCTTGCGGGCCCTTCTGTAGGACACGGAGAAGAGTGCAGTTTACCCTCCCAGCCTCCTCCTCGGGGCCTCCTGGCTGAGAGCCCAGAGGCAGCCTGCACTGGGGCAGGGTGTGGTGGCCACAAGGTGGGGGCGGGGACCCCAGGCCTGTGTGCAGGCAGCGGGAGGGCGGCAGGCCCAGCTCGGCTCAGCTTTTATGAACTCCAGAGAGAAGCCAAGTTTGCTCAGCCCCCTAATGAAACTGAGAGCAAGAGCGAGCTGATTGGAAACAGACCGGAGGGGGAGGACTGGGCCCAGGGAAGAGCTGGGGCCTGCGCCGGGGTGGGAGCTGTGTGTGGGGAGGATGCGTGTGCAAGGACCGTGGGGCTGAGCACGGAGGAACAGGGCCTGGGCAGCAGCGGCCAGAGGCACGGTCATGTGCGTGCAGGAGCCGGGTGTATGCATTTCAAGGGCTTGTCCTGCACAGGCAAGCGGCCCCGTCTCTAGCCAGAGCCTGGGAGTCCTTGGCCTCCTCCTTCCCTCCCCCAGACTCGCACCTAGGCCTGGACCAGGGTGAAGGCAGTGAGGCGCTCACCACAATGCAGAGTGTCAGGAGGCGCCAAAACCTTAGCCATCAAGATAAATAATATTTAATGTAATATTGTTAAAAAATTGAAACGATTGCAAAAAAATATACAAGGAATAGCTATCAACGTTTTAAACAAAAGAGGGGACTGGCCTTGCATTTGCCTGACCTTGCCTTGTTCGTGTCACCCTAGCTCCAGCCCTGCTTCTAATCAGACTTTATCACAAAGACAAGCAGCTGGCTGACCAGCCCTAGTTTGCCAACTGAACTTTTTATTTTAAAAAGTATTTAAAAAAAGATTTATTTATTTGTTTTGGCGGGGAGGGGCCAAGGGAGAGAGAGAGAATCTCTAGCAGACTCCCCACTGAGCGCAGAGCCCGGCGTGGCGCTCACTCGATGTCACAGCCCTGCGATCACGACCCTGAGATCATGACCTGAGCCAAAATCAAGAGTCCAATGCTTCACCGACTGAGCCGCGCAGGCGCTCCACCAATTCGGCTTTTTAAAAATACTGCATTAAGATATTACTTACCTCGATTGCCGAATCATGTGGCACTGCCTTAACTTTCTCACCAGAGGCCGGTGCCTCACTCTCCTCACCCTGGTCCTGGCCCTGATCTGACCCCATTCTCCCTTTTCGTCTGGTTCCTCAGTGCTTTGTCTGACCAGCAATCCCCCCGCCACCGCCCCGTCTTCCATCGCGCGCCCCTCTACCTGCTAAGCCCTGATGCCCTCTTCTTCCTGCCCACGTGCACGCAGGGAGTCCCCGGGCCACAGCATCAGCGCTGCACTTCCCCTCCACATCCATCATCCAGCAGTCGAGCCCGTACTTCACGCACCCGACCATCCGCTACCACCACCACCACGGGCAGGACTCGCTGAAGGAGTTTGTGCAGTTCGTGTGCTCGGACGGCTCGGGCCAGGCCGCCGGACAGGTGAGTCCAGAGGCCCCAGGAGCCCTGCCACAGCTCATCTCTGCATCCGTCCGTCTGTCTCGGGGCTCACAGGGAGAGGGTCCGAAAGCCGGGAGCCCTCCTGGGGCTGGAGCGGCAGAGAGTCGGTCGTGCCAAACACCTCCGTCTTCTGGATCTGGGGGTAGGGGTCCGTGTGTAATGCCAGGCCTGTCTGTCAGTCCCGAGTTGGGGGCGGGGGCAGTGGCCGGGCCTGCTTTGCTCGCGCTCCTCGCCCTCCCCTCGGTCTCTGTGCCCCCAGTAAGAGTGTATCCGTGATCTATCCAACCCGGCCTGGACTCCTTACCTCGTAACACCCCTCTTACCACCTCAGAGCTACAAGGATTGTGTAGGTTCTAGGCCAAGGGTTCCTCGCCTTGGCACTGTTGACATCTGGGCTGTTCATTCTTTGTTCTGCGGGGCCGTCCCGTGCACTGTGGGGTACTGAGCAGCATCCGCGCCCGCCCCCCCCCGCCCCATAATGCAAGCTGCATCACCCCCCAGTCCCGATGATCAAGAATGTGTGCCCTGGGGGCATCATCATTTCCTGGTGAGAAGCCCTCGGTAGAGGAAAGGCCCTCCTTCCTTCCAACAGGAGCTGTCGTGGAGTCTCCTGTTGGCAGAACTCTTAGCAAGAGGTTCCCCCGGTCAGTTATTGTTCTGGAGCGACGCCCTTCTGCTCCTCAGCCTAGGAGAGACGCTGGTTGCCCATGGAGCTCTGTCGCCCACTGCCCTTCTCCGTCAGCAGGCCCTAGGGCCCAGTCACTGACAAGCAGAAACACAGGCCCTCAGCAAAGGGCTTATCCCAGACAGTGGTGGGCCAGAGGTGACCCTTCAGTGAGACAGGGGTCCTCCCTTCGTCCCTGGGAGCACTCAGGGTTGGGACACAGTGGTCCCTAGACCCCTAGGAAGGCTGTAGAGTCCCAGCAGCACACTGCACTGTGAGAAGGCCCAGCCCCTCTCCCCGCAGCTGGCCCAGCCTGGAAACCCGTTGTGAGAGGTCGGGTGGGAAGGACGCTCAAAGGGCCGTGGTGGGGAAAGGTGTTCGGAAGCCTGTGCCAAAGGTGGCCCAGGAAGAGCCGTGGGCGGCCCTTGGCCACGCAGCCCAGTGCTGCCTCAGGGCGGCCTGTACACATGGGCATTTGCTAAGTGCTGGTGTATTGATTTGGGGCTGGGCTGCGGCTCAGCCTCCTCACTCTTGCTGTCCAGAACGGAAGCTGGTCCTCTTCCCTCTCTCCTGTTCTCCCTCCTTCTGCTTTCCTCGTTTCCTTCTCCCCTTTTCCCTGTGAGGTTTCTCTTGCTGGCTCTGCAGCTCCTTAGCGCACTCAGAGCCTTGCCCACCTCTCTGGACAAGCTCTGTCCACTTTTAGGGGCATGGAGGGAGAAGTGGCCATGACCCCCAAAAGCTACTACGCCTCCTTCAGAGATGCCAGCAGACTCTACGGGAGCTACCAGCCCATGTCCCAGCGCCCTGGGTCTGGAATATGGATTAGAGAGTCCAGGAACTCCACCTCGCCTGCCTTCTCACCCACAGAGGCAGCTGGGGTTAACCAAAATGAGACTGACCTGAGGGACCAACTTAGCCCAAAGAGCCAAACCTAACTCACCCTCGGGAATATGGGTCAATCCATCCTTAAGCATCCTGATGATGGCTGGGTCCTGAGCCTCTCCCCTGACTTGACGGTTCAAGATTAAGGGCTCATCTGGTCCAGAAGGCAGATGGATAAAACACTGCAGACAGGAGGGCAAACAGTCACTCTGATTGATCAGAGAGCCTAGCCCGGCTGGGGAGCAGTCTCTCTGGGTTTCCTCTTGTGGCCTGTTGTGCCCAGAGAGGAGGGGGGGTGTCTTCAGTGAGCCTCTCCCTGGGGCTCGGCAGCAGGCTCTGGAGGAGTGAGCAAGAGGCCCCAAGCTCTGCAGCTGTCCTGGTGTCAGGGAATGGCAGTACCAGGCTGCTCTGGTTCCGTGGCTGCCTCCAGAGCAGTGGTTCTCAGTCTTAGCATGCACGAGTCACCGGAAAGGCTCAATAACATGCAGGTGCCTGGGCCTCACCTGCTTCTGATTCAGCAGGCCTGGGGTGGGGCCGAGAATCTGCATTTCTCCCCAAGTTCCCAGGTGATGCTGTTTCTGGTCGGGTGATCCACTTTGAGAACCATTGATCTAAAGTCTAAAGGAGTAAATTCCTAACCTCTTTGAGAATGTGAAGTTTCAGATCATCTTTGCAGAAAAAAAAAATATGCATACAAAATTTTTACAATTTGCAAAAGGGTTCCCAGGCACCACCCCTGTGCTCATCCTCGGACCACAGCATGAGGCCCTAATTGAGAAGAGCCAATCAGTAAAGGCCAAGGCCAAATGGACACACCACTCAGAGGAGATGCAAAGGGCCGAAGGAGGATGCCTGGTTAGCTGTATTTCTGGCAGAGAGAAGAGACCGCCCAGTGAACGCGATGGAGAAGTCACAGGGCCCAATGGGAGAGCGTGACTCCGGGAGGCAGGAAGACTGGTTGTAGGTCAGCCTCAAGCACCACCACCGGAGCGGCCAGGCCTGCGTCTTCACCTGTCCATTGAAAGTGAAGAGCTATCCCAGTCTCCAGGTTCCTTCTAGCTTTTAACTCATGAGGTTTCAAGGCACCGCAAAATCACAAGACCTCGAGATTTTTTAAAACCTCAACTTGTACCCCGATCAGAGCTGAGATATCCTAGCCTGATTGGAAGTAAGTTCCAGAAACTAAATGTTGTAAATCAGCGGTTTTCGATGTCTGGCCATGTCGAGCTGGGATTGGCTTCATCAAGTGCGATGAATGATTTAGGTCCTCCTGAGGGGAGACAGGTCTTGAGGACTAGAAGAAGGCACTGGCCACCCTGTGGGAGCAAGGGCTACCTGGAAGGCTCTATGTCCCAGCCCCTTGGTGGGGGGGGCCCAAGCTTAGGATGGCCTGGAGTAAAGGAGTGAGGCTGTGATCTCTCGAGACTCCCGTTTCCTGCCCTGATGGAAGAACAAGCTAGGCACCAGATAGGCCACAGACATGAGGGGAGGCAGTTGCCTGTTTCTGAAAGGACACCTAGCACAAAGGGTCTCCAGCCCAGGACACAAACCGGGATCAGCAGCCCCTACTTGCTTTTGTCAGGGGACCTCTGAGTGGGCAGGAAAGAGCAAATCAAGGGAACCGTTTGGAAGGACAATGTCAGACCTAGGTGCTGGTCTTTAGAGGTGAAGGGTCGGGGGCGGGGCGCGGATGGCCAGAGCTCAGAAGGGTGTGGCCTGCGCGGGTCAGACATGGGGCTCGATGATTTGAAAGTGCAGCAGGATGGACTAGTCGATTCAGCTCAGTCAGTGGGACTTGAATGCTGCACGCCTGGGCCACACGGAGGTGGCTGTCCCCAGGCTTGCTGGGGAGCCTGGGAGGCAGCCTGCTTCAAAGGCTATGGTGGAGGTCACAAGTATCTGAGAAAAAAAAAAGGCAGAGAGAGATGGATGGTGATTTAGGGTATCTGGCTGGTCCCATGTTGGGGATGGTGTTTTCTGAGCAGGCCTTAAGGAGTGTGGGAAGGAGTGTTGTAGACAGAGGGTTCTGCAGTGAGCACATGTGTAGCCCTCAACTGCTTAGGCTGTGTTCTGGAAACCCCAATTGGTTTGCAATGGGGAGTACTTGGGAGGAGGTGAATGTAGGGGCATGGGTGGTGGAGGACCCCATCTGGGCTCCACCATAGGGGCCTTGAATGCCCAACCGGGGGGCTTGTATTTTATGTTACACACAGTCAGAGCTGGGGAAGGGGAGGGGAAAAGCCTGAGCACCTTTGGAGTTGGAGAAGAGGGTTGGGATGAGCCCTCTGGAAAAAATTCACAAGGTCCCTGGAGTGAGAGAGACATGGTTGTGAATTTCAGGCCTCATCAGTTACAGCTAGGTGACTTTAGATAAACCACTCAGCTGCACAGAGTCTCCGTTTCCCCAGTTGTGAAAGGGAAAGAATCAAGCTTCCCTTGCATCAGGGTTTCCCAGCCACGGCACTATTAACGTTTGGATTGTTGGGCCTTTATCCTGGGGGCCATCTCGTGTATTGCGGGGTGTGTAGCAGCATCCCCAGCCTCCACCCCCCCCCAAGACGCCAGCAGCACCCCTGGAAGTGGTGCTACCCAACATGTCTCCAGACATTGTTAATGCCCGCTGCCGGGGACAGAATCCACCCCACCACCCCGGCCCCAGGCAAAACCTGCTGCCTTACAGGGTTGGAGGATTGGACACCACCTGAGTAAAGTACCTGGTACACAGCCGGGCGCTGAGACACTGAACTAAGGAGTACACCGTTAGCACAGGGGAGACCCCTGGGGAGTCTCGTCCTAATCCACGTGGAACCAGTGAGGATAGAGGTTGGGCTGGCTCACCCACCAATAGAAGGAGCAGCACAGGAGCCTCCCAAAGCCTTGCACCTGGATGGCTGGGGATGGGGCAGAGCTCTGTCCCTCGGGTGAGGGGACTGTTTAGGACTCAGCTCTGGCCCACCCAACCTGAGCCCAGGCTGTAGGTGGTCATCGAGAGCACTGCCCAGAGCTCCAGGGAGGCATCTCCAGGGAAGCTGTGCCTGCAAGAGGCCAGGGACCTCTGCCCCTCCCTGTGGTGCCTACGTCCCCTGAATCCCAAAGGCTGATGCATGCAAGGCACACGGGGCTTGGGGAGGAAACTTGAGTTTGAGGCACAAGAGGGAATAAAGCTGAGGAATGGATCTGGCAACCAGGCATCCCAGGCTTCCGAGGGCACTGTACAGGGAAGTCCTCTCGAAGAGCCTCGTGGGAACTGGAGCTGGCAGCGATGGATTTTCGTCTTGGGCTGTTCTGTAGAAAATGGGCCAGCACCCATGATCCTCAGGCTGCCGGAGTCAAGGGCAAGCCCCCCAGTACCCGGCGTCTCCCTAGGCCGTGATGTGGGGTAGACGCCGAAGGGCCTGTAGTCCTTGGGTGGGTCAGCTGGCCCCACCCCAGGGGCCCACAGAGGGGAGGCATGCGTGTGTTTTCCGGGGACAGTGGGGGTGAGCTGACACATCTTACCTGCTGAGGCAGAAGGTCTTCAAGAGCATGAGCGTTCTAGGTGCGCTGCTTATATGGTTAGATGGCATGTTTCAGTACCTAAAACATGTTCCCTAAGAAAAATACAAACCACTCGTCGGACACCCCCTCTCGTCCCTCCCACAACTTCAAAAGAGGACCACCAAAAAAAAAAAAAAAAAAAAAAGAGAGAGAAACACCTGAGAGACCAAATAGAAGCCTCACACCCTCACCCACCCTGTGCCCCGGAGGAGACGAGCCCATCCTGCATCTTCTACCGGGAGCGCCCGCTCTCAGGAGCGAGCTGGCGTGGCCGCGCAGGGGAGCGTGTGTCTGTGTGGGATGTGCCTTCATGCGTCACTCTATTTATGTTGTTCGCAGCCCAACGGTAGCGGCCAGGGCAAAGTCCCGGGGTCATTTTTGCTACCGCCGCCGCCTCCAGTGGCCAGACCTGTGCCCCTTCCTATGCCTGATTCCAAATCCACCAGCACTGCCCCAGACGGCGCCGCCTTGACTCCTCCATCACCTTGTAAGTGGACGATGAAACCGAAACCACAACGCCCAGCATCCCTGGCCCATCTAAACAGTCTCCACGGCAAAAAGAAAAACCCCTGCCCCGCCCACCACCAAAGCCCCCCAACCCAGAGCGCCATGGAGCCTCCCACCCGGACAAGAGCAGAGCTGAGCCCCCCAGTCATGGCCTCCCGGGCCTCAGTTGCACCAGCCAGCACCCCACGAGCTCCCCTGCCCACCCGCTGCTCCCAGCCGGGGGCCCCTGGCCCAGGCCCCTCCCGGGGGCGGGAGGGGAAGCACAGTGGGGCACGCAGGCCAGGGGTGCTGGCCAGGGTGGGAGGGGGGTGGGGAGGCACAGCCATGCCATCTTCATGCCTGATTGCTGTTTTTTTCATTTTTCGTTTTTTTGTTTTTTGATTTTTGTTGTTTCGTTGTGCCCCGCTACACCAAAAAAATTAAATGTAACCACAAGGCGACGCCACCACCATCCCCTTTTGGCCTTGCCCCCTCACCTCCATTCCGGGGCCCTTGGGCCTCTAACTGTACAGCAGGCTGGCCCCTGACCTCCTCCCCTTCGATCTCACATTTGGTTTCTCGTTGTTCCTCTTTTTTTTCTTTTTTCTTTTTTTTTTTTTCCTCCTCCCATCCCCCTCCCTTCCCCAGGTTGAATGTTCCAAGGACAAGGGAGGGCTCTGGGCCTCGGCTTACTTCATCTCTTTCCTTCTCTCTCTCTCTCTTTTAACCAATGACAATTTTTGTTAAAGGGAAAAAAAAAAAATCTGAGTTGAGAGGCCCCAGGTAGACCCGACGTGTGAAGGACAGGAGAGGTGGAGGGTGGGAGGCGTGCCGTCTGTGGGCAGGGGGTGGGCAGCGCTTCGGGCGCTCTGGGGGCTGGCAGGCCACGGGCCAGGACTCCCTGGTCAGCAGTGGGAGGGGCGGCCCATCTCACTTCTCTCCGTCTCGCGCTCTCTGTTGCCTTCTTTCTCATGGTTTGAGTTCTTTTCCCCTCTCCATCCTCTTCATGCCATCTTCCCATCTGCATCCGCCATAAGACACGAAGTCATGGTCATGGTCATTGGAGGTGGGCAGGGTGGGGGAGGAGGCGCCAGGCTGCAGGGTGGCTGGGGGGCACCCTGGACAGAATCTGGTGAGCACGCAGTCCCTGGGGTGTATCTGGTAGAGGGTGTGTGTGGGGGGGATCCCCGGCATCCTGTGACACTCTTGTCCCTTCTGGGGACATCCTCCCTACTGGGGGTGCAGGACCCATTCCCTCCCATAGAGATCCAGCCAGAAAACCTGAGAAGAGCTTAGGGGTGTTTGGCTGCCCATTTGCCCCCTCAGGCTCCAGAACAACAAGCCCTAGGGCTCTGCCAGGCCCTCCAGCCTCCTCCTCCTCCTGTGCTGTGGCCCATCTCAGGCCCTGGGAACTGCAGGACCACAGGAACTGGCTCATCCATCAGAGGAGGAGGATGCCTGCTGGGCCTGAGCCTTGCCACCTTTGGGCCCAAGCTGGCAGCCAGCTCCTCTCTCTGACCCTGTCCCTCCCGACTCAGCCCTCCGTTGGGCCCCTTCAAGTTCCCTGAGCCATCAGCCCCATGCTTGGGACTGCCCAGCGTGGTTACATGATGCAGCACCCAACCAGGTGCCCTGGTTGGCGAGGTGGCCTGGCTGAGCTGGCCTTCCCTGAGCAGGGTGGGGCCGGTCCGGCAGAGCTCCCAGCCTCCCACCCTCCCAGGCTCCCTCTTCCCAGACCCAAGAGAGTCCGTGGGAAAGCAAGGGTGCCTCGCTTCAACGAGGGCTATCCTCAGTCCTGCTCAGTGCCTGGTTTGGGGACAGGGTCTGTGGGACCTCAGCTAAAGCCTCCAGGGCCCCTCCCTCACCCCGGACCAGGAGAGAGGACACCTGGCTGAGGTGGAGTGTTGGGGGTGGGGGACAGTGTGTGCTCCTGGTCAGTGAGAGGATGATGGGACCCCTCCGGCCTGTCCTTCCCACTGCCAGCCTAAGCCCTGGCAGTATGGTCTAATCCAGTCTCTCCCTCTCTCAGCAGCCCCGAAGGGCAGTGCCTGGGCAGGCCCCAAGGCCTCACGGGGTCTCTCCCTCTCTTCCCTGCTCCCCACAGCATTCGCAACGACAGGCGCCTCCTCTGCCAACCGGTTTGTCAGCATCGGACCCCGGGACGGCAACTTTCTGAACATCCCACAGCAGTCTCAGGTAGGAGGCCCTACCCACGATGTGGATGTGCGCGTAGGGGGAAGAGGCAGGGGTGGGCGCATCGTGGGTGTTAGGGAAGAGGCCGGTTCCTTGGGGCCAATCCGGGAGAAGGGGCTAGGGCAAGGCTGGAGGGCCCAGGCTTTTGCAAGCCCAGCTGAGCCTGCCTCCCCAGGCAGCCCCCAGGTCCCTTGGCTAATCAGCTAATTGGATAATTAGCTCTGACAGCCCCGGCCCTGGGGAAGGCGGCCAAAGACCTGAGGCTAGAGGCGCTCTGGGCCAGGCCTGGTGGTAGCCCGAGGCCCCGTCAGGAAGAGGACAGCTCTGCCTGTTGCTCTCCTCCCCTCCAGCTGGAAGCCCTGGCCCCCAGCCCTCCCTTCTTCCTTGGCTTTGGGTGGGCTGGGCAAGGGGTGGAGGAGGGACAGAGCCGTCCTGGTGGGCTGCATGCCCAGCGACTCTGGCACCCAGGGTAGGGCAGGGCCTGTTGCCACCCTGGAGGCCCCTCCCTCACGTCCCCATGAATCCTGTTAGAGGGGAGGCCGGGCTGTTGGAACCTCCGGTCCAGCTCCCGTCTGTCCCCAGTTCTCATAAGGAAAACTCCAGCCCTCCTGCTGGAATGCCCTGGATCCGGCTTTGTACAGGCATCTGTGCGCGCGCGCACACACACGCATGCACGCGCGCGCCTGTGGGTCCCCTCCTCCCTGTGCCTGTCCCCAAGGGGCTGGGAATAACCCACAGAGCCCCGGGCCCTGGGGTGCAGGGAGGACCCACCTCAGGAGTAGGGCAGAGGCAGCTTTTACAACTTCTCAGAAAAGAACATGCAAATAGCTTTTCTTTTGCACATTTCACAAAAACACTACCCTGTGAGCCCGAGGCCTTGGAGGCTTTCTTCGCCCCAGGAAATCCACCTGGGCCCAGAGCCCCAGGGCCACCTCTTTCAACTCCTGCTCCTTTACTGCTCTGAGGCCCGAGTCCAGAGAAAGTTGGTGGATGGAAGTTTTGTGTGTGCGGTTTGAGGTTTTGTTTTTTTTTCCCTTTTCCTTTCCCTCCCTCCCTCAAAAAAAAAAAAAAAAAAAAAGCCAAAAAACTTTGTCAAACTTCAAACTTCGGAGCTCCCTAGTGGCAAGGAGGGGAGGGGAGGGGAACTTCAACCCCCTCCAGCTTCCCGCCCCCTTTCCCCAGAGTCACGTCTGACCCGTCTGGTTTCCAGGAGCAACCAGACATGATGTAACACCCAGATGAACTTGAACTTGGGGGTGTTGAGAAGAAAAACAATGGCTCCGAGCAGGGGCTGGAGCCAGCCCCCTCCGCTGCTCTGTGCCAGGGAGGCCGAGAGAGCCCTGCTGGCAGAGGGCGGGAGGGGGTGCCAGAGGAAGGGACAGCAGGCGGGCCTCCCCTCCTGGCTCTGGGCTGGCACCAGGCGGCAGGGCTCCATCGCTCTCGCCCTGCCTCCCTCCCTCCCTCCCTCCCTCTGCCCCAGCGCCTATAGCTCCGTGTTGCTTGCTCACTCTTGGGGACCACTGCCGCGAGTCCTCCCCCCCACCCTGTTTCCGCCTCCGTGTGCTTTCCCTTCTTCACCTTCTCTGCTCACTTTGCTAGACTTTGGGGCCAAGGCAGAGTTTGAGGCAAGTTTGGGAAACGGTTCTTCTCCCCCTTGTTTTGCAAAGGGACCTGAGCCCCGGGCCCAGCAGGCAGGTGTGTCTGGGGGTGACGGTGGGGGAGACTGGAGCCGGACAGGGCCCACACAGCCGAGAGCCCTTGGGCCTGGGGGCAGGCAGGAGGCTGCAGCGGGCGCAGGGGGTACAGTGGGGGGGGCGGTTTCCACAGTAACCAGTGACTTTAGCTGATCTCTGGAGCACCAGATGGAGAGAGAACAATAGAATGAGGGAAGAAAAGAGAATTTTAGCAATTTTGTCATTCCCTGGGCAGCGCTTTTTACTTAGTTTTAATCAATTTTGGACCTGGCTCAGGAAGCAGAAAGGGTGAGCAGAAAAAGCCACTTTGTGCTTGGCAGCAGATGCCCCCCCTCTTTCCTGGGACCTGTGGGGAGGCACTGGGGAGCTATCCTGGAACCACCTTTGTCCCTAACTCCAGGCCTTGAACTGGAGTCTTCCTCCTCTGGCGGGGGTGGGGGGACTCCCCAATCTGAGCACTGGTGGTTGTCCCCTGCCGTGCAGCTCAGGGGACCCCAAGGGGACCAGCTTGGCTCCTTGGCTTAGTCCGACAAAGACAGAGGGGCCAAGCAGGCTCTCCACATCCCCGTTGTCCTCTGCCTCCTTTCCCTCACAGGGAGGGTGAGGGCCAGGCTCAAACAGCCGTGCTGCAAGGGTTCCCGTGTAGTCTCTCCTTGGGAAGGGGGCCTCAGAGAATACAGAGGTCTGAGACCACAGTGACAGGGGCTCACCAGGCAGCTCCCTCCTCCTCAGGCCAGGACTGGAAGCCCAGGGGCTGGCTGCTGACTCAGCCCCCCCCAACTCACGGGGTGCCTCGGGCCTGGGTTTCCCCCGTGCAGTGCCAAGTATCCCATGAGCCTCCCTTTAAAGGCCTTTAGTCAGTTGATGGGGTTGGACTTCGGGCAGTTCCTGCAGGAGCCCCGCCACAGGAGGGCAGGTCTCCTCTGGGTGTTGTCCAGCACGTGGCAGGAAGTTTGGCATCTCTGCCCACGCAGTAAACGCCAGCATTGTGGCAACCCCAAACCCCCATTCTTCCAAATGTTCCCCATCTGCACCATCCAGTGGGGCAGGCGCTGGCCATGTGTGGCTGTTGAAGTTCAAATGAAATAACTCACTAGAGAAAACTTCAGTCCCTCAGTGACCCTAGCCACATTTCACTTGCTTAGAAGCCGCATGTGGCTCGTGGCTACCACATGGGATAGGGCAAACAGAGAATGTTTCCATTGTCAAGAAGGTTCTAGGTGATCTAGCAGGCCCTTTGTAACACTAAAACTCCTTGTGTGCATCTCACAGAAGGCCTCCTGTGGTCCCAGAGCCTGAGGGGCGGGTCCGGCCTGCAGGCAGAATCTGTGTGGCTGAAACAAGTGGTTTTAAACACTGACAACTTTCACATGCAGTGCTGCCTGGACTTTTGGCTTCTTTTGGAAAGCTGGCTGATCTGGCTGCCCCGGGCCCTCACTCCAGTGCGGCAGCCTTGGCCCTGGGCTCCCTGTGAGCACGCCACACGTGGTGGTTCGGGTCGGAGCTGTCCCTCATGTTTGAGTCCTGGCTGGGCCAGGCGGGCAGACTGTGTGGCCTCAGGCAGGTCAGCCACCCTCTCCCTGCCTAGCTTCTGTGTGGGGTTGGAGCAAGGGTAGAATGGGCTGCTACCCAGTGCTGGCTCAGTAGTTAGCTCTGCTTGGCTCCTGCAGATCTGAGTCTGTGACCCAGAGCCTGGGAGAGGCCCTGAAATACATTTTCAGGGACCCCTTTTTGGCCCTGCAGGTACTACCAGGCCTACCCAGGTCCTGTAGACCATAGAGCAGAACACCTCCCTACCCGCCCCTCCCCCGCTGCCCCCTGGCCACAAGGTGGGGCCAGAGCCTTTGGTGGAGGGCATTGCCAAGCAGCCCCGCCTCTGGGTCAGGTGTATTTTGTGATGAGGAGCCACCAAGACTCGTTTGTGGGAAGGTGACTCCCCCTGCTGGCACCCTGAGGGAAGCGACTCCCGCCCCAGGGAGCCTCGGGTCCTTCCCCCTGCGCCAGGTGCCCTGAGGGTAGAGGATCAAGCACAGTGGGCTACGGGGCCCCTCCCCCAGGCCGGTACTGCTAGGGACTGAAGCCATGTGGTGTCCCCCACCCCCTTCCCCAGCCTTTCAGCCTGTGGGACCTTGGCTGGGGAGTACAGACGGGAATTTCTGCTTTTAATCCAAAGAGACAGAAAGAAAACTCAGCAAGAAGCTGAGCCACCCCCACCCCACTCCCAAAACCCCTCTGGGGACAAAAGCTCCAGCCTGGCATCCTCCCCATCCTGCAGGACCCATACAAAAACCTAAACAATTGGAAACATGGCCAGATCCCAGGTCTGTGCCTTTGCCAGCTCCAGCCACGGGGGTCCCACCCGCTGGGCACAGTGCCCACGGGAAGGCCAGCTGGACCCTAGCACTGGGGGGCAGGGTCTCTTGGGGGCGGCAGGATTCCCATAGGAGGTACGGACAGAATGGGGATGTACCTCTTGGTGGGGTGTTGCTGTCCTTGGCTCTGCTGGAGGTGGGCCCTCCAGGGGCCTTGGGCTCTGGCCTGAAGTCAGCGGGCCAGGTGGGATGGAGAAGAGACTCGTCCCTGCTGTTCTCAATACGGCCTCTTTTTGTCCCATTTCAGTCCTGGTTCCTCTGATAAGATCGACAAAAAGAAATGACAAAATGTAAAGAAGAGGTTCCTCAAACGGGGGGAGAAGAAATTTTGAGACGTGGAAAAATCCCCCGGCCCAGCCCCACCGAAAAGCAAAAATTAGACGTCGTCAGCCACTCAGCCCTTGTCTCCTCCAGCCCGGGGAGCTCTGCAGGCCCCCAGAAGCAGCCCAGTTCTCGGAGAGCCCTCGGAAGAGGCCTCGGTGGAGCTGTGCACCAGCAGCCAAGCAGAAGGAAACCTGCAAACGGACTCTGTTAAAGTAGAGGACAGCAAGGAAGGAAGGATGCAGCAGAACTGCCTTTCTCCCCACCCTACCCTGCCCCGTCCTTCCGGGGAAGGAACGAAATCAACCCAACAAAGCGACCAGCACAGTTCTAAAGGGGCCTGTCCTCCACCCTCACCCTTCCTAGGGGAACCCCATCCCCAACTCGGGCCGGAGCTTCACTAGGGAGCTCGGAGGACAAGCTTGTACAAATGATGGGGTGCAGATCCAGAGGGTTCTCCCTCCAGACTCCGCCCCCTCCCTGCCTGTCTCTCGCCCCCCCTCCCCCGCCCCCCAGCCCCCACTGCCTTGGCCTCTGGCTTCTTCCCCCAGCTGCTCTGGACTAGGTGAGGCCCGTGGCTTCCAGGTCTGCCTGCCCTACCTTCGGGCTAGAAGCCCCCCCACCCCGCCCCGGGAAGGGGTAGGGGCAGGGAGCGGCCCCTGGAGCTAGTTTCTTGCTCCTGGAATGGAGGGTGTTCTGTCACCCCACCCTGAGCTTCGAGGGTAGTTTCAGGGCCCCAGACCCCTCTGTACAGTCCATAGGAAAGAGTCGGAATGCTACGACAGCCCGTCCCAGCCTGGGACAGGCCCCCTCTTCCCTCTCTCCGCAGGCCGGGAAAATCACTCTCTGGCCGCGCCACGAGTGAGGGGAGGCGGGCCCCAGGTCGCCCCCACACCCCAGCCCCGCATGCAGGTGCCCTCGCTCTGCCCCACCGGCCCCTGCCCCTGCCCCTCACACAGACAGCCCTGCTGTGGCCGGGCCGGAGAGTGGAGCAGAAAGGGGACCCCGGAGCCGAGCGAGGAGGACGAGGCAGCCGCCGCTGCCACTGGCTAAGCGCCACCTGCGCTAGGTAGGCGTCCTGCTCGCCGACTTTCAGTCCTTTGGAGGGTGTTGGGTGTTGTCCTTTTTCAAAAGTGTTTTGGAGCTTTCTCTGTCCCCCCCCCCCCGCCCCCGCCACTTTCTCCACCACATGGGCCTCCTGGCCACTTCTCTCTGGATTTCAGCTGTAATGTCTTTACTCTTTTTTTAGGGGTGGGGCATTCATTTGTTTGGGTCTTTTGCCGTTGCAATTGGGAACTCCTCCTCCATTTGAGCAACTTGGGAACAATTTGGTAACGCACCACAGGAAGTAGCTCTCCCCACCCTCCCCCTGCAGCCCCTTACTCCCCGCCACGGGATGGTTGGGGGCCAGTCCAGAGGGTCTTCCGAAGCCCCCTGGGAGGGAGGGAGGCAAGAGCATGCCCAGCCCCCCTCCAGGGTGTGACTTGGCCCCTCTGGCTTGTCTTTCTGTGCCTTACTCCCTCCTCCCTGCATCTCCCTTCCTAGGCCCCCTTCTCAAGTCCTTGTGCCTCTCTCTCTCTTTCTTAACTGTATGAAAACACAAAGCACAGGTCAGGATCCTCTGAAAGTCAGTCAACCCAACATTGCACCGTAGGGGTGGGGTGTGGGCTTTATTTATTGTGACTCTAGTTTGTGAGGCTGTGGCCCCAGCAGGGAGGGAGGAAGGAGGGGAGGGAGCTGGCCGGGGAGGCGAGGAGGGCCCTGACCTGGGGCAGAAGGGGCCAGCGAGGGGTGCCTCCTCCTCAACTGGAAGCCACAAGGTGGCTGGCCCCGTGAGTGGCTTTTGTTGGAAGTTGAGCGAAGGCCCTCCCCCATCCGCGTGCAGCCCTCGGGGAAGACCGGGACTGAGAAGCAGGGGACAGGGGATCCCGCGGGAGCCTGGGTGGGGGGGGCGTGGGGAGTAGGGCGGGGGTGGGGTGGGGGGCCGGGTGGGCCGGGCGTGACGCGCGGTCAAAGTGCAATGATTTTTCAGTTTGGTTGGCTAAACAGGGTCAGAGCTGAGAGGGGAGCGGAAGGGACCCCCTGCCCGGCCGCACGCGCCCCTTCCCTCGAAGACAATCGGGGCCGCGGGCGCGGTGGGCCCGCGGGAGCCGGGGTCTGCGGGGCGCCCGCCCGGGCGAGGTCGGAAGCTGCAGGCCAGCTGGGCCGGGGCGGGAGCGCGCCTGGCGGCGCTGCCCGGGCGGGCAGGGGGGTGGGGGCCGCTCCTTTCCCAAGTGTCGTTGTGAGGGGCAGGCGAGGGGCGACGAGGGCGACAGGAGATGTGGGGACGTGTTAGAAGAGAAAAAAACCCACAAAAAATATATATGGGGGAAATGAACTTTTTTTTTTCATTGAACCAAGTGCAATGCATCAGAGAGTTTTCCTATCTTTGTATGTTAAGAGATTGTTAAGAAAAATTCTATTTTTGTTGTAATGTCCTCGCGGCTCTGGGGACGCTAAAAGAACTGGGCCTGCCCCGCCCTGCGCGGGGATAACGAAAGCTGAGTGTTTTTTCCTTTTTTAATTTTTTTTTTTGTTCGTTTTCAGTTTTTTTTTTTTTTTTTTTAAGTCGTTTTCCTGCGTTGACGAGGATGATCTGGGGTTTTTATTTGTTTCGTCGTTCGTTCTCGGTTTCGGTGGGAGGGCTGAAGGAAACGTTCACATTTTAGAGTTAAAAAAAAAAAACCTCGACATTAAAAAAAACAAAACAAAACCACAAGATCAAAAAGGAAAAGGACGAGAGAAAATTATTTTTAAGATAATTCAACATAAAAACCCTGGTGCTTCTTACATTATAAAGTACGTTTAAAAAAAAAACCCACAAACTATTATACATAAGTTTATGAATCAATTAAATATCCTGCACTTGTTAGGAACACGCATATCCCTTCTTTGTTGAGTTTAACGGAACGGGACAGCGGCATACGCCCGGCGGCTGGGCTGCTCTGGCCGCGGGTCTCCCCGGGCGCCCCCTCCCCAGCGCCCCCTCCTCGCCTCATCCCCGTCCGGGCACGGGGGCGCGGCGGGGGGGGTCCCCAGCCCCTCCCCCGCAGAGGTCAATGCCAACGAACAAACGTCCCCTCCCTCCCTCCCTCTCCGCCCCGAGCGCCCTTCTTTGAGCCAGACGCCAACTTGACCCTCACCAGCATTATCAGGAGCGCGCTCAGCAAGTTGGTAGTTACCCTCCCTTTTCCCCGGCGCCCCCGACTCAACATCACTCCTCCCACCCCTACCCCGACCCCCGTCACCCACCGGGGAGCAGGAGGAAGGCTCGAAGCTCCAGGACAGGACCAGCCAAGCTGACAGGTCGATTCGCCCAGGCCCGCGCCCGCACGCACGCACGCACACGGCCCCGCACACAGCCCCACCCCACCCTGCAACCAGCCCCGTCGACTGCCTTACACACCCGCCCCCGCGCTGGCCGGCCGACCTAGTGCCTTGTTCTCACCCCCGTGCTGGCGGAGCGGACGCCGCGCTCTGGGTCCCAGAGGGGCCGGGTGGCTCAGACGACCCACCATTTCCTCACCCCGACCGTGCTGAACGGACCCCCCCCCACACACGAGAGAAAATAAAGGAGCAATAAAGTCACGAGAAATTTCGTCCCCCAATCGAGAGCCCGAGGGGCACCCCAGCCCCGCCTCTGCTCCCCCCCCACCCTCGGGGCGCCCCCCTCCCCCCCAAGCCAGCCTGGGCCAGCCCCGCTTCGGCCCCTCCCGGGAGATCCGTGCGCCCGACCAGCACCAGCATCGCGGACCGCAAAGGCCGCCCGTCCCGTCAAACAAGTTTCTTCTTAGGCTAAGAAACGCAGTATATACGAGTATCTCTATATATAGTACTAATGGATTTGGTGTGCTTCCCCCTTAGCGTCCCCTGTCCCTCCGCTCCTCCTCCTTCAGCCTGGTCTCCCCCCTCTCTGCCCTCCACCCCCGTCTCTGCACTGAGATACATAAGAAACAAGGGTAGTTTACTGTCTGTTTTGTTTTCTGGGTTTTCAGTGTCCTAGCGGAATGCAAGTAGGCAGCCAGCCCGTCTGTTCCCTCTCCGCCCCGCCCCGCCCCGCCCCGCCCCCGTCACTGCGCTTCTGTTATACCATCTTTGCCTGACTCTCTCCGGCTTCTCCATTGAATGGCTAATGTGTATGTGAAATAAAGAAATAAAGAAAAACAAAAGTCAGAGCGCCCGAGCCTTCGCTAACGCCATCGTACGGGGACCGGTTTGGGATTGGTGGGGTGGGTCGCGGCGTCGATTCTGCGCCTCCGCCGACGCGGTCCAGGGGCGTGCATCCACGAGTCTCCAGGAGGGGGCGCCGGTGAAAAGGGCAAAGACTCCCCGGTCCCTCCCCACCTCTCTCCGCGACCCAGCCCGGAAAAAAGAGGCACCACTTTAGTCCGATGACCTGTCTGCCATGTTGGTTCCCGGACCTCGTCCCCGGGAGGGAGACGCGGGAAAAGGCGATTTCCAGCGGGCGGTGGGTGATGAAAAAAAAAAAAAAAAAAGGTCTGCGGGGCCCCTGGGGGCGACAGTCGCCTTTCCAGACCCCGTTGCGGACGTCCTCACTGGTCTCTCTTCGGGGGAGTTCGCTCCAGAGCAGGCGCAGGGCATCGACCGCCCTGGGCTGAGTTCCCGGTGCCCCTCGGCTCAGAGGCAACGCTGCGGAGGTCACCGCACCTCAGGGCTCACGGCCGCTCGTTCCGTCTTGATGGGCCGGGCCGCCCCATCGGGGCTGCCGTCGGGGCCGGCCGAGGGCGCGGGCTGCGAGCGCACTACTGCCTCGGCCCTGCGACAAGGCCCGCGGCGGGCGGCGTCGTGGGGGCCCCGGTGCGCGGGCCGTTTGCGGGGCCCGGACGGGGCGGGGCCTGCGGCCAGAGCGGCCGCCTGGTCGCGCAGCAGCCGCACCAGGAAGCCAATGTATTTCATGGCCAGGCGGAGCACCTCGTTCTTGCTCAGCTTCCGGTCGGGCGGGTGCGTTGGCAGCAGCTTCCTGAGCTCTGCGAAGGCGCCATTCACGTTCTGCTGCCGCCAGCGCTCCCGGCTGTTGGTGAACACACGCCGGGCCACCTTCTGGGGCTGGTGCCCTGCGAGCGGGAGGGCTTGGGTTGGCAGCCGAGGCCCAGGGGGCGCCCCCTCCTGCCCTCGCTTCAGGCACCCAGAGCCCTGTGGGGACTTCCACACAGGCGGTGGGCTGGGGCTCTCTCCACCCGAGGGATCCACAAGTAGGATCCATGTGTAGCTCCCCAGCTAGTGAGGCCCCCGGCCCCCACCCCCACCCCCTCAGCGCAGACAAGGACCATCACAGGCCCTGGCTGCAGACAACTGAGGCCTTCTGTATCTCTGTCCACACCTTTATGTCAATGGCTGAGATTCCTAGGGGCATGTTTCTTGTGGCTGTCAGGCTGGGGAGTTGTCCCTGTGGTCTGCATTCTGGAGTGTGCCCCTGCGTGTGGCTGGAGGTGCACATGGGTCGAGAGGTTCCCTAGGTGTGAACTCCTGGTGCATCTAAATGGCTGTGGTTGTCTGATCGTTGCCAGGTGGTTGTGGTCATGTGGCTGTGGTTCTGTGGCTGACTCTCATGTGGCCATGGTCCTAAGTGGCTGTGGTTGTGTGGCTGTCTCTTGTGTGGTTCTTGTCCTGTGGCTGTTTCCTGCGTGGCTGTGCATTCTACTGGGGCTGTCATTTTGTGGCCCCCATGCCATGGTGCATTTTGCCATGACTCTTTGTGGCTTGTTGGGTGGCTGTGGTTGTGTGGGCCAGGCCACGGGTCTGTGGTTTTGCACATGGGTGTAACCTGAGTACTGAGTCCCCGTGTGGACTGTCCTGTGTATGTCTGTGTACACCTGCAACACCTTTCCCTGTGGCAGACAGGAGCCCCGGCAGATGGCTATCTATGCGCACAAACCCATACTCACCCTCAGCCAGCTCCAACTCACAGTGGCTTGGCCTCCGCTTCAGTCGGCTGCTAGGGAAGATGCCAAAAGGTCCTGCCGGCCCAATGTAGAGGCTGTAAGGGGTCGTGGGTCACTAATGCCTTGTGGGCAAGGACCCTGGCCCTGGCTTCCCCCCAGGCCCCAGCCCCCCACTGACCTGTTAAGGAAGGGGTGAGGGTGATAATGCAGGGCCAGGGGCGGTGGGACAGTTCCCAGGGTAGAGAGTGGTAGCAGTGGGGGCCGCAGGGCGCTCAGCTCCGTGGTGGCCATGGTTGCCCCTGGGGGCCTGGTGTGGCCCAGGCTGATCACTGGCACGCCAGGAGGCAGCCTGGGGGGTGAGGAGCCTTGGTGGCCCATCTCCTTCACCTTCGGGGGTCCAGGCGAGGCAGGCTTGGGGGGCAGAGTGGGTGCTGGGCTGGGGGCACACACCATTTCGGCCTTCTCAGTCATGGTGGGGCCCACCTCTGCCTGGGCCTGGGGAGGGCACATGGACCCCAAGGGGGTGCTCACCTGTGGGAGGGAAGGAAGCCAGTGGGGAGGGAGGAATCAGATGCCATGCACATCCCTTAGCCCAACAGAGCCCTCAAAGGAGACGGAAAGGGCAGGGGGATGGTGGTTCGGTGCGTGAAGGCAGGTGGGCTCAGAAACCACCAGGACATGCGAGGGGGATCTGACGCAAGGGCAGGTGGCAGCCAACGAATCTCTGGGGGGCCCTGAGCTCGGCAGGGCCATCTCTGAGCTCTTTGTGACCCATGAGGGCCTCAGTTGCCCAGCTTCTGGGCAAATGTCACTTATTCCAGAATCCTTCTCACCTGGAGCCTGGAGAGGGGGTGAGGAAGGAACCCGTGATGGATCCTCTGGTCCCCAGGATGACCCTGTAACCCTCAGATCTGATCCGGAGACCCGTCATTGATACCATGTGACCTTAGAATCCCTCTACAATTGACTCTGACCCTTCACTGATTTCCAACCCCCCCCCCAGCTGACCATGTGGCCCTCAGCTATGACCCTGGGGGCTCTTCTCATTGCCTCCATGTCACACCCTGAAAGTCCCCCATAATCGCTCCATTGACTCCCACCCCACTGAAAATGTCCCCCTTACTAACCCTGTAAACCCCACTGCTGACCCTATGATCAAAGATGCTGACCCAGGATCCCCAAACCCTGACCCCACTGCCCAGTACATACAGTCATGTCCCAATCCTTCTCTGGCCCTCCCTGGTGTCCCCCACGCCCCATTTCCTATCCCCATCAGCATCCACTCCTTTGCTTAGACGGTTTGGCCCCATGGCTTGGAGTGTCCGGCAACTTCTGGGACTCCTGGCCCCTCTGCCCCCTCTTCCCTACCTAGGCCCTGGGGAAGCTGGCCAGGACTCCCACTTAGTGGGTCCCCCCTGATGAATGAATGAATGAACGAACGAACGAATGAATGAATCCAGGCACTCCCAGGATCCCCCACCTTCAGGCGGACTCCCTTCTTACCCCGGCGCTGGTCCTCCTGTTTGGTGAGTGCCCTAGCTCTGTCCTTCAGGGCCAGGATGCGGTTGGGTTTCAGGCCAGGCTCCGTGGCCCCGATCCGGTCTGGCCTCTGCGTTCAGGGCCGCTGGGAGCTTGCCGCCCCCTCCCGGCAGCGGCGTGGGGGCCGCGCCTCTTCCCGGGCTCCCGAAGGCCGCCGCGACGGCAGCGTGGATCCCTCGAGGGAAAGTGAGCTGCTCCTGGCCGGCCCGCCCTCTCCCCGCCCCCGGCGGCCCAGTTTCCTCCCTCTCACCCCCGGCCGCGCCGGAGGATGCTGGACCGGCACAGATAAGGGCCTGGCCGACTGGCCGCGCCTGATAAGGAGCCGGGCTGACCCCGGAGGAAACCGGCGGGCGGGGATCTCCGAGCGCGGGCCTCACAGCCCCGCCCCCGGCCGGCGACGGACCGAGCCGTCACCCCTCGGTCCTCACCTTCCGTCCCCCCAGGCCCTGGAGTGGCCCCGGGGCCTCTGAGGACCCCGACCCAGTGCACAGCTGGGAGTGAGGTACCCGGATGCACGCAGAGGGGAAGCCGAGGCAGGGAAGGAGCCGCCTCCAGTATCGCTTGGGTTTCGCCTCCGGCTTTGAACACCCCCTGCCCAAGTGTCCGGGCTGATGGGGGTGGAGGAGAGCCCTTTTCCGGCAGTGCCGGGGCCTCGTGACCCAGGGCCCCCTCCTGCTCCTCCTCTCCTCACCCGGCCTGGTTCCTCTTTTTACACCACCCCTCCCGGGCTTTGCACCACCCCCACCCCAGACGGGGGCACTGGAGGGAGGGCCGTTCTTACAGTCGGCCCTTGGGGGTCCAGCCCGGGCCGGTGTCCTGGGCCCCCAGGCCTGCTGTCCACACCCCCTTTTCAGGCCCAGGAGGATGAGAGGAAGTGCCACAGCTGGGAGGGACTTCCTCGGGTGCCAGGGCTGGCGAACTTCACAATAGGTGTCCCCGGCGCGTCTCCACAGGATGCGGATCCTCTAGGCCACAGGAGCACACAGCCCCAACTTGGTGGTCTCTGGCCCTCATCCCACATCGCAGGCCACTTCAGGGGTGGAGGGGACAATGGTGATAAAGAGGCGTTGGGCAAGTATCTGGGGCTGGTGGTGGAGCTCAACACCGGCCTGGAGCCTCACCAAAGGCAGGGGCCCCCCGCAATAGCTTGGTAGCAGGGACAAGACTATCCCTTTCTCCAGGGCCCTCCCACCTGGGCCGGTCAGGCTTTGCCTCCGGGGGCCTCCATCTGGGGAACAGCCGGAGCCACCACCCTCCCAGGAATCTGGCGGAGCCCAGGAGCCAGTCCACCAGCAACCGTCCCACGGCCCCAGGGAAGCAAGAGTTCATTCATCTCTGAGCCCAGGAGTTACCTGATGACCCCTGCAAGCGAGGTTCTAGGCTTAGGGTCATGACGGCTGGGGATGAAGCAGACAGAAAGGTGTTTGGGAGGGCCCCACAGCTACCGCGTGGGGGTGGGGACTGTGCCCTAAGCCTCTCCGTTAACGTTGCTAACCCTCTGTCCCGGAGGGGAGGGGAAGCAGCGGGCCTGCCAGCCTGTGTGCTCGCCCGAGGGGCCGCAGGGCAGGAAGCACCTGGTCTGGAGCGGATGCACAAGGCGCCTGGTTCCGGTCCGGCTTCCGCCGCCGCGGCCCCATGGGGAGCTCAGCCAGAGAAACCAGGCGGCGACGCGAGGCAGGGCAGGAGCTGGGTGACTGGCGAGCCGGCCTGCGTCCGCGTGCTGGCCGACAGGGGGGCGTGGGGGGAGGGGCGGGCGGTAAAGGTCCCACGGGCACGAGCACACGGCTGCCGCCCCGTGGCCGCCTCGAGAACTGCGGGCACCAGCAACGGCGGGTGGGGGGGTCGGGCGCCTCGAGCGGCAGGTGGTCCGTTCCCACTCCCCCACACGGACAGAACACCCCAGACAGAAACACGGACAGCACTTCAGTTAGGCAGGGACGAACAAACCCCGGAGTGCCAGAGCTCCCCCGGGGGGGGGGGGGGGTTAAAAGAGAAGGACAGAGGAAGAAACTCCAGGTAGGGCCCCCCAAGGCAGATGGACAGACAGACCACAGGCGGCCTTCTCATTCGGACAAACGACAGTCGAAAGGATGACATGTCTTTATTGGCTCAGTCTACTCCTGGACCAGAGGCCACGCCAGGCCCAGGCGGGTTCTGGTAAGGAGTCTCTGGACGGTCCTCGGGTGCTGGGGAGCTGTGGGCGTAGCAACACTGCTCCCCGCGTTGACAGGTGCCCTGGTGGGAGGATGGGGGGTGTGAACCCCGGCCCAGAGCTCAGCAGCCTCTGCTGGGTCCTTTTCCTGAATGGGGAGCTCACCCCCATACCATGCCTGCCCCAGGTCTCCCAGCCCCGCCTGCCCCTGGGTCTTGTCCTGTTGCTGGGAGGGGGATCCCCGGGCCCCGCGGGGGGAGGTGGGGGTGCCCCACCTCCTTGAATCTTTTACAGGGAAATGTCTTGAGCCGGGCAGCCCGCTGGACTGGGTCCTCAGCAGGCTCCTTTCTCTTGTTCTGGTGCAGCCTGCTTCTCTCCATAGCCTTGCCTGCTGCCTTGCCCCTGTGCAGGGAGAGGAGTAGCTGGGACCCCATGTGGCCTTTGTGCCCCCCTACCCTGGACACGCCCTGCCGCCACCCTGCTCCCCTCACCCTGGCCGGGCGCGGGGCCGCGGGCCCCAGTTGGCCTCGGGATTGGCCTGGAAGCGCTTGAGTCCTCGCTGGCGGGAGCTGGGGTTGGCATCTTCCCGGATGGTGAAGTTGGCCTGCAGCCTGGGGAAGTGTGAGGAGGGGCTGAGGGACAGATGCCCTCGGGAGTGCATAGACCGCCCGCCAACCTCAGTGCGGCTCCACGCGCTTCGGGAAGACTCCAGACTCTCATCCACTTACTAAACATTTTATCAAGTGCCTACTGTGTGCCTAAAACCTGCCACCAGTAAAGCCAAGGTCCTAGTGCATGGGACAGCGGGACAAATCAGAAATCAGCAAAATCACATTGTGTTCGGGCACGGGTGAGTTTTGAGAAAAACGGAGCAGGATAAAGGGAACGGGGAGACGGGGCAAGGGGTGCAGGGCAGGACGGAGTTATCAGACACCTGAAGGAGGTGAGGGAAGAGCCATCGGGGGACCTGGGGACAGGCACTCCAGGCAGAAAGAACAGCGGTCACAAAGGCGGTAAGGGGGGCGCTGCGCCTGGGGAGTTGGGAGTGAGGGGGCCCAGCCCGGAGGGACTGAGGTGGGGAGAGGGGTGCAAAAGATGACAGGGAGATCACAGGCAGATGGTGCAGAGCCTGCAGGTCCAACTTGGGATTGTAGCGAGTGAGGTGGGAGTCACAGAGGGATCGGACTCAGGTGCTCACAGGTGTTACCCTGGCGGCCGGGGGTGGGGGAGGAGGGCAAGGGGGAAGACTGTGGCTCTCACTTGAACGAGCACGGGTCTGTGTCGGGGGGAACTCGTGTTGCCTGCACACACACGAGCTTCCCCGGCCCGTGGGCAGCCCCGTCGGTGCCATACCTGGGCTCCACACCGAGAATACGAAAGGCCGGGCTGGTCTCCGACAGGCGCTCCCGCCTCACCGGACACTCCTTTCCCTGGGAGGCAAAGCTCAACGGTCAGGGGCTGCTGGGCCCGACCGTGTCCTGCGTTTGTACCCCCGGCCGGCCAGGCCAGTGCTCACCCAGCAGCGCATGATGTCCCAGAGGGCCGAAGAGGGGGCATCCGTCTTCACGGCGTTCTTACAGGCGTGGGAGAGCGAGACCCGGAAGCCAGCATGGAGGAGGGCCGACCTGGGGACCGAGGGGGGCCACGGTCGGCAGGGGGGTGGGGGTGCGGGGCTGGACCCCAAAGCCAGTGCCGCCCTGTGTGGGTGTGAGCCCCCCTGGTTGGACGGGTGCAGCTGAACGGCTCGTGGGGGCTTCATGGCCTGTGTAATGCCAGCAATCGGAAGAGCAAGACCGGCCCGACTGTCTCCCCCGCCGGGGCGCACGGCCTCCGCGCCGTGTTCTCAGCGCCTGCACATGGGCACATCGCGTCTCTGTTTCACAGGAGACTCTGGCCTGAGAGGGCTGCACCTGCCCAAGGGCGCCCAGAGGTCAGGTCCCTGAGGGACCCTCACCGCAGCTGCAGGAGGCTGGGCGTGCTGCAGCGGATGGTGCGGCTCAGCTGGTCCAGCGTGTAGTAGAGAGGCACGTCCGGGAGCTCCTGCGACGGGGACACGGTGGATGTAGGGTGGTTGGAGGAAGGATGGCTGGGCACAGGCGGGCCCCCCCATCCCCATCATGGCCCGGCCCCCACCTCAGTGATGACGCTCAGGACCCCTCGGATCCGCTCTGAGGTGTGGAAGCGGCCAGGGTTGGTGCTCACAGCCTCTAGGACACGACCCACGAAGTCCAGGTCATGGAGGGGCTCTGCCCACAGGGGACCGCCAAGCTACAGATACACAGCGGCCAGATGGGAGGGGTCAAGACAGCCACAACCCCAGTGCCCCCCTTGTTTCCCCTGCCCGGCCTCACCTGGTGTCGCTGCCCACAGTGTTCACACTCGGGGGCGACGGGGGGACCACAGGCTGCAGAGAACTTGACCCTGCAGAGAGAGAGGTGGTTGGGGGGCAGTGACCCTGGGACGCCCCCTCTTCACCTTCCTCCCCGGCTCCCCCTTGCTCACCGGCCACCAGAGGCTCCCGATGCTTTGCCAAGGCGCTGAAGGTGGAAGGTCCCACAGCCCACACACTGGAATACCAGCGCCTGCTTGCTGTGGGGGAGCAGGGGTGGCCCTAAGTTCCCAGCATGATCACACCCCAACTCCTCCCTCAGGCTAACTTCACCCCCATCAGGACCCCCACTTCCCCGGGGCGGGATCATCCCCCCCCCCCGACACACACACCAAAAGGCCCTGTTGCCTCCTTCCATGCATCACCCTTCCTTGCCCCAGACTAACCTGGCTGAGGCTTTGACCTTGGCCTGGCCCGTGAAGACACGAACAAAAACGCGCACATAGAAGTCAGCGCTGACACTGAGCAGGGGTACCACAAAGCGCTGGTAGCAGTTGGCTCGGAGGTCTAAGCTGTGCAGGACGATCCTCAGGGCCTGAGGTGGGAACCGGGCATCGGCCATCAGCCACGCCTCCACCGTGGCCTCCCCCTACCCCAGAGGCTCACAGCTCCCTGGGCTCCAAGCCCAGCCCCAAGTGTCCTGGCTGCGTGACCCTTGCCAAGTGAATGCCTCAGTTCCCTCACCTACGAAATCGGGACAGTCTGTGTCTCTTTATGGCCCTGCTGGGGGTACCGCACAATTAAGGAGAGCACGGGCCCCCCAGACTGAACGTGTTTCGGTTAGCATCGACAGTGTGACCCATTCTGTGCGCCAAAGACCTGTGTTCCGGCTTCCCAGACTGACCTGATGACAGGGCCCTTAAGGAACAAAGACGAGGCGGCATCCTTTCCAGCCCACGGACGCAGCCAGCCCCTGCCTTCTCGAATCCCCATGGCAACCCATCACCATCATGCTCATTGCACAGATGCAAAAACCAAGGCCCGGAAAGATGAGAGCAATTGTCCAAAGACGCCAGCAAAGCTAAGATGTGAGCCCAAAGCCAAACCCAGACCTGAAAACTGCCTTTAAAAACAATTTTGAAAACTTGTTAAAACAGACGATACTGGCTCCTACCCTGGACAAAACCACTGCCCCCCAGACGACCAGAATTGGCAGCCCAGGCTCTTAGGACTGTGCTGGTTATGGACACGCTTGTCCTCCACATCTTGGGACGGAGCTGGCCCTGGATGCCTGGAGGAAGCTAAGCGGGTGTGCGGGGCAGGGCGGGGGAGGCTGGGGAGCGCCCTTACCATCTCGTGGCAGGCGCGGCTCTTGAGGGCCATGGCCCCGTACTTGCTGTAGCACGTCTCCCCGCTGTTGCCGGCCAGCACTGCCATGTCCGTGCATGTCACGCACAGCAGCCCTGCGAGGGCCCGCACGGTGAGGACCCTCCCCGCACAAACCGCGAGCCCGGCTCTGCACCCCCCGGGGCAGCGCGGCCTCACCTCCTTCGCTCACAGCCTGCACGGCTGCGTCCAAGAAGGGGGCAGGGCTACCGTACGGGTCCAGGTCGATGACGTCAAACCGCTCCGATGCCTTCTGGTGCTGGTACATCAGCATCCTGGGAGCGAGAAGGCCAGGTCCTCAGCCCCCTGCCCCAGGGACCTGCTCTGTCCCCTCCGCGTGTCCTCTCGTTCCATGTGACCATTCTGGCCTGGATTTGGGGGCCAGCTGCCTAGGTTCAGATCTTGGCTTGGCCGTTTGCTAACTGCGTGGCTCTTCCTCCTTGGACCTCGGTGTACTCACGTCTAACAATGGCAACAGTAACAGCCCGGAGACGCGTAGCATACATGTGCCGGACAACAGTTTCAAGCAGTTTCCAGCTCTATTAACTCAGTTAATCAAATAATCTTCCAGACAAATCTATGGATTGGGAATGATGATTGTTCCCTCTGTACGCGAGGAAATGCAAACGCTCCCTTCTCGGTGTAGCCTGCCCTGACCGTGTTCTTTAAAACTGCAACCCACCCACCACCTTCCTCCAGCCCCCACTCCGTCCCTCGATCCCCACCCCCCGGCCCCAGCACGTTTCACCTCTACCTTACTATATAGTTTACTCATTTGTCTCATTATTTGTTATGGTCTTTGTTTCCTATCAGGTTTCTTTTCCTAAGATTTTATTTATTTAGCTGAGAGAGAGGGAAAGCGAGAGAGATAGAGAGAGCACAAGCAGGGCAGAGGGAAAGGGAGAAGCAAACTCCCTGCTAAGCAGGGATCCTGAGGCAGGGCTGATCCCAAAACCCTGGGATCATGCTCTGAGCTGAAGGCAACCGATTAACTGACTGAGCCACCCAGGCGCCCCTCCTATCAGCTTTTAATACAATCAGGAAAGCAAATACTTTCCATAGCAAAGACTTTTTGTTTTCTGTAAAGGATCCGATAGTAAATATTTCAGGCTTTGTGGGCCACAAATGGTACCCTTTTTAACCCTTTAAAAATGCAAAATCATTCTTAGCTGGTGGGCCCTAAAAAACCGGGCACCTGCAGGTTGTCTGCAGGGCCCCTGCATTAGAATGTGAATGCCCCAAGGTCAGGGATTTTGTCTGTTTTGTTTACTGATGCCTGGCACATTGTGGACGCTAGATATGCGCTGGTTCATTTGAATGAATAAAAGTACCAGAGGTTGCAAAGTTAAGTCTAAAATGGAAACCACGGGTGGTACACGTTTCTGGCTATACGAGCATCATCTCTCATTTAATCAACACAGCATTAGTATTACAACTCCTGTAATACTAATATCCTCATTTTACAGACAAGGAAACCGGGGCTTAGAGAGACTAAGGCACTCTCCCAAGGTCACAGAGAAAGACTATGACAGACTTGGGATTTGAGGCCAGGCAGCCTTGCTCTAGCCTGCACCTTCCAGCCATCGGGCTCTGCTGCCCCAAACCTACCGGGCGTCTGCCTGCCTGGGATGCACCAGGTGGGCCACACCGTTGAGCTGCACGTTGCGGCACATGAGATCCACGGCTCGGGCAGAGGCATCGTTGGCAACCACAGAATGCAGCCCAGGCACCTCTCGGGCAAAGCGAATGGAACGGAGGCCCGAGGCTGCCAGACCCTCCAGCACTCGAAGGCCTTCCTGTTGGGAGTAATCAGGGACCCCCACTCACATGGATCCCTCCATCCTCTGCTGGGCCCCAAGGAGCCCCCACCACCCACTTCCTATAGCTCTCCCGCCTCAGGAGCCTTCCTTCCTCCATTACTGGAGGACTCCCGGGCTGCGCCTCCTATGTTCAGGCCCCACCTCGCAGATCTCCCCCACGGCAGCTGTTCGAGGTTGGTCTCCTGGGGCCAGGTTTGCACCCTCTTTCAGTTCAGCCTTTTCCTCCTCTTGCTCTGATAAGTCCACGACCACCTTTTGCACATCCTTCTCACCTGGCACCTTGACTGGAGCCACCCAGAAGCACAAGTCAGCGGGTATTAAAGTTCCCTCTGAGAGACCTCCCCCTATTTCTCAGGATACAGAAGATTCGGGGAAGAAAATCTTCCTCGAAGCCCCTGGGGAAAGCCTGAAGTTAGAAATAAGCCCAGGGCCTGCTTGTGTGGCTGGAGCCTTTCAAGACATTAAGGGAAAGGGGGCGGGGCAGGGAGAGAGCTCGGAGTGACCCCCGCCCACCGGGAGACTGGACCTCGACTCACTCTGGATTCCTTTGGCCGCCAGCTGAACGCGAGCAAACTCAGTGATCACGGCACATCTGCGGGAGACTGAGGGTTAGCTCACAACCCCCTCATCCCTGCAGTTCCACTGCCCTCTGCTAAGCTGACCCCAGCCCCCTGCTCACGTCAGGTCCCGGTTGAACTCCTGCACTGGGTTGTAGAAGACTTCGTTGGAGCTGGGGAAGGCTATCTTGGCGGCCCCCTCGGTGACCGTCGTCTCCTGAGCCTCGGACGCGGGCTCTTCTTCGCGGGGCGCGGTGCCGTTCTCCATTTCGGCCGGATTCGGTAGCCCTGGCGGCTGCCCCTCCATACACCTGGCTCTATAGGGACTGCAGGCGGAGCGGAGAGTCAGCCTCAGCCACAGACCGATTCTCGCACGGGACATCCGCGGGAGCCTCTGCCCGCCAAACCTGGTTCGGGGGGCGGGGGAGGGCATAGGAAGAGCCTCAGAGAGCTGTGTTCCCGGGCCCGGTGGCCTATACATCGGTCAAGATTAAGAAGACCCTGCGGCCTCAGTAAGGTGACACCACACCCCATCTTCGGAAAGACCGGCCCCTGAGAAGCCAGAAGCCCTCGAGCGGGCCGGACCCTGGCCTGTATCCTTCCCCGCGTCGCCCACGCCTTTCTCACCCTCGCTCGAGGCGCCGAAGACCGAATTAGTCTGGGTGCACGTTTCCCGGATTACACCTGGGCGTCGCCATGTTGGCACAGTGGGAGGGCAGGTCACGTGATCGATTTTAGCCAATCAGTGATGCTACCTACAGTGGGTGGCCGGGATCAAAATGCACGGCGGAAAGCTCGGAAAGTAGTGTGGATAACCTTAATCACGTCGGCTCCCCCGGGAGGGGACGCGTCACTCGCCCCATTTCACGGATGAGGAAGGTGAGGCTCAGAAAGGGGGCGGTAAGCGGAGAAATTCAACACCTACTGATCGGCTTCTGTGTATTGAGTGCTGTAAGCACACTATTTCAGGCCACTCTGCAGGAACAATTAAGGCTCTGAAGTCAGATTTACTGAGTTTGAATCCCAATCCTACCACATGGTCTTGGCAAGTTACTTAAACTCTCTGGGCTTCACTTTCCTTATCTGCTAAATAAGAATGCTAGTTTCCAATATAGAGCAAAGATTGAACTACAGAATGCCTGGAAATTGTGCAAAGCAGTCCCTCTTCAAGTAATAAGCTCTCGATAGGTTCTAACTGGTGTAGGACCGGAGGAGAGCGTAATGGGCTGCACTGCCTGTGTTCCAGTCCCAGCTCGCTTCACAACTTGTTCTTATCCCTCTCTATGCTTAAGTTTGCTCATTTGCAAAATGGACAGAACTTTTTAACGTTCGTTCCTGGGTTGTGGTGAGTTTTAAACGAGTTAGTGCAGGTTAAATGCCTAGAACGGAATCTGGCTTGGCATAAACACAAAATCGTTAACTTTTATTGTCGATTCTTGAGCCTGGGTTTGATTCCTGCCACCTGCCACCACTTACTTGCTGGTGATCTTGAGCAGGTTTTTTCAGCTGTGTGTGCCTTTCTATAAAGTGTGTACAAGTGTGTTACGATTTCGACTTAAAAATGTTACTGTGAAGTTTAAACGAGATAATTCCCATGAAGAGCCTAAAACAGTGCCTGGCACAATAAATAGAATTCATTGTTGTTTTCGTTTTACAGGAAACGAATGTTCCGAAAGGCAAAGAGACTTGTCCAAGGTCGAGAAAGTAGGAAGTGTCAGGGTCGGGAGTCGAACTCTCCAGCAGACCCAAGGTACTGGCGGGGACCCAAAGGAGCGAAGGCAGAAAACGGGAGATGAAAGCAGAAAACGGAGATGGGAAGAAGGGACGCTCTCGGCACTCAGCTGGCCTCGCCTCGGGGGCGGGGCCTGGGGCGGTGCGGGGGCGGGGCCGCGGCCGCTCCTCCCCGGCCGGGTTGCGGCGGCGGCGCGGCTTGCGCTCGCTCGGCGCTCGGCTGGGGCGGCCTGGCCCACAATGAATGGCCGCCGCGGCTGCCGCTGCTGCTGAGGCGGAGGCCGCGGAGGCCGCGGAGGCGGAGGCCGAGGCCCCGGCGCAGGGGGGGCGCGCCCCGGGCCCAGGCCCGGCTCCAGCCGCCGCTGCGGAGCCCGCCGGGAGCCCCCGGAGCGCGGCCACGGCGCAGGTGAGGCGGCCCGCCCCAGGCCCGGTTCCGGCCTCGTCTCGCCGGGGCGGCCCGAGGGCATCCGAGGGCCGGTTGAGGGCTGAGCGGGGAGGGCCGGGTGGGGGCTCCTCCGACAGAAAAGGAGCCGGGTCCGCAACCTGCACCGTGCCCGGACCGGCGAGTGCGGAGAGGCCCGGCCCTCACTAGCGGCCTTGAGCGTCCAGTCCCGGGCCGGGCCGTGGGGTTTGGGGGTGGTGGGATTGGGCCCAGACTTTCCCCCCACCTCGCTCTCGGCGATTGGGAGGCGCGAGGCTGGGCCGGGGCAGGTGCCGGAGGCCCGGGAAGTTGGAGGGCCGGAGGAGGAAAAGTGAGGAGGCGCCCGGGGAGGCCGGGGGGGAGGGGGAGGAGGAGTCGGGCTTTGGGTCGGCCGAGTGGGGGAGGAGGGGAGAGCGGCGCGGCCGGAGGGAAAGGGCCCGGAGGGGGGGCGGGGAGGGGCCGACTTGCAGGTAGTGTCCGGGCGCCGGAGGAGGTGGGTGGGTCAGGTTACAAGCCTGGGGGCGGCTGAGGAGAAGCTCAGGAAGTGGGGCAGGGTGGGTGTGGGCGGAGTTAGTTCGGGTGGGGGCTGATAGGAGATCCCAGAGATGTTTGCAGGGGTCATATGAGGTTAGGGCTTGGAGAGATGTTTGGGGGGGAAGGCCAGATACGGGGGCCATCAGGTAGGTTGAGGAACTACTGTAGGAGCTTTGGGAGAGGGGGAAAGCAGCGCCTTTGCGCTAGGCTAGTGGCTGCGAAACGGGGCGTCCCGAGAAACTAGTGTGATCAAAAGGCACATGCCACCTCTTCCCCCACCAGGTGTTAGCTCTGGGCCAGATCTGGGGTCTTTCCTCTTTTCCTCATCCCAGTCGGGCTCTGGGTCTCCGATCTACCTTGTGGACGAGCCTCTGCTGGCTTTTCCAAGGTGCTGGCGCACCCGGTGGGTGTTTGTGTGGGCAGCTTGAGAAAGTCTAGAACACCTAGTTCAGGCATATGCATTTGCAGAGAGGCAGCCCAACGGCCCTTACCTGAGTATCTTGGGATACTAGATTCTTTCTCCCCTTTTTGTGAGCAGAGCCTTGGGGCTCAAACCTAAGGGATGGGACCTCACAGCCACCATCTTATACCGTGGCCTCCCAGGCACCAGCTTCCCAGAGGTGAAGAACGGGGAGGTGAGCCTATAAAGCTCTGTTCATTGTGTCTCAGACTCCTGATGGGGAGAAGGCAGGCCACTGAGGAGATCAAAACCAGTATTTACACCCTGGTCCAGGCCTTTGGGGCTACTGGCCCCAGGGCTCTGCCTGTGGGGTGCTCTTCCTGGGTCAGGCCCTGGGATGAGCTCATTGATGGCTCACCACCACCGGGTCAACTTAGGCCTTCTCCATGGTAGGAGAAAGCTGAGGCTCCAGGTGGCTTGTCCCAGGTCACACAACTAGACAGTGGCAGACTGGGATTGACTGGCGCTCAGCTCAAACCCACAGTCTCCCAGGCTGGCTTTTGAGGGGCATGACTGGAGGAGCTCGCACTGTTCTGGATTGCCTGGTGGGAGTTCTGTGCCCAGGCCTTTTCTCTTGCCCATTCCAAGGGATAGGTCCGTACCTTCGTGGACAGTTTTTCTGGTGTGTCCCAGAGGGCTGGAATAGTGGAAGCTTTTTTCTCAGAGGCTTGGTCACACCTCATTTCACACACACCCCTTCTGGGAGCCAAGAGGTCAGGGGTCACGGAACTATAGGCTGGCAAGGGGGGGCAGTTAGGAGGATGGGGCCTGGCTCCAGAGCTGCATCTTGCTTTGCTTGCCTGGTTTGTCTTTTCCCCTTTTGGGTCCCGGGTCAGACCACCACAGCTTTCCTTCCTTCTCTCTGGGCTAATTGTTACCATTGTGTCCTGGGAACATTGATTTGGGATCTTCAGCCCCTGAGGCAAGAGCCACAGAGTGCTGGGTGAAGTGGTATCTCCCAGGCCTGGGTTTAATGATGGGTTGTCATCCTCATTCCCTGCCCTCCCCCAGTCTCCCTGTAGCTCCTAGAACTGATCCCACCTGGGCCATGCTCTCCTCCTCTCCCTGGCTGGCCTTCTGGCTCTCGGAAGGGGGGCGGGGGGGACTGGGCCGCAGCCCCACTTAAAGATGCTTTTCCCCTGCCTGCTCGGGCCGAGGCTGGCTTCTGTGGCACAGACTGGGGCTCAAGGCTGGGTACTGAGGACAAGGATGGCTACCTCTGGTCACATGGCTGGAATAGGGCCAGAGGCTGGTGGGTGCTGGCTGGGGTGAGTGGATGGCAGAGGAGGGCAGCAGCTCCTAGCTGCGCCTGGAGCTAGAGGAGAAGGCACTCACAAGCTGCTTTTTTGTCAGGACGTAGGGGCACACAGACCTGGGGTGCCAAAGAAGGCCAAAATAGCAAGTACAACAAGTAAAGGGACCTGTGGGACAGTTTTGTTTCCCTAGGGTGTCGACTGCCTGCTGGGGCCAGGGGAGCAGCTCTGAATAACAGATCCTGGTGAGGAGAGGGGATGGAGAATTTCAAATTGGGTGGTCAGGGAAGGCTTGTGGGAGAGCTGAGCCCTGAATAAGAAGAAATCAGCCTGGTGGGGGAAGCTGGGGCAGGGAGGAGCGAATGTTCTGGGCAGACGGGACAGCACATTGAAAGCCTTTATTGAGCATGTGCCAGCCTCCTGCTAAGTACTCTAAATATCTTGTCCTCATGAGGGAAGGAGTGAGGGGTGACCCTAGTGTGAAGATGGGAGACCCTTAGTGCCATTTGCAGGAAAGCGCCCAGTCTCAGGGTCTTCTGGATTTCCCCACTGCCCCCAGCTGAAAGTCCAGACGCCTTGGCCTGCATCCAGGCCTTTTAAAGTCTGGGGCCCAGGCCAGGCAGTGGGGAGCCCCAGTGAGCCAGGCTGTGAGGACGGCTGAGTTTCTGTCTGTCTTGGAGGATCCGTTGGCGGTTGGTCCAGCCAGGTCTGACTCAGAGTTCATCGGGGTCAGTGCCAGAGCCAGTGATGGGAAGGGAGCCTGTGTTTGAGGCGACGATGAGCCTCCTTCCCGGGCTTGAAGACAAGCTGGCGGTGCTTGAACAGCCTGTGCTTCCTCTCTTGGGTCCTTCCGGCTCCTTATCACCCTTTCCCCCTTCCCCAGGCCCTTGGTGCTTATTGTGCCTAGCAGGAGCGTGCAGGCCCGTCTCCCTGCCTCTGCTCCTGGGTCCCCTTGGCTGAGAATGCCATCCCTCCGTCTCCCCCTGGAGAGCCCTTCGAGCTGCAGAGGTTGGGAAGTGGGACCAGTCTGGTGGCGGTTACAGGTTGGGCCCAGTGTCTGGTTGTGGTCATCATCCCATCTCTCCTGTGCCGCCTCCTTCGGTCAAGGTCTCAGCATTCTTAGAGATCCAAGAGCCCTCTGTGAGGACAGCAACTCTGTTTTCTGAATCAAGCAGGGGTTGGGCAAAGGTGAGCAAACCACATGGTGTAGTGGACAGTCTGCTTCCACCATTAGCACCACCCTGCTCGGCCCTGAGATGCCGGGCCTCATGTGTGACTGGGCATCTCTCAGTTCCTCCTCTGATAAGTGGGGACCAGCAGGCACACCTGTGCAGCAGTGGTTCTCACTCAGGGATGATTCTGCCTCCTCTCAAGGGATGCTTGGGGAATGTCTGGAGACATTTTGAGTTGTCACAGCCGGGGCTGGTCCTGGCCTCTGGTGGGTGTAGAGGCCAGGGATGCTGCTCAACATCATAAAAAAGGTACAGGGCAGTTCTCCTCCCCAAAGAATGATCTGGCCCCAGTGGCTGCAGGGCCAAGGTCAGGGGATCCTCGCTGTGTTGTTACCATGCAGGACGCAGCGGTTGGCGTCTGGGATGTGTGAAGATACTGGGAAGGCGGTGGGGAGCACTCAGGAAGTACTGCCCGATTGATCACGAAATGGCATGAGGTTCTGGGAGCTGGCGAGTGGTGTAGGATGTCTCCGCTGCTGTCTGAGACTTTACAGCCCTGCAAGGGGCTTGGGACGAACAGAAGGGGACACAACTAATAATCACAGCTGGCGTTACTGGGTACCAGTCGCAGGGTAAGCACCAATCTACCGTGTGGCTTGCTGGTTTAACCCTTGAGACAGCCTTGTGCGGCAGCTGCCACCATCCAGCCCATTCTGTAGCTGGGAAGACTGATGTCGGGGCGAGTACTGCTCTGGGTGCATGTTTTCTGGCAGCGTAGAGGAAGAGAAGCACAGTTCTAAGCAGGAGGCTTTGAGCTTCGGGCAGGATAATAGGATTCAGATTCTCAGGCCCTGCTGAGGCCCCGCATGGTCTCCCAGCACCTGTCAACAAGCCCCATCCCAGTAGCCATGTGCCCTGCGGCCCTACCAGCCTCCTTCATCAGCTGCACCGGTGTCCCCTCGGGGCCTTCATGCTTGCCGCTCCCTTCACCACCCTTAGCATGGCTACTGCCACCAGGTCCTTCAAGTCTGAAGGCCCCAGGGATTAGGGTGTTAACTCAGAAAGGTGGGCCAGTGGGGGGTGGGGGAGCTGCTGCAGACCCAGGCCAGATTCCCCAGGGCTGCAAGGAGGGAGTGGGAGGAGAGAGGGAGAAGCATTGGGCTAGACTGCTCATCCTCAGAGATGGCAGGGAGGGGAGGAAGGGTGGAAAGTGGCTAGGGGAGGCTGGGCAGAGGAGAAGCCCTCCCCCAGGGGAGCAGAAGGAGCAGCACCCCATCTGGCCCTCAGAGGGCACCCAAGACCCCATTTCTGGAGAGGACACATCCAGTGAGGGTAAAGAGCCCCAGCTCTGGCCTTGGCCTGTCTTGGCTTCCCTTCTTGGCTCTGGCCTCTCTGAGCCCCAGTTTTCCCGTCCACAAAATGGGTCTGGCCACAGTAGCTACGTGCCTTGGGGAGCGATGGGACCATGTAAAGCATGAGCTTGGCAGAGGCCAGCCATGGTCAGGAAGCTTCAGCTGTTGTTACCTCTGGGTTCTGGGACAGGAGCCAAACACGGCCTCGGTGAGTTCCTGGGCCTTGCTCTCCTCACCCAGAAAACGGCGGGAAGAGTCATTTCTGCCTCAGAAACTAGCAAGAGGTATAATCCGAGCCCTTACCAGGTACCCTGCACCGCAGGGGCGATGTGAATGCTAATTGCCAGCTATCACCCTGTCACAAATCCTGTCACAAACCCTGTCACCCACCGTGGATTTAATGGCAGCTTTTTGGGGAAAAGGAAAATGAATTAAATGTGCACGTACTTTAAAAATGCCCACAGTAGGGGGGCGCCTGGCTGAAGAGCATGCAACTCTTAATCTTGGGACTCTTAACCTTGGGGTCATGAGTTCCAGCTTCAACGTTGGTTGTAGAGATTACAAAAATAAATAAATAAATAAATAAAAAGTTAAAAAAAAAAAAAGATGCGGACAGTAGGGATCTGTACAGTCAGATAACACTTTGTTCTTCGCTAGCAAGTGTTTGCCTAAGCTGTCTTCCAATTCAGCTCCTACAGAGGGTCCGAATGGCTCTGGGCCAGGAAGACTCCTTGAGCAGCCGGGCGGGGGGGGGGGTGTCCTCCCACCCACCCACCCCCCTTTACTCTGACTGCACGCTGAGCTGCATGAAGGATTGTGGGGCTTTCCAAGGGCTTTTGGTTCTTCTACTTGGAGTTGGTGGTTTCCCTTAATTGGCTTACGTGTCCCTGGGCAGCTCGCTGCTTCCCTGGAAGGTCAGCGGGAAAGAAAGCCCGTGGTGGTGTCACACGTCTGTACCCCTAGCATCTGCTGCCTGGGGAATTTGGGGCTCCCTCTCCAGACCACTGGCAGTTTCCACTCCCACCCGGGCATGATCGGCCGGTAGTGTGAGCAGTTGGCGGGAATCCAAACCTCTGTTACACTGAGCCCAGAGCGGGACCCTGACTGCGGGCCGCCCACCTGGTGCGGCTGCCAGAGGAGGGCACCTGTCTGCGCAGCCCCCTCCGCACTGGCCCTGGGGACTGCCCCTGTGGCGTGGATGGCACTCCGGGCCCAGCTTAGAGACTTTTTCTGAGTCACACTGTTGGAGTCACGCTAACATGGAACAAAACAGGGAGTGAGGTTGGAAGTAATGGCAATAATTCTTCATTCCACAAACAACTATTGAGCACCCATCGTGTGCTGATCTGATCTAGAGGCCGCGGACACCATGATATGAACCAGAGAGGCAGGCACCGTGCCCTGGTGGAGGTGACACAAAGCCCAAGACACATCTAGTTAGCTAGACGGCAGGAAGGGCCAGGGAGGAGAAATCAAGCCGGAGAAGCATAGAGTCGGTGTTGGGAGAGGTTCTGTCTTGGGAAGTTCGAGCCAGGTTACGACTGGGAGGATATGAGGAGCTGTGGCCATCTCCGAGACCACATGCTAGGAAGTCCGAGAGCCGGGGGTGAAAACTGGTTTTGAAAGAGTTTGGGGTCGAATCTGAGGGTCTTGTCCTGAGCGAGGAGGGCTGGAGCTGGCAACAGCTACGGCCAGCGGACTGGGGCGGAGTTGGGTTGTCGGCACGTTGAGTTGGTATCTGGGACATCTGCAGGCCCGGCACCCACAGGAAGTCCAGGCCAGGGGCTCCATGGGGGAGTTGGAGGTGAGTGGATGGTACTTCCAGCCTGTCTTGAGTCAGCCTGCCGTGATAAAACGCTGTAGACCGGGTGGCTAAAGCAACAGACAGTGCTTACGGTTCTGGGGGCTGGAGGTCTGCGATCAGGTGTGCCCACTGGGCCTTGGTGCGCGTGCTTAGAGAGAGAAACCTCTAAGGACACCAGTCCTAGCAGATCAGGGCCCCACTTCTATATCCTTGTTTAATCTTAATTACCTCCTAAAGACTGTATCTCCAAATACAGACCCGTTGGGGGTTAGGATTTCAACATACGCATTGGGGTGAGGGGCACAGTTTGGTCCAGAGCAGAGCCCTGAGTCTGGGTTCAATCCCCAGGAGGAGAGAGGTTGACCAAGGATGGAGCGCAGCATCAGCCTTTATTTACCTTTAGTTTCTGGAAAGACCATGCCTGCTCCTCCCCCAGGGCTCTGCACGACTTCCCCAGACATTGAGGGCTACGCTCCCATCTCACTACTGCTTCATTAGACGCCCCCCCCCCCGCCATATCGCTCTAATGTCACCTCTTCTGGGCAAGATCAGAGGCCCAGGTATGCAGCACGTTAATCTGTGTGACTCTGGATGTATAGCCACGTTCCCCATTGGACCATGAGCCCTTGGAGGCAGGCCTTGTCTCAGTCCTGGCCTGCCCCAGGCTCCCAGGCACTTCATGCCCCAGGCAGGCGCTTCGCAAATATTTATTGAGTGACTTGGGAGGTCATGGAAACCGTGTGCTGGGCCCTTGCATCTCACTGGGAGACCTGCTCACATTTGTGGCCAGGACACTAGCGATGCTAGGAGGGTCCCCTCGGCCCTCTTTAGGGCTGGGGGCTGCCCCTTCCCTTGGGGGGTTCTGAAGACCCCAGAGGATGGACAGGCTATTATGCCAAGTTCTGAGGAGAGAGGATTCAAATGGTTTTGTGCCCTAACGGAGTCTATAGTCAAATGGGATTTAGTGTTCTCAGAGGTAAGCATAAGGGCGCGGTGGATGGGTGGTGGAGAGAGTGTGCAGAAGGGGGGATCTCTAGTCTGGAGAATTCTCAGAGCCAGGGGGTGGTGGAGCGTAGGAGAGGAGGATGTAGGCAGTGGGAGGAAAAGGGGACTACAGGCAGGGTGCACAGCTTGGGCAAAGGCCTGGCTGGGTGGGAGAGCCATGCAGTGTGCTTGGTGGGGACAGAATTGTTGGATGGTGTAGAGACCCCCAACTCTTGGCTCCATCACATCTCTTCCTAGGCAGCAGGTGACCAAGGCCAGGTACCAGGTACTTAGTTAGACTTGTTTTTTTCTGGGAGCCCATTATGGCTCCGTGGTCCTCCCCACCCTACCCCCCACCCCGCCCGCCCAGGGCTGGTGTCGGAAGGGGCTTCACACAGAGCCAGGATAGCTGTTCCTTCTGAGTCCAGAGGACTGGATTGGGGTAGTTGCCCAGGGATGAGAGGAGGGAGGGGAACCTGAGGGTGGCCTGTTACTGCTTCTAAAACCAGCCAAGGCCTTGCTTTCCCCTGTCCTTGCAGGGGCAACAAGGCCATGAAGGGTTTCTGCAACTCAAGACCTGTGCTGGGCGGGGAGGGGAGATCCCTAGGCACTGATCGCTTGAGCCATTTGTACCAATTGTCTCCCTCCCCCTCCCAAATGGTTAGTCAAAGGCTTCAAAGCCCTAGGTGCTGGGCTCTGAGGCTGGGGTTCACAAGGCTGGGGAAACCCCAGCCTGAAAGTCGGGTGGCTCGTACCTTCGGGGGCCCCTCCCTGTGCGTGTTCCCTCCTGTTACCGCAGGGACCTCCACACACCTGTTGCTGAGCTTGCCCTGATCGGTCAGCCTGTGCTGATTCCCAGTGAGGGGTCAGGCCCTGAAGGCCAGCTGCCGGGGAAGGAGCAGGGCTGCCCTTCAGTCCCCGCTTATCAAGTGGGGCAGTTGTAGCGCTCCCCCGTGGAGGGGACCCGGAGGAGAGCGCCTGCAGCAGCACCTGGCATGCTGAACATGGCTGGGAGCACCCCTCAGAATGCCCTCTGCAGCCCCTGGGTGCAGCACAGCCCCCACCAGCTGCTGCGTCCCAAACTGGAGTCGTTTAGTCTTGCCTTGGTGCTCCCTCTTTGCAGCCGCTCACTCGTGAGTCTGACTGTCCTCTCTGTCCCTGTCCCTGCTGCCTGCCCCCACCACTGGCCCAGCCCTCCATGTCTCACCTGTTTCCATTCTCCACGCTGCTGCTGGAAGCTCTCCGGTGGTTTGGGCCTGCGCCTCCCTTGCGCCAGGCTTCCCCTGCTCCCAGAAACATTTGTCCTCACCAGGCCAGGCACCCCCTGTCCCACACCCTTCCCAGCAGCCCTGTTGCCCCTGCACTCCCCTCGAGCCAGCACTGGCTTCCTGGGGGTCTCCAGACTGCACTTCACTTCTTCCTGCCCCAGACAGTGCTCTGTGTCCCCGTGTCTTTGCCTTTACTCCCAGAGTCAGCCCCTCAGTGACACCCCAGTTGTATCACTCCCTGTGTCTCCCCACCAGACGACTGCGTGTGGAGACAGCCAGTCTTCTTTAGAGCTGTGTCTCCTGAGCCGTGCGGTTTATCAGGGTGGGTTGGATGAATGAGTCCCCATTTTACAGATGAAGAAACCAAGGCACAGAGGTGAGGGGCTGGCATCTGAAACCAGGTCTGGGGTTGGGAGGTGCTTTGACTCCACCACAGGCCTCTCCTGTGTCAGTCCTCCCCCTTACGGTGTGAGCCTTCCAAGCTGGGGGTCCAGAGCTCTCTTTCAGGGACTGGGAGCTAGCCTCTCCCTTGACCCCCTTGACTCTGGTCACTTGGGCCCCAGTACCTGGAGCGGCTTCATTTTGGCAGCCTTGGGAGTTGGGTTGGGGCTGTGAGGCCCCTGGAGCAGGCTCTGGGTTCTGTCCTTTGCCTGCACTCAGTGCCTCAGTTTCTCCTGTTTCTAAACAGAGGGTCAGCTTCTAGCCCATCTGGCACTGAGTTTGAGGCCCTGGAAGGAGTGTGCTCCTTCTGATGGGAGGGTCCTTGTCTCCGCCTCACCCCCTGATGACCCTAAATTGTTTTTCCTGGCAGTGACCGTGATTTTGATGATGACAAGGAGGCAAAGGGCATAGCCAAGGGAAATCACAAGTTTCAGTGCCCGCACAGACCTGGTTTGAATCTTGTCCCTACTACTTACTCACCAATGACCTTGGGACAGTTCTTAGCTTCCCCATGGCCTCGGCTTTCCCATCTGAGAACTGGGAGTATGAAATCAGCCCCATAGGTTTGCTAAGAGGGTTCAAAGAACTTCCTGCAGGTCATCTGTCAGCGCTTTGGAAGCATGGTTGCTGGGAGGGGCGGGGCCTGCTGGTGTCTCAGGGTTCCACCACATGTAGCAGCTTAGTGAGGACAGACTGAATTTGCACGATTGGGTTGGTCTTACCAACATTTGTTTCCTAATGGAGAAGAAGAGATTTGAGTTCCTGCTCTCAGGAGCGAGTTGGTTCTGGAGCCAGCACGCACTTGTCCATGAGTGCATGGCTGCTTCTCTTCGTCTGTACAGCCTTCTGTGAGCCCGGTGGTACCAGATAGGGCCCCTGTGTCCCAGCGCTCAACCCATGGAGGCAGCTCAGAATGGACTCACTAGTCAATGAAAGATGTGAAAGATGCATGAAAGCTAATCTGGGAATGAGGGGAAACAGCTGGGGGCTCTAGTTGGTACCTGCCCCAGGGCCTTTGCACACCTGCTTTTTCCTCCTTTCTCCTTACCAGCCCGACTCTTCTCAAACCCACACTGCCCATTCAGGACCACCGCCTTCTATATTTTAATAGAATTGCAGGGATTCACTTTTACTATGGGTATACTCGTAAAGCCACACTGTCCTTCAGAGTCCTTTTATGAGTGCTCTCGGAATATTGGACATGCCCAGTTCTGGATTGGAATGTGCTGGAATGTGCACTGATGGAATAGGCTGTGCTGCAGAAATTCACATTTGAGAGGTGCCTGGGCTCCCTGCGCAGGGTCACAGACAGTTCCCTTTTTTTTTTTTTTTTTAAAGATTATTCTTACGTATTTGGCGGGGGGGGGGGGGGGCAGAGGAAAAGGGAGAGAGAATCCCAAGTGGACTCTGTGCTGAGCATGGAACATACTATTTATTTTTGTAAATAAGCAGTATGATCACCAGGATCAAAAGAGTGTTTATGGCAAATATGGATTCTTTTTTTCTTCCTTTCTCGGCTTTATTGAGATGCACATACCATGGAGTCCATTTAAAGTGTACAATTGAACAGTTTTTAGTACAGTTGAACCTTGAATGACGAGTGGGTTAGGGGCACTAACACCCCCACCAGTGCGCGTACGAAGTCAAAGGTCCACATACGACTTTTGACTCCCCCAAAACTTAACAGCCTACAGGTGACCAGAAGCCTTACTGATAACCTAAACAGTCAACACGTGTTTTGTATATTGTATGTGTTAAGTACAATAAAATAAGCTAGAGAAAAAAGTTACTAAGAAAATCCTAAGATTTGCTGGCTGGCTCAGTCAGTAGATGGGACTCTTGATCTTGGGGTCGTGAGTCTGAACCCCACCTTGGGTGTAGAGATTACTAAAAAAAAAAAAATCATAAGGAAGAGAGAATACATTTACAGTCCTGAACTACTGAAAAATTCTGCGTATAAGTGGACCCACACAGTTCAAACCCCTGGTGTTCGAAGATAAACTAGGTATATTCAGAGTTGGGTGCGTATGACTACAATTTTAGACCATTTTACGTTATGGCCAGAAGAAACCCCCGCATCCTTCTGCTTGCCACCCCACACCCCACCTAGCCCCTGGCAACCACTAGTCTGCTTGTTTTGGCTCCGGATTTGCCCATTTTAGACATGTTACATAAATGGGATCATACAATACACAGTTTTTTTGTCCGCCTTCTTGCATTTAGCATATTGTTTTCAACGTTCACCCATAGAATAGTATGTATCAGTGCTTCATTCCTTTATATGGCTGAATAATATTCCATTATATGGCTGGACCGTATTTCATTTTATTTTAGCCATTCATCAGTTGACGGACGTTTGGGTTGTTCCCCTCTTTCTGGCGATCGCAAATGGTGCCATATACATTCACGTACAGGTGTTTCTGTGGATATAGGTGTTCATTTTTCTTGGGTATAATTCTGAGGAATGGAATTGCTGGGTCATGTGGTAGTTCCATGTTTAATCGTTTGAGGAACTGCCAGACTGTTTTCCATAGCAACCGCACCATTTTACATTCCCACCCGCAGTGTAGGAGGATTCCGATCTCCTCCTTGCCAACACTTGTTGTCTGTCTTTTTTATTCTCGCCAGCCTAGCTGGTATGAAGTGGTGTTTCGTTGTGGTGTGCATTTGCATTATCCCTGCCGACTAGTGATGTTCCCGTGCAGCCTCAGGGTTTCTTGAGTGGTCATTCAGTCATTCAGCCAGCAGTGATCGGGGGTCATGGGCTCAGTGCTGCGGACACAGTGTGAAGACTCTGATGCCCCTGCCCCTTTGGTGTTCCGGTGCCAGTGCCCTTCAGAGTTACCTAACTGTGCGTGTCGTGCTCGTGATGGTTAACGCTCGTGGAGTTCACACTGTGTTAACTCATTTCGTGTTCAGACACACATGTGTAAGTTTGCTTTTGCCCGCCCCTTGTCTGCAAGGGACAGCCGGCGGCCACCGGGGCCTGGAGCTGACATGACTGATTTGACAGTCTGTCCTAGAGGCCAGTCCGTGCCGGGACCGAGGGTGTGGGTGGCACCGGGCGATTCTCACCCTGTGGATGTCTGCCCCCACGTGTCTCCCCGCAGCAGGTGACGGTCGTGAGAGGGGCGCGCCGAGTCTGCTGCCTGACCCTGTGTCTCCGTCTGTCTCGCCCGTCCTGCCCGTCCCCCTCCCCCGTGCAGCTGCCGCCATGGCCCAGACCCTGCAGATGGAGATCCCGAACTTCGGCAACAGCATCCTGGAGTGTCTGAACGAGCAGCGGCTGCAGGGCCTGTACTGTGACGTGTCCGTGGTCGTCAAGGGCCACGCCTTTAAAGCCCACCGGGCCGTGCTGGCGGCCAGCAGCTCCTACTTCCGGGACCTGTTCAACAGCAGCCGGAGCGCGGTGGTGGAGCTGCCGGCCGCCGTGCAGCCCCAGTCCTTCCAGCGGATCCTCAGCTTCTGCTACACGGGCCGGCTGAGCATGAACGTGGGCGACCAGTTCCTGCTCATGTACACGGCCGGCTTCCTGCAGATCCAGGAGATCATGGAGAAGGGCACCGAGTTCTTCCTCAAGGTGAGCTCCCCCAGCTGCGACTCGCAGGGCCTGCACGCCGAGGAGGCCCCGTCGTCCGAGCCCCAGAGCCCAGTGGCGCAGACGTCCAGCTGGCCGGCCTGTGGCACCCCGCTGCCCCTCGTGTCCCGGGTCAAGACGGAGCAGCAGGAGTCGGACTCCGTGCAGTGCACGCCGGTGGCCAAGCGGCTGTGGGACAGCGGCAGCAGCGGTGGTGGCAATGGCAGCCGCAAGATGGCCAAGTTCTCCACACCGGACCTGGCTGCCAACCGGCCGCCCCAGCAGGCCCCGGTGGTGGCGGCGGCGCAGCCGGCCGGGGGGGCTGTGGCGGCGGCGGCGGGGGCCGGCACTGGGCAGCCGGCCGGGGGGGCGGCGGCGGCCGGGGGCATGGTGAGCGGGCCCAGCACGTCAGAGCGGACCAGCCCGGGCACCTCGAGCGCCTACACCAGCGACAGCCCTGGCTCCTACCACAACGAGGAGGACGAGGAGGAGGACGCAGGCGAGGAGGGCACAGACGAGCAGTACCGGCAGATCTGCAACATGTACACCATGTACAGCATGATGAATGTTGGCCAGACAGGTGAGGTGCCCGCCCTGCCCACCCCTCCCCAGCCCGGCCCCTGCTTCCCACCCCCCCTTTCCCCGGCAGCCCGCCCCCATCCCGTCCCCAACACATGCTGCTCTCTGCCCACCCCCCACGAAGCCGAGAAGGTGGAGGCCCTCCCCGAGCAGGTGGCCCCCGAGTCCCGGAATCGCATCCGGGTACGGCAAGACCTGGCGTCTCTCCCAGCTGAGCTCATCAACCAGATTGGCAACCGCTGCCACCCCAAGCTCTACGATGAGGGTGACCCCTCCGAGAAGCTGGAGCTGGTGACAGGTGGGCCAGCATCACTTCCTGCCCAGATTCCCCGCTTCCTCCCATGTTGGGCCTCTGTGCCCTCCGAGCCAGTGGCTTGTGGGGTGGTGGTTAGGAGTCAGAGACTTGGGGTCCAACCCCACCCCTGCTGCCACCCACTGGCTGTGTCCTAGGGCAGCTGACCCCCCCCCCCCCCGGCACTGATTCGTGCCAGAGACTGGCCTCCAGGTTTCCACCCCAGAGGCTGGTATGAGCGTTGGCTGGCATCATTGGCCACACGGGGAGATGAACGGCTTCATAGGGTGGTTGGAGGGTTGACTAACAGAGCAGTTAAGGATCTCGGCTCTTGGTGTCAGGGTGCCTTGGTGTGAGCTTCCACTGCCTGTTCTTTTTGATGCCCAGGTGGTTGTGTGGGCAAAAGCCACACATGCACAAGCAGGGCTCAGCATGTTGTAGGTGCCCCGTGGACAGTGGCACCACCAGCTGTCCTTTCCTGATCGCTGACGAGGCCATGCTGGGGCGAGTTGTCAGGGAGCGTCTTGGCCGGGCCCAGGCCAGGGCCTGGCCAAGTGGGGAACGTGGCAGTCTGGGGCCCCCGGCCACCCTCCTGCTCCCCACTCCAGGCACCAACGTGTACATCACGAGGGCGCAGCTCATGAACTGCCACGTCAGCGCGGGCACGCGGCACAAGGTCCTGCTGCGGCGCCTCCTGGCCTCCTTCTTTGACCGGTGAGGCCGTCACAGAGCCCGGATGGAGGGGAGGGGAGGGGAGGGGAGGGGGGCTGCCCCCGGCCCCCCCGCCGCAGGGGGCCTGACTCCCCTCCCTTGTGCCCCCCACCTCAGGAACACTCTGGCTAACAGCTGTGGCACTGGCATCCGCTCTTCCTCCAACAACCCCAGCCGCAAACCGCTGGACAGTCGCGTCCTGCACGCTGTCAAGTGTGAGTGTCTGGCCTTCTGGAGTCAGGCTGGGGCGGGGTCTGGGCCAGGCAGATGGCCCTCTTCGCTGATAGGTGGGGGGGGGTTAGTGTTAAGAAGGATTCTGAGGCTCAGTCTGGACTTGTCGGGAAGAGGGCTGGGATGGGTTAGAGATTTCTTCCTGGTTGGGGGGGGGTGGTCCTTTGGGAGTCATGGGAGCGATGAAGCAGCCAGGCCCCAGCCATTTGTCGGGAGGGAGGTCTGGGTTTTCACGTGGCATCTTCCCATTTCTAAATTCTGGCAAATGACCCAGGTTTTTCAAGAGCACTAGGCCACCCTCTCAAGCCCCATGCGTGGCTGAGCTCGGTCAGGCATGGGGCCAACTGATGTGGTTTAGCGTCCTGGCTTGCGAGTCCTCCATTCCATCACCTCTGAGGGGGGTTCGGGTGTCGTGCGCGTGCATGTGTGTGTGCGTGTGTTTGGGGATCAAGGAGCAGTGTGGCCGAGTGTCTGTCGTCAAGGTGAGAGGCCAGGGCCACGCTGTGCCTGAGCCATCGACTCTGCCCTCACAGACTACTGCCAGAACTTCGCTCCCAACTTCAAGGAGAGTGAGATGAACGCCATCGCAGCTGACATGTGCACCAATGCCCGCCGCGTTGTGCGGAAGAGCTGGATCCCCAAGCTCAAGGTGCTCATGGCCGAGGGCGACGCCTACACCACCTTCATCAGCGACACGGGCAAGATAGAGCCGGACATGATGGGCGTGGAGCACAGCTTCGAGACGGCCAGCCACGATGGCGAGGCCGGCCCCTCGGCCGAGGCCCTCCAGTAACTACCACCGGGCCCTCCCCGCGGGGCCGTCACACTCCCCTCCCTTCCCCCCCGTCACACCCGCCCACCATCTTGGTCACGAGCTACTGTCTGTCCCTCCCCAGGACCCGCGGGGGGTGCTGCATGCTCCCAGCCCCTCTGCCTCCCCATCCCACTCTCCGACCCCCATCTGAGCGGCTAGGAGAGGGCAGCAGCTGGTGCGGGCTCTGCGCTGCCTCTCTTATGCGCTCGGGCACCGTCGGGGGGCCTCCGCTCCCCCTCCCCTAACCCCCAGCTGTGGTCTCCCCACTCACCAGGCCGGGTGTGGGGAGGGGCCGGCCTGGGGGGCTCAGGAAGGCCCCCTCCCCAGGCCCTGGGCCCCTTGCTGCACCCCCTTGGGACTTGCAGGGGCCCCAGGGTTCTCAGGACCCCTCCTGCCACCACCTCCCAGTGCTTCCATGTTTCCAAAAGCGCCTTCCTGTCTCCCTCGTCTGTCCCTGCGCCTGGGGGCTGGGGTAGGCGAGGCTGAGGGGACTGCCCATTTCACAGCTGAGGGAACCGAGGCTCAGAGGAACTCCACCATTGACCTAAGGTGGTGGGCGGTGGCGGGCCCAGTGCCCTTCTCTCTCCCCCACCCCGTGCCCACCTCTGTTGCCCCCATCTGTCTCCTGGGGCCTGAGAGGGGCAGGTCCCGAGTCGGGGGCTCTTGGGGGCAGACCGAGGGTCTCGGTGAATAGAACGAGAGGTTTCCTGGGCTCACAGAAGTGTGTGCGTGTGAGTGCGCGCGTGTGTGTGTAGAAGTTGTGCTTTTAAACAAATGAAGATATGAGAGGCAGTAGGGCCAGGGCTGGAAGTCAGGGGAGCAGGCTGGGGGGCTGTTGCCCTTCCCCCCCCACCACCACCCCCCGCCCTGCCTCCTGTACATACTTTTTAAAGCATTTTTTTAGCTAATGAAATATTGAAGTATAAGATTCCTTTTATTTTTCAAACCAACGGGACTGTGTCTGATGTCCCCTTCGGTCCCCGGGGACGTGACAGGCAGGACGGGGTGGGGGCTGGGGGCGGGCTGAATGTGTGCGTGTGTGTGGAGTGTGGGTGCGCATTTCTGGGGTGGGGACTTGGCCGGGCCTCTGCTTGGCCTCCTGTGGGTCTGACCAGGTCCCCCCCTTGCTCCGCTGCTCTCCAGCAGGGCTCCATTTGAAGGGTGGCCCTGGCCTTGGCCCATTGGCTGAACCCAGCTTCTGGGGACGAGGCAGGGCCTGCTTCCATTGTTAGCAGTTTGCAGAATTTTCTCTAACCATTCCTCTCTTTAGATCCTCGCCCAGCGCGAGGGGTTTTGTTTTTTTGAGTTTTACATGTGAACTCTGGAGGGTTCTTTTTTTTTTTTTTTTTACTCCCTGTCCCCTCCACACTGGGTGTCCTTTCTTCACAATTTTCACCTTTTTCTCTCTAGCCCCGTCCCCACTGCCTCTCGTCTCCTCCCCGATCTGACCGGCCCATTGCTCCCATTGCTCCCAGCGGCCTCTTCCAGAGGCAGGGGGATTGCCAGAGGTGGGGCGGGGGTTGGCCAGCCCTGACTGGGACCTTTGGAATCTGACTTGGAGGCCTCCCCCACCGCCCAGCAGCCCCCACCAGTCTGTGAGGGGGTCCCTCCTGACATCTCATTGTGGGGGTGTGGGGGGGTGTCTGGTCTGGCCAGGGTCCTGGCACTCTGCTTTCTTGGCCTGGCCCCTGCACCTTAGCCCTCAGCTGGCCCAGTGTATGGGGGGAGTCGACGCCCCAGCTAAAGCACAAGCACCTTAGTCGCACCTCCCCCACGCCTTTGTCCTGGCCTTGACATCCTACCCCAGCATCGATCCCAAAGCACAATATCCTGGTCACTTGGCAAGCTGCCGGGCCGGCCAAGGCCGAGGGGCCGGCCAGGGCTCCAGCCAGAGCCCACAAGGAAGGAGTCCCTAGGCGCTCCCCTCCTTCCAGGCCTTAGCAGGGGCCAGCTCTCTCGGACTGGGGTCTTCTCCCTCCCCACCCCTTTGTCCTGGACAGGCCCCTGCCCAGCCCCTCCCTGCCTTGTCCTCCGGTGGGGCTTGCCCCTGTCCCTCCTCCAAGCCCCTGCAGCGCTGGGTTGGGTGGCAGAGCCCTCTCATTTCAGGGACCCCAGGAGGTGCCCCTGGCTCCCGGGACTGTGTGTTTGGTGGGGGGAGGGGAGGGGCCGGGCAGGGGTGCAGGGGAGGAAACTCCTCACCAGGAGAGCCAAAGACAGGGTTGTGCCTTACCCCAGGAGCCACCCCTGCGCCCCTCCCACCCCGCCCTCCCCCCCTCTTGGGCGGCCTGCTGCTTTTCCTTCTCTCCCTCCCCTCCCCTGCCCTGCTCTGAGCTGCATGGTCCCCCCACCCCGGGCAGCCCAGGGAGGAGCACGAATGGAGAATCACCAACCAACGCAAAAAAAAAAAAAAAAAGACTGTGGGCCCCCCCCTCCGCCTCCCCTGGCCGCCCACTCACCCGCCTCTTTCACGCAGGACAGACCGCCCGCCCTGTCCGTGTGAAGTGCCAACGCCCTCCCCGCCCTGGGCCGACCCCCCACTCCCCGGGCCCGTAAGTGAGATTGCACATTAACTACTGTAAGGAGAGGAGCCGCACTGGGAAATGTGAACCATGAGAATATCAGTGACACTGATGAGGAGAATAAACTAAACGCCTTTGTAACAGCCCTGCTGCATTCTGCTCTCTGGGGGCGCGGGTCCCAGGAAGGGACAGTTGCTGCACACGAAGGCTCAGTGTGCTCGGGAACAGCCATTCCAGACATCACATCCCAGAACATCAGTGTGAGAGGGGAGGGGCAGTGTCCCCCTTTCAGATGGGGAAACAGGCTCAAACCCAAGCTGCCAGTAGCTTCCCCCTAGAACGGGGCACCTGGCTGGCTGGCTCAGTCGGTAGAGCGTGCGACTCTTGATCTTGGGGTCATGAGTTCAAGTCCCACGTCGGGTATGGAGCCTCCTTAAAAAACGTAGCTTCTCCTTGCAGCACCCTTCTGGCTACACTGGTGTGTACAGACACAGCGCCCCGGGGCTGTTCTGCCCATGCGTGGGTCCTAGGTCCTGTGTCAGGGTCCCACAGGATTGCCCCCAAGAAGGGCCTCCACTGAATTGGCTGCATGACCAACCGACTGGCTCACTCCCCTTCTGTGGCTGTTTGACACACCCAGCCCCAGATCCACATCCTGAACACACCCACACCCTCACTGCATCTGAGTCAGTGCGCCCACACACTCCTGCATCAGAAGGAACACAGGAGTTGAGATGGCAAGTTAAATTCAGCCGGTGTCCTTTCTTTAAAATACCTTGGAGAGCTGTAGGTCCTGAGGATAGGGAAGGACAAAATGTTCTCTCGAGTCAGATGGAAAAGACACAGATGGGCCCAAGGGTCCCCCTGATTCAGAAATGTTTCTAGTAACGGGGGAAGGTTGTTCACGGATGTTAGGGGTCCCATTAAGTCAGAAACTATTTGCCTTGAGGTGGGAAAGGAGGCTTCATCCCTTGCCCAGGTCAGGCCCGTCCACTCCCTGATTGGGGGAACATCCAGAATCATGGGGAGATGATCAAGGGGGATTTCAGTTCCCAGGGAGGCCCAGGTGCACTTCAAGAAAACCAGCCCCAGCCTCAGCCCCAGCCTCAGTTGCCAGAAAGTAGGGTTTTGAGAGCCGGCACCATCAACAGAAAGACCAGTCACCTCGGGTAACAGGAAGTCTCGTCTGTCTGAACAAGTAGGCAGCCCCAGGTAAGTGCAAACACCATCTGATTCCAGAATTCTCGTCTTCTAACCCCACGAAGACTTACTAAGTATAAAAAGCTCAGGCGAACCCAAACCATAGCATCAGTGGGTTTGCATCAAAAAGGGAACCTGTACCACCTACTTGGTTCTTTGTAAGGTCCGACAGATCAGCCTGACCTGATGACATCCTTGTAACAGGCAGCACTTTGCAACGTGTAAACGGGTGGCTGAGATGCGTGGTTCTGCTGTCTGACTGCGTGCTGCGCAGGATGCCAACCTCCGAGGCGGTGGGCTAAGGTTCACGGCACTTACAAGTCTTCCCGGCTCACAGGAATCGTTTTGCACTCAGGCAAGCTCTGGCAAGGCCGCTGCCTCGGCGACTGAGTGTGCCACGGAGCCCAGCCTTACGGGGCCGCTCAGAGGCGACCGCTCGGCTCCGCCGCTAAGGGGCTGGCCTACGGTAGGGCCCAGAACAAGCAGAAGATGTTGAGGCTAAACTTCAAAAGCTCAAGGGAGAACCAGGGCTGGAATTGTTCAGTGTTCTCAGTGGTGAAACCCAGAAATGAACTGGAATGGTCTTCTCCGTATCGAATCCTGACCACTGAGATCCCTAATAGGCACGCGTGCGCGCAGGCAAGTGCACGCGCGTACACGCCTGGGCACCACAGGGTGTGCAAGTAGGGGGCTTCCAACGGGAGTCCCACTTAACGAGCCACAAGTCAACACACAGTAGGATACAAAAGCATATAAAAAAGGCTGGGCTTTTATTTCCAAATTGGCACGTGTAGAAGGCACAGGAGCAAGGGGCTTTGGGGTACCAGAGTAGAAGTGGGGAGGAGTGTGTCTGAGGTTCCCCTACCTCTACCACCTCCTAAGCGCACTTGAGACAGGACGAGTGGCAGGGGCTCTGGCCCAGGGCCCTGAGGGTCCCACTGGCTCTGGATGAGAACCTTGGGACAGCTTCCCAGGGGGGGCAGGACCTTGCCAACTCCCCGGGCTGGAGGGACCGGCACCCTCGGGAGGGCCGGGGTCAGAGAAAGAAGAGCAGGATGAGAACCAGAAGAAGCACCCCCAGCAGCACCACAATGGCACACCACTGTCGGCGGTCTGGGGGCAAAAGGGTCAGAGGTTACAGGGGGACGGGGTACCACCCTTGCAGTGCCCCCCAGCACCACCCCAGTTGCCTCCGCAGAGGGACTTACCACTCGTCATGTGGGATACTTTGGCCATCTTCCTGAGGACCCCATCCATCCGGGACTGGGTGTGGTCCATCTCATGAGCGAAGGCATCCAGCATGCTGTCGATACCAAGATGGCGTCAGCCCCCCAAATTCTGTGCGCACTAGTGCAGCCAACCGAGGGCTCCCGGCCCACCCCTAGGATCCTGGCCTCACATGCCCTGCTCATCCAGCTCCTCCCCAACACGGCCGGACATGTGTTTCAGAACCCAGATGCTCCCAGACACCATTGCCAGCTGTTGGTCCTGTTGGTCCATGATCAGCTGCAGATCGGAAGAGTGGGAACGGCTGTCAGCAAGGGACCCCGCGCCGTCCCCAGGCTCCTCCAGCCCAGGATCCCCAGCCAGCCACACACACCTGTTGTGTGGCCTGCTGCTCCTCAAGGTAACGAGAGGTGGCTGAGGCCATGCTGGCATCGAGCAGGTCGCTGGATGACTTCTGGGCAACTGGCTTGCCCGTCAGCATCTATGGGGGCACAGACCACAGGTTCAGGGAGAGGCGGCCACTCCGAACAGAACCAGACACAGGTTTGTGGCAAATCTAGATGGTTGTTAGGAAGGTAGTCTTGGGAATGGGACAGCCTGGGTTCCCCAGACCCACCCCTTCCTTACTAGCAAGGCGACCCCAAGGCCATATCACTTGATGTCTCTTTGCCTCAGTTTCCTCCTCTGTAAAATGGGGGAAATTCCTGGGGCTGGAATGAGGATTTACCGAATAAATCCATGGAGAACATTTATCAGATAAACGGATGTGTTTAAGAATTTGGACTTTGGGGCGCCTGGGTGGCTCAGTCGTTAAGCGTCTGCCTTCGGCTCAGGTCATGATCCCAGGGTCCTGGCATGGAGCCCCGCATCGAGCCCTGCATCGAGCCCCGCGTCGGGCTCCCCACTCAGCAGGAAGCATGCTCCTCCCTCTCCCACTCCCCCTGCTTGCGTTCCCTCTCTCGCTGTGTCTCTCTCTGTCAAAGAAATAAATAAAATCTTAAAAAAAAAAGAATTTGGACTTTAACCCTCAAGGCAGCACACCTGGAAAGCATGTGGGCACTGATACAGGACTCCAAACTCATGCAGGCCTCAGCCCCCCACCCTCCCAGATCCCACGAGGGGATGGAGACAGGCTGGTTTCACAACATGCAAAGAATGGACACAGGACACAGAAGGAAAAAGTGTGCCAACAGAGGCAGCTGGGAGAGTGCCCACAAAAGGCATGAGCAGGCACACCCTTGGAGGGAAATGGTATGCAAGCCGACCGCAGAGGGGGATCCGCTCAGAGGCCAAGTTCACCCGCTCAGATGCCCAGGTACATACACAGAAACAAAGTAGGCATACATATATCCTGGAAACAGTAACACACCAAGCAAAAAAAGAAAAAGGAAATGGGCATCTAGACCCACACCAGGAGGCAGAAAGGATTATATACACAGAGAGGGCTCAGGCGTGCACAGCCAGAAAGAGCAGGGAGGTGGACAGCCAGGAGACAACTGCACACAGAGAAGATGGGCACGGACACAGAAGGGACAGACATACATGCAAGGGGGACAGGTGAACGGGCACAGCGGGTCAGGATTGCACGCAAAGGGGAGGGTCTCTGAGAGCCTCAGGTGAGGATGTTGGGTCTGGATGCCTTACCTCTCTATTATTCCTCTCCATGAAGGCTATGGCTGCGGGGCTGACCATATGGTCCTTCATATCCTGGGGGTGAGGACGCCATCAGTGAGTAAAGACACCCCAACCTCCCCACACGCAGGCCACCGGAAACTCTCCTCACCTGGACTGCCTCCCGCATCCGCTCCACGAACACCTTTCTCTCCTGCAGGTCTCCGGCTGGGAGCTTGAACTTTCCTGGGTTGGCTTCCACTATGCGTAAGCCCCGAGTCAGGAGTCAAGGCCAAAGCCAGACACAAGCCCCTCCTCTGCCTCAAGCCCTTAACTCCTCCCAGGTGTCCAGCCGCCCCCTGCCACAGCAATGGGCTCTCCCAGGACGCCTTGCAACCCCCCAGGATATCGATGGTCTCCTCCAGGTCCTCGAGGTCCCACTCGATGCTGCGAAGGCCATTCCGCAGCTCATTGGTCGTCCAGTCCAGCTCTTCGCGGCCGACCGCCGCGTCCTCTTGCAGGAGCTCGCACCAGCGCTGGTACAGCCCGCGGGCCGTGTTCACCGCCTTCTGCACCTCACTGCGGGCAGGGGCACACACATTGGTCACGGCTGGGGACAGGCGCTCCTCCCGCCCGCCACTGCGCCCGCAAACGAATGGGGGGGTGCTCAGGATACCCTAATATCCCCCTGCGGACCCCTCCCACTCGGCCACGGGTCTACCCTGACCCCGACGGCCGTGCCCAGTCCGCCTAGCACGCTCTGGCGGGCACGCGGGCACTAGCTGGCACGGGGACCGAGCACCCTCCTCCCTCCCTCATTGCTGTCACTCACCCTCGGACAACAAAAAATGGGTCTTCGAGAGACATGTCACACGCCCCCCCGCCCGAGGCCGAGCCCCCCCTCCCCTCTCGGCTTTGGTAGCAGGTTCCCTCCCAGTAGAGGGGAACGCGCAGCCACCCCCGCCCCCGTCACGTGACCCGTGCCACCATCGAGAGCGGGGACGGCAGGGTAGAGAGGCCTCGGAGGCCAGAAGTGCGGAAACTTCCGCCCTTCTCACGGCCATCTTTATTTTGGGTAGAGAAGGCTTCTTGTCCGCGCAGCCCACCGCCCCCTGCAGTGTCCCAGTTAAGTCTGGCTGGGTTGGGGGTCGGACCTCGTGATCTCTCGGTTGGAGACCCAGCCCCTGGGATTGTTGCTGCGCAACCTGTTTCCCTTTGGGGCAATGTGAATAATAATAACCTCCTTCAAATCAGAGATTATGGCTGGGGAAGGGGATCGTTCGATTCGGAGATCCTCTTAACAGACTTTCTGAGCCTGCACCTTGATTCTGCCCTGGGAGATCGTCCCAGCCTAGGGTTGGGAAGGGCTGGGGGAAGACGTGGTCCTCCCCACTCTCCCGCGGGGATGGAGGTGCGGAGTCTTGTTGGACTCTTTCCTCCTCTTTTTTTCTTACAGAGGAGGGGCGCCTCCAGGTCGCCCTGGGTCGGGGTGGCTGAGTGGGGGGCCCCAGAGAGGCTTCTGGGGTGTGGAGTCTCTCTGGGTGCGAGGCTGGCAGTCGCGGGAGGGGGTGTGGTGGTGGCTCTGAGGATGGTGTGTACAAGGAAGTCCTCTGCGTGTGGGGTCTCCATCTAGGGAGGGGCCAGGAATGTCTGGAGAGACAGAGTTGACCCTAGTGTGACAGGCGCTCTGGGTGGGGTCTCCGGAAATGCATTTTTTTTCGGAGGTGAGCCATCACCTGAGTGAGGTCGCGGTCTGTTTCTGGAGACATTTAGGCGAGATGTCTGAAGTTCTTGGAAAGTCTGTGTGCCCCTGTGCTTCAGAGTCGCTAAAGAGAGTCTCAGAGGTAGCGCCTGGGCTGGGGATGTCATTGTGGATTCGCCGAGGTGGTGAAGAGGGAGACGGGTGCGTCCTCAGCAGGTCGCCTTAGTGTGTGGCAGGATCGCTGAATAGGGACAGTTTAAACAGCAAATAATTCCTGAGTCCCCATGTGCGGGGGGTGGGGCGGGGGGAGGGCTGTGCGTGAGGGTTCTCCAAGGCTGCATGATTTGGCTGGGGGGGAGAAGCAGGAATACCTGGGAGAGAACACTGTAGGGAGAAATAATTATGGGGTCTCTATGGCGGAACAAGGATGAAGGGGTACTCAGCGAATCGTCCCTCGTATTGGCAAGGTCTTTGTGGAGGGTTTCAGGGAGTTGGCGTCAGTGGAAGCCCTGAGATCGCCCCTATCTGCCGGCGGGGGTTTTCCCGGAGGCGTCACGCCTTCTGACCTCGGGAGCCCGCGGGGCTGGACTCTGGTCCGGAAGCCGGGGACTACAGCCCGTCCTAGCTGCCGGGAGACCGGGAGGGTAAGGGAGGGGGCGTGTTCGGAGGCCAAGGCACCGCCCCCGCCCGCCCGGAAGGAGGCTGCCACAGCTCCGAGTGGAGATCCCGGCCCCTGTCCTTATATGGGCAGCCGGAAGCGGCTCGCGCGCCTGCCCTACGTCATTATATCCAAATTTAGTCGTGGAAGTCTGGCGCTTTCAGTGGCCGGAAGATTCTGCCCGCCCGCCGGCGGCTGGGGGAGGGGGGAAGGGGGGGAGAGAGGAGCCTTCACTTAAAGGGCCCTTGCCACGAATGAATGGAGCTGTAGGAACAATTTTGCATCTTATTTTGGAGGAACTGGAAATGGGTTTTCTTGGAGCGATAGGGCGTAGCGGAAGGTGGGGCCGATGTTCTCCATCTATCTGCTCTGTCTCTGCGTTGCTTAGTTTACAGCTCCTACCCCAGCCTCGGTTCCCCGGGCGCAGAGCCACGTGTTCACCCGGACTGTCCTGTTGCCTGGTCCTCCGTCTTGCGAGTACCCAGCCCACCCGTGGAGCTCGTGTACAGGGAAACTGGGGGCGTGTTTGGTGTGGAGTGCAGGAATGGCAGCCCGGGCTGCGCTCGTGTCTGCAGACATCCGCTGCCCGTGGCGTGGGCAGCTATGCCCTGGAGCCAGCAGCGCTGCCCGCCGCCTCACTGCCTACAGACAAGGGGACTGAAGAGGGCTGGCTTACGCTAGAGAGACGCTAGAGCTGGAGGCCCCAGGGGCCTACTCGTTCGTTTAGCAAATATTGAACGAGTCACTCTCTCGATTTCCCCACCTGAAGAAATCAGGTATAACAATACCCTCCGCAGAGTGGAGGTGAGGCATGAGGTTATTTAGTGAAGGAAAGCCCTTAACAGCGCCTGGCGGGTATAGTGCTTAGTAAGTGTTAGCACGGTTATTGATTCAAAAAACACTAATCGGTTACTGATTCAAAAAAACATTAGACACCTGGTAGATGCTAGGAACTGTGCCCACGGGGGATGTATCGGTTCGAACCCCGGTCTTCCCCGGCGTGAAAGGAAACTTGCCGCCTACAACCAGCTGGGGTTTCAGACGCAAGCACGTGGGTGGACTCTGCCCCGCATCCGCGGCCCCCCTCTTCTGGGCCTGCGCGCTAGCGTATTAAGGACTCTGAGAAAGGAGACCACCCCGAGAGCTCCGCGTGGACTGGGGGGCGCTCCTCCTCGCCCCGACTCCTGACCCTTCTCCCCCGCTCGGTAAATTCCACCCTGTCGCTTTAAGGAGTCTCTCGCCGCGGCGCGTTGGGAAGCCCGGATGCGGCTCTCTGATTGGGCGGGGCGGCTCGGTGACTTCACTCCGGGTACAAAAGGGCCCGGGTGGCGGGCGCCGGGGCAGAGCGTCCTAGCTGTGTCACGGCGTGGGTTGGCGTGAGGGGAGAAGCGTGAGCGAGCGCGTTGCCCGGAGTGCACCTGCTAGCTGTCCTGCCCAGCCTGGGAGTCCCCGCCGCCCTCGCCCCCGCCGTCGAGCCGCCATGGAAGTGCAGAAGGAGGCGCAGCGCATCATGACTCTGTCGGTGTGGAAGATGTACCATTCGCGCATGCAGCGCGGTGGCCTGCGGCTGCACCGGAGTCTGCAGCTATCGCTGGTCATGCGCAGCGCCCGAGAGCTCTACCTCTCAGCCAAGGTGGAAGCCCACGAGCCCGAGGTGTCCTTGCCCCCCGTCCGCTCCCCTGATCCTCGCCTGCACCAGTCGCGGGAGGCGGAAGCTGTAGCCGAGGCAGCGCCCCCCGACGGTGAGCAGCCCTCCCCGGAGCCCATGGACACGCGGGAGGCGCCGCGAGCCGAGGAGACCCCAGCCCGCTGTGCCCCGCGCCCCACAACAAAAGTCAGCCGAAAGCGGCGGAACAGCAGCCTGAGCGACGGCGGGGACGTCGGACTGGTCCCAAGCAAGAAAGCCCGTCTTGAAGAAGAGCAGGAGGAAGGAGCCTCGTCGGAGGTCCCTGATCGCCTGCAGCCACCTCCCGCGCAAGCCGAGGGCGCCTTCCCCAACCTGGCGCGCGTCCTCCAGAGGCGCTTCTCGGGCCTCCTGAACTGCAGCCCCGCCGCCCCCCCGACGGCGCCGCCGGCGTGCGAGGCGAAGCCGGCCTGCCGCCCGGCGGACAGCATGCTGAACGTGCTCGTGCGGGCCGTGGTGGCCTTCTGAGGGTCCCCGAGCGGCGCTACCGGAGCCCAGAGCGCGGGCCGAACCGTCGGCCGGAGTGCGCAGACCCGAGGCGGGGCCCACCCCCGGAGGAGGGCCCGCCGAAACCGTGGAGAGGAGCTGCCGCCCGGGCTGCTGAGAGGCCTGGAGAGGGACTCTGCCCCCGGGGAGCCGTCGCCGCCTCCGTGCAGCGGCCGCGCCGAGGAGCCTGAGCCGGGAGCGCGAGCGCCTTCCGCCGAGACCTGCTGCGCCCACAGGTGCTGTCTTAACGGACTGGGACGTGGACCTTTCCCTCTCCTTCTGGGACTGGGAGCAGGGAGGCTTGGTTCTTGAAACTCCTCAGGGTCGGACTTTTATTTTTTACTGGGAGCTGTGCTGCCCTTTCAAGGTTTTTCAATAGTTGGTGTTTGCATTTCCAACCTCCGAGAATTCCAGGCAGGCGCTCCCCTTCCCCCACCCGTGGCATACTTGTGCAAGCGGTCATCGTTGCGTCATGGGGCAGACGTGGGAAGCTTCCTGTTGCCCTGCGTGGGTGTGGGGCCTGGGAGGAGGGTCTGGGGTGTGGACCGCCCTGGGGAATGGGAGGAGGGCGTCCTGAGTCACCTCGCCCCGCTTGCTGCGGGTTTGTGCCCCGCGCCCCTGTGCCTTCGGCTGAATAGCGGGGGGAAGGGTGGGGGGCTGATCTAATTTCAGGTTACAGTTTTTCTCACCTGGTGCGTTGGAGGTGGGAGATGGTCACAGCCTCAAGCGTGACCATCCCTCAGACACAACAGGCGCAACCCAGACGATCCTGGTCTGAATCACAAAAATCGGCGGGGGTGTTTAGAGCGCTGTAAGGCTGAGCTGGGACCAGTTGCTGGTGGGACTGGGCCAGTGTGGGGAGGGGAAGATTCTTGCCAGGGCGTTCTGAGGCCTGTTTACCTTTACTGTGGTGGATTCTGTTTAACTTCATCTACTTGGCCTCTTGCTAGAAACGCCAGATAAAATAAAAGACCATTTGAATAAAGGCTGTGCTGCCCGTCTGGTTTTCTTCCCTGGTGGGGGAGGGGCAGGGTTAAGGGGTCAGGAGCTGGCGGCGCCTTGCTGGGGCCCCAGAAACCGGTCCGACCGGCTATCACGTGGGCAGAGTGGGCGGGATGGGGCTGGGCCCCCTTTTCTTTGCCAGAGCGTTTCCGTGCTGGGTGTCCTGGTGTTCGGACTCCTTAAGCTCCCCCATATTTGGGAGTTTCTTCGAAATTCTACAACTCTGGTGGTGGTGCGGTGGGGGGTGGGCTTGCCGAATTTGAGAGGTTTAGGGGAAAATACTGTTGGGTACGGTGCCCCAGGCGGAGTTGGGAGGGCCACGCCTCCTTTGGAGACTCTGGAAGGATGGCGGATCCCCCCACCCCCCACCCCCCACCCCCAGTTGACCAACTGAATCCAATTTGGCGGGGTCCCCACGGCTTGCGGGGCAGCTGAGGTGAGCTTTGGAGCGCCCTTTACAACCCTGTTCTAATCTCTGGCGGTATAATTGTGTGACTCAGGCTGGGAGGTGAGTTCCCAGCCGCAGTTTCCTCATCTGTGAAGTGGGCCCCTAAACAGCTTTCCCTCGAGGCGGCTGTAGATTTAGAAATGGCCCGTGAGAGCCCTAGTTATTTGCTTTGGCTCCATCCCAGCTCCATTTCGGTCACCCGAGAGGAGAAAAGGCTCATAATTTACCCACTGCTGATTTAAGAGAGGGGCTGGGCTGTAAGGCGTTGCCCCAGGGCGGGTGGCGGGGTGGCTGTTGGAAGGACAAAGGAGCCGCAGGTGCGGGCGGTGAGGGCGGCTGGAGGCTCCAGGAAAGCGGCCGCCCCCGCCTCCAGGCGGCTGGCTCCGGCGCTGCGAGCCTTCTGCGACCCCGGGGGACCTGACCCCGAGGCCCTAGGGTGGAAGGAGGAGGGTGCGGTGGAGGGCGGACCCGCCCCAGAACGCCCGCCTCCGGCTCCCCTCCTGCCTCGTCCACCCACCCCACTCCCCACTCCCCGCCTCCCTCAGGGTTCCCCCAGGGGAATCTAGCCTCGCTCGCCTCCACGGCCACCTGATTCTTTCCTGGGAAACGGGAGACTTTAGCGCCACCCACTCAGGGTCCTGACCCATAACTCCCCGGAGGGACGTGGGGGGGGGGGCGGGAACCCCACCCCCCTGTGGCAGTTCAATGCGTTCGCTTGGGAGCAACTCCCCCGAGAGCCTAACCCGCTCCGGGAAGTCCCTGGCGGCTGGGGAGGGGGCCTCACTGTGCATCCTGTCGCAGGAACCTCCTGGCCCTTCCTTCCTCCGGGGGAAGCGGCCTGGCCGATCCCCACCCCTGCCTCCCGGGGGGTTTTCCGGGCTGGGGGCTGAAGGTGATGCAGTGGGAGACTGGAGAAGCACCCCCACACACCTCCCTTTAAGATGTAGCCCTTCCCGAGACCCCCATTTCACCCTTCAGAATAGGCAGCATTTGTCACAATAACCAACTCTGAGGACGTTTGGAGTTTTCACACCTTTACATGGCATTGGATTATTGGGGCAGGCCCTCGGGGGGAGTAATCGATGGGACAATAGCTGGGGCAACAAAAAATGTCATGTATCCCTTGACCAGTGGATTCTCCAGGGAGCCTCAGGCCTGCAGCAGGAGGCTCCGGAACGGTGTCTATGGCGCTGTCCAAACTGGCACAAACTGGAAACAACCTACATGCCCATCCAACCCGACTGGTCTGGTAGGATGTGGACTACCCATGCCTCCCCAGAGAATAAATGGCCTGAGTGGGACAGGTCTACACACCCTGGCAACACGGATACCTCAGGGCCATGATGCTGAGTGACAAAGGCCAGCTATAGAAGTTGTGGGGTCAGAACACAGATACTGGAGCCAGACTACCAGCTCTTCTTGCTGGCTGTGCAGCATTGAGCAAGTCACCTCACCTCTCTGGACCTCAGTTTCCCCGGCTGTAAATTGTGGACAATAACAGTCCCTACCTCTCAGGTTCTTTGCGAAGAGGAAGTGAGATACTAGTATATAAAGTGCTTAGTGGAACGCCTGGCACACCGGAAGTGTGGTTATTTTATTATCATTAGAACCCAGGATGATAAAGTGCCGGCCATTTAGAAGCACATACAGTCCTATGGACATATACGTAATGTGTATACAGATGCTGTGCTCATCGCAGAGAGCTGGAAAAATAGTTCCTGCCTGCAGTAGCTCGGTGTGAACAAGGGTCAGCCTCCCCTCTCAGCTCCAGAGTTTGGTCTCATCCTAGTGATTTGACAGGGATGACTCTTCCCTCTTCCGGGCCCCCACACTTCCAGTTTCCTCTCCCCTCAGGCCGCGAGCCTCTGTCTACACTCACCTCTTGGTAGGTAGTCTCATTCAGTCTTAATGCTCTAAATGCCATTCCATGCTGACTCCCATACCTCACTCTCCATCCTGGACTTGCGCCCCCCCCCCCAGACTTTCTGTCCAGGCCCCCTCCCTATGTCTCCTTGTGGGGCACTAAGGTATTCCAAACATAACAAGACCCAAAGAGAATTCTTGCTGTTTCCTGGCAGCCTCCAAACTGAGGAATCCTCCTTGAATCCCTTTTTCTCCTTCCCTCACACGGTACCCAGTCACAGGTGCTGTCGACTTGACCTCTCATCCCACTCCTCTCTCCCCACCTTCAAGACTCCCATCTTAGTGTGAGTTGCCATCACCTCTCACCTGGATCAGAGCAGTGGCTTCCTCCCTGCCCTTGTCCCCACAATCTATTCTACACAGCAGCTACAAGGATCTTACAAAATGCAAATTGATCATTTCACTCTCTAGCTCCCCTCTGCTTCAGCCACAGTGGCCTCCTTCCTGCTTGGAGAACAGGCCAAGCCTGGTCCAGCCCAGGGCCTTTGCACTTGCTGTTCCTTCTGCCTACAATGCTCTTCTCCCAGACACCCATCCATCCTTACTTTCTTCAGATTTATGCTGAAAGTCACCTGCTCGGAGTGGTCTTTGGCTACCTGATCTAAAACAGCTCCCCATTCTGCCACTTTGCTCCTTTGCCCCTCTTCTTGGCCACGAATGCCCAACACGGGCCTAAAAAGAGTGAATGAGGCTTGGGCGCCTGGGTGGCTCAGTCATTAGGCGTCTGCCTTCGGCTCAGGTCATGATCCCAGGGTCCTGGGATCGAGTCCCGCATCGAGTCCTGCATCGAGCCCCGCATCGGGCTCCCTGCTCAGCGGGAAGCCTGCTCCTCCCTCTCCCACTCCCCCTGCTTGTGTTCCCTCTCTCCTTGTCTCTCTCTCTGTCAAATAAATAAAATCTTAAAAAAAAAAAAAAGAGTGAATGAGGCTGTCTGGGGTAAGCAAGTGCTAAGTGCTTAATATTTACTGTCTCATTTAATCAGTGGCTTCTTGCGACTCTTAGAATAGAATTTCCCAAATTTCAGACAGTTGGACAGGTAGGATTTTTGTCATATCTGCATACTGACTGTACTATTATTTATCTAAAATTTTTTCTTAAAGCAACTCACTTGTTAATCACTAACCATATTTAGAAGGTAACAGTTAATGAAAGTTACAGTGAAAACAAAACAATGTCATAAGATCCTGCTGAAACAGACAGCTTTCTTAGTTACGAAGAGAGATTAGCAAGAGTTAAAGACACATTATTAGGATAGGAAGTGGCCTATCTTTAGTCAGAAAACTAGGTGAAGACTGAAAGCTGAAAAGAGGGAATCTGAGGGATTCATTCTCTTCCTTAAATATTAGCATTAAATCACTTTGCCCACTGTTCCAGAGTTAGGAAAATTCTGCTTCTGGAAGAGAGACAAAGCTACAGATGCCCCCCATTTTGGTCCAAGACTCCTGTTTACGGACACTCAGATCAAGAGCTACTTTTTTTTTTTTTGTAGTATCACAGTTGCAATTTTACATTCGTTTCTGGGTTTGTCTCTTCTAGCCTATGGCCTCCATGCGAGGGCAGAAACAAGTCTAGCAGGTGCTTACTAAGTGGTTTTTGTGAATGAATGATGCATTTGCAACTCTCCTTTGAGATCGGTCCTCTGAACTCCACTTTTTACGGATCGGGAAACTGAGGCCAGAGAGGATCGCCCTGCAGGAGAGCACGTAGGGGACAGCTCTAGTCGTGCCCGCCATCCCAAGATCCCCTCCCCTCTCCGCTGGACAGGACAGGCGCCCCGCTGAAGCCTCCGCAGAGCTGGGAAAGGGCTGGGCCACAGAAGCAGCACCCAGACCGGTTTACCCGGCTCCAGGAACCTGGGCGAGGTCCGCGCGTCGGAGAGGGGGAGACGCAGGCCTTGGCCAGGCGCAGCGAAGACCCGACTCCATCTCCGCGAGGAAATTTGCGTACCAGGCAGGGCTGTCGGGGTCCGTAACTGGCCACAACGCGGGGCGGAGCGATCTGGGTGTCCATCACAGACGGGGGCGGGACATACGAGCTTACCCGCGTCTCGCGCTCTTCTCCGGCCCCGCCCCTGCGCGCTACACCAAGTGACTTCCAAGAACTCCCGGTGTAGTGTGTGGCCCGGGCCACGCCCCTGACCCCCAAACCGGTCCGTTCCGGAACCCGCCCGGGCCCTCCGCGCGTGGCCCCCCACCCCCAAGCACGCCCCGCGGATGCAGGGGCGGGACTTAGGGGCCGCGCTGGGGGCGTCTGGGGCTGGGGGCCCGCCCGGAATCAGGTAAATCGCGGAAAAAGCGGAAGGGGAATGGGGATTGCCAGAGTTTGAGGCTCACGCTCCCCACCGTCGTCGTGGAGGCTGCTGAAACCCCCATGTGTCCAGAGGAGCCCAGAGCCCCACACCGGCGTCCAGGGGGACCAGAGCCCCCACACCGGTGTCTGGTGGAGCTCAGATCCACATACCCACGTTCGGGGGAGCCCACACCTTCCCCACCTGGGTCCAGAGTTGCTCTCACTAGGGTACTTCTGTTTCCTGAGGCTCAGCTTAGGGCTTTATTCCCCCCCCCGCCTCTGTGTTAAAGGGAGTTCACGTCTCCCCAGGTTTGTGTCCAGGATAGCTGAGCCCAAGGCCTAAGGCCCTCCACCTACTTGTCCAGCTTGAGATCTCTCCACGCCCACCTCCTTGCCTGACCCCTTATAATGCAGCCCCCCTCAGCAGAAATCCGCACCCCCTCCAGCCGTTTTTATTTCTCGTGGCCTTCCAACCTCCCGGCCCCATCGGTCCCGGATCAACCCCCACTCCCCCAGCACATTGTTGACTCTCAGCTAAGATATAATCTCAACATTCACTGTCCCCTCGACCCCCACCCCCTCAGCTCCTTCCCGCACCTAGACGGCTCCCCTGGCCCCCTGGGGACCTGCCTTTCCCCGCCTGCCACCGACTGGCACCAATTAATTTCCTCCTCAGCCTGTCCACCCACATCTGGTGGCCAGCTGCTCGCCCTCACCCTGCCCGCCCCCAGGTCTCCCAGGGAATTGCTAACAGCTCTCCTCCCTGCGCCCCTCAAATCCGGGACGCCCCACAAAAGTACACGTTTCCCCCCTCCCCCACCGGAGTCTGCTAATCGGAAAAAGCTGACAGGACCTGGAGGAGAGAAGATCTGAAATCAGATGGAGGAGGGGTGGGGTGTGAAACTTTCTAAACCAGGGATAGGGGAGGGGTGGTGGCGTGGAGGGGGAAACGGGTGGAGGGAGGCAGGAGCTGAAGTTGTACCTAAAGGCTCGAGATCAAAGCTTTCTGGCTCCCAGATGGGGACTGCAGGGAAGGCCGCCCCCACCCTGGGGCAGGCAAGGCGGAGCATCCCCCTCCCTCGGAAACCCCCTGAGACGTGGCGGTGACAGCTGTGCCCCAGCCCGTGCCCGGCGGGCTTCCTTTTCCTGTGCTCACTCTCCCGACAGGCTGGCCAGCAGCCTGGAGACACTGGTCAGGCCCTTTTGAAGGGGCTCCCCAGAGGGTCTTCCTGGACGAGGGGGAGGGGACTGGCGGAGAACAATGGGCTTCTGTAGCTGCAGGACGCCAGGCGCTTCCTGTTAACCCTTCCCTCGGGTTGCAGCTTGGGGGAGCATCTCCGAGGCCTGGACTGCGGAGGAGGACGGGGAGGGGATTGGCAGAGCAAGCTTGCCTGCTTGTCATGCAAGTTCTTTTTCTCCTGTTTCGGGTCTTGTTTTCGAAAGTGATCAGAAACGGTGAGCTGAATGCAGACCTTGCCTTCCTCCATGGAGTCATAGAGCCTGGCTCTTTGCTTTCTGTCGAGCTGAGGCTTGGACAGCCAGGGGACAGGGCATAGCTAGCCTGGGAGAATCCTCCAGGCTGAGCATCCAGACATCCCAGGATCTCTGGTGGTGGGCCTGACTGGGCTGAGGGACCCAGGTGAAATCAAGATTCATCCATGTTTGCTGCCCTGCCACATTAGCTGGGGGTCACACCCCCTGAGCCAGTTCCCTGGGTGGTCTGGGCCTCAGTTTCCCTGTCTGGGAAGTTCTCCCAAGGCCTGAGAGGAGCACAGGGTGGTCCTGACGGGCCAGAGTGACCTGAGCTGGGAGTCCTGGAAAACTTTTGCTCTTCCTTGGAGCCCCGGGAAGCCGTGTTGGGGAATTAATTAGCTGCTGTGTTAATCTGAAGATTCATTCAAAGTCCCTTCTGTTTACAGAGCTAGTCTGAGAAGCTCACCCTCAGGAGATTCTGTGAGCCTCCATGAGCCTCTGAGCGCCCCTGGAGACTCAGCACCCGGCCCTGGAGGCTTTCGGGTAGTTACAGACCAGATAACACGCTCTGTTTTAAGAAGAGACTACACACGGCCTCCCACCAGCCAGGTACTGTGCTTGGCTCCTCTCCCGTATTCACTTATCCCTCCCTGCAAGCCTAGGTCAGAATTAAAGTAGGCATTTTCCTGGTCCCATTTTACAGATAAGGGAATTGAGACGCAGAGCAGATGTGTGTCTAGTAAAACAGAGTCCATTGTTTTTCTTTCTGTCCTGGATTGGGGGGCCGGGGGGCAGGGGTTAGGTAGGGGCCCTTGTCCATACCGGTGGACTTTTGTTTGTATATACCCAACAGCTTGTCTTCCCTTCACAGATGAGGAAAGAACTCAGTGGGGTGGTCTGCCTGCCACCACTGGGCGGCCTTTTCTCTCTCTCCCTCCATCCTCAGCAGACTGCCCACGAGGTTTGCCCACCAAATGCCCTCTTCAGCTTTTTCAGACCCACTTGCTGGGTGACTTGGTACCATCTTTTCTCCCTTCTTCTTCTTCTTTTTTTTTTTTTTAAGATTTTTATTTATTTATTTATCTGACAGAGAGACAGCAAGAGAGGGAACACAAGCAGGGGGAGTGGGAGAGGGAGAAGCAGGCTTCCCGCTGAGCAGGGAGCCCAGTGTGGGGCTCGATCCCAGGACCCTGGAATCATGACCTGAGCCGAAGGCAGACGCTTAACAACTGAGCCACCCAGGAGCCCCTTTTCTCCCCCTTCTGACGGCGAAAAGCTCCCCAAGGGCCAATATGTGCACACTCAACCCAAGGGCTCAATGAGGACAAAGTTGGTGCTTTTTTTTTTTTTTTTTTTGGTAATCATTATTTACTGAGCAAAACCAAACTTGTAGACTGGAAAGGTTGTTGCCAGGCCCCTTTGATGGTGTCTGGAACAGGAAGTGGCTCGTTGCTTTTGCCTTTCAGCCCAGAGGGCAGGTGGGGAGGGCCTGCTGGAGGTCCAGCAGCTGGGGTTTGGGCTGCTCTGGGGTTTGGGCCCCAGGCCAGCCTACAGCCCACCGGCCTCCACCTGAGGCCCCCTTCCCCTCCCTCCCCTCCCTTCTGTGGCCCGCCCTTCCGGAAAGAGCCTTCTTGGCTTCTGGCCACTGGGAAGGCGAAGCAAGCCTGCAGTTACTCGCCGCTGGGTCCCCGCGGGCTGCAGTGCTCAGACTCGGGGTGGGGGTGAGGGTGTCTTGAGACCCTTTCCGTCTCAGGCTCTGTGTCGGAGGGGCGGCTGGCCATGTATTCCCCAGCTACCCTCGAAATCCCCACAGACGCTGCCTTATAAACAGATCCTGGAATTTTCAAAGTGCGGTCCTGTGGTTTGGGACAAGGCTTTCTCTTCTGAGAGGGGTGGGTGTGAAGCCAGTTCTGAAGAAAACAGAGAAACAGGCTGTGAGAACGGGCACGCGCTGGGACCAGCAAAGCTCTCCTTCCTGCCGGGGTCTTCCCTCTGGCTGCTTTGCTTTGCTTTGCTTTGCATCGCATCTCTGGCCACCCTTTGCAAGGGAGGGCCCTGGGGGACTCTTTGTGCGTCAGTGGCCGCTTCTGTGTCTTCCTGTGCAGCCTGGGCATCATCATATTTCTCCGTGCCTCCTTCGTTTCTCCTCAAGCCTGTCCCTCTTTCTCATGGCTCTCTGTACACCCGTGGGAGGGGCGCGGGCATACATGGACGGGTCTAGCCTCCCAGCAGGTCCACTCTAAGGCGGGGAAGGCCAGAGCCAGGATCCATCCCCAGCGCCTGGTCTCCATCTTGGACCTGGGTTTCTGGTCAGACGGGGAGGGCGGGCTCAGTCTCCTCAACAGCATGAGCTCAGTCTAGGCCCTGTGGGTTACACATACACAAACACACACGGCTCCTGGGCGTTCTCTGCCCCTGATTGTCCCGGATTACCCTTGTGTGCCTGTTCCCTGCTCCCAGTGACCTCCCCTCCTTTCAGCTGGCCTGTACATTCTAGAAATCTGGCGGGGGAGGGGGAAGTGTTCTTCAGAACGCGCCTGCCAGCCACACTCCAGGTTGGCCAGGTCTCACGCATGCACAGAGCCATATGCTTCCCACTTGGTGTTCGTGGCCGGCTTGAATCCTCCCTGAAACCTTCTCCTCCAACTCTCTTGCACCTGAGCCCATCCTGTCCCGTTGCCATGGCATCCTTGGAACCCAGAAGCCAGATGGTCTTGTGTCCCCTAATGCCCCTTCCAGGCTCAGGCACTTCCGAGCTCAGCAAGAGTTTCCTCAGCACCCCTGTGTCCCCAACGCGCATTGAGGCTGTGTGCCCAGTAGCTCATCTTTTCTCCTAGTGACTCCTGAGACCGGTAGCAACAGCACTTGTCCAATTTCAACTCATAAGTGTCATTTTTTTTTCTTTTTCTTTTTTTAAGTAAGCTCTACACGCAACATAGGGCTTGAACTCACCTGACGCCAGCCAGGTGCCCTGTGACAAGTGTCCGATTTGAATTTGCATCTATGGGGCTTGGAGCCAGAGGTCTTAAGAATGACAACAGGGGTGCAGGGGCGCCTGTGTGGCTCAGTCGGTTAAGCGTCTGCCTTTGGCACAGGTCATGATCTCAGGGTCCCGGGATCGAGCCCCACGTGGGACTCCCTGCTCAGCGGGGAGTCTGCTCCTTGGTCTCCCTCTGCCCCTCCCCCCGCTCATGCTCTCTCTTTCTCAAATAAAGAAATCTTAAAAAAAAAAAAATGAATGACAACTGGGGCGCCTGGCTGGCTCAGTCAGTATAGCCTACGACTCTTTTTTTTTTTAAATCATTTTTTTTTTTTAAGATTTTATTTATTTATTTGAGAGAGAGAATGAGAGACAGAGAGCATGAGAGGGAGGAGGGTCAGAGGGAGAAGCAGACTCCCTGCCGAGCAGGGAGCCCAATGCGGGACTCGATCCCGGGACTCCAGGATCATGACCTGAGCCGAAGGCAGTCGCTTAACCAACTGAGCCACCCAGGCGCCCCCAGCCTACGACTCTTGAAGTCAGGGTCGTGAGTTCAAGCACCATGTTGGGCATAGCGATTACTTAAAGAAAAAAAAAAGCATGACAACAATCATAGAAACTAGTGCTGACTACTTAAAGTACTTCACTCACAGAGTCCTCACTGCTTGATTTATTACGGCTTTCTCCTCATTTCACGTTGAGGAAACGGAGGCACCCTTCGGGTAGATGGCTTCCTCCTATGTCTAGTCTTCATAGCTAAAAAGTGCCGTAGCCTGGATTTGAACCCAGGCGTATGCTGGTGTTTCTTGACTTTTTGTGGCTGGATCGTTCTCTGTGGTGGGGCTGCTGTGTGCATCAGAGGATGTGGGGCGTCAGCCCTGGCCTCCACCCACTAGGTACCAGCAGGGCCTCTTCCTGTGGTCTTGGCAATCAAAACTGTCCCCAGATGTGGCTGACTGTTGGGGGGGCGGGGGGATGGGTAGGCTCAGCCCCCGCCATCTACTACCCTGCCTCTCCACACATGTGGCCCTCTGCAAAGCATCACTCTGTGTGTGTGTGTGTGTGTGTGTCTTTCCCCAAGTATAGCTGTAGCATATAGGCTGGGGCCTTGGCTTGAGTCCTGGAGATGGAGGCGATTGGCAGGTCCTGGCATGTTGGGGGAGGGGGGTCAGCAGGGCCACCTTTCTAGGCCACATCCCCTCTACCTGGAGGGAGGGGTGCTGTCTCCCCAGCCCTCAGTGGCCGGACTTGCCCAGGTGGTGGCTTGAGCAGTGCCCCGGGTGGGTGGAGACAGGCAGCCCTTCCTTCCTGGTTCCCAGGGGTGGGCGGTGGCCGCAGCAGCTGCCCAGGAGCCAGAGGGCGTGGGGAGCCCCGACCTGGCCCCTGCACTTACTGAGTGGGTGCTGGGGTGTGTGCTCTGAGACCCAAGGCGCTTATGGGCACGCAGGAGAAACCAGAGGCTAAAGTAGGTCTCCCCACCCGCCCGCCTGCCGCCCGCCGTCCCACCCAGCCCGGGCTCCCTGCCAGCGAATGCCGGGATGGTGACTCACAGAGCTGCCGAGCCCAGGAGAGAAGCACTGCGTGGGGTGTGTGGGGGGGTCCCCCTCATTCTCAGCCTCCCCAGCGTCCCCATCCCAACCAGGGCCGTTGAGGGCACATCTCAGACTAGTCACACTGGCTCTCTCCCTCCTCCTCTTCCTCTCCCTGTGTGCCCCCCAACCCCCCAGCTGGATTGCTGTTCTTGGCCCTGTGCTGGGGCAGAGAGGCGGAAATGAGTGTGGGGCGTGGAATGTCTCTGAGGTTGGAATATATTTAGGCCTGGACGAGAGAGTGTGTGTGTGGTACAGAGCAGACCTCAGCGCTGGCTTGGGCTGGGGGTGGGGGGGCCAAGGAGTGAGGCCCCGGCCCTGAGCCAGTGCAGGAGACTTCTGTCTTCTCTCTCTCTCTCTCTCTCTCTCTCTCTCTAAGACAGAGCTTCCTGGCTTCCCAGGGGGCAAAAGAGAAAGAGCAAGAGGAACCAGATGAGGCTCTAGGGGTGGAGACATGCCCTGCACCATGCTGGACAAAACCATTTACAGCTGAAAACCCGAGGCCCGGAGAGGTGAATTGGCTTTTGCTCGGGAAAGAGGGGAAGGGACCAGGGTCTGCTTGCTGGCCAGTTGGCTGCAAATCTGGCTTGCTCTTGCTCTCTTGATGCCTGCATCCGTTCGTTCATGGAGCAACTCCACGCACGGCCGGGCCTTGGGTACCAGTCCGGAGCCACAACGGGCAGGAGACCAGGCAGACTGGACGGGCGTCTCCAAACCACAGCCTGTGGGCCGCCTCCTCTCGTCCTCTGCGCGACCCTCGGGTTCAGAATGGCTTTTGCATTGTTAAACAGATGAAAACGAAAGGAAAAGAATCTTCTGCACAGGGTAGAAATCAGATGAAATTACGGCTTTGGCAGGCATAACTTGTGTGGACACAGTCTTGCCCGTTCATGTCCGTAGCGTCTGCGGCTGTTTTTTTTTTTTTTTTTTAAATTGAGTTAAAATACACAGAACCAAAAATTTTACCATCTTAGCCATTTTTAAGTGTCCAGATCGGTGGTTTTGAGTCCATTCACATTGCTATGCAGCCATCCCCACCATCCACCTCCAAACTCTTGTAACTCCGACCCTCTGTCCCCACGAAACACTGACTCCCCATCCCCCCTCCGCCCGCCCCTAGCGCCCACCACCCTCCTTTCTGCCTCTGTGAATTTGGCTCCTCTGGGGACCTCATATGAAGTGGAATCAGAGAGTATTTGTCTTTCTGTGTCTGGCTTATTTCACTCAGCATCATCTCAGGGTTCACCCACACTGTAGCAGGTGTCAAAATCTCCTTCCCTTGTCAGGCTGAATACTATTCCTTATACGGATGGGCCATGTTTTGCTTACCCATCAGTTCGTGGATGGACACTTGCATTGCTTCCACGTTTTAGCTCTTGTGAATAATGTTGCTAGGAACGTGGGTGGGCAGATCTCTCTTTAAGACCCTGCTTTCCATTCTTTTGGGATATATACCCAGAAGCGGCGTTGCTGGGTCACATGGTAATTCTATTTTGAACGTTCGCAGGAACCGGCATGCTGTTTTTCATGGTGGTTGCGCCGTTTGGCATTCCCACCATCAGCGCACAAGGGCTCCGATTTCCCCGCATCCCCACCGACACCTGTTTGGGGTTTTGGGATCCCAGCCGTCCTGATGGGCGGGAGGTGCTGTCTGGCTGCTTCTGGCCTCCAGCGGCCAAATGCCCTTGTAGCAACGGAGACCCACAAAGCCAAACAGATTTCCCATCTGGCCCTGGACTGGACAGGTGGGGGGTCCCCATCCTTGGAGGCCTTGTTTTCTACTGGGGTGGGGGCACAGGCTGTGTGGAACAGTCTCGGGGCGCTGGCAAGCCAGCTAAAGATAAACACTGTGAGGAAACACAGTAGGGTTATGGGAGAAGGAGAGAGTTCTCGGGGGTTGGAGAGAGAGTGGTGGCTCATTGAGGAAGGTGGTGGGAGGCAGCCTGTCACAGGGGGCACACTGGAATGCTTGGCTCCCCATCCCAGGCCAGGCAGCGAGGTCTGTGTGTGTTACAGCAAAGAGCCCTCATGTGGTCTCTTCCGGCCGGTTGCTCTCGGGCAGCTGGGGGCCCTAGGAGTACCTGGGGGGTCTTCAGGGACTCCTGTGTTGGTTGCGCGGCTGCCTTCGCCTCTGGTCATGGTGCTGGAGTCCTGGGATCGAGTCCTGCATCGGGCTCCCTGCTCAGCGGGGAGTCTGCTTCTCCCTCTGACCCTCCCCCCCATGCTCTCTCTCTCTCTCTCAAGTAAATAAATAAAATCTTTAGGAAAAAAAAGAGGTGGAAACAACCCAGGGGTCCATTGATGAATAGATGGATAGGGATGCCTGACTGGCTCAATTGGTGGGGCGTGTGACTCTTGATCTCAGGGTTGGGAGTTCAAGCCCCACGTTGGGTGTAGAGATGACTTAAAATCTGGGGTGCCTGGGTGGCTTCGTCGGTTCAGCATCCGACTCTTGATCTCACCTGAGGTCATGATCTCAGGGTTGTGGGACTGAGCCCCGTGTCAGGCTCCACACTCAGCGTGGAGTCTGCTTGAGATTCTCTCTCTCTCCCTCTCCCTCTAACCCTCCCCCCGCTCAAGCTCTCTCTTTCTCTCTCTCTCAATAAATAAATAAATAAAATAAAATAATAAAATCTTTTTCTTTTTGGTTTTATTTACTTATTTGACAGAGAGAGAGCACAAGCAGGGGGAGCGTGAGAGGGAAAAGCAGGCTCTCCACTGAGCAGAGAGCCCGATGCTGGGCTTGATCCCAGGACTCCAAGATCATGACCTGAGCTGAAGGCAGACGCTTACCCGACTGAGTCACCCAGGCGCCCCACCAAAAAATAAAATCTTAAAAAAACCCGAATGAATGGATTAACAATGCGGTCCATCCATACTATGGAATATTATTTGGTCATAAAAAGGAGGGCGCCTGGGTGGCTCAGTCGGTTAAGCGACTGCCTTCGGCTCAGGTCATGATCCCGGGGTCCTGGGATCGAGTCCCGCATCGGGCTCCCTGCTCAGCGGGGAGCCTGCTTCTCCCTTTCCCACTCCCCCTGCTTGTGTTCCCTCTCTCGCTGTGTCTCTCTCTGTCAAATAAATAAATAAAAAATCTTTAAAAAAAAAAAAAAAGGAATGAAGCGCGGACACGTGCTGTGATGTGGACGAACCTCGAACCATTGTGTTCAGTGAAAGAAGCCAGTCACACGAGGCCACGTATTGTAACTTCATTTACACGACATATTCAGAACAGGCCGATCTACAGAGACAGAAAGTGGATTCGTGGCTGCCAGGGGCTGGGGAAGGGGGCGTGGCGGGGGGACGGACTGCTTAATGGGTACAAGTTCTCCTTTGGGGGGGATGGAAATATTCTGGAACTAGATAGTGGCTAGCGGTTGCACGGTAGCGTGAGTGTACTAAATGCTGCCGAGTCATACCCTTTAACACGGTTAAGGGTTAGTTTTATGTTACGTGAATTTCATCTCAATTACGAAAACAAAGGCACGTCAGCACGCTGTGTTTCATGCTTCCGTCCTGGCTCCAAATAAAAAGGACAGCGGCGTGTGGTGGGAGGCAGGCGGATCGAAGGGAAGGAGCCCGCCCGGCGTTCACCCCTGCTCCTGCGGGCGCAGGACGCTTCCCTTCCTGCAGCCCTCTCTGCTCACGTACAGCTGGCCTTCGGGCTGTGGGGAGGGTGCTTCCTGGGTGCCTGCCCCTGGGAGCTGCTCAGAAACCGAAGTCTCAGGACGGTGGGGAGAGCAGAGCCACAACATAGACCAGGTGGCTAACAGTGGTCACCCAGGTGGGAGGGGAGATGGGGTCAGGGGGCCACTTTGTTCATGAGCCCACGGAATAATGACAGGGTATCTGTAGAAAGAGGATTGGGGCGCCTGGGTGGCTCAGTTGGTTGAGTGACTGCTTTCGGCTCAGGTCATGGTCCTGGAGTCCCAGGATCGAGTCCCACATCAGGCTCCCTGCTCGGCGGGGGGGGTCTGCTTCTCCCTCTGACCCTCATGATCTCTCTATCTCATTCTCTCTCTCAAATAAATAAATAAAATCTTTAAAAAAAAAAAAAAAGAATAGTTTAGCCTTTTAAACGTCGAAATTCTCAGGGACATGCACATAGAAAAACTGATTTAAAAATCGAAAATGTGGGGGCGCCTGGGTGGCTCAGTTGGTTGAGTGACTGCTTTCGGCTCAGGTCATGGTCCTGGAGTCCCGGGATCTGTTCCTGCGTCGGGCTCTCAGTGGGGAGTCTGCTTCTTCCCCTGACCCTCCCGCCTCTCGTGCTCTCGCTCATTCTCTCTCTCTAATAAATAAATAAAATCTTAAAAAAAAAAAAAAAAAAGCCTTGTTGGTGTCCACGGAATGGGTCATCCCAGTCACCTGGTTATTAAAATAATCCTCCGGTGCCGAGATCACCCTTTGGTGAGTGTCAGTCCCTTTTGGCTGATATGACAAAAATGCCATAGGCTGGGTGGCTTATGAACAACAGACATGTATTTCTCACCGTTCTGGAGGCTGGAAGCCTAAAGTCAAGGCGCTGGCAGATCTGGTTCATAGGCCAGATTTTTTTGCTGGGTCCTCATGTGGTAGAAGGGACGAGGGAGCTGTCTGGAGTCTCCTTATAAGTGCACTAATCCCGTTCGTGGAGTCTCCAATGATCTCAGCACCTCCCCAAGTCCCCGCCTCCTAGTACCATTACTTTGGGGGTTAGGATTTCAACGTATGACTCTGGGCATGGGGGACATAATCATTTAGACCAGAGCAGTGCGCATTCACACAGGACACAAATCATTCAGAGAAGTCTGTGCACACACCTCCCTCCCAGACTTCCCCGGCACCGATTTTCCAATTATTTTCCTTTCAAGTCACTGACCATCTAGCCAGACTTTGGCCACAGCCCACAAATCAGCATATGATTGCACATCCGGCCGTTTCTCCTTCCAGCTAAAATGAACAGCCAGGTGCCCTGCTGGGAGTTCTGCCTGTGGGGAGGGTTTCCCTTCATGACAACTATCCTTCCAGAATGTTCCAGGAAGGGATGTGGTGCTGCAGCTGCCTGCTTTCAGGTGGTGCCTGCAACCCCAGGTAGGACCATCTGTATCCCCTGCCTGAATTTTCTCCTCTTTAACTGATCATAGGGACCTCTCCATGAAGCTACAGGTGCAGGATGGGAGAGAAAAGGAGGCATGGGGCCGGGGGGGGGGGGAGGGGGGGACTCTGCCGATGTGACCTTTTCCTTATAACAACATGGGTTTGTATGATCCTCATAAGAACGTTTTTGGGGTTTTTTTGTTTTGTTTTTTTTAGATTCCATTTGTTAATTTGACAGAGAGAGATACAGTGAGAGAGGGAACACAAGCAGGGGGAGTGGGAGAGGGAGAAGCAGGCTTCCTGCTGAGCAGGGAGCCCGATGTGGGGCTCGATCCCAGGACCCTGGGATCACGACCTGAGCCGAAGGCAGACGCTTAACAACTGAGCCACCCAGGCGCCCCAAGAACGTATTTTTAATAAAAACTTGGATCCGGGGCCCCTGGGTGGCTCTGTTGGTTAAGTGCCTGCCTTTAGCTCAGGTTATGATCCCAGGGTCCTGGGATCGAGCCCCATATCGGGCTCCTTGCTCAGTGGGGACCCTGCTTCTCCCTCTGCCTGCCGCTCCTCCTGCTTGTGCTCTCTCTCTCTCTGACAAATAAATAAATAAAATCTTAAAAAAAAATAAAAACCTGGGTCATCCTTCCAGACTCCCTGATACAGTATTAGAAGGAGCCGATGTGGGGTGAGAGCTGGGGTGTTGGAACCATCCACATCCTTGCCTTGCTAAATGCAGCCTGCTGCCCAATTCTGCACAGCCTGCAAGTTGAGAATGGCCTTTTCATTTTTAAATGGTTGGGGGAAAAGAACCACGATGTGAAAATTAGATGCAATTCAAATTTTGGTGTCCAAGGGAGTTGGAGGGACAGGACAGATGTTGTTTAAGGGTACAAACTGGCAAGAAGTAGAAGATAAGTCCCGGAGAGTTAATGCACAGTAGAGTGAATATAGACAACAATATTGTATTATAACCACCTGACTTACTAAGAGACTAGAAGTCTTAATTATTCCGGCTACTAAAAAGAAATGATAATTATGTGATGCGATACAGTTGCTAATTATGGCTACAACGGCAATCGTATTACCATATTTAAATATATCAGATTAGCATGTTGTACACCTTGAATTCACGTGCAATATTGCATGTCAGGTATCTCTCAATGAAAGAATTCGGTGTCCATAGATAAAGTTTTATTGACACCATAGCTGCTCTCATTCATTCACCTGTCATCCGTGGCTGCTTTTATTCCAAGTGGTAGAATTATTGCAACAGGGAACAGGCCAGGCCCACGAAACAGAAAATATTTCCTGCCTGGCCTTTTTGGGAAGTTTGCAGACCCCTCTGCTCTACAGGGCCTGGGACCCCAATGGCAACCTGCCTGGGACTCAGGGCTTCCCACGGTGTTTCCTCAGTGAAGAGGTGGGCAGGATTTGGAGTGGGATTTGGACTGATAATCACACTGGGAAGGAGAGGATAAGGACGGTCCCCAGGGGCAGGGGACATCTGGGCCTTCAAAGTGGAGGGGATTGAGCACTGGGATGGGCAGGCTGGTGGCGGGCACAGCTGGGGCCCACGGTAATGGCTCTGCCCCCAGCTGGTAGACGGGCAGGACCATCCCGACAGCCACGTCCCACCTCACCAGCCACTGCGTCCCACCCGCTGTCCCCGTGGTTTCCCCTTTCCTCAGCTTGCCCCTGCCCCTGCCCGCTGTCACCCCCCTCACTGGGTGCTGTCAGCTGTCATTGCCTTGGGTCTAGAGATGGGTCCCAGTGCAGTAAGTGAGCTTTCCTTCCTTCCTTCCTCCCTCCCTTCCTTCCAGATTTTATTTATTTTTATTTTTATTATTATTTTTTAAAGATTTGATTTATTTATTTGACAGAGAGAGACACAGTGAGAGAGGGAACACAAGCAGGGGGAATGGGAGAGGAAGAAGCAGGCTTCCCGCAGAGCAGGGAGCCCAATGTGGGACTCGATTCCAGGACCCTGGGATCATGACCTGAGCCGAAGGCAGACACTTAACGACTGAGCCACCCAGGCGCCCCTAACTTAACCATTTTAAAGTGTACAATTGCCTGGCATCTAGCACCTTCTCTGTTCCACAGCCATGCCCTCCATCCGTCTCCACAACGTTCCCATCACCCCAAGTAACTCTGTAGCCATTAGCCGCCACTCTGATCCCCACTTTCCCAGCCCCCAATCTGTTCTCTGTCTCTGTGGACAATTTGCCTGTGCTGGACATTTCATATCAGTGGAATCATGGATATGTGGTCTTTTGTGTCTGGCTTCTTTTAGTTAGCATGTTTTTGAGATTCATCCATGTCATAGCATGAATCAAAACTTCGCTCCTTTTCTGGCTGATACTTTATTGTATGGATAGACCACGGTCTGTCTATCCATTCATCCATTGATGGACATGTGGGTTGTTTTGTTTTCCCCTTAGCCAATGACCTTTTTGTGTATGTGTGTGTGTGTGTGTTAAAATAGACATAAAATTTACCATTGTAACCATTTATTTTTACTTTTTAAAGTTGTCATACAAGACACATAAGATTTACCATTTTAACCATTCTTAAGTGAAGGTTCAGTGGCTTTGTGTACATTTATGTTGTCATGCAGCCACCTCCAGAACATTCTCATCTTCCCAAACTGAACCTCTGTTTCCATGAAACACTAACTCCCCTTCCCCTCCCCCAGCCCGTGGTAATCACCGATCCATTTTCTGTCTGTAAGTCAGTGAGCTTTTACAAATGGAAGTCTGAGCATGCCAGCTCTCCTGAGTCTTCAGTGGCTCCCTACTGCCCTCAGGATACAGACCAAATAGTCCCAAGGCAGATGCACTTTGCATCTTGGTCCTCTCAATTTGCTCCTTCTCAGCTTCATGGACACCTTCCCTTCCCCTTCTGAGGAAGGCCAGCCTCTCTACAGTGCTCAGGACTGCTTCCTCACAGCATACACCCTAGTCATAATTCATTATTTCCATGCTTTTTCCTTTGGTTTGTTGATGTAAGTCTCTGGATGTGCTCTCTGCCTCCTCCCTCTGACTGGAGGGTCTGGGCAATCCCATCTTACTCACTACTGTGCTTCCCTGGCTTCTGGACCTCTGCCTGACACATAGCTGGTGCTCAACATATAGTAGAAGGAATGGCAGAAAGTGTGGGAGGGCGAAGGGAGTGGTCAGCTGCCCAGGGTGGTGGGCGGACTGAGGCAGGAGGTGGATGCCAAGATGCTCTGGGTGGGTGTGGGCTGCTCACGGGCTGCAGGATGGGTGGGTGCATGAGCAGAGAGCTGGGCTAGCTGGGTGGAGGAAGCAGAGGAGAAGCAGGGGCCATGGATAGGTGGACCCCCCGGGGCAGAAGCGCAGCCAGGAAGTGGGGTCTGGGGGAGGTGGGACTGGGAAGGCAGGTGGATGATGCTGTTGTATCCGGGACCACCCTGCATATGAGGGGCAGTCCGGGGCTGGAGCCCTATCAGGATGTCCCCGTGTCCTCAATGCGAGGTAAGTTCCTGGGGCAGGTTTGACCCATCTCAGCTGGGGGGGCATTTGCACAATTTGCAATTTCTGGGGCCCAGCTTTGGCCAAGGAGAGAGGCCTGTTTAAAGTCAGACTTGGCTTTCCCCCAACTGGCTGGCCTCCTTATGCCTGATGCTAAATGCTGGCTTGTCACAGTGTCTGCATGCAGGCACACGCCTGCACCTCTCCAGGGGGTGTGTTTGCAGCACTAGGGGCAGTATGGGGGTGGTATCTCTTAGGAGGCCAGTGGCCGCTCCCCACCCCGGTGCCCGCCCCACGCTTCTTTTTATATCTCATGTTTACAGGGAGCCTAAAACATCTGAGCCCGCGAGGAAAGGGGCGGCAAGGCGGAGAGGCGGGGATGTCTGAACCCAGCGTGGAGGGAGGCTGGCTGGGTCAGGGGCGGCCACTGGCTTCCTTCCATCAGTCCTGAAGCATCAGATGGTGCTGAGCTATATTTAAAGGCTGCTTTCTCCGCCTCCACTGCGGGGTCCTCACCAGGATGAATGAGTCAGAAGGAGGCCTGGTGTGGCCCCGAGGCCTGGCTGGGTCTGCCCTGAGAAGCTGGGAACATCTCCCCAAGAAGCAATCCCGTAACAGCCACGGCTGGCTCCCGGTTGACCTGAGGTCTCCTTGGCCAGGCTCCGCACCAGGTGAGAAGCCCAGTGGATGACCCCTGACTCAGGGGAACCCACAGGCAGCTGAAGAAGGCCTGCAGTGGCTCCCTGGCCTTCTGCAGTGGCCTTTGCAACTCCTGTGGGATTCCCAAGGCCCCTGCCTCCTCCCTGGGGTGCACAGCCCCGTTCTGTTGCTTTATAGCATAATCATGGGCTACCGGGGTTGGCTGCACGCACTCGCGTCCTTCTTATTTTACTCCTATTTTGTTGATTGCAAGGCTGAGGTCCTAGGTTGGGATGTACCTTCGTCAGCTCCAGCTGCTGTAACAAAACACCACAGACCGAGGGACTGCTAAACGACAGATACTGATTTCGCAGGGTTCGGGAGGCTGGAAGTCCAAGATCGAGGAGCCAGCAGGTGATGGCCGTATCCGGTGAGAGCGCTCTCCCGGGTTCATAGATAGCATTTTCTCACAGTGTCCTCACCGGGCAGAAGGACTGAAGGAGCTCTCTGGGGTCTCCTTTATGAGGGCCTGGCTCCCCCATTCACAAGGGCTCTCCCTCATGACCTAATCACCTCCCAAAGGCTCCACCGCATAATACTATCACCTTGGGGGTTAGGGCATCAACATATGAATCCGGGGTGGGGTGGGGACACGTTCGTGAGTGTGTGTGTGGGCTAGATGCAGCAGAACAGGGATTAGAGGACAGTCTGCCTACCCCCCCCCAGCTATGTAGGCATCACCGACTTAGCCCAGCGCCAAGCCCACAGATAGGTGGGATCCTGCACCGGCCACTCACGGGCAGTGGAGGGGGTGAGCCCCCGGGCACAACAGAGCTCAAGAACGATTCCAGGAGTGTGAGACTATACCAGTGCGCAAGCATTGCTGAAGTGTGGCTGGTCCAAATCGAGATGCGCTCTGAGCAAAACACAGAGGTTGGGTTTTAAAAACTTACTAGGAAAAAAACGTGAAAGATCGTAATACTATTTATATTGGTTACATGTTGAAATAGTTCTATTTTGGGGGCGCCTGGGTGGCTCAGTCGTTAAGCGCCTGCCTTCGGCTCAGGTCATGATCCCAGGGTCCTGGGATCGAGCCCCGCGTCCGGCTCCCAGCTCCGCGGGAAGCCTGCTTCTCCCTCTCCCACTCCCCCTGCTTGTGTTCCCTCTCTCGCTGTGTCTCTGTCAAATAAATAAAATCTTTAAAAAAAAAAAAAAGAAATAGTTCTATTTTGGATTTGTTGCATTAAATGAATGTATTATTTAAAATAATTTCACCATCCTCAAAAAGCTAAACAAACAGCTATCCTAGGACCCAGAAATTCCACTCCCAGGTATATACCCAAAATAATTGAAAATAGGTGTTCAGATAAATATTTGGACACAGCAGCAAGGTTCACAACAGCTGAAAGGTAGAAGCATCCCAGATGTCCATCAACAGATGAACAGATACACAAAATGCGGTGGATCCCTACTATGGAATATTCTTCAGCCGTAAAAAGGAATGGAGTCCTGATACATGCCACAACGTGGGTGTGCCTCGAAGACATTATGCTCAGTGAAAAAAGCTAGACTAAAAAGTCACATATTGTATGATCCCATCCATGTGAAATGCCCAGAATAAGCAGTTGCATAGAGATAGAAAGTAGATTGGTGGTTGCCAGAGATTGAGAGAGGGGGATGGGGAGTGATTGCCCACGGGGACAGGGTTGATTTCAAAACTAGACAGAGGTGATAGGTTGCATAATATTGTGAATGTACTAAGTGCCATGGAATTGAACATTTTTTTTTTTAAAGATTTTATTTATTTATTTGACAGAGAGAGAAAAAGTGGCAGGCAGAGCGAGAGGGAGAAGCAGGCTCCCCACCGAGCAGGGAGCCTGATGTGGGGCTCAATTCCAGGACCCTGGGATCATGACCTGAGCCGAAGGCAGATGCTTAACCAATTGAGCCATCCAAGCGCCCCTGCCAGGGGACTTTTGATTGTTTTCTGTTCCTGAGGCAGCTGGACCTCGCTGTCCCTGGCCGGTGGGGAGGGGTGCTGGATAGAGATTGGTGCAAAGCTTGAGCCACCTTGGACTTTTGGCCACGTGGAGTTCAAAGACCTGGAGACTGTTGTTCCTGGTTGGTTGCTTAGTGGTTTGCACGCCCAGTGGTCCTGGTGGCAGGGAGGCAGCACTTGGGAGTGGCTTAGGATGAGAGGACAAGAGAACCAGAAAAGGGATCATGGCATGATGGACAGGGCAAGAGGTCGCTAGGTTCCAGGCAGGAGGGGCGTGGCGTCACCCCATGGGAGGTAACAGGGAGGACTGGAGGGAAACCAGATGGGTGCGTTTTTAAGGTTTACCCTTTTCCCCCCCTATGTGACTTTGGGCAAGATCTTGGACAAGTGATTGAATGTTTCTGGCCCTTAGTTCTCTGATCCGTAGGTGTCTTCCTCAGCTTTTCCTCTTAGCCAGCCGCTTCTCACATTGTGCTCCCAGAGCTCCTCTCCCGCCCTCCCCGCCTCCCCTGCGCGCTTCCCGAGAAAGTGGAGGCAGAAACAAGGAGACCCACAGGGCCTCCAGCTCCAGCCAGCCTCTCTGGCTCCTGAATGCTTGGTTTTTCTGAGCCTTCTGCTCTGTTCGGAGTAGTTGTTAGAATGATCTTCCCAGGGCCACCTGGGTGGCTTAGTGGTTAAGCGTCTGCCTTCGGCTCAGGTCATGATCCCAGCATCCTGGGATCAAGCCGTGCATCAGGCTCCCTGCTTGGCGGGAAGCCTGCATCTCCCACTCCCTCTCCCCGTGCTTGTGTTCCTGCTCTCGCTGTCTCTATTTCTGTCAAATAAATAAATAAAATGTTAAAAAGAAAGAAAGAAAGAAAGAAAGAAAGGTCTTCCCATAGAGCGACCAGGCATCTACATCTGTGATGTCCCCCACTGGCCCAGCTTCTGTCTCTGGAGTCGGGAGCCGGGAGTAGGGGTACTCTTAAGCCCCTCACTCCCAATCCAGTACCTCTACTCCTGGCTTCACCCCCAGGTTCCCTGATCAGTTACCCCCATCACGCCTTAGCCATTCGCTCTCTGGCCTCTAGGTGGCGCTGACTATCTGGTGCACCTTGACCAGTCCTGTGGGTGCAAACTAAGCTCCACCAAATGCTCCCCTGGGCCTCCTTGGGGCCCAGGAGCTGGAGCTGGGGACACCACCTTGAACAAGGTCCAGGCCTCGGTTCTGGGGGGCTCTGAGTCCCGTTTGGTTGTCCAGTCGGCTGATTATTACAATGTGGTCTTTGATCCTACAGGGAAATGTGGGGCTCAGGAAGCATTTTTTGGAGAAGAAGCCATCTGGGTGCTTTTACTTATTTATTTATTTACTTATTTATTTTAAAGATTTTACTTCTACAGAGAGAGAGAGCACAAGCAAGGGGAACTGCAGGCAGAAGGAGAGGGAGAAACAGACTCCCTTCTGAGCAGGGAGCCAGATGTGGGGCTGGATCCCAGGACTCTGGGATCATGACCTGAGCCGAAGGCAGATGCTTAACCGATTGAACCACCCAGATGTCCCTCTCCAGCTCATTTTCTATAGAGAAAACATAGTCTTGGAGGATATGTTGTACGTGGTGAGGCCTTTCTCCTGTTTAAGGGCTGGAGCAGGGTGGGTGTGGGGATGGTGGGAAGGGGGGGAGCTGGGCCTGGGCAGAACTGTGTGGGAGGCTGGGGGGAGCCTGGAGCTCTGGGAAGCTCTCCGGCCCGAGGTGGTGGGCACACTGGGAAGACTGCAGAGGGGCTCGGTCTGCTATTCCAGGCAGGGACAGGAGGCCAGATGGAACGTGGGTGTCACGTTTAGCAGATGGGGCTGTCATGACAGATCCAGGGCAGGGGTGGAATGAGAGCGGTTCTGTGTCCACCCCCTCTGAAGACGCTCCTCCGGCCATCAGTCCTTGTCCCCTCATCCTCCGCAATGATATCCACTGTGCCCTCAGCAGGTGTTCAGCCCTCTGAGTCCATTCAGTCTGCTGTAACAGAATCCCGGAGACCGGGTGGCTTATAAATAACAGAGAGTTATTGCTCACAATTCTGGAGGCTGGAAGTCCAAGATTAAGGCACCAGCAGATTTGGTGTCTGGCAGGGTCCGCTTGCCTCCCTCCTGATTCATAGACACCGCCTTCTCGATGTGTCCTCATGTTCTGGAAGAGGTGAGAGCACTCCTGGGTCTCTTCTATAAGGGCATTAATCCCATTCATGGGGGCTCCACCCTCATCACCTAATCACCTCCCAAAGGCCCCACCTCCAAACACCACCACACTGGGAATGAGATGGTAACATACGAATTTTGGGGGGACACAAACATTCAGTCCACAGCAATGGTCAACATTGGCAAGTGTATGGGTGACTCCTCATCACAGTAATTGTGTTCCTGAGACACAGGCTCAGGGTGAAGTCAGCTCCTGTAGGACACACAGCGGGCGACGGAGGTGGGGGTGGGTCTGAAAGCTCCCCCCTTTAATGACTTGGTCTGTCTGGTGACCAGCCCCATCCTGAAGCTACCTAGGGGGCCCACTCTAAGTCATCTCATTAGCATAAACTCAGGTGTGATCTAAAAGGGCTCCTTATGGGGGCGCCTGGCTGGCTCAGTCAGTGGAGTATGTGATTCTTGGTCTCGGGACTGTGAGTTTGAGCGCCACGTTGGGTGTAGAGGTGACTTAAAAATAAAATCTTTAAAAAAAGGGAGGGGCCCTTATGAATGATAGAAGACACTCCTATGACTTAGGAAATTCCAAGGGTTTTTTAGGAGCTCTGTACGAGGAACTTGGGACAAAGACCAAATACATTTATTTACGTCTTTTTTAAAGATTTTATTTATTTATTTGTCAGAGAGAGACAGAGAGAAAGAGCACAAGCAGGGGGAGTGGCAGGCAGAGGGAGAGGCAGGCTCCCCGCCAAGGAAGGAACCTGATGTGGGACTTGATTCCAGGACCCTGGAATCATGACCTGAGCCAAAGGCAGACGTTTAACCAACTGAGCCACCCAGGAGTCCCCAAATGTATTTCTTATTAAGCCACAGGGACCTTATTTGGAAATAGGATCTTTGCAGATGTAATTAAGGTAAGGACAGAGATGAGATGATACTGGTTGGGGAGGAGTGATAAATTCAGTGGAAGTGTCCTCATAAGAGACAGAAGAGGACACACAGAGACACAGGGACAGGGCCAGGTGAAGACAGAGGCAGAGATTGTGGTGACACAGCCACGAGCCAAGGAACGCCGAAGGATTGCCAGCAACCACCAGAAGCTAGACGAAAGCTGTGGACAGATTCTCCTTCAGAGGCTTCATCTGGGAGCCAACTCTGCCAGTACCTTGATTTCAGGACTTCTTGCCTCCTGAGTTGTAAGACAATACATTTCTGTTGTTTTAAGCCATTCAGTCTGGTAACTTGTTACATCTGTCCTAGGAGAGCAATATTGCTACTATTTCCTTAATTTTTTTAAGCCGTTTGTTTTCCTTTTGCTTTTTATTACTTATATGTTTTATCACTCTAAGCTCCGGTCTCTGTAAGATACCTGGTTCGCTGTGTTGGTGAGTCTTTTCAAATGCGCAGCCTCCTGGCTGAGTGTCTTGTCCGTGTCCTCCTCTTTCTGGTTCTTCCCTAAAATCAGGCCTTCACCTCAATGCTGCGCAGAGTTCCTGAGGAACCAGTACTTCCCGTATTGGGGTGCTCTGGTTGGCACCCACACATGGATCTTTCCTACAAGTCTTCGAGCCAAACACTGTCACCCTCCACACCCTGCCAGTCCTTTGATGGCAGCTGAAGAGGGTCAGATGTGCCACCCCCAAACATGCCACTTTAGCAAAAGGATTATTTTGAGCTGAAGGCAAGTGAGATGCAGAAGAGGTCTCCGTCCTCCCCATTTCTTTTTTCTTTTTTTTAAAGATTTTATTTATTTGACAGAGAGAGACACAGCCAGAGAGGTAACACAAGCAGGGGGAGTGGGAGAGGGAGAAGGCTTCCCGCTGAGCAGGGAGCCCGATGCGGGGCTCGATCCCAGGACCCTGGGATCATGACCTGAGCTGAAGGCAGATGCTTAACGACTGAGCCACCCAAGCGCCCCTGCCCTCCCCTTTTCTACCTAAAAACAGGGCATACATTTCCTTTTAAGAAGGTGACATAAATTTCCCTTTTTGAAGGTGTCCCGTTTTCTCCTATATCAGGAAGAGAAGAGTGACTCATCACTGAAGATGGAGAGGCACCAAGATGAGTCTGTATCATCAACAAACCTTATGAAAATAACCCTTATCTTCCATTCGTTTCCACCAGACATTTCCTAGTCATTTCCCCACAATTTATCATCCCTGGAAGCCCAAACCCCCTTTTCTTTGTTAAAATGGTATGTAAACCCCTGGGTCTAATCACTTCTTTGAAGTTCACTGCTTTTCTGTGCATGTAGACATTAGTAAAAATTGTGTGCCTTTTTTCCCCTATTAATCTGTCGTTCATTAGTTTAATTCACAGGCCCCAGTCACTAAATCTAAGAGGGTAGAGGAAATGTTTTTCCTCCTGACACAGTGGTACGTCCCCATTTCACAGACAGAACATTGAGGCTCAGAGAGATAGCAACTGGAGGCTGTGGATTACAGGGAAGCAGTTCCCTGAAGCCCTGAGGACACATCTGTAATAAGCCTGGGTTTCTCAGACTATTTCTCTCAGGAGGGGAGCTGCCCAGGGCATTTGCATGGCAGGCCTGGCGTCCAGAGTCTCCATTTCCTTGCCCCTTCCTCAGCCTTCCAGATGTGGCTAAGGCCAGGGATGTGAGGAAGGAATGTGAGACCAGGGCTTAAGCCAAGCCACCCCCTGCCTCTTCCTCTCCTGATTTCCCTCACTCTGAGTCTTCTGGGCAGTTTACACCTGCTCCAGTCTAAAGGTGTGGGTGGTGGAGGCCTGGGGTCCAGCTTCCTGGCACTCAGCCACAGGTTTGGCCTTTGGGTCTAGGGGTTGTAGGGGGCTCTGACAGTGGGCCTTGTTCCCTCGTGGACAGATGGCTGTGGCTTCCCTGGCTCCAGATGGGCCCACGTGCTCCTGAATAGCTTCAGCACCATGGGAGGTGGACCTCTGCCAGAGGGCAGCCCTGCCTTGGTCAGGCAGCTGGTCTAGAAGTCTGCGGGGGTTGTGATTGGCTGAACTGCCTGGGTAGGAAGTCAAAATCCTCTATTTAGCTTTTTTTTTTTTTAAGGTTTTTTATTTATTCATTCGAGACACAGAGATACAGAGAGAGAGAGAGAGAGAATATGAGCAGGGGGAGAAGCAGAGGGAGGGGGAGAAGCAGGCCCCCCGCTGAGCAGGAAGCCCGATGCGGGGCTTGATCCCAGGACCCTAGGATCATGACCAGAGCCGAAGGCAGACGCCCAACCAACTGAGCCACTCAGGCGCCCCTCTATTTAGCTTTTTGCTGGACTGGTCACCTCCTAGATGTCATGATTATAGAAGGAGCTCTGCTGCCTTGCCATTTGGAGTCTCTCAGCCTTCTTTGCCCAAGGTAAGCTCAAGGGTTGGGGTCTGGAGCAAGACCTGTCAAACTTTCTGCTTTGGTGCTGGGGTAATAATGTCAGTGGTGGGTAATTGCTCACTCTGGGACAGGTGAGGTTTTGAGAATAGCAGTTCTCAAAGGGGGCTGTTGAGATCATTCCAGGAAGTCCATAAGGCCGACTATTTTTATCATACTATTAAGATGTCCTGTGCCTTTATTTTTTTATTATTTTTTTTATTTTTTTAAAAAGATTTTATTTATTTGACAGAGAGAGACACAGCGAGAGGGAACACAAGCAAGGGGAGTGGGAGAGGGAGAAGCAGGCTTCCCACAGAGCAGGGAGCCCGATGTGGGGCTCGATCCTAGGACCCTGGGACCACGACCTGAGCCGAAGGCAGACGCTCAACGACTGAGCCACCCAGGCGCCCCTGTCCTGTGCCTTTAATACTTTCATTCTCTCCCATGTGTGTGGTCGAGTTTCCAGAAGGTATGGGATATTGCAGCAAGCTGAATGCAGAAGCAGATGTGAGAATCTAGCTGTCTTCTGTAAGCTGACATGAACGAGATACAAAAATGTAAAACAAAGCCTCTCTTTTCATGGATTTTTTTTTCTTGAAAATGTGGTTATTTTTCATTAAAAATATTGTTACTATTAGGCTTATTTTATTTTACTATTAGTAGGTTTATTATTGACTATGATTTAAAAACTAATATGTCGTTTAAAAAATTCTCAGTTTTAATTCCTAAATGGTAAATATCAGTAAATATAGCCCACATAAGTAGATATGCTTTGGGGTTCTCAATAATTTTTTTAAGAATGTAAAGGAGGGGGTGCCTAGGTGGCTCAGTTGGTTAAGCATCAGACTCTTGATTTCGGTTCATATCATGATCTCAGAGTTGTGGGCCCCAGCCCCGTGACAGGCTTCAAGCTCAGGGTGGAGTCAGTCGGCTTGCCCTCTCCCTCTGCTCTCTCTCTCTCTCTCTCAAATAAATAAATAAAATTAAAAAAAAAAAAAGAAGAAGAAGAAGAAGAAGAATGTAAAGAGGTGCTGACACCAGAAAGTTTGGGAACCACTGATGTAGGACAAGGGCCCAATCTGGCTCACTGCCTGTGTTTACAAATAAAGTTTTATTGGAACACAACCACATTCGCTTGTTAACATGTTACCTTTGGCTGCTTTCCTGGTACAACTGCAGAGTTGAAGAGTTGCAACAGAGACTATCTGGGTCACAAAGCTGAGAATATTACTCTCTGATCCTTTAAGGCAAAGTTTGCTGGCAGCTGACGTAGAATAATGCATTTAATTTTCATAAATAGTCTTATTATTATTATTTCTATTTTACAGATGGCAGAACAGAGGCACAGAGAGGTTAAGTCACTTTCCTAAGGTCACACAGCCACTGAGACTGGAGCTGAGTTGGCAGTGGTTCTAGGGAGGATGGTGGTGCCAAGCTCCTCAGGGTCCAACGACTGACCCAAAAGTTGGGGTGTGGTAGATATCTGTGGTTAGTCTCCCACTGCCTGTCCTCTGATTTTCCTTCTTCAGGTACCCTGATGTTCCCTGAGGACCATCCCCCTCCCTGCGTCTATAGATTTTGTGGGAGTCTCTGAAGCCCTTTCTAGGGAGAACCAGGAGCTGCTCTTTCAGACCAAAGAAAGGCCTCTTAGCTCAACTTGAAGAAGGGGTTATAACTGGTCTTTTGCTCACCTGAATCAACACAGTCCGCTGACCTCCTGATCTCAGTGTCTACAGTTTTGTAGCTCTTGCCCATATTCACAGAAGCATTCACGGAATAGGCAGGGAGGTGAGGCCCTGGGGACGTGGGGCAGGGTGGGAGCCTTCTACCATGTTCAGCTGTGGGGCCAGCTTCCCTAAGTCTGGAGTGGGAGTGTGCAGGCAGGTGCAGGGTGGGTTGGAAGGGGGAGGGAGGGAAGGCTGTCAGTCCATTTTGTAAGAACCCCACCTCCACCTGTACCCTGCATCTTTTTTTTTTTTTTTTTTAAAGATTTCATTTATTTATTTGACAGAGAGAGACACAGCGAAAGAGGGAACACAAGCAGGGGGAGTGGGAGAGGGAGAAGCAGGCTCACCGCCGAGCAGGGAACCCAGTGCGGGGCTCGATCCCAGGACCCTGGGATCATGACCTGAGCTGAAGGCAGACACTTAACGACTGAGCCACCCAGGCGCCCCTGTACCCTGCATCTTGAGCTGGCCATGACCATCCCCTGCCTTCCATGGGTGGGCTGCTCTGACCTTTGATGTCTAGGACTCCCCACTGCCAGGGTGTTTCCAATAGGAGTTCTGCTAATGTTTGGGGCCTCACAGGTGCTCCCTGGGGTCCCACTGGCCCAGTCAAGCAGGATGGTCATGCAGGATGGTTGATCTTCCAGAATGGTGAAACTGCTTGGCAGGCAGACGGTGGGAGACCTGGGTGCCTGAGGGTGGAGGCATGGGGTGGCAGTGGGGGACACTGCTCTGCCTTCCAGCCAGGACAGCTGGCAAGGACCTGGGCAACATCTTTGGCCTTGGATTTCCCGGGCTTGTTAAGGTAGCCAGGATTTCTAGAGCTCTTGAGCTAAGTGAGGTGAGGAACAGAGCTGGTCTGCCTTGTTCTTTGCTGGCTCTGGAGCAACACCAAGGCATCACAAAGATTGGATGACTGGAGACTCCCAGCTTCCTTGGCTACTTTCAAACACTTTCAAAGGGCCTCCTTCCACCATTCCCCCAAAGAGACCTGGGGAGCACTTTGCAGAGGGATAAAGACCAGTCCAATCAAAAGCCCTTTGATTCAACTTTTTTATTTTTTTTTTCTTTTTGAATGTCATGCAGTAATTCACAGTCCCAAGCCCACAGTTTTCAAACAAGGTAGGAAAAAGGAAAAAAGAAGCAAAGGAAATCGGTGGTGGTGGTGGTTTTTTTTTTTTTCTTTTGTTATTTCAAGCAGTACCAAATGTCAGAAAAAATGCTTCTTTTCTCAATCATTAATTTTTTTGTCCTTTTTAAAATTGTTTTTTTTTTTTTTAAATTGATTTCTGCAGGCAGTAATAGTAGGGTTTGGTATAACCAGCAAGCACTCCTGTGTGTGTCTGAGAACGTGTGTGGGGTATGAGTGTCTCGTGGAGGTCTGTGTGGGACGCTGGGTTTCGGCTTCACTTCTGGCTTCTCCGCCACACACGGGCCACCAGCTCGCGTTCATCAGGGAAAGGAAAGATTCGATTGAGATGATAAAACTCATCAATAGAAGCGATTGTTTTTCTCCCCGTTTTTCTTTTAAAAATGTTTTTTTTTTTTTTTTTTAAATTTCCGTTTTCCCCAAGGTTCTCCAAAAATGGCTGAGTTAATTCGAATCCCTTGGCTGTGTGGTTTGTCTGCCCCCGAGGGCCCCCGTGGTGGGGGGGGGGTAGGGTCGGCGTTGGGTGGGGCGCGCATCACTGCCCAGGCCGAGGGTCTTTGCGGGACACCCTGGCAGTGTCCGGGTCCTGGGGACTCCCTCCAGAGTCCGGGGTCGTCCGGCAGGTCCTCTCCTGGGCCCTCCCGGGCCTCCCCTGTGTGCTGGGCAGGTGGCAGCGAGGTGGCCCCGCGGCCTGGGCGCGGCTCCTCCCCGTGGGGCGTGTGCGTGGGGTGCGTGGGGGGGCCGGGCGGGCGCGGGTGCCACCTCGCCCGGGCTTAGCACCAGTCGTCGTCGTCGGTCTCGCTGTAGGCTTCGCGCAGGCCTTTCCGGGAGCCCGGCCCGCGGGGCCTGGCCAGTCCGTGGGCCAGGTAGTAGCCGTTGGGGAGTCGCCGGCCGTGCCGGGAAGGCGAGGCGCAGGCCGGGCCTGGGGCCCGGGGAGTCCTGGGCGAGCACGCGTGTCGCGCAGGGGGTGGCGCGTCGTAAGCCGCGGCCCGGGGCTCCTCCCCGCCACCGCCGCCCGGGCCGTCGGCCTCGTCGTAGTCGGAGCCCCGGTAGTAACCGTGGTGCCGGGGCCCCGGGGGCCCCTCGGACGCGTGCGCGCCGGACGCCGGCCACCGCGCCCCGCCGTGGCGACACGCCCTGGGGGACTCGCTCCGGGCCGGGCCCGGGCCCCGCCGCTCCATCGCGGGCGAGCGGCTGCTGCCGTGGCCCCCCGCGGGCGGCCGCTCCCCGGCCAGAGGCTCGGCCGCGGGGCCCGGGTACCTCCGCGGGCCGCTGGGGGCCGCCCGGCCCGGCCGCGCCGCCGGCTGCTGCTGCGGGGGCCCCGAGCCGCCGGCCTTACGGATCACGGGGGAATAGGACACGTGTGGCCGGGGGGTGGAGGGGGTCTGGGGGAGCTGGCGGCGTCCCCGCCGCGGAGTGCTGGTACCAGATGTTGAGGGGGCTGGGCTTCCACTTACGGAACTACTGCCCTACACGAAAATTGAAACAAAGGAAATCAAAAAAAAAGATACAACAAAATCAACCAGAAGGAGACGGAGGAGACACAGAGGACGGGAGGGAGAGAGGGAGGGGGCAAAGGAAAACCAAAGGGGACAGGGGAGGGACCGGGAGGAGGAGAGGGGGACACAGGACATTTGAATGGAAAAAAAGGAAAAAAGCAACAGCCACAAGGAGGAGGAGGAGGAGGGGGAGGAGGAGGAGGGGGAGGAGGAGGAGGGGGAGGAGGAGGAGGAGGAGGAGGAGGGGGAGGAGAGGGAGGAGGAGGAGGGGGAGGAGGAGGGGGAGGGGGAGGGGGAGGAGGAGGAGAGGGAGGAGGAGGGGGAGGAGGGGGAGGGGGAGGAGGGGGAGGAGGGGGAGGAGGAGGAGGAGGAGAGGGAGGAGGAGGGGGAGGAGGGGGAGGAGGAGGAGGGGGAGGAGGAGGAGGAGAGGGAGGAGGAGGAGGAGGGGGAGGGGAAGGAGGAGGGGGAGGGGGAGGAGGAGTGAGAGACAAGGAGGGAGGGGAAGTCGAAAACCAACACAACAAAGTGAAAAGAGAAATGAGAAATGGAGTTTTGTAAGTTTCGGGGTTAAATAGCAGAAGTTTCAAAAATTACTCACAGGCGTCCAGAGGACAGAAATCATAATCGAAACAAAAACGGAAGCCGGGTTAAAGGAAAGCAAAAGGCAGCAGGCAGCCAGCGGGGGGCATGAGCCGTAAGGACCGCGCTGGCCAGAAACTCAAACGTGATCCACAACCAAAGAGGAAGCAGCTGCGGGGGAGGGGACGGCAGGCGGGCAGGGGGGCTGGGGGGGGGCAGAGTGGGGAGCCAGAGTGGCTGGGGGCAGTGCCTACTCCTGCCCGGCTCCCCCAGGGGGCTTGGGGACCCCAATGGTGGGCAGGGGCAGAGGTCACAGTGGGGAGGGAGGACCCCTGCCTGGCGTGGGCTATTTGGTGTGCCCCCCCCAGCCCCCACACCGGTCTCCCAGGGGCTTGGGTCAGGGGCACCCGGTGCCACACCCACCTGCCGGTGCGCCATGTGTTCTCGGCCCTCGCTGGGAGAGCGGGACCAGCGTTGGTCCCGGGCCCGGGCCCCGGCCATGGTCAGGCCGCTCCTGGGCATAGCGCTCCTTGTCGGAGGGTGGGGGGGTGGTGGGTGGTGGTGGTGATGGTGCTGCCGATGCTTCCGGTCCTTGGGCCGGCCCCGCTCCTGGTCTCGCTCCTTAGATGGCAGGTCCCCGGACTGGTGGTCATGCTCAGGTCTGTCCCCAAGCCTGGCCGAGTGGTTGGGGTCAGACAAACAGATGGCCGTGAAGGAGGAGGGGGGTGGGATGTGCGCCCAGGAGGCCACCCAGGGGGTCTGTAGGCTCTAGAGAGGGGCTCCTTCCCTGGACCGCGGAGGTCTAGCAGCAGCTGGCCCAGCTCGGGGCCCCTTGCTCCTGTCCCCCTGAGAGTCCTGTTCCTCATCCAGGCCTCTCCTTCCTTTCTCCCTCAATGTTTGCGCGGCTCTGCTTTATCCGCCCCCCCCCCTCAACTCTCCTCTGTCTCCTGGGTCCCACGGGGCAGCCCACCTGTGTCCACGTCTGTGTAGCGGCCCAGGGAGCGCTCAGAGGCTCGGTGGCCGCGGTCCCGGCGCCGCTGATGGTGCCGCTGGTTCTCCTCGGGTGGCACCCTCTCCAGGGAGTAGTCGTCCAGGCGCCGGGGCCTTGGGGGCCCAGCACGGAGGCTGAGCGCTTCATGGGGCTGGTGTCTGAGATGGTCTGGGGGGGTGGACAGGCCAGCGGGCCAGGGTCAGCGGCCTGCACCAAGGGGGTCCCGGTCTGTCCCTGCCCCATCAGCCCTCAGTGACCGGGGTGTGACCCATCTGGGGCAGAGTCCCGCGTGGGCCATGGGGCTCGGCTTCTGATCCACCAGGGTCCCAGGACATCTCTGCCTCCTCCCTGGCTGGGCCCAGGGTCCGGCCAGAGGGCCCTATCCGATCCCCCACCCCCCAATCCCGCTGCTTCTCAGGACCACCCCTGGGAGGTACCACCCAGCCCTGGGCGTCCAGCCATGGACAGGCAGGTGAGCTGAAGGGGACAGCTTTCCCCATCCAGAGTGCCATGTGGGGGCACAGGGCAGTAGGGCCCTGCGCTCACTCCTGCCTACTCTCCTCCTACAGCAGAGGTCAGGCCTCCTATGTGCTTGGGGCGCCCAGTAACCCAGCTCACTGTCCTTCTTCGGCCTAGCTGGGACCGGGCTTTCCTGGTCACCCAAGTCTGGCTCCTATACCAGCCCTTGACGGGTTGCCCTGCATCTGAGACCCTGGGGGGACCCGCTCCTCTTGGCCTGCAGCTTGGGAGCCTGCACAAGCTGTGCCCACCGGGGTCAGACCCTGGAGAGGGGCCTGGGGTTCTCTGCTGCCAGAAGAGGAGAGGAGGAAGACCACACCCAGTGCTGGACTGGCTGAATGGCCAGTGGCCCTGCAGTTTTAAGGGACATAGGGCTTCGGCACCAGAGGGTCAGGGGTGGGTGAGGGGAACGAGCCTCTGAAAAGGAGTGGGTCAGGCGGTGCAGCAGATCAGGCTTCTTAGAAGGATGGCACCTCCTGGCTCGGGGGGGACGGGGGAGGGGGCTTTGGGGAGAAGATGGGGGAGTGGGGGGGCAGTCCCACTCCCCCCGGCAGGGCACACAGAGGACACAACATACAAGGATGGGGCTTCATGGGGGAGGGGGGTGCAGTCTGCAAAGAAAGGGTGGGGTCCAAGGGGTGGAGAGATGACAGGACTCCCACGAGGGGGGGTGGGCGGGAAGAGGGGGCCGGAGCCCAGCTGGGAGGCGGGCGGCGCGGTACATACACTGAGGTTATTCCCACGTGGCCGGCCCCTTCTCCTCTGTCACAGCCCCACGGGATGGTGCACACAGAAAAACAGAAAGAAGAAAATAAATATAAAAGCCAGGAGGGAGAGTGAGAGGTGGTACATGGAGATGCCAGGGTTGGGGAGAGGTACCTGGGCAGTGGAGGGGGAGAGCAAGGGAGGCAGGGAAAGAGGCTAAAGTCCCTGGTGCGTAGGTGACCCCAGGCCCGGCTGGCCAGCCTCCCAAGGGCACAGAGGAGACAGACAGGAGACACCACAGACAGACAGATGGCAGGGGCACGAGACCGACAGATGGGATGGCGTGGCCACAGGCCCCTGGCCCTGGGCTCTGCCTCATGCAATGCGCCCCAGCCCTGGCTCCGGCTGACACTCAAAGCTTGGGGAGGGGGTGGCCATCAGCCAGCTTGTCTGGACTCTCTCTTGGGGCCCAACAACTCCGTCCTGGGGGTGGACGGGGGGGGCGGCGCTGACAGCCACATGCAGCTAGGTGCCCCCCAACCCAAGTTCTCCGCAGCCAGAGGCCAGGTCTCTGAGCCACCGTGGCCCAGCCAGGCACAGCACAGCCTTCACCCCCCGTGCAGACGCCCAGGCACAGCACACGGGAAGCCCGCCCCAGCCAGACATGCCACCCTGCCTCTCAGGCTGGGCGGGCAGCCAGCCATGCTTCTGGCTTCTGGTCCCTCTGTCCCCGCGAGCCTGGGGCAGTGGGATCCCGTGCCCTCCCCCCCCCCCAAACTAACCAAGTGGGCGCTGCAGCTCAGCCACACACAGGCACACGCCTCTGTCCCTCCCCAGTGGCCCCCACAAAGACCAGACGGGAAATACAAACCCCAGCTGCCCCCAGGCCCACCCCAGACTCTGCTACCAGGTCCTAGGACCTGCCAAATTCCCGATAGCAGAACTGTGTGCATGCGTGTGCGTTTGTGTATGCTGTACGAGCACATACGTCCGTGTAGTGCGTGTGCGTGTGCATGTGCGTGCATGCCTGTGTGTGTGTTCCTGATTGCAGCTCACCGGGCCCTGACACATCACCTCCCCCCCACACCCCCACGTGTCCTCCACATCCTCTTGCCTTGGCATCTCCAAACCGGGTAGATGGAAAGCACTTGGCAGGGACGACTGTATCCTGCCCCAGGGGAGCCCCTGCCCCTCTCTGCCCGCCATCAGGGAGAAGGTAAGAGGGCCAGGCCTTCCGGGCACTCCAGTGTGGGCCTGCCCCCTGCTGCTGAGGCTGCAGGTGGCCCCACCCCAGCAGGGGTCACAGAGGAAAGAGATGCCCTGGGCTGCGTGCTGGAGCCCAGGGGCCTGAGTTCAGCCCCAGGGGGGTGGCTGAAAGCCCTCACCTGGTTCTCCGCGGGGAGGCGGGGCATGGAGGCAGCCCGGGCCTGGCCTTCCGTGGGGAGGTAGTGCTCACTGTCCGAGTAGCCATCTCGGCCCATCTCTCGCAACTCCACAGACTGCGGGGGCAGAGGGCAGGGCCAGGTGAGTCCTGTGGCCTGTCGGGCCCCAGGGGTGGCCTGGTGTGGGTGTGGCTGCGGCTGTAGGGCCACATCCTTCCCTCCTGTACTGCTTGTGCCTGGGAGTTGGGAGGCGGTGGGGGGGCGGGGGGGGGGACAGAGGCACCTGGGAGTTGGGCTGGCTGTTGGGCATGTCGGTGGGAGGTCCCCGCTCTGGGCTCCACGTTCCTGTCTTCTGGAACATCTCCTGGGCTCGCTGGGTCACCCAGGACGGGCTCTCCTTGATACCAATTTCATGAGCCATCCTGTGTTGGGGGACAGAGGGCAGGGTGGCCGTGGGCGCTCCAGGGGTGTCCGCACTGGGGAATGGTGCCCCTGCCCTTCCATCCCCACCTCCTTGCCAGAGCCACACTCACAGGCTTCCACCTGGGTCCAGCTGGGAGGAGGGGAGGGCGTTCTGGCCGGGCCCCCCCTCCTGTGTTGGAGACGGGGGCTCCATGCGCTGGAACATGAGTGGGGTCCGGTTCTGGAGAGGCAGAGAGCAATGTGCGGGCACGGGGTAGAGAGGCACAGGGAGGAGGTTGGGGAGGGTGTTCAAGGCTCAGGGTCTGGCCAAAGCTGCAGCTAAGAGACAGCCGGGAGGTTGTGCAGAGGACGCTCAGCACTCCCCCTGCCCCCTCAGCCCCCCAGCCCAAGTCATTCTTGACACCCCCGACACACACATACACACACACACACACGCTCTCACACTCAGGTCCGATCCATCAGCCAGTCCACTAGACTCCTCCTTGCAAGTTCGTGCAGAAGAGGATCACTTCTCACCCAGGTCTGGCCCCACGGCCTCACCGGGACCAGGCCATTCGCCTCCTCCCAGGTCTCCCTGCTCCAGCCCTTACCTGCCATGGCCACCAGAGGGCGCCAGCGATCACCTGAGTGTGGTCACTTCCCTCCTCTAAGAGGAGCTGCCCCGGTTCCCCTCTGACCCAGAGCAAAAGTCAGAATTCTCCCCAGGGCCCCCAAGGCTCTACACAGGCTGCCCTGTCGCCTCCCCACCCTCATCTCCATTGTTTTTTTTGAACCCACCACCCTGAGTTCAAGACCTGAGCTGAGATGGTGAGTCAGGCGCTTTACAACTGAGCCGCCCAGGCGCCCCCTTCCCACCACTCCTGCTCACTGTGTTCCTCTATATTGGCCCTATCGCTGTTCTCCAAGCTCAAAGGCCTGCCACAGGGCCTCTGCGCTGGCTGTTCCCTCCGCCTGGAGTGCTCTTCCCTCAGATATCTACGTGGCTCACTCCCTTTCCTTTTCTTTTTTTTTTTAAAGATTTTATTTATTTATTTGAGAGAGGCCCTGGAGTCCTGCTTCCCATGGGCCACCAGTTCCCTGTGGGCCTGTCCCAGACGAGGAATGACCATGTGGGCTCTGGTCCATGGCGGGGCCAGGGCCGTGGAGAGGAGAGAGAGAGCACATGAGAGGGGGGAGGGTCAGAGGCAGAAGCAGACTCCCTGCCGAGCAGGGAGCCCGATGCGGGGCTCGATCCCGGGACTCCAGGATCATGACCTGAGCCGAAGGCAGTCGCTTAACCGACTGAGCCACCCAGGCGCCCACTCCCTTTCCTTTTCTTTCAGGTCTCTGCTCCACATCACCTCCTCAGGGAGGCCTCCCTGATCACCTGTTCGAAACTGCATCCATCTCCCCCAGCACTCCTTCTCACGGCATTTACTGTTTCCTGCCATGTTCGTCATTTATTATGGTTGGCATTTCCCCAACTGCAGTGTCCGCTCCGCAGGGATGCCGGTCTGTTTTGCTCACAGCTGCACCCCCAGGGCTGAGAACAGCGCCTGGCACACAGTAGGTGCCCAATAAGTGTTGGCGGAACAGATGAATTCATCCAGGCCGCCTCCCCGGTGCGGCCCTGCTTTCCGGTGACCTGTCCTGGGTCCTGGCCACACCCCGCTGCTCTGGTTTGTCACTGTGGGGCCCGCAGGGCAAAGGGCACCAGAGAGGAGGGCGCCGGGGCCCAGGGCCGTACCTGCTCCTCGCGCAGGGCCTGCAGCTTCTTGGCCTTGCTCTGCTGGTAGTACTCCATAATCATCATGGCTGCATAGATCTTGCCCACGGTCAGGTCTGTGGCTGGGGGCACAGGGCAAGCTCCCCGTGGGCGGGGGCCCTGGATGCACCAGCCTCGGCCCTGCACCCGCCTCCTCTCCCCCCACCCCCTCCCATCCTGGCAGGGCAGAGCCCAGGGCCCGGCTAGGCGCGGCTCTTACACTTGTGAGGGGTGACCAGCAGGTCCAGCGTCTTCTGGGACAGGTTGGGCCAGATGGCCATCATCTCTTTCCTCAGCTCTGCGTCCATCTGCTGCTTGTCGGCTCCGCCTGCAACGTGGGCACAGAGAGGCCCTCCCTGACTGCCTGCCTGGGTGTCGGCCTCCGGGGCAGATGCAAAGCCAGCAGCTCCTGCCAACTCAGGCCCTGGAGTCCTGCTTCCCATGGGCCACCAGTTCCCTGTGGGCCTGTCCCAGACGAGGAATGACCATGTGGGCTCTGGTCCGTGGCGGGGCCAGGGCCGTGGAGTGGCTGCAGGGTGGCTGGGGGTGGGGGGGGATGTCAGCATCAGGAGGAGCTAGATGGCGCAGGTCCCAACCTGTGTGGCTCAGGTATTAGTCTACCACTGTGTGCCTCAGTTTTCCCATCTGCAGAATGGGACGACAGCAGTAGGACCCACCTCACCGAATGTTTTGAAGATCAAAGCAGTTAATATGTGTGTAGCCTTAGGACGGTGTCTGCCGTAAGATTACTACAACAGCAGCCCAGGGGTCTGAAGGGGCCCGGGGTGAGCCTCGGAGAGGCTGGGCTGTCCCAGAGCAGTCCTGATAGGGGAGGTTTCTCCCTCAACCAAGTCTCCCCTCCCATGGACGTGACCTCCAGCCACTGCTGATCCTTGGTCCTTCACCCCGGCCACGGTGGTCATTAAGGCTCTTTGCCAGCGATTCCTGGTCCCTCGTGCCTGACTACACGGGAGCCTGACTCTTCCTGTCCCTGGGCTTGGCCAGAGGCCATGTGACGAGTTCTTGCCAATGAAGCGTGAGCGCACTGAGCCGCCACTTTGGGGCCAGGGTGTTTAGTGGCCAGTGAGGGATACTTCTGCGTTCTTTTTCCAAAACTCTGTCGTGGTGGCTGGTGAACAGAGGCCCCTGCTGACCCAGGAAGGACACAGAACAGGAGTGGGAAGCAAATCTTAGTCGGCTGGAGACCTCGGGGCTGTTTGTTGCAGGAGCACGTTCTCCTCCATCTTGACTGCTACACCAACTGGGCCCCCACTTCTTCTGTTTCAGACCCTCCAACTCTGGGCACAGGGGCACCTTTCCAAACTTTTACCAGCAGGTATGGAGGGACAGAGCTAGAACAAGGGCCAGAAGGCCCCCGGTTGGGCCAAATATTAACCCTGTGGTTGCTGGACTGTGTTGGGGGGTGTCCAGGAGAGTGGCTGCCAGCCAGCAGAGAAGAGTTTCAGTGTTTTAGCAGCCACCCCCTGGGGCCTGCCGGCTGAGGAGCTGCTCCTAGCCCAGACGTCTGCCAGGCACTCTCTGGAGCGTTCGCTCATCTTCGCCCATGTGACTCTGGTAAAGCTCACAACCCGTTCTGGAGTGAGAGTATCGAGGCCATGTGGGACTGACCTGCCTGGACTAGGACAGGTGCCTCTGCTCAGGGCTCCGTGTCCGCCCCCGCCCCACCTCCACCACCAGGAGGCGCTGGTGGCCGTTCAAGTCAATCCTGCGCTTCCCTGCTCCGAGCCCTCCGCGCTCTGCTGTTCCCCTGGCTCTTGTGATTGCCCAAGTCCTCACCCTGACCCCACAGTTCTTCTACTTCCTCCCTTGCTCACTCTGTTCCAGACACACCGAGCTCGCTGGTCCTCAAACACGCCAGGCATGGTCCTGCCTCAGGGCCTTTGCTCAGGCTATTTCCTTTGCCAGGATCGTTCTTTCTACGAATGTCCACGTGACTCCCTTCCTCACCTCCTTCAGGTCCCTGCCCAAACCCAAACGGGTCTTCTAGCTGGCCTCCCTCCCTGAAACAGCCCTCCCCCATCCTCTTGGATGCCCTTCTCCGCTTTATTTTCCCTTCTTCCTACAAATCACCTCATGATGTTGTTCCCCATCTCACCCACTAGAGGGCGAACTCCCCACCGCTGGTGATGCAGGGGGCTGTGGTCACTTGGGCCAAGCTGCATGGGGGTGGGGCTGATTCGTGGGTCAGGACTCAGGTTGGGAGTTCAGGACTATCATGGGAGACCCTTGGGAAAATCCCCTGTGTAGTTAAACTCTTAAGATCCTTGACGCTAACCTATAGTTTTTCTTTCCTTATGGGAAGCTGCTGGAATTAACAACTCTGTCCGATGGCCACTGTAGCTAAGTGAGGTGCCCGAGGGCTGTGTGGCTCCTTCTCAGAGACCCAGGAAGGGAAAAAAGAGAACATGACATTTCCTATTAAAAGTCATTTTCTCCTTCCAGCTTATATGTTTCCTGTCCCTCGTGAAGAAAAGGAACACACCTGTCATTGAGGACTGAATTGTGTCTCCCCCCCCAAATTCCTGTTGGAACCCTAAGCCCCATTGTTACTGCATTTGCAGGTAGGGCCTCTAAGGAGGTAATTAAAGTTACATGAGGTCATAAGGGTGGTCCCTGATCCCAGAGGCCTGGTGTCCCTATAAGAGAGAGGCACCAGGCCATGTGAGGACACAGCAAGAAGGTGGCGACCTACAAGCCGAGGAGAAGGCCTCACCAGGAACCAACCCCACTGGCACCTTGATCTTGGACTTCCAGCCTCCAGAACCGTGAGAAAATAAATTGTTTAAGCCGCCCCATCTCTGGTATTTTGTTACGACAGCCTGAGCAGACTGCTGCGCCCGTTCTTGGCATGTGAATTAGGTAAGGGAGTCTGGGCAGGGTTTCTCAACCTAGTTAGCACCGTGGACACTTGGGGAGGGATCATTCTTGGTTTGGGGGTCGTCCTATGCACTGTAGGGTGGCGAGCAGCCTCCCTGGCCTCAGTGGCACCTCCTTCCCCAAGTCCTGACAACCAAACCATCCCCAGACATTGCCAAGTGTCCCCTGGGGGACAGAACTGTCCCTTGGTTGAGAACCACCACCTCCGACTGTTTTCTGCTTCAATTCACTGGGGAGTCTCCCATTCGGGATTGTCATTCACATTTAAACAAAGGGAGAACCCTTCGGGGATTTCAAGGTGGCCTCCTGCTGGGGTCCTGGGGCTCCCTCCAGGCTGAAGTTCAGGCTTATTCCTCCTCCACGAACACGGTTATTAACACCTGGGGGTTGGGTGGGGCAGGACCAGGAGGTCCTCCAGGACGCAGGCAACAGTCACCCACAAACCAGTTGTGTCCCAGGGTTTATCGTCCCGGGGTCCTCCCCTCCCGCCTCCCATTCTGCATGACGCTGGGCTCAGAGTCTGTCCCTGCAAGACATTTGGCAGCATCCCTGGCCCCTACACCCCAGATGCCACTGACACAGATGTGACAACCTCCCAGATGGGACAACCAAAAATGTCTCCAGACTGCCGATGACCCCTGGGGGCAGGACTGCCCCCTGCTGACCTAGGGTTTGCCCCTCCCCCCACCTGGATTCCCAGCCCCCACCCCCCAGCTCTATCTTTTCCACTGCATGCCTCACCTTCCAACACGTTACATACTCCACGTATTTATCATGCTTATTGTTTGTTGCCTGTTTGCCTGAGCGCCATGTGTCTTTCAGGGCTGTGTCCCACATACCAACAACAGGGCTGGGCGCACAGCAGGCACTCAATGAACGTTCTCATTCAGTGAGCCATGGCCAACATGGCCAGCAGTTTTGGGTGGATAGCAACACGCCAGGAGGTCACCCTCTCTGGTGCATGCGGGGCAAAGCCGTTTAGCTCCCACAAGGCCCATCCGAGAACCTTCCAGGATCTGGCAGATCCCAGCTGCAGAGAGAGTCTGGTCTTTGTGGGAGGTTAAAGGGCAGGAGAGTGGCCTTTCAGCTGGTCAGCCATGTGGAGTCCTGAATGAGGCTCCGGGCTGGCCCTGGGTGGGGTTGGCCCGGACGGTGGCCCTTTCTAAGACAATGGCGGAGGCATTCCTGTTTTGGGAAGTTGAGGTCCCCCACAACCACTGGCATGTCAGGGCTGAGGACCACGCGGGAACGGGGGATGCCAGGCAGGTGCAGAGATGTCTAGTACTAGTTGGCTCTGGGTTTATCTTTTTTCCATGCACCCCCCGCCCCACCTGTCTGGGCTGGTAGCGCACGGTGGCTCCGTGTTTCTACAGCTCTCGTGTGCTCTCCGCGGAAGTCTGAGTGGGTTTGGATCTGCTAACTGGGTTTCTGTCTGTTCAGGCGGGTGGTTGGCTCTGCCCTCGAAGCCCGGCCAGGGGGAGCAGGAGGGCAGGGGGGCAATGAAGGGACACAGACTGAGTCCCTTGGAGGGAGAATTCAGGGGTTCAGACACGACATCCAGGAAAAAGAGAAACATGAGAGAAGGATTTCCCCCAAAGATGAGATTCTCCTGGGTGTGGAGAACAGAGGGGTGGGGAGGAGGGAGAGACAGACAGAGGAGGGAGAGGGACAGACTGAGAGGGGACACAGAGGTGAGCAGAGGGACCTGCCCTCTCTCTCCCAAGTATCTAGCTAAGAATGGCCTCCCAATTTTTGGAGGATCTGAATGACTGAGGTTAATCCATTCTCCCATGCTGCCCTCTGCCTGTTGGAAAGGAGCTCAGTATGTTTAGAGGTAAATTGAGCAGATGGACAAAAAAAAGTGTTATACTTTCAGCCCGCCTGAGACTCAAGTCAGCTAAAAAGGTTGTGATTGTCATCACTGTTGTAACTGTTGTCCCCAAGCACTCAGCGAACCTTCCTTAACCCCAGAGGCTGGCTCAGCTGTTCCCCGTGGAGCTCTGGGAGGGCCTGGTGCCTTCGCCAAGGTCAGGACGAGGAGAGGTTCCTGGCTCAGAGACGCCGGGGGCATGACCCTCCAGGAACTGAGTAGCGTCTGGAGTATCAGTGACAATAACAATAGCCAAACTCAGGCACATCCCCAGGAGTCTTTGAAATCCTCACATGGGTAATCTGGGGGGTGTCGTGAAGGCTGGCCTGACTGGGGTCCCACAGAAGGTAAAGGACCACTCAGCATTCCGAGAATGAAAGGACTGCTCCCTGACTGGCTCCTGGGAAGTCACCTCTAAATTCTTAGAGTGTCCTGCGTGATGAAAGTGTCTTGGTTTATCTGAGGGCCTTGGGCACACAAGATAGTTTATCCCAACAATGGGATTTATGGTGGGGGCCTTGGGCCGTGTGACCCACCATCAGTGTGACCTCTGGAGGGGCCAGAGTCTGAGTAACTAAGGTCCGTCAGGCCTCCATGGCCAACCTCCAATGCACACTCTGGTCACCAAAGCGCGGGTGGGCTTCCGTGGTTGGCCACACTTCATCTGGGCTGTCACACCCTGTTGCCGAGGGCATCAGTGCTGCCCACGTGACTCACCTGGGAGGGGACACCTGGAAGTCTGCGCCTGGTCTCCCCTGGGCCCTGACCCCTGTGCCTCTGCTTTGCAGATTTTAACCAGTATCCTTCTGTTGTAATAAACTGTAACTGTGAGTCCAACAGGGCCTCTCGGTTCTGAGTCTTTCTAGGGAATCACTGAATCTGATTCTTGGGTTCCCTCAGGACCCCTGAACAGGTCTCCAGAGAGAAACAGCAGCTGGGTCACAAAGGCATCGCAGACCAAGAGTGGGTGCACTGTTAGACCCATTTTATAGGTACAGGAAGCATGGCAGGCAGAATTCTAAAGCTGCCCCTGCCTCTTGCCCCCCCCCACCCCAGGATTCTGGTTATTCAATCAAATGCTAGTCTAGGGACTGCCGGGAAAGGCTTTTGCAAATGTAATTTAAAGTCCCACGTCAGCTGTAAGATACAGGGCTTATCTGGGTGGGCCTGACCTAATCAGGTGAGCCCTTGCAAAGCTGAGTGTTTTCTCCAGCTCATGGCAGGAGAGGTCAGACAGTTTGGGAGTACAAAAAAGATGAGATGCATCCCTGGGAGCTAAGTGCAACCTCTGGCTGAACCCCAGCAATGAAGCAGGCCCTTAGTCCTACACCCACAAGTGACTGAATTCTGCCCACACCTGAGTGAGCCTGAAAGTACATTTCCCCCAGAGCTTCCAGAGAAGAGCCCAGCCTGGTGAACAGCTTGATTTTGGCCTTGTGGGACCGTGGAGAGCCCAGCTGAGCTCACCTAGACTTCTGACCGACTGGACTAAAAGCTACTCAGTGGGTGTTTTAAGCTGTTACGTTTGTGGTCATTTGTTACATGGCCTAGCTAGCTAATATGTGGACTGAGGCTTGGAGAGTGTGAGATCACCTGCCCAGGTTTACAGCGAGGACAGGGCAGGGCAGGTGGGCAAGATGAGCCCACAGAACATAACTCTTTTGCTTGATTATAAGGAATCTGCTGCCTGCCCTTCTGCTTCCTCCCCTCCCTGGGCTGGGACCTAGATGAGCTTCGACCACAATGATGAAGAAACAGTCTTGGGAGCGCAGAGCCACAAACAGCCAGAACCTGGGCCCGGATTTCTGCCGTGCACTGAGCTGCCTGGCAGGCCTGAGCCGCTCACCTCTGACTTACTGCATGAGGAAGAATTTCCAGGCTGTGCTGGACAAGGGCCTGATCCCCGCCCCCCACTTCTGCTCTCCCCTGAGCCATACCTTAGCTCTTTCTGATTCTCTCTTGCTATTGTAGGGGGCTCCTTCTGCTCTCTGAACCTTCACCTGCCCGTTTCCTGGCTATGTCTGTCCTCAACCTACTCCCCTCTGCAGGGCACTGTCCCAGTGGAAGCTGCTGACTTCCCTCCTGGAAAACCTTCCACCTCCCCAGCAACTTCTGGCCTTGCCTCCTCTTCGCCCTCTTCCCCTCGGGACCCTGGAAGGAATGCGGGTCCCTGAAGTTCCGTCTTCCTTCCTCTTGACCTCCCGGTGGCTTCAGCTGGTAGAGCCCTGACCTCTCTCTTTAGCCACCGCCCCCCCCCCGATTTCCAGCCCAGTGCTGGACGATGCGCTCAGCCTTCTGTCAGCCCCCTTGCCCCCCGACGACCCACGTGCACCTCTCTCTCTGCCTTGCTGTCCCATCGGCTGCCAAGTCACATCGGGTTTACTGTCAGGCCTCCAAACCCCATTCCAGGTGGTGGGGGGGGCCTGACCCCTCCCCCAGAGCTGCCTGTCACAAAATCCACCGTCACTCTTAGTCCTTGTCTTCCTTGGCTGCTGGGCGGTGCCTGACATGCTGGAGACATTCTCCAGAAGCCCACACCACCCTGGCCTTCACTCACCTCCCTGGTTGCCCCTTGTCTGTCGCCTCTAACCCTGCGGTGGCCCCGGGCTGTCTTGGCAGGGGGGCGGTTTCTCAGCTCACACTCATCTCCTTGGAGAGCTGGTCTGTCTCCTGTCAGCGTCTGATGCCTCCTGACTTTTCACCTTCAGCCCAGCCAGGAACTCATTCCCTCGCCTCCTTCAGATCCTTCCTGGGGAGGCATCCCCCACTGGACGTATAAGCTGGAGAGTCCCCTGCCTACTGTGTCTCCAGGCCGACACTGACCTCCTGCCCTTCCTTCGCCCCGAACCTACCCCTCCCACCTTTCCCTTGTCTCCGGCAACAATAGCTATGTCCTTCTTGTGGTAAAGCCCCAACCCCTGGGGGTGGACTTGACTCCTCTCTTTCTTTCACCCCCTCCATCGGCCATTGGCTGGGTCAGCTCCCAAGAAATATCCAGAACCGGAACACTCCATATCCAGAGTCTAGTCAGCCGTCCTGCGTTCCCCTGGATTATGTCAGTGGCCTTCACTGTGACCTCCTCCCGTTCAAACATGAATCCGGTCAGGCGCCCCCTCGCTCAGAGAGCGAGTCGGTTCAACACAGCGGTGGATAGCTTCCTACCTCAGGGCCTTTGTACCTGCTGATCTCTCTGCCTGGAGCACTTTCTCCCCAGGGGTCCACGTGACTCCTTCAGACCCTCCCCGGGGAAGCCCCGTCCACTGCAAGAGGAAGCCCCCGCGCCCCAACACTGAGAGCAGTGCCCGTCGCACAGGAAGCATGCGCGGATGTTTGCCGAGTGAGCGGGTGGCTGGGAGGAAGATCAGGACCCGGCAGCCGCGCCCCTGGTTTCTGGTGGCAAGTGGGATCCCTGGCTGCCCACGGCTTTCCCCTCCCAGGCCCCAATTTCATCCTGTCCTACCTCTCTGTTCCCGTCCCTGCCCTTACCCTTGGCGATCTTGATGTCCAGGGCTGTGCGGATCAGGGCCATGAGGGTAGAATTGAAGTGGACGGTGTTGTCGTCGGCCACGGGCAGATCCATGCGAAGGAGCCTCTACAGAAAACCCAAGGCGGGGCCAGTCATTGGCAGGCACCCCCTCCCGGTCCCCCGTGCACCAGACCCACACTACCCAGGGAGCCCCAGGAAGAACTCTGAAGGCGGTGGCTAAGGTGGCCCCCACTCACAGGTTACCTGTCCCCTGCGCTCTGTTTACCGATTTCCCTTGGTGGCCTGCGGGGAGAGCTCTGGGGCTCTCCTAGGCCACCAGGCTCTGCCCTCCCCTCTCCCACACGCTGGACCCCCAGATTTCCCAGGTTGGCCCAGACCCTTCCTTGCCCTGCCCCAGAGTTCTTCTGGATGGCTCCGTGCCATTCCGACCCCAAAGAAGCAGAGCGCAAGGCAGATCGCAGCAGATCATGCAGCAGCCAGGCACAGGGGTCCACGGCCACGACCGCTGGGGGGGCCGCCAGCTCCCACCTCCACCCGTGGCTCGGCCCAGACCAGACCAGATGGGCACAGACCACGTCATTCCTCTGAGAAGCAGGAGGCAGGCGGCCCCCGCTGACGGGGCGGCCCCTCGCGGACATGCAGCGAGGCCGTGACACACAGAACAGACAGGGGACAGGGGCGCGCATGCAGACGGAATCTCGAGACTCATTCATAGCTCCGTGGAAAGTGTTTCTCAGGGGCATGTCCAGATCTTGGCTCTGTGCGATGGCAGGGGGGGGAAGGGTGAGGGGGCATTCCCGTGGCCCAGGGAAGAAAAGACTCCCCATGTCCCAAGCAGGGGCTCTGCTCCCCCATGCTTGGTGATGTAGGAGAGGATGCTGGACTGGTGGGCACCAGCCCAGGCTGAGGTGGCATGGAGATGGGGGTTGAGGGTGAGTTAGGCGCTCACTAGGGGATTCAGACACACGTCAGCAGGAAACAGAGCTGGAGATGGGGAGAGGGATGGCAAACCCAGAACAGAACACAAGAGAGGGATTGGGGCAGGGCAGGGAGGGAGGTGGTAGGCAGAGAAACACACACAGACTGGGCTGCTATGCACAGCTGTGCAGGTTGTGCACTGCACAAAGGGTTCACCGTCTTAGAAATCATGGATTTGTATATTTAAATGACAACTTTCCAGCTGATAACAAAGAAGTTTCTTGTTTTTGCCAGATGGGTGGATTACAACAATTTTCCAACAGATGAAATGTTCTGTGGAAGGGGTGTCCTTTTCAAATTTGCACAAAGGTGCCTTATGGACCCCTGGCGGCCCTGCACAGAGACCAGGAACGGAAGGGGGGTCATGCTCTCTCTCTCACACACACACACACACACACACGCACGCACACGCACACATGCACGCAGACAAGCAGAGACAAGAGAAGGTACAAAAGGAAAGCTAGAGTAAGGACAGGTGCTAGGAGAGGCTTGTCAAAGATGCTGGTGGAACAGCCTCTTCCCAGTCTTGACTGGAAAGGAGGAAGAGGAGGAATGAGGTTGCAGGGGGATGGAAACTCGAGACAGGAAGGAACGGCATTAACAGAAGGGGAGAGAGGACTCTCACAGACACAGGGTGGGGGCCAAGCTGGATGGGAGAATAGGATGATGGGGCAATTTTCTGGTAGAGGGGGCGGCAATTTTAAAGGTCATCCCTGAACTTCTCGTGGATGAGCTGGAGGGAACAGAGCATCTGTCCTTGGGTGCCAAGGGAGATTCCGGGACAGGGGTCTGGAGGGGTGGCCCAGCCCAGCCGCCTAGCGGCAGGACCCCTGCTCCTTCAGCCAGCATGCACCATCCCCCGGTCGGCCATGGTGCCTGCCCGCCCCAGGCCCCCGCCAAGGCAGCGTGCATGGCCTGCATCAGGGTGCCACGGTCCAGGGGTCCAGCTGCGGCCTGCCTGCCCACTCTGGAACAATGGAGAGGCATGTTGGGGTGTCTGGGGGGGAATGGGTGGCATAGGGGTGGGGGCTTGGAAGCAACTTTTGGGGGGGGAGGAGAGGCTCCGGGTACTCCTTGGGAGGTCTCGAATCCCCTAAGGCCCTAGGTCAGAGATCAGCTTCAGGTGTATATGGGGGGGGCACTGGATCTGGGGGCACAAGATACAAAAGATGGGGGGCAGGGCCTCGCCTTTTTGGGGTCAAAGCCCACCCCCCCCAGCCGCGAGGTACCTGCCCCGGTCTGGGCCTGGGCGCGGGGGCCACTCTGGGTGGGCAGAAAGGAGGCGAGGTGGCATTTCCTCTGAAGCATGTTCATGTCCAATTTGGTTCCGAGGGGATTGGGGGCTCCCCTCCCCCTCCCCCCCGGCGTATTGGCCATAATGGAGTCTCAAAACACCAAGACACACTCATCAGAAAAGACGGACACAGTGTGCTGCTTAGAGTCAAGGGACGGTCATGATCCATTTACTCGAGGAGGAAAGGGGAAAAAAGAAAAAGAAAAAGAGAAAAAAAAAGAAGAAGAAGAAGAGTAACTCTGGAAAAAGAGACTCGGCTGGTTGTTCCTGGTCAGCGCTGAAAAATCCCCAGTGCCCGACGCCGGTGGTCGGCAAGGGTAGACTACCTTGTAAGCCACTCTGGCCGGACACTTCTTCCCCAGACCCAGGGGCGGAGACATGTGTCTCAGCATCTGATACATGTCCGGGTAAGGCATGCGGCCCCTGGCAGCACCGAAAACAAAACGGGGTGGGAACGGAGAACCAAAGGAAGGGGTCGGTGGAGGAAGAGGGAGAAACGGAAGAGAAGGGAAAGAAAAAAAAAAAAAAAAACCAAACCAAAAAAAAAAAAGAAAAAAAAAAACCAACCAAACCAAAAAAACCATACGAGCCGAAAAAATAGAGAGAGAAAGATGCAGAGAACAATAAAATAGGTGTTTTAAATAAATGGAAAACAGGAGGAAAAAAATGGAAGAAAAGGTCATTAAAAAAAGATTATTTCACTGCTCATGAGCAGGGAGAGAGAGAGAGAAAAGAGAAAAGTCAGATTCAATTTTGACTTTGAGCTATGGTTCTGGTGGGACTTGGAGGACAGGTGGGGTCTCATTTTGGAGGGCCTGGCACAATGCTCTGGCTCAGTGTTCTTTTAAAAATTGGGTCAAGTTCTCTGGTTTGGCTGAGGCTGGTCTCTGAGGGGGCCTAGACAGGGAGGCGGGGGCCGGGGCAGCGGGAGGAGGGCTGGGGGCTTTGGGAGGCAAAGGGTAGAGGGGGAGAGAGTGGAGGTGATGGGGGGGTCAATGCACAGTTCTGACCCCCCTTGATGTGTCTGATTTGGGGTGCCGTTGAGACCCTGGGATGGGCAGCGTCAGCTAAGAGCAAGCAGAAATGGCTGAAGGGAACAGAGAGGTATGTCCCATGCTTCATCGAGTCTACGTGACTGCATTCTGTTGGCTAAGAATTCTCTAGTTTAATGCAAGAAAGAGAGATGGCTCTGTTTTTTAGAGATATATATATATATATATATATGAAATATATATATTGAAGAACCCCAAGCCACACTCATTCCATGGATGCTAGCAGGTTTTAGTGGAATTCAAACCTTGCAAGCAACCCTATGAGGACATTTCTTGCCTAAGCCGAGAGGGGGAGATATCACGCGCAATAAACTGTACATATCCTTATAATGAATCCGACCACTGAAAGGAGAAGACAGGGGTTAGTGGAGGCAGGGGTCAGGCTGCGCTCACGGGCTGGCTCCCCGCGCACGCAGCAAGGTCATGATGCCAGGGGCTGGGGACCCCTGGCTTTGAAGGGCTGGGGGAGACTCAGGGATGAGGGAAGGTCCCTGAGCTGTTCCCAGACAGACTGGGGGCAGAGGGTCTCGGTTGGGGTGTGGGAAAGCTCTGGGCTGAGGGGTGGGGGGGCCCTCCCAGGGCCTAGGGCTCTCTCTGTATCTCCCTTCTCCATAATCTACATGGACTACACTGTGGGGAGGGGGAGCTCGAGGAATAGAGGATAGGGGGACAGCATCCAACTGCTATGACCTAAAATCAAAAGAGGAAGAGTTAGGAACCAGCCAAAAGTCAAGCTCCCAGACCCATGGCTCACCCCAGCCTCTCAGTCTTGTGGAGGACTTGTCTGGGGCTGCGGGAACAGCAAAGATGGACTCCTCCCCGCCTTTCTCCTGAGGCCTCCCTTCCAGCACCCAGGCTGCCAAGGGCCCCCATTAATGCTTTCCCAGGCCCCAAGCCCAGCTCGAACTAGCCTCTTCAGTTAGTAGTTGGTGGGCGCCAAGGTTTGGGATGGCTCCTCTGAGCAGCTTCATGCTGCTCCCCACGTGCACAGGGTGGAGAACGACCCTCTGGAACCACCACCTGTCAGTCCGTCAGGAGCACTCTGGTGCCCAAAGGTAGAAGAGCTCGCTCCCTTTGCGACCGTGACAATGCAAGAAACCCTGAGGCTCTGTGTCTTCGGCCCTGGTCTCCTTCGATCACTGTCCAGCACCACTCTGATCTCACGGCCAATCTCATCTGCCAAGGGAGCTAGGCCGGCCCCGTTCCTATTGCTCCCAGGACAGCAGAGGCTGAGAGGCCTCTGGCTTCCTCCCCGGGGCCTGGTTAGCTTGTCCTCGCCATCCAGAGGCCTCTCAGTGAGGGGGACACAAAATCCTCAATGCTTGATTCCTTTCCTCATCGCCCAGAAAGCCTGGGCCTTGGGCAGGTGGTCCCCAACCACTTCACCTGTAGTGTGTGAGGGCGCTGATTCTCATCTTTTTCCTCCAGGTTGACCACTCGGAGATTCCCAGCTAGCGGGACCCAATGCCCCAAAGTCTGGGGCCTGACCTAGCCTCGTGGGCCCTAGTGCCAGAGAAGGGTGGGCAATGTGGCTGGAAGGTGCGGATGACTCCTTACCATGCTGCGGGGTCGTACTCGGCCCAGACACGCACGTACTCATCCAGGTGGTGGGGACCCAGGATGGAGGAATCTCGGGTGAGGTACTCAAAGTTGTCCATGATGACGGCGACAAAGAGGTTCAGCATCTGTGGAGACCCCGGGGGCCGAGAGGGAGTGGGGGACAGCGAGACATACCCAAACACACATACACGGAGGCCCGGAGAGAGAGGGAGGGAGAGGTGAGATGGGGAAAGGGAGACAGAGAAAGAAAAAGATGGGGGGATGGGGAAGAGAGACACACACTCACACAAGGAGCCCCAAAAACATGCCGAAATGGAGATGGGACAGAGAGACAGAGACAAAGATGGAGACAGAGAAATACAAAAAGACAGAGACCAGTAGTGATGGACAGAGACAGAGCAGGAGAGAGAGGGGGGAGAGGCTACATGAAATGGGGGCCAAGCCCAAGGGACCGCCATGACCCAAATCTCCCCACACCAGTCCCCCAACGAGGCCAAAGTCAGTGCTCCATGTGGGTTGTATTCCCAGCCCCAGCACAAAGTAAGCAATCGGCTATTTCCTGGATGGACTGATGGACGGATGGACAGATGAATTAATTTTCTTGCCCTCATCTACACCTGGTAACACCTTTTCATGTGTTCTTCTAGCCCTCGGTACACAGGGAGCTTGCATCATTTTGCCTCCAAGCCTTTGCAAATGTTCCTCCCTTACTGAACATTGTGATTTGTCTCCCCCTGGGTAGCAGCATCCGGGGAACCCTCCTCCTTCCCACGTAACAGGCTGTAGCTGGGTGTGGCCGACCCCTACTTTCTGGCTTCCCAGGCAGCGGTCGTACAACCGAAGGCTGTGATTGGTTAAGGGGGGCACACAACCACAGGAAACCATCACCGTCTGCAAGTGTCCTGGGGCCGCAGACAGCCATGGTGCCAGGGGCAGCGGGGTGGGTTGATCCACCCTCTTTTCCTTTTAATTCCCGCAGCCAGGAATCCTTGGTGACTCCAGGGTTCTCTAGTTCTCTTTCAACCCCATGTAGCCAATCCCTGTATTAAGTCTCCTCTGCTTACAATATCTAGAGAGTTTCTGTTCTTCTGACTTTGCTCTGACTGCTCCAGGAAGAAGAGGGGGGCATAACTAGCATCCTGTGTAACCAGCCGGGCCAGGGGACCAGCTCTCAGCTCCGCTAGTTTTTCTCTCAGTAAAACCCAGCCATTCTCAGATGGGGGAGATTCTGTCCTTCCCCCCAACCCCGGGGGCACTGTCAATGTCGGGAGGCATGTTTGCTTATCACACCTGAGGGTGGAGGTCAGGGATGCTGCTAAACACACTGCAGTGCACAGGACAGCCCCCCTGCCCCCCCACCCCGAGAACGAGCCAGCCCCAGATATCAACAGTGGGAACATTGAGAATCCCTGGTTAACCTAATCCCCAGCCGGCTCAGAGATGCTCTGGAGGGAGCAAATCTGTGACACAGCCATATTCTAGAGAAACCTCTGCCCCGGAGTGGGAGCCAGGTCAGAGAGGCCTCCCCTCCCCGCTCCGCCCCCCATGTGCACAGACTCACCAGAAATGAGCACAGGAAGATGAAGGAAACGAAGTAAAAATAAGCAAATTCATTGCCACACTCGGCAGTCAGGATGCCAGAGTTCTTATCACATGGCTTCCCGCTGAGGCAGGAAAGCATGATGTTGTGCCAAGCCTCCCCGGTAGCACTTCTGAGGAACGGAGAGGGGACATCATCAGGGACCTGGGCACCCAGCCCTGGACACTAATATCCTTCGAGGATATTAGCACGGGGCTCTGGAGTTGGACTGGCATGAGTTCAAGTTCTAGGTACGCCACCTTTTCTCTCTGGGAACTCAGAGAGGTGATTCTCATCCTTTAGCTGTGCATTAAAGTTCACGGTGGGGGGGGCGGGGCTTTAAACAATGCTGATGCCGAAGTCCCATTCCCGCAGGCTTGCTTTCAGTTGGTCTGGGGTGGGGTCTGGGGATATAGGTAGGTATGTTTTAAAAGCTCCCGTTCCTCCAGGCAATAATCATCTCTTACTTCCTTCTCCCTAGGTCTCTCTGCTCCAGGCACACTGGGATCTCACTGTCTCCAAACATGTTGGCCATGCTCCTGCCTCAGGGCCTTTGCACTTGCTATACCTTCTGCCTGGCCTGCCCTTCTTCAGATATCCACGTGGTTCCCTCCCTCACCTATTTCTCTCATGTGTCACCTGCCTCCAGGGAGGCGTGACCTACCAGCACTCCATTCCTTTAGATGTTGTTGCTAAATTAAAAAAAATTTTTTTCTCATCCCCAAGTATGCATAACATAAGATTTATCATTTTAGGGGTCCCTGGCTGGCTCAGTCGGTTGAGTGTCTGCCTTCGGCTTGGGTCATGATCCCAGGATCCTGGGATCTAGCTGCGCTCTGGGCTCTCTGCTCAGCTGAGAGCTTGCTTCTCCCTTTTCCTCTGACTGTCACTCCACCTGCTTGTGCTCTCTCTCTCTGTCAAATAAATAAATAAAAATCTTAAAAAAAATTGATTATTTTAACTATTTTTAAGGGTAAAGTTCAGTGGCATTCAGTACATTCACAATACTGTGCACCCATCACCACTGTTTACCTCCAGAATCTTTCATCCATCCCAGTCATGCAACCCCTGGCAATCTCTAGTCCACCTTTTCTTCTCTATGGATTTGCCTGTTCTGGGCACCTCATATAAGTGGAATCATACATTATTTTTTTTTCTTTTTTTTTTTTCAAATATTTTATTTATTTATTCATGAGAGAGAGAGAGAGAGGCAGAGGGAGAAGCAGACTTCCCGCAGAGCGGGGAGCCCGATGCGGGACTCGATCCCAGGACTCTGGGATCATGACCTGAGCCGAAGGCAGACGCTTAACCATCTGAGCCACCCAGGCGCCCCTGGAATCATACATTATTTGTTCTTTTGTGCCTCCATTTCCCTCTTAACCTTGAATTTTATCCCCTTCCTGCACTCTCCATCATTAGCTTACTGATTGCCTTTCTCCTCCGCAGGAATAGAAGCATCTGGAGGGCACAGAATATCTCTTTCTGCTTTGTTTACAGTACCTTCAGCAATGCCTGGCACACAGTGGGCGCTCAATAAACCTATGATGAATGAATGAAGGAACTCTAATGTGCAGCCAGGATTAAGAATCAAGCCTCAGGTCTATTAGCCTCAACTTCCTCACCTGTCAGATGGGGTTGCCAAGAATCCCCACCTCACAGGATGGTCAGGAGGATTCAGTGAAGTAATGCCTGAAAATGCCTTCTATGCCTGGATCCCAGGACCTTTAGCTTCTGCCCAGCCAGGGTCCCTGGGGCCCCCACAAACCCATCCCAAGCCTCACTGGAACAGAAGGAAGACAGCACGCCCCCTACAGGAAGAGGAAGGAAAGGACACGCCCCCTACGGGAAGAGGAAGGAGAGGACACGCCCCCTACAGGGAGAGGACACGCCCCCACCAGAAGAGGAGCATGAAAGCACGTGCTCCCGCTCACCTGAAGAGAAGCATGAGGGCCTGGAAGAAGGTGCGAAAGTTATTGTGCTCGGTGATTTGGAACTCATCCTCATCACTGTCCTCATCCTCCACGTCGATGCCGATGTTGCCAAACACCTGGGGAATCGGAGGGTGATGACCAGGGGCAGCCATGCCCCCAGTGGCTTCAGGGAAACTCCACTCAACCATCATGGCTCTCTCTCCAAACTGGGTTCCCCTGACCCACCCCTGCCTCAGGACAGTGGCCTTCCCAGGGAGGGCTCTAGGGACACTAGGGGACTGGCACTCACCTGCATCCCGATGATGGCGTAGATAAAGAAAAGCATGGCAATCAGCAGACAGACATATGGCAGGGCCTGGTGGGAAAGAAGGTAATGAAGGAGAGTGCCAGGGGGGCTTATTACCCCCACCATTTCCCTCCCTTGTCCCAGCGCTCTGCCCCATGGGGCTAGTGGCCCCATGCTGTGCCAGAGTGGTGCCAAGGCTTGGGCCTCTTTGAAGCTATAGTGGCAAGAAGGTATCAGGGGCATTCCCTCTGGAGCTCTCAAGCCACACCAGGGGCAGGCGGTCTAGAGAAGAGCCGTGCAGATCACAGACTCTCAGCAAAGTGCGCCACAGAGGCATTTCCACCAGATTTCTACTTTCAGCCAGAGCAGGGGTGGGGGTAAGATCTTCTCAGCCCTAGACTGGCATCAGGGGCTCACCTTGAAGGACTGCACAAAGGTCCAGAGAAGAATTCGGATGGTGTAACCCTGACGGAGGAGTTTGATGAGCCGGGCAGCTCGGAAGAGGCGGAGAAAGCTCAAGTTGATGAAGTTATTCTGGGGAGATGGAGAGAAAAGTGTGACCATCCACCCACCCCCGGGGGCTCAGAGCCGTCACCACTCACAGAGGCCCCTACATGAAGCCAACCAACAGGAAAAGCAAGCCAGACCCCAAATAAGGAGGGAGAGAAAGCACTATTAATGCAATGGTGCGGAGGAAAAACGTCGAAAAAGGAACAAAGTTGGGGGGGGGAGAGGGTGGAAGGGAGGAAAAGGCAACTCAAAAGCATAAACCCTCCCTGCCAGCCCCACCCGCAATGGGGGAAAAGGAAAGAAAAAGGAAGGAAGAGAAAGGAACCGGGTGGGGTAGGGGTGGGGAAGAAATAACAAAAGAACGAGGAAAAGAAAATATATCCGAATCATCCAATCAGGAAAAAAATCGAGATGGTTTTTGTTTCTCCCAACAACCAAATGCACTGAGACGATAGGACACAAGCGGGTCAAGTTGCCGAATCCATCACACGTGTACGATGCACAAACACCAGGGCGGGGTGGGGGTAGCCAGCGCGCTCAGGCCTGGTGGACATGTGCGGGTTCCCAGGGCATGTTACGCTCCAGGCCAGAAATGCATCTGTCGTGGGACTCAACGGGCACCCTGCCCTGCCCTGCCCTGCCGAGCTGCCCACCCGCTCCTGCCCGCCCTGACCTCACCCCACGGCCAAGAGGAGCAGCGGCTTGAGCCAATCGGAGAAGCAGAAGAGCATCTTTTCTTACCCCCTTGGCGAGCGGGAATGGGGAGGACGGGAGGGAGCTGGGGCTGGTCGGCTGCAGGGCGAGTCCTCGCTGCCCGCTGAGTCGGAGAAGATGCATTTGGGGCCCTTTTCCCCCCTCTCAGGGATGGCTTCTCAGCTTCTGGGGCTGGGTGGAGTAGCACGGGACCAGGCCTGCGGGAAGCAGGAAGTACGCAGCGCCCGTGGGTGGGTGAGCTCGCAAGCAGCCCAGGCCCACCGAGGGGCCGGTGCTGGAGGTGGGGCCGTCCCTGCCCCCAGGACCTCCCTGCGTGGACCTTGCCTCTGCTCAAAGACCCCCTGACTAGTCATTGCCTCTACCTCCTCCCGCCCAAGCCGGGAGAACCCCCCCCCCCAGGGAAGGGGGGTGGTCAGCTGGGAGGGGAGCCAAGAGAGCAGCAGGAGGTGGGCTCTGGCTGCCCTGGGGGTGGGGGGAGTGGGGGCTTGCCTGCTGGGGCCTCAGGGTCGCTGCTGGGGGACAGGCGGCTCAAAGTCACAAATGGACCAAATCTGGCTGGTGAAGCTATCTTGTTGGGCCTGAGCAGTTTTGTTTTGTTTCCATTAAAAAGAGTTGCCAGTGTTTAAAAATCAGATTTCTCCCCCAAATCTGGCGATCTGGGCAACTCTGGACCTGCCTCCAGGTTGGCAAAAGTTAGCTGGGGCTTAGATGTGGCTGCCCCTGTGATGCAGGCCACATGCCCTCCAGTTTGCCGAGGTCCCCCACGTCCTAGAAATGGCACCCGCTTTCCTGGCCTATGGCACCTGCTTCGATGCTGGAGGCGTTGGAGTGTGAGACCCCTGCCTCAGGCAAACAAGGAAAGCTCCGCTGGTCAGTCCACTGGCAGGCTGGAGGCGGAGAAGCTTTATCTAGAGGAGCCCTAGACAGAGGCCATGTAGCCAGGTTTCCACTGGCCTAGCCCTCACCCCTCAAATGGCACAGGGGTGACCACACCGGTCACCCTGACAGTCACAGCTCCCCTTTTGCTCTCAAAAGTTCGGATGATGAATTCTCTATGGACATCCTACTTGGTGGCTCCTGGGGGCTTCCCAGCTACTGGGTCTGGCCTGGGAGCTGAGAGGCAGGGATGGGAGTTCAAGGAATTTCTGGAGTTGACAAGAGGCCTCTGGGCTGGCTGGCAAAGTCTAGGATGCTTGTTGGGACCCATCAGTTGGCCCTTAGGCCTCTAGGATGGGGAAAGGGCTGGGAGATCCTACCCTGACCATACCGGGCCCAACCGCTATGAGAATGTTCCAAGGGCCTCGAATAAGCGCCCACACCCAGCTCAGCTGAGAGTCACTCACCCCCTGTGCCCAGCTGACCTGGCTCCCAGCCCTGCCTGGCCACCCAGCTCTACCTGGGGATGGGGCCGATGGCCCCAGGTGTCCCCAGCCCCTCCCGACCATCCCCAGAGTACAAGCCATCCCTTCACAGGGCGGGTCATAACATGTGGACTCTGCCCAGCATGCAAAGGCAGGCGGGCCTGGAGCAGCCTCCAGGGACTCAGGGTAGAGCGGGGGGGGGGGCCTGCCACCATGCAAGAGAAGCAAGGGGGTCTCGCAGGGAGACGCGTGCAGAGAGTATGCTGCCCTTCTTGGAGTGGAGGGAGGAGACACATGGGGGAGGTAGGGGGTGGAGATGAGAGAGGTCCAGGGGATGGGGCATGGGATGGTGCTTGTCTGCCCTCATCCACCCCTCCATCTCTTCTTGGTTCTGCATCGAGTCCTTCATGTGCTCACAGAACTTCTGGTGACTTCCCTTGTCCTAGCTTCCATCTTTCCGTCCACAGCCCAAGAAGGAGCGGCTGTGCTCTCCTCCAAGCCTGCCCTGTGCTTCCCGGTTCAAGGCTGATGGGGTGGGATGCAGGCCCTGGAAGGCTTGTCACACTCAGAAAGACGTGAGAACCAGCCATCTGAAGGGTCCGGAGAAATCCTGCCACTTGCAGACCCCACCTCAGCTGACCTTGCCCCTGTGCTCCAGATCCCATAACCACCTGCCTACTTGACTTCTTCTGAGGCGCCCTTAAAGGCAACTCAAACCCTCTGTGCTCTTCCCCCAACCTGGCCCTCTTCTGGCATTCCCTAACTTCCATCTCCCAGTTCAAGCCAGACTCAGATCCCTCCAGGTACCTTCCTCCCCCAGCCCAGACCCAACCCATCCCCAGGTCCCGGAAAAGCCCCTGCTCAGGGGGCCAGTCCCCTCTCACGGGGACCCCAGTGCTCCCTTCCAGCCCAGCCTCCTGCCTGGCTGCTCCCACGCAGCCTCAGCCATCTTATCTAATCACACTTCCGATGCTGCCCCTGCTCCAGATTCTCTCAGGTTTCCACGAGGGCTCATCCCCTTCTGCCCTCTTCACTGTCCCTGGGTCAGCCTTCCTTCGCTCTTTGCTCCAGCCACACTCCCTCACCTGTAGACCCAGACTCCCGCACGATTCCTCTTGCTACCGGGCCTTTGCACGTGCTGTTCTGGGCCTCGAATGCTCTTCTCCCTCCTCTTTTGTTAACAATGCTTATCCTTTAGTTCATAACACAGCCGAAACTTCAGGTGGGTTTGAGAGTGGTTATTTGACCAATGCCCGGCGTCCCCCACTTTGGGTTTAGGCGAGGGGGTGGTAGTGATGGTGTCCACTTCAGCCCACCACTCTGCTTGTGGCACCACATTTGGAATCGTGAAATGTCTGGTGGATGAGTGCACGTGGTGTTGCTAGCTCGGGAGGGATCCTGGTGTAAAGGTGCCATTCAGGGTGTCCTTCAAAGGGGCGCAGAGGTGGTAGGGATGAGGCGGAGGCAGATGGAATGTACCAGAGTGAGAAGTGTGCAAGGAGCCAAGTAAGGGAGGTGGGAGGGATGGAGATGGTGTGTGCAGGGTGGATGGATGGAACAGAGAGGGACAGGTATGCATGGGTGTTTGGTGGGGAGAGGAGAGAGAGGAAGAGCACCTGAACAAGAAAGTAAGGGGGGAGAGTGTGGATGTGGGAAGTGGGGGGCACACGGGTCCAGTGACTGTGTGTATGTGGGGCACGCAACCATGTGAAGACCAGGGCTCCAGGGGAGGGCCTCGTCTGGCCTGCTCCGAGTTTCCCTCCTCTGAGAGTCTTTGCCTGCCTGCTGCCCAGCCCTCGGACCTCCTCCTCGGACTTGGCCAGTCAAACCCACGGGCCTGGAGTGGGGTGAGCTATCCTGGAGCCCAGGCTCGATGAAGGTGAACAGGGGACAGGAGCGAAGAGCGGGTGGCCAAGGGCTCTGAGTGTAGGGATGCGGGTAAGGGATGGGGCGGGAGACCCAGCCAGCTGACTAGTTTTGTGGGAGGTGCTACCAGGGCAAACCCAGTTTTCTCTTTGCAAAAGATGTAAACCAACCCATGCAGAAAACCCCAATTCAGAACCCAATAAAAACAATGAGGAGTGGGGTGAGAGAGAGAGAGAAAGAGAGGAGGAGGGAGGGAGGGAAGGAGGGGCTGCAGGAATGGGGAGGGAGTGGGAGTGGGCTGGGGAGACAGACAGACAGATGGGGGAGGGGGGCTGGGAGGAGCATCAAGCAACCCAAGTCCAAAGCCCAGGACAGGACGTGCAGTGCTGACGCGAGAAGATGCGTTCACAGTTAATGTAAGGCATTTAGACTTCAGAAAGAAGTAAGACCAACCGGATTCTAGATGCAGATGTTGAAGATGGAGGGGGAGCGGGCGGGCGGGGGCAGTTGGGGAGGCGTGTTCAGCGTTTTTTAGGTTGATTTGTAACCAGTGCCAAAAAACCAATGGGTTTCGGTTCCCGGGCGGGGAGTGGGGGTGGTGGGTTGGGAGATAGTCATTGGTGTATGAACACACAGACCACGTCATGGATGAACAAATGAATTTCATAGTGCATTTTGATTGGATGAGTTTTTCAGACGGCGTTGTGCCAATATACAGTTTAAAGAGCAGGCATGAAAAGAGACAAGACAAGAAACACAGTCATTATCCATTGAACGCAGGGCAAACCCACGTCACCCGGCCACTTGGGGGCAGCAGCTGAGGCCCAGGGGGCCCCCCCGAGCCCTCTCCCCCGCAAACCCTGGGGACTTGCCCTCGCAAGGGTCTGGCTCTCGCTGCCTCAGCCTGGCTGAGCTCTGGCCTGACCTAGTGGGCTTACCTGGGAGCCAGAAAGGGGTGGCTGTGGGCTCCTTGCCCGGCAGATTGGGAAGGTAACATCCTAAAAGGGTCCACACACCCACCCTCTATCTTTCCCTCCAGATGATTCTAATTCAGGGCCCCGGGGGGATGGGGCGGGGGAGGTGGTTGGTGAACAAACAGCAGGCCCAAGTACCTTCACAGTAAATAATAGCAATAATAGTAACTGCCATTCGGGAACGATCTATTTCCTGGCAGGTTCTGTGCCAAACCCTTCACGTGGATCGCTCGCACTTGTTAAAAGCTGCCGACTCTCTCCCTAGAACGTAAGCCCCGTGGGGGCAGGCATTCTTGTCTGTTTTCGCTTTGTTCACGGTCTCTGGGCACTTAACAGCAATGCCTGGCATGCAGCAGGCGCTCAGTGAATGCCTACTGAATGCATGAGTGAATGTGGAGCTTGCAGGGATCCAGTGAGGTTAATTGCAACAGTTATCCCCATTCTACATGAGAGGAGGTGATCCACGCCACCCAAAGTCAAACAGCTTGTAGGGAGGGGTGTTTGATCACTGTAATAGTCCTGATGTCCTTGAACTGGGCCCTGTGCCTCATCCTCTTGCCCCTCCCTATCCTGCCAGCCTGGAGAATGGGCCCTTGGGGTCCAGTCCTATGGATCTCTTACTGGCGACTGGAGGTTTCAACCAACTTCCTCCACTTGCCTGGCTGGGGTGCTGGGCCACCCTTCCGACCTCTTGACCCAGAGGGCCACTGGTTCAAAACTGTAGAGTGCTCAGCGGGATGGTGAGTTATTTTGACTGCCAGTTGGAGCTCCAGATCCCTTAGAAGCTTAGGACAGAGAGGAACTGAGGCTCTGGCACAGGGGCCAGGTTGCAAAGCCCAGTGGGGACAGCCCCTTTGGCCTCTCTAGAGGAAGGTGTTAGGCATGGGATGAAGCGAAGTGAGAATTTCTGGCTCAATGGAGCTGAAGGCAGAGGTATGGCCGGGATACCACTTGGGAAGGAGGTGTTGGGGGCACACAACGAGAATGGCCTCCTCTTCTGTGGAGCGACTCAGCCCCACCAGCCTTCCGGGATGGAAGAATGGATCAGTTGGTCCCTTTCTGCTGGGGGCTCTAACGGGGCCACCAATGAGCTCTCAGGAGTCACCAGGTCTCGGTGCATGACCTTAGGCAGGTCCCTCACTTGCCCGAGTACCGAGCATTAGCTTCCCCATCTGTGAAATGGGGCCACACCCCAACTAGGTCTATTATTCCCTTTTCTCTGCCTATTTTGTACATCCCCCCCCCCCCAGCCTCCCCGCCTGGCTCCCTGGCCTTCTGGCTCCCTTCTGGCTCAGCTTGGCCAATGGAAGGCCCTGGCAGGAGATGGAGGGTGGAGGAGAGATGGGCTTGGGTATTTCTCCCAGGGTTCTGGGCCTGCTTTGGCTTTCCTCTTGGGCAGGGGCTCTGTCTCTCAAGGTCCACGGCTCCTGCCAGGCGGCCTCTCCCCATTCCAGCTCGGATTTCCTCCCTGCTTCAGCACCTGGACAGGTAACAGCTCCCCATGGTGGTGGGGTGCTGGGCACTTTGCCATCCTGGTCTGCCCCCCTCCCCTCCTTTCCGTGGGTGGTCTCTGCTTTCCAGTCCCTTTAGTTGAACCCTCCAAGGGAATTCTTTTCTGTCCTGACCCCCCTGACCTGTACCACAAGCTAATTCATGTGAACCGCTTGGCACAGCGCCTGTCATGCAACTGAGTGTGCCTTTCTTGCCAGGCATTATTTTTATTGCTATTATGATGAGGTCGACGCCCCCTCCCGCCCTTGGCTCCAACAGTCTTTGCCCTTTTGCTCTCCCTGTGAGGATCTCCTGCCCTCCCTCCGGTCTCCTGAGGGCAGCCAAGCCTGGGCTCACTTTCAAATGGCCAAGGAGGGGGTCTGAGATAGGAGCTCTGGGGCCCTGAGTCTTTCAGATGAGGGGGAAGGATGGTGTGGCCTGTGGGGCCACCGCAGAGGGGTCCAGAGACCCCCCCAAGTCACAAGCCCCCCAAGCCTGGGGATGGAAGAGGGTGGACATCCTGGGGACCTTCCTAAGGCCCTGACAGTGGTGTCCCCTGTTGGCTCAAGGGCCATGGCTCCCTCCTGAACCTCCCCCCATGAACCAGAAGGTGGTTAGTTCAAGCAGAATGGACTTGAAGCTGGTTCTTTCTGGGTCCCCAACACTGTGTGGTGTTTGGGGGCAGGGCTCAGCCTTGGGGTCCTTTAATTGTCTCAATCCGTATTGTATATTCAGAAGTCAACAGCCACGAGGCAGGGGAGTTCACACTGCAGAGCTGGCCACATACCCATGGCTTTGGGCTCCCCCGTCTCCCTGTGTTGCCCTCCTGAGGGGCTGCCCTTGCCCCTGGGGTCCTCGCTTCTCCCTCTTTGGTCATAGTCAAGTGCTGGCCCAAGTCAGCTGTGGCTTTTGGGACTGCTGTTTCTGAAAGATTCCCCCCATTCTCCACCCAGCCAGGAGTTACCCACAGAGAAGCTGGCGGGAGACTTACCCCAAACTCAGTCACGAGGATGTCAGTGATGCTGCCCAGAACAGTCACAAAGTCGAAGATGTTCCAGGCATCGCGGAAATAATTCTAGAATGGGGACCCACAAGACAGGGATGCCAACACAGGGCTCCACGCCTGGCTGCCACAGCCGGCCCCGGGGTACATTAGGGGCACAGCTGCCGATCAACCCGAGTGCCCGCCACACTTCTGGTCATTCAAATAGCACAATGCTGCTGTCTGGGCTGCTCAGGATCATCTGTTCTGAGCTCCCCCTTCCTGGGACCCCATGGCTCTCCCGGCCCCAGAGGGGGCCTCCACAGCCCGATTCAGCTCCGCTGGAGAGAGAGGGCTACCCTGTGGGCTTGCCTGTCTCTCTGACACATCTGAGGGCTCCCTGACACGCCAGATGCTTTATAAATGATGTCACCGGGATCCTCATGTAGACCCTCGGGCAAAGGATTATCAACCATATTTTACGAGGCGACTGAAGCTCAGCCTGATGCTACTCGCCCATCTGAGGTGAGCAGCACAGATGTGAAGAGTCAGGATTTGAACCCAGGCCTGGGTGAGTCCAGAGTTTGTGTTCAAGACCCCCCTCGTTATAGCTTGCTGAGAGTGGATTGTGGGTTCACATCCCCACTTTGCTAACATCCTGCTGTGTGGCCGTGGGCCAGTGACTTAACCTCTCTGTTCTTCCACCTCCTGATCTGAAGAAGGGGGATAGTAACAGGGGCACAAAGGCCTTCCAGGCACACACCAGGCTTCACTGCCTGGGCCCCCTGGTGGTTCGATGGGGCTGTGTGTCTAGTTACAGCCAAGAGGTTTTGAGCAGAGACAGTGTGAGCCACCTCCTGGCCAGCGCGGGACTCACCAGGACTCTTTTAACCCTGGGCTTGGTGACCATCAACGTTCCAGGTGGCGGCTGCTCTGTGGGCCTGGGTCCCTGTGTAACTACCAGGCAAAGAGACCCCTTCCCCTTGCTGAACGTCAACAAAACCTTTGTTGACCGAAGTTACTGAGATGTGGGGGTTGTTTGTTATCGCACCTAATCTACCCTGACTGCCCTCAAGGCTCAGTGCAACCCACACCCCACGCAGGCCTTCCCAGCATCCCCACAAAGCAGAGGCCAGGTTGGGGCTCGGGTCCCATTCTGAGAGGTTCATCTGAGGGTCTGACCCTGTGGCAGCCCCTCTGCCTCACAGAGAAGAACCCAGGCTTTGGAGCTGTGCTTTCCAGGATCAAATTCTTTCAGCATGTTTGAGTTAAATGTCCTTGGAGTTGGACTGGTTGGGCCTGCCCTCTTCTGGAAGACTGGCGTATAACAGCAATCGGATCATGAATGTGAATGTAGGCGAGGAGTTCCGTTATACAGTAGGCGCTCAATGAATGGAGGCTATTTTATACTCAGCTAAAAGGAATTCGGGTTCTACTGGCACTTTTGGTATTTTAGCAGATGCTGCTGAGGCCCTGCACATATCCCCTCATATTTCGATGACCCCCTTTCAGTTACTCTGCCCAGGGGCATCTTCTGGTTGCAAATTTGCTGCGGAATTAACAGCTCCCTTGGGAGTGGCCCTTGACTCTGACTGATGGGCACTGGAGGATAAATACCCCAGCTCTCTCCTCTCCTCAAGTGGAAGGACTCTGAAGTATGTGCTCTCTGCTGCCTCCTGTTGATTCTCAATGGAACTGTGCCCCATAACACCCTGTACTGGCTGTCTTCTGGCTCCTGCCTCACTCCCCCTCCCCCACATTGAGCTTCCTGGGTTTTCAGATAAATTCCTTGCGCTCAATCCTTATCTCAGGCTGTGTTCTGGAGAGTCCCAATGAAGGTGACTTTCTAGGTGTCTGGCCATATGCCTCAAGCTCCTGGACTAGAGAGCTCCCCCCATCGCCTAAATTGCACATGGTGATCTTGGGGCTTCATCTAAACTGGAGGGGGAGGCTCCAGGCAGGCCCCTGTGAGATGGTCAGGGGTGGGGGAGATAGAGAGCCCCAGCCCTCAGGTAGAACCACTTCATTACCAGAAGATTGACCGGGGATTCAAAAATCACACAGCACAGCTGTGTTGGGCAGGTCCCGTGCCTGAGCCTACACCACGCTCCCCACGGCCCAGGGAGGCTGGGTGTATGGTACTCTTAGTTTGTAGATGTGGAAACGGGAGAAAAAGGCCAAGTGCCTTGCTTGAGGCCAGGCAGCTAGAAAGGGGCTGAGGCAGGATTTGCACCCTGATACGGGCACGCCAGAGCCTGATCACCGCCCCCTATACATGTTCTGTGATCCATCCTGGTGGCATCCCCAGGACTGAAATGCTGAGTTGCTCTGGATGCAGGGTGCCTCCCCTGCCTGCCTGATGTTCAGCACAGGACCTGACAGCCCAGGCTGTCCCTTGGACTCTCTTTGGGTATTTGTTAAAAATACAGAATCGGGGGGCGCCTGGGTTGCTCAGATGGTTAAGCGTCTGCCTTCGGCTCAGGTCGTGATCCCAGAGTCCTGGGATCGAGTCCCACATCAGGCTCCCGGCTCAGCAGGGAGCCTGCTTCTCCCTCTCCCCCTGTACATGCTCTCTCTCTGTATCTCTGTGTCTCAAATGAATAAATAAAAAAAAATACAGATTCGGGGGGCCCCCACCTGACCAAGTGAATCTGAACTTCTGGGGTTGGCTCTGGGGCATCATTCAATTTTAAGAAATCTCCCCAAGTGCTCCTCCTGGGTAACAGGGTTGGGAGCCCCTGCCTAGGAGGAGAAAAGTGGGGTGATGAGCCATCCTGTGGCCTTCCTGGCATTTATGGGGCACTCCATGCCAGGCTTCACCCTCACTTTAAGCAGACACACTTGATCTGTGCTGGAGTTTGCACAAGCTCTTCTGAGGAAGAGGAAGAGGACGGGCCCTCGAGATGGAGAGAGGTGAGGTGACACAGTCTCGATGTGATTTGAATCAAGGGCTCTCTGGTGCCAACCCTGACACCCTTTGCCACCTCGGGAAGCCAAGGTGAGAAGCCAGCCTCCATCCCACTGAGAGCCTGGCTGAGGGCACAGCCTGTACACCATTCTCCTCAGAGAGGTGGACTCAGTGGGTGGTCAGAAGGGAAGCCATCTTGTATCAAGTGTGAGCTTGACCACTCACTGGGGGATCTTCTTGAAGTCACCCCAACACACAACCCCACCAGTTCAGGTCTTCTTCACTTTTTTTTTTGGCGGGGGGGGGGGGACTGTGAATGTCCTTGGCCACCTGGGAAGGCCTTCTTAGAGGAAGCTTTGTAAATGCATGGAATAAAATACCCAGGATTGCAAGGGCCCCTGTTATCTTAAAATATGCTTATCACAATATTTTTTCAATGATCTAATGATTAATGCACTTCTTCATTAACAAACTACGTAATTTCTAGCTGTAGGTTTGAGAGTCACCAGCATTTGAAGCAAAGAGGAACACAAACGAAATCTGGAGGTGCCTGCGATCTCTATCATGCACCACGAAAATATCTGATTTTTATCTGTGACCCAGATTGTACCAGTAAAGCTGCAGGGGGCTGTTTGCCTTCAAGATGGAAGGAAATGTGAAAGTCTGGTTAGCGGCTTGTGAAAAATACAGATGTGGGTTTTTTTTTCACATCTGATTTCACAGACACTCCCCCGCCCCCACCCCAGCTGCATCCACAGATCCCTTTAGGGATCAATGTGCCTCCGGTCAAGACCACTTGCATCAGTGGGGGATGAAGGCAAGCTAGTGGGGCCCAGACTGCATTTAAAAAGAAAAGCAAGGCCATCAGGAGAACACACAGCTTCAGAGCACAGGGCACACAACAAGGGCAGACACAGATTTGGGAACATTTCATCTCGGTTGTGTTTGCATGTCGGCATGCTGCCTCCATTGTAAAATGTATGTCTTACTGTGGATTGTGGTTAGAACGGCTGGAAGGCCATGGACTTGGCCTGTCTGGATCTCGGTTTCCTTAAAGTAGATGGTAATTATTCCCACCCTTTGGATCACTTTGAGGAATGACTGCACCAGGACGCGCATGGGACACAGTAACCCTCAACAAGTGTTGGGTCTCGTTGGTGTTACTTGGCAAGCACATGGACGCCTACGTAGGGTCTGTGGGCACTGGAGGGATGCTCAAACCACCACTGGGGCTGGGGGTCTTGGGGCCAGGTGGGGAGACCAGCACCCGCCCACCACCCAGTGCCCCTCCGGGCTTTCCCCCCAACCCACAGCTCTAGCCCCAAGGCCGTACTTACCAGAATCCCAAAAGCCATGACTTTCAACACACATTCCAGAGAGAAGAGGGAGGTGAAGACGATGTTGAATACTCTCAGAGCGTTTTCATAAGCCACCGAGGCCCCATAGAACTGGAGTAGGGAGGAGGAAGGACGGTGGGGTCAGCGGGTAGGGTCGGGGCTGGGGCCGCAGCTTTGCGACTATCCTGTCCTGGGGCAGGCGGGACTTGGACACGGGGCTTCCCAACATCCTGTGGAGGTGACCCAGGCCCAGGCAAGCCCTTTGTGGGCTGGGCTAATCTTCTCACATCAAAACAAGCACTTAAATCTTGAGTCCTGCCTTAGCATCCCAGATCCCAGGACGGCCTGCCTGATGGCGTTCCCGATGGGATGCAGGAGGATGTCTGCAGAATCTGCTCTGCAGGATTTTGTTTGTTTTTTGTTTTTTTTAAAGATTTTATTTATTTATTTGACAGAGAGACACAGTGAGAGAGGGAACACAAGCAGGGGGAGTGGGAGAGGGAGAAGCAGGCTTCCCGTGGAGCAGGGAGCCTGACGCGGGGCTCGATCCCAGGACCCTGGGACCACGACCTGAGCTGAAGGCAGACGCTTAATGACTGAGCCACCCAGGCGCCCCTCTCTCTCTTTAGATCCTTACCTATGCACTCCCATAAGACCACTCCCCAGACCAAGACTTAGAACATCTCCAGCACCCCAAAAGTTTCCTTGCACCCCTTTCCAGTCAGCAACCCGCCCCTTCTATTCTGACTTCTTATGAACTCTTCTTGCCCAAACTATTTAATTAGATTCAAGTTTATAACCTTTAGCTCTCAGTACCAGGTTACAGGAGACATGGCAAGTGGAGGAAGAGGTTACAGTATCCCATGAGAAAACCAACACACCCAGAGGTGGGACCATTTTCATTCAACTCATCTGGTTTCCTCAAAAAGTCAACAGCATGGGGAAAAAAAGGTACGGGGAAGACAGAGATTTCAAAGACAAAAACCAGAGACCATGTGTAGTCGTTTCGATCTTGGCTCAGAAAACAACTCATGGGGCACCTGGGTGGCTCAGTCGGTTAAACATCCGACTCTTAATTTCAGCTCAGGTCACGATCTCAGGGTCGTGAGATGGAGCCCGGTGTCGGGCTCTGTGCTCAGCGGGGAGTCTGCTTAATATTCTCTCTCTCTTTCTCCCCTCTGCCCTTCCCCACTTCCAAAAAACAAAAAACAAAAAAACCCAACTCATGCTGTAAAAGACATTTTGGGGACGAGTCAATATGTATCTTAGAGAATTATCACTCATCTTGTCGAGCATAAGAATATGTATTAAGGGGCGCCTGGGTGGCTCAGTTGGTTAAGCGTCTGCCTTTGGCTCAGGTCATGATCCCAGGAGCCCCGTGTAGGGCTCCCTGCTTCTCCCACTCCCCCTGCCCCGCTCCTGCTTTCTCTAATAAATAAAATCTATTTTTTTAAAGATTTTATTTATTTGACAGAGAGAGACACAGTGAGAGAGGGAACATAAGCAGGGGGAGTGGGAGAGGGAGAAGCAGGCTTCCCGCAGAGCAGGGAGCCTGATATGGGGCTCGATCCCAGGACCCTGGGATCATGACCTGAGCCGAAGGCAGACGCTTAACGACTGAGCCACCCAGGCGCCCTCTAATAAATAAAATCTTAAAAAAAAAAAGAATATGTAGGAAAATTTCTTATTTCTTAAAAATACATACTGAAGAATTTAAGGGCAAAATATTGTGGTGTCTATCATTTAAAATAATTTAAAAAAATAGATGAAATGTCCAGAATAGGTAAATCCATAGAAACAGAATGCAGATTGATGGTTGCTGGTGGCTCCGGGAGGGGAATGGGGTGGGGGTGACTGCTCATGGGGACAGGGTCCCCTTTTGGGGTGATGAAAATGTTCTGGAAGTAGGGAGAGGTGGTGATAGCATGTGGTAAATGTACTAAATCACCACTGAACTGCACACTTTGAAATGGTTAATTTTATGTTATGTGAATTTCACCTCAAGAAAAAAGAGAAACAAAGTGATGAAGTGAACATAGTGTTCACAATGGGCACCTCTGGGTGCTGGAGACCGGGTGGTTGGGGTCCAGGGACCTGCAGCCCTGGCATCCGGGGGATGCTGCTTGGAATGTCAGGATCCCACCCCGGATCTGCCCAACTGGAATGTGCATGTTAACAAGATCCCCAGATGATCCGGGAACACACTGAAGTCTGAGAAGCGCTGTGCTGTCCTATTCCTTTCTGTTTGAAACTGCTCGTGATTCTAACAATGAAAAGATAAAAGAACTTGCTTATGGAGAAGCGTTTCAAGCAAAAATAGGCACGGCTTTTTAGCCAATCCAAAAATGAGCAACTTAAATATCGAGTGTTTTTGAAGTGTTGAGAAATGTGCTCATATCTTTGCCTGAACGTCCTCATTCAATCCTTGGGGATGGGAGGAACGTGCTATTATGATCATCCCCATTTCATTGACAGGGAAACTGAGGCCTGAGAGTTGCTGGCCCCTTGTGCAAAGTTAAATGCTGAGATAAATAGCAGAGCTGGGCTTACATCCTGTCCTTTGGTCTCCAAATTACAGGGTGAAAGATTCTGACTTTTCACCCTGAAGGGGCTCTGTGGCCCCAAGAGTTGCAAGGTCCCTGCCTGCCCCTCCTTCCTTAGTTCATCCACTGAACATTTATCGAGGGCCTCCTGTGCCCTCAGAGCCAGGGATTCGCTGAACCCTAGGAACTCAGGGGTGACCAGGACTGGCCTAGGCCCTGGGAGCTCACAAGCTGGTGGGGGAGTGCGCCAGGCAACCTCATGCTGATATTATGGCACGTGGGATCGCTGATGGGGTGCTTGCAAAGATAGGCACCTCGTGCAGTCATGGGAGGTCAGGAAAGGTTTCTTGGGCGATGCAGCTGGAAGGAGCTGTCCACGCCAAGGGGCGGGAACCGTGTGTCAGGCAGAGGGAACAGCCAGAGCAGAGGCTCAGGGGCGGTGACGGAGTCTGGTCTGCCTGGGGAAACTTGGGGCACATGGCGTCATTTGGCCAGAGGAAGGTGGGTGTGAGGGGCGGGCACACGTGGGGTTAAGCAGTGCTGGGGGCTCACCTTCATCATGAGCACGATGGTGTTGAGAGCGATCATGGCCATGATGGTGTACTCGAAGGGCGGAGACACCACGAACTGCCACATGCGGTACTGGAAGCTCTGCTTGTTCTGGGGCATGTGTCGGGTCAGTGGTTTGGCACTGATGGCGAAGTCGATGCAGGCTCTCTGCGGGAGAGAGGCTGGCGGCGTGAGGGCTGGGGGCAGGAGAAAGGCGGCTGCACCCCGAGCACCCCGCATCTCACTGGCCACGGCTCTCTGGCACATCTGCACGAGCCTGTCCCCAGCCGAGATTCCTCACTCCCAGAAGCCCTTCACCACGACCACTTTCTCCTGCCAACAGCTACAGCTCCTTGAGAAGTCATCGTCTGCCCGATCTTGCTCTGACATGTCCCTCATGACCTCCCTGAATCCCCTCAGCAAACATGGGAAGTGGGTACTATCAATAAACCTACTTTGCAGGGGAGGAAAACAAAAGCTCGGAGAGGGTAGGCCACTCGCCTGACGTGGCACAGCTGCCAAGTGGGCCAAACCTGAACTTGAACCAAGGTCTGACTTTGAAGTCTAACCGTTCTTTCCTACTGAATGCTTCTTTTCCTCCTTCTCTTTGAGGTTGGAAGGAATAATGGCTACTTAGTCTTAGGGGCCAACGGAGCAGAGGAAGGACGCATTCCAGGTCTTCTGCTTAGTTTGGATGATTCTAGAAGGGCAAAGCACCGTGTCTGTACTCTCTGGAGGACTGGATTTTCATTCATAAATATTCACCACCCCGCCCTCAGGGAGATCATACTTCCTCACCCCACTGACATCAGACATTGGTGTGTGACTCGCTCTGGCTAATGAGATGTGGACAGAAGGGACATGTGTCACTTCTGGGCACAGACTACAAAAATTGGACCAGGGTTTGCCATTCTCTCTTCTTGATCTGAAGTGTCTCAGAGAGGAACCAGAGTAAAGATGATGTGGACCAGAGCCACCTGGACATGTGGTGTTGAGCAAGATATCAATCAATCCCTTTGTGGATAGCTGGTGCTGAGATTCTGGAGCTGTTTGTTACTGCGGCATAACCCAGTCCACACTGACTGATACAGACACCCTCTGTCGGTGTGTTTTCATCTGGGAACCCCATGACGGGCTGCCCTGCAGACAGAATTCTGCCTGCGGAATGCTGCTGTGCCCTCCCCAGAGGCCCCAAAAGCTGTTTCCTGGGTGTGAATGTGTGTGTGCATGTGCGTGTGTATGTGTTTGTGTGTGTATTGGGGGTGTCATCAACTTTTAAATGAAGGATGCAACCGGGAAGTGGCACCTCATTTTTCTCCAGGCTGTATTCCTCCATCATCTTGTCCCCCTGCTCCTGGAAGGTGATGATGATCAAGGCCACAAAGATATTGACGAAGAAGAAGGGGAACACCACAAAGTAGACGACGTAGAAGATGGACATCTCCATGCGGTACCCGGGGCTGGGGCCCTGGTTCTCAAAGGTGGCATCCACGGAGTGCTTGAGGACCCTGTGAGGGATGGGGCGGGGAGAGGGGGAAAGTGGGACAGGTGACAGGAATGGAGGGAGATATTAAGAGAAAACAGCAAAGAAATGAGTAGTCGCTGTTTTCCGACTCCAATTACTGTGGTTACTTTATGAAGCCAGAAGCATTCCCACCTCCTTTGTCTCTGGGGGATGTTGGCAACAGTGTCAGTTACCTTTACCACTGAGTATGGAGGGTTATTAAGTGCTGGACATGATTTTATTTATTTTCTTGGCCACCCTCTCAGGGAGGTTATCACTGGCCCCCTTTTGCACATGAGGAAATTGAGGTTGAGCAATTTAAAGTGACTTCCTGAAGTTAGCCTACTAAGGCCTGGCCAAGTTGGGATGGGAAACCAGGTTGGGGGTGGTGGATGGGAGGGTGTATGGGGTCATAGAAGCAGATATGAGTGTGTGGGGGGGCATCTTAGCACAGCTGGTAGTGGGAGCTGAGAAGGGGTAGTGGGGATGAACGTGGGTGTATATGTGCATAGCTGCTCTGAACAGTTGCACAGATTGTGCACTGCTCAAGGGTTCTGCATCTAAGGGGTGCCATTCATACTGTAGACATGATAGATTTGTGTATTTATGATGACAACTTTTGGGCACGTGGCCATGAAGTACCTTATTTGAACAAAATCATTAAGTATATTGCAATGATTTTCTGACAGATGGAAGTGAAGTCTGTTGAGGAAGGCTGTCTAAAAAATTTGCTCAAAGGTGCCGTATGGGCTAGCACTGGCCCCATGTGAGTGGGTACTGAGTGTGCATGTGGGTGGGTGGAAAGGCACACGAGGGCTGGTGTGTTTCCTGAGAGCGGGAGGGAGGGAGGCGAGGATGCTGAGGGCACACACCGGAATCAACCTGAATTTCTGAGACCTCTGAGAGGAGGACCGGGACTAGGGTGAGGAGAGTAAAGCACTTGCCTTGGACACAAATTAAGGAGGTGCCAAGCCTCTCAGTCATCAAAAGAAATAGTATTTTACTGCAATATTTAAACAAATCACAACGAATGCCAAAAAAACAAAAACAACAAACCCACAAAAAAACCCATGACAAAAAATACCAACATTTTAAGCAAAGACAGGTCCGGCCCTGGTCTTGCGCACGATTCAGCCTCACCCCAGCCCTCACCCCATTCTGGGTGAGGAATGGTCCTGTGGTCAAAGGGACTTGGGAAATGCCACGTCCACACACTCTGGTCTTGGAGATCTGCGCTCACTGGCACAGGAAGGGTTAAGAGGACATGACGGCCTGTGTCTGGGGAGCCTTTCTACAAATTAGAAGCACTTCCCGTTCCACACACAGGGTCTGGCGTACTGAGTCCAGTGAGGGCTGGGTTTTTGCCTCCAGGGCCCAGCCGCACTTGTAGGCTGTTGTTTGGGTGGCAGCCCCCCCCCCGCCCTCTCCGTGTGCCTAGTGGGGTCTCCACCTCGGGAAGCCAGGCCTTTCTCAGCACTGGGCTCTGAGATCCTTCCCCACCCTGCTCCCCGGGGCCCCCCTGACTCTTCCGTGGGACTCTGTGGTGGGCCACTCACTGTGGCCAGCCTTCTCCTGTGGACACAGTGAAGAGGGTCAACAAAGCCCACAGCACGTTGTCATAATGGAACTCATATTTCTTCCACTGTCTGTCCCGTGCCTTCACCTCGTTCTTCTCGTAGAGGAGGTACTTGCCGCTGCAACAGAAAATGCGGGCCATTAGTAAACAGAAGGGGACACTCATCTTCGGCAGGAGGGAGAGGAAGAGGGGCCCACCAGCCCACGTTGCATCCCTAAGCCCAGGAAGCAGCGGCCCCTGATGCGTCTCCCTGACGTATGTGTCCATCTGCTCGGAGACAAATCCTCACCCGAGAGCCGACTCAGGACCGAGCACTCTCTTCCAACACGAAAACTTCTAGTCCTGCGGGTGGGAGCCTCAGGCTTGGGGGTGGGGGTGGGTTGAGAGCAGGGAGAGAGATAGGCACACCTCTGGGTTCATCAGGCCAGAGGGGGCAGCTGCGGCTCCTTTTCAGGGCAGGACACAAGGCTTAGCCCCAGACACACGAGGCCAAGTGTCTGGGGTCCTTCCAATGTCAGGACATAGCCACCAAAATAACAGGCTGCCATTCTCTGCATAGTAACGCTTTACACCAGCGACAGTGTTTACAGGGCGCTTAGTTAAGGGCTTAGCAATTTCTATCACGGGGATGACCCCAAGAGGGGGCAACTGCAGGCCCACAACTTCTCCTCCACGACTCCAAACTCTAGAAAGTTCCGAAAACCAAACATCTTTCTCTTAAGTCAGGGGGTGGCAAGTTACGGCCCGCAGACCAAATCTGCACTTGTTTTCTGTATGGCCCACAAACTAAGAACAGTTTTCTACATTTTTAAGTGGTAGGAAAGAAATCAAAAGAATGCGTTTGTGACCAATTACATTTGTCTGACATTCAAATTTTCATTTCTAGAAATAACACAGTCACGCCCATTTGTCTCCGTGCTGTCTGGCTGCTCTGCGTTAGGACGGGAGCAGAGACAAGCTGTTACAGAGGCTGCGGGCCCCATAAAGGCCAAAGTTCATAGGACCTGGCCTTTGGCAGACAAAGTTTTCCACCTCTGACCTAATTCGTTTGGCAACGAAACCTGACCCGACTGGACATGAGGCTCTTCACACTTGTCATTTGTCCCATTCGGTGCAAACAGTTGCATGTTTACCAGCAAAAAACCAAAACGAAACAAAACAAAACCGGTTTGGTTACAGGGATGCCTTAGACCCAGCTGAGGGTGTGACTGACGTCCTATGTGGAACACGTGCTATATGATCTTTCTAAAATCGCAAGATATTCTGACTTTTGAAACGCATCAGCCAGTAAAGGTTTTCCAATAAGGGAACGTGGACGTGTATGAATATCCCCCACTTGACAAAGGTGGGGATGGAAGCGATGCACGGCAACTCAAACACCAAAACTTTTTCTTCCTATTCTGGCCCCAAGCTGGTTGCACCTGGGTCGCATCCAGGGCCCAACACTCCAGCTTCCAAGCCCAGTGGCACTTCTGCTCCCCACCCCCAGCCCCCACGGGGACACAGAGGAGAGCAGAGACCCACCGGCAGTCTTTCTCGAACTCCTTGGACTCGTCGGTGCAGTGGAAAAACTTCCCCTTGAAGAGTTGCACAGCCACGACAGCAAAGATGAACATGAACAGCATGTAGACAATGAGGATGTTGAAGACATTCTTGAGTGAGTTCACCACACAGTCGAACACGGCCTGGGGGGGCCGAGTGGAGAGAGGGCATGAGGGGCTGGGGACACAACCAACGTGTTGCCAATTTTCCAACGTTCCATCTCATGGACAAGGCCTTTCCTGTTGATTCTGTGTCCCTGCCTCCCTCCCTACCCCCCTTCCCCTCCATCTGGAGTTGTGCTCTTCCTCCCTTCTGCCCACTGAGCAGTAGGGGACGCTCTGGCTTTGAGAGGCAATGTCATGGGCCTGGGAGAGATGGCATCTTTCCACCATTTCCCAAGGAAGGCAGGGGTCCCGCCTGCAATGTCTCCCACCCTGTTCTGCTTCTAACCATGGTGGGTAAGGGTCCTCAAACCCACTGTAATTACAGGCCAGCTTTCCCCGGGGGAGAGGGTGTGCAGCTTTCTCGGGGGCTTGGGAAGGGGGCCACCACCCAGAAAAGGGTGAGGAACCGCAGCACTGGATACGGCTGGACGTCCACGTATTTCAGCGCAAGCAAGCTTTCACGTCCAAAGGGCAGCCACATATTGGCGAGCGACAGTACCAAAGTCATGGGGGAGGGGCACACCGAGGCGACAGAGGATGTTCCTTCAGGTTCTGCAGGAGCCCAACACTAAGTAGTGCTGAATGGCATGGTAACAAAGTTACTCACTTTCCACTTTTCCCTTCAATCCTTTTGAGTGAAGGAGAAGGTCTTGCTTTGTTGCTACTCTGTTAACACCTAACCCTGATACTTTTCCTTTTCAACCCGGGAAGAGCAAGCACCCAAGTCCAAAGGCTTTTTCAGGCAATCTTTTTGGCTAGATTTTCATAACGGTGTCTTATTTTGGGGGAATGTATTTAGTTTTACCTTCTATTAACATTGGGTTCTGGTTTTCCAACTTGAGAACCTTGGCATAGAATTTCCTTTTAAAATATGCTCACTTAAATAAAAAAAGTGATGACTTTAACCTTAAGTAGGAGATAATACAGGTGGCTCTCAGGTGAAACATCAGTTGAAAAGGTGTGTCTGAATGACTAAGTTGCATTTCCTTTCTTTTCTCCTGTTTCTCCTGAATGACAAGCTTTGGGAAATGCTGGTTCATACTATTTTGGAACAGGAGATAATGGAGCCTAGAACAGGTTGGTGAAAAGTCAAAAGTTATGTGGGAGCAGAAACCTAGTTTCCTGCTTCCCACATTACGGTTGTGCCCTATTTTATCCATATGATGTCCTCCTGTGAATTAGGAAAAGGAAGCCCCACCTTAAGACATTTCATCTAATGGAAAACTGTCATAATACACAGATTTTGTTAAGTCGATTCACTTTACTGCCATCTGCTGGAAAGTTGTAATAATAACTATATCCATATACGACGGATGTGATGTTATCAGCTCCCCTTTCAATGTAGTGTCCTTGAGCAGTGTGCAACCTGCCCAATTGTATATGGCAACCCTCACAGGCCTCCCACATGCCCCAATCTCACCTTGAGCTTTGGCAACCGCTTGATGGTTTTAAGAGGTCGTAGCACCCGGAGGACTCGGAGGGATTTAATAGTGTTGATGTCCTTTCCTTTGCTATTGCCACTGTGGAGGGATGTTAGGGTGCAGAGAGGGGAAGAGAGGAAGCAGAAGTCAGTCTGGGTGGTGGGTGGCCCACAACTCCATGTGACCCCACCCTTTCAGGCCTAGGAGTCTGGGGGGAAGCCTGGCACAGTCCTGCCCTTGCTGGGGAAGAGTGGTGAGCATCCCTGCCAGGTGTGAGCTCAAGAGGTAGTCAGCAGATGGCCTTCTGTGATTCTGGTCTCAGGATTTGTTAAGGTCCTCCACCACTTGGCCAGGCCAGACCCAGCAGAGGGGAGCTGGCTGCCCCTGGACGCTCACTGGAGGTGGTCTTGGTGAGCTCTTAGAAAATGTGATTCCTTGTCCCGCTTCCAACAGGATTCAGGAAATACGTAACGTGGCTCTCCCCTAGTATTCCCTGAGCCCACACGAAAGGAAAGAAGCAGGACATCAGATGTCGATGTTGAACCTCTGCCAGGGTCCCTTAGCCCGTCTTTCCAGAGAGCTGCAGAGAAGTTCAGTCCAGGGTCCACTAGACCTGAGCCTTCACTGTACAGCCCCTGCAGATCCCTTGCTACCCTTAGCCAACCATGATTCAGGTCCCCCCAAGAAGAGGGCTTTGGGTGCAGCCATCAAAGGCTTGTGGTTAATAGAACTCATCACCCACCCAGTTGCCCACGTCAGAACCCAAGTGTCACATTCAGCTTCCTGTCCTCCATCCACAATGGGTTATTCCCCTAACATCTCCATCATCGTCCCCGGCCACCATCTTATGCTGGACTCCGTTACCCATTTCCCAGCTCCCCGCCACTCCCTGTCTCTCTTTCCTTCGATCTTTTCTGCACATAGTGTTCAAAGCCAATGACCATATCGCTCTCCTTCTCAGAACCCTCTGGAGCATCTGAATTCCTAGAAGTGTGAACTTCGGGCATGGCACTCAAGGCTCTTGGAAATCTAGCCCAACTTACCTTTACCTTTGCGTTCCCATCGACTGCAACACACCCCAAACCCCAGCCACACTCTTTTGTCTCCCTCTGCTTTTGCACATACTGTTCCTGCTGCCAGAAATGCCCTTCCTCCACCTCTCCATTCACAGGACCACATAGCCCCCAAAGCCAAGTTAGAGGCTCCTTTATCTGACAGCCTTCCCTGATTGCCGCTGGGTTTTACGAGACCCTACTGCTGTTCCACGGTCATCTTTGTTTCAGTCTTTGGCTTCGGGCTTTAGCCAGAAAACCCTTCAAAGGCTTAAAGTGTGATTTATTCTTCTACGTGTCCATTTTCCCTTTTAATCTTGGTTCTTGCCCCCACCATGCCCCTGGCGTGTGGTCCCAGGATGCACGTGAATGGATTCAGATCAGAGTTCTTTGAGGGTCTCCCAGCAAACATGTCCCTCTGGTTACCTCGTGGATCATGTGGAGAGCTATCCCAGGGACCCCCACCATGGGTGTCTGGGTATCTGGGCACAAAAACATCCTTTCTTATAGATCTCCTTTCTCTCATTTTTTCGGGGAATAAAGAGGGGAACTGAACGTTATTCTGCAGAGCACAGCTGTGCTCCAGGATTCGGCTGGAACATGTTTTTCCCCTTTTAAAGCCAAAGTCATCACTGTTATCTCAAGGCTGTGCCCCTGAAGCAGGCAACACACATCAAGAGAGTCACTGAGATAATGTGAGGCCGAACAGGGACACAATTAAATAATTGGACCCCACAGGGAAACTAGCTATTTCTTCTTCAAGCATCTTTCAGGCCTTTTGCTTCGGTAAGAGTGGAAGGTCTCCGAGATGTGCTAGGAGGTCACTCATTTCTCTGGAATTCCTAGAACCCAGCTTGAATGTGACAAGCCACAATGCCACTGTTTCACGCCTGTGGGATTCACCTTTCCAGCTGTGGTTCTCTCTGAGGCTAACAATACCGGTTGTAAGGGGACGGCCCAGTTTCCCAGCAAAACTGAAGCAGTTTAGACTACGTGTTGGTGGAGAAAATGTCAAGCAGGTGGACATCTAGGTTGTATGTGGAACCAGCTACAATCTTGAGGTGCTGAATGGCTGACATTTGGAAACATGCCTCCCATGGGCTATCCACTCCTCTGAAAAGGACTCCCTGGCCTCCCCCTGTGGGGCTCTCTCCCCCAGGAGGTACCTTGCCCTTGGACAAGGCTGAGAAACAGTCTTGTTTATTGAGGCAGTGAGGAGTGTTCCTGGCAGTTTGGGTCCTGAGCTTGCAGGAATGGCTTGATCAAGGTGCTCTCACAGAAAACCACCCCACTTTGAACCACTTTGCTGAAAGTGTAGATGCTCCTTGGGAGGCTAATTTCTCCTTTTAGAGCCCAAGTCCTGGTTGTGTGGCTTGTCCACCCTTCTCCCATCTCGGAGTCTGGACACGCTTACCCCTCTGGGAACCACCCCACCAAGCTCGTCTGCCTTGTTGAAATTAGACCCTGGAGAGGTCCCGCTCCCCCATGTCCTTTCTGTTCTCTGCCAAGAACTGGACTCATGGTGGATCATGGAGGGAGGCAGTGGCTAAGGCCCCTTAGGGCTCCTCCTCCCGGGGGAGAGACTGAGGGGGGCTCTGGTCACTGCAAGCCACGGATGGCAGCAAAAACACAAGGCCATGGAAACAGGCCCAGAGCCAACACAGCTGCACCAGGGCACAGAGAACGAGAGACAAAAAGAGAGAGAGAGAGAGAGAGAGAAAACTTTACCGTGTACTGCTCCTGGTGAGGTGGCGTCGGAGGGAGAGACAGATCGTAAGCGGCCTCAGAAGAAAGAACACAGAACACACACACACACACACACACACACACCTGAGTGCCCCCTGCCCCGCCTGGGCACCAGGAGGGGCAGCCTCAGGCTTGCAGCTCTGGCCGACATCCATCCTTCCATCTGGAAGCCCCCCGTTTGGTCCCCTGCCCTCTGCAGGCTCTTGGCAGCACCAAGAAAGCCAAATTTCCAAGTAGCAGCACAACCAGAAAGTTGTCAGTGACCAAAGGCGAATTTGTGAAGGTCACTGCCAAGAGCTAGAGAAACCCCTTTTCTCCAGAGGTTCTGGGGCTGGAAGGTCTTAGAATGGCTTGGAAGTTGTGAGCTTTGGAGGCAGGCAGGGGCACCGGGGTTTGAATCCCAGCTCTGCCCCTAATTGTCATCCTCATCTGTAAAACAGACCTTGGAGATTCTGACGCTTGACACATGGTAGCTACAGCCTTGGCTTTACCCCCTAAGGTATGAAGAAGAGGGAGGTCAGCGAAGAGTTCCAATTTAGGGTGTGGTTAGAGGCAGCTCTTGGCAGTCCTGAGATAATGCTCTCAGCATCTGGCTCAGCCCTCGCACAGCTCATCTTTGGAATCAGGCTCGGTCTCATGACAACTCTCCAACCATGGCTGGAGGTCAAGGCCGGAGGAACCCAACTGTCATCAGAAACCTGGCTGCCAGGCAGGTCTTCTCCGGAACTTCCTACTTGCTGCCTCTTTCAAAGTTAGTGATATTTCTTTCTTTTCAATATTTTATTCAAAGTTAGTGGTATTTCTAAAAACAGAATGGTTTAAATGTCTACAAATATTCTGCTGGATTCCCCACCCTCCACCTTTTAATTTCATCTTCGTGGTTCTCAAAGCTCAATGTATTTAGGACTTATCACATACGTAGAATCATGTAGGTTCTCCTCTGTGGATTATTGACCGATCTTTTAATGACAGTGATTTCTGCCTGACCTGCTGGCTTTAGGTGTAAAATGTGAGCTTTCTGAATGTCACTACGTTTGCCTGCGGGAAGGTGGCACCATCTCGCCTGTTTTCCGGATGAGGAAGCTGAGGCCCAGAGAGGGAGAGTGCCTTGCCCAAGGTCACACAGCTAGGAAGTGGCAGACTGAGATTCAAACCCCAGCTTGTGTATCTTGCACTCAAATCTTCTTTCCCATTTTATCCCACACAAGAAAAATAATGCCTTCGGTGCAGGGGCCGGGTTGAGGATGGGATTAAAAATGTGGCAGCCTGAGGGCTCCTTCTTGGGCTTCCTCGCAGTTCGGCTCCTGAGCATGCAAGAGAGGCTTGATCAAGGCGTTCCGTCAGCTGTACTGGCCTGCCTTCAGGGAGGAGTGGCTGCACCAGATGGATTCTTGGCAGTGAGGGCAGGATCACGACCCGCCAGAGGCTGAGACGTGTCCGTTGGCCACCCCGATGCATGGGCACAGAGCGTGATATCATGTGTATGGCTCATGAGATGGTGTGTTAATGGTGCTCGCGTGGACATGGCACACAGTCGGCGGAAGGAGCAGGACACACACACACACACAGATTCGGGTGAAGTGCAGGAGGGGTGGAAACTGTCAGCAGAGCTTCGACACATCCCTTGGAGGACCACAGGGATAGTTTTCCTACATCCGAGACGGGGCCACGATCACAGCACTGTGGCAGAATCCTTGCCTCCACCCCAAAAGGCCAGAACAGCAAGATTCCTTTCAACGAAGAAGGGAGCAGCCTCATGCCCCCTTCCGCCCAGCTTTCGAGGAACCCGGGCTGGCTAAGCTGTCAAGTGTCCTTCTGCTGATTAGTGAAAGCTTCCACGTTCACGGCTGGGAGATGGGCAGCAACCTTGAATCCTGTCGGTCAAGCCTCACCTTAGTGATCCTGCCAGACTCGCCTCTGGGCCTCAGTTTCCTCATCTACAGAAAGGGACCAACGAGACAACTTCCCACAGGAGGTTGCTGGTGGGGATTAAATATATGGAAGCTGTGACTGTTACTACCCAGTCAAGTTTTTCGGCTTTATGGGGAAACTGAGGCACAGAGCCGCTAAGGTACGTGCATATAAGAGACAAACCAGATAGACTTGCAGGAGCCTCTTTCTAAAGCAATAACACTAATCTAACACCCTTCGGGGTTCTCAGCCCTGTCTATGAGGAGATGGGCACAGGACTGATAAATCGAGCTAAAGGACCAGAAAGGAAAGAAGCAAAGGACTCTGGGGTTGGGCACTCAGGCCGAGACCCTCAGAGAATCCCCCACTCCTGCCAAAGCGACATCCATGTAGTAACAAGAAAAGACAGTAAGTAAAGTCCTTATAGGGCGAGAAATGTTCTCAGGCAAAAGAGGCCAGAAACCTGCAGCCAGGGGGTGGGATCCTGAGACATTTTTGGGGAGAAAAGTAACAGCCTGAGGGCTCCTTCTCTGGCTTTTGGGCAGATTTAGCCCTGGGCATGCAGGAGCGGCTTGATCAAGGTGCCTGGCCAGTTGTGCCAAGACTGCAGCCCTGCCTTGGAAGAGAGTTGGCAGCACCAGATGGATTTTTTGCAACAAGGGAGGGAGGATGTGGCAGGGGGAGCCTCAGGTTCTACTTCTCCTATCCCTATGATCATCATATAAAGGCACCCTCATGGCTGTCAGCTCTTCTAAAACCACTTGAGAGCTGCTAGCACTTGTCAGGATCCCACTAGCAAAATCTCCCCCACCCCCCACCCAGTTCCTGTGAGATCTACAAGCCCACTGAGGCTTAGAGGATGTCCTTAAATCCCAATCCAGACTTTTTCCTTGCATAGGAATTAAAAAAAAAAAACAAAAACCCAAAACATTCAAAACAGGGATTTTCAAGGTCATGGGCTGGCTGGCTTTATGCCTGTAGCAACTTCATAGAAGCAGTTTAAAAGACTGACTACAAATATGCTGCCAAATTTCCGTGAGTTGTAGGCTCATTTTGAATGCCCTTGTATAACTTCATATATAAAATGAAAATTAAAAAAAAAAAAATCAGCTCCCTCTAGCAGATTCTTTTGCAACACAAAGAATCATTCTGCTGATAGATTTTTGGTGGAAAAATAATTTTGCTTTTGCAAAGTGTTTGCTTAAAGTAGAACCTAATTGTAGCTCCAGGGATCCTAGAAACAGCATATTATAAACTATAGCTCATTATAGCAAAAGTTCTCTGGTTGAAAGCCCCAAGTCTTTGGACCGCCACCCCTTCTCCAAATTGTGAGGTCAAATTGGGGGACAGAGGTGAGGCAGGGCAACAGTGGGGGCCCCCTCCTTGTCACTGAAGCATGTTCGCTCCGACAGAGGTCTGGGAGGAAAGTGCCAGGGCCAAGGGTGAGCTGATGGGCCTCGGTCATCCCTTCTTTTGTTCTACACCCAGTGGTGGCCACGGAGGTAAAAACCCACCACCCCAGGCACAGCGGGCAAAGGAGTGGTTGTGTGTGGACGGATGGATGTGGCTGTCAGGGTCCCCCTGACCCGTCACCTCCTGAGCTCTAGGAGACTTGGGGGGCTGCTGGGAGGACATCGTCTTGGAAGGCCCAAGGCAGTATGAGCTTGCCCTCCCTTGTTGCAGAGACCGTCCCTGGTCAGAACATGGGGGGCCTGAGTCTCCTGATGCCAGAGCGCATGGGGAAGTGCCCTCTTTCTCTAGGCCCCGCAGGTTAGGTAGATGGTCAGGCCCACAGGGCCAGGATCAGAGGAGGGAGAGAGAGAAAGAGGGAGAGCGGGGAGAGCAGAGAGGATATGAACCAGATAGAGGGACAGAGACAGAGAGAGACACACACACGTGCTGGGGCGGGCTGGGTGGGCAAGGAGAAACAGAGAGACACAGAAGGTGATAAACAGAAAAGAGAAAATGCGGGGTTGGGGGAAAAGGAGGGAGACACACAGAAAGAGAGAGGGAAGGAGGGAGGGGAGAAACAGAGGAGGAGAAAGAGCCGAGAGGCTGTCAGAGGGAAGAAGAGAAAAAAGGGGAAAGAGAAAGAAGGAGAAAGAAACAGGAACAAGGGAGGGAAGGGAATTTGGGACGGAAACAGAGACAGACAGCACGTAGATAATTTCCACAGGGGATGGATTCACTCCAGGCTGAGGGTGGTAAAGCGTTTCGGCTCTTCAGAGTTGAAATTTTCTCAGGACCTAGCATGGTGCCTACCAGACACCTTGTAGGAGTTGCTCAAATAGCTGATGGAGGGAGGGAGGAGCATATTTCATGACATTCTCATATACACTTTAAAAATCTTTTTGGAAGAAACTGGTGCTATCTTGGTAGGAAACAAATTGTAACTTATTTGTATTTGACATTTCTCTGAATTCCAAGGAGGCTGATTTTTTAATTTTTATTTTTATTAGTTGTCAGCATTCTGCAAAATTTCGTTTACATCCCTTGTCCATTTATCTAATGAGTTTCATGTTTCTTATTGATTTGTAATTGCTTTTTATATATGAAAGCCAACAATTCTTTGTCTTATTTGTGGCAATCTTTCTCCTCTAATTCACTGTGCACTTTACTTATTTTATTTTTTTGAAACTTCAGAATATGTTAATAACATTGCCAAAAAATTTTTTTTACAATGTTTTCCATTGCTCTAATACTTAAATAAATACTCAATCATTTAAAAAAGGGTAAGAGAGAGGGAGCGGGAGGAGGAAGGAGTGAGGAAGAAGGAGAAAGAAAGGAGACAAGGTAGAAGGAGAGCAGACATAGAAAGAGGAAAAGAAAGTAGAAGGTAAAGGGAAAGGGGGGGTGGGAAGTCTGGCCAGAGTCAGAAATACAATCAGCCTCCTGACCCTCATGGTACCTCTCCACCAGCTTGGAGGCATCCAGAACCCTGGAGCTTTCTGGCTGTTCTGACACAACTTGACCTCATTGTGTTCCCAGAGAAGATCCGAGAGTGGCCCATGTTAGTCCTTAAATTGGAAATGAGCCACCACTCTGGCCTCCTGACAAACCAAGTCTTTGTTATTTGGTTGGGGGGCCATTCAAGAACCCCTGAAGATCTACTGAGAAGGAAGCTAGGGGGTAGAGGCACAAAGGAAACTTCTGATTTCTCACTATGGGGGTGAGGTGGGTCAGAGTCCCTGAGACTTTCCTTTCCGGGAATGATCCACGGTGGTGGGCACAGACAGGGTCCCCAAGATTTGTTTCTGGATTAGGAGCTGGTTAGGTCTTCTCAACCTGCTTCAAACATCTATATCTTGAGGAATGTACTGCTGAGTTTGCTATCAAGGCCCTAAGATCTAGTGGCTGCCCAGCCCTTGGGTACTATCTTGAAATGCTGTCCAGAACTTAGGTGCCATCTTGGAACGGGTCCCCACAATTTGGGTGCCATCTTGGACAGAATGGCTGCTCAGCCCTTGGGTGCCATTCTGGAATGGCTCCCCACAACCCAGGTGCCATCTTGGACTTGCACAATGATGCATGGCTTTTCAGGAGGCAGAGAGTCCTAGGACTGCCAGAAGTAAAAGACACACAAAGGGAGTCACAGGTCTGCAACTACAGGGCCTTCAGGCACAGGGTGGGGGTCTGAATTCTCATGCACATTCATTTCCTGGTTTTCTTTTTAGGGGGCTCTCAGAGAGACAGTGGTTGGGGTGCAGCTTGTAGAGCAGAAGGAAGATGAGATGTCCCGGCGGGGCTATTCTAGTGAAAGCAGCAGAGCAAGGGGTCAGTGAGGCAGCTGTATGAGGAGGTAGAAGGTGGGGTCCCTTCTCCTTCTTCCTCCACAGTGGACGTCATGCAAAAGCCAGTCGAAGCTCTTCCTGGAGGCATGCGGATGTCTCCCACCTTCCAGAGCCCACTCTCCCCATCTCTACGCCCTGAGAACACATTCCCTGATCCAGTGGGCAGCCCCACGCAGGGGGCGGGGGACAAAGAGGCAAGTAGAAGCCTCAGGAGGAGACTTACGTGAAGGCAAAGGCCACCAGGGCCCCACTGACCACTATGAAGTCGAGAATGTTCCAGAGGTCACGGAAGTAGGCACCCTGGTGCAGGACGAGCCCCAGGTCGATCATCTAGGGTCGAGAAGAGATGGTGCTCAGACCCCTCATCCCACCTTGGGGATCGACACCCACCTTTCCAGTCTCTGGGGGGGGGAGGGACACCAAGAGGGGACATGGTGAGGGATGGGACTGTAGCCGGAGGTCCTGGAGGAGTCCTGGGGAGTACCTCCCCACCTCCTGAGAGGCAGTTCTGACTTGCTGGTTCTTAGGTCCAAACCTCGGGGTCCCCCTTGACTCCTCTTTGTCTCATTCCCCACATGGAATCCATCGGCAAACCTTCCAAAAATCTGTCCACCTTCTCCAAAACCACCCTTCTCCAACGCCCCCCATCATCCTCTGCCTGGACCAGTACGATCGCCACCCACTCCTAGTTCTCTTGGCTCCCACCCGCCCTGCCCCTCCCTCAAGTCTGTCCTCCCCGAGGCCAGAGGGTGCCCGTGGGAATGGGCATGAGTCAAGCCACTCCTCTGCTCAGAACCTTCCATGGCTCCCACCTCACCTGGGGCAAAAGTCAAAGTCCTCCCTGTGGCCCACAAGGCCCTGCAGGATCTGTCCCTGTCACTTCCCTGCTCTCATCTCCCTGCCCTGGTTTCCCCGTTCTCCTCATTCACTCCTTCCAGTCCTTGCTGCAGCTCCAACACACCAAGCATTTCTAATCCCCCGGGCACGACACTTGTGCCAGGATGGCATTCTTGAGGGTGAAGATTCCCTTGGATCCCTGGCTCTCTCAGCACTCACCTTGATCACCATCTCAAAGGTAAAGACGCCTGTAAAAACGTAGTCAAAATATCGCAGCACCTGTAGGGGATAAAAGCAAGGGGGCAGCAGATCACTGGCTTGCTCCAGCAGAGTCCGCATGAACCTAGTGATTGCCCACTGGGGTGTGTGGTCTCCAGCAAAGTCCCCGAGAAACACACTTCCCCAAACAGAGAAAACACGGCTGCCACATACAGTTGGGCAGGATGTGCACTGCCCAAGGGCCCCTCCCATCCTGTCTGAGAGTACAGATTTGTACGTTGTGTATGAAACTGTCCAGCAGATGGCAGCAAAATCCTAACAAAATCACTCAGGACGGTCGGCTTCTTTCTTATTTGCCCAAAGCTCAAATATAAAGTAAAGGTGGTCTTGGGGAAGTTCGGGGAGGACTGCATCCCTGTTGGCGATGAGTCTGACCTCCCAATGCCCTTGACCTGTTGGGCCTCCTAGGTGAGAAATCAGAGGGTCTCCTAAACAGGACCAACCGGCTAAGTCAGACCCTGGGGGTCAAACTCATCACTGTGGTCTCCCACCCAGCTCTGCGGCCACATCCTCACCATGGTGGGGTGGTTCTCCCCGCGCCCCCCGCCTTACACGGGGCCAGGGCCGGGTGGTTTCTGCCTGGATGAGCACCAGTCTGCAGCCCGGCCCCTCCCAGGCCACGTCATGGCACGTCTCTGGTGTGACCTTCGTGTGAGGATGTGATGGCACAGTGTCGGGCAGGTGGCGAATGCAGGGGGCGGACTCAATCAGATTCACGTTAGAAAAGAGCTGATATTTACTGAGCCCCACCACCAGGGGGCGCCAGTGAGCACCTGAGCCGGGTTCGGGACCTTCTCTGCTCTAGAATCCTCTGTGGCTCTGATCCCACTTGACGTAAAAGCCATAGTCCTCTTGTGGCCCCCGCCCCCACCCCCAAGGCCCCGAGCACTCTGCCAGGTCATCTCTATGACCTCACCTCCTCTCACTCCCCCTTGCTCTCTCTGCTCCTGCCACCCTGTCTTCACCTCAGGGCCTTTGCACAGGAGGCTACTTCTGCCTGGAATGCTCCTCCCCACATCCCACCAGATTCCCTCTCTCTCCTCCTTTATGGCTTGGCTCATATATCACTTTCTCAGTGCCGCCTTCCCCTGCCCCTGTTTCAATTCTACTTCCTGGTGCTTGTGACTTCCCTTACCAAGTCTACCACCCACCCTTGCAAATTATTTGTTATAATTTGTTAAGAGTTATTAGTAATCTCATTAGTGACCTGCCCGACGTCAGCCCCATGAAGGCATGGATGTTTGTAGCATCTCCGGCTCAATATCCAGGCCCAAGCATACAGCTGGCACTCAAGAAATGTTAGTTGAGTGAATGCATGAGTAGCTGGAACTGTACTGGGTCCTGTGGGCAGTGGGCTCTGTGATCTGTGTGGTCGCAACTCACATTCCCGTTATGTGTGGTGCAAGAAGGGCCAGCACGGACCAGAGTGGCCAGGATGGCTGGCTTCCTGAGGTGGGGCGACAGGTGCCAAGGGGCTGGAAGTATCTGGGTGCAGAGGAAGCATTTCAGGTGCACTGGGTGGAGGGTCCAGCATGGCCCAGGACCTGGTGCTCTGTGAGCTCTGGGAAGGCAGCGACCATCTCATACCCTGTCAGTCCTTGATGCTTAGCTCTGTGCTTGGCACATGCTGGTTGCTCACTTAGTAATAACTAAACACAGCAATGAATGAAAAGCCGAGAGGAGAAACCTGAAGGCAGGGAGTGGGGGAAGGGCAGGCCAGGTGGTCAGGGAATCTCATTCTGGAGAACTGAAGGAATTAGATCAGGCAAGAGGAAATCAAGAGACCAACAAATTAGGTTTGACTGTATCGAATATGGAGATCCTCTGACCTCTACGCATGACAATTTCCTGTGGCTCGGTTTAATCCAACAATGTTCTCAGACTCGTTTTTGCCGGGGAAATGCAGATCGGAGTTGCAGAAAGATTCCGCTCCATACCCACCAGGTCTGCCAAGCGTGAGAGTCTCCAGCACCAAGTGTTGACAAGCCCGTGGGGCAGTGGGAGACCCCTACACTGCTCACACCAGCGTCATTGCATCATCCCGCAAACACCTGGCCGCATCTAGCAAGCCTGACCGCGTGCAAATTCTCTGATCCAGAAACTTCGTTTATGGTTTTCTACCCTGGAGAAAATCATGCCCACGCATCCCCTCAGCCTGGGCACCGCAGCGCCACCCCCACCAGCCAGCGACTGAGCCTTCTCCCACCTCCTAGAGTCGGCAGGGGGTTTGCTGACCCCTCTCGGGCCGCCCCTTCCCGGGCCTAGCTCCCTGCTGTCCCTGGGATAGAGCGGGCAGCAGGAGATACCAGAGCACAGCCCCAGCCCTGCCCTGGTACAAGTTTCTTCTGGGAGCCTTGTTCTAATTATTTCCTTCCGACTCCCCCATCGGGTCCCCAGGGGCCCTGCCAGGCCTGCAGAGGAAGGGAAAGTGCAAGGTAAGCTGCTGTCGGGCATGCTTGATTTATGGGGCTTGGCAGCCTCGCCAGGCTCCTAACCTATTTAGCGAGGGTGGCAGGGCCCGGCTCCCAGCGGACAATGTCCCTTTGGCTCTGGGCAGGGGGGGCAGCGATGGGGGGCAGGAAGGAGCTGGGCCAGGGGCTGCTGTTGCCAGTCCAGAATCTGCCACGCCCTCGTCTGTCCCCGCTCTCAACCACAGGCACACATTCATTCTCACTTGGCAGGACTCAAGGGGAGCCGTGCACACAGTAGGTGCTCAATAAACAGAGACGGTTGAAGGAAGCAGCGGGAGCCCTAGGGGCGGCAGAGTTGGAATTGTGCTGTGTGATCTTGATCGGGTCACTTAGCCTTCCTGAGCCTCAGTTTCCCCATCTGTCACACGTGGGCATACCTGGGAGAGCTTACATGCCAAGTGCCTGGGGTTGTGCCTGGAATACAGCAAGCACTCAATTAACAGGATCCACTCACAGACCCTGGACCCCTAAAGGGAGAGCTTTTTAGCTCTCCAGAAAGCTCAAAGTGTAGGCTGGGTTCCTGAGTCAAAACAGTCCTTTCTTTCGAAGCTCATGTCCAAACCCAGAAGTCTGGTTGGTGAGACCTGGCTGCCGAGGGGATTGGCTATGGGGCCCCGTGCCTGAGTCCTTCCTACCTGCCGTGCACAGCGTGCGTCCCTGCATATAATGCCAGCCTCACTCCCTCTCCCAGGGATTCCAGCAATTTCTAGCCCCACCCGTTGGAGGCCACCTTTTCCCCTGCCAAGTGCACAGAGCCATTGCCTCCTCAAGGAACAGCCTGCCCCCAAGCACATCAGAACTTCCCCTCCCAACCAGCGGCTGTGCTGTGCCCAGGGCTGTGCCCAGGGCGTACCCCTGACATGCCTTCCACCATGGCAGTCAGCTTTTAGGGTGCAGGACAAAGGAGCCCGTAACAGAGGAGCCGGCCAGGAAGGGGCCTGTGGGGCGGGACTCACATTGTTTCGTGGTGCGTTGGGCTGCACGGGGTCCTCAGCCGCCAGGGCAATGCTGCTCATGGCGATGACCATGAGGATGCACATCTCAAAGTAGCGCAGATTCAGGATGTAATGGCACAGGCGGCGCAGGCTGTTGGGGACAGGTGGGTGTGCAGAGGTCCACTGAGACCGCGGGCTCACAAACGCTTTCCTTCTGTGATCTCCTTATGTCACCTACCACTCCCCGAGACCTCTAAGGCCCAAGGTCCCATGCCCAACAAAGTATCAAGATCCTCCATCTGGGGGCCCTCATGGGGGTCATGGAACCCCAAGAAGGTAGGGGGGCCCTCAGCCAGAGAAGATATTCACAGGCCCTGTTGTTAAGTTTCCTATCACTTCCAAACAACCCTCTTGGAAAATCGTGATTCCCAGACTGAGTTGAAGAAATATTATCCCTGACTCTGTAGGAGACGACAAGCTCTTCTTTTTTTTTTTTTTAATTAATTGAGTGACCTTAGGCAAGTTACTTATCCCCTCTGTGCCTCAGTGCTTTCCTCCATGAAATGGCCATAATCACGGTGCCTACCTTACAAGAATGTGAAGATCAAAAATGTTAAATATGCCTGGCACATAGTAGGGGCTCCAGAAAGTTACTGAAGTTATAAATTGCAGGCCTTAGCAGAGCCTTTGATGTGGTAATGGGATAGTACATAAGTACCTAACCTCTTAAGTGGAGCTAATAGTATTTATGAACATGTCATAAAGTTGTGTGGATGGCAACAAGGCTGAGTGGTTAAGAACAGGGATGCTGGCATCGGTCTGTTTGGGCTCTCCCACTTGCCTGCTGTATGACCTTGGACAGGTAACTTCACCTCTCTGGGCCTCAGTTTCTTCATCTGTTAAATGGGCACAAGCATAGTACCAATCTCATAGGGTTATTATGAGAATTTTTTTTTTTTTTTTAATTTGTAAAGCACTCACAACAGTGCCTGGCACTAAATACCACATAAATGTTTTCCTAGTAAAACCAAATAAAAAAGGAAGTGCATAAGAGACTCAAGAGTCTCAAGAGGAAGGTTATAGAAAGTAGTTACCGCCCAGTTTCTCTGACATGATTTTCCTTTGTCAGGAAGCATTTTGAGGGACCAGGGATTCAAGAAATATCCTTTGGAAAAATGCAATCCTTAAAGAAGCCACGGTGAGACACATGTAATAAATTTCTCTCTTAAATAATCTATCCTCCTCAAGGATGCCCAAGACAAAGGGCTATGGAACTCAGAGACCATCTGCCTAGAATCCAAATCCTTGTGGAGCAGAGGTTAGGAGCAAGAGCTCAGGGACCAGGGCCGCCATGTATGATTGTATAGGTTGCACACTGCATAAGGCAACCATTTCTTAGGGGTGCCTCTCACATTACAGATGGTGTAGATTTGAATATTTATGATAATGATTTCTAGCTGATGGCCAGAAGGGGTCTTTCCCCCCGAAATCAGTACTTTATGATAAATTTCTCTCTTACAGGACTTAAGAAAAGGGCATCATTTTTTTCATTTGCTCAAAAATCCCCTATGGCCTAATGGTGATCTTGGAGGCCACTCTCCCCGTTACCCTCTGTGTGGGCCTGCCCTCTGGCTTGACTTCCACCAACCCAGTGGGAGCCCCAGGCCCCCTGCCCTGGCCACAGGCCATACTCACGGGTTGGTCGTAGAGAGGATAAACATGGAGCTGTAGGGAGGCATGGGCTTGGGGCCGTCTTCCCCAGGGTCGTCTTCCTCCTCTTCCTTCTTCTCTTCTTCCTTTTTTGGCAGTGGGTCTGGGTTGGCGTTTTTGTTCACTGTGGGGACAAGAACCGACACAGGGCTCCCTCCGTGATTTCCCATAAGCCTCTGGGCTCCCGTCTGCTCCCCAGAGCAGACAATAAGCAGCTGACGTTTATAAAGTGCCTACAATGCGCCAGGCACCACATTAGGCCATTTAGTACTCACATGACCCTGTGAGGTTGGTACTTTATGATCTCTACTTTACAGAGGATGAAACTAGCACAGAGAGGTGAAGCGACTTGCCTAAGGTCACACGGCTGGGATGTGGCAATGCTGGGATTTGAACCTGGTCCCAGAGTGCCTGCTCTCAACCACTCGATAGCCTTGAGTCTGGTGGGATGTTCACAGGATGTTAACACAAACCTGCCCCCATCCCGCTGGATCTTCATACCATCACTTGGAGGCAGGTAGCATGAGGCCCGATAGACCCACTTCACAGATGGTAATACTAAGCTCTCCCTTTGTCAAACTACAGGGTCTCCCCCCATGAATACCTCTCTCTTGATGGCAAGGGCCACTACCCTTCCAAGCATTGATTCTGCAGCCTAACCTTGCTATGTGTCTGTGGGCAGGCTGAGTTTCTCTGAGCCTCAGTATTTTCATCTATAAAATGGGCACAATGACAAGACCCACCTTACAGAACTGTGGTGAGTGTTTATCAAGCAGACTCACGGGAATCTCCTGCATAGAGCCGGCGCTAAAGAAACCGGGCTTTTGTTACCATCTTCAGGAATAACTAGCTCGGTGGGCCACTTCTAAATTCTCACTGCTTCTCTGACCCCAATCTTACATGGTGGGGGGCTTGGAGGGAGGTCACAAACTGCCAATCCCTCAAGGGCCTAGACCTGCGCTGTCCAACACTTGAACAGTGGCTATTCCAAACCTCGATACGTTGTACGTGTAAAATACACCGAATTTCTAAGACACAGTACAAGACAAAGAACATAAAGTAGCTGTTTAATAACGTTAAAAATGTTGATTACACCTTGAAATGGTAGCATTTTGGATACAAATAAATAACACCTTGGGTTAAATGTGATTAAAGTTCATTTCACCTATTTCTTTTCTTTTTTTTTTTTTAAGGGGGGAGTGCAGAGAGGAGAGAGAATCCTAAGCGGGCTCCACTCCCAGGGCAGAGCCTGATGCGGGGCTCGATCTCACCACCCTGAGATCATGACCTGAGCTGAAATCAAGAGTCAGACGCTTAACTGACTGAGCCACCCAGGTGCCCCTCTTTTCTTAAATCACTCCTTCCTTCCTCCTTCTCTCCTTTTTTTCTTTCAATATGGCTACTGGAAAGTTTAAAACTACACACGTGGCCCATCTCGCATTTCTTTCGGACAGCGCTGGTCTGGGGAATCATCTGATGCCTCCTCGATTTCCATTAAAAGATCCACTGCTTGTCAAACACAGTGGCTTCCTGGCTTCCCTATGGGAATCTGGGATGCAGGCAATATCACTAAACCTCCTGAGGGGCCACGTGCCAGGCACTGCGGCATATTTTCTCATTTAACCCTCCCAGCAGTCCCATGGGGCAGGAAACCACATCTATACCCATTTTGAGAGGAAGAAACTGAGGCCAGAGAGAGGTAGGGTCACTGTCAAGGGTCACCCAGCCAAGCCTGCAAGGATTGGGTCCAGGCAGCCCTGCTCACCCCGCTGGCCCCAGGGATACCGGGTGCCCCGCCTGGCGGCAGGGGTGGTGGGGGTCTCACCTTGGACGACGGTGTGGTTGATGGGGGGCGGGCAGGCCGGGGGGATGTCCACCGTGGTGTGGTCGGGTTTCCTGGCAGTCTTTGCTGAGTTGGTCTGGGTGCTGCTGGGGTTGGTGACGATAAGGCTGTTTTCGGGGGTCTTGGGGGGGCCTGGGTCGGACGGGTCCCCCGGGTTGTTGGGCGTCCGGCGGCTGGCGGCGTTCTGGGGGTTGGTGGCTGCGGCAGGTGGGGCCAGTGCCGGGCCGGGGTCGGCGCTGTTCCCGGTCCTGGCGGGGCTCTGGGGCAGGCCGGGGCGGCCGAGGCTGTCGTGGGTGCCGGCCGACCCCGAGGTGGCCAGCTTGTTGTTCCTCATGTTGTCGATGTCCTCAGCCAGCGGCGGCTCTTGGCGGCCCAGGTCCTGCTGGATTGGCCGGGTGGTCGACAGGTTGGGGCCTGACACGGGGACCCCGGGGCCCTGGTTCTCTCTGCGGAAGGCAGGCCAATGAGAAAGGACCCATAACTGAGTTAGAATAACAGATCGAACGTTCTGGACCCTGCCTTGGCTTCCGCCCTTCAAAAGGGCACGCTTGGACCCGGAGAGGCCACGTCCCAGAGCTCCCCAGGGCCTGGCACAAGAGGGCCCCGGCTGACTCCTGCTCAGAGATCACCACCCCATGTAAGTGTAATGGCCCGGCCCCCTGGGTTTCAGTGTGGTGCTTCTCCTGCTGTTTCCCAGGGGACAAGGCTACTCCCATGGGGAGAAACCCGAGGGTAAAAGAACTTTCTGCCAGAGCCTACCTTCCTCCACCCCGAAGCTCCCTGCCTCTGCCTACAGGCCCCCCGGGAGCTCTTGGGCAGGACTGGGGCTCACAGTGTTTTCAGGGGTGCTGAAGCAGACATGGGGCCACCATCTCTTTAGGGGTAGAACTGCCTCATGGCTTAGCGTGCCTGAGGTATTTATGTCCTCTCCCAACATTCCAGTTAGGGGGAGCACGCAGAACATGCAAGTAAACATAATAAATAATAATAAACATAATAACAGCTAATGCTTCAGTAACAAAGCTCTCAGTGCTGTTCTAAGCACTCGGCTTATAATAACCCCTTCATCCCCAGCCCCATGAGGAGCAATTACTAGCCCCGTTTTCCAGATGAGGACACTGAAGCTCAGAGAGGTGAAGTCTCTTATCTAAGGCCACGCAGCTGGCAAATGAACATGATAATTTTTCACGGGGATACAAGTGTGATGAGCATTCCAGGCAGAAGGAACAGCCAGTGCAAAGGTCCTGAAACGGGGACAAGCTTGTTGAGTTTCAGGAGGCTGGTGTGGCTGGAGGTGGAGAGTGGGGGAGACAAGCTGGGTAGGAGTTTGGTGCCTCAGCTACTCAAATGGTTAACACCATGCAGATGGACAGGAGAAGAAGAGTCTGAGTGTTCGGTGCAATTGGAGGGGAGAGAAAAATGTTAAGGGTCCTGGCTGGGCTTTTTCTACCCCAATGTCCTTTGGGACATTAGCTCTTCGACGCAAGTGGTTAATTTTTGTCTTTCTTGTTCACTTCTGTGATTCCAGTGCCCCGAACAGGGCCTGACACACGGCAGAAGCTGTGGCCCCAGTGAGGGTGGCTGGGCTCTGGAGCCTGTCTGGTGCCTCCCGGCTGCACGTCCGTCCTCAGCTGGCCTCGGCTCTGCCTGCCTGCACCAAGCGGACCTGGCTCCCAGTCAGCTCCTGAGAGTTTGGTCCCCAAGTTTGCTCTGTTTGCTTTCAGATGCCTCTTTAAACCCTCGGTCCTCAGATGAGGGGCCTCATCCTTCCCTAGTTCCTGGGTGCTGTCCCCGGCAAGTCTGTTCCCTGGAAACCCTAGGATATTTGTGGTTTATAATCTCAACGACATCTCTCCCTGGAGGGCTTTGCAATCCGAAACTTATCTCTCGGGCTCTTCTTAAAGGCAACCCCAATTCTGCTTCCTCTGTCCTCCACTTCTGCTCATAATAGCTCACATGTACTGAGCACCTGCTGTGGGCCAGGCTACACACACCAGCTCTTCCAGTCCTTAGAATCATTGTGGGAAGTGGGCAGTACCGTTAGTCCCATTATGCAGATGAGGAAACTGAGTCCTGGAGAAGCCAAGTCATAGCAGAAGACGATTTTCTCAGGTTGCACACGTTCATTGACCCCCTGGGAGATCAGGCGCAATCACATGCATCAAAGCCCAAGCCCAATCTGGAACCCTAAACCCACCTAACACTTCCTCGTTTCAATTTTGCATTTTAACTCGCCAAAGTCCACAGTGTTTTTAGGAAGCAGAAGAGAGACGAGGTAATTTATTTTCAGACTTGCCTCTCTGAGGCTGCATGGGGCAAAGGACAGGCCCAGCACTTTCTCACTTCTCAGTCACATGAGTGGACCAGACTGACCTGACTTTGAGTCTCAGCAAAGCCCCTCACTAGCTGTGTGACCCTCTGTAGTTTGATTAACTTCTCTGAGCCCCAAGTCCCTTGTCTTTAAATTGGGGCTAGAGTAGCAGAACCTTCCCTATAACTTGGAGACTACAGTGGGGATCCTGGAACTGAGTTGCTACATAACCACCGGCAAGTTACTCAGCCTTGCTCCTCATCTGTCACAAAGGCGTGGTAACCTCCTTGGGTCCCTGTGAGGATCAGGTGTAATAATGACTCCCGGGCCCAGAACCCGATGGAATCTTCCCTGCCTGGTTTAGAACCTTCTTGGGACCAGTGACCCTTTATCCTTCCCAGCGTCTCCCTTTTGGAATAGGACTCTCTACCCTGTGCCTCTCCCACCCCTGTATTCTGGGGGCAGAGAATTTGTTTTCTAGTTCATGTCTACAGATGGGAGGGGATTTGGCCTCCAAATGGATCATACCCAGAGTCCCACCCATACCCAACTTAGATGATGAGATGTAGGATTTCTGAGCTGATGCTGTAACAGGCTAAGACTTCTGGGGATGTTGGGATGGGTGAGTGTATTCTGCACGTGAAATGGACATATATCTTGGGGGGGAGGAGCCAGAGGGCAGACTATAATGGGCAGAATGGTGGCCCCTCAAAAGATACGTCCACCTGGAAACCGGGAATGTGGCCTTATTTGGAGAAAGGGCCTTTGCAGATGTAATTAGGTTAAGGATCGTGAGATGAGGTGCGCCTAGGTGGCTCAGGTCATGATCCCAGGGTCCTGGGATCGAGCCCCGAGTTGGGCTCCCTGCTAGTGGGAAATCTGTTTCTCCCTCTGCCCCTCTCCTCCCCCCTGCTTGTGCTCTCTCCTCTCTCTCAAATAAATAAATAAAAATCTTAAAAAAAAAAGGATTGTGAGATGAGGTCATCCCAGATCAGAGTGGGCCCTGAATGCAATGACCAGTCCTCAGAAGAGAAGGAGAGAGGACACAGAGGGGGAGGGGTGCAAAGCTGGAGGCAGAGTGTGCAGTGATGCATCTATCGGCCCAGGAGGACTGAGCCCCCAGGACTGCCAAGCGCCCTGGGAACCTCGTACGGTGCCTGGACAGCGAGCGTCAGCTGTAATGGTACGAATAAATAAAGTCCACACCTGAATTTTCCCAATGTCTGACACAGCCCACAAATAGGTTCCTAATTCGAACCCACTCCTGGTCCTTCGTGGGAAGTTGTCCATGAGATGAAAATCTGGCTGGCACTGTCTCCTCATTGTTCGTACAGATTTTTTTTTTTTTTTTTTTTTTTAAGAGAGAGTTATCCCTAGCACAAAGCAGGTTCGGGTAAATTACTATTTCAAAGAGAACCTAGATCCTTCGGCCACCACGTAAAGAGGTTATACTAAAGAATACAGCAGCTGAGACCGTGGCACACCTCACGGGGATGTCAGCCTTGCGCCCAGGACAGAGAGCACCTTGGCTCCCTCTGCCGGCTCTGTCTGCTGCAGAGTCGGACCAAACTCAGCCTGCAGAGGCCTCACATCAAGTCTCCAGGAGGCTTCACTGCCAAGCGTCTCCAAGGAGAACTCAAAAGGGGTAGAAAACTTTGAAGTCAGGCCCCTTCCCCCTTCCCTCTTGGGGATGTGCATCATCTGCCCAGAATAGGCAGCTGGTTGCATAACCCTGTCCTGCACCGCATCCCTCTGCCAGCTAATCACTTCAGCATCCTTCTGCCAAGGGCTATGGACACCTTGCCCGGGGCGTGCTCAGGCCCCCAGGTGCAGAGGATGGTCCTGCTTCCTGGTGCCACCATGTCCTAAGGACCTATGTGTATTACCTCGTTTAATCCCCGCAGCCACCACCACTGGAGGTGGGATTAGGATCAGGCCCATTTTACAGATGAGGAAACTGAGGCCCGGAGAGGCAAAGGCCATTGCCAGGTGTCACCCAGCTGGGAAAGGGCTGGGCTGGACTCTGGTCCTACACATTCTAAGGCAGGATAGACTCTATGAGGCTCAGAGGTCCAGGATCTCCTCTTGCTCTTTCTGGGGAGTGGGTTTCGTGGTGATGGCAGCAGTTGGAACTAGGGCGCAGAGAACCCAGAGGTTAATGCCGGGGTGGTGCAGGTCTTGGCAAGAGCTGCCCCTACTCAGCCATGTCCAGCAGGAGGCACTGCCCGGGTACGGGGAGTGGCAGCTGCTCTGGGACCCGCAGCATTTTCCTGGGAGGCGGGGAGATCTCTACCTTTGCTCTGGTCGCCCTGGGGTGCCACTGGGCTCAGCCACCCGGGGTGGGGGATCTGGGGTCAGTGGCTGCTGAACGATGTAGAATGAATGAAATAGAATGTGCTTCCATCCACTTTTCACTGGGGTGAGCTTGTGAGAGCCTCGGGGGGCCATTTAAAGCTGGGGAGGAGACAAAGGTGTAATTGGGGGAAAGGCAGAGGAAACGGAAAGAGAGCAATTATATATATATATATATATATATATATATATATATATATAATCAATGTTCTGGCGAATGAAAAACACAGTGCGGGTCTGGGAAAAGGCTCTAAGCAATGACAAAAAGGAAAAATGCTGGTGGCAGACCCCTTAGGCAGGGCAACTGGCTTGTCACCATAGAGACCTGAAATGTCTTTTTAGTATATTATATTCGTGAATAAAGTTTTCTCTTGGCTATTTTTTTTTAAAGCAGATGAATGCCTCGTCTTGGATTTTTTTTTTCTCTAGAAGTGTCTGAATCCTCGTGTTTTATTTCCAACGAGCATTAGAACATTTTCATAAGCCAGGAGAATAAAGCCTCCCTTGGCCAGGGCATCTGGTGCGTCCATTACCAAGGGAATAGCAGAGCCCTCCTGGTGCAGGTCTGGGGGTGGCCGTGGGGAGGGGGGGCAGGGGCCACCTGTGGGATTCGGGAAAGCTGCATTCTTATCACACTGCTGCTATCAGCCGGCTGCCCTTGGAGAAAATCCCTTCCTCCTCTGGGCCTCAGTTTCCCCATCTGTGAAAGAAAGGAGCTGGAGTGGTCACTCTAAAGGCTATGGATTTAAAGTTGTTTTTTTTTATGTCTGTCGATGAGAAAAAAAAAAATTTTTTTTAGAGAGGGAGGGAGAGAGGTGGGGGTGGGACAGAGGGAGAGAGAGAATCTCGAGCAGACTCTATGCTGAGCGGAGAGCCTGACACGGGGCTTGATCTCACGACCTCGAGATCATGACCTGAGCCGAAAACAAGAGCTGGACGCTTAACCCACTGAGCCATCCTGGTGCTTCTATGAGAGAATCTTAACAGTGTGAGTGATAATAATAATAGTAATAGCTAATACTTCCTGAAAGCTTGCTGTTACCATTACTACACATAGTTAGCATATATTGAGTACGTAGTAATAATCTTCACAGTGATAACAGTTAACATTCACCGAGTACTTTTATACGCCAGGCATGATTCAAAGCACTTTACATACATTAACTCAGTTGAACCTTCCGCTTACCCTAGGCGGTAGGTACCACTCTCATCCCCACTTTACAGATGAGCCAACAGAGGTGCACAGAGGGGAAGGGACACACTACAAGGCACACAGGCGAGAGGTGACCGGCAGGAGTGTGACCTCCGGCTCCAGAGTTCTTGCCCTTCACCACCAGGCTGTGCTGACATTCCGTCCCTGTCACTCGGCCTCCTTCAATCACAGGAGTCATGTAACAACAAGGATGACAATAATAGCAATACTAGCAGTAGTGAGAAGAACAGCGCTGGTGAATCACGGGTCCTTAATTATCGAGTCATGTTCTAAGCACTGTATTCCACCTAAACATCCTTTCTGTGGCTTCTCCTTGCCCTTAGAGGATTCAAGGTCCTGCTGACCCATCACTGTCCCTTCCATTTCTTTGTCTGCCACTCTCTCCTCACCCTCCAAACTGCAAACCGGCCTCCTTCCGATCTACCTCAGGGCCTTTGCACATGCTGTTCTTAGCCTAGAACACTCTACTCCCTTTTCAGATTGTTCCTTTTGGGACCCTGCCCTGGGCACAGGGGGAGGGAGAGAGAGAATCTTGAGCAGACTCCTCACTGAGCAGAGAGCCTGATGTGGGGCTCGATCTCACAACCCTGAGATCATGACCTGAGCTGAAACCAAGAGTTGGACACTTAACGGACTGAGCCACCCAGACACCCCTTGTATGTTTTAAATACACACCCCATTTTCCCAGAATGCAACTACTAGGCACATTAAAGGAAGACTAGACTCTATTTTGTAAGGAACTTCGGCAAGAGGTGTTCTCCAGTTTGGAAAATCTCAACACTGGTGGCAACTCCCTCGTGTCACCTGAGTTGCCCCACCTGAAGCCAGCCAGCATCGGGAGCTGTCCCATTCACGGTGCCTCTGCACAAAGGGCCCTGCGTCACTTCACTCTGCCCTCTAGACCCTCCTTACTCAAAGTGTGGTCCCCGGACCAGCATCAGTCTCACCTGGGAGCTCCTGAGAAATGCAGAATCTCAAGCTGCACCCGAGACCCACTGATTTAGAATCTGTATTTTAATGAGGTCCCTGGGGATTCACGTACACATTCAATTTTGGTAAGTGCTGGCCTAGTGCCTATGTCATGTCATATAGCAGAGCCACTTAAACACGTCATTAAGAAATCAAGATGATGCCCTCGTGGCGATATAAACAAAGACTAACAGGACGTCATTGAATATAAGAACAATGTCTGTTTCAACACGGTTGGGCTCCTATACCTAGAATTACTACAGGACTGTTGCAAAATATTAAGAAAACAAGGATGCTGTTTCCTACTGGGTAGGGCGCTGCCCTGGAAGAAGCCTCCAAAAGCCTCAGCCCTGCTCTCAATTCAATTCTGAGGGCCTCCAGTGGCTTTTCAAATCCCTCAGGAACAGCCCTCAGGTAAAAAAGATGGTTGACTCATTAACAGCTAAAAACGGTCTACATTTACCAAGCACTTCGGTGTCCTCGGCTCTTCTCCGGGCCTTTTGCTGGAATCATCTCTTTGAATTCCAGCAATGACCCAGTTTGATCCCCCCATCTCTACTATACAGACTGCGAAAACTGAGGCCCAGAGATGTGAAGTCACTTGCCCAAGGTCACACAGCAAGTACATGGAAGAGCTGAAGAATTCGGTGGGGGGGTGGGGGTGGGGAGCAGGGATTTCTCACAGCTTTTCCCTGAGACGCGCAAGGGCGAGATGGTGAGCCTGCAGCCTCTGGCGGCCAGCGCAGACGGACGGCCTAGGTTCAGGGCACTTCGTACCCGGGCGGCCCTGGGCCAGCCGCTCCGCGCCGCGGTTCCCCATCCGTGACGGTGGGGTCTGCCGCAGAAGGCTGAGACGCTCAGCAGGTGCGGGCTACCCCGCAGGCGCCACGTTGGCGCTTAGCATTATTAGCGCTCTTGTCACCGGCCACAGCCTAGAGACCCTCCTCCCCCACCCCTCCCCTCCCCCCTCCCCCCTCCCCCCTCCCCCCCACTTACTTCCTCCTCCGGTGCCGGCGCTCCCTGTCCTCCCTCCGCGCGTCCGCCTCGTACGTGGCCGGGGGGCCGTGCCGGTGCCGCCGCCTCCGCTCGCCGCCGTCGGGCCCGTCGCCGTCGCCGTCGCCGCCCCGCGCCGGCCGGCTGCCCTCGCGGTGCCGGGGCCTCCGCTCGGCCTTGTCCTCCGCGCCGTCGTCGGCCGGCCTGCGGTGGACGCGGTGGCGGCGCGGCTCCCCGTCGGCGCCCGTGCGGGGCGAGCTGCTCCGGCTCTCCCTGCTGCCGCCCTGGCGGTGCGCGTGCCTGCGGTGGGGGTCCCCGGCCTTGCCCCGCTCGGCCTCGCCCTCCCAGAAGCCCGGCTGCTCCAGGCTGCCCTCGCGGGCGGGGTGGTCCGACTCGCGGCCGTAAGGGCCCTCGCGGCTCAGCTCGGCCTCGGGGCTGCCCGCCCAGGGCCTGCGGGGGTCCAGGCCCGCCGAGCCGCTGGGGTCGCGGGCCCGGTCGTGGTAGCGGGCCTGTTTCCTGAGCAAGTCCTCGGCCCGCTGCTGGCCGAGGCGCTGGTCCACCGTGGGCTCGGCCGCCCGGCTCTTGTTGGTGTTGTTGTTGCGGTTCTCCTGGGGGTCGACCACCAGCGGCCGGTCCAGGTGGGTCTTCATGTCCGGCCGCAGGTGCCGGGCGTAGGCGGCCTTCCAGCGCTCGTCCGGGTCCATCTCGTTGTACAGGGCCTCCCGGCTGGCCAGCAAGTTCTGCTTCCGCATCTCGCTCGTGCGCTGCTCCCACACCGACTTGGTGGGCTTCTGGTTCTTCTGTTGCTCCTTCCTGCAAGGGGAGGGTGCAGGGCTCAGAGCCCCCCCCCCCCCCCCCGGGGGGCACTGTGGCCTGCTCAGGGCGCTCCGACTAACGGGAGTCTCAGCCTAGGGGGCATCTCAACCCAGGTGGTCTTGGTCCAGGGCACATGGAAGCTCAGAAGGGTATCTTGGCCTGGCTTGGGTATCTCCGCCCAACCAGGTGTCTCAGCCTGTGCAGAAAACTTAACTTGGCTGGACATCCTGGCCTAGCAAGTGCCTTGGCCCAGGTGGGTGTCTCAATCCAGTGAGGTGTCTCAGTCTGACTGCATATTTTGTCTAATGGCGGAGGTCTCAGCCCAGATGGGCGTCCCTGTTGTCTTCTCTACTCTTTGCATATTGTAGCACATGACCCCCTGGGGGATGTAGCCTTGACCTTCAAACTATTTTAACCTCTGAGACAGCCAGTCATAATGAACATTGGCCTGGAGCAGGTTCTGGAATCGTCCACGGTGCCTGCATGAGCCTTCAGTTCTGGGTCACGGGAGGTCTGGGTGGTCCCAGGGAGAGCCGGGGTGGGTGCTTGGGAGTCTGGGGGGGCAGCGCCTCTTTATCCACGGTTGCCTGTTTACCCACAGGGCCGCTGCTGGCGTGTTGGCCAGGTGGAGCCCAGCCCGGAGGATAGACTTTTCCAGGATTTCTGTGTGCATTGATAGTTTTATACAGATCATCACCTTCCACAGACTGTCAGATTATGTGTTTTCCTGGGCTCCCCTTTCACAGCCACCTCCTTCCACTTTGGCAAAGAAAGCCCCCTCCCCACTGTCACGTGATGCGCTGCCTCACAGTGTGCAAAATCCCTGGGACATCCGACGCAGACACCATTCCGAATATCAGTGTCAACGAATGTCCCTTTAATCAAGACACCTCAGCTCCCACCACCTCACCACCTCTGCTTCACCAGCAAACTCTGTCTGCTCTATCTTTATGATCTGTCTAGAATTCAGCTACATCCATCACCCTACTCCAGTCCCACTGTCTCTTTTGCATGGACCAGTGTAGTTTTTCTCCAGCCTGGTCCCCTGACTTCCACCCTTGCTCCCCACAGTCTGTTCCCCGGACAGCTACCAGAGGGCCATGAACACCCGAGTCAGGTCTTGTCCTTCCTGTGCTCAAGAACCCTCCATAGCTTCCACCTGACTCAGAGCAAATGTCTGAGTCCCGCCCATGACCCACAAGATCTGTTTGTCACCTGTCTGTCTTCACTTCCTCCCGCTCTCCTCCCTCCCTTCCTCTATTTCAGTCACAATGGCCTCCTTCATGTTCCCTAAACACAGCAGGCACATTCCTGCCTCAGGGCCTTGGTATACGCTGTTCCTGCTGCCTGGTATGCTCTTCCCTCAGATCCCCCCATGGCTCCTCCCTCACCTCCTTCAGGTCTTATCATAACCTTCTCAGTAAGGCCATCCCTGACAACTTTATTTAAAAGCCCAACTCTCTCCAGCTCTAGCTCTTCGTACACTCCTTAGCCTCTTCTTAATCCTGCATCCCTAGCAGCTAGAACAGGGCTGGGCACACAGGAGGTGCTTATTAACTATTTATCAAGTAAAAGGTGGTGGGAGAGCAGAAGTACTTCATCCTAAAGCTCAACTCTCTTCGGGACTGCTTCCTGCCCCCAGATAGTTGCCGGAGAGGGGGTACAGGCTGAGGAGCAATCTGGAGTTGGGAGCACTTACACGGCGATGGACATGTTGGCCGCTGACAGAGGACTCACTTCTGCCACCTCCTTGGCTTTCTGTAGAGCGAGTTTCTGGTTGGCTGCTTCTTCTTCTTCTTGCTCATCCTAAAAGACACATGGGAGTCCCCCGTTCACAAAACATGGAGTAGGCCTTGGAGGCTCACCTTGGACCCTATTGCTAATAAGGGGCAACATGGGGAATATTCATAAGCACCTGTGTGGCCTGGGTGTTGACCGACCAGAGCCGAGGCCTGCAGGTGGGAACAGGTGCCCAATGTCGGTCAAGTGCACTGCTACCCCCTTTATATGCAGCCTCGATATCCAGCTCACTATTAACCCTATTTTAGCACACAGCCAGAAAGAAAACAAAAGGAAAAAAAAAGACTCTCTTCCTCTCCCACAGTGGAGATTTGTCTGCGCCCTGTCTCAATGAGCTGGAAATCAATGCAGGGATTTTCCTCTCACTTCACCTTCTGGGTTGTGCTCTCTGAACCAAGACTTTTCAAAAACACTGACTAGCCCCCACGTGCAGAAGAAAAAAAAAACTGGCGTCCCCTGGCCCATCCCGTGCACTGCCAACAGCCTCCAGAGGGGGAATTCAGGAGAGCTTATATTCTCAGCTGGGTAGGTTCAGAGAGGAGGAGGATGGGGGAAGAGGTTTTAAAAATACATACAGAAAAAGATGTTTTGGGGCTTTAAATCCTTCTTCAGCCTTCATGCGGGGCCTCATTCGTAAAACAGAAAAGCCAACAAAGAAAAAGCAAAGAAAAAGCAACGAGAAAGAAATGGCCAGAGAGGAACCCACCCATAAGAAGAGTCGTGCCATGGCAGGGCACCTCTCCCCCTGCGCTGGGATCTCTGGGGTGAGCAGCAACCTTACCACCTCGGAAATGCTCAGATCAGGACACTCTGCCAGTGACAACACGGAGGTGGGACCCAGCCGGCCGCCCTTCTCATAAGACCTCCCTTCCTCCTTGGCACCTCACTCAGCATTTCTCAGAGCCCAGTCCCTGGACCACCTGCCTTAGCATCACTGCAAATGCAGACTCCCAGCCCCCTGCGAGAGCCCGGGTCTGGGCCCTAGAATCTGCGCCCGGGTGAGTATCAAGCATGGGTCAAGTTCAAGCAGCAGCTAACGTGGCGAAGATCACAGGTTCTAGACCTACCTGGCCTCAAATCTCAGCTCCTCCGTTTACTGCTGATGTCAGGCGAGTTGCCTCACATCTCGGGGCCTCACCATCCTCACCTAAAATTTCCACTCTCCCCGACTTTCCTTCCCTTGCTCTTCTCTCCATCTGACATATTTATTTCTCGTCTTTCTCTCCCACTGGAATGTCAGCCCCACGAGGGCAGATATTTCTGCCTATTCTGTTCATGGCCGTGTCCTTGGCTCCTAGACCAGCATGCTCACAGTAGGTGCTCAATAAATGCTTTTGGATGAATGACACAGTCTGTAAAGTGGGGCTCAGAGAACTTACTTCTCAGGGTTTCTGTGAAGATTCAATGAGATGAAAAGACACTAGGGGCGAAGCAGGGTACCTGCCTTGTATGAAACGCTCAAGAAATGCTTGTAGAATAAATGAAGGAAACAATATGGGTCTGGAGGAGAATGTCCATCCTTCATAGATGATCTTGCCTCTCTCCTTCCCCTTCTCCCACCCTCCTGGCGCACCGTCTCCCCGGTGACAGCCTCTGAGGATGGGTTCCTGGAACTTGGATGAGCACACGGTTGGATCAGCCCCTGGAGCCAGCGGGCTCCATGGTGACTAGGCCTGGGGCCGTGTGCTTGGGGTAGCAGAGACTTCCGTTTCCCCTGAGTCGGAGCGGAGCCCAGGAAACTCTCCGTCCCTCCTGCCAGGGCCAGCAGATGGAGGCTTTGGCAGCGTCCACTCAGTTTGGTTCAACACCTCGAGGCTCGGGAGATGGGCCCGTGAAGCGGAGGGATGCCCTAGGCCTGGCCCTCCTGGGCTGACAGGAAGACTCTGCACATGTTCTCTTAATGCGATGGGGCTGTTTCCCAACACCCTCCTCTCAAATTGCAAGAAAATGTGCCCAGCTTCCTTTGCGCAATGTACAACCTGCATAACCATTCCCCGCGGCCCTGTTCATGGGCTATCCCAGGGAGGTGAGCTGTGGGACTGAAAGAAATGTTGCCTCCTCTGTGCCTAGCTGAGCTGGACCTGAGTCCCAGGGAGTTCAAGGCTGCTCAAAGGGGCGTCTGCCAGCAAGTTTTGCCTGGGTAATTCAACATCACTGACAGGAGTGATAACTGGGCTTCTCGCGTGGATGGTTCTCGGCCCCCTCTCCCAAATTATCTCCTGACTTCATTGTCCTCAGCTCTTCTCTCATTTCTGCTTCTTGAGGGGATCACATCTCTGCTCTTTCAGCTCCTAGTTATGTGGCAAGGTCACTTAACCTCTCTGGACCTCAGCTTTCCCATCTGTGTAATGGGGAGAACACTAAATCCCCATCTCTTTCACTGTGGTTTTTACTTTGTATCTTTTCCTGCTCAGCTGGAGCTCCAGTGAAAGCCAGCAGAGCCTGTAGGTAAAGAACTCAGGTTCTGGAGCTTGTCAGGCCTGGGTTCTCAGGCTTTCTTTTACCAGCTCTGTCCAATGAAAAAGCTCTAGGGCCAGGTCGTGCCTAGTGACCGATGCAGGCTCCCTTTATTGAGCACTTACTGTATAGCAAGAACCGTGTTGAGTGCCTGTGCACTGTGTGATGTTATAAATAGTACCTGCTATTATCCTACCATCTGGGGCCAGTGACTTTGCCTTTCTGAGCCTCAGTTTCCCCTTCTGCAAAAGGGAGATGGCAGCAATGCCTGGCACCGTGAGCATCACCTAATTCTTTACTGCTGCCACTTGGAGGCGAAGTCCTGCCAGCTCCCAAGCTCATGGGGCCACGCATGGAGCCTCCGGACCCTGTGCAGGTTATACCCCGTCTGTCCCATCCTCTCAGCTCGAGGGTGGTGACAATGCCTGCTAGCCTGGGGACTCCACCATTCCTTGGAGGTCTTTGATGCTGCCTAGTCCCTATAAATGGGCACTCCGGTGGGGTCTGCCACCTGGTCCCTGTGGCAGCCCCTCTGCCTTACCACCTCCCACCTCCTCTGCTCTGGAATCCGCTTGGTCAGGGACAGTCTGTTTCAGGGGGAAGGGGTGCCTCCTCCCTGGCCCGGTGCATTCTGGGCAAAAGCTCTAACCCTTTCCCCACCCCCCACCCCCAGCCCAGTCCTGATCTGCCAAGAGCAGGTGGTAACTTTGCCACAGGGAGAAACGTTCTCCCACCAACTCCACCTTGGTGAGCTCCTGGGCGTTGGCCAAATTATCCACCGCGATGGCTAAAAACACGTTCAGGAGGGTGTCTGCAGGCGCTGGAGTCAGGGAAAGCACCGCCACTCGGACCCTGGCTACCGGGGCCTCCCGGACCCTCCCTTGCCGCCCCCCGCATCGGCTCCGCCAGCCGCCCAGGCCTGCCCCACCTCCCCCATGGAGGATACAGTTCCCGAAGAGCGTCAGCACGATGAAGTAGATGGAGAACACCATGCCGCCCTGCACGCCCCCCTGAGACTTAATGCCATCATACATGACCTCGTTCCAGTCTTCGCCCGTCAGGATCTGAAAGGGGACGGAGAAACACACAGCCAACCCCTCTCAGCCACGGGCCCCACGGAGACGCAGCTGTGGGGCTGGAACCTGCCCAAGGCCGCTCTTCCTGGGCCCTTGTCTGGGGGAGGGGGGTCTTGCCTCGTTTGTGAGTGGGAAGGGCCAGCCCTGCCCTGAGGGGCCCTCAGTCTGGCTTCTAGGAAAAGGTGACGCTGGTGGGGTCACAAATCTTTCTGCAACTCTGTCTTCCATGGTATGATACGGGGATTTGCTACAGATGGAGATGTACCCCTTAAATTCATTGCTTGAAGCTCTCAACCCTCATGTGACAGTATTTGGGGATGGGACCCATGCTGGTGGGTCTCTCGGGATGGGATCGGCGCCTTTCCTTCTAAGAACAGACACCAGAGAACGTGGTCTGTCTCTCTCTCTGTGCCGGGTAAGGAGGTGGCCATCCATAAACCAGGAAGAGAGTCCTACCCAGGAACCGACCCGGTGAGCACACCGGTCATGGACTTCCAGCCTCCCGAGCTCTGTTGCTTAAGCCACATATTCACTGGTCCTTCTGGACTGCTGAGCCTGGGGGCAGGGCGGGAGCCAGTGACCAGAGGACGCCTCAGGCACAGGGATGCAGGCGCCGGCAAATATAAGTTGCCCCGATGCTTATGGGATGCACTAAGGGGACAGGCGTGCTCATCGGGAAAAAAAAAGTCCAGCTTCCCTCCTTTGTAATATTTTCACAAGGATAAAGTAAATGTGAAAGAACTCCAAAAATGTCAATCCGTTAATGCAGGTTTCTCAGCCTCGGCACTGCTGACATTTGGGGCCGGGTCACTCTCTGTGGTGGCGCCGTCCTATGCACTGTGGGGTGCTGAGCAACAGCCCTGGCCTCCACCCAGTGACGCTTCCAGAACTTCCAAGTAAGCGTCCTTGGGGGACAGAATCCCTCTCGGACAAGAAGCCCTGTGCTAAAGATATATGGGTGGTGATTACAACTATTAGCAATCATGTATGTGGGGGCTCAGAACTTCATGGGTGGTTTCCCTTCCCAGCCCCTGGTCTAGGCGGTCTCATTTAGAAATTACCCTCCCAGGAGAGGGAGAGAGTGAAGTCACATTTTCCATAAACTCCCTTGTCCCCCTCACCCCAAAGAGACAGAACTCACCAGAAAGGCTCTGGTGGTCCTGAGCAAGGTCAGGTCCAAACCTCAGGGCATATGTCCACATAGGTGCAGAAGTTGCTTTGGGGAGACCACCCAAGGTCTATTTTGCCTTAGAATGGGGGATCAGGGGTGCCTGGGTGGCTCAGTTGGTTAAGCGACTGCCTTCGGCTCAGGTCATGATCCTGGAGTCCCGGGATCGAGTCCCGCATCGGGCTCCCTGCTCGGCGGGGAGTCTGCTTCTCCCTCTGACCCTCCCCTCTCTCATGTGCTCTCTCATTCTCTCTCTCAAATAAATAAATAAAAACTTAAAAAAAAAAAAAAGAATGGGGGATCAGTGTGTCTTCCAATCTGGGGAGGGTGGGTGTAGCAATCATGTCTTTTATTTTCTCTATTCTGATACTTTGACATGGGGCAGCTGGGGCTTGCTAACTGTGGAAGGAGTTAGGGCCAGCTAATTTCTACAAATAGTAAACAACTTGCCTTGTGCGCACACTTTTCAAATGCAAACCAACCAATCCAGAGCCTGCACTCCCAACCACCTGCTCTATAGGCTCTTACACTCAGAGCCCAAAATCCCCTGCCCTAGGCACTCAGGGCAGGTATCAGCCAACCCGAGACAGCCCTGATGCCCAGAGCCCACTGAGATCCTTCAAACTAGCCAATTCTGAATCTGCTTAGCCTGCCTTCCTTGCTGATCCTTCCTGCAGAAACCACAGTCAAAGCCTTGTGCTCGTGTACCCCCTCCCTTTGCCTCCTGACCCACCCTGGTTCTTCCCCGTGTGGCCCTGCGTGGCATGCATGACTCCCTCTCTTGGGATCTGCAAGTATAACAAACTGTCTTTCCAATGGCAGTTATCTACTGATCTGTTGGCCTCACCATACCTGAATTAATTATAAAACCTGTATTTTAAAACAGAAGGGCAAGACAAAGCAGAGAAAGAGGGATTTAAGGAAGCCCCTCATACGCTGAATGGGCCCTTTAATCTTTGACACTAAGGGGCATCCACCCAAGGGGCCGGGTGAAGACTGTACCTGAAACACCGTCATTATTGCTGCTGGAAATGTGTCGAAGTTGGTAGGCGGAGTCCCTTCATCAAAATTAAACCTGCAGGGAGGACATAGGCATTTCACATTGGCCCCGCCCGGGTGCTCTGAGGGCTTGGCTCAGCATCCAGTTTCCAGGGCAACATCTCCAGCATCTCTGTTCCTCAGAAGAAACCCTGACTGGTACCCAGGGCCCCGCCCTTCTGGGTGAGTGCACTGGGCGTCCGGGCCATGAGGAAGGGTGGTCTGCGGGATGCAGGTGAGCGTGGGTCTCTGGATGCACTGGACCTGGGTCCGGGGGCACTTGACCCCAGGGAAGCAGAAGTCGGGGAATCTGCTGAGCACTTACTGGCCACCAAAGAGTTGCATTCCCAAAAGGGCGAAGACAACGATGAACAGGAAAAGGAGGAACAACAGGCTAATGATAGATTTCATGGAGTTGAGAAGAGAGACGACCAGGTTCCTGAGAGATGCCCAGTACCTGCCAACAGAGGCCGGGTGGAGGAGGGGTGGTCAGGCCGGGCGTGCTGGAGGTGCTGGAGGTGGTTCCAACCTGGTCCCCATCCTCACCCCTGCTGGGATGCCAGGGAACTCCAAGGACTTACTTTGTGACTTTGAAAATACGCAATAACCTGAGGGCTCGTAACACGCTGATTCCAAAGGATGTGCCGGGTTTTATGACAGCCCAAATGACCTCGAAGATGCTCCCAATGATAACCTAGAACAGAGAACCTGGTCTCGTGTCCAGAGACCTGGAAAACATGCCCTGGCTCTGAGCCTTGCAGGGATCCAACCCAGCTGCCGTCAAATGGAAGCAGGATGAGGGTCTCAGACTCCTCCCATCCCTTTCTTAAAATTGAATGGTAAGTCACGCCGAGCAAAGAATTCCTGAAATGTGTAGCTGCAAAGTGAAGATCCATGTAACTGCCACCTCCATCAAGAAATAAGACATGTCAACATCCTGGAAGCCTCAAGGGACCCCTAGAGATAACCATCATCCTGAATTTTGTAATAACCATTTCCTTGCATTTTTAAAAAATTAAGTGAAATTCACGTAAGACAAAACTAACCATTTGAAGCATGCATCTCAGTGGCATTTAGCACATTCGCAGCGTTGTGTGACCTTCACCTCTCTCCAGTTCCAAAATATTTTCATCACCCCCAAAAGAGAGCCCGACCCCATGAGCACTGTCCCCCAACCCCCCACCGCCCCAGTAACCACTAATCTGTTTCCGGTCTCTATGGATTTGCCTGTTCTGGACGTTTCATTTAAATGGAAATATGCAGTATGTGACCTTTTGGGTCTGGCTTCTTTCACTTAGCATAATGTTTTCGAGGTCCTTGCCTTTTTAAAGTTTTCAAGCATCATCCCTAGCCAATATGGTTTAGTTTTATCCATTTGAACTTCCATCAGCAGAAAGATGCTGTACGGACTGATTTTTGTCAGTGTCTGCCTCTTTTGTGCAATTATCATGCAGGTGAGATTCATCCAGTTGTTAGGTGGGGCTGTTGTTGGTTGCTTCTCATCGCTGTGGAGAATTCCATTATATAGCTATGTCACAACTTATTTATCCGTGCTACTGCAAAGGGATGTTGGGTCGTTTGGTTTGGGCTATTACAAACAAAGCCACTCAGGGCATTCTTGTGAGTTGCTCTTGCATGAAGCCCAAGCAGGGGAATCGCCAAATCCCCCTGCAAAGGAGGGTCTGCACACTTCCCTGGAGCTCTGCATCCTCACCAATATTTGGGATGGCCCTCTCATTCCTTCCACATTTGGCTGAGTCTCTTGCATCCAGGGGTGACCCCTATTGTTCCCTTTCTGATGTCCCCAGGCCTTAGCCATGCTAGGCAAGAGCTGGAGAAATGAACTCCTTACCAACCAGAACACTTACCCCACAGTCAAAGCAGTTGAAGGAAGAGTGGAAGTAAGGCCGTGTCCCAAGCCCGTACATTTTTATAAACATTTCGGACATAAAGAGTCCTAAGAAAATGAATTCTGCATAGTCTAGAAGGGGAGAGGGGGGGAAACGGAGAGGAGGTTAAGTTTGTGGGGTGGGGATAGTTCCAGGTGGCTCTGACTTTCCTGTTAATAGCAATCCCGTCCTGCTCTGGCCTGGGGAGGCAGGGAGAGAGGAGAGTTATTGGTGGCCTTGGCCAAAGATTATTCAAGGCTTCCTTTCCATGGGCCTCAGTTTCTCCTCTATTAAAGGGGAGGAACAACAATGGCCCCCCACCCTCCAACCCACCGACCCCTGACCGATCTTAAAAAGGAGTGAGGAAAAGTTCCCTGGCTCTCCCCCTTGTAGTTTTTGCCCTGGTTCAGTGAGAAGGGCTGGACGTGGGTCATGGCCAAGGACCCAGGTTTTGTGTTGGCTGGTGGGTTCCTGGGTGCTTACCATGTTTTTAAAACTAATGCACTAACAAACTAACTGGCTAACTAACAAAATAGCCAATGGCCCCAGGATGCCAGTGTATCACAATCTAAGAATGATGATTAATCCACTTTTATATGCCTGAGCTTGAAAGGAAAAATAGAAATAGAAATCATAATGGTGTCCTCTTAGTAATCCTTGTGTCAGGGACTTAGCTGGAGATTCAGGGGCAACCCATCTAAGGTACAGCTTTTCTCCCAACTTGGAAAACCTATCTGAGGTCCCCTGGCAAAATCCTGTCTTGCTGATGTCTAAAAGTCTTCAACAAGATAAAGCATTCCTGTCCTTTGATGAGAAAGCATAATGGTAAATGCCTTGGGGAGAGGTAACATAAGGGTATTTGTCTGCTACAGCAAAGGCATGGCTAATTTCAGGACCTTTTCTGAGAGAGCTTTCTTGGTGGGGTAGGAAGATGAGTCATCAGGAAGGGTATGGATATTCACCCCTGGATGGGAAGCGGGGATATGGAGGGTGTCTCAGGGGAAGAAAACATATAGAAAGGAAGACGGAGGACTCAAAACTTCCAAGAATGTCAATTTTGGTCACATAACTAATTCTGTTTGAAAGTCAAGGGTGTTTATTAAATCATTCTTTTAAGAGATGGTTTGAACTGTCAAGGTCCTTCGCATTCATTCCTGATTGAAACTTCCCCTTAGTTTTTTGGACTCCAGGGAGCTCCTAGTATCTGAAGGAAACCAAGGTCTCTAGGATCGTCAGGCCAAAATATCAGCAAGGGAAATCTGTCTATAACATCTGGTGTATTCTAAGAACCACCAGAAACAACTCTGGGAGTACTTAAGAGTTTCTGAGATGCTTGCTTCCCAGTTACCATGGGAACCTGATAGCTGGCAATGCACAAGACCTGAGAGAATTGTCTGTAGCCCTGGTGGGTCTGGAAGAACTTTCAGGGCCATCAACTCCGATTTCCAGATGAGAAATTTGAGACCCTGGGAAACTACCACACTTCACTGATTCCAAGACACACACTTTGGGGTGTATCTTAAAATTGACATGTCTCAGTGTAAGATGGTAGCACTGCTTTATTTCTTAGTGGCAAATAAGATAAAAGGGTGCTTTATAAATGAAGATGCTTTCGATTGGTGGATGATGGGAGTGACTTGTCCAGGGTCACATGATGAGTTAGGAGCAGTGCAGACATTGAGAATCCAGGTCACCTGGTGACCAGGGAAGGGATCTGTCATCAGACACAGCTTGGATTCTAGGTTCAAATCCTGGCTTTGTCACTTACTAGCTGTGTGACCCTGGGCAAGTTACTTAACCTTTCTGTGTCTCAGTTTTCTCAACTGGGGATAATTAAAGGACCTTTACAGACACAGAGGCCCAGGGCAGGAAGTCCCAACCCCCTGTTCCTGAACCAGGACAGACAGAGCAAAGTGATTAGTGCAGAGAATATGGGAGATTAAAAATAGACTACAAGAGGAGGTTAAGACAAGAAGTATAGAGTCCTCATTTGTAAGACTCCAGGGGGACCAAATGCAATTACTAAGTTTGGAACTAGGTCAGAAGGAGAGCTGGTCCCTGGGGGGTGTCCTGAGGGGGGTCAACCAATGTGACCGAGAACAAGGAAGGTTACAAGGAAACAATGACCTGGACCAGGCTCCTGGGCCTCTCCAGGCTGAAGACTCGACTATCTCCACTGGCTGTCTGGGTCAATTCCAAAAGAGGTCAGAAGGGGAAAGAAGCCACAGACCTAAGTCAGATAAACCCAGTACATGCAGGAGGAGGGCAGCCATCAGGCAAAAAGGTTGAGGGAAATCTTCACTTGGGGCCCACAAGCCAGAGCCCGGGCATGGACTTGCCTTCCTCACTGCCCAGACACTACTCTTGTTGATTTCTCAGAGCTCTTTATTTTTTAAATACTGGTTAGAAGTCTCCCTACCTTTCACTGCTTCTCCTCACCCTCACCTGGCCATCAACTTTGATACTATCTTATGCTAACTCCTGGAATCTGGGAATAGGCCCAGAAGGGCAAAGCCTTAGGGGTCCTGGTACCCACTGAGGGAGCAAGATGTCCTCACACTTGTTGGAGGAGATCTTCTAGAAATGAATTCCAGGTTTAAGGAAGTCAAAAAGAGCAAGAGAGGAAAGGGGGGAAAAGCAGAAGGTTTGAAAGAAGAGGGGAGAAGCCAGGAGTGTCAGAAATGAGCAGAGAAAATGGAGACAACATAAGGGCCACTCTTTGTTCCTAAAGCATCCCCATCTCTCAACCACAAATTACTTATTTTAACATCCTCAGAGATACACCCATTAATTAGATGTGTGTTTCTGTCTCTATCTGGCTGTTTTGTGGTCTCTACCCTTTTCTGTCTCTCTTCCAACGCCCCTTTCACCAGTGTCCCTATGCCTCTCTCTTAAAAAAGCATCACAGTAGTATTTGGTGGCCTGAATTCCAGCTTCCAGCCCCCAGGCCCAAAGAAGATGGGCTCTGTTGTTGTGGTAGCTGTTACAGACCCACCCAAATGAAAGGACAGATTCAACAAGAGCCAAGGAAGGAACACACACCACCAGAGGAGGGGAAGGGAAAAGGGTGTGAGGAAGGGATTGGGGAGCGGGTGGGTGCAGGGCCGGGTGGTACTCACAGAGGAAGTCGGAGAGCCACTCGGGCTGGTTGTAGTGAACAATAGCAACACACAGCGTGTTGAGGGCTACCAGACTGAGCACAGTCCAGTAGAAGGCCTGAGTTTTGACCATGCGGCGGATGTAGAAACGCATCCTCCTCTCCTTTTTGTGAAAAAAAGTCGAGTTCTCCAGCTTGGCACTTTTAATGCTGGCTCGGGCGAAGGGAGACCCTGCCAAGGAAAGGATAGAGAATGTCAGGGTGTTCCTGTGGAGGAAATTAACTGATGGGCGGCCCGGGCATGGAATCGGGCCAGGGGATCCATTAGCCTCCCTGGTGAGCCCTCTGGCCCGAGGGAACCAACATGACCCAGGGCTTAGCCTTCCAGAGACGGAGCTTACAAGAAGGCAAAAATAATAGTATTGGAAACAACCAATGAAAGTTCTGGATGTCAGTGGGGAGGCAGATGGCTCTCCACTGATGGAGTCAACTTTCTGTGTCTCCCTCTCCTGGCCACATCTGATGATTCTGGGGGTCATGCCACAGGGGGAATGAGGAAGGAGCTCAGGACCCTTGGTGCAGGGCCAAGCAGCAGAGCTGCATGCTGCATGCTTGGGAGGCCTCCAGGAAGAGGTGTGAATAGGACCCTAGTTTCCATGGACACTTCACTTCAGGCATGACCACCAAGGAATGAGCCACCAAGGAATCTGCCTGCATATACTTTTACTTGAGGAACATCTACTGTGTGCCAGACTCTATTCTAGGTGTTCAGGATACACCAGTTAACAGACAGAGCCCTGCCTTTCTGGGCCCAATCTCCATTTGGGGAGAGAGACAGCAAATATAATAAAAAAGTAAATTAATAGTGTGATGCAAGTTACAAAGAACTTTGGGAAAAAGAAAAAGTAGTGTAAGGGGATGGAGAGCCCCAGAAGGGACCATGGGGCAGACTGCCATATTAAGTCAAGTGGTCAAGGTGAAGGTGTTGACCTAAGTCATCTCAGTTTTGTAGGAAGAGTTAACAGGTCTTGAGGCAGAAATATGCCTGCCTGGCATATTTGGGGAATGGCATCCAGAAACCAGTATGGCCGGAGTGGAGTGGCTGAGGGAGAGAGAAGGAGTTGGTGAGGACAGGGAGGGGACAGTGTGGGACAAGCAGGGCTTCATGGGCTGTGGGGAGAACCTGGGCTTTTGTTCTGAATGAGATGGGGACTACGGAGGTTTGAGCAGAGGAGGGAGGGGACCCTATTCAGGTGCTCAGGTGTTTATTGTTCTTTGGCTCATTCACTCTTTCACCTGTTCACTGGCTTGTTCATTGACTCATGCATCCATTAGCTGATTTGTCCAGTCACTCATTCGTCCATCCAGCTTGTGCATCAACCCCATCCCACCAGCCAGGCACTGGACACAGCAGACATCTCGCAGGATGCCACTTTCTCCCTATTCACAAATTTCTAAACACACTCCTGCTCAGCAGCAGCTGGCCAGGCCTTGTAGCTGGATACCTCTCTCATGCCTATCACCTGCCTGACCTCACAGGCATTGAGAACCCCAACGTGGCTCCTCATGGTCCTTCCCACTTGGGGCATTTCTGGCCCTGGTCTCTGTAGCTCCCAAAGATGTGCCCAGACCCACAAGCATCCACAGGGCATGACAGAGAGGAATGAGACTTTCGAAGGTCTCAGGTCAGGTTGGGATGCTCCATGGGGAGAAGGAGGGAGAGAAGGAGAGAGAGAGAGTTGGGGTAGAGCTCAGTCACTGGGCAGGAGGCTCCCACCCCTACTTTTGCTGGAGGCACCCTGAAAAGCTGGTTCTATCACCAACCACCAAATGAACTTGGGCAAGTCACCTTGCATCTTGGGGCTCCAGTGTCTCCATCTGTAAACTGGGGACAACCACACTTCCCACCTTGCAGGGCTGTGGGGGGGAATACACTTTAGCATGATGCTGGCACATTATGCTTATTGGCCATGATAAGCTTATACTGTAACCCCAAGAGATACAACGAGGATCTGGTTCATGTGCCAACTTATGGAGCAAGTCTTTCCTGATCACTGGCCTGGAAGCACATCCCTCAAGCACAGCACTCTTGGGGAAGGGAAAGAGAAGCAAATGTTAATTGAACACCTACTACATGCTAGGCCCGTATTAGCTGTGTATTCTCATCTGTGTTGTATTTCATGCTCCACCTTGACCCATCCTCATCTCTGATTTTTCTCTGTGGTCTGGAATTGTAATTGCAGGCAATCTTTAGATCTTAAAAATATTTTAATAAGAAACTTTATGAAACCCAACAGATCCAAAGTATTATCATTTCAACATAGCATCAGTATAGATATATGTTAAAGAGATGGTTTACACTTTTTTTTTTTTTGGTACTAGAACTTCCAAATCTGATGTGTTAGAATGAAGCACATCTTGGTTCACACCAGCTATACTCAAGGGATCAAGAGCTATAGGTGGCTAGTAGCAGTCTAGAATGTTCTCTGGTGAGGATGGTAGTCTGTCACCACCCAGGTTTAATCTGGGGATTTGGGGCAATTGACAGGTCCTTAAAATTCTCTGTAAATGGAAATAGGTCTTGCCTAAGTTGTGGGTTGAACTGTGTCCCTCAGAGAGACGTGCTGAACTCCTAACACCCAGTACCCGTGAATATGACTTTACTTGGAAGTAGGGTCTTTGCGGCTGTAATCAAGGTAAGATGAGGTCACACTTGATTAGGGTGGGTCTTAAATCCCATGACTGGTGTCCTTATAAGAGAGGAGCCACACAGGTGCACAGGAAGACCATGTGGCGACAGAAGCATAGACTGAGTGAGGCACACAGAAGCCGAGGATCGCCACCACCCCCAGAAGCTGTGCGGGGCAGGGAACACGTTCTCCTTGGAAGCTTTCAGAGCCAGCACGGCCCTGCCAATACCTTGATTTTAGTTTGGACTTCTGGCCTCCAGAACTGTGAGAAAATAGATTTCTGTTGTTTTAAGCCACCCAGTTTGTGGTATTATAACATGGCAGCCCTCATAAATGGATGCACGCACCCCGTTCTGCATAAAGCCCAGTTTAAAAACTTCTTCGTGAAGCTTTGCTTTTCCACCAAATTCCTCCCTGCCCATACAGCCAGCCATTAGATTCCTCATAATTAGACTTTGTCGCTTTTAAGTAACTTAAACTTATAACTCATGTAATTACTTTTTTTTATTTCAAAAGTAATGCCTGTCACTAATTCGTACATTTTAGAAAAATGTCACACAGAAAGTGAAAATCCCTTTTAATCCTCTAATTTCCACATTTTTAAGTAGCTATACTTAATATTGTTCTTAAAATGGGATCATAAATTTTACATAATGCTGTGCAACTTGCTTTTTTTCATTGAGAAATTGATTTCAAACATTTTTCCATGCCAGTAGCAACCCTGTTCTTTTTCCTGGCTGCATAATAGTCCATCATGTATAAATACTGTAATTTCTTTAGTCATGTCCCCATTTCTGGGCACGTGGGTTGTTTCTGGTTTTCACTTTTTATTTTTTATTTATTTATTTATTTTAAAAAATATTTTCTTTATTTATTTGACAGAGAGCGAGACAGCAAGAGAGGGAACACAAGCAGGGGGAGTGGGAGAGGGAGAAGCAGGCCTCCCACGGAGCAGGGAGCCTGATGCGGGGCTCGATCCCAGGACCCTGGGATCATGACCCGAGCCGAAGGCAGACGCTTAACGACTGAGCCACCCAGGCGCCCCCTGGTTTTCACTTTTTAAAAAAATATTTTATTTATTTATTTGAGAGGCAGAGAAAGAGAGAGCGCGCGAGAGAGAACACGAACAAGGGGGAGCTGTAGGAGATGGAGAAGCAGACTTCCCACTGGGCAGGGGGCCTGACATGGGGCTCGATCCCAGGACCCCAGGATCACGACCTGAGCCAAAGGCAGACGCTTAACTGACTGAGCCACCCAGGCATCCTGTGGTTTTCACTTTTTAAAAAAATATTTTATTTTTAAGTAAGCTCTACACCCAATGTGGGGCTTGAACTCACGACCCTGAGATCAAGAGCCACATGCTCTACTGACGGAGCCAGCCAGGTGCACCTCTGGTTTTCACTTTTTTGAACACCAGAAACAACACTGTTGAGAAGAGGCATAGGCCTTTTGCACACATGGAAGAAATGTTTTTGAAGTGGAAATGCTAGGTCAAAGAAAATAAACATCCATAATTAAATAATACCAAACCATATACTGGAAACACTGCAAATTACACGCCTGCCAACAACATATGACAATGCTCATTTCCCCACATCCTTGCCAACACTGGGTAGTATCACTTTTCCATCTTTTCTAGAATGACTGATGAAAAATAATTTCTCTGCCAATTAAGAGCAGGTACCCAATCTTATCCATAGGGGAGATCCTGACTTGAGTATGCCAATTTTTTTTTTTCAGCGCCTGGCATTTAAAACATGTGGTATGAACAAAATATATTTGCCTATCAAAATACAACAAAACATTAAAAAAAAAATGGAAGCAACCTAATTGGGAAAATGTGTGGGCCAGACAGAACCCATCAAATACACAGAACACTGACGGAGCACTCCCGTTCTTGAACTTGCTGGAAGGAGGGAAACAGATGTATTCCACAAGTTGAAATAGAACTAGTTCATCGTTACAAGGAAAAGAGTGTTTTGGCTAGAAATTAAAAATGCAAATTAAAACAAGCTTTAAGGTATCATTACAGACCTACTTCACTGGGAAAGGAAATTAAAGGGGAAATACGCAGTGGCCGGGATGGGGGATCCGTGATCGTATGAGTACTTGGCAAGTTTATAAATGGTTCAGTGCTTTGGAAACTCAGACTGATTCTGTGAATAATGAGTTGAAAAGCTGTCAATATCTTTTTTTTTTTTTTTAAAGATTTTATTTATTTCTTTGAGAGAGAGAATGAGATAGAGAGAGCATGAGAGGGGGGAGGGTCAGAGGGAGAAGCAGACTCCCTGCCGAGCAGGGAGCCCGATGCGGGACTCGATCCCGGGACTCCAGGATCATGACCTGAGCCGAAGGCAGTCGCTTAACCAACTGAGCCACCCAGGCGCCCCAATATCTTTGATCCTATAATTATTCCCCAAGGAAACACGCCCAAAGGGTGGGGGGAGTAATTGTACATCCATGTTCGCAGCAGTGCTTCTCATTGGGGCAAAAATTGGAAACAACTCCAACACCATATGATAGGGCCACGGCCAAGCAAACTACAGTGTAGCCACCCTTATGGAGTATGGGACTGCAGTGGGAATGATGTTGAAACTTAGCATTCAGGTCAAAAACTAGGGTGGAGTGAAAACAGCAGAGTACAGAATAGATGATGCCTGTAGACTGGAACTATGTGTATATGTTAAATTCCCTTCTCCCCTTCCTTCCTGCTGTTTTTTTTTGGGGGGGGGGCGGAGAGGTGGAGGGAGAGGGAGAGAAAGAATCTTAAGCAGGTTCCACGCTCAGCACAGACCCTGATGCGGGGCTCCATCTCATGAACCTGAGTTGAAATCAAGAGTTGGACACTTAGCTGACTGAGTCATCCAGGCTCCCCTAAAAGATTTTATTTTTAAGTCATCTCTGCATCCAACGTGAGGCTCGAACTCACAACCTGGACATCAAGAGATGCATGCTTTACCGACTGAGCCACCCAGGCTCCCCCCACCTTCTTGTTTCTCTGCCTCTAGTTTTTCCTCCTGTCTCTCTTTTCCTGCCCCCTCTTTCTTCCTCCAACCACACAGGTTAAATGCCTTCTCCCCTCAGAGTCATGTGTTATTTCCCCTGTCTGGATGCTCTCCCACTTTCATTACTCGGAGAAGGTCAAAAGCAACACAATCAGGAGGGGTGAGCAGGGGAAGGGTAAATGTCCCCTCCCCCTCAAACCCTGCCCTTGGCGACAACCAACAGCAACAGACGGAGTACAGCCTGCCCCATGGCTCTCTCTGCTTTCACTGCCATAGCGAACTCCTACCCATCCTTCAGTTTTCAGCTTCAGTGTCACCTCCTCTGAGAAGGCTTCCCTGATCACACCCCATTCTTCCAGAGCAGGCCAAACCCGGGGTGTCTTCTCTGCAGCACCATTACCGTGACAGATTTATTTCGGTAATTATCTGTTCAACATCCGTGTCCTGCACTTGACTGCAAGCTCCACGTGGGTAGGGATTTGGCTCCTGTCTTGTTCACAGCTGGCACCTAATAACAGCAGCCCCTCAGTGAGCACTAATGAACCCTAGTATCATGACTGGGAGCTTATTCTCTGCCAGGCACCCTTCTAAATGCTTAATGTAGATTCTTTTGTTTAAGTTTTCACAATGGGATTAAGAGACAGGCACTGCTGTTATTCCCATCATCACATCATCTGCCCCAGGACACACAGGCAGAAAGGGGCAGAGTAGGGACCCAAATCGAGGGACCGTGGTTCCCAGCCCTTCAGCTCCCATCTCTCGCACGATCAGTGAGAGCCGAGCACCAGGCCGGGGCAGGAGGGACTCACCCACAGAGGCGATGTCGGCCAGCTGATCCTCAGCCTCTTCGGGGTTGAGCAGGTCTGTCTTGCTCTTCTTTATGGTGGCTCTCCGCAGAGCTCCAACAATGGAAACATGGCAAGAGAAAAGGACGTTACCCTTTTTGAGACAAGACCATACCTCGGTGTCCTTGGGTTCTTGGTGCCAGGGACTTGCTACATGTTGTTGGGTTAATTAACCCTCGTGGTCATCCGGGTTGGTGGGAAGTAAGAGTACGCCCATTTTAGAAACGTGAGACTGAGGCTCAGGGAGGTTACATGATTTTGCCCCAGGGGTAAAGACGAGAATCAAGTCCTGTTCGCTCTGACTCTAAGTCTGGGCTCTCAGCCACCCTCTCCCCTCTGGGATGCCTGGGACTGGACATACAGGGACTCCTATGAAAGCAGGCCCACCCTTGACCTTTAGCATGCTTGCTAGGCAGGCTGAGACTGGATGCCTTCCCTCAATATTTAGGTTCTATTCCTCCCCCAAGAGCTCTCCAGGGGACAATGAGTTCAGGCACAGACTTCCAACAAAATGATTTAGACACCCCCATGAGTCCATCTCTTCCCCTCCCCACAAAATAGTAAAACCCATTCTGTAATCTACTCAGATAAAGCCCAGCTCCTTTACTTCCTTTTCAATCCTGGTATTTTTCAATCCAAAGTCATTGCTCTGTCTAGCCAAATTTCTAACATGTGAGACAACTGTCTTGAATAGTAAGCTGGATTCTTGGTTATTGATCTATTTAGCGACACAGATGGGGCTGACTCTGAGCCAGGCACTGTTGTAGGCATTCTATTGGAAGCATTAATGCAATCTCCATAAACTGTCCAGTGAGGTAGGTATTAATACTGTCATGCCCATTTTATGAATGAGGAAGACTGAGGCACATGGTTAAAGCAGAAAGGGCAGGTCAGAAAATGTAAAGCCTGCACCAAGGTCCTGAAATGCCCCAAAGAAGCAGATTCGCCCCATGCCTGTATCTCCCTGGTCCTGACTGACCTCGTGTTTGTTCTTGGAGTCACCTGGGCTCTGAACATCCATCCCCTGGAAGCCCCTCAGAACCAAACAATCCGTCCCCCCAGCACTGGCTGCTGTGTTCTCCCCTGGGACCCACCCCTGAGCCAGGTTCAGAGCAGTTACCATCAAAGGGATGCCTCTGTTCCCCATCGGTTTCATCCTCGGCGAGGATCACCTCTTCTGAAGAGGAAGAGCACATAGTTAAGCTCCAGCACCTGCAGGCCTCTCCTGGGCTGGGTTCCCTTGGGTCAGGAAGGAGAAGGGTCTGCCCGGCCACCTTCGCTCTCCTCTTGCTGATTGTGGCAGCTGCTTTGTTCTTCCTGACTCCCAGCCTCACTTCAACAATAGTAAGAGCCAACACCACCTCTACCTCCCTCAAAATAAAACCCAGTTTCCTTACTGTGACCCATAAGGCCTTGCCTGATTCGGCCCCTGTCACCTCCCGGTACTTGCTTCCTCCCATTTTCCCCTGCACGTATTCTGCTCTGGCCACACTGGCTTCCTTGCCATGACTCAACACCGTTCCCACCTCAGGGCCTTTGCACTTGCTATTCCCTCTGTCCAGAACCCCTTTTGCTAGATATCCATAGGGCTTCCTTCGGGTCTGCTCGGAAGTCACCTCCTCAGAGAGACCCTCTCTGACCACCCCACCTCCTCCAACTGTTTCCCACTTCCTACCCTGCTTTATTTTTCTTCTCAGCATTGGGGAGCACTCAACAGTATATGTCCTTGTTTATTTTCTGTCTCCTTCAGTAGAACGCTGGAGCCTTGAGGGCGGGGATTTGGTCTTTTGTTCACTGCCATATCCTCAGTGTCTAGAACAGTTCCGGACACACAGTGGGCGCTCCATAAGCGTTTGCTGAATGGCTGAACCAATAAACACGTGCCCACTGTGTGTCGGGCACTGCTCTTTCTCGGTGGCTTAGCTTGGATGATCTTACCGCATACCCCACAGCCCGGCAAAGAGAGACACTATCACACCTCCGTTTAACAGCCAAGGAGACTGGAGCGCAGGAAAGTGAGCTTCGCGGCTAGGAGGTGGCAGAGCTGGGATGTCAACCAAAGTTCCTCAGCTATTATGTGACATCCTATCCTGGTGTCGCCCTGGAAGTTTCTCTACCCTGCTCCAGATTCCTGTTGCTGAGAAGTGGGGCCACCAGGCCAGGTCCTCTTTCTCCCGCTGTTAGGGTCCTCCCCTCACCCACCTGCGAGCTGCATGCAGGACCCTCCATGTGCTCCGAGGCTCCTGGGACGAAAGGGCCTCACCTGCTTTTGAGATCCACTCCATGTACCCATTGAGCTCTCGTTCGATCTGTTGCTGCCGCCTGAGCTTCAGAAAAGCCCGTCGGTTCTCCACCCGCTCCCTTTCTTTGGCAAACTCCCTGCAGAAGCAGGAAAGAGCCAGGTCTGGCTGTTGTCAGCATTTTAGGGACTGTGTGTGTGTGTATGTGTGTGCGCGTGTGTGTGTGTGTTTGGGGGTTCAGAAACTCCTAGAGGGCAGGCAGTGGACTTTAACATGAGGAATCAGGTGTCCTGGGAGATCAGAACACCATAGGGGTTGGGGGCATTTCTGCCAGCTTCCCACATTATCCAACAACTGCACCCAGCTGGAGGAAAAAAGTAAAACCACAGAACCATGCCATGCCAACCATCGCTGGCTGGGTACTCCATTCTGATTCTCTGCACTCTCGGGTGAAGAATATTTTCAGCCCTCTTTTAAGTTAGGCCAATGAGACATAAGCTGAAGATTTCTGTGGTAGCCTGATATATATCCTTCCCCTTCCTGTTCTCTCCCTCCTCTTCATGTTTGGAACGTGTGGTGGCCGCCATCTTAAGACCATGAGGCATCCATGAGACTGAAAGCCTCTGCTTGGTAAGGATGTCAGAGTAGAAAGCGAGAAGGAACCGGAGTCCCTGATGGCACCGTGGAGCCACCATTCCAGCCCCCAGACTTCTTATGACGAGAAAAATAAAACCTATTTATGATCAAGCCCCTCAAACCCCAAACCCACATTCAGTCTTGGGGGTAAGGGATACTATGTGTCATGAAAATGCATATTTGATTGTATACTGAAATATATAGTATATTTGGAAAACAGGGGAAGGAAGGAACCCAATCTATTGGCTTTTTTAAAAATGTAAATTATAAAAAGTAAAGCTCTACAGAAGTTTCTTGTGTGGTGGGTTGTGGGTTGGGAAAGACTTCTGAATGAGAGGTCTGCATTGGAAAGAAGCTCCCGTTTCTCTGGGTGAAGGTTGCTCAATGCCAGGGGTACAGTGTTGTGAGCTACGGTTGGGCTGGATTCCAGCCTCCATGAGTCCTTTCACTAGGTGCTCTCAGCAGTGCACAACCTGTGCACCTGTACCTGACTTGCTAATAACTTCCTGGCTAAGCCAAGCCAAGGGAAGGCCTATGCTCCACCTGGAGAATGAAAACAAAGGTTTGATGGCCTCTTTATGGTCAGAAGATGGTGAGGGGGAGTGGGATGGGGAGAGTAGCAGAGACTTACCCTGACAGCACACCCAGCACGAGGTTCAGCATAAAAAAGGAGCCAATGATGATGAGGGGGATGAAGTACAACCAGTTCCAAGTGTTCCCTGAGGCATCGTTGCTCTGTGGGAGGTGAGGAGGGAAAGCAGGTGAGCGTTCATGGGACTCAGGTATGACCTGACAGGTGGGAGAAGGGGGAGCTCTGTTCTCAAATTTTCTTGGCCTGTGGAGTCCTGGAGCTCTGGAAGCCCAGACAGAAATGAAACGGGATCAATTAGTGGGGGAAGCCCCAGAGGTACCATTAGAAGGACAAGGCCCCCTCTAATCATGTAGCCCTCACAGGACCCAGGAACCAGCATGAAACTCAAGAGAACTTCCCAGACCAAACTCCAGGAAAAAAAAAAGAACAAACCCAATCAAAATGTAGAAACGATCCCCTGGTTGCCTCCCTCCTCCCTGACACAGTCACACTCTTCCCTTAGAGGAGGTGCATGAAGGCAGAGTCTGACTACCAGGTTAAATCACCAAGGCAGACGGCAGGGCTGTGAGCCTGTGAACCCTCAAGTGTCTCCCTCCTCTGTGCCCTGCAGCCTCAATGTGAACCACAAAAAAATTCTCAGAAGTGCCCAGCTCAGTTTTCAAAGAGGCAGGGAAGACGTCTACAAGTCAAACATTCTTCTCTGGAGAGAAGAGAACACTGTGCCAAGAAGGAAGTAAGAGGAGGGGATGAAAATCAAGAATAGAGAGCAAAAGAAAAAGAGAAATCTAAAAACCAGTGCTTATGAAGTACTTACTTGTGCCAGATGCTCTAAGTCTATTAGCTATGTTAGCTTAGTTACTCATTTAATCCTCATGATGACCCTATTTTTATCATCATGCCCATTTACAACTGGGGAAACTGAGGCCCAGAAAGACAAAAGTGCCAGCCCAAGGTCCCAGAGTCGGTTGGTGGTAGACATGGGATTGGAACCAGGAGGTGTCCCAGAGCCCATGGATGTAAGCTCTGTGCTGGGGAAGCCCTGGTGTCAGCAGCCAGAGCAGAGGGAGCCTTATGGTGGCTCATCAGCTCTGGGGCACCAGCAGAACATGGGGCCACCATGCGTGGCTTTAAAAGCTCACCTTTAGAAGCACCTACGATGCTGCTGCCACCAAGCAGAAAGGCTAGGATGAGAAAAACTGATACTATCAGGTGTTGGGGAGTCTGTGGAGAAGGTGGAATCCCCATATGCAGCCCATGGGAGGGTAACATGGTGCATGAGTGGTCTGTGCCTGGTCTAACAAAGGACCACAACCAGGGGCCTTAAAACAACAGAAATTTATTGTCTCACAGTTCTTGGTGGCCAGATGTTTGAGATTAGGAATGTCAACAGGGTTGGTTCCTTCTGGAGGCTCTGAGGCTGAATCCATCCTATGCCTCTCCCCTGAGGTCTGGGGGTTGGCTGACAATCTTTGGTGGTTCCTTGGCTTATAGAGGCATCACCGTGGTCTTCACCTTCATCTTTGCATGCCATCTTTCTTGTGTGCATGTCCATCTCTCTGTCCAAATTCCTTCCCCCCTTTTAAGGACGTCAGTCATATTGGATTAGGGCCCACCCTAAGGACCTCATCTTCCATAAGGTCCCATGTCCAATTAAGGTCACATTTTTCAGGTACTGGGTGTTAGGACTTCAGTATATGAATTGGGGGAGGGAGGACACAATTCAATCCATAACATGTGGTACAACCACTTTGGAAAATGGGTTGGAAATTTCTACTAAAATTAAGTCACGTACCTGCGCTACCACCTGGAAATTCCACTCCTGAGTCCTGGATAGTTACCCAACAGAAATATGAATGGCATGCACAAGATTGTTCATAGTGGTGATCTACATAATAGCCCTAAACTGGAAATGGTCTGAATCCTCATCAACAAGAGAGAGGATAAATAAATGGAATATCATGCAATGAATGACTGCCACTTATCACATGAAACCTTACAGAGTAGTGTCAAGCAAAGGAAGCCAGACAGAAAAGAACATATATGGAAGATTCCATTTATTTATTTATTTACTTTTTAAAGATTTTACTTATTTATTTGACAGAGAGAGACACAGCGAGAGAGGGAACACAAGCAGGGGGAATGGGAGAGGGAGAAGCAGGCTTCCCGTGGAGCAGGGAGCCCAACGTGGGGCTCGATCCCAGGACCCCAGGATCATGACCTGAGCTGAAGACAGCTGCTTAACAACTGAGCCACCCAGGTGCCCCTGGAAGATTCCATTTATACAAAATGCAAAAGCAGGTAAACTAGTCAGCCATGCCTGAGGTCCTGATGGGGCACCCTTTGGGGAGGGGGCACAAGGGGGCTTCCAGGGCTGAGAAGGTTCTGCTTCCTGATCTGGGTGTTGGTCACATGGGTGTGTCCAGTTTGTGAAAATTCATCAAGCTCCTCACTTAAGATCAGTGGGTTTTCTGTGCGCTTATTTTACTTCACTTTTTAAACATTTTTTGGGGTCAACTTTACCTTAAAAAGGAAGAAAATTTTGACCCATGGTACAACATGGATGAATCTTGAGGACACTACGCTGAGTGAAATAAACCAGTCATAAAGAGACAAACTCTGGGGGCACCTGGGTGACTCAGTTGGTTAGGTGTCTACCTTCTGCTCAGGTCATGATCCCAGGGTCCTGTGAGCCCCACATTGGGCTCTCTGCTCAGCGAGGAGCCTGCTCCTCCTTCTCCCTCTGCCGCGCCCCCTGCTTGTGCTTTCTCGTGCACTCTCTCTCTCAAATAAATAAATAAATTCTTTTTTTTTTTAAAGATTTTATTTATTTGAGACAGAGAGAATGAGAGAGAGCACATGAGAGGGGGGAGGGTCAGAGGGAGAAGCAGACTCCCCGCTGAGCGGGGAGCCTGAAGCGGGACTCGATCCTGGGACTCCAGATCATGACCTGAGCTGAAAGCAGTCGCTTAACCAACTGAGCCACCCAGGCGCCCCACTTGTAGCCTACTTTTTAAAAAAATTTTTATTCTTTTTATTTTTTTTAATATTTAATTTATTTATTTGACAGAGAGAGAGACACAGCGAGAGAGGGAACACAAGCAGGGGGAGTGGGAGAGGGAGAAGCAGGCTTCCCGTGGAGCAGGGAGCCCGATGTGGGACTCGATCCCGGGACTCCAGGATCATGACCTGAGCCGAAGGCAGTCGCTTAACCAACTGAGCCACCCAGGTGCCCTAAATAAATAAATTCTTAAAAAAAAAAAGACAAATGCTGCATGATTCTACTTCTATGCAGTCCCTACTGGAGTCACAGTCACAGAGACAGGAAGTAGATGGCGGTCACCAGGGGCTGGGGGAGGGGGCGGGGAGTCAGTGTTCATTCAGTGCGGACACAGTCTATTTGCAAGACATAGTGAGTTCTGGAGAGGGGTGGTGGGGATGGCTGTACAACAACGAGAATGTACTTAATGCCACCGAACCGGACACTTAAAAATGGTTAAGACGGTAAAGTTCATGTCATGCGTATTTTACCACAGTAAAAAAACGGAAAACAAAGCAAACCGACAAACGAAGTCAACTTTCATCATGGACACATGGACAAGTTCTGGGGACAATTAATATGTCAGGGCTCCTAACTCATGTCCTTCTTCCAACAAACACCCAAAGTTCTGATGCTTTGCTTCTAGAAGGTTCTAGAAGAAAGAATGGAGTCAGCAGACAGGGCTGGACAGAAGGCAGGACTGGCTTTGTGCTTTTCCTTTCCAGTGCTGCAGCAGCTGAGGCTTCTCATGCCTATTTCTTAGGCTAAATATAGTCCAGGGAGAGAAAGCCCGCACCAGCCAACACAAGAAAAAGTCTGGGCCATCTCAGGAAACAGGTCTGGGATGGGGACAGAGCAGGTGGGGGGAGAGAGGCGGGATGGAACAGGGAGAAACAGCAGAGGCCCCTCAGAACTGAGGCAGCCCGTCCATCTCAGACTCTGCCCACAACCCAGCTCCCCAACAGGCTTAGGACCCTCTGGCCCATGACATGCTGCCCAGCCTAATAACAGACATACCCAATGCCAGGCACTCAGCCTACCTGAGCTCAGTTAATCCTCTCACAGACCCCAAAAGGTGGTTCACAATCCTTCCCATCTTCCTGGGAGGATAAGGAGAGATAAAGTTCCATGCCCAAGGTCCGTTCTGGGTTGCATTGTGTCTCCTCAAAAGATGTGTTGGAAGTAATAACCCTGGGACCTGGGAATGTTACTTTAATTGAAATAGGTCTCTGCAGCTACCATTAAGTTAAGGTGAGGTCATGATGGGGGACTCCCATCCAGTATGACTGGTGTCCTTTTAAGGAAGAGGAAAATACCAGGTGGAGACTGGGACATGCAGGGGAGAGGACAGCCACGTGGCTATGGAGGCAGAGTGTGGAGAGAAGTCAAAGAAGCCCAGGGTCAACGGCCACCGGCAGAAGCCAGAAAGAGGCGAGGAAGGATTCTACTGAGTCTCAGAGGGAGCACGGTCCTGGTGATATCTTAGTCTCCAACTTCTAACCTCTCTGTGATGGCAGCCACAGAAAACGAATATGGTCCCTGAGCTACTAAATGGCAGAGGTACCCCAACCCCCCCCACCAATGCCCCTGTCACTCTGCCCCTGGATAACTCTGCTCCAGCCACATGCTCTTTTCAGCTCCTCAGATGCACTAGGCATAGTCCCACCTCAGGACCTTTGCATCTGCTCCTCCCCCTGCCTGGAAGGCTCTTCCTCCCGATTCCTACATGGCTCCTCCCTCACTCTCCTTCAGGTCTTTGCTCAAATGCCACCTTCTCCAGGAGGTCTTCTTTGATGGCCCTTCATTTCTAATCCCATTTCCTGCTCCATCTTTTCCCTTAGCACTTCACCCTCTCTACACTTTACCTATTTCTCCTGCTCACTGTCCATCTCCCCAGCTGGAATGTCAGTTCCACAAGGGGCAAGGATGTTCTGCCTTTTGTTTGTTTGTTTGTTCACTGCTATATTCCCTAGCACAATGCCAGGCATGCAAGCAGTGCTCAATGTTTGTGGAAGGACTGAATGAGAGGTGGGTCCAAGTTCCCCACATAGCCTGCATCCTCAGTTCCCAAGTTGTCCTCCCTCCCCCACTCCCTTGTCTGCTTTTCTCCCTGGGACTGAAGGAGAACTTGTTCTCCTTCCAACGTGGCCCAAATTATTCAATTCCATGCTCTAGAGCCAACAACTCATGGAGAAGAAGTTGGCAGAGGGGTGGGTGCAGTTTTTGATTAGGAGGTGGGCTTTCCCTGGGGTCTGCTTGGGAGCAAAATGGGAACTATGTTTCCCAAGAAGAAAGGCTAGACCTGCCACAGCTATTCTGATAGCAGAGAATGTGGGGGGCCCAAACCTCCCCTTCTGGGCCTGACCTCCTTTGGCAGTTCAGGTAAAGGGCGGGTGTGTGCATGAGTCTGGGTTTGGGGAAATGAAGGAGGATGGAAACTTGTTCACCTGTCATAATCAGTAATACTGAAAAGCACGGGTTCTTAAGAGTCCTGTCTTTTTTCCAAAGGCTCGAAGAGTTCCAGTGCTTGGAACACTATTTCTTATTAGTGCTGTCACTAAACATTTCTGATGATATGGTGGGATGGCCCGTCCCAGTCCCCTTGTGGTTGGCTGAGGGCCACATGATGAGCGCTGATCAATAAGGAGTGAGTGGAGACAGCTGTGCCATTTGGAGCACTGAACTGTCAGGGTGGGGCCCTCGGGGCTTTCTTTCTATTTGGGACAGCAAGTGGCAATGTCCTAGCTGCTTTATTAGCTGGTTCCCAGGTGACGATGGTGAGCACAGCCCCTTCTCCCCCACTGCCAACCTACACTGGAACGTAGTGTGAGCAAGAAAAGAGATTTGTTGTTAATATCACAGGGGATGTTTGTTACTGCAGCATCACATAGTTTTCCTGGCTGATACACCACGATATCTCTTTGGTTTGCTCCCTCATCCCCTTCAGGTCTTTCTCAAATGCCACTTTCTCATTGATCCTTCTATGGATCTCATGAGGCAAGTGGGGAAAAAGAATGTCTCCAGTATGTCCGATGGAGAAATTGGTACACCAAAGGGTAAAGTTCAAGATTACAATGTGCTAGTTGTTTCTGTTCTCTGAGCCTCGGCCTGGAGCCCAGTGTCCCCTCGATCTTGGTGTGGTTGATTGTTCCTCATCACTCAGCCTTCAGCTCCACTGTGCCTGGCTCAGAGAAGCCTTCCCAGCCCTCCTGACCCAAAGGACTAGACCCTCCCTCCAGCATTGCCAGACATCCATTCTCTTCCTGGCATGCTTTGTTCTCTGAATCACCTTGTCAATATATACATTTGCTTGTTTGTAGACTGTCTCTGTCCCTAAAACGTCACCTCCCCAGCACCCAGAACAGCACCTGGCACACAGTAGGTGCTTCCTAAGCATTGTTGGCATGATGAATGCACATAATCTTGAGGTCTCTGGGGTGGGTTGTTTAAATAATGCCAAGGACAGGAGTGCCTGGGTGGCTCAGTCGGTTAAGCATCTGACTCTGGATTTTTGGCTCAGGTCATGATCTCAGGGTCGGGAGATGGGGCCCCTCATCAGGCTCCATGATCAGTGGGGAGTCTGCTTGAGATTCTCTCTCTCTCTCTCTGCCCCTCCCCCCTCAATAAATAAATAAATCTTAAAAAAAAAATAATACCATGGACAGGAGACTGTATTTATCTCAGGTCCAAGTGATCAGTCTATTTCCCTGGGAACAAAGAGGCAGGCAAGACAACCACTGTCATTTTAGTAGTGTACTTTTGCGCCAACAAAATACCCCTCAATTCCCACAGTTTCCATACCCAGTGGATGGGGGAACCAGGCTGAGGAAGGCAACGTGACTCGCCAGCTCGCACGGGGTGTGGATGGCACAGCTGGGGCTAGAACTGTCCTTCTGGCTTGCAACAGAGCAATTTTTTTTCTACTTCACCTCTTTGCTGCACTTTCATAGTATTTTATATTTATAATGGTTGGCCCATGAGAGCCTTTAAGGAGAGACTGATTCATCCCAGCACTGCCGGTGCCTAGCGCAGCACCTGGCGCTTAGCAAGCGTTCAATAAATACTCATCAAACAAATTAATGGCTGAGTCCCAGTAAAATTCTTAAGTGCCTTCTGTTTTATGGTTTATTTTCCTCTAATTTTTTGAGCATGGTTCATTCAGAAAAAGTATAAAGGATCTTAAAAAAAAATACTCAGCACAGGAGAACACCCAATTCCCCAGCATACTGGTTAAAAATGGTGTGGGTTTGACCGTGAAAGAGCCAAGGTCCCACAGTGGCCGTGAGGGAGGTCGTATGTCCCAGTTTATACCCATTGTAGATCATGCAATGCCTGTTAATTATTTTTTGAGTCTTCCTTTCCCTATTTGCTCTCAAAATTGTCCTGGTTTGGATGATAAATTACATAGCCTCTCTGCCTGTCCGGTCCTGTCACCTCCTCTGGCCTCACCAGCTCCCTCATTTGCCTTCACTCACTCCCCACCAGCCACATGAGTCACGTTGCTGCTCCTCACAAATGCCAGGAACATTCCTGCCCCAGGGCCTTTGCACTGGCTATCCTGGCTGCCTGGATCTCTCTTCCCTAGCATACTTGCATGGCAGCCCCCTCACCTCCTTCAGGGCTTATTAGAAGAACTGCAACCCCTCACTTTGAAAATCCACAGCCCCTCTCCTGCTTAATTTTTCTCCTTAAGCTCTCTTTCCCCTCTTACACAGGAGTCCTCAAAGTTCAGCCCATGGCCTAGCCACTTGTGTTTGTAAATTATGGTTTTATTGGTACACAGCCATGCCCATTCCCTTATGTATTTTTTCTGTGGCTGTTCCTGTGTTAGGAGAGCAGATTGAGTAGTTGTGAGAGAGACAGTATGGCCTGCCAAGCCTAAAATATTTACGATACTCTCTGCCCTTTACACATACATATATAATCTCTTAATTATGTTGTTGATCACCTGCTTCCTCCACTACAATGTCAACTCTCCCCAAACAGGGATTTTTGTCTCTTCCATTCACTGCATATCCTGGGTGCCTGGAAGAGTGCGTGCACATAGGAGGCATCCAATGAATGTTTGTTGAATGAATGTGTGATCCAAAGTCCCCCCAGTTTTGATGCTTTGATTTTGGCCAAAAGGAGCATCTATGAATAAAAAAGGGTTTAGGTCAAAGATCAGTTTCAAGCACGAGTGACCATTTGTCAAGGGGCAGACACTTATAATCATCAACCAAGCACAGTCTCGCTGCTTTCCTAATTGACATTAACTGATGGAGAGAAACAGAGTGAGAGAGACAGACAGAAAAGCAGAGAGTGGGGAGGGAGAGGGAGAACGAGAAGAAGACAGGAGGAGAAGGAGACAGAGACAGACATGACATAAGAGACACAAAGACAGAGGGGGAGAAGGAAGAGAAGGGGAGAGTCAAACAGAGGGGAGGGGGGTGTGATGATTAGTTCCCAGTGCTGGGTTTGAATCCTGATTTCACCATGCTTGGCTATAGGGCCTTGGCAGGTTGCTTTATCCCTGTGGGCCTCGGTTTCATCATCTGGAAGATGGGTCTAAAAATGCTTGCACAAGCATTTGCACAGGGTTGTTTTATGGATTGATCGACAGTACAAGAAGACGGGCGGCATCCAGTAAATTCAGCAAATGGCAGCCAAAAATGAACTCAAGAAGCCTTGGTCCTGCCAGGACTCCCCTGCTGTTCATGACGGGTCCTGGTTAAGGACCCCTGCCTCTCCACCTGCCCTCCCTGGTATCCATCAAGAGAGGGCAGGTCTCGTCACCCACATGCTGCTTCCAGGCTGCTTTGGCTCAGCATAGCCCTCCTGAGCTTTCCCATGCCACCACCACCACCAGAGGCAAAAAACCAAGTTTGGGCAACTCTATCAGGTCACAGATATTAACTAAACTCACTGCGCAGTATGCGTCTGTCAAATCATCATCCTGTACCTCTCAAACTTGTATCTCAAGAACACAAAAACCAGAAAGAATCCCTGAAGTGTCTAATGTAGGCTCTTCTGCTCCCCAGTCTACCTTTTCTGCCCCAGACTTTAAGGAGAGTTTTAAGAAATTACTCCTTTAAAAGTTAAACTGCTCTCTTGGGGCTCCTGGGTGGCTCAGTCAGTTAAGTGGCTGCCCAGCTCAGGTCATGATTCCGCGGTCCTGGGATCGAGCCCTGCATTGGACTCCATGCTCAGTGGGGAGCCTGCTTCTCCCTCTCCCTTTGCCTCTCCCCCTGCTCATGCTCTGTCTTGCAAATCAATAAATAAAATCTTAAAAAAAAATTAAACTGCTCTCCCTCCCTCCCTTCCTCCCTTCCTCCCTATCTCTTTCCCCGGGTTCACTTCAGGGCACCTGGTCCCGCCACTCCCCGGCTGCCAACCTCAGGCCACGCTCTCAACCTCTGACTCTTATTTGTAAAATGGGGGATAGTAATCTCTACCCCTCGGGTTATTTATAAACCAAACTCCTGACTTTATTTGAATTTCATCAGGTTTCCGATTGATGTCCCCTTTCTGTTCCAGGACCCCGCATTGCATCCAGTTGTCATATGTCCTTTGGCTCCTTTGGTCTGTGATAATTTCTCAGTCCTCCCTTGTATATATCATGACCTTCACAGTCTGGGACAGGACTGGCCAGCTACCCTGCAGAACGCCGGGTTTGGTTTTGTCTGATGTTTTGCTCATGATTACACAGGGATTGTGAGTCTTGGGGAAGGAAACCAGAGGTGAGGTCCCCTGCTCATCACATCCGTCAAGGGTCACATGATTACACATTCACCCGGGGAGGGGGAGTCCGACTTTGGTCGCTTGCTTAAGGTGGTGTCTGCTAGGTTTCCCCACTGTAAAATGACTTCATCTCCCCTTTCCCTAGTCTACTCTTCCAAAGTGAGTCACTAAGTTCAGCCCACCCTCCAATGGGGGGATTCAGCTCTGCTTCTGGAGGGAGAGTGTCTGCATATATTAAATGGAATTCTTCCATAAAGAAGATATGTTTTTTCTTCACTTACTTTGTTTATGTGATAATAAAACAAATAAGAATGACCATTGATTATGGCTATGTCGATCAAGCCTTTGGTGTGGACTCTCTCTGGACAGGTGACATAGATAAAAGCAGCCAGCACACCATGGACACACCCGGAAATGTTTGTCCCCCCACTCCTTCCCCATTTGTCATAATGACCAAAAATCTCTTTTTTTTTCTCTTAAATCTATAACAAGACAAGTCTAAATATATTTTTTTCCTGATTGTAATTGTGCTCACGGTAGAAAATTTGATAATACAGAGAAGTATTGGGAAGATAAGGATTCCTGAACCCCACTACCTAGAGGCCGTCTTGGTACAGTGTCTTCCAGTCTTTCTTTTCCTAATGTACATTTTCAAATGTACACACTTGAGATCAGAAGGTGCAACAGGCTGAAGTGCATCCCGGCCCCTGTATTCACATGTGGAAACCCTAACCCCCAGTGTGATGGTATTAGGAGGCGGGGCCTCTGGGAGGTGGTCAGGGTTAGATGGGGTCACACAGGTGGGGTCCCCACGATGAGGTTAGTGTCCTTATAAGAAGAGACACCAGAGAGCTAGCTGTCTCTCTCCCCACCGTGTGAGGAGGCAGCAAGAGGGCGGCTGTCCGCAAGCCAGGTGGAGAGTCCTCACTGTGCTGGTACCCTGGGTCCAGCCTCCAGAATTGTGAGAAATGAGTTTCTGTTGTTGAAGTCGCCCGGTGGATGCTATTTTGTAATGGTGGCCGGAGCCAAGACATAAGGTTTACCTCACCTTGATTCTTTGAAAAAAAAAAAAAAAATCAATTCCCCCCACTCATCATTATACGGTATTTCCGTAAATATTCAGTAAGCATCCGTAAATATTCTCCCAACAGATGCTTTTTAATGACGACGTAATAGTCCCTCATATGAAAGGACCATACGGTACTGAACCAGTTGCTTCCAATTTTGTTCTGTTTTTACAAATAATGCTGAGATGCACATCCTGATATGAACCTTTGACAGCACTGCTGATTAGTTGAGGTTAGGCTTTTTCCAGAAGGCACTTTATTTAACCAGGAAGCCAAGCAGAAAAGAAAAGGAACAACTCAAAACTGGGAAAACCTGGAAGGAGGCTGAACATGCCGTGTAGGTGAGCTGCTGCCATTCCCTCTGCCAACAATGCTCTTCCACAAACATCTGCCTGGAGCTCTCCTTCTCTCTGGAAATGCCACTTCCTCGGAGGAGCCCTCCCTGATTGCCTGACCTAGACTAGCCCCACCTTCCTCTTGTGCTCTTTTGTCCTCACAGGGCATGTCACCATGTCCCCTGTTATGCATTTGCTTACTGTCTATGTCCTGCTGTACGAGCAGTTTATTATTTATCATGTTTATTGTTTCTGTCCATCTCTTCTTCATGGTGGGTCCCCTCCCCCATCCCGCCGCCGCCGTTCACCTGCCCATTTCCCAGCACACAGTAGGTGCTCAACAGTTACTGAATACATGAATGGATTTTAATGATACTGAGAAAAGAAATGAGATGTTGGGATCGTAAAGCATTGTCCACCCAGGCAGGTGGCCTCCATCTGGCATCTGAGCCCATGGATTCTAAGACACTTGGAGCTAGTGCATCTGGACTCTCTCCCCATGGGTCTCACCTGCCAGAGGCTAGTGAGGCCTCAGCTCTAGCATAAATGCAGAGGACAAAGATTCCAGACCCTGTGGCTGCCTGTGGCCGGATGGATTGAGGCGGCAGAGGGCAGAACACAAGAGCAGGGCCCAGATGCCTGGAAAAGCAACAGCTCTGTCCTCAGCAGCAGAAACTCAAAGGTAGTCACCTTAGCCCCTGCCTTTGGCAATGAGACGCTCTAATGGTTGTATTAAGTGTGTGTCTTAATTTGAGAAGCCCCAGACAAGGGTTCAGGTCCAGTAGTTTATTTGGGAGGTGTTATGGATTGAATTGTATTCCCCACCCCCCAAAAGGTATGTTGAAGTTTTAACCCCCAGGACCTCAGAATGTGACCTTATTTGGAAATCAGGGCATTGCAGAGGTCATTAGTTAAGACCAGATGGTGCTGGAGTAGGGGGTGCCCTAATCCAACATGACTGGTGTCTTTATAAGAAGGCAACCATGTGAAGATGGGATATTCAAGTGGAGGACAGAGAATGTGTAAGCCAGGGAATGCCAAGGATTGTTGGCAGCCACGAGAAGCTGTAAGAGGCCAAGAAGGATCCTCCCCTAGGGCCTTCAGAGGCAGCCTGGCCCTGCCAGAGCCTTGACAGGGCACTCCTGGCACCCAGACTGCAAGACAATGAATGTCTGTTGTTTTAGCCACCACTTTGTGGTATTTTATTACTGCTCTAGGCTCACATCAGGCCCACAACACTGCTGGGGTTTCTACCCACAGGATGACGGTGGGATGTAAGTACATGTAAAGTTCTAGAAGGTGACTCAGAGTTAGTAGCAGCTACCAGTAGGGTGAGGGTGAGGGTGGGGAATAAAGTGGGACCCCACAGCTCACTCTACTTCCTCAGGGGCGGTTGGGGTTTTTATGATATAAAATTCATATATGTTTCTGAGAGGCGTGCCTTCCAGGGTGGAGAATTCGGCCTACACAGAGCTCGCTGAGGACCAGGCACTGTTCTAAACACTTTACATGTACCCACCTCACTCAGTCCTCCTGCCCTGTGAGGTAGGATTGTGCTTCTGCTCATACTGCACAAGTGGAAATGAGGCACAGAGAGGCCAAGTGACTAGCCAAGGTTGCACAGCAAGGAAGTGGTAGAGTCAGGATGGGGACCCAGGCAGTCTGGTGCCTGACTCTGCTCTCACCACTTCCCCTGAGCTTGTTTTCCCCAAGACAGCTCAACTCTAAGCTTCCAGGACAAATATCTCTTCCAACAATGGTGCTTATGACTAGAGAATCTTCTGGAAATTTGTGGTCCTGCTCATGCTTCCTCTCCCACCACTAAGCACATCCCCAGTGTCTTCCTCTGAACCTCTGGACACTTTCTCTGGACATCCGACCCCATGACACAACCCTTTCCCACATTCACAATTTTCTTAGCTTCTGTTCCTCAGTCCCATTCTCTGCCCAAGTTCCTTACCATCCTGGCCCCCAGCTCTGTTTCACTCCCAGGAGGGCTCATTTCCCTCTGTAGCCTTCTCTCACACCACCATGCAAAGCAAAAATCTAGAACCCATAAAAATCCCCCAGCAAGCTTTTGCCAATTGGGCATAAACTTTTGTCCAAGCTGTTTGCAAGTGAGGCCCAAGAGAGAGTCTGAACATCTCTCAGATCTGTGGTCTGTTTCTAGAGATGCTATGCTCAGACAAGGTCTTCATACAAATTAGAATACCTTCCTATATTCTTTATAGTTGTCAAAAAACTGTAATAATGGTGGACATCTATGTAGTCTACAATACGAATTACACTCCTGAGATGTGGTGGCTTGTGCAGTGTGTGACATGCTCAACTGTCCATGGCACTTTTGCAATCCACTTCCAGGCTGCACTCTCAACCCCACCTTAAAATGAGCCACTGATCAAAAGGATAGGTTCCTGCAAATCTCCCTCCACCCCCAAGGGGGAACCTTCCTCAAGAAACCTAAACTGCCACCAGGAGGAGAGTTCAGCAACCCCACATGCAGGAAGAAGCCTGGTATTGCTTCCCCAGCAGGCCAAGCCCTGGCTCATATGGGAAGAACCTTAACTGGCAATTTCAGCATTTAAGCAGGCAGAGAGGATACCTCCGTGAGTCAACAGAGGTATATGGGTGGAGCGGCCCCAGGGGATGCTCCATGAGGTCGCTACACTTGTGGCATCCTGTGTTTGATTCTGAATCCCTGACTCCACCCACTTCCAGCTGCTGACAGGTGACTGACTTGGGGGCCCCTCACAGCACAGGTGGGTGAGGAAGGTGTGCTGTTTTAGGGCAGACACAGCTCTAAGACCTGTACATCTGAATATCTATCAAAATTATAAATACGCTTTAGTTGTTGACCCAGCGATCCCACTTCTCGGAATGGACACCACCAACCCCAGCTATATCTGCACAAGGATGAAAAGACATAAATGCAGCAGGCTCATGGAAGCTCTGAGTTCAATGTCAGAGGATGGGGAACCTCCAAGCATTTGTCTCTGGGGAACTGATTAAATGCACCATGGCCCACCAAACAACGGAGTGCCATGCAGCTGCACAAAAGAACGAAGTCATGCTCCATGTCCTGCCACGGAAAGATCTCCAGGATATATTGTTATGTGACCCCAAAAAATCACAGAATAGAACAGCATGTATAGAATGTTACACTTTGGGGTAAGAAAGGGAGGAGGATATAGATTTGATTACACTTACATTTGCATAAACACTGAAAGTATACACCAAGGAGCTGAAGGGGTTGCACGTGGTGGGGGGATAGGAAACAAGATGCAAGTGGGGCAGGTGGGCCTGTCTCTAACGTTTTCAAGATCTCAGACAAGAGTGCTGATGGAGGCCCACATACTCTGTGTAAATATTTAAAAGCTACTAAATAAAATATGCTGTATGCTTCCCCTTTGTAAACATACATTCATAAGCACTGGGAAGGTCAGGGTGGAATTTAGAACCTAGACGTCTGCACTGGATCATGATGTGAGCAAAGCCAGCCCTGCCCCCAGACCACGCATGGCCTTCCTTCTCCCCTACTCATGGCTCTGTCTGGCCCGGGGGCAGGGGGCTTCATGCACACATGCATGGGCATTCCTGCTTGCATATCTAAGCTCCGGCCACATTTGTGCCAACAGATGCTCCTAGGACACCTGGCACAGTTGGAGAACAGATGCACAGAAGAATCTCATGCAAGTCCACAGAATCTGGGCTTGGGCAGAAAATTCCAGAATCCCGGATAATCCAAGAGGGCAGTCTAGAAAGTGGGGTAGGTGGTGCCAGCTTCTGGTAGACATGTCCCCTGAGGCCCACGGACTCCTCACCCTCCAGGGAGGGAGTATGGCTGGCAGAGGGCCAGCGAGGGTCCCAGCACAGAGCCCCTTTGTATAGATCCCAGGATATTACTCTTTTATCCATGTGGGCTTTTGAATCACACAACCTTTACATATTAAAAAATCTAAAATTATATTTAAACACTTGCACAGTGAAAATTTATGCCCCATCTGTGTGCCCTCTAGATTTCCATGCCCCATGGCCTCCTCTACCTGAAGTTCTGATGCCTCCCACCCCCCACCCCCACCTCACCGGCTCAGAGTCCCTCCAGTGCAGCCTCAGGAATTGGCTGGTCCAGGAGAACCACCTCTCCCCGAACTTGCATCACTTACGTTGTAGAGGAGGTCAGTCCACCCTTCCATGGTGATGCACTGGAAAACTGTCAGCACTGCAAATAGGATGTTGTCGAACTGAGTGATCCCATTGTTGGGCCCTTCCCAGTAGGGCTGACATTTGGTCCCATTGGGGCAGGTGCGGGCGGGTTCCTCTGTCCCACACGGAGCTGGAGACTCACCCTGAATGTCATCTATGAAAGGGAAGGGGAGAAAAGTCAGGGCAAGGGGCTAGGAAAACCAACTCTGAGAAATAGGGGCTGTAAAGATTCAATACTGTTGGGAAAAGATGACTATTGGAATGAATTTATCAGTCTTTTTTTTTTTTTTAAGTTTGGCTTTGTTGATCTATTCATTGTTTTCTGTTTTATTAATTTCTTCTCCAAGCTTTATTACTTTTCCTGTGCATTTCCTAAACTTTTGAGATGGATTCACTTTCTTTTAAGGCTATAAATTGCCATTTGCATGCAGCTTTAGCTGTATCTCACAAAATTTGTCATGCATTATTATCATTATTGCTCAAGTACAATATTTGGCAATTTCCATTATTATTTCTTCTTTGACCCTTGGATATCTAAGATGCATTAAAAAAAAAACTTGCCAGATATTTACAAAAATGGAATAGTACAGGGGCGCCTGGGTGGCTCAGTCGGTTGAGTGTCCGACTCTTGATTTCAGCTCAGGTCATGATTTCAGGGTTGTGGGATCAAGCCCTGTGTCAGGTTCTGTGCTCAGGGTGGAGTCTACTTGCCCCTCTCCCTCTGCTTCTACCCCTGCGCTCTCTCTCTAAAATAAAGAAAATCTTAAAAACATAGACTAGTATAACGAATTCCCATGTACCTATCACCAATTTCAATGCTTATCAACTCAGGGCTAATCTTGTTTCATCTGTATCCCCTCCCCACACTTTGCCCTGCACTAGAATATTTAAAAAAAAAAAAATTTTTTTTTTAAGATTTTATTTATTTGAGAGAGAGAGAGAGAGCACAAGAGGGGGGAGCGGGAGAGGGAGAAGCAGACTCCCTGCCGAGCAGGGAGCCCGATGCGGGGCTCGATCCCGGGACTCCAGGATCATGACCTGAGCTGAAGGCAGTTGCTTAACCAACTGAGCCACCCAGGCGCCCTGCACTAGAATATTTTTAAAGCAAATCTCAGATACCCTATCATTTCATCCACAAATAAGAAGCATGCCTCTTAATTTCTAAACATTTTCAGAGTTATCCTTTTGTTACCAATTTCCAGTTTGATTACACTGTGATCAGAGGATATGTTTTGTGTAATTCGGTCCTTTAAGATCTGTTGAGGGTCAGGGGCGCCTGGGTGGCTCAGTCGTTAAGCGTCTGCCTTCGGCTCAGGTCATGATCCCAGGGTCCTGGGATCGAGCCCCGCATCGGGCTCCCTGCTCAGTGGGAAGCCTGCTTCTCCCTCTCCCACTCCCCCTGCTTGTGTTCCTTCTCTCGCTGTATCTCTCTCTGTCAAGTAAATAAATAAAATCTTAAAAAAAAAAAAAGATCTGTTGAGGGTCTTATGTACCCTAATATAGAGGGTTTATGTACCCTAATATAGAGGATTTGGGTGAATATGTCATGCACATTGTGAGATGGTTGGGTGCAGTGTTCTCCAGACTTCCATTAGGACAAATATGTGAATCATGTGATGCTGTTTTTCTGTAGCCTGATTTTTCTTTTCTATTTTTTCTTTTCTCCTCTCCTCTTCTCTCCCCTTTTCCCTCCCTCCCTCCCTTTTTTTTGTTTTTCTTTCTTCTTCTTCTTTCTTTCTTTCTCTCTCTCTCCTTCCTTCCTTTTCTTCTTTCTTTCTTTCTTTTTCTTTCTTTCTTATGTACTGGGCTCAGGGAGCTGTTCTGGGGGCGAGGGAGGCCAGTACACACAGTACTTACCCTTAGGCACAGGAGCTAAGTTTCTCCCCAAACAGCAAGAGACAGATTGTAAAAATGCCACAAGGAAAGAGATACACACCAACAGATGCCCGGTTGGCAACCAAAGACAGCTTCCTGGTGAAGTTGGGCTGGGTGCCAAAGGTGGAGTCTGAATTCCAAGGTGTTGATGGGGAGACCCCGGGAACACATGGAATCAGGAGAGCACAGAATGACCCAGGGGTGTCCCCACTGGACCAGAGCAGTGGATACGAGAGGACCCTATTCAGCGAGTCACACTTCTGAAGGTTTTCAGAGAGCAACACTGTCCGCCAAGAAAACAAACAGCCAAGTGTGCAAACTCAAGCTCTCCACAAAACAAAAATATCTCTCAATGTATGTGCTATGGGCACAAATTCCCAACCCCCACTCAGCATGCAGCAGAGAGAAATAAACCAGCACAGAAGGCGTGAATCTTACTGGCCTTTGAAGCTTCAGTTAAATAGAAACTGTAGGTCATGCAAAGTGACACCCACCACTCTCAGAAGTGACACCTACTGCTCAAAGTTCTGATATAAAGAAACAATGACCACATCGGCCACTAGTTTAAGCGGCTGGAAATGCCTTCCTCATTCACGCTGGATTTGGTACAGGGGGCTGTTATTTAACAAATACAGATTGGAAGGCAAAGTCTTTTTTTTTTTTTTTTAATTTTTTTTTTTAAGATTTTATTTATTTATTTGACAGAGAGAGACACAGCGAGAGAGGGAACACAAGCAGGGGGAGTGGGAGAGGGAGAAGCAGGCTTCCCGCGGAGCAGGGAGCCCGATGCGGGGCTCGATCCCAGGACCCTGGGATCATGACCTGAGCCGAAGGCAGACGCTCAACGACTGAGCCACCCAGGTGCCCCAAGGCAAAGTCTTTTAAACATAAGGCTCAGAGCAGGGGGGAAGAAAATGCATGGACTTCTATAAGGAACGAGAACCCCTGTTTGTTGGGAAGGTCACCTCTGTCCAGAACCTTCTCCGTCTCCACCCTGCGACCAAGTCTGGTTCAGTTCCCACCCCCCTGTAGCCCCCCGACGTCAGCCAGTGAACACTGGTCCCTCCTTTTCCTCAGGGCTACAAGAGCTCCCCAGTGTTCGTCCATATTTGGTGGGGAGATAAAAGCACACGTCAGCCTTCATTGCTTTGAACTGGTTGCAGACGAGGAGTCTTATCTCCTCAAAAGATTTTGGAGGCTCTTGGAAAGCAGAACGCCTTCCACTTTACCTTTGCATTTCTCTGAGTGTTTGGCACGGTTCTGGGCACGCGGGAACTGGGTTCCCGAGGATAAAGGAATGCAGCTGAAAACCTGTCTCTCCTTAGCAGTTTGGCCCAGTGGTTCTCTTGATTTCAATCCCCCCTCAACCCTCCGCCCCCCCATCACGAAACACTCTGAGGGCTGCTTCTAGAAAAGCAACCGTCCAGAGAGTCTGAGGAATTTGGTTATAAATATATTTTAAAATTAACCTGCTGCCTGGGTGTCTGTATATATCTGTCTCTTACTCACACGCCTTATATTTTTAATCGCGAGCTTTTCAGTCATCCTCCTAAAATGAGGCTTTCTAACCCCCCAGCTGCTCCCCCCACATCTGCCCCCTCACAACCCCACTCAGACCCAAGCCAGCTGTGTGTCTGCTTAGCTAGAAAGAAAAAAAAAAAAAACCCTCAATAAAACCCCAAAACCTAGGCTCCAGGAGTCCTGGTTTCTCTGCTCTTGGCTGACTTTTCTGAGGGGCCCTGTCCTGTATCTCTCCCTCCTGCATTTCCGCCTGGGTGACGAGGCCAGTCGCAGAAATAGCTCTGCCTCAATTAACACCTTCTTCATCGGGGAAAGAAATAATTAGGACATCCCATATTGAGCAAACTTCACAAGCCCAGGAGAGAAGGAGTCAGGAGGAGCAAGAGAAAAGGAGCAAGAAAAAGGACATCTTGAATAAATGTTCCCTACTGAGTTTTCCTTCCCTCTGGGGTGGTCTGGGGCCAGGGCTCCACCATGTGGGGGTCATCAGAAGACGGTGGATAGGAAGCCACTCCCGGACAGAATCTTCTTCCCAGTGAGACAGGCCTAAAACCCCTTTCTTTTTTTTTTTTTAAAGATTTTTTTTTTAATTTTTTTTTTATTTGAGAGAGAATGAGATAGAGAGAGAGCATGAGAGGGGGGAGGGTCAGAGGGAGAAGCAGACTCCCCGCCAAGCAGGGAGCCCGATGCGGGACTCGATCCCAGAACTCCAGGATCATGACCTGAGCCGAAGGCAGTCGCTCAACCAACTGAGCCACCCAGGCGTCCCCTAAAACCCCTTTCATTTCTCACAGGCGATCCCCTTCAGCTTCACCATCCACTCTAGGTCCATCCCCTGAATTCATGGTTCCCTTGTCCCATGATTAGTGCTGCCAGCCCCCCATCTGCACCAAGATGGCCGGTGGTCCCAATACTGACATACAGGCTTCTGTCCTCATCCTGTTCCATTTGGTTCTTGGGCTCCAGAGAGCAAAGGAATTTGGGGAGCAGGAGATTTAACGGAAAATGTATCCGGAAGCTGCCGGGTCCCCTGAACGTGTGGATATTGGCGGACACCGCCCCGCCACACTGCTGATTCAGAGCTGAGTCCCACAAGTGAGCCTCCTGCCTTCCTGGCTTTTCTCTGCCTGTCCCCCCACCCATTTCTTGACCCAACCACTGAGGAGTTGCCATTCGCACAGGACCCTGCTTGCGCTAGGTTCTGACTGTTGGCACCATGCCTCCCAGCTGGGTGTCTTCAAGGCACATTCTGGGGGAGGCCAGGAGGACCACCCTTTCTATTCCTTTTCTCCAGGTAATGGGGACTGCCCCCCCAAAAGCAATCAGACCCCTTCCTTCCTGACCAGTCTGCCCCCTTTCTTCCTGCTTGAGAACACAGCACGGGATGCGGTCCCTGCAAGGTTACGAGGTGGAAGAGGCTGGCACCCTGTCCATATCCTGCTGTTTGCCAGGCCCCCCCAAACTCCCACCTGAAAACACCTTTCATGCCTGCTCCAGCCCAGCGTGCAGGTCAGCCAGCCGTGCCGGGGCATTAATGCCCACCCAGGGACAGTCCTTATCAGTGTCAGACAGAAGTTGGTGGATAACACCCTGGTTCCCTTGCCCCCTGACTGGGATGGCTCTGAGGAGCTGAGGACAGAGCCCCAGCTGCCCACAATGGTATCCTACTTGATAACACTACACCCCTTTACTAGATGTCTTCCTTCCCTGTCTCATGTCCCCACTCCCCTGCTGGCACTTCCTGGGATCACTTCCCAAATAAACCACTTACCCCTGGGACAGCTTCCGGGAGACCACAATGTAAGGCGCTAGAACAACGAAGACCCCAAGGGCTACCTCACCCCCAGCTTTGCCTGCAGCACTTTGGAAGGAAGTTCTCCCAGCTGCCAGGAGAAAGAAGCAAAGCCCTGCATATCCCTTCCAGGAGCTTGTCCCCAAGGGAGGAAGGTTGAAAACAAAACAAAACAAAACAAAACACATCATGCTGCTTGGACCTACCTGTCCCCTCTTCAAAGCAGGTGGTATGAAATTTTCCCATATAAAATTCTAACCCTATGATTGCAAAAATAAGGATTGCAAAAAATAGGAGGAGGCCGATCTGCAGCAGGGGGATCATTGCCTTCATGATCGACTTCAGGACGACTTGTAAACCTGAGAAGACACAGAGAGAGCCCCCATGGCTCTGTGAGCAAGCACCCCAAACCCTAGGAACCCAGAGTACACGCGAGGCTGGGGGTGGGGCAATGATGAGGGACCACACTCGCTGGTCATCATAAAATGGGAACAAGCCCTCCTAATATTTTAAGGCACTTCTTATTTTAAAATATTTTTAAAGTATTTGACATATGCTCTCATTTGATGACATTTTAGGCAAGGAAGGAGTGGAAATGGATTGCTTTCTAAGCCATATTCCTGGGTGTTGGGAAGCTTTTACCCAGACCAGGGTGACTTTTCCTAATTTTTCCCACCAAGAGGGGGCGTCTTTTCCTAATTCATGCAGAGGCACCAGCAAGGCTAGCTGTACCTCTGCACGGGGAAGACAGTCCATGTCCCAGTTCCAGTCCTGAGAAACCAGACATGACTTCACTGGCTTCTAACACAACCCCATGAAGTGGGCACCCGTGTAAAATTATCCCCATTTTGCAGAGCTGGGAAGCAAGTCTGAGAGAGGTGATTCATCCAAGGGCGTCAGAAATAACAGAGCTGGGACTTAAACCCAGGTCTGAGTGATGTCAAGTGGTATGTTTGTAGCCACTGTGCTACAAGGAAAGTGTATGGTTAAAATTAGGGTTCAAACAAAAAGCCTAAGGCCTTGCTTCTTGATTAGAAGAACTTCACACGGCTCATGATTAGCACCTCCTGATGGGTGGAAGCCACAGGGACCCGCAACGTATGGGTGATGCTAATGGAGGTGGTGTGGCGGAGTGGTTAAGGCTCTGGACACTGGTTGTGGTTAGTGCCTAGGCCAGGCCGGGTATCCTCCACCTCTGCTGTGCCCCCCTTCCAGCTGCTGCGGGTGTTGGCTGCTAATAGCTCCCAGCTGCCCCTCCTCTTTATACAACTGCCTTTGGTTATCAAGAGCTGCCTTAACCGAGCAGCCACTGTCTTCTCGGCATTCCCCACCCACCGCCCCCAATAAGTGACCAGAGAAGGATGAAAGGCCAGCAGTCCCTCTGCCTCAGGTTCGAGGATAACTCTGGTGCTACTCACACTCCAGAGCTCCCCACGGGATCAGGTTGAGACTACATCCTTGCTCGGCATCTTTCCCCATCCCATCCTGCTGCCCTCATTCTCTCTCTCCTGACGGCACTCTCCAGATAAAGCAGGGCCACCTAGGCACCTAGCTAAGTCTGCATCGAGGGGACCCGACCTAGTCATCTACTTACTAGCAATGTGACCTTCAGCAAGTCAGGTCACCATTCTGAATCTTGGTTTCTTCATCTGTAAATGGGGACTGGAATAGCACCTCCCTCTCATGATTAAATGAGAGAGCACATATCTGGCAAAGTACCACCAGAGGTGGTGAAATTTTTGTTAGTATTAGCTTGGGGATGACCCTTAATGCAATGCTGGCAGCTCCTGGAATCCTACGAACACCTAAGCAGAAGTGCCTTCTTTCTACCAAAAGACCTTGCTGGTGGTCGTCTGGGAGATCTCACTCTTTAAATCCAGATGGCAATGAACCTGACAAACGAAGCCAATGAGATGTAAAATGGAACTGATAATAGAACCTACATCACAGGCTTGTTGTGAGGACAAATGAATTTTTAAAATGGCAAATACTTAGAACAGTGCCTGGCACATAGTACGTGCTTTTAAAATTAGTAGTAGTAGTACTAACTGAGGCAGTGGGACAGAAGGTCGACCCTGTTTTGTTTTGGTTTTTGGCAGCACAACCTGCATCTGACCCTGAATATGGCAGCTGCACCTAAAGGGTGGGGCAGAAGCACCCTTGGAGGAGGAGAAAGCAAGCAGATGGGACGAGTATGGGCTCTGGAGCTCATCACTGTCAAGTTGTCAGAGCTCAGGTGCAGAATTTAACCTGTCTGAGCGTCAGCTTTTTCATTTGTAAAATGTGTTCAGTGGGTGATTGGGAAGACAAACTAAGATAATGCATGTAAAGTTCTCTCTACAGTGTCCAGTATGCAGCAGCTGCTCAGTAGATGGTCACAGTCACTGCCACCAGTGTTACTGGCCAGGCTCGGGGTCACACTTGCTAACACCTAGTCCTGCCGTTCTCAGCCACATGACCCTGCTCAAATTATTTAGCTGCTCTGAGCCTCAGTTTCCACATCTGTAAAATGGAGATATCAGCACTCTCTCCCAACATCACAGAATCGTGAGTACTGACTGAGATGTATCAGCATGGCTCCTGACAGACAGCAGGTGCTCAATAAACAGGTGCTGTGGTTATAGGTGAGGCTCCTGGCTTGCTTCCAGAAGCTCATGGAGACCTGCTACCAGGTTCCTGGGGGTCCCTTGGGAGCTTCCCCCCAAGAGAAGGCTGCCTTGGCACAAGCTGGGAAGCAAGCACTCAGGGGCCACTTCTGAGATGTTCTGCAGAGGGGAAACTGAGGACTCCCGGGACCCCTGAGCAGACCCCTTGCCAGGGTCGGAAACTCACGCACTTGGGATTCCAGACACCAGCTTGAGCGGCCTCAGCACTCGAACTGCCCTCAGCGTCCGTAGGTCAAACTCCGTCCCAACTGTCGCCAAGATGCTGGAAGAAAGAAGCCAGAGTGGAAAACAGAGGGTGGGTTTCAGGGTCAGAGGGGAATGGGATTTGATGTCGTTTATCGGCTAGGTGACCACAGGTGGGTGACTTTACTTTGCTGGCCTCAGTTTCGTCTTCCATGTTAACCGTACCTGCCTTATAGGATAAAAGGTGATTTATAATGACCCCAACAAGGTGTGTGGTTGATGGTGGTAATAAACACTGGATTGAGAGGAATAGAAGCGTCCTGTTGCACATGGTCAGGATGACGTTCAATATATTTCACAATGCACAATCGGAACGAATCGTGGGGAGGCCCAGGGGTCCTGGGGAGGGGCCAGGGAGAATGGCAGACCCTTTGGAGCTCAGCACCCTTTATCAACTGGCAGGAAAGTGGTTCAGTATTAGGAGCCCAGCCTGCATGGGGTTCAAATCCCAGCTCTGCCATTTCCCAGCTGGGTGACTTTGGACAAGCCAGGACACCTCTCTGTGCCTCAGTTTCCTCTTTTATAGAACAGGGATAATAATAGTACTGACATTGCCTCAAAGAGGTGTGAGGATTAAATGGACTGATACATGTGCTGTGATCAGCATGGTGCCCGGCACACAGGAAGTGTGCTAAGCTACTCGGAAATAAATGAAAATGAAAAAAACAAAAACAAAAACAAAACCACAGGAAACCAAACCAAACAATGAGTGTGGCTCTGCTGGTGTGCAGCTGAGGGAGTGTGAGGAGGCCGGTGTGGCTGGCTGGAGCCAAGCCAGCCAGGGTGACAGCAGGAGGAGGTGAGGGCAGGGTGGTGACGGGCAGATCGTGCAGGGCCCTGTGGGCCATGGTGTGGACTCTGGTTCCTTCTCCAAGTGACATGGGAGCCATGGAGGGTTCTGAGCACTGGAGGGTTGGGACATGACATGAATTACAAGAAGGCCCCCTAAGGGGCAAGGCCAGAAGCTGGGAGATGGCGGGGGAAGGGGCCACTGCACTTCCAGGTGAGCCGTGGCGGGTCTGGGTCAGGCTGCGCTGGACACAGGGGTAGCACTGAGATGAACGTGACCCCACCCTCAGGTGACCTCACAAGTGGGTGAGGTTCAAGCATGAATCCCTCTGGCCCCAGGCTGCAGGAGAATGAGGAGGACCTGAATACAGACAGGAGGGCTGGGGACAGCATCACCACGGAGCCCAAGTACGAGGAGGTAGCACAGCACAAAATCTCAGATCTAGAGTTAAACCCTGGCCCTGCATGTTCTCATTGTGTGGCCTTTGTCCTAACCTGTTCAAGCCTCAGAAATGCAGATAATCCGACCTCCCCCTGGCCCACTGCAATCCTAAACGGCACCTAAGATGTACTATTTTTCATCCTCCATCCTGGAAAGTTGAGAAGGAATTAGGAGGGGATGGAACAGGGTGGAGGGGGGTTGCTGGTGCAGGGAAGGCTTCTGTGGCCAAGAAAGCACCACAGAGACAGAAGCTTCGTTCAGGATATTGGTGGGGAGAAATGGGTGGGCTGGTGTTGGAGGCTGTGAACTGGAGGCTGAGGAAATGGGTCTTATCCTGTGGACAGTGGGAGTCATGTAAGGTTTCAGAGCAGGGGAGGGATGTGATTAGGGTTGGCGTGGTGAAGACAAGGCTGACAGCTGACAGGACAGATGGGCAGTGATGGAGGCAGAGCGAGGAGGGAGCGGTGAGAGCAGGCCAGCGTAATGAGGGCTGGAACTAGGACAAAGGCAGTGGGAGTACAAAGGAGGCCCCAATTTAAATATAGCTGCCATTGATTGCTGGGCATCAGGGAGCTTGCCTGGGCTCATCAAATCCTCCCTGCATCCCAGCAGTCGGCAGGATGAGTCCCATTTTCCAGAGGAAACTAGAGCCTGGAGAAGTTACTAATGCATGAAGGTCCACACCACTGAGCAAGAACTCAAAGCCAGGAACCCAGTTCTCCACCTCACATGGCTCGTTAGATGGGGTGGGGGCCATGGTGGGAAAGGCAGAAAGGAAGAATGGCTTCCTGGTTCTGAATTAGCCACTAAGTAATGGCCATTCATTCAATGAGGGTTTATTGAGCACCTACTATAGGTGCCTGAGGACACTGCCATGCACAGAGAGACAATGGGAAAACATATGATATGCCAGATGGTGGGAAATGCTATGGAGAACAATATGGCAGCCACCAGGGCTTCCCATGGAAAGATTGAGCGTGGTGGGATGGGAGCAAGAGGACTCAAAGATGCTTGCAAGGTTTTGGCCTGAGCTACCTGAAGGATGGAGTCACTGTAAATTGAGACAGGAAAGGGGTAGGTTTGGAGGAAGGTCAAGACTGGGCTGTGGACACGTTGAGTTTGAGATGCCAGTTTTCTGTGACTCCCTTGTTAAAACCTTCCATTGGCTTCCATCAGACTTAGAATAAAATCCAAACTCTACCATGACCACAAGACTCCCACTGACTGCCCTGTCCTACCACATATTGGCCACACTGATCTTCTGTTCCTCCAACAGGAAAAGCTCCTTCCCAACATGGGAATGTTATATTGGCCGTTCCTTCTACTGCAAATGCTCGTCCCCTCAACTCTCTCCCTCTTTGCCTTGATGGCCCTCTTCAAATCCTTCAGAGCTCACATTTTGCCTTCTCAAAGAGGATGTCCCTGGCCCCTCTAGCTAAGGAGATCCTTCACTCTCCAGAATTATATTGCTTATTAAGCTGTATTTATTATTCACCTCTTCTTCTAGAATGTGAGCACCATGAAGACAAAGATTTTTTTTTTTTGTAGTACCTCTAGCACCTTTTATGGTCTAGCAGGTACTCAATAAAAATCTGGTAAGTGAGAAAAGAGTAGTGGAAAACAGGGTTATGGTAGACCAGATATCCTAGGGTAGATAGGTCAAATGAAAAAAGCCAAGGGCCTCCAGTGGAATGTTGGGGAAGAGCAACATTTTAAGAGACAATGTGTTGAGGAAGGAGCTTGGTGGAAAAGAGGAAGTCACGGAGCTGGGAGGAGACCCGGCAGAGAGGGTCATTCCTGGAGGTCAAGTTCAAAAGTGTTTTGAGAAAGGCGAGGCCACTGGTCTCCAGGGCAGCCCATGGATGAGTTAGGTGCAAAGGATGAGCAGCATCAGGTCACAGGGAGTCTTGCTGTGGCTGATGGCTGTAGAGAACAAGAGAAGATGAACCAGAAACAAGAGACTGGATATGAGAAAGGAGGATTTTCAGGGTGGGAGACACTAAATATGTTTACATGTCCAGAGAGAGAGGTCGATAATGTATCCCTTTGCCTTTAGAGCTCAGCTGCCTGATATGGTAACCACTAGTCACACACAGCTATTTAAATATACCCTTAATTTAATTTAAGTTAAATCAGACGTTTAGTTCCTCAGTCGCACTAGTTGCACTTACATGTAGCTGTTTAAATATATACTTAAATTAAATTAAATTAAATTAGACATTCAGTCCCTCTGTTGCATTAGACGTATTTCAAGTGCTCCACAGCCACATGTGGACAGTTGATTTCCATCATTGTATAAAGTTCCACTGGATGGCACTGCTCCTGCATGTCCACCCCACCAGGGCAGGAATTTTCATGCTTTGTTCACAGCTGTATCCCCGGTACCTAAAACTGTGCCTGGCATACAGTAGGTGCTCAATAAATGCTTGTTGAATAAATAATAAGGAAGTGGGACATAGGAAAGCCTAGCAATAACTAATAGAGTATATTCTAGAAGAGATGGAAGGCTGGGTAGGAGACAAGACTTGCCTTAAACTAGGAAAAGAATCACGGAAGATACTGATGGTTGTTTATCTAATAGGCAGTCCTACCCCCTCCCTTGCCAGTGGAGTCCGTCTTCCATCAAAGAGTCAGAAAATGCCCAATAGTCTCTTTTCCCCAGGATTCCTTTCAATGGGAGCACTGGTCACATGACTGGGTCATGTGCCTAACAGGACCTGAGTGAAAGCCTGCTGGGAGCTTCTGGGGAAGAGTTTCCCTCCCTCAAGAAGAGTAACATGGCAGGAGACATTCCCTCCTCTTCTTTGGCCTGACAAAGACTTTTGTGTAGACATCCTGGAGCAAGGTGGCCATCTTGGGACCATGAGTGGTAATGGTTACCAGGAAAGTCCTTACACTGGAGATGAAAGAGTGGAAAGATGGGAAGGATTCCTTGGGGACATCACTAAGCTGTGAAGCCAATCCTGCAACCAACCACCCGGCCTCCAGACTTCTTGTAATGTGGATAACAAACGTCCTTTCTAGTGGATAAGAACCAGGCAGCTTAGGTTCAAATCCCCATTCCTCCAATCACTAGCTGTGTGACCCTCAGTTTCCTGAACAGTAAAATGGTGATGACAGTCTTACTTACCCCGATAGGTGTGGGGGTTTATGCAAGATGCTTGGAACTGTGCTTGGAATTTAGTAAGTCCTCCATAAATGTTTGCTCTTTTCTTCACCATCATCATTTTTATTCTTTTTTTTTTTTTTAAGATTTTATTTATTTATTTGAGACAGAATGAGAGAGAGAGAGAGCTCATGAGAGGGGGGAGGGTCAGAGGGAGAAGCAGGCTCCCCGCCGAGCAGGGAGCCCGATGCGGGACTTGATCCAGGGACTCCAGGATCATGACCTGAGCTGAAGGCAGTTGCTTAACCAACTGAGCCACCCAGGCGCCCCCATCATCATTTTTATTCTTGTGTTACTTGTGGCCAAGTTATACCAGAACCCACTGATAAAGGCAAGTCGTTGAGTTTTTTCCTTTGTCAGGTGGTATGCTTGTTGCTTTACATACTGAGATCCCATTTTACGCCCCAGTTATCTTTACCAGGTGAGTGTTCTACTCTCATTTTATTGACAGGGAAACTGAGACCCAGGGCGTAGCTACTTGTCCACAGTCACACAGCTAACATGTGGTGCCTGGCTCCTGAGTCTGGCTGTGCTACCTCCACCTCGTTGCCCCTGGTTAACTCCACCACCCCACTTACCCTCTCCCTGGACTTCAGCCAAGCTCATTCCTCCACTACCCCGAGTATAGAAAGGAGCTAGATTTTTCTCTGCTGGCTGGAAGTCAGGATGTCAATAAATATTTGTGGAGGAGCAACTACTATGTGCCAGGTGGGTAAGGAGGGAAACATGTGCAAAGGCCCTGGAGCTGGAGAGACCTCATGGTAAAAGGTGAGATTACTGGCTGAGAAGGAGGGGCGGAGGACAGGAGAATGACAAGGAGGTATCAGTTCAGTCAGAAAGCAGGAGAGAGAATGGGGGCTGCTCTGGATCCCCGACCTCAGGTTAGAAGAAGCACCTGCCAAAATTGACAGGGTCAAATCTTCCTGAGATGGGTACTTAGAAGCATAACTGCTTCTCATGCAGTCTATATTCTTGCCATTCATAGACTGTGTAAATCCTCTTCAAGTTTATTTTTATATCACTTGGCTTTTACCTCCTCTTGGGGAAAGTATTTCTAAAATTCCTTTTAAAAAATCTTCAAACTGGGAGAGTCAAGTCAATTGCTCTCCTCAGTTCATGGCATCTTTCCACCTTTGGTCTGTGCAATGCTCCTCTCTGTTCGTTCATTCATTCATTCATTCATTCATTCCCTCTTATCCCCAAACCCTACTTTCATTTGTCTCCCCCGAGAGACAACCAATATAATGTTTAATTTGGTCTTATTGGAGTGCATTCTTGCAAAACATGTGCTTTATTTTGAGTGCTTATATTTTTAACTTACATTGACGGCACGAAGTTAAAGCATATTCTGTTGTTTCCTGTTTTCACCCAGAACCATGTTTTTAAGCCCTATCCTGGGTGGTCTATTGGATGTGCTATCTGGAGCTTTCACTGGGCCTGGGGCTCTCCATAGGTGCATCCGCCACATCCCCGTTCTCCAGGGATGGACCCCAGGCAGCCTCCAGCTCCCCCCAGATGGTGCTGTAGTGAACATCCTTGTACCGCCCCTACAGACCCGGCAAAAATCTCCCTGGGGTGGGTGCCTGGGAGCATAACTGCTGGTGAGTCTGACTTAACCCAACTTAGCACAGCTGATGACCTTCCACATGGCCCCCCCAGGCCACAGGCCCAGGAGTCGGGCAGGAGCTTCCTCTGTCCTCACATTCTGCTGACCCTTGGCTTATCCATGGTGCTGATTCTTCCCACTATGAGAGGCATACAGAAACACTTGCTGTTTTAATTTTCATCTTTCTGATTACAAATGATTTTAAGTACCACGTCATATACTGATTAGCTTTTCAGACTTCTCTTCCCTAATCTCCCTGATCACAGTTTTTGCCTGTTTTCCTATTGGGGTTGTGTGTTATTCTTGTTGACTTGCAGACATTGCCTTGTATAGTCTTAATCAGTGCTGCCCAATATGGCAGCCATTGGCCACATGCAGCTATGGACACTGGAAATGTGGCTGGTGGGTGTGAGGAGCTGAATTTTAAATTGTATTTACTTTTAATTCATTTACATTGAAAACAGTCGCATGTGGCTAAGGGGTAACATAATAGCAGTAAAATATTAATCTCTGGTCAGTTATTTTTCCACCATCCTAGGCACTATTTACAAATCCTACTTTAGTTTTTCCCATGCACTATTCTACAGGATTTATAAATATTACAAATATCAACTTGCTTATAACTTCTAACAACCCCGCAGGTAGATACTATTCTTTCCATTCTACTGATGAGGAAACGGAGGCACAGAGAGGTTGAGTAAATTGCCTGTGGATTCACAGGAAATGGGAAAGGAGGATTGGGATGCGGGCAGTTTGGTTCCTGTCCCCATGATGTTTTTATTCGAACAGAACATTAGTTTTCATCTAATCCATTATTAGTAGTATTATTTTGCCTTAGAGTTTATGCTTTTAAAATCCTGTTTAGGGCGCCTGGGTGGCTCAGATGGTTAAGCGTCTGCCTTCAGCTCAGGTCATGATCCCAGGGTCCTGGGATCGAGTCCCGCATCAGGCTCTCTGCTCCTTGGGGGCCTGCTTCTCCCTCTGCCTCTCTCTCTCTCTGTCTCTCATGAATAAATAAATAAAATCTTAAAAAAAAAAAATCCTGTTTAAGAAGTCTTTCCCCTACTCTGGGCCACACAGATATTCTCCTGTGTTTTCTCCTATGAAGGGGAAGTTCTTTTTTTTTTTTTTTAAAGATTTTATTTATTTATTTGACAGAGAGAGACATAGTGAGAGAGGGAACACAAGCAGGGGGAGTGGGAAAGGGAGAAGCAGGCTTCCCGCCGAGCTGGGAGCCCGATGCGGGGCTCGATCCCAGGACTCTGGGATCATGGCAGAAGCTTAACGACTGAGCCACCCAGGTGCCCCTGAAGGGGAAGTTCTGACCACTGACGCGAGGTCCTCTCGAGCACCTTAACCTCTGCACAGAGCCGTTCTTCCACTTTTTTAAAGTAGAGGATTACACAAAAGGACACGTTTCTATTTTCGGTGATTCCTGAAGCTCTCTTAAACCGCACTGTTTTCTTAAATAAAAAGCAGGAACACACGTAAAAATCCCAGAAGGAGCGAGGTAAGTGATTCTAGAAAAGATGGGCCCTCCAGAGGTGTGAGTTTGCTGGGGAGAAGGGGATGGCGGCTGAGCCGAGACAAGCGGGTTCGGAGGATCGGTAGGTTGCCGGCCTGCTGAAGGGCACCGTCGCAATTGCTCGCTGATCGCAAGGCTGGAGGAGGGAGTAGAAGGGAAACCTGTCCCTGAGACACTGGAATGAGAGCGGGGAAGATAACGTGATGACTCAAGGGGGCCAAGTGTCTTCCACATGGAGGGGATCTGTCCAAGTTTGCAAGCAAAGTGTACCAAGTCAGTGTGGAAGGAGAGCCTGAAGGTCCAAATGAGACATCTGATGGAGTAAAGCTCTCGAGGAAATGGACGAGTATGTTTTCAATTTAATTCCCAGACATTTACTGAGCATCTCCTGAGGGAGAGGCACTCCCAGATCAAAATGAAAACAAAAGCTCAATTCTCGCCTGCAGCTGGTGGGAGCTGAGACCAGTCCCACCACTGCACAGAACTGTAAGGGCAGTTTCCACCAGAGCTAAACGGACTCCTCCCGATGACCCAGAAACCCCAGTCCTGGGAACACCTCCCGCCAAAGACAAGCATGAGAGCGTCAACAGTTCTCCGTAATAGCTGCAAAGTGCAGAGCACCCAAATGCCTATCACCCGTGCAGAACATGCAGCCATGACTTTGAACTCTGCGCAGCTCTGGCAACAACACGGGTGGATCTCACACACACAACAGCAAGGGAAGGAAGCCAACAAGAGTGTGCCATGTGATCCCATGTATTTACAATTCAAAAATAAGCGGGACTAATCCATGCTGTCCTATGTCAGGGTGACTGGTGACTGGAGGGGAATGAGAGGGTTTCTGGAGGTTGGGGATATTCTGTTGCTTGATTTGGGTGCTGGTTATATGAGTGTGTTTAGTTTTGGAAAATCACTCAAGCTGTACCTGTAATATGTGCTTTTCTGCGTGTATGTTCTACTTCACTATAAAGTTGAAAAAGCAGAATCAGAAGGAAGGTAACATTTACAGAGGCTTGCTGAGGGCCAGGCAGCATGCATTGTTTTAATCAATCCCGTGACGGCCCTATGAAGTGGGGCCTGTCATTCCTTCTACTTTCCAGATCAGAGAGGTTGAGTCACTGCTCCAAGACCACACATCTGGTACATGGCTAAGCTGGGTTTTGGTCCCACCTCCCATACATTTCTAATTACTCTGCAACACTCCCCAGGCTTGGAAAAGTAGAGGCCATGGATTTCTCTAAGAAAGAGGAGAAAGGAAAAAAAAAAGATGATGATCCTGAGGAAATTGAAAGGAAGGGAGTTCATGAAAGTTGGCAAGATCTCAAGGAATCAGGGGAAGATTGGAACCAGATGTGGGGTGAATTTAATAAGGCAGTGACTAAAGATGAAGACATGTTGAGGGATATTGAAGAGGAAAGAAAGGAACCCTTCTCACTGGTTCTCTCGAGACCATTCTGACCTCAGTAATCATTTCCCAACATGGCAACAGCTAACACCTTATATAGTCCTACTTCTCCATAGCCCCATTCATGGGCATTGTCATCATGGCAGGTGGGCTGACACCCATTTTGATGATGAGCAAACTGAGGTTCTAAGAGGCCAAGAGCCTTGTCTGAGATCATACACCACTAAGTGTCAGAGCTGACCTTGAACTGAAGCTTTCTGACTCTGCCTCATGGGGTAAGCCTCCAGCCCGGCAAGCAGCTCACTCAACCTCCCTGCTTCTCCCTCTGCTCCTTTATTCAGAGAACCTCCTCCCCATGGATCCACAGCTCTGCCTGCCTTCAGAACTGCCTCCTTCACTGCCCAGCCTCACCCCTGACTTCTTTCTCTTCCATCCCATAACCTGCAGGGGCTCAGGGTACATCGGAGCCTTGCCACGATGGTGGAAATGTTTTATGCTGAGCTGTCCAATATGGCAGCCAACAGCCACGTGTGGCTAGTGAGCACTTAAAAGGTGGCTGAGCAACTGAATTTTTTCATTTGAGCTCATTTTAATTGATTTACATTTATATTTTGTACCATAGCTACATATGGCTGGTGGCTACTGTGCTGTACTGTGCAGCTTTGGAGCTGCTTTATAGAGTAGATCACATACACAAGCGTACGCAGTCGGTCACACACTGGTGTGTGCTTATTATTCCGTTTGCCCCCCACGTCCATTCTCCAGCTTGCACTGTGCCCTGTAAGGCTGACCCCATGTGGACTACATCTCCCAGAATGCTTTGCTCTGGTTCCTGGTTGGGTTTGGCCAATGGGAGGCACCAGCAGAAGGTGAAGGAGAGAGGTTGGAATATTGCTTCCACCCTCTCCCTAGTTCTGAGCCTAGTCCTTCCTGTGTGGCCCTGCCTCAGCTGAGTTCCAAAAGTGTTGGGATAGCAATGGCTTCCCTCATGGGATCTCAACATTCTTTACTTGTTTCCTTTACCTGCCCCCACCTCTTTAAGGAGTTTCTTCATGACTACTCTTCATTTGAAACCATCTGGTGGGTGAATTCTGTTTCCCGTGGAGACCTTGACCAATAAAATGTGGGAAGAATGGATGATCCACGCAGACTGCCCATCTGAGTGTTCTGAAATCCCCCAATTTCTGAGACAAAGGTTTCTGGAGAAGCAAGACTTGAATCTAGGTCTCCTAACCTCAAGGCACAGGGATACTCTGTTGCCTTTTCCAAGTAAGTCTTCAAGTTGGGGGAAAGACATTTCATCAGGTTCTTGCCTCACCCCACTGCAAAGCAAGAGCAATTCCTCACCGTGGGAAGCCCAAGAAACAGAGGAAGTAGAAGAAGATAGGAGTGTCTGAAAGCTGTCCTAAGGTAGGACTTCTCAGGGGAAGATCCAGGAAGATGTGGAGCTCAGTTCCCATTGTTCTCAGTCTCTCTTCTTCCCAGGCACTCAGCTGGACTTCATAGCGCAGCCTTGCTGGTAGACGTGGTTCCGTGACTAAGTTCTGGCCAGTGAAAGGAGAGTAGAAGCCATGTGGACTACTTCTAGGCCTGGTCCAGAAACATGTCCTGGGTGTCCACCTCCATTCTTTTCCCTTCTGTGGCTTCATGCCAAGGAGCACAGAGACCTTGGAAGCCCCGTGTTGAAGATGAGGAGCCACAATATGGAAGGAGCCCGGGTTTCTTCCTCCCTGCTTGGAGGAGAGCTGCCCACTGTTTACGAATATGTATTTTGGACTTTGTGTGCAAGAACTAACTTCTATTGTGTTTGAGCTCTTATACATCTTGGGAGTTCTTTGTGACAGCAGCAAGCACTTATCTAATACACGTATTAGTATCTTAACTTATCTAATACACAGTGACTAATACACTTGTGCAGCTAAAATGTCAGCCCCATGAGGCCACAGATCTGTTTCTTGTTCCCTGCTGGACCCCTTAGTACATGGTAGGCCTCAATAAGTAAGTATTTGGTGACTGAGCTGTCAGCTTCAGTTTTTTTCAGCTGAGTGGAAGGCAGAAGAGTAGAGCAGATGTGAACTCTGGCTCTCAGGTGGAAAGGGGCTGGGTTTGTATCCTGACCAATTATTTACTGTCTACTTTGGGAAAATTCCCAAGCCTCAGTTTCCTCATAGGGAGGAGAGAGAATTATATAAAAGCTTTTTGTCTTTGTGGACAGTGGGAGGATTCAATGTGACCATTCATGAAAAGTGCTGAGCACACCGCCTGATGCATAGTAAGCCCTCAGGAAGTAGTGGTCACGATGATTTGGACATTTGTTGTTCTCTGGGCAAACCAAACTCTGAAACTGTCACTCCTATCAGTTCTGACAAATTTCAGGCCCCGAGGTATGGGTGGGGGAGGGGAGAGGCAGGGCTAGAGCCTGGGATTATAGCCAAAGACCAACACAGGAAATGCTATTCTACTCCCATGATCCTTCTGCTGTCCCAGGAGGTCTTGAGACTCCATTTCTTATCCTGACCTCAGACTAACTCTGTGGGAATTAGACCCGCTGCTTCAGGGCTTGGAGAAGCTGCCTCTGGATCAGGGGGCCCCACTGGGGACCCAGAACTTGGAGAACCTGGAGGAGTCCTCGGGATTAATGGAGGAAACGAGCCATAGTTTAATTCAGGGCATCCTACATTTCGGGGGTATTCTTTTTATTACAACCAGCCTGGAGGTATGGGTGATTGGACACATGCCTTAGGCTGATCAGATTTTTCTCCCGCATTAATTAAAATGTGAATCACAGCTGAGTCACTGAAGAAAGAAAACGGTCAATGAACAATTCTGACTTCCTCCCTCCTTCCTTGCTCAGAGAGATGAGTCAGCAGAAGTCCGGATCCAAAAGTGAGAAGGGAAAAAAGTAGAAGTGATGCAGGGCTTGGGGGAAGCAGGAGCAGAGCAGACCTGAATCACTTCATTCTTTGTCTTAGCAGAAAACAAGTCCTCAAGTTCCCGTTCCAAGGCATCGGCCAAACCCCCTACTGAGCACGCCTCTATTTCTTGTTTTACACAGACTCATGGCACCCTGAGTTCTACACAAGCCCCAGCAATCTCCTTCCTTACTTCCTTCAGGCAAAGGCAGGTTCCTCATCATGCCAGAACCCACCTCGAGTCTCCATCCTTCCACTTCATTTTTCCCACAAAGCCCCAAGCTCCCTTGTGAATTCACACACCATGATCACGTTTCCCAAGCTAATGGAAGAGTGGGGAGCCATGTTGCCTCTGGTCAATGGGGAAGGGTCAGTGGGAGCAAATGGAAGATTCCAGAAGTGGGGGCCCCTCAGGATCAGGGTGGCTATGGAGCTTACTAGCTGAAAGCATGGCACCTGGAGCCAGGCTGGGTCTGAATCCTGGCTCTGCGCAGCCCTGGGAGAGTTAGTCTGTCTTTCTGAGCTTCAGTTTCCTCCTCCATGAAATGGGGATAGTAAAAGCACCTACTCGCGACGGTGTGGTGAAGATGAAGTAAGTACCCACTACAAATTAGCAGTGATAATATTCATCACAAAAACGTAGTCCAGGAATTCCTGCCTTACCTCTAAGGTTGCAGGCTGCACAGCACCTGAAGCACATACTCAAGCAGGGATGTGTTGTGTGTGCACACGTGAAATTTCCTCCGCAAAACAGCCCGATAGCACATAACATCCCACACTTCACTTTTGACTTCTGCATCACGAATTTTCAGGAGGATTATTTTTATTTTCAAATTCTCAAGGGGTTTCACCAATCACCCCTGTCTTGATCCTTTGATATTCAAACCATTCTCTTTTACAGAGCTTGTGGAGTCTTTGTCCTTGTCAATTTTTAACCATCCACGATGGATGAACACCGTCCAGGTCCTGTCTGTTTCTGTCTTGGGGTGTGATTTCACAGTTTGCCACTACTGACTTTATGAAACCCTACATTTTTTTTTTGCAAGGTTGGCAATTTCAAAGTCAGTCTGCCTTGAACTTGCACTACATTGCAGGATAATATTTAACGATCTAAAACAGCAGTTCTCAACCAGGGGTAATTTCATCTCCCAGGGGACATATGGAAATGTCTGGAGACATTTTTGATTATCATGATGGGGTAGGGGTGGTGCTACAGGCATGTAGTGGGTGGTGGACAAGGATGCTGCTACGCATCCTACAATGCACAGAACACAAAGAATGATCTGGTCCCAAATGTCAAAAGTGCTGTGGCTGAGAAACTCTGATCTAGAACCTGATTAACAAGGATGTGGACCCAGTGGACCATGGTTGCCCTGGGGTGAGATATTTTGAGTCAGAACTCATTTTTACAAGTGGCCAATTTCTTAGTCACCAAAAAGTGGATTGTGTCTTTTGGGCCCTCAGCCTCCTTGTAACTATAATAAATTTATGCTAAGCTTGAGGCTCTGTAGCCAGACTGCCTGGATTCCAATTCCAACTCTGCCACTTCCTAGCTATGTGATCTTGGGCAAGTTACGTAACTATTCTGGGCTTCAGTTTTATCACCTGTAAGTGTGGCTAATAATAGTGCCCACTGAATAGGGTTGTTGCATGAAATGAGTTGATACGTGCAAAATACTTAGAACAGTGCCTGGTACATAGAGATTTCGAGGGTGGGTGGGAAGTGGCCTGAATTCCTGGTACAAACATGGTGCAAGCATGGAGTGCTGAGTGAAGATTCACATTCTCCTTCCATGGGGTGTCTGGGAAATGGCTGCCAGGTCAGGAAATACATCTCCTAGTCTCCCTTGCATCTAGGTGGGGCCATGTGACTAAATTCTGGCCAGTGGTCAGAAGGGAGGTTCATCACTTCCTGGCCAAGCCCACAAATACCTCTCACTCCACTCTCCTTTTCCACCAACCTGCTGGCTGGGAGCCGACTCTTAGAGCAACACTGGAAATTACATGTTGAAAAAGGCAGAGCCTCAATCACCCGGGATCCCTGAGTGACTGTGTGGAGCACAGCCATACTTTCTCACCTACCCCTCCACCCTATCCCAACCCTCGCCAGCTGCACTCTAGAAGTTTATTTTTCTTATTTTCTTAATCTGGAGGCTTTTGGTTTTATCTGTTATAGCAGCTGGTGTTAACTAACACAGTCTCTTCCCTCAGCATGGCTCTTGTTCTCCTTGCGAGCAAATATCGTCATCTCCTCACCATCTGACCAGCTTCAAGATGACTCTGAATCCTTTATTTCATAGCTTCCCCATGATCTGGCAGATAGGCAGGGGAGAAAGCCCCTTCTCCCAATGGGGGTGGGGAAGGGGGTGGGTTCCCCAGGCGAGGATCTTAATAAAGATCTGTGAGATGCAGGAACAAGAAGGAGCCCAAGGGACCTGGCTCCTTAGCCAAGTTTTGGATCTCAGGCCAATTAAAAGGGGTAAGTGAGGGGGTGCCTGGGTGGCTCAGTTGGTTGAGTGTCTGACTCTTGGTTTCAGCTCAGGTCATGATCTCAGGGTCATGAGATTAAGCCCTGCATCAGGCTCTGTGCTCAGCATGGAGTCTGCTAAAGATTGATTCTCTCCTTCTCTCTCGGCACCTACCCCCACTTGCACAAGCACGTGCTCTCTAAATAAACAAACAAACAAACAAGGGAATGAGTGAGACTTGCCCCACATTAAATTCAAACGCATATTCGTGCCTCCAAATGGTAGTAATATGAACCAACACCTCAGTCTGCTCAAATGTCACCTTCCCAGTAATGCCTACTCTGACCACCCCATTGAATTCAGCATCCTGTACCCCCCACCCAACACTGCCAACCTCCTTACCCAACTGTACCATTTTCCCATGGCACCCTTCACCTAACACCGTTATTGTTTGTGACACCCACCCTGCTAGATCATAAGGTCACAGGTCTCCCCATCACCTAGAACAGTGCCTGGCACAAAGTAGCTGCTCAGTAAATCAATGGATAGGTAAACAGAGAGGGAGGGACTGATTTGAGTCAAGTGCTTGCTCTGTGCTCAGAAAGCCCTAAAAACTTTCTGTGTATAAACCCACCTGAGTACTCACAGCAGTTCAGCAAAGTGGAGACTATAATTACCCCCCTCTTTACAGATAAAACAGTAAGTTCAGAGAAGGCACTCAGGCAGGAAGTGGGAGAGCCAGGATTTGAACCCAGGCCATCTGTCCCTGGGTCTAGGTCTTCTGGAATTTGTTTTGTTCAAGCCCATATCATAGAGTCGACATATCCTGGACAAGCGTAAGGGGATCCTAAAGCAAAGCTGTTCATTTAGCCTGAAAAATATACACCGTGTTGTACATGGTGTGTGAACATGGCCAGGCCCACAGAATTATGACTGATGACTTATAAGGGTGGGGAGGTACATGTTATCAATCCTGGCCCCTTCACTCACCGGCTGTGTGATCTTGGGGTGGAGGGTTTAACTTAACCTCTCCGTGCCCCAGTCTTATCATCTACAAAATGGGTTGTTGGGAGGATGAAATATATTGATATTTGCAAAGTGCTCAGAACAGCTTCAGAGGCACACACATATGCACACACACACACACGGTAAGGCTCACAGTAAGTACTATATAAGTGTCTGTGAAAGAAATAATTATCACAGTTCCTGCCTAAAGCTCAGGAGAATGAGCAGGCTACCTGAGGGCAGAGCAGAGCCCTGCACCAGATCCAGGCTCATTGCCACCTGCGGAAACGTGTGTTGGGTTCTAAAGGGCTGGCAGTGGCCTTCCGATGACTCCTGCTAATTTTGAGGACAAGCTCCTCGGTGCTGAAATGATGGTACCAGGCGTGTGCTCCCAGGCCTTGCATCAGGAAGATGTCCTCTCTCAAGGAAGCTGAAAGCAGAAAGGTGCCCAGCCTGCCTCAAACAGGACAGGAAATGGCCCAGAGCAAAGCAGAGGTGGTCAGGTGGAGAAAGCACGAGAGCTCTACCCTGCCTGTCCTCCACCTGCCTGGCACGAGGATCTAATGTTGGCTTCAATATATGCAAGCCCAGGGGCGCCTGGGTAGCTCAGCCGTTAAGTGTCTGCCTTCGGCTCAGGTCATGATCCCAGAGTCCTGGGATCGAGCCCCGCGTCGGGCTCCCTGCTCCACGGGAAGCCTGCGTCTCCCTCTCCCACTCCCCCTGCTTGTGTTCCCTCTCTCACTGTGTCTCTCTCTGTCAAATAAATAAATAAAATCTTTAAAAAAAAATATCATGCAAGCCCAGTGATCTTTCCAATCTGCAAAGCACGTGTAGCTCTAAAGTGCTTTCCAGAGATGAGCTAACGGTAGTACCCAGGGGCAGATCGCTGATGCCAAATGTGGCCACCCTGAGGGGACATGTGTAGAATTCCATTCGAGAAAACTGACGACATGGCAGGGCAGGGAGAGAGAGGCCCTTAGTAGCAGTGATGATGATGGAGGTGATCTGAAGGCATTATTATTGCTGTCATGAACAGTCTCTAATATTTATTGAACACTTACAAGGAGCTGGGCCCTCTTCTAAGAGCTTCACATGGATTATATCAGTTAATTCTCTTCAGAACTGTAGGAAGGAGGAGTATTATTATCCCCACTGAACAGATGAAGCAAATGAGGCCCAGAGAGGTTCGGGAGCCTGCCTCAAGTTACACAGCTTGCAAGAGAGGGAGCTGGAAACATAGCATCCTCATCATCCTCACTGTTATAATGATGTTCTATGTATTTTACAACATTTGCAACCCCCTGAGGCTACTACCAGGCCCATTTTATAGGTAAGGAAACTGAGGCACAGAAGGGCTGGCTGACTTGGCCAAGGTCACACAGGCAGGAGGTAGCAGAGTCAGGATTCATCTGCACGGTCTTCCTCTCTCACTGCCCACACCAGCACCCCTGGGCGGATGTCTTCTACAAGATAGCTTTACAAAAAAGCTTTACAAAAAAAAAAACCCTTATATTAGTTCAGGACTGCTTCAGTTCAGGGTTTGAGCAGGACAAGAGGCTGATACACTCCATATCCACCGTCTGACCTCCAAGTGGGACTGTTCAACTTGGCCACATCCAGTCGGTCCCTTGATATGTGCTGGGCAGAGAGGGTGGTAGACAACCCTGCATCTAGGCAGGGGGACCCCTTCACATACACCTGCATTCTGGCCATCACGGTGCAACCAGGGTAAACCTTCTAAATAAAGATCTGATCATATCCACCCCTTGTCTGAATCCTTCCATGGCTCCCTTGTGCCTTTAGATTCAAGTCTCAACCCCTCAAAACATGGCCTGGTCCCCACTGACCTCCTGCAGATTCTTCTTTTGCCGCTCTCCTCTTCCAGCATGCACGCACACACACACACACTCATAGGCACGCATGCACGCACACACACACACAGCTCCGGTCACATTCTGTTTTTTTCTGCCTAAGTTCTGCATCCAGACTGCCTAATTTTCAATCTCGGCTCTGCCACTTGGGTGAGTCACTTAACTTCTCTGGGCTTCATTTTTCCCATCAGGAAAATATTTTGCTCACCTATGTTTTTCTAAATCCTAACCCCCAATGTGATGGTATTTAGAGATGGGGCCTTTGGGAGGTGATTAGATCGGGGTGGGGTGGGTAGAGAGACCCTAAGGGGACCCATCTGTGAAGCAGGATGAGGGCTCTCACCAGATACCGAATCTGCTAGTGCTTTGTTCCTGGACTTCCCAGTCTCCAGAACTGTGAAGAATACATTTCTGTTGTTTATAAGCCACCCTGTCTATGGTATTCTGTTACGACAGCCTGAGTAGACTAAGACTAATGACCATTCTCTGCTGGTTTTGTGGAAGATAATGCACACACATAGTATGCAATTCAGGAAAACATAGTGCATTTACTGTGGAAGATAAGTTTTCTCTGTACAGCTAATGCCAAGTCTCTCAGACTCGCCCTACAAAGGCAAACACAATGATTAGTTTCTCCTGCTGCTTCCATGCGGTGCTGCGGGCGTGTTCAACGTCGCCCGCGTAATCAGACTGTACCTCTGTGCAGGGGCTATGAGGTCAGCTCCCTGATGGAGAACCGGTCTAACCAATGAGGTCACTTCCACAGATGGGGGCTGAGTTGGTCCAGTTTATGGACTGCTCTTGCCCTCCAAATGTAGTCTGTGTTCTTTTCATCAGCTCCTGGCTTCCGAGGACCTTGCTGGTTTCAAAAGGTCAGACAGGAATTGGTCAAAGGAGTACCAACTTGGCCTGGGGAGGGAGACGCATGGTGAGGTGGCAGTCCCCAGGATGTCCTCGAGGGGCTGGAAAGAGGCCTGGTGAGCCCGGGTTGAGTGGTAGGATGAAGGGTAAAGAAGGGGTGGGAGGCACAGAAGAGGAACGAGGTGGATCGTGAGCTTTTTTAAAATGTATTTTTGTAACTCCGAGTTGAAAATAGGCACACCGACTTCATGCCGACAGTTCCATCTCAGTGACGTATCCCTGCTAGTGGGGGCCTTTCCATTCAGCACGTCTCTGTGGCAACGGACCACTTCTCATTCACGCCATCTCCAGGGTTACCTTGCTTGGCTCATTCATGACTGTTGCCACGGAGACGGGCCCATTGATACAATCTTGATTCTTTGGAACTTTGCTTCCCCGAATGATAGATAGCGTGCTGGCCTTGGGGTGGGGATGGAATCAGGGTAGGGAGGGGTGAAGAGAGTTCTGGAAAGAGTGGGGGTCGAAAGACTTAAAATCCAGCAAGAGGAAGATGAGGTGGTGGGAGACGGGGGAGAGGAAGAAATGAACATCACTCATGGCTGACACTGGAGATGGCTGGTCTAACAGACCCATGAGTGCATGTGTGGCATCTCTGCTGGACTTGAATTATGAATACAGCAGAGGCTCAGCCATGCCTTTGTTAGCAGCTGTATTACCAGTGCCAGCCTGATCCGGAGTACCCACCCCACGAATATTGAATGCACTAGACTTTGTTGTTCAAGAAACTTCCTTGAGGGGCGTCTGGGTGGCTTAGTCGGTTAAGCATCCAACTCTTGATTTCGGCTCAGGTCATGATCTCAGGGTCTTGAGACTGGTCCCCATGTTGGGGTCTGCGCTGGGAGTGGAGCCTGCTTAAGATTCTCTCTCTCCCTCTCCCTCTGCCCCTCCTCCCCCTCCCTCCCTCCTATCCCTCCCTCCCTCTAAAAAAAAGAAAAAAAAAGAACTTTCCTTGATAAACTGTAAGAAAATAGAAACATTAAAACAGAACTTCCATGGGCCCCCACCTTACGTCCACTCCCCAGCCCCAGCACTTGTAACCATGCGGTGCCTTCCCTCATGTGGCTGTAGATGACCTGTGTACCCTCCGCACCAAATGCCATCCCTTCCGGTCCACTGGGAGAGATCCCTCCTGCCAACCCTCTCTTTCTGGCATCTCTGCGTTTCTCCTTCCTACTGGGTTATTCCCATCAGCATAAAATCTGCTGTCATATCTCTTTTCTTTGAAAAAGAAAACCCCTGAACTCCACTTTTCCCACCAGCTTACATCCCATCTCTCCCCCTCTCCCCTTCACAGCAAAACTCTTTATGAGAACCATGAGTAATCCCTCTAAGGGCCTCTGCTTCTCCCTCTGCTCAAAGGAGCTCTGGCAAGGATCACCAAAGACCTCCATGCTGCTAAATCTATCGGTCAATTCTCATTTCTCATTTGAATCCACCCATTGGCCTCAGTGGACAGTATCGATCATTCCCCCCTACTCAAAATGCCTTCACACTTCCCCTGTGTGGTGTCCAGGACCCACACTCCCCTCATTTGCTTCTTCTCTGTCTCTCGTGCTATTCTGTCCTCATCTCCCCAGCCTCCTTAACAGTGGAGGGCCAGCCCGGGCTCAGTGCTTGGTGCCCCTTACATCCACTTCCGTATCCACTTTCATAGCTAAAAATAACCTCCGCAGGCTGATGACTCTCACATTTGTATCTCCAGCCCTGTCTTCTGTTCCTGAACTTCAGACTCCAAATACTCAACTCCAACACAATAGCTTCCCTCATTAGCAGGCAGGGAAAACTTAGCGTGTCCGAAGCTCAGCTACTAATTTGCCCCCCAACCCCCTTCTCATCACAGTCAATGGCAAATCCATCTTCCCAGTCACTTTCCAATTAGTGTCCCCGCCTCCACAATCCCTTCAGTCTATTTTTGACACAGAATAGGCAGAATAATCCTTTTTACTTCCTCAGTCAGGGCTTCCCTGCCCATCCTAATTAAAACTGCACCCCTACCCCAACATTCTCTCTGTTCCTTCTTGGCTATATTTTTCGCTATATCGCTCATCATGATTTATTTACTCTCTATTTCATTTATTAAGTTTATTGTCCATGGTTTGTCTCCCCTCTACTAGATTATCAGCTTCATGAATTCTGGAAACTGTATTGTGTTCCTGGCTCCTAGAAAATGGCCTTCCACACAGCAGATGCTCAGTAAATATTTGTTGAAAGACTGAAAGAAGGAGGACAATGAGAAAGAAGACCGTGAGTTAAGCAAGGGCCAGTGTGGTCACGACAAAGAGTTTGTCTTTTGTCCTGAGGTTAGTGACTTCAAACTGGGCTCCTCAGAGGTGCCACAGGGACCACCTCACGGGCAAGGGGAATTGAGGTGTAGACTGGGCAGGCACAACTTTCTGGAAAGTCCTTTTCTGCTTCAAAGCTCCTTTTTTATTGCTTTACCTATTGGGATTCGAGTAACACTTTAGAAGTTCAGCTAATAGTAATGTACTGAAGTTAATTTCTTAGTTTTGACAAGGGTACTGTGACGGTAAGGTATGATGGTAATAACACTGGGGAAATTGGGTGAAGCGTAGACAGGAACTCTCTGTACTATCTCTGCAAACTTTCTATAAATCCAAAATTATCCTAAAATTCAAAGTTTATTTTTTTATTTTTTATTTATTTTTTTTCTTTTTCTAAAGATTTTATTTACTTATTCATGAGAGAGAGAGAGAGAGAGGCAGAGGGAGAGGGAGAAGCAGACTTCCCGCAGAGTGGGGAGCCCGATGCGGGACTCGATCCCAGGACTCCGGGATCATGACCTGAGCCGAAGGCAGACGCCCAACCATCTGAGCCACCCAGGCGCCCTATTTTTTTATTTTTAAAAAAGATTTTACTTATTTATTTTATTGAGAGAGAGCAAGCAAGCGAGTGCAAATGGGGGGAGGGAGAGGGACAAGCAGACACTGTGCTGAGCCAGGAGCCTGATGTAAGGCTCGACTCATGACCCTGAGATCACGACCTAAGCTGAAATCAAGAGTAGGATACCTAACCGACTGAGCCATGCAGGCACCCCTATTTATTTTTATTATTCTTTTTTTGGTTTTTTGAGAGAGAAAGAGTCTATGTGTGTGGGAGCGAGGGGGGAGGGGCAGTGGGAGAGGAGAAAGAATCCCAAGCTGACTCTGTGCTGAGCGGGGAGCCTGACCTGGTGCTTGATCTCATGACCCTGAGATCACGACCTGAGCCAAAATCAGGAGTCAGATACCTAACTGACTGAGCCACCCAGGCACCCCTAAGATTAGAAGTTTATTTAAAGATAAGATTAATTTGGGAGAAAGGGTTCCATTGATTTAAAGGGGTTTGAAGACCACGATTTCAGTTTCTGAAGTGGGAAGTGATTTGACTAAACTTAAATTTCTTAGATGAAAACAGTCTGGTCAGAAGTTCAGACGGTGGGTGAGGGGGTGGGGGGAAGGATGCTGGCAGTGGAAGCCCAACGGGACAGTGGTCACAGGTTCAGGTGGTCCAGGTGAAGGATGAAAACCCTGAACTCAGGAAGGGAAGGGGATGCAGGAGAATGGACGCATGCCTCCCAGACACATTCAGGTGGTGGGCTTGACAGATTTCGTGTGGATGAGGGGAGGGAGGGAGAGAAAGAAGGCAATGATGGTGTCCGAGTTCCCGGTCTGGGTAAGTGGGGTGGGTGTGGTGCCACTGAGTAGGAGGGGAAGGAGAACAGGCTGCGGTTTTAAGTGATTTGAGTTGTCTGTTGCTTAGCCATGGAGCTCCCCAGAGAAAACTGAGCACAGGCCTGGAGGCAGGGGTCACAACACAGACTGACTAGATGTTTTCCGGTTTCCACATTCTTTTTTTTTTTTTTTAAAGATTTTTATTTATTCATTTGAGAGAGAGAATGAGATAGAGCATGAGAGGGGGGAGGGTCAGAGGGAGAAGCAGACTCCCCGCTGAGCAGGGAGCCTGATGCGGGACTCGATCCCGGGACTCCAGGATCATGACCTGAGCCGAAGGCAGTCGCTTAATCAACTGAGCCACCCAGGCGCCCTGAATAGCATTTATTTTTTATTTTTATTTTTTTTTAAAGATTTTATTTATTTATTTGAGAGAGAATGAGAGAGAGCATGAGAGGTGGGAGGGTCAGAAGGAGAAGCAGACTCCCTGCCGAGCAGGGAGCCTGATGCGGGACTCGATCCCGGGACTCCAGGATCACGACCTGAGCCGAAGGCAGTCGCTTAACCAACTGAGCCACCCAGGCGCCCCCGTTTCCACATCCTTGTCTGTCTGGGCATCTTTTTTTTTTTAAGATTTTACCTATTTATTTGACAGAGAGAGAATGAGAGAGAGCACATGAGAGGGGGGAGGGTCAGAGGGAGAAACAGACCCCCTGCCGAGCAGGGAGCCGGATGCGGGACTCGATCCTGGGACTCCAGGATCATGACCTGAGCCGAAGGCAGTCGCTTAACCAACTGAGCCACCCAGGCGCCCCTGTCTGGGCATCTTGCTAGGTTATGTTTCCCACCACTGCTTGCATCAGGACAGGGTCGTAAGACAGTCTGGCCAATGGGATGTGGGAGGAAGTGATGGAAGCCATTCCCAGAGCCTCGCCCCTAAAACTTCCTGAAGACCCTCTACTCTTTCCCTCTTCTCTTATCTGCATCCAACTGTAGAGGATCCAGAGGAGGACTCCATGGCCCTTGTGGATGGCAGAACCACAAGGTGCCTAGAGCGTGGATCCCTGTATGACTACGTGGAGCCCAGCCCAACCTCCCCCTTCTGATCAAACTGTGACGCAAGCAAGGAACAGTCCTTCGAGCCACTGAGACCCGGGGGTTGTTTGGTACAGCAATTACCCTATCCTAACAGGTGTTGTCAGTGTGTAGAGGTGATAATTCGGTTTAGTTTAATTAACTTACATTGAGCACCTACTACCTGTTAATCATTTTCCTTTTCTTCTTTTGGTCACTTTTCTTAGTATCCGGGGCACAGATATAAAAAGAAATGTGACATGTTTCCTTCCTTTTCAAAATACTGTATTAAATGTCATACTAACAATAGCTAACACTATTACACATATTGTTTCATTTTGTCTTCAAAAGGACTTTATGAGGAAGCTACTCTTATTTATTTCCATTCCACAGATGAGGAAACCAAGGCCCAAAGAGGCTCGTAACCTGCTGAAGGACACACAGGTGGTAAGTGGCAGAGCTGGGATTTGAACCCAGGCAGCCGGACTTCAGAGTATGGGCTCTTAACTTCTGCTCTATGTATACAGCACTCGCTCTGGGACATGACTAAGGGAACGGAGCTCAGCTCCAGGGAGTGGAGATAATCCTTGAATGAAGAGGTGAGGAGGGTGACCTAGGGGGCTATCTCACCATGAGCTCATGCCTGGAGGTATGAGAAGGCTGTGTGCACGGGGGATGGTAGAGAACACGAGAAGTGAGCAGTGGGAGGGAGATGGAAGAGCAGGTGGAGACCAGATAAGGCTGATTCTGGGAGCCAGGCTAAGGAGTTTGTGGACCGTACCTTGAAGGCAATGAAGGGTTTAAAGGGTTTAAAGGGCTGTCAGACATGGCTTGGGGATCATGTGTGCTATGAAAAGGGTGTCCCCTAGGTGGACAGAAGACCCTCATGACCCCACGATGGGGGCTGGGAAGGAGTCATTAGAAAAGAAGAAATGCAAGCCAAGAAGCATCACTGAGCTGAAACAAAGAGAGTGTCAGCATGCCTCTAAATGTTCAAGAACGAGAAGTTCTGAGATGCCTGAATAAGACAACTGGCCTACACACTGGGAACTTTTTTCCTTCCCAAAGCGTCTTGGGGAGTGTGGGAACACAGGCTGCTGGGATGACACGGACATAGAATGTGGGCCACATTCTCAGGAAGCTGAAGAGAGTCAGGACAGTGGCTAGAGAGGGAAGCAGGAGTAAGGACAGAATTGGGGGCATGGAAAATCCTATCTTTCTCTGAGACGGAGACAGGGTGCGGCGTGGGGTGGAAGGAGGTGGTACAGATGTTAAAAGGCGTGTAAGGAATGACACTGGATACAATCCCAGAAGTCCCCTGTAAGCTCCCTCTGAACCCTCCACATGCCAGCTTTATCACCCCAAGGTGAAGGCAGAGATGCCCACATGTCACAGCCGGACTGACAAGGTTCTCCTCTCTGTGTCCAGAGCCAGTGAGCGATACATTTAGAACCAGGCAGGGCCTTGTCATTCAGAGCCCAGTCTCCCGATTTTACTAATGAGGAAAAAGTTCCAGAGGCGCTGAGAAGCTTGTCCAAGGTCACCTAGCAAGTAAGCGACAGATCTGGAGCTAGAAGATGAGTCTCTCATCAGCTTGGCCTATGTCCTTCTGTTTTGCTCTAAGAATTCTTTTTGTTGTTGTTATTTTATTTTTATTGCTGTAAGAACACTAAACACGAGATCTACCCTCTTAACCAATTTTTAAGTGCACAGTGCATTATTGTTGACTCTAGGTACAATGTTGTACAGCAAATCTCTGGAGCTCATTCATCTTGCTTGGCTGAAACTTTAGGCACACTGATTAGCCACTCCCCACCCCCCCACTCCAGCCCCTGGCAACCACCCTTCCAAGGCTTATTGCACTCAGCACAGTGTCCTCAAGATTCATCCGTGTGGTTGCACATTGCAGATTTCCCTTCTTTTTTCAGGCGGAATAATATTCTGTTGTATGCGTTGATCATGTTTCACTTGACCCACTCAACTGTCAACTGTCACCTCGGTTGTTTCAGACCTTGGCTACTGTGAATGGTGCTGCAATGAACACTGGGGAGTTAATATCTCTTTAAGATCCTGATCTCAATTCTTTTGGATAAATACCCAGAAGTGGGATCGTTGGATCATATGATAGTTCTATTTTTAAGTTTTTGAGGAACTTTCACACTGTTTTCCATAGCGGGTGCACCATTCTGCATCCCCACCAGCTGTAGGCAAGGGTTCCAAAGTCTCCACATCCACGCTAGCACTTGTTGTCTTTTGTTTTTGCCATAATAGGCCATCCTGGCAGGTGCGAGGACTCTGGCTTGTGACTTTCTCCTGCTTGTGCTGGTTCCCACGGGACTCAGGAGCAGGGCTGAAAGAGCCTCCTGCAGGGATGGAAGTGTTCTCCACCTGCGTTGTGCAATCCTGTAGCCACCGACTATGTGTGGCTACTGAGAACTAGAAATGTGGCTAGTGGGAGTGAGAAAACAAATTTTATTTTAAGATTATTTGAGAGAGAGAGAGAGAGAGCAGAGCAAGCGAGAGAGAACATGAGTGGGGGGTGGGAGGGGCAGAGGGAGAGGGAGAAGCAGACTCCCCACTGAGCAGGGAGCCCGACGCAGGGCTCGATCCCAGGGCCAAGAGATCAGGACCTGAGCCGAAAGCAGATGCTTAACCAACTGAGCCACTCAGGCACCCTGAGAAACCGAATTTTAAATTTAACTTAATTTTAGTTAATTAAAATTTTATGATGCTGGTTCCTCGAAACAAACAAACAAAACGAAACGTGGAATCACCATGTGATCTGGCAGTCCCACTTCTGGGTAGATATCCAAAAGAACTGAACACAGGGACTTGAACCGATTCTCGTACACACCCGAGTTCATAGCAGCATTGTTTGCAGTAGCCAAAAGGTGGAAGCAAGCCAGGTGCCCATCAGTAGAGGAATGGATAAGCGAAATGTGGTATAACCATACAATAGACTATTATTCAGCCCTAAAAGGAAGGAAATTCTGACACCTGCCATAGCACGGATGAATTGAGGACATAATGTTAGTTGGAAGAAGCCCTTTGCAGAAGAACAAATACTGTATAATTCCACTTACACGAGGTCCCTAGATTCATCAGATTCACAGAAACAGAAAGTAGAAGGAAGGATGCCAGGGGCTGGGGGAGGGGGGATGGGGAGCTAATACTGAACGGGGACAGAATTTTAGTTTTGCAAAATAAAAAGAGTTCTGAAGATGGATGGTGGTGATGGTTTACAACAGAGTGAATGTACTTGATGACAGTGAACTCTTAATCCGGACATGGTTAAAATGTTAAATTTTGTGTTGGGTACATTTTACCTCAATCTAAAAAAAAAATTGGATAGCCGCAGTTGGCTAGTGGTGACTGAAATGGACAGTGAGGCGCTGAGAATGTCTCCAAGGATGGTTTCGATGACCACCTCAAAACTCACAGTCTTTCAAAAGAGACCCTGAGTGGGCAGCCACTTGCCCAGGTCAGAAAGCAACTGCCAAGAACACGCTGGACGTTGGCAGGCAGCCAGATGCCAATCTGTCAGCTTGCATCCGGAGGGCTGGAGAGAAGCCCTGCATTAGCTGTGCTGCTCCGTCCTGCCTGCATACACTCGGTGTCCGGGTCCCGGGGGACTTCCACTCCGCTGGGCAGGGACAGGGAAGGAAAGCTGTCATGCCTGGGTTTCTGCATGCCCAATGGCTGTGGCAACAGCAGGAGAGAGTGACTGAGGGCTAAGAATGGAGGCACCTGGCTCCCCAAATGGAACAGCCCACCCACAGCCCATTCTGGGGGCAGCAAGGTGGAGTTTCTGCTCCGGTTCGGCTTTGCCTGCAAACGCCCAGCTTTCTGGGACTAAACTGGCTTGGGCTTCTCCACTAAATTTAGCACAAGGAGCTAAACAAGAGCCAGGGCATTTTTGATCAAGGTGCAGACCCCCACCCCAGCTCCGTTGTGGGCTCTCCTGGTCCCATGTTCTTTTCCTTTCTGGCACTTAGCACAGCAGAAGCTCAGAAAGTTTGGGACAACACTTGTGAGGGGGTTAGAACGTATATGTAGAGTTGGATCATACACGTTCAAATCCTGTCCCTGACGCTTACTGTGTTGTCCTTGGGTGAGTTACTTAACCCCTGTGTTTCAATTTCTCTGTGGATAAAACCATGAATGAGATCAGTTAATTCCTGTAAAGTCTAGAAAACAGTGATTGGCATGATGCAAGTAGAATGAAGCCTGCAGAAGGTCACCTTTCCCAAGTAGTACAATAAATGTTGGGGGCAGGACATTCCTGGCATTAAACACAAGGCAGGCCCCCAGAGGTCAGAAGCTGAATTTCAAAGTGCATTCTGGGCAAAGCGGGCTGAATGGTGACCCCTCAAAAGACAGGTCCACATCCTAATCCCCGGAAACTGTAAATGTGGCCTCACTGGGGAAAAAGGGGGTCTTTGCAGGTGTGATTAAGTTAAAGTTTTCCAGAGAAGCTTATTCTTGAATTATTGGGGGGGACCCTTAATGTAGCCAAATGTATACTTATAAAGAGGCAGAGAGAATTTTGGAAGAGAAGAGAAGGGGCCCACGTAACCACAGAGAAAGAGACTGGAGCGATGTGATCACAAGCCAAGGAATGCCTGCAGCCACCAGAAGCTGGAGGAGGCAAAAAACGGGGCCTTCAGAGGGAGCACGGCACTGCCAACATCTTGATTTCAGATTTCTAGCCTCCAGAACTGTGAGAAAATAAATTTCTGTTGTTTTAAGCCACCAAGTTTGTGGTACTTTTTATAGCAGCTCTAGAAAACCAATACAGGTAGAGAAAAATGAGGTGATATGCCTCTGCTCCCAATACTGTCCATTCATTCTGAAGCAACTCCATATGAGATACCTCCTGTTTGACAGGGTATTCAATAAATATGGTATTAACCACTGAATACCCATCAAAATCTACTGTCTTCTATGGTGGTAGAATATTAGCCCGGCCCTGGCTGGCTGCCCAACAAAACTATATTTCCCAGCACCCCTGGCAACTAGGTGTGATCACATGACTAAGTTTCCAGCAATGGTTTGTGAGCAGATGTGACAGGGGCCACTTCTGGGTCTGAGACTTCAGAGATGGGGATACACCTCCACCCTTTCTTCTGCCAGTCAGCTTTGTGCGACCGATGCCAAATGCCCTTGGTGATGGTAGAGCAAAAAGAGGGTAGGAACCTGGATCCCTGAATGACTCTGTGGGTTAGAGCTCCCCTGCCAATCTGTATGGCTCAGTTGAGCTATTCTGGAAGGGAGAAGTAACATTCTTTACTGTTCCAAGCCACTGTTCTTTTGAGAACTCTTGTTACAGCAACGTAGCATTACCACATAATATAACAAACCACTGATTGGGTGCCTAGGATGTTCCAGGCACTGGAGATGTGACAATGGACTGATCAGACCGGACTCTGCTCTCATGGAGCCCACAGTCTCATGGGAAGAAAGGAGATCATTAAAATATCAATGCTAATATAACAGTATAAGAAATCTGGTAGAAGGGTATTCTCAGAGAAAAAGGAGGCTTCCTAATACAGACTTGGAGGCTCAGGGAAGGACTTTTGGAGGAAATGATGCCGATTCTGGGACCTGAAAGCAAGAGAGTTAGAGGAAGAGAGGAAGTATTTCACGGAGAAGGATGAATACCCCTGAGGCTGCCCAGTGAGAGAAAGCACAGGATGCTAGAGGACCTTAAAGAAGTTCGATGGTGTTAGAGAGGAGAGATGACACTGGCAAAATGGGCAAGAGTCCCACGACAAAGGGTCTCAAGTGCCCTGCTAAGCGCAACGATCCCCTTGGGAGGACTGTATGAGATGAATGACTTGGCATTTACATTCTATAATCCAAACCATGCATATTCCAAAGGACTGGCCCTTGACTGGCCCCTGGGGGATAACCTTGGAATATCCTGCCTGATAAAAGTGCCTTTGTATATTTGGGGCCTTGGGCCAGGCCAGGTAGTCCATGCTGACAATGTGATTTATGGTGAATGCCTGCTTGTGTCACCTGGGGCCGTGGGGCATGCTGTATCTCTTTGATCCCTGGGGGTGCTGGTGACCAAGCAGTTAAAATCAGTCACAGGGGTGCTCCATGCCTTTGTGATTGAGCCCCAGTAAAAACCTTGGGCATCGGGGTGCCTGGGTGGCTCAGTCGTTGAGCGTCTGCCTTCGGCTCAGGTCATGATCCCAGGGTCCTGGGATCGAGCCCAGAATCGGGCTCCCTGCTCGGCGGGAAGCCTGCTTCTCCCTCTCCCACTGCCCCTGCTTGTGTTCCTGCTCTCGCTGTGTCTGTCTCTGTCAAATAAATAAATAAAATGAAAAAAAAAAAAAACCCCAAAAAACCTTGGACACCAAGGCTGGAGTGAGGGTCCCTGATTGGCAGCACACCATACATGCTGTCACCCATCATTGCTGATGAGCACTCAGATTCCCCTGGGCACGGGGAAACAGAAAGCTCCTGCCTGGTCTCTCCTAGACTCTGCCCTAGCGCTTTTTGCTTTGAAGATTTTTAATCTCTATCCTTTCCCTGCAATCAACTGTAACTGTGAGAGTCATAGCTCTTTGGGGTCCTGGGAGCCCCTCTGGCAAATCATCAAATCTGAAGGTAGTCTTGGGGACCCCTGATACATAGTCTTACAACCTTAAATTTGCTTTAGGCCAATAAGATTCCTGTTCTAGTTACATCTCAAGAGCAAGCAACTCCATTCAACCCATTTTCAGAAGTCCTGCCTGCTTGTCAGGCTTTAGTGAATTCAGAAACAGACAAAGCTGGTCCCTGTCTCCAAGCAGCTCAGAGAATGGAGGACGAGATAGAAAGGAGATCAAGTCAGTTATGCTTCATACTTTAATGGCAGAATGTGTGATGGAAAGCTAGCGAGTTTTTTTTTTTTTAAAGATTTTATTTATTTATTTGAGAGAGAGAATGAGATAGAGAGAGAGAGCATGAGAGGGGGAGAATCAGAGGGAGAAGCAGACTCCCCGCTGAGCAGGGAGCCCGATGCGGGACTCGATCCCGGGACTCCAGGATCATGACCTGAGCCGAAGGCAGTTGCTTAACCAACTGAGCCACCCAGGCGCCCAACGAGTTTGTTTTTTTACTGTCTGGCCAGGAATGGGGACAAGCTGTAGCACCTAAGCTCATAGATGAAGTTGATGGGGTTGTGTGTGTGTGTGTGTGTGCGCGTGTGCATGTGCGTGCACACGCACATGCACATTGTGTATTTTAGGGGTGGTGGTGGGAGAGGAGGTAAAATGGAGCCGACTAGCGCTGCATGGGTCAGACTGAGTCCCAAAGAGAATTTTCTTTTAGAAACTCCACCTGGAGCAATGTGGAATTTGGGGTACTTGCAGCTGCCCCAAGAAATAAAGGAGGCTTTGGGCTAATATTGGCTAAAATCTAAAACACCGCCCAAGAAAACCTGTGTCCCCTGCCTCTGACTTCTCCACCCTACAGCCACCTTGCCCTTCCCTGCAGGAAAATGCCCCTAACCAAGACTTCACTGCTCTTCCTTCCCTTTCAACCATCCTCTCAGTAACAATCAAAACAGCCAACGCACGCCAAGTACCGCGCTCGATGCTCTGCTATTTTATATAATCCATGTGACAGACCTCTGTTTCTCGTCATACAGCAGGCCCGGTAATCAGACTGGCCCTCTTGCTGAAAACAATCACAAATCTGGCATACAATCTAAAGACCCTCGTGTTGAAGCATGGAAGGCCTGACAATTTAACTAGATAATTATCAGCCTCAAATTCAAGTGAAACCAGGAACCTCCAGGAAGCAGGCAGAGTATCAAAACCACTTTTGCTCCGAGGGCATCTGCCTAACCCAGAAAACAGCTGCTTCAAGGTCCATGGCCTCTTGGGGAGCAGGGGCAAAAGGCAAAGCCCAAGGTCCACGAAAACTAAGAATCTAAAAGGAGACACCCCTGAATTAGAATAGGGCCCCAAGGAGCTACTGCTTTAGGGTAAGAAACCTGAAGCCAATTTACTCCATCCTCTCTTCCCCAGAGATTTTTAAGAAAGTTACTCTGGTACTCAGCAGAGAAGGAGAAAAATAAAAGTCTCTGCAAAATTATAACCACAAGCTGGCCTTTGCAAACACTGGTGTCTTAAATTCTCAACAAGTGGGTGGTCCAAAAGTTGAAGATGGCCTTGGAATGGGAGCACCCCAGACACCTGGAAGGAAGTAAATGCATATTTTCCAGGGAGGATACACCTTTATCTCAGGCCCCAGAGAATTCCCCCTAACATCGTGTCAAGGATGTTGAGCTTCATAAACAAGAATAGGAAAACACTCAAAACAAGAGACAGGAAGAAAAGCCATAAGGAATTTAGATATTTACATTATCAGACACTAATTATGAAAGAATTATTTGTGTGCCATATTTGAGGAAATATAAAACACGCCTGAAAATATCTATAAAGCAATTCTCAACCGGCGGGGACTCTGACACCCAGGGGACATTTGGCAGTATCTGGAGACATTTTTCGTTGTCACCACCTGGGAGAGGTGGGACGGTGCTCCTGGCATCTGCTGGGTGGGGACCAGGGATGCTGCTCAACCTCCCACAGCGCACAAGACAGCCCCTCAGAGCAAAGAGTTATCTAGCCCAAAACGTCAGCAGCGCCGAGGTGGAGAAATCCTGCTGGAGGAAGACAGTCTACAATAAAAGATGAAGCCTGTTTGAAAGGATCAGGTAGAACCCATGGAGATGAAAAAGCGAATGCCTGAGACGGAAAACTTAATGGGTGTGGTTAATGGCAGATTAGACAGAGCTAGCGAGAGAGTCCAGAGGCCAGTGAGAGGTGGGTCAGGTGATCCTCCTCATTTGACGAGTGGGTAAACCGAGGCACCCAGCCTGCTGAGAAGTCAGTCCCCAACTAGCATCTACCAAACTTGAGATCGGTGCTCTGAAACACTCTGCTGTTCTATCTAAACCCGAGAGAAGGATTTCTTTTCTCTCTGCCTGTGTCTCTTTCCTTCCCGCTTGCTACTTTCTTTGGCAAAATATTTTGAGGAAAATAGAATTTGTCGAAAATGTCTGACAGAAGACACATGGTGCTTTATTAGCATGCAGACAACAATGCCGAGGGGGGAAGAAAAGCCCAGCAATTTCCATCTCTAAAGCATTTACCTTCCATTAACTAATTATATCCCACAGTTTACGGTGAAGGGGCTTAGGGTGTTTATCTTCATACAGAAGCAGAGAAAACAGAATAAAGGCACCAACAAAAGCCATCTCTCTATGAATCACTGGAGGCTGGGATGTGGGGTCCAAAGCCACCCCGAATTTGCAACCCCTGAGTCCCCATTGCAGGATCTTGAACAAGGTGCTTCTAGCCTCTCTGTGTTTTGGTTTCTCTCTCCATCAAATGGGGATCATTAAAAATCAGCCTCACTGGATTGTTGCAAAGGCCCAATGAGGTGTGTGTGAAGGACACGGAAACGTAGCAATTGTTCAAAGTGACCAATGATTATTTCTATCAGAGGGACAGGAAAGCACAATGGTAGAGAACACAGACTCTGGGACCGCACTCCTGCATGTGAATCTCAGCTCCATCACTCGCTCGCTCACTGTGTGGCCTTGGGCAAGTTACTTAACCTCTCTGTGCCTCAGTTTCCTCCTATATAAAATGTGGATTATAACAGCTCTTACATTACAGGCTCTTTGTGAAGATTAAATGAGCTACTATTTTAAAAAGGCTCAGAATAGCGCCTGGCTCATAGTAAGTGCTAGTTGCTGGTATTCTTATCACAATTTCAGAGAATGATTAAGCTGAGGATGCAATATGGCTATACTGAGGCTCTACAGAGGCAAGAACCAGGCTTGTCCTGTTGACCACTATATCCTGAGGGCCTGGCATGCAGTAGGAACTCAGTAAGCAATTTTTGAGTGAATAAAAAATTTCCCCTTTGGGGTGCGTGAGTGGCTCAGTCAGTTAAGTGTCCGACTCTTGAGTTTGGCTCAGGTCATGATCTCAGGGTCGTGAGACTGGGCTCTGCGCTGGGTGTGGAGCCTGCTTGTGATTCTCTCTCTCCCTCTCCCTCTCCCACTGCCCCTCCCCTCCTAAAAAATTCCCCTTTATCCACTGATATTGTCCCCAAACACAAGGAAAACCACGACTACCATATACTGAGAATTTACTCTGGAGCAAGCCCCCTACTGGGCACATACATTGCATCCTCACAGTAATGCTGAAAGACAGGTGGCATCATCCTGTTTCACAGATAAAGAAACTGAGCGTCAGAGCGGCCCCGCAGCCTGTGAGCGGAAGAGCCAGAATTCTCATCCACGTCTATCCTGATTCCCAAATCCAGTGCTCGGCCACTTTCTGCCACCTGCATTCTTCCCTTCAACCGGACTATCCTCAAGGATTTCAGAGCCAACTCCTATGCCTTAAGGGCCTTCTTCTTATCTGTCTTTATTTTTCCCTTGACCATGCATTTTCACCTCTCTGCTTGGCTCATTCTCTGCTTCTGATGGGGAAGGTATTTAGTTCCGTGCCTCAATTTCCCTGCTCATAAAAGAGAGACAGTAACAATATCTCTCCCATAGAATGGCGGTCAGGATGATATGGGTGAACAGTGCCTCACCCAGATCAAGCCTCCATAAATACAATCGATTCTATATTCTGAACGTTGACTAACACTACCCCTCGCCTTGACCCTGGGGCTTACACCTTCAGATGTGCTGACCACCCCCTGGGCTGGGTCTCGGTCTCCTGCCCATTATTTTACTTTGTCCAAGCTGATTTATCTAGCAACTCCTCCCCCATGCGGCCTCTGTCACTGTGCGTGCACGCATGTGCGCATACACACACACACACACACACTCTCTCTCTCTCTTTCTCTCTCTTTGCAGCCTCTCCAGCCACTAAAATTAGCTCCATCTCCAGTCCACGTCCCCAGCGTGTCTGTCCTGGTTTCTCTGGGCTCCCAGCCACTTGCCATACTGTGTCTCAGATGCCACACATTTTCTCTCTGATGCCACAGCCACTTCCCCAAACAAGGGGTACCCTGAGATACCACAGCAGGTGGGGTGGGAAGGAAGGGATTTCATCCATCTTCCTCCCCGTGTGTTTAAAAACAGCTGATGCAAGAGCTGTCTGCCCCCCACCCCTATTTCTAGTTCCGAAAGGTTAGAGAAAAGCTTTAGCCGGTGAAACCTTCAGGGCCCCAGTGAGTTAAATCTTGATTTTTAAACAATGGCAGAACAACGATCCAGCAAGTCTACTTCCAGTCTACACCCCAAAGAGCCAGAAGCAAAGACTCAAATGGCTACTTGCACACTCATGCAAATGTCATAGCAGCATTACTCACAGTAGCCAAAAGGTAGAAGCAACCCAAATATCCACTGATGGATAAACAAAATGTGGTATGTCCATACAATAGAATATGGTTCAGCCTTAAAAAGGAGGTAAATGCTGGCACCTACTCCAACATCAGTGAATCCGGAGGACATCATCCTGAGTGGAAGAAGCCAGTCACAAGCGGACAAATATTGCATGACTGCACTCACAGGAGGTCCCTAGAGGAGTCAGAACCATAGAGACAGGACGTAGATGGTGGGCGCCAGGGGCTGGGGGAGAGAGGGGGGTAGTTAGTGTTTCGTGGGGACAGAGATTCAGTTTGGGAAGATGAGAACGTCTGGGTGATGAAGAGTGGGGATGGCTGTATGACAAATACAAATGTACTTAATGTCACTGAGCTGGACACTTAAAGATGGTTAAAAGGGTACATCTTATGTTAGGTGTATTTCACCACAATTAAACTTTTTTTTTTTTTTAAAGGAAAAACAATGAGACAAGATAGCCAGGGAGAGACAACAGTGTATGTGGGCACAGAAGGGCCCGTGCCTCGGAGGCACTAATTGAGGCAGGGGCTTGAAGCCCCTGGAGCATTTTATTGGGAAAATTCATGTCATGGATTATTTGTTGAGCACCTGCTATGTGCCAAGTCCGGTTCTACGTCTGGGACACAGCAGCGAATACAAGAGACAGAAGTCCCGGCTCTCATGGGGCTGAGATTCTCATGGCGGAGTTGGACAATAACCAACCGATAATAAATAAATGTGGTCTGGTAGCTGCTCATCAGGAGCGTGGAGGGAAATAAAGCAGAGAAGAGGGAGTGGGAATGTCAGGAGAGGGGCGAGCAAGTTATAGTTCTGAAGAATATTTGAGCAAAGCAAATGAGGGCAGAGTCAGGTGAAGACGTGGGGGAAGAGCCTTCCAGGCAGAAGGAACAGTCTGTGCAAAGGCCCTGAGGCTGGACCATGCCTGATGTGTTTCAGGGACAACAAGGAGGGCCGCCTGGGTGGCTTAGTCGGTTAAGTGTCTGCTTTCGGCTTGGGTCATGATCTCGGGGTCCTGGGATTGAGCCCTGCGTCGGGCTCCCAGCTCAGCGGGAAGTGTGCTTCTCCCTCTGCCTCTGCCCTTCCCCCTGCTTGTGTGCTTTCTCTTTCTCTCAAATAAATAAATTTTAAAAATATTTTTTAAAAAGGGATAACAAGGAGGCCCATGTGGCTGGAGCTCAGTGAGTGAGGAGGACAGCCGGCGGGAAATAGGGGCAGGCAGGGGATGGGGCAGAGCTTGTAGGGCCTTGTGGGCTACAGGGAAGACTTAGGTTTTTTCCTCCAAGTGAAGTGGGAGCCATGGAGGGTTATGAGCAGAGGCCGGACACAGCTGCCTTTGGGTGCTCACAGGCGCCCTCTGGCTGCTGTCAGGGGGACAGCCTGTGGGGAAAAGGCGAGGGGAGCAGTTAAGAGACCAAGATACAGGGAGAGCAATGATGGGGGCCGGACGAGAGGGGGCCATGAAGGTGGTAAGAAGTGGGTGGATTTCTGAGTAGATTCTGGAGATGGAGCCAACAAGATTCGCTAATAGGCTAGGTGTGGGGCCTGACAAAAAGAGGAATGGAGAAAAAGAGGAAGCCCTTGAGGCTTAGGGCCCCAGCACCCGAACGGATTTTTTTCTTTCTTTTTTTCCCTAAAGATTTTATTTATTTATTTGAGAGACAGTGAGTGAGAGAGAGAGAGCACAAGCAAGGGGTGTGGCAGGCAGAGGGAGAAGGAGAAGCAGGCTCCCCATTGAGCAAGGAGCCCGACATGGGGTTCAATCCCAGGACTCTGGGATCATGACCTGAGCCAAAGGTAGACGCTTAACTGACTGAGCCACCCAGGCGCCCCTGGACGGATTTTTCTGAGACAAACAGGATGGCAGGTCTGGGTGACAATGATGAAAGCTTTTTGTAGGAGTGATATTTGATTCAGCACCTCACGTGTCAGCTGGAGATGGACCTCTAGAAACATGGAAACCGATTTGTACCAAGAGCCTTGGATCAAGGGCCTGAGATGGGCTAAGGCTGGCCTTGGTCTGGCTGAGGGTGCAGGTCAGAGCGTCCACCCGGGTCTTGCTGTCAGGGGAGCGAACAGGCGTGATGCAGAGGGCTCAGGCAGCCCCTGGCACAGAGCACATGCACAGTAAATAAGAGGAATTATTATTAGTATTAGTATTAGTATTAGCAAGAAAAATGTTGCTGTGTATCTAGCTAAACTCTCCCTGGCAGGTCCACCAGCCACAACCTCTTGGAGCTAAGTCATGCAGCCTGGAAGCGGAGTCTTCACTTCCCTAATTCCGGCATCTGATAATCCTGGAATCAGCATCCTCTGTTCCATTTATTGACTGTGGCTTTAAGAGTCAGGCTTCATCATTGAAATCCCAATCCTCCACTTCCTAGCCGTGTGGCCTGAGGCAAATGCTCTAGCTTTTCCAAGCCTCTGTTTTCTCATCTGTAAAATGGGGACGACAGCTTGCACCTCATGGGAAGCAGGGACTGAATGGGATGGTCCTTGTAAAGGTCCTTGCAGCAGAGAGCATGGCCACAGCCAGCGCTTCACCTGTGGTCCCCATTATTACTGACCCCTTTATTTGCCCTGCAAATGAGGTACGACAAGCAGATGAGGAAGCTGAGGCTCAGAGAGGCAAGAAGATTCACCAGAGGTCAGCAGAGCAGGGAAGGAGAGCACGAAGGACCCAGCTGCCCAGGTTCACCCAGCTTCCTGCCCGGCCACGCGCCCTCCTTGGGCCTGTTCTTGTTTTCCCAACTGTATAATGGGGACAAGGGCAGCCCCTACAGAGAGGGATATACTTGGAGGATTAAATGAGATAATCTACTCGATGTTGAGGACAGCACTGGGCACATGGTAAGCTCTCAGTGAATGTCAGTGCTGATCTGTAATGTCCCCAGGTCCCCAAGCTGGACACTGAGGAAGCCCACATTGATGACTCTAGGGTCCAGCTCTTGATCATGGCTCTGCTGTTGAATCTACAGTTTAAAAACATGCAAGCCTTGCCCGTTCCTTTACAAAGGAGTAGGAAATGTAAAATTAGGGGCGGTTCCCCAATCCCTGTGTTCTCAAAGCCCCCACTGCTCTTGGCTTCCCAGGATGCCCCTCGGCAGGCACAGTCCCCTGAGTGAGGCCAAACTGAGAGTGGGAACTTCGCTGTTCCCGCGTCTTGGGCATTCTCTCAGGCTTCAGAGCAACATGACTGAAATTAAGGATGTCCCATGCTTCCCGCTGTCCATCCCTCACCAACGCCTGGGCAAACCTGCCAAAGGGCATGGTTCTTTCTACCACCAGCTACAAACTCATTCGTTCATTCATTCATTCATTCATTCATTCAATAGATGTTTACTGAGCATCATTCTCAGGTTCTGTACTAGGCTCTGAGTTCAGTCTTTGTCCTCCAGAGGAAGAAGATGGGTGATTTACCCAGTATACAGATCCCATAAAGAAGGGACCTACACTGGCCTGATACTAGGCAGGGTGTAGGGAGGTCAGGAAGGCTTTCTGGAGGAAGAGATAGTTAATACCAGTAAATATATACTTCCTTGAGTCCCGTGAATGCTCCCCTTGGCACCTCGGTCCCCCTCCAAGTCCCCTGGACCTTCCTATGGTGCAGCAAACTAAAGGCCTACACTTGGCACAAAAGGGGAGCTTCCTTTCTAACTGGTCAGTGCCCATGTCATTCCAGTTGTTAAATACTTTAAATATCACATTTAAATACTTTAAATATCAGAATTAGCTAGACACAGAGGAGAGAGCATATTCCAGACACAGGCAACAGCTTCTGCAAAGGTCCTGGGTTGAGTGAGCTGAAGCTGTTGATGGAGGAAGCTGGCATCCCTCTCCCTATTTTCTCCCTCTAAAATGCAACTGTGGGGGTGCCTGGGTGGCTCAGTCAGTTAAGCGGCTGCCTTTGGCTCAGGTCATGATCCTGGGGTCCTGGGATCGAGCCCCACGTCTGGCTCCCTGCTCGGCGGAGAGCCTGCTTCTCCCTCTCCCTCTGCCTACTTGTGCTCTCTATCTCTCTGTCAAATAAATAAATAAATAAATAAATAAATAAATAAATAAATAAATAAATAAATTTAAAAAATGCAACTGTGAACAGAAGGAAGCCTGGCTCTGCAGTGGGGTGGATCTGCATCCAAGTCCTGGCTCCAGAACTTCCCATCCGTGTGACTTCGGACAAGTGACTTTTCCTCTCTGGATCTAGTTTTCCTCAACTGCGATAATATTCATGGAGCTGTGGGGAGGCTTGAAGGCGATGAGGTGTGTAAGGGGCGTGGCCCATAACAGGTGCTCAGCTAATGGCAGTTTCCTTTCTTAGAGGTTGACCTCCTGTTGGCCTGGGTTCTCATAAAGCTGGAGTTTTGGGAGGGAAGACAGGTGGAGGTTGCTTAAAAAGAGGGCAGAAGCAAAACAGAGTTAGGACATGAAGAAAGGCTAGGGAAACGGTCTCTGCACAGATGTTGGCCAGTCTGGCCTCTGTCCCCCTGAGCTGACAGAATTGGAGGAGGTTTCCATCCAGCTCTGATCAGGAGCAGGTGACATTTCAAAAAAAAAAAAAAGAAAAGAAAGAAATCAAAAGCCCAGTTGACATAAGGAGCCAGGGTGCATGGCTGTGAACTGTTCTGGGTTTACATAGCAGGCAAGAAATCTGCTCCCTCACTTCAACTGCCCATGAGGGCTCAAAACTCAGGTATCAAGTCGAGATTTGATAAAAGCTGTGTGATCTTCCCCACCTTTAGTTCCCAGGTGGCCGTATGATGGGCCCTGGGCTCTCAGCAGAGCCTTTGTTGACACTTTCTCTCCTTTTCACTGTGTGACTGACATGGTAACAATAACATGTCATCCCTGTTTCTTGCTATGAGTCAAGAATTAAAAGGAAGGAGAAGGTGTGGCACCAATGACTAACAGAAGTCAGGAAAGAGAAAAAAAAAAAAAGAAGTCAGGAAAGAAGTCCTCAGGGAACAGAAATCAGGGTCTCAATGGTCCCAGTGAATAACTTCTTAGATACACACCCTTTGCAATATGATGTATCGCTCCTCCCACCAAGAGATGAGATCTCTTGCCCCACCCCTTGGATCGGGACTGGCCTCACTGCTTGCTTTGGCCATCAGTGGCCAAAGTGAGGACATCACATTCCTGGGACTAGCCCTCCAGAGGCCTGTGTACTCCCTCTTTCTCCTAGGAACCCTGCTTCTGCCATATGAACAGGCCGACATTAGCTTGCTGGAGGAAAAGACCACATGGAGCAGAGCACAGTGGTCCCAGCCAAGGCCATCCTAGACCAGCCTACAGACAGCCAACACGCCAACAGGGGAGCCACCCAGCTGCCCCACAGCTGACCACAGATGCATAAATGAGCTGATCTGAGATCAGATGAAGCACCCCACTGAACTGCCAACCCTCAGAACCATAAGCTAAATAAACGCTGTCCTTTTAAGCCACTGGGTTCTGGCACTGTTTGTTACACAGCACTCTCATGGCAATAGATAGCTGATAACGAAGAATCATACAGAAGAGATGATTATAAGGTGAATGAAGACAGTTTTAAAATAAAACATTCGACTTTAAATATACTCTTTAATCATATACAAAATCAAAAGTTAGAACAGTGTCTAGAATGGTTAGAAACGTGAAATACTTTCCCAGGCTCTCTCGGAGCTGGATGTGGCCATGCACGTATTTCTGGCCATGAGATGTAAGTAGAAGCTCGGTGGATGGTTTCTGGGAAAGATTTTGCTCTGCCTGATGTAAAAGTTGGCAGAGCTGGATGGGGTCATCTTGTCCCTGCTTCTTCCTGCCTGGTAAGTGGACATGATGGTAAAAGCTCCAGCAACCATTTTACAACCATGAGGTAAAGGCCAAAGAAAGCCAAGAGATTGGCCAAGAGATGCCAATGTGTGCCAACCAACACCCACTGCCAACTTTTTGTAATATGACAAAAAATAAGCCCCCATCTGTTTAAGCCACCACAGGTTGGTTCTTCTGTTACTCGCCATTCCTGGGCCACACAAGAACTCCACAATAGGAACATAAGAACAACACTTCTTCCTTATTCAGGTGTGAACACATGGGTTGCTGTGCCATCCTCAGTGGAGAGACTACCCTGCTAATGCAATTCTCACCTCATCATGAGAGAAGCCCAGTTTGCTCATTTCTTCCTTTCTGGAACAAATTCTACTCATCGCTGCCAGCCAAAGACAATGCAAAATGTTGCTAACTCATCCCCAATCTCGGGCCCCGGATCCCACCTGGATCCTCTTTGGCTCCTCTGCTTCAACTTTCTATGCCTTTTATTCACCTGACCTCTATTCTTCTCTGCACAGAAGTCCCGAGCCCATCAGGCCAGGAAGGAGAGAGTCCTCTGTCTCCAGAATATTAGTGGAGCCCAAACTCCCCGAAGGTCAAGGGAATGGTTTTCAGCTGCCCCTCCTTTATCCCTTCCCTGCAGAGCAGCTGTTCTCACCTCCCATGTGGGGCCAACAGGGTGAGCCTTGTTTTCCTCTCATTGCTGCAGACTAAAGATGAACTGACCCCCAAAATGCTTCACCAGGAAAGCTAAGGAGTTGAGCCACAACTCATGGCAGAACCAGCTAAGTATAGCCATCAAGACAGACACTGTGGGTGCTGTGCCCATGTCCCACATCACTCACTCTGAACATCTAGGATGTTCTGGCCACAGAAGCATGCTTAGTCTGAGTGCAGGGCAAACCAGGAGAGCCCGGGAGCTCATGCCCCAGGAGGATCTCCCAACCCAGCCCCCTTGCTCCTTAGGTGAGCTAACTCTAAGGGACGTGTGCTACTTGCCTCCCAAAGTTCTCCAGAGAGATGAAGCATGCACCAGCTGCCAAAGGCACTAACTCATTGGCTAATGTAAACTTTACTGGCTGTCTTCTCTTCACTCTCTCACTCCTCTACTCTCCATCTGTGTTTCCTGGGATCTACAAACAAGCTACTGGCCTTCAAATCTTTGTCCCAGCATCAGTTTGAGTTCTGGATTGCAAACATCAGAAACCAGCTGTCTGTCTTGGGCATCAAAGGGATTTTTAGGAAGCTCAGATAAACAGCCGGAGTCCAGAGGAGGGGACTTGGAAAGTGGGCAGGAGCAATGCAGCCAGACCGACAACCCCCATGGCAGCACGCTGCCAGGAAGGAACCAGAATCATCCCTTCGTGTTTGAAACATTCTGCTTTCCAATTCCTGGGTCAGGGAGTGTGTGACTGGTTGAGTTTGAACCACATGCCCTGATTACCAAGGGGTGGAGAGAGGATGACTCCCCCCTTCCTGAAACCTTTGGTTTGTGAGTGAATGTGGAGCCCTGTGATCCAGGAGTACTACTCATGAAGGGGGGGTTCTCCCCAGATTGGAAGAGGGGGTTAGATGTTGCATGCCAAATTATCAGGAGCCAATGTTCTCTACAGCGAACTAACTGGTCTGTGGAACTGGGCCTGGAGAAGCACTCATAATTATTATCATCATTATAATTATAGTTATTAGTGTTAGAATAGCTAACAGCACTGAGCACTTATTCTGTGCCAGTTTCTAAGTGCTTTACATGTATTACCTCATGGAATCCTACCTTTTGAGGTAGGTACAACTCTTATTCCCATTTCACAGATGAGCAAGCTGAGGCCCACAGAAACACCAAAGCCCTTCTCCCTTTCTCTTCAAACCATCCCTCAGTAAATACCATCCATAAACCCACCCCCCCCACGTGTCAGACATGAGCTCATGAAACCTTTCAAACAACTCTACAAGGTAGAGCACGATATCCTGTTTTCCAGGTGAGCAAGCTAAGATCTCAGGAAGGCACCGTCACGTGCCCAAGATCACACAACTTGGGAACGGAGCTGTGTGTTGAATCTGTTCAAACTCCCGAGCCCATTGTCCTAACCACTGTGTGTGTGTACTGGCTGTCCCCTCTTCTAGAGTTGCCTGCACAAGGAGCAGCTGACTGGCAAACCAAGGTTGCACCTTGAAGCCTCTACTATCCGAGTACCTTTTGATGTATGACTCACCTCTGAAACCAAAATTCACCAGACATATCACTACCGAGAAGTCATGCCAGTTTGAACCTTTATTTCTGCTGCCCTGGTGCATCATATCCTAGTTCTATGGGACAGAGCCTCTCAAGTGAATTTCCTATATATCACCAAGTAAAACCATCCCAAATGTACCTTCCCCATTTCATGAAGATCTGTCCAGATGTTCCAGTATGATGTAACTAGAATTTTATTTGGAAAGAGATACATAATAATATGTGATGCCCATTTTCTTCATCTTTCTAAACAGGCTCACCATTTCAGTCTCCTGATAAAACAACAACAATAACAACAAAAACAAAAAAAACTTTTGTGAAGGAGAGGAAAAAGATCCAGAAAGTCAAGCTAGTCCCCTAATGAGGTCACCCAACCTTCAAACCCTGGTGCAGATGGTAGAAACTACCAAAGCTTTTCCTCCTTCATTTGCTTTTCAATCAGACCTTTGCCACCAAGATTTCATGCATCCCCATCCCCGCTATGGACAACCCTTTAGAGTCACTCTTTTCCTCCTAATTACAAAGTCCCAAAAGCTTTGGGAAGACCTCTCTTTGGCTGCAACTCATGTGGCTGACTGTGGTTTGCCTCTCTTCCTAACCACCTGTCCCCTGAATCTTCTGTTTCCTTCCCTGATCCTCTTCCTCCCTCAGGTCCCTCAGTGTGGGTGCTCCCTGACCCCATGTTCCTGTCCGTTATACCACCAGGCCTGTAGAGCTCAGGCACTTTCTGGCCTTAACCAACCTCTTTGTGGATGACTCTCAAGGCCAGACAGGCCAGGCAGGCTTTAACCCTATCTACGTCTGTCTGAATGACATTTCGACTTTGATGTCTTTCAGGGACTTCGGCATGACTGAAATAAATTCTCACTAGAAGCGCCCTGTGCCCCTTGCCCCTGCAGTGGCCCTACCATTATACCAGTCAACAGTTGATTATCATGTTCTGGAATGTTCTTTTTTTGGGAAAGAGTCCTTAAATCCATCCTTCCCTTCCTATTTCCATTATCATCCCAAATCATCCCAGACATGGGATCACCTCAATTCTAGGACTTGCTCCACCACAAGAATCCTCCTTCCCCTCTCCCTCCTCTTGACTACATTTTATTGCTAAAAATTATCCATCTAATCTTCACCTCAGCTCAGTGGGGTTAAGTAAGTATTAACATGAGCCTCATTTAACAGATAAGTAAAATAAAGACTAAGAAGAGTAAATCATTTGCCTGAAGTCACACATCTTCTGAGCAGGAGAGCCAGGAATTGAACCTACATCCCCAAAGTGATGTTTTGTCTTACATGGGAGAGTTAAGTTCTGATTCTGAAGTAAGTGCACAAAGGAAAAATTGCATAGACTCAAAAAACACCCTCAACAAACCTTTAAATCATCCATAAAGTACAATATGTATGGTTTTGCATATTTAAGGCTGGGCAGTAATAAGCGTGTGTAATGTGGACAGTAATATATGATATAAAAGAATGTCAGTAGTATGCTTCATGTGACAGATACCGCTAACTGTCCCAACAGCCATTTCCCTCTCCCTCATCTTTCTCACAAGCAGAACTAGCCTCCCATAAAATGGCAAAAATGCCAGACACACATGTTTCTGGTCTGCCCTGAAGCTGGAAATGGTCATATGACCCAGGTATAGCCAATCAGATTTAGAAGGAAACCTGCTGGGAACTTCTGGGCAAGATTTGTTTCTCCTAGATAAAAATGAAAAGTCTCCAGTGAGAGTTTTCTCTCCTAGTCATTACTTTCCTGCTTTTGAATGAGGCCGTGAGAGGAGATGTGGCAGCCATTTTGCCACCTTGGGGCAACAAATCATGAGTTCAAAATTCAACCTACTGAGGGGGTTGGGAGGACATCACTGAGCCATTCAACTAATCTCGGTCTACAGATTTGTGGATTTCTAAATCAGATAACAAAAATTTCTACTTAATGCTAAAGCCCTTTCTAGATGTCTCTTCTGTTACTTGAAGAGAAAACATTCCTAGCTGATATACTGTGTTCTAGGAAGAACATGAATCATGTTCATTCCTTGGAAAAAACTCACTAAATGCAATGGCAGGTAGAAATGACCTCACTATTTAATTATTATATTCATCCTTTTTCTTTTTCTATGTGTGCCAATTACATAACAATGATTTTGTATAAGTCAGATTTGCATAGAATGCAGTTCTGCTACACACTTTGCAGTTTCTGTTTTGAAAACATCCAGGGCTATTTCCTATGAATCAAAACTCATCAGTCTAGTTTACAAAGACCTCTCAGTCTGATCCGTCCTGTCCTCTCAATCTTATAATGATTCAACATCACGTCCCTGGCATACCAATGTGAAGCAAAGGAAAGCAGCCCCAGCCACATTTTAGTGCTCAGAGCAGGACTTAAGAGTTTTAGGTTTCCTTCCTGCCTCTGTTCCTACTGCCAAAGTTTCATGTCCTGAAATTCTGTGGGTGGCCTCCAAATATGCCTGTGAACAGTGAAAACAAAACAATCCATGACCTTCGGCACCAATCATGTCTCTTCAGCACCACAAAAAAACATGACTCCTAAAATCAAAGCTTCTTAGGGTGGAAAGGACTCCCAGGCATGAAGTATTTGATACTTTTTAGCCTGTGATGTCTCCGAAAGAAGTTTAAATGTAGACGAGTTACACACTTAGAAAATATACTCTAGCTGTCTGGTTCAGTGCGCAACCTGCACAACCATACACAGTAGGCCTGAGAACTCACCCCTGCTCAGACCACCCCCCCACACTCAAACCTGTTCATTCTTGTGCCACTTTATTAGTGCAAAGTAGCTAACAAAGCTGGTTCCAGAGGAGTTTTAGTCCATTGAGAGCTCAACACATAAGACACGCCATAATTCCTGGGGCAGGACCACAACCAATGGGCGGGCTTATCATACTCAGTACATATAATAGTTAAGTTGACACTTCCAACTGCCCTCCAAAACTGCATCATCTGATCTAGATGCCGTGAAATGCAGGGGCACTTAGGAAGGGGTTTCTGTGCCCCAGTTTATTATACACTGACACTTCCCTCAACATTGGCAGGTTATAGGTACCATCGACTCAGTCATTCTGTCAAAAACATCTGTTGAGCACCTACTGTGTGCCAGGCACTATTCTAGGCATGGGGGAATAGCACCATGAGTGAAAAAACCAAATCTCCTTCTGCAGGGAGTTTACTTAGTGGAGGAGACTGGCAGAAAATAAAGTAAAATATCTAGTTTGTCGGAAAGCGGCCAAGTGCACAGAAAAGAATCTAAATAGAAGAGAGGACAGGAAGTGTCAAACGTGTTGGAATTGTAGATAAGGAGCCAGGGGACATTGGCGTAAAGTCTTAAAGATGAGGAAATGGATTGAGAAGAGCATACCAGATTTGGGCACTACAAGTACAAGGGCCTTGAGGTGGAAACATGCCTGAAGTGTTCAAGGAGCAGCGAGGAGCTTGGTGCAGCTGGTGCCGAGTGAGCGAGTGTGGCTGCTGATGAGGGTGGGAGGTGACGGGGGCAGATCATGCAGGTCCTTGTGGGCTGTGATGAGGACTTTTGCTTTTACACTGAGTGAGACAGGAACCATGAGAAAGATGTGAGCAGAAGAGTGATTTGATCTAATTTATGTGTTAAAAGGATCCTTCTGGCTGCTTGTGTTGATAACAGGCTATGGGGGAGGAGGGCAGAAGCAGAGACCTGGGCACAGCCTGCTCCAACAAGCCAGCTGAGAGATGATGATGGCTCAGCCCAGTTGGTGGCAGTGGAGGTGGAAGAAGATGGAACCTACAGAATATGAGAAAGAATTGACCATGAGGGAGGAGGTGTCAAGATTGTTAGCCAGAGCCCCTGGAAGAATGGAGCTGTCATCCAATGATGTAAAAAGACAGGAAGAGAGATATAAGAAGGATGCACATGAGTTCAGTTTTGGACATCTTGAGTGTGAGATGTCTGTGGACTCCTACCCACATGGGGACTGCAAGAGAGCTCTGGGCAGAAGACTTAAGTTTGGGGAACATAGGTACAGAAGGTATTTAAACCTTTGAGATTGGCAGGTATCACCAAAGGGCTCATTATAGCCAGAGAAGTCAAGAAAAATGGGGCTTTGATTTTCCTAGACCCTGCCCCCCAAACCTCAGCTTTACCATTCTACTACATGACCGCACCGAAGGCGAAGGCTTGTGGTCTCTGAGTCAGGCCCAGGTCCTGCTTGGAGAGAAGACTGTCCAGTTTCTACAACATCTGTAACAACAGAGCATCTCCAATGCCTGTAGTTCCTCCCTGCATAAAGCAAAGCAGTGTCTCTCACTTGGCAGCCTCTGCCTCAGCCCCAGGCACCCACTTGCCTCCCGTTCCGCTGAGATTTCCTCTGCCCGCCAGGCATCAGCCTCCCTGCCCTGGTGAGAAGAGAGGAGTCATTTTGCCCTGCAAACTGTAGAGGCAGTGGCCAGATGCCTCTCTGGAGGCAGGCTGGTGTTTGTCATAGCAATTCAAGAGGACAAGACCTCGATCAGCCCCTAAACCTGCTGAGAGCTGGATGGCAAGGTCTTCTCCAGCCACACAAGGAAAATGGCCAAGAAGCTCAGTATGGAGCAATGTCACCTGGCCATCTGGTCCTCACTCAGTCCCCTCCCCACTCCAGTTAGGGGCGGAGGGAGAAAGGAGGACGTCTTTATCTGGTGAAGTGTGCTGTGCGCTGTCCAGGGTGCTGAAATCTCTAACCCGCTAGGCTTCAAACTATTATGGCTCCAAGACGAGGACTTTTGGGAGATGATCCTTGGAATTAAAAGGGATAAACTAGAAAGCAAGAAGTCGGTAAAGGGTGCACTAATGAATGGGTATCATCGTGAGCAACTAGTATTCAATCCTGTGAAAGGCCCTTTGAGAGGTAGAACACACCTCCAAGTCTTCTCACTGAGCAATGGGGAAGCCAGGCCTTATTTATACACGGACTCCCTCTCTCACTGGTTAAGGGCTGCTCCTGGGGGTGTTAAACGTCTGTCACGTGGGCTGAACAAACTCCTGCAATGCTGGAGAACACCCTCCAGCACAGATGCAGAAAGATGAGAGCACTGGAGGTACAAAGAGGTTAGTTTGCTTGGGAACTGCCCACCACAGGTAAACTCGGAGGTGAGTGGGACGAATATGGACAGGGGCATTTGCAGGACCTACCACACACATCCAAAAGAATATGTCCTAATTTCTTTCCCTTCAATTCATCAACTCCCATTTATGAAGAACTCAGAATGGTCCAGGGGCTCAGTTCACAGTGTCGGCCACAATGTTGCCTTCTCCAATCTCTATCACAGCCCGAGGAGGCAGACGCTCTCCCTTTTTCCAGGTGAGAAAACTGAGGTTTGGAGGGATCCAAGTACGTTCTCAAGTTCCTCACTGGCAGAGATCGCTCCGACTCTGAAGCCCAGGTCTTAACCATTGGTATATGCCAGTCTCCCATTTGTGGACATCTCTTTTGCCGATTTTTTTTTCCTGCTATAGTGGAGTCCAAGATGGGGAAGAAAAGTAAAGATCCTCCTGACTTCCCTGGAAAACTTGACTTTAAAGAAATAGTGTAGGACTCAAGAACATGGATTCTGGCTCCAGATCCACCTGAGTTCACCACTTATGAGGTAAGTGACATTGGGCAAGATGTTTAGCCTCTTTGAGCTTTCATCTGTAAAGTGGGGGTAATAGTGGTACCTAATTCAGAGGGCTGTAAAGATTAGCTAAGCATATACACATGTATAGTATATCATGTTATAAAGTGTCTTCTAAGTTCTAGTTTGTCAATGTTCCCACTGCTATTAATAACAGGTATTATGTTCATAAGGATACTGGGCTGAATATAGCTCTTTGAACTTAACTTGGGTCTCAGGTTATCCTAGTTTTAGGGCACTGTCCCAGTAGAGTGGTTGAGATCCTGATCCACCCTTTACTAGCTGGGGGACCCTTTGCAAGTAGCTTAACCTCTCTGAGCCTCAGATTCATCTCTAAAAAAGGCTTGTGCAACTAAAATGTGATAATGCACATAAAACTGTTAATATAGTGCTGGCACAAAACAAATGCTTAATAAATGATGGAAATAGCATGGCAGCCAACACCATTACTATCACTGTCACTGTATTACAAGATGGAGAGGCTAGCTCCTACTGCTAGGAAGTGAGGCTGTTCCTGGTGAAACACAGTTCAGCAAATATCATGACAACCAAATGCTTTGATCAATGAAAAGATCAATGCTCTCTCAATGATAAAACTCTCTGAATGATAAGAAGCATTTGTGCCATGGTAGGGAATCCTTCTGATACCAAGGGTGACTGATCCACGGGGGGAGAAATTAATGCAGACAAACATTAAAATAAAATGCAGCTGGTATTTATAGAGCTGTTAGTTGGTCTCATGAGTTAGAGTGCCAATTGGTTTTGTTGTTGTTGTGTTTAGAATGCTGTTTTTATTTTCAGGCAACTCAGAACAGCAACATGGGAGGCGAAGAAAGGAGGAGAGAGTGAAGAATGGTGACATACGTTTGTTAAACTGATCAAAGGGAAGACAGCATGAGGTGTGTGACTCGTCATTCTGACCCTCTGGGCCCCAGTTTCTTCAGCTGTGTAAGGGGAACTGGGCTACTATCGAGGCTCCCTTTCTATCTCTCTGGAAAGGGGCCACAGTCTGGGTACTTGGACAGAAGTAAGGAAAAAGCAGGGCTCTGATGGCAGAAACTTGGCAGGGGGGGCATTAATCATCTATACCACTCCCACTGCCCCCAAACTGGGGTTCTAGGCTCCTTAATGTGAGCACAGCTTCTGATTCTGGAAGTTTCCTGATTTGCCACCATCTCAGTGTAACTTTGACTTTGGGCAAATAACTTAGTCTCTCTGTGTCTTAACTCCCTTGTGAATGAAATAAAGGGTTTGGACCTGCCAGAGTCCATTGAGTCCTAAAATTCAGTGATGCTATGAAACCAAAGCCAATGTCCTCTCCTGATGGTCCCTGAGTACTTGGGTATTTTCCTCACTTCTGATCCTCAACAAAACTGCCCAAAGCCTGGGGCAGCTGGTAGGACCTTCCAAAAAGGAACCGTCATTTTTACAGAGTCATGAAATGTCAGAGTTGGCAAGGACCCAGAGTTCATCTGTTCCATGCCTTATCTGATGTCAGAGTATCTGTCATAGATTCCTGGGCTGTTTAACTATATCAATGCAATGGTCCCCATCTCCATAAACAGCTTAGTGCATTTTCCAGAACACTCTGATTCTCAGAAGTATTACCGCTTTGCAGCCATTTATTTTACTGAGCACCCACGCCAGGTACAGGGCTAAGCCTGTGAACACAAAAACAACTGTCTTCATCCCTACCCTGATCATGTCCACAATCTCCTTTGTTAACATGCACAATTGCATTATTTGACCTCCCAGATGTTTATATATATATATCTAAGCATTACAGTCAAAGCTCTGTCATCTCAGAAATACAGCCAAGCTTCTGAAATCTTCCTCTTACACGATTTCAATTTAACGATCAGAACTTCAAATACAATAGAAGCACACTTCAAAGGGGCTTGATAAAATTGCAAACTTAGAATTTCTCTGAGGCCTTGAACTACACAGAACAAACCAAACTCCATGGGTACGATACTTTCTGCCAAACTTTACACAAGAAGAAGGCAAGAATCTTATGAATCCATGAAAAATGAATGGTGTTTTAATGCTGCGGTTTGCTTAGAAATGTAAGAAGACAATGAGTTAATCAAAAAGTGCTCATTAAGGCCATGTTGTCTCAGGTCAGGTTAATACACTCAGGTCCCCTCCCCCTGGAACACAGAACTAAGAGTGTACAGCATTTGCCTGGTAGCACCACTGCACAGAAGGTTGAATTTATGGGGCTTGCAGTCCCTACTCTCTGTTCCTCAATTGCAGCCCAAGAGGAGACCAAGCAGCCCCTTGGAATTTGAAGTAATGAAATTTGAGCTATGTGTTTGATTTGAAGGAGACAGAACCAGCAGACAATAAGGAAGGGTGGCTGATTACAGGAGAAGCAACAGGGAGACAAGCAAGAGAAAGGAAGGCAGGAAAAATGAAGTGGGAAAGGAAGAGGGGTAAGAAAGGAAAAGAACGCGGCTCCTTATGGTGTTAGAAGCAGGACCCCCTGAGAATCTAATGAAAACTACAGACCAGAAAAATATATATATACACATAATTTTTGCATGCAATTTCAGAGGGTCCATGAATCCTATTAATTCTAAGGCTTTCATCCTTAGCACCTATTTGTCTCCGATGAGAATTTCTTCTCTAGAGCCTCATCAGATGTTTAAAAACTAGGGAAAAAGATCAGCTTGTTGTAATCAAGAAGCAGATGCAAACGCCCCAGTGGCTAACTAACTTATCACACGGCTGCCTTTCAACTTAATGACCATTTATTGAGGCTTACTATATGCTGCATGGTATATGAGCTTCTCTGGATGTTCCAAGAACCATGTTATAAAAAACCAGGGATTTTTTTTTTAAGGCTTCTTCCTGCCAGCAAGGTCAAGCCAGCCCCTGCCAGCAAAAGTCAGCCCCTAGGGAGTATAAATTGGCACAACCACTTTGCAGAGTTATTTGGCAATGCCTCGTGAAGCCGAGGATGCACAGAGTACACAACTCAGCAGTTCCACTCCCAGGTAGATGCCCTAGAGAAATCCACCAGCAAGAGTGAGGGGACAGCTTGGTTCAAAATAGCCCAAAGCTGGAAACAACCCAAACAGATAAATACATGGTAGCATATTCATACTGCAGAATACTATGCAGCAGGGAAAATGGATGAATGAGACCTAGTCTTGTCAATCACAAGGTGAGGGCAGAAGGAAGGCTGTAGAAGGAAATGTTTACAGAGAAACTTAAAACTGTGCAAGAACGCACTATATATATTTCTTATATACTTTTGTGGTCAAAATGTAAAATAGGTACTACGTATTTCTCATACCCTTATTTACACGTATATAAAAGGGTAAATACATAACTGGAAATGATAAACACAAAACTCAGGAAGTGTTTCTGCATGGGGAAGGGAATGAACAAGGCCAGGGAAGAGAACACAGGGGACTTACACTGTATGAGAAAGGTTTCATTTGGGGGTGCCTGGGTGGCTCAGTTGGTTGAGCGTCCAACCCTTGGTTTTGGCTCAGGTCATGATCTCAGGATCGTAGGATAGAGCCCCGTGTCAGGCTCCACACTCAGCATGGAATCTGCTTGAGTTTCTCTCTCCTTCTCCCTCTGCCCCTCCACCACCCCACCAACTCTCTCTCTCTCTCTCCCACCCTCTCTGTCTCTCAAATAAATAAATCTTAAAAAAAAAAAAGAAAAAGAAAGGTTTCATTTTGATGGTAGGCTGTTGTTCTATCACCTCCCTGTCCTCACCTCTTCCATTCTCTCCCTCACTTACTCTGTTCCCGCCACTCTGGCCTCCTCACTGCTCATCAAACATACCAGACACAGCCCAGCCTCAGGACCTTTGCATGTGCTATTCCCTCTGCCTGTCACTTTCCTCCTTTAGCTATCCTCAAGGCTCATTCACTCACCTCCTTCAGGTTTTCATTCTAATACTGCCTTCCCAATAAAGTCTTCCCCGGTTTCCAGCCCTCCTGCTCATAACACGTCCCATACTTCCTCTGATTGATTGTTTCTCTGTAGCCCTCACTGCCACCTAACACACTAGATATTTATTCATTCACTCATTCATTCATTTAGCTTTTCTTCACTACTTGACTATCTGTTGCACAAAAGGAGGGACTTTTATCTGTTTTGTTCACTGCTGTGTCCCAGAGCCTGGTATATAATAGGTGCACAAAAAATATTCATTGAGTGAATATTTGCATACACAAATATTTGTTACATTATTCTCTATTTTTTGAATGTCTGAATATTTTGTTATGCACTTTTTAAAAAAAGATTTATTTATTTTTTAAAGAGAGAGAGAGGAAGCACGAGTGTAGTGGGGAGGGGCAGAGGGAGAGGGAGAGAGAGAGAATCTCAAGCAGACTCTCCACTGAGTGCGGAGCCTGATCCCATGACCCTGAGATCAGGACCCAAGCCAAAATCAAGAGTCAGATGTTTAATGGCCTGAGACACCCAGGCGCCCCTTTGTTATGCACTTTTAACAACAACAACAACAACAACAAAGTCAGCTATTAGGATGTTTCAGAGACAAGTTTCCTACAAAGGTAAGAAAAAGGTGCCCAACACCACAACATGTCCTTGGAACCTGCCAAGGTCCCAAGCCACAGGACTATGGGAATAACCAACAGAGGACCCTCAGGGAGCACTCAAGCCCACTAGAGCTAGCCCAGGGTACCCACAACAGACCATTCACATCTGAATGCCTCTACCAAAACAGCCCAATATGACAAAGCCCTTTTGGGAAAAGCAACATTGCTCTGAAACAACAAATGTGCCCAAAACCTGAATTGCAGGAGCCCAGCCAACACAGCATGGAGCCTAAGACCCATGACATCTGCCAGGAGAGACAGGATCTGGAACAGCAACAGAGCCTAGAGGAGAAATTTGATCCTAGAAGAGAATTACGACCCCATAGAGGACAGCTGTGACCCCACAGAGGAGAGCTGTGACCCCACACAAGGGAGCTGTGACCCCACAGAGTAGACCTGTGACCCCATAGAGGGGAGCTGTGCCCCACTGAGGACAACTGTGACCCCACAGAGGGGAACTATGAGGAATGAATAGGGGTCTTGGAAGATAAGCCAGTCTTAGCTTCGAGGAGAGGAGTGGGTGGACAGAGGAGCCAGAAATCAGCACAAAATGGTAATGTCTATGTTGGCATCTGTTACAGGACTTTGGGGTCCCTAACAGAGCCTGACTGGCTACTCAGCAAATCCACCTTCCTTTCTTCTAAGCACAATCTAATGTTTCTCAGCTTCCCCTGCAGTGATGTGTGTCATGTGAATAAATTCTAGCCGAAAGAATAGGAAGGGAAGAGGCATGTGCCAGGCCTGTAAAACCTCCCTAGTATCACTTTGCATCCTCATTTCTCTTTTGTGGTTTGATGCATACAAGCACAAAGTTCTCGGAAGCTGTGAGTCAACAATGAGGAGCCACAGTGTGGTAAAGGCCTGGGTTCCCTCAATCACTGCTTGGAGGAGAGAGCCCTGCCAGCAAGGAACAACTGTTTTGGACTTTCAGTGAGTGATAAATAAATTTCCGTTGTGTGTAAGACATTACCCAGTTTTTTCTATTGTCATAACAGCTAGCATTACCTTATAGAGAGGGTCCTTGGTGGAAAGTGTATACACACTCACCTTTCAACTATGGTGCGCTATATACAGATCCAAAAACTCTTCTAAGGCACTCACTGTACCTTATCTAGCTTGGTTTTCTCCATAGCCCTACCACAAGCTGTTGCACCCAGAAGTCCTCAACAAACATTTACCAGCTGGAAATCAAGATCAACTTGGAATAAAGGCGTCTCCAAATGAGGCAAAAGGATCACACATGCACAACAGTTAAAACCTTGAGTTCTGGAATCACATGATATTAGGTTCAAATTCCAGTTCCACTAGCAGGGTGATCCTAGGCAAGTTCATATCTGTGCTTCGGATCTCTCTGTGGTCCTGTGGGAATATTAATATTTCCTAATTCATTGGGTTGCTGTGAGGATTAAATGAGAGAATGCACAGAAAGCTCTTTGGAAGCAGTCAACTCTAATAAGCCATTATTCTAATTGTAACCAAAAGCATCTGCTGCATCATGCAGTCAGGGTATGAAGACAGGGTGCAAGAAGGCAAAGGCATGATGAAAAAGAGCACGGGGACTCAGCCTTCCCAAGCCCAGCCTGGACACACCAACCATGATGTTTCCAAAGTCTTTATAGTTTGAGATAATTCTAAGAAACACAGCATGTGACACTTACCCTGTCAGCACCACCACAAAGTCCATCACGTTCCAACCATTCCTTAAGTAAGAGCCTTTATGGAAGGCAAACCCCAGGGCGATGATTTTAATGCCAGCCTCGAAACAAAAAATTCCAATGAAGTATGGTTCTGTATCATCCTGGAAGGGAGAGAAGGTAAGGTCAAGATCTTTGGCTGGGTAGAGGGTGGCATGACTGGGGACCTGGCCCATCCAGAAATCTCTACCCATTTTTCCTCACCTCTCCAACCCTCCAGCACCCACTGCCCCCCAACGCATCCTTCCCGGAGTTCTTTTGCCTGAAGACTTTGCAAGAGAAGCAGAAGCATGGAGAAGACACCCTCCTTCTTTCCTTTTGGCCAACCTCATATATCACTTGGTCAAACAGAATTGTTTGTTTGGATCCATGGTGTCCATTATAGCAGCCACGGGTCACATGTGGCTATTTAACTGTAAATTAATTCAAATGAAATAAAATAAGAATTCAGCTTTTCAGACACAGTAGCCAACATTCCAGTGACTAGTATATTGGACAGTGCAGATGGAGAGCATTTCCATCATTACAGAAAATTCTACTGGAAAGCACTGGTTCAGTATGTTTGTCACACGCACCACTCAAGGCCTTTAAGGTTAGACCCTGTACACCAACCTCACCCCCAGATCTGACACTCGTGAAGGTTCTCAGCTGGTATGCACCAGCACAGCCATTCAGGTTGCTAAAATATTGGAGTAATACTTCTGCATTTGCTGGCATATGGCCAGTGTCCCGGTCCCCAGCCCCTTACTGAACCTCTTGCCAGTTTCTGGCTTCCAGCTGATAGTTTATAATATTTGAAATCAAGCTATGAGCTCCACTCCATCAGATCCCCTACATGGATGTTTTCCAATCTGTTACAAAGTTTCTCAAGCTTCAATCCTTTCTGCCTTCATGATTCTTTCCCTATCAGCTTGCCATGGTACTACTATTTGCTTCCTAGTTTTCCAGCTGACTCTCTTTACTTAGCTTCATTTTAAACAAAAATTTTTAAAAAGTCTTGAAATCATAAGTTTTATAGGTTAGTGATATGTTTTAGAATACCTGTTATAATTCATACCTCTTAAAATTTAGATGTCTTGAGAACCATCTATATTTTGTGGATTACGAACGAGTGGATTCTTACATGCCCCTCTACCTACCCTTGAGCTATTACAGCTGGATCTGAAAAGGTGACAGAAAGGAAAAAAAGTCTTCTTCATTGCACTGTCAGAATGCCAGGAGAGGAACCACGGCACTTGGGGATGGATAGGGGGATCGAGAAGGATCTTAGTGCTAGTTTACAGCTCTGCTGAGTTTCACCAAATGAGTAATTTTTTTTTTTAAGATTTTATTTATTTGTGAGAGAGAGAATGAGAGACAGAGAGCATGAGAGGGAGGAGGGTCAGAGGGAGAAGCAGATTCCCCGCTGAGCAGGGAGCCCGATGTGGGACTCGATCCCGGGACTCCAGGATCATGACCTAAGCCGAAGGCAGTGGCTCAACCAACTGAGCCACCCAGGCGCCCCCAAACGAGTAAATTTGAACGAGGACTATGAACGTCCCCCAGAGCTGATATCCATGACAGGAGACAGAGAGGATAGAAGAACAAGCCAAATGACACCATATACAAGCAACCAGGCTAACATCAGAATGTGGGACGTACCTTAGGGTCATGGGACTGATTTCTGCCATAAGTCAAGGGCAGGAGTGAAAACAGTTGCTTTAGTTTAAAAGGTTTAAGCAGGGATGCCTGGGTGGCTCAGTCAGTTGGGCGTCTGCCTTCGGCTCAGGTCATGATCCTAGGGTCCTGGATCGAGACCCATGTTGGGCTCCCTGCTCAGCTGGGAGTCTGCTTCTCCCTCTGCCCCTCCTCCTGCCTGTGCTTGTGTACCCTCTCTCAAAAATAAATAAAATCTTTAAAAAAATAAAAGGTTTAAGTAGCATAGCAAAATCTAGACCCTGCCTGGATCCTGGTTTGACCAAACTGACTGAAAAATGCTTTTTCTGAGACAACCATGAAAATCTGATTCCTGACTACGTCTTAGATGGTTCCAAGGAACTGCTGTAAGTTGTGCTGGGTGTAAAAATGTCACTGTGGTAATGGAAGAAAACGCCTATATTTTTTAGCAATGTAGACTTAAGTAAGTATATGGCAATGAACTGACAAGTTGTCTGGGATTTGCCTTCAACAATTTTGGCCAGGAAAGACAAACCAATGAAATGCAAGGGGCCAGAGGAAGCAAATAAGGCAAAGTCTTGACAACAGTTGAATCTGGGTGAGAGGTTCTTAGAGGGGTTCATTGTATTGTTCTCTCCATTTCTAATGTATAGTCAACATCTTCCACAAGAATTTTGTTTCTAATATGATGTTTCTATGGACAATGTGAACACTTGTTACCCACTGCCCTCCTGGTCAGCATTGGGTTTGCCTGGTCTGGTGTGGGGGGGGTGAGTCATGAAGGCATCTCTCTCCCCAGATTATTGGTGTTCATGAAATTTAGGCTTCCCAGGTCGGGGGCTCATGATCCAGCTCTTGGCTCCAAGACTGAGAGCCCACTCTGCCCTCTGCCCCATGGTCATGGCAACTTGCCTCTAAAGCAAAGAGAGACCCCTCAAGAGAGACATCACTCACCAGTCGTTCAGACATTGGGGTCTTGTCATCGTCAGGTAGGTGTTGCTCCAGAGCAAGGACAATGCAGTTTGCTATGATGGTAGCTAAAATCATATATTCAAAGGGAGTATGGAGGAATTAAGGAAAATCTTTCCAGTTTGTTTAGGCTCACAGCAAAACCCAGCAGAAGGTAGAGAGATTCCCCATACACCACCTGCCCCCACACATGCACAACCCCCCCCCAATTATCAACATTCCCCATCAGAGTGGTGCATTTGTTAGAATCAATAAACTTACACTGACACATCATTATCACCCAAAGTCCAGAGCTTACATCACGGTTCACTCTTGGTGTTGAACTTTCGGAGGTCTGGACAAGTGTATAATGACTTGCATCCACCATGAGAGTGTCCTATGGAGTAGTTTCACTGCTCTAAAGACCCAGCAGATGACTTTTTAAGGAAAATGTAGATGTTATTCTTCCATCTCACCTCCAACATTCATAGAGCAAATATTAATTCAGCACCTACTGGGCTCCAGGCCCTGTTCTGGGCACTGGGGACACAGCTTACAGTAAAAGAAACAAAAATCTCTGCTCTTGTGGAGGAGAAGTGAGTGTGTGAGATAACTACACATAAAGAGCATTACGAGGTGGTGAATGCTATGCAGAGAAAAAGCAGGTTGGGTGTTGCAATGTATTTATTTATTTTTTTAAAGATTTTATTTATTTATTTGACAGAGAGAGACACAGCGAGAGAGGGAACACAAGCAGGGGGAGTGGGAGAGGGAGAAGTAGGCTTCCCGCTGAGCAGGGAGCCTGACGCGGGGCTCGATCTCAGGACCTGGAGATCATGACCTGAGCCGAAGGCACACACTCAACGACTGAGCCACCCAGGTGCCCCTGGGTTGCAATTTAAAGTAGAGTCGTCAGGGGCTCCTGGGTAAGTTAAGCATCTGACTCTTGATTTCAGCTTAGGTTGTGATCTCAGGGTCGTGAGATCAAGCCCCGCATCAGGCTCTGTGCTTAGCAGGGAGTCTGCTTGAGATTCTCTCTCTCCCTCTCTCTGCCCCTCCCCCTGCTCACATGCACTCTCTCTCTCTCTCAAATAATAAATAAGTAAATCTTTAAAAAAAAAATAGAGTGTTCAGATCTGACACCAAAAGCATGATCAGCTAAAGAAAAAACAGGCAAAAAAAGTAAAAAGTAAAAAGACAACCAACAGAATGAGAGAAAATATTTGCAAATCATGTATCTGATAAGCCTGGCATCCAGAATATATATATAAAGAACATTTGTCACTCAAGAACAAAAGGCAGTCCAATTAAATAATGGGCAAATGGCTTAAGTAGATATTTCTCCAAAAAAGATACTCAAATAGCCAATCAACTACATGCAAAAATTCTCAATATCCTCAGCCATTAGGGTACTGAAAATCAAAACCACAATGAGCTACCACTCCACATCCACTAGAATTAAAAACAAAAAAACAAAAAAACAACCACCCAGAAAACAATAAGTGTTGGTAAGGATGTGAGAAATTGGAACTTTTGTGCATTGCTGGTGGGGATGGTGCAGCCTCTGTGGAAAATAGTTTGGTGATTCCTCAAAAAACCCACAGAATTACCATATGATCCAGCAATATATATCCTAGGTATACACCCCAGAGAACTGAAAAGCAGGTACCAAAACACATGTTCATAGCAGCACCATTCAAACAGCCAAAAGGTGGAAGCAAGCCAGATGTCTCTCAGTGGATGAATGGGTGGACAAAATGTGGTCTATCCAGACAACGGAATCTCCTCGGCCATAAAAATGAAGTACTAATACACGCCACAGTGTGGAGGAACCTCAAAAACATTATGCTGAGTGAAAGACACCAGACATAAAAGGCCACACACTGTACAATTCTGTGTATGTAAAATGTCCAGAACAGGCAAATTCGGAGAGTCAGAAAGCAGATGGGCGGTTGCCAAGGGTCGGGGGAGGGGGTTGGGGAGTGACTGCTTAATGTTTTGGAACTAGATAGATAATGTACAACAAACACTCTGAATATACTAAATGCCACTGATTAGTCACTTAAAAATGGTTAATATTGTTATGTGAATTTCACCTCAAAAAAAAAAAAATAATATGCTGGTCAGGGCAAAGCCTCTGAGAAGCTGAGCTTTCAAGATCTACAGAGGGAAGGGTTAGTCTGTGTGGCTATTTCTAGAGGTGGCATTCCCTCTCTCTCCAGGCACAAACTCCTTCCTGCATCCTGGGAACATTCCTCCGGGTGGACGAGGCCGCCAGGGTGTCCTGCTGGAGGGTCTGCACTTGGGGAGGGTCTGTCCTGCTCACGTCACATTAGGGCCTGATCTGCTGATCAGCTGGTGAAACAGAATGTCCCCTGTCCCCCTGCCAGACCCACAGAGGCACCGCCCAGTCAATTTGGGTGTAGAGAAGTGGGTGTCGGAAGGGAAAGCCACAGGGTACTGGTTAGTCTGGAGTAGAGCTCCCCCACCTCGGCACGTCTGACACTTGGGGCTGGGTCATTCTCTGTGGTGGGGGTGATCAGCAGTAGCAGCTCCTCCTCTCCAGTTAGGACAACCAAAACTGACCTCCAGGTATTGCCAAGTGTCCCCTGGAAACACTGGAATCCACTGTTCTGTGGAAGGATCAAAGAGCATGTCTTGGTGAACTTAGCCATGGCCTCCTCCCAGCTTTCTCCCTTGGAAGCCTAACTTGCCTTGTTCTGTCCTTTGGCCCTGGAGTTAGGTTTGGCCTTTTGGAAGCTCCATAAAACCAAGGGATCTTATAGGCTGGTGGAGTTGGAGCATATACTCACTTTCCAGGTGGGAAAAGAAAGTCTAGAATGGATAACCTGGGAGCAAGAGTTTAAGTAAATCAGGAAAACCAGGACTTCTTTGTCACTGGCTTCGGCCTTTGCCTCCAGCTGAAAGCGTCTGAGCCGCGCTCTGTGCACACTCTGAAAAGCAAATCTGACACTCAGGGCAATTTGGGGAGCCAACAAAAGCCGGCCCTGCCGACGAGTGCCTCTGATTGGCTTCCTGCCTCTGAGCTGACAGTCATTAGGAGCACAGAGAACAAAGCTGGGCTATGTTGCACAAATACTCCATTCTGCCTCACCCTGCAGCCCAGAAAATAAGAGACAATATTTGTATACAGAGAAGCAACGCCAAGCCCTTTCCTGGCCTCCCCTTGCCGAGGCTTCTGAAGCCACGATTTGAATCTGATGATTTCACTTCCCTTCCCTGCCAACTAGCTCCTTGCTCACTTCTGTATGGAGCTGCTGGTTCACTCCTGGGAGGGAAGGGGGTGTGTGGTCTCCTGTCCCTAAACAGCTGGGATGTGCCTTCCTCTCCATCAGACTTGAGCTGAGGTTCCAGGAAGAGTCCCAAAAGACTGGCAGCAAGCAGCACTTTTATGGGTTGCATTATCAGGGTTTCAATTGCCCAGTGTTCCCTGGATTTCAGGCCCAGAGCTCTCCGGGTAGAGCGATGAAGCCTTAGCATGGGAGAGAACGGAAAGAGGCTGCCCACTCCTATCTTATTGCTTTTTCTTGTCAAACATGGCAATACTGGCTATCAAATATTAACCCTTCTCCCTCCATGCACACACGGACCCTGCTAATGTCCACAGACCTGCCCCCCATGGGAATCTGCAACATTGACCTCATACCCTTGCTACTGAATGGGCCACAGCAGAGCGTCAGCTGCGTCTTTTAGAAATGCAAAGTCTCAGGCCCCCACGCTGACCTGCTGAGTCAGAATCTGCATTTTAGCAAGATCTTCAGGGGATCTGTGTGCACAGTGAAGTTTGCCTTAGATCTATTTCAGGGGTAGGAGGAGACCAGGTAATTATGGCTTTGAGTCATCTCAAGAGTGGTGGGGGCTCCGCTTTCTCCTCCACATTCTGACCCCAGGAGGAGACTTCAGGAGTTCCTGACCAGTCTTCTGGCCCCATGCAGGCAAGGGGGCTGGTAAGAAACCGAAGATCTTGATGAAATAAGAGCAAATTGGCAGGAGACAAATATGCAGAAAAGAAAATTCCAGCTTAACTGACATGGAAGGAGTCACAGCCTTCCATGACTTCCATGTCACTTAGGAGAAAAGCCAGTCTTCTTGGCAGCCAGTAAGACCCAGCATGACCTGCCCTCATCACCTCCCTGCTCTCATGACCTCCATCTCCCCATGTTCCTTCAGCGGCAGCCACACTGGTCTCCTCCACGTTCCCCAAACTCCAGGCACTTCCCACACCAGGGCCTTTGTACCTGCTGTTCTCTCTCCTGGAATATTTTTCCCCACAGACCCACATGGTTCCCTCCCTCACTCCCTTTAGGTCTTTACTCAAAGGTCACATCCCCAGGGAAGCCTTTGCCCCCTTCCCCTACTTATTTTTTTCCTTGGCCCCTGTCCCCGGTCAAACATCTACTCTATTTTCCTTCTTTATCTTGTTCACTGTTTGTCTCCCCTGCTAGAATGTAAGCTCTATGCAAGTAGGAATTTTTATCTACTTTGTTCACTGCTTTGTTCTCTGCACCTAAGAGAGCATCTGTTTTTATAGTAGGTGCTCAGTAAACACCTGTATGAGGAAGGAAAGGTGGGTAGGTCCTGGTTTTTGCATCCTCTCCCCCCACTCTGTTGCATGCCAAGTCTCGGTGGGCATGTTAAGAACACAATCAGCTTCTTGAAATATGCATTGATGTGGCCAGCACACAGACACAAAGATGGGGTACTGGGTTCTTGGCATGGGAGAAGATGCCTCATCCCAGGCAGAAGTCAAAGGTAGTCCAGGCAGGGGGAGGTGACGCTTTCTCAGCCCAACCCTGAGTCGTGCCTGTTCCTCCCAATTTAGAAAGCCTGGGTTCTAACTCACAGCTGCGGTGAGCAATGCCTCTGCTAGCTGAACTGAGCCTTCCTGCTCCCCGATTGGCTCGGGGAGAAAGCACCTGTGTCAGCGGGATCCAGAATAATCAGCCAGCCGAAGAGGCCAAGGGGAGGGAGTATGGGGAGAAGAGATGAAAGGAGAGAAGCATCCCTGATGGGAGGAAAAGCTGGCTCCTGAAATGGCTTGTGGAAGTCAGGATAGCAAACAGCCCTGCAGGCAAGTGTGGGTATGCAAAGCTCCCCCCCCCAACACACCAAATTAGATTGATCAGGACCACAGAGGCCCCAGAAAGGGGCTGTGTGTGACACTGGAAATGACCAAGTGATTTTTCCCAGGGAAGAAGGGCTTCATCTGCTAACAGGAACTGCTCTTGGGATCCAGAACATCAAGGAAAGTCAATTTGCAAAGTAGGCATGGCTGATGGTTCCAGCCCCTTAGTAAGATCTTGCAGAATGTCTAAGTAATTCATTCTTCTCTTTATGGTGCCCCCATCCCTATCTCATTCCCACCCTCCTGTGGTTGTTGTGAAAATCAAATCAGGTTTGTTAACTCATCAAGACCTTTCATCTACTATAGAGGCTGCCTGAAGTTCTGAGGAAACAGATACTTCAGTGAGTCAACCAGGCAGTTGAACTTGTGGAGAGAAGCCAAACAGAACTTATTTTCATGTTAGTTCCATGCTCATCAAATTACCACGAAAAGAGTGGGGGGTACCAGGGCCCTAGATGTATGGGTTTAGGACATATTCCTTGCTTCACTAAACAAATGCCAGCATTTAACTCGGCAAAATGATAAACTATTATGGGGCCATTAACAGGCAAAACAACCATAATTACAGCTGCATTTATTGAGCGCTTCACTGGGCAGACACTGTGCTAAGAATTTTACACTCGTTTCAGTTAATTCCGTGCAACAATTCTACAAGGTGGGTTGCAAACCCCATTTTCCAGATAAGGAGATCAAGGCTCAGAGAGGTTAAGTAAATTGCTTATGATCAAACAGGAAATACTGGAAGAGCTAGCACTCACCCCAAGATCCATGCTTGCAAGCTGGTGGTCCCCAAAGACCACTCAGCAGCATACCTTTATTAGAAGGTGGGTAGTTTTGTCTTTATTTAAAAATTGGAGTTGGTACACCTGCGGCCTTAACCATATGGTTGTGACCAAATGTATTAGACCTCAACTGAGTCCCAAATGCCACAATTTAATGTAGTAATGATCAACTACTGCATGCTAATAATCCACGCCCTCATAAGCCCATCCTAAGTGGCTTATGTTAATGAAAATTTTAACTTCCAATAACCCAGAGAGTATCCAGTTCTCAGACACGGGGTTCGAACTCTACAACGCACATACCAACCAAAAATCAAACCTAGAAAAGATCTTTCCACCAGCCCACCAGCTAGAAATTCTAATGGTGACAACACACGACCAAGGGCAACTCTGGGCGCTGCTTGGGAACTTTTCAGCACCATGGCCAGCGGCAAGTGGTGAAGCTTAATTTCACATCCACCCAGACGTGGCAAGCCTGGGGCAGGGCAAGCAAACCCAGAGTCAAGTATTAACACTCTCTGAGACATTGTAAAGACCTACATTTCACATCTAGAGTAGAGACACCCCCCCCCCAAGAAAAGGATTCATTATGTCACCAGGAAAATCAAATGAAGAGAAAATTAAAAACTCAACACCAAAAAGGTGTGATTTGTCATTTGTTTCTTTAATATAATCTAAGAAATTTCAACATTTATCCATTCACCCAACACAAGTCTACCCAGGGCAGCTGGATCATGCTTCTGCTCAGAAAACTGGAAATATCTACATGAGAAGTCGTAGAGCAGAGTAGTTAAAGTGTTTGGCGGTCAGGTATGGTTCTGGCCAAAAGAGTTTCCTTCTCTGAGCCCATTTCCTCATATATAAATTACAGAAAGTCGTGCCTACCACACAGGGCTTTGGAGAATAGAGTGAATGGACACAGATAATACACTTAGAACAGGACCTGGCATTTGTATGTACTCAATAAATATGTGTTTAGGTATTATTTACTCTGGTTCCTGCGATGGAATTTAATATCAAGAAAACTTAACATGCTTATAAAAGCATGAGATGGTTTCATCTCCTTGTGATGATGCAATCAATGCTTATATTATAATGTTTATGACAATTACAGCTACCAGTATTATTAACCTTTCTTCTTCCTTTTTTATCCACCTAAGTCTCTTTCCCTTCCCTTCACTGGAGACCATCAGCACCTACTCCCATCATGGCTGACTGAGCCCTCTCTCAAATCTGAAATCATTCCAAAAACAGGATGCAGTGAATGTACGCGATCCATTCCACAAATACCAGGCTCAAAATGAATGTTGCAAAAATCTCCAACAGGTATTTCATATAAATGGGATTATACAACATGTGATCTTTTCTGTTTGGCATCTTTCATTCAGCATAATGTTTTTGGGGCCATCCACGTAGGGGTGAGTCCAGGTACTTTGTTCCTTTTATGGCTGTGTAGTATTCCATTGTACAGATGTACTGCAATTCATTTATCCATTCACCCATGGATGGCTGTCTCGACCTTTTGGCTATCCAGAATCGGTAACTTAATAGAGACAAAATGCAGAGTCACATTTGCCAGGAGGAGAGGGATGGGAGAAAATCAAGAGCAATTGCTTCATGGGGACAGGATTTCCTTTTGGGGGTAGGAAATGTTTTGGAGGTGGTGGTCACAGGATGATGTGAATATACTAAATGACACTGAACTGTTCACCTTAAGATGGTTAATTATATTACGTGATATGGAGAATCTCTAAAAACTTTCTTCAATTTCTAAAAAATTGTTGTTGGTTCTGCTTCTTTTCTTTCTCCTTGATTCTCAGAGTTCCTATTATATGCTGTTACTCACTGACTTTCCTCTGAGCCATGAACCATGAACAGAAACACCACCCAGGCAGCTCTCAAGATCTTTCTTTTTAAATAACAACTGCTTTTAGTTATAAAAAGAATACATGCTTATTGTATTTTTTTTTTTTAGTTTTAAAATTTATATTGTATCATTTAAAAAATGAAAAGCCCTTACCCCAGCCCACTGCCCAGGGATAACACCACTAGCAGTTTGCTGTCTATTTTTCAGATTTTTTCCCTACACATGTTCTTTACACTGGCTGCTGTCTTTTCCTGAGTTATTCTTCCCCTAAATATGGGCAGGGCTCATTCCCTTGCATCCATCAGGTGGTACTAAAACATTATCTTCCTTTATTAGGTCTAAAGTCTCAGCCCTACCAACATGGCCATCCCTCCTCCCTGCTTGTTTTTTGTTAATTATTTTAGCAACTTATCACATCAAACTATGCGTTTTATTTATTTATCTTATTACGTTGATCGCTTACTGGAGTGTCAGCCCCATTAGGGGCTTGCTCTCAGCTGTGTCCCCAGCATCTAGTGCCCAACACATAGCAAGTGCTCAATAAATGAGCATTCATTTCATTCATTCACTGAATGAATGAAAACAAAGATATGAAATCGTATTTTCTTTTTATAAAAATGCGATTGTGATATGCAATGTTCTGCCATTTGCTGTGCCCTTCACCGCACTGGACCCATTTTTCCATATTGACATATTGGATCTCCCTCTTTTAACAGGCTGTGCAGTATTCTTGTGAATTAATGCATCATCATTTCAATGCTTCCAGTTTGTCTCCATTACAAGCAAAGCTGTGATGAATAACCTGCTCACACAATCACATTCCCTGGGATGTTCACTCTGTCTAGGCAAGTCCTTCTCCTCACGTGTGGTACTGTCACCCTGTGCAGTGGTCAGTGAAATCATCCATGGCCTTGGCATCTTCTCTGTGCATTTCATCTACCTCTTCGCTTAAACTCAAACCTGGAAATTCCCTGAAAGCCATCAACTCCAAGGCTAAGGAGACCACTGACAGCTTCAAATTAGTACCCAAAACAAAAGGAAAATCCAGCCCAGGGAGATGTCTGCCATGATTGCCCCAAGGAAACCCAGTGAGGACAAGGAGAAGGGCCCTGAGAAAGCAAGTGAGACAAAGAACCCTCCGAATCTATGTATGGTGAGAATAACCAAGAAGCCAGGTGAGGTGAAGAAGGCCCTCTCTAAACCAGGTGCAGCCAATGAGAAGGCCCCTAAGAAAGGGTATTAACAGGTCAAGAAATTCTTCCCTTTCTAACCAGACAGGCCATGAAGGTCCCTCCCAGTACCGCTGGACTCAGCAGGGAGTCCAAAGTTAAAGGCAGTCCTAGCAGCCAAGATACTAAGGCTCACAGGAAAACAAAAGCTGGGAGTAAGACTCTGGTGGAGCTGGTTGCTTTCTATGACCTACAATTTCCACTGGAAAGACCACTGTCTATGCTGGTCCCTTCCTTCTTAATCACTGGAAGATATTCCTACCTCTTCAACAATGACTCCTGTGAACTTCAAAGCACTTCAAAGCACTCCAGCCATGCATGCCTAGAAGCAACACGGTCATCTCCAAAATACCCTTCCCCAGCATCCTTTTCTTTAGCCACCACTCTCCTCCTCCCAACTTACTAGCTCTCCTAAATGCAAACAAACATCTGTCCCATGAAACCCTACCACTTGCTGATCCCACCATTTCTTGGTGCCCCCTCCTGCCTTCATGTCCATCCTTGTCAACCTTATGCAGGTTGGCTGTATATCACTTCCTTGCATTTCCTTCCCTTCTGGAAAGAGTCCATCCCTGGATGAACCCAACCAGTTTCCTTTCCCGTGCTTGTACAGAGGTATATTCCTGAATGAAATCAACGATCTGGGCTGATGATGTTAAATTCGTGATCCTAAACCTCAAAATGGGCATTTGAGAATTCTAACGTCCTAGATGGGAGAAGATACCAGTGCTAGGAATGACCCAATTTAGGGAAATTAATATTCTCCCATCATTAGAAAGCCCACCCTTGTCTCCAAATTTCCCTCCAGCCACCAACCTATTTCTCTGCTTCCCTTCATAAAGGACTTGACTCCATGTGTTGCTTCCAATTCTCCACTTCGATTTTTTTCTTCTGCCTTCTCCTCCAGGAGGCTGTCTTCTAGCCCCATCACTTAACCAAAACTCTCCTCGTGAGGATCACCAAAGACCTCCAGGCTGCCAAATCCCAGGGCCACATTTTTAGGCTCAGATTTCTTGGCCACGCCTTCCTTTTATGTTTCCTACTACCTTCCTGCCTCTCCTTTTTACTCCTTTTCTACTCCATCTCTAAATGTTGGTCTTCTCTGGGGCTCAACCCTAGGTAATCTTTTCTCTACCCATATCCACTTTCTAAAGGCCTCGTGCACTGGGATGTGTTTTGCCACTCTCCTGATGCCCTTTCCCCCACATATCTACTCATCATTCTGCTCAGTGTCCTGGGAGAGGCAAGGCTGGCTCTTGTCTCATCTCCTACCTTCTGGGAAGGTTTGGTCAATGGGAAGCATCAGCAGGAGTTTGGAGGGAAGAAGGAGGACTTGGTGTATTTCTTCATCTCATATCCTCCCCACTACATCGTCATGTTCTGGCATGATTGTGTCTTGTTGTGCCTTTTGACAGGCACCTCCAACCTCATAGAACTGTCTGTATTCATCCCCTAGGGCTGCCATGGTGAATTACCACAAACTGTGTGGCTTGAAAGAACAGAAATGTCATCTTTCACAGTCATATAGGCCAGAACCCCATAATTAAGGTATCGGCAAGCCTGAGCCCCCTCCGAAGCCTCCAGGGTAGGATCCCTCCTCTCCTCTTTCAGCTTCTGGGGGGTCTGGGTGTTCCCCAGCTTGCGGCCACATCACTCCATCCTCTGCCTCTGTCTTCACATGACCTTCTCCTGTGTCTCTCCCCTTCTCTTCCCTCCTAGGAAGACTTGCCATAGAATTGGCTCACCATTACATTCTCAGCACCCCTTCCAGTGCCAGGCACCTAGTAGGACCCCAATCAATGTCTTTTGAATGAGCAAATAAATCCACATCTGCTTTATTTCTCTTTACCTCTCAGCAATTCCTTCTGCTCCTTCCACCCTGTCTTCCAGCTCTCTCAGCTGTTGCATTGGCAAGCCAAGTCAAACAGACTTTCCAGAAAGTCCCAACCCCCCAACGCAGCTCCTTCACATGCTCCCCGGACACATCCCTAAATATTTGGGTCTGCCTGGCCCTTTCCTCTGCTGGCCCCGCTGTCTGTGAAGATTCTCCTTGAAGCTTTATCATTAAAAAAAATAAACGAACATATTCTGTGCCTCCAAAAGAAGCTTTTACTTTTGCAAACTCTATTGATTTAATCCTAGAGGCTGCTGGCAGTAGTCCCAGGAGCTTAATCAATACAACAACACCCAGCACAGCCGGAACATCAGGGAGCCTCAGCCAAGACCTTCTGCTTGGGTCTTCAATGACTCTGACTGAATCTTTCGCAACGATGAAGAAAGATTTACAGTCGGGCACGGGACATTTGCAATTGCTCCAGGATCCTGCTTAGGTGAGCAGAAGAAAATGTCTTCAAGCTCGAGGCGCTTCAGAACTATTTGTTAATTTGCTACTACGGTTGATTCCCAGGAGGGCAAAGCAAGCAAGAAACCAAAGGGAACAGAGAAACACTGTAGGTTCTAGAACCCGAGTATAAACTCCCCAGTGGGAAGAACAGGAGTAGAACAGGCAAAGGGAAGGTGGGGAAAGGAAGATGAAGATGACAAGAATTCAAACTTGGTTGAGTTAAAACAGGAAGTCCTTCACCACTCAGCAGATACTAAGTGATCAGGGAAGGAGAGAGAGAAGGTCATAGGAAGAAGGAGGTTTAGGGTGACCGAATCAGTGCCCAGGGCTTTAGAAACCATTCATCTGCTTGAAGGAAAAGTCAAACAATTCCTTCCAATAACTTTTTCAAGATCGAAAAACAGGGAGAGGAATTAGAGGCCCCACAGAAAGAAAGTAGAGGGGAATATTTGTTGGCTAGTTTAAATGCACATTAGGGTGCCAGGGTGCCTCAGGCTGTTAAGCAACCGACTCTTGATTTCAGCTCAGGTCATGATCTCAGGGCCATAGGATTGAGTCCTAAGTCAAGCTCCGCACTGGGCATGAAGCCTGCTTAAGATTCTCTCTCTCTCTCTTTCTCTCCCTCTGTCCCTCCCTGCTCCCTCTCTAAAAAAAAAAAAAAAAATTAAAATAAAATAAATGCATGTGAGTATACATAACTCTCATGAGAACACTGTGCTTAGACATTAGTCCCAGTGCACAGACGATGAGGTATTCTAGCCCCAATATTCGACATCCTGCTGTCGTAACAATCATCTTCCAAATCTCAGTGGCTGAAAGCACCATGGGACTATTTTCTTGCTCATGCTATGTGCCCACTGCAGGTGGGATGGGGACTCTTGTTTTATGCTGCCCTCTCTCCAGTGCCTAGTCTGAGGGAGGCTCCATCTCTGTGCATGTGGTGATGGTGGAGGCAGGCAAAAAGAAGCATGGTGAAACATACACTGGCTCTTCAAGCTTCTGCCCAGAAGTGACACGTGTCACTTGTCCTCACATTCCATTGGCCAAAGCAAGTCATATGGCCATGCCTAACTTCAAGGAGGTAGGAGAAAGAACACTCTACTAGGTGCCCACAGAAGAACCAGAATTATTAGATGAGCTAGGTGAAGGATTTCCACTCAGGAAGATGAAATGACTTGCCCAAAGTCAAGCAGCGTCAAAGGTGGCAGATGTCAGATCAGAGGTCAGGACTACATGGCCCCATGCTCTTTAGATGCTATGGCCTTGCTCATGACAGAAGCTGAGAATAAAACTTAGATAACGCTGAGGAGGAAGATCAGTGGAGGCAGGGGGGAGAAGGAGCAAGGAAAAATAATACACCAGCTGAGGGAGAGCTAAAAAGAGCTAGAAAGTGAACACCAGAGCATAAGTAGAGAGATCTCATCTTTAGAAACCACAACACATCACAAATATCAGCAAAGGGGTGGGGGAGTTTCATACTACTTTCCGAGAGGTCGATAGTAACAGAGAATGGAGAAATTTATATGAAGCCACACCGGGAAGTGGGGGCACAACCATGAAGGGAACCTGAATGCTTCTTGCTCTGTCCCTGAAAGCTGCCATCTTGGCTCAGGTCGAAGGTCCGACAAATGCTGGTTAGTGTTACAACAGCCCCAGGAAGCCAAGGCCAGGGCTTGCCAGGACTCCCATCAGCTGCACTGTCCCTCCCTGGACATGTTCCTACACGGTTCTGGGAAACCTGGACCAGAGTTGGATAGTGTTTCAGAACGGACGGCTTGGCGCCCCTGACTACTCCTCGCTCACCCCAACCCTGGGGCCGAACTGGAAATAGGACAGATTCTGACTGCCACACACCCAGCCAGTACTTGGGAATTCCAAATAGATGGGTAGCCAGTTTAGTTTTAGAGCAAGGCTTCTGGAAAGCACTTGCCATTGCTGCCAACGAGTCATGGCCATTTCAGTTATGAGCACCTATTATGTGTCACCCAAGTGTGATTTGCACATTAATTCACTGAGCCTTCACCACCTATCTGTCCAGAAATCCTACTGGTCAACCTTCAGATTATATCCAGAATTGGTGGTTGCCAGGAACTGGAGGAAGGAAGGGGGAGTCGGGAGTGACTACTACCGGGTATAGCATTTCTTTCTGGGGGATGAAATATGAGTCTAGATAGAAGTGATGGGGGCACAGCAATGTGAAAGTACTGAAGGCCACTGAACTGTATGCTTCAAAATGGTAAATTTTTTTTTAAAGATTTTATTTATTTATTTGAGAGAGAGAGAATGAGAGAGAGAGAACACATGAGAGGGGATAGGGTCAGAGGATGAAGCAGATTCCCTGCCGAGCAGGGAGCCCGATGCGGGACTCGATCCAGGGACTCCAGGATCATGACCTGAGCCGAAGGCAGTCGCCTAACCGACTGAGCCACCCAGGCACCCCAAAATGGTAAATTTTATGTTATACCTATTTTACCACATTTTTAAAATTTTTGCCAGAATCCAAACACTCTTTATTATGTCCACAGCCAACACTCTGGTCCTGCCTCCACCTGCCTGGGCCAGTATTGTCACTTCCTCCTCAATTCCTCACCACCGCCTGCCCCCCACAGTGGTCAGAGGAGCCATCTGAGCCAGGTCACACCTCTCCTCTGCTCAGAACCCTCCACAGCCCCCACCTCACTCACAGCAAAAGCCAAAGCCATCCCCACAGTCCGCAAGGCCCTGCCCAACTGCCCTGTCATCTCCCTGCCCTCCCTTCCTCCCACTCTCCCCTTTGCTCCTTCCTTTCAGCCACACCAGCTTCCTCAATGTTCCTCCAACATGGCTGGCATGACCCTACCTCAGGACCTTTGTGTTGGCTGCTCCCTCTTCCCCCAGACACCCCCATGGCTTCCTCCTCACCTCCTTCGAGTCTTGGTTCAAATGCCACCTCCTCAGGGAGGCCTTATCCAACACAGCAACCGGCCTCCCCTCCCCTTTCCTTGCTGTTTCTCCCCGTTGCCCTTATAATCTTCTACAGTACTATGCAATTAACTTGTTATTTTGCTTCTTGTTCATCTTAGGTGTCTCCCAATGATCATGCAGGCCCATGAGGGCAAGGACTTCCATCTGCTTCTTGTGTCTAGACCAGTGCTTTGCTCACTGCATACACCCGATCAGTATTCACAAACTGAGTGTACAGCCCTGTGAGGCAGACACTACTCTCCATCCATTTTATAAAGGAGGAAAACAGACTCGGTGTCAGACATGCAGCAAGTAATGGAGGACCAGTTACCAAACTCAATCTGAGTTCACAACTCTGGTTCTCAGCCTTGATGATTGTTCTTTATTACTATCCACACAACATGGATGAACTGAGCACCTACTACTTGCCAGGCAGTGTTCGAAGCACTAAGGATATGACAGAGAACAAAGCAGGCAGAGTTCCGAGCTCATGGAGGTGACATCGTCCCTGGCTCAAACTTTCCCTGCCCCGACTCTCACCCACCTTCACATTTGGCCCTGACCTACAGCCACTCTGCTGCAAGGGTCGAGATGCTCTGAGACCTGGACTGGGCATGCAATCTAAACCACCTCCCCATAGTGCTAGCCAGCTTTTATGGTAATTTGTCATCATATGACATCACATGACATCGTTTGACAGTGACTTGTCAGCCCCACTGTCTTCACAATGGACAGGGAGCTCCGTGGGTTCAGAGACCTCATGATGGTTTTCTTTCCATCCCATGTTTACAGGTTTATGGATGAATGAGGGGCCAAGAGCCCCTTTGTCCAAGAGGCAGCCCCTGAACTTCCTCCCCAGACAAATCCTCATCTCTCTGTCCTTGGAAACCTGAGAACTAAGCCCCTCCCTGGCCTGTTTTACAGATTTTTTTGTTTTTTGTTTTTGTTTTGCTTTGTTTTGTCTTCCATGCTTCACTCTGGAAGCAGACAGTTCTGGCTGGAATGCCACCTGCATCCCTGCAACACACACGATGACAAGTGCTATGAGGAATGATGGAAGAACCAGGGAGGGGGGACTGGGTCAGGAAAGGCTCACTGAAGATGCACCATTTCATGCAAAACCTAAAGGATTTATAAGGATTTGCCAAGTGAAGAGTTGGGGGAAGGTCCAAGAATTTCACAGTGGCTTTATTAGCAATGGCCAAAACGAGAATAAATCCAAACATCCATCAACAGGTAACTGGATAAGCCAACTGTGGGATTTCTGTACCACTGAATGCTAATCAGCAGTAAAAATGAATGAAGACATACGGCACACTCATTCGACATATTTATTGACCACTTACTATGTGCAGATGTTGCTCTAGAGGAGAAGAGGGAAGAGCCACGAAGTTACCTGGGGAAGGAGGATGCAGGCAGAGGGAAAAGCCAGTGCAGAGACCCTGAGATAAGACTGTGCCTGGTGTGTTTGAGTCAGAGAAAAGAGGCCAGGGTAGCAGGGTGAGTGAGCGGGGACTGCGGGGAGAGGAGCTCAGAGATCCTTGTGGGTTTCCCCAAGGTAAAGAAAATCAGCAATGGGCAAGGAGAGTGATGACTTCCAGAGCTCAGGAATAAGGGAGGGATGGTGCACCTGGGTAGCTCAGTCAGCTAAGTGTCCAACTCTTGATTTTGGCTCAGGTCATGATCTCAGGGTTGTGAGATCAAGCTCCATGCTGGGCTTCACGCTGGGCGTGGAGTCTGCTTAAGATTCTCTCTCTCCCTCACCCTCTGCTCCTCCCCCCACTCACTCTCACCCTCTCTAATAATAAACGATTTTTAAAAAGATTTTGTTTATTTATTTATTTGAGAGACAGAGAATGAGCAAGAGCATGAGCAGGGGGAGGGACAGAGGGAGAAGGAGAAGCAGACTCCCTGCCGAGCAGGGAGCCTGATGGCAGGACTCAATCCCAGGACCCTGGGATCATGACCTGAGTCAAAGGCTGATGCTTAACTGACTGAGCCACCCAGGTGCCCAATAATAAACCAATTTAAAAATAACTAAATAAAGGAATAAGGGAGGGAGAGAGAAGGGAGAGAGGCCTGAGCTTAGAGTCCCCGCCACCCTTACTCCGCATGTCTTATTAGACAAACAAGCCTGGTATTAGGACAGCCCACACGTCCTAGTGGCCTGACATGCCTTGCTGAAAGATAGGAGGATTGAAGGAGGGAAAGAAAAGGTGGCTTTGTAAGAAAAGAAGAATATAAACAGAGGAATATGGAAAAATCGCTGATACATAATAACACATACTAGATTAGATCTTGGCAAACTATGGCCTGTGGCATGTCTTTTAAATAAAATTTTATTGGAAAACATCCACACTTGTTCATTTACTTATTGTCCATAGGTGCCTTCAGTACAACAGCAGAACCGAGTGGCCCCGATAGAGACCTGTGGCCCACAAGGCTTCAGATCTTTAATATCGAGCCCTTTGCAGAAAAAGTTTGCTGGGTCCTGTACTATAAGAAAAATGCAGAACACATATTAATACATGAAGTCCTTATAGCATTTATTAACATACAACTATATAACATAAAATAGTAAAATCACTAATATAACAACTATATTGAGTGCTTATTCTATGTGGGGCAATGGACTAAACTTTTTTGCCTACGTTATTGCGTTAAATCTGTTCAGCAGCTCACTGAATTAGGACATTATTATTACTGTCCTTACTGATTAAGAACAGACCCCGGAGCCAAACGGCCTGGGTTCAAATCCCACCTCCGTTGCTCATGGAGTGTGAGACCCCAGAAGAGTTACTAAACCGCTCTCTGTCCTGGTTTTCTCCTTTGTCACCTGGCATGATGACAATGCCACCCACCCCTCAAGGCATTGAGAGGACAAACTTATTTGATGCAAGTGAGGTGCCTGGCATATTGTCCAGAACTTTTGAACAGAGGCACAGGGAGGTGAAGTCACTTGCCTGTGTGGTCAAGCCCAAGCGGTCGAGCTGGGATTTGAATCCGTGCAGCCATCACTGCTGGAAGCAGGGATGTGGCAGAAGTGGGAAGGTGATGAAAACCAGGAACCATGAGCTCATGAGAGCAGAGCCAGCACACCGCCCCAGGGCACATGGGTCTGTCCACCGCACTCCTCACCGCAGAGTGGGGTGGTTGGAAGGTGGGGACCTGGCTGGTTGGCTGCCAGAAGCAATGAGGGGCTGCTCTTCCGCTCCCTGTGGAGGGGAGGACAGGCCAGTTAAACTTGAATGGAGGAAGGCAGGCCAGTGACGGCCCTATCATCACAAGGGTTCAAAGAAGAAGGCAAGGCTGGGAGGGGACAGGATATTGTTACAGCCGCTGGGCTGATCCTGGAGGGGGCTGGATACCGGGAGCCACTGCTAACACAGCTGGACTGGATTGGGCTAAGGTGGGCAAGAACCATTGTTAGCATGTCCAGACTACAATTTCATTTGTGCACCTACTCCTGTCTGCCAAGACAGGCTCGAAAGAGAGGGAGGGCAGGAAGCAACTCCTTCAGTGGCCTCCTGCCCATAGGACCTGAGTCTACCTCCCCTCCCTGGGCTCAGCCTAAGGGGCCTCTCCTATGCTTCACCTCCCCCAAGATGGTCACTTGCTTCAGGCAGGAAGCTTCCCTTGCTACCCCATCCAGGCACTTCCCTCCACCCCTGCCTCAGGTTAAGCCGAGGGCCTTGCCAGGGGTACAGACTGCCTGCTAAGACCCCAACTACCAGCTCTCTAAGCAGAGGGCCCCACACTCAAGCCTGGCATAGAAGGGAACCCCTTTCAAAGATTAAAAGATTTCCACTCAGTGAGAAAAGAATGAGGGAGAGAAAAGAAAACAAGCTAGGAAGGCACATAGCACCCAGTAATCACCATCACTACCACCAATAACAATAATAATAAAACAGCAAAGTAGACTTTTGACACCCAGGAACCTGATTTCTCCTTGTGAAAAAGACAGTGTTATATGTCCAGGACGAGGCTTACCTCGTCCTCATAGAGCACACATGGACTAAATGCCCCAGTCTCCCCTGCAGTTAAGTGGGCCACAGGTGCTGGCTGTCTTTAGCTACCCAGAGTCCACGATCCCTCCTCTTCCTGCTATGCCTGGGGAGGCTGACCTCATTGAACTCCCTACCCTCTGGCTTCCAGTTGGGCTTGGACAATGGGGAGCCATGGCAGGAGATGGGGGGAAGGCATGAAGCTGGGGTATTTATTCTGCTGATTTTCTGAGGTTGCAGCTTGACTCAGGCAGCTTTTGTGATCTCTCTCTCGTTCTCTCATCCTGTCTCCCTTCCTCCTTTCCTCTCTGTTTTGGTTAACCGCCCACATCTCTCTCTCTCTCTTAAAATTAATTAATTTATTTATTTGAGGGTGAGGAGATGGGTAGAGGGAGAGAGAATCTCAAGCAGACTCCCTGCTGAGTATGGTGTGCCTAGGCGGGGTGATTTCCTGACCCTGAGATCACCACCTGAACTTAAAACAAGAGTCTGATGCTTAACCGACTGCCCCACCCAGGTGCCCCTGCCCACATCTCTTAATTCAATTCCTGAAGAGTGTCTTCTGTTTCCTACTGAGACCCTCACTGATACACCATGGGATGAAATTTTAGCCAACAGAATGCCGGCAGAAAGAGGAAGAGAGGTTCCCTACTTCCGCTCTAGCCCTTAACATACATGGATACGCTTTTATTATTTATTTATTTATTTATTTATTTATTTATTTATTTATTTATTTATTTATTTATAAAGATGTTATTTATTTGAGAGAGAGAGAGAATGAGAGAGAGCACGAGAGGGAAGAGGGTCAGAGGGAGAAGCAGACTCCCTGCTGAGCAAGGAGCCCAATGTGGGCCTCAATACTGGGACTTGATCATGACCTGAGCCAAAGGCAGTCGCTTAACCAATTGAGCCACCCAGGCGCCCCATGGATGCGCTTTTAAAGGGATGACTCCTACCCAATCCGTGAGGTTGGCTCCACCCCCCCAACCAGGACAGATCATATGACTCAAGCCTAAACCAATCAGAGCACCCCTTCCCCACTTCCCATTCCCCCGAACAGATTGGCTCAGGCATGAGCATATGACCCCAGCACAGCCAATCAAGAGCAATAAGTCATTTGCTGAGAATGCTGGGAAAATGGCTGAGAAAGAGAATTACTCTGGGTATTTTGGAAGGACCAAACTCTTGGAACTGCAGCCATCTCCTGGCTGCAGGGAGAATGGAGCCAGCTTCACAAAGCACAGCCCGGAAGTCAAGGCCTAATGATGTCATCTGATCCCTGGATCCAGACGCGCTGGACGCTGGTCACTCCCTGGACTCTTCCATCCATGAACTATTAAACTCCTCCTCTCTTGTTGCTAAAGCCCCTTTGAGTTTTCTGCCCCTGGCAACCGAAAGGCACTAATGGATTCACGTAGGTGAATGTGATGAGTCCTCACTGCGTGTCAGGCCTAAAGTTCGGACCAGGTATTTTATTTTAATTCTCCCTTTACAGTCAAGGAAACTGGGGTCTTGTAAATTACTCAGGCGCACCCAGGAGGAAACGGTCTGCAAGCGTGTGCTTGGGGAGCTGGTGTGTGACCTTGCATTAATGGGATGGGGCCTGAAAGTCAAGGACTGGATTCCAATCCCCAAACCAACATCTTTTGTACGATCTCAAGAGCACCAATTAATTCCCCTCATTCTATAATAAAACTGAGATTAAAATCTTTGTCTCCCTCCCCCACGCAACTCCTAGGGTGGGTTGGGGTGACAAATGAAGCAATAACTAAATGGTGTTTTGAAGGAAAGACTATCAAAACTTGTTGTTGTCATTGTTATTAATAAATGGCCACTGCTGAATTGTTTCCAGAAAACCCTGGAGGCCAGGGGCTGTCCAGCTACTCTCTTGGCTAGAATTCCAAAGACCATCTGTGGCAGATACGTCCTCCAGAGCACATACCCTTGGCATGAACACAAACTGCTTTCCTCACCCAGAAAACTCAACCAGAAAAGGAACAGAGATAGAGAGAGGGGTGGGGGGAAGATCATGCCAGCTCAAAACAACTTTCAGTCCAATCAATGATTTCTATCTCCACAACCACCATCCCAGTCCAAGGAACAAGTTCTCTTCCTTGAAGGACTACAGCCGTTTCTTCACTGGTCTCCTGGCTTTTCGTTCTCGCCTGGGGCCCAATCCATTCTCCACACAGCAGCCACTGGGGCCGTTCACAGACACAATCTCGTTGTATTGCTACTTCAGTGGCCGGATGATGCCTTTAGGATAAATACCACCTTCCTAAACTAAACATCTGCCACAGGACCTTTCACGTGCTGCTTCCTCTGGTCAGAACATCTTTCCTACCATTCCTGCCCCCACTCTAGCAGAGTTGCACTAAGGACTCAGTTGATCACACTTCCCCCGGGGGGAGGGATGGTTTTACACGCTCCTCTCAGAGCAAGCTGGAGTGGTCTGCAGGGCTTATAGCTTTTGTGATTGTAAGTTAAGTAGCCACAACTATTTATCTGTCATCCTTGCCAGACTGTAAGCTCTGTGAAAGCACTGTCCACATCTGTTGTGTTTATTGCTGTAAACCAATGCCTCGTACCTAATCAGCACTCAAAAAGTATTTGTGGCTTGACTAGCTGAGTACAAAAACAGATCAGACCAAAGGAAGTAGGAGTTAAACAGTCAGAGAGGTTGTCTCATAGATCATGAGGCAAGTCACTGGAATAAATGGTGCTGGGACAACTCTTATGGAAATTGGATCTCTACTGCACACTATGCGTAAAAATCAATTCCTAGTTGATTGAAGACGGTGAGAAAAACTATAAAACTTTTAGAAATAATATACATCTCCATGACCTCAGGGTAGGGACAGTTTTCTTATATAACATACAAAACCCACAAACTGTAAAGGAAAAGATTTCTAAATTCAACCACATTAAAATTAAGAACCGCTGTTATCAAAAGACATGGTAAAAAAGGATCAAAAGGCAAGCCAAGAGAAGATATTGCATAGCATATAATGATGAATGACATATTTCCAGAATAGACAGGGGTCATCTACAGATCTATATGAAAGAAAAAAATCAACCCAATAAAAAAGTGGACATGGCATGCAGGGCACTTCACGAAAGAAGGAACTTGAATACCCAATAAATATAGTAAAATGCGTCCAGCCATTTTGTAATCAGGGAGCACAGACAAATCACAACCAGAAACCACACATCTACTAGAAAGGCTACAGTTAAAGTCTGACAATAGCAAGTGTTGGTGAGGGTGTGGAGCAACTTGAACACTCAGTCACTGCTGGCACGAGTGTAAATTAGCACAAGCACTTTGCAACACAGTTTCGTATATTTAGCACTAATTTTAATATCCAGAAATTTTGCACCGAGGCCTCTTTTCTCAAGAGACTCCCGCACGCATGCAGCAAAATCCATAAACAACAAGCAATGTGGTTCATGATCGTGCCCAAAAGGAAAACAAACTCACATGTTCGTCATCAGTGAACAAATATGACCATGAAAGAGCCACAGAGACGGCAATAAGGGTGAATCTTACAAATATAATTGCAGGCCAATGAAGCAAAACACAAAATCATTCATATCACTGAAGTTTATTTATACAAAGTTCAAAACCACAAAACATTTAACTACATTGCTTAGGGATGCACACCTAGGCGGTAAAACCACAAAGAAAAGCAAGCTAATGATTCCCATACAGTCCTCACTGGTGTTTTGTGATGCAGAATGGGCCTATGGGGGAATCTGAGGGGTCAGTGGCTCTGGCTCTTGACCTGGGCAAAATGGGACATTCGCTTCATGGTTGGTCTTTAAAATGTCCATCTATGTTCCTACATTCTTCCCTAGGTTCAGTCTCTCAGGCGTGCGTGCACACACACACACACACACACTCAGCCAAAGACTGACGAGACACAATAAGACACGTACACCAAGGGATGGTTTATGAAGAGAAAAGGAAAGGGGACAAACACCCAGAGAGAAAATGAAAAGATAAGAGGGACACAGGAAATGAAAAAGACCGGGCAAGAAAGCAAGAGTCAGGAAATGAGAAATGGAGAGACAGAGGGAAGAAAAGGTTGTCAAGGGTAATGGGGAGGGGAAGAGATACAAGACACAATATTCTCCTTGTTTCTTTCTTCGCTTTCTCGAGATTTCCCATTCCTCTCCCTCCCCACCAGCTTCCTCAGTGTCTGTCCCTCTCCCCCAGCACCATCCTCTGTGGCCTCCCTGCACTTCAGTCTCTGCTTCTCAGATCTCCCCCCGCCCCCACGCCCTCTCCCCCATCCGTCCTGTCCATCTCTGTTTTCCTTTCTCCCTCATCTCTCTCTCCCTCCTTTTCCTCCTCCACCTCCCCCTTACACACACACACACACACACACGTCCTTTGAACATACATTTGTCAAGTGGTTGCTCTGTGCCAGACACAGTGCTAAAGACAGAGGGAGGCCACAGCTGGGGGACACGGGACAGTGGGGCTCAGGCAGGGACCCGAGGGCCGCCTGTGACTCTCTCCCCCTCATTAACTTCACTATCAAACGCTCCCGGCGTCACAAGTTGTAGGTCTTCTTTATGAAATATTTAACTAGGAGAAATCCAGCTGGGAGGAAACCTCTCATTTGTGGCGGCCCCAGGAGAGCAGAACATGGGCCTGCTGCTGGCATTCACCTGGGCTAATAGCAGGCCCAGGGTGTCCGAGGTATCCCAAATCCCTGGTGCCCAAGGGTTCCACAGGTGGGGGCGGCAACCCCCAGGGCCAGGAAGACCCTGACATGAAGAGAGTTCACAGTCTCCCTTGGATGCCAGGTTGGGGGTGGGGGTGGGGAAACACTACCAAAACTCCAAAACCAGAATAGGGTCGATCCAAGAGACAGGACCAGAGGAGCCATGGCCAGGGGTAGGGTAGAGGGGTGGGGGAAGGCAGGGGAGTGGTGAGTGGCCTGATGAGGACTGGGATTTCCTTTTGGGGTGATGAAAATATCTTGGAACAAGACAGAGGTGATGGTCACACAACTGTGCAAACATGCTAAATATCACTGAACGGTGCACTTCAGAATGGTTAGTGGTTAATTTTATGTTAGGTGAATTTTAACTCAATTTTTCAAAACCATTAAAAAAAAAAAGAGTCTCATTTCCTCCACTCCTAACTATTAGCTCTAAGGCTGCTGACCTCAATTTTAAGAAATTAACACATTTATGTAAGGAGTGTTCACTATCCTCCTCTCAGGCCCCCTGTTCAGCACTTTGAACCATCCCCTCATTTGCTCCTCACAGCCCTGGGAAGGGGGATGCCAGCATATCCTGGAACTTGGGGCTCAGAGAGGGTAAGTGGCTTGCCCTAGGCTATACAGCCCCAACTCCAATCTACCTGCCTTCCGAGAGTTCTTAACCACCTGATGGACCCTCTCCCAATCCTAGCTGAACTTTAGAATCACCTGGGAATTTTTTAAGATTCCCTAGGTCCAGGGGCAGCTCTGGACCAATCTCACCAGCATCTGTGGGCGTGGGGCTCAGGGCATCAGCATTTCTAAAACTTTAAGGTGATTCCGAGTCTAGCCAACCTGAGGATCTTGTTGAGAAGCAGATTAGGACTGAACAGATCTGGGGGGGGTTGACCGAGATTTTGTATTTCTAACAAGCTCCCAGGAGATGCTGCTGCTGCAGGTTCTAAACAGCATGTCCTATAGAACTTCCCACAGCGATGGGAATGTTCTAGATCTGCACCGTCCAGTATGGTGGCCACTAGCCACATGTGGCAATCTAGCACCTGAAATGTGGCTCTTACAACTGAGGGCCTGACTCCTTCATTTTATTTAATTTAAATTAATTTTAAGTCAAAATAGCCACACATGGCTAGTGGCTACCACATTGGGCAGTACGGGTCTATACACTCTCCAAGGAAAGAAAGAAATGCGACCTCAAACAGGTTAGGGAAAACATGGTGCCTTAGAACCTTCCTAAATAACCTCGAGTGCGATCCCCTTGTCTGCGTCTTTAAGAATGAGAAACACTTTTCCAAGAAAAGAAAAAATGAGGGAGTCCCTTGGGTCTTCTCCATCCTTCCTTCCCCAGCATTGTCCACCAGCTCAGGGCCCCTCACCTGTCCCCTTCCCCAGCCCTCCTTGGTTCTCTCCACCTAATCCCTTTCACTCCCTAGACAGAGCCACCTATGAAACAGACCTCCAGCCTCACCCCACCTGCTCCTCACCTTCCCTGCTCCCCAGAATCATGCCCACCCCCCTCTTGGGTGACCTCTTGGCTTGGCTCAGCAACAACGCTCTCTGCCCTCACCGTCCTGCTGTATCTCCTATCCCTGCTTTACTTTTGTACTATAGCATTTACTACACTTAAGCAGTGTCCTTTAGCTGGTCCTTGGTCTGTCTTCCCAATGAGAATGTCAGCCACTTCAGGGCAGCTGTCTGTGTCTGTCTGTGTCCCGGTGCCCAGACCAAGGAGGAAATGAAGAGTTTCTGCCACTTGCTAAGCATGTACTTTGTGCCAAGCACGATTTTTGACATTCACCACCAATTTCATCCTTCCAACCTCTCCGGGACTTAAATACTATTCTACCTACAGACATTGTGCAGATGAAGAAACTAAGGATCTCTGAAGTTAGGTAGCATCCCAAAAGCCACAGCATTGACAGAGAGAAACCTAGTCCTGGGTGACCTCAAACTCTGTCCCTTAACTACTCCGTTGTACCAGCTCTGGCCCACGGGCACTCCAACTTCTCTGGAGCATGAATGCCTTCCCAGACACAACCTGAGCTTTTGCCCCTCTGGGCCTTTGTCCCCTGCTGTGCTGATACCTGTCCTGTGAGGTTTCCCCACTTGCTCGATATGTGACCTTGGCAAGCGACTTTGGCTCGCTGAACTTCAGTGTGCTCATCTGTAAAATGGGGGCTGGTATAAAGATTAAGTCAGCCAAAGCAGTCATCACAGAGCCTGAGAGTCATAAGCTTTCCAGAAAGAGGAGTTACCAACCATTGTCCAAAAGGCATACGGTTCCCATGTCCTCCCAGAATATGGCACTTCTTTAACGGGGCTCCAGGGAAATCCAGGACATGAATGAGCAGAGGAGGGGAGGAGAGGGCCCACCCATCATGAATGTGGAAAATGGTCCAGTTACTTCTCATCAAGTTTTTTGGGGGGGGGCAGATGAAGGATCCTGTTTGATCATTTAAAAGAGCCGTGGCTGGGGCGCCTGGGTGGCTCAGTTGGTTGGGCGACTGCCTTCGGCTCAGGTCATGATCCCAGGGTCCTGGGATCGAGTCCCGCATCGGGCTCCCTGCTCAGCGGGGAGTCTGCTTCTCCCTCTGACCCTCCTCCCTCTCATGCTCTCTGTCTCTCATTCTCTCTCTCTCAAATAAATAAATAAAATCTTAAAAAATAATAATAAAAGAGCCGTGGCTGGAGCCAAGGCTTGGAGAGCTTGCTCTAAATCACACGGCGGCTACTGCACCCTGAGACACCAACAGAGGTACACAGGGTACACTGAAGAGGGGGGACGTTAATGTCTTGCCCCCTGAACAACAGTACAGCCAAACGTATTCATATTCAGCACCCATGTGCCAAGCACTGCTCTAGGTGCTGCTTGAGCCTTACGACAACCCCATGAGGTGGACACTAATGTTATATGCATCTCACAGATGAGGAAGCAGAGGCCCAGGAGGTTAAGCAACTCACCCAGGATGATGCGACTGGAAAGAAGTGCCGAGATTCGAATCCAAGCAGACTGGCTCTACAGCCCTTTCTCTTAACCACCACGCTGGGCTGCCTCAGACCCTGCACAGAGACCCAGAACCCCTCAGTGTCTACACCTGGCGCATTCCCCCGGAAGATATCTGTGCAGAATATCTCTAGAGAAGCCAGAGAAAAGACATGACCAGGGACATCATGAAGGAAGTGCAGACGGCCCACACAGACCCAGACAACGTTCTACTTCTTCAGTTCCTGAAGGTTGCACATTGTACCCCAAGGGGATTCCACTTTTCACTTATCTATCTGGTGGAGATGCAAAATCAAGGGCGAGCCAGTTGGACCACGAAACCAAGGAAAGGGGACCTCTGGGTTTGAAAGGACGCAGACTTCCTGCTCCTTGCAATCTGGTCCCAAAGCCTGACATATGACCCAGCGGTGCCCTTTCCAGGACTCTCTCCTAAGGAAATAGTCATATTCTGTCATCTTCCTGATCTCACCTGCCCCCACTTGCCTGGTACATAGTAGGTGCTCAATAAACATTTATAAATGAATGAATTCACTATGAATGAATGAATGAATGAATGAATGCACTCCTCTCTCCACTCCCATGTCTAAGCTAATCTGCCCCAGGCTCTGTCTCCTGCTCATGCACAAGGCCAGCCCAGGATGCTGGGACTAAGGGAATAGAGAACCACGATCTACACCAACAGCACCCACCACACCAGGAGCCCAGAGAAGTGAGACACGATTTAAAAACTGGGCAACAGAAGGAGAAGGAAGGAGAAGGAAAGGCCGCAGCAGCTTTCATTCCAACATTTTCCAACTCCGACTGAGATTTCCTTCTATATACTCATCTATATTTACATCAACGAATCTGTCGGTAGCAAGCCTGTTGCTGATCGTGTGGGATCTAAAGTTCACAGAAAGCTGGCTTAGACACCCAGCTAGGAAGAGAAACTGTAAATTCAATTTCAGTCACCCAAAACCCCGAAATCCACCCACTCCCCTCCAGGAAATCTGTGACATCTTTTACATCAGGATCTCTCAATCTCAGCTCTACTGACACCTTGGGCTGGATGATTCTTTACTGGGGGGGGAGGTGAGGGTGGGACAGATGGGGGTGTCCTGTGCATTTCAGGACATTCAGCAGCAGCCCTGGCTTCTGCCCACTACATGCCAGTAGAACCTTGCCCTCCACGGTCATGACATCCAGAAACGTCTCCAGACACTGCCAAAAGTCCCTTGGGGGGGCAAAATCACCCCCAGTTCGAAAGCACTCTTTCCATGCAGCCCAGGAAAAATTCCAAACCAAACAGCAGTTCTTTCCCTGCCCCTCCCCATCCACTTCCTGAACTTTGAGTCACCTGGTCTCCAAATCTCTTTTACAGACTCGAAGACAGTACAGGCAGCAGTTTCCAGACTTGAGCATCTTATCTAGACCAGAATTTTATTCTGAAAATAATCAGAGCCTTGGACAAAGAGGCACAAAGATGTTCGCTGCAGTGTTGTTTATAAGCAAAACAAACAAACAGCTGGAGGTGGTTACATGAAGTAGGATACAACCATAAAGCGGAGTACTGTCAGATATTAACAGCAGTCTTTTCTGGGGTTGCTGCCAACCTATACAGCACCACTGTGTGAATTTAAATTCACCCCTTTTTCAAGTTGTTAGGTCCATCTGTCAAAAAGTTGTCATAATATCTTCATTTTTCTAGAACAAGATACTAAGCTTTCATCAGCTGGGAAATTGAAATAATAATGTACAGCTCCATGATGTCTATGAGATATGATACCCTTGTGCAATGTACAGCCTGTGCAACAGTACATGGGAGCTCTGATGCTTTCCAAGGATATCTAGTGGCATGGAAATGTGTTCACAAAGGCTTATAAAAAGGGACAGAATGAAATACATTAAAACGTCTCCAGAGATTCCCTCTAGATAGGAGAGTATACATATATTTTATATTCTCCTTTGTACTTCAGGTGTTCAATAAATGAAGAGGACAGGCCTCTTGGAGGATGCAAGTCTTGCACTGAGACCTAAATAAAGAGGAGTCAGCCATGGGGAGACAGGTGGAGAGAACAGCCAGCACAAATGCCTTTGCCCTCGGATGCAAATGAGCTGAGTGTGGGCAAAAAATGGCCAGTGGAGCTGAGACAGAGCGGAAGGGGCAGAGAATAGAAGAGATGAGACAAAGAGAAAACATCGACCAGATTGTGTGGGGCCTTATAGGACCGTGGTGCATCTGTAATCTGTAATCTCTGGTCAGTGAGTAGGGATCGGGGACATTTATCCAATCTGCTCAGAACAGAGCTATCCCACTAGCCCACCACTATTCACTGATGGGGTAAAATCCAAGGAGTTCCACTTCCACTCCCAGTGCTGAAATAAACAAAACCAGGTGTTCCCAGAATTTTCATAATCTTTATCAACAACACCATTTATTTTCCTCATCATTACTCAATTAACAAACATTTATGCATGATATAGCACAGGAGTTGTTGGGGGGTGTGAGGAAGGTAAAGCACTGTCCCCTACCCTCAAGGAGCCTTCTAGTTAGAGAGGTAAGCCTTAAACATGCATTCTCACTGATTTTCACAAAAAGCATGCAAGATTCATTTGATGCTGAGAAAGGTACAACGAAGGCATCAAGTGGAGGGACTTGGTCATTAACAACCCAATAAGAACACTAAATACCACAGACACCCAACATGGACAACCACCCTGCTAGACACACCCTTATCTTCAACATCCACCCACACACCCACCCATCTGTCCACCCATCCATCTCTTTACCCATCCATCTCCTTATCCTCCTTACCCATCATCTGCCCATCTACTCATCCACCCATACATTCACCCATCAGTCATCCACCAATCTACTCACCCATCCACCTATAACCTATCCATTTACTCATCCAATCACCCAGCTATCCAACACCATTCATTTTCCTCTTTCTTCCTCTCTCCCTCCTTCCCTTCCTTCCTTCATCCCATACCTCCATCCATCTGTCTGTCCAACCAACCCCAGATGAATCCATCCATCCATCTACTCATCTGATACTAACTGCATGGGATGACCTTCCTCCCCTATAAACCATGAACATCCATCCATGATCTGTAACTTAAAAGACTGCACTGTGGCTAGGAACAGGCCAGACTCTGAAAATTTTTGCATTCTAACAACTCTTCCAAAGATAATTCAAGTCCATAAATGTTTTTGACTATTCCAATTTGTTCAAGACCCCAACTCTCCAGGCAGGAATGGGGGCTGTCTGGCTGACCCAGCCCTTAGAATGAGGAGGAACCTGAGAACCAGCTTAGCCAGGGCTTGTCAGGTGGCTGGTGTTCCATAAACGCTGATGAATCTCAGCTGATTCTAGCTGAAGCTAGGTTCCCAAGTACACAGACTATTATTAACACCTTGAATTCATTCATTCAAAAATTATTTATTCATCACAGCAGCACTGTTCAAAATAGCAAACACACACACGTGCACACACGCTCATGCACACATGCAAACTAGAAACATCCCAAATGTCCATCACCCAGGGCAATGGATAAATTGTTGTATCATCACAGAATACAATATTAAGCAGAGAAAAGGAAATGACCTACAGCTACACTGAACAGCAGATGAATCTTAGAAACATACAGTTGGGTGGAAAAGGCAAGTATAAGTTCCAGAAGGCTCCAGAGTTCAGAAACCAGGAAAACTAAATTTATGTCAAGGTGTATGTAAATATGTGATGAAACCTGTAAGAGAGGAAGAAGAAGAAGGGAGGGAAAGAAGGAGGGAGGGAGGAAGACACACACAATCCAAGAGATAGCATCCAAGAGACCGCGGTTGCCTTTGGGGACTGCAGTGGGGGAGGAGTAGGAGGAAAAGGGAGGTCGGAGACCACAGGCGGAATTAAGTTACTGATCATGTTTAGTTCAGGGTTTCTCGAAGTGTGCTCCCAGACCAGCAGCAGCAGGGAACTTGCTAGAAATGCAGGTTCTCAGACTTTACTCCAAACCTCCTAAATCAGAAACTCTGGGGGTGAGGTCGGGCACCCTGTGTTTAAACAGCCCTCCAGGTGATGCTGATGCATGCTCAAAGGTGAGCACCTCTGCCCTAGGGCAGGTGATGCTGACCCTGGAGGGCTGGGGACCACACTTGGAGGACCACCATTCTAGTTTGTGACTTAGGTACCTGGTCCACCAGCGTCACTATTACAATAAATAAGGAAAAACAAGTGGCAGGAGAGACAATATTGAGAGTGTGTGGTGAACCTGGAACCAGATTAAAGCAATAGGCTGTTAATGGGAAGTGAGAGAAAACACCCCACAGATACGTATTCAGCCCCTGCAGGTGCCAGGCTCAGGGACAACACGGTGGCCACACAAACCCAGCCCTCACCATCGTGCGGTCTGAAGGCCATCCTTTTCACAGCATAATCTGAAGGCCATCCTTTTCACAGCATAATCATACACACCACATGGTTTCTGTTCACAGTATCTTCTAATCCTCCCAGAATTCCCTGAGTGTAGGGCTGCTCTGCCCATTTTACAGATGAGGAGACTGAGGCTCCACTACTAGGGGCTGGAGCTGAGATGTGCAGCGCAGGTCACCTATCCTGAAGCCCTGTATGCTTTGCCGCCCCCTTAAGTCACCTCCCCTACCCTGCCTCTTCTCCGCCTCCATTCTTTGGTGCTATTGCTCAGATAGGAACATTCCTACATGGCCTCCATGATGTGCCACAAACATTTCATGGGAGCAAGTGAAAGTCAGCATAGCTTCTCCTGCCCGTTATCCTTAATAAGGAAAATAATAAAGGTCAATGAGGTAAAAGCACATGACAGGTTCTGGAAGGTCGGAAACCATGTTACCCTCCCTTCCCTCCCACCAGCAAGTTTGGGGTCTGCATCAGCACTTCCTCTGAGACACATCTGTCAACTTATTCTTGAAATCAGACTTAGCCCTCCTGCAAAAGCTACTTGTATAAAAATACTTCAGAAATTGGTTTAAAATTATATACATATATATATGTATGTATGTATATATATATGTGTGTGTATATATTTATTTATTTATTTATTTATTTATTTATTTATTTATTTATTTATTTATTTTACACACAGACCTAAAAGGAGAACAGTACTTAACAGCATGAATATTATTTACTGGCAGGTGGGCAACGAGGCTGAGTTTCCCCTCACAGCTCCGAAGAGGGGGCCCTGCCTCTGGAATAGTGTCATTCTGGGGAGGGACTGCTAATTCCAAATTCCAGGTCCAACCTGAGCCCTGAGCACTTCCATGGAAGACCCAAGGATGTTCCCAGTCTGAACAGAAGACAAAAGCCATCTCTGGCCCAAGAGAGATGACAAAACTCGATTTGGACTTAACTCAGAACTTTTGCTTCAGAGCCGGCATCTCTCTTGTATTAGTTGCCTTAAATAGGCGGCTTCCAAAAGCACAGTTCATTCCAATAAAAAGTCCCAGCTTTTCAGAGGGGAAAAGTTACCTATCTTCTCCTTTCCCGCATACTGGACCATCTCTTGTTTCCCTCCTCTCTCCTTTCTTGGGTGTTAAGAACTCACCAGTATGGTGACCAGAGTCCTGGTTTGCCCAGAACTACTCGGTTTCCTGAGATGCCAAAACCAGGACAGTCCTAGGCAAACTGGGACATCTGGTCATCCTATCCAGACAAGGACTAATGCCCAGTGGTTTCGGAAACCCAAGTTGTGGAGCCCACCCTCTGGTTCCCTCTCCTGGAATGTCCTTTGCCTTCTCTATTCTCCTAGGAGGTAAGGGACAGGCAAGAAATAAGAAAGACAGGAGTTGGGAGGAGGGGGACATAGTCTAACCCCAAAGCTGAGCAGGGTTCTGCTGTTAAACCCCCACTGGTTGCCTGGGGTGACCACAGCAGCTGTCCTAAGGCATGTGGTCTCTATCTCCGGCTGGACTCTTGGCCAGCTCAGAACAAGGAGATGGGGTAGGATGGAGAACAGGAAAGCTAATTACACACTTTAAAACTTCCTCACCTTGTCACCCACAAAGGGAGGGATCAAGGGAGAGGAAGACAATTAATTTTATCTTAGACCGAAGGGAATAGAAAAATAGGTCAAGTGGGCATGAATTTTCCCCCCTTAAAGCTTCCAGAGAGAACAGAGAAAACAGAACATCTGAGGGTTGCCTTAAAGGGTGCCACACTCAGATTAACGAATCCAAAGTGGCCAGTCATGGAGGGGCCCTTTGCTCCCACTCCTACCCAGAGAACATGATTTCTAGCCAAAGTTTCCAGAAAAGACCATTAGGGGGAAAAGTGCTCTCCAACATTACAGCTCATGTATTTTAGAGCTTCTGCGTGCCAGATACTGACTTGAGCATTTACCATGTGTGAACCCGCTTAACCTCCCCAGGAGTCCTCCAAGGCAGATGCTATCAGAAGCGGTATCTTCATCTTGCACACTAAGGCTCTGATGCCCAAAACAGCCTGGCCGGGGAGTCACTCGAACCTGGGTCTGGCCAGTCCAGAGCACAGAATGCTTTCCTTCTCCTCTGTCATATTTCATAGCACCACACTGATCCTTCCCAAAGAGCTGAGTTAGCATTCTCCAAAATGTATTAACTGTGGGGCTTTTGGGCTTTGACGATCTCTGGATTGAACCCACTTTCCCGGTGGTGCCTTCCATTGTTGAGGGAGTACATATGTGTGCTTGCTACTGGGGGCCAGTGGGGGGTATATAAGCCCCAAGCACCCAACAGACATCCCCCCAAGCCCCTGAAGGAAGACTTCACTTTCAAGGGCCCACTGCTCCCCAACTTCTCAAGCACTGTAACTTCAGAGACCTTCTTTGGTCTGACAACCTCAAGCACACATACCCTTCCTTGCCCCCCCATCTCCTGTACCTAAAACCCACTGAAAACCTAAAATGTTGGCATAAGGGCAGAGCAGATCTATATGATGGGCAAATGGGTGGCGAGAGGCTTTTTCACTCACTGGGAGAACATTTATGGAGCACTTACTTTGTGCCAGGTGTGGTAGGGTTGCGGTGGGGAACAAGGGTGACAAGCATGAGTGCCACGGCCTCAGAGCTTGACTTTTTACTGTGAATGGCAGAACCAACACGCTCCAAGCAAGAGAGCCCCTTTCCCCACTCCGGAGACCCCCTTCCTCGCTCTTCCCCATTTCTCTGACTGGTACTTAATTCTACCATTCCAGCACTGCCTACACATACCCACAATCCTTCACCTAAACCCTAGAAGCCAGACGTGCTTTGGAGTTTAGAATTTGGTGCTTTTAAAGGGATAACCAGGATAGGAACGTAAAATGGGCACAGCCACTTTGAGAAAATGGTTTGGTGGTCTCTTATAAAGTTAAACATATACTTAACCGCACACCCCAGCAATCTGACTCCTGGGTATTTACTTACGCAAGAGAAATGGAATGTATGTTCCCAATGTTCCCACTAAAACCCGTCTGCCAATGTTTATAGAGGCTCTAGTCACAATCGCCCAACCTGGACACATCCCAAATGTCTTTCAACTGGGAAATGGATGAACAGACTGTGGTCCAGCCATCCCATGGAATATTACTCAGCACCAAAAAGAAACGAACTACTCATACACACAACAATATGAATGGATCTCAAATGGCTGCAGGAAAGAAGCAAGGCTCCAAATGCTACATACAGTATGATTCTATTTATATGACCTCCTGGAAAAGGCAGAAACATAAGGATGGAGAACGGATCAGTGCTTGCAAGGGTCTAGGGTAGTGCTGACTCAGAAAGCACTACGAGATATCCTGGGATGATGAAACTGCTCAATCTTTTTTTTTTTTTTTAATTTCACTTTTAGGGGACACCTGGGTGTCTCACCCGGTTAAGTATCTGCCTTCAGCTCAGGTCATGAACCCAGCATCCTGGGATCAAGCCCCGCCGCATTGGGCTCCGTGCTCAACAGGGAGCCTGCTTCTCCCTCTCCCTCTGCCTGCCTGTCTGCCTAGTTGTGATTTCTCTCACTCTCTGTCAAGTAAATAAAATCTTTAAAAAAATTTTTTTTACTTTTAAGTAATCTCTCCACCCAACATGGGGCTCAAATCCACAACCCCGAGATCGAGAGTCGCACACTCCACCGACTCAGCCAGCTAGGCACCCTGAAACCATTCCCTATCTTGATTTTGATAGGGGTTATGCTACTGCATATGTCTGTCTGTCATATGCATATGCATACTGCATATGCACGTGTCTGTCAAAACTCAACAGTACTGGGCGCCTGGGTGGCTCAGTTGGTTAAGCGACTGCCTTCGGCTCAGGTCATGATCCTGGAGTCCCGGGATCGAGTCCCGCATCGGGCTCCCTGCTCGGCGGGGAGTCTGCTTCTCCCTCTGACCCTCCTCCCTCTCATGCTCTCTGTCTCTCATTCACTCTCTCGCAAATAAATAAAAAACAAAACAAAACAAAAAAAAACTCAACAGTACTGTATGCAAAAAGGGTGAATTTTGCTATCAGTAATTTATACCTCAATAAACCTGATCTTGGAGAAAAAGAAGAAAAAGGTCCCAGGATGAATCTATGATATGACCTGGCTACTCCCAGTGGAACCCACAGACCACAGCAGGGGCAATCCCTAGGAGCCTGGTGGAAAGGCAAAACCCCGGGCCCCACCCCAAAACTGCTGGGCCAGAATCACCATTTTAACAAGACAATCCTCACACACATGAAAGTTTGGGAGACATTACAAGACATACATAACACTCCCAGTGGGGAGCTGGAGCAGCACCCCATAATCAAGCATATCAAACATTTCTGCATCAAAACACACCAAAACGCACACCATGTGGGATAAATTAAGACTGTATGTAAAGACTATAAACTCAGGTCAATTCAAGGTAGGATTTTACCCCTATATGATTTGATGTTTTGGTTTTCAGAGCTTTTGGGGTTTGGAGATTACAGAGGAGGGGCGGCACCTTTGTGGGGGAAAAAAATCCCAATGGAAAAGCCATGCTAACTCTTACTTCTCAGAATTCTGCTCTTCTGGAATTACCAGCCATCCAGGTCTAGCAGAGGTATCATGGGGTCATACTGTCTTGCCTTCTACGGTAGTATCTTCTAGCACATTCTATTTCGCAGGACCAGTGGAGGCTGATAACATGCTCCAACTTCTCCCAGGGCTCCCTCTGGTTCCCACACAGAACATTCCTCTTTTAAAAAGCTGGGGAACACCAATCGGCCAATGTCCATAGGTTACCTGGTGTCATGGGACTCGGCCCCTTGTTGAGATTGCCAAAGACACAGGTGAAAAGCTGGAATCCTGCATGCAATTCAGGAGACCGAGTGTGACAGCACACAGATCTGGGTCTGCGGCTCTTGCAATGGCCCCAATTCCTACATCGTGCTCAGTGGGAGATCTGCTGGCATCAGCTCGACTGGGGGAAGATGATATTCACATTGGCGTTTGGTAGCATATCAGAAGGAGTGAGTGGCATTAAGTGGTGGGCTCTGGTAAGGTTGACAGATGCGCCTTATTGAGCTGACAGATTTGAGCTCCTTAGAAGCCAGCACCATCACGGCCGCACTGAAATCAGACTCCCGATCAACGAAAACATGGAACCAAGGCGTGTGGTCAAGACGGCCTGCTGCCCAGCATACTCCAAGAGAAAAAGGCAGCAATGTAAATCTGAACATCAAAGACTTCCATTTGGGTTTTCTTGCTTCAGAAGACAAAACTAAAAGGAAGGAGAACCCTTAATTCTCATGGCTGGCTGCAGGCTTGAAGGCGCCGCAAGAATAGGGTGCAAAAGGGTAAAAGGCATCGCAGTGACAAAGTGCCTGAGGGCATGGAGACCGGAAGGCTGCACCCTCCTCCGCGTGCCATGCTGGAATTTGCATTTGGAAGTAACACCCTTAGGCCCTATGAGCATACAGCCAAGTTCACGGAACACTCGCTCACTCCTCCACGAGACAGCGAAGAAGGTGCTTTCCATAGTCAGCTGCACCCTTAGTGGATGCCTTTTCCAAATACACACGCCCTGTTACACATGCATCCAAGAATGGCAGGGGCAGTTACATTCCTATGTACAGACCCAAGAGAAATGTTAAAAAAAAAAAAAAAGTGCAGCCAAAGACATGTACAAGAACGTTCCTAACGACACAATCTGGAGACTACCCAAATGGCCCTCACAAGCAGAGGGGACAAGTACATTGGGGTAGAGTGACACAGTAAAATGCCACAAAGCAACGAGAAGGAGCAACCTACAACCACTTGCAGCAACCTGGATGAATCTCACAGGCGTGCCGTTGAGCAAAAGAAGCCAAACACAGTAACACAGCCTGCGACTCCATTGACAGGAAGTCCAAATGGAGGAAAATGAACCTGTGGGCTTAGAAGTCAGGGTAGTGGCTAGCTCTGTGGTGTGAGTGGTGGGGAGGGGCCCTGAGGGGGGCTTCTGGGGGGCTGGTCACATCCTCTTTCTCGTCCTGGTACTGTTTGCAATGGTTGTGGTCACTTTGTGAACACATATTAAACTAGACTTAACTTAGGTATTTTGTATCCATATATTAGACTTTATTCTAAAAGTTCAGAATAAGTACTGAAAGACATTATTTTAAAGGGCAGAAGTGTTTGGATACAGAAGCCAACATCTGCCCTGGTACCCTGGCTCATCAGCATTTCCACAGTCCATCTCTTTGCACTGGTCCCGAGTCCCTTATCCAGCGGCCCCCACCCAGTTCTCTGTCCCCTCTCCTCTCATCCCCCCAACCCCCCAGAAATCTCAGACCTGGATTACCCTGCTTGGTGACAGATTGGGGGGATGGAGAGCTTTCCCTTCCAGAGTGGGGCTGTATAATGTGTTTGCTGCCTCGGGCCAAAAAGAGAATAAAAACTGTCTGCAGAGAACAAAATGCACAAACTCATCACAAAGCAAGAAAGCCAAAGAAAACCTAAAGTACAAATGGAATGCTCCCAAATCACCTGCATCCCTCCCCAGAGATCCTTCCTTCTGAGGGGTCCCTGGCAATCCCCTCCCTCTCCAACAGCTCTCTGATCTGCAGGATTCAGTCTGGACGGGGTGAGCTGAGGACACATTAGGACTCCCACCTCCTTCCTTTCCTCTTAGAAGACTCCAAATCCAGGCTCCAGAAGGCGATCTAAAGCCATTTTCAACATGGAAACCTGAGAGCCCAGTGATTCCCTCCTGAACACCCCTGGAGTTATTTGAGCATGCACACATTGACACCTTGCCACCCTCCAAGCCCCCACCACTCCCGGGGTGGAGGATGGGGAGGCAGGCAGAGTGATCACAAGACCCCTGAGCATTTCAGTGGGTCTTCAGGAGGTTTGAACTTGGGAGGCAAAGACCGGGCTCCTGGTTCATGCACCAATCAAGATGACATCGTGCTTAGGGGTGTGCCCCTCCAGAAAGACCCCAGCTGAACCTCCTAATTTTCACCACCCTCAAAGTAGACTGTTCACACACTCCAAAACCTTAGAGCCCTCTTACAATTTCAGCACCCAGAAGCCAAAAGCTTGCCCAATTTTGAGTTCCCCTAAAAATGAATCCACCAGCCACAGAGCTCCTCAAATAAGCAACCCCAGGATCACCTGGGGCCCAGTCCTGTTGAGTATGTAACAGTGGAAACCAAACACAAAGGAGTGGGGGCTCATTGCGGAGCCCCAGGGGCCCATCCAGCCCCGTTCATTTGTACACGGAGGGCAGCCAGTTGGAACCAAGCCGAGGAGCAGCATATTTGGGAATGGTACAGTGGCCAGTCAGCCTGGGGAGCAGGGTGCGTCCCCCCACTTGGAATCTGGGTCATGCTTAGATAACTGTTAGAAAGCCCGACTAATTACCCATCCTTGCCTGCCTACATCTCAACAGATGTTAAGCCCTCCTCAAGGTTTATTTCAAGCAGGCACAGATTTAAAGAAACACAAGGGGATCTGCATTTTGATAGCATCTCAATAGAGGAAAATGTGGTCTTCACCCTCTTCCTCTGGATCTTTGATTTAAAAAAAAAAGAAGGCATTTACCTGCCTGGAGGTGTCCACATGGAGGCTGATTCTCCTGGTGTCCCCTCCCGGTTCCCTAGGGTGGGAGAAGCCGAATCCAACCCAAGGCCTGACACCGTACCTAGGAAGGACCTGCCACCTCATTTCCTCTTGCCCTGTCTTCCTTATTGAAAGAGTCCATCTGGGTCTTCCAGGTCAGGGCCCCAGATGGCGCAAATGGGATGTTTTCTACACCCCAACCGATGATGAGGTCCCCGGGCAGGGGGGAACGAACGAAATGGGACCGGCAGACATAGGGGAGAATAAGTGCCCCCAACCCACCACTGCTTTTCCCAGATTGGGGCCAGTGGCCCACCCGGGGATATGAGCTCTGGCCAGTGCTAGCCCCTCCGTGTGAAGGCCACGTGTTCTTCCCACTGGCTCTTGGCCCCGGGAACCCCTAAGTGCCCTGCCCTAAGAGAGCGGGCCCCCTCTTCGGGGAAGGCAGGGGTGGAGAAGCCAGTGAGCTGGGTTCGGGCTCCAGCTCTGGAGGCTCCCGTGCATTCCAGTGAGGGCCACCTAAGGAAGCCCAGCCAAAGCCCCCACGGTTCTCCTGCCCTGGCCAGAGAGAGAGCCCAGGCCCCGGCCGGGTCCATGCTCATTTGGGAAAACTCTGACCCATCCAGAACTAGCTCTGAAGCTCCCACCTAGGCCCCTGTTACGACCCCAGGGCCCAGCCCTCATTCTGGAATCGGTCCTTAGGAGGAATCCACTCCCCCGGCTCCCCCATCCCAAGCCTCCACGGTAGCTCAACCCAGCTCGGGGTGGAGAGATTCTCCACACTCCTCCCCGGTGCCCCCTCTCCCAGCCCCTGGAAGACCCCCCCACCTCCCATCAACCCCCGGGTCTCTCTCCCAGCCTGGAAGAGGGGAAGCGGAGGGAGGAGGGGAGGCGCAGCTGCCGGGGTTCGCTGCCGGGTTCGGGCAAAGGATATGGCCATTCGGTGATCTTTTTGGCGTATTTTCTCACCACGTTGTCCTCGCTGAAGAGGAATAGAGACCGGTTGACCGTGAGGCAGTTCTGTCGGACGGGGATGGGGTTGTAGAGGGCCATGGTCCGCGCTCTCTGCGCCATTGACTGCTTGTACATCCTTTGCGCCCCGGGCTGCCCGCCCTGCCGGCTGCCCCCGGCTCCTCGCCCGCCTCCGGCGCCCACGACCACCCCGGCGGCTGCCCCGGAGCCTCCTCCCCCGTAGCGGGCCGGCATCTCGTCTCCGAAGCGGGCCATTCTGCAAAGAGCAAAGGGCTCCGGGTTACGCTGCGGCGAACGATGCGGAAGACGCCGCCGCCGCCGCCGCTGCCGATGCCGATGCTGCCGGGGCTGCCGGGGCTGTCAAGACGGCGGCTGGAGCTGCGACTGCGGAGACGCTCCACGGCCCAGCCCATCGGGCGGCGGCGGCTCGGCGCCTCGGGTCGGGGGCTCACAAGGCGGCTGCCCGGCCCCAGCCGGGGAGAGCGGCTCGGGACATCTTCCTGGCTGACCCCGGAGAAGGAGGGGCGGAGGAGGGTGCGGGGGCGGGGCGCGGGGGCCAGGGAGGGGGAGGGGAGAGGGAAGCGAGGCAAAAAATAACCGAGGAAGGAATCCAGGCAATCCCCAGTCCACCCACTCCGGAAAAAAAAAAAAAAAGAAAGAAAAAAGACAGTTAAAAAAAAAAAAAAAACGCACACCCCCTTTAAGACGCGAACGGTTTGCAAAGGACGCCCCCCCGGGACGCAGTGGAAGCTTCAGATTCCTCCGAGGTCCGGGTCAGGCTGGCATCTTGCAAAAGGAGTGCGCTCGGCCCATTAGAAAAAAATCTTTATTGAAAAAATAAAAATAAAAACCAGGTCTTGGCAGGGGGGAGGGCAGCCCCCCCAATTTAAAAAAATCCCCCTTTCTGTTTTGCTTGAGTTCCTAGACCTTAAAAAGGCTGAAAGATCTGTAGCCAAAAAATAAAATTAAATGAAAAAGAATATTAACGGGAAAGGAAAGAAGGGGAGGGGGAGGGAAACGCTCCGGGGGGCTCTTTTAAGGAGTCCTGAAGCCGCAGGGTCCGGGTGATTTTTTTTTTTTTTTTCCTTCCTGAATCACCAGCGGCTCTCTTCTGCTCACGAAGGAGTGTGAGTGTGCGTGTGCGCACAGCCTTTCGCTCAACCGTGCCTCATCTTGGGGTTAAATTGCAGCAATGAAATCCTGAAAATTCCCAACAGGGGAAAAAGAGAGAGAGGGAGAGAGAGGTATGCGCCGTTCGCTTAGCCACTCAGTAGCTGCTCCCGGATGCTGCAATGCCTAGCGTTCCCCCCACCCCCCAATGCCGCCTCCTCCTCCTTCTCCTCTAGGTTTTGCTAAAATAAGACTGGTGTGGAGGGGTGGGGGAAGAGAAAGGAAGAAGGAAAATGGGCTCAAAGGTCTAAACCACTGGCCAGCGAAGCTCCAAAGAGGAGCGATTGATGAGTTTAACGGGAGAAAGACCCACCCAGAATGTCGACACATGATGGCCCGCGACCAATCGCAGAGCTGCGAGGGGACCTGGCTCAGCGGAGTTTGTGGGGGAGAAGAGGGGAGAGCCGGATGGTCGGGAGGCAGGGGGGAAGTTGGGACGACAGATTCCTGCTCCCCTGGGAGGAAACCTTGTTTTCCAATGGGTTCCATTTCGGTTGCAGACAACCGGACACTCTCAGCAGCTTGCAAGGAGTACGTTAGGAGGAAGAAACTTAATGATAAAAAGAGAAGGAGATTCGTGTCCAGGGGTGCAATTCGTCTCTAAACAAATCTGGTCCGTTTAGCAAAAGACACATTTTTGAGGAGAACGATTTGGGGGCGCACATCTGTCAAAGTTTCAAGTCACAGAGTCCCTGAAAGCTGGAATAAAAGGCTCAGCTTCTTTTCGAAAAGACTCCAGAGGTGGCAAATCTTAACTGCTAGAGGCAGATAACTAAACCAGATCCTAGTGGGCTGGATAGGGGTTCTGGGTGGTATACTTGGCACGGTGTTCACTTCCCTCCAGAACCACTGAAGTTTATTTCTCATTCTCCTTTTTATATTGTGAAGTTGAATAAACACACAGAAAAATGCCTAAAGCATAAATGTACAGTTGAAGACTTTGCTGTGAAACCAACGTTCTTGAAACTAACACTCAGGTCCAGGGCTACAAATGGGACATTGCCAGCTTCCCAGAAACACACACACAGGTCTTCTTCCCCCTGCAATAATCACTATTCTGACGTTATACTATTAATAACCTTGCTTTTCTTTTCTTTTCTTTTTAAAGATTTTATTTATTTATTTGAGACAGAGAGAATGAGAGACAGAGAGCATGAGAGGGAGGAGGGTCAGAGGGAGAAGCAGACTCCCTGCCGAGCAGGGAGCCCGATGCGGGACTCGATCCAGGGACTCCAGGATCATGACCTGAGCCGAAGGCAGCCGCTCAACCAACTGAGCCACCCAGGCGCCCCAATAACCTTGCTTTTCTTTATACTTTTCCTACCTTATTGTGCATTCCCAAACAGTACAGTTCTACTTGGCATCTTTTTGGATTCTTACATAAATGGAATCATACAGTATATATCCTGTAATGTCTGGCTTCTTTGGTCCAACATCATGTCTTTAAGATTCATCTGTTGTCACGTGTAGCTGTGATTGATTCACTTTCACTGCTACATAGTATTCCACTGAAAGAGTATGCCACAATTTGTTTATCCATTATCCCCTTGATGGACATTTGGATTGTTTCCAGTTGGGGCTTTAAACATTCCTGCCTCAAATACTCTGTGCCTATGAGCATGCATTTCTGTAGGAATAGCCCTAAGAATGGAATTTCTGGGTCCCAGGGTATGCCTATCTTCAGGTTTGTAAAATGGCACCAAACTGTATTCCAAAGTGGATGTACCAAGAAACCACTGAATTTTTAGAAAGCCATGTATAGACTTGGAAGGCAGGGGTGAGGGTAGGGGTTGGGGAACAGGATGAAGAAGGCAAATATTTTTTTAAGCCTTAGCTAGTTGAATTTGAGTTGATCCCCCGACCCCCATCAGTATTTGAGTTCTTTGGAACATTCTAGAAAAGATACATCTTTATATAAATTCCCCATTCTGTGCCTGTGAGTCATCCTTTACAGGTTGCTTATAGCATTTTCAAGATTTTCTAACTTGTCAAAGTATGGACAAAATGATAAAACCAAGAGCAACTAGAGTTGCAAGGAGATAGGGCATACAGGATTCTCGACAAATAGTAATGATTTTTGTACTTGATGTTGCTTCATATCTCGAGAGAAAATAATAGCCAGTGGGAAACAAGAAGTAATCCCAGGTGCATGGATGCCAAAGGCCAGTCATGTAAGAAGGTCGTGCAAAGCAAACTTACAATAACTTGTTTTTATGGACTTTCCTGAGAAGACAGTTGAGTTTCCTGGCATAAGTGTTATCTACACAGATTTCTAAAGACCCCGGAGTTTTTCAAGAAAGAGTAACCTCTCATTGGTAAAGTCCTTATCAAGGTAAAGATTCTATGGAGTCTTCATAGAAGCCCCTTTTTACAGGTGAAAACACTGAGGCTGAGAAAAGTTTAAAAACTTACCCAGGGGGCGCCTGCGTGGCTCAGTTGGTTAAGCATCTGCCTTCAGCTCAGGTCATGATCTCAGGGTCCTGGGATCGAGCCCTGCATTGGGCTCCCTGCTCAGCCAAGAGTCTGCTTCCCCCTCTCCCTCGGCCTGTCTCCCCCCTCTTATGTACTCTCTCTCTCTCTGAAATAAATAATTAAAATCTTAAAAAAAAATAAAAATAAAAACAAAAACTTACCCAGGTCACTGACATGAATCTGAAACCACGTCTGACTTGTACTCTGTTAGGCAGGTGTAATCTGGTACAACCGCTTTGGAAAACTGGCCATTTCTACCAATATTGAACATTTGAATATCCCGTGGTCCAGCATTGGCACTCTTGGGTATATGCCCAGGGGGAATGAGGACATATGTCTACTGAAAGACACACCCTAGAATGTGAATAGCAGCACATTTGTAGTAGCTAAAAACTGGAGACTTCTCAAATGCCTATCAATAGAAAATGGATAAATGCACTGTGGAACATTCATACATGCAGCAGTGAGAATGGATGATCCCCAGCTACACACAAATGCATGGGCCAATCTCACAATCATGATGCTGAGCCAAAAAAGCCAGACACATAGTAGAACATAGTGTATAATTCCTATTATATACAGTTCATACATGGGGAAATGAAAAGATATATGCACCTCTATGTTCTTTGCAGCATTATTTACAATAGCGGAGATATGGAAGCAACCAAGTGTCCATCAATAGATGAATGGATAAGGAGGGGGTGGTATATATATATATACACACACACACACTGGAATTATACATCTATGAGTTATGCAATTTTCTGTGTGTGCTATACTTCAAAAGAAAATGTTTGTAATGCTTCTGAATGTAGATCCCAAGTGGCACCACTTGTCATGGTGACCTGTAATTCTCATTGTGTATTTTGACTGTGAAGTCCCTACAACAAACACTGGTCTTTTTTTCTTTTTTTTTAAACTAGAAGACAAAGAGTGGTCCTCCAGAATGCTCTAACCCATGCTTCGACAGCAGACAAGCCAGCTGCATATCAGAACCACCTGCAAAGTGTTGTAAAATTCAGACTCCTGGGCCCTCCCCTCTACCTGAATTCTCATTCAGCAAGTCCTTGGGGGTATAGCCAGGTTTGGCAATCACTACTCTGGAAGGGGCAAACTTACCATCCCTATCTTGGCATTCTCTAGAGTTATCAAGGGGGCATTGTTGGCATTTTTGGTGGAAAAATTCTTGTTGTTCGGGGCTGTCCTTTGCATTGTGGGCTGTTTAGTATGTCTGGCACATGCTCATTAAGTGTCAGTGGTACCCCCAATCTTGTGACAAGCAAAGATATCCACACACATTTCCAAATGCTTCCCACCAAAGTGGCAGAAGAGTCTACACTTTCCTCTCATCAAATGGCATTCCCAAAGCTCACCTATGAAGTTTGATGTGGCTGAGTATACCTCTTCCTCCTCAGAATCTTCCCAAGTTCTCCAACCCCCTCAATTGCTCAATCACCCTTTTCTGGAAAGAACTCAACTCAGGCACCCTAAAGTGTGACAGTGCTCCAAGTTCACTATCCTTATGGATTCACTTTACAGAGAACAAAATAATTCATTTAACCAAAAGAATGAATCTCTAATATTAGAATCTTACTATCACCTAGCAAATGGGGATGGATGGGCAAGAAATCTTCATAGGCCCCTCAAATAACTGTAGTAGGTAGTACCTTGCTCTCCATTAATCCAAATTACTAATGTTGACCAGGTAGAACGATATATAATCTCATTAGCATCATAGATAAAAGCAGTTTAATAGCAGGCCTCCAGAAATCAGTCTCAGCCATTGGTTCTAATCTTTAACACATCTGCCAGCTGGAGGTTTAATTTATCAATCAGCAGCAGCATTACCATACTGGCTTTGAGAATGTTATTCAATTGAACAGGGCTAGCATCTCTGAAATAAGTGCCCCAAATAAATAACTGCAAATCGCATTCGTTTGGCTGCTAAAACAATTACCAGCTAATCCAGTCATGTTGAGTTGCAAAAATGAATCAGCCAAAAGACATTTGGTCTCTGCCTTCTGGTCTGGATACCAGTCAGGGAATGAGTACCAAGATCTTTGGGAGATAGAGGGTATAAATGACAAAAAACAAATCCTATAATCCAGACATTTGTGGGTCATGATGTAGGCAGAGTGAATCCAGAGATGGAATGTGGCCGTCACTCCAGACATGACATTACAGAGCATGACTGTCCTACAAATTCCTAAAAACAAATGAGGCAGAGCCTAATTCTGCTCGCAGACCTGTGTTCAAATCCTAGCTCTGGCTATAGTGCTTCCTAGCTGTGTGTTTTTGGAAAAGCTCATAGCCTCTCTGAACTACAGCTTCCTTGTGTGTAAAAAGAAGACAAATCTCCTTACCCCACAGGTTGCTGTAAGGATTAATTAAGATCAAGCAGCTAAGCACTTAGAACAATGACTGGCACACAATAAGCAGTCAAGAAATGGTAAATAGATGTTTAAATCACCACCATCTGGAAAGATATTCCATGTTCATGGATAGGAAAACTCAATATAATCAAGATGCCAGTCCTTCCCAACTTGATCTCTAGATTCCATACAATCCCAATCAAAATTGCAGCAAGTCAAGCTCAGTGGGGAGTCTGCTTAAGGATTTTCTCTCTCCCTCTCCCTCTGCTCCCCCTCAAATAAATAAAATCTTTTTTAAAAAATTGCAGCAAGTTATCTTGTGTATATTGAATAACTGATTCTAAAGATTGTCCAGAGAGGCAAAAGACCCAGAATAGCCAACACAAACAATGTTGAGGGAGAAGAACAAAGTTGGAAGACTGATGCTACCCAACTTCAAGACTTACTATAAAGCCACAGTAATCAAGACTGTATAATATTGGCAAAAGAATAGAGAAATAGATCAATGGAACAGAAGAGAGAGCTCAGAAATAGATCAACTGATCTTTGACAAAGGAGCAAAGGAAATACGAGGAAAACCTGTCTTTTCAATGAATAGTGCTGGAACAACTGGACATCCACATCCACAAAATGAAAGAAATCTAAACGCAGATCTTATGCTCTTCATATAAATTAAAATGGATCACAGACTAAATATAAAACACAAAACTAAAACCCCTAAAAGATGACATAGGAGAAAATCTAGATGACCTTGGAATGAATTAAAAAGGTGAACTTCATTAAAATTAAAACTCTCTGCTCTGCAAAAACACTGTCAAGAGAATAGAAGACAAGCCGCAGACGAGGAGAAAATATTTGCAAAGATATGTCTGATAAAGGACTGTTATCTAAAATATACAAAGAATTCTTAAAACTCAACAATAAGAACGAGAACCTAATTTTTAAATGAGCCAAAGACCTTAACGGACACCTTAACAAAGACACACAGATGGCAAACAAGCATATGAAAAGATTCCCCACATCATATGTCATCAGGGAAATGCAAATTAAAACAAGGAGATACCCCTACACACCTGTTAGAGTGGCCCAAATCCGGAACACTGACAACACCAAATGCTGGTGAGAATGTGGAGCAACAGGACTCTCATTCACTGCTGGTGGGAATGCAAAATGGTGCAGCCACTCTGGAGGACAGCTTAGTGGTTTCTTACAAAACTCAACTTACTCTTACCATAGGATCCAGCAATGGCACTCTTAGGTATTTACCCAAAGGATTTGAAGACTTCTATCCACACAAAACCCTGCACATGGATGCCAATAAGCAACTTTATTCATAATTGCCAACACTTGGAAGCAACCAAGGTGTCCTTCAGTAGGTGAATGGATAAACTGTGGGACAACCAGAAGATGGGATATTATTCAGTGCTAAAAAGAAATGAGCTCTCAATAAATGAGAAGACATGGGGAAACTTCAATGTGTATTACTAAGTTCAAGAAGCCAATATGAACAAGCTGCACACTGCATGATTGCAAGCATATGACATTCTGGAAGAGGCAAAACAATAGAGACAGTAAAAAGATCACTGGTTGCCAGGGTTAGGGGAGAAGTAGAGATGAATAGATGGAGCACAGAGGATTTTTAGGGCGGTGAAACTACTCTGAGACTATAATAATGGATCATGTCATTACACATTTCTCGAAATCCACAAAATATACAACATGAAGAGTGAGCCCTAATGTAAACTATGGACTCTGGGTGATAATGGTGTGTCTGTGCATGTTCATCAGTTGGAACAAGTGTACCTTCTGCTGGGGACGTGGATAATGGGGGAGGCTGTGTGTGTGCAGGGTAGGGGGTGGGTATATGGGAAATCCCTGTACCTTCCACTCCATTTGGCTGTGAATTTAAAACTGCTCCAAAAAAATAAAGTCTATTTTTAAAAATCACCATAGGTCAACTTTCCATACCTGGGATCCGAGTCTGTGAATGTCGTTGACATTCTGTGAATGTCATTGATACTGATTTCAATATTGGGTTATTTTTATTTTTTTAAACAAACTTTATTTTGGAAGAATTTCGGATCTACCAAAGTTTGAAAAGATAGTACAAGAGAGTTACCATATGCCCTTCATCCAGCATCCCCTCATGTTAACATCTTACACAGCCCATAACTAAGAAACCAACACCGGTACAATGTGAGAAAGAGAGCGGGTGCACATGCATGTGAGCACAAGCAGAGAGAAGGGCAGAGAAGGGAGAAGCAGACTCCCTGCTGAGCAGGGAGCCAGATGTAGGACTCAATCCCAGGACCCTGAGATCATGATCGGAGCTGACATCAGACACTTAACTGACTAAGCCACCCAGGCACCCAGGTAGGATTCTATTAACTGATCCCTAACTTCGCTCAAATGTCACTAGTTTTTCCACCAATAACCTTTCCTGTTTGGAGATCCCAACCAGGATGCCACATGCTGTTGAGTCATCTGGTCTCCCTACTCCTCTTTCTTTGTGATGGTTTCTTTCCTTGTTTCTCACAGTCTTGATAATTTGTAGGAGTACCCACTCAGGTATTTTGTAGAATGCCCCTCAGTTTGGGTTTGTCTGCTATTTGCTCATGATTAGACTGGGAGACTCATGGGAATCAGATTGCCGGCTGTCTATATGGCTCTGGACTCAGGAAAGAAATTGCAAAAGGGACACATATTTGGGGGTTGTCATGGGTTGAGTGGTGGTCCCTAAAGATATGTCCACATCCTGATTTCCAAAACCCAAAAATGTGATCTTATTTGGAAAAAATTATCTCCGCAGATGCAATCAAGTTAAAGGAATTTGACATGAGCTTTAAGCTACCTATTTTGTAGTAAATACGGCAGCTCCAGCAAACTAGCACCAGGACCATCAGTATGAATGCCTTGGAAGTGGGTGGAATAATTTTGGACTACAGACCCAGAGAGGGTTGAGGCCTTAGGAAGGGTTCCTGAGAAAGGCTGACATTTGAAGACAGAGCAGAGAAACAGAAACCTCTAGTAGGGGCTGAGAAGGCACCATCAAGGAGGTAGGAGGAAAATGTGGTGGGTGATACCACAGAAGCCCCAGGGATGGGGGGTCCAGTGGTAAATGCTGCCAAACATAAAGCCAGATAAGGACTGAAAAATACCACCATTGTTCTGCCACACATATGATAAAGGCATTAAGGTCATGGTTTTTCAAATGAATTATTCTTTTTTGATAGTAAAATATGCTTCACATAGAATTGACCATCTGAACCATTTTTAAGTGCACAGGTCAGTGGCATTGGATATATTCACATTATTGTGCTACCATCCCCCCCGTCCTTCTCCAGATCTCTTCCATCACCTCAAACAGAAACTCGTCCCCACTGAACACGAACACCCATCCCCCTCCCCCAGCCCCTGGCACCTGCCATTCTAGTTTCTGTCTCTATGGATTTGACTCCTCTAGGGACCTCTTATAAAGTAGGATCATACAGTATTTGTCCTTCTATGACTAGCTTATTTCACTTAGCAAAATGTTCTTGTTTTGTCCATGTTATGGCATATGCCAAAATTTCTTTCCTTTTGAAGACTGAATAATAGCTCATTGTATGGTTGTACCATTTCTGTCTATCCATTCATCTGTCAGTGGACACTTGGGCTGCCTTCTACTTTTCGGTTACTGTGAACAATTCTCCTATGAACATGGGTATACGAATCTCTTTGAGTCCCTGCTTTCAACTCTTTGAGGTGTATTCCCCATCCCAAGTGGGATGCTGGAGCATATGGTAATTTTATGTTTCATATTTTGAAGAATCACCATATTGTTTTCCACAGTGACTGGAGAGTCCTTCGCTTTTTAGAAGTATTAAAATATTTACAGATGAGATCATGTGATGTCTGAGGTTTGCTTTATCATAACCCTAGGTTATGATAAAGCAAATTAAAGGTTTGTTTTAATTTGCAAGTAAGATTATGTTAAAAGTTTAGATACAGTATCATAAGATGAGCCATGAGTTGATAATGATTAAAGATGGATGTAAGAATATAGTAGGCTATCATTCTAGTCTCTCTTCTTTTGTATATGTTTGAACTTTTCCGAAAGGAAAAATACTCTTCTTATCAACTACTTGAAGTATTCTTGATTCACATTGCGACGGGAACCTCACACTTAATTATGGAAACAAAAGTACTCAAGCTTACTATATTCTCAGGCAATTACAAATTATATTCAGCATCTAACCCCTCTGTAAGTCAGGAGCTTGATTAAATGCTTACTTATATATTCATGTGTATCCTGAGACGGTAGCAAAGGGAAATTTAATCAAATGAACCACATCTGCTTAGGGAAACCCCGTCTTGTTTTTTCTGGACTGAGAGCTGAGCTAGGTCCCCTCAATTTGAAAAACAACAAGTTCTACCACATCTGGAGATAAAGTCACAGATGACAGAGCCAAACATGCTACTTCACCTGCAACACTCGAGAAAAATGGCCAACCCTGTTGACCATTCATCCATGCAACAAATGTTTACTGGGCATCTATTCCATATCAGGCCCTTTGCCAGGCATCAAGGATACCTACAGCCATGAATAGAACAAATATGAAATTAATGTTTTAGGGCAGAGAAACCCGAAAAAGAAATGAGTGAACGTGGGTAGATCTAGCAAATGTCGGGTAGAGATCATCTTTAGAAGAAAAATGGAGCAGGTAGGGGTTCAGAAGAAGAGGAGGGGAGTTATTTTGGAAAGAGAGCTCTGAGAAGGTGGCGTTTAAGCTGAGACCCTTGGAAAGAAAGGAACAGAGGTGCAGACATCAGGGGAGGGTGGCTAGGCTGAGGAAACCTCAACAGCAAAGACCTGTGGGGATAGTGACTGGTGCGGATGGGAACGAAGGGAGACAGAATGAGCTAAGGGAGGTGACGGGGCCGACAGGGCTGTCATCCCATGTTGGACACTTACTGTTTTAAAATACACGTTTTAGGTGAAGCACATGACTCTTGATCTCAGGGTTGTGAGTTCAAGCCCCACCTTGGGTGTGGAGCCTACTTAAAAACAAACAAACAAATAAATAGAATAAAAATGCTCCCACTGCGGTGCCTGGGTGGCTCAGTCAGTTAAGCAGCTGCCTTCAGCTCAGGTCATGATCTCAGGGTCCTGGGACCGAGTCCCGCATCGGGCTCCCTGCTCAGTGGGGGGCCTGCTTCTCCCTCTCCCACTCCCCCTGCTTGTGTTCCCTCTCTCGCTGTGTCTCTGTTAAATAAATAAATAAAATCTTTAAAAAAAAATGCTCCCACTGCATTTCTCATGTACCCTCATTAAAGCACCTGACTTTTAAAAAATAAAAATAAAATATGTTTTATTATTATTCAGGTATGGTGAGGCCAACAGATCAGGAGCTGACTGCCGTCGAATAGAGAGCTCATTTTCCTCACAGATGCCAAGAGGATGGGGGACACCATGTCACCATGTCACTCGGGGCCACAGAGGGAAGCACCAGATTGTTCAGAGGGTAAAAGAGCAAAAGCAAAATGTGGGCAAGAGCCTCTGTTGTGGTTTCCTCAAGAAGGAAGAGGTGGAGTAGGGTAAGCAGGCTTAGGACTGGCTAGTTCGAATAACTTCAGGGCTCTGGGACATGAGGCTGCCCCTGGTTGTCTGGCACCTGGCCCCGGGGTGATCAGGGCAGGTGGATGGTGGCCCTGAGTGTGAAAGCCCCACAGAGGAGGTGGGGGGGTGGGCTCTGGATTGGTGGGCTTATATGTGAAACACACACTCACTGGTGAGTCCTTTACTATTTCAAATGATTGGTCATCCCTGAGACTGGCAATCAAAGTACCCAAAACACACAACCAATACTTTTAACTCACCTGAGACACTTTTCCTCCCACAGCAGGTCCCTTAAAATGTTTTGAGTTCTGGGACCTCAAGGGCCTGCCTATCCTGTTCACTGCTCCAGCCCTGGCAACCAAGAGAGGTCAAAATAGGACCCCATCGCCTCAAAAAGGGAACAGGGCAAATTTCGTAGAAGTGCGGGATGTGAACTATCTTTATAAGAGAGAGACGGAATACGTGAACATTTAAAAACATTTGCTGGGATTTTTTTAAGAAGAAGCAAAGGATAAACCAGAGACCAAATACAAACAATGTCATAATAGGAAGAGAGAGGGACAGGGGCCGGGAACAGAGATGGGAGAAATCCGGTCCCGACATCTGATTAGAATCACGGCAGCTTTACTTCCCTTGGCAACATGGACTTACCCCCTTTTATTTTCTTCTGTTTTGACCAATGACTGAAAAAAAGAGCAGGAAACACGCACACAACAACAACAGAGAATGTGGTAAGAGTTAAGCGTGGCGACAACATGAATGGGAACACACACGTGTCTACAGGGTTACACGTAAATATATGCATACATCTGCGATGTCCTTCCATAGTTGTTCTGCCTTTTCTGTCACTGAGATGACAATAGCTAAATAATCTCACGTCCCATATGGCGCCCCGACTGTCACAAAGTTAACACGCTTAATGTTAAGGAGGGCTTGTGATGAAAAAGAAGAGCTTTCGAATTATGAGAAGGTAGGCGTGTCCTGGGTGTGGACAGCACCGCCCAGCCTGAACCTGACCACTTCAGTGCATGCAGGTCTGACTTCCCACTGCCAGGCCCCGGATGGGGGAAGGGGGGGTGGGGAGGCTCTTTCTGGCCACCGCAGTGTCCATGCAGCAGGCTGGGATGCTAGGAAATGAAAGCTCCTGGAAGCATCCTTCAACCTGTGACTGATGGAAGTTGGTGAATAAAGACCCCAGCTCCCTTGGTCCTAGGGTGCTGTAGCTCCGAGAAATGTGCTCTCTGCCGCCCACTAGAGGTTCCCACTGGTAACTGAGTACCAGTTGCTCCTGGTGATTTGCCTGATGGCATATCCAGAACTGGTTCTTCCCTTCTCTGCTCCTCGGCCAGTGTGTCCTGGGATCTGCCCCCAAAGCAGTTGAATCTCTGCTTCCAGATCTGCTTCTGCGGGGAACCCAAACTAAAACAACAGAGTTGGACAGAGTCTGTTACCTCTATCAAAATTTAGGGGCCAAAGGAAGCTCCTTCCTCCCTCCCTTCCTTCCTCTTTTCCTTCCTCCCACCCTCTCTTCTTTCATTCCTTTCTTCCTCTCCTCCTCCTTATTCCCCTTCTCATCTCTCTCTCTCTTTCTCTTTCTTCCTTCTTTCCTTCTACAAAAGTATTTAAGGGGCTTGTAGGATAAAAGTTGAATATAAATCAGGAACCCCTGATATATATGCTGCCCTAGCCCCATTGTATAATAGAAAACTCCCAGAACTGGGGCACCTGGGTAACCCGGGTGGTTAAGCGTCTGACTCTTGGTTTCGGCTCAAGTCACGGTCTTAAGGTTGTGAGATCCAGCCCCACATCGGGCTCCCACTCAGCGCCGGGTCTGCTTGAGATTATTTCCCCCTCCTTCAGCTTCTCCCCCCAACCCCTGCTCGTGCTCTCTCGCTCTCTAAAATAAAGAAAGAAAATCTTAAAAAAGAGAAATCCCAGAACCACTTGTCAAAAGATTTGGACTCTCTCTCTCCACAATGTAGCCACAAGCCTCATGTGGCCACTAGAGCACTTAAAATGTGACTGATTCAAATCGAGATATAAGTATAACAACACAGCAGATTTCGAAGACTTAGTACAAGAAGCAAAATTCAAAATATCTCATCAGTGGGCGCCTGGGTGGCTCAGTTGGTTAAGCGACTGCCTTCGGCTCAGGTCATGATCCTGGAGTCCCTGGATCGAGTCCCGCCTCGGGCTCCCTACTCGGCGGGGAGTCTGCTTCTTCCTCTGGCCCTCCCCCCTCTCATGCTCTCTCTCTCTCTCTCATTCTCTCTCTCAAATAAATAAATAAAATCTTTAAAAAATATATCTCATCAGTAATGTTTCTATTCCACACAGGTGGAAATGATGACATTTTCAATATGTTCGGTTAAATAAAATATATTACTAAAACTAACTTTACTTGTCTCTTTTTACCTCTTCTAATGTGGCCACTTGAACATTTAAAGTTATGCGTGTGACCGCTGTTGTATTTCTGTCGAACAGCATCGGTCTGGGTGACCATCCAGCCCTGCACTTCCGAGCGCCATGATTTTCACCGCCATGAAGATGGCTTTCTCACTCAGGAATGACACAGCTACAGTAATAATACCATTCCTCCATACATTAAGAGGAACTATCACTTATTCTCCCTGAGCTTCAGTTTCCTTTTCTGCTAAATGGGGATGAGAGCAGGACGCACCCTGGGGAATCATGGAAGGGATAAATGCGCCAGCAACAGAAGTGTAAAAAACGAGTGTTGGCTTCCTTGGTGATGGTTACTGCATGTCGGGTGAAATTGCATCTCGTGTCCAAAGGAGGCTCCAAAAATATGGAAGGCAAACACGGGGAAGGACCCATCGGAGGCACAGACAAAAGTAGCAGAAAAGAGATCGCGACAACACTCATCTGAAGGGAATAAAAGTTCCATCTAAGAATTACATGCAGAGAGAAACATGAATGCATTTATGTTCAGGCTGCTCAAACGCATGTGGTCCCACAGAGAGACCATCCGGGTTGACTTGACAGAACATTAAACCTCTCTTCTATGTCTTTTTTATTCCTTCCCCTGGCATCTTCTGTATCTTTTGTTGCAGAAAATGCTTTTATCCCATGCTCACAGAAATCACTTCAGTCTCCTACGGGAAACGCTCGCTCAAGAACATGTCTCAAGGTGTTACGATTTCCAAGTCACCCTAAGAAAGAGATTTAATTGGGCTCAGAGATGTGTTACAAGGCAGCATGATGTGTGGTTGAGCTGTGTGGCTTTGGGCAAGGTGCTCAACCTCTCTGGCTTCGGCGTGTTCATTTGTAAAACAGGGACATTACAATTAATTGGTGGTTGTGAGAATTAAATGAGATAATCCACACAACATGTCAGACAGACTCAGAGCCTGGGTCTTGGTGTTGCTAACTCTCCCTGCCTCCAACCTGGACTCACGTTCATTACAAAGAGATTCCTGTCCCCCCAGGTAAGCATGAGCCTTTTCTTTAAACTTTTTATAATTTGCTTTAAAATGTTTTTCAAAAGTAAAGTAATTTCCATGTTTAAAAAAATATTTTAAGCCACTGTCCTATGACTACCCCAATACAAACACTAGGGGTATTCTGTTTATTTCTGTCTGGTGTTCCCCCCAGCCCCGTGTTTTTATTTTACAGACAGAGGTAATTATAGCATAAAGATGTTTTATATACAATAGTTCCTCATCATCTGAGTATTCATTATATGGTTCATTATCCAGATATCCACACAGTTATGAGCTTAGGGAAGCAAAAGTCATCCTAACATAAACATGTTCACTAATGAACCGATAACTTCACAATTTTCCATTCCAGAGACTAGCACAAACATCGCTCTGGAGCCCATCAGATCAATGTGTTTGCCAGTGTTTATCTCAGATTTGTTGATGGTTGTTTGAGATTCGATGATATAATTTGAAATGACGTGAATCGATTGCAACATGAAAATTGGAAATCTTTGCCAAAGACAGCAGGATTTCATGAAGTCAATGCAAGTGATGTGGGAGAGCCACTTGCAGTGTAGACGGTGCCGCTGCCAAATGAGAAACCTGTGAAGCCAGTTAACAACCGCAAAGCAGAAAACAAGCAGCTGACAGTGAGGAAGACTTCAAACGAGAATGAACTAATAAGTACATGATTTTAAAGGCCCTCTGGGGAACTGAGGAAGACCTTGCATCAGTGTGCAAAAGTGACTCCCTGCACGATCATGTGACAAAATCAAAGATGGTCCATTGTTCGACCATACAATTTCAACAGGAAATGACGCATATGCAAAAATGTGTTGACTGTTGACTCATTCTTCGTTAATTCAAAGAATGAGAGCAGGGGCACCTGGGTGGCTCAGTCAGTTAAGTGTCCGACTCTTGATTTCAGTTCAGGTCATGATCTCGGGGTCCTAGGATGGAGCCCCACATTGGGCTTCATGCTCAGTGCAGAGTCTGCTGGAGATTCTCTCTCTCCCTCTCCCTCTGCCCCTCCCCCCCCAAATAAATAAGTAAATCTTAAAAAAAAAAAAGAATGAGAATATATTTGCAATCATTACTTACATTTTGTTCAACATGATTGAAAGACAAACTTAGGTTTATGAAGTTTGGATTCATTTTACAGGACAAAGTCCCACCTGGATTCTGAGTTTCAGTGGGTTCATTCTGAGCCGCTCTTCCTAGTACTAAGGATTCTGGAACAGAGGTTTCCTCTACCATCTTCTCACTTGGCATCATATTATAACCATCCTTTTAAAGGCTACATTTACTTACTCATTTCTCTTTTGCAAACTTTTAATAATGTTTCCAACTAGATGCTTTTAAAAGTAATAGGACAGGGGTGCCTGGGTGGCTCAGTCGGTTAAGAAACTGCCTTTGGCTCAGGTCATGATCCCAGAGTCCTGGGATCGAGTTCTGCATTGGGCTCCCTGCTCGGTGGGGAGTCTGCTTCTCCTTCTCCCTCTGCCCCTCCCCCTGCTCGTGCTCTTGCTCATTCTCTCTTTCTCAAATAAATAAAAAAATCTTTTAAAAATTTTGTTTATTATTATTTTAGAGAGAGAGAGGGTGAGAGTGAGTGGGGGGAGGGGCAGCGGGAGAGGGAGAGAGAGAATCTTAAGCAGGCTCCACGCCCAGCGCAGAGCCCAGCATGGAGCTTGATCTCACAACCCTGAGATGATGATCTGAGCCAAAATCAAGAATTGGACACTTAGCTGACTGAGCCACCCAGGTGCACCATCGGACTCCCTGTTCAGCAGGGGAGTCTGTTTCTCCCCCTCCCACTGCTCATGCTCTCTCTCTCACTCACTCTTTCTTTCAAATAAATGAATAAAATATTTTTAAAAAATAAATTAATTGAATTAAATAAAAGTTAATAGGGCAATGAGTAATGTTGTGTCTTGGTGTTTTGAAGGCAAAGATATTGTCCTCTTGTCCAGCGTGTGGAATTACTGGATCAGATGTAGAATTGTTGCATTTGTAAGATCCTTGATACATATTTCCAAGTGTCTTTCCAGATTGGCCATACAAATATGCTCTGCCTCATCTATTAAATATATTTGTTGAGCACCTACTGTGTGCTTGGAGCTCTTCTAGGCACCAGGGACACAGGCGAGAACCACATGGTCTCAAATCCCTGCCCTCACTGAGCTGACATTCTAACTGGGGAAAATGGCCAATAAATAAATAATTACTTAATATGGCAGTGTAGTGTAGAAACATGAAGTCAGGCATGGGGACCAAAGTTCAGTGGGTTACAAACAGGATGACCAAGGAAGCCTCCTTGGTCAGGTAACATTCAAGCAGAAACTTGAAGGAAGTGAAGAAAGGAGCCATCAAAAATCTGCAGAAAAGCATTCCAGGCTGAGGGAACAGCAAGTGCAAAGGTCCTGAGGCAGGAACGTGCTCAGTGTGTACAGATAACTAGGTGAAGGTAGAATGTGCAGAGCCTTGTGGATTGCAGTGGACTTTGGCTTTTATTCTTTTTTTTTTTAAGATTTTATTTATTTATTTGACAGAGAGAGAGATAGCGAGAGCAGGAACACAAGCAGGGGGAGTGGGAGAGGGAGAAGCAGGCTTCCTGCCAAGCAGGGAGCCTGATGTGGGACTCAATCCCAGGACCCTGGGGGATCATGACCCGAGCTGAAGGCAGACGCTTAACGACTGAGCCACCCAGGTGCCCTGGCTTTTATTCTGAGTAAGCTGGGGACCATGAAGGGTGCTGAGAAGAGGAGAACTGACTCAAGTATTCAAAGTCTCTCCCTGGCCACCTGAGCAGAGAGAGGAAGAGAAACTGGGAGACTGGAGAAAAGGCAATTGCACTGATCCAGGTGAGACATAATGGGAGCCATGACCAGGTGAGTGCCGTGGAGAGTTGTTTCTGCATATATTTTAAAGGCAAAGCAGACAGGCGTTGCTTATGGATTGGACGTGGGGTGGCAGCAAAGGACAGAAGTCAAGGACACCTTGGGGATTTTGACACAAGCAGCCTAAGGACAGAGCTGCCATCAGCCGAGATGGAGGAGACCGAGGGAGGGGTAGTATGGGAAGGGATAGTGATCCACATTACCACGTCCCTCTTGAATTACAGAATCACCCCACAGCAGCATTCATAAAGAATGAAAATGCAAACATCTATTAATAATTATTTGCAAATGCTGCACATTAGGTAGTTTAGATAAACCCTGCTCTCTGGGAATTTTGCCAGAAAAATCCCAAACTAAGCTTCTACAGCTATCAAAGCCAATAAAATGCCATCAGGGAGAATATGGAGAAAGGCGAAGTCTCTGCCTTGTGTGAGAATCTATTTAATCTAACATTATCATTCCTTCATCTACCTTTCTATAAGCCTAGGGATCATCTGAACATAAAGATAAACATAAGGAAGCTGAAGAAGGATTGGAGTCAAGAAAACAAAGTAATTGTGGGAATAGGGTATTTGGCAATTTCAGGGCAGACTGGCTGAGGACTCCTCAGTCTACCAGAAGATTAAATGTAACCACCTCCCCCCACTGGCAGCCCCACTCCTTTCCCTCTTTGCCCCCTACCTTCTGCCAACACTGGATTAGAGTCCTCATCTCTACTCCCATTGTTGTTCGTGGAATGGTCCGCCATATTATATCTTGTTTATTTATTCATTTAACAACTAATTATTAAGCGTCTGCTATGTTCCAGACACTGTAACAGACACCTGAGACAGAGTGTTTCAGAGACAGCTGGTTGCCCACCCACTATCCATTCATGCCTTCTTCTCTAGCTTTCAGAACTACATTTCCTGGGCTCCTCTTTAGGGAGGTATGGCCATGTGAACAATGCTGGCCAGTGAAACATAAGGGCACTGGTCTCAAATGACCTTTGTCCTTTGACCTTCTCCTTGCCTGAAATGCAGATGTGATGTCTGGGGCTGCAGCAGCCTTTTTAAGACTGGTCATGAGGGGAAAAAAGTCCTTGGGCCACTGCAGCATTTTATTTTATATGCAGCCAAATAAAATTCTTGACTGCTACATGGAAATGGTCTGAACAAGTGGTCTTTACCTGTTCCTTCACATAAGACCACTCGAGTACAAAAACCAGTTTTATTTAGCTTTATAAGCCCTCAAGAAATGTCAGATGAATTAACAAATGAATGAGGTAGCTCTACTTTCACAACTGAAAACCAGTGGGCCAGATTTAGGTCCCTACAAAATGCATAGTGGGGACCATCTGAGACCCCATCACCACCACAGGTTTCCACAATGAACTCCTACAGTCTTGGAAAACTTCATCTGTGAAATGGGAATAATCACAGTATCTATCAGGGGCTTTTTGTGAGGATCAAGTTAGTTGCTGCAGCTAAGGGATCCAGAATGATATCTGGGCTGTTCTAAGAACTGTTCTAAGAACTATTTACATATTATCATTGCTATCATGTCCTGACTTCCTGAGCTAAAGCAGATCCCATCCCCCCACACCACGGCTACTCTGTTGCTGCACCTCGTTGGTTTCCTTTGGAGCATTCTTTACAACTATTTGTTGCTTGTTTATTTATTTTATGAGCATTTCCTCCTGAGAACGTGGTTTTCCATTTGCCCACTCTACCCCTGCCAGACCCATTCCCCACTCTTCTCTCCTCTAAGTATCACCCAGTTCCCAGGCTCCCTGGATTCCTGTTGCTCTCTGTCAATGGGAGGCACCTGCAGGAACCCAGAGCAGGGAGGAGAAGGAGGGGAAGGTATTTTTTCCCCACTCCCTCTCTGCTTTGGTGTCACATCTCGGGTGAGTGGCGGTGTCCCTCCACCATGATGGCTCCTGCCAGGCAGCTCCTCCTCCATCAGTCCAGCTCTCCACACTTCTTCAAGCCAGTCCCTCCTTAAAGCCTCTTCATTTGAACTATGGTGGGGGGTGGGGGTGAATTCTGTCTCCTCTTTGGACCTTGAGAGACACCTCCCACCTGGTGGTAAGCTCCACGTGGGCACAGAACACACATCTGCTTTACTCACCAGTGCCAGGGACCCAGCACACAGCCTAGTGTGGAGAAGATGTTTAATAAGTATCTGTGGAATAACTATTATCAGTTTCCATCAAAAAAAATAATCAGAATTCTAAAATAATAAGACACCACTGTTTTTGTCCATTAAATTATCGAAAATAGTTTAAAACATAATACTAGATACAGGTTAGCGTGCATTCAAATGGGGACTCAGGCATTGCTGGTAAATATGTAAATTGGCACAACCCTTTGGAGAAGTCATTTGGCCATATGTAACAGAAATCTTTAACAATGAGTCCTTTTTTGACCCAGTAAAACTACTTCTGGCAATCTATACAAAGGAAATAATCCAAAGAAAGGAAAAGTTATATGAAGATTTTATTGTAGCATTCTTGTATAATGTTTAAATATGTCCAACAATAGGGAAATTAAGTAGGTTCTAGAGAAAAAAAATCTTATATGGCCATTAAAATGATAGTATGAAAATGTGATCTTATCTATTTTACTAAAAGTTCCTTCACTGGTTGGATCATTCAGTGAGAATCAAATACTCCTTGCTGGGTGTATATCAGTGAACAAGACTAACAAGATCCCTGCCCTCAGGGAGCTGACATTCTAAAGAGAAGAAAAACACAAATGGGATAAATAAGTAAAATTTATAGTATGTCAGATGGTGGCAATTGCTCAGGACAAAGATAAAACAGCCAACTCATTTACATGAAGTTCAAAACAAGCACAACTAATTTCTGCTTATGAAGAGATTGGGGAGCTTCCATGAAACGGGATATTACACAGCAATGGAAAAGCACAAGCTGCTGACCCACACATCAAACCTGGCAAAACCAATCTATGATGATATGAGCCAGCAGTTGCTTCAGGGGTGGGGGGTACTGGCCTGGGATGGGGCATGAGGGAATGTTCCAGGGAGGCGGGGATGGAAGTGTTCTTTATCTTGAACCAATGGTGGTTCCAAACCTATCCACAGAGCCAAAAATTTATTGAGGTGCACAGTTAAGATTTGTGAACTTGGTTGTGTGGTAGCCCAAATTAAAAAATAAAAAAGGACAGGGGCACCTACCTGGGTGGCTCAGTCAGCTGAGCGACTGGCTCTAGGCTTCAGCGCAGGTCATGGTCTCAGGGTCGTGAGACTGAGCCCTGCCTCAAGCTCCACGCTCAGCTCAGAGTCGGCTTGGGACTCTCTGCCTCTCCCTCTGCCCCTCCCCCAGCTCGTGCTCACAAGTGCGCTCTCTCTCTCTCAAATAAATAAATAGGGACACCTGGGTGGCTCAGTCAGTTACACGTCTGCCTTCAGTTCAGGTCATGATCCCAAGGTCCTGGAATCGAGCCCCACATCAGGCTCCTTGCTCAGCAGGGAATCTGCTTCTCCCTCTGCCTCCCTTTCTCCCTGCTTGAGTGCACTCTCTCTCTCTGACAAATAAATAAATAAAATCTTTTAAAATAATAAATAAATAAATAAATAATCTTTTAAAGATAAAATAAATAAATAAAATAAAAAAGGGCCAGGAGAAAAGAAACAAGGGGGAACTGGGGCTGGTAAGAGTTGGTCCTGGCGGCATAACTGCAGCTTTGCTGGGGTGGGCGGGGTCAGGGAAGGTGACCAAACACCTGAAGGAGGTGAAGGGAGGAGCCAAGAAGATGGCAGGAATGAGTCAGAGCAATGAGAAAGCGCTAAGAAAGGAATGTTAATAATTAGGCATTAATAGCTGTACATCGATTAGTACATATCTTTGAGCTCCTGCTCTGGGCTAGGGATGCGTTAAAAGAAAAAATGAAAAAAGAAAGAAAAAAGAAAAACTGGACAGAGAGCCCTTATCTTCTTATTAATCCAATAATCACATCAACAAAAGCTAAATGACGATGTTGACAAGGACCATGAAAGCAAGGCATGGGATGCAATAAAACAGGGTTGGTAGAAGAGAGACAGAGACAGATGGCAAAGAAAGAGAATGGGGAGAGAGACAGAGGCAGAGACAGAGAGAGATGTCAATAAGGTGAATTATATTTGGGGTTTTCTGAAGACTCTTTTCCACAGCTGAATAATAACAGTAATAGCCTAGTAATTAGTATACAGAAGCTCAGTCTCTTTTTTGCCTGGGGCTGGCAGAGAAAATAACCACTTGTTCTGGAGAAGGGACCAAGGACTTAAGGAGACATTTGAAAGAAAAATCAGCCTAGAAGTCATGCATTGGAGAAAAACAGTCTGAAATTTCTGGCAAAGTAAGAAGACCCTGGGATCAGGAAGGAAGTTGGAGATGTTAAAAAAAAAAAAAAAAGAGGGAAAAACAAAGTTACTTCCAAAGTAGATCCTGATGTTCAAGGGATCTTGATAGAGTGAACTTGAAAGACTTGACTCTAAAACTCTGTCTTCACAGATGATGTTCCTGACCCTTCACCACCAAAGCCATACCCTCTATATGTGTGTTTTCCTCCAGTTACCATAAATCATGGAGATGGATTTTGTTTATCCAACCACCCTCTCTTTCTGGTGCCATTTGTGGAACAGACAATGCTACAGATCTGCCCAGTCCTGCCACCTCTTCCTCCAAGGCATATGGCAAGGAGACAGGCCCAAGCTTTCCCTGCAGTTGGTTGGGGCCCTGGAACTGCATTCTGGCCAAAGACAGTGTGAGCCACTTGTAAGCCTGACCCATGAAAAATGTCTGGTCCCAGGGCGCCTGGGTGGCTCAGCTGGTTAAGTGTCCTACTCTTGATTTTGGCTCAGGTCATGATCTCAGGGTCTTGAGATCGAGCCCCGGGTCAGGCTCTGCATTGAGCATGGAGCCTGCTTGGAATTCTTTCCTTCTCCCTCTGCCCCTCCCTGCTCACGCAATCTCTCACTCTAAAAAAAAAAAAAAAAAAAGTGGTCCCCCTGTTCTTCTGTTCTCTCTTTCCTTATCCCAGCCAAATTCAGAAGCACCACAAGACAGAAGGCCCTGGGTCCCTGAGTCACCACCTAGAAAAAAGCCTCCCAGGAGAACCATCCATCCTGGACAGTTGAATGAGCAAGGACATTTTCACTGTGTTCAGTCATGGAGCATTCAGGGCTTATTTATTACAGCAGCTAGCATTACTTATCCTATCTGATACACCACCCATCCTGGATAACAAAGTGAGCAAGAAGGAAACTTGCACTATGTTCAGGCCCTGAGTGTTCACAACTGATTATCTGTTACAGCAGCTAGCATTGCTCATCCTGTTGAACGCACCCTTTCTGTAATGGTGTGTGTAGCCAACATGTTTTAAGGAGAGTTGACATTCTCTCCAATTCTGCTACTAAACTTTTACTTTCCTGCCCTTGAGGAAAAAGTCCCATCTTCCTTTGGGACTCAGACCACCCATACAATGCATCTCCACCATCTCCTGGGCACCCCCATCTCTCACCACCCCTACTGTCCCCTGCAAACTGTTTCTAGCCTCCGTGCCCTTGCTCTTGTGCTAACCCCTTCCTGGAATGCCAAGGAGACGTGGCAAATGATGCCTGTGTTTCAGTCTACATGGACAGAGGTGCTGCCTGCTGTTGTGGGACAGACTGAAAATCTATTGGAAGCATCACAACATGACTTTGGCCTTGGTGATACCACTTTCTAGCCACTAGACAAACCAAGCATGGAAGCCTTTAAGACAACCCAGTTCCTGAAGCACAGAACTGGGATTTATTTTGGACTCCTCCCTCCCCCTCATCCCACTATTTGATCAGTCACCAAGATGTATTGATTCTATATTCAAAGACCTCCCAAATCCACCCACTTCTCCCCATCACCACCGCTTCCTTCAAATTCCAGGACACCATCATCTCAGGATAAATTCCAGGTCCACGAATGTGGCCCAGAGGCCTTGCACAATCTGGTCCCTGCCCCAACCCTGGCCTCCTCTCTTTCATGCTCTCCATTCTAGCTGACCCAGACTCCTTTCAATTCTTTAAATGCACCATCTTCTTTCCCACCTCCAGACCCTTGTGATACTGTCCGAATAGCCAAAAGACCTCTTCCCTCCGATCTGCAATTAGAAGCTTTGCTCTTCATTGAGAGCCCTCCAGGTACTTGCCAGATTAGGATGTTAGAGGGTCTAGCATGGGGTATGACACAGAGCGGGTGCTTAGTAAGATGTCACTGAATAAATAAACGGATGGATGAAGGACTTTCTCCTTCAAGGTGCTGCGTGTGAATCTGTGAGTCCAAAGGAAACCAGAGATCGCCGTCCTTTTGACAACCCTACAACCAGAACTTCCATGAGACCACATTCTGCTCATCTTTGCTTTCACGGACCTTGCATTCTCTTTGGGGGGTGAGTGATAACGGTGAGGGAGCAAAGACCATATGACACAAATAAGACAACTCAACACGTGCTCGGAGGAAGGTGACATTTGAACCTGAGACCGCAGATATTTGAAATTAAAATGAAACAGGTGAGAATGCCAATTCCGTGCCAAAAATCAAAGCAAATGATCATCAGAGTGTGTTGACTGGCAGCAGTGGCTCAAGTTTAAAAATAGACCCGCCACCTATTATGCATGTCCTGCCTCTGCTTCAGTAATCACTTTCCTGGGTGCCCGAAGAAATACAAACGGCCCTGAAACAGATGACAAGGGGCCCATTTTCATTCCTAATAAGAGAAAGCAATTAAAACTGCACCGAGATGCCATTTTCCCTCTACTGCAAGGGCAAAACCCCGAAAGTATGGCAACAGTAGGGGAGCAGGATGCTGTCAGGTCGCCTTCAGATCACACTCAGGCTCCCAAGAAGATACTCATGGTTAGGATGGAAGAGGGAGCCTCAGTTTCTCCCTCTTCCTTAGCTACCCCTGCTCTCTCAACCATACGGGGGCAATACTGCCTCTCTAAGAATAAAGACACTCCTACCAAACTAATCTGGAAAGATCTCCGAGAACATACGGTTAGGTGGGGGAGAAAAGCAAAATACTGAGCTGCATGTGGAGTACATGCTCTTTTATGTAAGAGAGGAGAGGAAATTAAAGTAAGTATATTTGCACCCACTTCACGTGTTTGCATGAAGTAGCACTGGAAAGACATGTAAGAAACCAAGAATGTTCAAGGCATGGGAGATGGAAGGGAGGGAGGGGAACGGCCCCACCTGGGGAGGGGGAGGACAGGTAAATGTATTAACTACTGAAACATTAGCAACTAATTTTGAAGTGGCCAGAGAGGCTCACACAGGTACTCAGGAAAAGCATCTGTCACCTGGTAAATGAGACGGCATGTGCTTTGCAGTATGCCACAGTCCCCACCATTCCCTAATGTATGCCTGCTATAGAGGCCTCATCTAAAGGGAGCACTCCTCTCAGCTCCAGTGGGCTATTGCCACACCTGAATGTGGGCCCAAAGTGGTCCGATTCCCTCATTTTCCAAGAGGCATATAAAGGCCAGATTTTTCTGTAAAATCTTCCAGATTTTAAGAGTTGGCAGAGACTTCTTCTTCTTCTTCTTTTTTTTTGGGGGGGGGAAAAAAAAAGGAAAGTGAAAACTGCAATCTGTACACAACCTCTGATCTAGACAAATGCAGACTCTATGCCTCCTTGGGAAATCTTCTGGAAACTTTTTCTTGACTGAGTGGCAGTGTTTGTGGCACTTTAAGAACCTTTAGGGCAACTACCTTATGTGTGGTATTAAACCAGAGATTCCAAAAGGCAATAACAGATGCTGGAGAGAGGCCACCATGTATGGTTGCTCAAGGCATGCATTGCATAAGTGCTCCTAGCCACAGAAGAAAGAGGAAGGTTGAAATACAGTCCACTGATGGAGACCTTCATGATAGATGGACCAAGCTGGTAACATCAGAATCCCTATCAAATTCAACATCACTAAAAAAGACAACCAGATGTGATGTGCCACCTGACAAGGCAACAGGAAATATCCAGCACTGTCAAAGACTCATTCTTGCAAAAACAAAACAAAACCACCAAAACTGAATCTGATTGATCCTCTAGTTCGGGGATCATCAAACTATGATCTCCCAGGCAAATCCAGCCCTCCACCTGATTTTACAAATAAAGTTTTATTGAGACTAAGCCACATCCATTTGTTTACCTACTGTCTATGGTTGCTTTCCCAGCACAGTGGCAGGTTTGAAACCATATGAACTGCAAAGACTCAAATATTTATTATCTGGACCTTTAGAGAAAGATTTCACCAACCCCTGTACTACATTGAGGCACTGGTTCAACAGGACACATGGAGGACAGAGGAGCATGCTAAACCAACACCATGGGGGATGCGATCAGCAAAACCCAAAGTATGGAGTGGTCTCAGGACAAATGATCCAGTTCCTCCCATAAATAAGTGGCAAGAAAACAAAAAGTACCTGGCAGAACTGGTGTAGATTCCCAGAGGCTTGCAAGACATATCAGCCAACCAGAGAAATGGGGATAATGAATGGTTATTTGACAATATTAAGGAATTAGTCATTTTTTGGTAGATGTGAAAATGGCATTGTGCTAAATGAATGGTACTTAGTGTTAGACCCTAAAACAGCAAACAGGACATTAATGGAAAAACTGGTAAATTCTAAATAAAATCTGTGGTTTAATTAATAGCAATGTACCATGGTAATGGATCACACTAATGTAAGATAATGACATTAGTGGAAACTGGATGAGGGGCATCCAGGAACTCCCCATTATCTCGGCAACTTTTCTGTAAATCTAAAATTATTCCAAAATAAAAAGATTATTTTGAAACAATGGCATTGTCATTGTAGTTTTTAATAGACTCTTTATCCCTTAGAGATAGATGCTGTAAGATTAACAGATGAATGATATAATGTCTAGAATTTGCTTTAAAGTAATCCAGCAAAGTGCAGATTGTAGGTGGGGGGTAAGGAGAAACCAGACTAAGCCACATGTTGACAATGATTAAAGTTAGGAAATGCATTTGTGGAGGTAATTTTCACAATTCTCTCCAATTTGGTGTAAGTTTGAAGTTTTTCATGATAAAAAGGTTTTTTGAAAATTAAAAAGATTGGAGGGGCACCTAGGTGGCTCAGTTGGTTAAGCATCTGCCTTCAGCTCAGATCATCATCTCAGGGTCCTGGGATGGAGCCCTGCATCTGACTCCTTGCTCAGCGGAGAGCCTACCTCTCCCTCTTCCTCTGCCACTCCCCTCCACTCGTGTTCTCTCTCTCCCTCAAATAAATAAATAAAATCTTTAAAAAAAAAAGAAAAAATGTAAAAGATTAGACCTACATGCCTTTAAAGATGCTCCTTAGGATAGACTGTGTACTCCTGGAGGAAGGGGCATCTGCATCTCACCTGAAGGCACTCTCCACTAGCCAGGCCACATGTCCTGAATTGCAGACCCCCCACTGCAGTCCGTCAGGATACCCAGGCCTTGACACAGCTCTCCATGGAATGACACAGCTCTCCATGGAATGATGGGACGATGTGGGTGTCTGACTTCTGGGGCTGCTAAGTTCCCCCGAACCCAACCTAACTCTTAACCACCTCCATGTGACATTGTAGAATCTGCCTCAAGCCATGTTGCATGATCAGCAGTGACCACAAAATATCCCAACTTGCCCCTACACGTGTTAATTTGGACAATAAAGCCCATAAGAACATTTCCTGGGGACATCTGCAAAGAATGCACGTCTCTTATAAGAGCCATGGGAAACTACCTTTTTTCTTCACTGGGCATGAACAGAGAAGCAGGTAGCCCCAATTACAATAGCAGCCATCCTAAGACTTTGGATCCTTGAGAAATTAAAATAGTGCTCGATCAATCCCATCCTGAAGCCCATACACCTCTGTACTTCTGGTCACGAAAGATAACGCCTTCCCTTACCGTTCAGTCTGCCTGAGTTTGCTGTGACTTGCAGCCCTACACCCTACCCTGGTCCGCTCACATAAAGCTCTCTTCACAGAGGTCCATGTCTATCCGTTTATGCAAACCTGTGCTGATTTGCCAGTAAGATGGGCCACGAGTACAACCGTGCATTTGAAATCATCAAACTCCAGGGGCGCCTGGGTGGCTCAGTTGGTTAAGCGACTGCCTTCGGCTCAGGTCATGATCCTGGAGTCCCGGGATCGAGTCCTGCATCGGGCTCCCTGCTCGGCGGGGAGTCTGCCTCTCCCTCTGACTCTCCCCCTCTCATGCTCTCTCTCTATCACTATCTCTCTCAATAAATAAATAAAAATCTTAAAAAAAAAAAAAGAAAGAAATCATCAAACTCCGAATCCCAGTTGAGATGATACAAGTGTTTGCAGGCATTAATAATAGGTCTAACCAGATTCAGAGCTCTCTTTACTACCCTCCTCAGTTAATCAATCAGTCACTTGTCAAATCCCCCTCTGACCCATCCCTTCCTCTCCATCCCATAACCACTCCGTCCAGGCCTCCATCACTGCTTGCCTGCACTGTTGCAGGATCCTCCCTCTTGACTCCCCTGCCTTCAGCATCACTTCCCGTCAATCATCCCTTACACTGCCCATGGAGGGCTCTTTCCAACTCACACAGCCAATCAAAAAACTTCCTGGCTCAAAATTCTTCAATGACTCTCTTTCTCTATTTTGTTAAATTGTGGCAAAATACGCATCACATGAAATTTACCACCTTGACCATGTTTAAGTGTTCAGCTCTGTGGCATTAACGTGTTCATGTCGCTGTGCAACCATCACCACCGAGCATCTCCGGGATTTTTTCATCTTCCCAAACTGACACTCTGTCCCCATGAAATGCTAGCTTCTCGTCCCCCTCCCCCAGCCCCTGGCGCCCACCATCTACTTTCTGCCTCTATGAATCTCACTCCTCCAGGGATCTCACGGAAGTGGAATCATATGGTATTTGCCCTTTTGTGACTGGCCCGTTTCAGTTGGCATAATGTCCTCAAAGATCACCTGTGTTGTGGCATGTGTCCGAACTTTCTTCCTTTTTAAGGCTGAATAACTACTCCATCATATGTATATATTGCATTTTGTTTACCCCTCCACCCATTGACAAACACCTAGGTTGCTTCCACCCTTTGGCTCTTGTGGACAATGCTGCCCTCAATACGGCATACGAATACCTCTTCAGGACCCTGCTTTCAATTCTTTTGGATCCATACCCAGAAGTGGAATTGCTGGATCATATGGTAATTATTTCCATGATTAACTTTTGCTTCTACATTAAAGTCCTCTGCCTCCCACCCAGCATCCACACTGTTGCCAGAGGCTGCCCTCTGCCTATTGGGTAAAGTCAAAAGCTCTGATTTGACTTCTGTCTACCAGAATCCTCTCTTGCAGCATCCTTGAACCACAGACTCTAGCCCAGAGATACTGGTTGCCTACTAGAAGTCCCAAGACAAGGGAAGCTTTTAAAATTGCTATCCTCAGACAGACTGTTTCACTTGGGTGTGACCCTGGCATTGGTGTCAGGTGGGCAGGCTGCTTGGAGAAGCACAGGTGGGTATCTGTGCTCAGTGACTTTCTGTTCCTCCAACACCTAAGCTATTCCATACCTCTAGGCCTTCGAGTACCAAGCTCCCTCCACCCTGGAACCTGGAAGCCATTCCCTTCCCCAAGTGTTTGACCCACACCAACCCACATCAAGAATCACACATTTCATAAATTCTTTTCTAATATTTGTCAAGAGAATCAACTTACCTGGGCTTCCTCCTTTCTCTAGAACATAAGCCCTTTGAGAAGAAGGATTGCATCTTATCTTTACTCCCCCAATCTAGAACAGTTGCTGGCAACTTGGAGCCCTTGGCCAAGAGTCCTTTCATTAGCATACTAAAGACACTCATATCACTCAGAGATTCCAAGAGTTTTAGGAGCTGTATAGGGGCTAAGGCAAAGCCCAAATATATATATATTTTTATTATACCACAAGCTAATTACCTCATCCCAGTACCTGAAGGCAGCCATTCCTGAAATCTGACATTATTTCAGCCCCTGGATGCAGCCATTCCTGAAACATACATTTTAAATTACTTGAGTCAATACACACACACACACACACACACACACCTTTTTGTTTTTAACCTGAGTCAGTTTGCATTGTGTTTCTATCTCTTACAACTAAGAGAATGCTGACTGATCTCCCTGGGTTATCCCATCCATTTGGAATGCCACCCCGCCCCCAACACATTTATCACCCTGGCAAACTTCGGCTCATCACTCATACCCTGGCTCAATGCTTCCTCCACTGGGAAGGCTTCCCTGATTCCACAGAGCAAACCCAGGAGCTCCCAATGCACTCTAAATGTGCCTCCCTGCAGCATTCCTGTGACACCGTGGTGACTGTTGATCAATGTCAGCCACACTAGACTGCTCTTCCTGGGGAGGGAGTGCTATGGTCTTTTCATGTTTGTGTTCCCAGCACTGACACCAGCAGCATCCAGCAAATAGCTGTTGGGTTGAATGAACAAGTAAGTGAATGATTAAATAGTAAAGTGCTGCCTTCCTCTGACAATGGATTCATTTTTTAAAAGGAGAAGGAAAACAAAAGGCTCTGCCTCTGACGGGTGGCAGCCACGCCTGCATTCTCTCTTCTGATTAAATAGCAGGCAAGGTGTGTGGGAAGGGAACAGAGGGACCTCGGAGACAGGCAGATAAAGGAGTGGGTGGCTCTTGCCATCACAGGCCTTCCTTCCATCTTCTGCTGTGTGGCCAGCCCCAGACTCCAGCGCCCACCTGCCAGGCTAAACTCCTCTGGATCCCCGGAAACAATGAGAAATCATTTGTCCAAGGAGGGGGGCAGGGGAAATGGGATGGGGAAAAGCAAGGAAGATGCGTCCGTCTCCTTCCAGCTGGCTCCAGCCTCCACTACTGCTCCCTGAGCGGGCCAAACGCATCTTCTAATTTAGTTCATTCTTCTCTTCCCAGACACTGGTAATGGACCCACACAGAACACTGTCAGCATTCAACCACCCTCCTTCCCTATGAGAAAGGAAAAGTGAGAAGGCATGCAAAAAAGAGAAATGCACGACGGAAGAAAGGAAGGGAAAGTCTAAAGGAAGAATAATCCCAGCAATGGCTAGTAAATATAGTTCTTGCTGCATGTCAGGCACTTGGATGAAAGCTTGACATATCGTAACTCAATAGACCCTCTTCAAAATGTATGTGGCAGGTTATAGCATTATCCCCATTTTACAGATGAAAAGGGGGAGGAAAAATATCGCAGAAGACAAAGAAGAGATTTTATTTTTGTTTGTCTTTTAACTTAAAGATTTGTTTATTTGTTTACTTATTTGAGAGAGGGAGAAGGGGGGGCAGAGGGAAAGAGAAAGAGAACCTCAAGCAGACTACCCACTGAGCACATAGCCTGATGCAGGGCTCCAACCCAGGACCCTGAGATCATGACCTGAGCCGAAATCAAGAGTCGGATGTACAACCGACTGAGCCACCCAGGCACCCCAAAGCAAGGATTTTAAAAAACATTTTCAAATGAAGGCATTGATGGATCCCAAGCCCTGAAACACAGATTAGCACATAGTAGGTGCTCATTAAACAATGTGGAATGAAGGTTCAGAACAAATCTTAGCCCCCATCATAAAGACATCATCGTCATCCCCTATTTCGTGGGAAAGACACATTCCAAAGCAATAGGGATGTAGGATGCTAATTTTGCTTAGTATGCAAATAGGCCCATCGCCACAATTAATGGGAATCATCTTGGAGGTGGGGGGGCGAGAGGTAAATTCAGTTTTAAAAACATTTTTTAAAACATTGAGTTTTGGGGGCGCCTGGGTGGCTCAGTCGTTAAGCGTCTGCCTTCGGCTCAGGTCATGATCCCAGGACTCTGGGATCCTGCTCCACGGGAAGCCTGCTTCTCCCTCTCTCGCTCCCCCTGCTTGTGTTCCCTCTCTCGCTGTGTCTCTCTGTCAAATAAATAAAATCTTTAAAAAAAAAAAATAAAACATTGAGTTTTTAAAAATAAGAACTCATTGATTTCACAGTAAAACATATTTTTTGGGGGGAAAGACAGCACATACAATACTTCCCACTGCCCTTAGTGTGAGACCACCACACACAGATTTTTAACAATTTTGGACCAAGTGACTGGGGCTGAGGGTGGGGTTGGGCTTTTTTGTTAAACTTGGCCTTGAAGCTTAAGAGGCTCTGGAAGTTTTACACTGAAAAGGCTTAGGGGCATTGGTGGGATTGGCCTGGGGGTTTTGCCTTGAAGTCATGTTTGCAGAACAAAACTACTGCTTCTGTTTGGTTGAATAGTTATCAAATGTTGTATAACAAATTACCCCAAAACTTCACAGCCAAAAACAAAAAATTTATGACTTCATAGTTTCTGGCAAGGCTTAGTGGTGCCTCTGTCTTAAGTTCTGTCATGAGACTGCTGTTGAGATGGTTTCATCCAGGGCTGTGGTCTCATCTGAGAGTTCAGCTGAGGAAGGGTCCAGTTCCAAGCTCACTCACATGGTTGTTGGCAGGTTTCAGCTCCTCCCAGGCTGTTGGCTGAAAGGCATTCTCAGTTTCCTGCCACATGGGCCTTTCCGTAGGACTGCACACAACATGGCAGCTGGCTTCATCAAAGCCAGCAAGCAAGAGAGCACCAAGCAGAGCAAGACAAAAGCCATAGGCTTTTTGTAGCCTAATTGGGAAGTGGAGCCTATCACTCTGCTGTATCCTAGTTGTTAGAAGCAAATCGTTAGGTCCAGCATACACTCAAGGGCATGAAGATCAGGAGGTGGGATCATTGGGACCATCTCAGAGTCCCCCACACTTGAATTGTTAGGTCATAGGCCACGGTCAATCCCACAGCCAGACTGCCTGGGTTTGAATTCCAGCTCTGAAAACTCCAGCTGTGTGACCTTGAGCAAGTCACTTGGACCCTTTGTACTTCAGTTTCCTCATCTGGAAAGTGGGCACGATACTAGTACCTACCCAACAAGGTTGTGTGGGGGTTAAAAGAGTTGATAGACGCAAGGCATTCAGGCCAGTGTCTGGCACACAGTAAGCACCACATAAATGCTTGCTATTGCTGTCACAAGTCACACATCAATAAAAATAGCAAGGTTTCCTAAAGATGTCTTATTCACACTTGCAACTAGACAAATGGCAATTGTCTGTGACAAAGAATAAGAACACAATGGGGTTTCTGTTTATTGGAACTTCAAGAATAGGTAAATCCAACCAATAGTGATAGGAGATTGGAATATAGTCTGGGCAGGAGCACCAGGGAACCTTGTGAGGGGCAGGGCTGTTCTGCATCTGGACATGAGCGATGTTCACATAGTTGTATAGCTCGGTAAAAATTCATGGCGCTATGAACTGAAGGCAGATGCGTGTTACACATCTTGCCCAATGCATCTTACGCTTCAATTTTTAAAAACTTTTAAAATGCAAAAAAAGAATAATAATTCTAAAAAAGCATGATGAGCTAGCTGGTAGAGAGCCGCTGTTGGAAGCGGAAGTGGTTAAAGCCCCAGATTGAACCATGGCCCCAGGTTCTGGTGCCCCTGAGGAGGAAAGAGTTAGTACATCTTTGCCAGCTCCCTTTGCCATGACAACAGGAGGCCAGAGCACTTAGAGACACTGGCCTCAGCACTTTTTAATCTGAGAGCTTTGGAAAAAGGCTCTGAGTCGGGGGAGGAAGAGGAGAACACAGAAGAACTGGCTGGCAAGATGCTGGGGTGGTGGAAAAAAATGCTTCCAAGGCAAAAAGGATTAAGAACCAGCTCTTCTGGGCTCTGGGATGCATTGCCTGGCAAGCTGGAGACATTCCCACCCATTCCTGCCTCCTCTAGAGAAAAGAGGAGGCGTGATGTTTAAGCTTCACCAACAACCTACCCCCCCACCAAAAAAAAAAAAAAAAGAAGAAGAAGAAGAAAGAAAGAAAATAGGACTCACTTTTAAAGTATTTTTTAAAACCCTCTAAAAAATATTTAGCCAGAAAGTGTTCCCAAGAAAATTGGGTACAAATACTAGGTCACTCTAACTCAAGAAACGCATGCGTGTATTTGGGCTCTGTGACTGTCTGGTCGACTGTCTTGGGTGGGGGCAGGTATCTTAGGGTCCATATGCTTAATCCATAGATGTGTCACCTAAACAGAAAAAAAAAAAAAGATTTATCTGTGCTTCATCACTTTTCAAATGCTATAATACTAAGATTTCAGGGCTGGGAACTGGCTTTGCTCGGAATGAGCCAAAAAGGAACTTCTAAGTTAACGCAGGGAGAAAGACATGATTGTGAACACAATGTTATCCACAAGTGAATTACGCACTGCATGAATAAAGGTTGTTAAGTTCTGATCCTCAGGAATCACCTTTGTGGAAGAGATCACTGGTGTCCACCAACACCCTGGTATGAGGAAGGACTACATTTCCCAGCAGCCCTTGCCATTCTGTGTGGTCATGTGACCAGTGACTCCCAAGCAGAAATTTTAGGTGCTTTTTCTGGACCTTAAGGAAAGGGACAAGTGACATCTCTTCACATTTGGCTGTAAACCTTGGTAAGCCAGTGAATGGTGATACCCGGGGGATGGTATCTTGGTCTGGGTTCCCCAAAAGGAGACCCTGAAACAAGGATTCTAGTGTAAGCATGTATTTGTGAAGTGACCCCAGAAAACACCAGCTGGGGAATGCAGAGGTGACACAGAGTAGGGGATGCAGCCAGGAACCACCGCGGACACCTGGGATTCAATCCTGCTGGAGGGTCCTGGAAGGCAGCATAGGACACACACACCCCAGAGCCATCCTACCCAAGGGGGAGGGAACTGGGGTATTTGTCAACCATGCCTCAGCAGTCATTGGTTTGGGCTGCTCCTTGGAGGGGTAATCTCCCCAACACTTCAGGCTTGCCTTGTTTGTACACACAGTGAACTCTGGCTGCCAGGAAAGGCTCTTAGGCTGAGAGATGCAGGTGCTGTCTATTGAGAATGGGGCAGGCAGGTCCAGAAATGGTAAATGCCAGAGGAGCTGTGTGTGGAACAGAGAAGTATCTGCAGTGATGACAGAGCCACATGACAGAAGGAACCTGAATAATTGCCTGGAACAGAGCCACCCCATCGCCATAACAAACGAGATTTAACAAATGAAAGAAATAAACTCCTACCCTCGTGAAGACATTGCATTTGTATTGGGCCTCTTGTTATAGCAGCCTAGCCTTACCCTAATGAATAGATCCACCTTCTTTCCACTGAGCTTGGCAACTACAGCTCCAGAGATAATAGCACCTGCGGTCTTCATCCATTATTTCAGTGAACATTCACAGAAACCCTATGCCAGATGCTGCTGGCGTCCCACCCACAATATCCTCCATTTCGAGGGAGGAGGACAGCCAGAAGTGCTGGGGTGTTAACATCCTCGGAAGCAATTAATATCCTCAACTAACTGATGAGAACCCAGCCCCCTGTCCACCTGTGGGGTGACTCTGAAAATCATGCTCTCTGCTGCCTCCCAGAGGCCTCTGATGAAACTGAGCCCCAGTTGCCCACTGGTAACTGGCTTGATCGCATACCATTAACAACCCACCTTCCCTCCCTCACCTCACTCAGCCCCTCCCTCCAGGTGTTTCCTGGACCACCTCCCAAAAAACTACTTGCACTTGAATTCTGATCCCAGGATCTGCCTCAGAGACCCCAAGCCAAGACTTAAACCATTATCACTTCCATCTTACAGACCAGGAAACAGAGAAGTCATCCTGGGTGACATGGCAAGGAGACTAGGGTCTAAGATCCAAATCCACGCCTGCTGAGTGTATGATCCCGCCTGTCCAACAAGTTGTGCCCTTCCACGAGGGAGTCCTCACATCAAAACAGCATTATGGGGAAAACCAGCCTCACCATCTTTTTCCCCCAAATCTTGTTACTCTCCAGGCTTTAAATTTCAATTCAATAAATGTTTATTGAGCACCCACGGTATGCCATGCACACACTGGGGCCACACAGATAACCGATTCTTGGACACCCCCCTCAGATAGCTCATGGGTCTAATTGGGGAGCTAGTATTTAAAGGAGGGAACTCGGGGCGCCTGGGTGGCTCAGTTGGTTAAGCAACTGCCTTCGGTTCAGGTCATGATCCTGGAGTCCTAGGATCGAGTCCCGCGTCGGGCTCCCTGCTCGGCAGGGAGTCTGCTTCTCCCTCTGACCCTCCTCCTTCTCATGCTCTCTGTCTCTCATTCTCTCTCTCTCAAATAAATAAATAAAATCTTAAAAAAAAATAAAAATAAAATAAAATAAAATAAAGGAGGAAACTCCATGGGGCGCCTGGGTGGCTCAGTAGGCAAAGCGTCTGCCTTCGGCTCAGGTCATGGTCCGAGGATCCTGGGATTGAGCCCTGAGTCACGCTCCCCACTCAGCGGGGAGTCTGCTTCTCCCTCTCCCTCTGCCTACCTCTCTCTCTCTCTGTCAATAAATAAATAAAATCTTTAAAAAATATAAACAAAGGAAGAAACTCCAAACCAACCAGGAGTTACAATCACGGCTGCCATTCACCCCCTGAGCTGTTCAAATTGTGAAATGTTTCTATTCCAGTTAATTAATAACCACTATCCCCAGTCTCCCTGAGGGCCTCCCATCTGCTGTCCTATCTGGGGGCTTCCTCCAAGCTACCCTGGACCTTCCCTTGAGCCGGCATTTCAAGGGGCAGTTGGGCTTTTTAAGGGGCAGAGGATCCCAGTCCTCGTGCACTCTACCTGACCGCCGCCTGGGCCGGATCTTATTACCATGGAGGTGAGTCCTCAGACGGGGCACCCAAGCAGGTGTGATCAGCTTTACCTGAGCTGGACAGGTAAGGCCTGCTCTGAATTGTGTTTTGTTTTGTTGAACCCAGAAAGCAACAGCCTGTGAGGGATATGGGATTCTTTGATGGTTGGACAACCTTATCATGTTCTACAGACCACTGAACTGTACATTTTAAAGGGGTGAGTTCTATGGGATATGAATTGTATCTCAAAAAAAAGCTCTTATTTAAAAGAGAGGGGAAGAGGGAAGGAAGGAATGAAAGAAAGAAGAAAGGAAGGAAAGGAAAGAGAGAGGGAGGAAGGGAAGGAGGGAAGGAAGGGAGGGAGGGAGGAAGGAGACAAAACTAGGACCTAAATCCTGTTTCCTAACACTTCTGGCATCAGCCCTGGAACAAAGGCGAGGAGAATAAGGCACTTACTTTGGGGACAGAATTTAACTGCCGCCGGGCCAGGTCTCAGGCAGCCAAGGCCACCACAACATGGTGCACAAACTAAGTAACTTCAACACCGGAAATGTGTTGTCTCCCAGTTTTGGAGGCCAGAAGTCTGAGATCAAGGTGTTGGCAGGGCCAGGCTCCCTCTAAAAACCCTAAGGAAGGCTCTGTTCCAGGCCTCCCTTCTTTCTACCTTCTGGTAGTTCTCTGGCCTGTGGCAACATAATTCAATCTTGACATGGTGCTCTCTCCCCAAGTGCACATCTCTGGGTCCAAATTTCCCCTTTTTCTAAGGACACCGGTTACACTGGACCAGGGCCCACTCAAATCCAGTCTGCCTCATCTTAACTAATCACATCTACAACAACCCTGTTCCAAACAAGGGCACATTCTGAGGTACTGGGGGTTAGGACTTCAGGACGTAGGAATTTCAGGGGATGACACAATTCAACCCATAACACACGCCAAGTAGTATGGGAGCCGGAGGCCAAAGGAATAATCAGAAATACTGGTCTTGCCCCTATTTAAAATTTTGGTGTTTTGCTCATCATAGCTGTTCACACTGACTTTTGATTTTTTAAAATATTGCATTAAAATATTTACCTTGATGACTGAGTTTTTTGGTGCCCCTTAAATTTTGCACCCAAAGCAAATGCCTCACCCCAGTCCGGGCCTTGTCTGGCATTTTCTCCGTGATTTCAAGTTTGTGGCCAGTGGTTCCCCAACCACATCTGCAAAGTCTCTGTCTGTCCTCCGGTGGGCTTGTTCAGGCCTAGGAGGTTAAGGGAGCTGGGCCCTTTCTTATCTATGCCTCCTGCCATCCTGGGCTTCACCGCTCCCTTAACCGAGGCTGTCTGGCTGTCCACCCAGGAGATGTCTTCTTGTCCTGGGAGCAAAGCAGACAGTGGCCAGCTCAGCCCTTTCTCTGACAGCTCTCAAGTCGACCCATCAGCCGTTCCAGCTCTGCCTTGTTCCTCTACTTCCTGCGTCCTTCCGGTTTGTGAAAAAGCCCTTCGGAAGCAAGCCTTTCTGCTTGGCCAGTAATATGTGGGAAGTATGACATCAGGTGTCTTGAGATGCAGTGATTCGGTGACATATACTTTGACCATTTCAAAACACACAGAAGTCCTCACGGCACACCACCTGTGTGGATGCAAACCTATGGAAGGGTTTGGTGTTCTAAGATTTGATTAGAATCATTCAGCACTAGCCGCATCAATCGGCTCACCATCCACGGGCCCTCTTGTCCCACTGAGACAGCCACCATCTTTCTAAGAACTGGGGGAGGGGTGGGAGCACTGCTGGAGAGGAAGAGAGGGGAGGGAAACCACTCAGGGTTGTAGGCACGATCCAACAAGGCAATTTTGGAGAGAGCTATTTTAATTCATTAATATATTACCCACTTTTATGCACAAAGAATACATCTCAAATTACGGGGAAGGTTCATACTTGACAGATCTCGTAGAAGCGACAAGAATAGGAGTAAGAATAAATAGGAAACAATTCAAGGCACCCCCTGCACGCCAGGCGCTTTACAGGCATTAACTCACCTGATGACATAGACATGATCACTATCTCATTTTACAGATGAGGAAACCAAGGCCCAGGGAGGTGAAGTGACTTGCCCAAGGTCACACAGCTGGTAAGTAGCAGAATCAGAACTCAAACCCAGACCATGTGGGGACACTGTCCGTTCCCTGAACTGCTAGGTTACAGCTGCCCCTATTCCTATTATTGCTATCATAATATCAATGGTTATTCTAATAATGATAATATTAATCATCGTGGACATCCAACACTAATCATTGCCAGTTTGATTGTAATAGTAACCCAACACTGCATCATTTGGAGAGTGAAAGGCATGGAATCGCAAGCAGAAATGCAAACCTTGGAATATCCAGGGTCCTGTTTTTGGATTCTGAGAGGAAGTTCCTGGCACCTCTTTACCAGGCTGGGGCACCATCCCGAGGCTCCTGTGGGTTGGGCTGCCGGTGGCTCGCCGCCCAGTGCCCAGCCCCAGGTGGGCTCAGTTCTGGTGCTCTTCCTGCTCCAGGCCGCCCCCCCATCCCTCTCCACTGGCAGCAGGCAGGGGCTGAACTCAGCCTGAACCCACATCCTTAATCCGCTTCTTCCCCTGCCCTTTTCTGCGTCCCTCATTTTCCATAGACCACTGGTTCTCAAACTGGAAACAGCCCCAGAGGTTCTGACTTAATTGGTAAGGAGTGAAGCCCAGCCATCAGGACTTTTTAGAGCCTCCCCTGGTGATTATAATGTGCAGCCAACTTTGAGAAGCACTGCCTTAGAGGTCTCTCCTGAAAACACCCCCTCGAGAAATCCCTTGCCCAAGATTCCCCATCTCGGGCTCTGCTTTCAGGGAACCTGACTCAACATACAAGCTTCTGGTGGAATGTGCCCTTGCAGCGGCCAAGACCTCTTCTGTGCCTGTGCCCAACCCACAGACGGATGGTGTCCTGGTCATGTAGATGGAGCAGCAAAACCAGGGGATGGCTGAAGGGGGCAGGAGAGGAAGCATGTGCGTGTGTGAGAGAGGGATGGAGGGAAACAGAGACAGAGACAGAGAGACCCAGAGAGAGGGGGACACCCAGGGAGAAGAAGAAGAATTCAGATAGACAGACAGAGAAATAGAAGACCAGAGAGAGACGGAGACAGAAAGAGGGAGGGAGGGAAAGAAGGAGGGAGGGAGGGACGGAGAGGGAGGGAGGGAGGGACGGAAGGAAAGGGAGGAAGAAAAGAGGGTCAGAGAGAGAAAAGACAAATTCATAGAGACAGACAGAGCAAGAGGAAGCCCCTTCTATTATTCAGCCCCGCCCGCTCTTTTGGCAAAGACTACAACCAGGGAATCTCTGACCTCTGACCCCGCAACACTTGGGGCACCCAGAGACCTGCCTCGGGACCCCCACCCACTGGCGGGAGGGAGGGGGCCTCCAGGAGGGTCCCCGAAGCTCCCAGCCTTCTGATCTGATGCGGCCAAGGCAGCACCTCCTCGGGGCCCTGCAGTAGCTCACCAGCTCTGGTTGGTTAAATTTAGCTTAGGTTCCTCAGCTCCGAGTAAGAGTAAATTGCCTCTCTGCAAAGGAACGGAAGAGGACTGAACCTGTTTACAGTGTTTGAAACCCACTCACTACAATGTTTTCCAACCATCACAATAATGACTCGGATCCTCATCTCAGACGTCTCTCAGGAGCCCAGGTGGGTGCAGGGACTTCCAGAGCCACCTGGCCTGGGGGTTAGTTAGGGGGCTACACGCTGGGGTCAGGCAGACGTGGGCTCAGTCCCAACGCTTGCAGCTGACCTGCAATATGTGGTGGCTCATCAGTGCGCCCGTCAATGGTATCAGTGATCTCTGCCCGCCCCACCTTGGGTTTCTGTAACAGATGACACGAAATGCCAGGGGCTGAGCTTGGTGGCTGGCAAATGCCAGATACCAACAGCTCGGTGGTGCCAGTGGAACAAGATCTGAGGTCAGGATGCTAGGATTCAAATGCCACTTGTGCCCTGTGGGACCCAGGGTAAGTGATTTAACCTCTCTGTCCCTCAGTTTCCCCGTGGGTAAAATGGGGACGAGGATAATGCCTAACTCACGGGCATGTTGTAAGGTGAATCAAGTTAATCCTTGGAAAGCATTCTGCAGATCTGCCATGCCGAACAATTCCAGAAGGCACCAGCACATACAGAGTCTATATAAATGGTGCCCGCAGAGTTGGGCAAAGCAGTCGCTGATGGCTGTTATTCATGGTTTTATCCACTGGGCTGTCTGTTGTGGGAAGGACTGTGCTGGGTGCTTTCCATCCATCACTCACTTCACCCTCCTAAGAACTCTATGAACAGGTATTATTATGATCCCGTTTTATAGCTGGGGAAACTGAGGCTCAGAGAGGTTGGAACACTGATGCATAATCATACAGCTGGGAAATGATGGAGTAGGGATGCAGTCCTAGGTTCATCTCAGGCAGTGGGCCAGAGCCGAGCCACCCAGTCAGTTAATCTAGTCGGATTACCATCAACCTTAATCTCATCATTAGCAATTCATTCCAGGATGGGCGGCATGGGCCAACATGGGTCAATATGACCCAGGGAGAAGTTTACCAGGGTCTTCTGGGAAGGAAACTTCTTGCTCTCAAGAGAGCATCACAGGAAGCCAGTCTTTCCCTCTTCCTAGATGTTAACCGGGGTAACAGCCATCTACAAACCTGAGAGAAGCCAGCCTAAGAACAAAACCAGCTCCAGAGGAGAATGCTGAGAGAATTACAAAGGAAGCTGGATTCTTGATCAAACTGTGCTTGAAGTCCACATCCCTCTAGTAAAACCAATAATGATTATAGGGTTTCCTTCTGGGATGATGAAAATGTCTTAAAACTAGACAGAGGTGATGATGGCACAACATTGTGAATGTGCTAAATGCCCCTGAATTTTCACTTTAAAATGGTTAATGCTTAATTTTATGCTATGTGAATTATACTTCAATTTTTTTTTAAGTGTAAGTTGGGTTTTCTGTTATTTGCAGCCAAAAGCTTCATAATCAATACCTCTGATTCCAAAGCAGTGGGTTTTCCATTCCCCACCCCAAATCCTCTGGACACCATTTTGCGTATCCATATTTCTCAGACTCACTCACATTACCCATTTGCAGACTATGCTTCCTTTATGGGAAGGTTCCCATAATCATCTTATCATTTAAAAACAAGTCTCTGCCTAAAATTCTAGGCAAAAGTCTTTGCTCAAAAGTCTACAGTCCTAGGGGAAAGCCATGAGGTCGCTCATTTAATCAGCCCGTGTTTATTCAGCAACTTCTATATGCTTTGCACTGCACATGGCCATGGGAAGGATTCAAACGCAACTCCATAAAAGTTCTCACTCATTTATTCCTCTATCCGTTCATTCATTCAAAAATATTTGCTGAAAGGGGCGCCAGGGTGGCTCAGTCAGTTGAGCATCTAACTCTTGGTTTCGGCTCAAGTCTTGATCTCACAGTGGTGGGATCGAGCCCCAAGTCGGACTCTGTGCTCAGTGCGGAATCCGCTTCAGATTCTCTCTCCCACCCATTCTCTCTCTCTCGCAAATAAATAAATAAAATCTCTAGAAAAAAATATTTGTTGAGTGCCTACCGATTCCCTGGAAGTTCTAGATGCTGGGATGCAATAGACAGACCAAAGTCTTGCCCACGGAGGGCTGGTGTCCTGGGATGCAGGTAGAGAGAAACAAGCAATAGATACCACAGCAAAGGATTAGGTGTTAAACAGTGATGCAGGGACTGTAAAGGTTATGAAAGTTTCAAGGAGGCTTCGCCAAGGCTATTCTTAAAAAATTGATAGTATCTGGGAAGGAATTAGAAAGGAAGGGAAGAATGTGATCCCACATAGCAGAAGAGAGACCAGCATGCAGTGTCTGGGGCAGGCACGAACGCTGTGATCAGAGTTGGGATGGCCCAACTGTGCAGCTATAACAGACCACCTCCAGCCCTGGTGGCTTAGCAGAACCGATGTTCATGTCTTGTTCCTGCTGCACGTCCAATATGGGAGCAGGAGGCTGGGATCTGGATCCAGGATGATAGAGGTCCATCTTGTCACAGCAGGAAGAAGGGAATGTGGCATGTCCCACAGGGGCTTTCAAGACTCCACCTAGAAATGACCTATCCTCAAGGTGAAGGAGGCAGAGAACCAGCCGTATCACGGACGGTGAGTATCAGCTGTGATCAATATCACCGATGCCTGTGATCATCTCCACCTTCTAACTGCTCTTCCCGTTAGACTGTAAGCTCCCCAAGAGGAAAAACCTTGGCCAAGCTGACTTTGCAAAATAGTTGCAAAATAGTTAACAATCACTATCCGACCCCTCACTCAGTGCTTCAGACAACACAGAAGCAGAGTCAATGTCTGATGAAAACTCAGATGGGAAGGTTTGGCAGCATTGAAGAACGGAACTCATAAGTCGGGGGAGGTGGCAATAGTCTAAGAAGATGGCCAAGAGGTTGGTCTGGTTCTCCACGGGGAGACTGATGACCAGAATTCAGTGTCAGAGTGGGGTTGTTAGATGCCCACCAACGCAAGATGAGCAAAACACTTCAAAGCAAGAACGGAAAATACTCGGTGGCACACCAAGAGGAGTCAAAACATGACTCCCATGTCCGATTACATGGACTCCGTGACTAGGAGAACAGAGGGGCTGCTCATCCACCTCCCCTCAACTCCACACGACCCAGGATCTGGCTCTCAGCCATTGCTCACCTGGAGCTCCCTGCTTTCTTCCCTATATCTGTCTACTTGATCTCTCAGTTGGATCTGATGCCATGGACCCCATTCTCCTTCTTGGAACACTACCTTCCCTTGCTCTGAATGATCCAGTTGTAACCTCCTTAGCTGGTTCTTCCAGGCATTTCCAAGGATCATGCCTCTTTGTTCTTGTTCTGTTCTAGAATGATCTCCTGCTTATCCTTGGGTCTCGGCTCATGAGTCCTTTAGAAAGCTGTGGCTAATCCTTCTGTTTATACCTCTCTTAAAGTATTTACCTCACTGGACCAGTCTATGGCTATGTCTTGGATTTCACTGAGGGCACCAACTGGGAAGTATTCACCCTTATATCTCTGACATATAACACAGGAGCTGACTCCCACCAACTTCTTAAAATGCATTTCTCACCACTGTCCGCCTCACTCACCTTGCTCCAGCCACACCGGCTGCCTTTGCTGGTCCTCAAACATACCAGGCATGCTCCTGCCTCAGGGCCTTTGCACTTGCTGTTCTCTCTACCTGGAACTTCCTTCTCCAAGAACTTTGCATGGGTGGCTCATCCCCCTCATTCAGGACTTGACTCAAATGTCAGCTCACCAGATGGGCCATCCCTGCCCACATCCTCTAAGATACTCCTGTCCCGGTCACACATTACTCCAACACCCTGGATTATGGAATTGTCATCCTCATTCTACAAATGTGTCAACTGAGGCACATGAGGTTGGTCCAGTAATTGAAGGAGTCTGGACTTGGTACCAGAAGTGAGGTGTTGTTGACACATTAAAATTACAAAGCTGGAAAGAAGCTGGGCCAGGATTTGAATCAAAGCACTCTGGCTCCCAAGCCCACAGGCTTAAGCACTCTGCTCTGTCTCACAATTCCTCCAGGCTCTGTTTCTACCTTCTTCTTTCCCACTCTGTTCTACCCTCTAACTTCTTACAGCTTCCTGGGTAAGTCCACTTTGACCCTCCTCAAACAAGAAACTCCAGAGTTCCCTCTGAAACCACCTCTTCCTTCATTCCCTAGATGAAGTAGGACTTAACTTGTTTTTTTTCTTAAGATTTTATTTATTTATTGGGGGAGGGGAAGCACAGAAGGAGAGGGAGAAGCAGACTCCCTGCTGAGCAGAGAGCCCAACTTGGGGCTCGATCCCAGGACCCTTAAGCATCCGAGGCAGGCGCTTAACCGACTGAGCCACCCAGGTACCCCGGACTTAATTTGTTTTTAATTCAAGGAGTCTGTGACTTTGGGGAAAAAAAGACATATCCCTCTAGCTGAAATTATGAACGTAGGCAAAAGGTTCCAGTAATATTAACAGTGTTAGCAGCTCCTGTGACCTTGTCATCAACAGAAAACACAATTTATGTCACATTACAATGATAACAGAAATCTTGAAATATCATTTACTCTCATCACTACCTGGAGATTGTTAGGCCTGTCACTAGATCTCAGTTTTTGCGTGTTATTAAAGAAGCATATTTGTAAGAGTATGACAAACCCATTGCTTCAGATATTTTGGTTACTAATTTTTACTATAGTTGGTCTTCTTTGTGTTTGATTTTATGCATTTATTTTTTTAAGATTTATTTATTTTAGAGAGACAGAGAGGGGAGGGGGAGGGGCAGCAGGAGAGGGAAAGAGAGAATCTCAAGCAGACCCCACACTGAGTGGGGAGCCCTGCGTGGGCTCTATCCCAGGACCCCAAGATCATGAACTGAGCTGAAATCAAGAGTCAGATGCTTAAACCACTGAGCTACGCAGGCGCCCCTGATTTTATACATTTAAAAACAAAATTCTGAAAAGGGGTCCCTGCACTTCTTCAGACTGCAAAGGGTCCCTTGTGGGTGTGTCTTTGCTAATCCTCCCCTGTGGCATGCTTCACCAGCCCTGCTCCCCACCCTCTACCCCAAGATACCCTCCTCACTATCTCCATGACCCACCCCTGACTCCCCAGACTATCTCTCCTACCCATGCACACCCCATAACTCTGCTCACACCTCTCTTCCAATACAGCCTTCTCTGTTACAGGAAGTTGTGGTCTCCTGCCCTAGAAGAAACATTCTTTGAAGTCAACACCCTTCTTGTCTCTTCAGAAATCCAGAACTCATTCAGGAAATTATACCAGCTGTGCCCAAAGACAGGGGGAGGAAGGTGCCTTTAAGGGTAGCAAATGGGAGGATGTGGAGGTTGGGGGATCCCCAAGTACAGACTAACTGTTCCCCAAGAGTGGTAGGATGCATGGGGTATCTGGGGTTCTAGGTTCTAGGCCTCCCCAAAGATTCCTGGGTCCCAAATGTGTCTCAGAAACAGTTGAATCTCCAGCTGGAAGGGATCTTGCAGGACAAGGGAAGGTATCAAAGGTAACCAGTGTGGACTGATGGCTAGGGGTTTGCTACCTATTCCAGATCCCCATCTGCATTCAAGGTATCCATATGTGTAAGCAGGTCAAATGCACTGGGCAAAATTTAAAATACTTACCGACCAGCAAGAGGCACCACCCCTAGAGTATGGATCATTAGGAGGCATGGGAGGACCCAGAAGGGACCTGGTGGGTGGGGGAGCTCACTCAGTGGGGGGCGGAGGGGGAACTCCAGGCTATTTACTAACTGGTATGGAAATATTTTAATATTTTAACAATAAGCTGTACCAATGTGTCCCAGCTGAATATCTGAATACACAGAGAAGAGATAATTGAAGCCAAAAGAATAAGAATCCAAACCATGAATCATATGAGAATAATTCCGTGTTGGCTTAGGAATGGATTAGACATTATTTTTTTAATCCTCCAGTGGATTTTAAGTTTCCAAGTTGTGTGTAAACCTGGGGACCTCCTCTGAGTATATCGTAAGTAAAATGAGAAACGATGACCTTGCGGCCTTGGTTCTCAAGCATGACCGCATGTTAGAATCACCTGGAAATTTTGAAAATGCCAATGCTCGGACCCCACTCCCAGAGTGGGATTTAGTGGGGTACAGATGGCCTAGGCGTTGGGGTTTTTACAACTTCCCAGGTGATCCTGATGTGCGGTCAAAGTTGGGAGCCACTGACCCAAAGCCATGCCTCTCAAAATGTGGACCCCGGACCACCAGCAGCAGCATCCTGGGGAGCTTTTGAGAAATATAGATTCTCAGGCCCTAACCAACCTGCCCAATCGAAACTCTGGTAAGCCCGGTGATATCTATGCTCTAACAGGGTCAATGATGGGTGCCAAGGCTAAGAGGGCCAGCAGAATTAAAAATCTGCTACTGATTATCTTGTAGGACAGCCAAAGCCAAATGGACACACTATCACCAAAAACCTTCCCCACTGCAAAGAAATCCAAGACTCCAGCATGCTGCTAACCTGCTGCAGTCAGCCAGAGTCCAGCACACAGGCCTGACTCGGGACTGGAGACCGTGGACACGGATCTGAAGAGAATGGGTCAGCCTATTGTCTGCCCTTGTAGGAACCAACCAAGCCGACATGTCAGGTAAAGGCTGAGAAAAAAAACACACAAGAAAGGGTCCACATTCCATGACAGAGAAACCAGAGCAGCTCTCCAGCATGGCTCTATTTGATGAAGCCTCTTTTAAACTGAGCATCCATATTCTGAGGCAGGAACTAAAGAGTTCCACAATGCTCCAGAGGGCTCACCAACAGGCCCAATATACAGGCGCCGGGCCAGTTTGTCAAGAATTTCAGTCACATGTGTCTGCTGAAAATTCCAGCATATTCTCGTTAGTCCTTCAGATGCTTCCCCATTTTTGGAGGCTTTTGGGGGCAGCTGTGAACATTTAATTGACAGCTTTGAAAGAAGGCCCCAGCCCTTCTCTGGCCCTGGAGGGAAAGGCCTCCAGATTTTTGGAAATGGACCCAGAAGAGCTAGAAGGTCATTTCTGAGCCCTGTAACTTTTGGAAAATTTCTTAACCACTCTAGGCTCTAGTTTCATGATTTAAAAAGGAGGAAAGAGTAAGTAAAGATACTCACTAAGGTTTTCTTAAAGATTAAAAGAAAGTATCAGAATGCCTGTTACAATGATGGCCATCACATCTGCTTAATAAATGTTAAAAAATAACAAAAATAAATAGACCCTCCAATTTAAGGCTTAAGCCACCACTGGTGGCTTTTGACATCATCATCTCTCCAGAAAGCACCATATGAAGTATCTTCTCTTTGTCTCCACTAACCTCTCTCTATGGTTTAGAGCAGGAGTCAGCAAGCTACATCTCTCAGGCCAGATACGGCCCACCACTTCTTTCTGTAAATAAAGTTTTATTGGTACATAGTCATTCACTGACACATGTTCTATGGCCGCTCTCACATTCCAAAGGCAGAGTTGAGTCATTGCTACAGAGACCATATGACCACATGACCCCCAAAGCTGAAAGCATTCACTCTCTGGCCCTTTATATTAGTTTGCACCCCAGATTTTGAGGTTAGATTTTCATCTCTTAGCCATGAACTCATTCCAATCTCATATGCTGCTTCTATCCAGCCTTTACTGACCACCTACTATGCGCTTAAGCCCTGGTGATACATAATCAATAAGATAAGGTCTATGCCTTTTTGGAGGTCACAGCTAGGGGTATGGGTGGGAACTTGTTCATTTTATTTAACTTATGACACCTGTAACACTTTATAATGTGCCAGGCACCATGCTAAGCATTTTGTAAATGTTTAATACTTGTAATAACCCTATGAAGCAAGTGCTATTCTATTCTGCATATATTTAAAGATTTTATTTACTTATTTGAGAGAGTGTGTGAGCGAGAGAAAGAGCACAAAAGGAGGTATAGAGGGAGAGGGAGAAGCAGACTCCCCCGCTGAGCAGGGAGCCTGATGCGGGGCTCAATCCCAGGGCCTGGGATCATGACCTGAGCCAAACGCAGATGCTTAAGCGACTGAGCCACCCAGGTGCCCCTCTATTCTGCATTTTATAGACAAGGCAAGTGAGACTGTTAGTGGAGTCACTTGCCCAAGGTCACACGGCATGGACAGAACCAGAGTGTGAATTCAGATGGTTCCAGAGTCACTAGGCTGCGCAGGCTTCTTATTCAGAATCATTTGACCTAAGACACAGACTGGAGAGATTAGATGTTGCATACTTCCCAGGCTATTCCCAGACCACATGAAGGGAAAGACAGGCTGGCTTTTCCTCCAAGACCCTGTTATCCGAGCGCTGCCATGTCAATGTGCTCTCCCAAACTCTCTGCACCAGGATCTCCCCCAGAGCCCAGAGAGGCTGTGGTATTCGCCCAAGGTCACCCAGCTCTCGTGGGATGGGCTACGATTTGAAGGCAGCTCCTTTTGCCTCCAAATCTATCCTTTGTACAACATTTGGGGCCTTCCAGAAAAACTTAAAACAGGCAAGAACAGCCTTCTGGAATGGCAGGGGACCAGATTTGCTTTGCAAGCTGGCTTTTGGGGAGACAGTGGCATTGTTCTTTAACTGCACTGTCGTGGATCTGACTCCTGGCCCTGGACTCATCTGGAGGTTATAAGACCTGCCCCCCTTCCCTAAGGGGCTGTGACAAGTTAGAAGGTGAGAAATTATTTCATTTTATTTTATCCCAATTTGGCCTCTTTGAGCCGACTCCAGCAGCAGATTTAGAGGACGGGTTATGTGTGCCACTCACCTTCAAGATTTCATAGATTTCATTCTGAACCTGTCTCAGACTCAACATAACCACGTTCAACAGATATCGAGTGTCTTCTACCCACAAAGCTCTGTGCTGGGCAAAGCCCAAGATTCAAGGTTCAGTAAGAAAAGAATCTTCCTTCATCAAGTTTAGTACCTTAAAACGCAGGTGAAAGCTTAATGTTCACACCTCATTCATTCATTCTACTATGCCAGGCATTTCCAAGTTCATGAACTTGCAAGAAGAGGAATTACAAGCTTGGGCTCTGAACTTGGACAGATCCGGGTTCCAAGGCTGGTTCTGCCCCATAGTCTCTATCATTTTCCTTTCTGTGCCTCAGTGGCCTCTTCTGTGAAATGGGTGCTGGGGTGAGGACCCCCCCCATGAGCTCATACCCAAAGCCCCTTGGCCCAGGGCCAGGTCCATGGTGATTGTGGGATAAATGAGGACTGCTCTCTGTATACCCCCTGGATGATGTGTACAGTTGTTGTCTGCATGTCTGTCTCCTCCTCCAGATAGACCCTCCTGAGTACATCATGCAGGACTTGGAACCAAAGGATGCCCTGGACAGAGAAATGAAGAGAAAATGATGTTCACTGGCTCAAAGAGACTTGCAGGTCTCCAAGCCAGAGAAAGAGAAGTCATCAATATAGATGTTCAAGTTCCCAGGGATCGATTCACTCAACAAACATTGGCACCTTCTATGCACTGGGGATACTGCAGTGGACAAGGAAGACAAAAACCCTGCTCTCATGTTGCTGGCAGTCCAGTTTAGAAGGAAACACAGAATTTCAGGCAATGAACAGAGTGATGTGATCCGCAGTGTGGATCTGTGCTGAGACCTGAAAGCAAGAAGGAGCCAGCCATGCCAAGGGCATTCCTGACAGAGGCAATAGCAAGTGCAAAGGCCCTGAGGTGCAAACCCTACTTGAAAATGCTGGGAACGGAAGGTAGGCCAGTGAGACTTGGCCGAAGTGAGAAGAGTCATGGTGGAAGTTCATTCAGAGATGAAGCCGATGGATCACTCCCCTTGGGTGGGGGACCAGTGCAGACAATCTGGAGGGCACAGGGGCACAGACACCATCAAGAGAAACTTGGGGTGTTGAAAAGACAGACTTCTGGAGTGATGGAAGCAGGAAAAAAGACTGGAATCAGCAATGGGCAAGAAGGCAACTCTGGAGGGACATTTGTTCGCAAGCTGCTTGGGTTTCAAAAATGAGCATAGAAAATCTGATAGATCATAAGGGATGGGGGGGAGGGGGACGGCACCATGGGGCAGGGATATGCCCCAGGTCCTCCATGGCTGGCCACAGCCAAAGCCGCTACTACTTCAAAGGACAAAAGGAGGGTCTTTCTGCACTAAAAACCAGCCAGCCACACTGACAAAGAAACTCCCTGGGACCAGACCTATATTTTTTTAAATATCAAGTAGGCTAGAACTGTCCAACTGCCTCCCTTAAAAAAGAAGGAAAAAAAGTGCTCCGATTTCCAAGCAGGTCTTTAAAGGTCAGATTTGGTTTAATTGTGATGTCTAAACAACCTGCTATTCTTTTTTTTTTTTTTCTTTTTTTTTTTTTTAACACTGTGTAAACTGAGGCCTCTGGGTGTTTAATGATTTACCCTCCCTGGGACTATAGCAAACTGATGTCAAGGCTCACTACGTGCCTCCATTGTCTTAAACGCTTGCCATATAATGATGCATTAAATTTCACCTTTGTAGGAATTCCAGAAATGAGCATGATTATCCCCATTTTACAGACTAAGAAACTGAGGCGCAGAGAGAAGAATGTCCCTCCTCCGGAGTCACAGAGTCTGTGAGGGGCAGAGCTAGGATGTGAACTCCCGCCATCTGGCTCCCATTCCAGGTATTCAACCACACCCTAGCACAAGGCCAGATGGACCCCATACTTGACCCCAGGACTCACGTGAAGCCTTCAGCCCTCTGGGAGCCCTTCAAACCTCGAGACCCCCCCGAATTCATCTTTACAAGCCCTTTGTGCATGAAAAAAGACATTGCCATATATGTCGTGATGGAGCATCATACGATGAATATTGGATTCTCGCTTTGGGGCTGCCTTCCATTTCTCAGAACACTGAGAAGGAAGAATGAGCCGGGGAGGTGGGTACCGGGGTTGGTGAGCAGACTGCCTCCCATTCTGCGCTGCCCGCGTCCGCTCCGCTCGGGAGCCACACCGCCACCTGGTGGTTAGTCATGGCATCCGCAGGCGAGCGGGGGCACCGCCGGGGGAGAACTGGGTTCCCCTGGCCTGGGTATCCACCAGGTCACCACCAAAGCCAGCTGTTCCAGCCCAGAGGCCCACAAACTCCTGCAAATGGCCTATCAGCTTTGCAGCCCAGTGTGTTAGAGACTCGACTCCACCACTGTGGTGCAGAAGTAGCCACAGGACGAGAGGCATAAACCAGCCAAGGTGCCTTCCAAAAAAACTTACTGCACATTGAATTTTGAATTTCATACAATTTCACATATCAAGAAATATTACTCTTCTTCTGATTTTTTTCAACCACTTAAACATGTAAAAACCTTTCTTAGCCCGTGGGCCATACAACAGGTGTCTGGTCAGATTTGGCTCTCTCACTGTAGCTTCCTGACCCCGGTTCCAGAAGATAGCGACCCAGAAAAGAACAAACCCGGCAAAAATTCCTGCCCCCGGGGAGCTAGTGGAGAGAATACAAGTAATCAACAAGATAAAAAGCCAAATGTGTAATAAATATGAGTTGGTCATCAGTGCCCATCAGAAAAATAAAGTAAGGCAGAAGGAATAGGTAGGTACAGAGGCTGAATTTTAAACAGGGTGATGAGGAAAGGCTTGCTGAGGAGATGACCTTTAAGTAAAGGCTAGAAGGAGGTAAGGAAGGAGCCATATGGGTGTAGGGGTCAAAGCTATTACAGTCAGAGGGCGCAGCCAATGCAAAGGTCCTGAGACAGGACTGCCCTGATGTGTTCAAGGAACAGTGAGGAGGTCCAGGTGGCTGGAGCAGGGTGAGTAAGGAGGAGAGTGAGAAGAGGTGAAAGCAGGGAAGTGACAGGCAGATCACACCGGACCTTGATGGCCTTCGGGAGGACTTCGGTTTTGACCCAAGTGAGGTATGAGCCCCAGAAAACCCAAATCCATCTCAACAACCACTGAGGTCACATGTGGGTTAAACATGCTCCTTGGGGTCCAGTGGCAGTAGTCATTTTACCAACAGTCCCATATAATCCTAAATAGTCCAGCGAAAACCTTCTTCCTCACCTGGCACGTCCCCTCCTCTCAGCTCAGGCTCTGGGGACCAGGACAATTTAGGCTGCCCACCCCAGCCCCAACTGCTGACCTACAGGATGGCTGAGCCTGAGCCCCCACATCCTAGAAACAGCCAGTTCTGGCCTGGGAGTCCAGATCCTGCCACGCTGTCCTGACTCAGCCCCCAGGTGCCTCAGTAACCCTGGGGACCTGCTTGCCCATCTGCATAAGGAGGACTAATAATACCACCACCGGCTCGAGCGGCTTCACAAGCTTGCTCTGTGCCTGTGATGAGTCGTGGAGCACAGAAACACTCGAAAATAATGACCTTCTGCACCATCTATTTAGAACAGTGATGATGAGGATTAAATGAGTTAACGTATAGAAAGGGCTTGGTGCTGCGCCCTGCAGATAGTAAATGCTCCGTAAATGTTGGTCATGATCACTATCTTCACAGCATGAAAAGTTTCATTCATGGTTCTCCTTGCAGTTTGCTTGGCTCTCCTCCCCCCACCCACCGTTCTCCCACCCGGGCCCTCTGTTCTCTGACCATGACAGTGACGGTGGTGATGACCGAGAACCTGGCTGTTGAGACTATCCTCCCACCTCATGTGGGAGCCTGTTAGAAAGAAATGCAGAGTCCCAGGGCACCCCCACCCCAGCCCTGCTGGAACATGCGTCTCACAAGGCCCTGCAGGGGTTTGCAGGCACAGGATGAGAACCAGCCTGGAAATCCTCCCCAGGGAGGCCCTCGGGGGTAGGGGGGTCCCCCACCAGATCACAGCCCCTCGGCACTCTTCCTGTTGGTCACCATTTGTTTCATATTGGATTTTCCTGCTGGGTGGAGAGCATCATTGCCGTGAGAGCAGACTATTGACTGATGTGTCCCCAAGGCCCCACATGGAGCTGAGCACAGAGAGGGTGTCCTAAATATTGGTAAAAGAAAGAAGTAGGGATGCCTGGATGGCTCAGTGAGTTAAGCGTCTGCCTTTGGCTCAGGTCATGATCCCAGGGTCCTGGGATCGAGTCCCGCTTTGGGGGATTCCTTGCACAGCGGGGAGTCTGCTTCTCCCTCTACCACTCCTCATGTTCCCTCTCTCTCTCTAAAAAATAATATAAAATATTTTTTAAAAAAAAGATATAATGACCGAATGCAACACACAGACCTTCCCGATGTAAAGAAATCAGCTGTATAAAGACGAGTGGAGACATTTGAATGTGGAGTGGAAGTTAGGTGATATTTTTAAAAGTCACTGTTAATTCTGCCAATGGGATATGAGTATGAAAATGTCTGTGTGGTTTGGAGATGTCGTCTGAAGCTTGTGAAGAACTCATACAAGGTTGGGGATTGGTTTGAAAACAGCTCAGAAAATAAAGACAAAAATTGATTTATGATGTAAGTCTGGCAAAATTCTGATAATTATTAAATTTGGGTGACGTGTACGTGGGGTTCACTGTTCTCTCTACTCAGTGTATTTGAACATTTTCAGAGGAAAGAGCTCTGACAAACACAGTATTCAAAAAGTGAAAGTAAACTTCAAAAACAGGAGCTTTTGTACAATTAAATTCAAAAAATGAAAACCACTTAAAAATAATGTATCCCATTGGTGCCTCATGTTTTTGACACTTCTATTTTATGTATATTATTGTATAGGGCATATGATAAATATAGCAGAATACTTATATAATTGACAAATAAATAAAAATATATGTGTTGTGGTGTGCTGAAAGCATGTTTGTTTTACTGGTAGGGGTAGGAGTTCAGAAGTTTGGAGCTCGTGGCTATAAAGATTGCGAATCTTCATATGATCCTAGGAAGCAACAGGAATGGGAAACTGAGGCACGAGTTGGCCATTCAAGGAGGTTGTGATGGAATTGACACCGTAACCGATGTCTCCTGATTCTGAAGACCCTCCACCTCTCCTCTCTTTCTCCCTGATATGACTGACTTTCTTTCTGAGTGATTGGAAAGTAAATCTCCGCCACTTCCTGTTATAGAAACTCTTTGGCCAAATGGTTAAAAGCTTGGGTTCTGGGGGCATCTGGGGGGCTCAGTCGGTTAAGTGTGTGCCTTAGGCTCAGATCATGGTCTCAGGGTCCTGGGATCGAGCCCAGCATCTGACTCCCTGCTCAGTGGGGAGTCTGCTTCTCCCTCTTCCTCCGCCCCCCCCACTTGTGCTCTCTCTCGCCAATAAATAAATAAAATCTTAAAAAAAAAAAAAAAAAGAGCTTGAGTTTTAGAGGCTGACAGCCCCAGGGTTTGAACCCTGGGTCTGCCACTTTCTAGCTGGGAGGCCCCGGGCAAGTTACTTCACTTCTCCCAGCCTCTCCTTTCTCATCCGTGAACTGAAGATGATGCAGACTCTACTACCTGGCAGAACAGGAGAAGACAACAAGATTACAAAGTGTCTGTCTATCAGTAGGCGCCCAATAAACATTAGCTGCCGTCATTATTATAAATTATAATATTTTCCTTGGGCAACTGGGAATTTTTTTTTTTTTTTACTTCTTTAATTCACTGACACTTTTCCTTACCCTAAAAATCTCTTTTCAGTGGTCTGCAGAAATAACTCATTTCAACCCCTTAAAGAAGCCTCACTGATTCTGAGAGAACTAATCAAATTTCTTTTCAAAAGGAAAAAAAAAAAGGAAACAGGAGAATGGAAATAAACAGAGACTCAAGAGGGAAGGGAGAGGAGAGAGGAGGCAAGTTTTGGAGAGGGAATAATAGAAGATCGGTGTTTGGCATTGAAGCTGCAGACGTTAAATGCACCCTAGTTATTTAAGGAAGGAGGGATGGACAGATAGGCAGATGGAAAGATGGATGGGTAGGTGGGTGGATGGATAGAAATAGGGACAGGTGAATGGATGGAAGGAAGGAAGGGAGGGAGGGAGAGAGGAAGGAAGGAAGGAAGGAAGGAAGGAAGGAAGGAAGGAAGGAAGGAAGGAAGGAAGGAAGGAAGGAAGGAAGGAAGGAAAGATAGAAGGATAGGTGAGTTGGGTGGGAGGCTAGATAGGTGGATGGGGAGGAGAAAATCAGAAGGAACACCGTGTGGAAAAATAAATAAAGCTTTATCACATTGCCTTTCTAAATGATGCCCCAATGTGCCACCAGATGTCAGCCTAACTTCAGGAAAACGCCTCAGAGGCCAAATTAGCAACACCTTTTGATGAGTTTTCATTGCACTCTCTATTTACACATCTCTCATCAGCACACCCCTGAACCCAACTGGCATTTATAACCCAGCTCTTCCTCCCAGCAGACAGAAACTCCAGGGAAGCCAGGTGGAGAGCTGTGTGTGGTGCTGGAGACCATGTTGCTAATTTCCCAGAGGTCAGACTGGAGCCTTGGAAAGGGTGGGAGAGGGGATTTCAGGATCCCCAGAAGTGATTAGCATCCAGGTCAGCCTCGGCTCCAGTCGCCCTGAAATGTGTATTCAGAATCCCACCTTCTTGAGGTCTGTCCAGGAATCCACCCCAGTTCTGAGCCTTTGCCAAAGAAGCTCTTGAGAAAAAGAAAAAGAAAAAAAAGCACCAGCTTTCCTTCTGTACCTGGGACTGAAACGTTCACACACTGCTTCCATCATCAGCCTAGAAAGAGCGATTTCACGGTGAGGGTATGAGCCCAGGGGAGGGCACTTGTCCAAGATCACAGGAACAGAGCCGGCTCAAAGCCCGCCCTTCCTCCCCAAGTCTCCTAGACTCCTAGGAGAAGACCCACTTTCGGGGTCACTGGCAAAGAGGGAGAGGGCCCAGGACCAGAGAAACCAGAGCGAGCACATTTCCCCAGCCCCCCTCTCTGCCTGCAGTACAAACTTCATCTCCAGCCCGCAAACCCTGGAGTCTAGTCTCAGTGCTTGAGGTAGAAATGCGATTCCCGGTCCCCACCCCTCCCACCCCTCCCACCCCCGAAAACAGCATTTCTTGGCCGGATTCAGGAATGCCTCCCATTGGAAATACTCGGAGGCCATCCCCACCGAGGGGACACCCACAGACCCGGGCGCAGGGTCTTCCGCGGACGCCCTGGTGCGCCTACCCCTACCCCCTTTGTTACTGCACCCCGGGCTGCGCAGGGGTTCACAGGAGCTTACAGCAAGGCCGTAGCGGTCTACAGGCGTGGAAGGGTTCAGAGGCCAGCCTCGCTTTAGGGGTGCTCTCCAGTCCCTGGGGCGTGCCTGCCCCCCACCCGGTGCCCCAGCCCGTCTGCCCCGCGTACTCACTCCCATTCCTTCCTCCTGGCCTGGGGGGTGCTGTGGACCTTGTGCGCCTGGTGGGCCAAGATGACATCCCGGTGGTCCACCACGCCGCCCCGCCGCTTCAGAGTGGGGCCCTGGAAGGCGCCGCTCATCCGGGGGACCCGCGCGTCCTGCGGGGCGCTGGCCGTGCGGTCCGCACCCAGGGGCCCCGAGCCGCCGTCGTGCAGGGCGTCATAACTGCGCGGGGAGAACATGGGGTCCGGGACCCGGGAGGCCTTCCACATCCATGGGCCTCGCTCAGAACTCGCAGGGTCTTCGGCCTCCAGCACAGCGCGCAGCTGGAGGAGAGAGCAGAGAGCGGGCGGAGGGTGAGCGCGGCGCGCAGCGCACGGGGACAGGCGGGAAGGGAGCCCGGGGACGGCCACTCACGCTGCCCCCCGGCCGGCCGAGCGGGGTTTAGCATTTCCTTGGCAACTCGGGCCGGGAAGCCGGTTCTCGGGAGCTGCCCGGCAACCGCCGCACCCTGATGGAGGGACACACCACGGAGGGCGGGACGGCGGATGGCTCAGCACCTCAGTGTTCCCGTCTGCAAAACGGGTCATGAGGAGCCTGCTCGTTCACTCTCCTCAGGTTCCCGGGCCCGTGAGCGGCACACACTTAGAAAACTGAAAGGGCAAGGTCAAGGGGTCGGCTTTAAAATCCACGTGGGGCGTGGCCATCTATCCAGTGAGCCTACTCTTCACCACGTGGCTGGGTTTTTGGAAAAAAGGAACCGGGTTCCCAACACTCACAAAGATACCAGGTGGACACTCAGCACCAGATAGCACTCAGAGGAACTTGGAGTCCCGAGATCTTTGTCTTCATTTTCACTCACTTATTCACTCAACAAACACTAGGTGAGCAGTCACTGTGTAAGAGCCCTGGCTGGGAGCTGGGGACACAGCCCAGAACGAGACAAATATCCTCCTGTCGTGGAACAGACGTTCTACTGGGGGGACAGATGTATGATGAATAAAATAAGTACATTATGTAGAGATTAGGGGCTAAAACTGTGGTGGAAATTAATCAGGAAAGGTGTATTTGCTTGCTGGATACTAGAGTATCACAGACTGGGTGGCTTAAGGAACAGAAATTTATTTCCCCACAATTCTGGAGGCTTACAATTCCAAGATCAAGGTGTTGGCAGCACTGACTTTTTTTTGGCTTATAGATGGCTGTCTTCTCCCTGTGCCTCCCCATGGTCTTCCTTCTGTGTATGTCTGTGTCTTAATCTCTTCTTACAAGGACACCAGTCATACTGGATTGGAGCCCATCTATATGACCTCATTATGTTTTAATTACTTCTCTAAAGGTTCCAAATACGGTCACATTCAGAGGTACTGAGGGTTAGTGTTTCAATATATGAAGGGGGTGGGACACAACTGAGTCCATAATAAAGGGTGATAGGAAGTGTTGGGTGGGCTGGTTATTGTATTAAATAGGAGGTCAGAGATGGCCTCACTGAGGGAATGACATGTGAGCAGAGGCCCTAAGAAAGTGATGCAGGAGTCATGTGGGTATCTGAGGGAAGAGTGTTCTAGGCAGAGAGAAGAGCAGGTGCAAAAGTCCTGAGGCAGAGTTATGTGTGACTTGCTCAAGGAACAGTGAGGAGGAGGCCCTAGCAGCTGTGAGTGATTGAGGAGAGAGCAGAGGAGATGAGGCTGGGGAGGTGATGGGGCAGAGCTTATGGGACCTGACGGACCATGGGGATGACTCTACTTGTTTCCTCCTGGAGTGAGACAGTCCATGGCTTTCGGAATGCACACCTCACCCAGCAGCATATTTTCCATCTCAGACTTATTTTTCCCACCTGAAAAGTCCCCACCACTAGCCACTCCACATCTGTCCAGGAAAAGCAAACCCACTGGAAGGCTGGCATGAATGAAATAGGGTTAGGAGGCTGAATCTCATGCACAAATGTTGTATAAGTCACCTCAACAACCAGAGGTGTAAGGAGATGGGTTCAGGCCACCTCTGTATTGCCAAAAATAAATAATAAATACATAAAATGGGTGTGGGAATGGAAGCTCATCTCTCCCAACCCCCAATTATCTCCTCTCATCCTGCTGGAAGCATCCAAAGAGCTCTCCTAGCCCCTCCTAAGCAGATCAGTTCACTATCAGTTTAACGACAACAGTTACCCTCTGGTTTTTTCCAAATCTTTTAACTGATGGAGTGCAATAGATCTATCCTTCATGATGCCTTTACGCTTCAATTTATTCTCATGAAACCTTACTCTAAAACATCTGCAATCATGCATTTATAAAGTCTTTGTGTTTTTCCACGTACATTCCCTTTGCGTGGAAAACAAAATCTGTTATTCCTGTTATAAGCATGCACACATGGAAGGCATTTTCCTTCCCATTTTACAGAGATAAAGCTGAGGACAGAAGGTAAATTCGAGTGCCTTGCTACCAGGTTCCTTTTCTACCTGCAGGAGTCACCCCTCCCTGCCAAAAAATATATATATTATTACTGCATCAGTATTAAAAAAAAAGAATCTATCTTACAGGTTGGATGTATTGTGTAGTACTTACCACTTAGCTAAAACCCTAGAGACCAGGCACAGTGGAAGCACCTTGATGGAGAAAGTTCCACACACCTACAAAAGGTATATTTGTACCCGGGAAGGTGGGAGGAGGAGCTGGAAAGACAAAACCTAAGGCATACACCCCAGATGACATCCACCTGCTTGTCCCACAGCCCCAAGCCAGGATGCTCCATTCCCCACCCCGCCCTCCAGCACATGCTCCCAGGCTCCCCATTTCGTTGTGGGTTTCCCGATTTACCCTGATGCCCAAACGACAAAATGAGTAGTCACTCCTGGCTCCTCACTTCCCTCCACTCCCTGCATCAGATGCATCAGCGGGTCCTGAATCCGATCACTTCTAGCCACTGCATGCCCCCCCACCACCACAATGCTCACCTGGCCTTGGGTAGCTGCCTCTCCTGGGTCAGTGGGCTACCCCGCTCCCACTCCCAACTCCTGCCCTGCACACAGCTGTGCAGTCAGTGGGTCTTTCTGAAAGTCTGCAGTCAGCACTTCCACTGTTATGGGAATAAAAGCCACACCCTACAGGGCTGAGCCCTCTCCCTGACCTCATACCCATCTCTTCTCCCCTTTGCCCTCTTAGCTCCAGACTCATCGGCCTCCTCACCGTTCCTCGTCTCCGCCAAGCTCATTCCACCTCTGTACCTGCTGTTCCCTCTTCCTAGAATGCTGTTCCCCTCATCTCCGACAGGCCAGCTCCCTTTCATCATTCAGGGCCATGATCAGATGCAGGCGCTCCCCATCACATCCTCCAACGAGGTCTTCCTCATGAAGCTCATCACTCTCTGGGACTGGGTACTTATGTGCAGCCTTGGATAACATCTGCCTCCCCCAAAGGAAGTCAGCGCCACCTGGGCAAGGATCTTGATCTGTCTTGTTGCTGTTGGGTCCCTGCCGCCTTAAATATTTCTTGCCTGAATGAATGATCTCAGGAATGGGTCTACCCAAGAAAACATCATCAAGCACCTTGCAACTGCCTGGGGCCCAGGACTTCTCCTGAGTCGGGAAGGGATGAAGTATGGTGGGAAAGAAGATGCCAGGTCCTACCCCAACACACGATCAACTCGCTGTGTGGTCCCCAGCAAATTACTGAACCCTCCAAGTCTGTTTTCTCCAGCATAACGTGGAGGTGGTGATAGGTACCACGGAGAGCCATCGTGAGGGGTCAGCGAGCGAACCGGTGGGAAGGCAGCATCCTGAGCACAGCGCCGGGCCATGGGAAGTGCTTGGTCAACACCGGGGTTCATGTTGATATTGTGGCAGGCAGGCAGGGCCTGGCAGCAGTGGGGACGGGGGCCAGCTGCTCTAGCAACACCATCCAGCATGCTCTGCAGAGCGGTTCCAATGGAGCCCCAGCTGTCCACATGTACGCATGCGAAATAAACACATCCCCAGCCAACGGGCACTTCCCAGCCGGGTGTCCGTCCCTGGCACCTGCTGGGCCCCATGACCAGGTGTGCTACTCCCTCTCTCTGTTTGCCCAACCACAGCACAGAGGAAATGGCAAAGCACGTGGGGTTTGCTTCCCTCCGAAGCAGCCAGGTTCGATGAACAGACGGTGCAAAGAGAAGACAATGGGGAAAAGCAAATAGAAGAGCATAAGCCACGTGAAGCCTGAGGCCACAGAGAGCCGTATTGTTAATGTTGTAAGAATAGAATTCTACAAAGCACCAGGTACCGCTGTATCCACCCCTTTCCTGAATCCAAACTGAAGCCGCACCTGAGAGGGGGGACTGACCCCTACTGCTATGCCTGGACCAGCCTGAGTCTCCATGGCAACCAGATGGTGTCTGGAGATGCTGTGATTAATATAGGCTGGCACTGGAGCTCTGGGGAAGGTGTGGGGAGGGAGGCGACTGCAGGGAAGTCTGGGGGCCTGCTGTGACCCCCTGCACATGGACAGAGACATTTACACAGCTGTGCTGGGCACCGGGCATCACCACCCATGAGCGAAACAAGTGCTAATTACTGGTAAAGCAGCTTTATCTCCAGTGAAAATTAGTAGAAGTATGGCAACGAAGCAAAAAAGCAAAGGTAAAACATTCTCTAACACTTCTCAGGCTCGTCATACACATTGGAAAGACACAGGATGCTCCTAGAGAGAGAGCATGGGAACTAAAAAATGTCCCGAGGTCCTTTATTCAGGAAATAAAAGTAAGGCTAGGCAGGGGCCAGAATATAACCCTAAAAGACTTCAATTTATTCACGGGTGCCAGTGGATGTCTTTCCCCCACCCCCGTCTGGAAGGAAAATTGAAAACCTTAAAATAGCCAGGTAGTTCCACTCATGAATGCATAAAGCTACCAAAAGTCATGTTCATAAAGCTCTATTTATAGTAGCTCCAAACTGGAAGCAACCCAAAGGCCCATCAACAAGAAAATGAGAAACAAACAGTGATATATCCATATAAGGGAATACTATGCAGCAATGAAAAAAATGTGAGGGGCACCAGGGTGGCTCCGTCAGTTAAACATCAGACTTCAGCTCAGGTCATGATCTCGGGGTCCTGGGATCGAGCCCCACGTCGGGCTCCCTCCTCAGTGGGGAGCCTGCTTATCCCTCTGCCTCTGCCTTCCCCTCCCCCACCTCGTGCTCTCTCTCTCTCTCTCTCTCAAATATATAAAATAAAATCTTAAAAAAAAAAGAACGTGAAGTCAATAATGTGGAGGAATCTCACAGACAGGCACAAAGCAGGACCCACTGCAGTATTTCATTGTCATGAAGTTCAAAAACAGGCAAAACGAATCCACAGTGATGAGAATCAAGAAGAATACTTTGACCTTGGGGGTGGGGAGCTATTGACTGGGATGCAACACAAGGGAGCCTGCTGGTGAGATTTCCAGATAAAATACAGAATGCCCGGTTGCATGTGATATACTTACACTAAAAAGCTATTCACTTTTTATCTGAAATTCAATTTTAATCAGGTGTTCTAAAATTTTTTTATTTGCTTAACCTGACAATCCACTGGGGGGGATAGAAGTTCCTTGGCTCTTGGCCTGGGTGACAGTGGGGACACATATATATGCAAGTATAAAAAATCATTTGAGCATTTTCCTGCATGTTTGTTACATCATAAAATTTTTTTAAGTTGAAAGAATCATAGGAAATTCATTAAGAAGGATTAGACGTGCCCTACCTCTTGACAACTAAGTTTTGAGTTGGGCAGGAAAAGAGCCATAGGTCAGGTCTCCCCTCCTAAACACAAGTCCCAGAGGAGGTGGGAAATCTACTCCCTCGTGTTACAGATAAGACTGAGCTTTGGTGAGGTGCAGTGGCTCACCCAAGTTCCCAGAGCACAGAGCAGACAGGCCAGGGATATGGACCTGGGTTTCTTGGGACTCCCAACACCTTTCTCTGAGGTCCAACCCAGAGTCTGGCACTGAGCAATCTTCTTGCAAGGCCCACTTCTCCTAAAACATAAACAATCCTTGGGGGTCAGGATTTTGTCCTCCATGATCTTGAGGCACGGTGTGGAGGAGGAGAGCCATTTCCTGGCCAGGAACACCCTCCCAGGGCTATCAGGTGAGTTGGAAACAAAATTTCATCGTGCTTAACCTGCCATGCATTTGGGGGTCTATTTGTTACAGCAGCATGCCTGTCTGAGTCAGCTCCAGCTTCCATAACAAATCAGAGATTGAGTGGCTTAAGCAACAGAAATTTCTTTTCTCACAGTTCTAGAAGCTGGAAGTCTAAGACCAGCATGGTCAGTTCCTGGTGAGAACTCTCTTCCTGGCTCACAATGGCCACCTTCTTGCTGCGTCCTCACATGGAGGAGACAGAAAGAGCAAGCCTTCCAGGGTCTCCTCTTATAAGGGCATTAATCCCATCAGGAAAGCCCCACCCTGGTGACCTCATCTAAGTCCCAAAGGTCCCATCTCCAAATGCCATCTCACTGGGGGTTAGGGCTTCAACATAGGAACTGGGAGCACACAACTCAGCCCACAGCATTCCCTAACTCATACACCACTTGACAGAAGCAACACTGGTGGGCGCCTGGGTGGCTCAGATGGTTAAGCATCTGCCTTCGGCTCAGGTCATGATCCTGGAGTCCCGGGATCGAGTCCCACATCGGGCTCCCCACTCAGCGGGGAGCCTGCTTCTCCCTCTGACCCTCTTCCCTCTCATGCTGTTTCTCTCTCGCTCACTTTCTAAAAAATAAATAAAATCTTTAAAAAAAAAAAAAAAAAAGAAGCAACACTGGTTCCATTCAACGAATGTTTTCCTTGTGCTTTGAAATCTTCGCATTCAAGTGGAATACACACAAGTGTGCAGTCCTGTTGAGAACACCAAAGTGTTCATTAAAAAGAGAGCCAGGAGGGGGGTGGGGTGGGAGGGATGGGGTGACTGGGTGATAGACACTGGGGAGGGTATGTGCTCTGGTAAGTGCTGTGAATTGTGCAAGACTGTTGAATCTCAGATCTGTACCTCTGAAACAAATAATGCAATATATGTTAAGGAAAAAAAAAAAAGAAGAAGAAGAAGGTAGCGGGAGGGGAAGAATGAAGCGGGGGAAATCGGAGGGGTAGACGAACCATGAGAGACGATGGACTCTGAAAAACAAACTGAGGGTTCTAGAGGGGAGGGGGGTGGGAGGATGGGTTAGCCTGGTGATGGGTATTAAAGAGGGCACGTTCTGCATGGAGCACTGGGTGTTATGCACAAACAATGAATCATGGAACACTTCATCTAAAACTAATGATGCAATGTATGGGGATTAACATAAGAATATAAATAAATAAATAAATAAATAAATAAATAAATAAATAAATAAATAAATAAAAGAGAGCCAGGAGGGGTGCCAGGGTGGCTCAGTCAGTTAAGTGTCCAACTCTTCATTTCAGCTCAGGTCATGATCTCAGGGTCCAGGATCAAGCCCTAGGTCGGGCTCCATGCTCAGGGGGGAGTCTGCTTGAAATTCTCTCTCCCTCTCCCTCTGCCCTTCCTCCTGCTTGTGCTTGCTCGCTCTCTCTCAAATAAATAAATAAATCTTAGAAAAGAGAGAGAGAGAAGCACCTGGGTGGCTCTGTCAGTTAAGCTTCTGCCTTTGGCTTGGGTCATGATCTCAGGGCCCTGGGATCAAACCCCATGTTGAGCTCCCTGCTCAGTAGGGAGCCTGCTTCTCCCTCTCCCTCTGCCCTTCATGCTGGCAGTCTCTCAAATAAATAAATAAAATTTTTTTTTTTTTAAAGAGAGAGAGAGCGAGCTAAGAAATAACATCTCCACGTGAAATCTCTACCCCCCACCTCTTGTTCTCTCTCAGCCTTTCCTCTTCTTTCTTCCACTTGTTTGAGGCTCTCCTGGGTGGTTTCACTCCTTCCTGTCTTGTCTGTGTGTTTAAACCTCAGTCAATAAAGCATCTTAATCTCACCCGGGACAAAGAAGGGTTGCTAAGACCCATGGAAATGGTATCCCCTCCAGAGTTCTAGGCTGATGAGTGTGAAATTCAGCAGACCGTGGATTCTAACAGCCAGGATGACGATAATCCAAATGTCATTTTTAACCGACCTTCAAACGCATTTGTCACCTTCCGGATGATGTTTTGTTTGGCTGATAGTAAAAGTAATTTCCGAGCCCTGAACAAACAATCTCCAGAGCAGGTAGCCAGGTATGAGGTGAGTGTCAAGAAGTAAAAACTTATAACAGGGAGGAACAAAGGCGAAAATCAATACATGGAACTACATCAAACTAAAAAGCTTCTGTTCAGCAAAGGAAACCATCAGCAAAATGAAAAGGCAGCTTACTGAATAGAAGAAAATGTTTGCAAATCGTGATCTGATAAGAAAGTCAGCATGCAAAATCTACAAAGAACTCATACAACTCAGTATCAAAAAAAAAAAATTAATGGGCAGAGGAAATAGACATTTTCCAAAGAAGACATCCAAATGGCCATCAAGCACATAAAAACGTGCCAAACGTCACGAACCATCAGAGAAATGCAAGTCAAAACCACACTGAGATATTCACACCTATTAGGATGGTTATTATCAAAAGGTCAAGGGATGATACATGTTGGCAAGGGTGTGCTGAAAAGGCAAGCCTGTGCACTGTTGGTGGGAGTGAAAACTGGTAACAAGCAAACAACCCAGATGTCCACCCACAGATAAATGATAAACAAAATGTTGTACATACGGACTGTGGAATCTTATTTAGCCCTTTAAAAGTAAGGAGATTCTTTTCTTTTTCTTTTTTTTTTTTTTCAGGATTTTATTTTTAAGTAATCTCTCTATCCAACATGGGGCTCGAACCCACAACTCCGAGATCAAGAGTCCTATGCTCCACCAACTGAGCCAGCCAGGCGCCCCCAAAAGGAAGGAGATTCTAACACCTGCTACAACACACGTGAACCTTGAGGACATCATGCTGAGTGAAATAAACCAGTCACAAAAGGACAAATCCTGTCTGATTGTACTTGCATGAGGTCCCTAGAGGAGTCAAATGCATAGAGACAGAAGGTAGGATGGGGGAGCCAGGGGCTGAGTGGGGGAGGGTGGAGGGGGGATGTCCATGTTTCATGGGGACAGAGTTTCAGTTTGAGAAGATGAAAAAGTTCTGGAGATGGATGGGGGGGATGCTTGTACAACAGCATGAGGGTACTCAATGCCACTGAACGGTACACTTAAAAACTGGCTAAAATGGTAAAATTTTATATGTATTTTGCGAAAAATTTCTAAATGTGTAAAAAAGAAAATCATAAGAGGTGATCCAGAAACACCCATGCGTCTTAATGAAGGTACTTCATTCCTAGTGGTCCCAGTGTATCAGCCTTCCTGCCTCCTGTCCTGACACCCATTTACTGAAGGCACAGTAAGCAGAGAAAGACGTCTACAAAGGCTACCTGATTCGGGCAGTGTGGACTCACCCCACACCCCACCTTCGCACAGAGACGCGAAGAGCAAGGTGCCATGAAAAATAAAGCCAGGGCCAGCAAGAACTCTCATTGCTTGGGGCAAAACTCCAGAACTGCCCCAAATACATGAGAACAGAACTGAAGAAAATGCCAGGCCAAATGGCAGAGGCCAAGGGCTGGGCTGAGACCAGCCCGCCAGCACGGCCCTGAACACGGCTGCAAAGGTCCATCCCCTGGTGAGAAGAAACCATGACACAGTTACTGTCCATTTTCACCTGCTTTCTCCCTCACTGGCCAAACACAGCACAGCTGGGACACGCGGACTCCCTCCCATGGGCATGGACAGATCGCCCGGGATGCCTGGATTTCATGGGCAGCCCCAGGACATTGGCTGGGACTGAGGAGGGAGAGAGGAAGGGAGACACCCCCCCTCCCCCGCCGTGGGGGCCGCTGGGCAGGATCCGCGTGAGCCACTGAATCTCAAGCTGAATTCTTCCTCCCAGTTTCATTCAGGTCATGCCTTCATTATCCTCCCATCACTCGCTCATTCACTCATGTATTCATTTGCTCACCCAGCAGTATTTACTGAGCACCCTACTATGTGCCAGGCATTGTTCTAGACACTGGGAACCCAGCAGTGAACAAAAGAGACTCAAGTCCCTGCCCTCATGGAGCTGATATTCCAGTGGGGGAGACAGACAAGAAACAAGATAAACAAGTAAAATATGCAGAATGTCAGATAGAGAAAAGAAACTGGGAGAGGAGAAAGGTAGGGGAAGTGGCGTGTCATTTAGAGAAGATGCCCAGAAGAGGCCCCAGTGTGGAAGAAGCCTTGGAGTAAAGACCTGAAAGAGGTGAAGGGGGAGCCATGAGGGTGTCTGGGTGGAGAAAAGCATTCCAGGCAGAGGGAAGAGCCCGTGCAAAGGACCTGTGGCTGCAGCATGCCTGGTGTGTTCAAAGAACAGCAAGGAGGCCTGTGTGGCTGGAATGGAGTGAGTAAGGATGAACGGAAGGAGGTGAGGACAGGGAGGCGATGGGGACAGAAGGTGCAGGGCCTTGTGGGCCATTCAAAGGACTTTGGCTTTTGCTGAGTGAGGTGGGAGCCATGCAAGATTCTAAGCAGAGAAGGGAGATGCCCAGACTCAGGTGTTCACAGGGGCCCTCTGGTCGTCAAATTGGCAAGAAACTCAAAATGCAGTGGAATTCTTCCTCCCAAACACTGTGGGCCCCCTCTCCCCTTCCTTCACCCCACATTCTACTCATTGTCAGGGCTGGTGACTCCACCTCATACTTCCTCTCCCACTGGCCATGGTTTCGGGCCCTCATTCGCCCATCAGATGAACCGTAATGCATTCCTCCAAGCTCATAGCTCCCTGAGTATCTCCTCCCTCCAATTCATCATAGACTAACAGGTCATCCATTGGATGCTTCCAAAATGACTCCTTTGTGCCAATCCTCAAAGCACCCCCGAGTTCCACACCTCTCTGCCTCCATCCTGAATGCCCTACCCTCTCCCCACCCCAAACTCCAGGTCAAAAGATGCTTCTGCTAGGAAGCCTCCAAGGGAATTCAACCAGTGCCCACACCCCTCACCTGTCCACACATGCCCATGGCTACCGACTTCCAACACCTGCCACTCCCTGCCTGGGGCTCTTCCTGGCCACAGGACCGAGGAACGTCCTGTGCTGGCGTCCCTGTGCTGGAGGTTTTAAAAGTAAAACAGTCAGGGGCGCCTGGGTGGCTTAGTCGGTTAAGCATCTGCCTTCGGCTTGGGTCGTGATCCTGGGGTCCTGGGATCAAGCCCCGCGTCAAGCTCCCTGCTCAACGGGGGAGTCTGCTTCTCCCTCTCCCTCTGCCCCTGCTCATGTGCACTCTCTCTAGCTCACTCTCTCAGATAAATAAATAGAAGATCTTTTTTAAAAAATAAAAGTAAAAAGGACAGACTACCAGGGGGAAAAATTTCTCCCATGGGAGAGTTCTCCTCCAATGTTGTTTCTTAAACTAAACCATCCTACATCTGCTCTCTACAAAGTCCTCGGCAGGAGTTGGTGGGTAGTTTTGCCTACACTCCGCATCTCTGGATTTTTCCCCTGTTCGATATGTGTTTTTGACCTTAGGTGAGGGTTTCACTATCCCCTCGCTCGTTCTGCCCCTTCGGCCAGTCATTGGCTGTGTGTGGTATCAACATGTTAACATGTTATGACATTAATTCATTATGACGGTAATTATTAGTGCTGATGTGCTTCCTTCACTCAACAATTATTTATCGAATGCTAACTGGGCGCCACCATGATTCAGCCATCTTGTGTCTTGAGATCTTAAAACTCTCAAGAAATCATCTAGAAACGGTCTCCCCTTAAGGCTGAAAGAAATTTTAGTGATGGTTTTGGCTGGAGAGACAGAACTGGATACAAGAGTTGGAGCTGTGGCGCCTGGGTGGCTCAGTTGGTTAAGCAACTGCCTTCGGCTCAGGTCATGATCCCGGAGTCCAGGGATCGAGTCCCGCATCGGGCTCCCTGCTCAGCGAGGAGCCTGCTTCTCCCTCTGACCCTCCCCCGTCTCATGTACTCTCTCTCATTCTCGCTCTCTCAAATAAATAAATAAATCTTTAAAAAAAAAAAAAGTTGGAGCCCCTTTAGAAAAAGGTGGGTAGCCCTTGTACCCAGTCTTAAAAAATGTTTGAAGACTGAGCCCCCCCTACACTTTGTTCTTGGTAACTAAGACCTACACTTTGTTCTTGGTAACTAAGAATGAACATGTAGGTCCAGTGATACGGTTCTGTTACTCCTATCTGACCTGCATGATTTAGGGCAAGGGTAGGTGGATCACGTGAAAGGCAGGGAAGAGGGAAATGTGAACTACAAAAAAAGAAATTAGAAGTGAAAGAAGCCAGACACAAAGGCTACCCATTGTATAATTCCATTTACTTTTTTTTTTTTAAGATTTAATTTTAAGTAATCTCTACACCCAACATGGGGCTCAAACTCACAACCCCAAGATGAAGAGTTGTGCGTTCCGCTGACTGAGCCAGCCAGGCCCCCCTGTATGATTCCATTTATATGAAATATGGAGAATAAGAGACCCACAGAGACAGAACCCAGACTGGCGGTTGCCAGAGAGGAGGAAGACAGAGTGCTTCATCAATAGGAAACTTCCCTTTGGGGTGATGGAAATATTCTGGAACTAGATAGAGGGGATGGTTGCACAACACTGTGAGTGTACTAAATGCCATTAAAGTACACACTTTAGGGGCACCTGGCTGGCTCAGTTGCTGGAGCATGTGACTCTTGATCTTGGGGTTGTGAGTTCGAGATCCACATTGGGTGTAGAGATTACTTTAAAAAAAATAAATCTTCAAAAATAGTATACACTTTAAAATGGTAAATTGTGCCTTATGTGTATTTTATAATTTAAAAAGAAAAGAGAAGGGCCCCTGGGTGGCTCAGTCGTTAAGCATCTGCCTTCGGCTCAGGTCATGATCCCAGGGTCCTGGGATCAAGCCCCGAGTTGGGCTCCCGGTTCCGCGGGAAGCCTGCTTCTCCCTCTCCCTCTCCCCCTGCTTGTGTTCCCTCTCTCGCTGTGTCTCTCTCAGTCAAATAAATAAATATTTTTTAAAAAAATAAAAAGAAAAGAAGAAATTGGACATACACCCTCGCTCTGGAGAGTAATTTCAAAGTAGCCAATTTATCAAAAGTCTAATGTCCTTGTCCTTTCTTTTAAAACTCAGTGTAACTACATCCAGTGACATGTCCTCTTTATAAAATAATGTAACTTTTTTCATTAAAAAAAAAAGATACAGGGGCGCCTGGGTGGCTCAGTCGGTTAAGTGGCTGCCTTCAGCTCAGGTCATAATCCCAGGATCCTGGGATCGAGCCCCACATCAAGCTCCCTCTCCCTCTGCCTGCCACTCCCTCTGCTTGTGCTCTCTGTCAAATGAATAAATAAAATCTTAAAAAAGTAAATAAATAAAAAATAAAAATATATAAAAACGAAACAGAAACAGAAACAAATTTTAAAAGTTAGTAACTTAAAAAGAAAAAAATTGCCTATTAAAAAAGTAGCCAAGGGGCGCCTGGGTGGCTCAGTCGTTAAGCGTCTGCCTTCGGCTTAGGTCATGATCCCAGGGACATGGGATCGAGCCCCGCGTCGGGCTCCCTGCTCAGCAGGAAGCCTGCTTCTCCCTCTCCCACTCCCTCTGCTTGTGGTCCCTCTCTCGCTGTGTCTCTCTGTCAAATAAAAAATAAAATCTTTGAAAAAAAAAAAAAGTAGCCAAGATTTAGTGAGCACCCTCCTATCCACCCAGGACCGTGCATCACCTAGCCAGACCTTCCAGGAAACCTAGAAGGAGGACACCAGGGTTAGTCTGGTGGTCAGCCAGGCACACTGAGGCACTGAGGGTCCAGTCATGCTCTCACAGCTTCTCAGACTCCTACCAGCTCTGGGCTGCTCAGGATGTGTTCAAATGCAGATGCTAACTCAGCAGGGCTGGGTGGACCTGAGACTCTCCATTCCTAGAGGGTGCTGCTGGCACTTTGAGGGGAAGGTCTGGGGATTCTGATGAGCGGCAAAGTCAGTCAGCCTCCTCCATCAGACAGACTTGGCCTTGCCAGAGGGAGTAGAACAACCCAAGAGTCCTTGCCTGTCACAGTGAAGACAGAGAGGGTTGAAAGATCCTAGAATAGAATCTCCCTTCACTTGCCCCAGGTCATTAGGGCCCTCTGGTCCCATAAGCTAACATTTCAAAAAGAATAATAAAATAAGTAAAACCCTCTGCCAGAGTTTTTGATGTCCCAGAGTTGCACTGGGCATTACTTTGCAGGTCATTGGCCCAGTACTTTGTTCAATGTCAAATCCACACTTTGTCTCTGGAACCCTGCTCCTGATCTTTCTGTTTACTGGGGTGGGAGGAGGGGTGGGTGGTGGACACACAGCAGAATTGTGTTAAATCCCTCTTCTTAAACCCTCCAAAAGGAAAGATGGTATTTGCCCCTAAGTGACATCTTTAGGAGTCTCTGCAAATCTCTGGAGGAAAACAAAATATCAACAGGGATGAACTCAGCTACTCAAGATGTGTGGAGTTCCAGGGGCCTTCCTGCAGCCCGGGGTTTGGGGTGTCCTAGGGCCTAGAGGCCAAGTGGGAAAGGAGAGGCCAGCATCAAACACAGACCCCCAGCCTCCCACCATTCCCCACCTTACCACCGCCTCCCACTCTCCCAGCCCCCAAAGGGGCCTAAGACTGTCCCTGAAAGAGTCTGCCTGGGAAATGGCAAGGAAGCTCCGAAGTCGTGGACTCTGAACAGGAAACGCGACGCAGCCGGATCCCTGGTGGAGACCCATCCCCAGGGCCCTGGCTCAGAGCTAAGGAGTGAGGGGGCGCAGGTATGGGCTCCCCACTCCTGTCGGTTCAGCCCCAGCGAGGCTGCCGCCTCCAGAAAGGTGCTCCGTCCTCCTGTTTACAATCTATTCTGGTTCCTTCTCGGGGCTCAGTCTCCCAGGGGCCCCCGAAGCAGGAGCCCAGCCGCCCACCTCCCCCTCCCGCCCCCTCGGGTCGCCGCGGCACGTGTCCTGCGAGGCTGTGACTGTCTGCAGCTAGAGCAGGAGGGAAGGGAGAAGGATCCCGCTGCCAGTCTCTCTCACTTCTTGAGGAACGACAGCCACCCCGAGAGTCAACTGTGTCCAAAATAAAAGGGAGGGATTGGTCTAGAGGGGTGACAAGCGCTGTCGCTGCTTGTCATTTGGCGCAAGGGAGGGGAGAATATTAAATATTAAACGGAGCAAGCGCTTTGCTAAAACGATGTAATTATTCTCAACAGCCTAAACTCCATCTGCCATCTCCCGTTTTCCAACGCATTCACGCAGCCTTGAGCACAGAAAACAAGGCTGGGCCACACGGGGCGTAGGCAACTTTTGTTTCGGGGGGGACCCCCAAAGACAGAAGCGATGGGGGAGGGGAGGCGCGCATGATCCCGAGCCGGGTCCCTTGTCCAGCCTGCCTGGGTCTCAAAGCGGAGAGCCGCTCCTGTAGACTTGAGTGAAGGTGGGGTGGGGGCGGAGGACATAAAAAGTACAATTTGGCTTAGATCAGAAACTAATCACTGGCAACTAGCACAAGCCCAGGGCGGGTGGCAAAGACAGAGGCGCTACAAGGTGGCCAAGCGCAGTCGAAAGAGAATGGATTTTTAGGAAACAAGTACGCGCTGGAAATGAGGGGTCTGCCCCCCACCTCTCGCGCAGAGAAACTATTCAGAAAGGGGAAGCGGTTTTTAAAGACAGAAACAAGGAAAATCTGGAAATAAACAGTCTCTCCCCCACCCCCCAAAATACTGTTCTTAGGAAGGGGATGAGGGAGGTCATCACGTTTCCACCTTTGCAGACGGAGGTAAGGTTGCAGCAAGGAAGTAAGGATTAGATGCCCCGCAGGACCCAGCCCCGGCATCCGCAGCTCTGGAAGCCCCGCTCACTCACCGGTATCGCATGGGCTCCGGGGCTCCGGCTGGGCGGCTAGTGGCCAGCGCAGCGGGTCCTCCAGCTGTCCTGAGGGTCGCACCGTGCCAGCGCCTGGGGAGCCGAGCCAGCGGAAGCCCACGCACCCATTGCCCGTCCAATGGAAAGGAGAAGAGGAGAAAGAAGGGGGGACGCCAGGAGCAGCCGCGTTCTGAGCTGAGGGCTCCCCACAAAGGCAGGCACCAAGTGGGGCTGCTGTGCTAGCTGCCAGGGGGGAAAAGAGGAGGAGGAGGAGGTTTCCCTAATTCTGGGAGGAGGGAGGGGAGGACCGACAGCTCATCAGCAACTGATCATTCCTGGCAAAGTGCTCCACGGGGACCCAGCACCGGAGGAAGATTCAGCCAAGGACGTGCCCCCCCCCCCCCCCATTGCTCCTCAGGGGAAAATTAATTTCTTGCTCTCTTCCCCGAGGCCCTGAACACCGCACGGCCACCTCCCAGCACGGAGCAGGACCCTAGTTTCTAGAAGGATGCTGTTGATCCTCCAGTCCACCTCTCTTCGGATGGGCTTCTCCTAAGGAACGGAGGAAAGATGGTAACAGGAGGGCTCTCCCTCTTCCACTTGGGGGGTCTGCGGAGGGGGCGTGTAGAACAGGCGTGAGGCAGCAGGCTGTGGAAACACGCTTAGAATTTAGCCGTCTGCCCTCCGCCAATAGCAACCTAAATTATTGATGCCCTTACAAAACACACACACACACACACACACACACAAAACAGTCATTAGAAGACAGCTGCTAACCCCCTCCCTGAGTCGTTTTTGTTCATTCTCCAAACAGCTTCCCCTTACCCAACCCCCACCTCTCCTTAGCCCGAGGGGTTGTATTATTTGAACAGAAAAGCAGAAAGAAGGACAACAGCCTTTCCAAGTAACAACAACAACAACAAAAGCAGTTGACTGCAAGTTCCCGGGGTTTGTCTGCCACAGGCAAAGACTTAGGTTCTAACAACTGAGGCGACCCTCCCGCGATTCTGTTTAAAGAGGGCCTCCTAGTGAGGGTTATGTTTTTCCTCTAAGAGGCTTCTGGGGGCACAGAGGGACCCCACATTTTTCCTAAGGTGGAGTCAAAGTCGGGATATCTATCTTCCTGGGGAAATCGGCACTGTTGTTGTTTTTTTAATTGAGGTCTAATTGACATAGAACATTGTATCAGTTTCAGGTGGGGAATATAATGATTGGATATTTGTATACACTGTGAAATGATCACCACCTATATCTAAGAAAGTGGTGTGGTTTAGACAGGGAGAATGGAATTCAGGCTGGGTCTTAGGGGATCCTAAGGAATTAGTGTTCGTTTTTAAAGGTCTGTTAATAGTATTTTTATCGTGTTGGGTTTTTAGGTCCTTATTTGTTAGAGATTCATATTGAAGTATTTATGGGCGAGATGAGAGGTTGTTTCCAGGAAACAACCAGAACTTCCATCAAGGGACAAATGGATGAAGACAATGTGGTTCATCCATACAACGGAATATTATTCAGCTGTAAAAAAAAAGAAAGAAAGAAAAAAGATTTAGGGGCTGACACATGTACAACACAGATGAACCTTGAAAACACGATGCTCAGTGAAAGAAGCCAGACACCAAAAGGCCTCAGAGTATTTGGTCCCATTTATATAAAACATCCAGAAGAGACAAATCCATAGAGGTGGTAAGTAAATCTCTGGTTGCCAGGAGCAAGGGGAGCGGGGGTTGGGGAGTGACTGTCATGAATGCAAGGTGTCTTTTGGGAGGGGAATGAAAGTGTTCTGAAACTAGACAGAGGGGGGTGATTGCATGGCATTAGCTGTGTACTAAACTCCGCAGGATTGTTCACTTTAAAATGGTTAATTTTCTGTGATAGGAATTTCCAAAAAACTCCAACAAAAAAGGGAGGGCAAGATAAACACAAAAAGCAGAATGATGCTGAGGAAGCTGCTGATGGGGACAGGGAGCCTATTGTATTTTTCATTCTCTTCTCCCTGCCTTCTGTATGCTTGACATTTTCACTTTTAAAGAGATGGGGGTGGGTGGAATAGGGAGAAAGCATCACGTGGTGGTGGTTGGGACCACCCGAAGGAGGTGGGGGGCTCCCCTGTGGGTGAGTGCAGCCCCCAGTTCAGGTGAGCCCCTGGCCTGCAAAGTGAAATCACAAGCCCTGGGGTCCCGTGGTCTGGGACAACAAACGGGCCCCACTCCACCCTGCCAGCCCACCACCTCAGACAAGCCTCAGTCTCCTCATCAGTAAAATGGGGCTAATCCGTCTTACCTTCTGGGGATTTGGTGAGAATTACATGAAATCCCATTGAAAAGTAAAAAGAATTTTTGCTTCTGTGCATGCTAAAACCATCTCTGGAAAAAGGCCTGAGAACAAATCACGGGGGCTCTCGTCAGGGTGGGGACCCTTCCTGAGAGGACAAGGATGGAGGTGACTTTCTCTGCTTACCTTTTTATATTTAGAGGATTTTGAAACATGTGAGTATAGTACAGATTAAAACATTAAATTAAAAAGTGAGATTGTGTATGTCAACAGATGCCACACTTTCTCTATAAAGGCCAGATAAATATGTTAGGCTTTGTCAATCGTATGGCCCCTGTGACATACCTCAGTTCCGCCTATAGAAGCACCACATGTGTAAATAAATGGGCATGGCTGTGTACTAATAAAACTTTATTTATAAAGACTGGTTACAGACTGAATTTGGCCCCTGGGCTGTAGTTTGCTAACCTCTGATATATGGAAATTCTTTAGCTTCCGCCACCTATCAAGTGCTTTTCTTAATTCCAGGCTCTGGCACTGGTAAGCTGTGTGGCCTTGGGCAAGTCACGGAAGATTCAATTGCCTCCTGTTCAAAACTAGGAGAATAATACTGTGGGGGTTTGTTTTGAGTATGTACTGAGACATCCAATATTTAAGTGCACTGCGTACTCTAAAATGCTGTGCAATGTAAGATATTATTATTGTTATGCCAGAAGCCATAAGTCTGTGTAATTAGCATTGACTTTTCCTATTTTTAAATCACACAACTTGTATGAGTCATGTCATGATGAACATAAATAGCCATCCTGGTTTCCTTTAAAGTCCTTTGAAAATGTCAAAAAGTTCTGCTTTTTCCCTCATGCGAATGAGACCATCCTGAGTCAACCATCTTTTAAACTCTTGTGTCTTTTGCAAGAGTTGGTGACCATTAATAGATGGAACAATTGGCCCCCATTATTCACTCACTCCTGTATCCCTATCTTTGCCATGTTCTCATTGTGGGTGGTGTGTACCTTCCCAACCCTTGGCTTTGGACTTGCTTCGATCAGTGGCTTGTGGGCAGAAGCAGCATTGAGCCAGTTGCAAGCCTGGGTCTTAAGAGGCCTCAAGTGCTCCCACCTGCCCTTTAGCACTTCTATTCTGGCCATGACAACAACTGTCCCAGGAGGAGGATGAGAGACATATGGAGCAGAGTCATCCAGCTGAGTCTTCTCCAGAGTAGCCAACTCTGGCTGACTCACAGGTGTAAGGGGATATATAACCATTGCTTTAAACTACTGAGCTCTGGGGTGTTTATAATGCAACCGTAACTGTGACCATCCACTGAGTCACTGACCCAGGGAAGAAGCACACAAACTGTGAAATGCAAGCAGAACCAGACTGAATTCAAAGTAAAAAGAAAATGAAGTCAGCCCAGTAGCCAAAGTCTGGGCACCTTCTCCATAATTCCAATTAGTTTTCTAATTCTTCTCACAAAAATGATGCCTGAAGAGAAGCATTTCAGAAGGCAATCTGATCCAGTCAAGGAACTGGGAGGACAATGGTCCACTGGTCCAGTAGAAGTACACAAAATGGTCCTTCACTTACCTCCCACTGGATTGGCTGCCCCCAACAGCAAGGAAGACCAGGACATGTGGATTTTGGTGAACACTCAGCAGTCTCTGCTACAGTGATTTTAAGTGTGGCAAGTTCACCTAATAACATTTCTGGGAGATGGGAGATGTTCACTAAATGCACTTCTCCCTTCTCTCCCCACTGAACTTTGAGTGACAAAACTAGGCCTCAGGGACTTCACACTTGCTGTTCCCTCTGCCTGGAATTCCCTTCCCTCAGATAGTCCCCCAGCTCACTTTGTCACTTTGTTCAGGTCTCTGCTGAAATGTCACTCATTCAGAGAAGCCATTTCTATTCACCCTATCTGAAAAACATCCCCAGTTACTCTCTACCCCGTACCCTGCTTTCCTCTGTTGTCCTTTCTTTCATGCATCTAACACTACTAGATATTGTATTATATAGCTTTCTGATTATGCATGAATGCAAGCTCCATGAGACAGGAGCTTTGTTTCATTCACAGCTGCACTTCCAACACCCACAACTGTTTGTAGCATATAGTGTGGCTCAATAAATATTTGCTGAATGAAAAAAGAAGTGAGTAAATGGATGAATAAAACGAGCTCCTCTAAAATGTCAAATGAACAAGTGAATGAGCAAATTTCCTTTGCTCTATGTCTCTTTAAATAACAAAAAAAGTTTCCTCTCCTTCCTCCTTAAGGCAAGAAAAAAAGAGTTTTGCTAAGTGAAGATAAAGTGTATTTCTGAGGGATGATGGGAATGAAGAACCTGTAATTTCTGAGAGGAAAGAAAAGATGGTGTAAAGCTCCCTCCAGGACCAGGATCCATGCAAACTGCAGCTCATATGGGACAGAGGATATCTCAGGCTTTTGGACTGAGTAGTATTAATCAGGACAGGCTATGTTATGCTGCGATAACAAGCATCTCCAAAATCTCAGTGGCCAAAATGGTAGAAGTGCATTTTCACTCATGTAAAATATCCTGCACATTGTACTCTGTTCCACATCATTGTCATTCAAGTTCCCAGACTGTTGAAGCTCCCACCATCTAGAACAATGTTGGTTACCTTGGCAATGAAGAGGGAGATGGAGAATTGTGCCCTGACTCTTAAGTGATCCCTCATAGGAATGACTCCTATCACTTCTGCTCATTTATCATTGGCCAAAGCAAATCAGACAATCACACTCAACTTTAAGAGCATAGACAAGAGTAATCTTCCTCCATGTCCATGTATCAGTTAGCTTTTGCTGTGTAACAAACATCCCATAATTAGTGGTTTAGAACAATAAAAGATTTATTATTTGTCTCAATTTTTTTAGGTTAACTCAGTGGTTCATCTGATTGTGGCCAGGTCAGCTGATCTCTATAGTCTCCTGGTAGTTTGGCTGGGTCTGGGTGATCTATTATGTTCTCATTCATGCCTAGAGGTTGACATGTCTAGTGGTTGGGTTCTTAGCTGGGAAAACTCATCTCTGCTCTATGTGGTATCTCATCCACCAGTAGACTAGCCCAGTTGTTTACATGGTGGCAGAAGAGTTGTAAGAAAGCAAGAACAGAAGCTGCAAGTCTTCTTGAGGCCTAGAGTTGAAACTCTCATGCCATCATTTTTGCCATATACTATTGTTCAAAGCATGCCACATGACCCAACCCATTCCTTCATGGGCATGAGGAAATGGGTTCCACTTAGCGATGGGAAAATGTGCAAATAATGTGTGGCTATTTGCATCCATATGGCCTGGAAGTAGGAAATAACCAAATATTCAGCATGGCAATAATGTATCACTCACAAGATGATCATGAGCTACTCCAACCAGTTACTCCATAACCACTGTTTTGAGATCTCCATTCCAGGATACGAGGCAACTGAAATCAGAGACAGGAAAGAAAGAGATTGGCATCATACCAGGTCTGCTGTATACTGCTAGGGTAGCCCCTAGATTTGTGCAGTGCACAACCCATACAACCAATACAACCAACACATGATGGCCAGTCAGTATCCCTTGCCCCATCTTTTACCCACCTCCAGAAAAGTGTGAGCATGTGAGTATGAGTATGTGAGTGCATGGCTCTGAGCCTAGAATTGTCAAACTTCCTGTATCAAGAGCTTTCATAAGTCCTTGTCCAAAAACAAAAGTGGCTACTTGGGCTTCCTTTCACCTCTACCGGGTTCTCTTTTCTCTCTCTCTCTCTCTCTCTCCCTCTCTCCAGTATATCTATTTCTGACCCATCCCACCAACTAAACATCTAGTTGGTTCTTATTATGGGCCAGACACATGTGGTTATGCTGAATATCCAAGTACCCCCAAAATCTGCCTCAAGGGAACTTCTGGACTCAGATTACAAGAAAGAGTTTGCCTCTTCAAAGAAGACAAAAATCAGTCAACATTGTACCTCCTTTTTTTTTTTAAATATATTTCTTACTCAGGACCTGAGAAAGTGGGAGGAGAGAAGCTCATTGAGGTTAGATGGGATGTTAGACTCCAAAGTCCTATTTCTATAATTCAAAACCACTATGAGAGCCCATTCACTCTGGACTTCAGCCAAGAACACTCGAGAGTCATGTCAAAACCAAAGAATAAAAAGAAAGTAGAACATCTGAATGTTGAAAAGTCCCATTTCCTCAAGCTAGTCTCCTGACATCAAGGTTGTTGAAGCTTGAGAGGGTGCCTGAACTTTCTCCCACCTCTCACTCATGTTTCATTTGAGGCTCCAGAATAGCTGGGCTGGATGATGTAGCCCATTCATGTCTTGTTGGCAGGCTGGTTATTCTGGGGTGCTTAGCTGGGACAACTCATCTCTGCTCCATGTGGTGTTTCATCCTCCAGTAGACCAGCCCTATAGATTAGCCCTACATATATCCATATACATGTCCATATATACCCCTGAATATATACAACTTTTTTGGCCACTGGGGAATAACCAAGAGATTATCCCCCATCTGAACAGTTGAGGCAGACAACTAGTTGTCTCTCAAATTCCATTTTCCCCACCTACCACAGTAAAACAGTTTTAGCTGGGCACATGGCAAAGGACAGCATTTCCCAGCATTTCTTGCAGCTAGGTATGGCTAAGTTCTCACCAATGAAACATGAGCAGAAGTGATGTATGTAACTACCAGGTCACCTACTTAAAGAGAATCCACTGGTCCTGAACTTTCTCTCTTTCCATATTCCCCTGAGCTATATTATGGAAATAATGGTGACCAGCTTTAACCATACACATGAGGACAATACCCTGGGTGAGACAGAACCACAAGATGGAAAGAAGCTGGGTCTTGGATGATCTCAAAGGAGCAGAACCATCTACTTATCCAAGACATCTACTTACCTCCAAGCTATTACATGAAAAAGAAGTTTCTTTTTTTTAATTTAAATTCAATTAACATATAGTATATTATTAGTTTCAGAAGTAGAGTTTAGCAATTCATCAGCTGCATATAACACCCAGTACTCATTACATCAAGTGCCCTCCTTAATGCCCATCACCCAGTTACCCCATCCCCCCACCCACCTCCCCTCCAGCAGCCCTCAGTTTGTTTCCTAGAGTTAAGAATCTCTTATGGTTTGCTTCCCTCTCTGATTTCATCTTATTTTATTTTTCCCTCCCTTCCCCTATGATCCTCTGTTTTGTTTCTTGAATTCCACATATGAGTGAAATCATATAGCCTTTCACTGACTGACTTATTTCGCTGAGCATAATACCCTCTAGTTCCATCAATGTCATTGCAAATGGTAAGATTTCTTTTTTCTTGATGGCTCGAAAAAGAAATTTCTTTTTTTTTTAAGATTTTATTTATTTATTTATTTGAGAGAGAGAGAGAGCACAAGCCAGTGGGGAGAGACAGAGGGAGAGGCAAAAGCAGACTCCCTGCTGAGCAGGAAGCCTAATGCCGGGCTCAATCCCAGCACCCCAGGATCATGACCTGAGCTGAAGCAGACACTTAACCAACTGAGCCACCCAGGCGCCATGGAAAAAGAAATTTCTGTCTAACATGAGCCATTGTATTTTGGCTATCTTTGTTACAGCAGCTTAACCTATGTGCTCACTATTATGACACATAGTGTCCATAATTATTCTACTTAATATCTACCCCCTAAAACCTGTGTTTGAAGTGAATATTTTGACTTTTTGTCCTGTTCAATGTTTCTGTACCATTCTTTGTGGATACTAAACTTTTGTTTCAGTGCCAATATGCCCTATATATACTATGACCATATGTATCTGAATCAAATATTGAAATACAGATATATCTGCAGAAACAATGGGGGCGGCAAAATTCTGAGCATGGCATCTGCAGCCCTCCAAATGCTAATTTGAATCCTCATTCTGCCTCATGCTAGTACGCGGGCTAACTTATCTCTTTGGTCTTTGGTGGACTCTGCAATAAACTGTGGATGATAATAGTGCCTACCATGAGAAGTTATGGTAAAGATTGAATCAAAAATGCAGATTGAGGGGGCGTCTGGGTGGCTCAGTCCGTTGGGCAGCCAACCCTTGATTTTGGCTCAGGTCATGATCTCAGAGTCCTGGAATCAAGCCCCACGTCAGGCCCTATGCTCAGCGTAGAGTCTGCCTCTCCCTCTCCCTCTGCTCCTCCCCCCACTCATGCTCTTCCTCTCTCTCAAATAAATAAATAAAATCTTTTAAAAATGCAGATTGAGGGTGCCTGGGTGGCTCAGTTGGTTAAGTGACCGCCTTCGGCTCAGGTCATGATCCTGGAGTCCCGGGATCGAGTCCCGCATCGGGCTCCCTGCTCAGCGGGGAGTCTGCTTCTCCCTCTGGCCCTCCCCCCTCTCATGTGCTCTCTCTCATTCTCTCTCTCTCAAATAAATAAATAAAATCTTTAAAAAAAAAATGCAGATTGAGAATGTAACATGGGACCGGAACACAGCAAGCATGCATTATATGTTAACTTCTGCTACATTATCATCATCATCATTATCTCTTTTCTTCTTTAACCAACTCTCAATTGCCAGTTCATCATCAGTTACTTTCTGAATCCCTGTGATTTGGGTCATTTTTCTCAGCAATCTGCTTGACCTGATTTTTTTTTCTTCTCCAACCACCAAAGGAAACAGATACAAAAGGGAAAATTAGATTCTCCAAGGAACCCCCAATAAATCTTAGGGCCTGTTCCCCCTACACAGGTACATCCGTCATGACATCTGGTTTTCAGCCAGCCCTCCTGAGAGAGAAGGGCCATTACTACACTATGTTCTCCTGATCATATTTCTCTCGGTCAAAAGAGCAGACAGCTGGTCAAACTTATAATGCCCTCCAGGGTGGCAGAGGTCTCTCTCAGCCCAACAGCTGAAGCTGCACACACACAGCAATGATGGGACATATGACACCATCCACCATCAGCACAGTGAATGCCTCTGCCATCTGCCCAGAAGAGAGAATTGCTGCTTATCTATCCTGGGCAGAGTCCGGTGGCAGGTAACAGAGAGGGAAGGGCAATAAGGAGAGAGGAAAGCAAGAGACAAAAATGTGAGATAAAATGTCTTCATTCCTTGCCTGAATGAGCCAATCATTAAAACCAAGGAAGGGCACACAGCGACATGTTCAAACTCTGACACTGAGCCTCGCTGTGTGTAGACCTCTGCTCTGCCACCTCCTACTTCCATGATTTCTAAGCTGCTGTTTTCATTTGCTAGGGCAGCCAGAACTCAATAGCACAAACTGGATGGCTTAACCAACAAAAATGTATTTGCTCACCGTGTTGGAGGCTAGAAGTCCAAATCAAGGTGTCAGCTGGCTTGGTTCCTTCCAAGGGCTGTGCCGGAGAAGAATGCTCCAGGCCTCTCACCTTAGCCTGCAGATGGCAGCCTTCGTGTTCACATGGTGCCCTCTCTAAAACTTCCCATTTTTTATTAGGACATTGGTCATATTGGATTAGGGCCCACCCTAATCACCTCATTTTAACCAATTACATCTGCAGTGACCCCATTTCCAAATAAGGTCACATTCTAAGGTACTGAGAGTTAGGACTTCAATATATATGAATTTGGGGGGTAGAATGAATGTATGTGGCGCCTGGCTGGTTAAGCGACTGTTTTCGGCTCAGGTCATGATCCTGGAGACCCGGGATCGAGTCCCACATCGGGCTCCCTGCTCAGCGGGGAGTCTGCTTCTCCCTCTGACCCTCCTCCCTCTCATGCTCTCTGTCTCTCATTGTCTCTCTCGCAAATAAATAAAATCTTAAAAAAAAAAAAAAAGAAACAAACAAAATCCACAGAAAACTAAAATTTCCTTTAAAAAAAAAAAGAAAGAAAGAATGTATGTCCCCAAAATTCATTTACTGAAAGCCTCACCCTCAAGGGGATGGTATTAGAAGATGGGACTTTCGGGGCATGATGAAGTCCTGAAGGAGGGCCCTCATGAATGGGATTAATGCCCCTATAAAGAAGACCTCAGAGAGAGAGAGAGCTCCCTTGGCCCTTCTGCCACATGAGGCCACAGCAAGAAGGCAGCCATCTATGGACCAGGAAGCCGGCCTTCACTGCACACTGAATCTACCAACACCTTGATCTTGGACTTCGCAGTCTCCAGAACTGTGGGAAATAAATGTCTGTGGCAATCTGTATATTCTGTGATAGCACCCCCAACAGACTAAGACAGGGGAGACACAATTCAACCCACAAGTGTTACTTAATCTGAATCTCAGTTTCCTCTTTATAAAATAGGTTAAGAATCTCAAATGGGGTGGGGCCCCCCCGGGTGGCTCAGTCGGTTAAGCGTCTGCCTTCAGCTCAGGTCATGATTCCAAGGTCCTGGGATCGAGCCCCATACCAGGCTCCCTGTTCAGCAGGGAGTCTGCTTCTTTCTCTCCCTCAGCCTGCTGCTCCCCACTTGTGCTCTCTCTCTCTCTGTCAAATAAATAAATAAAATCTCAAGAAAAAAAATAAAGAAAGAAATTCTGGGTTAGCAAAAGACATACTGGGGGCGCCTGGGTGGCTCAGTTGTTAAGCATCTGCCTTCGGCTCAGGTCATGATCCCAGGGTCCTGGGATCGAGCCCCACATCGGGCTCCCTGCTCCGCGGGAAGCCTGCTTCTCCCCCTCCCACTCCTCTGCTTGTGTTCCTGCTCTCGCTATCTCTCTCTCTGTTAAATAAATAAATAAATAAAATCTAAAAAAAAAAAGACATACTGAAGGCTTCTAGGTGGAGTCCAAAGGTTGGACAGGATATGGAGAAAAGCCTCTCGTTATATCAAGTAAGGAAGCTCAATAATGCACAACATATTGTAATCGACTTCCTTGAGGTACAAATTACCTATGACGCAATGTACCTATCTTAAGTGTCCAGTTTGATGAGTTTTGACTAACGTATACACCATGTAACCATCAACACCATCAAGATTGGGAATATTAACATCACTCCAGAAGTTGCCTGCTACCCGTTTGCAGTCAACGCTCCCATTCCTGTCCCCAGACAACCACTGGTCTGTTTTCTGTCACTATGGCTTAAACTCAACTATTCAATAATTTTATCTAAATGGACACATACAATATGTCCTCTTTTGTGTCTCACTGCTTTGACTCAACATAATGCTTTTGAGACTCATCCATATTGGTCTGTTTATCAGTATCTGTTCCATTTTATTGTGCTCTGTTTTATGGCCAGACCCACAGTTTGTCCACTCACCTGTTGATAGACATTTGGCTTGCTGCCGGTGTTTGGCTATTATGAATAAAACTGCTATGAACATTCACATATAAGCCTTTGTGTGGACATATGTTTTCATTTATCCTGGGTAAATACCCAAGAGTGGAATTGCCGGGTCATCTGGTGAGTGTAAATTTAACTCCAGAAGAAGCTACCAGACTGTTTTCCATGAGCAGTGGGCATGTTTTTCCAGCCTCACCCACACATGGTACTGCCTGTCTTTTTGATAGTAGCCATTCTAGTTGGGGGGTATGGTCATATTTCTTTGGGGTTTTCATTTGCATTGCCTTAATGGTTAATGATGTCATACACATACACATGCATAAATGAGCTCTAAAGAAATAAAGGGTTGCCCAGGAGTCAGAGAAGAGATAGCCAAGAACCAGGGGGTAGGCATGCAAGATGGCAGCACAAAAAACTTGTATAGCATAGGAATGGGGCATTTTACTGATCCTGTGGGGTGAGGGACGAGGCCTCATGTCCCTGGTGAGTGGATGGTGAATAGGAATTGACATTCCTTATAGAGATCTGGGATGTTTGTAGGATCACACCCTAGGGAGTGGATACCAGGAAAATCTTGTTTACCAGCCCAGGAGGATCACAAGGAAGTTTGTCTCTTCCCTGCACATTAAAAAATATATATAATAACATCCAATGTGGGCTAGGATATGGAAAAATGGACATTAATTTATTCTGTTAACTATATACATTGTTATAAACTTTGGGGAGAGCAAGGTAATAATTAAATATTAAATATTATCTTAAAATCTAAACACACATGCTTATATCTATTTGGAATTTTTGGAAGTATGTAACAAATTAACTAAAGTTAGTCTAAGCAAAATGCTGGTGGATAATTATGATGGTAAAGGGGAAATAATGCAAGATAATGCAAGATCAGAGGAACTAGGACCAGTCATCATGAAGCCATCAGAACCCAGTAGAACCTCAATGTGTCTTTAGCCATGGGAGGTCAAGATTATGAGCCATCGCTATTATCAAAAAGACAAGGGATACCAAGTGTTAGCAAGGATGTAGAGAAAAGAGCTTACACACTGTTGGTAGAAATATAAATTGGTAGAAAAGTTCCATATTATTATGGAAAATAGCATGGAGTTTTCTCAAAAAATTAAAAATAGAACCACCATATGATCCAGCAATCCTGCTTCTGGGTATATATCCAAAGGAAAGGAAATTTGGATCTTGAAGAGATATCTGCGCTCCTACGTCCATTGCAGCATTATTCATGATAGCCAAGATATGGAAACAACCACGTGTCTGTCAACTGGTGAATAGATTTTTTTTTTAAATGTGAAGTTAAGTAAGTGGGCTGAAACCTATCACAGTAGCACTGAGCTATACGTTTTGTTTTGGAAACTTTAGAAAAAAGCTCCCCTGATTTAATCTCATTTCTACAGACTGCAAAAGCAGCTTCTGAGCATTATACTGGAAATCCAAGAGAACAGGAAGTAAGGAGCTAAGATAAAAAACGGGTTCGGAAATCATGAGTGATAGTTGGTGCCAAAAGGCTGGATGAGTTCCCCTAGAGAGTTTGGGAAGAAATAAGAGTAGAGGAAAGGCAGGCAAATGGGGAAGAAGGAGAAAACAAAGCCACCAAGGACAGTCAAGGTGAGCGGGATTGAGCAGTATCTCGAAAGCCATGGGCTGGCCGAGTTCCAAGGCGGGGGTTATCTACAGTGCCAAGTGGTAAAAATGATCAAGGAAGTTACGGCTGAAAATTAGCCATGGGCTTGAGCAAAAGATGAGGTCACCAGTGACCTTGGCAAGAACAATTTGAGAGGAATGGTGGGTTGGGAGGCAAGGTTTGGAGTGAACAGAGAGGAGGAAGCAGAGTTGCAAAGTGCAGGTACCTCTCGAAACAGTTGGCTGAAAAAATGAGTAAGCAGGCCTGATTGCTGCAGGGTTGTCATGACAACCGAATAAGACAATGATGGTGAATGCTCTGTTCTTAAAGGAGATATATATATATATATATATATATATATATATATATATATATATATATATATATAATTTTTTATTGAGGTATAATTTATCTATAGCCAAATTCAACCTTTATTATGTGCAGTCTTATAAGTTTTGACAATTGTCCATAGTCATGGAGCCATCACCAAGATCAAGATACAGAACAGTTCCATCCCCCTAAATGGCTCCTTTATGACCCTTTGTAATTAACCTCTTCTTGCACCCCCAGCCCCTAGCAATCATCAATCTGTTTTCTGTCCCTATGGTTTTTCCATCCCCAGGAGGTCCTATAAAAGGAAGTATACAGTATGTGGTCATTTGAATCTGTCTTCTTTCACTCAGCATAATGCATTTGAGATTCATCCCTATTGTTGTGTCCATCAGTATTTTATTCTTTTTTATTGTTGAATAATATTCCATTGTATGTGAAAGCAGGTTGTTGAACAGTGTGAAACACTATAGAAAATCGTAGGGACTTACTATTCTTGGCAAAAATATAGGCATGATGCAGCGGGGTGTGTGCCTTAGTTTGGACTCCCTCAAAGACAAACTCTTAGACACTGTTCAGTGAAAGTTGTTCATTTTAATTTTTTTTAAGTTTTATTTATTTAAGTAATCTCTACACCCAACATGGGGCTCAAACTCAGGACCCCAAGATCAAGAGTTGCATCCTATTCTGACTGAGCCAGGCAAGCACCCCAAAAGTTGTTCTTTTTTAGAGGTGGTTCCAGGAGAACCAGGAGGGGAATGGCAAATGAGGCAGGGAAGGAAGGTAGACAGTGCAGAGTGTGTTAAAAGCAAGTTCCCATGTTGGGCAACTGGAAATCAATCCCACTGGGGACCTCTGAGAGGCAGCAGAGAATACAGACCTCAGTATTGCCCAGCTGAGGGGTGAGAGAGCTGGGGTATTTATCCACCCCCTCCTACCAACCACTGGTTGACAGCCATTCATTGAAGGCCTTTCGCTGGCCTTTCCCGCCTAACTGTGTAGATTACAGTGTGTACCCCAAAGGCCAAAGAAAGTCCCCAGGCAAATGAAAGCAGGTGCTGACTGTTGAAGTTGGACCAGGGTGTGATGATTGTGAACAAGAGGAGAGGGACCAGGGACTGACAGTACTCGTGACCGAGCTGATACACTGGCAGATCATGAACTACCTCCTCTGAATTTTCATCCCTTTCTTTGAGCTGTAAACATCAAATATTTTTATAGCTACTCAAGATGTTTTGCATGAAGACCTTCTAAATCATCTCTCTGTCCTCTAATTGGGCTTGTCACTCACAGCTAATATTGCTATATTTATCCTCTCTCCATATAGGGTCTGGAGGTCTATTTTTGGGTTTGTGAGTCAGGCATGCATACCCCAAGTATGCGTGTTCATGTCGCAATTTATCTGTCTCTGTGGGAAAACAGAGTGTCACTTTCCCTTTTTTCTCCTGCCTTGCTGTGCCTACCTCTCTCAGCTGGCAGCTTTCTTGTCTAATTTTCATAAATATCTTCCATGAACATCATATTTTCCCAAATATTCACAGCTACATTATTTTATTTACTCTGCATTGTAACAGTAGGAGGCCAGCAGGGACCTCCTGTGTCTAAAGCATTTTCCAGATGAAGAAAATGAGGCTCAGACTTACTAAAAATCTCTTAAGTCTCCGCTACATTATTTAGGAGGCTTCTGGTTGGGAATAACTAAAATCTCAAACTGAATTGAACATTAAAGAGAATTATCAGCTGCCATAAACTGAATTATGCCCCGCTAAAATTCACATGTTAAAGCCCTAACCCCTGATATGACTGTATTCAGTGGAAGAGCGTTGAGGAGGTAAAAAGGTTAAATTAGATCATAAGGGTGGGGCCCTAATCCAATAAGACTTGTAAGAAAAGAAAGAGAGAGAGATCTGTCTCTATATGCATGCACTGAGAGAAGACCATTGTGAGGGCAGAGTGAGAATATAGTCATCCATGACCGAGGAAGACAGCCCTGAAGAAAAAAGGAAACAATCTACTGGGACCTTGATCTTGGACTTCTAGCCTCCAGCAATGTAAGAAATAAATTTCATGGGGCATCTGGCTGGCTCAGTCAAGAGGAGCATGTGACTCTTGATCTTGGGATCATGAATTGGAGCCCCGTGTTGGGTGTAGAGATTACTAAAAAAAAAATTAAAAATAGGGCGCCTGGGTGGCTCAGTTGGTTAAGCGGCTGCCTTCAGCTCAGGTCATGATCCTGGAGTCCCGGGATCGAGTCCCGCATCGGGCTCCCTGCTCGGCGGGGAGTCTGCTTCTCCCTCTGACCCTCCCCCCTCTCATGCTCTCCCTCTCATTCTCTCTCTCAAATAAATAAATAAAAAATCTTTTAAAAAAAATTAAAAATAAAAATACATAAAAAGTAAGTAAATTTCTATTGTGGCAATCACCCAATCAATGGTATTTGGCTATAGCAGCCCAAGCAGACATAATAAATATAATAAATGAAAAGTAGGGTAGGTTTCCAAGAGAGGCATGATGTGCCAGTGCAGGGATGTCAACAACAGCTTTGCTTCTTCCAGTCTCTCTGCTCTGCCCTCCATGGTGTTTGTTTCAAGGTTGGTCATCCATCCTCAGGGTCGCAAGATGGCTGCAGCTGTCCCAGAGCTTCAGGTCTCCTGTCCACAGCCAGGCAGGGTTATATACCAGCTCTGTCCTGAGACTCACTCGGATTGGCCAGTCTATAACACATGACCATATCTGAGCCAACGACTATAGGTAGGTAGATGGAGTACACTGATGGGCCTAAACTGGGCCACATGTTCCACCCAGGAGCAGAGAGTGAAATCTGCTTTCCCCAGAAATAAATGGAATCCCAAGCAAAAAGCCATGGGAAAGGAAAGATAGTTGAAGGGATGCATAGAGGGCATGTATACTAGTTTGCTTGGGCTGCCATAGTCAAGTACCATAGACTGGATGACATAAATAACAGAAATTTATTCTCTCATATTTCTGGAGTCTGGAAGTCCAAGATCAAGGTGTTGGCAGTTTCTCCTGGGAGGCCTCTCTCCTTGGCTTGTAGATGGATGCCTTCTTGCTGTGTCCTCATATAGCTGTTCCTCTGTGCATGTGCACCCTGCGGTCTCTTCCTCTTTTTTTAAGATTTTATTTATTTGACAGAAAGAGAGATAGCAAGAGCAGGAACACAAGCAGGGGGGAGTGGGAGAGGGAGAAGCAGACTCCCCACCAAGCAGAAGCCCTAGCAGGGCTCGATCCCAGGACCCTGGGATCATGACCTGAGCTGAAGGCAGACGCTTAATGACTGAGCCACCCAGGTGCCCCTCTCTTCCTCTTTTTATAAGGACACTAGTCCTATGGGTTTAGGACTCCACCCTTATGAACTCATTTAATCTTAATTACTTCTTTAAAAACCCCATCTCTAAATATAGTCATATCAAGGGTGAGGGCTTCAACATACCAATCTGGGGAGGACACAATTCAGTTCATAACAGTGTGCTAGTTAAGAATGGGTTCCTATGGTTCCCTCAAGTCTTTGAATTCATTGAGTGTATGATTCTAAGAAATGTGAGCCATGTGCATTAGTTTGCCAGGCCTACCATAACAGAATGTCATGTACTTGGTGGCTTAAACAACACAAGTTTGTTTTGTCAAGGTTCTGGAGGCCAGGGGTCCAACATTAAGGTGTTGGCAAGATTGGCTCCTTCTGAGGACTCTTTCCTTGGCTTGCAGATGGCCTCCTTCTCTGTGCCCACACACGATCGCCTCTCTGTGTGGCCACATCCCTGGTGTCTCTCTGTGACTAAATCTCTTCTAACAAAGACACCAGTCAGATTGAATAAGGGCCCTCTAAAACAGCCTCATTTTAACTCAATTACCTTTTTAAAGTCCCTATCCCCAGATACAGTCACATCTGGAAGTCCTGGGAGTTAGAGCTTCAAGATACGAATTTGGGAGGAGAGACACAATTCAGCGCAGAACACCATGATTTCATTTATTAAACCACGCTTGAAAAAACATTTGCTAGAGGAGCTAAAAACTGACGTATAACCTTCTAGATAATCCCACTGGTATTTGTGTATTTATATATTTATATATTTATATATATATTATGTATTGTGTATTGTGTGTATATAAATACACACGTGTATTTATATAATTCAATCAGTACACAAAATTCCAAAAGGAAAGGGAGAATCTTCCCTCACCTCTAATTCTCTCATTACAAATAATGTATTTATTAGGATACCAGGATACGCTGCTGAAACAACAAGGCCCCACATTACAATGGCCTAATGAAAATCATGTTTATTTCTCTTTTGCAAACAGTCCAGAGAGGGAAGTCCTGGTTCATGGGTGGCCCTGCTCAATGTGTCACTCAGGGACCCAGGTTTCTTAGCCAGGCACTTCTGTTCTTCCATTTTTCAACATGTGATGCTGAAATTTCATGGTGATCTGCCACTGGGGATAAATGAGGAAAACAGAGGTAAAAGCACTTGGCATCTGGCAAAGACCCAATGCAATTTAATACACTTCTTTTGCCATTGTGCATAGATCTGACTTCCCCTCTGCTTAACCAAGTAGGCACCACAATGTCATGCATGGTGCCTTGTCTTAAATGGGATACCCTGGAAGCAGAGCCTGAGACAAGGATTCAAGAGCAAGTAGTTTATTTGAGAGCTGGAGGATGCATTAGTAGGGACATTAAATAGGAAAAAGGGTGGCGCCTGGGTGGCTCAGTTGTTAAGCATCTGCCTTCAGCTCAGGTCATGATCCCAGAGTCCTGGGATCAAGCCCCGCATCGGGCTCCCTGCTCTGTGGGTGGCCTGCTTCTCCCTCTGCTGCTCCCCTTGCTTGCGTTCCCTCTCTCCCTGCCTCTCTCTCTGTCAAATAAATAAATAAAATCTGAAAAATAAATAAATAAATAAATAAATAAATAAATAAATAAATAAATAAATAAATAGGAAAAGGAAAGAGGCCAATGTATGTTAGCGAACAGGTTACCACTGACTACTGATTCCACTGGGAAACTTTGGGAGACAGTGTAGAAGATGCACCTCAGAGTTATTGCACCAGAGGGGTGAGGGAGCTGGGATATTTATCCTCCAGCTCCATGCATCACTGGATGGGGGCTGCTCATGGGAGTATTTACATCTAGCTAATCCCATATATGATCAGCATGAATTCCTACAGCCGGAGAAAGCCCTCAGGCTGAGTCAAGAGTTGCAGACAGCAAAAAGCCTTTGATGTGTATAAGAAAGTTGAAAGCCAAGGGGGTATGGAAAGTCCACCCACTGTGTCAGTACTCAGTAAATATTTGTTGACTGAGGGGTTAATCACATGGAACTTCTTTGCTCCTTGTAAAAATGCAGAGCCACAACGATGTAGAAAAAATACAGCCACAGACTTTTTTCAATCAAAATCAGTAAATGTGTAATCAATCCTACATTGGGCAGTTGAGAAATTAGAAGCTTTGCAGCTTGGGGGGTGGAAGCACATGGCCTGGGAGGCCGTGTGTGTGTGTGTGTGTGTGTGTGTGTGTTTCATGTGACTTTATCCCATGTATAGATTTGTAGAACCACCATCACAATCAAGATACAGAACTTTTCCCCAAAAGAATTCCCTCGTGCTAACCCTTTATAATCACAAACTTCCCTTCCTTTACCCTTGGCAACCACTAATCTGTTCTCCATCTCTATAATTTTGTCACCTCAAGACTGTTATATAAATGAAATCACACCACATGTGGCCTTTTGAGATTGGCTTTTTTCACTCAGCATAATGCCTTGAAATCCTGCCAAGTTCTTGTGAGGGTCCATGGTTTGTTCCTTTTTATGGCCTAATAGGATTCCACCTGGGGGTGCTTTTTAATCCTACATGCACACAGTCACAAAAACTATCCACCCTACATGGGGCAGTCCCATCCCTGTTAAACAGTCAGCCTACAACTACAGTGTTTCTAACAGGGCTGTGTCCTCTCCCATAGATTTGCTGGGAGGTGAGAAGGCGGGGAGGAGGGAAGGACAAAACCCACTGCTTGTTTTAATCACCTCCCCTTCACCCTATTGGTGAGGGAGGAATGGGATTCCGGCCCTAGGGTAGGGGGATGGCCAAGCACACAACATCCAATACTGCACAGGTGAATTTAGCAATGGCTTATTAGTCACATTAGTGACTAATAAGAATGAGAAAAGATGGGCACCACGTGCCATGCAGGGCCATGCTGGGGGAAGGGGGGGTTGCCCTAGGGAACAGAGTGAACAACAGGCGCTGTGGGAGACAAGTTTTATAGTACCAAGAGGTGGAGGTGGCCCTCGCTGCCCACAGGAGGGTGTGATTGGCTTGTTTGGATAATTCCAAGAGCTGGCACTGTGCTTGGCCTGTTTGATAAGGAGGCTTGTTTGGCCCAGGGTCCTTCAGTGCGGGAGTCAGGTTGGAGAAGAACTGTGATCAGGCCATCTCAGCCCCTCACAGTTTCACCAGATGGTAAGGCCGCCCGTAATACTGAGCTTTAATTTTAGACATTATACCACCTTGCTTCAGGGCAATATTTTTGAGGATTTATTATAGAGCAATGAAAAGGGAGAAACATTTCCCTGAGGGGCTCTATTCATAATTGCTGGGAGTTGTACAGAAATCAGTATGCGGTGTCTTGGTTTTTTCTCCCCTTGTCCTGGGGAACGAAACCCGCAGTGAAGTGATCTACAGTCAGAAAGAACTTTAACCTCGCTGCCTTGGAGACCACGTTTCTCACTCATGGGGAAAAGGGGAGTTTACAGGAGGATTTCCTGAGGCGATAAAGCACCTGGCCATTGGCGATTCCAGGCACTTGATCAACAGGCAGGAAATCCTGGGAATTTCCTGGGATTGACAAACAGAGAGGGAATCTTGGGATCTGTGATTTATAAGAAGCAATACATATTTGATCTTTGTCCCAGTTTCTGGTTTAGAGCTCCTAAATCCCTTGGAATTTCCTGTGATAAGCATGATAAAGGTGTCTTTTGTTATGTTAATGAGCCGGCTTTTGGAAACCACTTAAGGATGAGGGCTGGTTGCCAGGGCAGCCAACCATGTGATCAGAGGGTTGAACTTTCAGTCCCACCCTCTACCCCCACAAAAGGAAGAGGCTGGAAGTTGAGTTCAATCACCAATGGCTAATGATTTATTCAATCACGACTGTGATGCAGCTTCCATAAAACATAAAAGAATGGGGTTCGGAGAGCTTCCAGGTTAGTGAACCACAATGCTTCCAGACTCTACGGGGACAGAAGCTTCTTAATTTGGGACCTCACCCTGTGCATCTCTCATCATCTGACTGTTGATTCACACCCTTAGAATTCTTTGTAATAACCAGTAATCTGGTGAGTAAACTAGTTTCCTGAGTGCTCTGAGACACTCTAACAAATGCATCAAAGAAGGGGATCATGGGAACTCCTGATTTATACCCAATCGGTCAGAAGCACAGTACCAACCTGACTGTCACAATTGGTGTCTGGGGTGAGGGCAATCTTACAGCCCCGAGCTGTAACCTGCAGAATCCAAAACTGTCTTCAAGTAGACAGTGTCAGAATTGGATTGAATTGGGGCACCTGGGTGGCTCAGTCATTAAACATCTGCCTTCAGCTCAGGTCATGATCCCAGGGTCCTGGGATCAAGCCCTGCATAGGGCTTCCTGCTTGGTGAGCCTGCTTCTCCCTCTCTCTCTCTCTGCCTGCTGCTCCCCCTGCTTGTGCTCTCTCTCTCTTTCAAATAAATAAATAAAATCTAAACAAACAAACCAAAAAAGAATTGGGTTGAATTGTAGGACACCCAGCTAGTGTCATAGAACTGCTTGGCGATGTGGGGGAAACCCACACATTGGTACTGGTATTGGAATCATCAGGATCAAAATGTTTCTTTGGAGAGAGGCCTTCTCTACCTCCTCATTCTGAATCAGGCCCCCAGTTCTACTCCCTCAGCATCTCCATCAGAGATACTCACCATTGGCAATTACACACCATTTGTGTCCTCCTTGAAGGTGAGCATCATGAGTCAGAAAGCATGTGGGCTTTGTTCATTGCTGTGTCCCCAACAGAATACACCAAGAACCAATACATATTTATAGAAAAAATGAACTCACCAATTTATACACACTTACTGACTTGCTGTGGTTTCTGATTTGATGAAATCATTAAGGAAGAGAGTAACCAACCATTCCGGTTTGCCCTGAGCTGAAGGAGCTCCTGGAGCACTGAGCTTGCAATGCTAACACCAGGAAAGTCCAAGGCAAGCCAGGATGATGGCTCACCCTATATTAAGGCACTAAATGACAACAGAATAACTCACCCAAGCCTTGTTCCTAACTTAGAAGAGATGCTTCCCAAAAGGCCCACCCACTGCTTTCCTAGAGTGATCTCCATGCAGCCATGGAGTCTTCCTTGGGTATTCGGCTCTTTACACTATTAACAAGTCCCATCCCTCAGTCTTGTTGAGTGGAGTCTTGTGGGTCTAAATCTGAGATTGGGGAAGCATCCCTCCGGAGTGGGTTTTCCTATGCTTCTGCCAGGAGCTTCTGCCAGGAACCACCACTGACCTGGGACCACTCAGGCTCCCTTTGAGCCCTTATCTCTGAATGAGAGTCCCAGACTCCCCAATCCCTACCAATGCTCAGTTTCCCAAGAGCAGGGACATTGGTGGCATCCACATCCATCAGTGACCTCTCCCACCCCAGCTCACACTTCTATTTTTTCCTGCAAGGGGAGATTCTTGGAAGTGCTTTACGTCTTGTAGGACCAACAGTGTTCCTAAGAATGCATCCTTTCCCTGGTCTGTTTCCTGCAACAGGAGGCACCTCCCCAACATTGTGATCGCTCTGTGTCATCTTGTCCTGGAGCAGTGTGGACTGGACACTTTGGGTCTCCCAGCGTCTCAGGAAAGCAGCTTTCTCTTCATCCTTGTAGCCTCAGAACCTGTTCAAGGACCCTCCTGGGACCAGCACCCATGCCACTCCTCCCTTTCCTCCCTGCCTCCCAGATCCATGGGCACCAACAGCCTCTCTCTCCCTCCCATGAAAGCCCGAAGCCCGCATGCAGAGCCATGTGGTACAGGGCACTCAGGGCCCCTTGTCCAGGAGAAGATGGATGGTAAGAAAACCGGGCAGGGGGTCACACCCATGTCAGGGGTGCCACCTAGTCTCAGCCCAACTTTGGTAAAATCCAAGGATGGCAAACCTCTATCTTTTGTTTTCCTTTTTTATGTGGTTAAATTATCTTTCTTTTTTGCTTTCTCTCTACATCCTCGTGAAACAAAGCTTCTTCAGAAAAATTCTAGCATTCCTTCACCATATGTTATAGTCACCTGGAGAGCAGAGGGACCCTCACTCCAAGTTTGATTTTGATCTTGAAGTTCATGAAGGTATGGCACCCACATACTGAGGGGGTATTAAAAAATGGGCTTATGACTCACATAATTGATATCTCCAGGGAGAGCAGGGGCCGCCTCTCCAGCAGCTCCAAAATGGTTTGAGAGCCAGGAAAAGTGCCTGGCTTTCATCAAAAGGACAAGATATAACATGTTGGTGAGGATGTGGAAGGTAAGCTGGGGCAGCCACTATAGAAAGCAGGCTAGAGATTCCTCAAAATATTAAAAATAGAACTACCAGCAATCGCACTTCGGGATATATAGCCATAGGAAATGAAATCAGTGTTTCAAAGACCTATCTGTACCCCCATGTTCAGGGCAGCCTTATTCACAAGAGCCAGTTCTTGAAAACAACGTTAAGTGTTCATCCACAGGTGAATTTTTGGATGAACACTCGCCTAGATTAGCACAGCCAGGAAGCATGTCTTTAAAAAGCTCCACAAGTAAAAAGAACAAGGTACGATACCTGATATGACGTGGATGAAACTCAAAAATGTGCTGAGTGAAAGAATCCAGTCATGCAAGGCCACACAGTGAATGATATCGTTCATATGAAATGTCCAGAATAGGACATCCATAGACACCGACAGCAGATTGGTGGTTGCCAGGGGCTGGAGGAGCGGGAGGGGGAGTAAGTACCAATAGGTCAAGTTTCCTTTTGGGAACTTGATGAAAATGTTCTGGAACTAGACAGAGGTAGTGGTTACATAATATTGTGGATCTACGAGAGGCCACTAAATTGCTTATACTTTAAAATGGTTAAAATGGTAAATTGTACATTATGTGTATTTTACCACAATCAAAAATGTAAAATCTCCATGAGCAACTTGAATGCTCAGCCAAGGAATCTCTCCCCATCACCTGCGGTTATATTCCTGGCTCTGGGAGGGGCATTCCTGGAGGAGTCTCCTGGGCTCCTGCCCGTTTGAGGAGAAATATGCTGACGTTGAACCACATCAATGAAAGGCAGACAGAGCTTTCCAGGCAAACATGGGAGGTCAGAGAAAACAGTAGGTGAGAGATTCAAGCTTTACCCAAAAGAAGACCCCTCCCTCAAATGTGTCCTGAAGACAGCACAGTTATTTTGATGACTTTTTTTTAAAAATGGAGTTGAGAATTATTGGGACACCTGTGTGGCTCAGGCAGTTAGGCATCCGACTCTTCATCTCAGCTCAGGTCTTGATCTCAGGGTCATGAGTTCAAGCCCTGCATTGGGCTCCACTCTGGACATGGAGCTTATTTTTAAAAAAATGGAATTGAGGGCACCTGGGTGGCTCAGTTGGTTAAGCGACTGCCTTCAGCTCAGGTCATGATCCCACGGTCCTGGGATCGAGTCCCGCATCGGGCTCCCTGCTCTGCGGGGAGCCTGCTTCTCCCTCTCCCACTCCCCCTGCTTGTGTTCCCTCTCTCGCTGTGTCTCTCTCTGTCAAATAAAAAATAAAATCTTTAAAAAAATAAAAAATAAATTAAAAAATGGAATTGAGAATTATGAACGAGAATTGCCATGTTTTGCCCACTGCAGCACTGTTCTAGGTTAAACTGTGTACCCCCTGCCAAAAAAAAAAAAAAAAAAAATATATATATATATATATATATGTTGGAGTCCTAACCTCCCCATACCTCAGAATGGAATCTTAATTTGGAAATAGGGTTGGTGCCGATGTAATTAGTTAAGATTGGATGAAGTCATACTGGACTAGGGTGGGCTCTAAATCCAATAGGACCGGTGTTCTTAGGAAAAGGGGAAATTTAGACACACACACTCAAGGAGAAAGCCATATGAAGAGGAAGGCAGACATTGGGATCATGCTTCTACAAGCCAAGGAATGGCAAAGATCACCAACAAATCACCAAAAGTTAGGAAAGAGACATGGGATAAATTTCTCCTACCCCAAATTTGGTATTCCACCTAGAAGTCTGGCTGTCAAGGAACCAACCCTGCTGATACCTTGATACTGGGCTTCTAGCCTCCAAAGCTGTGAGACAATAAATTTCTGTTGTTTAAGGCCTAGAGTTTGTGGTACTTTCTTATGGCATCCCGAGGTAACAAACACAAGCACACAAGAAATTGAAAGCACGTTTGCCAAGGCCTATCTAGAACCTGTATGGAGGAGTTTGGAACTATTGGAATCACTGTCAAGTAACCCCTCAAAACATAGACACTCAGGGATACTTGGGTGGCTCAGTCAGTTGGACTTCTGACTCTTGATTTTGGCTCCAGTGGTGGTCTCAGGGTTGTGGGATCGAGCCTTGCATCAGGCTCTGCACTCAGCAGGGAGTCTGCTTGGGATTCTCTCTCTCCCTCTCCTTCTGCCCCTTCCCCTGCTTGTATTCTCTCTCTCTCTCTCTCAAATAAATAAATAAATCTAAAAAAAAAAAAAAAAGAAACACACTATAGTTTACTGAGCACTTAAATTTGGTATTCCACCTAAAAGTCTGGCTGCCAAATATTACCCCATGGCATTTTACACATGTGTACACCAATGGTAGGAATTTCCATAATGTTCTAAAGGAACGTTTTGTCTTTGTGTTATCTTGAGTTGGCCATGGTTTTATTTATTTTGGTGGGGGTGGGGGGGTGTGGGTGCCTGGGTGGCTCAGTCAGTTGAGCATCCCACTCTTGATCTCAGCTCAGGTCATGATCTCAGGTCATGAGATCAAGCCCCAGGTTGGGCTCCATGCAGGGTGTAGAGCCTACTTAAAAAAAAAAAAGCCTCACACCATTTTTTTAGGGAGGGGGAGGAAGGGCAGAGAGAGAGAGCAAGAGAGAATCTTAAGCAGGCTCCACACTTAGCGTGGAGTCCAACCTAAGGCTCGCTCTCATGACCTGATATCATGACCTGAGCTGAAATCAAGAGTCTGACAATTAACTGACTGAACCACCCAGGTGGCCCCAAGTTGGCTTTCTTTTTTAAGATTATTTTATTTATTTATTTATTTATTTGACAGGGGGAGGGGGAGAGAGAGAGAGAAGGAAAGAGCACAGGAACGGGGAGCCGCAGGAAGAGTGAGAGGGAAAAGCAGGCTTCGCCACTGAGCAGGGAGCCTGATGTGGGGCTGGATCCCAGGACCCTGGTATCATGACCTGAGCTGAAGGCAGGAAGGCAGATGCTTAACCTACTGAGCCACTCAGGCACCCCTGGCCATGGTTTTCAAACGCTGCTCTTTTTGCTTAGCTAATGATAAATCATTGCGGGTTTAACTTGTTATTGTCAACGTAATTTGTTGTGGGGTGTTTGGAGAATCCTACAGGGCTTAATAACACTCATTTGAATCAGCAGTATGTTTGGTCTATAATTTTTCAATAAGTAGACTTTAAGTCATGTATACATTGAGTGAAAATAGGAATCATCTACCCTTGTATTGTTAAAACAAATGTACCCACAATTCCCCAACTTTTAGGATGACACTCCATTTTTACCACCCAATTGTTTTCCACTGGAAAGTGGGAACAGGTGAGGTCTTCATTCCCCTCTAATTGTATTGGGGACAAAAAAAAAAAAAACGTTAGAGCTAATGGCTCAGTGGACTTTGTACATACCAGTTTTAATATGCTGGAAAGTTTCTGTGGTGGAGCAGTGGAGTATATATTTGAAAAACTGGTCTTAAATTATGGAAGGACCGAAAGTTTGATCTACACAGGGGTTGGCAAACTCCTGTAAGGACCAGATAATAAATCATTTTGGTTTTTTCAGGCTATCCTATCTACATTGCAACTCTGGCGTTGTAGCACAAAAACAGTCATAGATCGTAGGTAGGTGAGTGGGCATGGCCAACAAAACTTTACGTGTGCCAACAAAATTTAATCACAAACACAGGCAGCCAGCAAATCTGGCTGGTGGTCCATGGTTTGCCAACCCCTGGTTTCAGAGTCTGGACTTCCTTCTGTTGAACCCCTGAGAATGCTGCAAGTGTGAATTTCAATTCCCAATGTAAATACCTAAGAGAAGATGTAATTTTATTTTTTTGTAACAATTTCATTACTAGTTCAAACCCCCATTCTGTGGCATGGTGGAAACTTCATCCCAGCTGATTTGGGTACATCTAATCAAAGACCCAGGAGGATCGAGTAGAGAAAATAGAGGAGAGGCAAAATTTAGAGATAAGAACTGCAAATTTTTTGAAAACTTATGAAAAATGTGAAGTCCACTGATTCAAGAAGCATAACCTATCCCAAGGGGGATAAAACAAATAAATGTATGCCTAGACACATCTTGGTGAAACTGTAAACACCAAAGACAGAGAGATCGTTAAAGCAGCCAGAGAGAAAGTACACATCACCTACAAAGGAATGTCAGCGCTAATGAGCAGACTTTCCAACAGCAGTGATGGAAGGCATACTGCACTGAAATGTAATCTTGACAGCTTTGGAGGAAAAGCCTTTACCCCACTCAAAGACCCTTGGCAGCTTGGGTGCCATGAGAGCTGAGAAGGCCATCAGCAAGGATCGCAGGGCCCTGGCGTCCAAAAGAACAGCACCCGTGGAAAGCGCTAGAGAAGGTAACAAGGTGACCACCATTGAGACTTTAACAGCTGTTTAAACCTGTTGTGAGCAAACTTTTGCCGGACACAAATGAAATAGTCCCTCGGAATTCTGCAACACAATGTGGGAGAGGACATGATGAGGTCCTCCGGGCAGAAAATAAGGAGTTGTTGAAATCCAGGCATTCATGTTAATGTAGCCTCATCTGTATTCATAGGCTAGCTGGGACCAGACCCACTTGTTTCTAGGGTCTACTAACTGACCAATAAACTCTAAATTTTTTTAAACAAACTTTGACTCAGGTTAGGGACTAAACCCATTTCCCTGAGATATAGTCTAACGCCCAGATTGTAAGTGATGTGTTACTGAGCATAGAAACAAGATATGGAAGCAAAGAGACCAGGAAAATGATGGTTCAAGTAAGAAACAAATTTCATTCTCTCTCACCTAGGACTCCAGACATGGGCAGGAGGTCTGACACAGGCAAATGGTTTCAATGTACAAGATCACTGAGGGACGAGTTACTTCTATCTCATAGCTCTGCCATCTCTAGAGTCTGTCTTTATCCACATGCCCAGCCTGGCCTATCACCATGTCCTTATTCCAGCTGTCATGGAGGGTGGGCAGGGGAGAAAAAGTGGAGGACAAGCATTTCCTCTTACAGAAGCAAGACTGAACTTTATATATTGCTTCTGCTATATTCTATTGCTAGGACCTTGGTTGCATGGCCTTATATAGCTGCAAGAGAAGCTGCATAACCGTGCCCTCCGCCAAAATTCAAGTGAGTTTTACTCCGCCAAAATTCAAGTGAGTTTTACTAACAAAAGTATGAAGTGGGAAGGGATTCCTGGGGTCAATGGCAATGCCTGCCATGGAGGGAGGGGTAAGGAAGAGCATGCTGTGACTTACTTACAATTGTTCGCACTAATAGTAAAATCATACCAGCTAATGTTTGCATATGATATGGCAGGCACTATTCTAAGTACTTTACCTGCATTAACCCATTTAATCCTATTATTGTTATAGTTACTAGTGTTAATCTCATTTTATACATGAGAAAATTAAGATATAGAAAGGCTAAGTGTTGCGACCAGTGACACACAGCTAGTAAGTTGTACAGCTGGAGTTTTAAAACTTTAGCCAAAAATCTTAAGAAAATCCATTTTCAAAAAGGTGACTTTGCATTCCCCTGCAAAGTAATTATTTGGAGGGATGCCAAGGGCATTCCCAGAACTGTGATCAAGAAAGCTCACAAAACACCTGATTGGAATTTAGTACAAAGAAGGCAAATTGCTCTTGAACATAGAACAAAAACCTTCTCCCTGGTTCATCTCTAAAGGCAAACGCTTTGAGGGAACATACTCCGTTGGTCCATGGGATAAATTCAGAGCAATTTCAATCTTAGAGTTTAATCTTTCTGCCAAATATGGGCTTTGTTACTAAGCCCCTTGGCTAGAAATCTTCAGGATCCAGAGAACGTTCCTTTCAGGTCTCTAACACACAGATCCTGAAAGCAAATGTCTGTCCCCTGGGAACCTTGGCAGGGAAAAATCTGAGAATGGCTCTTTTTGCCACCAAGCTACTTTGGGAATTAAGATCATTAAAGGCTAATAGCAGCTGTTAGGTACTTAGCAAATGTAGCTAATCAGCCTCCCACACATGGGGAAGTGTTCTAAATACACTACTGCTGCTAAATCCCATGGTGACTGTAGTACTATCCATCTCCCTCCTGACCAATTAGAAAGAACGTGATACCCACCTTGGCCAAACAGCAGAGGCAATGATATGTCACAACCTGTGATCTATCACAATCTGTGTGGCCAGATTGCAGGTTGAAAGTGTCTCTGGACTGAGAAATATCACAGTAAAAATGATGCATAACAGAGGCTGAAATCCATTGAGGTTTATCATGCTCCAGAGCCCACGCAGGAAGTTCTGATTCAGTAATCCAAGGCAGAGGTGGAGATCTGCAGGTCTAGAAAGTTCCCAGGTGCTCCTGATGCTGCTAAGCCACAGGATTTCAACCGGTTCACGCCCCTGACTCCCCCTAAGAATTAGGAGCTAAGTGTCCAGATTCCCAAATTCTAGTCTCAGATCTCACACATGACAATGATTGTTTCCTAAAAAATGTTCCTCTTTCTTTGCTGTTCCCCTCCTGGAAATTAGTTGGATTCATATATTCAGGTTTTTTTAATAGGCAGATTCTCTTTCAAGCATTAGATCTCTCCCAGGAAGGTGTCACGCTTCCGAAGGGCAGCCACCATGAAATTGTGATATATGATACCACTTTCTGGGGAAATTGTGACAGCAGTCTCACCCTCTGTCTTACTCTTGCTCTCTAACCCAAAATAACATTCACTGAGGCTGTTTGGAAAAGGTGACACAAGTCTGTGCTCATTTCAACAAGAAACATTGGCTACATAAATGTAGAAACATTCTCAGCCTGGAGGGATATTATAATCAACAGCAAAACCATTTCAGCACCCAAAACACTTATGAAATATATCCCTGTTCCACCCCAACTCCAGCTTGAAAAATCAGCACATTCCAAAAGTGAGCCAAATTCAGTTCACAAAGGAGAAATACAAATGGTCAGTAGGTATATGAAGATATTTGATATTACTGGCAAATGAAGTTTAAACAAGGTGCCATTCTTCACCTGGAAAACAGGCAGAAACCAAAAAAGAATATTAACACCCAGTGCTGTTATTGGTGAGAAGAAATGATCACTCTAATTTACTATGAGGGAGAGTGTTAGGAATCATGTGGTTGTAGGTGACAGGATCCTGATTCAAAATAGCTTTATCATAAAGGGAAGCAGCAGGGAGATATATCGGTTGGTGACTCTGGGAAGGCCAAAGTTGAATCCAGCTCCAAGTATGACTGGATCCAGAGCTGTCAAAGATGTCATTAGAACTCATATTATTTCTCACATCTGTGGTCCATTGGGTAAGGACCTCCCTCCCTCCCTCCCATAACCTAACCATGACATCTAAGGTAGATGGGATTGCACTTCTAGAAATTCAGTACATATACACCCTTTTCATGTGACCATACAATGCCCTTCCACTGTGGGTGGAGTATATTTCCCCAATTCACTGACACTAGGCTTGATCAGATGACTTGCTTTGGCCAATGGATCTTAGCAGATATGAACAAAGGTTTTAAATGTTCCTGTATGATTTAATTTAGTTCTTACACTCCATTCTTTTGTTAGGAAAAGAACATAGCGAAGGTAGTTGCTTCCGCTTTATCTTGGGCCACAGAATTAACAGACATGGAGAAGAGTAAACCCAGTCCTCAACGTGGCACCAATTAAATCCAGACAATCCGCCACCTAAAGCAAAATGACCCAGCCTGTTCAAGGTTTTTGCCCATTTTATTATTCATGTATCATCTAACTGGTTTGCAGGAATTCTTTATACTCTGAATATGAGTCCTTTGAGTATACGCAAAGCAGATTATCTTCTCCAATTCCATGGTTTGACTTTGTGTTCTCTCACTGGGCTCTTTTGATGAAGAAAATTTCTTAATCATTTTTTTTAAGATTGTATTTATTTATTTGAGAGAGAGGGAGAGAATGAGTGGCAGGGAGGAGCAGACAGAGAGGGAGAAGCAGGCTCTCCACTGAGCAGAGAGCCCAAAGCAGAGCTTGATCCTAGGACCCTGAGATCATGACCTGATGCTTAACTGACTGAGCAACCTAGGTGCCCCTGAAAATTTCTTTTTTTTTTTTTAAAGATTTTATTTATTTATTTGACAGAGAGAGACACAGTGAGAGCAGGATCACAAGCAGGGGGAGAGGGAGAGGGAGAAACAGGCTTCCCGCCGAGCAGGGAGCCCGATGTGGGACTCGATCCCAGGACCCTGGGATCATGACCTGAGCCGAAGGCAGACGCTTAACGACTGAGCCACCCAGGCGCCCCGCCCCTGAAAATTTCTTAATCTTGGGCGCCTGGGTGGCTCAGTCGTTAAGCGTCTGCCTTCGGCTCAGGTCATGATCCCAGGGTCCTGGGATCGAGTCCCACATCGGGCTCCCTGCTCGGCGGGAAGCCTGTTTCTCCCTCTCCCTCTCCCCCTGCTTGTGATCCTGCTCTCACTGTGTCTCTCTCTGTCAAATAAATAAATAAAATCTTTTAAAAAAAAAGAAAATGTCTTAATCTTGATGAAGTCTAACTTGTCAATATTTATGGCTCATGTATTTGGGGTTTAATTCAGCTTCTTATTCAAGCAAAACCGTATGCCTTGTCATTGAAATTCCCAAAGTACATTCAATTTTAGTTCACTTTAATTAGCAAAATTTCAAAAATTTTAGAAGCATTTATTAATTTTTGCCTGCAAATGCGGAAGAAAGACATTTTCTGTTATTATTTTCTGTAATGAAAGACAATATGAGCCTACAAATCATATTGATGTTGCCTTCCTAAAAGATTTTGAAAGGCAATTTGGGTCACATGCAGCTTTTGCCTTTTTCATTGCCTTCAGAAACCTAATCATTATATAAGGTGCAACTCCACTGTAAGAACAAACTGTGGGGGCACCTGGGTGGCTCAGTCAGTTAGGTGTCTGCCTTCAGCTCAGGTCATGATCCCAGGGTCCTGGAATCAAGCCCCACATCAGGCTCCCTGCTCAGCGGGGAGTCTGCTTCTCCCTCTCCCTCCGCCCCTCCCCCTGCTCATGCTCTCTCTCTTTCTCTCTCAAATAAATAAAATCTTTAAAAAAAAAAAAAAAGAACAAACTGGTTCCCCAACAGCCCATGTGCTCCTCTGCATCTCCCAATACCCCTTGCATTTTTAAAAAGATTTTATTGAGAGGGCTCCTGGGTGGCTCAGTTGGTTAAGCGACTGCCTTCGGCTCAGGTCATGATCCTGGAGTCCCGGGATCGAGTCCCGCATCAGGCTCCCTGCTCGGCAGGGGGTCTGCTTCTCCCTCTGACCCTCCCCCCTCTCATGCTCTCACTCTATCTCATTCTCTCTCTCAAATAAATAAATAAAATCTTTAAAAAAAAAAAAAGATTTTATTGAGAGAGAGAGAGCGTGCAGAAGGAGGGGCAGAGGGAGAGAATCTCAAGCAGACTCCGCACTCAGCATGGAGCCTGACTTGGGACTCAATCCCACAACCTTGAGATCATGACCTGAGCCAAAATCAAGAGTCAGACACTTAACCAAATGAGCCACCCAGGTGCCCCTACCCCTTGCATTCTGATTAGGATCAGATGACTAGTTTCAAACAAAGAACTGAGCAGAAATGATGCATGTCATTTCCAGACTGAGGCCGTTAAGAACTGGTATTTCTCCTCTGCCCAGTAACGTCAGAAACCATGTGTTCCATTTGGTGCAGCTACAAGATGGAAGATGGGGCTGCCCAACCTACCTCAAACTGCAGGTGAATGAGAAATAAGCCTTTGTTGGGGCGCCTGGGTGGCTCAGATGGTTGGGCGTCTGCCTTCGGCTCAGGTCGTGATCCCAGGGTCCTGGAATAGAGTCCCGCATCGGGCTCCCTGCCAGGCGGGGAGCCTGCTTCTCCCTCTGCCTCTCTCTCTCTGTCTCTAATGAATAAATAAATAAATAATCTTTAAAAAAAAAAAAAAAGAAAAGAAAGAAACCTTTGTTGTGTAAAGCCCCTGAGATTTCAGGAATTGCCTACTATAGCAGCTGACATTGCTTAATCTGACCCAAGGAACTCCCACTAATAGAAACTACCAAATCTCTGCAAGTGGAATTCATTTCCCAGCAGTTTCTGTGTCCTCAACTCAGTACTCAGGTTACCTTTGGCGAAGTTCCGCATCACTAATTTCTTAGGTCAGATATTCCCAGAAGCAGAACTGGAGACAAGAATTCAGATGCAAGTGATTTATTAAGAAGCGCCCAGGGCACCTGGGTGTCACAGTCCGTCAAGTGCCAACTTCTGATTTAGGCTCAGGTCATGATCTCAGGATCTTGAGATCAAGCCCCTCATCAGTCTCGGAGCTGGGCATGGAGCCTGCTTAAGATTCTCTCTCTCCGGGCGCCTGGGTGGCTCAGTCGTTAAGCGTCTGCCTTCGGCTCAGGTCATGATCCCAGGGTCCTGGGATCAAGTCCCACATCGGGCTCCCTGCTCGGCAGGAAGCCTGCTTCTCCCTCTCCCACTCCCCCTGCTTGTGTTCCTGCTCTTGCTGTGTCTCTCTCTGTCAAAAAAATAAACTCTTTAAAAAAAAAAAAAAGATTCTCTCTCTCCCTCTGCCTCTCCCTTCCCGCCCACCCCCCCCATAAAAAAAAAAAAAGGAGAAGAAGCACTCCCAGATAGGGCGCCTGGGTGGCTCAGATGGTTAAGCGTCTGCTTACGGCTCAGGTCATGATCTCAGGGTCCTGGGATCGAGTCCCGCATCGGGCTCCCTGCTCCTTGGGAGCCTGCTTCTCCCTCTGCCTCTCTCTCTGTCTCTCATGAATAAATAAATAAAATCTTTAAAAAAAAAAAAAAAAAAAAGAAGCACTCCCAGATAACTGTGAAGGGAGTGGGGCATCAGGGAAGGCAAAGGGAGGAAGTCACACAAATATGCAATGTCAAGTGCAGTTCTGACTTCAGACTGATCCAGCGGAGAGTTCTAGGGCGTAAATTATACCTCAGGCAAGGGAGCTTGGCTTTGGAACCCTGTATTCATCTGCTAGGGCTGCTACAACAAAGTACCATGGACTGGGGGGCTTCCACAACAGAAATGTATTTTCTCACAGTTCCAGAGGCTGGAAGTCCATGATCAAGGTGCCAGCAGGGTGGAAGTCTAGCGAGGGCTCCCATCTTGGGTTGTGCTTGGTTGCTTTCCCACTGTGTGCTCACATGACCTTTCCTCAGGGCATGCATAAAGAGAGCTCGAGTTTCTCTTTCTCTTCTTATAAGGACACTGATCCTATCTGACCAGGGCCTCACCCTTAATAACTCATTTAATCTTAATTGCCTCATAAACTTCCGATCTCCAAATACAGTCACATTGGGGATAGGGCTTCAACACATGAATTTTGCAGGGACACAAATACTCAGTCCATAACAGCCTCCTAAACCCATCAGAAACTGGTCACCCAGGATGCGGGGGCAAGGTGAGATAAACTCCCCAGTACTTCTGGCCCTCCATATGAGCGAGTTGGCTCCAGTGCACATGAGTGACCCTCTGAAGGTCACAGGTGTGAACAGATAGCAAGTAAGCTTGAAGAAGCTGGGGGATGAGCACACAGAGCTGAGGTCGAGTACTTCCTGCTACTCTGGTGTTGTATCACTGAGAAACACCTTATAAATCTCTTTTAATGGGGGAAGTAAATTTTTAAAAGATTTTATTTATTTATTTGAGAGAGAGAGTGAATGAGTGGCAGGGAGGGGCAGAGGGAGAGGGAGAAGCAGACTCCCCACTGAGCGTGGAGCCTGAGCCAGGGCTCCCTCCCAGGACCCTGAGATCATGACCTGAGCCAAAGGCAGACACTTAACCGACTGAGCCACCCAGGCACCCCCGAGGAAAGTAAATTTTAATTGTGTACCTACAGATTTCTGTCACTCCACACCGGGCTGCAGAAGTCTGCTAGATTCAAAAATTTGCACAGAGTTAGTCTCCGATCTCTCACAGCCTGGCAATTTAACCAAAAGAGTTCTTAGATTTTTCACAAAATCCTTAACAGTGACCACAGGGCTTTGATTCCCCCCTCATTCAGATGGTCCCAAAGTACTGCCAGCACCTGGTTGATTGCCCAGATTGGTCCCCTGCTTGATCTCTGAGAGTGAGCAAAAGCACAAGAAAGTTCCACCCAAAGCCCAGTCAAGCATTTGTCTTAAGAGCATTTGCCTTGAAAGCCAGCCAACTTCTGTACAATAAAAAAGAATCCATTTTCTGCATCTATTTCTTGACCAACCCCCATGAAGAAGCAGTGATTCAGGACTTGGGCTCTGGAAGTCAGTGGTTGGCATAGGGGCAATGAGACTCCTATCAGCAGGCTGGCAGTCTCTGACAATGGTGTGTGCCTACAGAGAGCCTATGACTCAGGAGGGCAGGCAGCACTCCATTATCCCCTAGAGCAGCTATGCCAGGTGTGGTGCCAAGTATTGCAGGTGCTTCCAAGCTGGAAGAAAATCTACAGTTTTCTTCCAGTTGAAGTTGTGTTTAGCAAAGAAATTGTTCCGATTTTACAGATATTGACAGCCTTGTCATTTTCCAAGTGGGGTCAGAAAACAGAAATTCTTGGATGGTAACAGTGGGTGCATAATGGGTGTGCATTTGCTCTTTGCACTCAGAAATGTCTGCAGTGCTATCCGGCTGCATGCTGAGGGGAAATGAGGAGCTGCCAACTCCTCCTCGACCCACTTCAAAATATAAAAGGAACAGTTAGCAATTCTGAGCTGGTAGCAAATGCAATTCTTTAGTTTTCTTTCCCTGCTTCAAGTCACAAATCAACTCAACCATTTCTAGATACATGGCTCAACTGGGGGTTCTGTTCCAGGTGCTAGAGGAGACATCAAAACAAAGTCTTGTGTTGGGACACTGCCAACTCTCTGTAAGGTGTTTGGCTTTCCAAATTGTGCTTTCTTCACACACACACACACACACACAACCAAGTTCAGGTTGGATAGACTTAATATATTCAATCTATTTTGAGAGTGTCTTAATTTGAATTCCCCCAGAAGTCAATCCTGAGACAGGATTTGAGGATAAGTCAAGCATTTAGGAAGGAGCCCTCAGGAAGCATCACTAGAAAACAGGGAAGTAAGATGGAGAGAGAAGGCACCTAGTAAAGGATGCGTTGGCCAGAGAGTTACCATGTGGGTAACTAGAGCTAAATCCCTCTGGGGAAGTCTGGGAGCCAGTGTAGAACATGCCCCTGAGAGTATGCCCGCCTGAGGGGCGAGGGAGCTGGGGTATTGACCCACTGCCTTCTGTCAGTCATTACTAAAAGGCTGCTCCTGGGAGACTTTAATCCCCCAGCATTTCTGGCTGCCACAGTGCAGGCAAAACAGACTCTGGCTGCAAGGGAAAACTCCCAGGGAAAGAAAGTCAGGTCACTGTTCACTCGATTCCCCACATCATCACCATCCCTAACAAACCTCTCACATGGCTAATCTCGTCTTGACCTCTGCATCTTGGATGTCTCAGATCCACAAGGGAAACCATTTACCAAACACTCCACTGATTTCACATGAGCAAAAATCATCCTTCTGATGCCCTAAAACATAGCTGTTATAGCAACTATTGTTACCTTAATTAACACAGAAGGTATCTATCAGAAGCCACTTCCCAAAATGTTAACTGCAAAACCACAATCCCAGGTCATGATTCAGAGACCAGGAAGCTGGACCAAAACTTCTCTTGAAACTCCCAAAGCGGGGCGCCTGGGTGGCTCAGTTGGTTAAGCGACTGCCTTCGGCTCAGGTCATGATCCTGGAGTCCCTGGATCGAGTCCTGCATCGGGCTCCCTGCTCGGCAGGGAGTCTGCTTCTCCCTCTGACCCTCCTCCCTCTCATGTTCTCTGTCTCTCGTTCTCTCTCTCTCAAATAAAAATTAAAAAAAAAAAAGAAAGAAAGAAAGAAACTCCCAAAGCTAGGCACTGGGCATTGGAATTCTGCTAGGAAATAAAAATAGAAAACCAAGGTCTCGCCAATCATCCTTAGTAGTAGTAACAGCTGAAGCAGTGAAAAGCTGGCCTCCAACTCACCACACTTCCAAACCTAGCGAGCTTCCAGTTGGTTGGATGTGATTCACCTCCAGCATTCTAGCTGCAAGAGATTCTTTGAGGTGCCATGTTTTGCTGTCTAGCCTCTGCATTACAAGAAAATATATCAGGACATTGGGATAGATGCTGGGTGCAAATCCACTTACACTGAACAATAGCAAAACCTTTAGGACACTTTCTGTTCTTTCACATTTTCCAACATGCACTGACTTTCCTACAAACAAAAGTAGATGGCCCATAATCCTAATGAAATGTGTCTTAGTCTGGATCTCCTCAAGAGCAGCCCTGGAGATAAGTATTTCAGTGCAAGTAGTTTACAGGGAGGTGATCCCAGGAAGCAAGGTGAAGGAGCAGAGAAGCAAGATACAGAAGGGAAGTCAATAAAAGGTGTGATGATGAGCATATCGTTTGTATAACAAATTACCCAAAACCTAGCAACTTAAAACAGCACACTTTAGGGGTGCCTGGGTGGCTCAGTCAGTTAAGCATCCAACTCTTGCTTTCGGCTCAGGTCATGATCTCAGGGTCGTGGGATCAAGTCATGCATTGGGCTCCATGCTCAGTGCAGAGTCTGCTTGGGATTCTCTCTCCCTCTCCCTCTATCCCCCCTGCTCTCTACAATAACATAAAGAAACAAAATCTTTTTTAAAAAAATAATAAAAAATAACAGCACACTTTATTATCTAATGGTCTCTGAGGGTCACACATCCAGGAATGTCTTGGGTGGACCCTCTGCATCAAGTTCTCTAACAGGCTGCAATGATGTCAGCACCACAGTCTCAGCCAAAGGCTTGATTGGCAGAGGATCCACTTCTAAGATCATGTGGTTGTTGGCTGGATTCAGTTCTTTGCAGGCTGCTAGACTGAGGACTTCAACCACCTTCCTTCCCAGTGGTTGACTAGCATTGTCCTCAGTTCCTTGCCACACGGCTGTCCCCACCATAGTGACTGTTTCATCAAAGCCAGCAAGAGAGCCTGCTAGAGAGGTGACTATCTATGGAACATAACCATGGAACAGACATCCCATCACCTTTGCCACAGCCTGTTGGTTAGAAGCCAGTACATCCACCCTATAGGGAAAGGGATTGCATGAGATGTGAGTACCAGGAGGCAGGCACCATTAAGAATCATCTTAGAGTCTATGAGCCCTGAGCATGTCCCCCCTCTTAGCAATGAGGGCTCAATCCTGCCAGGACGCTCTGAGAGACTATGTAGCAGACCCCTCAGAAGTGTCCCACTGAGAAGTAAGGAATAGCTCTCCATCCGTGCCTGTCCCACATTGTTTTAGGGCCACTCTGGAGGCATAATTTTACAGCACTTCTGACTTGCCTACTCTCTTAGTCGTTTGGGCTGATATAACAAATTGCCATAAACTGGGTGGATGTTTATTTCTCACAGTTCTGGAGGCTGGAAGTCCAAGCTCAGGGTGTCAGCATAGTCAGGTTCTGGTGAGAGCCTTTTCCAGGTTGCAGACAGCGGACTCCCTGCTCTGTCTTCACCACATGGACTAATACAGTCAGAGAGCTGAAGGCAGTTATTGGTATAAAGGAGAGCTGTTGATGCAGAAGAGAGAGGTCTCCGGGGTTTCTTTCATAAGGGTACTAATTCCATTAAAGAGGGCTCTACCCTCATGACCTAACCCCACACCAGTGTCTCACCTCCAAATACCATCCCATCGGGGTTAGGACTTCGACATATGAACTTTGGAGGGACACAGCATTCAGACCATAATACCCACGCCGGCTGAGAACGAGGGCCTTAATGTCCACACCCCAAACCCTGTGAATGTGACCTCATTTGGAAAAAGGATGTTTTAGGATATAATTAAGGACTCAAGATGAAATCATCCCAGATTTTGGGTGAACCCTAAATCCAATGATTGATGTCCTCCTAAGAAGAGGAGGTAACACACAGAGACATGTGCAGAGAAGAAAGCCACGTGATGACAGAGGCAGAGGTTAGAATGATAAGACCACGAGCCAAGAAATGTCAAGGATTTTTGGAAACCACCAGAAGCCAGGAGAGAGGCATGGGATGAGCTCTCCCTCGGAGCATCCAGAAAGAACCAACGTTGCCAACACCTTGATTTTGGGCTTCTGACCTCCAGAACTTAGAGATTTCTGTTTTTAAAGACACTGTTTGTGGTCAATTATTAAAACAGCCCTAGGAAACTAGTCCAGAGGGCTGAAGGCAGTTGTTGGTGTAAAAGGGAATGGCTTGCAAGTGATCTCCGAGGTGGTCCAAGGAGGGAGGAACACCAATGACATCACTGGAGCAGGATATGATTTTTTTTTTTTTTTTTTTTTGCCCTCTTTGTAAAATGTTGTAAATGCAACAAAGAAATCACAAAGGTGACAGCACTTCATTCCGTCTGGAGAGCTGACTTTGGCTATATTTCTGGCTATCCAGCATCTAACCTTCTACCTTCCTGTTAGCACCCCTTTTCCCTTTCTGTGTGGGTGGGAGAGGATTCCCCTCAGAAAGTAGTCTTTGCACAAAAGCTGTTCCAACACCAGCATCCCCTCCTGGGGCAGACATGGGATCCACGCTTGGCCAACCCCTGCCCGGGCTCATTGCTTTGACTCCAGGGTGAGTGGTCCAAGGTCATTTGGGAATGTCTGAAGGGCAAGGATGGGGTAGCATGTGGCCAGAGCTGTCTTCCATGTGACCTTGTCTCTGAATCCTCTTGCTGGCCCCCAAGGAGAAAGGCTCATCTAACAGACATGCTGAGGATGAACTTCCTACAAACTTTTTATCCAGCCTGAATGTGCACAAGCATCCTGTGATAATACATAATTGACCAGGAGAAGGGGTGCGCCGACCCTGGCTGGGAGCTTCCCAACCGCTCCTCACCATGTCCAGTGTTAGTTGAGTACTAATAGAAAGAAGGGGAACTCGGAGCAGAGCTGTGCTCCCAGACATGGGGAAACCCACTGTGCCCAGCTCCTATTTCAAGGGCAGCTGTCTCCAGGTAATGGGGAAATTTGAGAGAAACTTCTAGATGCTGATATTGACACTACTTCTCAGCCCTTCCCTCTCAAAGTGGATTCTAAATTCCTGGGTCTGGAGGCTTCTGCCATGGAACGCAGTTGTCTTCACTTGGGTCCCCCCAGAAGTAGATGCTGACCCAACAAGGACTCATGCGTAAATCGTTTATTTGGGAGGTGACCCCAGAAAATGTCAGTCCGGGATTGGGGATGTGAGACAGAAAGGGAAGGGCAGCCCATACAGGTACACTGATAAACAGGTTACCCCACAGGCCACTGGGGTTCAGTTCTGCTCGGGAATGCTGTGGGACTAGGCAGTACACAGCCCTCAGAGTCATCCCACCCGAGGCCGAGGGAGCTGGGACATTGACTTACCAGCAGCTATCAGTCATGGGTTGGGGGCTGCTGACAGTGGCAGGAGTGGGATGTAGCTGTTTATTTACAGGCACTTCTGGCCTGCTGTGCAGCCTTTGGCAGCTTTAGACAAGGCCCTTGGGCGAGCAGATGCAGACACAGGTGGCCAGGAGTATCTACTGAGGCTTACGGCCGTGCACCCTTATCATCAGCAACGAACAACCCTCAGAGTGCCCACTAGGCTCCCAGAGCTCCTTCAGTTTCTCTCTTTCCTCCAAGCCTGTTTCTCCAGCTTCTGGTCAACGCTGAGCACCTCTGATATTATTTCTATATAACCCATCCTTTAAATGTGAGACCCACCGAATCCATTTCTGCTGCACACAAACAAAAACCCTGACTCCTTTCCCCTGCCAGCCCAATGGGGCATCTAATCTATTTTCTCCCAAAGACAATTTTCAAAGTAACAATAAGAAATTTAAAGGAGGGCGCCTGGGTGGCTCAGTCGGTTGAGCGACTGCCTTCGGCTCAGGTCATGATCCTGGAGTCCCGGGATCGAGTCCCGCATCGGGCTCCCTGCTCGGCGGGGAGTCTGCTTCTCCCTCTGACCCTTTCATGCTCTATCTCATTCTCTCTCTCAAATAAATAAATAAAATCTTTAAAAAAAAAAGAAAAAAGAAAAAAAAAGAAATTTAAAGGAAAAATATATTTGTCCCCAGGTTTCAGGGGCACCCCCCATACCCATGTCCATAGTCCCTGTTTAACTGCTATCACCCTGGTCCAGGCCCCACTATCTCCTGCCTGGTCCAGGGCAGTCACCTCCTCTCTGGTCCCTGGGCTCCCAGCACCACTCCTCCCACCCTTGCCTCTTCCCGCCACAGCAGCCTGGGAGCGCTTGGGAGCACTTAAGTCAGATCATGTCTGTCCTCTGCTCAGAACACTCCACCGCTCCCACCACCTCCAAGCAAAAGCTAAAGCCCTCCCTACGCACCACAAAGCCCTGCACACTCTGCCTCTTCATATCCCTGCCATCACCTCCTCCCACTGCTCCCCTCGTCCACTCTGATCCAGCCACACTGGCCTCCTCACTGTTCCACAAACATGCTGGCCCTGGTCCAGCCTCAGGGCCCTTGCACTTGCTGCTCCCTCTGCCTGGAATGTTCTTTCCCAGATATTCACGGGGCTTACTTCCTCACTCAGACGTCAGTGAGGCCATACCAAGCCACCCCATCTAAAATTGCACAAACCCTAGTTTTAAAATGTGGGTTTTATTCTCATTCAGGTATGGTGAGGCCAACAGATCAGGAGACGGCTGCTACAAAAAAGATAGTTTGCTATTCTCCATTCCCACAAGGAGGAGGCACACACGGTGTCATGTAGGGCCACACGGGAAGCAGTGGGTCCAGTCAGGAGGCAGAGAGAGCAAAGAGAGACATGGGCGGGAGCCTTTATTGTGGTTCCTGTGGACAGAAACAGGTGAGGCAGGGTGGACAGGCTCAGAATTGACTGGTCTGAATAATTTCAGTGGGTTCTGGAGCATAAGAACTGTCCCTACTTGTCTGCTGTCTGGTTCCTGTGGTTAATAAAGCAGGTGGAGAGTGGCCCAGAGCGTGAGAGCCAGCAAAAGAGACAGTTGGGATGTGGAGTCTGGATTGGAGCCCTTTACTAGCTCCAGGAATTGGCTGACCCTTCGAGGGGCAGTCTTTCCAAGCTCAGTCAGGCCCCCAATGTCAGAGTATCGGAAACGTGGTTCGTCCAACCCCCCCGCCCCAGCACTGCCCATGTACCTTTCCTGCACTATTTTTCTCCATACCAATTAACGATAGCTGGCAGACGGTATAGGTTACTTCCTTATTATATTGTTGGGTCCCCGACTGGGATGCCAGCCCCATGAAGGCAGGAATGTTTGTCTGCTTCAGTCCCTGTGGAAGACCAGAACCTAGAACAGCGCTTGGGACAATGAACTGAATGAATGAACTGATCCATATATTCCTTGAGTTGTAGATTGACCGTTCTTCAGCAGTTGGTAGTGAAAGTTCAGAGCCTGCACAGAGCCTCCGATGTGACCCTAGAGCACTGTGTTTTTCTGCAGCTCCAGCAGAGCAGGAAATCTGCCTGGCATTCAGAATCCAGTATTGAAGGAAACCGTGTCATGTGACCATCTACTTCTCAGACTTGAGCCATTCACAGGAGTGGGCATCTCTGCGCAGTGGGCGAGGCCCCGTGTCCTGAGCAGTGAAAGGGGAGGCTTCTCCCTGGAGGTGACTCTTGGTCACATTTTTCCTTCACCCCCTCCTCCGTCCTAAAAATAGCCAGGATGCTGGGAGCGGTTGAGGCTGCACTGAGCTATTTTTAACAGATCCAGGAGTTGTGACCAGACTGGGCTTAGCTACAGAGAAGGGATGTCCGTGGGAGGTCTCACCTCAGAGGGGTTTGTGAGCATCCCTATAATGTGCAAGTTCCAATTTCTGACTTGATAGATGATGTAAACTGAAAGTTGTTAGGGGGGCGCCTAGCTGGCTCAGTTGGAGGAGCATGCAACCCTTGATCTTGGGGTCGTGAGTTCAAGCCTCACATGGGATGTTGGAATTACTTAAATAAATAAAACTTAAAAAAAAAGAAAGTTATTAGGAAAGAAGCAGAGGAATGAGTGAGATGCAATCATTCATTCATTCATTCAGTGTTAGGCTCTGTTCTGGGCATTGGGAATACAGGAAATAACAAAGACAAAAAAACCTCTGTGCCCTGGAAAAAACAAGAAGAGCTTAGAATATCTATTCCTGTTAGAAAGCAAGGAAGGGGCTTTCAAAAACTAAAGAATTTTGTCAAAAGAATACACAAACTAGATTGAAGGGACTCTCACTTGTCACAATTCAGATAACATTCTACTCTGTTGGTCAAAAGCCAGTGTCATAAAAACCTTGCTTACAGATGTTAAACCCAATTTCTTTCAGCTCCAATCACAGCAACTAAATGAACAGACTGTTTGACATACCAAGAAAAATAACCAAATACCAGGGATTTTTGAAAAGCAAAATGGGGCATCATTTCCCCTGGGATAGTCATGCTGAGCCACGCATTAGTCAAAACATGGAGCATAGCACCCTCAGAAGCATCCCATAACCAGGAAGTGTGATTTCTGATTGACTTATTCCATTTTAGAATAGTAAGCGATGACAATTACTGGGTCCTTTCGAGGTATCAGACACTGTTCTATGTGCTTCGGGTAGATTTATCTCACTTGATCCTCGCCACAACCCAGCAAAGCCGATACCAATCACCAGGGTCTCACTGAAGAAGCAACTGAGGCTTCAGACCCTTCAAAGCACGTTTGAGCAAAGGAGGAGGAGGAGGAGAAGGAGGAGGGAGGAGGAAGTATTTTAGTAGTAGTCATTTCCCCTTTCAGTATGTGAATAAGTCTACCGATTAGAATTTGATTCTGCTGCATAGATCAGAAAACTCAAATAAAACAGTGACTATATAAGAGAGAGGATACTTTTCTCTCATGTCGGTTTACAGCAGTAGGCAGCTCACAGCTGGTAGGGCAGCTCCACAGTTATCAAGGACCTAAGGGTCTTTTAATTTTCTGCTCTCTCATCCTGGGCTTCCATCCTCAAGGATGTGTCTCATAGCCACAAAATGGATGCTACAGCTCCAGCCATCATATCCGTGTTCTGGCACTATTAAGAGGGAAGGGGATGGGGCGCCTGGGTGGCTCAGTCGGTTAAGCGTCTGCCTTCGGCTCGGGTCATGATCCCGGGGTCCTGGGATCGAGCCCCGCATCGGGCTCCCTGCTCCGCGGGAAGCCTGCTTCTCCCTCTCCCGCTCCCCCTGCTTGTGTTCCCTCTCTTGCTGTGTCTCTCTCTGTCAAATAAATAAATAAATAAAATCTTTAAAAAAAAAAAAAAAAAAGAGGGAAGGGGCTAGGGCACATCTCCCAACTGAGGCACTACCATTAAAGGGTTGCTAGAAGCTCCTCTCAATAACTTCCACTTATATTTCATCGGGCCAGTGCGATCTTTATTAAAGGTTAGGAAATGTAGATTTTAGTTTTTGTTTCTTGTTTTCTTTTTAGCAGAGTACCTTGTCATCCCCAAAAATGTCTGCATAGGGTGAGGGGGTTTCTGCTGGAACAAAGAATAAAAGACGGATAGTGAGGATGTAGTAAGCAAGCAGTCTCTGTACACTAAGCATGCTGCATTTTCCTTCTGGTTTTTATTTCTTGCACAGGGATTCTATCCCATGCCCCCTGTCTTTACCCCTTAGTGCACACCAGCCTGTCTTCCAACTGCCCAAATTGGGGGCTTTTGTTTGCCTCTGAATCCTGGTTGCCACACACAGACCACAGAATTAATGCCCCCCGAGGAGCGCTCTCCAGCAGTAACTAACGGAGTTGGTGGGTAAATGCCCCAGGTCTCTCGCACTTTAATGGGGGCAGCTCTGAAGCATGTGCCCTATGGTGGCTCCCAGAGGTCCCCAGCAGGACGAAGCTTTAGCTGCTCCACAGGAAATTCCTTGAAACACATCCTTTATCCCAAATAAACTTGACCTCAAATCCTTGTCTTGGAATCTGCTTTTGGAAGAGCTCAAGCTGGAGGGGGAAAAAAAAAAGAAGAAGAAAATGTAAAAAGAAAAACATCCACAATCCCATTACACTCATATTTCAACTTTTTTTCCAGACAAACTTTCTTCCAGTCACTGCATTCCGTCTGCTGCATTCTTCAGTGAGCTCTGTTTGTTTTTGTGGTGCTGGTGGTGAAGATGTGGCTCTCATGATTAAATCATTGCAGAAAAGGACAAGCTCTAGAACCCAACCACCTATGGTTTTAACCTTTTGATTTTGAAATAATCACAGATGCCCAGGAAGTTGCAAAGAAATGTACAGAGAGGGTCTATGCACCCTTCACTCACCCTCTCCCCAGGGTAACATCTTGCAAAACTATAATACAACATCAAACCAGAAATTGACATCACTGGTATCATTCTACGATTTGCAGAGCTTATTCAGATCTCATCAGTTACATATGCATTCATGAATGTGTGTGTACCCGTGTCTTGTGTGTGTCTGGGGTGTGTGTAGCTCAATGCAATTTTGTCATGCACAGCGTTGTGTAACCACCAGCACAATTAAGAAACTTAACTGTACCATCACTACAAGACTCTGTCTTGCTAGTCTCAAGCCACTAATCAGTCCTCCATCTCTATAATTATATCACAAATTTTATATAAATGGAGTCACGCAAGATGTACCCCTCTGTGATTGGCTTTTTTCACTCCACATAATTTCCTCGACTGGCTGAGCCTAGTCAACCACAGCATCGTGAGAAATTACAATCGCCATTGCTCTAAGCTACTAAGTTTGAGGAGTTTCCTACTCAGCAATAGATAACTTGAATGGATAGTATAGGAGAGAGACAAACCTAAAATTTAGTCTATCCGGACTGACCTGCCCTCACTGTGTTCACCCTCTGCTCGAAGCCGAGGTTTCAAATATCTGAGCAGAACACCAGCCTCAAACAAATGTGATTTACTTGGTCTTGTGAGAGATGCAGGGTTTGCCTGCTATGGACAGTTAAGAGCAGTGGCATCTTTAGATGTCTGCTTTTCAAAAAGGGAAAGTGTTCTGACCTCTTTCATTACCCTGGAGATAGCCAAACACAATTCTCTTGCCATATTCAAGGTACTAAAAGGCAGGTCTCTCTTTTCTCTAATAGAAAGAATAAGCCGTGTTTGGCGCTCACCCCCATGTTCTCCTACATTTCCCAGACTCCCTTGCAGTTGGGACAGGCCCATGTGACTCATTCTAGCCAATAGATGATCACGACTGGGACGGAAGTAGTGAAGAGCAGGTGCATGTGTCCCGAGGTGGCTAGGAGAGCCATGTGAGAGGTGGTGCTGGTGCCCTATGGAGGAAGGTTGGCTCTCTGAGTCCCTGCTTGGAGGCGAGCCCTGCTAACCAGCTTTACAGAAATGAGAAGCAGACTTGTTCTGGGGGAAGCCACTAAAGCTTCCAATTTGTTTGTTATTGCCACTGAATGGAGCCTTACGCTGACTCTCGAGCCTGCTTTCTGGACAAAAGAAGAACTCTTGGGGACATTTTACAGATGGTACATTTCATTTTCCACATTTACAATTTGTATAATTCATTTTGCAAGAGAAACTCACAGAACTTAGTGAAGAACCAAGATCAGTGGACAGCAGTTTGCGGATCCCATTTGTTTTCATGAGAGAGGAAAAATCATTTGTTACACAGTGACCTCCAAGGGATCTCTTTAAAGGGGGATGTAGCCAAGAGCCTCTCCTAAGAGTGATGCACATAAGTCACTTCTCCATTCTGGGCCTCAGTTTCCCCATTTGGAAGGCTGGATGGAAAAGTCTCTGCAATCCATTCTCTCATCAAAAAAAAAAAATCTCTTGATTGTAATTTCTGTCTGGCTAATTTGGGAAAGGAGAGCAGAAAGAAAATTTGGGGAAAATTTCCCCTCGTGTAGCCATCCCTGAAAATCACCGAAAGGTTATAGTGTGAATGGGAGCAAGGATTCTAAAAACTTCACTCCTAGGGAACCTGCTGTCCTAAATTTAAACTTGGCAGAGATTTTGGCAACACCCTCATGCCTCTTTCTGCCAACAAACTCATTGAAATTAACAAATGGCCTGTTTGCTTATGTTTGGTCTGTCCTCAGTATGGGAATGGCTCTGTGCACATAACTGATTATACCCAAATTTACTTCGAGTTTTTTTCTCTCCTGTCTGCTGTTGTGTCCTCAGTTTGAAAGGTCACATTCATCAAATTAGAATATGAGGGGTTGTTACCCAAACATTTCATGTAAATGCCTAAGTGCCTGGGGCAAGATGAGGAAGAAAAAAAACTTTTGCAAAAGAAAAATAATTATAATAACAGCCCTGGCGCAGTCCCAAAGTTGTACATATATTAAATTTAGCACCATTGGACTTCATTTTAACTGCCTGATTTTCTCTGCATATGTGATTTCATTTGCCCAAACCATTCCAATAAATTTGTGGTGCATAAAAATGCAGCTATTATACTAAACTGTAAAATGTGAATGGCCGGTGATCTAAAATAATCCAAACAAAGGCTAACACCCTGGTCTGAGCTTCCATCATGTCCCCCCTGGGCTGGTGCCTTGTTTCTGCCCAGGTCTCCTGGCTTCCACCCTTGCCCCCTAGTCTGCTCCCCCTGCAGCAGCCAGAGGATGCTGGTGAACACCTGAGTCAGGTCACATCCCTCCCGTGCTCAGAATTCTCCATGGCTCCCACTTCACTTGGGGTATAGGCCCATTCCCATGGTTCACGAGCTCCTGCACCATCTGCCCCGTCACCAACCTGCCCTCATCTCCTCCTTCTCCCCAGGCTCCTCCCATCCAGCCATGGTGGCCTCACTGTTGCTCAAACCTGCCAGGCACAGTCCTGCCTCAGGGCCTTTGTACTTGCTGTTCCCACTACCTAGAAAGCTCTTCCTCCCAGCTTCCCCCCTCAGCTACATCAAGTTTACTCAGTTCTCACATTCTCAATGAAGTCCACCCTGACTACCCAAGCTGCAACCTACCCCCACACACTCTGATCCATTTACCAGTTCCAGATTCTTTTTTCCCATAGCACTTGCCACCTCTTTAACATATGTATACTTATTTTTTCATATTTATTGTCCATCCCCCGCCTCACTCAAATTGAAGCCCCATGAGGCTAGGAGCTTTGTTTATTCACCCCTGTATCTCAGGCCCCTAGAAAATACCTGGCCCATGGTAGGCTCACATTAGTTGAAGGAATGAATGAACAAATGAATTAAAGACCTGCTTCAGAATATCTAACTTTGGAATATCTCGAAGTTGGCTTTTTACTTTTGAATAGGTTTGCATTTCTTTTCTCCTCTCTACTGTATCCTGTTTGAGCTTGAACCCCATTCCTCCGTCATCTAGAATTCTCTCCCTCTTCAGACCACACAGGCCTCGCTCTCCAACCTTCTGTATTTTTACTAAACCTGAATCTCATGGAATTGTACTCACACCTGGGCCTTCCTGGGGACACAACAGCTCTGCTGGTTTCATGTAATCAGAGGCCAGGGTTTCTCAGCCTCAGCACAGAGGGGTCCAGATCATTCTCTGCAGTGACGACAGGCCCAAGCATTATAGGATGTTCACAACATCCCTGGCCTCCACTCACTAGATTCCACTACCTCTTCACCTGCCCCCATTCCTGACAATTAAAAATGTCTCCACACTTTGCCTAATGTCCCCACGGGGCAAAGCCACCCCAGATTGAGAACAACTGAGTTAAATATCTCTTCCAGATTACCAAACCCCCATCCCAGTAAACTTCCCAGATAAGGCTCTTGGGTTCATAGTTAAACTAGCACTATCTTCATTTATACCCATTTCAGACAAAACCCAAGGGCACACAATAGCCAACAAGCCCCCAGCCATGCTCAGAGGCAAACACAGCACCACTCCCGTGATATTCCTGCCAGAAACACATATATCAGGAGGAAACATCAGACAAACCCAAACTGACGGGCATTCTACAAAGTACTTGATCTTCACTGTCCAAAAGAATCAATGTCATGGAAGATGAGAGACTAGGGGATCATCCGAGGCCAAAAGAGGTGAAAGGGACCCAAACACCTAAATGAGACACATGACTCTGATTGTTGGGGCCATCAGTCAAATGGGAATGGGGCCTGGGCAGTAGATGATCATATTGGTGCAAAATTGCCCTCCTGATTTTGACAGTCATGCAATAGTGTTGTAGGAGAGTGTTCTTGGGCGTTGGAAACCCAGCCTCGAGTATTACAGGGTAATAGGCATGGTGTCTGCAATGAGCTCTCAAACAGCTCAGAAATGCTGGCCATCCAGACCGTGGGGAAAGGGAATGTGTGGTCTGTGTGCTATTTCTGCAACCTTCATAGACACTGCAAACTTTAAGTTTTTAAAAAATCACCCAGGGCGCCTGGGTGGCTCAGTCGGTTAAGCGTCTGCCTTCGGCTCAGGTCATGATCTCAGGGTCCTGGGATCGAGCCCTGCATCGGGCTCCACACTCAGCACAGAGTCTGCTTGAGACTCTCTCTCTCCCTCCCCCTCTGCCCCTCTTCCTGCTCTTTCTTTCTCTCTCTCTGAGATGAATAAATCTTTTTTTTTTATCTTAAATTTCCCGAAGTTGATAATTGTAGTTACGTAAAAGATTGTCCTTGTCCTTAGGAGATGCACAGTAAAGTATTTGGGAACATAGAGTCAGGGTGTCTGTAACTCTCAAAGGGCCCAGGAAAATAATAATCATTACAATAATAATGAGTAGTGGCAGTATTATGTATGTGTATACGGACATACATATATGTGTGTGTATAGATAGAGAGAAACAGGCAGGGAGATGGCCAGAGACACAGAGAGATGACCCCAGCGTGAGAAATGTTAACAACTGGGGAGTCTAGGCAAAGGGTCTGTGGGTGTTTGCTGTACTGTTCTTGTCATTTTCCTATGGGTCTGAACATGTTCAAAATAAAATGATGGAAAAAGAAGTCACCTGGTCTAGCCCCCAAATTCTGATTATTTCAGGCATGGCAGCTGGCTATCCAAATATCCCCCTTGTTAGAGCCTAATAAAGGAAATAGAAGAAAATCGGAGACTCTTAGGAAATATTTGGTTACCACCACTCACGAGCCACGGATGGTCCACGTGTTTCATCTCCACCTGCAAGCAGCTATCCCACAACTACTGTGTGCTCCCGAACAGAGAGCTGCCTTCCTCCTCTGAAAGCAGGAACTCCTTCAAGATTTGCAGAAGCCACTTTGGAGCCAGGGAACCTTAGCATAGATGGGAATCTGGGAACGTGGGCTGTTCGAATATTTTAAAGCTGGCAAGAAAAAAAAAAAATGGAAGTAAAACAGGATGTCCACGCAGAGGCATCTGCAAGACAACACAGGGGCCCCGGACAACACTCGCAACAAATAGAAACTTCTCTGCCCCTGTGAGAACAGATTGAGTGGAGGGAGTTGAGGGGTGGGAAGGCAATGCCGCCAACATCCCAAAATAGAGCCGTTTAGAATGCCCTTTCACAGCACACCAGACAAATGCCGGGTGGGGACTGTGACATCCCAGAGTGATTGAATGTCAAGTGGAGGCAGAAAATGAGAGGGAGCAGAAGCTCTGCAAGAAAACATACCCTTTCCTCCCTTCCCAGATCTCGGTCCAAACACCCAGCTGGGGGACCAAGCCAATTTTCTCAGCTGTCTGTGAAGCTACGGCACCTGATCCAAGTCTCTCTCAGGGCACCAAGACAGTTGGGCTTCCTATTATTAATTGATTTGTTTGGTATACATCTGTAGAGTGCTTGTGTTCTGGGTGTTATGCTAAGCTTTGGAAAACACAGTGGATTCTCCCGGTTCCTCTCCAGTGAGGGAAAGAAAACTAGTGACCAGTGCGGTCGGTTGAATTGTTGGTCCCACTTCATCCCTCCCCTGACCCACACCCTGCATCGTGGGCTTTGTTGTCACTCACTAGAGGCAGAGGCCCTGCCCCTTGTGTTTTCAAATGTAGCGTATTAAGAGGAAGCTTAGGGGGGCGCCTGGGTGGCTCAGTTGGTTAAGCGACTGCCTTCGGCTCAGGTCGTGATCCTGGAGTCCCAGGATCGAGTCCCGCATCGGGCTCCCTGCTCGGCGGGGAGTCTGCTTCTCCCTCTGACCCTCCCCCCTCTCATGTGCTCTCTCTCTCTCTCTCTCATTCTCTCTCTCTCAAATAAATAAATAAAATCTTTAAAAAAAAAAAAAAGAGGAAGCTTAGGGGCGCTTAGGTGGCTCAGTCAGTTAAATGTCTGCCTTCAGCTCAGGTCATGTTCTCAGGGTCCTGGGATCCAACAATGTGTCCTCAGGCTCCCTGCTCAGCAGGGAGTCTGCTTCTCCCTCTCCCTCTGCCCCTCCCCACTGCTCCTGTTCTCTCACTCCCTCTCTCTCTCAAATAAAATAAAAAATCTTAAAAAAAAAAAAAAAAGAGGAAGCTCAATGTATAGTAAGGCCAATAGATCAGAAGATGATTCCCATTGACAAGATGGTTTATTACTCGAAGTTTCCAAGAAGAGAGGTCGCACCTGCCATGCAGGGTCACATGGGGAAGCACCAGAGCCAGCCAGGAGGCAGAGGGATGGGGAGTGTGATTGTGATTTTCCTGGAAAGAAACAGGTGAGGCAAGGTAAACAGGTTGGGGGTTGGCAGGTTTGAATAATTTCAGCAGGCTGTGGGGCATCGGGGCTGCCCCCTTCTTGTCTGAAACCTGGCCCTGGGGTGATTAGGGCAGATGGTCAGGGACCCAGAATGTGAGAGCCCAACAGAGGAGGGGGCTGGGACGTGAGCTCTGGGTTGTTTGGTTCACGTATGAAAGGTGCATTTAAGTGCAAGTTGTTTGCTATTTCCAAGATTTGGCTACGCCTGGGAGGGCCAGTCCCTCCCAGGTCAGCAAGGCCCCAGATGTCAGAGCATCACAATACAGAAAATAAAAGACATGGTTAATACACCCTGACACTGGGTCACATGACCAGCTCTAGTCAATGAAATGTAGTAAAAGAAATCCTGTGTCAGTTTCAGCCTAGACCTCTAGAGAGGTGTTCCCACCTGCCCTCTCCTCTCCATCATGATCTCGGGGAGAGCTTCCCCTCCTCCCCCACAGCAATGGCTACTCCTTTGGCCCAGGCCCCAGAATAGACACAGGCAGGGCAGAGCTGAACCCAACTGCAGAGAGAAGCTTGAGCATGAACCAAGGTCACCCAGCAGACCCCCACTTGCAACAGCCAAGTCCCAACCCCCAAAAATGGAGTAAGGGGGGATTCACTTGTTCTTTCCCTCTCTCTGCCTGGCCAGTTGAGTAGGGACACCTGCCCTCAGTGCTCCTGGTTCTCAGGTCTTCAGCCCCAGACTGGAACGCACACATCGGCTCTCCAGCTCTCAGGCCTTCAAGCAACACCATGTGGGGAGCTCCTGGGTCTCCTTCTTGCAGACAGCAGATCAGGGACTTTTCAGCCTCCATAATCATGTAAGCCAACACCTTAACTACATCTCTTCCTAGATAGATACAGATATTTGTCGATACATATATAGAGAGAGAAGTAGGGATGGATATGGATAGAGGTCCTATCAGTTCTGTTTCTCTGGAGAACTGTGACAAATATGAGGTCCATCCTGATCCAAAATGGCTTCATCTTAACTAATTATATCCACAAAGACCTTGTTTCTATGGTCACATCCTGAGGTTCCAGGTGGACATGACTTTTGAGGGGACACTATTCAACCCTGCACAGATAGTAAGTTGAAAAGATGAGGCAGGCACTTTTTGGCCCCATGTCCTGGCCTCTTAGACCACCTCCAATTTCAGCACAGAAATGGCAGAACATCACCATAGTTCCGAACATCCATAATGCCTCCCACCTCAGGGGCACTCCATGGTAACTCATTTTCCTGCCTCAAAGCTTTTCTGAAGCCTCGGAAGGCTACTCTCCATGTAGGTGCTGCCAGAGACACAGAGGGAATCAAGGCCCCAGGAGGGAACTCAGAGCCAGGGGACAATGAGAGTCAGTGAATAAGGGCACCTGGGTGGCTCAGTTGGTTAAGCGTCTGCCTTCGGCTCAGGTCATGGTCCCAGGGTCCTGGGATCGAGCGCCGCATCAGGCTCCCTGCTCAGCGAGGAATCTGCTTCTCCCTCTGCCCTTCACCCCAATTGTGCTCTCTCTCTCAAATAAATAAATAAATTCTTAAAAAAAAGAGAGAGAGAGAGAGAGAGAGAGTCAGTGAATGAGACTCTGCCCCATCCCACCGGGGACCATCATGAAGTGTGACCTCACCAGGTACCCCCAGTGGGAACCGACTCAGTAATGCCCCGTATTAACTTTCCCTCCTGACCTGCCTCCCTCTGTCAACTCCCCTGCTACTGCTTCTGAAACCACTTGCCAAATAAACTGTCAGCAAAACAAAAGTAAGACACGACAGAAGAGATGCTTTTGTTTGGTTTTATTTTTTTATTTTTTATTTTAATTCCAATGTAGGTCACATACGGTGCAATATTAGTTTCGGGTGTACAATATAGTGATTCAACACTTCCATACAACACCCAGTGTTCATCATGGTAGCTGTACTCGTAATCCCCTTCACCTGTATCACCCATCCCCCCACCCACCTCCCCTCTGGTAACCACCACTGTGTTCTCTAGAGTTGAGAGTTTGGTTTTTGGTTTGTCTCTTTTTTTTTTTTCCTTTGTTCATTTGTTTTGTTTCTTAAATTCCACACATGAGTGAAATCACAGGGTATTTGTCTTTCTCTGACTGACCTATTTCACTTAGCGTTATACCCTCTTGACCCACCCATGTTGTTGCAAATGGCAGATTTCGTTCTTCCTTATGACTGAGTAATATTCCATTGTTTATATCTATACCACATCTTCTTTATCCATTCATCAGTCGATAGACACTTGGGCTGCTTCCATAATTTGGCATAGGGGCACATGTATCCCTTTGATTTAGTATTTTTGTATTCTTTGGTTAAGTGCCCAGTAGTGCCATTACTTAATCAGAAAGTTGTTCTACTATTAATTTTTTGAGGAACTTCCATACTGTGGAAGAGAACACTTTTAAAGGCAAAGAGTGATCATAACGTCAAACGTTGCAGAAAGATCACAAGAAACAGTCATGATGAGACAAGCAAAAAAAAGGAGGACTTGGGAAAGAAATCATTTCAAATCCCTAACTCATCCCAGGGCAAAAGGAGAAGTGTTTAGTTCTATTCTGGAAATAGTGTGCTAATTCAAATTTATAGAGAGAGCAAATAAATGTGCTCCCTCTATTTCCACCTGTCTTTTCTGTTCTTCCAGCATGTGGGTAGAGGTATTGGAGATAATAAGAACAGGGTTGCTAAGGAGACATGAAAAAACATGAGAAATCTTCATGATATGAATTCATACCCAGGGGCCAGCCCATCCCACCTGTGCTCATTCTAAGATAGGGAATAAAAATACAATTTCTCTGCTAAAAAAAATTTTTTTACTCCAGGTATATTATGCTAAGTAAAATAAGCCAGACACAGAAGGACAAATGTTGCATGACGCCACTTACATGAGGTCCTTAAAGGAGTCAAATTCATACACACAGAAGAGAGAGCGGCGGGTGCCAGGGGCAGGGGGAGGGGAAAGGGAGTCAGCGCTTCAGTCTGGAAGATGGTAAGTCTCTGGGGGTGGATAGTGGTGATGGTTGCATGATGATGTGAGCATATTCATGACGCTGATCTATACTCCTAAAAATGGTTTCAATGGTATATTCTATATTATGTATATTTTATCACAATAAAAAAAGAAAAAAGCAGGGGCACCTGGGTGGCTCAGTCCGTTGGGCATCCAACTCTTGGTTTCAGCTCCGGTGGTGATCTCAAGGTCCTGGGATGGAGTCGGCTCCATGCTCAACAGGGAGTCTGCTTGGGATTCTCTCCCTCTCCCTCTGCCCCTCCCCCACTATTGTTTGTTCTCTCGCTCCCTCTCTCTCTCTCTCAAATAAATAAATAAATAAATCTTAAAAAAAAAATCCAGGTAGAAAGCAATCATTGTTTCAGGCAAGAACCATCAGTAGATGCTAACATTAGCGGTCGGAAGTTTAATGAGAAATGGGATATTTGCAAAATCTCAAAGCATCTTTCCCTCTCCACAGGACCATTAAGATATTACAGACTTCACAGAGGAGAAACCTAGTAGACACCACTGTGACCGAGCTCTCTTAGACAATACTGGGATTGAACCCATCTGTCCACTAGATATGAGTATCTCATCAATATTAATTTCCTGATTTTGATTCTCATACTCTAGTTTTGTAGGAGGTTACCATTTGGGAAATCGAGGTGAATGATATATGGGAATTCTTTGTGCTATCTTTTTTATCTTATTGAGGGGAAACTCATATAACATAAAATTAACCAGTTTAAAGTGTGCAATTCACGAAGTACACTCACAACATTGTGCAGTATTGCCTCTGTCTAGTTCCAGAACATTTCCATCACCCCAAAAGGAGACCCTGTGTCCATTAAGCAGTCACTCCCCATCCTCTCTTCCCCAACCCCTGGCAACCACTATCTACATTCTGTCTCTATGGCTTTTCCTACTTTGGACATTTCATATAAAGAGAATCCTCAAGTATGTGAGATTTATGTCTGACTTCTTTCACCCCCACCCCCAGTGTTTTCAAGATTCATTCACATTGTAGCCTGTGTCCAGAGCTGAATAATATTCCACTCCACTGTATGATCTCCCACCTTTTGCTCCTCCATTGATGGACATTCCCACCTTCCAGCTATGGTGAATACCACTGCTGTGAACATTTGTGTACCCGTTTTTGTTTCCAATATACTTATTTCCAACCTTGTGGGGTATATACCCCTGAATGGAACTCCTTGTACTATTTCTGCAACGTTTTTTTAAGTCTGAGATTACTTCCAAATAAAATGTAAAATCATCATCATCATCACCATCATCATCATCATCCAGGTAGGGTTGTTGAATAAACTCACACTCATGGAGCCAATCAGAAGGAAGGAGTAAGTAAAAGGTTTCCTCCTGAAGCGACGTCTAAAAATCCAGCTGCCGTGACAGATCTCCTGTGCCCTCCTGTGGGCGCCATGTGCCAGAGTCCCAGCACAGCTCCGAGTCCGCCTGGTGAGAACCCTAGGGCTCCAAGTTTTCAGGCGTGAGCATCCGATCCAGTGGTGCGATTCCACGCAGCAGGAGGGCGAGCAAGCTGGGACGACACCGCAGCAGCCTGAGAGTGAAAAGCCGGATGAAGCGGGCGACTTAACAGCACAATGTGGTTTGCATGAACGGTTTGGAGAGCCTCCTGGGGGCTGCAGATAATCCTCTGTTTTGATCTTGGTGGTGGTTACATGGGTATGTACATGTGTAAAAATCATCAAGACATATGCTTAAGATTTATGTGTTTGTGGACCTAAGTTTTAGCAATGCAAGCTTTTTCTACCCCTGCAATTCTTCCCACCTCCAGCTAACTGCCCCTTCTCAGTCTCCAAGGCTTTCTGTCCACAGTTTAAATTTGCCATAGTTATATATACCAAGAGTTGGCAAGCCTTTTTCCTTAAAGGTCCAGGGAGTAAATATTTTCAGCTTTTTGGGCCAGATGGTCTCTGTCACAGTGATTCAACTCTGCCCTTGTAGTGTGAAAGTAACCAGCCAATACATAAATAAATGAGCATGGCTGTGTTCCAATAAAACTTTATTTACAAGCACAGGTGGGGGACCGGTTTGGGCCCTAGGGCCATAGTTTGCTGGCCTCTGGTATGTACCATGTTTTAATTGCTTCATCTGTCTCCTCTACCAAGTGTAACTACCTTGAGGGCAAGGGCAAGTTTTCCCATCCCTGTGTCTTCACCATCTGGTCCAATGCCTGCACAAAATAAATGATTGTGCACAAACAAATCAATGGGTAAAGTAATTAATTAATTGCTCAGCTTGCACCTAAGTGAGAAGGGAAAGAAAAGCAAAGTTGTGGGGCGCCTGGGTGGCTCAGTTGGTTAAGCGACTGCCTTCGGCTCAGGTCATGATCCTGGAGTCCCGGGATGGAGTCCCGCATGGGGCTCCCTGCTCGGCAGGGAGTCTGCTTCTCCCTCTGACCCTCCTCCCTCTCATGCTCTCTGTCTCTCATTCTCTCTGTCTCAAATAAATAAATAAAATCTTAAAAAAAAAAAAAAGAAAAAAAAAGAAAAGTTGAGTAGTAGTATTAGGGCATGGCAAAAGATGCAACCCCAACCCTATGCATACAACACATTCCAGGGAACCCTTGTACTATAGGGGTTCTGGCTACTGCATTCAACCTGTTTACTGAGTGCAGGGTTTTCTTTTGGGGTGATGAAAATTTTCTGGAACTAGGTAGAGGTGGTGATTGCACAACACTGTGAATGTCCTAAATGTCACTGGATTGTTCATCTTAAACTGGTTAATTTTATGTTTTGTGAATTTCGCTTTTTTTTTTTTTTTTAAGATTTTATTTATTTGACAGAGAGAGACACAGCGAGAGAGGGAACACAAGCAGGGGGAGTGGGAGAGGGAGGAGCCTGCTTCCCACTGAGCAGGGAGCCCGATGCGGGGCTCGATCCCAGGCCCCTGGGATCATGACCTGAGCCGAAGGCAGACGCTTAACGACTGAGCCACCCAGGCGCCCCTCACTTTTTTATTTTTAAAGCAAAAAAAAAAAGAATCTACAAATTTGAAAACTTTGCTAAAAAGGAAAAACAAAGGCTCCCTCTGGCTGCTGTATGAAGAACAAACACTACTACCAGGCAAGAGCAGAAGCTTGGAGGCACTTAGATCCTGGAGCTTCGATCATTTTACTTCTGTTATTTCTGAATTATTTCTTGAGGGACACAAAAAGTTTGGTCTGGGCGTTACTGCGACTGCTTAGCTTCCTTGGTCTTAGGAACTGCCAAGAAATAAAGGTACTGCCACTGGGCAAGCTGGTGGGGTCCCCAGTTTGAGGATCTGGGACAGGTACCACCTGATGTTGTAATCTCGTACGTAGCCCTGGGCTAACCCCCATGGAGCGCCAAGCACCGCCTGAATCCACTTCAGCTTGACCACACCATGAGCTGATGGGCTGTTGCTTCATTATCTCTGTTGCAGCAGACCCTCTGGTGGCTCGTGTCCCCTCCTCTCAGTCCCCTGGGCTTTCAGTGTAGGGGGACAGTTCCTACAAGCTCTGAGTCACCTCTTGCTGACAGTATCACATTTCAAGTCTGCACCACACCTATACCTGTCCCTCCCACCCCTTCCAACTCCACAGGGCAGCCCAAAAGTGGGGTGCTAGAGAATATGGGTGTAATGATCACGGATAACATCAGCATAATGCGTGTCCCCTAATAGGATACATTCAAACAGACTGCCATTCACTGGATGTGTCTCCCCAAAATGGGCATGTTGAAAACTAACTCCCAAGGTGATGACAGAGGTGAAGCCTTTAGGAGGTGGTCAGGAGGGCGGAGCCCTTGTGCATGGGATTTGGGGCCTTTATATAAAAGACAAAAAAGTAGATGGTGGGTGCCAGAGGCTGGGGTGGGGAGAAGGGGATGGGGGATACGTGTTTCATAGGAACAGAGTTTCCATTGAAAAGAGTCCTGGAAATGGATGGTGGGGACGGCTGCACAACAGTGTAGACGTACTTAATGTTGCTGAACTGGACACTTACAAATTGTTAAAATGGTCAATTTTATGTTATGTCTATTTAATTGCAATTTTTAAAACTGATTTTCCAGGTATAAACTATGATCATATTTCTGCTAGCAGTTGTGTTAAAGAAAAAAAAAGGCACAACCTCAATATAACTGTGAGAAAACAGCAGGAGGGACTTTCTACAAAACACCTGGTCAGAGGGGCGCCTGGGTGGCTCAGTTGGTTAAGCGACTGCCTTCGGCTCAGGTCATGATCCTGGAGTCCCGGGATCGAGTCCCGCATCGGGCTCCCTGCTCAGCAGGGAGTCTGCTTCTCCCTCTGACCCTCCCCCCTCTCATGCTCTCTCTATCTCATTCTCTCTCTCAAATAAATAAATAAAACCTTTAAAAAAAAAAAAAACACCTGGTCAGAACGCTTTAAGATCGCGGAAGACAAGTAAAGCCTGAAGGCCTTTCATGGACTGGCAGACAAACAGATGTGACAGCTAAGTGAAACGTGATGTCCTGGATGGGTTCCTGAACCAGATAAAGGAGACAAAGGACACTAGTGGGAAACCTGGTGAATTCCTTTTTTTTTTTTTTTTTAAGATTTTATTTATTTGATAGAGAGAGACAGCGAGAGAGGGAACACAAGCAGGGGGAGTGGGAGAGGGAGAAGCAGGCTTCCCACAGAGCAGGAAGCCCAATGCGGGGCTCGATCCCAGGACCCCGGGATCATGACCTGAGCCAAAGGCAGATGCTTAGTCCTGGGATCATGACCTGAGCCAAAGGCAGATGCTTAACGTCCAAGCCACCCAGGCGCCCCACCTGGTGAATGCTTAAGGAGGTCCATAGTTTAGTTAGTCGTGTTACACCAGTGTTGATTTCTTAGTTTTGATAAACGTTCTCTGGTTATGTAAGATGTTAACACATGGGCAACTGGGTTAAAGAGCATACTGATCTCTCTGGACCTACCCTTGTACCTTCCCCATAAATCTAAAATTATTTCAAAACAGGAAGTTTAAAAAGAAAGACTCCAGGTTTCAACCCTCCAACCTCCAACCAATGGAGAATGTGATCCAGCAGATAAATGTTCATGCCTCCAGCTTTCAAGCAGACACTGTTGGGAGAAATCTTTATCCTGTGACCCACAGCAGTGACCCCAATGACACGCCTTCTCTTGGTTTTCCCTCCTTCTTGGTCACAGTCTCCCAGCTCTCTCACTCCTGCTCCCTGGGGTCACCTCTGACGAGGACCACTCCCTAACCAAACTGTAGTGAGGTTTCTCTGAGCTCTCTTCCAGACTAGGCCTCGCCCTTGGCCTGCTGAGCCCAATTTAGTAAGAATCCCCCAACCCTTGACACCTAACCAAGTTCCTCCTAGTAACTGTCCATCCACTGATTCCCCTGCCCTGCCCATTGGCTATAAATCCCCAGCTGCCCCTGCTGTGTCTGGAGTCAGGTTCAATCTCTCTCCCTCCCTGATTGCAATAGTCTTGAATAAAGTCTTCCTTGCCTGTTTAACATTGCCCCCATGCAACTTTTCTTTGGCACCTCCCAAATAAACGAACCTGAACCAAGTCTGTCTCAATGGGACCCAAACTAAGCGAATCCCCATGTAACAGACGAGGAAAAACAAGGTACAGCGAAGTTAAGGAGCTCTCCCAAGCTCACACAGCCAGGAAATGCAAGAGATAAAGCACGAACCAGATGGCCCAGCACCAGCATGTGCCCTCCTGATGACCGCACTACCCCACCTCTAAGAGTTAAAGGATTCTCCATTTTAAATTTCACCTACTTAGACTCGGATTTATATCCCCGTAACTCCCTAATACAAACAGCATTCTTCTGCCAACTTATTTGAATAACGTGTGTAAGGCAGAGAAAAGTGACAGCTTGAAACTACTCTAATTTTACTTACAAATAATTGAGGTTGATTCATGCTGTTTTCTCCAAGACCTTCCCCCCCCCAAAAAAATGGTAATCTGATTGGTGTTACATGATGCCAACCCTGCCACATCTATGTCTTACAACTTCTACAATTCTCCCTCGAAAGCAACACTCAGAAGCAGTCAGTGGCAAAGCTAGAGTAGTAAGCGAGGTATATTCCAAGAGAGGAGAAAGTGCACTTTCTAAACAGATGGAGAAAGAAACTTCCTTGTTCAGTGTCACGATATTCATTAACAAGCCAAGAAAGGAATGGAGGGAGGGAGGAGGGAGGGAGGAAAGAAGGAAAGAAAGAGAAAAACTAAGTTGCTATAACAGACACCCCCAAAACATGGCAGTTTAAAGAAGGTAGAAGTGGGCACCTGGGTGGGTCAGTCAGTTAAGTGTCTGCCTTCGGCTCAGGTCATGATCTCAGGGTCCTGGGACCGGGCCCTGCATCAGGCTCCCTGCTTGGTGGGGAGTCTGCTTCTCCCTCTACCCCTCGCCCTGCTCATGATTTCTCTCACTCAAATAAATAAATAAAGTCTTTAAAAAAAAAAACTAACTAACTAAAGAACGTAGAAGTATGCATCTATGTCAGGTGACCACCCTCAGGCGCATGGTACAGGTGTGTGTGCAGGGCCCCTCTGGTCCCGTGGGACCCATGGTTCTTTCCATTTCCTTGCTCTGCTACTCTGTTCAACTCCTAGGGCTTCTGTAACAGAGTGCCACATACTAGGTGGCTTAAAACATCAGGAATTTCTTCTCTCACAGTTCTGGAGGCCAAGAGTCTGAAATCAAGGTGTTGGCGGGGCCATGCTCCCTCCGAAGTCTCTAGGGGAGGATCCTTCCTGGCCTCTCCCACCTCCTGGTGGCCCCAGGGGGTTCCCTGGCTTGTGGCCACATCCACTTCAACCTCTACCTCCAGCTTCACATGGTCTTCTTCTCTGTTTCTCTCTGTAGGGTCTTCTTATAAGGACACCGGTCATATTGGATTAGAGTCCCCCCTTAAAGACCTCATCTTAACTCGATGATATGTGCAAAGACCCTATTTCCAAATAAGGTCACTACCGAGAGAGGGGAGGGAGTTCCCACACCAACAACTAATTTTCTGATTCTCTGGACACCAACTGGGTGTCCAATGATTCAGTTGAATTCTGACATTACTACCCAGAATTTGCATCAGACCCATGGGTTAAAGGCTCAGTCCCACAAGACTGTCCCCACTTTAGATGCCAATCACAAGTCCCAAGCTTCCCATAGTTCTGACTAACTGTCTAGAAATCAGGAGTTCCTGTGGTCCCCTTCCTGGGTTCAGTAATTTGCTGGAACAGTTCATATAACTCAGGGGAAATGATTTAGTTACTATTACTGGTTGACTATAAAGGATACTATGGATACAAATGAGCACAGATGAAGAGGTACACAGGGTGAAGTCTGGAAGGGTCCTAAGGGCAGGGGCTATGTCCCGTGGAGTTACGGTGTGCCACCCTCCTGGTACATGCATGTGCTCACCAAACTAGAAGCTCTCCAAACCCCATAATTTAGGGGGCTTTATGGAGGCTTCATGACAGGCATGATGGATTAAATCACTGGCCATTGGTGATGGCCTCAACCTCCAGCCCCTCTTCCTTCCCCAGAATTCAGGGGGATGAAGCTGAAAGTTCCAACCCCCTCTCTAATCATGTGTTTAGTCTTTCTGGCAAACAGCCCCCATCCTGAAGCTACCTAGGGGCCCCCAACCACCAATCATCTCATTAGATTATAGAAGACATTCACCAATCTGGAGCTGCCACAGGTCTTAGATGGGTCTCATGTCAGGAACGAGGGACTAAAACCAAATATTCTTACAAGAGATGCTCTTATCACCCCTATCACTCAGGAAACTATAAAGGTTTTAGGAGCTCTGTGCCAGGAACCAGGGACAAAGACCAAATACCCAGTTTTTAGATGACAAAATCACAGTCACATTCACGGGTACCAGGGGTTAGGACTTCAACATATCTTTTTGAGGGACACAATGCAACTCATAATAGCTGTCACCTAGGGCACTGTCCCCACTGCAGGATTGAAGCTGGGCTGGAGGGCTACCCGTGTTCTAGCTCCAGGAAAAGGGAAGAAAGCACAGAGGAACATTATGCCTGGTGTTTTGAAGTCCACACCCAGACATGCTACACCTCACTCACCACTGCTCATTTTCCACTGGAGAGACAAGCGTCCCACGGCCACCTGCCAGGTAAGCAGCAACATCACCACCACTATGGAAGCAAAGCAAACCAAAACAGATTTTTGGATTTTTTGGAAGATAGCTGCCATCTTTGTCACAAAGAGGGGGGAAAGGCAATCATTGAATAAATTCAAACCGGTGTATCACTTTTGAAAACCTTTTTATTTTGAATCACTAGATTTTTCAGAATAGTTGCACAGACAGTACTGAGAGTCTCCTCCAATCTGTGGCAGTTCCTTGGCTTTTTTATTTTAAGATTACTGGTGACAGGGGTGCCTGGGTGGCTCAGCTGATTAGGCGTCTGCCTTTGGCTCAGGTCATGATCTCGGATCCTGGGATCGAGTCCCACACTGGGCTCTCTGCTCAGCGGGGAGTCTGCTTCTCCCTTTGCCCTTCCCCCCACTTGTGTGTTCTCTCTCTCTCAAATAAATAAAATCTTTTTTTAAAAAAAGATTACTGGTGACATATTTTGTAGAATATCCCTCAAGTTGGTTTGTCTGATATTTGTATCAATTTTTATAATAGACAGCATTTAAATTTTATTTCCTTTAAAATTAACAGTCTCTTTTTTTTTTTAAGATTTTATTTATTTATTTGACAGAGAGAGACATAGCAAGAGAGGGAACACAAGCAAGGGGAGTGGAAGAGGGAGAAGCAGGCTTCCCACGGAGCAGGGAGCCCGATGCGGGGCTCAATCCCAGGACCCTGGGATCATGACCTGAGCTGAAGGTAAACACTTAATGACTGAGCCACCCAAGCACCCCTAAAATTAAGAGTCTCTTGCTCGCAAAAGGTTAAATGAGAGGCATGGTTTCCATATTTTTTTTTAATAGCAATAAGGTGTTGACACTAACATTTCAGCACTCTTGCCTCTTTTCCCTCTGGCTATATACTTTTGTGCAGCTTGCTAGAAATAAGAGTGTATTGTGAAGGAACAGGTGAGATATTTTTACCATAGCTAAGGGTTGGGGGTGGGGGAATCACAAGTTCTGAGCACTGTGCTATGAGTTTCCCATATGTTTCTCCCATTTACCCTCACTGTACCCTGTGAAAAGTGGGTATGTGAGCCATTTTGCAGATGAGAAAAACTGAGGCTGAGTGGTGATATAATTTGGGATGAAACAGTCAGTAAGTGGCACAGGCAAGGTTTGAATCCTGGCTTCTCCACTATGCAGTGCTGCTTATCAATTATAACAGGACCTTTCTTCCTCAACCAAAAGCCAAGCACCATATGTCTGCGGTGTTTCTTCAAAAAATTTGATGACCCAGTCCTCATCTTCAAGGGGGCTTACAATCACAAACTGTCCCCCGAATCCACTCTCTCTTTATTCCTTTTAGTAATAGAACTTCCTCGATTTTAGAGGAGGGGGGACGCCTGGCCCCCAGCTGGAAAGCACATTCCCCAGGAACCCTTGCAGCCAGGTGTGGCCATGTGACTATGTTCGAGTCAATGGGATCCCAGAAAACATGAGAGAAAGTTGGAGGTCATCTCCTTAAACATAAGCTACTTGCCCTAACTTCCTCCTTTCCCTTTCTGTTAGCTGGAACTTGGAAATGGAGGCAAACAAGGTCTTCCCATGTAGGTGAGGACACCCCTAGGAGGCAGAGGAACAACAAGATGGAAAGAATCTAAGGCCCCAGATGACCTGATGGAGCCCAGAAAGAGAATTACTACCCACCCCTACAAGACTCTCTTTGCACTGTGTTTAATTTTTTTTTTTTTAAGATTTTATTTATTTGACAGTGAGAGATACAGCGAGAGAGGGAACACAAGCAGGGGGAGTGGGAGAGGGAGAAGCAGGCTTCCTGCCAAGCAGGGAGCCCAATGCGGGGCTCCGTCCCAGGACCCTGGGATCATGACCTGAGCCGAAGGCAGACGCTTAATGACTGAGCCACCCAGGCGCCCCTGCACTGTGTTTAATTTTAACCAAAGATTTGAGTCCACATGAAATCTGTGACATGCATTAAATGGAATGACACACTAAAAAAGCTTGTTACAAGCATTCCGTAAAGCCCAAAGCCATGCAACTGGTACTGTTAAACTATGTGCAGCAAGGCACATTCAGAAATTTCCCAACCTCGTGCAAATAGAAAAAGGCACCCACTCTGACAGACAAACTAGAAGGTGCACTGTCCTCCAACTTGGGGAACACGGCTACGCTGGATTTCAGCCCCTGAAGTCCTGAGGGATTCTCGTGCCCTCAGCCAGGCACAGCTGCACAACCAACCACATACAGTGGTATATGTCTAAATGCAAAAAGGGGAGGGGGGGGGAGAGGTCATGAATTTTCTCTAAATGAATTTTATATAAAGTGAATAGTCAGGCACTGAGGACGTTTTCTATTTAAAGAAATTCGCTATGAACTTCTTTGCAGAGACTGCTTGCCTAATGGAGTTAGTCACCACGAACTCCAGATTCGTGATTTGGTCTAAGCACGATCTGGCCGGAGAAATCAGATAAATTATAGATGCCGTTAATAAATTATAGAGTACTCAAAGGCAGAAGAGGAAAGAAAAAGTGACATGTGAAGGTGAATGGGATGGACTCTGGGAGTTTACTTAAAGTGGTCTCCCCCTGCACCTAATCCTGGCCAGGATCCGCCCGCCCGTGGTTGTCATTTAATTAACTGCAGATGCTCCTGGGGATAGGAAATCAACTCTTGTCCAATTTTAAGTTAATGAACGAAGGGACGAGGAACAACCCGGAGAAGCTTCGCAGAGTTTAGGCAAAAGACCGACCATTAAAGAACAAATGGACGGGACTCAGCCGCTTTCTCGCCCCGCCCCCGTTGCCCGGACAACCGCGCCGGCGTCAGGGCTGAGCCCGGGGTGCGCGCGCATGCGCCTCGGAGGCAGCCATGGGCCCCTAGCTCCCAGCTAGGCTGTTCCCGCCGCCGCCGCCGGGACCCTGGCGCAGCCGGGAAGTGGGATCGCAGGGGCCCAGGAGAGAGAAGCCGCTCGTCTGGGCGCCCCCCTGGTGCTGAGCACCCTTCGGAGAGCTCTGGAGAAGACCCCTGCCTTCCAAGCCAGCCCGTTCCCTCAAAGCTGTGAGACCGTGGTCCAGTTCGGTGACCCCCTCCAGCCTCAGTTTCCCCATTTGTAGAATGTGGGTTCACAGCCCCTATCTCAGAAGCTGAGAGCAAGTCGGGCTCCGTGGGGAACGCTCGCGAGGCCTTTGTGGCGGGAGTGATGGGGTGAAGGCCCCTCCCCAAACAGCCCTAGGATGTGGGTGTCATCATTCTCCCCATTTTACAGGGAAGGAAACTGAGGCGCAGAAAAGTGAAGAGACCCGCCCAAGGAATTCAGCTAGTGTCTGGCAGGCCTAGGAGGGGAAGATGCCCACCTTAGGGTAACCCCCACTAGAGAATCTGGGGGTGGGGTGAGCCTTTGTGATTTGGCAGGGGTGGGGAGAAGAGCCGGAAGAAGCAGCGCAGAATGCACTGGACACCATCTGGACCATAATCAGGATGGGGAAAGTGTTGGATTTAGGAGCCCAAAGATGCTGACCTTTGAAACAGTGCTTTGCTGACAAATCCTTCAGCCCTCTTGGCACCCCCACCATGGTCAAGATAGCCCACCTGAGCTTCCAACCTGAGCTCCCGTCCTGGGTTTTGTGCCTCGACTGCAGAGTTTCTGAACATCAGCACTAGTGGTATTTGGGGCCAGATCATTCTTTGAGGGGGTGGGGATGGGGCTGCCCTGTGCACTGTAAGCTGTTCGTGTTCAGCAGCATATCCAGCCTCTACTCACTAGATGCCATAAATGCTACAACTCTCAAGACGTCACAACCAAAAGTATCCCCAGACGCTGCCACATGTCCCCTGGGCGGCAAGAACCCAGTTGAGAACCGCTGACCAGAGCCAAAAATTAAAAGCAGATATATTTGTTAGTTTTCACTAAATAGATTTTAAATGCTCTCACCATTGTTTTGTGCTCCAAAGTATATGCTATTTTAATTCTCTCTCTAAATGATATGCAGATTCTTAAAATAGCCAGATTTTCTGGAAACTAGTCCAATTAGAGTTTATGAAACAATAGATGATTGTCATGGACAGTTCAGCTGAGCGGACCAAGCACTGGCCAGAATTGGAAACCTTGGGTCTGTCCCCATTTCTGCCATTACAGGCCCTATGGCTTTGTCACTTAACCTCCTCGGACTCATTTTTCCCCTCTGTCAGATGAAAATAGTGAGATGAGGGCACCTGGGTGGCTCAGTTGGCTGGGCGACTGCCTTCGGCTCAGGTCATGATCCTGGAGTCCCTGGATCGAGTCCCGCATCGGGCTCCCTGCTCGGCAGGGAGTCTGCTTCTCCCTCTGACCCTCCCCCCTCTCATGTGTTCTCTCTCTCTCATTCTCTCTCTCTCAAATAAATAAATAAAATCTTAAAAAAAAAAAAAGAAAATAGTGAGATGATTTCTAAGGACCTGGAAGTGCTCAGATTTTTTTTTTTCTTAAGATTTTATCTATTTGAGAGAGAACACAAGAGTGTGTGAGCTGGGGGGAGGGGCAGAGAGACAAGCAGACTCCCTGCTGAGTGTGGAGCCTGACCCAGAGCACAATCCCAGGACCCAAGATTATGACTTGAGCTGAAATCAAGAGTCGGATGCTTAACCAGTTAAGCCACAGAGGCGCCCCCGGAGGAAGTGCTCAGATTCTGACAAGATCCCCACTCCACCCCCCCCCACCCCCCACCCCTCCCCTTCCCTTGGAGTTATTAAAGCCACCAGCCTCCCTCCCCTACCGGTGTCCTCTTCACCTCCAAATGTCTTTTGTTACTTCTCTCAGCCTCCCCTCCTGGCCTGGTCCCTCAGACACATCTTTCAGAGTCAGTTTTTCCAGGCTGTTGCTACCACTCAGACAAATTCATTATTATTCCTGATTCTAACAAGTAAATTATGGTGGTGTTTAACACAGCAGTGGCAGGGGCTTGTTAATGGGAAATTGCGGTATTTAAGCACAAGACACCCTGGTGTTTCCGTGAGGAAAAATAAGATGAAATTAAACACCGGCCTTGTAAAATGCTCCATGATGGGCGCCTGGGTGGCTCAGTTGGTTGAGCGACTGCCTTCGGCTCAGGTCATGATCCTGGAGTCCCGGAATCGAGTCCCGCATCGGGCTCCCTGCTCAGCAGGGAGTCTGCTTCTCCCTCTCCCGCTCCCCCTCTTGTGCTCTTTCTCTCTCTCACTCTCTCTCTCAAATAAATAAATAAAAATCTTTAAAAAAATAAAATAAAATAAAATAAAATGCTCCATGATGTGGTGCTAAATTATAGGAATGTCCCAAGCATCCACATAAATTATTCTGACCTAGCTAGGATTCATACAAAAAGCCATAGATCATCTCTTTAGTTAATTCTCTTCAGCACCCACCTACCTTTCCATGTACTCTGCAGTGGCCGGGTTGGGTAATGGGTCAGAAGATTCTACCTTCTCTCCTCAAAGAACAGGAACCTGAAATAAGGAATTGAGATCCTGTTCCTAGAAAATGGTCCACCCAGGACAATGCAACCTGAACCCACCAGAATGTAAGCTCAAGAGAAAAGAAAACTGATTTGCATATCGCTTCACTCCCAGTGCTTAGAACAATGTTAGACACCTAGTAGCACTCAATAAATACCTGTCGAATGAAGGAAGGAACAAAGAGTACCTGGCTTATTTGGGTAAGTAATGAATAAAGGTGATCTAAACATTTTTGCTTGGGGTTTGAAATTATGTTCTAGAAAGTATCAGTGTACTAGACATTTCCCTCTCTTTTCACCCCTTCCCCTCATTTCATACCTTTTTTCTGTCTGTTACCCTCACCAGTATTCATTTGACAAAGCATCTCCTGCCTTATTGGGTCCGTTCTGTGTGAGCAGCGCCTTTCTGGAGGGCTGTATTTACATGTGCTGTTGGTGGCCAGAGAAGGGATTTATTACACGGGGCTGGGGGTGGGGGTGGAGGTGGGGGGCAGTTCTGCGGTCCCTAAACCTGATTCATGCACCCCGCCCTCACCATGTTGCACCTGGTCTTATCCCAGGAGTTTGTTCCGTATGTTCGTGGTTTTCTGTTTGAAAACATCACCGTAACGCAGACAACTCAAAACAGGTGGACGCAATGAAGAAATGTCATTTGGAAATGGAACTTCACAGGCAAACTTCATACTGCCATTTTCTATCCCAAGGGGTCCGATCCTGTTTCACAGCATCTTCATGTTTTTATTAGAATCCATCACAGAAGCAATCAAGGGACAGACTTCCTCTTAAAAATGGTGAATAACCCGACTGACGTTGGACAACAAAGATGGCTGCAGGAACCAGCAATTACTGGGAAGATCTCAGGAAACAAGCTCGACAGCTGGAAAATGAACTTGACCTGAAACTAGTTTCCTTCAGTAAACTATGTACAAGTTACAGTCATAGCAGTGCCCGAGATGGAAGACGCGACAGCTCTGACACAACACCCCTTTTAAATGGATCAAGCCAAGACAGAATGTTTGAAACAATGGCAATTGAGATTGAACAGCTTTTGGCAAGGCTTACAGGAGTAAATGATAAAATGGCAGAATATACCAACAGTGCAGGTGTCCCATCTTTGAATGCAGCACTGATGCATACATTACAGAGACATAGAGATATATTGCAGGATTATACACATGAATTCCATAAAACCAAAGCAAACTTCGTGGCAATACGGGAAAGGGAGAATCTCATGGGATCAGTACGAAAGGATATTGAGTCATATAAAAGTGGGTCTGGAGTAAACAACAGAAGAACTGAACTATTTTTGAAAGAACATGACCACCTTCGAAACTCAGATCGTCTGATAGAAGAGACAATAAGCATTGCTATGGCAACAAAAGAAAATATGACTTCCCAGAGAGGAATGTTGAAGTCGATTCAGAGCAAAATGAATACTTTGGCCAATCATTTTCCTGCTGTGAACAGCCTGATCCAGCGGATCAATCTGAGGAAGCGGCGAGACTCCCTCATCCTGGGCGGTGTCATTGGCGTCTGTACCATCCTGTTGCTGCTGTATGCTTTCCATTGATGGAACATCTCCGGGGACTCTGGACAGCCACCACTTTCCCACCCTGATCTGGAATAAGGAAAAGTAGGAAGGAGAAGTTGATTGTCCTGATGATTAGCCTCACCAACAGGATTAATTCACGACTGATAGCCCTGGACTCTGTCACGTGGTCAGATTGAGCTGAAGCCACAGTTTTTCTGTGCTCTCTTTTCTAACACACATTTCCTTCTGTTTTTAGTTTAAAAAAAAAAAGTTTTCAGTTGCTTTTGTCCTCCCAGGAGGTAAGTAAACCAATCAGAAACAGAGTTTCTGTGCTTCAGTAATTGTGTTGAAGGCTGATGACAAGCCAGGTCTTAGAGCTGGACTCCTCAGAAAACCAGGTTTCTCTGTATCCAAAGACTGCTTTCCTTTTAGCCCCCAGATTGGGTTGTGAATAAAAATAGTTCTTGTCCTTTTATTTTACACTCATGATGAGAAATCACAAGTCATTTCTTGATAAGCTGTGCTATAAATTTCTACTCTGCATCCCTGTTTTGGTATTCAAGGAAAATTACATTTTTCACAGATTCTTTGAGATGCCAACAGGTCAACTTCAACACAGTTGAGGTTGTCTGAAACAGAAGACAAACACTGCAAAAAACCTTTTTTTTCTTCTTCTTCTTTTTGTAAATTGTATGCACACTAGGGTTGACTGTATTACTGGAAAAGCATCAAGAATAACAGGCTTTTTTTGTCAGTCATTGTTTTGATTTTTTGTTTATATCTTCCATTGGATTAATATTTCCTACTACAAGTAAATGAAATTTCGGTTCTACCATGATAAAAGTAACTAATAGCCAGTGTCTGTCATTGCCCCCACCAATTCCTCATCATGTCAGGATTAACCCTGAATGAGGGGACTGCTCAGTTTTCAGTGATATCTATTCAACAAGCCACATGTAAAAAGACATTGATTTGCGGGGTCACCATCCAGATAATTCCATTTATAAATGCTCCATGATCTAGGAGCAAAAGTTTGAGAACTACTGCCTGATGTATTAGGAATTCTGAGTTTTACGAAGATCTATTTACTCCAAATCTGTTTTTTCCAAACATCCAGAGAATGGTTTTACTGTTGAAGGTGCATGTGACAGAATCTCTCTCTGCACCTGTCTTCTATCATCTGGACAGTGACAAAATTTTAAACTACCCACCAGAATTCTTTTCAGGTTTAACCATTTCTCCGTTTCTGTAAATGTATGACTTGTCTAACTGAACTACCACAAATAGCTTGAAGACTTCAACATCTGCACTCCTCACCAAGTAAAAAGGTTGCTCTTCACCATTGGAATTGACTCTGGTACTTACAGTATTGGCTTCAGACTGTGCCACAGGGAATAAAATGATATTAGCATGTAGTTCTTAACTGCATTACAGTGTGTAGGTGATGACATTCAGATGAACTTAATACACAGGCTGATGGCTATGCTAACCGCTGGTCTGGTACAGAAACTGAGAGGTTTTTCCTTCTGGTGTCTAAGTTTTATTATGTCCTGGGTATGAAAGGCATTTGATACCTTTTTTTCTTAACTATGGGGTTTATTTTTCTAAATATGGGTTGATCGATCAGTTACTTGATTGGGGATGCCCTTAAAAGAAAGTAAGTTTTCCCAACGTGACCCTTAAAGGATTAGAGAAGTTCATTTATTAAATTCTCTGTTGGGAGAACAAAACTTCTCTCCCCTGACACTTTATTATTATCTTTGATTTTTCAAAGGGCCTTGATTGGTGGTTGTGCCTCAGCTAGAATTTATGGGACTTTCGTTGCTGTATGGTTGGCATTTATAAAATTTGAAGTATCATAAATAAAGTTATTTATTTAATTATTTTAAAAATGGTGAATAATAGTCATTTCTTTTGGACAACGATTTCTTAAGGAGAAGAACCATCTGTAGTAAAAATCTGTATTTGGCTCAGGGGGTGATACAGGTAGGGGGACTCCAACCCTTTCATATTTCAGTTATCTGAGCATAATGGTTATATCAAGCCTAACTCCCACACATTTTCAAAAAATTTTAGTTTGTCCTAATCGTAGTCTTAAAGGTGATATCCTGGATACAATTCTTTTCTTTGGGGCCATTTCTCCTACAGACCAATGTTTACTATCATGAATTGAAGCAGTGACTCAACCTCAAGGTGTCCTCGGTGCAGAAGACCAAAAGTTAGAAGTACTGGTCTTCTCATTTAAATTTCAATAAACATCAGTTAATTTATACAATGCGAAGGGGCGCCTGGGTGGCTCAGTGGGTTAAGCATCTGCCTTTGGCTCAGGTCATGATCCTGGGGTCCTGGGATCGAGCCCCACATCAGGCTCCCTGCTCAGTGGGGAGTCTGCTTCTCCCTCTGCCCCCTCCCCCTGCTTGTGCTCTCTCTCTTTCTCAAATAAATAAATAAAAGTATAAAAAAAATTTTTTTAAAAATTTACACAATGCGAAAGTCAGGAGGGAGCCTATTTGCTAAGCCAAAGACTTCCAGTTCAGCATCCATGGAATCTAGATGAAGGACCGGGCATCATGCTAAATGCCTTCCCAAAGTTATCCTGTGAAACCTCTCCAACCATTTAAGGGTCATTAGTTCCATCTTTGGGTAATGAAATTGAGCCATACAGTAGTTAACAACTTGCCCCAGGTCCCCAAACTAAGAAGTCCTCTGTGCCCCTTGACCTTAGAAATAGGGCCAGTGGGTGCCAAAAGCAGGGAAATGGGCTTCAGCTTTATGTCAAGAACTTCCTGATGCTTAGAGCCTTCCTCCTCTTCTGTCATTCTGCTGTTGTCCCTAAAAGCTGCACCATGATTCTGGAATGCCCTTCCCAGCCCACAGCATTCTCTTTTCTTACTCAAAATGTTTTACAAATACATTCACAGGTCCTCATTACATTCATTTCTTTGGGCAGAGCCAAGATATTCCACTTTACGTTTAAGCAAACAGATGAGGTCCCCTGAGCTAGAATTCAGATCCTTTCCTGCCACTCTGCCCAGACTGGCTAATTACCCTCCTCTCCCTAAGTCGGTTCCCTTGGCCCCACAGGAACTGGCCTGCGTTTGACATCTTTATAGAACAGTCTCTTCATACATCAGGCTGATGTTTGGGTTCCATCACCTGCTTTGTATGTGAGTGATAAGAGAGGCTCGCCATGTCCTTTGACAACCAAAGATTCTCATACCTCCCCTCCTCTAAATATTACAAGGTGGCATTTTCCACCTTGCATTTTCCAACACTATTTCTTCATTCAAGTGCAGGACAAGGATTTGAGCAAAATCCAGATGTGGGGGATGCCTGGGTGGCTCAGTCGGTTAATCATCTGCCTTCGGCTCAGGTCATGATCCCAGGGTCCTGGGATGGAGCCCCACATTGGGCTCCTTGCTCAGTGGGGAGCCTGCTTCTGCAGCTCTGAAGCTCCATTTTGTCCATCAGGATCTGTGAGCATTATTCTGCCCCGCCCCCCCTTCTCTGCCTCGTTCCTTTTCATCCAGCTCAGGAGTCACCCTTCCCAGGGGTCCTGTCTCACTCCTTCTCACCCCCAAACACTCCATTCTTGTTAAAGATTCTTCTGAGTTCCCATGGCCCTCAGATTTAAGGCAGACAACCCAAAGCAGCACAGCTCAGAGGTCAAAGAAACAAGGGGTACCATCAGCAGATGGAAGTCAAATCCTCCACCCCTCACTAGCTGTGTGACTTTGGGCCAGTTACGTAACCCCTCTGGGCCTGTCCCCTCATCTGCAAAATGGGAAAACTAGAGAATCCATTTCCTAGGAGAAGCATTCCCCGAGATGATACATGTAAGTGAGTGGTGAGCAATGATGAACGATGCCTGGAGAATTATGAGCACTCAATATGCAGCACCATGATCACATGAGAGCCAACTTGTGTGGGCTTTAGAACAGGGCCTGGCGGCAAATAATATAGTAGTAGTAGTAGTATTGTCAGCATTTCTCGCACTGCCCTTGATAAATTGCCAGTGTTTGCGTCAACAGAGGAAAGGGTGTGTCATTTGCTCTCTGAATCTCATACAACAGGCACCTAATAAACGGCTGTTGAATGACCAAATGAAGCAACAGACTCTGTTGGGCTCTACAGGGCATGAAAGTAAACTCAAAAGCCACTCCCCTGTGCAGAAGGCACATCCAGGCTGGTCTGAAGACTCCAAGGCAAGGGCCCGCCCACTTCCTCTGCAAAGGGCCGGATAGTAAATTTTTGAGGCTGCGTGGGTCACACGCTCTCTATTGCAACCATTGAACTCTGCTCTTGTAGTGGGAAAGCAGGCATGGACAATTGGGTAAATGAATGGGCATGGCTGTCTTCCAATAATATTTTATTCATGGGCACTAAAATTTGAACTTCATAGTATTTTCACAAGTCACAAAAGGTCATTCTTTTGATTTTTTTTTTCCCACAACCATTTAAAAATGAAAAGAAAGAAAGAAAGAAAGAAAATGGACTAAGCCTGGGTGGCTTAGTCAGTTAAAGGTGGGGGATTCTTGATTGCAGCTCAGGTCCTGATCTCAGGGTCCTGAGATCAAGCACTGCTTGGGGCTCTGTGCTCAGCACCGAGTCTGCTTGTCCCTCCACATCCCCCCCCCCCCACTTGTGCACTCTCTCTCTCTCTCAAATAAATAAATAAATAAATAAATAAATAAAAATGGAAAAATAATTCTTAGATCGCTAGCCGTTCAAAAGTAACGAGCAGGTTCGATCTCCCGCTTCGCCCAGGCTGAGAGAGCTCCCCGGAAACGTGGCCTCGCACTGGGCCAGGCAGGGCGGGCGGGGCCTGGGAAGCATCGTGATGCCCCACAGTTGGGAAGGGAAAGCTCGGACTGGTCCACTCCTTTCGGCATTTAGCCAATCAAATCAGCGCGGCGCTGCCTCTTAGCCCCGCCTCGCGCCAGCGTCCGCGTTACGCGGAGAGTGTGCCACGCCCCCTTGTGCGCCCAGCACTCACTTCCGGGCACTGGCACGGCGTGACGTCAGGAGGAGGGCAGGTAAGTACGCGCGGGCGGAGGGGCGGTCAGGCACGGTGAGGGCCCTGGGTCTGGTCGTTGCTTCACCCGATCTCGGAGCCGCCCGATGGGGGACGAGCGCGCTGGGGGCCGCGGGGCTCTGCGGTTGTGGGCCCATGTCCGGAGCCGGCTACGGTCCCAGCCGCGACCCCCGACTGAAATCCCCGGGCCCGGCCGCGACTTCAGCCCCAGCCCCGGGCCATACTATGCCTGAAGGGCCCTTAGGTTTTCTTCTCTGAAAAAGGGGACCAGTGAGCGCCTACCTCACTGGGTTATGGTGAAGATTTTGATGCTTGTAAAACGGTTTGGCATGAGAAATAATCGAAGGTACCAACATACAACTCTGCATCAGGCGCTGGACTAAGTACTTCAACTCACTGAGTTTTGACAGCGGCCCTATCAGGTTGATACTTTTATAAACCCTCTTTATAGATGAGAGAACTGAAGCTCAGAGAGAAATGCTTTGCCAAAAGTCGAAACGCTAGCAAGCAGAGTCGGGATCCAAGCACTATGCCCTAAGCCAGTGGGGTTTATAATTACTCCTGACACCAAGAACTAGAGATTTCTATACATTCATCCTGTAGCCCCACCTGTGCCAGTCACTGTGGTGGTAAAACCCCTGTGAGAGCCCCAGCTCCTGAAAATGGGGTACCCTGCAAACATTTCCCAGTGTCTTATTCACAGCAACCCCAGAAAGTCCTGTCACCATCATAGACTCTTTACAGGTGAGGAAATAGAAGTTCAGAGATGCTCAGACACTGGCTGAGGTCACCCAGTTAGGAAGGAGTGGAGCTGGGATGCAGGCGCAGGGAACTGTGCCCCAAAGCCTGAGTGAGCGCTTAGCTGTTTTGTTGGCAAAAGCATTTTTAGGTTGGAAGTGACCTTGGGAAAATCTGGTCCAGGGACACACTTTACAGATGGAGGATCTGAGGTGAATGGATGTTCAGGGTCGTGGCAGAACAGTGTACATCTGGAACTTTGCACCCCAGCTTTGCCTCTGATCCTGGGAAGTTTCTTAAGCCCCCATGTCCTCATTCATCAACTAGGGATAAGAGTGACATAAAACAGACGAAACGAGGCAGTGATGTCGGAGTCGGTACAGCGCCTGGCATGCAGTAACTGGTAGACAGTACACAGCTAAGTTGGCAGAAACAATTAGATACTTCCTGACTCTAGCACAGGGAGCCAACAAACTACACCCACAGGCCAAAACCAGGCCACTGCCTGGTTCTGTACAGGCTGACAGCTAAGAATGGTTTTGACTTCATAGGTAGTTGGGAAAAATCAAAAGGAAGTATATTTTGTGACAGGTAACAACCATGTGAAATTCAAAATTCAGTGTCCATAAATAAAGTTTTGATGAAATGCAGCTGACACCTATTTACATATTGTCGGCAGCCTCTTTCTAGCTATGACGGCAGAGTTGAGTCATTGGGACAGAGGCAGTTGGGTCCGCATAGTCAGAAATACTTACTATCTGGTCCTTGATAGAGAAAATTCGCCAGTCTCCATTCTAGAATACGCTTCAGTCCCTCGTAGCATCTCTCTTTGGTGTCAAGTAGAACTTCCTTTTATTTGACCTAAAAGTCTCTCCTGCAGGGCGCCTGGGTGGCTCAGTTGGTTAAGCGACTGCCTTCAGCTCAGGTCATGATCCTGGAGTCCCGGGATCGAGTCCCGCATCGGGCTCCCTGCTCAGCGGGGAGTCTGCTTCTCCCTCTGACCCTCCTCCCTCTCATGCTCTCTGTCTCTCATTCTCTCTCTCTCAAATAAATAAATAAAATCTTTAAAAAAATAAATAAATAAAAGTCTCTCCTGCAAACATACAGGAGGAGGGAGGTCGCCCACCCCCAGCTTAAGGAGCCGTGTGTCTGATACCCATCACCTGTGCTAATTCTTAGGGGAGTGGTTCACACAGTCAGCATTTATCAGGGGCTAGGCACTGTCCCACGTGCTGGAGTTATAGCACAGTGTGACCTGGCGGAGGAGACAGACGGTAGACGAGTAAACCGCCACAGAGCCATGTGATAGGAACCCCAGGGAAGAAGCAACTTTAGATCAGGTAGTCAGATGAGGCCTCTGACAGAGATGATGTTTGAGCTGAGGCCTGTGACAGAGAACAGACAGCTGGTGGAAGAGCATTCAAGGCAGTTGGCCTGCACCTGCTGAGGCTTTGAAGGCAGCCAGGGAGCCAGCATGACAGGAACAGAGTGAGGGAGAGGGAGAGGGGTAAGAGGCACGCTTGGAGAGGCAGGCAGGGGCCCCACAGGCTATGGGAAGGGGTCGGACTTGATTCTCCAACCGATGGCCATCACTGGAGGGGTTTAAGCAGGAGAATTTATATTTTAAGATCTCTTTCTGGTCCCTGTGGGGAAAACAGACTGGGGCAGTCAAGAGCAGAGCCAGAAGACCGGGGAGGAGGCAGCTGCGCTGGTCCAAGTAAGCGATGATGGAGGCCACAGAAGGATGAGAAGTGTCAGGTGTGAAATATATCTTGGATGGAGAGTGAACAGGACACTATCTTTCTAAACAGACAAACACCGCTCTTTGGAGGATCGTCTAAGCTACCGACATCACACACAGCCCACAGCATCTTCTCCGGGAAGCCGTGGCCCCTCCACCAGACTCCCCGGGAGGGCAGGACTGGGCAGGGGGTTGACACTGCACAATCCGTGTCTCATCTTTTCAGATCAGCCGTGTTGAGGGCGAGGACCAGTAGGCAGCTGCCAAGATGGTGAGTGGACAGCCTTGTGCTCATTGGGTTTCTCTTCTGGTCTTCGTCAGGCCCCCAAAGTAGCTCTTTCCCTCCCTGTCCCCAAGCTATAAGGTGGTATTTCCAAACTCTGGATCGTGATCTTTTTGGTGCAGTGGGTCTCAAACTTTGCCATGCACTAAAATCATCCAGGCAGCTTTTTTCTTTTCTTTTTTCTTTTGATTTTGTTTTTTAAGGAGGTGAAATTCCTTAACTGTTGTAGAGTGTATGACTTAGTGGTATTTAGTATTTTCATAGTGTGGTACAGCCACCACCTTTATCTAGTTCCAAAGCGTTTCCCTCTCCCCAAAAAGGAAATCCTGTCCCCATGAGCAGTCACTCCCCAGCCCCCCTCCCCCAGCCCCCGGCAGCCACCAGCCTGCTTCCTGTCTACATGGACTCGTCCATTTGGGACATTCCCTGTAAGTGGAATCATACAATATGTGGCCTTTCGTGTGTGGCTTCTTTCACCGAACCTAATGTTTTTGAGGTTCATCCATATTGCAGCAGGAATCAGAACTTCATTCCATGTTATGGCTGAGTAATATTCCCCCATCTGAATCGGCCACATTCTTCATATCCGTTCATCCACCGATGAACATTTGAGTTGTTTCCACCGTTTGGCTGTTGTAACTAGTGCTGCTGTGGGCATGCGTGCACAAGGATTTGTTCAAACACCCGTTTTGGAAGATGCCTTTTAAAAGCCCCATGTCCCGGCACCACACCCCAGAGCAGACCCGGTCAGGAGAACTTCTAGGGGTGGGGGCCAGGCATCGGTATTTTAGAAACTCCTCAGGAGGATGTAATGTTCAGCCAGGTTTGAGACCCACTGCTTTGGTGGGTGATGAGGTCAGTTTACTGGGGGGCTGCCAGCATTTAAAAGCAAGACCCTCCCAGCCGGGGTAAGTGTTCTTTCACAAAACCCGCACCGGGCTTCGCTCTATTACATGTGCGTGTGCTCGGTGGTAGTGTTAAATGTGGCTTTGCTGTCGGTCATGGTCCCCAAAACACTGAACGCCCTTACCTTAGGAGAGTCTGGTTCTCGTGGAGTTTTCCTCAGTGATGATGGTGGTTCGCCAGTTCCCAAGTCACAGTCTCCATTCAGAGCCCAGGGCTTCTCTAGGATGTCCCTCAGGCTCCCTCGTCCGGGTCCTGCCCCTCGAGGCTGCACGACGAGGTCTCCTCCAGGACACCCTCTCTGAGTCACGTCTCTCTTCTGCTTCCCAGGGTGAAAGGAAAGGTGTAAACAAGTACTACCCTCCGGATTTCAATCCTGAAAAGGTAAGGGCAGGTTCCCTTCCCCGTGTCCACACTAGCAAAGAGACTCCATAGCAGGGGCCGCAGAGCACATCATCCGCCCCTGGGGTCAGAGCCGTGGCTGCAGAGCGTGGGTGGCCTCTAAGGGCTCGCTGCCGTGCACTTGTCACATGGGGCTCAGGACAGTCTTTGTTCCCAGTGGTAAATGTGGCTGTGTCATCATTGACCTTTTACTCCGGGCCCAGCTTGGCGTGTTTGCAGCGAAGGTCAGGAGGAGGTCCAGCACACGTGCTCTGTGTCAGACCCCCTCGCTCTCCCAGGTCCACCTCCTCTGGCTTCCTCTTTGTTCCCTCGGCTGTTCCCTCTGCCTGGAATCCCTTCTGACCACAGGTTCCTTCCCTCCCTTCAGGTCTCTCCCCACAGAGGGCCTGCCTGACCACCATCTCGTCCTCTATAGCATCACCTAGTGCCTTATTTCTCTTTGTAGCCCTTATAACTCCCTGATGCACTATCATTTCATTTGGATATCGTCCCTCTCCCCCTCTAGAACATCTGCCTAAGGGCAGAGATGTCCATCCATCTCATTCACAGCTGTGGTCCCACACTGTAGGCACTGTGTAAGGGCCTGGGGACAAATTGTCCCGGCTATGTGATCCCAGGCACGTGACTGGGCTCGCTGTGCCAGTTTCCCCATATGTCAAAAGGGGGAACTAAAAATCAGCCCAACGTCACAGGATCCTTAAGGGGTTAAAACGAGATGACGCAGGGCACCTGGCTGGCTCAGTCCATAGAGCTGTGACTCTTTGATCTCGGGGTCGTGAGTTTGAGCCCCCTATTGGGCAGAGATGACTTAAAAATAAAATCTTAAAGTAACCTTTAAAAAAAAATAGACAAAGGAAAAAAACAGAGTGAGGCCCGTGAAGTGCCCAGTAAGCGCTGACCAGAGCTGTCCCTTCACCTCAGCGTCCCCACAACACCAGAGGCAATTACAGTCACCGTCCCCAGTCGACAGATGGGGGAAACAGAGGCTCGGCAGGCAAAAGGCAACCTCACTGCCCCGGGTCACGTGGCTCTTTCAACTCCTAAATGGAAGAGCAAAGATTCAAACTCACGTATTCCTGCTTCCAACCCCACTTGCTTCCCCAAGGCCTCAGTGCCTCGCGGTTTGCTGTTGGCACTTGCCACAGGGCGCGAGCAGGCGGCCTCTCAGCCGGGGAGAGCCGGCATGGCTGTGCTGATCCGCTCCCTTGTCCCCCCCACAGCATGGCTCCCTGAACCAGTACCACAGCAGCCACCCGCTGCGGGAGCGGGCTCGGAAGCTGTCCCAGGGCATCCTCATCATCAGGTAAGGCCCCAACACCACCTGCGGACCCCTGCGTTTTGCGCCACCTGGCATCGGGCTCTGGGAGAATTCAGCGCCCCTGATTTTGTCCAGTGTCGCAGGGTCTTAATTCCAGAAAGCGGGAAGTCGCTCTATCCATCAGCTATGGCCGTGTAACCAAATGATAAACACGCAGCGTGTGTTGCTCACAATTGTGCAGCTCAGCTGGACGCCTCTGTTGGCCTTGCCTGGACTTGGCTGACTCGGGCTGGGCTCTCTTACCTGTTCAGGGGTCGCCTGCCTGGCGACTGGCTGGGCCGGCACGACTGGGCTCTGCTCCACATGTGTCTCATCCTCTGGTTGGCTAGCCTGGGCTGGTTCACATGGCAGCGCCCGGGTTCCAGAAGGGAGCGAGCACAGGCATGCAACGACTCTTGAGGCCAAGCCCCGGAGCAGGCACGCCGTCCCTTCCAGCTCAGTGATTGCCCAAAGCCAGTCGTGTTGCAGGGGGTGGGGGCGTGGTAATTCATCCACCTCTTGACAGGAAGCATTGCGGAGTCACACTGCAAAGGGCACAGATATGGGGGGGATAAAGAATCCCAGCCGTGACCACCATCGAGCCAGGACAGTGACCCTTCCTGCAGGGCTCTCCTTTGGTGTGTGGCCCGCTCCCCAGTGGCCCAGCCACGCCAGGAAGCAGAAGCCAGCCTGTGGTGCCTTGAAGGACGAGCCCTTGTCTGCTTCGTGGACCTGGACCTCCGTCCCTGTGTGCAGCCTGGGCCTGAGCGGAGGATCCAACGACAATCATGAGAGGCGGGAATGTCGATGGAAGAAGAATCAAGATCCGAGCGCCAGCAGTGACCTCGGGAGGCACGGAGCTGAAGGGCGCCCCGGAACAGCCCCCGCACCTCCAGCCCCAGAGCCCGCCATGCTCAGCCGCCACGGGCCTGTGCACGCCACCTGCTCCCACTCTTGTCTGTGGGGCCCTCCGCTCGTACCACAGGGTCTTTACTTCACCTCATTATTCATCACTTCGTGGTATTTTAAAATGGAAGCTCTGTCACTCCTGCACACGGACGGCCAGATCAGTGTCGCAAATAGAACCGTGGAAAGAAATCCAGGGACCGTACAGCAACCCAGCTAAGCTCTGGTCGGGCCACTGCTCCACTCAGCTCACTTCCTCCTCTGCTCCAGTTGGTTTAGCTGACAGGGTGAGGCATGAAGACAGGGCCACACCGGCAGAGACTCACCCGGACGGGGTGAGCCCGCGGGAGAGCAGGATGACAGGACCGGCCTGGCTGTAGGAACGCCCACCGCTCTCTGTCCTCCCCACGCCACGGGCTGTGGCAGGAGGCACGGGCGCGCAGACCCCGGCAGGGCCCAAGCAGACAGGTGCCGATCAGCCATTTTCTGTTTGCGTAGGTTTGAGATGCCCTATAACATCTGGTGTGATGGCTGCAAGAACCACATCGGCATGGGTGAGCTTCGCCTGCCCTTCCGCTCCTCACCCCACCCCCGACCGTTCAGCCCTGCAGACGGCGAGCCCCTTCCCCACCGGGCCGTGAGAGACCATCTCCACCAGGGGCCCCTGATCAGGAATTGGAGAGGAGATAGGCATCCCAGTGACTGGTGGGTTGTGGAGAGCAGTGAGGAGGCCCGGCTTTGCCACTTCCTAGCTCGGGGACTCTCAGTGGGTGACTTAGTCTCTGTGTGCCTCGGTTTACCCAGCCATAAATTCAGATGGTATGAGCGCCCCACCTGTGTGGCATACGAACTATGTAGCACACAGCACACATGAGGGCTCATAAACTCAAACTGCCACTGCCCTTGCTGTGACCTTTAGCGTTTGGACCCCTGTCCATGCCACAGATGGACGGACAGACAGACATGGGCCCGTGGGCCCATGGGCAGCTCTGAGACCGCAGGCCAGTGACTTGACCCACCTGGCTTCCGTTTCCAACTCTGTGATACAGGGACCCTCAGCTCTTCATGCAGCGCCTAGCCCAGGACAGCAGGTCGCTCTGTAAATAGGAGTGGTGGTGCTTGGTACGAGGGTCCAGCCCTCTCACAGGGACCATGGAAGAGCAGAAGGAGGGGCTGGGCCACCCCACTGCTGAGGAGGATGAGTGACACTCTCTCCTCGCCAGTAGGTCCCCCTGATCAGACCCAGCCAGGGGCATCTGCAGCGAAGTCCACCAGATGCTCAGGGGACAGAAACAGGGTGCAGCCTGACACCAGAGGCAGGCCACCCTCAGGGCCATGAACCGAAGCAGCCACCAGGAAAGGAAAACTCAGGCCACACCACCCACCAGCCCAAGCTCTATTTTTGTAGTTTAAGCTGTTTTCACCCAGCGAGCAATATTAAGCAGATCAAGAGTATATATCATCTAATCAGTGAAAAAACAAAAAACACAAGACGTTAATAATAAAAGCCAACCCTTCTTGAGCACCTGCCACGTCCCAGGCTTTATGCTAAGTGATCTGTGAGTACTATTAGTTCCTGTGATTCTCACAACAGCGCTGCGTGGTAGCCGTTATAGTCTTCCCTATTGAACAGATGGGGAAACTGAGGCCCAGAGGGCCAAAGTAGCTGGCCTAGGGTCGCCTAGCTGGAATGTGGTAGAGTCTGGATTTGAACCTGGACCCTCCTGCTGGCCACCCACCCTCCTCTGCGGCTTGAGCACCTGTCATGGAGCCTGGACATGGCTCTTTCCCACCTTGAATTTTAGGGCCCTCCAGGGGTGTCTCTGGAGGAATACCACCCCTTTCTGCCCCCCACCCAGGGAAAAGATGCTGAGCCTCCATTCTCTCCCTCTCCTCCCAGGTGTTCGCTACAATGCAGAAAAGAAGAAGGTTGGCAATTACTACACAACCCCAATCTACAGGTACAGGCGGCCTGGTTGGTGTCTCAGAGGGATGCATCAGATAGCTGCAGGGCGAGGGGGGCTCCAGAGGAGTCCCGAGTAGAAGATCAGCCATTCCGTGATGGCCATTTCCTGCGGTCCTTTCCTGGAAACTGTCCCAGTCTGTCAATCAGGGCACATCCCCTCTGCCTAGAACCCTCCATGGCTCCCACCTTTCTCAGAGTAAAAGCCTGAGCCCTCCCCATGGCCCACAAGGCCTTGCACACTCGGCCTGGTCCCCTCCCTAGCCTCACCTCCCCCCACTCTCCCCCTCAAGGTCCCTCACACAGCCCAGAAAGACCCCCTCCTTGGGTTTCTGCTCCAACACCGCCTCTGAGAGAGGCCTTTTCCAAAGCAGCGCTCACCACCTGACACTGGTTGCTCGTGCATTTGCTGCCAGTGTGGCCCCTGCTGGAATGTCAGTCCCTCCAAGAGCAGGCTGGCATCCTTCACATGGCATCCGTCTCCAGCTTCTGCTTCTGTGTCCCCAGCAGCTGCCGCCTAGCCTGCCACAGAGCAGCCTGACTCGGGAGGGTTTGTTGAATACGTGAGTGAAAAATGAACAAACACCAGACAGCAAGTCAGTTCTGGGCTGATAGGACAGTGTGTCTCACCCACGGCCCTAACCCCAGATGCAGAGCTTGGTGTGTAGTAGGTGCTCAGTGAATACTTGTCGCGTGACGCGCACGAACAGAAGGAAGCAGACAGGGGTGACGGGTGGCCTGACTTCCGCCCTCTGCCCACCCAGGTTCCGGATGAAATGTCACCTCTGTGTCAACTACATCGAGATGCAGACGGACCCGGCCAACTGTGACTACGTGATTGTGAGCGGCGCCCAGCGCAAGGAGGAGCGCTGGGACATGGTGGACAATGAGCAGGTGCTGACGACAGGTGAGCACAGGGCGTGGGCCCCAAGGCCAGCCGTGAGGCCGAGCGGGAGCCTGAAGGCCCTGCCGCCTTCTGGCTATTACAGAGCACGAGAAGAAGCAGAAGCTGGAGACGGATGCCATGTTCCGCCTGGAGCACGGCGAGGCTGACCAGAGCACACTCAAGAAGGCCCTCCCCACCCTGAGCCACATCCAGGAGGCCCAGAGCGCCTGGAAGGATGACTTCGCGCTCAACAGCATGCTGCGGAAGAGGTTCCGGGTGAGTGGGGGCGCCTGCCTGGGGTCGGGACCACAAGGGAGCGGGGGGTTGCCGACTTTGGAAGGGGAAGAATGCAGGGGCAGCCCTCGCCACACCACATCCTAGCTCTGAGCCTCAGTTTCCCCATGTCACCGCGTCCCTACCTCAGGGCACCCATGGGGAGCCCCGGCTTGCAGCGCACTTACCTACTGCTCAGCTCATAACACACATTTCATGGATCCACTCACCTATCCCAAAACGAAGTCCATAGATTGTCAGCCCACCCCTACGTAATTGCCAGAATCAACTCTGCAGTGCCCTGTGGTTAAAAAAAAAAAAAATTTTTTTAAGGGAAAGTCACCTACAATGAAATGTAATCGTGCATTTTTCAGTATACGAATGTTTGGCCAAGACCCCTGCCCTGGCGTGGAGAGTCGCTGAGGGTACAGGGGCAAACGCCAACTCCTGTCCCCAGGGACACAGTCCTGGCTCGAGGACACCCCGGGGCCCTGCTGTCAGTGACCACGATGGCTTCTGAAGTTGTACCAAAGATACTGGGTGGTGCCACGTCACAGGGAGTCAGGCCCAGGGTCAGATGGGTGTACCATGAATGGATTTTTCACCCTCTCGGGCATCTGGCGGGGCACCGGAAAATCCTGCAGGACGTGAGAACCTTCCCTCTTCCCTCACTCTGTGAGGCGCCTTGTGCCCCTCCAGGCAGTCAGGAGCTTCCCCAGCAACCCCCATAGAGCGCAGACTGTCACCATCCTACAGCTCCTGTCCCTTCCTGCTTCCTTTGCTGATTGTTCTGTGGTCATTATTAAAAGTAAGACTGCTAGTTTTCTTACTAATTATTTGTTATCAAAAACATATGCTTCCAGCCGGGCCTGTGCCCTGAGCTATGTGTCCCCTGCCTTCTGGGCGTCTCCCCATGAGGTGTATAAGGACCCTCAAACATACAAGCCCCCATCCGGCCCTAAGCCACCCACCTGCATCTTCCCCTTCTCGGCAATGGAGGCATCTCTGTCCTTCCAGGGGCTCAGGCCCCAAAACCTGGAGTTGACCTTGACTCCCCCTCGCCCCTGTTTCCTGTTGGCAAATTTTTCAGGGTCTGACCACTCCCACAGCCCCCATCATCTCCTGCCTGGACCAGCACAGTCTCTCAGCCCTGGTCTCCAGGCGCTCACCCCCACACCCCACCCCCACACACAATCTGTTCCCCACATGGCCACCAGGAGGCACCTGTGAATACCTGAGTCCCTCCCCATGGCCCACAACCCGAATGATCTCACCTCCCCCCTCCTTACTGTCTCCACCTTCTCAATCACTTCATTCCAGCCACACTGGCCTCCTTGCTGTTCCTCAACCACTCCAAGCACACCTCTGCTTCTGGGCGTTTGCACAGGCTGTTCCTTCTACCTTGGAACACTTTTCCACCAGATATGCACTTAACTCCTTCATTCAGACATCTTTTCTCAAATGTGACCTTCTCGGGGAGACCTTGCCTGACCCTTCCCTCCGTCCTGCACCACATTTACAGTTGAACCCCTCACTCCCTACCTCCTTCCCAGCATTCTTTTTCTCCTCGCCACTTTCTCTTTCTCACCCACTAGAGTGTCAGCCGCGTGAGGCCAAGGGTTTGTGTCTGCTCACTGCTGCATCCCCAGTGCCTAGAACAAGGCCTGGTACAAGCTGGCCGTTCTGTGAATATTCATGGGATGGATGAGCAGAGGACTGAACAGTGCGCGTATTAATGACGCTTGCATCTTGCACTTGCTGAGTGACTTCTGCATCCTGGGCCCTGTGGGAGGCCCTTTCCTCGAATGAGCTTGAAGAGGAGGAAGCTGAGCAGAGGGACACAGCCCAGGTCAGCGGGCAAGGAAGAGGCAGGTCTTTGACACCCACCATACCTTTCCCTCTCCCCGTCCCCCGCCACACAGGAAAAGAAAAAAGCCATGCAGGAAGAAGAAGAGAGGGACCAGGCGCTGCAGGCTAAGGCGAGCCTGGCCATCCCACTGGTGCCCGAGACAGAGGACGACCGCAGGCTGGCCGCCCTGCTCAAGTTCCACACCCTGGACTGTGCGTGGGGAGCCAGCAGGCGGGGGCGGGGGGTGGGTACTGGGCAGCAGAGATGGGGGTCCCCGGTCATGAGTGGGCCGTGGCAGGCCAAGGCAGGGGGCAGCTTTGGACCTCCTTCCCTCTCTTCCCTCCCAACCCCCAGCCTACGAGGACAAGCAGAAACTCAAGCGGACAGAGATCATCAGCCGCTCCTGGTTCCCCTCCACCCCAGGACCCGCCACCAGCAGCAGCAAAGCCGGCAGCGTCCTGAAGAAACTGGCCCAGAACCGCAGATCAGCACTCGTCTGCTCTCCCATCACTGTAGGAGACCTGGGCATTGTGCGACGGCGGTCCCGGGAGGTCTCAGAGAGCCCCCAGCACGCAGCGGAGACCCCCAAGCCTGGGGAAACATGGGTGCCAGAGGGGAACACCCAGGACGGGCCCACATGCCCCCAAGACTGCTCTCCAGAGACAGCCGAGACCCTCAAGAGCAGGGGGCCTCGGGGGCAGGAAGGGAAGTGTCAGGACAGGCCCCAGTCCCCACCAGGCTCCTCTCAGGAGGCAGCCACCCCCCAGGACGTGCCACACCCGTGCACCCTCAGCTCCTCTCTTGTGGCTGATTACTCCGACTCCGAGAGCGAGTGAGCACTTCTGGGGACCGCACCTGCTCCAGAGGCTGCGACGGGCCCAGGAGGCCCCTCAGACTGCAGCCCTGCTTGCCCACCAGCCCTTGGAGAGCTCAGACGCTGCCCCTCCCCAGACCTCGCCTTCCCGCAGCAGGGAAGATATTTATTTGGTCCTGGAGAGGGTGTTTGTGCCTTGTGGGACAACATCCCAACATTAAAGCGCTGCTTCTTTGTCCCTGCCTCAAGTTGCTAGATGAGCCCAGGGCTGTCTCCCCCACCCCCACCCACCTGAGCTTCGGGGACTCTCATCAGCCACTGTGATGCTGCTGCCGCAGCTGTGGCCCCAGCCATGATCCCCACCCGTCCTGTTGAGGGTTTCAAGGTGGAGGCTCCGGTTGGTCTGCAATCCGAGCCGACTTCCCAGAGGAGGCAGCACAGGCTGAGGGTGAAGGGTGGAAAGGGAACCAGACCGCAGTAACCCCACAGGGAAGGCTGGGGGTTGGGAACATAGGTGGTGCCGGAAGCACCTGGGCCTGGAGTATGCAAGTGTGGGGTTTTCATTATCCCCAGCCTGTGGGGATGCCTTGGAAGGTCATGAACGAGCTCCCCTTCCCCTTCCCTACCATGATGCATCTTTTGAAGGGAACTGGCAAACTGAGCAGAAAAGGGCTCAGAAACAGCAGGGCATCCACCCAGAGATGCTACCTGCCCCCTCCCCCGAAACCGTGGAAAAGGAAGATCATTTAACAAGTATTGATGGGGTATTTGCGGTGTGCCAGGCACTAACCTAGGCCCTGGGGATACAGTGGTGAACCAGACACACGGCCCTCGTGGGGCTGAGGTTCTGGCCAACTTCTTATTTGCGCCTGTCCCTCGGGGGAGATGGTAGCCCCAATGGCTGTCCCCAGCTCACCAGCCTTTGCTCTCTGCCGGGATGGGAAGGTTTCGGGGCAACGGTAAGACCCCTTAGTCCTTGGAATCCCCCCCGATTCGGGCCTTTCTCTCCTTGAGACCACCTTCAGCACTCGCTCTGGCCAAAGTCAGGCGCCTAAGGGTGACTTGGGGGATCACGCTATGAGGCCCTAATTCTCGCCGGCTAAACACAAGGCCTAGAATCCAGTAGTTGCCCCATAAACGGTGCCATCGGTGGTTTCCAGGAGGCGACTAACTGCCCAGACTTAACCGGGAAAAGTAAGGTGGGATTAGTCGCGGGTCCTGCGGGTTTGCTGTGCGCATGCGCCTCCTTGGGGGAGGGGCGCGCCGGTCCCGCCCCCTCCTCGCGTTCCGGGCGCGTCCCGCGTGCTGGGGTCGCCCCGACTGCTTCCTGAGTGGCCGTGAGCGAGGCGGTGACACCATGTCCCTGGAGGCGATCCGCTACTCTCGGGGCTCGCTGGAGATCCTCGACCAGCTGCTCCTGCCCCAGCACAGTCGCTACGAGGCAGTGGGCTCGGTGCGCCAGGCCTGGGAGGCTATCCGCGCCATGAAGGTGGGGCCACGCGGCGGAGCGGCGGGGCCGGGGTGGGAGTGGGGGCGCCCCCGCCTGACCCCAGGATCCCCCCCTCCAGGTGCGCGGCGCCCCGGCCATCGCGCTCGTGGGCTGCCTCAGCCTCGCCGTGGAGCTGCAGGCGGGCGCGGGGGGACCGGGACTCGCCGCGCTGGTGGCCTTCGTGCGCGACGCGCTGAGCTTCCTGGTCACCGCCCGGCCCACCGCCGTCAACATGGCCCGCGCTGCCCGCCACCTGGCCGAGACCGCAGCCCTGGAGGCTGAGCGCGAGGGCGCCACGGAGGCGGCGGTCCGGGAGAGGTAGGGGGACCTTGTGCCAGGCACTGCTCTATGTGGAAGCTATTAACTCATTTTTTCGCAGAGCGACCCGTTTTACATATAGCGAAACTGAGGCAGGCACGGCACATCAGTCCAAGGCCACACGAGCAGGACTAAGAGTCCACCCCGGGCAGCTGGGTCCCAAGGTTCTTGCACTCAGCCCCTTCACTCTGCCTCCCCAGAACATGCCCAGCCCCATCTGCCTTAGAGGTCCTTTTCCGAGCCACTGCATTCTCCTGGTTTTTGCTTTTGAGGAATTTTGTTTCCTGTCCTGATCCCCACCGTGCCCTTTTGTTTTTCCACTCTCCTCTGCTGCACCTATGTGGTTACCTTCCGAGTTCCTTGACCCCACCAAGCTTACTCCTGTCTCAGGGCCTTTGCATATGCTATCTCTGCAGGCGGCTATCCACAGAGCTAACTCTCCAGCAGGCTTCAGATTTCTGCCTTCCCCAACGCCTCATGTAACACAGTTCATCTCCTGTGCTCTGTCCCCTGATTCGGCTGCCTTCTCCTTCACTTCATTAACTGCTCACCACCTGCTTTCCCCACTCTACTGTGAGCTCCACAGGGGCAGAGATTGTTGTCCTGTTCATTGCTGTGCTCTCCCACACATATGAGGTAAACGTGTTGTGTGAGCAACATACATGTGTGGTGTGACAGGTGACAATAACAGAAGGGTGTAGGCCCCACAGCCTGGAGGGGCTTTGAGCAAGAGGGCTCCTGCACAGGAGTGTTGGCCAGGGAAGAGGGGCCAGCCGGGGCACCAAGGCCTGGTGGCTGGTGCTGAGAGCCTCTTGTTGGCCCCAGAGTGATCCGCTGCGCTGAGGACATGCTGGAGAAAGACCTCAAGGACAATCGGAGCATTGGGGACCTAGGAGCCCACCACATCCTGGAGCGGGCAGCTCCTGGGGGCGGCAAGGTGACCGTGCTGACCCACTGTAACACTGGTGCGCTGGCCACTGCTGGCTATGGGACAGCTCTGGGTGAGTGGGCATCCATGGGAATGGGGAAGGGGCCTTTTTGGATGCTAGAGAAAGAAACCCTAACCACTTTACCCACCAAAAAGATGTGAATTTATTCTGGTACACAAGTGCTTAGGGTGTTAGCTTCAGGCATGGCTGGATCCGGGGGTCAAATAGTGGCATCAGGATCCATCTGTCCCCGTTCCTAAATTCTGCCCTCCACAGCGGCATCATTCTCTGCTCCACAGGTCAGCAGGGAGGCTGCTAGGGTTCAGATCATGAAGAGCCAAAAGTCTCTAAGCTGACAGTGCCAGAAAAGTCTCCTCGTATCTCAGGGGCTTTGATGGGGTCACTGGCCTATCCAGGATCAATCAGTGGGTCCAGCACAAGCCGTGTGCCTAGAGAACGCGCAGGATGCGAACTCCAAGAGGACTGAGAAGGGGGGGCTCCCCAAAAGAAAGATTGGGATTTCCTCTGACCAAGAGATTTGACTACCTGCCTGGGCCCTGCCTTTGTGCCTGGGGACTGAGGCCTTGATGGCAAGACACCGATTTATTCACTAAACAAACACCGATTAAGAACCAAAGTGCCCCGGGGCGCCTGGGTGGCTCAGTTGGGTAAGCGACTGCCTTCGGCTCAGGTCATGATCCTGGAGTCCCGGGATCGAGTCCCGCGTCGGGCTCCCTGCTCGGCAGGGAGTCTGCTTCTCCCTCTGACCCTCCTCCCTCTCATGCTCTCTGTCTCTCATTCTCTCTGTCTCAAGTAAATAAATAAAATCTTTAAAAAAAAAAAAAAAAAGAACCAGAGTGCCCCACCATTCCTGCATACATGCATTCCTTTATTCACTCAGCACTTAACTAAGCACCTATTGTGTGCCAGGCACAGTTCTGGACACTGGGGACCCACCAGTGAACACAGTAGACAAAATCTCTGCCCCAAGGATTAGGAAAGTAGGAGAAACAAACACAACCAATCACTAAATATGTGTGCTGTGTTCAAAGGTGGTAAGTACTAAAGAGAAAGCCGGGAAGGGGTCAGAGGTGTGGGGTTTGCTGGGTGAGATCGAGGGATCAGGGAAGGCCTCACCGAGAAGATGTTCTCTGAGCACCCATGTACCCGGCAGAGGGGACAGCCACTGCAAGGGCCTGGGGATGGGACTGTGCCTGGTGAGGCTTTGGTGAGCTGTGCTTCTATTTTTTTTTAATATTTTATTTATTTGGGGGCACCTGGGTGGCTCAGTCATTAAGGGTCTGCCTTCAGCTCAGGTCATGATCCCAGGGTCCTGGGATCGAGCCCCACATTGGGCTCCCTGCTCAGCGGGAAGCCTGCTTCTCCCTCTCCCACTCCCCCTGCTTGTGTTCCCTCTCTCTCTCTCTGTCAAATAAATAAATAAATAAAAATCTTTAATATTTTATTTGTTTGAGAGAGAGAGAGAGAGAGCAGTGGGGGAGAGGGAGAGAGAATCCCAAGCAGGCTCCACGCCCAGCACAGAGCCCGACACAGGGCTCGACCCCACAACCCTGAGATCACAACCTGAGCCGAAATCAAGGGACAGACACTCAACCAACTGAGCCGCCCAGGCGCCCCTGAGCTGTGCTTCTCAACGAGCCACCCTGCCTATGTGTCGCTTTCCGTCTCATCCTGACATCCTGGTGGCCGGGCCCCACAGGTGTGATCCGCTCACTGCACACCCTGGGCCGTCTGGATCATGCCTTCTGCACGGAGACCCGACCCTACAACCAGGGAGCCCGGCTGACCGCCTTCGAGCTGGTGTACGAGCAGATCCCCGCCACCCTCATCACGGACAGCATGGCGGCAGCTGCCATGGCCCACCGGGGCGTGTCAGGTGCGCGGGCGCGGCGCCAGGGGCCGGAGCTCTGGGCGTCCAGGGCCAGGTTATGACCCCAGCATCTTGCTCCCCAGCTGTCGTCGTGGGAGCCGACCGCGTGGTTGCCAACGGTGACACGGCCAACAAGGTGGGCACCTACCAGCTGGCCATCGCTGCCAAGCACCACGGCATCCCCTTCTACGTGGCTGCACCCAGCTCCTCGTGTGACCTACGTCTGGAGACGGGCAGGGAGATCGTCATCGAGGAGCGCCCAGGGCAGGAACTGACCGATGTCAAGGGGATCAGGATTGCAGCCCCCGGTAAGCTGTCCCCTTAGAGGGATCACCACAGCGCCTGGGCACCCCCCTTTAGGCACCGTGGCCCCTTCATGGGGGCCGGTGGATTTCGGGTAGAATCATCCTTCTGGGGCATAAGCAGCTCTTTCCAGCCATTTCTTGGAACAGAAGCACCTTGAAGGTCAGATTCAAGGTCAGAGTGTACAACGAATGAGTTAGGAGACTTAGGGCAAGTTGTCCTGCTATTCTCCACCTGGGTTTCCTCCCTTGAAGAAGAAATGAGAATACTGCCTTGCCTAGTGCCTAGGAGAGACACTGATGTTCTCGGCTTCCCCACGCCGCCTGGCTGCCATGCGCAAGATATCTGCATTCTCTCGTCCCCCAGGGCCCCAGTGTTCACATCTGTAAGATGAGCGCTTGCTACGGCCCAGCTCACAAACCCCAGGGTTGTCAGTGAATTCACCCACATGACGTGGAGGACGGTGCCTGACCCTTGCTTAGCGCTCATTAGATGGTAACAATTATGGTTGAAATCTTTTATGAAAAGGACCAGTTAAGATCCCTAAGTGCCGAAAATACTGTGGGGCTGCTCCCCCAGAGTCCAAGTATGGAGCTAAGGTAAAAATCACACTATACAGCTAAGCAGAGGGAAGTCCCAACATTCTGTTGCTTTGTGCTCCAATTCCTTACAGCGTTTTAAAAATAGATACAATTAATTCTCTAAATTTTTTTTCCTTCATTTTGTTTTTGGTGCCCCTGCTTTCCTGGAGGCATAATGAGCACTGGCCAAAATCACTGAGCAGAGAAAACTGAGGCCACCAGTTTGCAGCCTCTCGTGTAAAAGGTTGTTAACGCTCAGCAAATATTTTTGAGTACCTGGCCGATTCTCGGTGCTGTGCTAGGGGGCACAGGGGACACAGGAGTGAAAAAGATGTAAACGCCCCTGCACTCGCGGAGCTGACAATCCAGTGGGAGAGATCGACAACAAACAAGATAAATAACAAAACCACAGTGTATGTTAGAAGCGGGTGCGAGCGCAGGAGAAATAAACAAGGCAAGGACAGGCGTGGGAAGTGTCGTTGCGGGGAGATTTAGACACAGTGATTGGAGAAATCCTCGCCGGGAAGGTGACATTTGAGCAAAGACCTGAAGGAAATGAAACAGTGAGTCATGTGACTACTGGAGGCAGAGGGGACTGCCCGTGCAAAGGCTCTGAGGTGGGTTCTTAGAGCTTCTTACAGAGACCCTTGCAGCCGGCAAAAGTGGGGTAGATGTCTATAAGACTTCTAAGCCTTCTTGGACAATGACAGCCCAGGAATGGGGGGTGGGGGTCTAAACTAGTTACTGGGTGCTAAAGCCCCATGTAATGCCTTCATGCACTTACAGAGTGAGCATCCCCAGATTGTCAAGGATTCCCCAACTCATGAACCACCATGGGGGAGACAGGTGACAAGGGCTTGAGAACTTTCAGAGCCAAATACCTGCCTTCTTGCCTCCCCTTTCTCTCCTGCAGGCATTGGGGTTTGGAATCCTGCCTTTGATGTCACCCCCCACGAGCTCATCACTGGCGGTATCATCACAGAGCTGGGGGTCTTTGCCCCTGAGGAGCTCCGGGCAGCCCTAAACACCACCGTCTCCTGAGGGTAGGGACCCTAGATGGACCCCAGAAGTAACCAACCTGACTCTCCATAGTCTGCCCCCATTCCCTTAGGTTTTATAATAAACTTAATGAATGGCTTGCCCCCAAACTGACCTTCTTCCCCCAACCACCCTTCTTCCTAGAGTAGGGAGAGCACACAGGGCCTTTGCATGGCTCTTAAGAGCCCTATAACTGGAGCCAGTCTGCCCAAGTTCGAAACCCAGCTCAGCCCCTTTCTCTACAGTGTGGTCCTGGCCAAGTCACTTCGCCTTTCCATGCTTTGGTGTTCTCATTTATAAAATGGGGACAATACGGGCACTGCCCTCTTAGGTTGCTTCAGGGCTAGAACTAGGGCAGGGCCTGGGGTACAGAATTTTAGAGGGGACACCAAAAGGCTCAGTAATCAAGATAAATAAATAATAGCTTCATGAATTATTTTTTATTTTTTCTAGAGAAAGAAAATGAGAGCGCAAGTTAGGGGTCGGAGCAGAGAGAGAGAGAGAGAGAGAATCCCAAGCAGAATCCATGCTCAGCATGGAGCCCAACACGGGCCTCAGTCCCATGACCCTGAGATCATGACCTGAGCTGAAATCAGGAGTCGGACACTTAACCAACTGAGCCACCCAGGCACCTCCGATTTTTTTAAGTAATCTCTACACCCAAAAATGTGGCTCAAACTCACAACCCCAAGATCAAGAGTCACATGCTCCACTGACTGAGGCAGGCAGGCACCCCTAAAATTCTTTTTTTTTTTTAAAGATTTTATTTATTTGAGGGAGAGAGAGAGAGAGAGAGAGTGAAAGAGAGGGCACAAGAGGGGGTAGGGTCAGAGGAAGAAGCAGACTCCCCACTGAGCAGGGAGCCTGGATGCCGGGACTCCGGGATCATGACCCGAGCGGAAGGCAGCCGCCCAACGAACTGAGCCACCCAGGCGCCCCCTTCTTTTTTTTTTTTTTAAAGATTTTATTTATTTGAGAGAGTGAGAGAGAACATGATGGGGAGAGGGTCAGAGGGAGAAGCAGACTCCCTGCTGAGCAGGGAGCCCAATGCGGGACTCGATCCCAGGACTCCGGGATCACCACCCTAGCCGAAGTCAGTTGCTTAACCAACTGAGCCACCCAGGCGCCCTAAAATTTTATTTTTAAATGTTGAGGATACTATTTATATTGATACTGAATTTTAGACACCCTTAAAGTGTGCACCACTGAGTGCCTCAGTCACCTCACCCTAGACTAAATTTCATGTACAAAGGGCATAAAACTAAGTTTTACAAAACAAACGAGCCCTCAGTAAATGTTATCTTACCATACAACCTTTACTTGGAAGTTTTTGCGAAGGTTTGCGTAAGATCTGCCTTTATGGGCGCCTGTCTCTTTAATGCTTTGCCACGTTGTGTCCCGTGAGCCTTTGCGCCCTGCGGCCCCCGCTGTATCCCGTCGCGCCCTGCGCCTTCCGGCTGCAATTGCTTTCAACCCCGCCTTTTCCGGCGCATGCCAGATCATGGCGCAGGGGCAGCGCAAGTTCCAGGCACGGAAGCCGGGGAAGAGCAAAGCGGCGGCAGCGGCCTCAGAGCGGAACCGGGGCCCGAGGAAGGGTGGTGAGGAGCTGTCAGGGGTCTGGGGGGCGAGGAGGGCCTGGAGCTCCCCGGCCTCATGTTAGCGCGTCTCTTCCCAGGTCGTGTGATCGCCCCCAAGAAGTCGCGCATCGTGCAGCAGCGAAAGCTCAAGAAGGTGAGTGGGGGCGTGCGAGCAGCGAGGGAAGGAGCCTGGAGGCCCGTGAGGGGCGGAGGATGGTGCCTGGACCCGGTGGGGGAGCCTGGACAACGCAGATCTCTTGAGTCTCAGTTTCGACCCCTGTGCCATGGGTAGCGGAACATCACATACCACACTCAGCGGGCCTCGAAGGAGCAAGGCCTGACGCGCAGAAAGTGTTAAACGCACGTTAGCTGCTCTCGCTGTTACCGTTCTTTAATAGAAGTGGGAAGGGGAGGTGGCGTGGCAAAGTAGAAACCCGAGCTTTGCAGAAAGGCAGTGCTGCGTGCGGTCGCAGCTCCCAGCAGCTAGTATTTCTTCACCCTGAGTCTTTTAACCTGTAAAATGGTCATAGTAATAGCACCTTTCTCCCAGGGTTGTAAGGATTTAATGCCATGGGGCACTTGTAAAGCGCTGAGAACAGCACAGGACACAAGTGAACGTTAGCTGCGTTGGTTGTCATTTTTGTGGTTGTGTTTAAATGTAGCTTCTTTATATAGGTGGGTAGGGCTGAGTTTACAGAGAAGTTTAAAGAGATTTGAAACTGGTTTTACTGGAGTCAGATTTGAGTTCAAATTGTACTCCACACTAACTAATGCGTAATCTTGAGCAAATCGTTTCGTTTCCTCAGAGCCTCGGTTTTTGAGACCTGGGTACCCAGTGATCTGCCTACCTCCATCTGGCAGCGGGAGGCAGGCTGTCTCATGGGCATCTCAAACTCAGCATATCTAAAACCAAGCTTCTGATCCTCCCCTCAGCCTCCCAGACATAACCCTGCCACAGTCTTGATTCAGGAAAACTCTGTCCTTCCAGATACTTGGGATCATCTTTGATTCCCCCCTTCTCTCATATCTGGGTCAAGTCCCATCTTTTTTGCTTTTAGTATTAATCTAGAATCCACCCATTTCCCCCCTGCCTGGTCCCATCCCATCAGCTACCCCCTGGACCAGTGCAGGGACATCCTCCCTGATCTCCTGCCACTCTCCCCCTTGCTCACTGGCCCCTTAACTGTTCTTACCCCACCTCAGCATTTCACTGGCTGTTTCCTCTGCCCAGATTCTTCTCCCAGAAATCCACCCGGCTCCCTTTCTCAGAGTATAGTCTGACTGCAGGTGGTGCTCCTGAGTGGCTGTCCCCGATAACACGCATCCCTCACTCGTTTCATGTTCTTTCTTGGATAGCAGCACTTACCTTCACTTTAACCTAGTGGGTCATGGGCGTGTATGTCGTCTCCATACACACAGGTATGGCTGAGTGCCAGCTCTCAGAGGGCAGAGGTTTTTCTGTGTCTTGTTTGCTGTTGTGTCCCCTGCACCTAGGTATGTGACAGTCATGGTGGTCATGGTCCTTGGAACTCAGGCAGGACAGGGCGGTTTGGGAAATATGATTAAACTACCAGTTTTGGACCCAAACCCCTGTGCCTTTGCTTGCTCACATCTCTGTGTCTCGGAGCTCCAGTTCCACCATCTGCCAGGCGGAAATGACATGGGCCAGGAGGGGACTGCTGCCTGGAAGCTGAGACCAAACGCTCTGGGCGTGCAGGGTTCCAGTCTCCCATCCTTCACCTGTTTGGGGAAGCCTGGGCAAGTGCCTCTTCACTGCAGGAACCTGTTTCTTCATCTGTAAAATGGAGATGAGTAGAGGTGTAGAAGCTGAGGTCCAGAGATGAGAACGGGATTTTTTGTGTGTAACACCTCAAAGAGTGCAGGACAAGACTTAAACTCCAGACCCTCAGGTGCTGTTTCAGGGGGAGTTGCTCATCCAGCCTTCTGTGTGCTCTCACCAGAGAGAGGGCAACGGGTCAGGCGCCCCCCTCCCTCCACCTCAGGTCCCAGTCTCATTGCCCTGTGGTTGCTCCCGCTCAGGACCTGGAGGTCGGGATCCGGAAGAAGATTGAACACGACGTGGTAATGAAAGCCAGCAGCAGCCTGCCCAAGAAGCTGGCGCTGGTGAAGGTTCCTGCCGAGAAGGAGGCAGCCTCTTCCTCCTCTGCCAAGACACCTTCCTAAGGACACCAGCCCACTGGAGGCCATCGCCACAGCCTCCACAGGCAGCACCGCGAGAAGGAGCCGTGCTCCCCGCAGCCTTGGGTGGCATGCCCCTCAAATGGCCCTGGGGGCCTAGCCCATGAGTAGGTGATCAGCAGATCTGGAGTGCACTGGTCAGCTTCCCAGGGTGCCAAGGACTCCAGAAGGGAAGGAATGTTCACCGGCTTCCTGTGTCCCCCTCCTCCGGTCTTGTCTTCCCTGGTTTAACCCAGAGCAATAAACGTGACTGTGATTCCTCCTGCATTCCCATGCTCCTGTGAGTGGGTCAGTGCTGGGGCTGGGGACCAGGTATCCCAACTAGGTTAGTCCCAGCAGTTCCCACCAGAGACCAGCCATGTGCCCACGGAGGGACGAATGGGCTTCTGCACCTTCAGCCCAGGAGCTGGAGGAGAGTCTTTTCGCCCCTCTCGCCCTGGGTGACTCCCACCAACCCCCTCACTTGCCTGCATGCCCAGGTCACCACCTCTACTGGAGACAAGCCAGGCGTCTTTGGGAGCGACTCTCCCATCCATAGGACAGATGCTGACAGCACCTGGTGGGGTCTCAGTGCTAGTTCAACCAGAATGCACTTGGGAACTGCTCGGGGCCACCTTGATCGTGAAAGCCCTAACAGCTTGTATTTATGTAGCACCACCAGTGGTCCAGGCACCGTTCTAGCGCTTCCCTTGTGATGGCCTGTTTAGGTCACGTCGCCAACATTACCGAGCAGGGATTTGCACGGCCACCAGCAGGGTCCCCGCTCCCCGCTGACCAGCCGCTGTCTCCTCCAGACCGAGACCCTCTCCTGCTCCCTCCTGGGCCCCTCCGTCATTCCGTCACTCCTCGTTGGCAGTTGTGCCTGTGAAACAGCCAAGAATCTGACCGCCTTCCTGCCCTCCCCCTGCTGGGGGCTGGGGAGCAGGTCACGGCTCAGGAACAAGGCTGCAGTCGGGGTGATGCTGAGCTGCTGCCTGGGGTGAGGTGGCGGCACCCGTGGGTAAGGCAGCCACACCTGTGAGTGACTGGCCCCCAGCCAGCGAACCCACCGCAGTCGGCTTTTCTGGGTCCCACACAGTGGTGGTCAAAAATTTCTGAACTACTAAAATTTTTCTACAAGATAGGGGACAACCAGTGTGGAAAACAGTTCGGTGGCTCCTCAGTTCAGTTTAGCCTAGAATTACCGCCTGACCCAGCCATTCCACTCCGAGGCACATGCCGGAAAGGACTGAAAACAGGGACTCGACCAACAGCTCGTACGTGAACGTTCACAGCCACACTAGTTACGGTCCCCTAAAGATAGCAGCAACCCAGGTGGCCCCAGCAGACAGTGGGGAGCATGTGTGTCTGTACAAGGAGTGTGCTTCCACCGTAAAAAGGTACAAAGTGCCACATGCTACATGGATGCACCTCGAAAACATCCTGAGTGAAAGAAGTCGGCCACAAAAGGCCATGTGCTGTAGGATTCCATTGATGTGAAATGTCCAGAAAGCGCAAATCCACAGAGAACAGACCTTGATATGGGGGTCCATGGTTGACCGGGGGAGGGGGAGTTGCTAATGGATTCTGGGGTCATCTTTTGGAGTAAGAGTTTTGGAACTAGACAGACGTAGTGGCAAAACAGTGAAATGCCACTGAACTGTACGCTTTTTTTTTTTTAAGATGAATTTTAGCACAGGGGGGTGGGGCAGGGGGAGAGAGAATCCCAAGCAGACCCCCACCAAGCTTGGAGCCCCACTTGGGGCTCGAGCCCATGACCCTGAGATCATGACCTGAGCTGAAATCAAAAGTCAGACGCTCAACCGACTGAGCCACCCAGGCACCCCTGAACTTTATGTCTTTAAATGGTGGGTTTTATATGTGAGCAATTTCACACCAAAAAAAATCCGATTTATATCTTGAAAAATCAGAACTTGTGGCACCAGAGCCCAAATTCAATGGAAAGACTGGCTTGGGGTTTCCCCAGGCCCGATGCTCAGGTTTCAGCAGGGGCAGGGGTGGGGGAAGAGGGCGGGAGGACTGGAGGGTAGGGCTGCGTTCAGGGGTGTGATGCGCACGCGCCCTTCCTTGAGCCCCACTTGGGCAGCCCCGATGCCCATGCCATCTGCCCACAGCATAGCAATGTCTCCCCTAAGCAGGCAGCTAGTGGCTTCTGCCTTTTGAGATGGAGCCCCTTTGCCCACTGGGCATTTATTGTACGCCTGCCCCGTGCCAACCTCAGCTCGGGAGAGCTGAGAACTGGCATTGTAGTGGGGAAAACAGAAAAACCAAGAAAACCCGCCAAGGCTGCCCCCTCCAAACCCCCACCTCGTCTCTGTCCTGCCTCCTGCTGTGGTTCCCTCCCCCTCCCGGATGTCACCTCCAAGAGCCCTCCTCTGCCCTTCCGAACCTCCAGCCCCAGGAGTGGTCACTCGGCACTCGCTCTAGACTGGTCTTCTTTGCATCTTTGTTCACTGCTATGTCTCCAACACCTAGGACAGCGTGCAGGAGGCGCTTAATGAACAGGTGTTCATTGAATGAAGGAAGTAATGAATTGTTTCCCTTTTTTGCAAGGAAAATTTTGCATTTCAATGAATCAGTTTTGATTATTCAGGGCATCATCTCTATACAACACACCCTTCTGGGTTATCTGATTCATAGCATTGTCTTTCAACTCTCAGCTCTGTAAATTGTAAGCAACTGATAGCGATATAAAGCCACTTATCTGTAGACATGCAAATTCCATCCCGGCCAGCAGAGGTTTCGATGACAACCTCCTCCCCTATGGAAAAAAACAATTTGCCCCTATCTGCACGTTTATTTGCACAAATAGTCTGATAATGTAAAAGTGCCTGTTCTCCAGATTCTCTTTCAAGCCGCGTGTAACATCTGCCTGGTTCCCACGTGAGTTCAATAAAAACGTTAACACGTGTCCACCTTTAAGTATCTACGGGAATCATGATTTCTCTCTTCTGGAAATCATTTGTTAACCTTTTTCTGGAATCTCAGAAGAGCGAGGACTGGGACAGGGTGTCTGGAACCCAGGGCAACCCCACTGGGGCCGGCGGCGCCCAGGCGGGCCAGGGACTCCTGTAAACTGGCTCCTTTGTCCCTCTGACACCAGCCCTTTGGAGGAGGACCCCAGGGGCGAGGAAAGGCATTCAGGCGCAACAGGTATGAGGTCTGGAATGTCAACCCACTTGTTCCCCCTTGGCCCCATCCCCTCTGCCTCCCCAAAGAGCCTCACAGCCCGCATGACTTTTCCCTCTGCTTGTTCCTTCCACCTGCCCATAAAAGCCCACCAATGGTGCCGAAGCCAAGAGCCCCAGACTTTGGAAAATAACTACACCTTGAGTTCAGTGCCAGTTTCTGCCACTTCCTGGCTGTGTGATCTTCAGCAAGTCCTGTCCCCTCTCTGAGCCTCTGTTTGCCCATCTATTAAATGGGGATCCTAACACCCTTCTCTCAGTGTGGAGAATTCTGGAGCCTGAGGGCTGTAAGGGCTGCTTTTGTTCAAAGAGTGGAGCCCAAGACTAGCCACTCAGCCTGTCCTGTCTTGCCTGTCACACTGGCCCTCTCTGCAGGGCCAGGGCAGCCACTAAATATGGCTTTTGAGACACAATTATTCTTTCCCAAGCCTTTCCTCTCCTGCTTCCACCATTCCCCTCCACCTGAATGCCCAATTCTCCTGGCAGGGTCCTGCCGCTCAGCCCATGAACCTGTGTTCCAAAAGGGAAAAAAAACAAGTGACAGGAGTAAATCTTGCCAGTTGGGCAGGCCAGAGGGGCTGCATCAGAACCAGGAAGCGAAACTGCCTGGGCTGGTTTCCCGCCTGAGTCAGCAAGGGCAGGGGTTGTGCGGGGGGCGGGGCAACTGGCAGAAGACAGGGACCCTGGAAATTGGGGTGGGGTGGCCACAGAGCTGGGGGGCCCCTGTTCCCCTCCAACTGAGCCTCCAGGGCCACCCTATTTCCCATGGGTCTCAAGGACATGTGGGTTTGGGATCAGGAGCTGTGGATGCCTAGACAGTGAGCTCACAGAGGCCTGGCGGGGTAAGCGCGGCTTCCATCTCCCTGCAGCCCAAGCTCACTGGCTGCATGGAGAAGGCAGGACATGTGGATGGCTGCTCCCAACCTCTCCTAGGAGGAGAGCTGGCCGAGAGAGACTTCCAGGGGCCTTTCTGACCTCATAGATTCTCCGGAGATCACTGTATGGCCTTGGGCAACTTTCTGACCTTCTCCAGGCCTCATTCCCCTCATTCGTAAAATCGGGAAAATGGAATAGAATGTTGGTGCTTCCCAAACACTGTGCATTTGATTCCCAGCCAATGCGACAGAACCAGCCCACCCACAGGGCTTGAATGCTGGCCCTATCCTTTCCCTGCTGGGGGCCTCGAGCATGTCACCTGACCTTTCTATGCCTGTTTTTCACCCAGGAGATGGGGATGATGACAGTGTTAGTATCTATTGTTAGACAATAAACATCCTCACTCTGTGATAGCCCAGTCTCGGTTCCTCCTAGAGCAGTCAACCGACTAGAGCAGCCTTGAGTGACCTCAACATCTCGGGACACCCACTGAAGCATCCGCAGGGACCGGGACCCGGGCTTAGGGGATACAGCCACGCACCAGATGCTGAAGAGGACTGCTGGTAAGGGCGCCCCCGCGGTCCTGTTTGCAAGGGGAGCAGCTGACACATGGGCTTTGCTGAAGTCCTCCCTGCCTCTCCCCACGCCCCAGTGACTCCTTCCCCATCGGTCCATCTTTGCGTCCAATCCTTTGCAAGAAAGGCACGTGGCATAAGTCTAGGGCTTCCCAGTCTGGGTGACTTCAGGCAAGCACTTTGCTCTCCAAGCCTCAGTTTCCTCATCTGAGAAATGGAGCCTGTGATCCCCACTTTGCAGCACTGGTGGAAGGCTTCAGCGTTGATAATGCGTGGGAGCAGTGACTACACCATTGCCATTTTCCGCGTTCTTTCTGTTGTTGTCACTGTGGCAGGCTGTGTCTCAAGACCGCCGTTGTCCAACAGAAGTTACAATGCAAGTCATGTGTATAACTTTAAACATCCTGATACCACAGAAAATACAAACATAAACGGAAACAGGTGGCATTAATTAGAATAATGTGTTTTATTCACCCAAACTTACCTAAAATATTATCATTTCGACATGTAATCAATATAAAAATTTTTTTTCAATGTCAAAAATTCTTAATGAGATATTTTACCTTTTTTTATTCCCCAGCTAAGTCCTTGAAAATTACATTTACAGCATAACCCAATTCCGCCCAGCCCCATTTCAAGGACACAAAGGCCACTTGTGGTCAGTGGTGACCGTACTGGACAGCACAGGTTGGAGGGAGTTTCCTGAATGGTGAGCTGGGGACCCGCCAGAAAGTGCAGCTGGAAATTCCTGGAAGGAAAAAGCCCGAGTTTCCAGACGCGGTGGGGAGACTGGGGGCAGCAATCAGGCCACGTTAGGACCAACTTGGGCTGTTCCTGCTTTGTAGACGTTTCAGCGGAGTGGGAGCAGAGTATGAGTTGGTTCAGTCACTAAGTTACATATTGAGTGACCGCTGTATGCCGGGTGCTCTTCGTGTGCGGGCGCTCTGGCAATGCTCCGATTACACATACTACAGCCACTGGGGGTCTCCGTGGAGAGGGAAGAGACCGCAATTAAGCAACTGCTGAACTACATAAAGAAATGTAGTGATCCTGGAGAAAAGTATGGCTGAGAGGAAATGTAGAGTTTTCTAAGGACAGGGGGAGAGGAAGGACGGCGTGGGCCACGGGGCGGGAGGGGGGGCGGGGCCGGCGATCAAGACCACGGGCGGCTTCCGGGCAAGGGAGGCTGGCCTGGACAAAATGGGTCAGAAAAACAATCGGAGGTGATCGGATGTGACAAGTATTAGTTGAATCTTATGAAATTGCCATCATAGTAGGTCGAAAATCAGCAATTTCATATGACTCAACGTAATATTCAGGGCACAGAATGGATTGAGGGTTCTCAGCTTGGGGCATGGGTTGGGCCCTGTTGCTACAGAACAGGTCTGTAGCCCCCAAGAGCTCTACCGAGGGGCCTGTGATCCCCGCCACGCCCCCAAACATCAGAACTTGACTCCGCGCACAGAGAGGCTGAGAGAGTTTCTCGCCTCACACAGCCCAGAGGGAGGAGGGGCTGAGCTGCTGCCTTGGAATCCCGCCGCTCAGTCTCGCTCCCCGGCCGAGCCCTGTTGATTGTCCCCTTGCGGAGCCCGGAAGCGACCCTCAGTAAACAAAGCCGTGTGTGGGCGCAGCCCCAGCTGCCCGGGGCGCGCTGTCCAGCCGGAGGGGGGCGGGAGAGGAATGTTGTGAATGAACTCAGAGCCCTCCCCGAAACTCCGCATAAGGCCTGCGCCGCGGGGGTCCTCCCACTGTTATTGGTCGCCGGCGCCCCATGATTGACAGCACGGCCCGATAAGCGCTCTGATTGGGCTTCCGCGCAAGGACAGGCAGCATATCCAGCGAGTGAACGACGAGAATTTGGGACGAGTCTGGCGGTGTAGCCAATAGCGGAGGACATTCTCGGAGGCCGAGGGGGGTCCAATGGGGACGGGCGGTGGGGGCGGGACGACGGCGGAGGATAAAGCGGCGACTGAGGCAGCTTCATTGTTGTGAAGAGTCTTAAAGGGGCCGCATCACCCGGCCGGCCCGGCGCCGGGCGGGGGTGGGTGCGGCTGGGGTCCCGGGGCGGCCGAGCGCGGAAGACGAACTGGAAAGCGGGTAGGGGGCGCGGGAGCAGGTGACGCAAAGCGGGCATCGGACTGACCCCCCAACAGGCCCCGCCCCGGCCCCGGCCCGGCCGATGGACCCCCCAGTGGCCAAGCGGAGCCGGGGCTGCCCCGCGGGACCAGAGGAGCGCGATGCCGGGGCCGGGGCCGTGCGCGGCCGGGGCCGGCCCGAGGCGCTGCTGGACCTCAGTGCCAAGCGAGTAGCCGAGACCTGGGCCTTCGAGCAGGTGACGAGGGGTGGAGGGGAGGGACGCACTCCCAACCCCTTCTCCGACTTGCCTTTTCCTCCCCTGCCCAACCCCCAGCCTCCGGACCTGCCCGCGTACGAGACATCCCCAGAGATCCTCTCCAGGATCCTTAAGTCCGCCCCGAAACACCCTCTCATCCTCCCATTTCACTCCTTCAAGCCCTGTGACCCACCCCCATTCCTCCTGCCATCCCTGCCCTCCATCCCACAAGACACAGGGATGCCCTCAGCGCCCTAGATCCTAGCTCAGGACACTTCCTTCTTCTCCTGCCCCGGGGTCCTCGCACAACCCTGGCTACCCTCTTTTCCCACCTCATCCTCAGCTCCCAATTAAGGCACCCCATTCAATCCTCACTCCTCTTTCCAACTCCTACAAGCCACCCCCACTTGGGGGACACCCCCATCTTATCCCCTAGAGACTCCAGATCTCTGCCCCACACCCCCAGTAAAGAACTCCCCCATTTCTACAGACTCCAGCCTCAAGATACTCCTTTCTGTCCCCAATCCATGCCTCCAGAATCCACCTGTCCCCTGGGGAACCCCCCTCCTCCTCCAGAACCTTCCCTGGAGTCCTGCTCCCCTCCCTCAGTACTTTCGGGACCACCTCACACCTGGGGCTGCCCAACCCCTCCAGTGTTAGGGTACCCTCCTACATTCCTCCTATTTTCCCAATGCTCACCCTCCCTCTGTCCCCCAGCCATTCTAGTCCTTCCACAGGTCGGCAGCAAGGGCAAGGCTTGGGTCATAGTACAGGTACCCCTGGAATCCTACCTCTGTAGTTTCTGGGGGTTCTGCCACAATGCCTCAGGGCTGGGGTGGCTGGAGTCCCCTTTTCCAGCCTCAGAGTGTGCCCCTGGGGAGTGGAGATGTGGCCTGGCTCTGACCAAGCCTGCTGCAGTCCCCATAGGCTCTGTCCTCTCTCTGGCTTTGGGGGGTGTTCTTTGCTCCCTGGCCTCTCCAGAGTTAGGAAGCCTGCTGGGACCGATGAGTCTGGGCCAAGTGTGGATGGGGCAGGCTCTGATTCACGGCCTGGAAAATCCCTCCTTAGTCATCTGCCAACTGTCCCTGAGGCCTGAGCCAGGCACTGGTCCTCCCACTTCCCCCAGAAACCCAGCCCTGGGAGCTCTGGGAGGTCGCTGCCCCTTTATTGTGCGTGAGACACCCAGCATAATCCTGAAACCATCTCTCATGGTTCCCATGTACCCGCCCTGATCAGGCCTGGTGCTAGGAAAGCTCTTGGCCCTCAGAAGCTCCTGGAATCCTCTGCAGCCCTTTGGAGTTGTTGTTCTCCCTCCCACTTTGAGGAAACTGGAGCACAGAGAGGTTGAGAAACTTGCCCAAGGTCACTCAGCCAGTGAGTAGCAAGCCCAGATTGGAACATTGGTTCAACCGGCTTGGTTCACTGCCCAAATCCCACAGGGGTGGTGAGGACATCCCTCCCTTCCTGCAGGCCCTTGGAGGCTGAGAACGGAGGCTATCTTGGGAGTCCGAGCTTGCCAGCTGAGACTGAGCAAGTGAATTCAACCCATCTCTGAGCCTCAGACTATCCACGCTGCAAAATGCGGTGATAACTAGTATCACTGAGATGTTACTATGAAAATTATGGAAAATCACATACACAAAGCTTTTAACATAGTGTAGACTTAGAATATGGAGGCCTGATCACTATTCTTATCACTTTTGTCTCCCTTTCTCCTGCCCTTTCAAAGCCTGGGAGGTGAGACTGTGTTACGTCAGGACCTCAGACCTGACATCCAGGAGGGAAGTAGCAGAAAGTTCTAGAACACTGAGTACAGGCCAGGTGTTATTGCAAGCGCGATACTCAGGAGACAGGTGCTGTTAACATCCCCACCTCACACTTGAAAAAACAAGCTCAGAGAGGCAAAGTGACTTGCCCAGAGTCATACTGCTTGTAAGTGGCAAAGCCAGGATTCAAGCCGGGTTTCTAAGCCACCGCCCTTCCCACAGGTGGAAGAGCGGTTCTCCCGGGTGCCAGAGCCCGTCCAGAAGCGCATTGTGTTCTGGTCATTCCCACGCAGCGAACGGGAGATCTGTATGTATTCGTCCCTGGGCTACCAGCCCCCGGAGGGCGAGCATGATGCCCGGGTGCCCTTCACCCGCGGGCTGCACCTGCTGCAGAGCGGGGCCGTAGACCGAGTGCTGCAAGTGGGTGAGTGCTTGCCCCCATCTCTGCCAGGGAGGCCAGGAGGTCCAGTGCAGGTGTGGAGGAGAAGGGAGTAGAGGGGGGCCTGGGCCAAGGCGAGGGGAGGTTCCAGACCTCTGGCTTCAATGCCCAGAGAGGGTTTTACAAGATATTGTGAGCTTAGGATCAGAGATCTGCCTAGACCCCAGGCCGCAGGCTTAGACGGAGCTCGGGAGAAGGATGGTGATCCAGAAAGCAGGGGAGGGGAGGTCCCAGAATTTAGGTGGCAAGAGCCAGCTAAGGGTGGAGGACTGAGGCTATTTCTAGATCCTAGGTGGAGGGCCACTATGGGGGTTGGGTACGGGATTCTGAGCTAAAGGCAAGGGTGGTCCTAGAGTCCTCAGACAGCTTGACTGGTGGGCGGGAGTAGAGGTGGTGACGCTGGGAGGAGGGCTGAGGAGCAATTGGTAAACCAGAGTGAGAGGAGGTTTCAAACCTCAGGCGGAGGGACCCAGTGATGCTGTGGGGCCGAGGTTTCAAGCCTGAGGTAAGAAGTAGTCTTAGACCTCAGGCAGAGGGACTCAGGTGGAAGTTGGGATCAGATGTTTAGGAATGGTGTCACATCTAAGGCAAAGAGGCTTAGGTGGGAGCCTTGAGTAGAAGTTTAAGACTAGCTATGAGGGGTGGTCTTAGACCTCAGGCAGTGGGGTCCAGGTGAGGGAGGGTAGGGGGCAGAGGTTTGGAACTAGAGGTGAAAGAGGATTCTAGACCCCAGGGAGTAGGGCTCAGAAGGGGACAAGTAGAGGTTGAGCCAGAAAGCGAGTAAGCCCAGGAACAGTACACCTCCTAGCTGGAGGCAGGGGCTTGGCTAAGATGACCCTCCCTGAACCCTGTCAGCGTGGGGGCCCCCTTGCCTGGACATGGCCCAGCCCACCACAGGCTTGGCTATCTTCAGCCGGTATGAGGAAGCTGCCTTCTCTCTGCATGACGCAGTCAGGGCCAGATGGGGCCTGAGCTGCCCAACCAGTTGGATAAGCCTGGCATCTGGGCTCCCCAGGGGCCAGGGAGGGGTGATGGAGTGGCCTGGCCCCTCGCCTGCCACATCAGCCCCTCACCCCCAAGTGTCACAGGCCTTGGGCATCTTCCCAGGAAGTTACGGGACTCCTGGAGCCCAGGCCGTATTCACGGTAACCCAAGGGCTGAGAAAACCACCTTCAGCATCATCACTATGATATTCTTCAGAATTAGAACAGGAGCAAGCATTTGACTGTATGCCTACAGGGTTCTAAGCACTTACCAAATATTAGCTCATTAAATCCTTTTACAGACGCATGAGGAAGATGTCACTATCCGTTCCCATTGGACAGAGAGATTAAGTGGCTTGTGCGCTAGGTTACTCCATGGGATTTGCACTTGGGTCTTGCCGTGCACCATGGACGAGCACCCCCGTCCTGGGGTGACACAGCAGTGGCTGGCTTGGCTTTGGTCTTAGGGTTCCATCTGAGCGGAAACATCCGGGAGCTGGGGGGCCCCGGAGAGCCCGAGCGCCTTTACCACGTCTCGATCAGCTTTGACCGCTGCAAGATCACGTCTGTGAGCTGTGGTTGCGACAACCGTGACCTCTTCTACTGCGCCCACGTGGTGGCCCTGTCGCTGTACCGCATTCGGCATGCCCGCCAGGTGGAGCTGCGGCTGCCCATCTCCGAGACGCTGTCCCAGATGAACAGAGACCAGCTGCAGAAGTTCGTGCAGTACCTCATCAGCGCCCACCACACCGAGGTGCTGCCCACCGCCCAGCGCCTGGCTGACGAGATCCTCCTGCTGGGCTCCGAGATCAACCTGGTGCACGGTAAGGGCCCCCCGGGGACCTGATGGTGGCGGCATCCTCAGGTCCCCTTGATCCTTGAGTGGGGGTGGGGAGAGCGCCCTTGCCTGAAGTTGAGGTCACACACCTACTAAGTGGCAGATCCTGGATCTGACCTGGCCCCGGGCACGGGGAGCTTCAGCCCCAGGGTGTGGGTGCCCCAAGAGCACAGGAGCCGGCCTGAGTGTGGGTGGATAGAGGGCATGAAGGGTATGTGTGGCCCATGGGGGTGTCAGGGGTGGGGGATGGGTGGGGGATAGACCGGGAGCTCTTGGGAGGGTTGGAAGCTACAAGAGGATGGGGGAGGATGGAGGGTGGGGGCGATGGATGAGCGGTGGATAACTGAGGATGGCGATGGGTGGATGATGGGGTGTTGGGGTGACCTGCGGGTGTGGAAAAGCGGATGCGCTGAGCCCATGGATGGCCAAGTAGGACGGCAGGTGAACGCGGAGCTGGCGGGAGCTGGTGGACTCCGGTGGGAGGGGCTTTGATCGGGATCAACGTGGCCTGGCGGGGGTGGACAGAGGGGGCCAGAGGGAGATTGGAAACCCCAGCCTCACTGTCCCTCCCTCCCCGCAGGTGCCCCGGACCCCACGGCCGGCGCAGGCATCGAGGACGCCAACTGCTGGCACCTGGACGAGGAGCAGATCCAGGAGCAGGTGAAGCAGCTGCTGTCCAACGGCGGCTACTACGGCGCCAGCCGGCAGCTGCGCTCCATGTTCAGCAAGGTGCTGCGCGGGCACGGCGGGCACGGCGGGCACGCGGCGGCCCGGGACTCAAGGCCCTGGCGCCCCGCCCCCGCCTCACCACGCCGTCCCTGCCCCCATCCCGGCACAGGTGCGGGAGATGCTGCGGATGCGGGACTCCAACGGGGCGCGCATGCTGATCCTCATGACCGAGCAGTTCCTGCAGGACCCGCGCCTGGCCCTGTGGCGGCAGCAGGGCGCGGGCATGACCGACAAGTGCCGGCAGCTGTGGGACGAGCTGGGTAAGGCCTGGCCCGAGGCGCGTGGCGCGCAGCGGGGCGTCGGCGCCCGGCGGGCTCTGGCTGCCAGGTCGTGCTCACCCCGACATTAGCCTCCGGCCCCCGAATCCCTTCCGCGTTCGCTAGCACCTCCGATGCCCGAGGCACTGGGGGGGGGGGGGGCAGGAAACAAGGGATTGACCCCCTGCGCTCCGGAGCTGCGGAGCTGACACCTGGCGGCGGAGACGGACAAAAAATACTACAGACGCATTAGTCCTTTTCTGCAAGGGCCGGTAGTCAGTCCCTTTGACTCTGTGGGCCGTGGTCTCTGTCACAGCTTCTCTGGCGGCATTCCAACACAATCGTATTTAGAGACACTATTTATGGGAAGTTCATGTCATTTTCACAAGTCACAAAATATTCCTCTGATGTATTTTTCCCCAACCATTTAGAAATGGAAAAGTAAATCTTAGCTTGCAGGCCATTCAAAACCAGGTGGCGGGTTCAGTTTTATGCACCGGCAGTAGTCTGCTGACCCCTGTAATACAGGGTGGTAAGTGCTATAGGGGGAAAAAACAGCAAGAGGAGTCTGACAGCCTGGGGTCGAATCCTGCCTTCCCACTTCCCCAGCTGTGTGACCTTGAGCAACTGCTTTTGCCTCTCTGTGCTGTAATGTGAAGAGACTATCGGTTGCAACCTCGGAGACCCAAGATGAGGGGTAAACAGAGGCCAGTGCCCAGCACACAGTAGGCACTCCACACGTGTGTGCGGCTACTGTTGGCGTGAATGTCGAGCCTCCCTCATGCCCACATTCACTGGCCGCCCTCCGTCCCCAGGGGCCCTGTGGGTGTGTGTCGTCCTGAGCCCCCACTGCAAACCAGAGGAGCGGGTGAGCTGGCTCCAGCTGCTTGGCAAGTGGGACAAGCTGGACGTGTGCCCGCTGGAAGAGGGCAACTACTCTTTCGACGGGCCCAGCCTGCAGCCCACCGTGGCCCTCAGCCCAGGTAGGAGAGGGGCCCCCGGCCCTTGCCTGTCCTCCCCGCCAGGAGGGAGTGAGTGCCCAGGCCAGGGCGGCGGGCAGCTCGAGGTGCATGAAGGGAAAGGCTTAAGACGCCGGTAGTTCTGGGCTGGTCTCCCCACTCAGCCTCCTCCTGGCCATGGAGGTGGGGATGGGGTGGGGGGCACTGGGAGAAAAGGAAAAAGATATTTAGAAGAGAGAGGCAGAGATGGAGGGAGAGAGAGGAGAAAGAGGAATGGGGTATGGGGAGAGATGGAGGGAGAAAGAGAGGGATGAAGTCTGAGGAGGGGGCAGGATGGACAGACATATGGACAGTTATTCACTTTCCGTTGTCCTTTGACACGAAGGGCTGTAATAGCTCCCCCAGTGCGCGTGCACACACATGCACACACACATGCACACGCAGCACGCGCTCACGCATCTTTGGAAAGGCTATTTAAAGGATCTGGGCAGATGACACACCACCATCGCTGTGCCCAGGGCCTAGTCCCAAGCTGGCGCTCAGTCAGGGGAGTTGGCCTCAGCCCGAGCACTAGGGCCCCCTAACCAGGCCATGTGGGCGCCCCTCCCGCAGGCCCGGAGGAGGAGGAGGAAGAAGAGGAGGCGGCGGCCGCAGGTTCCCGCCACACCGTCTTCTGCCGTGCCCTCCAGGCCGGGTCGCTGCACTGGAGTGATGCCCACCTGCAGAGGATCCTGGCCAGCGACTCCTACGGCCCCAGCCTCACAGGCACCATGGGCAGTGAAAAGCCAACCTTTGACCCCCAGGGCCGCCCACTGTGGCTGGGCGAGCCCTTCCCCACCGCCTGCGCCCGCGTGGACACCCTGCGTGCCCATGGATACCCCCGCCAGGCCCTGCGGCTGGCAGGGGCCATCATCAACACACTCCGGCTACAGCGGCGGCATCAGCTCGAGAGCTACAAGCAGCAGAAAAAAGGTGGGTGCCACGACCGCCCTGCTCCCCTGGGCCGTAGGCACAGATGCCAATTCGGGGTCCCATCAGGAAAGCCAGGCCACCCGAAGGAGTCTTGAGCCAAAAAGAATTTAATACGGGGGGTTGAGGGCTCACAAAAGTACCGAAAGGGCTGTAGAATTGAAAATCAGAGAAGCCACTGCTCAGGTTCAAGAACTTGAACTTCAGAAGCACAGGGATTGCAGCAAACTGCTGACAGTGAGCTCAGCAGCCTGCAGCCCTGGCTGGGGGGCCTCTCCCACGAGAATACTCGGAACCTGCTGGCAAACCCTCCTGTCTGTGCCCTGCAGACAGCCACACACCTGCTCACCGAGGCTGCAGGAGAATCAGGGCCTCCTGTCCCAGCCTCCGTACTTCACACAAAGGAGCCTGGGACTTGTAGTTTCCAAGCTTCCAGCCCCTGTGGTATGGGGCGGGTGCCAGTCACAAGTCTTTCAGGAACAGGGACGCAGTGTGGCCAGATCTTCCAATTTTCTAAGACAGGCCAGAAATCTGCATTATGCAATGTACAATTTACTGATTTTTAAACATGGGAAACAAATTCAAATTTGTGTTAGAGGAAAAAAAAAAGCCACACCGTATGGGTCAAAAAAAGAACATGTTTGTGGATAAGCTATGGGGAGGCAGGAGGGAGGCCACCAGTTTCATTGTCTGGGTGATGGGTCAGTTATCAGGAAATTGAACCCCGGGTGTCATGGAACCCTGGGGGACCTGGGACCCCAGCAGTCCTGCCCCGGCCTAGAGGCACAGGGAAAGCCCCCCAGAACAGGTGAGAGCTATGCTGAGATCTTACAGATGTACAGGAGTTTCCCAGGAGGAGAGGAAGGAGGAACAGTGTTCCAGGTAGAAGGAACAGCAGGGGCAGGAGCCCAGAGGCAGGAGAGGGCACGGCTCATGGGAGGAGATTGGAGAATGGGGCTTTCAGATGGGGCAGGTGGCCACATGGGGCCCTGAAAGTCAGTTGGGCTCGAGAGGTGGGAGGGAGGAGAAAGACAGTGGGTGGATGTTTTCCAAAGTGCCCAGTTTCACCCCTGTGTCCCTGCCAGGCCAGGGTCTGGCTGTGGGACAGGAGGCCAAGGCTGTGGAGGTGAGGGCTGCTACAGAGCTCCTGGGCAGAGAGGATGACTGCCTGGTGGGCAGGTGGTGGGCGGGCACCGGGAGGCTGGGCTGGGGTTCAAGGAGAGAAGCCCCCCCTACCTAGACTTGTGGGGGACAGGCGTTGAGCCCCTTATACTGCCTGCAGAGCTGCTGCAGAAAGGTAACACCTGCATCACCAACACGGAAGGATGGGTGGGCCACCCCCTGGACCCCATTGGCTGCCTCTGCAGGGCGCTCCTGGAAGCCTGCCGCCTGGAGGAGGAGACCCTCACCCTTTACCCAGGTACCTACATTGGGGCCCCTGGGAGGAAATGGGACATTTCCCCTTCCCCCTCCCCAGCCCAGTACCCCAAGAAAGTGGGGCCACACTCTTATCCTTGGTGACGTCTCTACACTTGGCCACCCCCTGGCCAGTGCCAGGAGCCAACAGACTTCACTTCTCCTGAAAGCGAGGCCACCGCAGACCCACCTCTCTTGTAGAAGGTGTCTGGTCAGTGCTGGGAGCTGCTGGGTTCCCCCTAAGCCCAACCCCCCAGTCCCCGTGTTTGAGTTGAAGAGGCCCCGGGGTCCCCAGAGGGGGCGCCCCCCCCCCCCCCCCCCCAGCAGCCCTGGAACCCATTTCCCACAGACTCGGGGCCCGAGAAGCGGAAGGCGGCCTACCAGCACGTGCCGGTGCCCGGGAGCCCCGGGGAGTCCTACTTGGCGCTGGCCCTTGAGGTGGCACTGCTGGGCCTGGGGCAGCAGCGGGCCCTGCCCGAGGGACTGTACGCGCAGGACAAGGTGGTGCGCAGCGAGGAGCAGCTGCTCGCCCTGCTGGAGGAGGTGGAGCTGGACGAGCGGCTGGTGCAGGTGCTGCGCAAGCAGGCGGGGCTGCTGCTGGAAGGTGAGGCCCCGCCCCCAGCCGGGGGTGGGGGTTGGGGGGGTCCTGCCCCTGTCCTCTAGTGGCCTGGTGGCTGCTGGATCAGGAGGCCGCTTCTCCTGGCCCTTACAGTTCACTGCTACCTTAAAGGTGAGATCAGCCCTAGAAAGTGCCTGCTGCCAATAGGGCTGGGGGGGGGGGGGGGGCGGAAGGCCCCGCCCCTTGCCCCCTTTGGCGGCAGGGAGCCTGGTCCTTGTGAGGCCCCACCCCTGGAGCAGGTGTAGCCCCACCTCTACCTTCCGGCCCCGGCAAGGCATGCCCAGGGTCTCTTCGGATTTTCCAGGGCTTTTCTGTCTCAGCCCTGCACTACCTCCCCCGCCCACCTCTCTAGCCCCTAGCCCCAGCCGCTCTACCTGGGGACCAGCCCATCCCCTCTTCAGAGCCTGGGGTGTGAGGAGACCTGGGGGGGGTTGATGAGCCCTCGCGGGGGGAGCTGAGCTCAGGATGCCCCTGTAGGGGGTCCTTTCAGCGGATTCGGAGAAGGACTCTTCCGGGAGAGCGTGCCCATGCACACCTGCGCCCGATACCTGTTCACCGCGCTGCTGCCCCACGACCCCGACCTGGCCTACCGCCTCGCACTGAGAGCCATGAGGTGAGAATGGGCCGCTGGGGACTCGGCCCAGGGGACTGGGCAGGATTGGAGGGTGACAGTCGCCCTCGGAGCCCTATCCTCCCGCCAGAAACTCACAAGCTGGTTGATTCCGTCTCCCCCAGGCTGGCATCCCAGGTTGCCCTGTGTTTTTGATTCTTAAGCAAACATGTATGTTATCATTTTGAATTTGAGAGAGATCCACATGGCACAGAATTCAGAGTTCTTGTCCAAACATTTTTGTCCCCGCTTACCCAAATCTCTCTGGAGACAAGCAGTGTCACCACTTTCTTCTTATCTATCCCACAAGAATCAAGATTTCTGCAAACCCATAATCTGGAAATTGAAGGCTGGTCTTCCTTTTACACCCATGATGCGTCCTGTGTCTGTTCCTTCCTCCTTATTTTCACTGAACTTGGCATCTTAGTTTGGTTGTATCACATAGCATGTGAACTGCTATAAGAATGTATCATAAAAGAACCAATTTAGAGTTGATAGACAACTGACACTATTTCCCCAAAAACATTGCTGTGAATAACCTTATCATTTTTCATGTACCAATTGACCACAGAAGCAGAATTTTTAAAGGCCCCACTGGGTAGTACACCATGCCCAACAAGGTGAATTCTGTCCCCGGTCTCTGATCCCATCATCCAGAGATACCTATTAACAATTTAGGGTGCATCTTTCCAGAATATTTGGAAAGAGTAATCTGTGAAGACCTGTGATTTCTAAGCCAGGAACCAGCACATGACAGCCCCTGGGCCAGATGTGGCCTGCCATGTGTTAAACCCATGAGATCAGATCAAGCTTTTACATTTTTTTTTTTTAAGATTTTTATTTATTTATTTGAGACAGAGAGAATGAGAGAGAGAGAGCACATGAGAGGGGGGAGGGTCAGAGGCAGAAGCAGACTCCCCACTGAGCAGGGAGCCTGATGCAGGACTCGATCCCGGGACTCCAGGATCATGACCTGAGCCAAAGGCAGTTGCTCAACCAACTGAGCCACCCAGGCGCCCTCAAGCTTTTACATTTTTAAGTGTTTAGAAATAAATCAAAAGAATATTCTGTGGGCACCTGGGTGGCTCAGTTGGTTAAGCGACTGCCTTCGGCTCAGGTCATGATCCTGGAGTCCCGGGATCGATTCCCACATCGGGCTCCCTGCTCAGCAGGGAGTCTGCTTCTCCCTCTGACCCTCCCCCTCTCATGCTCTCTGTCTCCCATTCTCTCTCTCAGATAAATAAATGAAACCTTTAAAAAAAAAAAAAAAAAAAGAATATTCTGTGACACATGGAAAGTAATATGAAACTCGAGTTTCAGTGTCCAGCAATAAAGTTTTATTGGCACACAGCCACGCTCATTCATTTACGTATTGTCTGGGGCTACTTTTGCATGGCAATGGCAGAATTGAATGGTTGTGACAGAGACCAAATGGCCCCCCCACAGAGCCGAAAATATTGACTGTCCGAACCTGTGCAAAAAAAAAAAATGGTGCTGATCCCTAGTCTAAATCCATGACTCACATCACCTCATGTAATCTTTTTTTTTTTTAAGATTTTATTTATTTATTTGAGAAAAAGACAGAGAGAGAGCACGAGCAGGGCAGAGGCAGAGGGAGAAGCAGACTCCCCGCTGAGCAAGGGAGCCCGACTCGGGACTCGATCCCAAGACCCCGGGATCATGACCTGAGCCGAAGGCAGATGCATAACCGACTGAGCCACCCAGGCGCCTCTACCTCATGTAATCTTACCAACCTAGAGAAATAAGCATGTTTACCCCCATTTTACACATAAACACGCTTAAGGTGTGTCCAGAGTCACATGTCGAGGAAATTTCGATAATATTTGAAACCAGAATAGTCTTTTTTTTTTTTTAAGATTTTATTTATTTATTTGAGAGAGAGAGAATGAGAGAGAGAGAGCACGAGAGGGAAGAGGGCAGAGGGAGAAGCAGGCTCCTCGCTGAGCAGGGAGCCCGATGCGGGACGCGATCCCGGGACTCCAGGATCATGACCTGAGCTGAAGGCAGTCGCTTAACCAACTGAGCCACCCAGGCGCCCTGAAACCAGAATAGTCTTAACTCCTATTGCATGCTGTTGATCACATCTAACAACTTTGAAGAACTTTCTACATATAAAATACATATATATGGGCTAGACGGCCCATAGAATGGGCCGTCTAGCAATATACCCCTAGTGGGTGTGTAAAGCCATTCCAAAAATGTTTGCTGTCCACCCACCCATTGTGTACTGCTGCTGGAGATCCAGCAGTGAACAGAATAGTCACAAGTGCCTGCCCTCATGTAGCTGACACTTTAGTGAAGGAGATAAAATAATAAGTTATTTTAAATGAGTATTAAATTAATAGGTAAGCTATGTTGTGTGTCAGGTGATGACCTATAGCAAAGAAGGCATGGGAGAAGTTGGGAGTAGGAATTTCACATGTGGGGCTGTCAAGGAAGAACCCACTGAAAAATATTTGAGTTAAGACTTGAGGGAGGTGAGGGGCGCCTGATTGGCTCAGTCGTTAAGCGTCTGCCTTCAGCTCAGGTCATGATCCCAGGGTCCTGGGATCGAGTTCGCCGTCGGGCCCCTTGCTTGGCAGGGAGTCTGCTTCTCCCTCTGTCTGCTGCTCCCCCTGCTTGTGTTCCCTCCCCCCCACCCCGACGAATAAAAAAATAAAATCTTTTTTTTTAAAAAAAGAGAGACTTGAGGGAGGTGAGGGAGAAGCTGCAAGGATGTCTGGGGAAGAGTGTTCCTGACAGAGGGAATAGCATATGCAAAGGCCCTGAGGTAGGACTGTGCCTGGTTGTATTTGAGGGACATTGAGGGGAACAGTGGCTGGAGCAGAGTGAGAATGGGAAGGGGGGTGACAGAAGGACTACTGGGGGGCTGCATCAGGACACAATCTCCTCACTTTTTATCAGCCCTTGGTGCATGAATAGAACATTGTTTATTTAATCGACCCCCAGGTGGTGAGCACAAACAGTACTCCAGTGAACATCTGGCACACACATCTTCCGTCTTCCTGCATGCCCGTGGCTTTGCTGGCGCAAGCAGGGAGGCTCCAGTTGAGGCAGGAGGCTCCAACCTCCTCTCAGCATGGGCTTGCTTCTCCCCCCTCCACCCCCACCAGGCTGCCTGTACTGGAGACAGCGTTTCCAGCTGGAGAAGCTCACCCCAACCCGCTGGACTCCATCATGAGCAACCGCTTCCCCCGCTGGTTCATCCTTGGCCACCTGGAGACACGCCAGTGTGAGCTGGCCTCTGCCATGCTGACAGCTGCCAAGGGTGAGGACAGAGGCTGCCCCCTGTCCCGTTCCCCCGCTCCCCTGTCCTCTGTCTTCTCTTTCCTCTGTTCCCTCATCCCTTCCCTCTCCTTTTTATCCTTTCATCAAATTTCTGTCTTCCTTGAGCACTTTCTAGATGGACCAGGCACTGTCCCAGGTGCTGAGGAGTGACCAACACTGTTCCAAGGCCTGTGCCCTGTGGCGTTCCATTCTAGGGGGGGCAGACAGACCCTAAACAGGGCCAAATACTTAGTGACGTCACTTATGAGCAAGCAGGGAACAAGGGCCGTGGAGGAGGAAAAGCAGATGAACACTTAAGCCAAGAGGGCGGAGCTGTTGCCTGCATCTGGTGTCCCTGTCACCTTGAGTCGCCATAACAGCTCTGCTCTGGGGCTGGGAGTCCAAGGTCCGGGTGCTTGGTGGGTTCCCAGGGAGAACTCTCCTCCTGGCTTGCCACCCTCCTGCTGTGTCTTCACTAGGCAGAGAAAGAGAGCGCTCCCGATTTCTTCCTCTTCTCAGGACACTCATGCCATCATGCTGGGGATGAGGGCTTCCCCGTGAATTTGGGGAGGGCTCTGTCCAGGCCGGGAGAGCATTCCAGGCAGAGGGAACAGCCAGTTCAAAGGCCCTGAGGCTGGACCGTGCCTAGAATGTTTGAGGAGCGCAGGAGCGAAGTGACAGAACTGTAGGCTCTGGGCCAGTGATAAGAGCAATCAAAGCTCACAGTTGTATGCTCTTGACCCATGAAAGCCTTTCGAGTACGGGCTCACCGTGGCCCTGGGAGGCAGGTACCCTTGCGCTAGTGTGACCCATTTTACAGATCGAGCAGCTGAGGCACAGAAAGGTCAAGCGACTCGCTCGGCGTCACATAGCTAGTGAATGGCGGGACGGGGATTGAACCCTGGTGTTCTGGGACCAGAATCACCGCCCTTGACAATTAGGGGTCCCTAGGTGGCTTCCTCCTGCTGGGTGGTGGGGAGAGGAGAGGAGAGAGGGAGTGCCAAGAGTGGTCTGGATCTTCCCAGAGCCATTGCCGGCTACCTCTGCCTCCTCACATGTGGGCACCTGGGTGGAGGAACCTGGGTGGACAGGTCAGGCAGCAGCAGGGGCTGGTGCCCAGTGTGCCGACTGTGCCCTCCTCCCTCCCTGCACCCCAGGAGACCCCAAGTGGCTGCATGCGGTACTGGGCTCCATCCAGCAGAACATCCACTCGCCTGCCCTGCTCTTCAAGCTGGCGCAGGACGCCTGCAAAACGGCCACCCCGGCCAGTGCGCCTCCCGACACCACGCTGCTGGGCATTGCGCTGGAACTAGGCCTGCAGGTGAGGGTCAGAGGGGGGATGCTGCTTGAGGACAGGCCTCAGCGGGAGTGGCAGCTCTGGGAGTAAGGGTCCCGGGAATGGGGGACTGGGGTCACCAGTGGGGGATGGGCCTGTGAATGAGGGACTCCAGGGCAGAGTCTGAAGGTGAGCATCCCCTCCTGGGGGTGTGGCTGAGGAGGAGGATGCGGGGCACGGGTCCTGTAGCTGAGTGGGTGGGCCACAGGAAGAAGCCTGGCCTAGGGTGCTGGCCTTGGGGTGGGGCCTGGAGCTGGTGTGCCCACTGGGTGGGTTGGGCTGAAGCCCAGGGAGCAGAGCCTCTCGATGAGGAGCTTGCTTGGGGGCAGGGCCTGTGGGGGACCAGTCTAGAAGGAAAGGTTGCTGCTGAGGGGGCGGGTCCTGAAGGCGAGAAGCCACCTCTGCAGATGAGGTCTGTGGTTGAAAGTCCTTGAGGCAGGGCCTGGGAGCTGGGGCCTTCACCAGGGGCCAGGCAAGGGCTGTCCTGCTGGGGCAAGTCAGAGACCAACATGGGTACTGCCTGTAGGTGAGGAGTCAGCTGCAGGGTGTGGGACCCGGAGGGGGCAGGGCCTCAAGAGTGTGGCCAAAGTAAAGTAAGAATGGAGAACAGTTTGGGGCAGGCTTGCAGGGTGGGGTGGGACCTTCCAGGTAGAACCTGCCCCAGGGGGCCTGCAGAAGGCGGAATTAGTCCCGAACAATCTCCTGTGGGGAAGTGGAATCATTGTAGGGGGTCTGGGGGAGGTGAGATGAGGGAGGGATCCTTTAGAGAGGTGAGAGAGGTGACCCACTCCTTAGGAGCTTCCAGTGGCAGAGTCCACCAGACAGGCCCTGAGGGGGAGGCAAACAGGGAGGGTGCTTATTGGGGATAGGACCTGAAGAAGGTAGGGGCCTGAAGGGCAGGTGCTTTGTTGGGGCCCGCAGGGGGAAATCTGCTGACGTGAAGCATGGAACTTTCCAGAGAGAAGGGGCAGGTTGGATTGCTGTCTGGGGTAGGCACCACGGAGCCTCAGGATAACACCCACAATAATAGCAGTAACAGTAATGCTGGCATGGACTGAGCACTTTGAAGCAACAGATACTGTGCAAGATCTTTTTTTTGGAAGGGAGCGTCTAGGTGGCTCAGTCGTTAAGCGTCTGCCTTCGGCTCAGGTCATGATAGCAGGGTCCTGGGGTCGAGCCCTGCATCGGGCTCCCCGCTCAGCGGGAAGCCTGCTTCTCCCTCTCCCACTCCCCCTGCTTGTGTTCCCTCTCTAGCTGTCTCTCTCTCTCTGTCAAATGAATGAATAAAATCTTTTTTTTTTTTTAAAGATCTTTTTTTTAAAACAACTATTTTTTATTTTATTATTTTTTTAAGATTTTATTTATTTATTTGAGAGAGAGAGCATGAGCAGGAGGGGCAGAGGGAGAAGGAGAGGTCAAAACAGACTCCCCGCTGAGCGGGGAGCCCGACGCGGGGCTCCATCCCACGATCCTGAGACCATGACCTGAGCCGAAGGCAGCCACTCAACCAACTGAGCCACCCTGTGCAAGATCTTTACCTGAAAATTTGCACTGAATTCTTAGAAGAGAGCCCTGAGGTAGAGGTTTTCAATCCCCATTTTACAGAGGAGGAAAATGAAGGCCCAGGAGGTGAGGCCACTTGTCCGGATCACGTAGCTCACCGCCGATTCAACCCTTAAGGCCCGAGTCTCCTGGGCCCCTCAGGATCCCTGATCCCCTCTGTAGGCCAGTGCGAGGTTTTGGGTGATCCCCTTCTCTCTCCCCTCCCGGGCCGCAGGTGATGCGCATGACCCTGAACACCATGACCTGGCGGCGGCGGGAGATGGTGCGGTGGCTGGTCAGCTGTGCCACAGAGATCGGTGAGTCCCCGAGGGAACCCGCCACCCATCTCCCTGCGGAGAGAGAAGCAGAGTCTTTACCCTGGCTCCAGCCCGTGGTCAGGGCTACGCTGGTGGGGAGGCGGGTTGGGGGGACAGAGCTGGACGAAGGCCTGGAAGCTGGCCAGGCTGAAGTGGCTTGGAGAAGGGACAGGAGCCCTGAAGCATAGGTAGACCCCCCCCACACGCATTCCCCCCCCCCCCCTTTGGAAGATGAAGTGCGGGTTGTGTCGAGCTGGGGGTGGAAGCAGAGGGGTTGTGTCTTCAGCCCCAGCGGGCGGGGATGGCGGCCTGAGGGCAAACCCGGGCACACCCGAGCGGCCCCCGCCCTCCTTCCCGGCCAGCTTTGCCCTCTTGCCGCCCCCAGGCCCGCAAGCGCTGATGAATATCATGCAGAACTGGTACTCCTTGTTCACGCCGGTGGAGGCTGCCACCATCGTGGCGGTGACGGGCACCACGCACGCCACGCTGTCGCGGCTGCAGCTGGACGCGGCCCAGCGGGAGGAGCTCTGGGCCTGCGCGCGCACCCTGGCCTTGCAGTGCGCCATGAAAGACCCGCAGAACTGCGCCCTGCCGGCGCTCACGCTGTGTGAGAAGAACCGCGCGGCCTTCGAGGCCGCCTACCAGATCGTGCTGGACGCGGCGGCCGGCGGCCTGGGCCACGCCCACCTCTTCCCGGTGGCGCGCTACATGGAGCAGCGCGGCCTGCCGCTGCGGGCCTACAAGCTGGCCGCGCTGGCCCTGGCCCAGCTCAGCATCGCCTTCAACCAGGACAGCCACCCCGCCGTCAACGACGTGCTCTGGGCCTGCTCGCTCAGCCACTCGCTGGGCCGGCACGAGCTCTCCGCCATCGTCCCCCTCATCATCCGCAGCATCCACTGCGCCCCCATGCTCTCTGACATCCTGCGCCGCTGGACCCTCGCGGCACCTGGCCTGGGGCCCCTGGGGGCCCGCCGCGCCGCCAAGCCGCTGGGCGCCGACCGGGCTCCGCTCTGCCAGCTCCTGGACGCCGCGGTGGCCGCCTACATCGCCACCAGCCACTCCCGCCTCACGCACATCAGCCCGCGGCACTATGGCGACTTCATCGAGTTCCTGGGCCAGGCCCGGGAGACCTTCCTGCTGGCGCCTGACGGGCACCTGCAGTTCGCCCAGTTCTTGGAGAACCTCAAACAGACCTACAAGGGCAAGAAGAAGCTCATGCTCTTGGTGCGGGAGCGCTTCGGCTGAGGGGCAGCAGGCCGCGGCGGGGACCCCCTTGGCCCCTGCTCCTGTGGTGCCAGCTCTCCATCAGGGGCCTCAACACTGGGGGCCCATGTGGCATTTCAGTATTAAGTCAGGGAAGGAGCCTGGCCGGAGCTAGGTGGTCTTACCTGCCATCCCCCCCAAACCCTGCTGGAGGGGGCACCCCGGGGGGGGGGGAGAGGGGATGACGTCCTGCCACATGCGTGCCTAGGAGTGTGCGAGCGAATGTGCGAGACGCAAGGATCAGAAGCCATACCACCACCCAGAGGCCTGGAAGGGGGTGTGTGCTTGGGCAGCTGGTATGACCCCGCCTGGGGCACCCCAAAAGCAATAGGCAAGCTCTCCCTCCCCAGACTCGCAGGCCCGGCTTGGACTGGGGGTGGGGGTGGGGGCTGCAAGGCAGGACTTTCCAGAAACTGGCTCTTAAAGTCAATGTAGCAGACCCTCCCCACACCCCACTCTGGGTGACCAGGGGACTTGTGTTAGGGCGTCTAAATCTCCTTTTATACCCTCCCCTCACTGCCTCAGGGGCCCCATTCCGCAGCCCTATACCCGTGCCAGGCTGCCCACCTGGTACCGACGGCTCATCCCCACTGAAGGATTTAAAGAGGCCTCAGGCCTCAGCCACATACCTCACCCCCCCAGTCCGGCCAGGATTCCCATTCCCGAGGATGCCGAGGTCCCAGTGTGGGCTCGAGGGGTCACTACTGTCCCTCCCCCTACCTGCTAGTCACTGGACATACAACTCAGGAACTGAGCCAGGCTCATGCTGTCCTCCAAACCTGGTGTTGGGGGGAGACAAGCCCAGGAGAGCCAGGGACCCCCACCCCAGATCTGGAGAGGAGAGAGGCTGGCACCTTGGCATTTTCTGGCTCTGTCTCTGGCTCTGCCTTTCTCCTCCTCCATGGCCCTGCTCCACCCCTTCATCTTACTCTCCCTTTCCATATTTCCCTCTATTTTGCCTTTCTATTTGTGGCTCTGAATCGCAGCTGCTGTCTCTCTTGGGTCTCCCTTGCCCCACCTTGGCCCAGGGACGAGGAGGGAGTGTGTCCCACCCCGATCACCCCCCTCTGTCTTTTCTCCTCTTGTAATTAAGGACAAAATCATGTCATTTTGTAACTTTTTTTCTATTTATTGAACTGTATATTGTATTTCCTTTCTCCTTTTTTTTTTTTTTTTTTGATATTGAACACAGCTTTTGAGACTGAGGTGTGTCCCCTCTCCCCCACCCCAGACCAGGGCTCCCTGATCCCTCCACAGAAAATCTCCAGCCTTGCTTGCTCGGGGCATAACTTCAAGAGAGGGATGGAAGGGTACAGACTGCTGGTTTCACCCAGTGGCTCTAGTGTAGATACTATCAGATAGGGCTGACCCCCAAGAGGAGTGCTTTATACCTGTCACCTGTTACAACGCCTGTCCCAACAGTCCTACGAGTCGGGAGGAATATCCTTCCCATTTTACAGAGGAGAAAACTGGGGTTCCAAAGTTTAAGGAAAGGGTACCAATTTTAGGAAGAGACAGAGCTTTACTATGCTGGAGCCCACTGACCCCGGCCACCTCAGGCTTCACGGTCCTTACAGTGCTGGCAACGGCCACTAGGGGGTGCCCTGGCTCCAGACACCGCTACTGGGGGTGCTTGGCTCCCAAGTTGCTGAGCACCGGGGCCGGGTCAGGTGCCGGGTGCACCTGGGAGGGGAAGACATACCCCTCCCCACCCACCAAACAAAGATGGGAATCCCGGGCTTGGGCTAGGCCTTGGTGGGCGGGCTCTGGCGTTGGCGAGAAAGGGTGGGCGTGGTCAGTGAGGGGCGTGGCCCGGGTGCGGCCCGGGCCTCCTACGCCGCGGATGAGGTTTTCGAGTCCCCAAGTAGAGGGAGCAGTGTGGCCTGGGGGACTGCGAAGAAGGCCCTCGGTTGCCTTCCTTCCCTGGCTCCCTGAGAAGCAGGACCTCCCTTGGGATCTGCCTGTCTTTGGAGAGTGACAGATGGGTGAACAAAGTGTGTCTGGGTCACCGTCAGGGCCGGGGCAGGCGAGGACAAGCTTCCCGGAGGGGCGGGGCTGGCCGCTAGAGGGCGCCAAGGCGGCGCGCGCAGTCGTGGGCGGAGTATCGGCTGCGCTGGGCACAGCGATTGGCTCATGGCCACGCCCTCCGCCAAAGAGGGCCAATTGGACACGGACCCATCTCCCGCCCCGCCTCGCCCGTTCCCGCAGGTATGTGCCGGCGGACTCCAGCTGGCCGGCGTGCTCCTTTGCGCCGCCTGGAGGCCTGCTCGGGTAGAGGTGGCAGTCCCGGCGTGCTTGGCGTTTCCTTCACCCTGTAGTCTCAGCTGCCTGCAGACGCCGTCCTCGGACTTGGGCCTCTCCCCCTTACTGTGCCCCTCAGCTCTCAAAGTCATACAAAAATGTCCCCCTTGGGCCCGGGGATTCCTTCGTGACACATGCCCACTTCAAGCCCAAGTTCCCTGCCGGCATTCTCAGATACCAGCACCCCAAGTCTTGCCTCAGGCCAGAGCTCTCCCTTATGTCTCAGCCACCCCCAAATATCACTAGCTCAGGACCCTCAGGTCCCAGTTATCTCTGAATGCCCAGTGTTTCCCTCAGGGTCACCGCTGGCTGCCACCAGAGGTTGGGTTTGACACCACCCCCACCCCCCCCATTGGGGCCAGGAACACTCAGGTCAATGTCCTGGGCTTGGGACATTCCTCATGATGACCCCATCTAGATCCTTCCCAGAACAGTGCTCTCTGTCATTGCATCAGCCCTGAAAGTCAGGGTTTCCTTCAGGGTCACCCCCTAATCCCAGGACACCCCTCAAGGTCACCCTTCCAGCCTTCTCTGCCCATGTGACTAAATTGTGGCTTTCCTCAGAACAGGTGGGACAGAGATGAAGATCCTGTGAGGTCAGGAGCTCAGGGTGCGGGAACAGTAAATTCAGGGCCATCAACCCTCCCCACCCAAAAGGCCAAAACTGCAGGGATGGGAGGAAGGAGTAAACCACAAACTCACAAACTATCAGACCTTCAGGAATGAGGCAGGGGGCAGCTTTTATTTTAATTGGACGACAGGAGCCACACACAACACAGACCCCTGCCCCGAGCTCATGTTGGCCGCTACCCCAGGTGGGACAGGAATGCTGGGCCAGCCCTGACGCCCTAGGGGGCTGCTCCCTGTTTCCCCAGTCTCACTCCAAAAAGAGCCCCATCCCATCTGATACTGGACAGTCTCAACTCTTGGACAGCCTGGCACCACCTGAGGACTGAAAAGGCCCGTTTGTGTCCTTTCTGGACTCACAGGGACCTTGCTCCCCGCCCCATGTGCCAGGAGGGTGTCAGGGCTCCTCCCCCCGAGTTAGGAAGCTGCAGGGCTCAGTGAGAAGGGGCCAGGCACACTCAGGTCAGGCCAGCCTGGTTCCGGAAGCTGGAGTTGGCATTTAACGGTCTGGGGACCCAAGGCAGCTTCCTCTTGAGTAACTGGCTGCTGGGAAGGCACAGGCCTGGCCCATGCCCCACCAGGCTTGGGAGAGAAAGGCTCCAGGCTGGGAGGGGTGGGGGGGGTGGGGGGCTGCAGACACAGCTTTTCCCTCTTTCATGGAAGGGCAACCACCCACCTGCCCGTTCTCCCCAGGAGTACAGCCCAGCTATGGGTAGGACTGTGCTGGGGGAGGCCCTCCCCAAGTACATTGTTGGGGGAGGGGGCCTGCAGCAGACAGCTGGGTCCACCTACCCCATTCCAGGCTACATCCCTCCCCAAGTCCCTCCTCCAGACACAGGTCTGGGTCTTCCCCCCCGCCCCCCAGGCATCAGCCCACCCAAGGAAGGCAGGCGCCACAGGCTCCGAGGGGGCTCGACTCCTGTTCCTGCTGAACTGAGCCAGTCTGCACAAATCAACTGTGTTTCAGCTCAGTAGGCACGGGAGGCAGAGCCCAGGGAGGCCCCGACAGTGGGACAGGCAGGCACAGCCCCAGAGCCGGAGGAGGCGGGGTCCCGGGGGGCGGAACTTAGCCACTGTGAACACGACTTGGTGTGGACTCTGCTCACAAGCAGCTAAGCCCTGCTCCCCAGGCCGGACGCAGACAGCAGGGGCCTCTGTGCCACCCACCCCCACCCCCATCCTCGGGCAGTGTCCTCAGCGGTGGTGGTGGCGGTGGTGGAAGCCCCAGAGGCAGGGCTCAGGGTCGGTTGGAAATCCCTGGCAATGTGATTTGTGACAGGCAGCAAATCCCATCCCCAGGAACCCCAGCCGGCCATGGCACAGGGGTGGGGGGGGCACCGGGTGGGGCCAGCGGCTGGCACCTGAGGGGGGGAGAGAGAGCAAAGGAGGTAATGAGATTTGAAGATGTCTGTCCTGCGGGTCCCCCCGCCTGCTGCTGCCCACGGAGGGAAGCCCTCCTCCCCGCACGCAGCCGCCGCCGAAGAGAATGCTGTACCATCGGGCTGCACGCCCCCACCGCAGCCCTGCCCTCAGTCCCAGAGGCAGAGATGCCCAAATCCCTCTGGGCCAAGGAGGCTGCAGGGACTCCCAGAGCCAGGTCCCCCCCGCTTTTCCCGCCCCTCCCCACCAGTGAGCCCTGGGCGGGCTAAATGGGGCCATGAGGAGAGGAAGTCGAGGGGGTGGCGGGCAGGCGGGTGAGGAAGTGATCTCACCCCAGCTGGCGCCACTTCCTAGAAGCCTGAAGGGCAGGAGGAAACCACCAGGGCCTCCCCCCGTGGCCCCGTCTCCTCAGTAGCCAGGCCTCAGCCTGCACCCCAGCAGAGCAGATGCCTGCAGTGGGTGTCCCGCTCTCCCCTCGGGCACACACATCCCCAAGAGCACCAGACCCAGGCTCAAGGTGCAAATCCCCACTCAGCAGTTTTCCAAATGCCCTCCAAGCCTCAGTTTCCCCATCTGTAAAACAGAGCCAAGAGCCTCAACTGAATAGCACAGGGAAGTTTCACCGAGAGTGCGTATGTCATTTCAGCAAGTGCCCAGCACCAGGACCGCCTTCCAGAACTTTCGGGAATCAGTGCAAAATGAAATTGTGGGACCCCTTCTTCACAAGTTAAGAATGTCAAGACGCTGACAGCAGAACATTAATCCAGGCTTCAGGTCATTCTAAGCAAGAGAGACGCTGTGAGCTGCATGGTCACAAGCCCATGAAGCCGCCCTATGTTCAGTAAATGGAGATCTCCTTAATGGCAAGAGCCCTGTGGCTAGGACACCCCAACTCTGGAGCCCATTTGGGCAGATCTGAACCCTGGCTCTGTAGCTTCCTAGCTGGGTGACTCCTAGAAAGTCACTCAACCTCTCTGGGCCTCCCTTTCCCCATCTGCAAAGCAGGGATGTGGCGGTAAGGATCTCAGAAGTGGTACGTGTAATTAAGATGGGGCTGGGCTGTCGTCATCAGGCAGAAACAGAAAAGATGGTAGAAATGAGGACTCCAAACACTGGCGGGACCCCGGTGCCCAGAGCCGGTGGCACCCACCACTGGGAGACAGGTGGAGAGAGATGTCCTGCTCTGTTCCCCGACCCGTCCCATACACGCAGACACACACACTGGCCACCCGCTTTCCCAGCAGGCCCCAGCCCAACCCTGTCCCCTCAGGGTCTGGGGGCACCAACCGGGAGCAGACAAGGCCCTGCAGGGCGGCCGGCCTCCCTGGGCCGCCTCCGGAAGTGAGACAGCACATTCGTGTCCCAGGGACGAGAACGGGAAGGGCGGCCATTTGGCCAGGCCCGTTTCCTGTGGGGTTTCCCCTGCACAGAGCCCCGGGCCGGGGCCAAGGCCACTCCCCATCCCTAAAGGCACAAAAGGCCTGGGTCTCTCATGGATGGGGCACTGCCACGCAGGTACCCAGGAGCCAGGGCCCCCGTTACCAGTGGTGTCCCTCTTGGGCTCACAAGAGGTGGTGTCCAGGGAAGGCCAAGTTCTTGGCAGCTGGAAGCCTGGGGAGAAGATGGGCCCCTGGGCCGAGGGAGCAAAGCAGGCCCCGAGCCACACTGATGTATGTATGTGTGCATGTACGTATGTGTGCATGTACGTATTGTGCGTGTATGTATGTGTGCGTGTGTGTGCATGTATGTGTGTGTCCATGTATGCTGGAGTACGCTCGGCAGACAGGGCGTGGAGGCATGAGACGGAAGCAGGCAGGCATACTGCTGCCCCCCCAACCCCATGCTCCAAGAATGAATCAGGGGCAGCTTCCGCCGGGGGCGCCACCACCACCGCCCCCAAGCCTGGTCCCCAAATACTTTCCACCCTCTCGGAGCAGCTGGGATCGGAAAATACCAAGGGCTACAGGCCCCGCCCTGCCCGCCACCGCCCGCCCGCCCAGCCTGTCACTAACGCTTTGCCTAATGGGCCTAGACTCTCCGCAGAGGCTCCCTGGGCCGGGCCCAGAGCCAGCCGCCAACCTGGGCTGCCCAGCCAAGGGCCGCCTGACCACCAGCCCCCCATCCATTACCCCAGGCCCAGCACAGCGACCATAACAACCGGCCCGATGGGCAGCCCTCAGAGGCTGGCACCTGGGTGGAAGAGGGCAGGACAGTGGCAAGTGGGTGGGCCCCCGCTGCCCACCCAGGGCTGGGGGGAGGGGCCAGGCCCAGGAAGGGGTGAGTAAGTGAGGACTGAATCACTTGTTATAAATAGGGGAACCATGCAAGTCATATCCCAGCCCCCATTGCGCCCAGCCACGCCACACCAAACTCCAACCCCTGCCTTAAACTTTAATCCCCCTAGGGTCAGTCACAGAATTCCCAGGGGCCCCCTAACGTCCACACTGAGAGCCCTTAACTGAGCGGCACACCCTTCTGCCATGTTCATCCCTTGCCTTGTCCTCACAGGTCCACGTCCCGGTCCTGGCCTGTGTTTTGGGGGGGCCCTGGCCTCAAGGCAAATCACTGGCTTCTGGGTCATGTCCTCCTTCCTCAACACCCCCAAAATTCCCAGGCCCAAGGCTTAGGGCCCCCAGGATCCCCAAGGCATTCTAAGGGTGTGGGTGACCACAGTCCTGGATGGTGATGCCAGACCCAGGCCAGGGGAAGGCCAAGGGTCTTCGAGGCTCAGCAGTCAGCTTCCTGGCGGCTCAACCCAGGCCCCCCATCCCAGACCACCCAGGCCTGCTCTGCCCAGGGCCACAGCTCAGTGACCACACCCAGGGTGGCGCCAGCTCCAGCACCCTGGGGCAAGGCGCCGCTGGAGCATGACTCAGCCGTGCCCAGCATGGCGGCGTCCTTCTCTGCCCAAGGATTCCCACACGCCCACGTCCACTGCCCTCCGTGTACGTCCTTCCCAGGTGACCAGCCTTCTCCAGACACACCTCCTTGTCCACCCAGGACACCCGAAGGCAGGAGGGAAGGTGGCCAGAGCGCCCCACAAGGGATCTGCCACGGGAAGGGGAAGTGCGCTTCTCTCCGCTTGCTTTCCGACGCTCCCCATTTACAGATGGAGAAACTGAGGCCCGCAGGAATTCAGAGCCAGGCCCAAGGTCAGGCAGTAAATCTAAGGAAAAGCCAGGACTGCTCCTGGCAGAAAGTGTATCCAAATAGGAACGGGCTGGCCAGCCAGCCCAGTGAGGGGCGGGAAAGGTGCCCCCCACCCAGGGTTCCCGGTGGTTTTCTTCACCGCAAACAGACCCCCCTCCACTCAGCTTCCCAAGGCGAAGGGCACACTCTGAAAAATGCCTTAAGGTATATCAAAGTGCCACCTGAGCCCATAGCAAGCCGGTCACCCCATTCTACCCACCCTGAGCATAGGGCCAGTCACCCTGGGACTGCAGATGAGACAGGGATCTGCCCAGCAGCTGCGGCTTCCACGGAACATCTGGCCTCCACTTACAACAGGCAGGGGTGGATACAGGGGTCCCCGGGAGGACCCTGGAGCATCCGCCTCCGCTGTGGCTCTCCAGTGAGCAAGGGTCTGCGGAGACTTGGAGGCCGGGCCAGCACAGACAGGCCCGACCCCCCCGGGACACGCCCTGTCACGCATGTGCTCCGCGTGCCAGCCCTGGGCCAGGCCCGCAGCTATTTTCGGGCCCCCTCTTAGGCCCACAGACGAGGCCTGCCAGTTGGGGTCTTGAAGGAGCTCCCAGAGGACATCCTGCAAGGGCAGAGGCCAATGGGCGCCCTTCTGGGAGCTGGGACAGAGCTGGCACCCGGCCCCAGGGCCCGTGCCTTCCCAGGACGGCGGCATGTGAACACATGCGCACGGGCTGGCCCGGGCAGGGTGCGTGGGCGAGCGGACAGGGTGTGTCCCACATCACCTCGCCTCTGAGCCGGGGCACCTGTTGGGTACTGCCCTCCAGCTCCGGCTGGCATGGGCAGGGCTGCCAGAGGACACCCTTCATGCCAGGGGTCCCACACCGCCCCCCCCCCCAGCCTTACCCTCATCCACCACCCGTCATCATAAGCGGGCAGCGGGTTAGGGCCGAGGCAGGGAGGGGGCAGGTGACAGCGAGCCCACTGCACCTTCAAGGCATTCAGGAGGACACGGGGTCTGGCGGGGCCTGGCTGGGCTGGATAGGCAAGTCAGTGTAGGGCTGGGGGCTTTGGTGGCAGTCAAGTCCAGTGCTGGGGTCAGAGGTCAGTGTGGGGCTAGAATGCAAGGTTCAGGTTTTAGTCTGGGCCCTTTCACCCTCCCACAGCCCAAGGGCATGAGGACTGCGGCGACAGGGGGCTGGGCCTCAGCCCTCCAGGAGTCTCCCAAACCCTGGGCCCCCTTCCTAAGGGACCCTGAATGAGCTCTTCTCTTCTGGGCCAGGAGGGGCCAGGAGGGAGGAGAGGGGTCCCCCAGTCTCCACCAAGCTGGGGCTACAATGCTGGGCCCCCACCCCATCTCCTCAATGGCAGGCCTCCCCTCCACTCATTGGCTGATATGTTGAGAACTTGAACCACTGTCACCCGCCATCCATGGAACTCTGGGAGACCCCCACCCACTTCTCTGCCCCATCCCCACCAAAGGCCAGATAGGTAGTCCAGGAGTCCAGGCACCATATATCCATCCCTCCTAACCCCAAGCCGGGCATATGCCCTCCCCCTTCCCACCCTGCCGCGGACTCCGTGCCCACCTTGACCTGCCCCAGTCTCTGTGGGACCCGCCCTCCCCACCACGCTCTCATGGGTCTCATGGGGCTCCGGTGGGGGGGAGTGGCTAGGGGTCCCCAGTGGGTTCCCGGGGAGCGGGTAAAGGTTGGGCCGCCCTTCCCCCGCTCCGTAGGGGGCGCCCCGGGACTCTGCTGCCGCCGCCGCCGCCAGATGCACGATCCCCGCTGCCCCCCCCCACCAGCCACCGGCGGCGGGGCGGCGCCCTCCCCCTCGCGAAGGGCTGGGGACCCGCCGGGCGCACCCCCCACTCCGCCCACGAGTCCGGCGCGGAAAAGTTGCCGCCGCCGCCGCGGCGCCGCCGCCTCCCTCCCGGTTCCCTCCCCGACTCACCCGCGGGGGAGGGGAGCCGGCACTCGGGGCTCCGGCCGCCGCCCGGGGCCCGGTGGCAGAGTCGTGGGCGGGCGGCGGGCCCGAGACGGGCCGGGGTCGGTCGCCGGCCGCGCTCCATCCCACTCACTGGCCGGCCCGCCGCGGGGCCGAATCGCTTTTAAAACCTTCCCGTCTCCTCCCCCCGGCCGGACAGGGGGCGGGCGCGGGGCGGGGCGGCCGCCGCCGTCATGTGCCCCCGGAGCCGGTCCGCCCCCACTTTCTCTCTCCGGTCCCCCAACTCAGCCCCAACTTTCTCCCTCCTTGTCCCGACTCTACCTGGGGCCCCAAACCCAGCCCAGCTTCCCCCTCCCGGCCCTGGACTCTGGAAGCAGCCCCAGATTTTAAGCGAAGGCTCTCCCCGCGGGGAGGGAGGACAGAAGCAGGGGTCCTAATCCCCCTTGCACCCCCAAAGCCCTCTTGGCAAAGTCCTGCCCCTGCGCAGGAAGAGAAACCCGGGAGGCCGTGGGCGGGGGCAAGGGAGATGTGGGGTGGGAGGCGCGGCGGCAGAGGATGGAGGCCATACCGCTACTGTGTACCTTCCCTGGGAGGGCATGGGCCTGGGTATCCTGGGTTCCTGCCAATGGGCCTGGGTATCCTGGGTTCCTGCCAATGGGCCTGGGTATTCTGGGTTCCTGCCAAACACCAATACCCACTTCCAGTTCTTCCACAGTGTCTTCTTCAAACCCAGGAAGTCCCTCCTTTTATCCCACCCAACCCTCTCCTGCTGCTGTTCAAGACTCTGCCCCCAGTCCTGGATCAAGGTTCCCTCCCCACTTTGGCTTCCCAGCATCGCGGCCCCCCCGCCCTACCCAGGGGCTCTGGGAAACTCCCCAGCTCCTGGAGTATCCCTGGGATAGAGTCCGTCCCTGGATCCCTCCCTCCCTCCCTGCCTGCGTCTGTCCCACCACATCCTCCACCGACCTCCCCTCCACCCGGAGAAACACGGCTGCATTGTTCCCCAGGACGGGGCCCTGCCTTGGGGCCTGGCCTTGTGCCCAGGTGGGGGGCCAGGAACAAAACTAAGCAAAGGAGGGGCGGGGTGCCCTCTGCCGCCAAGACAGCCTCCTTGGGCATGCCTGACTGCCACTTTGCCCTCTACAAGATGGGACAGGAGCTGCAGGCCGCCAGACCACCACCACCACAGCGGGTGGGGTTCTGGAGCCAAAGGACCCTTCTCAGACCTGTGTGGGCATTGCTTTGGGGGACTGTTTTTCTCCACCCACTCCCGACATTTCTGAAGTCATATAATTGGGGCTGGGGGTCAGATTCTTCACCACCCTCCTCCTGGGCAGTAAGAGTAATGCTGGGGAGTGGGGAACCCAACAGCAGGCCCAGGCAGGGGACCAGAGGGGCTCGTTGGATGCCTCTGGGTCACCTCGCACCCCAGAATTCCTCCAGAGTCCTTCATTTCCTTGGTTCAGCTCAGCAGGCTCCCCACCTTGGATCTTAGTGGGATGGGGAGAGGCGGGTGAAAGCCACACCTAGCTACCATCCCATGGGACCCAGCCTGGGGGGTTCCTGGGTCTTTCTTCTCTGTGGGGCCCAAGGGGCAGGCTGGCCCAAGCTGCAGGATCTGGCAGGTTGGGGCAGGAGGGGGCAGAGCAGCCTGTGGGGCCCTGGGGGAAGATTTGGGGTGGCACAGAATTCCCCAACTCAAGGCGGGGCCCAGAGAAGGGTGGGGCACTTGCCACATGGCCTCCTGAGCAGCTACAAACAGGGGAATGGAGTCCTCAGGGTCCAGGGTCTCACACACACACAGGCTTGTCATTGCAGAAATAGAAAGCGACCAAATTACTACAGGGCATCCCCTCCACGCTGCCCCTCCAGAATGCTTCCTTCAGACCCCAGAACAAGACCTCCCATCCAGAACCATCCCTCTCCTGTCAGTAATCCGGTTGGGCACACATTTAGGAGAAATGCCTCCTCCACGCTGTCCTCCAGGGATACCTGTGCCACGGCCCTGGAAACGCCATTACCTGCACGTGGCTCAAACCACCCCAGCTCACTAAGCATCCTTCAGCACAAGCTTGGAGGGACCTCCCAGTGCCACCAGCCCTCCCTCTGGATCCCCCGACGTTTACCCCACATGCCCTGGTCCTGGGCTGACCAATTTACCCAGGGATAGCAGCCAACAGGGATAGGAGCTCTCCAAACTGGCCAGCGGATCCTTTGTCATGACAGGGAGGGGTAGGGGTACAGGGCCAGGGTGAGGCCAGGTTAAGTGGTCAAGTGGCACAGGGATCACACACGCCCATTTGTTTATTCTTCAAACATTCATTGAGTGCCTGCTGTGTGCGAGGCACTGTTCTGGGCACTGGGGACACAGCAGAGAACAAGCCAGAAAAAAATCTTTGCCCTTATGGGGCTGACATCTGTAGGGGAAATAAACACAAACAAAAACAGAGAGATGAGTATAAAGATATACTGTGTGTTGGGTGCTAGGTGTTAAGGGAGAACAGAAGGCGGCAAAGGAGATGAGGATGGAGCCGGTGGGGGCCGGGTCAGGAAAGGCTGCATGAGGAGGAGGTGAGGGGCACCTGGCTGGCTCAGTCGCTAAGCGTCTGCCTTCAGCTCAGGTCATGACCCCAGGGTCCTGGGGTCAAGCCCCACATCGGGCTCCCTGCTCGGCGGGAAGCCTGCTTCTCCCTCTCCCACTTCCCCTGCTTGTGTTCCCTCTCTCTCTGGGTCTGTCTCTGTCAAATAAATAAATAAAATCTTTAAAAAAAAAAAATGAGGAGGAGGTGACATTTGAACAAAGACTGGTAGGAGGTGAAGGAGGAGCCATGCAGACATCTGGAGGAAAAGTCCAAGGTGGAGGGAACAGCCTGTGCGAGGCAGGAACATGCCTGGCGGATTTGAGAAACAATGAGGAGACCAGCGTGACGGAGGGAGGAGCGGAGCAGAGTGGGAGAAGATCTGAGTTTCAAATGCTTGCTCCCCGACTTTCTAGCTGACTATCTTTGGCCAAACGATCACACTTCTCTGAACCTCAGTTTCTTTATCTCGAAAATGTGCAGTTTGCAGTTGTCACAAGGCTCTGAGAGGAGATGAGAATAAATGTCCTGGCCCAGGGCCTGGGGTGGGTCAAAGTTGGATAAGCATGTGCGCAGAGGTGTACCAGGTCTTCGCAGTCATGTAGGCCTGGGATGGGGGCGCTGGGTCAAGGGACCCTGGCAGACCCAGCCGCCCTGTAGGTCACCCCAGCTCACACGCAGGGCTGCCTGCCGGGCCCCATGGCAACGCTGCACACAGAGACATCAAACAGGCCCTGCCGAGGAAGTCCCACGTCACTGTGGTTAGGGTGGCTCCTCCCAGCCCAGCCCCCCTGGCGCGCGCGCTCCTCCTTGCCAGTCTGGGCCCTGGCCTCCCATCGCCCTGGTGACAGGGGGTGTTACGGAGTGAGCAGGGATCCCACCACCTGCCCCCTCACTGGGGCTCCGGCCATTCCCCACATCCAGAGAAGGACATTATGAGGTGGCCCCAATTCACTGCCGCTAACCCTTGCATTCAGCCCACCCTAGACCCGTGGGGGAGCACCAGGAAAGCTCTTGCCTACCCACCTAGAGTTCAGAGAAGGAGAAGCCCCCAGGGACCTGTGGGGACCCCCCAGCCTGGCGCCTGAAATCCCTAGGGCAGGGTCTGGGTGTTGCTCCGGGGCACTGGAGGGGTGAGCCAGACGGGAATAGCCCCCAGGCCCGGCCCAGCCCCCATCCGAGGACTGACTCACCACCCACCCAGCACCGGATGACATCAGGGCCTGGCCTGCCACCCTCACTTGGCACCGCGCCAGAATGGGGGCGCCCAAGAGTTGTCACATCTGGCTGCCTTCTCCCCTCTGCCTGGGGCCTGGCAGGAGCAGGGTTAAGGAGGGGCCCTCCTGGGGGTCTCCCCCGTCATCCCATCCCCCCCTTTCCCGGGGATTTCGGGCCCCAGCCCCTCTGACGTCACTGGGGGTTGCTATGGCAACTGGCCGAAGTTCCCAAATAAAATTACCGCGGGCGGGTTAAGTTTCCTAGGAGGCAGCCGACGGGTAAACAATGGCGGTGGCAGGCGGGGCCGACGAGGGGCCGACGAGGGGCCGTCTCCCCCTCCCACCCCTCACTCCGCTGGGACCCGGGGGTCCCCACGCCGGGGAGCAGGGTCCCCGCCCCCCTCCCGCCCGGGACCCGAGAGCCCGTGAGCAGCGAGGGCACCGGCGCACAGATGGGGGACAGCGAAGCCACCACCGGGAGGAGCGGGGGGATGGGGGTGAAGGGGGGGACCTCGGACGCGAGGCTAGGGCGGCGGGGAACAAAGGGGGGACCCGAGGCCTGGGATCCGCCTTCCGCACACCCCGCCTCCCCACGCCCCCCGCCCCGACCCCGGCCGGCCGCCAGTCCAGCTGTGGCTGCTCCCAGCTGCCTGGCTCCCCACATCTGGCGGGCCGCGCGCTCACTTCCTGTCGCCCCGGCTGCCTGGAGGGAGGTAAAAATAACCCTCCCCCTCCCCCTGCCGGCGGGCGCAGACGGCGGCTCCTCCCGGCCTGGAGGAGGGCGAGGCCGAGCCGCAGCCGGGGAGAGGAGCCCCCCTGAGGCCGCCTCCGGTCCCTCCCACTGCCTCGGTGTCCTGGGAGGAGGGGCGCAAGGGGGGGTGGTGGCACAGATCCCGGGCTGCGGGAGGGGGCCTTCGGGCCACCAGAAACCGAGGGAACCTTCGTGCCCAGGCCCCGTCCCCCAACTCCGTGGAGGAGGGGGTGTGCCAGCTCTAACCTGCTGGTGGACTGCAACCGACACGCCTGGTTTCCAGGCGGGGGGGTCACTCACAACTATATAGACGACTTACCAAAAGCTCTCTGGGCCTCAGTTTACCCATCTGTAAAATGGGACAATAGTGTTCCCCTTGAAATGCTTTTGCTCAATATTATTAGCTCTTCTCTTTCCCCCATCCCTGGGGAGGCAGGGAGTAGGGGGCTTGAGACCTTCGAGTATTCTTGCCAGATAAAACACAAGACACCCAGTTACATTTGATTTTCAGATAAACAAGGAATCATTTTTTTCGTATGTTATGTCCCATGCAATACTTGGGACATATTTATACTTAAAAAATAATTTACTTGTTCTACATCCGAAAATCAAATTCAACTGGGTCTCCTGTATTTTTATTTGCTAAATCTGGCAACCATCATCTCTGGCCTGAAAACACTCCCAAGAGACACCTCTCCCGTCTCCTTTGCTTCTTCCCTTACCCCTTCCACCCCTTCTCCAGAGACAATCAAATCACATCTTCCCTCTACCATCCCCTGCAAAAACTTTCTCCCTGGTCCCCACCTCTTCTGATCACAGGCCCTGCTTGTCAGATCCCCACTTCTCCCCAGCCGGTCACACTCACCTGCCCACTCAGGAGCATCCTGCAGAGCCTAGGGCATTACTTCTTCCGGGAAGCCTTTCTTACCTCCCACCATGACCCTCTGACTTTAGACTCTCCAGGAACCCTGTACTCTTTTGTCTCCGCACTTAACCATTTGAGCGATTTATTCAATCGTTTGAGTAAAATATTTATCTTAAATGATGCAGAGGTGATCCCTTTCAGGACAGATGGTCACTTCCCAGTGGAGGTGAGGGGGGCGGGAGAGGCACACGTGCCGCGCCCCTGCTCTGGTGCTGGTACCTGCTCTTTTCCCCACCCTTCCGGGGTCCTGTGGGCAGCTTGATGGGGTCCTGGGGAGCCAGAGCGGAGTGGTAACTGGCTTCTGGAAACTTTCTCCCTGCCCTCAAATAGCCTGGCAGTCTGGGAGAGAGCCTGGTACAGCTTCTGGAGGGCAAGGCCTTCCACTGTCTTGTCGACAGCCCCCACCACACACTTGCATGTCCCACCTAAACTCCGAGGTGGGCTTGGCGCTCATACCCATGCTCCAGACTCCCCCAGATAGGACCACGGCCACGATGGCGCACGCACCTGGCGGAGAGAGCCATGGGAGCCCACGTCACCCGCTTGGATTCAAACTCGGAGCTCTGCATCCTCTGGCAAAGAATTGTGCCTCTGTGCCTCAGTTTCCCCCCCTGTAAAGCGGGAATAATACCTGTGAACTGTCAGAGGGCTATTGTGAACATTAAGTTAGTTAATATACGTAGGTACACACGTGTGTAGACCAGCTTGGAACACAGAATGTATTAAATGTTAGCCCCTTTACGGCCGGGGGGGGGGGGGGTGGCGGGGAGGAGGAGGAGAAGCCAAATTATCCCACTACAGCCCTCCTGATCCCCCAACCCCAGGCAGGCACCCTAAGTCCCTCTACAAAAACGGTTTCGACCCCTTGGTCACAGCTCCGGCCCAGCTCCTCAGGGCTCTTCTCACCCCACGGCGAGTGCACGGTGCCATCCCCTGAGCTCGGCACCGCCTCGGGAGAACCAAAGGAGCGTCTGGCTTGCGGCGACACACCCTCTGTCCCCCGACCCCCACTGAACCACCGCTGTCTCCTGAGCCCTCATGTCTGCGCCCACCGGGACTGCAGGCCCGATCGGAGTCCTTAATCTCGGTAAGGCCACAGGTCCCGGAGCCGCGCGCAGCTTCCACCCGGCGGGAGGCTCGAACCGGGGTCTCGCGGGCGGACGGGGCGGGCCCCGGCGGCGGTTGCCCGGCAACGCGCTGTTTGTTAGCGCGGGGGGGCGGGGCCGGCGCGCGCGGTGACTCACAGCGGCGTGATGCGGCCGGGCAACGCGCCCGGCAGCCTGGCGGGCGGCCCGGCCTCTGCCGGTCCCCGCGGCTGGAGGGGCCCGGCGGCGGGGGCGTCCCAGCCCCCAAGTGGGTGCCCGAGGCCCACGGGGAAGCGGCGGAGCCAGGCCCCAGCTCTCGGGTTCCGTTCGATTCCTGACCCAGCCTCTCACTCTTGGTCTGTGACTTGTGCGTTCGTTGCCTCAGTTTGCTCGCCGGTAAAATGGAGGCGACATTGCAGGATGCGGTAACCCTCCACTGGTGCACGAGGCAGCTATCATTCCCCTGTTACACTCCAGGGCAGCAGTCGTGGTGTGCCCCGACTCGGTTTGATCTCCTGTGTCTTTGGGCAAACTCCATAATCTCACGGAGCCTCAGTTTCCCCGTCTTAAACGGAGGTGGCAAGAATTCCCTACCTCTCGAGTGGCTCGAGGGTCCATGACTCGGTAGTGAGACAACGGCTGGCACATCTCAGTATCGGAGGTCTGCCCCCTACCAAGGAGGGGAGGGAGTGTAGGACGTTTTCTCAGTGGTTTGAGCCCTCCTGGTAGGGCAAGGAGGTCAGCGCAGGGCAGGTGCCCATGGAAATGGGTGTGGGTCCCAGGCCCGGGGTAGGATGGCATGAACGCAAAGGCCCCCATCCTGAGGCCGGAGCTGGCAGCACCTGCTGCAGGCGGGCCAGAGGGGGGCCTGGGCGTGAGTCACTGCCCAGCAATGAGGCGTGAGTCACGCAGGGCGGGGTCCCCCGGCAGCCCCCCCAGCCGCTCCCACAAAGGCCCTTTGAGAAGAGTTCCCCACCCCCTCCTCCGGTCCTTTAGGCCCTCTGGAGGTTGGGATGTGGGGCCAAGACCCTGATGGGCTACCCCCAGGAGCCCTGCCTGGCCCGGGAGGCCACAGCCTGTTTCCACCATGTCTGTGGAGAAGTCACCGTGGGCAGCTGGGTGTGTCCCCCCGCCCCAAGGGGCTTCCAGGCCTCCTGAGTCACTCCGGGGACAGCAGTGGGTCACATGCACACAGTGACAAACGGAGTCAGGCTGTCTGGTAAGGCCAGCAGGCAGGGGCCCTTGGACTTAGGCTTTGTGGAAACCCCAGGAAGAGCCAGCATTCCTGCCCTTTGCCCTCGCCTGCTTGGGAACCTGCAGCTCAGGGAAGCCCATGGCCTCTGGCAGGAAAAGGGGTGCTGTGGGCACATCTGGCCACGTCTCCCTGGCTTTACCACCTCTCTGCGCAGGCCTCCCTCCTTGCCGACCGTGGGGCCTTCTCCCCACCTTAGCTGTCCTTGAGCTTGGTGTGGGAGGAGCAGTAGGGTCCTGCCGGCTAAGGAGAGTGAGGCACTCTGCAGGGTTGGGTCCCAGAATTCACAGGGTCACGCAAACACTCAGTAATCAAGATGAAACTTTTTCTTTTTTTAAGATTTTTAAGTCATCTCTACACCCAATGCGGGGCTTGAATGTACAACCCCAAGATCAAGAGTCACATCCTCTACTGACTGAGCCAGCCAGGCGCCCCGAAACATTTTTTATAACAGCTTTTTTTTTTTTTTAAGATTTTATTTATTCATTTGAGACACAGAGATACAGAGAGAGAGAAAGCATGAGCAGGGAGAGAAGCAGAGGGAGAGGGAGAAGCAGGCTCCTTGCCGAGCCAGGAGCCCAATGCGGTGCTCCATCCCAGGACCCTGGGGATCATGACCCAAGCCAAAGGCAGACGCCCAACCATCTGAGCCACCCAGCCGCCCCTATAACAGCTTTATTGAGATAAAATTCACGTGTCCTACGATTGTCCTATTTAAAGTATACAATTTGGTGTTTTTAGTATATTCACAGAATTGTGCACCCACCACTACAATCAATTTTAAAACATTTTCATCCCCCTAAAAAGAAACCCCGGTACCCATCAGCGGTCATCCCCCATTTCCCCTCCACCCTCCCTAGCCCCTGGCCCCCCTAATCAACTTTCTGTCTCTAGGTATGAATGGACTCCTACAATGTCACTCGGGACTGGCTTCACTCACTTTTCAAGGCTTTTTCATGTCAGAACATGTATCACTACTTGGTGATTTTTTATGTGGTGGGGATACATCACATTTTTTTAATCCGTTGATCGGTGGATGGACATTTGGGTTGTTTGCACTTTGGGGCTGATATGAATAACGCTGCTGTGAATATTCTGTACAAGTTTTGTGGGGGAGACTAAATAAGATTTGAAAGCAGTATTTTTTTTTTTAAGTAACCTCTACCACCAATGAGGGGCTTGAACTCACCACCCCAAGATCAGGAGTCACATGCTCTATCGACTGAGCCAGCAGGTGGCCCTTGAGTGCAATATTTTTGAAGATCAAAATTAATGTGAAAAATCCACGATGAAGAAAATATCAACAATTTAATTTTTTTTAAGATTTTTTTAAAAAATATTTTTATTTATTTATTTGACAGAGAGAGACACAGCGAGAGAGGGAACACAAGCAGGGGGAGTGGGAGAGGGAGAAGCAGGCTTCCCACAGAGCAGGAAGCCCGATGCGGGGCTCGATCCCAGGACCCCGGGATCATGACCTGAGCCAAAGGCAGACGCTTAACCGACTGAGCCACCCAGGCGCCCCTTAAGATTTTATTTTTAAGTCATCTCTACACCCAACGTGGGGCTCGAAACCACAACCCTGAGATCAGGAGTCAGAAGCTCCACTGACTGAGCCAGCCAGGCGCCCCCAAAATATCAACATTTTAAGTAAAGACAGGATCTAATAGGGCTGGGATTAGGGAGATGTGAGAGAGGTGAGTCATAAGTGGGCAAAATCGGGTCTTGCCTAGACCTGAGCCTTCCAGAGAGGTTACCACTGGTCACACGGGGCTACAGAGATGTGTCTTAAGTGTGGATTTTTTTTTCCTTAAAAAATGTAAACAGGGGCGCCTGGCTGGCTGTAGGTGGTGGAGCTCCCGACTCTTGATCTCGGGGTTGTATGAGCCCCATGTTGGTTGTAGAGATGACTTAAAAAAAAAAAGAATGTAAACAATCTCATTATTTTTTATTTGATTACATGTTGAAATTATACTATTTTGGATCTATTGGGTGAGATGAAATATATTATTAAATATATTATTTATATATATTAAATATATTATTAAATATATTTCACCTGTTCCTCTTTTTTTTTTTTTGATGTGGCTACGAAAAGTTTTTAAAATCACACGTGTGGCAGCTCACATTTGTGGTTTGCCAGAGCCTTCTGCTGAAGGGTGCTGCCCTGAATTGGCTGTCCGTTTCCTTCCCTCTCGGGGACTTCTCCAGCAGCTGCCTGATCACACCACTGACACCAAGTTGCCCAGTCATCACTGTCCTCCATCTCTGTGTAGCACCTTGACCTTGGTGTCTTCTTTTTTTTTTTTTTTGAAGATTTTATTTATTTATTTGACAGAGAGAGCACAAGCAGGGGGAGTGACAGGCAGAGGGAGAGGGAGTAGTAGACTCCCAGCAGAGCAGGGAGCCCGACGTGGGGCTCGATCCCAGGACCCTGGGATCATGACCTGAGCTGAAGGCAGACACTTAGCCGATGGAGACACCCGGGTGCCCCTCCTTGGTCCCTTCTGCCTTGGCCTCAGGACACTACTTTCTCCTGGTGTCCTTCCTCCTCTTCAGTCCTCTTTGTGAAATGCCTCCCAAATGCCTCCTCTCCAGGCGTAGCTTTGGTCACCGTATGTTGATGACCCCTTCTCTGAACACCTCCTCCGGAGCGCCCCACAGGTAGCTCCGACTCACCCTGCCCCAGTGGACCCCCACCTTTCCTCCTTGGTTCCTCACTCCCCACACTTGGTCCATCCCTCAGCCCTGTCGACCCCAGTTCCCAAAGCTGTCCATTCACACTTGTCCCCCAGACTCCCCCTTAATCCAGTCCAATATGTTTTCTCCTGGACGGCCTCACTGGTCTCCCCACAGGCCCTCTGCTTCCAATCTTGTACCCTTGGCAGGGCGCGTGAGCTGGTGCATGTGACCTCATGTTCTTGCTTAAAACCTCCCAAAGACTCTGCTTTTTCGTGATTCACACAGTGGCTGCACAGCTATATTTATTTATCAAAGCTCATAGTTTGTATAAAGGCTGAATTTTACTCTCTGTAAATTCTACCTCAAGAAACCAAACTAAAAATAAAAACCCTCCAAATCTTCCTGTCTTGCTTAAATCTAAACTCCTCAGTGGCCACCGTGGCCCTGCATGACCCCCACCTCCCCCAGAAGCCTTCCCTGATTGCACCCTGTCCTGCAGGCTGGCCTCCAGGCCTCCCCTATTACCCACGTGTGCCTCCAGCTCTTAGCACCAAAAACTCCTCGTTACAGCCAGCTAGCTCTGTGACTGTCCTCCCATCAGTCGGGGGCAGGCAGGCGCCATGTCTATGTTGTCCCCCCACGTGCCAGGAACATGCTAATTATCAATACGTCAATGCAACAGATATTGTCTGAGACTCTGCTCTGGTGCCACAATGATCAAGACAAAGCTTCCTGCCCCGAAGGAACGGACACGTGAGTACCGGAGACAGACAAGAAATGAGATATGCAGTAAAACAGTGTGGTCAAAGGTGATAGGGTGATGGAAAATATAAGGCAGGATAAAGCAAGGGGGTGTGATTTTAACCAGGAATGGAAGGGGGGCACTGAGGAGGTGATATCTGAGCAGAGACCTGAGGGAGGCAGCCTTGTGGGTATGGGGTTCAGGGGAGAGTCTCTCACAGAGGGAACAGCCAGTGCAAAGGCCCTGAGACTGGACTATGCCGGGTGTGTTTGAGGAACAGTGAGGAGACCCGCGTACTCAGAGCAGAGTGAGCAAGGAAAGGAGTGGAGGAGGTGAGGGCAGCAGAGATGGGACAGGATTGAGTGTGCAGGGCGGTGGGGAGGATGGGAGCTCAGTCTGAGTGAAATGGGAGCCACGGAGAATTCTGAGCAGAGGAGGGACACGACCCGATTCCGGGGTTCCCAGGTGCCCTCGGGCTGCGGTGGGTGGACCAGACTGGGCGAGGCTGGGGCAGGAGAGCAGGGAGGTAGTGGCTGCCCAGGACCAGGAACAGATCTGGTGGGGGCCCCAGAGCAGCTCGGAGGCTGATGCATTTAGGAGGGACAGTAGCTGAAGGCATTCATGGGCTGCATTTTGTGAAGGAAGGTTTCGGCCCCCGCAGCGGGAATGGTAATGCCACCATTTCCGGGGACTATGAAGAGGGCTGGTGAAGTTGGTTTGCGGTTGGAGGGAACAGCCTCGTGCAGGCTGGCCCTGTCCAGACTCTGGTGGGGCGCAAAGCAAGGTGTCCTCACAGCCTGGGGCTTGCCTTCTGGAGCTTTTCTCTTGGCTGACTCCTGAGTGTGCGAGCTGAGCTACACACCCATGTGGGCATAGGCGGCCACCACCCAAGACCCTGTTGACCTGGCCTGTGCATCCATGGCCACAACCTCGGGGACCTCTTCGGACTGGGGCTCTGAGCCCTCATTGCTGAGCAGGGCCTTCTGGCTCACACGGCCACCTGGCCCACATCCAGGTCTCTAAGGAGACCCCCAAGGGGACAGAAGGTGACACGGGGTGGGATATCTCTCAGGGAGAGGTTCAAGAAGAGCCACTGCTGAGTCACAGCCGCGGGTCCCCTATGAGTCAGCACTGGCCGGGGCCCCAGAAACCGGGGGCTGGGGGTGGGGTGGGGAGGGCAGTTCCCACGCCCAGAGGAACCAGGCGGTTGGGGCACTGGGGCTTTCCCCACTGCCTCTCCCATCCTGTGCTGGGCTCCGGGGGATATTCAGAGGACTCTGGGGGGAGGAAGCAGGGACAGGAGGGGGGGGCCTGACCACTGGACTGGGCTCCTGGAATCCTCCTCTAGTCTGACCCAGTTCAGGAATGCAGAGGCTGCCCGCCCAACAAACGTGTTGCAGCAAGAAGGAGTAGAGCTAGCCATTAAGAGGGACCACGTGCAAGGGAGGCAGTTGTGGAGACCTCAGTTCTTGGGGGTTCTATTTAAGAAGAGCTCCTTACTTAGGGGCCCCTGCATTTTGGCAGTGGGGGTTCCATCCTGGGGGTGGGGTGCAGCTGCCGAGAAGTAAGGGGTGTGGGAGGCAAGGGGAGCTGAGCTCCCAGCCCTGCCTCACAGAGGGGAGGGTTCTGGAGTCTGCTGCCCCCTGCTGGTGGTCTCGGGAAGCTTTGCAGGCAGAAGAGTTCGTTGGAGCGCGTCTTCAGGCCAATCCTGGAAGGAAGGAGATGGGGAAAGGCCTGGCACAGAATGGCAGCTCTTCGGCCTCCAGGCTGTGCCACCTGGGGCAAGGGGCAGATCCTCTCTGGGCCTCAGCTGCCCATCTGTAAAAAGGACAATAGTCACTTCGTTGGCTTGCCAGGAAGAGTCTGAAATGATTGTCAGTGAATGAATGAATGAATGAATGTTGCATGTTCTTTTTCAGTTAGGGGAGGAGAGGGCACAGGAGGTGAGCCCACCCACGCAGGCCCAATTACCATTTCCTCCCATCCTCTTCCTTGCATGCCCTCCTCCCATTTAGGGGGAGTTAGGGATAGAGTAGGGCTGGACCCTAGTAGCCTTTTGGGGGTGGCCCTAGGGCCATCCACCTGCCTGGGCCAGCTAGAGCTTGGCTTTCTGGGCTGACACCTGTGGAAGGGGGCAAGGTGTGGGGAAGGTGGACCTGTCGAGGGGAGAGCCAGGCAGGGCTGTGGTGAGGGAGCGAATGGGGAGGGGCATGGCCATGTAGAGCAAGGCCATGGCCCAACAAGGGTTAAAGCCTGGGCTTGAGTGGGGTGCAGGAAGGTTTCTCTGGCCCCCTGTCAGCCTGGGATGGGGAATAAATAAACAGAATGAGAAATCTGTCAGCTCAGCCCTGGCCAATGGGAGGCCACCTGGCTCAGCAGTCTGCCCTGAGGTGACCTCCTCCACCAGCCACCGTGGCCACAGCAGGCAGGGACTATGCGTGTGTTGGGGGAGTTTACGGGGTTTGGAGCGTGTGGATCCCTGGAGGGAGCTCAGCAAGTGTCCGTTTCCCACTGGGTGTGCCCGCGTACCTGGTGTGTGGGTGTGTGTGTGGGAACAGGGGGCTCCATGTAAGAATCTCTAGGACATCAAGGGAGCCCCCACCTGTACAACTTGTGAGTCGACCTCCTGTTCTTGTGGCCGGTGTATCTGGCCTGTGTATGTGCCCATGCCAGATGGCTGCAGGTACACATGTCCCCAAGTGTCTCTGTAGTTCCTGTGTCCTTATGGGCCCCCGTGGCCCTGGGGACCTGCCTGGGGGGGGTTTCTGGGCATGAGCATCGGTTCTATGAATTCTAGTATGCCTCTGCCCTTTTGTACATGAGTAATTGTGCGTATATTTGTGTGTCTGTGAACTTTGTGTGTCTGTGTGTGCCCCGAGCCTGTGTGCCCAGCATATGTCTATATATGTGTTTCGGTTCTGCGTATATATGCCTGTGTGTTGGGGTATGGTGCGACGGGGTGTTCCCATGACTGTGCACGGGGCCGGGGGGGGGGGGGGGGGATGTTTGTTCTGTGTGTGTCCCTGTATATGTGTGTGTCTTGTGTGTGCTCTCGTCCGTGTGTGTGTGTTCTGCGGCCGTCCCTGCAAGGTGAAGTCTGTGCACGTCCCTGTCGGTATTTTCTCTGTGTGCCCCCCCCCCCCCCCCCCCCGACTCCTCTCCAGGCGTATTTCAGCTCTGAGGACAATCCTCCAGTCCTGTGGAAGTGATGTGACTTTGTTTTCATGTGTCTACGTGCTCCCCGGGTCTATGTGTGTAGCTCGGTTCTATGGACATCCTCGTGTGGCCGGCACCCCGGTGTCCCTACATGTCCCGACATCTCCTCCCGTGGGTATGTCTGGAAACCTCTTGCACACCTTCCCTGTGTTTGTGGTCCGCGTGCCTTGTGCGCGTGTGCTCCCCGTGCGCCTTTGAGGTCTGCGTGCGTCTGGGTCCCTGCGTGTGCCCGCTCGCGCCCCCGTGTCCCCCGCGCGGGCCCCGGGAGCTGCGTCCTGACGCCCCGTGGGCATCCCCGCGTGTGTCCCGGTGCGCCCGCCGGGAGGCCTCGGGACACACGCGGCCGCCGCCGGACCCACCGCCCGGCACGGCGCGGGGAGGAGGGAGGGGGCGGCGGCGGCGGGGAGCGCGGGCACGTCACCGAGACAGACAGGCGGGCGGGCGGGAGGCGGCGGCCGCGGGTTCGAGCCGGCGCCGGAGCCCCGCGGCCCCCTCCCCCGGCCCGCGGCCTGGGCGCCCCCCTCCCCCCCCCCCCGCCCAGCACCGAAGCCGCCGAAATGCAATTTCCCGTGCAGGCGCCTCGACTCAGGGGGCTTTTCCGGGCTGGTTTGGAAGGCAGAGGGGCAACGCGGCGGCGGCCCAAAACGAGGTGAGCGCGGGCGCCGGGCGGGCGGGGGTGCCGCCCGCGGGGAGGGGGCGCGGCGGGGCGGGGCGGCGGCGGGACCCGGCTGCGGCCCCCTCGCGCACCTGCTCGCGGCCCGGGGGCCGGCGCCCCGGCCTCTGCGGCCCGGCCCTCCATTGTTGCGGAGGCTGGAGAAGGGGGGCGGGGAGGGCCCGGCGGCATCTCTGCGTCTCGCCTTCCCCGAGAAGGGGAGCCGGGAAGGCCAGACCCCCCAGAGAGGACAGGCCCTCAAGTCCCCAGGCCTGGGCCGCCGGGGGGTGGGGGGAGGGCGGGCCGAGATGCCCCCGCGGGGCGGGGAGGCAGGATGGGGGGCTTGGGGGCCGCGGAGCACCGGCCGCCCGACACCTGACCACGGGGAGGCCGCGGGGCCGGGCGGCGGCGAGCTTTGTTCTTGGGGGCGCAGAGCGGGTGGGGGCCTTGGATATCCAGGGCTGGGAGAGGCTCCGGCCCGGCGCGCGCGTTCGGAAAGGCGCCCCCGGCCAAGTTCACGGGCGTGCGGGCCTGCGCGGGCCCTGCGGAGATCGATCTCGGCGGGGGCCTGGCCAGGGCCTGGCTGTGGCCGTGGCCTGGGGGCTGCAGCCACGATGCCTGCAGGAGCCCCGGCGCCCTCCGCGGGCTCCCCGCCGGCCTGTCATTACCGGCGGCGGCTGCAGGGTATTTACTGGGGCCAAGGTTTGCTAACAGGAACACGCCCTCCAAAACTGGCCATAGAAGGGAAAAATGGTCCAGAATCCCACTGCTGGGGGAGCCCTTTTAAAGCGACAGGACCCTTTCACAGGGACTTCGCCCTGGAGGGCATGCTGAGGGTGGGGGGATGAAGATCTCTCATTGGCTGATAGGAGCTGAGAAGGTGCCCCCCCTCGCACCCCAGTGCACTTCAGTTCCCCCTCCATCTCTTTCCCACCCATTCCCTGCTGCCCTGGACTACTCACAGATAGATTTACAGAGCCACGGTTAGATACTCCCAAATCCCTGACAAAGTCTCCCAATCCACACTTTATACGTGGACGGACATCATCCCATTACATCACCTGCAGGAATGCTTATACACACACTCACACACACAGTCACTCACAATAATACTGCCACGTGGGCACACGCATCACCCACAATGACGAGGACATCCAGGACTGACAGCTGGAAAACACTGCTACATTGAAAAATGCAGCCACCACCGACGGTGGCCACGGTGTAGACACAGCTTTGCATATGACACTGACACACACATAGTTCTCTACTGCACGCGCAGAATACTCACTGTTACACGGGCACCCGAGGGCTGTCACCCAGAGTCACCGTGACTGCTACAAATATATTAAATGCCCAGACACAGGTGTAGATAGATACCATTATCCACAAGACTGGCATGTGCCTGCCCAAGCAAGGACCTACCGTCACCACAGTCCCCCAGGCAACTGACACATTGATGGTACAAGGCCTGAACAGACACTGACGTCAGGTCATCATAATCATGACACACACACATACAGACCCCCAATAACACAGCTGCACTTGCGGACACAAGGTAGCCCATGGTAAAACCGACTTCCTAGACACCCGTTATGACACTGTCACCCACACACAGATATGAACACTCCAACAGTATCTAGACCTATAATCACTTACCCTAACACTTGATTTCACCCCTGGACACCTAACATAATACCAACACACAGAATAACACCCGCACAATGGCACACAGACCCACAGGAAAATGACACAGGGACAGGCAGAAATCCACAGTCACCTGGATGGCCACAAATCCCACACTTGTTTATTGAGCATCTGTTAGGTACTGGGCCCTGTTCTAGCACTGGGGATGCAAGAGATCTAAATCCCTGCCCTCCTGGAGCTGACATTTTAGTGAGAGGGAAGGGGGCACCATAATCAGATAAAGCACAGACTACAATCACCCAGAGTGACACTGACAGACGCCAGACACCCACACACCCTGGCTCACACATCGACCTGCAATTCCCCACAATTAGCCTGACACACACCCACAGTCACACTGACATCCACACACAAACAGAAGCCCACGGGAGTGCTGACACTTGGGCCAACACAAAGACACCCTGGCGTAGAGACAGGAACCCACTATAGCACACCCACCTGGATATACAGACACCCACAGAACCCCCCAGAATAGCCCACCAGAGTAGCTTGGAACCCAAGCCCACTGCAGTGCCCCCCCCCCGCCCCCGTAACGGGTCTATCGGTAGCTGCTGCCTGCGTTTTGGAAGATGGAGTCCACCCTGACCCAGACCCAGGGTCACCCTGCACCATGAACCTCAGCAGAAGTGTCTGAATTTCCCATCAACCTGCCCGAGGCCCCTCCACAAGCCCCAACCCTAGCCCTGGAGAAGCCGGAGCCTTCTTGCCTCCCCCACCCTAGCCTCTTATCTGGTAGCCTTGGGACAGAAGCTCAGGCTCCCAGCCCACTGGGTGCCCCCAGGTCTTGGTGGGACAGATGAACCCCTTGGCTGAGGACCCCACCTGAAAGGCCAGGCAGCTGCAGAGGAAGCCAGGAAGATAGCATGGGGAGGGCAGGTGGGAAACTGAGAGGCCATGGAGGTAGCAGGGAAATGAGGAGCCCCCTTCCCTACACAGCCTGGGCCATCAATGGGACCCCACTTGGGGACCCCCAAGTGTACTTTTGTTACACACTCCATCATGGGCTCCTTGTCTGCCAGGCCCTCACCAGCTCCTCCTGCATGTCTATCCACACACACAGGGACAGGTGCACACTGGGACATACATACAGGGGCATGCAAGCAGGAACACATGCATGGACATACATTCAGGGACACACAGGCTGCCAGACACCCTCTGGAAGCTCTGTGTCTCTGACCTCATGCCCCTCCTCCCTGTTCAACTTGACAGCAGAGCTGCCTCCATCCATGGTCTTCCCATCTGGCTCCACTGGGACCTCTCACTTGCAACTCTGACCCCCAGCCCCACGCCAGCTGCCTTGCCTTCCTACAGCTCAGGGTGGGGTTGGGGGCAGGTCAGTGTGGCTTCTGGATGGCTCCCCTCACCCCCTGACTCCCAACCCTCTGCCTAAACAAATCCTCCCAGCTGGTATGTGTGTGCGGTGGTGGGGGGGGGGGTGCCAAGGATTAAGGACCAGCAAGAGGCAGAATAGGGCTAAAAGGCCCTGAAGAGTGCTCCTCCCTTGCACCAGGGTCTGGGGTTGGGGGTAAGAGGAGACAGCTCCCTACCTCCATTATGCTGGGCTTCAGAGTCAGCTGGAAACCCAGTTGGCCCTCCAGAAGTCTGGTAGGATGCTTGACGGCAAGAACAGTCAGCCTGCCCTCTCCTACCTTCCCAAGGGCCCCAAGTCCAGACAGTGAGATGCAGACAGAGCAAGAGGCCACCCCCCACCAAGGGCCCAGCCCTAGACATGGAGGGGACAGGCTGACAGACACAGGTCAGGTGTAAAGAGGCAGACACACAAAGGCAGACCCAGACAGCCAGAGACAGGAACACACACAGAGCAGGAGACCCAGACAAATACTGGCCCATGAGGGGCAGTCAGACCCAGACAGACACCAAGGGCAAGGGCAGAAGCCTGCACGGACCACTGCAGACAAAAGCAGTCAGACCCAGGATAGGCCCCAGGCAACCCCCCCCCCCCCCCCATAGGACGGGTAGGGGCTGTGGGTTTCCTCCCACCGCTTCCTTTAGCTGGAAACCTCGCCTTCTTATCCCAGCCTTGAACCTCCAGACCAGGCGCCCTCTGATGGTCCTTCCCTTGTCTTGAGGTCAACCCTTCTAGGGACTTCTCTCCTTGGTAGGTCAAGGTCAGAGCCCTCAAGGAAGCAAACCAGAGAGGAGGTACAGAAGGAAAAGGGTGTCTTGAGGAGTCTCGCACCAGTGTGGCCAGAACCTCATGCCTGATGACCCCACATTCTAGCTCCATAGTTATCACAAACAAAGCTTTTGAGGAACCTGGGTGAGTTCTGTTCCAAACTCTCAGAGCCTCACTATCCTCATCGATAAAATGGGTATCCTAATAATAGGGTGATGTATGTAAAGCGTTATTATTATAACCCTGCCCTCCCAAACCACCCTTCTTCCCAAGAGTTCTAGGCATTCTGCTCTTTAGGACTTTGATCTCCAAGGCAGGAGACCCCACAGGCTCCCTTGGAAGGACCTAGATATCCTGAGCCTGGCAAAGGGGAGCCCTCACCCCATCGCCTGAATGGGGCCCTGTTGGCTGGGTTGATGGATGGTGGGGGAGCACTCCCTACCCTGAACTCCAGACAGGTGTGGGAACGTGACTGGACCCCTGCCCAGGGGCAAGAGGGTGGCCTCTGGGAAAGGGGCTTCATGAGGTAAGGGAATTTCACGGGGGGCGAGTGTTTCGGGGGTCTGGCTCCACGGGGTTCCGATTTGGGGACAGGTCCTGTCGCGGCAGACCTTATGGGGGTTGGGCTTCAAGGGAGTGGCCCTGAGGACTCCGTAGGGACGCGGTCTGCAGGGGTCTAGGCAGGCCGGCTTTAGAGGCGGGTCCTGAGGGGCGGGGCTCGGGGCGGCCGGCGCTCCTAAGGCCAGCAGGGTGCGGCGAAGGGGGTGGGTTCTGAGGGGGGGGGTCTGGGGGCAGGCCTTAGGAGAACTGGGCTTTTTGAAGATGGGCTTAGAGGGCGGTTTTGTGAAGGGTGAGTTTGGGGGCGGGCTCCATGGGGGTCTATACGGGCGAGCTTTAGGGGACGGGTCCTCAGAACCGGCCACCGGTGGGTGGGCGTTCAGGGGCAGGTTTCAGGGAGGGGCCTGGGTCGGTGGCTTCCGAGGGGCGGGTCTCGGGTCAGGCTCTGGGTGGGGATCTCGCGGACCAGGCTTGGAGAGTTGTGCAGGCTCAGTCTGCCTCCGCCAGGGGGCGTTTTGGGGTTCACTTAAGCTCAGCACACTTGGGATCCCTGATCCACCTTAGGGTTACTCCAGGGGGGGTGCTTTAGGGCTCAGCATTCCCCAACCTCAGCAACCCCCGGGGGTCCCCAGACCCAGGTGGGGGCGGCCTTTCCTGAGACTGCGTGCGGGGGGACCCCGGAGGACGGGCGCCCAAATCTGCGGGTCCCTGGAGGGAAAGACTGCGGACCCCGTTTTACAGATGAGGGAATAGGGAGGGGCAGCATCTTGGCGTAGTCGGAGTTCGAGCAGGGATTTGACTGACGTCTATTTTGAAGCCCGAGGGTGAGCGACCCTGTACCCCCACATCAAGACGCAGCCCCTGCGTCGCTGCGTGCATGGGCACTAACCTCAAAAGGACCTGAATTCAATGTCGAGACCCTCCAGGCGGCCAGTGGGTGTCCCCTCTAGTCCTCTGGCTTCTCCCCGGTCCTGTGGGCAGGTGGACGGGGGGGGGGGGGGGGGGGGCTGGCAGTGGCCCCACTGCTGGCCCCGCATTTGCAAAGGGGAACAACCCCCCGGGGTTGTTGTGATTCATAAACAATAGTGCCCGGAACGCCCGAGACTCACAGAAGGTATTACATTGTATTAAAATGACTTGTTTATCTCTTTGTTGCATCCATGTCCCGGGGGCAACAAGCGCCAGGCAGCCAGACGTCTTGGGGCCACTAGGAATCCCTCCTTTGCCTCTCACTAGCGGTGCCCTTTGGCCTCAGACTCCCAAACTGACAAATAGGAGTAATCTGCACCTTCTAGGGACGTTTTGAAGGTGATTTGAGTAAATGCGTCAAGAAGCAAGCCCAGCGCCCAGTACTGCTATGTCTGTGTAGCAAAGGCTACACATAAATATCTAGTTATTATTATTTATATTTATCTTGTGCTTTTTCCAGGTCCTGGAGCAGACAGGTCCTGCTTGCTGACTTACTGAGTCAATAGGTCCCTCCCTCCCTCCTCTCTCCTTACCCACCTTATTGGGGTTTTCTGTCCCCCGCTCCTCCAGTCTTGGCCCCCTGGAGAAGTTGCCAAGGGTTTGGGGGAACATTCAACCTGTCGGTGAGTTTGGGCAGCTCAGGCAAACCATCGACCGTTGAGTGGACCCCGAGGCCTGGAACTGCCATCCACCTATCATGACCCTACCTTCCAGATCTGGGGGGCCAGGGTAGCTCTTAGAGCCAATCTGAGCAGCTCTCCTTTAGGCCACAGCGAAGGTCACAATCAACATTCATTGTTGTCGGTGGGTTGTGAGGACGGAGGCCAGACCCACCGAGGGATGAATGTCACTGTGGCTGGGCCGGACACAGCCTGAGGGGAATGGGCTAGGGGACAAGACCCACTCATACAATGCCCTGACCTCAGCCTCTCACCCCTTGGAGAGAGCTGGCATCTGGGATCCTGATATCAGGCCTGACTTGGGGACTAAATCCTTGGGGGGGGGGGTGGGGGGAGTTTGGGGGGCAGATCACAGGCTCAGGGCTGGGCACCTGGAAAATCTTTCTGAGGGGTTGGTAAGCCCCGTTCCCAGAGGGTTCAATAAAGGTTTCTTGAATGAGTGAATGAACGAATGAATGAATGGGGCAGGCAGGCAGCATAACCCCTCTTCTCCATGTCCAACTCCGGGGCCCAGCTTTCTCCCTCTCCTTGCCCAGCACCCACAGACCCCTACTTTACCCTCGATTGCCCGCCCACTTAGCACCCTGGTGCCCGCTCATCCTTCCATCTGCCAGTCTCTGCCCCACCTGGTAACTCCTGGAGGTCTTATTTGAGGGGGTGAGGATTGAGGCACTGGCGAGTGCTGGGGGTCCCCCCATTAGCCCACCTGTGTCTCTGCTCCCCTCCATGTTTTGTCTCACCTCCTGTCCACCCTAGGGCCAGCACCTAACCTTGGGGACTACAGTAACTGGATGGGGGAGGCAGGCTTTTGTGTTTGTGTTTGTGAGTAAGTATGGGCAGGTGGCCTTATACCTCAGTGAGTTCATCCATTAAATGGGGGTTCCACTGAGATAATGGGTGTGAAAGTTCCCTGAGGGAGACCTGAGCTAGGGGCCTTAATCCTTGTCCCTCCCCCTCCCATGAGCCAGGCACCATCCCCCTTCCAGAGATAACTGGAGCATCAGTAGCTCCCCCCTTCCGCAAAGAGCCCAGGGGCACCTGGCTCCTCCCCCCCAGCCCAAGGGAAGGAAGACAGAAGTTACTAAGTTACTGACTACATCAATGCCTGTCTTTGGGGTGGGGCTTCCACACCCCCCCCCCCATCACCCTGTGGGGCAGGAGTGGCAGGCCTCACAGGCCTCCTCCAAGGAGGGGTAGGCAGGGGTAGCCCTCCCAGTGCCCTCTGGGGGGGTGTCTCCCAATTGTGGTGGGGGCCCCCTGCAGCCTGTGTCCTGTCACCCCCCATTGCCCCCCGCCCACCCAGAGACCATGCATCCCCTGGCAGGTGCATTTATGGGGGAGCAGCAGCAAGACCCCCTGTGACAGTAAGGAACCTCCCACAGCCTGCTCCTCCCCCTTCACACCCCCTTGGAGGTATAAGGAGGGAACTGACAGCCCAGACTCCTAGGCTCCAGAGAGGGGAAGGGAGGGGCAGAGAGGAAGGGGTAGAAAGACGAGCTTTGGGCACGCAGGGTTTATTCTCTCTCTGCCCCTCTGCCTGGCACACATTGCCCAGCTATGGGAACCTTCGACCTATGGACAGATTATCTGGGTTTGGCACGCCTGGTGGGGGCTCTGCGCGGGGAAGAGGAGCCCGAAACCAGGCTGGACCCCCAGCCACAGCCAGCTCCAGGACCAGGGGCTCAGAGGCCCAGCCCGGAATCACCAGCTCCTGAACGCCTGTGCTCTTTCTGCAAACACAACGGCGAGTCCCGGGCCATCTACCAGTCCCACGTGCTCAAGGATGAGGCGGGCCGAGTGCTGTGTCCCATCCTGCGTGACTACGTGTGCCCCCAGTGCGGTGCCACGCGCGACCGTGCCCACACACGCCGTTTCTGCCCGCTCACGGGCCAGGGCTACACCTCTGTCTACAGCTACACCACCCGCAACTCAGCTGGCAAGAAGGTGTCCCGGCCTGACAAGGCAAGGACGCAGGACTCAGGGCATCGCCGAGCAGGAGCAGCCTGTGCAGGTGGCTGGGGGGACCCGGTGTGGAGGGGGCCGACCCTGGGCTTGTGGCTAAGCCCTCGGGGCCTCTGTGAAGTAGGATTAACCCCAGTGCCCACTTTAGAGGGTTGGGGGGAAATAATCAGTGTAGAAAACTTAGAACAATATTCTAGAAGTGTTGCCCAGTGTGAATAAGCTGGGGCTGGGATTAATCTGTGGCCTTGCGCAGGGGACCTCTCTGGGCCCACGGGAAGTTGCTCTCCTTCTCCAGGCATGGGGTGCTCTGTCAGGGAGGCTATGGGGACTTGTGACAGGATCTGCAGTTAGGTGTAGCAGGGGCTCCAAATCCTGTTTGGCACTTGGGAGCTGTGCAGCCTGAGAGAAGTTCTCAGCCTCACTGAACCCCAGCTTCCTCGTGCTCCTCCTTTGTTCACTCATTTGCCAAATAGCTTGTGTGCCTTTTGTGCTAAGTGCTGGGCTGTACCAGCAGTGGAAAAAGGTAGAAGGGAGAACGGCATTTAAAACAGTGTGCTGAGTACTGAATGGAGGAGTCTAGAGGAAGCACCTGATCCAGATGAAGGGGTCCAGGAGGGCTTCCTGGAGGAAGTGACTTCTCGAAGTCTAATTTGGTTTGATGGATGCTAGAAGTGTAGCCCAGGCACTGGGGCTCGTTCAGGAACTTAGTGTAAGTTCAGTGGATCTGGAACAAAATGGGTGCATGTCTGGTAGAGAGGGAGGTGTCAGAGATTTGGGGGCCAGCGGAAGAGCCTATAGGTCTTGGGCTTGGGTACTAGGGAACCACGGAAGGGGCAAGACCAGGTCTGCATGTTTGAGTGTGTTAGACCTCAGCTGACTGGTTGGATCGTGAGGACACTAGTCCTCCAGGCAGAAGTGTCCATGGCAGCAAGGAGGGAGAGGGGCCTGGCACCGAGGGAAATGTATGTTTGGAGAGGAACATCGGGAGTTTGCTGTGTGTGGATCAGCTCAGGAGGGCAGCTGGGGTGAAAGCTTATGAAATCTTTAGCTGAAGCCTCCCTGAGGTCTGGCTCTCCCCACTCTGCTTGGCCCACCATGTGGGGTCACCCTGTCTCATCAAATGTGGATTCCAATTCTGCAGGTCTTCTGCAAGTCTGGGTGGGGCCCCAGGACCTGCTCCCAGCCGTGTGGGAAGGCCAGGGAGCAGGGAGGCTGCAGGCTTTGGGTAGCTTGAGCGTACGTGGCAGTGGTTGTTATTATAGACGTGAAAGGCCTCAGCTCCTGTGGGGTTTTAAAGCAGAAATTGTTTTAGCAACTTTGTCTTTGCAGAAGTCAGCTGACAGGGAGGTGGGCCTGACTGGGCCATACTGCTGCCCTTTTGGGTGCCCTGTGTGGGTACAGCCTCCCCATCAGGGTGTGAGCTCCTTGAGGGAGGTGACTGGGCGGGACGACCCCACCCTCACCCCCGGCAGCTCTGCAGGGAACATTTGATCGAAGAATTGAGTAGATACTATTCCCCCAAGAGATTCAATGAGATCCACCTGGGAGGTGGGGGGAGCTGAGGGGACATAGAGATGATGGTCTCAGAACCTTCTTTTTTCTCTTAAGTTGGAGGGAACAGGGAAGTTCCCTTCCCCAGGCATGGAGGGTGGGGTGGAGCCCCCCTTACCACCAGACTGGTAGAAAGGCCAGCCTCCTGTAATGTTCTGGGTGTAACAAATCTGGGGTCCCCGGAGCCCTGCGGCCACAAGGGGGCAGCACAGTCAGCCAGAATTAAGAGTTTCTGTGCTTTGTGTCCAGCTCTGGGTCCCACCCTGGGCGGGCCAGGCCTGGAGTGTCACAGGGGTGCTATCCTAGGAGCAGCCCCCAGGTGGTGCTAGAGCCCCAAAGCCCTGAAGTTTGAACCTGTACTTTGGGAGCATTGAATCATAACCTATTATTGTTTTTCTCCTTTTAAAATCCAGGTTCCAAAGGTGCTGGGAAGTCTTCTGGACCTTCACCCTCTTCCTGCTGCCCCTCCACTTCTGCCTAGGAGACTGGTGCAGGGAGGATGGAGATGCTGCCTTCCCCTGGGTGTGGGGACCCAGGCTCGATGGAGGATGTATTTTCTGAGAAGATCCACCTTGCAGGGACCTGTCCCTCGGCCCTTGCCCCAGCCTGGAGGCCTGGTAAGAGAGCAGGGCCTGAGAGCACAGCTGAAAGAGCCCCCATGAGGAAGGAGGTGGCCCTCAGGCACCCTGGCCCTCCTTCCCCAGCACTGGGCACCCAGTCAGCACTCAATAAATGCTTACGAATGGATCAGCGTAATAGCCCAGGTCTTGGGATGAGGTAGCGTGAACAGCTCCAGAGGGGCTGGGGCACCTCTTTTCTATCCTGACTGCATCCATGAGCCCCCACATGTCCCCACCTGTTACTTGGATTCTGGTTGATCCTGGAGCATTGGGTGAGCTGCTTTATGCTGAGAAATGGAAGTGGGCACCACAGGGTGACTGTGGGGTTTTGAGGGGTCACCCCAGCACTTCTGAGCATGGCACTCGCTGCTAGGTTAGCGCCATGAAGCCATTTCTATGATGTTTGGAATTTTCAAACTCCCTTCCAGCCATCCCTCACACAATGACATGCCAAATGGGTAGAATTCTACACATTGGAGGCGGGGGCCTGATCTGAGAGGTGAACTGAAAGACAATTAGACCAAGCCCTCCCTCCTCCTTCAAATCATCCTGACCAAGGAGGCCCTCAGTGAATGTTAAGGTCCTCACAGATGCCTCAGCAACGGGGCCATGGAGTCACACGCCAGACTCCTCAGAAGGGAAGGACTTGGGGGCGCAGGTGCAGGGCTAGGCAAAGAATGGGAATATGTCTTGGGGGGGTGGGCCAGCCAAGACCTTGGTCAGGAGGCACCACGGAGGTGATTTGGCTCTGCCTGGGGAGAAATGGGAGAGGGATGGAGACCCATCACCACCCAGGTAGTGTGACCCAGTTCTCCTGTGCCAGGGCGGTGTTTGTGGGAATCTCTACTCCCAGTCTGCTCCTCTGGCCTCCAGAGGGCAGCAGGTGGCAAGTGTCCGTTCAAATTCTTCCCCCAAGCCAAGGGCTGGCCTGGGAACCTGGGCTCCATCCCTAATAGCCCACACTGTCTCCCAGAGTTGGGTGGGAGCAGGATTTGGACTTTGCAGGTCCCCTCTGCCCTTGGCTTTGGACTTGAACTCCAAAGGACGTGAGGCCACCGAAGGAGGAGGGCTGGGGTGAGCTGGGGTGAGCTGGGGATGGGAGACAACCCTTGAAGACAGCCTGCTGCCCAGGCTTGGAGCGGGGAGGGGAGGAGGAGAAAGAAGACACAGAGGAGGGCTCCTTAGCAGCCCTAAGAGTTTCAAATTGAGTTAGGGGACACCACATCCCAGTTACCCCCAGCTGTTTGCAAGTGCTGATTGTATAGACCAGAGCTGCTGGGGCTTGAGACCCACGGAACCAGGAGAATGGACATGTCCTGGCAGGTTCAAGGGAGGAGCTGCACATCCAGCCAGAAGTGGTGGGGGACCTTGACCCTCCCCACTTCCCTCCAGCATGGGGCTTCCCAGGGTCTAAGAAGGCAGGGGGAGGGGAGACCTGCCTTGACTGTAGGAATCAGGGTGTGGGAGTCACTGGCCAAAGGACTGATAAAGTCTCGGGTCTGGTCAACCTTTTGGTCACCAATTTAGAAGCACGGTGTTCTATAAAATGGGTTTGGCGGCAGCACCTGCTTAGGACAACATCATCAGGGTGTGTAAGGCTTGGCACTAGCTGTGTCTGTATCAGTAACAATCCGCCAGGACTGCCTCCTTCCAGTCTGGGGCCTAGAAGCAGGTTGTGCCTCGGAGGATGGGTAAGGCCATCTGAGCACTGAAAGCAAACCTGCTGACTCTCCAGTTGGGTGATCAGCTACGATGTCTCAGTGGGCTTGCTGCTCCACGATGTGGGGGTGTCTGTGCTTGAATGTGTACACACACGTGCACACACACAGCCACCCATTCCTGGAGACTCTGACACATTCAGTAACTTGTGGGGAGCCCTTGATTCACAGGGCCCTGCAGTAGCCCAACCTGCCCTCCCGGGGAGGATGAGAAATAAAAGGAGAAAGGTGGTTAGGGAGGTTGGTGGGCGGAACATTAAGGAACTGAAAATACCTCAAACCCCAAATAGCAGGTCACAGATCCACACTAGGGAAACATTTATTAATGGTCTAACCAGAAGAAATAAAATGGAAATCCGGAGAAAAACAAAGGTACCACCAACAAAGGGAGCCCTTTTCTCCACCAGGAAAGAAACAAATTCTGAACCTCCCATAACCTGAGCTAAAGAACGAAATTTGCAGATCCAGATAAACATCTGGGTGGCTCTGGGCTCTGCTCAGAAGCAGCTGGCTTCCGGAGGGTGGGGGGCACGACCAGCCTCCTGCTGACTGCCTGTGGCCTCTGCTGTAACCCGGGGTGCGGGGGGAGAGCAAGTTCCATCCCTTACCGACTCCCAAGGGAGGCAGCTGACATGGGCCTGGCCTCTCGTTTCCCATGGGAAGCTGACTTCCGGGTCATCTGAGGGGAGGCTTCTGGGGCCCACTAGGACCTGCTGGAGCATCTTACAGGATAAACCAGGGGGCACACAGGGCCCTGCAGGCTTTCCGGGGTCTGCTGAGGGAATGTTCCCAGCTGTCTGGCGGCAGCACCTCTGGGGGCCAGCGCAGAGCAAACACGCACAGGCGCTGTGAGTTTGTGCATGTGCACGCACACAAGGTGCTCCTGAGGTGGTCTGGAAGTAATCTACAAATCCCTCCAGGATTGCTGCCCTGGAGGGAGATTCCCAGCCCCCTTTGATGTGTAGGGTGCCGGGGCTTTCCCTGCCAGCCTCGCCTTCCGGTAGCTGAGGCGCTTGAAGGCCTCCAGGTCCCGGTGGGCGCTCATGATCAGCCGGCTGCATGGAAGTTGCAACAGGAGCTGTGTGTGCTCCACCAGACGCCCAAGTGGGGACTACACCTCCCATTCGGGCACAAGCGCCTGCTCACACTCCCACATAAGCTCACGCACGTGAACACTCACGGGTCTTGGCCACACAGAGGCAGATGCAGGCCCCGGGCCCTCCCTGCCATCCCCCAAGGCCCCATCCCCCCTGCCACCCCTTCCGCCCCGTTCATCCATGGATCCTAGCCCAGCGCTTACTTCAGGTTGGAGAGCTCAACAACAAGACCGTGCACGGTGTCTGTTGCATCCTCCATCCTGGCGGCTTCACAGGCCTTGATCCCTACACAGGTCCTGGCGGGAAAGGAGGGAAGACAGGAGGTCTGACCTCACTGGACAGCTCTGCCAAACTCCGTTCTGGGGACTTTTGCTGGGCCTGGAGCTGTCTTCTCTAGATATTAATACCTTTTCCAGATATGAAGCCACCAGAGGCAGAGCGCTGATGGCCAACCCAGCTGGCTCTACCATCAAGAGCACATCCAAAGTCCAGCCTCTTCTCCCGACCACCTCGGTCCTTGTCTGGACAGTTGCCACAGCCTCCCTGGCCCCCTGTTCCGGCCCCTACAGCCTGTCCCCCATTCAGCACTGGGGTGGGGTGGGCTGTGAAAATAGAAACCCAGCCCAGCACCCCTCCCCAAAGCCCCTGCACCATCTGCCAGCACCTCCAGGCCCCTATCCCCCACCCCCCCTTCCCCTTCCTCCCCTGCTCCAGCCACATTGAATTCCTGGCTGTTCCCTGAGCACTTCTGAGGGCCCTGGAATGTTCTTTCCCCAAAGTCTCCTCCTGGTGGGGGGAGGGAGGCTTCCCTGATCGCCACGTTAAAATTTTAACCCCTTCCTCACTGTCTTTTTCTCAACACTCCACCATCTGACTAATTTGCTTGTCTCTCACCCTCCCACCCCCACCAGATGGAAGCTGTGTGTTTTGTCCCACACTGTCTCCCCCGTGCCCAGAGCAGTTCCTGGAAAAGCTGGCACTGGATGGCCTTAGTATCTATGGAAGGGGTAGATGCACCACAGCACCCACTGTACGTAATGCATGTGGCCTGTGCATGTGGGCAGAGGGCTGCCCTCCTGGACTCAGGCCAACAGCTGTTCCTAAATCCTCCTCCACCCCAGCGTGGCAGTGTCTCCTGGGCTATCACTACAGGGACTCCAGTTCTACTCCACCCGCTTCAGTCACCCTGAGATGGCAGGCCGGCCTGGCCTTAGCCTCTGCATGTCTCACTCAGCCATAGGCCACTGAACCAGACCCATGACCTGCCTGGGGGGCTTCCAGATGTCCATGTGGGTTACATCAGAGGCCACCGGAGATTCAGACATGAATCTCCCTTCTCTTTGCTTAAACAATAGTAGGGTCACTCTAGCTATAAACTGCCCCTGATCCCCACATGTGCGTGCGCGTGCACGCGTGTGTGTGTGGCAACAGGTGGTACAAATGTGTGCATGAGCAGGAGATGGAAACGTGGCCACCCTCTACGCTGAAGAGGAGGAGGAGAAAGAGAAAGGAGATACACTCTGCCAAGGGCTGTGTCCCTCACCCCTCCTCCACACCACTTGCCAGACAGAAACAGAAACTTGGCCATGAATAATCGATAAGCCGCAGCCTGTGCAGAGAGACCAGTTCAAGTACAAGGTAACAGGAGAGGACTGTCACCCAGCGCTAATGGCTGGCAGGGCTGGGAGGAAGGACACAAAGGGAGGTGATGGATGCGAGAAGCTCTGGGGTGGAGAGAGAGGACCCCCCAACACACACCCCCCCATACCACACACACACACACACACACACATACACACACACTCTCTCTCTCTCTCTCCATGGCCTGCAGGAGGGAGAGAAAGCAGCCTGCCTCAGGGCACTGAGCCAAGTGAGGAGATGGGGCGAGTCAGGAACAAGTCAGGACCTCTGGAGGGCCCTCTGGATGCCAGAGTGGGAGCGGGCCCAAGGCCACTGGTTTTTATCCCTGTTTGGGTCCCCTTCCCCTCCACAGAGATTCAGGGTAAGCTCTAGATCCTCTCTCTAGAAAAACACATCTAGTACATTAAAACAACCTATGGAACTGGGGGCTACTATCCCAGGGGCCCTGGGGAGAGACTCTGGTTTAGCTGTAGATCGAGGATCACCAGTTCTCCACTTGCGGGGAGCAGCGGCATGCACAATGTGAAAGACGGGGCTCGGCTCCCTTCCTGAGACCCATGGAGGGAGAGGCAGGGCTGAGGCTCGGCGGGAAGCCTGCTTGTCCCTCTCCCGCTCCCCCTGCTTGTGTTCCTGCTCTCGCTCGCTCTGTCAAATTAATAAATAAAATCTTAAAAAAAAAAAAATGTCAACGGTGGTTTAATGTTCATGGAAAATGTCAGCTCAATCACGGAGGGGACATACGTCCCTCTGAAAAGAGGCAAAGAGGCTGGGGTAGAGTGGTGCCAGTGCCAGGAAAGCAGCGACATTCTCCCCTCGCAGGGACTTAGGGACGACTGCTGCAAGGGCAAGAGTCCTGGGTTAGCCTCCCCCTTGCCTACCTCAGCTGGAGCTCCGTGAGAAGGCCTCCATCAGCATGTGGGCTTGTGCCAGGCCAACAAGAGTCCAGCCTGGTCCCCGCAGGAAACAACTATGAAGAGAGAACACACCTGTGAATGGCCTCGCTGGCTAAGCCCTGCACTGGGAAGGAAGAGGACATGCAAGGCACCTCTCAATTCTCCTGGGCTGTGTCAGGAACACAGAGGTAGAGACTCCCGCAGAAGAAAAGTGGTGCAGCGGAGAGACAGGATGCCCTGACAGCTAAACCTGGGGGCCACCAACCCGGGCTGCAATCACCCTCCCCATTCAGAAGGAGCAGACAGGGCAATAGGAGTCCTGACCCTGGTGTCCCCTGCTGAGTCTGTGCTTTCTGAAAGGCTGATCTGTGTTGGCCGATGGCTCTGTCCCTGACAGCTGAGGCGTGGCACTGTCTCCTGCTTGTCCTGCAGTATCTAGAAAGGTACAGAGAAGACCCTCAGTGATGCTGAGTGGAGCGAGGTGGGCACCTGGTGTTGAGGGGAAGAGGTTGGCCAGGTAAGCCACCTGTTTTGTGTCAGGGAAAGATTTTACAAATATATGGTCAGGGGAAAATTTATGATAGGGTAGAGAGCCAGATAACCCGGAGAAGCTTAAGTTTCTAAATGTCAACGGTGAGGGCGCCTGGGTGGCTCAGTCAGTTAAGCGTCTGCCTTCGGCTCAGGTCGTGATCTCAGGGTTCTGGGATCGAGCCCCACATCGGGCTCCCTGCTCGGCGGGAAGCCTGCTTGTCCCTCTCCCGCTCCCCCTGCTTGTGTTCCTGCTCTCGCTCTGTCAAATTAATAAAATCTTTAAAAAAAAAATGTCAACGGTGGTTTAATGTTCATGGAAAATGTCAAGCTCAATCATGGAGGGGACATACCTCCCTCTGAAAAGAGGCAAAGAGGCTGGGGTAGAGTGGCCAATCCACGGCCTCTCTGAGGAGACCAAAATCCTAGAGTAAGAAGGGATCTGTTCCAAAGGCGTCCTTTCAAAAGCAGGCCCCTCTCCCCTGACGGGCGGGGGATGGGATGAAGGGCTTGAGCTATAGCTTACACCTGCAAATTGTCCCTGAATCCCAAGAACAGACGCAAAGAACTGCTTGTAGCCCAACAGTTCTCACTGGGGGATGATCACCCCTAGGCACTTCACATTGGTCAGCACACTTTGGTGGGGGGAGTGCTACTGGCATCCAGTGGGTAGGGGCCAGGGGTGCTGCTCAGCACCCAAAATTGCACAGGACAGCCCCGCCCCAGAGAACTATCTGGACCCAAATGCCAGCAGTGCCTGCTGTGGACAACACAGTACCTCCCAGGCATCTGGCCTACTGTTTCACGTAAGTGACTCTGATTTAAAATACAATTCACCCAACTCACCGGGCCATTCTTGGCCCTGAGGAATATTCCCCCTCCTAACATTCCAATCACTGCTCCCACCAGGGCTGTGTAAATGTTTGACACAAGGGCAGTCCTTGTACTGAATGTGCTGGAAGCCATCACTGTACGACCCAAGAGGGACTTGTAATCAGCTTTTATTTTTTTAAGGATTTTATTTACTGGGGCGCCTGGGTGGCTCAGTCAGTTAAGCATCTGCCTTCGGCTCAGGTCATCATCCCAGGATCCTGGGATCGAGCCCCGCATCAGGCTCCCTGCTCAGCAGGGAGTCTGCTTCTCCCTCTCCCTCTGCCCTTCCACCCTGCTCATGCTCTCTCTCGCTCTCAAATAAAAATCTTATTTTTATATTTATTTGAGAGAGAGCACAAGCACGGGGAGCAGCAGAGGGAGAGGGAGAAGCAGACTCCCCGCTGAGTACGGAGCCCAACACAGGGCTCCGTCCAGGACCACCTGACCAAGGGCAGATGCTTAACTGACTGAGCCACCCAGGCCCTGGAATCAGCTTTTAAATGACACTCGTTATGCAGTGTACAGAGGCTCCACCAGCCCTGTGGTGAGTGTCAGGTCCTAAGGGAGCTACTACAAGAAGAAAATACCATGCTTTCCTGGGAGGGGACCTGGGTTTGAAACTGGTCTATCACTTCTGTGTAACCTCTGTGAGGCCCCCAGTTGCCTCCTCTGAAGCAGTGCTCACATAAGCTGTCCCACTGCGGGGGAGGGGGGCCTGTTGGTGGGAGGCCGCTGCTGCCACTCTCCATCCACCTGCACTCTGTTCCCAAGTGTCCCTGTCCACCAGGTCTTCCTGCCGGGCTCCATCCGGTACCTTTCTGTGGGAACCTGCTTGTGCCGAGGTCGCCCTGACATGTTCGGGAACGCCCAGTATCAAAACAAAATGTGTCCAGACGTCAGCAACCTTGTCAGGGCAGCGCCTCCGCCCCTGGAGGACCTGTCAGGTCTGCCCACCCCAGCTGTCTGCCAGTTCCCTGCACTGCGGATTCTTTGTTGTTTTCAAAGCCCAAAGTCACTGGCAGCCCATCAGGAAGGGCTTGCTTCTTTGCCTGCTGGATGCCACTAAATATCCCAACCGCTTCCTTTAGCCACGGCCCAACAGGCAGAGACTGGGAGTAACTTAGACTCCTCTTCTTTCCAAGGGAGGGGTTTATATCGTTCACGGGCTGAGGCTCTAGTTACAAGATTTCAGCTGTGCCAGCACCTGCACCCCTACCTATCCCAGGTGCTTGTGTTCAAGCTCTAGGACTGGGCTGTACTGTGACTTACTTTCCATAATCTTGCTCATCTGGTGATCGAGAAATGGGTGGCACAGGAGCCGGGGGCCCACATGTGGCAGGGAGGGCCTGGTCTGAAGTCACCCTGCACATAAACACTGTGAAGGGCCAGAAATGACCCTCGGCCCTCCCTTGGGAAGGCGGCGCCTTGGAGACCCACATTTGCCCAACCCAGCTACATTCCCCTCTGTGGCTGCAGCAGCTGGCTTTCCTCAGCTGGGTACCAGATGAAACACTATGCTTGTGTTTCAGGGCCGGGTCGTATGAAAAGACTCTCTAAGTGCTGAAATGATAGGGTACAAAATGTTCACTCTGGGAGAGAGGTGGGAATGGTACTACCACAAACCTCACAGAGGCAGGGACCACACCCAATCTGTTGATTCCTGGCAGAGCAGGCTCTTGATAAGCATGTAACTGAATTAATGTTTTAAAGATCTCAACAGGACAGCCGAAGAAACAGAGCCCGATGTTTGTGAAGCAAGTTGGGCTCTGCGCTCCAGGTCAGGGCATCTGAGGCACAGGTGTGGAATCAGGCCAACCTGGGAGCAGACCTGGCCTGTCTCCCTCCCAGCTGTGTCACCTGGGGCAGGTGCCTGAACTCCTTCGGCCTCTTAACCACACCCAGGATGTGGAAAGAGAACCACCTACCTCTCAGAGTGTGACTGCAAAACACTTAACCCAGACTCAGGCGTGCCAGTGGTCAAGGATGTGGTGCTTCCCTGGGGGCGGGGCCAAAGCAAGTCTGCCACCTGCCCCCAGACAGGCCAATGGCCTGCACAGGCTTGGCAGCTGGGGAAGGTGATGTTGGGTAGCTCTCCCACAGCCTGCTGGGCAGGCAGATCCCTGAAGAAAGCAAAGTCCCTACAAATTCCAGCAGGAAAGCAAAATTGTGTCTATGTTTGAAAAAAAAAAATCGTATGAGGACCCTGAAATGACCCTTAAGATGGGCAAAGGCTCTCTCCAGTTGGGGACTGAAGTCCTCTCCCCCAAACCCAGCTTTGACGTGGCTGGCTTTTTCAAAGTGACCCCTCAAGGTCTCAGGCATCCTCTTTATATCCCTCAGAAACCTGCAGCTAGAGCCAGGCCCTGAAGTGTGGAGAGGGTGGGTAGAACTGGGGGCTCCAGTCAAGGAAGGGAGGACCTCCATCAACTCTGCCTAGGCTGACAGAATACATGAGTGTCACTGTCTGGGCCTCTTCAGCTCCCACACAGACAGACCCCTTACAGAAAGGCAGGTCTGTCCTTTCTGGAAAATCACTGACTCCATACCCACCAAAGCTGCAACTCATTCCTCTACACCCGTGTGCTATATAAACAGATGGCCATGCACCCCAAATTCCACACACCCCCTACCGGGTGGCTTGGGAGAGGCTCACACCACTTGACACCTATCCTGGGATGGTCTGCCATAACGTGGGGAAGCTCTTACCTGCACAGGTGAGGCTTCAAAGTCAGGGGCTTCCAGGGCATCCCGTATCTGGCTGTCTGGCAGGAAGTCAGGTTCCATGGCCGGGGACTCCCCCAGCACAGCCTGGTCTGCAGAGCCAGGAGGGGGCTCAGACCAGCCTGTGGGGTCTGCGGGGGCATCTATGCTGTCCTGGCAGGCCCTGGTCTCCTGGGAAGGGCCACCCACAGCTTCTCTGTGCACTGGTGGAGCAAGGGCTCCAAGAGACAGACTGAACCCCTCAAGGTCTTGTTCAGGGCTCTGGCGACCTAACTCAGTGGCTTTTTTACGTGTGGGCTGCAACAGCAAAGGCAGTGCACACACACCTCCGAGCCCCTCTGTCTGATCAACACCTGGGCCCATTTCCGAGGCTAGAAGACTGGAATCTCCAGCACCTATTGTGGGCTCTCTTATCCCGTGATCCAGAGCCAAGGAGACTGCAGGGCCCCCCAGGGTGTTGCCAGGGCGCTTGTCTTCCCACCCTGCCTCCCCTCTATGTCCTGTCTCCCCAGCGAGAGGTACGTAGCTGAGCAGGCTCCCACTGCAGCCTCCATCAGGGGCCTTCCCCCTGGGACAGGTAGGTGCTCTGGTACTGGCCTGTTCATCTGGCCTGGCCACCTCTGGAGCCCTCTGTTCTGGCTCGGTGGGGTCTGTGCTCACATCTGTGATGACAATGGTCTCAAGGGAGGAGTGTCTTGGGCTGCTACAACTCTGTTCTGCTTCCCTGCCAGTCTTGCTGGGTATCTGCATGGGGTCAGAGAGGCCCTGGGCTGCAGATCTGGGCTCTGGATCCTGAGTGATGGGACCTAGGACGCCGTCTCCTTCCTCCTGATGCCTTTCAGGCAGGTCAGCCCCTGCTCCCCCTTTGGCACCTGTTTCCTGAAGTGCTCCTTGGTCTGACTCCTCTTCAGCATCACTGCTCAGCAGGAGCCCTTTCTGGCCATGATAGCCTAGAACCCAACACCCTTCCTTGCTTTCACCATCTGTTGTCTTGGCTCCTTGCTCCGAAAGGTGGTCCTGGCTGGCCCTCTCGGAGGCCAAGGGCACTGTCCCCCATTCTGGAGAGGCATCGATGGAGGCTGAGGGCTGAGGATTCCCATTGCCAGGCACAGGTGTCATGGGGTTTTGGTCTCTGTGCTCAGGGTGGGTGTTGTCTACCTGGGTCTGGGCACCCAGCTCCCTGGCCTCCCAGGAAGCAAGCCCTAGGGACTCCTCCCACAGCTGGCTTCTGGCCTGCTGGGCACTGGGCTCTGGTGGTGTTTCCTGTGGAAAGAAAAAGACTCAGCCTTGAGCCTTCAATAATCAACCATTCTAAAGATTTTTGGGGGTGCCTGGGTGGCTCAGGCTTTAAGCATCTGCCTTCGGCTCGGGTCATGATCTCAGGGTCCTGGGATCGAGCCCCATATTGGGCTCCCTGCTTAGCGGGGAGTCTGCTTCTCCCTCTCCCACTCCCCCTGCTTGTGTTCCCTCTCTTGCTGTCTCGCTCTGTCAAATGAATAAATAAAATCTTTTAAAAAAATTTAAAAAATAAAGATTTTTTTAAGTAGGCCTCATCCCCAATGTAGGACTCAAACTTATGACCCTGAGCTCAAAAGTCAAACACTTAACCAACTGAGCCACTCAGGTGCCCCAGGATTTTTCTAGTTGTAATTGCCCCTGTACAAAGTCTCCGATGCTGCACATGATGCACCCAAATAGGGTTCAGTACCAGTGCTGGGCACAGTTACAGCCAGAGCTGGAGGGGGAACTGGAAACACAGGAACCCTCCTTCCATCAGCTCCTTTCCACCAGCATCAGGCACACGGAGGCTCTTGGACAGATCAAGGATACAAAAATGAAGGGGGCCTGTGGATTCTGCCCAGGTCAATTGTCTGATGCTAGCAATGGATGCTAGTTATAGAACATGTAACCACTGGAGGAAACCGGAGGAGAGCACACATGGACCTCTCTCAAGTGTTTTGTTTTTGTGGTAAAATACACATTACATAAAACTCGGCATCTTAACCATTTTGAAGCATACAGTTCAGTGGCATAAAGTACGTTTACATTGTCGTGCAAACATCACCACAATCCATCTCCAGAACTCTTTTCATCTTCCCAAACTGAAATTCTGTCCTTATCCCTCTCTTCCAGCATCTGGTATCTACCAACTACCTTCTCCCTGTACAACTTTTTTTTTTTTTGAGAGAGAGAGAGAATGTGTGTGTGCGTGTGCCATGGGGGGTGGGGGAGCAGAGGGAGAGAATCTTAAGCAGGCTCCAGCACGGAGCCCAATGTGGGGCTCGATCCCATGACCCTGAGATCATGACCTGAGCTGAAATCAAGAGTCGGAAGCTTAACTGACTGAGCCACCCAGAAGCCCCTGCCTCTACAGATTTGACTCCTCTAGGGACCTCCTATAAGTGGAATCCTATAGTATTTGTTTTTTGGTGGCTAGCTTACTTCACTGAGCATAATGTCCTCCAGGCTCATTTATGTTGTAGCAGGTGTCAGAATGTCTTTGCTTTTAGGGTACCTGGGTGGCTCAGTTGTTAAGTGTCTGCCTTCGTTTCAGGTCATGATCCCAGGGTCCTGGGATCGAGCCCTGAATAGGGCTCCCCGTTAAGCGGGAAGCCTGCTTCTCCCTCTCCCACACCCCCTGCTTCTGTTCCCTCTCTCGCTGTCTCTCTGCCAAATAAATAAATTCTTAAAAAAAAAAAAAGAATGTCTTTGCTTTTTAAGGCTGAATAATATTTCATTGTATAGATATGCAATGTTTTGTTTATCTATTCATCTATTGAGGGACACTTGGGTCCATGCTGTTTTTGCAACTTTCTAGGAGTCTATAATTATTTCAAGATAAAAACCTAAAAGAGCAAGAGGGAGAACTGAATTGTCCCTAACAGAGATAGAGATGACCTGAGCAGGGTGGGAAAGGAGGGTTCTGGCTGGGACATAGATAGCTAACTGTCCTTTAGGAGGATGGCAGCTCAATCCAGGCACTCAGGCCTAAACCTAAAGAAACACTGCAGCCCCTGGATCTCCCCCAACTCTGGATGCTGGTAGCTGACATTTCCACCTGGTATCTCCTGGTCACCTCCAACAATACACGACCAACACCAGCTCCTGAGTGTGCCCTCAGAGGCTCCCTTTCTCGACTTCAGCAACTCCATCCTTCAAGCTATTCAGGCCCCAAACCCTGGAGTCAACCCATCACCTCCCTTCCCCTCACATCCATGCCATCAACTCTTCCCTCAAACTGGACTGCAAATAATTACATTTGATAGGTAGGGACTGAGGCTTGTAACCAAGGGCACTCTATAGACAGCAACTGTCCCCCTTCCCGTGCTTCTTTCATACAGTGATCAGCGCTGAGGGAGACACCTCAGCCACAGTTACCTCTCTACACCCATCAAGCCCAACCTTCCTAGGAGGGTCTGCACTGCCAATATCAGACCACTGAAGGCCAGAGCCTGTCAATCTGACTTCAGTGAAGCCATTGGCAACCAGCCGCTGAGTTACACATAGCGTTTCCCGCACATTTTCAGTCAACAGTGAAGCTAAAACCCCTCTTATTACTTAGTTAATTTTAAGTAAGCTCTACACCCAACATGGAGCATGAACTCACAACCCTGAGATCAAGAGTCACATCCTCCACCGACTGAGCCGGTCAGGCGCCCCAACCCCTTGTTTTTAAATTAAACTTTTTGTGAGATCACTGTAGATTTATATCCAGTTATGAGAAATGATGGGGAAAGACTCCTCATGCCCTTTACCCAGTCTCCCCCAATGGTAACATCTTGCATAACTCGAGCACAATATCACAACCCAGATACCGACATTGATAAAGTCCACCGACCTTATTTGACTTTCCGGCTTGACCTACACTTGTTTGCGTGTGTGTATGAAGTTCTATACAGTCCCCTCGTGGTGGAGGCTGTGCATCCACCACACAGACAAGATATGGAAAATCTCCAACACGGGATCCCTTGTGCTGCCATGTGTAGCTACACTCGCCTCCCTCCCACCCTGCCCACCCTGCTCCAACACCCTGCAACCACTAACCTACCCACCATCTCTGTAATTTTCTCATTTCAATAACGTCATGCAAACGGAACTCTACAGTGTATCACCTTTTGGGACTGGCTTTTCCCACTCCACATAATGCCCTGGAAGTCCATCCAGATTGTTGCGTGTTTCACTAGTTTGTCTCTCTTTTATTGCTTGTGTTCCATGGTGTGTTCAGCCATTCACCCACTGAAGGATATCTGGGGTGTTCGCAGTTTGGGATGATTACAAACACGGCTGCCGGAAATGCCCACCCCTCACTTTTGTAGGGGCCTCTGTTGCCAGAGACATCATCACCCCCGGGGCTCAGAGTGGAAAGGATGAGAGAGTATATTATAAGACCCATCCCCCACCCACCCCAAGCCACACAAAAGCTTCCAAGAAGTAAAGGGGTTCAGGGATAGAATATGGGCTGTCTTTCTGCATTTTTACTATTCTCATGCAACCTGGGGAAGAGGGCCGTGGCCTTGACCGCTTTGCTGCAGGCATAGCTGTCCTTAGCGCCTTGCACGGGCCTGGCACGCACTCCACAGACATCTGTAGCATGGTGTACGGAAAAGGCGCATGCAGACAAGTACAGGTCTAGCCAGTGTCAAAGAAAACCAAGGTTGAACTCAGTTGCCAAGGCTGGGCCAAGAAGAAGCTGTGTCTATTGGGCTCACCTGACTGATTTTAGGGGTTCCACCCCCAAGGTCCTCTTCCCGCAGCTCTGCTTGTCTTGTCACTGTCTTCCTGGGTTTTGCAAACTGGGGGACAAACCTCCTGGCTGAGTTCTGTAAACCAGATACAACAAGAACAAAACAGCAATAAAGATAAGGGGAGGAATGAGGTTTCAGAAAACAAACGCTAAACCAGTTCCTTCCTTGCAGCCTCAAATGCAGCCCTTGCCCTCCGTCCCCAGCGCAGTCTCACCAGCCTGTCAGCCTGCTGGTGAGGAATGGAGACAAGAACTCCAGCTTCAGGGAAGCAGTGTCATTGGTTATACATGAGGCCCTAAAACAGGCTCACCTGGGAAAGAAGAGCAGGAACTGGCTCCTCTTCTGGTTGCCCGAGGCGCCTGGAGGGATCTCCTGCTTCCTCATCATGGGAGCTGGGTGGAGAAAGACAAAACAGAGGAGGTTCTGAAGTCCTAGGATGCTGTCAGTGTGTGTGGTGAGGCAAATAGATGAATCCAAAGGCAAAGTGTGCTCAGTCTCCTGTAAGAGAGGCCCTGAAGCACCTGCTTAGAGAGGGTGGGATGGAAAAGGGGAGCAGCACCTAGGGTGACACTTGGCTGCCAAGAAGGGTGCAGAGGCCCACATCTAGAATCCAAGCTGCCTGATCTGGCAGCAGTTTACTCTTATAATCCCAGGAACTGGCTCCTAAGATAAGAACAGGAATTCTCATTTGGAATGACACTCCAACCCCCAACTCTGTAAATTCTAGAGAAATGAAGCTGTAGATTAAAAAAAACAAAAACAAAAAACAGTGTCTAAAAAAGCAGGTGTGGGGCGCCTGGGTGGCTCAGTTGGTTAAGCGACTGCCTTCGGCTCAGGTCATGATCCCAGGGTCCTGGGATCGAGTCCCACATGGGGCTCCCGGCTCAGCAGGAAGCCTGCTTCTCCCTCTCCCACTCCCCCTGCTTGTGTTCCTGCTCTCGCTGTCTCTGTCTCTGTCAAATAAATAAATAAAATCTTTAAAAAAAATTAAAAAATTAAAAAAATTAAAAAGCAGGTGTATTCACAATTGCCAAAATGCAAAAGCAACTGAGGCAGCCTTCAGTGGGTAAATGGATAAACTGTGTGCATCCAGACAATGCAGTATTATTCAGTGCTAAAAGAAATGAGCTATCAAGCCACGAGAAGACGGAGAGGAAACTTAAATGCATATTCGTAAGTGAAAGAAGCCAGTCTGAAAAGGCTAAGTAGGTACTGTATGATTGCCACTCTTTGCCATTCTGGAAAAGGCAAACCTATGAAGATAATAAAAAGATCAGTGGTGCCAGGGTTGGGGAGGGGAGGGATGAACAGATGGAACACAGGATTTGAGGCATCAAAAGTATTCTGTATGAGATTATAATGGTGGATACATGTCATTCTGCATTTGCCCAAACCCACCGAACATACAACACAGAGTGAACTCTGAAGTAAATTGTGGATTGTGGGTGATTATCATATGTCAGTGCAAGTTCACCCTTGGTAACAAATGTACCGCTCTGGTGGGATGGTGATGGGGGTGTGTGTGCGGGGGGGGGGGGGGTGGCTATGAGAAATCTCCATACTTTCTCTCCAATATTATCGTAAGCCAGGCCTGGGTAGCTTAGTCTGTTAACTGTCTGCCTTTGGCTCAGGTCATGATCCTGGGATCCTGAGATCAAGGCCCGCATTGTGCTCCCTGCTCAGTGGGGAGTCTGCTTTTCCCTCTCCCTCTGCCCTTCCCCCTGTTCGTGCCTGCTTGCTCAATTCACGCGGTCTCTCTCTCTAATAAATAAATAAAATCTTAAAAAAATTATTGTAAACCTAAAACTGCTCTAAAAAAATTAGGTCTTTTTAAAAAGCATGTGAGACTTACGGTTTTATCTAAATAAATGTGGATATGTATATTAAGAAAACAGATCAAAACCTGGAACTAAAACTAAGGGGAGGAACAGGAAAGGGGAACAGGAAAAAGCATGAAGATACAGTAATAGGGTTTTTTTTTTTCCCCACAGTAATAGGTTTAAATTGTATTGGGGAGCTGATGGAGATAGAATAAATCTAGATACTGATAGCAAGACTCTGTCAGAAAAATTTTTTAAGATTTTTTATTTATTCATCTGAGAGAGAGAGAGCGTGAGCACAAGCAGGGGGAGAGGCAGAGGGAGAGAGATAGTGGGAGAGGGAGAAGCAGACCCCCTGCTGAGCTGAGAGCCTGATGAGGGGCTTAGTCCCAGGACCAGGAGATCATGACCCAAGCTGAAGGCAGATGCTTAACGACTGAGCTACCCAGGTGCCCCTATTTGAAAATTTTTATTCAGAATGGGTTGTTTGGGTGGCCTGTAGGGTACTAGTTAGGATTTCATTTCTCAACATAAATGTGTTTGTTTGCTTTATATTGTTCTTTTCTGTTATACTTCTATGCACACGGTATTTTTTTTTTTTTTTAAGATGTATTTATCTGAGAGAGTGAGCGAGCACATGTGTGGGGAAGGGGCAGAGGGAGAGAGAGAGAATCTTTAAGCAGACTTTGCGCTGAGTGCAGAGCCCAGTGTAGGGCTTGATCCCAGGACCCTGGGATCACGACCTGAGCTGAAACCAAGAGCCAAACGCTTAACCGACTGAGCCACTCAGGCACCCAGCACGTGGTATTTCTTAATAAAACATTTTAGGGCACCTGGGTGGCTCAGTTGGTTAGGTGACTGCCTTCGGCTCAGGTCATGATCCTGGAGTCCCTGGATCGAGTCCCGCATCGGGCTCCCTGCTCGGCAGGGAGTCTGCTTCTCCCTCTGACCCTCCCCCCTCTCATGTGCTCTCTCTCATTCTCTCTCTCAAATAAATAAATAAAATCTTAAAAAAAAAAAAATTTAAAAAACAAAACTAGAAAAAAGAGGGTGGGAACCCAGCAAGATGGGCAGTGCCTGGGACCCCACGAGCTCTGTTGGCCTCGCCAGGATGGGGGAGCACAGTAATATTGTGGCACCTGGGAGAATGGCTTAGGTGTGACATGTGGCCCCTCTTCATAGCACCACACACAGCAGTGCTACCTTTTGTCTTAAGACTGCAATGACCTGAGATCACACATCTTCCACCTCCAAAAACAGTTTTCTTGATCAGACCGTGTGCTGTAATTGTTTACTCAGAAAATCTGGTAGACCAATCCATGAGGCTTTCTCTGAGGACTTCTGGTAGCAGGAACCCTCCTCCTAACTCCTGCTAACCCTTTCTACTTTGCTCTAGTTATATGCGGTTTAACCCCATGAACAAACTATTCTCCAGATCTTCCTTTTTTCCCCACTGTGCTTAATTACATATTCCTGAGGGAAAAAAAGGGGGGGAGCTGGGAAACCATGGTGGTTAGGAGCACGGGAGCCAGACACAGCCAGATCCCCAGCTTGTGCTGCACCAGCTCAGTGGCCTTGGGCAAATACGTCATTTGATCTCTCAAAGTCTCAGAGTCCTTGCCTGTGAAATGGGGATAAAAACCTACCTCACAGTGCCATGAGGATTAAACAAACGGATAGGTGTAAAGTGTTTATCATTAGCCCACTGTCTGACACGTAATTGCTATCCCCTTCCATGGGTTATTATTTCGCAGACCTACAACTCCATCAGTCCTTTCTTGGTGAAGAAGGGATGCGGGATAAACATGGATTTGACCAGCAGACAGGACAGATGCATTCTATTATTAAGTGACCTTGACAAATCCAAGGTTTTCCTTGCTCGTGGTTAAAATATCAACCTTCATTGCTCGAGAGGAGAGTCTGGGGAAGAAGGCTTTGAGAAGCAACCGGAGGGCCGCTGAGCCCCCAGAGGGAGGTGTGGAGTTGGATGAGTCATGTTGTCCCCTCCCCTTTGCATCCTGTCTACTGGGCTGCTGGGCTGTGTCCCCTGTCGGTGGGGAGACTTGCTGGAATGTTCCAAGCCACCTACCTGGAGGCTGTCTGTACTGGTTCTTCTGTCCTCTGCTCTGCAGAGGGAATGGGTTCTAATCTGCCTTCTGACTCTTCAGGGAGACACAAAGAGCCCCGCTCAGAATTCTGGGGGGGGCCGTCAGAGTCTCCTAGCCTTGGGTTCTTTGGGGCCTTCAGAGGACGGACTCCTCCTCCTGATTTAGAGAGAAAGGAAGATGAAGGGATGGGAGATGCAGGGAGCATGCACGACCATGACTGACAACCAAACCTGGCAGGGCCACTGCTGCAACATGAGCAAGCTAATTCCAAGGGTAAGAAATCCCCTGCTCTGACTCTAGCCTAGAGAGAGAGATGGGATGGCACCTTGTCCAAGAGTTTAGGTGGCCATGGGATTCAAAGGCTTTTTACCCAAGGACTGGTTATGACTGAGACTGAATCCTGAGGTAACCTGGCCCAGCCAACTGTCTCTCTAGGAAGGTGTGTACTGGCTTCCATGAGTCTCAGCTCAAATGTTGCTGCAAAGGGCCATCCCTGACTTCTCTATACAGCAACCCCTTTCAGACTCATGCTCTGTTTTAATCACTTCACAGTTTTGTTTTTTGTTTTGTTTTGTTTTTGTTTGAGAGAGATGGGGGGGGGAAGGAAGAGAGAATCTTAAGCAGGCTCCACGCCCAGTGTAGAGCCTGACATGGGGCTCGATCTCAACCCTGAGATCATGACCTGAGCTGAAGTCAAGAGTTGGAAGCTTAACTGACGGAACCACCCAGGCGCCCCAACTTCAGTTTTTTTTTGTTTTTGTTGTTGTTTTGCCAGTATCTGACATACTGGTTATTTTCTGTCTCCCTCAATACAAGGAGGGGCCTATCTCTGCTGAGTTTCAAGTGCCTAGCAGATCATCTAGTACATTGTTGGTGCTCAACAAATACTTGGTAGATGACTGAATAAACACATTTGTAAAACAGAGATCACCACCAGGAAACATAGACAGGACTAAATTATGTGCAACTCTAGTTTTCCGTGATGCCTGCAGATTATCTGTCCTGGGAAAACTGGGACCTAGGGTCGAGTGCTAGGGAAGTGATGTCCCAGCTGCCCCTTGGTCCCTTGTATTTCTGCGGTATGTTCCCCATCACCGAAAAAAAAACTTAGGAGCCTAACACCTATTTGCTGAGTGAAGGAAACTTCCTTACACAGAAACTGCCAATAGTGGCTGACTTCTAAGGTCTCCCCAAACCTGGCCCCAACCTAATTATCAAAAAACAAATGATAAGGGTTGAATCTAGTGAGTTCCATGACAGACGTTGTCCTGAGAAGTTGGGTGTGTTATGATAAACTTCAAGGTGGGGTTCCCACTGTTACACCCATTTTATGGGTAAGAAAGCTGAGGCATATGGAGACCAAGGGATCTGGAATGGGATCCAGTCAGTCCAACTCCACAGAGCCTGCATACCTAAGTGTATTTGAGCATTTACTGAGCACCTACTATGTGCTGTGCCTCTGACCCCACAGAGAGAACAAAAAGGCAAACCAGACCCTGGCCTGATCTTTCTGGAGGTCAGTCAGGTAGACCCTTTCCAACCTCAGCTCCTACACACCTTGAAGTAAACCCGTTGAACAAGCTCCCTCTCCCTAATACTGATCACCAGGGTTCTTATTAGCATTCACTCGGCTGTTTGTGCTCCAGTAGACCACCATGACATTTCTGTAATTTCTGAATTCTGTAAGTTATGGTGTGCCCATTTAGAACTTTACCGTACTGCTATGTATTTGATTAGCACTCTCAGTGAGAAGCATTTTTCTTTCTCTCCTGACTAGACCCTGAGGGTTATGAGGGCAGGAATTGAATCTGTTGCACCCTTTGATCTCCTCCTTGCCCTGCCTTTCACCCCACCCTGCTTAGGTGTTCACCCCAGTGCTGCACTCAGAGCAAGGCTCCAATGAATGCTTCTTACACAAGCATATTCCCATCTTGTGATCTGCCAAAAAAAAAAAAAAAAAAGGTGAAATCAAGCAGCTTTGTTTATTTGGTTTCTTAAGATGCCCAAACACTAGCTCGCTTTGCTCATCCAATAGACATGTGCACCAAATAAAAACCAAAATATCAACAGAAGTGAAAAGCCTCCCATTTCCTTCCTGTGATCTGTCCCCAGAGGACTAATTTAAGAAAAACTAAAGGCAGAACCTTATGTTCAACACCAAAGGCCAAAGACGTTGGGAGGGAAGGGCTTCTTTCACCACCTGCCAGAATCGTCTTCCTCTGTCCCCACCCCCTCTAGGACACACAAACAGCTGTCCTGGGCCAGCCTGGGATCCACTGAGCTAGGGAGCCCACTGCCAAGAGAGGCCCCAAATGACCTGCTGTGGGTGGGCCTGGCTGTCCCCAGCTTCCCCCACCCAGGTCAGTGAAATTCCTGTGTTTCCGAGCAGCCTGTTGCTCATCTTACACAAAACATTTTCAATCCATTGCTAATTTTTCTATCCCACATTGTGGGGAAAAAAAAATGAGTGCTACTCCCTATGCTCATTATCCAGTAAGTAGTCATTTCTAAACTTTTAAGAAGTTTAAATTATCTTCGACAATAACAGGGAAATGGAGCTATGTAATATTGCGTGTTTTTCTTTGTGCATGAGGAAATTATAAATATATATATATTGACAAGTAAAGACGCTCATGATAAAGTAAAAAATGGGGATTGCAGATCAGCATGTGTGATGATTCTATTTTCCAGTAAAAAACACTGTATTTGTGTATATATAGAAAAAGTTTGGAAGTAGTGTACTGAGGTTCATTCCCTGGCTTTTTATGCTGTCCTGTGATTGATCATTGTCCCATGGTTGTGCTGGACATTAACCTTAGGGGAAGCTGGAGGTAGGGTAGAAAGAACTCTGAACTATTTTTGCAAGTTTTCTGTAAGCCCCAAATTATTTCAGAATGAAAAGGTTTTTGTGTTTTTTTGTGTTTTTTTTTTTTTAAGTCTGGAAGGAGAATCCTAATACCAGCATACACTTGTGTACTACCTAGGGTCTATCCTTCATGCTTTACAAATATTAATCCTCGTATGAACTCTAGGGCAGAGTTCTCCACCTTGGTACTCCTGACATTTGGGGCCAGATCATTCTGTATTGTGGGCAGTCTTGTGCACTGTAGGATTTAGCACATCCCTGGCCTCAACCCACTAAATGCCAGTAACCAGCACCACCCCCAACAAACACACATCAGTTGTAGAAACCAAAAATGTCTCTAGACATGTCCAGTGTCCTGAGGGGCAAAAATCCTCCCCCAACCAGGTTGAGAATCACTGTTTGAATGGAAAGGGTAGGTGCTTTTATTATCCTCTATTTATAGTACTCTGTAAGTCATCTACAATCACACAGGGAGCCTGAGAGCTGGGATGAATCCAGGGTTTCGGTTCCAGAGTGGAACACTTAGCCACACACCCAATGACCTTGTAGCTCTATTCAAAGGTCATCTCTGAGAGTGCACCCCTGGCCTAACCGTGGGATCCCACCAGAGATTGGAGGAAGCTCCAGAAAGCTTTCACTTTTTACTGTATGCACTTTCCACAACTTACACTTTTCTTACTAGCATGTATTAAATCACTTTTTTTTTTTTCAAGGAGCTTGATGTGATCATGTTAGCATTTCTGCAACAAATAAGCCTACATTCCTCTTATACCAGAAGCAGCAATAAAGCAGTGTCAACTTGAATGTCCAAATACCTGAAGTCCGAAGCTTTTTCCTCTTACTCATTTTATCCCTCTTGAAAAATCTGAAAACAACGAGCAAAATCCCATCATTACAAGTAGCCCCCGTCCCTGGGGACAGACCCAGTGACCCTGGCTGAGGGCAGAAGCCACCCTCACCCCACCTCAGTCCATCTGGCTGCCCCCGAGGGCCAAGCTGGACGGAGTCACAGCCACCTTGGGCCATGACCGGGTAAGAAAACCTCCTCCACGTTGCAGAGAGCGGAGGGAACGACCCATCTGCCCATCCAGGGAAGCCCTGACGACCCCAGCTCTAGTCCCTAAATTGAGACAGGCTGTGTGAAGCCCCCTCCCCCCCGGCTGTGGTCTGAGACCCTTCCAGGGACACCTGAGGATTCTGGAAGGAGCCACCTGGGGCCCTTCGAAGGGCAGGAAGTCCTGTGGGGGATGCCTGGGGCCCTGGAAGCAGGAGTCGCCACAGACCAGCTCCTGCCAGCCCTGGGGGCCAAACAAGCCCAAACCGACCTGGGCCACTGAAGTTGCCAAGGTCCCTGTGTCCTTATCAGGAACTGAGTAGGTCTGCCTGGATCTGTTGGGGAACAATTCGGTTAATTATTTGCGTTAGGATTTTTTTGGAAAATAAAAGGCAAAGTTGGCCCTCACGGAGGCGGGGCGGCTGGCAGTCTGTAGCTGAAGGGCGGGTAGGTCCCGAAGCCCGAGCGCTGTGGACCCGACTTCCGGTGACCAGACCCACACTAACCCCACCCCGGCCCCCGAAAAGTGTGGGATGCCCAGACCAGGGCCGCCAGGAGAAGCCAGAGCCTGCAGGTAAACACGGGACGCCGAAAGCCCGGCGGCCGCCACCGCCCCTCACACCTGCGCGCGCGCTCCGCCTCTTTCCCGCGCAACCCGCCGCACCGTCGCGCGCATGCGCGACGCTAGCACCGCCCTCACACCCACGCACGCCCCGCCTCTTTCCCCGCGCAGCCCGCGGCCCCGCCCACCGCCCCGCAGTACGCACGCGTGCCGCGCATTGCCTGCCGGGAGTTGTAGTTTCAGTGCGGCGGGCCCAGCAAGTCCAGTGGCTGCGCTCCGGTGCCGCGGCGCCCCAGGGCCGAGGCGGAAGTGAGACGGCCACTCCGGGGGTCGAGGGCGCGGGGTCAGCGGTCGCAGGGCACCAGCGAGGGGCGCGGGGCTCAGGAAGTGCGCGTGCGCGGCGATAGGCCCCGGGGGAGGAGGCAGGGCAAGGCCAGGCGAGGTGGCCAGTGGCCCGGGCATCCAGCCTGGAAGATGCACAAGAGGAAGGGACCCCCGGGACCCCCAGGCCGAGGTGCCGCCGCCGCCCGCCAGGTGAGTCTGTACCCCACGGCCTTGCCTAGGGAACCCTACTCACCCCTATCACAGGTTCAGGGGAGGGCCCCACCCCCCCAAGGGGAACCCGATCACCACCCCCAAGTGAGCCCCTGTCCCCGCCCTCCAGATGAGGTTCTGCCCCCAAAGTGCGGCCTGCTGGCCCCTGCTCCCCAGCTCCTCAGCTCTTGGCGCCCCGCCCTGGGCTCAGGGCCACCTGTTGCCGCAGCCTCTCCAGTTTGGGAGGGGAAGGCCTCGGACCTGGGATAAGGATAGTTACTGCACTCCTGGCCTGAACACGCACGGAACCTCGCGTCTGCCAGGCCAAGTCAGACTCTTTTTATCCCCACTGTACAGATGAGGACACTGAGGCCCAGAGAGGTGAAGACAGCTTCCCAAGGTCATAGGGATTAACGGCTTGGCCAGAGTGAAGTGCAAATCCAGAGCTGCTGCCATGAGCCCATGGGACTGTGTCTGGACCTCCTTTCCTTCTCCATCTCCTCTGCCCCAGGCACCTGGAGAGTTGATTTTCTCAGCTTTGATGGAAGAAGCCCAGGCCATAGCTTAGTGCCGGGGTATTAGAGTCTGGCCAGCCTGGAGTTCCCTGCTGGTCTCTGTACGTTGGACACTCGGCTTCTCAGCTCTTACGCCTCAGATTCCTCATCTGTAAAATGGAGGCCCTAACAGTTCCTGTGTCACAGGACAGTTGTGAAAATTCATTGAGATAGTTTATGGAAAGTGCTAGAACATAGCCCTCAATAAGTGTAACTTCATTATTACTATTAAAAGGAGCCATACATAATTGCCCATTTTGACCCACAGAAAAGGCAATTTTGTACAGTTCAACATAATATTATCACATCATGATTGGTCATGAATTAGGAGGGGATAGGAAGACAGGTCTGTTACACAATGAAAACCCCGCTTTCAACTTCTGTGTTGTTTTCCGGGCTTCTGTTTGCTCTTGCAACCTTCCTGTCTGGCCCCCTCTCCTGAGTATGCTGGAAGGAAAAGCCCAGGTGTGCAGAGTGACTTTGCTTTGGGCAAGGTGTAGGGCCTGCTTTTCCCACTGAACTTGGTCAGCAGCACATCATGGGCGTGGGCTCAGAGCAGGGAGCAGGGTCTCTGCCTGCCCTTCGCCCCGTGTTGATCTGTGCCAGAGGGCCTGGCCCATCTTGGGACACCTGTTGCATTCTGAGCCCATTCCAGCCTCCTGGCACTCCCCAGGGAAAATGACTTTCCCCAGGAGGTCTGGGTTTCCTTCCTCCTGAGGGAACTCTGGGTCCATCCTGGCTGCCTTCTGGCCAGGTGGGGTGCATTCCGAGGTCTGACTGGACCCTTGCTCTTCCCTCAGCTGGGCCTGCTGGTTGACCTCTCCCCAGACGGCCTGATGATCCCTGAAGATGGAGTTAACGATGAGGAACTGGAGGCTGAGTTCTTGGCCTTGGTTGGGGGCCAGCCCCAAGTCCTGGAGAAGCTCAAAGGCAAAGGTGAGACTCTCAACACACCCCTGAACATTTTCTGAGCTCCTGCTGTGGGCAGGGCTCAGCGCTGGGTCCTGGGGAGAAGGAGGAGAGGAGACAGAGAAGGTCTTTGCCCTCCTGGAACCCACAGCCTGGGTAAAAGGTTAAGTGATCAACTCTGGACCCAGGGTGAGGGTTCGAATCCCAACTCTGCCACTTACTGGCTGTGTGACTTGATGAGTCCCAGCATCTCTGTGGGCCTCAGTTTCCCCATCTGTAAAATGGGAATAATGACTGCACTTAATCACAGGAGTTACTCTTCTACTGTTCATAAAGCACTTCACACAGGGTCTAGCATTTCCTCCAGTTTGCAGTCCCCGTGATGAGGGCTGGGATGAGGGAAGCACAGAGCGATGGGAGAGACCTGTGAGCTGGGGCCAGATGCCCGCAAGAGGCACCCACAGTAAGGAGGGCCAGGTGAAGAGCTGGGAAGCACTTTTGGGAGAGGCCCCAGCACCTGCAAAAGCCCCCTAGGGGAGGTGGCAGGGGGCAGCAACTCTGTAGTGGGCAGTGAGGCTGGAGCTCTGAGGGCAAACGGAACCTTTATACTTTTCTGCTGATTCAGTCAACCCTCATTATTGATGAATTCCATATTTGTGAATTCCCCTACGGGCTAAGCTTTATTTGGAACACCCAAATCAATACTTGGGGAGCTTTTGCAATTATTGGCAGGCATGCACAGAGCTGCCGGAAGTTGGAGTCGCTCTTGTCCCGGGGCATGCTGTAAACAAGTGTCCTTTCCCCAGTCTGTGTAAGGCTGCATTTTCTCTCATTTTGGTGCTTTTTGTTGGTGATTTTACCTTCAAAACGGCCCCCAGGTGTAGGGCTTAGTGCTGTCTCGTGTCTCTAAGAGCAAGAAGGCTGTGATGTGTCTTATGGAGAAGAGACATAACAGATGAGCTTCATTCAGACGTGAGTTACAGTGCTGCTCTTGGCCTTGAGTTCGGGGTTCACAAATCAACAATATATACTTAAAAAGGTGTCATTAGATAGAAACACACATTAAGCAAGGTTATGTATTGACTGGTTGACAAAAATGTTGTGCCCAGAGGCTCATGGGACCCGAACCTTGTATTTCCTCCAGGGGCCGTGGTCCAGTGTTCCCTAAGTCAGCATTTAAGGCAGTTTTATAGAACAGAACTAACGCACATAATGAGGATTAACTCAAATAACAAACTGCTGACCACATGCTGTTCTGGAGCTTCATTTATCTTTAGTTCCCACAACGGACCTGTGAGAGAGAAACTTGTCCTCGTCCGATAGATGGGAAGACTGAGTCCCAGAGAGGGCAAGTGACTTGCCCAGGGCTCCAAAGTGAGAAAGCTGCGAAGCCAGGGTGCCGAATCGGGCTTGATAAGGGAGAGACGAGGCGGGCGAGATCTGCGGGGATCGGGATCATACCTGGTGGGCCTGAGGGCCGTGGGGTGCCATGGAAGGGCCGGGAGGGGGCCATGCTGCCCTAGTCCTTGGGGTCATGGGTAACCGGGATGGGAGGCTGGGGACTCTTGAAGGATCCCAGTCCAGCTGGGGCCTCTACCTGCCACCAGGCCCCCTGCCCATGGAGGCTATTGACAAGATGGCCAGCCTGTGCATGAGAGACCCGGATGAGGGTGAGGATGAGGGTACGGACGAGGAGGATGTGGAGGCTGATGATGACCTGCTGGTGAGCACCCGGGGCAAGGCAGGGGGCCTCCCGCGCTGTCATTGCGCCATCCAGCGGGCCCTCATGCTCGGCCCCCGGCCGTGTGCCCCTGCAGGCAGAGCTGAACGAGGTCCTTGGGGAGGCACAGAAGACTGTGGAGTCCCACCCTCCTGTGGCTCAGGTATAGCCCAGCAACCCGCTCCACATAGCCCAGAGTTGGAGGCCTTCCCTGGCCCCTCGGCCATGTTACCTTGGGCAGGTGACATGACACCTCTGAGACCGGAGGGGGATGATGATTTCCTCCTGGCCGGGGGGTGGGGTGGGACAGCTGGCCCAGGGGCAACATGCCTGGTGTGTGGGAGGCACTTGGCAAGGGAGCTCTTGGGGAGAACTCAGGTGGGGTCCCACCCAGACCATGCCCCGGTCCCTCCTGCAGCCGAAGGCCACAGCCCCCAGCCCAGGGGTGGAGGCCACCTTGCAGGAGAGGCTGGCCCTCTACCAGACAGCGATCGAAAGCGCTAGGCAAGCTGGAGATGGTGCCAAGATGCGGCGCTACGACCGGGGGCTTAAGGTGAGCGGGCAGGTGATGGGAGGGTGCTGGGACCCTACCACAGCCCACTGCACCCAGCTCCAGGCTCCTCTAAAACCCACTTTCACACCTTCTCTCAGACACTCGAAAACCTGCTGGCCTCCGTCCAGAAGGGTAACGCCATCAATGAAGGGGACATCCCGCCACCTGTGGCAGTGGGGAAGGGCCCGGCAACCACGCCCAGCCACTCTCCGGCGCCCGCGCCGCTGGCCTCTGCAAACCAGCCAGTCCCAGAGCCCAGGATCACGGTAGAAGGCCCTCCTTCCACGACTCCAGCCACATCCATAGGTTTGGCTAAGCCCCAGCTTCCTCCAGGTAGGCCAAGGGCAAGGCTGGACTGACATGGGATTTGCGGGGGTGGTATTCAGCAGTTGGCCATTTTGTGGGGGTGCTGACTCATTCATTCATTAGATATTCATTCATTCATTCCTTCCTTCATTCATTCATTCATTGAGCGTGAGCAAACGGTGGGGAGGGGCAGAGGGAGAGAGAGAATCCCAACTCTGCACTGAGCACAGAGCCCAAGGCAGAGCTCCATCCCACAGCCCGGAGATCATGACCTGAGCTGAAATCAGGAACCGAACGCTTAACCAACCAACTGAGCCACCCAGGCTCCCCAGTTGTTAGATATTCTTAACACCCCTCCTCTTCCTAGGTCCTCATGCCTCTGGAGTTCATGGATACCTTTTGTGTGTGTGTGGTGGTATAATATATATAACATAACATTGGCCATTGTAACCATTTTTTAGTGTGCAATTAACTGAGTGGTGTGTAGCACATTCACACAGTGTGGTACAACCACCACCCCTATCTTTTTCCAAAGATTTTTCATTACCGCAAACAACAACTCTGTCCCCATGAAGCACTAACTCCCCCATTCTCCCTCCCCCCAGCCCCTGGCCCCCACCATTCGCTCTCTGTCTATGACTTTGCCTCTCCTGGATACTTCGTGTAAGTAGAACCACACGCTAGTTGTCCTTTTGGGTCCAGCTTCTTTCACTTGTGTAATACTGCAGCATGCGTCAGAGTTCCGCTCCTTTTGAGGACTACGTTCTTTCGCAGAGAGTTGTAAGTGGATAATTTCCAAGCCCTCCGCTTGTCTGTCTTCTCTCCTAAAACTCACCTGCTGGAGGTTTTCCAACCTCCCAAGAGGCTTTCCTTCTCGGGTGGCCCTCCTCCCACTATGGGAAAGGAGTGCCCCCCCCTTCTAGAATATCAACACAGGCTCTGCCCCAGAGGCAGACGCTCCCCAAGCGAACCAAAGAGACACTTAAAACTGGGCTGGCCCGGTTGAGAAAGTAAACAGCAGGTCTAAATCTTTCCACAGCCAGACTGGTTTCTAAGCTGTTGTTTTGGCAAAGGTCAAGGAGGATTGTTGGAAATCACCACCTGAACTTCTCCACCGAGATCACCAAAACGTTTCTCACCACGGGGTTTTGGCACATAGGTTGGCAGGGGTTCAGGGGATCCCCCGACAGGGTGATGACAAGACTTCGCCTCTTGCCATCTGTTTGTTGGTATGAAGCAGGTTTCTTTATGCTTTAAAAAAAGAAAACAGGGAAGTTGGGAAAGAATAAACCAGGAAACAGGAGTTAATTGGTAGAGGGTGGACCCAGCCCCGACCATGTCAGGCAAGAGGTACCTTGCTCATAAAATTTTACTCTTGGTATATAAAAATTCTTCATCCAGAAGCTTGATGTATTTAGGCTTTGCTCAGTTGCGTCCTAAAAATACCCATGATTCAACCTGGAAAAGCATTTTCTTTTTTTTTTTTTTTTTTTTTTTTTTATTCATGAGAGACAGAGAGAGAGAGAGAGAGAGAGAGAAAAGCCGGCTCCCAAGGAGCAGGGAGCCCGATGTGGGACTCGATCCCAGGACCCTGGGATCATGACCTGAGCTGAAGGCAGATGCTCAACCATCCGAGCCACCCAGGTGCCCGAAAAGCATTTTCTTAACTCAGAGACTTGCAATGATAGGACATAAAACCAGGCAAAAGTCAAGGTGTTTAGCTTCAACCTACGGACAGCTTTTCAGGCAACTACACCTAAACTTAAAGCTGTAAGTGCAGTTGTCAGTCTGAGAAAGTACAACGCATGCGGCTTTCCAGGATTTGTGGACCCTGGATGGTGTATCTATTACACTTTGTTTTTTTATACCAAAAATTGCACGGATTGCTTTCTGTTTAGAGATACTTCTCCTGAAAACCTATTGAACTGTATTATTTGATCCTGTAATGAACACACCGAAAAGAAGCTTAACTCTTTGTTTCTTCACTTTGCCAATGCACTGCAGGGAGAGATTTTGGTTACAAGTGTACAGTAGGGTGGTCAAGAAAAGACTTTCAAGCACCCACATTTACAGTTGACCCTTGAACAACGCAGCTTTGAACTGAGCGGGTCACTATTTCTTTGATTAACACAGTACAACACTGTATTTCTCCTCATTGTGGCTTTCCTAGTATCATTTTCTTTAGCTTACTTTATTATAAGAACATGGTATATAATGTACGTAACATACAAAATGTGTAGATCGACTGCCTTTATCATTGATAATGCTTCCAGTCAGTAGTAAGCTATAATAGTGAAGTTTCGGGGGAGTCAAAGTAGATTTTCAACTGTGTGGTGGGAGGGCTGTTGGCACCCTTAACCCCCACATTGTTCAAGGGTCAACTGAATGCTACTGAACTGTATACTTAGAAAGGGTTAAGATGGAGAATTTCAGGGGCGCCTGGGTGGCTCAGTTTGTTAAGCATTTGCCTTCGGCTCAAGTCATGATCCCAGGTTCCTGGGATCAAGCCCCACATCTGGCTCTCTGCTCGGTGGGGAGGCTGCTTCTCCCTCTCCCAAATAAAATCTTAAAAAAAAAAAAAAAAAAAAAGATGGTGAATTTCATGTGTATTTTGCCACAATTGAAAAGAAATAAATGAAGGGGCGCCTGGCCGGCTCAGTCCATAGAGCACAAGACTCTTTTTTTTTTTTTTTAAAGATTTTATTTATTTATTTGACAGAGAAAGACACAGCAAGAGAGGGAACACAAGCAGGGGGGAGTGGGAGAGGGAGAAGCAGGCTTCCCGCGGAGCAGGGAGCCCGATGCGGGGCTTGACCCCAGGACCCTGGGATCATGACCTGAGCCGAAGGCAGACGCTTAACGACTGAGCCCCCCAGGTGCCCCGAGCACAAGACTCTTGATCTCAGGGTCATGAGTTTAAGCCCCACGTTGAGGGGCTCCCTCTGACCCTCTGCTCTCTCTCTTTCTCTCCAAAATAAATATACGAAATCTTCAAAAAAAGAAATGGTTCATGCGCTGTTCCCCCTCCCAGGTGCCTGCAGCCCCGGCCCCCTGGCCCAGTTGCAGAGCCGCCAGCGTGAATATAAGTTGGCTGCCCTCCACGCCAAGCAGCAGGGAGATACTGCCATTGCCACCAGACACTTCCGTGTGGCCAAGGTGCGTGCAGACGGGCGGACGGGGCCGGAGGGCAAAGACAGGATGCTCCTGGCTTTGCATGGTGGCCAAGAGCAGGAGCTCTGCCGTCACACAGGCCCACATTTAAATCCTGGCTCTCAGTCACTCCCGAGCTGTAGTTTGCTGTACCTGTTAAAGCCCCAGTTTACCCTGTCTGTGAAATGGGCATAAATATTGGAAGGTGCTTAAAGCAAGATGGTGCAGAGGCATGGATAGAGCTGGGGGTCCTCTGTCAAATGGTGGGGCACAGAGGCTCCCCACAGGGTCCTGGCCCCCAGCTGCAGCCTCCTCCCCTGATCTCCTTCTTTCTGTCAGAGCTTCGATGCCGTCTTGGAGGCCCTGAGCCGGGGGGAGCCTGTGGACCTGTCCCACCTGCCACCTCCCCCTGGTGAGAACCCTACCCTGGTCACCCTTCAGGACTTGCTGCCACCCTCACTGGTCACCTAGGAACCCCCTCAGGCTACATGAGCCTGGGGTGGGGGAGGGGGTGCCCAAGCAAGCCTCTCATTGGACTGGACCTCTCTGCCCTCAGACCAGCTGCCCCCAGACCCACCGTCACCACCACTGCAGCCTCCAGCTCCCGCCACGGTGCCCTCCACGCCAGGTAGGCTCCTGGAACCCTGTGTGACGGGCAGGCCAGGGCAGGACAGTCTCTCTCCTTCCCAAGACTCTTAACCCGGCCCCTCTGCCTCCCGCCGTCCCCGTCTGCCCCAGAGGTTCCCCCACCTCCACGGACTCTCCTGGAGGCACTGGAGCAGCGGATGGGGCGATACCACGTGGCTGCAGCCCAGGCCAAGAGCAAAGGGGACCAGCGGAAGGCTCGCATGCATGAGCGCATCGTCAAGGTGTGTGGGGGCCCGGTAGGCAGGGAGACGGCCCCTGGAGACCTGGCCCACATAACCCTGATATTGTGTCCGCTGCAGCAATACCAAGATGCCATCCGAGCCCACAAGGCCGGCCGAGCAGTAGATGTGGCTGAACTACCGGTGCCCCCAGGTAGGCACTGCCCCTCCCCCTAGCCCTCTGACCTCTGAGCATGGGACAGGCCCAGGGCGCTCTTTGCTACGCATTCAGGAATTCTGCAAACTTGTTAGACGATTGGTAGCTTAAAGTTGGGTCACAGTAGGAGGGTTTATACCTGGCAATGGGCAGACACTAAAAATCAAGGGGGTTTATTGGGAGAACCTATTCATCAGCCCACCATCATCTGATCCCTCCATTTCTTCTTTGTTCAACTCACTCTCTCCTAGTCATCTGCTCTCAGTTTTACACATACCTACTTAGCCTCCCAGGGGGTTGGGGGGTCTCCTCTGGGTTCTCAGAGCTGCCTGTGTGTCCCCCGTGAGAGCAGTTATCACTTAGCACCTTGGTCCCCTGGGAATCCCCCCCAGGCCTGTGACCACCTCTTGGGCCCAGTACCCCACCTCATCTAGTGCTAGCTTGTTGGAGTCTGGGGGTCAAGGCCCAGGGTCAGGTGAGAGGCACCAAGAGGCAAGAGGGAGGTTGGAATGATCTGGTGTCTACACAGAAGCAGCAGGAGCTCCTTCCTGGATTCAAAGTATATCCAAAGCCCTGAGGCTCCTTAGGAGGGAGAGGAACCCACGTTCTCCACCATAATGGCGTGGGTCTCTCCCTCCTGACTGGGTCCTGACTGGCCGCCCAGGCTTTCCCCCCATCCAGGGCCTGGAGGCCACTGAGCCCACCCAGCAGAGCCTGGTGGGGGTCCTGGAAACTGCCATGAAGCTGGCCAACCAGGAGGAAGGCCCAGAAGATGAAGAGGATGAGGAACCTAAGAAGGTGTGAGGGGCTGGGGTCTTGGGGTGAGGCAGGGAGCGACAGCAAAGCAAAATCCTGACACTGGGGAAGAACTGGCCTTATCCCCGCCCTGCCTCTTCCCGGCTGTGTGGCCACAGGCAGGTCATTTTGCTCTCTGATCCTGTCTCCTCATCTGTAAAGTGGATGTGGTGACAGTCTCTGTGTCCCAGGGCTGTTGCAAAGATTCAACGAGAATGGGACCATAGGTTGCGTTCAGTGCTGAGGAAACGGCAACTAAGACGGTCCCTGCTGTCAGCATCAGGCCCTGACCCTCTGGGGAGTGGAACCACTGCAGGCACTGGGAGAGCTCTGACTTCCTCTCCCTCCCTCAGCAGCCCACCAGCCCTCCGGCCCCCATGGCCCAACCCAAGGCCCCACCCTCAAGGGCACCTCAGTCAGGCTCTGCCCCAGCAGCCAAAACAGCCCCCAAGGGCACATCCACCAGAGGTAGGTATGCCCTCCCCTCCCTGGCTGCCCATTGCTTGGCCCTGGGCTGGGCAGCACCCGTCGACACCTCGGTACCCACAGCCCAGCAGCAGCTGGCCTTCCTGGAGGGCCGCAAGAAGCAGCTCCTGCAGGCCGCGCTGCGAGCCAAGCAGAAGAATGACGTAGAGGGTGCCAAGATGCACCTGCGCCAGGCCAAGGGGCTGGAGCCCATGCTGGAGGCCTCACGCAACGGGCTGCCTGTGGACATCGCCAAGGTGAACTCTCTAGGCTTGCTGGACTTTCCCAGGCACCCACCCACAGGGCTCTGGCCACTTAGCCATGAGCCTGGGAGTATATTAGGGTTCAGGCGAAGCTGCTATAACAAATAGGTCCCCCTAAGACAGTGGCTCAAAGAAGACAGACATATTTCTTGCACGTAATGCTCAGGGCAATCTGGGCTCTGAAAGACAAAGCCTGCTAGGGCCCAGGTTCCTTCCATCTTGTTGCTCTGCCACACCCTAGGAGGTCATCTTTGTCCACATGGTCAGAGTGGGTTGATGCCCTGTCGTCATTCAGTCCGTGGGAAGTGGTGAGAGAAAGAAAGGGCAAGGCAAGCAGTTTCCTTTAAAGGAAGTGACATGGTGTGCCATCACTTCTGCTCACCTTCCACTGGCCGGGGCTGAGTCACAGGTATACCCAGCTGCAAGGGATGCTGGGATATGTAGTCTCTTGGCCGTGTGCCTAGCTAGAACTCCATTACTAGGGAAGAGAGGGTAAGGATCACATTTGGGGGAAACAGTTAATAGAGGCTGCCACTTTGGGAAGGACTGTCCACTTTTCTCTTTGCACTGCTTGTCACCTTGGAGAAGAAGAAAGACCAGGGCAGGGGCAAAACAGTGGTCCAGGAAGACTTCTCCAGGGATGGTTGACATTTCCATGGCTGGGCCTGTTCGTTGCTGACCAGCAGTCCCCTCCCCATGATCCTTGTCTTCCTCAGGTGCCACCCGCCCCTGTCAACAAGGATGACTTCTCTCTGGTCCAGCGGCCTGGCCCAGGTCTGTCTCAGGAGTCTGCCCGGCGCTACAGTGAACTCACCAAGCTCATAAGGCAGCAGCACGAGGTGAGGTGGGCCCCCAGCCCGGCTCAGCGGGCCTCCCCCAGGGTCATGGCCCCCCAACCCTCCCCTCACGGTCTCCTGCTCTTCAGATGTGCCTGAACCACTCTAACCAGTTCACCCACCTGGGCAACATTGCCGAAACCAGCAAGTAAGTGCCCCTGCCCCCACCTCTGCCAGACATTTGCACCCCCAGCCCCACCCCTGGGACTAGGGACCTGAGCAGGGCTCTCTCGGTGGCAGGTTTGAGAAGCTGGCAGAGGACTGTAAGCGGAGCATGGAGATTCTGAAGCAGGCATTTGCCCGGGGTCTCCCCACGCCCACTGCCCGCTTTGAGCAGAGAACTTTCAGCGTCATCAAGTAAGGCCCTGATGCCCCTTGGCCCAAATGCCCCTTTGGAGAGGGGTTTGCACTCCCCAGAAACCAGCAGACTTGCCTCTGGGGGAGAGTTTGGTTGGGTGGTAAAAGCATGGTATATGCAAGGGTCCTGAGGCAGCTGTGAGGTGCAGGTGAAGGATGGTGATGGGGTGTTGACAGTGACACATTGGGAACTGGGGAAGATCTAGTGAGTGCAGAGATGTGCCTTGTCCCAAGGCCTGGGCAAGCCCTCGGGATGGTTGTTGTTGGTCCTGCTCCTCTCAAGCCTTCCCACACCCGGGGGAATTGGGGTCATTTTCCCCATTTATAGATGAGGTTAGGTGCAGCCACTGCAATAACCTAGGATAAGCCACACCCCTCACCCCGGCTCCCCACCACCTCGCCTCCATCCACTGTCCCCATTTTGCTCGCCTCCTGCCACACAGGCCTCTTTTTGGTCCCCAGACGGACCAACTGTGTTCCTACTCGGGGCCTTTGCACCGGCTGTTTCCTCTGCCTAGACCCGCTTCCCCAGGTCTCCATGTAGCAGCATCTGCCCAGCATCCAGAATCACCTGTGATGTCTCCTCCCCTGAGAGGCCCTCCTTGACCACTCCGTCTACAGCAGCCCTTCCTGAGCACACTCCACTCTCTCCCCTATTTTAATTCTCTGCAGGATTGCTTTGTTTCTCTATTTATATATTCATTGGTCCTGTGTTCACTCAGCTAGCTTGGGCCCCGTGAACCCAGGGATGGGGTCCGTCTCACTTACTTCCATATCCCCAGCAGCGAGGACACCGACAGACACATAGTAGGGGCTCCAGAAATATTGCTAAATGAAGGGAAGGTCCCCTGGCAGCTAGGGCACTCACTGGCTGGTACATGGTAGCTCAAGAAATGTCAGATGAAGCGAATAAAGAAGACCCCATAGCAGCCGGGGCACTGGATGATGAATATTAGGGACCCCCGAAATGTTAAATGAAGGAAAGCTCCCCCGGCCCTGAGGCCACCGGCTGGCACAGAGTGGGTCCCAGATAGATCTGTGCAGACTGAAGAAAGGTCTCAAAAATAAGCCATTGGCAGAACTGGACCAAGAACTCCCGGTCTGTCTAATTCTAAATCAGCCCAGGAGCTGATACACCCGCAAAGGCCAGCAGGGGGTTTGTTCCCTGGCCCCGCGGAGGGAAGAGAAGGCCGGCAGGCGTTGGGGCTCATGTGCCTCTGTCTCCCCACCTGCCCTCCCTGAAGGATCTTCCCCGACCTCAGCAGCAACGACATGCTCCTGTTCATCGTGAAGGGGATCAACTTGCCCACGCCCCCAGGTGAGGGGTGGCAGGCTGGGGTGAGGGCTGAGGGACTGCCCCTCTGCCCAGCTCTGACCCTTGTCTGCCCACAGGGCTGTCTCCCAGTGACCTGGATGTCTTTGTTCGGTTTGACTTCCCCTATCCCAATGTGGTATGTTGAAAGCCAAGGAGGGATGGGCTCAAGCCTCATCGGGCTGGGAATGGGTGGGCAGGGGGCCAGGGGAGGCCCCAGCCCCTAAGTTTCCCTGCCTCCTATTCTGCTGCAGGAAGAAGCTCAGAAAGACAAGACCAGTGTGATTAAGAACACAGACTCCCCCGGTGAGCTGAGCGGAGGCTGAGCGGAGGCGGGAGGCACCCCAGCCCCATGCAGCGAGAACATGAGACCATAGCCTGACCCCTCCCTCTTTCCTCTTCATCCGCCCGGTTCTCATTCCCTGAGTAGAGTTCAAGGAGCAGTTCAAACTCTGCATCAATCGCAGCCACCGGGGCTTCCGAAGGGCCATCCAGACCAAAGGCATCAAATTTGAAGTGGTCCACAAGGGGTGAGCTGGGGGTGCTGGGTGGACTCTGGGGGAGGGGGAGCTGTCCTGGGCCAACCATCCTGTCCCCTTCACACACGCAGGGGGCTGTTCAAGACTGACCGGGTGCTGGGCACAGCGCAGCTCAAGCTGGATGCCCTGGAGACAGCATGCGAGGTCCGGGAGATCCTTGAGGTGAGATGTGGGCATTTGTCCGAAGGCTCCAGTGTGGCTCCGTCATTTGTTAACATGACTCAAATGCTTCCTACAGGCCCTGGGCCTCCCAAGAGTCTCCTCTGCTGACCCAGACCCTCCCCCGGCGGGGGGGGGGGAGGGCGGGTGGTGGAGTTCCAGACCTTCCTACTGCCCAGCCCTAAATATTCCCAGCACCCTGCTCCATTTTGACCAGTTGGTATCTCAGCCATACCCAGGGGCTCATATTTTGGAAATCGCCCTGGTTCCCCCTGATCCCGACCCGGGGCCTCCAGCCGCTTCTCCAGAGCCTCCCCTCATTTGCACGCAGGTCCTGGATGGTCGCAGGCCCACGGGGGGGCGGCTGGAGGTGATGGTCCGAATTCGGGAGCCCCTGACGGCCCAGCAGCTAGAGACCACAACCGAGAGGTGGCTGGTCATCGACCCCGTGCCAGCAGCTGTGTCCACGGTGAGACTCTTGCCCATCAGCAGCCCCAGGGAGGGTGGCTTGGTTCGGGGGTGGAGGGGGGGCGGGAGGCAGGAATCACAGCCCTGGTTCTGTCCGCTGAAGCAGGTTGCTGGGCCCAAAGCAAAGGCTCCTCCCGTGCCCGCCCCTGCGAGGGAGCCAGGGAACAGGTAGGTGGCTGGGTCAAGCCATGCTGGAGAGAAGCCCCTTCTTCCTGTCGCAGCCCCTCCCAGACAATTTCCCATCAGGCACAAATTGTAGCAGGTCTCCCTCGTGCTCCAAAACGTGTCCTGCCTCCCCTTCTCCTGAAGCATCCAGTTTAAACTGCTCAGCCTGATTTTTTTTTTTTTTAAAGATTTTATTTATTTATTTGCGAGAGAGAGAATGAGAGACAGAGAGCATGAGAGGGAGGAGGGTCCGAGGGAGAAGCAGACCCCCTGCCGAGCAGGGAGCCCGATGCGGGACTCGATCCCGGGACTCCAGGATCATGACCTGAGCCGAAGGCAGTCGCCCAACCAACTGAGCCACCCAGGCGCCCTGATTTTTAAGATCTTTTGTGATATTATCAATTTACCCAGTAGTCTTCTCTCTCTCCACTTCCTCCTGTTGGCTCATGGTTACCTACTCCCTAGTTTTTACTGGCCTCTGGGCTTTTCTGTGGTCTTGCCCTGAGCACCCCTACCCACTTGGCCCCCACTCTCCTGCCCAGCTCTGACCCCTTTGGCTGCCGACTTGGCTATGGCCTCCCCTAGGAAGCCTTCCCTGACCTCCTGGCATCGCCCTGGCCTGAGTGTACAGTCATCATCCCCACTAGGTTGCGGGCTCAGCAACAGCAGGGTGGGCCTGGCTTGTCTCCTGCCATTCCCTAGTGCCCAGTGTGTCTGTTGAATTAATGGGGTTGGGGCTCGGGGGGGATCCTTGCTGCCCCTTACCCTTCCCCATCTCCGTAGATCAGTGCGGCCCCTGCACAGCCTCAGCGTGCTGGCCTTCGATCAAGAGCGTCTGGAGCGGAAGGTGGGTGCCTGCTGTGGTGGGCTCGGTGGGGCAGGGTTGGGGGTTCCGTAGGCCCCGGGCAGGGCCATCACAGTGCCCCGCTTGGCACCCCCAGATCCTGGCCCTCAGGCAGGCGCGGCGGCCAGTGCCCCCGGAAGTGGCCCAGCAGTACCAGGACATCATCCAGCGCAGCCAGTGGCAGAGGGCGCGGCTGGAGCAGGGGGGCCCAGGCCTCCGGAGGGGTAGGATCTCGCGGAGGGTGTGGGGGGGGCGGGCGGGGCGGCCGTCCCCATCCTGACCCGGTCCCCCCATCAGAGTACGCGGTCCAGCTGGAGCGTCAGCTGCAGTTCTACACCGAGGCCGCCCGGCGCCTGGGCAATGATGGGAGCAGGGTGAGCTGGCGAGGGCCGGGGGGGGGGGCGGGGGGGGCCCGGCGGCGACAGCAGCCCACTGACCACCTCTTGGCCCCCAGGAGGCCGCAAAGGAGGCACTCTACAGGCGGAACCTGGTAGAGAGTGAGGTGAGTGGCCAGGGTATGGGGTTGGGGGGGGCTGTGGCCTTGAGCACCCCCCTGACTCCCGTGGCCTCCCCCTCAGCTGCAGCGGCTCCGCAGGTGAGGGGCCAACCCAGCGGGCGGCCCGGCCCCTGGAGAGTGGGGAGCAGGCCCAAGGCCACAGCCGAGGACCAGACAAGCAGACAATCAGCAGATAGTCGACTCCAGATGGACACATTCCCCCACTGGGTCCCCCCAACCAGGCCACAGCCTCCCTGGCAGGGGGCGTTGGGGATAGTACTGCCAGCCGGCTTGTGCCCCTTGCCCAGGCCTGGCTGGGTGGGCCCTGGACAGTCCCGTTTGCACAGCCTGGGGTGCCGGGCCCCTGGCCTGCCCCGGAGGTGGGGGGGCAGCTAGGACCAAGCCCCGAGGGCCCCTGCAAGCACTTTACTTCCTGTCCCTCCCCAGCCTTAACCCTGAAGCCCACCACACCCCAAAGAAGCCGCTGAGGTCGGCCAGAGCCCCGCTGGCTCCCCAGGGCTGACACAGGGAATAAACAGCCAGGGCCACACCTGGCTCACTCTGTCCTGTCTTTGTTTCTTGCTCCCACCCTCTGTGACTAGCTGGGTCTCCCCCCACAGTCCCTCCGGGGGTTGATGGCAAGGTGTCTGCAAGAGGGGCAGGCTCTGGGGGGGCGTGTGCCTCTGAAGGATGTGTCTGCTTTGCACACTTGATGCCGGGGTACGTGGGAGGGTCCTTGGCCCGCTTCGGGGGGTCTGCCGTGCCCTGTGTTTCTGTACCTGGTGGCCTTGGCGTATCTGGGTTGACACGCGTGGTCAGGCATTACGCGGCGGTTCCTGGCGACCCGCGAGTGTCTCGGGGCTTTGAGAGCCAGCCCTGCTGCGCACTGGCTATGGGACCAAGTCGCCTGACCCTCTCAGCCTCTCACGGCCTCACCTTCCTCAGCTGGTTGCGGGGATGGTGAGAGCACCTCCTGCGAGGTGAAGGGCAGCTGGCGGGTGGTGAGCACTCGGAAGGCTTAGGCTTTATTGTTGCTGTCTCCACCTGCGTGGGGGGTGGGGCGTGTGCCTGGTGTGCGAGCTGCCCGCTTCGGCCTCCCCTAGGGCGCCCTGTGTGTGGAGGCGGTGCCCTTGCCAGCCTCCTGGCCGACACAGGTCAGGCGGCCCAGCCCTCAAGGCCTGAGAGAGCCTGGTCGAGGCCCCAGGTGCCCACTGTCTCCTCAGTCCATGGCCCAGTGGAGCCCCAGAGGTCTGGGCTGCGCTGCTGGGCCCCCCCGGGCTCAGGGGCCCCCCGCTCGTGGCTGACGTGGAGCTGTGGGTGGTAGCCGGACCAGGACCTGCTCGGGGTTCCCCGCTGTATCCACCACACTCAGGTGCAGGAGGCCCAGGAAGGCTTCAGGCGCAATGCTGGTCATGTGAAGCCTGTTTGCGCTGGACCAAGAGGTGGGCATGAGAGTGGGTGCCAAGGGAGGGGGCCACAACTGTCCTGACCCACCCAGGCCTGCTCGGGTTCCACCACAGCCCTCCAGGGGCGCCGACCCCCGCCCACCTGGACCCGCTCTACCCGGCCGCCCTGGGGCACCTAAGGAAGAGGGCGCGCAGGTGGGGTGTGCTGAGGAAGGCTTCGGAGCCCACGTGGCTGATGCGGTTGCCCTGCAGGTGCAGTTCCTCCAGAGCCTCGGGCAGGTCGGGGGGCACGAAGGACAGCTCGTTGTGGCTGAGGTCCAGCACCTGGCAGAAGGGCAGAGACAGTGCCGTGGTGGCCCCAGGCTTGAGCCATCCACTCAGCCAGGCCCCAGCCTCTCTTCCGGGGCACGCCACACCCGGGCCTTCTGCCCCTCCCCCTGCCAGAGGTACACTGAGTTCCGTCTGGGGCAGGCCATGATGTAGGCGCTGGGATGCCAGACAGACGGATGGATTCAGTCAGTCATTCACAAAGAGGGTGCTTCCCTCCCCTCGTGCCCTCCCGACACTGTTTACTTCGGATCGTGGTCGACTGCTCTCTCCCTAACTAGCATGTCTGTGCCGGGCCAGGAGCTGTGTCATTTTGTGCCCAGTGGCATCTGCAGTTCCCAGAACAGCGCCTGGCCCCCACAGATGCTCTAACCTCTGCGGAATCCAGGGTGTTCAGAAGGAGCTAGAGGCGCCGTGTTTGCTGGGGGAGGTGGGCGGGGTGGTTGCCGAGGACCAGGTGGCAGGGACGGCACAGCCAAAGGCCCGGAGGCCGCATCTGTCGTGTCCACCCCCAGCCCGCAGGCTGGGCTCTGTGTGTGGCATCTCAGGGCCTCGCGGGGAGCTGCTGAGGGGCGGTGGGAACAGTGCGGCTAAGCAGCCCACTCCTGACCTGGAGGGCCTGTAGCTCGTGCCAGGTGCCGGGCCCGATGTCTCCAATCCGGAGCGGGTTGTGCGCCAGGCTGAGCTCCCGCAGCTGGTCCAGGCCGGCCAGCAGCTCAGGCTCGAGGGCCCGCAGCCGGTTGCGCTGTAGCCGCAGGGTGTGCAGGCTGCGGGGCAGGCCGCCGGGCACCCGGGTCAGCTGGTTGCCGGCCAGGTCAAGGCTGCGCAGGGCACGCAGCGGGCGGAAGGCCCGGCCGTGCACTCGGGCGCTGACCAGGCGGTTGTAGGCCAGGTTGAGCTCGGCCAGGCCCGGCGTGCCGGCCAGGTCGCGGGCGCCCAGTGCGGTCACGTGGTTGTGCGGCAGCACCAGGGCCCGCAGGCGGCGGGGCAGCGCCAGGGGCACGCGGTCCAGCCCGTTGCCGTACAGGTGCAGCGTATGCAGGCCCCGCAGCGGCCGCAGCGCCCCAGCGGGCAGCCCCGTCGCTCCCAGCTGGTTGTGCTGCAGCTGCAGGTAGCGCAGGCCCCGGGCGCCGCGCAGCCGGGCCGCCTCCACCCACCGGATGCGGTTGCGGCCCAGGTGCAGCACGACCAGGGCGCGGGGCAGCCCAGCGGGCACCGAGGCCAGCTGGTTGTGGGACAGGTCCAGGTACTCGAGGTGGTGAAGCTTGCTGGCGGGAGAGAGGGCCGGCGTTGGGCTGCGTGCCCAGAGCGGGGGCCGGGGGCGGGGGGAAGGGGGGGGACCTTGGGGGCGGGGGCTGAGGAGGGGTCCTGAGGTGGAAGGTGGAGACCCCAGCTTGGGGCTGGAGGAGTTGAGAGATGTGGGCGGGAGGCACACTTGCTGAGGTCAGGGCCTGAGGGTTGGATGTGGAGGCGCAGGACAGGGTTCTGGGTACAAGATTGGCATGTGGCGGTGATGACGTTGGGATAATAGGACTGAGGCACGGAGCAGCCGGGAGCGAGGATGGCTGCTAGGGGCTTGGCTGAGCCTGACGCACAGCAGGTGCTCACCAAATGCGGCCTCGGTCTGGGAGTCATACACCAGAGGGGGATAGAGGGTTGGGGCGCCCAGGCTCTGAATCTTCAACCCCTCCTGCTAGCACAAGGGCGCACCCCGGTCCTACCCTGTCCCAGGCCCCACCTGAAGGTGGTGGCATCCAGGCCGCTGTCTGTCAGCTGGTTATGCTGGAGGTAAAGTTCACGGAGGTGGGTCTGGCGGCTCAGGGCTCCTCGGGGCACCTTGGAGATGAGGTTGTTCTAGGAAGGGAGGAGAGAATGAGACCGGGGGTCAGGGAGAGAGGGCGGCGGGGAGCTATGGAAGGCTCTTGAGTAAGGGAGTGATAAGGAGCTCACTTGAGCAAGGCTGTTCGGAGAGCACCTGTGAATGACCAGCGGACAAAACTCAAAGATATTTCCGACTACTGGAATTGTGAGGAGGTGGAGGGCTCCCCCAGGAGAGAGGTGAGGCGGCCCTGAGGAGGCGGGAACGTGGGGGTGGCGAGGTGAGGGAGGGGGGCACCTGCAGGTGGAGCCGCTCCAGCGAGGGCGGCAGACTGGGCGGCAAGTAGCTGAGCCGGTTGCTGGACAGGCTGAGGGTGGCCACAGCTTCAGAGCCATGGAAGGCGTCGGGGGGCAGGCCGGCGTTGCTCAGCTGGTTGTTGTGGAGGTACACGGACCTGAGGGGAGCCAGGCTCCGGCCACCAGCCCTCCCCTGGCCTTCCCACCGACCCCCATTCCTACCCTGCTCCCCAGAGCTGCCTTCGGTGTGTGCACGTGCGTGTGGGCCTCAGTGTGGAGTTCTCCGGATGGAGCATCCAGGGTGTCCTACCTCAGACAGCCCCCAGGCTAGGGCTCCGCCCCCTCAGACCCCCACGGGCAGGTTCATGAACCCCTCAGACTTCCAAGGGTAGGGGGTGACCCCAGGCACACCTGAGGTCTGAGAGGTCTGGGCTGGGCCAGGGGCTACCTGAGCGCAGGCTTCTCCCCAAAGGTAAGCGGGAAGATCTCTGTCACTTGGTTGGCAGCCAGGTCCGCAACTCGGAGGGAGCGGGGCAGAAACTGGGGGGCCACCGAGAGCTGTGGGAGCACAGCGACGCTGGTCCTGGCGCCCTGCCCTGCAGCCCCCTGCTGTCCCCTCTTGCGCTCTGCTGTGTGGCCCCGGCCAGGTCAGACCTCAGGGCCAGGGCAGGTGGGGATGCTCACCTTGTTGTGGGCCACATAAATGTACTGCAGCTGTGTGAGGGACTCAAAGGCCTCATCGGGCAGCCCTGGGAGCGGGACGGGCAGTGAGGGGACCCCAGGCCTGGCTCAGATAGGGGCAACGAGGGAGTCTGTGCTCCCGGCTGCCCCAGGGCTCCTGTCTGGGGACTGGCAGAGGCCCCTCCAGGCACCCTCCCACACACCTCCCCACCCGTCTTCAAAAGCCACAGCCCCCACCATGCCCTGAGTTTCCATCCTGCTCAGCAAAGGGCAGTTCTGGGAACTACCGCAGAGCTACCCACAGACCCAGCAGGGGAGGGAAGGGGCCGCCTCTGGCCTCCCTCCTCCAGAGGTCCCCTCACCCCTCACCCTCGGAGGAGATGAGATTGTTGTGGAGGTTGAGGGTCCGCAGGCTGCTGAGGCGCGACAGCTCATTGTAGGGGAGCTCCTGGAGCAGGTTGTTCTGGGGGAGGGATTCACAGCCCTGAGCCCTCAACCAGTGGCCAGAGCCCTGATTCCCAGCTCCCCATGGCCTTAATCAAGTGAGCCTTGCCACCCCTCACCCCTACACTTGATCCCCAAAGCCCCATTACCCTGCATCTAAAACAACCCCGTAACCACAAACAGCGCTGTGACCACCAAGATGTTGACCCCCGGCACCCCGTCTGTTCCTATAATTGACCCCTGACACCCATTACCCTGACTCCAAACAACCCCATAACCAAAGACATTGACATCTGATACTCCATCACCCCCACAATTGACCCAAATGCTCTCACTGACCCCAAAAAACCCTGTAACTGCCAAGACATTGACCTCTAACACCTCCAAACTCTCAGCCCTTCCTACTTCCAATATCTGTACCCCCACCTCCTCTCGCCCCCAACGCACAGACCCCAACACTCTCATCAAGGCCAGCTCCCACCATTGCCAAGCCCCGCATGCCCAACACGGACCCCATACCCCACCAGCCTCAACCCCAGCGGTCTGCACGCTCCCCCTACCATGCCCGGCCTGGGCCCCACCTGCAAGGAGAGGTGCTGAGCTGCCCTGGTGATGTTGTCTGGGAACACCTGCAGGTCCATGCCATTGCAATCCACCGTGTCTGCCCGGGGGCAGGAGCAGCGTGGGGGGCAGGCGCGGGGCGGGGGCCGCGAGCTCTCCCCCAGGTGGGGGAAGGTGGCGTCCTCCATGCCAGGTGTGGGTGGGGGGCTTGTCAGCAGCAGGAGAACCAGTAGTAGGCTCAGCCGCTGGGAATAGAGGGACCGATGGGTCAGGGTGTCCCCAGGCTGGGCACCAGGTCACCATGGCAACAGGAGCATCCCCACCGGCAGACTCCCCTCCCTCCCCTGCCCTCCCCCCCCCCACCTTACCATAGCCAGCCCCAGCTCTGCCGTCTTGCCTGAAATGCCGACCAGGGCTCCCTAATGGAAACCAGGCAGTCACCTCCTGGAGCCTCTTCCGTGGCTGCCACCGCCCCCCATCTCTTGGCACGGGCCACCCTCCACCCAGCTTGTTCTCTCCCAGGGGCTGGGTGGGGGGGAGTGGAGAACTAGCTGGCCCACCCCCGTCCCCGCCCTGGGGAGGGTGGGCGGGCTGCCGGATGGAGTGGTGAGGACAGGCCAGCCCGTCCCCTCAGTCCCACCCCCACCAACCACCCCAGCTCAGCTTGCGTAACCTCGGCCAGCCTGGGCCGGGCCACAGGAGCATGGAATGCTTGGGGGAAAGCTGAGATTCGCCCTGTCTGGTATTTGGGCCAACCACAGAAATCGGGGTGGGGGCAGAGGAGTGGAGGACGCTTCAAGCCACAGGAGGGTCCCCAAGGAACTGGGGCTGGCAGCAAGGGGTCAGGGCAGGTCTGGGCTCAGCCCGGGGCGGTGGTGGTGGGGGTGCCTCTCAGCCAGCTCGGCCATTTGGGCCCCTCCCCCGCCCTTCCCGAATGGCCGCAGCCGCTGCCTGAAAGGAAATTACACGTATTGAGGCACCAGCCCGGTGGTTAAGGATATGCACTCAGCGCCAGCCTGCCTGGGCCTGAACCTGGGCTCTGCCACCTCTCTGGGCCTTGGTCTCCCACTCCTGAAAGTTGGGGGGGGATGGTTGTCTCATCTCTCAGGAGCCATGTAACGATCAAATGAGATAGTCCATATGAGGTGGGTGCGACAGTGCCCGGCACATTCCATGCCCTGTACCCCAGGGCAGCAGGGTGGGGAGAAGCCGACCTTTGCCCCAGATCCTATTTCCCAAGACGCGCCACTTGCCAGCAAGGTGTCTTCAGGCAAATTATTTTCCTGCGCAAACCTCAGTTTTCCCACACATAAGACAGAGATGACAGAATACCCTTCCTTCCTCGAAGGGCTCTCACAAGGCAAAGCCAGGTAGTGTACAGAAAGTTCTAAGCACCACATCTGCCCCTCACAAATGCTCAGCTCAGAAGTGGCTGAGCCGATGGGCTGGATAAACAGGGTGAAGGAGGTTGAGGGGGGAGGCTTCCCAGAAGCAGAGCCTGAGATGAGGGTTGAGTGCATTTGTCTTAGAGAAAGAAGCTGTAGGGGAGCAAGGAAATGACAGAGGGAAGGAAGGGAGCAGTCCATGATGAGTTATTGCTGGGATAATCAGCTTGCCTGGGGCTGGCCAGTATTAGCACTCAGAATCCTGTGTCCCAGGAAACCCTTAGTCCTGGGCACATTGGGACAGTTTGTCACTCTTGTTATCAAGCAACTTCCCACCGGAGGCAGATGGGGCTCAGTCCTGCTGGGGAATGCTGGTAGATTGTGTAGGACACACGTCCTACCTGGGCGGGGGGTGGGGGAGCTGGGATATTGATTCTCCAACTCCCTCCATCAGGCACTGGTTGAGGGCTGCCCCGAAGGGTCTGAATTCAGTGGCACTTTGGGGACCACTGTTAGGCAGCCGCCCTAAACAGATATAGGTGCCTGATGGTGAGGCCTGAGTGGGGCATGGTGGGCTCCAGACAGCACCTGTTATGGGAGGGTGGGGGCAGTGAAGTACATCAGGGGAGTGGGAAGAAGGGACCAAGATGTGGGAGAGTGATGGAGAGAGAGGGTGCCTGTATTATTTATCCCTCTTCCACAATGGAAGACACTTGGAGGTGGTCATTTGCCCACATTTCCCAGGACTGTGTGGGCTTGTGACAAGAGACACTCAGGGTCCCTCGGGGCTAGGGTAGAAGATAGGTCTTAACTTCAGCCAGAAGAGAGCAACAGTCCCCATCCCAAGTTCTCCATGTGGGACCAGTGGCTGTTAGCTTGGACACTGGGTAGAAGCTCCTCCGTCTCCCTGGCAGAGTAATGGGACTAGCCCCACAGAGCTACTGAGTTACTGCATTGATCCTAGCCCCAGTGAGAACCAAGCTGTTTCTGGTAGGCCTCTTTCAGTTGCAAAGAACGGAGAACCCAAACCAAACTAGCTAGTGCAAATGAGGGCATTTATTGACTCATGAACAGAAATGTTCGGTGGATGTATCTTTCAGGCATAGCTGGATCCTGGGGCTCAAATGACGTCCTCAGGATGGATTCCTTCTCTGTCTCTCGGCTCTACCAGCAGGCTTCTCTGTGCCAGAAGCAACATGTGTGCATCCCCAGCCTCAAACTTAAATCTCACTGGCCTCGGGGCGCCTGGGTGGCTCAGTTGGTTGGGCGACTGCCTTCAGCTCAGGTCATGATCCTGGAGTCCCGGGATCGAGTCCTGCATTAGGCTCCCTGCTCAGCTCTGCTTCTCCCTCTGACCCTCTTCCCTCTCCTGCTCTCTGTCTCTCATTCTCTCTCTCAAATAAATAAATAAATAAATAAATAAATCTTTAAAAAAAAATCTCATTGGCCTAGCTTTGATCACATGTCCATCTGGAACCAACCAGTCCCTGTGGCCAGAAGGATGGAATGTGCTGATTGGCTGAGAACCTAACCACTGCTCTTAGAGATGACCCACTGGCCTTATCTCCCTGCAATAAATTCCCTTGTCTCTACCTTGCACTGCCCAGCCCAGCCCAGCCCTGCTCTGCCCTGCCCTGCCCTGCCCTTCCTAGCCCTGCCCTGCCTAGCCCAGCCTTCCCCTATGCAGCAAAGAGTTCTGCAGGGACTGCAGTGGAGGAGTGTGGTCGGCCAACATAGAGCCTAGCATAATCACCATTTACTTCACCTTCAGGAATGCATGTAGGATTGTGTCTGTATGTGTGGGAAGATTTGCACAGGGAGCGAGTGTTGATGTCTCTTGGCTCTGACCTCAGAGTAAAGGAGGACCATAGGGTCATGGGAACAAGGGAGAGTTGCAGTAACACTGGGCGGCTAGTGCAGCAGTCTGGTCTCATTTTGGTTGCTGGGGGGTACAGGGAGGAGGTGGGGTTGATGCAAAAGAGAACAAGAGAATGATGGGAAATGTAGTCTCCCAATTAGAGAAGGAAAGGAAGGGCCTTAAATCAGTACCAACTGATGATCCCAAGGTGCACCTTGGGCTTGCCCTTCCTCATCCTCTAATGGCATTCAACCTCAAGACAGAGGCTAAGGCCAAACTTCTCAATCAGCTTTCATCTGGCTAATTAGCCCTTCAGGATCTGAGCCAAATTCATAAAATTACTGATAGTTAGCTGGGCATATGGCTGCCTAAGATAAAGAACCACATTTCCCAGCCTCCCTTGCAGCTAGGTACAGCCCTATGACTGTGTAAGCAGACGTGGTATGCACAACTTTGAGGGAAAGGGAGTGCCTTTCTCCTCCCTGTTGTTGGAAGGTCGCTGTGATGGCTGGGACTCCATCAGTCATCTTGGGTGATGACATCACCCTGAGAATAGTGGCCTTGAGTGGTGGAGCAACAAGATAGAAACAACCTGCATCTCACATCTGAAGGAAGGCCATCCCTGCAATGACTAGGGTTTTGATCACCTCCTATCTACCCTGCTGGTGAAGGAGGGATCTCCTGCTCTAAATGATACAAGGTAGCCAAGCATCTGACACCCAACCCTGTATAGAAAAAATCGGCATTGGCTTATTAGTCATATATACTCACAGCCCAGAGGAGGGGAAGGACACTGCATGCCATGCAGAGCCTCATGGGGGTGTCACACATGGGAGCAGAGTCAAGAAACAGGGTCAAAACAGCTAGAATAGTCACCAAATTCACAAAATTAGCGTATTTATTTAAACTGTGGCCTCCAAAGTTTAGTAATGAAAATTGCTTATTCATAAAAGAATATGCTTAAATTAGTGTGAATCTTGTATATAATCACCAAGAAGCTAGGACACTTTTTTTTTTCATAAAGAAAAAAATTTAAAAAGCAGGAGCTATGGCAGGCAGGCTTTGTAGTGACAAAAGGATGAGGTGACCTCTGGTTCCCACGGGAGGATGTGATTGGCATGTTTGGATAATTTCTCAGGCTGGCAGAGAGGTGAACCCATTAGGCTGAGGACCAGATGGGGTGCAGCTGGTCTGGCTGATAGAGGAGCTGGCTAGGCTGGGAGTCTCTCCCTCCGGGCGGGGGGCATGTTTGATAAAAGCAGGGAAACTCTCATGATTAGGCCCCTTTGGGGCCCTATGAGGCTCAAAGATTTTTTTTTTTAAGATTTTATTTATTTATTTGAGAGGGAGAGAGAGAGAGAGCACGAGCAAGGAGTAGGGTAGAGGGAGAGGGAGAAGCAGACTCCCCGCAGGGCACCTGGGTGGCTCAGTCGTTAGGCATCTGCCTTCGGCTCAGGTCATGATCCCAGGATCCTGGGATCGAGCCCCGTATTGGGCTCCCTGCTCTGCGGGAGGCCTGCTTCTCCCTCTCCCACTCCCCCTGCTTGTGTTCCTGCTCTCGCTATCTCTCTCTCTGTCAAATAAATAAAATCTTTAAAAAGAAGAAGAAGAAGAAGCGGACTCCCCGCTGACAAAGATTTTTTTTTTTTAAAGATTTTATTTATTTATTTGAGAGAGAGAGAATGAGAGACAGAGAGCACGAGAGGGAAGAGGGCAGAGGGAGAAGCAGACCCCCTGCTGAGCAGGGAGCCCGATGTGGGACTCGATCCCGGGACTCCAGGATCATGACCTGAGCCGAAGGCAGTCGCTTAACCAACTGAGCCACCCAGGCGCCCCCGACAAAGATTTTTTAAAAATTTTATTTATTTATTATTTGAGAGAGAGAGAGAGGCGGGGGAGGGGCATAGGAAGAGGGAGAGAGAGAATCTTAAGGTGACTCTGTGATGAGCATGGAGCCCAACATGGGGCTCAACACGGGGCTCAATCTCACTACCCCAAGATCATGACCTGAGCCAAAACCGAGGGACCCTTAACTGATTGTGCCACCCAGGTTCCCCAGATGTCTTTCTTGTGTAAGCCACCATTTCTATTTTTTTCTTCTTTGAAAAAACAACATACTCTATTCCTAACAACTACAGAGGCTATCCACAGAGTGAGAGCTGAAGCCACAGTATGGATGGCACTAGCCAAGAAGAAAGTATAAAATGAAAAGGGAGACCAAGGGAAACTGTCGAGGAAGGCTTATGCCTGAGGGGTGGGCAGAAGAGAGCCTGCAGTAGTCATGGAGAAGGAGGGTCAGAAAGAGAGGAGGAACCTGAAAGTATCTGGTAAAACTGAAAATGTGCCTGCCATGTGCTTGTGATGGTTAATCGTATAGGTCAAGTGCAAGGTTATATTATAAAATGATATTGGGCCATGGGGTGCCCAGATGAAACATGATTTCTGGGTGCATCTGTGAGGGTGTTTCCAGAAGAGATTAGCATTTGAATCAGCGAACTCTCTAACGTGGTAGATTGCCCTCCCCAGTGTGGTTGGGCATCATTCAATCCACGGAAAGCCTGAATAGATCAAAAAGCAGAAAAGGTGTGGCCGGGGCTCCAGGGAACAAGTGCACCTGGTTCCAGGGGCTCCGAACAGACCAGGTTCAGCCACTTGCCGCTGACAAAATCCAAAAGCAGGGAAAGGAATTTTTTTCAGTGAGGCCAACACCAGGAAAGACAGCGGACTGGTGTCTCAAAGACGGTCTCCCAAGTGCAGAAAATACTTCCAGGTTTATAGAAGGAAAATGTGGGGCAAAGGTGGGTGGGTATGTGCATGTGGGCAGTGAAGGTCAAATCGATCATTGTCTTGGAGTCAATCATGGATGGGGTCTTGCTAGCTCAGGGAGGTCCTTATGCTTGAGTGGGTAGTTTCAGTTTCCAACTCAGGAGGCTTTGCCCTGAGCGTCTTCCACCTGAGCCAAGAGACAAGCTGGAAAGAAGAACCCAACTTGGAAAGTTTGAGGTCCAAATGGAGGCAACCAAAGTCCTCTTTCAAATGGAGGAATTGGCCCTTTTTTCTTCTGGTCTGACTTTTGAGTGGGACACTGGTCTTCTCCTGCCCTTGGACTGGGATTTGGGATTTACACTATCAGCAACCCCGGTTCACAGTCCTTGGTGCTCAGACTGGAATTATACCATGAGGATCCTGTGTCTCCAGCTTGCTGATGGCAGATTATGAGACTTCCCAGCCTCCATAATCACATCAGCTAATTCCTTATCATAAATCTCTCTCTCTCTCTTTTTTTAAAGATTTTATTTATTTATTTGACAGAATGAGCAAGAGAGCACAAGCAGGGGGAGTGGCAGAGGAAGAGGGGGAAGCAGACTCCCCACTGAGTAGGGAGCCTGACTCCAGGCTCCATCCCAGGACCCTGGGATCATGACCTGAGCTGAAGGCAGATGCTTAATGACTGAGCCAGCCAGGTGCCCCTAAATCTCTCTTTCTATAGATAGATAAATAGATGAGATGTAGATATAGGTATAGATAGATCGATCAATAGATAGAGATAGACATAGATCTATTATCTATATATAGATTGAAGGAGATATTTTATATATATAAAATGATATATATATGTAAAGGATAAACACATATGATAAGAGATATATATAGATACAGATATATCTATCTTATTGGTTCTGTTTCACATGTGCATGTATAAAAGGATATATATATATAAAGGATAAAGGACATATATATGATATATCATATATACCTACAGATACGTACCATATTGGTTCTGTTTCACCTGTGCATTAAATGGGCAGGCGAGATCACAGCCCCGAATGTCAGGACTAACACCAGAGTTGGTCATCCACACAATATGGCCCCAACAGATCAGCAGGGTCTCTGAGCCACTCAGAGCTCCAGCCCAACAGAAGCTGCCCCATCTTGAAAGCAGCTCCCACCGTTGCTGGACACAGTGGAAAACAGAGACAGGACTCCCAAGTCGGCTTTTCAGGGTTTGCAGCCAAAAGTACCATCTAACCCTTCCGCTCCAGTTTCATTGGGCAGGATTAGTCACATAGTCCTGCGTGACTGCAAGGGACAAAGAAAGGGAGGGTAGAGGTTGGGGGCTGGGGAGGAGCAATTGGACTACTTGGAGTATTACTCTCTCTGCAGCACTCAAGATCCAGAAGTCTATTCTGAAAAATCACTTTTTTAAAAGATTTCGTTTATTCATTTGAGGGAGAGAGTACAAGCAGGGGAGAGGGGCAAAGGGAGAGGGAGAAGCAGGCTCCCTGCTGAGCAGGGGCTCGATCCCAGGATCCCAAGATCATGACCCGAGCCGAAGGAGATGCTTAACCAACTGAGCCACCCAGGCGCCCCTATTCTGGAAAAATTTTTACACAGCCAGTAACAGATTTGTGCAAGGACATCCCCTGTGGGGCTCTTTTATTACAGTGAAAATTCTCCCCTGCCCGGGATCCCAGTTTTAATTCACATCACTTCCTCAGAGAGCCCCTCACCAGAACCCCCGATCGGAAGCAACATTTTTGTCTCTCTCTCCTCTTCCCTGCTTTATTTTTCTTCCTGGTATTTCTCGTGTCCTGATTTATATATTTGCCCACTATCCATGGTCTTCCCCCACTGTGGAGGTGGGCCCTTGGCCATGGTCACCTCTGTCCCCCAGCACCTAGAACAACGTCTAGCACATACCAGGTGATCAGCGAACATCTGTTGTGTGAGCAAATGGAAAAAAAAAAAAAAGCCCATAAGAGGGGAATAAACAAACAAAAAATGTGTCCTATTAAAATAATAGAGACCCACCCAGATCTAGAATATACAAGGGCCTCGATCTCTACATAATGTATTAGTTTCCTGGAGCTGTTGTACCAATGACCACACACAAGGTAGCTTAAAACAACAGACATTTATTTGTTTCAGAAGTTCAAATTATTTATTTGGACTTGGGGAAACTGGAAGTCCAAAGTCAAGGTGTTGGCAGAGTTGTTCCTTCTGGAGCTCCTTCCTTGTATCTCTTTCAGCTTCTGGTGGTTGCTGGCAAGCTTTGATGTTCTTGGGTCTGTGTCTGCATCACTGCAATCTCTGTCTCAATTTCCACGTGGCCTTTTGTGTGTGTGTGTGTGTGTGTGTGTGTGTGTGTGTTCATCCTCCTCTCTCTTATAAGGACTCTGGTCATGGGATTTAGAGCCCAGCTGGTTAATCCAGGATAATCTTAAGATCTTTAACTTAATTACACATTTTTTTTTCCAAATAAGGTATTCACATGTTCCAGGGGTTAGGACATCAGGATATCCTTTTGTGGGTCACCATTCAAACCGTTGTATGGATTAGTGTGAGTAGGGCTAATTGTGGAGGAAAAAAAAAAGGTGCAGAGCAAGGATGGCAATTTTGATCATTTTCATAAATTAAAAAAGGTATCCGCTGTCTCAGAGGGAAAATTGGGTAGCTGGGGCGGAGGGGAGAGGGGGCGTTGCCACCATATATCCTTGTATGTCTGTTGAATTAAAAAAAAATTTTTGACTGTGGTATTCATGACATACGACAGAATGAAAATGTTTTAAAGATTTATTTATTTATTTATTTATTTAAGAGAGAGAAAGAGTAAGCGAGACAAGGAGCAGAGGGAAAGGGAGAGAGAATCTCAAGCAGACTCTCTGCTGAGTGCAGAGCCAGACATGGTGCTCCATCTCACAACGCTGAGATCATGGCCTGAGCCAAAATCAAGAGTTGGACACTCAACAGACTGAGCCGCCCAGGCGCTCCACACAGAAACCAAATAACCTTTCACCAAAACTCTTCAAAAAACTTTTTATTTTGAAATAATTTTCAACTTACAGAAGATTTGTGCTAGGAACTAAATGTTTGTGTCTCCCCTAAATGCATATGTTGAAACTTAACCCCCATTGTGATGGTATTAGAAGGTGGGACCTTTGGGAGGTGATTAGGTCATGAGGATGGAGCTTTCATGAATGGGATTAGGGCCTGTAAGAGAGCTGGTGATCTCTCTCTCCCTCTCTCTCTGTCTCAGCCATGTGAGGATGTAGCAAGGAGGCAGTTGTCCACAATCTAGGAAGTGGTCCCTCACCAAACATTGGCTATGCCAGGGTCTTAGTCTTGGACTTCCCAGCCCCCAGAACTGTGAGAAATCAATGTTTGTCATAAATTCACCCAGTCTATAGTATTTTTATTATGGCAGCTCAACAGGCTAAGATAATTTGCAATATTGACACCCTGCAAAGTTCTTGTCTACTCTTCACCCCACTGGCCCAAATGTTAACATCCTGCATAACCATGGTACCCTTGTCACAAAGAAGAGATTAACTAACATGGCACAATACTGTTCATTAAACTACAGACTTAGTATGAATTACACCAGTTTTCTCTCTGATGTCCTTTTCGGGTCCAGGATCTCATCCAGGACCTCATCCAGGACATCACATCACATTTCATTTATTGCGTCTCCTAAGACTTCTCTAATCTGTGCTAATTTCTTGGTCATGCTTTGTTTCTCATGACCTTGACATTTAAAAAAAAGATTTATTTATTTATTTGAGAGAGAGAGAGTGAGGAAGTGGAGGGGAGGGGCAGAGGGAGAGAGGGAGAGAATCTCAAAGCAGACTCCACGCTGAGCACAGAGCCCAACACGGGCTGGATCTCAGGACCCCAAGATCATGACCTGAACTGAAACCAAGAGTTGGATGCTTAACCAACTGAGCCACCCAGGTGCTTCCTCATGACCTTGACATTTTTGAAGTGTCCTAGTCAGGTCTTTTGTAGAATGTCCCTCAATTTGGGACAAACATCTGATGTTTTCTCATGAGTAGACTGAGGTTATAGGTTTGGGAGACAATACCAGGGAGGTGATGTGTCCTTATTATATCATATCGGGGATCCATGCACATGATTCATTGCTATGATGATAATTTTTTTAAGATTTTGTTTATTTATTTGAGATAGAGAGAGAGAGAGTGAACATGAGGGGAGAGGGGCAGAGGGAGAAGCAGGCTCTCTGCTGAGCAGGGAGCCTGATGCAGGGCTCGATCCCAGGACCTCAGGACCATGACCTGAGCTGAAGGCAGATGCTTAACAGACTGAGCCACCCAGGCGCCTCCCCTGGGATGATAATGTTGATTACCTGGTTGAGGTAGTATCTGCCAGGTTTCTCCACTGTCAGGTTACTTTTTGCACTTTCCATACTTTTATTCCTTAGAAGCAAGTCACTAAATTAATCCAGCTCACACCCAACAAGGTGAATTAAGCTCCACCTCCTGGAAGGAGGAATATCAAACAATCTGTGGATTTTTTTTTTTTTTTTTTTTGAGAGAGAGAGAACGCATGTATGAGTGCTCGGGCAGGGGTGGGGTGGGGGTGGGGAGGGGCAGAGGCAGAGAGAGAGAGAGAATCCCAAGCAGGCTCCACACCCAGCACAGAACCTGAGGCAGGGCTCAATCCCACGACCCTGAGATCATGACCTGAGCCTAAATCAAGAGTCAGACACTTAACCTACTGAGCCACCCAGGTGCCCCCGTGGACATATATTTTTAAAAACCCAGTAATTAATAAATATTTTAGGAGAGATACTTTTAGGGTAGGCAAATGTTGCGTTTCTCCTTGAAGTTTCATCCACTAATTTTAGCACTCATTGGTAGATCTTGCTTGCTGCAATTATAACCGTGGTGTTTGTCTGATAATGATTTTTTATTTCCCTCATTCCTTCTATACTTATTTTTTTTTAAGATTTTATTTATTTATTTATTTGAGAGAGAGAGAGAGAGAGAGAGAGAGAGAAACAGCATGAGAGGGGTTAGGGTCAGAGGGAGAAGCAGGCTCCCCAACGAGCCGGGAGCCCAATGCGGGACTCGATCCCAGGACCCTGGGATCATGACCTGAGCCAAAGGCAGTCACTTAACCAACTGAGCCACCCAGGCGCCCATTAATTGGACAGCTTCTATATGGAATGGTGGTCTCTTTGCCCCCATTTTTATTCATTTATTTATACCAGTATGGACTCATTGGTATTTATTTCTTTGGATCACAACGATCCTTCTATTGTTAGTTTTTTGGTTTTTTTTTAAGATTTTATTTATTTATTTGACAGAGAGAGCACAAGTAGGCAGAGGGAGAGGGAGAAGCAGGCTCTCCACTGAGCAGGGAGCTGGACGTGGGGCTCGATCCCAGGACCCTGGGATCATGACCTGAGCCGAAGGCAGCCACTTAACCGACTGAGCCACCCAGGCACCCCATTAGTTGTTGTTGTTTTTTTTTAAGTAATCTCTTCACCCAACATGGGGCATGACCTCAAGGCCCTGAGATCAAGAGTTGCATGCTCTACCCACTGAGCCACTGAGGTACCCCATGGATCACAATGATTTTTTTTTTTTTAAAGATTTTATTTATTTATTTGACAGAGAGAGAGATAGCGAGAGCAGGAACACAGCAGGGGGAGTGGGAGAGGGAGAAGCAGGCTTCCCGCAGAGCAGGGAGCCCAATGCGGGGCTCGATCCCAGGACTCTGGGATCATGACCTGAGCCGAAGGCAGATGCTTAACGACTGAGCCACCCAGGCGCCCCCACAATGATCTTTTAAATCTCATAGCAGATTCCATCATCTACTAAAAACCTTCCAGAGACTTCCCTTTCTGCTTAAGAGTAAAATCCAACTATCTTGCTTACCAACACTCCCTGCCTGCTTCCAAGTCCTTATCTGTCTTCCTTGCTTATTTTTTTTCCTTGCTCATTCCTGCTTTGGCCCAATTGGCCTTTTTGCGGTCTCTCAGTCATGCCACCCTCATCCCGCTGAAGGCTTTGTCTTTGCTGGAACATTCCTCTCCCTCACCTGCACAGGGCCCCTCTCTGACTGTCCTGAACAGCCTTCTTTCTTCCCTTTGATTTCTAATCCTACCTGAAATTAGGTAACCGAAATCTATTTCCTTGTAAATCTATTTCCTTGTTTATCACCTGTTTTGTTCACCAGCGCCTAGAACATAGTAGGTGCTCAATAAATATTTGTTGGCTAAATGAATGCATGAGGCTGGAAGAATGTGAAGAGCAAGATCCATTCACTTCCTCCCTGATTATAGTCACAGTTGAGGTATTCGCATGTCAGGTACTCAGGAGCACTACACTGTAAGCCTCAGTTTCATCCTGTGTAAAATTGACATAATAAAAGGACCTATCGGGGCGCCTGGGTGGCTCAGTCGTTAAGCGTCTGCCTTCGGCTCAGGTCATGATGCCAGGGTCCTGGGATCGAGCCCCGCATTGGGCTCCCTGCTCCGCGGGAAGCCTGCTTCTTCTTCTCCCACTCCCCCTGCTTGTGTTCCCTCTCTCGCTGTGTCTCTCTCTGTCAAATAAATAAATAAAATCTTTAAAAAAAAAAAAATAAATAAAAGGACCTATCTGCAAAACTGTTGGGAAAATTAAATGAGCAAACGCCACATGGAGACGATACTCCTAGCAGACATTCAACAATTATTATTATTACTGTCATCTGTAAAATGGGCACAACAGCGACCTACTACATAGAATTGTTGTAAGCTCAGAACCATGTCTAGCACATGTGAAGTGCTATATAAGCGATCGATGCTATCATCATCATCATCATCCCACCAGGCCGCCCCCAGCCCATCCGAAAAATGTTTTCATTTAATCTCATCTTTTTTTTTTTTTTTTTTTGCAAAGCCCTTTCCTCGGCCTGGCCGGGTGGCCCCAGGATACTCGCCAGGCCTCTGTGCATCCGGATAGGGCGCTGTGGGGACTCCGGCCGGTGTGGACCAGGGGCTTCGATCGCCCCGCCCACGGGCCTGGACCGCCCGCGGTCTCCATGGAAACCCACCAGCCACAGGGGGGCGTGACGCCGCCGAGAGGGATAGGGGCCTTCGCCTATCCGGTCAAAGTCATCTCGGCAAGGGGCGCAAATGGGGCCTCTGACGGGTGCGTCCTTGCGGAAAGGCGGGAATACGGCGGCGAACCACGGGGTTGTACCATCTCTACCAATCAAGGGCCGAGGTGGCTATGATGGACAGGCCTAGCGGGAAGAGGCCCCGAGTGCGGGCTTTCACCCAACCGACGGGCCTCAATGCCGAGAAAGGGCCAATGAGGAGGCGGCGGGGGTGGGACGAAAAGGCCGGTTGCTCCGGAAGTGGAGGGAGGGGGTGAAAATGGCGCCCAGCTCGAAATCGGAGCGGAATAGCGGGGCCGGGAGCGGCGGCGGCGGCCCCGGGGGCGCCGGAGGGAAGCGGGCAGCGGGGCGGCGGCGGGAGCACGTCCTCAAGCAGCTGGAGCGGGTCAAGGTAAGGCCTGGAGTCTGGGAGGAGCGCGCCGGAGGGGGGGAGATGGGACGAGGGAGGCGGAGGGAGGGAGGGCGTTCGCGGGGTGAGGGGTTGGGGGCGGAGCCCGGGGGGAGGGGGCTCGGAGGAAGGGGGCTGGGCGGGGCCCGGGGGAGAGGGCTTGGATGGAGGGGGCTGGGACGGGGGTTTGGATGGAGGGGGCTGGGGGCGGGGTCCCGGGGAGGGGGCTCGGATGGAAGGGCTGATGGGGGTGGCCGAGAAAGGGCTTGGATGGGAGGGGGTCGCTGGAGGAATAAGGAGGAAGGGGGCGATCCAGGGTCAGACTCATTTTTCCAAAACCCTGCTCTCATGGCCCCTCCGTATGGAGCCTTCCCGCCCCCTTGGCGGAGCCCCTGCTACCGGCTTTGGGCTTCCTCTGCCTGGTGTTCCTCTCTCTGTCCCTGCTCTGACCACACGGGAGCTGGGAGTTCCTGTACCTGTGTCTGCCTCCCCCATTGAATGGGAGGGACCTCCTTGGAGAAAGCCTGGTCTTTCCCCTCAGATTGGGAGCTCCCTGAGCAGGGCTCTGTCTTCTCCATCAGACAGTAAACTCACAGCATGCCAGCATGTATCTCCCGCATCAGTTCGGGAGCTCTGGGAGGGCAGACATGTGAATCTGCTGTCAGGTAGCAGCAACCTGGGCAGAACTGTATCCTTGTGGATAGGGGGAGCACCTTCTCCATTAGGCTGGGAACTCTGTGAGGGCAGCTCTGTGTCTCCTCCTTTTGACGAGGTCCTGGGGCAGGGACAGTCTCCGCCTTCAGCCTGGTTGTTCCCTGGGTTGGGCTGTGGCTCCACCCTTAGCTTGGAAGCTCCCTGGATAGGGATTGTGTCTCCCCTGTCAGCCTGGGCCTCACCAACAGGGCTGTTCCATCAGACTGGGATCCCCTTGAGGAGTGGGCTGTCTCCCCCGTCTGCTAGGGAGCTCCCCAGATAGGTCTCTTTCCCATCAGACTGTACTCTCTTGAGGGCAAGGCCAAGTATCTCACTCAGACTGGGCTGTAGCATTCAGGGTGCTCTCTGATGCCCTACTACGCAGCTTGTGCCTGCCTGCCCCCCCCCCCATCCTTCCTTGAAGTTTTTGGGATGAGGGAGTCGGTTAGAAGGTGGCTAGGTTAATTGAGAAGGGGGAATTGGGCAGGAATTGGAAGGTCACTGGTCAGCCCCACTGTTCTGCCTCTGTGGGTCCCCAGCTGAGGCCAAGGCCGTCCCAAAGGTCCTGAGCACCCTGTGTGTAAGCTAGTGGGTCAGGGACAGGTGAGTTCAGTTGGTCAAGCCTCCTTAGGGGTCGAGGACACCCACAGCTCAGTGCACCATGAAGCAGCCTTCAGGAAGTCAACCAGTGGCCCACTGTGACCAAGGGTGAATGGGGAACCTTCCTGGGGGTGGGGAGTGATACCATTGCTGGTTCTTAGAACCTGGTTGCTTGGGCAAGAGGGGTTCTGAGGCTGGAGAGATGTGGGGCTGGGAGGGTGGCATGGGTCCATGGTGGAAGGGGAGGCTCAGGTGAGGCCCAGCTGATCTTCCCCAGCTATTCCCACCTTCCAGAGCTTGGACCACTCTTGACCGTCATGGTTATTAGGAAGTGGGCCTGTGTGTCTGGGCCAGATCTTGGGGGTGCTACTGTGCTTTAGGTGAGGGGACTGGGGGTGTTGGTACCTCATGAGCCAGGGCCACCCCTTCCCCAGATCAGTGGGCAGCTCTCGCCTCGCCTCTTCCGGAAGCTGCCGCCCAGGGTCTGCGTCTCGCTCAAGAATATTGTGGACGAGGACTTTCTCTATGCAGGGTGAGGCTGTGCGAGGCTGGGCTGAGGTGGGGGAGCTGGGCGGGGGCGGCAGGCTGGTCCTGACCTGCTGTTCTGCCCCCACCCCCACAGACACATCTTCCTGGGCTTTTCCAAGTGCGGCCGTTACGTTCTTTCGTACACCAGCAGCAGTGGGGATGATGACTTCTCCTTCTACATCTACCATCTGTACTGGTGGGAGTTCAACGTCCACAGCAAACTCAAGCTGGTAGGGCCGGGCCCAGGGCTGGGCTGTCCCTTCCAGCAGCATGACCAGCAGATCACAGCACCCCCCTGAGCCTCAGCTTCCTTGTCCATAAAGTGGAGAAATTCTACTCCAAGGGTCATTGTCAGTATTCCGTGTATTTGGTCAAACCACGTGCAGTTGCCATTTTTATAGTTGCAAGTGGGTAGATAGCGGCACTTTTGTGTGGTTCGACTCAGCATACATGCCTAAGAAGGACACGGCAGGCTCAGGCCAGGTGGGACCCGGAGCTTTGCTAGCCTGTTCGCTTAACCCTGACTTTGACTCCTTGACCCCCCCTTTCCAGAAGGTTAGTGCATTTACCCCAGTTTACACATGAGCTCGGAGAGGTGAACAGGTTTCAGGGTGGATTGGGCGTGGAACTGATGTGTCTGGCAGAGTCCCCTTTCTTGGGGCAGGGCTCTCCTCAGCTTCCGCCTGTGCCAGGCTGGCCTCCCTGGTTCCCCTCCTCGTAAGGGGAGCCTCCCCAGCCTGTCCTCAGGAAGGCAGAGGGGTATGGTGTAGGAGCTGCTTGGGACTCCCTAGCTCGACCACCTCCCTCCCCAGAAAGGGTGCTCCTGCCAGCTCAGCCCCAGCTCCGATTCCAGCCCAGTGTGGTGCAGCCTCGGGTTCCCTACGCCCCCCACCCTACCCGCTGTGACCCCATACCGACCCTGAACGTGCTGCTCAGGTCCGGCAGGTGCGGCTCTTCCAGGACGAGGAGATCTACAGTGACCTGTACTTGACCGTGTGCGAGTGGCCCAGCGATGCCTCCAAGGTCATCGTCTTTGGCTTCAAGTAAGACGTGGGGACACGGAAGGCCTGGGGACCCGGGGAGGGCGGGGCGTGGGCCAGGCTGCTGAAGGCGTGCCGGCCCCCAGCACCCGCTCGGCCAACGGGATGCTCATGAACATGATGATGATGAGTGACGAGAACCACCGAGACATCTACATCAGCACTGTGGCCGTGCCACCGCCAGGCCGCTGCGCCGCGTGCCGGGAAGCCAGCCGGGCCCATCCAGGTGAGCGGCCGGGGAGCCTCGGGGTGCGGGCCGCCTCCCTGCCCCGAGGCCACGAGTGAGCCTGCGGGGCATGTGTTGCTGCAGGCGACCCAAGCGCTCAGTGCCTGCGGCACGGCTTCATGCTGCACACCAAGTACCAGGTGGTCTACCCCTTCCCCACCTTCCAGCCCGCCTTCCAGCTCAAGAAGGACCAGGTGGTGCTGCTCAACACCAGCTACTCTCTGGTGGCCTGCGCTGTCTCAGTCCACTCGGCAGGTAGGCCCCCCGGTCTGATGATGGGCCTGGCACCTGCTGGAATCCTCAGAGCCCCCAGTCCCCTGACCCTGAATGAGGTCTGGAGAGGCGAAGTCCCCTGTCCGAGGTCACTCGGCTGGAAAGCGGGAGTACGGACTGCAAAGCTAGCCATGCTCCACCCCAGCGCTGTCCTCTAGAACTTTCCACAGGGCTGGGATGGTCTGTGTCTGCCGGGTCGGCTACAGCTGCCCCCCAATAGCCCCTTGAAAGTGGCTTGCGTGATCAAGGAACTGAGTTTTTAATTTCAGTTCATTTTAGTTGAGTTCAAACAGCTACACGTGGCCGTGACTACCATGCTGGGTGGCACAGTGCTCATTTCAAAAATTTAAAATTTCAGGGAGTTGTTAGTGGACGGCTGGCTGTCATATGTCTTTGGGAATAGAAAAAGCGCCAGTGAGATCACAAGGTGATGTCCCTTGACAGGGTGGCCAAAGTTAAGAAGCTGGATGATGCTACCGGCTGGTGGTGATGTGGGGCCCTGGGGCCTCCCCTGCACTCTCGGGGCCGCACGGCAGCCGTGTGACCACAGTCCTGTGCCTGGGCATGTCCAAGGCTTTGGGGGCTGCCTGCTCTTCATCCCTGGGGATCAGGGAGGTGGGACAAGGCAGGTATTCTCTTGGATCAGCAGCCCCATTGGGCGCCCCAGCGGGCGCCCCAGCGTGCATGTCCGTGGAGCGTTGCCTTAAAGACGCGCTCCAATGTAAGAGAAACGGAAGGAGATCTATAACCGGATAATGATACCACTTACATATAAATTAAAAATGTTCCGATTTTGCAAGAACCCAGTCAAATGGAAAGACCCCCGTTAACTACATTAAAATGGTTGCCCCTGGGAGAGGGAGGGGAGCGGATATGAAAAGAGAATTAAATGTATATAACTGAGCCCACACATCAACAAGGGCCAGGATGCCCTGTCCCCAGGCCCATCCAGGGGCCTCCTGACCCTGGCCACCTGAGCCGTTGTGGGCAAGGCCCTGCCCCTCGTCAAGCTGTGAGCCCCAACAAGCCGGGCCTAGCTGAGGCCCGTACCCTCTGGACTTGTGGCTATGGGTCTCTGTAGGAAGGGCCACGTGGGACAGGACTCAGCTGTGCGCATTCGAGGGTGAGGGGGGCACGGTCACCCATGTCTGTCACCTCACCATTTACACAGAAGGGGAGTGAGTTTTGTCCACGCTGGTGGACAGCAGTGCATTGGTTCGCATTGTCTTGCAGTGTGACCTTGGACAAGTTTCTCCCTGAGCCTCGGTCCCTAGTCTCTGAACTGGGAGGACACAGCCCCCATCCTCCCAGGATTGATTGTGGGGGGCCCTGCGGAGGTGGTGCCCAGCTCCTGGTGCTGCTCGTTGAGTGCGTTAGGGTTGTCCGTGCTGCGCCCACATCCTCCGGGGGGGGCGGGGGGACCGGTCCCTAGTCGGGCAGAGACAGATGGAGGCCTGGGATTTGGCTGCCGTGTGCCCAAGCCAGTCAGTTCCCATTGGGGAGGAGGCATGGCTGTGTAGTAAACTTAGCTTTTGTCACTGTCAGCCCCCCAAGGGCGGGGAGTTTTGTGTCTTATTCGCTCATGTCCTTAGTGTGTGGCATTTGGTAGATGCTCAGAACTAAAGTCTGAATGAGTGTTGCTTATGTGCACGCGCGTGTGTATAAGGCCTTTTTCCCTTCTGAGTGTTCCCGACTGCTCTTTCAACATAGGTAAGTCTTGTAGAAGGGTCTCCTCAAGGTGGATTTCTAAGAACCGGCCCCCGGGGCAGTGAGGGCGGTTGGCAGTGTCCTAAACTTGACCTTGTCTGTTGACCGGCCCCCACCTCCCTCTCTGGTTTTTGTTCCAGGCGAGAGCAGCTTCTGCCAAATCCTGTATGACCACACCACCTGCCCCCCCGCCCCTCCCAGCCCCCCTGGGCCCCAGAGCCCCGAGGTGCCCCCCGCCCTCCCCAGCCCCTGCCCTGAAGTGGCCCCCGCCCGGCCCCCCGGGGCCCCCGAGCCCTCGCCCGCCGTCACCAAAGCCAAGGAGTTTGTGGCCGACATCTTCCGTAGGGCTAGAGAGGCAAGGGGGGGGGCCTTGGAGGAAGCCCGGCCGCCCCCCTGCCCGGGGCCGTCGGGCAGCCGCTGCCGTCTGCCCTCGGAGCCCCTGGCCCCAGGCGGGGAGGTGGCACCCCGAGACAGCCCCCCTGCAGCCGAGGCGCCTGCCCCGGAGCCCGGCTACGTCAACTACACCAAGCTGTACTACGTGCTGGGCTCCAGCGAAGGGACGGAGCCGGAGGACGGTGAGCCGGAAACCCACCCAGCGGGCAGGGCCCTAGGCGTGGGGGGGCCCGCCCCCCTACTCCCATGTCCTGTTCCCTCAGAGCTCGAGGATGACAAGATCTCCTTGCCCTTTGTGGTGACTGATCTCCGTGGCCGTAACCTGCGGCCCATGCGGGAGCAGGCCGCCGTCCAGGTTGGTGCCAGTGGTGCCAGCCCCCCCGGGGAGCCTGCGGGGGCGGCAGTTGAGGCAGCTCTCCCGGCCCACCGCCCACAGGGTCAGTACCTGACGGTGGAGCAGCTCACGCTGGACTTCGAATACGTCATCAATGAGGTCATCCGCCACGATGCCACCTGGGCCCACCAGTTTTGTTCCTTCAGTGACTATGACATTGTCATCCTAGAGGTGGGCCCCGGGGAAGGGGACAGGGCGGGCCCGGGGCCTCCCTGTTCTGGGCGTCACCTCCGTAGCTGTCCCTGCCGTCCCCGCCCCTTCACCCCCCCAGGTCTGCCCGGAAACCAATCAGGTCCTCATCAACATCGGCCTGCTGCTGCTGGCATTCCCGTCCCCCAGCGAGGAGGGCCAGCTCCGGTGAGCGAGTGGGAGCAGAGAAGCCCCTCATCTGCCCAGCACGAGGCCACACTCAGCTGCTTCTGCGGGGGTGGGCGAGTCGGGACAGGAGACGACTTCCCCTGCCCCCAAAGCCTGGACCGCACACTCCATTACTGCTCCAAAGACAGAAGACCCTCAGGGTCGCCCGGGTCCCAGCTGAGGGACCCACTGGTCCCATCCCTTTCTCCTTTGCCCCCCACCCCACTGCAGACCAAAGACCTATCACACCAGCCTCAAGGTGGCATGGGACCTCAACACGGGCATCTTCGTGACAGTCAGCGTCGGCGACCTCACCGAGGTCAAGGGGCAGACCAGGTGAGGGGGGGCCGGGGCCGGGGGCCGGGGGCCGGGGTGGGTGGCCTGGGTGATGAGAGCCCTCACCCCCTTGCCCTCAGCGGCAGCGTCTGGAGCTCATACCGCAAGAGCTGCGTGGACATGGTCATGAAGTGGCTAGTGCCCGAGAGCAGCGGCCGCTACGTCAATAGGATGACCAACGAGGCGCTGCACAAAGGTGGGCCCCGTGACCCGGTGACCGTCAGGACCGAGGTCCTTCCTGGTGCCATGCCAGGCCTAGAGCACCTGTGGATTCCTCAGTGTTCCTGAATGGAGTCCGCTGGCCGCGCTAGTGGAACTGGAATGGGGGCAGGGCAGGCCCCGGGAGGACCGGGCGGGTGTGGCACCTGGGGACCCCCAGCCAGTCCATGCACTCATTTAGCAGACCTCTACTGGGAGGCCGCCGGATAACTCAACGGGGTCGCTGCCTTCTGGAACCTTGTGGCCCAAATCAAGTCAGGGAAAGAGGCAGGCCCCTCCCCTCAGCCTGGGCCTGCAGAGACTCCATGGCTCCCTTCTGACCCTTCCCTGCAGGGTGCTCACTGAAGGTTCTGGCAGACAGTGAGCGATACACATGGATTGTGCTGTGAGGGCCCGGCTGTTCTGGACACTGACTCCAACTACCTCCGTGGCCTGGGAGCCGGCCGCCTTCCTGGCAGCCTCTCCCCGGCTGGCTGGCCGACCGATGACCGGCCGCCCGACGCGACCGACCGACGGGCCGGCACTCGTGTTAGGCTGCGGGGAAGGGGGCTGGGCGGGGCAGCCCCTGGTGGCCTGAGAGTCCGGACGCTTCTTATTTATGCCTATTTAAGTTGGGAAGGGGCAGAGGGAGGGAGCCCCCTGCCCCACCAGCCTCAAGCGCCCACCTTCATTCACCCTGCGCTGGGCACAGGCCCTTGCTCTCTGTGCATCTGCCCCTTTCCTTGGCTACGGGTGTGGACATTGCCCCCCAGGGAGGCCGAATGGACCCCCTTCCCCTGCCTGCCCCAGCCTCCCCCCACCTGAGGGGGCAGACCTCGTGGCCATCCCCTCCCCCCGCCCGTCGTTCCTCTTCATGTAATAAATGTTTTATTTCTGAACCTCCCTGAATTCCCCTTACTGCCGCTCGGGGCTCAGTCGGAGCCCCGGCCCCAGGGCCCCGCGACTCAGCAGCAGCCACATAGCACAGCGGAATTTATTGTTTTAAGAAAGACTACAAAAAGGTAGAAAACAGCTCGGCACACTAGACTACCACACGCGTGGACACTTTCACGGCCAGGAGCGGGGGGGCCCCGAGGGAGTGGGGAGGGGACGTGGGGGGGCCACCCCAAAAGCTGTAGCACGCGGAGCACACAAAATAGTGATTTTTATACAATAGGTCAGATCTTTTTTGTCTTTTTTTTTTGTCTTTTTTTTTTTTTTTGCTTTTTGCCATAAACATCTATTTCACAGGTTGAAGACACTGAGAAAACCGGAACAGATAAGGCCATGATGGTTGGAAAAAAACCAACAAGTTACCAACTCCGCTCAGGCGGCTCACAAATCGCACAATAGTCATGTGGGGGGCGGGTCGCACTGCACGGAGGAGAAGCACAGTCTCCCGGGAGAGAAGGAGCACAGAGGTTCCATTACAAACCAGAGGCGGGTGGCCTGGGACGCCGGGGTCTTGGATCTGAGGGAGCCGAGCCCCCAGCCGGGGTCGGGACAGGTGCGGGCACTTCCAGGCCCCACTGCCAGCAGCAGGCCCCTCTGGGCTCCCACGCCCAGCCCGGCCTGCTGCTCTTTGGAAGCTGGAGGCGGTGCCCCCGGCCGCCCTCCCCCCAACCAGGCCAGGACAGTGCCCTCCTCGAGGGCTGCGGGGCAAGGGAGGGCCCAGCTCTGGAGAAGATGCGACACCCACGGCTTTAATTGCACTTATACCAAGGAGTGGGGAGTGGTGGGGTTGCTGGGGCAGGGGTCCTGGGGCTGCTGCTGACAGTGGGGGTCCCCAGGTGATGCCCACCTGTGCCCACCTGGGGCTCAGGGCTGGGCCCGGGACAGACTGTGCAAAGCCAGCGAGCTGAATAAGTTAACAGTTCCACAGGGGAGGGGGGCCTGCCTGCCTGCCCCCTGGGGTGGCGGGAGGGTGGGGCTGGGGGAGGGAGATGCTGAGGCCTTCGGGGCCAAGGAGCCTAGCTGGCTGTCCCACGGGGCACCTGGGCACGGTGGCGGGTTCCTTAAGGCACGTCTTTTGTGTCAGTTTGCAGCTGCGGCTCCGCCCGGCCCTGTGATTGTGCCGGCCCCACTGCGGGCAGGGACCCCCTAGCCTTCCCTGTCTTGGCGGCCCCCTCCCGGCCGGAGGCTGGAACGGTGACAGCGAAGCCACAGAAGCTGTGAGGGACCCTGGCGTGGACGGGCGGCGGGGGCGGGCGGGCGGGGCGGGGGAGGCCGCGGGCTTAGCTGGAGGGCAGCGCCTGCACGAAGAGGCCACGCGCGTCTGTCCGTGCCAGCTTGGCCGGCGGCTCCAGGGCGTCAGGGCCCAGCGCGGGCGACTCGCCGCCAGCCGCCAGCGAGATGTCCTGCGGCAGCTCGTCCTCGCTCTCCTCCTCCTCTTCCTCCTCCTCGTCTGGGACACACACAGCAGGCCCGACTCAGCGTGGCGTCTCCTCCATCCCCACCGCCCCGACTGCCGCTCCTGGGACTCGGGCCCACGCTAGGGGACACGCCCCACCTACCTTTGTCCGGGTCAAGGGGGTTCAGCGAGGTGGTCAGGTTGGCGAACTGCAAGGAGGCAAGACAAGGGGTGAGGGTCCCGCCGAGGGGCGCCCCGCCCGCGCCCTCAGCGCCCCGCCGCGCGCACCTCGCCCATGACGGCGATTGGGGTCTCGCCCTTGGCCTGGGCCACACGGTGCTCGATCAGGTAGTACATGTACTCGTCGTAGAGCAGCCGGATGAGGTGGAAAGAACCAAAGCTGGCAGCGCTGCGCAGGGTCAGGTCCCGGATCACCATGGAGCTGTGGGCGGCGGCGGAACGGAGGCCATCAGGCCCGGTGCCGCCCCTCGCCAGCCTTCCGTGCCTCAACGACCCCCCACGCGCCAGCTAGCCCTGCTACCCCGGTCCGGCCCCGCCCCGGCTTTCCCAAGTGCGTCCAACAGTGAGAGCATAGGGTCCTCACCCTGCCCACCGCCAACAGGGACCTCCGCCCTGGTGAAAGGGAACCCGAGCCCCGAGGAAGCGGGATCTTCTCTGGTCCCAAGTCCCGCGAGGAGGCGGGGCCTCCCCTGATCCCATTTTGGCCGGCCCCCCGGAGAGGAGGAGCCGTCCCGAGGCCCCGCCCCTTCCGGAGGCGGAGGCGGAGCCAGAGCGCACCTGTAGAAGGACCACTTGAGGAGGAAGAGCTTGGCGGCCTTGGGGAAGCCGGCGCTGCCCTGGTAGGGCTTGAGCACCTGGCTCACGACGCCGTCCAGCCAGGCCGCCCACTGCTCCAGTGAGTTCTGCTGCTGCAGGGTCACCTTGAAGTCCTGCTCCAGCCGCTGCACCACGCGGTCCTCGCAGCGGCACACCCACGAGGCCTGCTCCTGGAGGACGGCCGGCAAATGCCCGCGGCTCAGCCGCCGCCCCGGGGCCGCGCTGCCCTCACCCGCGCCGCGCTCGCCGGCCCCGTCACGCGCTCACCTGCACGTTGGCGAAGTCCACGCGGTTGAGGTCGCTCAGCATCTGGTTGATCTGCGCCGTGTTCTGCAGCACGGCGCGCGCCGCCTGCGCCAAGTGGTTGAGCGACGTGTAGCGTCGCAGCGTCTGCGCGAAGGCGCCGGCCGCTGCCACCTGCGGGGCCGGATGTGGCAGGTGGCGGATGTGCGCGTGGACGGTGCGATCCCCCCTCCCCCATCCCCTGCCCCATCCGCTGCAACTTCTCTGAGCCTTTCCTTCTCCTAAAAGGGAGGGATGTACCTCGTTGCTTTTGTTGGGAGATCAAGGGGTCGGGATTTTCAAACTTCGGGTGGACACCCAAAGTACGGGGCAAAAAAAAAAAAAAAATCAATATAATGTGTCTGACCCGCATTATTATTATTTTTAATGAAAGGACACAAGAGAAATTCTCAGAGGGCACTGGCTAGAATGTCAGGTTAGGGAAGGTGGGGTGTTGTCCATCTTGGTCACTGCTGTGCTCCCAGCATGGAGAACAGTAGATGCTCAATAAATGTGTGCTGAATAAATGAATACATTTATTCATTTTTTTTCATTGGATCCAGCTTCTACTCTTTCCACCTCTCCACTCCTCACCCCCTGTCCAGTGCACCCAGGAGTAATGCTTCAGATGCCCAGTTCCATATAACTGTCTCCTTGACATTTTAAGGACAATGAAAACCCCCTTTTCTTCCTTTTATTTTTATTTATTTTTCTTCCTTTTCTTTTTTTGCTCAAGAGCAAGCACATCACATCTACTTCCTCACATCAGAGTAGTTTGTGTACAAAAACACCACAGAGGGGTTGTGTTTCAGAAGTGGGCACCTGAGGAAGCCGGTTTGTGAAGGCAATACCCAAAGCTCACTCTGAGGGACACGCGTGGGGACAGATCCCATGGCCTCTATCAGGGAGAGGAGCCCAAGGCCCCCAGCCCGCAGTCCCACGGCCGGGTGGCAGGATGTGGGCTGTGCACCCAGGCTGGCCGCTCAGCGCCCCCTCCGTGAGCCCGTGCCCAGAAGCCCCGTCACACCCTCACCTTCACACGCAGCATCTCCTCAGGGATGTTCACCATAGCGTGGGTGAGCCAGCTCTCCAGGCTCTTGGCAAAGTTCCGGATCGCTTGGGTCAAGGCACCTGCGGGCGGCAGCAGGGGCTGATCGGGACTGTGGAGGGGGGGGATGGGGGGGGCAGCGGCGGGGCGGCCGTCCTGCACTCACTGGGGATGGGCCGCAGCACGTCGGGGATGAGGATCTCCACCAGGCCCTGGTACAGCACGTTGTCACAGTGCTTGGTCCACTGCAGCACTGGCTCAAACTTGGAGAGGAGCACCAGGCTGGCCTTGGGCAGCCGCTTCTCAGCCTCGTCGTGCCTGTGCACACCCGCCCCAGCCCCAAGGTCAGGCTGACACGGGCCCGACGCCCCCGGGGTCAGACGGGGAGCTTATACGCCCGCTGCCGGGAGGAAATGGCTTAGCGAGGCGTGCTATCCCAGGCACTGAGTGTCGGACTGATACACGAGCACTGAAGTGTGGGTCAGGAGGTCATGGGCACCCCACAAACTGCAGGGCTCAGGCAGATACCGCCCTTCCACCTGAGGTCCGAGGTCTGGCTACCCCAGCCCCGGGCGCTGACTCTCACCATGCCCGTCCCCCTTTCCCTCCTCCCCATCCGCCCCCCGCCCCCAGGGACTCACACAGCCAGCGGAGGCGCCTCGTTGGGCTGGCTGAGGTTGTACCTCCAGAAGGTTTTCCACAGCGTCTCCACCAGGGTGAACTGCAGGTTCACCATGACATCAACAATGGCCTGTTGGGGAGGCCGGATGCTCAGGGACGTGGCGGGGCAGGGGGGAGGGGGGGGCGGCAGCATGGCTTTCCCTCGCCCCTGCCCACTCACCCAGCTGCCCTACCTCACAGTGTTCCCGGTACAGGACCTGAAAGGCCTTGATATCCCCAGGCCCGATGCCCTCGGGGAGCACTTTGCCCTGGAGGTCAAGCTCTGAGAAGTCAGGGAGACTCCTTGAGGCATCTGGAGGCAGGAGGGGACACCATGAGGCCCTTTATCCTCCACCTGCCTGCCCCCCTCAAGGCTCTCCCTGGGATCTTATCAAGTTGTCAGCACTTTCCTCCCAAGCGGGGCTCTGCCCTGGGCAGTGGGGAATGAGGAGGCTCTGGGAAGGCAGATGGAACCACCTGCACGCTCTCCAGAGGCCTCAGACCCCGGCCCGGATGCCGCCCCATGGGCCAGGGCGCTCTCACCCAGGAACTGCTGGTACTGCTGGACCTGGGCGCTGATATCGGACAGCCCGGTGGCCTGCTGTGGCCCCACGGCCACACCGTTGGTCATGCCCTCCATCTTCTGGATGGGCTTGAGCCTGGAGAAGGGGTGGGGTTGGGGCACTGAGACAGGCCAGCACGCCCCTCCCCGCCCGCCAGCACAGGGTCCGGCCCCATCCTCCTACCTCTGCTTCTGCGAGAAGGGCTGGCCCCGCATGGCCATGTGCTGCTGGTCCTCCATCAGCCGCAGCAGGGGCGAGCTGGCTTTGATGCGCAGGCCATAGTAGTGGTATTTGGAGTTGCCCCTGAGAGGGAGGCAGAGGCTGAGAGCTGGGCTGGGGGGCCTCCAGTTGTCCACTGGGGACCTTCACATCACCCCTGCTTCCCCCTGCCTGGAGGCCAAATAGCCTGGGGCAAGACCCATGTTCCACGGAGTCAGGGGGTGCTGTGCTGGGGAAGGGCAGGGGCTGTGAGTGCCAACTGAGTTCTGAGAAGACAGGGCCAGCATCTGGGGCACTCCTCGACCTCCGATCCTGGCACGGGGCAGGAATCACCAAGTACTTGTTGACTACTAGTTGTAACAACTTGCCAGGCCCTGTTCTGAGCACTTAGCATAAGCAAATGCCCGTGTTCCTTATCCCCGTCCTATGAAGGGTGCTCCTGGCACCCTCCGGGGACAGAGGAAGAAACTGTGGCACAGACAGACGCAGTACTTTGCCCATGGGTTATGCATGTGTAAGTGAATGAGGGGACACTTAAGCCGGGAATTGGACCCAAGAGAGGAGCAGGGCTCACCCCAGGGAGGTGTGAGGGTTGCAAAGGAGAAGAAGGGAAGGGTGGGTTCAGGGGAAGCCCCTTGTTCCTTCCCACATGAATTCAGACTTGAAGGCGCTGATTAAAGCACCAACAGTGTGCAGCTCCCGCACTCTCAAGGTATGTGCATCTCGGCACTGGGAGCCAGATCAGCAACAAGAAAAGCAACACAAAAGGCATGTGGGACAGTGCTCCGCGGTAAGGAGGGAAAGCAAGCAGGAAAGGGGGTGGTGGGGAGTGTCAGGGAGGTGGCAGGTGGGAAGGCTTCAGTTTCGGTTAAGGGGGCCAGGGGGCATTGGAGTAAGGAACCGGGGAAAAGCGCAGGAAGGAGAAGGCAGAGCTGGCGCAAAGGCCCTGGGGTGGGTGTGCGTGTGTGTCAGAGGCGGGGGCCAGTGGGGCTAGAGCAGAGTGAGTCACGGCCCTGGAGAACTTGGGGTGGGGGCGGGCCTTGTGGCTTCAGGGGGTGGGTGGCCCACCTGGTGCCCAGCCGCCGGGTGCGCAGGCCCATGAAGACAGAGCGGATGAGCTTGCCGAAGGAGGCGGCGTTGACGGGCTCCAGCTTCTGCTCCTGGCAGTGCAGCAGGTAGTGACAGTAGAGCGTGCTCCGCGGCAGGCTCACCCCCTCTGCTGTTTCGTAGTTGTCCAGGAGCCACTGAACCTGCAGCCGCACCAGGGACAGACAGCACCAAGAGTCACTGCAGTTTCTCGGGGGCTCCCTGCGAAGGCCTCTCTGTACCTATTTCCAACTGTGATCCTGACAGCATGGCGGGGGGGATGGGACTAAACCTCATGGAATTCTCTAGAACTACACTGTCCAATGGAGTTGCCACCAACCACATACAGCTATTTAATTTATACTGAGTGGAAGAAGCCAATGTCAAAAGGTCATGTGGAGGATGATTCATAGAACATTCTCAGAATGACAGCATTATAGAAACGGGGAGCGGATTCATGGTTGCTGGGGGTTAGGGATGCCGGGAGGGAGCAGGGCAGAGGTTACTATGAAGGGAGAGCAGGAGGGCGATCTTTGAGGCAATGGAACAGTTCTGCATCTTGACCGTAGTGGTGGTTTCCCAAATGCATACCCGTGATAAAAAGATATAAGTAGACAGCCACACTGTAGCAAACCCAGTTTCCTGATTCCAGACTGTACTGCAGTGGGGTAACCGGGTTGGGGGGGGGGCGGCCATAGGATCTCCCTGTACTATTTTTGCAACTTCCTATGAATCTATGATTATATCAAAATAGTTTAAAGAAAAACAAACGCGGGCGCCTGCTCTCCCTCTCCCACCCCCCCCTGCTTGTGTTCCCTTTCTCGCTGTCTCTAAAAAAAAAAAGAAAGAAAGAAAAACAAACGCAACTCAGTTCCTTGGTGACTCCAGCCACATTTTAGGTGCTCACTAGCCACACGTGGCCAGAGGCCTCTACACTGAACAGCACAGACGGAATATTTCCATCACTGGAAAATGTTCTGCAGCACAGCACTGTTCTAGTGAACCATGTTTGAAAACTTCGGGTAAGGACGCGTTACGGGATCATGAAATCAGTTAGGTGGGTCACAGCCAGCATTTAAAAAAACACTAGAAGCCGGGCTGCATGGGTGTATAAGGGAGGGTCTGCCTGCTTTCCGAGAAAGTTTCTGTCTTGATTATGTAGTCCAGGATGGGTTGCTAGGTCAAAGGGCGGTAGTTAAAATCACCCCAGACCCCAAGCTCCAAGAGGACAAGGACCGCCACGGGACCACCCGGCCCTGACCCGTCCACAGTCACAGAGCCAGCGAGGGGCCCTCCCCAAGCAACTGCATACAGCCCATGTCTGGGCAGAGAGAGGTCATCTCGCTGCCTTCCGGATGCACAAAGAACCTTGCTCAGGGCAGCTCCCCCCATGCTGGTGCCCGCCTTTCCCACCCCTTGCTCCACACCCACCATCCTCAGTTTTATACAGTCACAGGAGACAAGCCCCTTGGGGCACTGCTCTAACAGCTTCATGCATGTGAGCTGAGGCCCAGAGAGGCTGAGTAACTTGTCTGAGGCTACCCAGCGAGGATCTGATCCCAGAATATCTGCATCTGAGGACTCTGGTGCCACGGTTACGGTGGCTGATGGTGGCGACTGACCACGCCCACCCCACCGCCCTCCCCTCCTTCCCCCTCAGCCCCCCTCCTCCCACTGCGGGCCTCTGCTGGGGCCCGAGGTGGTACTTACAGTGGCTGGCGAGGCACGGGTGGTGTGGGAGTAGGACTGGCTGGCACTGCCCAGCATGTAGCCGCCCTGGATCACATAGGTGCCCGCTCCGCCGCCGCCGCCGCCGCCCCCCCCGCCGCCGCCTCCCCCGCCGCCGCTGCCTCCGCCGCCGCCCCCGCCGCCGCCGCCGCCGCCGCCGTTGCTGGCCCCAGCCCCGCTGCTGGTGGAGCTGCCGACCACCTGGCCGCCGGACACGTACATGGGCACGGAGCCGCTGCTGGCCACCGCCTGGGAGGTGGCGGGCGTGCTGACCTGGGCGGCGGTGCCCGCGGCCTCGTAGTAGCTGGCGCCCGCGGTCTGGGTGTACAGCGGCGTCTCCGGGTAGGGGTAGGTACTGGAGCGGCTGGGACAGAAGCAGAGGGAGGAGTCAGAGGGCCAGGGGTCCGACGGAGGGGGCTCCTGCGGGGCGGGGGGGCGGGGAGCGGCAGCCCCGAGGCAGCCAACAGTCAGCCAGCTATGCGGGACCAGGCACCCCCCTCCCCAGGGCCTGGTGCGGCACAATTTCTCATTTAATCGTCCAAGTGGCCCCTGGCATGGGAGTCCACATGTCAGATGGGAAGAAGCCAAGACGGAGCGGCGAGGTCACTCGGAACAGGCCCCACACTTCAGTCAATCCAAGAAAAAAAGACTGAGTACCTACTGATGCTGGACACTGTTCTAGGCACTGCAGAGCCAGCGGTGGGTAAGACAGAGGAGGCCCTGCCCGGGGCTTAACGTGGTGGTGGGGAAGCCAGAGGAGAAGCAAGCACGAAGGTCAGTCAAGGGCACTGCAGAAGGTGGGCCGTGCCCAGGTGGTAAATGAGGCAGGAAGAGGGTGCTGGAGAAGGGGAGGGGGTTTCTATTTCTGCATCCAGTGACCCCCCCCCCGGGGAGCCACTCAGCGATGACTTTTGGAGTGTAGAGGCATGTCCCTTTGAGGCAGCGACATATCGTGCCCTGCAGCCTTCTCAGGCCATCCCAGGACCTAAGTCAGAGGATGCAGGTGTGAGGCTGAGGTCGTCACAAGAGAGGGAAAATGGGGCTATCTTTAGAGGAATGTTAAGTGAAAGGTGACAGGATCCTATGGACAGGTGACAGAGAAAAAGGAAGGTCCTGCCAAAGAAGAAGCTCCAGAACATTCTGTCAGGTGAATGGAAGAAGTGGGGGGAAAGTAAGGATGGCAAAAAGTAAGGATCCAGACAAAAGTAAGGATTTCCGGAAGAGGGGAGAGATGAAGCCCCATTTCATATGTCCGTCTGCTTCCGTGGCGGTGGAGGCCCCATGGAGGGTGGCAGGTGTCGCACAAGACATCGTGGGGCACAGTTTTGATTTCAGAGCCCTCTTGACATATTAGTGACTAAAAATAACATCAAATGTTAAAAATCCCAAAAGGAAGCAAGGCCTGCCTCAGAAGGCACCGCTGGAAGTCTCCTGAAGGAAGCGGGGGAGGGAGGCAGCAAAGAGAGGGACGGGGGGTGGGGGTGGGGGAATGGCGGGAGGCGTGGTCACCGAGGTGAGCCCCCTGCCTGATGGACACCAAGATGCAGCTCTTGATCGAAGCACCCTGGTCCACGTGACCGTAAGGGGCAGGGAGCAGCACCAGGCAGGGGCCACAGCTGGCCCGGCCCGGCCCGGCCCGGCGCCCCACATGCTCCAAAATGTGGCTTCGGTAACTATCTGCTGAATGACTGACTGAATGTGTGCGTCTCTGGACGCCGCCTGGACAGAGCCAGGGACAGAGGAGCAGGGCCTGTGGCTTTGGCCAGGGTGGGAACCCAGGCTGCCGAAGGGCTGGGAACCCAGTAAAAATCCACCACAAGAGAGAGACAGAAGACACAACGCCGCTAACGACTTCGCACGGCGGAAGAATCTGACGGCAGTGACGGGCTACGTGCGATCACACATCCTAATCACGGAGGGAAGAATTCAAACAGAAGCAAAGGACAGATGCTACCGGGGGAGGCACAAGGAGCCGGCATGGCACCACAAGGCTGGGGCTTGTGCCTCAGCTCTGCTTCTAACACCCCTGGAGGCCCTAGGGGGCCGCACTCTTTTCCGGAATGGCCTCTGTGCTCCCCACCCACTCTGGCCAACTGCAAGGCTAAGAGACTGGCAGCACCGGAAATACATCAACAGAACTATGAGGTAGCTGGATGCCATGGACCATGACTCAGGTGCCAGGGTCATGCCCCCTGGGATCTGCCACAGCATCATGACCCAGGGACCGAGATGCTCTAGGAGCGAATCCCCAGCATCATGCCCACATGGGACAGGGGTGGGGATGTAAGAAAAAAAATCAACAACAGACAAATGTAAAGAAAACCAATGAAAACTTCCAAAAATTAAAACAACAATCACTTAATCCTGGAATTATTACTACGGACGATGGGAGGGGGAAGGTGGTGTGCGGAGGGTCCTGGACAAGAAGGAGCCAGAGCTGGCTCGAGGGCAGGCCTGGGGCGTGGCATCTGCCCGGTGTCTGTGTGTGCAGCAGGGAGCAGGGGTCACCCCAGGACGACTGGCTACGTCGTCCATGCTCCATCTGCACAGTGGGGCACCACGCAGCCGTTAAACAGGGTGACTGGGGGCCGCTCAGAGAAACTCGCAAGAGTGTCAACATACACAGCTGGGGTAAGAAATAAGAGACAGAATACTTTGCCTGTTTCTGCACAAAAAAGGGGGTAGTTTCTATTCTCAGAGTATCTCTGGGAGGAAACAAAGAAACGGGTCACAGCACCTCCTTTGGAGCAGGGTTGGGGTCGGCAGTGAAGATTTCCTTTTCACTGTTTAACATTCCCTCTTACTTAAAAAATTCTGTCTTGTAAAAATTAAATTTTCTTTTTCCTTTTCTAAAAACCAGGCCCATCTGACTCCAAAGCCCTAACTGATACTGGGATGCCTTTCCCAAGCTGTGAGGGTCCCCTCTGCTTTGCCCCTGCCAGATGGCTGCTGGCTATCCTTGGGAAGCACCCACCACCTGCCACCTGAGGCCTTGAAGTCTGGCTGGTCTGCTTGGGGCTCGGACTCAGGCCTCAAGTCCTAGCAGGGTCCTGGGCAGACCTAGATCTCACCTGCTGTCCCCTCCCACAGCCCTCTGCCCACTCACATCGCACTGGCCGTGTAGCTGGCGTCACCGCCCTCCACATACTGCACTTGGCTGGAGTACACGTGTGGGACAGGCACCTGCTGGAGCTGCTGCACCTGGTGTGGGGGGAGGGCACACAGAAGGTCAGGGGTGGGCCCACTTCTCTGCCTCTGTCCCTAAAGGGCCGGTGGCTGTCCAAGCTCACAAGGATGCCTGGCTCCCCGGCTGGAAGGTTGCATTTCTGGGCTTTCTGGACACATCCTGGACAGGGCCAGGGGTCAGAGGCCCAAGGGCTGCAGTCTCAGCCAGGGCTGGGAATCAGGCGAAGCTGTGTCAGGAGAAGCCAAGACTCTGTGCTTAGGCTGGGGACAGCAAGAGTGGGGCCTGAGGTGAGGAGGGCTGAGGGACCCCAGAGTCCTACTGCGGGTGTGAACGTTGGATCCCAGGAGTAGAGCCAACCACTGGGACAAGGCTGTCACTAAAGCTAAAGTTAAAGCCTGAAACTGCGTACAAACAGGGCCTCGCGGGTGGAGCCTGCATCAAGGGAAGGATCCCTGTCTGCAGGGGCGCGGCCTGGAAACTAAGTACAGGATGTTAGGGGCGGAGTCAGAGGTCAGGGGTGGGGCCCCGGTTTGGGGGACGGAACCTGGAATGACTGACAGGGCCTCAGGGGCGGGGCCTGAGTTTCCCACCCCATCCCCCCACCCGTCTGTGGGAGCGGAGCCCGGGACCTGGAACCCGCCTTGGGGGTGGGGGTGGGGTCAGAGGCGGGTCCCCAGACTGGCCGCGCCGAGGTGCGGGGGAGGGGGCTTCAGGGCTTGCAGGGCCTGACGGGCAGCCCGGGGCCGGGCGCGGGCCGGGGCCGGCGGATCCCGCCCCCGCCCGCCCGATGCCCCCCGCCCGTACGTCCGCCACCTACTTTGAGGGCCGTGGCGGCCGTGCCGAACACTAGCACCTGGGGGACTCTCTGGATCCTGACCCTCTGGTCGGGGCTGGCTCGGGCCGGGAGCCCGGGCAGTGGCTCGAAGACCACTTTCTGCTGCGGCAGGAGCAGGTGCGGGGGCAGCACGCCCACCAGCTCCACCCACTGCTCGGCGCCCGGCTCGTAATGGGGCGGCGGCGGCTCGGGGCTGCCTAGCTGCGGGACCTCGCCGCTGCACGCGGGCGGGAGCGGCGGCGGCTCCGGGGCCAGCGCGCTCGGCCGGGGCCCGGGCGTGCGTGGCCGGGGCGGCGGCTCCGGCGGCGGCGTGGGCCGGGGCTCCTGCTGCTCTGCCTTCCTAGCGGGAAACTGACTGCCTGAGCTCTGGAGGACAAACAGAGACACTGGGGGGTCACCGGGGGCGGCCGCGGGCGGGGCGCCAGGCCTCCGCCGCCCAGCCCACCGGGTCGCTGAGCTCACCAGCAACCCGACAGGTCTCCCACCCGGTGTCTCTGGGAGGGGAGAATCCAGATCCCTCTCTTAGCAAAACCTGGGCCCTTGAACTGACAGGTGCCCGGGGGTGGGGAAAGTGGGAAGGCTCCAAGACCGAGTCTGCAGCCCACAGCCCCAGGTGGAGCCTGGAGCGGGGCTGGGGCCCTCGAGGATCCCCAGCTCCATTCCCTCCCCGCGGCCTGAAGGGCCTGCACCCCTCCCCAGCCCAGCCCGGGCCCAGTCCCAGTTTGCCCAGAGGCAGGTGGAGGAGGCACGCACCTCTTGAGCCACGTGAACTGGCGGGAGCCCCTGCACCGTGAGCTGCTGCACGGGGCCGGCTTTGGGCGCCTGTGGAGTGGCTTGGACCACGGACCTCTGAGGAGGGAAAAGGCAGGTCAGACTGTGGTGACCGTGGTGCCCCTGGTGGCCCACCCATCCCCGAGTCTCCCCCGCCCCATGCCCACAGGAACCCATGTAAGCGTCAGGGCAGCCTGGTGAGAAAGAAGCCACCATTCTGCAGCTTTTCCCTGCTCGCCCTTTTAGATTCATCGCTATGTTCACTCTGGGCACCCAGTTACCCATGTGAACAGAGGCTCATCAAAGTGAGGCCAACAGGAAGTGTCAGAACTGAAGTTGAACTTGGGTCTGAGTGAGGGAGTCCTTGCTGTCCCCCCTTGCTCTCTCCATGGGTTATCCCACACCCCCACATCCATGGTGCTTCGGAGATCCTGATATCACCCTCAGGGCACACAGTGAAGGACAGACGCTGGGGTGGGGTGGGGGGCTGGTGCTGAGTGGTGGATTAGAACTCAAACCCAGGCCTGGATGGTCCGAGGGTCTGTGGTACGCAGCAGGAACATCTGTGAATCCTTCAGAGTGACGTTTCTGCTTTCCTTTAGGGGAAGAGTCTATGGCTTTCATCTGGTTTTCCAAGGAGTTTGGAACCCCGCAACTGGAGTGATAACAACCAGATGGCAGACACCCCTTGCCACTTCACCTGCTCCAGCTGCCATCACTGACAGCTCAGAGCAATAGCCTCTGGGGGTCCCCAGAATCCACCCTGTAGTCTGAGGAAGAGCCTCTGCCCCTCCCAAAGGCTGGCCGTGGATTTGGAGCTTGGGCCTCCCCCTGAGCTCCTTAGGGGTAAGCCAGGACTTGGCCTTGGGGCTTCCTCCAGGCAACTGGGCCCAAAGAGGCCAGGTTGTTTCTCAGAGTTTTCAGCGCCTGTCCAGCACCCGTGAGGACCAGATTTCATCCCCCAGCAGCCCCGACCACCCTGCCCCCAGGCTCCCAGGGCAGAAGCCATTATTTAGACAAGGATGCTGAGTCTGGAGTGAGGAAGAGGCGCTTGCCAAAGGCCCGGGGGGCCTGCTGAGGCTATACCCCCATCTGCTTGGCTCCCACAGACAGTCAAGGACGCTGCAGAGGCTGCCTGGCCAGGACCCCTTGCCCCAGCCACTGCCCGCCTTGGCCTGGCACCTCTTGGGTGACGGGGACACTCTGCTGAACGCCATGGACCTGCAGCTGCTGTGGCACTGTGCCCGTGGGGGCCCCAGCCGTCTTGCTGGAGGAGCTGTTGGCCTGCACCGGTGACCGCTGCAAGGGAAGGAGACATGGGGGCGTCGTCTGGGCACCCAGGCCCTGACAAAACCCTTTTCAGGAGGGCTCTCCCAAGAGCTGTTTGGGGAGGGTGGCAGGCCGTAGAGGTCTCAACCTCCTAGGTTGGTAACTGGCCGAATCCCATGAACCCGAATGCCTAGTCCCTGCCCCGATCGCTCCCAGGCAAAGCTGGGGATCCGGCCCAGAGGTACTGGTAGGGGGACCCATCCTCCCCAGCGAAGATGGCCTCAGCTCAGAGGTCACCCGTTGCCTCCACAATCAGAGAGACTGCAGCCCTGAGGTGAGGAGGGTTAGGTGAGGGAATCCCCACGTAACAGATGAGGTTGCTAAAGCACAGATGGGAAGGGACGTCCCAAGGCCACACAGCTGAGTGGTAGCGCCAGGCACTGACCCCGGACTGGCTACAGGTCCCTGTTGGCTCTGGGCCATGCTGTGGCACTTCGTATCATTAGCTGTTTTACACATAGAAAACACTGGGCTCAGAAGGCCCCACGGGCCTGGCCAGAGTCCCCCAGGAAGAACGGCTGAGCTGGGGGTCTGACCCCAAGCTCCTGATGCTGCCACCCATGCTCCCAGCCACCCATGGTCTGCTTGCCTCCAACACCCTCGTTGGTGTCGGGGGGCAGGTCCCCAGAACCCACCCTTGTAGTCTGAGGAAGAGCCTCTACCAGCCCTAAGCGGGGCTGGGGGGCCTCCTTTCCTTCCTGGGATACAGAGTCCTGAAGTGGAGCTGTGAGGCCCATCTCAACCTGGGGGGGAAGCTACCTCCTCCTCCTGGAGCCAGCGGGGCCATGAATCAGGCAGCCAAGCTACCCAACCTGGGCTGAACAAGGACTCTGGAGGAGCAAGTGGGCTTGGGGGGCAGGGACCCCTCCAAGTATACTCTGGGGGTACATGGCCAACCTGGGGAGAGAGGTTCAGGGAGGGCAGCTGATGGGGCCACGACCTACCTCAGGGGGTGAGTGCACCTGCTGGGGGCCATGCACCGTCAGGGAAACCTGGCCACCCTTGCCGCCTGGGGCTGTGCTCTGCACCACCAGACGCTGCGTGGGGAGAGCCTAGAGCCAGGAGGGAAAAGGACCACAGTTGACTCACAACAGCTCGCCCGGCTTTCCTGAGCATCTGGCACCGTACCAGGCGATGTCCTAGTGCCACACACCTGTTAGCTCCCGGAACTGCCCCAACAGTCCCAGTACAGCACTGACACCAACCCCACTTCACAGACGGTGACAGAGAGACTCAGGATGGCCAGAGTCCTCGCCCGAGGTCCTGGAACCAGCAAGTGGCAGAGCGAGGGTCTGTGTCCAGGGAGCCTGGCTCCACAGGCCATGCGGAATCGGCTCCCACCCTTGAAGCCTGACAGGACTTTGCCCCGTTCTGTGCTGAGCCCCCCCACCCTGCTCACAGCCTTCTGGGGAACAGACCACTGCCACGCACTCAGTCCCTGTGCTAGCTACGGGCTCCTGGCTCCTAACTGGCAGGGGTTCTCTGCTTTGAGACACGGGCTGGACCTGAAAGTCACCTTCCTTACTGCAACTCCTCAGTTGTGTCTATTAAGAGAACTCATGCAGGTGGTCCTTCCCCGATGGGCCCTGACTGCCATGGTCTCACTCGCTGGAGGCAGCAGGCGCAGAGGCCCCCAGACGGAGCCTATGTCCTTGCTGCTGGTGAGGGCAGATCTGAGCAGGCCACAGGGAGTTGGCTGTGCCCCCTGGGGGAGGCTGTGAGGGCTGGGCCGGGTGTGGCAGCCTTACCTGCTGGGGCACTGGGATGTTGGTGAGCTGGAGGGGTGACACGTGGCCCGGCTTGGCCTGCACGCTCGTCTGGACCAGCAGACGCTGTAGGGGCAAGGAGTAAGGACCTGAGCCATGCCAGCTTCCCCGGGGAGGCCTGGCCCAGGTGGGTGGAGGGTGGCTGAAGTGAACAGCTTGGTAAGAACATGGGAGCAGACGGCTCTGGCAGCGGGGCAGGACGGGAGGCCAAGTTCCCATGGCCACGGTCACCGCTGCCCCTCTCATGTACCCTCCCAACCCGCCCCCGGGGGAGGAGTGTATCCTACCTGCTGGGTGCCCTGCACCTGCTGAACCACCTGAGTGGGGACTCCGGTCTGGCTGGCTGTGGAGCCTGGGCTGGCCTCCGATACAGTCTCACTGGCCCGCATAGCGCCTTCTGGAGGAGGGGTCACTGGGTCAGCTCCGCCTGCTGTCCCCACCCCCACCCTGAGCCTGAGCCCGAGCCCATGAGAATGGACGGTGGAGCCTGAAGCGGATCCCTGACAGGGCCGGGCCTCTCCAACAATCCTGCCTGCCTCCTGGCCGGCCCTGACACTGCCCACTGGGGTGAGCCATAAGGCCCTAGGATCCTTGACATGCAGAAGCAGCCCCACCCCACCCCACCTCTCCTCGTCCCAAAGCCAGACCAGAAGGGGTGACTGAGGAGCAGATGCAGCAGAGGCCCGGAGGGCTGGATCCCTTTTCCCAACAGATAGGATTTGTGGAACTGGCCTCCTACCCTGGGGTCTCAGCAGCCCTAGAAGGACCAAGGTGCTGGGGCCACCTTCTTCAAGATGACTCCTGGCTTCCCAGGAATAGAAGGTGGTCAGAAGAGTGACCCTAGAAGGCCTTGCCAGCCTGTGGCCAAGCACCCCCTCCCTCCCCACTGTCCCAGCTTCCCTGTCCTCAGTGGGATGGGGGCAGGAGGGGGCTGGGAGGGGGGCAGGCAGGTACTCACGCTGACAGGCAGCCGAGAAGCGGCAATCGTAGAACATGGTGCCCCTACCTCCCTCCTGCCCCCGTCTATCTAGGGAAACCTGCCCCACACTCCTCACTCCTTGCCCACCTCTTTGGGAACAGCAGGGTACGTGGGCGGCTTTATACCCGCAACCTTGGGGAGCTAATCCCCCCGGTGGATGCAGAGCTCCCCAGCTGCCCTCTTGGAATAAACACTCTCCTCTGAGCAGGCACGGCCGAAGCAGGGCCTTCTCTGGGCTGGGGCCTTGCTATGAAGTCAGGAGGGAGGCTGGTACCCGGAGATACTATTGGGCGGGCACAGGTCAAGTTTCATGCACATCTCACTGAGTGATTAACAAGGGAGCTGAGAAGGGGAGAGGCACAGAGGGCAAGTGTCCCTGAGAGACGCTGGATGGGAGGCCCCCCACCCCAGCCAGGACACCATTCATCCTGCCCCTTCCGTGTGTCCTGGCTTGCTCCCAGCAGTTCCAGAGGCCAGGTTGGGGCTGTGGGGAGCATATGTGCCTGCCCTTCCTCCAATGTGCTACCAGGAGCCAAGGTCCCAGTGCCACCTCCTGGGGGGTCCCCTGGCAGGACAGGAGGGTGGTGGGCAAGGAGTAATAGGAGTGACTAGAGTGCTTCCAGTGCCCCAGCTGCTGTGCTAGGGTCTTCCTGGGTAGTTGGAGACAGAAGGAACTTTTATTACCCCCATTATCGGATAAGGCGAGAGACTGGGAGAGAGGAAGTGATCTGCCCAGCTGGGAACTGACAAGCCAGGATTCTGGCCCATTATCTGTGCCCACATAAACCTCACATTGTGCATGGAATCTAGAGCTTCAGGTCATGCTTGGGCTGACACCCCAAGGGCAGTGGTGAACAGTAAGGTGAGGATCTATGGGAACGCCGTAAGGACCAGAGCATCCTCACCCTCCAAAGTGAGGAGCTGGGCCTCAGCTATGTGGGGACACAGGGAGAGGGGCCTGGCCAGGGCAGAAGGGCAGTCCCAGGTAGATGCAAGAATCTCAGGGACCAAGTCTGGGTCAGAGCTCATGAATGTGTTATGTACTGGGTGTAGGGGGAGTGGTGGCCAGATGCGGGAGGTGGTGTTGGAGGAAGCCTCCCATTGGCCACATGTGGGACAGGCACTGGAACCACCTCAGGCCTACTTGGCCAGCTGCCTCCGCAGCCAATTCCAGGAGACACCATTTCCTACGTTTGGCTAGAATCTTCCCTTGCACCCACTTAGGCTTCTGTGAGCAGTGAGGGAGGTAGCCCTCACTGAGATGGGCCCCTGGGGAGAAACCTGAGAAAGCCCTAAGTCACGTGAGGGGCCCCAGCACACCTGGGTGTCTGTGGGACACAGGGAGCCAGGCCCAGCCCAAGGAATGGCACCCAACTGCGGCAGCCTCGGGCAGGTTTTGCCTAGTTCAGGGTGGGCAGTGAGTGGGGGGCTGGCCCCAGCTACCTCCTAGGCCCAGAGGCTCAGATGAAAACACCAAGGCTGATCCTTCCGTCAGTGGGACCCTTAGTATTTGGGAGGCCTGGGGACCTGCTGAGATCAGGGATCTGCCTGGGATGGGGAAGCCCCAGGAAACAGTCTGGGATGGCCCTCAAGGCTGGGATCCCCACATCTGCCAGGCATGTCGGGCTGTACCATGAGGATAAGCAGGTGAGATTCCAGAGTCTACCGTCTGGATGAGAGGCTTCCTGTGTGTGTGTGTCCCTGTCTACCCGTGTCTTGCCCTTGCTCTGTGTGTGTGTGTGTGTGTGTGTGTGTTGGGGGTTGGGGTATGAAGTCTGCGAGCCTCTGCATCTGTCTGTCTGCCTTCTCCATGCTGGGCATGTGCATGAGACCAGGGAGGGCCCCAGTCTCAAGTCTGTAGTCAGGAAGTGGCAGCTGATTTCCTGTCCCTCAATCTGATGAGCATCTCTTCCTCCCTGGGCCCTGCACTTCCCCACTGAGACCCGCTCACATCTCCAATGCTGTGAGCTATGAGGGGGAAGACTGAGAGAAGGCCGAGAGGCCTGATTACGAGCTGGGACCCTACTCCTCAGGGACGATGGGCGGGGCAGTCTGGCTCCCTCCCTCCTGATCCTTTGTTCCTGGAGGTGACTTCAGTCCGGGGCTCCTGAGGGGGGCCTGTGCGTCCTGGGTCCCTTGTCTGTCCTGACCTTGGTTTCCCCATCTGTGCTTGGAGATGCTGACAAACACCCCCCACCCCCATCTCTCTCACGGACACAAGCCGTGCTGGACTCGCAAAGACTCCAAGTGTGAGAGAAGCAGGGAAGGAAGGCTGGCCCCAGACGCTCCTTGAGCCCAGCCCTGTCAGCTGCGGGCAGGCTTGGTTTCACCTTCCTGGGGGTGGCTGCCAGGACCCACAGTGCCCTCCTTACACCTCGAGTGTCGGGCGAGAGGCTGACAGACTGTGAGGACAGGGACTTCCGATCTAGAGGGCTGTTGCTGAGCAGGGAAACTTGAGCTGCCTTCCCATCACCTCCACAGACACCTCAGGGCAGAGCCCACAGGGATTGGGCTGGACGAGCTGCCTGTGGTGTCATTCTCAGCCAGATTCTAGCCTGGGCTCCAGGTTGGGTCCAGCCCCCCCCTCCCCCCACCACCCCCCGCCCATCTCCTCCCTGCGTCTCCCTGGGTCCCTGGTCAGCTCAGATTGCTCTGCTCTGGAGGAGCCCCAGGCGCCTTTACTGGTCTCAGGTACCTCCCCGACCCCCGCCATGCCTGGGACGGGCTCAAGTGGCCCAAAGGCCACCCTTAGATGGAAAGGGACACTAACCCAGGAGAGGGTCATGGAGAAGCGCTGGGAAATCACTGCAAGGGGATGGGGGAGGGGTCAATGGGGCAGCAAGTAGAGTGACAGGTGCAGCCAACCCCCTCTTCCTCAGAACAGATTGAGGAAGCATCACCCAGTCACCCTCCGGGGGACAGCCTCACTGCCACCAGAACAGGGAGCAGCAGGGAAAAGAAAGTCCCCAGGACCCCTGTGAAAGACCATCAAGGTGCCACAAGACCAAAGAAGGAATCCGAGAGTCACACCAGCAGGCCATTCACTGCAGCCCACCCCCACAGAGCAGCCCCACAGTGCAATGGGGGATCGGACGGGGGCGGCGGGGGACAAAGGCCTTGGCCTGTAAGCCCCAGGGACTGCCTGGGCATGCACCAGGAAGAGCTGGAGAGGCTGAGGGGGGGCGAGGAATGTGCCAGGAGTTGGGGTGCTCTGGGGCCTGGAGCCATGTGCCTTTTCCAGACCCTTGCCCTGAGGACCCCGGCCCCCCCAAAGCAGCCAAAGCCAGCACCCGGGAGGTCGAGGGCCAATCGGATGCCCTGGAGGCTGGCCAAAGTCCTCTAGCCAGTGCAGGCAAGGCCTCCCACCTGCTCCTAGCTGCCCAGGGCCGACAGACTGGGAGGGCTGTGATGGGTCAGGCCAGCCTTCGCATGGGCGTTCATGCCACAGAGACGCAGTGTACAGAGCCCTGCCCTCAGGGACAAGGGGATGGACATCACTGCGCTCGTCATCACTTCAGGTGATAATGAGTGTTAAGAAGAAAAACAAAGCAGGGCGCCTGGGTGGCTCAGTTGGTTAAGCGACTGCCTTCGGCTCAGGTCATGATCCTGGAGTCCCGGGATCGAGTCCCGCATCGGGCTCCCTGCTCGGCGGGGGGTCTGCTTCTCCCTCTGACCCTCTTCCCTCTCATACTCTCTGTCTCTCATTCTCTCTCTCTCAAATAAATAAATAAATAATCTTTAAAAAAAAAAAGAAGAAGAAGAAAAACAAAGCAAAGTGAGGACACAGGGAGTGAGCAGTGGAGGTGGGGAGGTGTGGGCATCAGGGAGGTGGCACTGAACCGACACCAGAACACAAGGGACGAGCCACCAGGAGGTCTGGGACGGGAGTGCTCCAGGCAGAGGGCACCGCGAGTGCAAAAACCTGCGGGCCAGACTGAGCCTTGTGGGTTTTGGAGCTGCGGGAAGGCCAGCAGGGCTGGAGCAGGTGTGGGAGGGGGCGGGGGGGCGGGGGCGCGGGGGGTGCCGGGAGGCTGGCGGGCCTCCCAGACCAGAGTTGGGAGGCCAGGAAATTGTCAGCAGGGGGGATACAGGAAGTGTGGAGTTTTTAAAGCCCTTCCCTTGTGGGAGGGGCCACAGGGGGCCAGCTCTCCTCAGATGAGAAAGCCAAGGTCAGGGCTTCTCAGAGAGTGTCCCCAGGGCCACCTGCCTCAGAATCTTCTGGGTTGAACTGGGTTGTGATGGGCTCCCTCTTGGTCGCTGCGGGGGTGGACTGTGACCGGCGAGGGCAGAGGCTGGACCAGGGTAGGGGCCGTGGAGGTGGGAGAGGCGGTGGGTTCTGGCAGCATGTAGGAGATGGAGCCAAGAGGTCTTGCTCAAGAATGGGTAAGACAGGAATCCATGCTGACCCAGGACTGGGGGTGGTATTTATTAGGATGAAGAAGTCTCAAAAGAGGGTGGACCGGATGAGGGGAAAATCCAGGGTTCCATTTGGCCATGCTGGCTTGAGAGGCCCATTCAATCCTGAGCAGATGGGTCAAAGGTGGCTGGGGTTCAGGGCGATAGCCCAGGGCACAGGCCACAACGCGGGCATGTTGTTAGCACCAAGGGGGCAGGGAAAGCTGAGACAGTGGAATAGGCCACCATGAAGGGAGATGAGGAGGAAGCAGCAAAGGGGGCGGAGAAGGGAGGAAGGGGACCAGTGTGTCAGGCGCTTCCCAGGGCCGGAGGAAGAGGAGTACCAAGAGTGACCAGCAGGCGGACAAGATGGGGGCTGTGGGTGACTCCGACTGGGGCGCTGGGTGGGGGGAAGGCAGAGGCAACAGAGGGGAGAGCACCAGTTAAGGAAGGGAGGGTGAATCCTTCAAGGAATTCTGACTTAAAAGGAAGTGAAGACGTGGGCAGCAGCTGAAGGGGTATGGGAACTGAGATTTCTGATTAAATCAGGAACTGTTTCATCTCTGCAGGCTGGTGGGAAAGATTTGTAAAGAGAGGGACCAAGTAACGAGGCCCTGGAGGGGATGGCCTGGGACTCACAGCGCCAGTGGCTGCAGACAACCCTGGGAGCTGTGAGGCTGGCTCGGGGGAGATGGGATCCTTCTTGATATGTGGTGGCACCTGTCCCCAGTGAGGTAGGCAGCGAGGTCAGGGGTAAGGAGTGCAGAATGAGACAAGACGATGGAGGTGGGGGTGGGTTTCTTGCGGCGGGGGGGGGGCATGCTGGTGAGAAAACCTAGCAGGATAACTGGGCAGTGCTGGGAACCCGCGGGAGACCCTGGCTACGTCCATGGCTGGGGTTCTCAGTGTGGCTCTCACGTGACATCCCTCCAGACGAGTCCCTGTGGTAAAGCGTCACCACCCTGAGCCCTCTCTGGGGACCTCCACACTGCCAGGAGCCTAAAGGATGCTGCTCAGGGCCCCGCCTACACCTGTTCTGGTCCCTTGGGGCCATGTCAGTTGCCATGTGTCACTCTATATTGTCCTATCTTCCTAAACCCAGTCTTGACCTGCCCCTTTCACAGCCTCCCAAGATGCCTTTATGATTCCCATCCCTTCCTTATTTTCCACTCTGGAAGGATTGGGCAGGGGGAGGGAGGGGTTCACCACATCCTCCCTCCTCCACTGAGCACACTGGAAACCACAAATGATGCCCAGTCCTGGTCTGAGCTCCGCCTTCTCAGGGGAATGACTACCTGTCCTGACCCTCTGCTCCCAGTTCCTTCTGCTCGGCCCGTCTCCATCCTGGAGGGAACTGGGGCTTGGGGAAGATGGTCTAGGCAAGAATCACAGATGCCACGACCTGAGCCCCCTGGTCACTTTCTCCACGGCCATAAGGGTAGACCACAGTGAGAAACAGAGGTCCTTGCCCACATGATCACGAAATTGCCCAACCAACGGCCTCCCTCAGCCCCTGGGTCCTGCCAGAACCAAAAAGGTTACACCTCCGGGGAGGCCTCCCAGCTGACCTCCCTGAAATGCCTCCGTGAACACCTCACATGTATCCCCTGAGCTCACGAAGCTGTTACCAGCCCTCTGTGGATGAGGAAACAGGCTGAACCGGTGAGAAACGAGGCCAGGCCAGGAGTGCAGCGGCCAGGTGCTCACCCTCCATCTCCAAGAGATGTTTGCGAACTTTAAGTCCACCACCCAGTCCTTTCCTCAAATGGCAGTTGACTTGGGGACAGAGACAGAAACAGCCCTATGAGCTGCCCTGGTGGGAAGGAGTTTAGGTGGACAGAAGCCTCATTGCTTGGCCTGACGACTCCTTCCCCAGAAACACCCCCCAAGTCCCACCGGGGAACCCCAGCAAGTTTGAAAGCTGCTGTGGTGACAGGCACAGACAGAGCTTCAGTCACTGTGCCCCCCGCGCACATCCAGGATGCCGGGCTCCCCAAACTCCTCTCCGAGTTGTTCGCGGAGCACCCTGGCTGCAAGCGCATGTCCACTTACCGGAGACAGTGACCACGATGTACTGCTGGGACGCCGGGGACGGGGTGGGTGCGCCGGCCGGCTGCGGGGGCGTGGGGGTGGCCGGGAGCTCCGTCACGTACTGCTTCTGGCTGCCTGGGGGCTGTGCCTGGGGCTGGGGGCTCTGCAACTCAGTGACATATTGGGGCTGGGGGGTAGCAGCGGTGGCAGGCGGCTGGGGGGGCTGGGGCGCCGCTGGGGGCGGCGGCGGTGGCTGGGGCGGGGCCTGTGGTGGCTGGGATGGTTGCGGGGCTGCCTGTAGCTCAGTAACGTACGCTGGTGTTGCCATGCCAACAGTGGGGAAAATGATAATAAATAAGGCTTTTTTTTTTCTTCCTTGGGAAGAAGAAGAGGAGGAGGGAAACAGAAAAAAAAACAAAAGAAGGAAAAACAAGAATTAATCCACAAGCAGAGGAAACCAGGGACAGTTCCTGGCTCCCTAGAGACACGTTTAGGTTCCTCACTAACTTAATTAAATCGAGGCTGGTGGCCAGATACAATGAACCCATCACTGCAGGGGAACTGGTTATGGACTGAGGCTGGTCTACGCCTCTTCCATTCACCCCTGTTCAGGACTTCTGCCTTCTTCCTTCAGCCCCTGGTGCCTGGGGGACCCCTGCGTCAAGGGGGGGGCCGGGGAGGGTGGGGTCAAATGGTGCATTTCTCCTGAGGGCTCCTGCAGACCGGGCACTGTGCTGAGTGCTTTCTCTACATTATTTCATTTTAAACTTTGCAACAACCGTGTCTGGGTTTGAGTTTGCTCTGCCAGATGAGGAGCTGAGGCTCACAGAGGTTGAGGAGCTTGCCCCAGGCCACACAGCAGGCTGAGGCTGAATCCTGGGCATTCTGAGCACTTGAGTAGTTGGCTAACTGCTGGAAGGTAAAGTCTGGGGAAAGCGGTCTCCAGGCCAGCCTGTCCCAGTTCCTTACATGCCTGCTATCTCGGCTGGGATTCTTGGCTGAGGATCATTCCCAGTGGGGTACCAGAAAGGGGAAGGTGTTTGAGTCCAAAAAGCCCTTAGAGCAGCCTGTGGCCTCAGGGGCTTTCAGGCCTGAACGGACCATACTGGGTTACGACACCAGATGGGGGCTCATCACAGGAAGAGTGCCAGTCTGAGTCCAGGGGCCCTGGGCTGAGAGCGAGCCCTGGCCACAGAATGGGGCCGGCCCAACCAGGCGGAGGCAGCTTTTCTGGCTGCTCAAGGGTCGTGCTCCCTCTTCCAGGTACTGGGCTAAGCACCCCGTCCCTCTTGCTGAGCTCTGTCCCTTCTAGCTCACGGCCCCCCTCCCCGTGCTAGCGCCACCCTCCCTCTCACCCGGCCCCACCTCATCAGAAGATGAGCAAATGGTTTCCCCGCTGCCCACACTAATGGGTGCCATCCCCAACTCCCGAGCGACTGAGGACGGCGGAAGAAACACTAGAGTGATGAAGAGGCGGAGCTCCAGCCCCCATACCTCCATGGCCCCTGCCTGGCCCAGGGAAGTATTTGAGTTGGACCTGCCTGCGGTCAGTCGCCTGTGACGCTCGCGGGCACTCCAGGCCACTGAACCAGAGGCTCTTCTGCACTAACCCTGGGGCACCTGTGTGCCATCGCGCGCCAGCAGGCGGCCCTCCAGCCACTGGTGACCGAGAGTGGGATTTGCAAGCAGAAGGGGGTGGGAGAAGCAACTGCTGCTGGTTGACCAGAAGCCCCAGGAGCATCTGCTGTGCTCACCTCTGCACAGCAGCCCCATGCGGGAGGAACCACCACGGCCAGCTTACAGATGAGCAAAACCACGCGAAGGGTGCCCAGCAACTGGTAAGAAGAGGACTTGAACCCAGGTCTCTCTGACCTCCAGATGTATGCTCTTAGCCCCGAGCCCTACTCAGGGAGCCAGGCACGGGGCTTGTTTATTTCTCATACTCAGTAGGTAGCATCTTCCCTGTTTTTCAGACCAGGAGACCTGGGCCCTACCCACAGAGATTAAACACCTGCCACACACAAGAAAAAGTCGCTCTCCCCCAGCCCATGCCCTCCCAAACTCCCTCCTGCCAGCATCAGAGGGGCTGCCTCCTGGGGGCTCCTCACACCACTGGGTCCAAACTCTGGCCCAGTGTAGGGGCTGGGGTCACCGCAGCTGACTGCTGTCCATCTGCATGGTGTCAGACCCACCTCAACATAAACCCTGACCTGTCTCTTCATTCGCAGACACATTACTGACCTTCCTCTGGGCCTCAGTTTCCCCACCTGTACTGGGGATGATGAGGACACCAATTCATAGGGCTGCCGTAACGATCTGACAAGACAAGCCCAGCACCCAGTAAGCACTGGGATGTGGAAGCCTCTATTATCTTGTCACTGAACAAATACCGGTGCCAAGTGGAGATGGAGAAGGGTGGGGGCAGGAGAGACACACACATTCCTCAGGCTCTTAGAAGGAGGTGCCCAGGGGGAATCCAACCCTGGTGTTCATCAGCATCATCTGGGGAGCTAGTTAAATGCAGGTTCCTGGGCACCAGTGCCCAGGGAGTCTGGGATGGTCCCAGAGTCTGCTGTTTGAGCTAACTCTCCTTTGGGATGATTCTGAGCCCGTTGGCCCTGGGAGAACTCTCTGAGAAACCCTGGCCTGGGCTTTCTGGGCCCTAGCAGAGCTTGCTCCTATGGTACCTCCCGCAAGGAAAGGGCTTTTTTTTTTTTTAAAGATTTTATTTATTTATTTGACAGAGAGAGACACAGTGAGAAAGGGAACACAGGCAGGGGGAGGGGGAGAGGGAGAAGCAGGCTTCCCACCGAGCAGAGGGCCCGACACGGGGCTCGATCCCAGGACCCTGGGATCGTGACCCGAGCCAAAGGCAGGCACTTAACAACAGAGCCATGCAGGCGCCCCAGGAAAGGGCTTTAAAAGCTCCACACTTGCAGGGTGCTTTCTCCTCCTTGAGGTGCAAAGCCCACAGGCCCCATTCCTTCCACTCAGGGGCAGGGGAAGGAGGTGACAGCGAAGGCTGAAAGGCCAAGCTGGAAAAGGTGAAGGGAAGATTAATGAAACAGTTAAACCCACTTCTCTATTGGAGGCCTTCTCAGCACCGTCATTGTCAATCTCTAGGAAGGGCAATACAGGATACCAAGTGTCCCACAATTATTCGTCGACCAGGGAGCCCTTTTCTTTCCATTTGTGGATGACTAGGACAAGCAGAGCTCTGCAGGGTGCTCTCTAGAGAGAAATAAGTCACAAATATAAACAGCATGAGATCCCTTCCTTTACAGAGCAGGGCACATGAAACAAGGGAATCGCTCAGCAAATCTGTTCCTTGGCAATGAAACTGCCAAGAAAAGCACCAATGGCTGCACCTAACTTCAAAGCCAACAGCTGTTTTTGGAGAATGTTTGAATCAATTACCTCAGGTCAGGGGCCAGCAAACTTCTGTAAAGGGCCACAGCCAACATTTTTGGCTTTGAGGGCAGACAGCCTCTGTTGCAACTACTCAACTCTGCCACTGCAGTGTGACAGCAGCCATAGATAATATTTAAACAAACGAGCATGGCTATGTGCTAATAAAACTTTATTTATAGACACCGAGATTTGAATTTCATATAGTATCACATGTCCTGACATTTTATTCGGGCCACAAAATTTTCTTCTTGTAATTTCTTCCCCCATCATTTAAAAGCATAAAAAATCGGGCGCCTGGGTGGCTCAGTTGGTTGAGCGACTGCCCTCAGCTCAGGTCATGATCCTGGAGTCCCAGGATCGAGTCCCGCATCAGGCTCCCTGCTCAGCGGGGAGTCCACTTCTCCCTCTGACCCTCCCCCCTCTTGTGCTCTCTTTCATTCTCTCTCTCAAATAAATAAATAAAATCTTAAAAAAAAAAAAAGCATAAAAAATCATGCAAATTCACAGGCCATGCAAAACCAGGTGATAGCCATAGTTTGCTGACTTCTGGTTTGGATTCCAGATTCTATAACCAAATGGTTTACGTCTTGGAAAGGCCCTCCTAAGAAAATGGAAAGAAGGGGCGCCTGGGTGGCTCAGATGGTTAAGCATCTGCCTTCGGCTCAGGTCATGATCCCAGGGTCCTGGGATCGAGTCCCACATCGGGCTCCTGACTCAACAGGGAGTCTGCTTCTTCCTCTCCCTCTGCCTCTCCCACTGCTCATGCTCTCTCTCTCTCTCTGTATCTCTGTGTCTCAAATGAATAAATAAAATCTTTAAAAAAAAAAAAAAGAAAATGGAAAGAAAACTCCCTTTCCTCATCTGTAGAATGGCTTTGATGAGGAACTTGCTGGGAATAGGGAAAATAAATATAAGGATGTGGGTTTCCTTCATCTTCTATACACAGTTAGTTTTTAAGACTTCTCAATGATTCCTTCAAAATAGATCCTAAGGAGGTATTACACTTCTCTCCACATTTATCAACACCCTTCTACTCTGAGATGTCTTCCTCTCTTGCCTGGACTCCTGCAACACCCTCATTACTGGCTCCTAGCTCCACTCTTGCCTCGATAGTCCTTAAGATCCTTTGAGGGTGCCTAGTCGGCTCAGTCGGTTGAGCATCTGCTTTTGGTTCGGGTCATGAACCCAGGGTCCTGGGATGGAGCCCCATGCTGGGCTCCCTGCTCAGCAGGGAGTCTGCTTCTCCCTCTATCCCTCCCCCCTCCCCCCGCCTTGTGCTCCTGCTCTCTCTCTCTCTCTCAAATAAATAAAATATTTAAAAAAAAAAAAGTAAGATCCTTTGAAAGCACAAATCCTATCTTGTCACCCCTCTATTCAGAAGGCTCCATGGCTCTTATCACAGAGATGAAATAAAATCCAGATCCCTTCCCAAGCGCTATGGGGCCTTAAGGTCCTTCCTATCTCACTTTGAATGTTCTAGTCAAACTGGCTCTTGCTCCTAGAATGCTCCAGACGTCCTCCTGCCTCAGGACCTTTGCACCAGACTCTTCCACCTGACTGACATGTTCTCCTCACCTCTACCCCCATTCTCCACTGCTGGCTGCTTCTTATCATTCAGATCTCAGCTTATATGTCACCTTCTTGGGTCTCGAGTGTGCTCTCCTCCCCCAACCCCAAGCACTCTGAAGCACATACTCCTGTTTTGTTTTCTTCCTGGCCCTGTATTTCCTTGTCTGTTTATTTTCTTATTCATAGTTCCCTTTCCCTCCATGACCAGAAATGCAAGCTCCCCAAGAGCAGAGACCCAGCCTGCCTTGCCCATCTCTGCATCTCCAGCTCTGAGAATGGGCACACAGTACGGCCTGCCTTGCCCATCACCTTACCTCCAGCTCCCTAGACAGGCACATAGTACAGGCTCAACTTTTACTGTCAAATATGTGTCTACACGCCAGGAGCACACTACTCATGAGCGTCAAAGGCCAGTTTGAGTCTACCAATTGTGAACAAGTTCCTGCTTCCTGCCTCTGCCAGCAGCAGGCTTATGGCAGCAGGGGTGGGCGATGCCCCCTGGTCCAGAATGGGCTCCCCAGCCCAAGAAGAGTACTAGGCACTGTGCAGTTGCTATCTGCAGGCTGCGTCCCTGGGGGAGTCCGCCTGGCCCATCCCCGAGCTATTGAGATGTGTATGGGGAGGGAAAGGCAAGGACTTCAGCTCCAGAGACACCATTCCCACGACACCCACACCCCTGGCTCACCCAGCTGCCTCCTGGAAGCCTTGGAGCTGAGTCTGGGCCCAGGCCCAGGAGAATTTTTCTTTTTGGCTACTCTCCTAAAGCGGCAGAAAGGCTATTCAGGAGCAAGGGGAATGGCATTTTCTCACTAGAAATTGGAGTCCTGGTATCCAGCTTTCTGGGATCTCTGTCATCTCTGTCATCAGCCCACACAGCCCAGCAAGTGAGTCAACCTTTAAAGCCACTAGGCTCTCGCCCAATTCAAAATGATAAAAATAAATGCAAGTGGTGTAATTCAGAGGGCTGAGCAGGAAGGGCCAATCATGAGAATAACAATGGCAGCTAACAGAGTTTGAGCAATTACTAGGTATCTGATGCTCAACATGTATTCTTTTTTTTTTTTTAAGATTTTATTTATTTATTTGAGAGACAGAATGAGAGAGAGAGAGAACACATGAGAGGGGACAGGGTCAGAGGACGAAGCAGACTCCCTGCCGAGCAGGGAGCCCGATGTGGGTCTCGATCCCGCGACTCCAGGATCATGACCTGAGCCGAAGGCAGTCGCTTAACCAACTGAGCCACCCAGGCGCCCCCAACATGTATTCTTTTACAGGATCCATAACACAGCAATATGAGCTTAAAATTATTACCAATGATCACTGCCCCTAGCTTAGGGGAAACTGAGGTCCAGAGTAGTAAACTAACACATCCACAGGCACAGCTAGAAAACAGGTGATTGTTTCCAAAAGCAAATCAAACCAGCGCTCTCTACCCTCGTCAAAAGAGCCCTCTGGGCTTGGGCCCTTCAAATATAAAAGTTATGGTGGGGGAGAGACAGTTAACAAGACTAGATGATCAGTAACATCACCTTCCGCTCAAAGTTTGCCTTTCCAACAGGTGGTAATGATCTTTCAGGCAGACTTGGTATTTCCAGATTTGTACTGAAAACTAATCTCTGTCCTCCCTAACTTTCAAAGGGGTCCTGCCACCTCTCAAAGAGGACCAGGTCTAGAAAAAGTCCCTGGAGAAGTGAGACCCACCCCCCCAACCTTATCTCAAATTCTTGAAAGCTTTAGGAAAGCCTGAAACAATCCTTCTCCTTGAAGTTTATTGATTTGAAAAGAAAACGGCTGCAATTTGCACACCACCACTCTGCTCTGCTGATGCCAAGCTCCAAAGCAAGACAGAGAATAAACAAAGTGGACTTGGCCCAGCTGGCTGTTTGAAAAAAATAAATTCTTTCCCAAGCTGGCAGATCTTGTTGCCCCGCAAAGCAGACACTCAGATTCTCCTGTAACAAACATGGAACACTTCCCTTTCCCTCTGATCTTGATGTCCCGCTCCTGCCCACGTGGCTCTGGAGGCTGGTACCTCCTCAGTGACATGTGACCCAGTTGACACCAACTTGATTGACACAAAAACATGTGTCTGGCCAAGAGAAGCAGCTTAAGAAATCTAAGAAACTTCCTCGGGCGCCATTTGCTTCCCGTTCCCAGAAAGGGAGACTGTGATGGGTAGAATGGTTAGAAATCATCCCAGCTCCAGAAACAAGTCCTCTGCCCAGGGACAACACCAGATCTAAGAGAGCAGCCCACAGAAAAGCAATCAAGTTTCTGTTCTGTCTCGAGTCACCCGAGATCACCCTTCCCTGCCATGGGCTCTGATTTCTGCACACCAAATCCTCCCGGCTAAAGCCATACTCCCAGCCCACAGCTTCTCCATGAAACTTTGACTCCCTTTGCCTTCTCTCAGAGAGAAGAAGGCAGATTTAGGAGCAGACAGCAGTGCTGAAATCAAGATTAGTTAACTGTTTTATCAAACCGCATTCAAAAACAGCACATGGGGTAGTTCAAAGATGAGCCCTAGAGAAAGTTCGAAGATGAGCCCTAGAGAAATTCCTGAAAGGAGTTAGGAGTCCCTGAAATGCAGAAAAGGGACGACAGCAGTGATTCTCCCCCACTTTACAGGATGGAAAACTGAGGCCTGAGATGTGGCAGACAGTGTGTACTGGGAATGACTGGGAGCGGGGGCTTCGAAAGCGACGCGGCACAGGTGGCCTCCCATCCCTTTGGGATGCGGCAAGGCCCAGGCGGCAGCTGCCCCACCCGGTTCCTCCCCGGCACCCCCCGCCGCCCGCCGGCCCCGCCCACACCTTACGACCTGGCCCCGCCCACTCACCTCGGCCCCGCCTCGCCCCTCCCTCGCTCCCATTGGCCCGGCCTCCCCAGGCCCGCCTCTCCGTACCTCCCAACATATAAAAGCCCCCCGCCCCGTCCGGCCGACCTCCACTCGCCGCCGGCCTGCTAGCGCCCGCCCCTCGCGGGGGCTGGGCCCCGGACCCCAGGGGCGGGTGGTGTCGCCCCAGCCGGGCCCCGGCCCCCTCCCCCACGGCCCCGACAGTCGCCGCCGCCATTTTGACCGCCCGCCCCTTCCCTCCGGACTATGATTACAGCGACACCCTCAGCCCCGGCCCCGCCGCCCTCCCTGGCCCGGCCCGCCACCCCAGGGCCGCCCGGGTTACCTCGGCTTCTTCCTACTTCTGTCCGCAGAAGGGCTTTCCAGAGGTCTCGGAGGCGATGTTGGGAGGGGGACGGAACGTGCCGGGGTCCCCGGGCCGGGCAAGGGGGGGTGGGGGTGGGGGTCGGCCGGGCGGTTGTTGTTGTTGACTCGCGTTGCCGGGTTGCTTGGTCGCCACGACTACCGTGGCTATGGCGCCTCCGTTTCCCTCACCGGGGCAACTGTTGCTACCCACCCTACATACGTCACGAGCGGGGGCGGAGTCCTGGGTGATTGGCGGCGCCAAGAGAAGTGATTGGACGGCGCTAGGTCCTGCTCCTAAGCTATTGGTCCCAAGTCACGCTTTTCAACACCCTCTCGACTTCTCGGCGCTCTGATTCATCGGTGTGCTTGTCCATCAAAGGAAACTGAACCCTCAAAGGCAGGAGAACCCGTCACTCCCGCAAGGAAGCAGCGGCCTAAGAATAAAGGGGTGGGGTCTGTGAGGTTGGGATTGGGTTTGCTGCTGTAAAATCTGCCTTACGGTTCAGCTAAAGGGACGTCAATCTATTCCAAAGGTTTGCCGCGCTCTCTAGCTGGGAGCCGTGCGCATGCGCGACACGCAAGGCCAACTGGGAATGGTAGTCCGCTCTGCGTACCTTAAACGCCTTACCAACTATAAAAGGCGAGAAAGGAAAGCTCTCTTCTTTCAGACTTCTCCCTTCCCCGGTGGGTCAGTTCCTAGCTTCGCGCGCTTACGTCACGGGAGGAATGCGGTGACGTGCTCTGCTCTTCTGTGACGTCAGCGGCGGGGCCGGGTTAGGGGTTCGATGACGTCACTGAGCGCTCTTCGCCTACCCTCGTTGCCCCCTGGTGGTGGGATGGTCGTGGGGAGCCAAGGTGGGGTTCGATCCCAGGTCCCATCCCCCGAGCGCGCGGCCACCTCTGCCTAGACCGGGCCTCCGCGCCTGCTCCCGCCTCCCCGCCCTCTCGAGCCGGGAAAGGTCACTGCTGCCGGGACAGCCGCGGCTATCTCGGCCCCGCAGGCGGTGCGGAGGGCTCTGGGAAAGGTCTCCCGCAGGCGGAGGATTTAATTAGAGGCTTCTATCGCGGGCGATAAGCAAAGGTCGGCACCCAGCCCCTCCCAGGGGAGCTCGGGCTGCTCTGCACCGCCCTCCCCGCCATTCCGCTCCCCAACACCGTCCTCCTCGCTTCAATTTCCGCAGGGGAGAAGAGACAGAAGCGGGTTAAGATTAGGGTGAGCGCGCCTCGGGCGCAAAAACTCAGTCATCAAGATAAATGACATTCTAATCCAATATTTTTTTTTTAAAGATTTTATTTATTTATTTGAGACAGGGAGAATGAGAGACAGAGAGCACGAGAGGGAAGAGGGTCAGAGGGAGAAGCAGACCCCCCGCTGAGCAGGGAGCCCGATGCGGGACTCGATCCATGGACTCCAGGATCAAGACCTGAGCCGAAGGCAGTCACTTAACCAACTGAGCCACCCAGGCGCTCTCTAATCCAATATTTTTTCCGATATTTTTTAAGTATCAAAATTAATGGGGAAAAAAATTCATGAAGAGCAAAATACCGAAATTTTAAATAAAGATAAGATCCGCCGGGACTGGGATTAAGGTGAGGTGAGTCATGCAAGTGCAGGATCGGATCTTGTCCTTTACTTGCTTAAAAACATATTTTAATCATTGAATTTTTTTTGCTTTAATTTTGATTTTTCAAAATATTATCTTGATCAGTGAGTTTTTTGGCACCCCGTTCTTCAAATTTTGCGCCCTAGGCTCCACCAGATCAGAGCCCATGGTTCTAATTTCCACTTCTGCTGTGTGACAATGAGACAAAGTGGCTCTATCTCTGAGCTTCTGTTTCCTGGTTCAACCAATTTCACACTTCTTGTGTGCAAGGCCCGGGTTGTAAAAGTAAAGAAGCGGACAAATCCTTAGACCTTGCATTCTACTAGGGGAGACACAATTATTAGTGAAATTAATACATGAGACAGGTTTATGAGGGCTGTAAGAGCAACATAAGAGGCTGCTGTCTCCTGTGTCTCCTGATCATGCAAAGTGAGCCTGAGTGGTGGGTGAGGAGGAAGCAAGCCCCATAAAACCCAGGTGGTAGAAACTGCAGAGGCAAAGGCCAGGTGGGGAAGGAACAAATATCTGGCTGGGGCAGAATGAGCAAAGAGGAAGGTGTCAGGAGGTGAGGTCAGAGAAGTACAGGTAACCAAATGACTCCTCAGAAATCCTCCCAACAGGGGTGCCTGGGTGGCTCAGTTGGTAAGCGTCTGCCTTTGGCTCAGGTCATGATCCCAGGGTCCTGGGATCGAGCCCTGCATCCAGCCCTGCATCCAGCCTTGCATCCAGCCCTGCATCCAGCCCTGCATCCAGCCCCGCATCCAGCCCCGCATCCAGCCCCGCATCCAGCCCCGCATCGGGCTCACCGCTCAGCGGGAAGCCTGCTTCTCCCTCTCCCACTCCCCCTGCTTGTGTTCCCTCTCTCGCTATCTCTCTCTCTGTCAAATAAATAAATAAAATCTTTAAAAAAAAAAAAGAAAAGAAAAGAAATCCTCCCAACAACTCAGCAAAGTGGAATATATTCCCCCCCACTAGCCAGGTAAGCAAACGGACTCTCAGAGGTGGAAGGTGCTCCCTCGGGACCACACAACTGGAGGCAGCAGAGCCCAGACAGCCTGTCTCCTTTTCTGGGACTTTCCAGTGTGCTTTCATGCCCCTGGATGGGACCCTCGATGGAAGAGGAGAAGCAGTAGCAGTCCCAATCTGCCTGGAACTGCCGGCTCCGCCTCAGCCCTGACAAGTCCCCCCAAGAATTCACGAGACTTCCAGGCATAAGGTGTCCAGAATAAATCGCAGCTGGCAGAGCAAAGTCACTCAGCCCTGCAGCTGCTGTGAGACAGGTGGAGGTCCCAGGGCCAGCCCTGTGGGGAGTTGGGACTAGAAGCCCTATTTCCACCTCCAACCCATTTCCCCACCTTCCTGACATCCCTAAGCCTCAAGATGGGCACAGCCAAGCCTGAAATCATTTCTTCAATCACAAATATTCATTATAAGCCTTTGTGGCAGGGAAGGCAGTGTGGGCTAGAAATGTTCTAAATTTTTTATCTGATAGTGCTTGCATGGGTATATAAAGATTTTTATTTATTTGACAGAGAGAGCAAGAGAGGGAACACAAGCGGGGGGAGTGGGAGAGGGAGAAGCAGGCCTCCTGCCCAGCAGAGAGCTTAATGCGGGGCTCAATCCCAGGACCCTGGAATCATGACCTGAGCCTAAGGCAGCAGCTTAACAACTGAGCTACCCAAGTGCCCCATTGCATGGGTATATAGATATAAAGATTCCCTGAGCTCTCCATTCAAAATCTGTGCACTTGGGGCGCCTGTGTGGCTCAGTGGGTTAAGCCTCCGACTCTTGATTTCAGCTCAGGTCATGAGATCAGGCTCTTCGTAGGACTCTGCACTCAGTGTAGAGTCTGCCTGTCCCTCTCCTTCTGCTCCCACTTTCTCTCTCTCAAGTAAATAAATAAAAATAAAATCTACGGGGTTTCGTACGTAGCAGAGCAGCTCCCTCGCTGCGATCTATTGAAAGTCAGCCCTCAACACAAGGGTTTGTAAAAAAAATAAAAATAAAAAAAAATAAAAGAAATAAAAATAAAATCTAAAAAAAAAATCTGTGCACTTTATGTATATTATGCTCCAATTTGAAAGTTTAAAACACATGCACACATTATACCATTGGAAGCAGCTCTTGACCAACTCCTTTCTGAAACATTGGTAATTAAAAGTAAGGAATTAAGGATGGTCTTGCCTCCCTAGTATTAGCTTAAAAATTTAGAAGGAAAGGGGGGCGCCTGGGTGGCTCAGTTGGCTGAGCAACTGCCTTTGGTTCGGTCATGATCCCGGAGTCCCAGGATGAGGAGCCCTCATCAGGCTCCCAGCTCAGCAGGGAGTCTGCTTCTCCCTCTGACCCTCTACCCTCTCATGCTCTCTCTCACTCTCTCTCTCTCAAATAAATAAAATATTTTTAAAAACCTAGAAGGAAAGGGAGAATTTAAAAAATCACCATTTTGCAAAAGCCAAGGAAACAACTGATTTGGGCAGTGATCACCAATAAGCATTATAAAGCCTATTGGGTGTTACAGGTGAAAGGATGATGGGGAACAATATACGCACAAGGTGCTGGATGGCTCGCTGGCTGTAGGGGAGTGGACTTTGTCACGGAGGCCAGATTGTCACCAGTGTTAGCTGCAGTGAAGCTCAACATCACAGTAAAGGGAACTGCGTCCTCAAAAGTAAGTTCACAGCTTCTCCTACGACACATCTTGCCAAAATGTTAAACCTGACTCAGATTAAATCTCTCAGCTTAACATCCAGTTTGCAGAAAATGGAAAGGGTTGAGAGACAAGTTAAATGACAATATCGGGGGCGCCTGGGTGGCGCAGTCTGTTGGGCGTCTGACTCTTGGTTTCAGCTCAGGTCGTGATCTCAGGGTCATGGGATCGAGCCCCGTGTCCGGCTCTGAGCTCAGCAGGGAGTCTGCTTGAGATTCTTCCTCCCCCTCCCTCTGCCCCTCCCTGCCCCCTAAAATAAATAAAATCTAAAAAAAAAAAAAAAAAAAAAAAGACAACGTTTGGAAGCAACAGACAAATCCAGAGGCTGGGGTGTCTCTTCAACAAGTCAGTCCTGGAAAAAAGGAGTGGGGACTTTTCTAGGGCCAAATTGTTCTTTGTGGTGGGGGACTGTCCTTGCATCATAGGATATTGTGCATGGTAGGGTATTGAGCAGCATCCTGGCCACCACTAGACGCCAGCAGCTCCCTCCCTCCCCAAGTATGACAGCCAAAGAGGTCTCTAGACTGAGCCAAATGTCCTCGGAGATACTACCCTAGAGGATTGCGCAGCAACTGACAGAAGGACTTGGGGCTCCCAGCTGTCGGCCCACAGAGACATTCTCCTTGTTTAAGCCAGTTATGGGGTCTCTGTTAAACTGAGAGAGCTGTGACTTGGTAATTCTGTTCCGCATTTTTATATTCATTGAAGGTTTTGCACGAGGTAAGGATACTCATTAAGTGGGAAGCTGGAGGCCATGTAGGTGTCCATCTTTCTAGAAAGATGAAATCAGAAGGCTGCATGATATAGAATACTAAGCCAATGGTGAAAGCCAAGTAGCTCTTAAGAAATGTAGTGCTGGGCGCCTGGATGGCTCAGTCGTTAAGCGTCTGCCTTTGGCTCAGGTCATGATCCCAGGGTCCTGCTCTGCCGGAAGCCTGCTTCTCCCTCTCCCACTCCCCCTGCTTGTGTTCCTGCTCTCGCTATGTCTCTCTCTGTCAAAAAATAAAAAATAAAATCTTAAAAAAAAAAAAAAAGAAATGTAGTGCTAATGGGGTGAAATCTGCACATCGTAGCATTTTAAAATACAGCAACCTTGCTCCCGACCTCAGTGGCAAGAGGAAGAGATCTCCACGGACTTTTGCTAAAAGGGAGAAAAAAAGAAGTTTAAAACTATCTACTGGGGCGCTTGGGTGGCTCAGTCAGTTGGGCGTCTGCCTTTGGCTCAGGTCATGATCCCAGGGTCCTGGGATCGAGCCCCGCATTGGGCTCCCTGCTCAGCAGGAAGCCTGCTTCTCCCTCTCCCACTCCCCCTGCTTGTCTTCCTGCTCTCACTCTCTCTCTCTGTCAAATAAATAAATAAAATCTTTAAAAAAAGACAAACTATCTACTAATGTGCCAGCTAGTAAGGAGAGTCTGACACTGGGTGCATGGAAATGCAAACAAGATATCCTCCTGTTATACTGGCAAATCATCATAAAAGCTGGTGCATTTCTGCTTATTATGCATGAAGTGTTAGGAATGATTAGCAGGCTAGTTCTAACAAACTTTTCCAACTACACGAATAGGTAAAAGAAAAAATAAATTTTTAATATATGAATACTGTGCAGATACATCCGTGGATAAAATGGGATTGGTGTCATGGGACACCCATTCAGTTTGGGAAATATGTTGCAAGCAAGGTTTTGATGAGTTAAGATGATCTTGGGAAGGGGCGCCTGGGTGGCTCAGTCGGTTGGGTGTCTGCCTTCAGTTCAGGTCATGATCCCGGGGTCCTGGGATCGAGTCCTGCCTTGGGCTTCCTGCTCAGCGGGGAGCCTGCTTCTCCCTCTGCCTGCCACTCCCCCTGCTTGTGCTCTCTTTCTTTGACAAATAAAATCTTTAAGGAAAAAAAAAAAAAGATGATCTTGGGAAAACACTGCTGGAAGTATTGTATCATCAGAGCCAAAAGAAAGGTTGGAAAAAAAGGAATGAACTGAGATTTAAAAATAAAAACAACAAAAGTCTGAGAGGTGATCCCCTAAATACTTGGAATTTGAGAGAAAATGCTTGGGGCACATGCATATTTACATGAACTTATGTCCACCTAAGCAGGACTCCCTGCTTTTTATTTATTTGAGAGAGAGCAAGAGCGAGAGGGAGAGGGAGCACGAGCAGGGGGGAGGGGTAGAGGGAGAGAGAGAAGCAAACTCTCCTCTGAGCAGGGAATCCGACATGGGGCTTGAACCCAGGACTCTGGGATCATGACCTGAGCCAAAGGCAGACGCTTAACCAACTGAGCTACCCAGGCGCCCTGAATAAAATCTTTTTTTTTTTTTTAAGATTTTATTTATTTATTTGACAGAGAGAGACACAGCGAGAGAGGGAACACAAGCAGGGGGAGTGGGAGAGGGAGAAGCAGGCTTCCCGCGGAGCAGGGAGCCTGATGCGGGGCTCGATCCCAGGACCTTGTGATCATGACCTGAGCCGAAGGCAGACGCTTAACGACTGAGCCACCCAGGCGCCCCCCTGAATAAAATCTTAAAAAAAAAAAAAAGCATACAAGATAAACATTAAACATACAAAATTGCTACCTCCTGTTGTTCAAGAATATATACCTTTTCAGGAACACATGACAAATGCCTTAGAGATTCTGGCAATGGTTTGGGAAGAGCAAGGAACTGGGGATCTGGGATGAAATTAGACCACTGAGAGCTTTGCATGGATCAGTGAAGGTGGGATCGTGTTTGGGGAGAGACTTGGCTGGGTGAGACGTAGGCTCACTGGCATTTGGGGAGCATATAACCAATTGCAAAAGGCTGAGGGCCAACTGGGAGGTGAGGGATGGAGACGATGAATATGGGTTAGATGTATTTGGGTCAGGAAAACAGATTCTAAATCTGTACTGTCTAATATGATAGCCACTAGTCTAGTGTAGCTACTTTTATGGGGAAGGGATACCATTTATTTCTTTTTCTTGCCAAATTGCTCTGGCTAAGATTTCCAGTACTGTGTTGAATAAAAGTAGTGACAACATGTACCCTTGTCTCATTCCCATGTTAGAGGAAAAGCTTTCAGTGTTTCACCAGTGAGTAAGATGTCTGCTGTGGGCTTGTCATAGATGGCCTTTATCATGTTGAGCTAAGTTCCCTCTATGCCCAGTTTGTTGAGAGTTTTCATCATGAAAGTATATTGAATTTTGTCAAATGCGTTTCTGCATCTATTGAGATGATCATATGACTTTTATCCTTCATTTTGTTAATATGGTGTATCACACTGATTTGCAGACATTGAGCCATCCTTGCATCCCTGGAATAAATCCCACTTAATCATGGTGTGTGATCCTTTAAATGTATTGTTGAATTCAGTTCACTAATATTTTGCTGAGGATTTTTGCACCTACATTCATCAGGGGTATTGACCTGTAATTCTCCATGTAGCTATTAAAACTAAAAGTAACTAAAATAAAATACAATGAACAACTTAGTTCCTCATTCATCCTGAACACATTTCAAGCACTCAATAGCCACATGTAGCCAGTGGCTACTATGTTGGAAAGCACAGATATAGAAGACTCCCACCATTGTAGAAAGTTCTATTGGCCTGGGCTGCTCTAAATCAACTCAAATCAACTCTGAGAAAACATTTCAGAGACTCAGGAAAATTTGAATATGTGTGTGGTATAAGATGATACTGGAGAATGATTGTATATTTGTCTTTGTGTAAATGTCCTTATTTTTCAGAAAGGCATGCTATAGTATTTGGAGATGAAAAATGATGTCAATAAGGTTGAAATGAGACAGTGTGTTTAAAGCACCTAGCACAAAACCAGGCACTCATCAAATCCTTAATAAATGTTAGTGTTAATTAATTTAAAAGTTTGGAGAAATGGCAAATTGGGAAAAAATATTTACAACTCATTTTACAACCAGATGGTAAATCTCCTTCATATTTAAAGAATTCCTAGAAATCAAAAAGAAAAAGATCAACAACCCAAAAAATAATGGGCAAAGAAGGTGGCTAGAGAGGAAAGAGTAAACTATAATAGCTCTGGAACACATGGAATATGTCCTACCGCACTTGTGGAAGGGAAATGCAAATTTTCTCTGACATACCATTTTTCACCTGTTATATTGGCAAAAATCCAAAGGTTGATACACTCTGTTGGTGAGGATATAGAGAAATAGAACCTTCATTCGTTGCTGGAGGGAGTGTGAATTAGTCTGTCCCCCAAAAGGAAAATTTGGAAATATCTATTAAAAGCACAAATGCACAGAGGCGCCCGGGTGGCTCAGTTGGTTAAGCGTTGGACACTTGATTTCGGCTCCGGTCATGATCTCAGGGTTGTGACCTTGGGTTCCAAGCTCAGCAGGGAGTCAGTTTGAGATTTTCTCTCTCCCTCTCCCTCTACCCCTCCCCTTGCTCTCTCTCTCTCAAATAAATAAATAAATCTTAAAAAAAAAAAAAAAGCACGGGGTACCTGGGTGGCTCAGTCAGTTAAGCATCTGCCTTCAGCTCAGGTCGTGGTCCTGGGATCCTGGGATCGAGTCCCTCATTTGGCTCCTGGCTCAGCGGGAGTCTGCTTCTCCCTCTGCCCTCCCTCCCCCCTCTCATTCTCTCTCTCTTTCTCTCAAATAGATAAAATCTTTAAAAAATAATAATAATAAATAAATAAAATTTTTAAAAAGCACAAGTGCACATATTCTTCAAGCCAGATATCTCACTTTGGGGAATTTTTCTACAGATAACACTTGCGTGTGTGTGAACTAATGTTTCTACAAGGTTTTTCACTGCAGTGTTAGTTTAAAAACAAATGGATGAAAAAATGTCTGTCTCTGCGAGTGAAACTAACTATGGGGCATCCACACAGCAGAATACTATGTAGGTGTAGAAAAATAACAGAGTGTATGAAGAGAGTTTTATTTGTTTTTTTAGAAATGGGGGAGGAGCAGAGGGAAAGGAAGAGAGAGAATCTAAAGCAAGCTCCACGCCCAACGCAGACCCTGATGCAGGGCTCAAGCTCACAACCCTAAGATCATGACCTGAGCCAAAATCACCAGTCAGATGCTTAACCGACTGAGCCACCCAGGCGCCCCCGAAGAGAATTTTAATAAGGGGAGATCTCCAGCATTTGTTGTTAAGTGGTGGGGGAAAAGCAAGGTGTAGCAGAATGTGTAAAGCATGAGAACTTGAATTGAAATTGTGATGCAGGCTACCGCGTGGATGAACTTGAAAACACTGAGCTAAGTGCAAGAAGCCAGACACAAAAGGACAAATACCATATGAGTCTACTTACACAAGGTACATAGAATAGGCAAATCCATAGAGACAAAAAGGGAGGATGGTAGGCATCAGGGGCTAAGAGGAAAGAGGGGGAAATGGGGAGTTAGTATTTAGTGGGGACAGAGTTTCAGTTTGGGAAGATGAAGAGCTCTGGAGATGGATGGTGGTGACGGCTGCACACGATGTGATGTACCTAATGCTACTGAATGAGACACTTAAAACTGGTTAAAATGACATATTTTATATTATGTGTATTTTACCACAATAAACAATTTTAAATGCTCCCTTTTCTGTAAAAGCAGATGTGTGTGTGGGGTAATAGAACCTATGTTCATATTTGTTTATACGGGTGCACAGAAATTCTGGAAAGATACTCAGGGGGCGCCTGGGTAGCTCAGTTGATTAAGCAGCTGACTCTTGAATTTGGGCCAGGTAATGATCTCAGGGTCCTGGAATTGAGCCCCACATCCAGCTTCAAGCTCAGCTCCCTCACCCTCTGCCTCTCCCTCTGCTCAAGCACTCTGTCTCTGTCTCTCTCTAAAATAAATAAATCCAGGGCACCTGGGTGGCTCAGTTGGTTAAGCATCTGACCTCGGCTCAGGTCATGATCTCAGGGTCCTGGGATAGAGCCCTGAGTTGGGCTCCCTGCTCAGTGAAGAGTCTGCTTGTTTCTCCCCCTCTACCCCTTCCCCCACTCGTACTCTCTCTGTCTCTGTCTCAAATAAATAAAACATTAAAAAATAATAATAAATAGGGGCGCCTGTGTGGCTCAGTCGGTTAAGCATATGCCTTTGGCTCAGGTCATGATCTCAGGGTCCCAGGATCGAGCCCTCCATGGGGCTCCCTGCTCAGTGGGGAGTCTGCTTCTCCCTCTGCTTCTCCCCCTGCTTGTGCTCTCTTTCTCTCGCTCTCTCTGTCAGATAAATAAATAAAAATCTTAAAATACTAAATAAATAAATAAACCTTTATTAAAAAAGAAGAAGAAGAAGAAAAGAAAGATATTCAGGAAATCAAGAGCAGTGGGTTACCTGTAGGGGAAAGGAGGGGTCTGAGATTGGGAGGGAGACACTGCAACATAAACATTCTTATACTTTTTGTTTCTTGACCCACCAGAATGTATTGACCATCCAGAAATAGGATTAGTTAAGAAGTTTGGAGAGAGTGGCTTTGTTTGGGATTAGTAAAAGTCGGGTGCGTTTTTATGCTGGCCAGAAATAATGATGATGATGAAAATAATAATGATGTTGGGAGCACATAACATTTCCCGATTCTTATTTTTTTTTAAAAAAAGATTTTATCCATTTATTTGAGATAGAGAGAGAGCACAAGTGGGGGGACAGAGGGAGAGAGAGAAGCAGGCTCCCCAGGGAGCAGGGAGCTCAAGGAAGGACTCAATCCCAGGACCCTGGGATCATGACCTGAGCAGAAGGCAGATGCTCAACTGATTGAGCCACCCAGGCGCCCCCTGATTCTTATGTATTAGTTTCCTATGGCTGTTCTTACAGTTTGCCACAAATTGTGTGGCTTACAAAAATGGAAATTTATTCTCTTACAGTTCTAGAGCCCAGGGGCCCCTGGGTGGCTCAGATGGTTAAGCATCTGCCTTCAGCTCAGGTCATGATCTCCAGGTCCTGGGCTCGAGCCCCACATCAGGTTCCCAGCTCAGCAGGAAGTCTTCTTCTCCCTCTCCCTCTGCCTCTCCCCTTGCTTGTGCTCTCACTGTCTTTCTCTCTCTCTCAAATGAATAAAGTCTTTAAAAAAACAAACAAACAAACAAACAAAAAACCAGTTCTAGAGCCCAGAAGTCCGAAATCAAGGTGTCAGCAAAGCCATGCTCCCTTCAGCTCTAGGGGAAGATCCTTCCACATCTCTTCCAGCCTCTGGTAGCTCCAGACATGATTTGGCTGCTTTGTGTACATCACTCCAATCTCTGTCTCTGTCTTCCCATGGCCTTATCTCTTCTGTCTGTGTTTTCAGCACCTGTCCTTGGATTTAGGGTCCAACCAGATAATCCAGGATGATCTCATCTCTAAGTCCTTAATTACATATGCAAAGACCCTTTTCCCAAATAATATCATGTTCAAAGTTCCCGAGGGTTAGGACGTGGAGGTATCTTTGTGCAGGTCCCATGCAACCCACTGCATTTACCATATGCTACGTGTGGTGCTGAGCGCTTTGCATAATTTCACCAAAGTCCCCAAACAGCCCCGTGAAGGAAATATACTTATTAACTCCATCTTCCCAATGAACTCGGAGAGATGCCCCGCCTTGCTCAAGGTCACGCGGGAACTGGAATTTGAATGCAGCTGTACTGGGCTCAAAACTCTGATTCTGTGTGAGGCACAAAAGAGCCTTCTGGTTCTGGGCCAGTCAAAATCAGACAGGCAGCAATTACCTCCTGGCGTGATCTTTTCCAGCCTGTGAGCCAGGCATTGGGGATATGGAGAAAAGGGCAGGAGGATGCGTCCCTGGAGAGTCGCTGGGAGGAGAGGAGGTGGAGGGGAGCATATTATTCATCAGCCCTTTCAAAGCAGTACAATCAGATATGACTCCCACCTTCGGGAGCATTGCCTTGACCCCAGACACCACAGGGGGCAACCGAGGCCAGGAGTTTGTCACGAAGAAAAGGACAAAGGAATGAAGTTTGAATCCAAAGGGAATGTGTCAGGTAGAAATAACATTTAAACAGCACTTACTGCCTGCCACAGAATGTTTTAAGATGCACTCATTGACTCTTCCCTATTTTACAGGTGAGAAAACCAAGGTACAGAGAGGTTAAGTGACTTGCCTATGGTCACACAGCAGGAAAGAGGCAGAGAAGGGATTCCAACCCAGCTCAGCCCATCACCAGAGCCCCTATTGTTGTTTATTTAAATTGGGGTGAAATTGATAACATAAAATTAACTGTGTTAAAGCGAACAATTCAGGGACGCCTGGGTGGCTCGGTCAGTTAAACGGTTGCCTTCAGCTCGGGTCATAATGCCGGAGTCCTGGGATCGAGCCCCGCATCAGGCTCTCTGCTCAGCAGGGAGCCTGCTTCTCCCTCTCCCTCTGCCTGCCGCTCTGCCTACTTGTGCTCTCTCTCTCTCTGTCAAATAAATAAATAAAATCTTAAAAAAAAAAAAAGCCAACAATTCAGTCGCATACAGTATATTCACAATGTTGTACAACCACCACCTCTGTCCAAAACATTTTCACCCCCCAAAGGGATACCCAGTGGTGATTACTCCCCATTCTCTCCTCCTCCCAGCCCCAGGCAACCAGCAGTCGGCTTTCTGTCTCTATGGATGTGCCTCTTTTGGATATTTTAGATCAACAGAATCATGTAATATGTGACCTTCTGGCTCTGGCTTCTTTCACTCAGTGTAATGTTTTCAAGGTTCATCCACATTGTAATATGTATCAGAACTTCATTCCTTTTCATGACTGACTTGTTTTCCGTTGTATGGGTCCACCTCATTTTGTTTATCCACTCATCTGTTAATGGGAATTTGGGTCGTTTCTGCTTTTTGGCTATTGTGAATAGTATTGCTATGAACACATGTGTGTATGTAACATTGAAATGGTTAATTCTATGTATAGGAATTTTACCCCAATATTTTATTTTATTTAGATTTTATGTATTTGAGAGAGAGATAGCATGCAAGCAGGGGGAGAAGCAGAGGGAGAGGGACAAGCAGACTCCTTGCTGAGCAAGGAGCCCAAAGTGGGGCTCTATCTCACAACCCTGAGATCATGACCTGAGCCTAAACAAAGAGTCAGACACTTAACCGATTGAGCCACCCAGGCGCCCTTACCCCAATGTTTTTATTTTTGTAAAGATTTTATTTATTTATTTGAGAGAGAGAGTGATCAAGAGAGGAGAGAGCACAAGCTAGAGGAGGGAGGAGCAGGGAGAGAAGGAGGAGCAGCCTCCCTGCTGAGCAGGAAGCCTGATGCAGGGCTTGATCTCAGCACCCCGAGATCACAATCTGAGCTGAAGGCAGATGCTCAACCAACTGAGCCACCCAGGCGCCCCTACCCCCAATATTTTAAAAAAAAATGCTATCAGCTGAGAGGACCTAGAAGTAATGACATACCTGCCCATCCCCCATCCCCAGTAGTGATGAGCACAGTCAGCACCCCAATCTTGACTTCTCAGCACCATTCTCCATTAAAGGGAATCTCATATTCTCTTTGGAAAGTGGCTGATTCTAGGACTGGGACAGGGAAAACACAAGACAAGCCCCAAATTTCTCGTTGTGCTAGACAATAAGACATACTAAAAAACAAAAACAAACAAACAAAAAATATGGAGTCATGTCAAAAGGACAGTGCGTGAAATGAAATGCTTAGAGTGGGAGCCAATTGAAAGAGTTCCCAATGGCCACAGCTGGAACAATTCGGGCAACAAAATAAATAACAATAGTATTGGATTATAACCCAAAGAATAAAAATAACTGTTTACGAGTCCATATTGGTATAAATAAATGATTGAATAAACAAATAACTGGAGACAGAAACAGCTCTTCCTTCCAGAATTCCAAATCATAAATAATGGTAAATGTAGAAGGAATGGGGTAATGGAAAATTACTAATAAACAAACACCACGGGAATAATTTCTATACACACGATCCACCCAGAATGCTAAAATCAGTGGGTAGACTTTAAATGGAAACAGGATCCGGGTGCCTGGATGGCGCAGTATGTTACGGGTCTGCCTCTTGATTTTGGCTAAAGTCATGATCTTAGGGTCTAGGGTTGTGAGATCCAGCTGTGTCGGGCTCCCTGCGGGGAACCTGCTTGAGAGTCTCTCTCCTTCCCTCTGCCTCTGTGCCCCCTCCCCCACCCTGTGCGTGCACTCTCTCTCTCTAAAAAAATAAGTAACTCTTAAAAAAAAAATAAAGGGAAACAGGATCCTCTCATAACCTCAAAATATTTCATCCAAAGCATTTCTCAATTACTATACTTTTAACACATGTCCACAAATTCTTCCAAATTCTCCCTCCCCAAAAGATGGAGACTAATTCCTCTGTCTTGCGGGGAGGCTGGAAATGTTGTTTTCTGGACCTGAGTCGTGGTCACAAACTATGTTTGGTTTGGGAAAATTCTTCCAGGTGTCCCCTTATGATCGGTGCACTTTTCCTCATGTGTGTCCTACTTTGATCAAAAGTTCAAATTGCTAGGGGCGCCGGGGTGGCTCAGGGGTTAAGCGTCTGCCTTCGGCTCAGGTCACGATCCCAAGGTCCTGGGATGGAGCCCTGCATGGGGCTCCCTGCTCGGCGGGAAGCCTGCTTCTCCCTCTCCCACTCCCCCTGCTTGTGTTCCCTCTCTCGCTGTGTCTCTCTCTGTCAACTAAATAAAATCTTAAAAAAAAAAAAAAAAAAAGTTCCAATTGTTAGAATGCAGAAGGAAAACAGGAAAGAAAAGGAGACAAAGAGCCATCTGTCTCAGAGACGCACATGTGAGTGTCAGAATTGTGCCGAAAAGCAAAGCAGTGATGACTGAAGGCAGGATGACGGCCACCTCTGGGGGGCAGGGCGGGGTTTTGAGCAGAGAGGATATGCAGTATGGCCTGTTTGTGCTGTTGGTACCACCTACTTCCTGACCTGAGCGATGATATCCTGGATGTCCTGTTTTTGATTCTTAAAATTTTACTTTCTAAGGGGGGGAAATCGGAGGGGGAGACGAACCATGAGAGACGATGGACTCTGAGAAACAAACTGAGGGTTCTAGAGGGGAGGGGGGTAGGGGGATGGGTTAGCCTGGTGATGGGTATTAAAGAGGGCACGTTCTGGGGCGCCTGGGTGGCTCAGTCGTTAAGCGTCTGCCTTCGGCGCAGGTCATGATCCCGGGGTCCTGGGATGGAGCCCCGCATCGGGCTCTCTGCTCTGCGGGAAGCTTGCTTCTCCCTCTCCCACTCCCTCTGCTTGCGTTCTCTCTCTTGCTGTGTCTCTCTCTGTCAAATAAATAAATAAAATCTTTAAAGTTAGATCCTTTGTATTTAAAAAAATAAAAAATAAAAAATAAATAAAGAGGGCACGTTCTGCATGGAGCACTGGGTGTTATACGCAAACAATGAATCATGGAACACTACATCAAAAACTAATGATGTGGGGCGCCTGGGTGGCTCAGTTGGTTAAGCGACTGCCTTCGGCTCAGGTCATGATCCTAGAGTCCTGGGATCGAGTCCCGCATCGGGCTCCCTGCTCAGCGGGGAGTCTGCTTCTCCCTCTGATCCTCCTCCCTCTCATGCTCTCTGTCTCTCATTCTCTCTGTCTCAAATAAATAAATAAAATCTTAAAAAAAAAAAAAACAACTAATGATGTAATGTATGGTGATTAACATAACAATAATAAAAAAATAGAAAAAAAATTTTACCTTCTGGTGGTATCCTGGAGCCAACTGACACCGACTTGTGAGAACTGATGGTTAACTTTGCAGGACTTTGGCGACCACACTGACATCACATGGGTAGCTTGAAATTGGCCAGAAACAAACAACTGCTACAAATCAGGGCCTTTTTTTTTCCTGGAGAACCCATTTGTAAACGTTTCCCAGCACATCACAGCTTCTCTATGTATATTAATTAAACATTTTAAAATTATTATTTTTATATTTTTACATATTTTATATTAATATTAATATTTTAATTTATTTTTAATTTATGTGTAAAAACACACATAACATTTGCCATCTTAACCATTTAAAAAAATTTTTTTATTCTTATATTATCCCCATACATTGCATCATTAGTTTTAGATGTAGTGTTCCATGATTCATTGTTTGTGCATAACACCCACTGCTCCATGCAGAATGTGCCCTCCTCAATACCCATTACCAGGCTAACCCATCCTCCCACCCCCCTCCCCTCTAGAACCCTCAGTTTGTTTTCCAGAGTCCATCGTCTCTCATGGTTCATCTCCCCCTCCGATTTCCCCCACTTCATTCTTCCCCTCCTGCTATCTTCTTCTTTTTTTTCCCTTAACATATATTGCATTATTTGTTTCAGAGGTACAGATCTGAGATTCAACAGTCTTGCACAATTCACAGCCCTTACCAGAGCACATACCCTCCCAGTCACCCCATCACTCCCACCCCACCCCCCACTCCAGCAACCCTCAGTTTGTTTCCTGCGATTAAGAATTCCTCATATCAGTGAGGTCATATGATACATGTCTTTCTCTGTTTGACTTATTTCACTCAACATAATACCCTCCAGTTCCATCCACGCCGTTGCAAATGGCAAGATCTCATTCCTTTTGATGGCTGCATAATATTCCATTGTATATATATACCACCTCTTCTTTATCCATTCATCTGTTGATGGACATCTTGGCTCTTTCCACAGTTTGGCTATTGTGGACATTGCTGCTATAAACATCGGGGTGCACGTACCCCTTTGGATCCCTACTTTTGTATCTTTGGGGTAAATACCCAGTAGTGCAATTGCTGGATCATATGGTAGCTCTATTTTCAACTTTTTGAGGAACCTCCATACTGTTTTCCAGAGTGGCTGCACCAGCTTGCATTCCCACCAACAGTGTAGGAGGGTTCCCCTTTCTCCGCCTCCCTGCCAACATCTGTCGTTTCCTGACTTGTTCATTTTAGCCATTCTGACTGGTGGGAGGTGGTATCTCATTGAGGTTTTGATTTGGATTTCCCTGATGCCAAGCGATATTGAGCACTTTTTCATGTGTCTGTTGGCCATTTGGATGTCTTCTTTGGGAAAATGTCTGTTCATGTCTTCTGCCCATTTCTTGATTGGATTCTTTGTTCTTTGGTGTTGAGTTTGATGAGTTCTTTATAGATTTTGGATACCAGTCCTTTATCTGATATGTCATTTGCAAATATCTTCTCCCATTCTGTCAGTGGTCTTTTGGTTTTGTTGACTGTTTCCTTTGCTTTGCAAAAGCTTTTTATCTTGATGAAGTCCCAATAGTTCATTTTTGCCCTTGCTTCCCTTGCCTTTGGCGATGTTTCTAGGAAAAAGTTGCTGCGGCTGAGGTCGAAGAGGTTGCTGCCTGTGTTCTCCTTTAGGATTTTGATGGACTCCTATCTCACATTGAGGTCTTTCAACCATTTGGAGTCTATTTTTGTGTGTGGTGTAAGGAAATGGTCCAGTTTCATTCTTCTGCATGTGGCTCTCCAATTTTCCCAACACCATTTGTTGAAGAGACTGTCTTTTTTCCATTGGACATTCTTTCCTGCTTTGTCGAAGATTAGTTGACCATAGAGTTGAGGGTCCATTTCTGGGCTTTCTATTCTGTTCTATTGATCTATGTGTCTGTTCTTGTGCCAGTACCATACTGTCTTGATGATGACAGCTTGGTAATAGAGCTGGAAGTCCGGAATTGTGATGCCGCCGGCTTTGCTTTTCTTTTTCAACCTTCCTCTGGCTAGTCGGGGTCTTTTCTGGTTCCATACAAATTTTAGGATTATTTGTTCCATTTCTTTGAAAAAAGTGGATGGTATTTTGATGGGGATTGCATTGAATGTGTAGATTGCTCTAGGTAGCATTGACATCTTCACAATATTTGTTCTTCGAATCCATGAGCATGGAATGTCTTTCCATTTCTTTGTGTCTTCCTCAATTTCTTTCATGTGTATTTTATAGTTTTCTGAGTACAGATCCTTTGCCTCTTTGGTTAGATTTATTCCTAGGTATCTTATGGTTTTGGGTGCAATTGTAAATGGGATCAACTCCTTAATTTCTCTTTCTTCTGTCTTGTTGGTGTATAGGAATGCCATTGATTTCTGTGCATTGATTTTATATCCTGCCACTTTACTGAATTCCTGTATGAGTTCTAGCAGTTTTGGGGTGGATTCTTTGGGGTTTTCCACATTAAGTATCATATCATCTGCAAAGAGTGAGAGTTTGACTTCTTTGCCGATTTGGATGCCTTTGATTTCTTTTTGTTGTCTGATTTCTGTGGCTAGGACTTCCAATACTATGTTGAATAGCAGTGGTGATAGTGGACATCCCTGCCGCGTTCCTGACCTTAGGGGGAAAGCTCTCAGTTTTTCCCCATTGAGAATGATAGTTGCTGTAGGTTTTTCATAGATGGCTTTTATGATATTGAGGTATGTCCCCTCTATGCCTATACTCTCAAGAGTTTTGATCAAGAAAGGATGCTGTACTTTGTCAAATGCTTTTTCTGCATCTATTGAGAGGATCATATGATTCTTGTTCTTTCTTTTGTTAATGTATTGTTTTTTTATTTTTAAAGATTTATTTATTTATTTGAGAGAGCGAGAATGAGAGAGAGAGAGTACATGAGAGAGGGGAGGGTTAGAGGGAGAAGCAGGTTCCTTGCTGAGCAGGGAGCCCAATGCGGGACTTGATTCTGGGACTCCAGGATCATGACCTGAGCCGAAGGCAGTCGCTTAACCAACTGAGCCACCCAGGCGCCCCTTGTTAATGTATTGTATCATGTTGATTGATTTGCGGATGTTGAACCAACCTTGCAGCCCAAGGATAAATCCCACTTGGTCGTGGTGAATAATCCTTTTAATGTACTGTTGGATCTTATTGCCTAGTATTTTGGTGAGAATTTTTGCATCCATGTTCATCAGGGATATTGGTCTGTAATTCTCCTTTTTGATGGGGTCTTTGTCTGGTTTTGGGATCAAGGTAATGCTGGCCTCATAAAATGAGTTTGGAAGTTTTCCTTCCATTTCTATTTTTTGGAACAGTTTCAGAAGAATAGGTATTAATTCTTCTTGAAATGTTTGGTAGAATTCCCCTGGGAAGCCATCTGGCCCTGGGCTTTTGTTTCTTGGGAGATTTTTGATGACTGCTTCAATTTCCTTAGTGGTTATAGGTCTGTTCAGGTTTTCTAGTTCTTCCTGGTTCAGTTTTGGTAGTTGATACATCTCTAGGAATGCATCCATTTCTTCCAGGTTATCTAATTTGCTGGCATAGAGTTGCTCATAATATGTTCTTATAATCGTTTGTATTTCTTTGGTGTTGGTTGTGATCTCTCCTCTTTCATTCATTATTTTGTTGATTTGGGTCATTTCTCTTTTCTTTTTGATAAGTCTGGCCAGGGGTTTATCAATCTTGTTAATGCTTTCAAAGAACCAGCTCCTAGTTTCGTTGATCCGTTCTACTGTTCTTTTAGTTTCTATTTCATTGATTTCTGCTCTGATCTTTATTATTTCTCTTCTCCTGCTGGGTTTAGGCTTTATTTGCTGTTCTTTCTCCAGCTCCTTTAGGTGTAGGGTTAGGTTGTGTACTTGAGACCTTTCTTGTTTCTTGAGAAAGGCTTGTATTGCTATATACTTTCCTCTTAGGACTGCCTTTGCTGCATCCCAAAGATTTTGAATAGTTGTGTTTTCATTTTCATTGGTTTCCATGAATTTTTTTAATTCTTCTTTAATTTCCTGGTTGACCCATTCATTCTTCAGTAGGATGCTCTTTAGCCTCCATGTATTTGAGTTCTTTCCGACTTTCCTCTTGTGACTGAGTTCTAGTTTCAAAGCATTGTGGTCTGAAAATAGGCAGGGAATGATCCCAATCTTTTGGTACCAGTTGAGACCTGATTTATGACCTAGGATGTGATCTATTCTGGAGAACGTTCCATGGGCACTAGAGAAGAATGTGTATTCCATTGCTTTGGGATGCAATGTTCTGAATATATCTGTGAAGTCCATTTGGTCCAGTGTGTCATTTAAAGTCTTTATTTCCTTGTTGATCTTTTGCTTAGACGATCTGTCCATTTCAGTGAGGGGGGTGTTAAAGTCCCCCACTATTATTGTATTGTTGTCGATGTGTTTCTTTGCTTTTGTTATTAATTGCCTTATATAATTGGCTGCTCCCATGTTAGGGGCATAGATATTTACAATTGTTAGATCTTCTTGTTGGATAGACCCTTTAAGTAGGATATAGTGTCCTTCCTCATCTCTTATTACAGTCTTTGGTTTAAAATCTAATTTGTCCGATATAAGGATTGCCACCCCAGCTTTCTTTTGGTGTCCATTAGCATGGTAAATCGTTTTCCACCCCCTCACTTTCAATCTGGGGGTGTCTTTGGGTCTAAAATGAGTCTCTTGCAGACAGCATATCAATGGGTCTTGTTTTTTAATCCAATCTGATAGCCTGTGTCTTTTGATTGGGGCATTTAGCCCATTTACATTCAGGGTAAGTATTGAAAGATAGGAATTTAGTGCCATTGTATTGTCTGTAAGGTGACTGTTACTGTATATTGTCTGTGTTCCTTTCTGGTCTTTGTTGCTTTTAGGGTCTCTCTTTGCTTAGAGGACCCCTTTCAAGATTTCTTGTAGGGCTGGCTTCGTTTTTGCAAATTCCTTTAGTTTTTGTTTGTCCTGGAAGCTTTTTATCTCTCCTTCAATTTTCAATGACAGCCTAGCTGGATATAGTATTCTTGGCTGCATATTTTTCTCATTTAGTCCTCTGAATATATCCTGCCAGTCCTTTCTGGCCTGCCAGGTCTCTGTGGATAGGTCTGTTGCCAATCTAATGTTTCTACCATTGTAGGTTACATATTCTTCTCCTGAGCTGCTTTCAGGATTTTCTCTTTGTCTATGAGACTTGTAAGTTTTACTATTAGGTGTCGGGGTCTTGACCTATTTTTATTGATTTTGAGGGGGGGTTCTCTGTGCCTCCTGGATTTTGATGCCTGTTTCCTTCCCCAAATTAGGGAAGTTCTCTGCTATAATTTGCTCCATTATACCTTCTGCCCCTCTCTCTCGTTCTTCTTCTTCTGGGATCCCAATTATTCTAATGTTGTTTCGTCTTATGGTATCACTTATCTCTCAAATTCTGCCCTCGTGATCCAGTAGTTGTTTATCTCTCTTTTTCTCAGCTTCTTTATTTTCCATCATTTGGTCTTCTATATCACTGATTCCCTCTTCTGCCTCATTTATCCTAGCAGTTAGTGCCTCCATATTTGATTGCACCTCATTAATAGCCTTTTTGATTTCAACTTGGTGAGATTTTAGTTCTTTTACTTCTCCAGAAAGGGTTTCTCTAATAACTTCCATGCTTTTCTCAAGCCCAGCTAGTATCATTAAAGTGATGATTCTGAACTCTAGATCTGACATCGTACTAATGTCCGTATTGAGTAGGTCCCTGGCAGTCGGTACTACCTCTTGTTCTTTTTGTTGAGGTGATTTTTTCCGTCTTGTCATTTTGTGCAGAGGAGAATAGATTAATGAGAGAATAAAATACTAGCAGAGTAACAACATCCCCAGAAAATATACTCTAAACAAATCAGAAAAGACCTGAAGCAGTGGGAAAAGAAAGGGAAAGAGAGAAAAAAGAAAAAGAAAAAAAAGAAAAAGAAAAAGATAAAGAAAAAAACAAACAAAAACAGAACAAAACAAAACAACAACAACAAAAAAAACCAGAATGTGATCAAATATGATCAGGGTGGTATATAGATCACTGCCACACACTAGATTTTGGGTGTATTTTGGTCTGTTAGAAGAAAGTGCCTCCCAAAATTTTAAAGAAAGAAAAACTTCTATATATACAAAAATAAGGGTTGATATGATGAAGGGATGGAATATGACTGTAAAGATGGAAATTATAAAAAATTTTATAAAAGGAATTGATAAGAAGTTGTTTGAAAAAAGAAAGAAGAGAATTTAAAAAAAGAAAAAAGAAAAAAAAGGGAGAGAATGTGATCAGGCAGGGGAGTAGAAAAAAAACCATATACTAGAGATTTAGGGTGTATTTTGATCTGTTAGAAGAAACTATCTCAAATTTTTACAGAGAGAACAACTTATATATATATATGCCAAAAATACGGGTAACTACTATGAAGGGATAGAATATGACTCTAAAAATGAAAAATAAAAATGTTTTTTTATTTTTATCTTTTTTTTTTTTTTAAGGATTTTATTTATTTATTTGACAGAGAGAGACACAGCGAGAGAGGGAACACAAGCAGGGGAAGCAGGAGAGGGAGAAGCAGGCTTCCCGCCGAGCAGGGAGCCCGATGCGGGGCTCGATCCCAGGACCCTGGGATCACGACCTGAGCCGAAGGCAGACGCTTAATGACTGAGCCACCCAGGCACCCCTAAAAATGTTTTTTAAAAAAGGGATTGATAAGATGTTGGTTGAAAAAGGGAAAAAGAAAAATTAAAAAAAAAAAAAAAGAGGGCGCCTGGGTGGCTCAGTTGGTTGGGTGACTGCCTTCGGCTCAGGTCATGATCCTGGAGTCCTGGGATAGAGTCCCGCATCGGGCCCCCGGCTCAGCGGGGAGCCTGCTTCTCCCTCTGACCCTCCTCCCTCTCATGCTCTGTCTCTCATTCTCTCTCTCGCAAATAAATAAATAAAATCTTTAAAAAAAAAAAGAAAAAAAGACAGTTAAAAAAAAATTAACTTTGAAAGACTAAAGAATCATGGTAAAAAAGCCGTGAATTCTATGTGCAGTATTCCCCTAGCGCTGGAGGTCTGCCGTTCTCATTGATCGGTAAACTTGGTCTTGGCTGACTTTCTCGCTGATCTTCTGGGGGAGGGACCTGTTGCCGTGGTTCCCAAATGTCTTTGCCGGAGGCGGAATTGCCCCGCCCTTGCCCCTCCCGGCTAAGTAATCTGCTCAGGTTTGCTCTCTGGGGCTTTTGTTCCCTGCGAGCTTTCCTTACAGCTTTGGAGGCGGAGAGTGAAAATGGCAGCCTCCCAATCTCCGCCCCCGGAGGAGCCGAGAACTCGGGGCCCCGCTCCTCAGTGAGCCCCCAGAGAAAAGCCGTCAGTCACTCCCGTCTCCCCGCTCTCCGGCCGCACTCCGTGCTCACCCGGCCTGCGACCGCGCGCCTCTGTCTCTGGCACCCGACCCCACGTGCAGTCTCCAAACCCAGCAGATCCCTGCGGTGCCCTCCCGCGCGGCTCCTCCTGGGGGAGGAAGGTGAGTCTCCCCGGATCTGCTGCTTGTTGGGTCCCTGCTGGAGGAGCAGGGGCCCGACTGTGCCGCGGATCACGGTTCATGGCAACCCCGAGCTGAGAGCCCGCGCCTGGGCTCCGCCTCTGCAGCCGGCTTCCCTGCTCCGATACCTGGGAGCTCTGCTACACTCAGGCACCCCCGGTCTTTCTGTGACCCCGAGGGTCCTGAGACCACACTGTCCTGGAGGGTTCCACCCCCCGCTTAGCCACCAGAGTGACGTCTCTCAGCGGAGCAGACTTTTAAAAGTTCCGATTTTGTGCTCCGTGGCTTTATCACTTGCCAGAAGCGGCCGACGGAGGCCCCTCCCCCGCCGTCTATCCTCCCGAATATCGCCTCGGGTTCACTTCTCCGCACGTCCTACCTTCCAGAAAGTGGTCGCTTTTCTGTTCAGAGAGTTGTTGCTATTCTTTTCTTCGATCTCCTGTTGAGTTTGTAGGTGTTCAGAATGGTTTGATCCCTATCCAGCTGAATTCCTGAGAGGAGACGAAATCCAGGTCTCCTACTCCTCTGCCATCTTGCTCCGCTCCCCCCGCCATCTTAACCATTTTTAAGTGCCTGGTGACATCAAGCACATTCACCATCCATCTCCAGAACTCTTTTCATCTTGCAAAATTGAAACTCTGTCCCCATAATAATTTTTTTTGATCCTTAAAATTTTCCCTTGGAGGGCATGGATTCTGGAGCCAGATGGCTCTGTTGGAATCTCCATCTCCACCCCACCCCCTTACTAGCTGAGCGTGGGCACCTTCTGTCACCACTCTGTGCCTCGGTTTCCTTGTCTGTAATATGGGGATAATCTTAGTCCTAATCTCATAGTCCAGGGGCTCGCAAAAGTGTGGTTTCTGGACCACTGCAGCATCAGCAAAGCCTGGAAATTTGTTGCAAATGCAGATTCTCAGATGCTCTGTAAATAGGGCCCTATTTTAAAATAGGGTTTTAACAAGACCTCCAGGAGATTCTGAGGCTTGCTCAAATTTGAGAACCATTATCATAGGTTATTGGGAAGATTAAGTAGATATAAAATAATTAGAGAGGTGCCTGGCCTCGCAGCCCAGCCCATACTGTGGAAATACTCATTATCATTGTTGATATTATTCATGGAGGAGGTCCTATGGGGGGGTGGTATCTGGCTGTGTCCTCTCTTCCCATCTGGTGGGGTCTGGGTTCCTGGTCTCTGCTGAACTGAGACCTTCTCACCCTCTCTGTTGAAGATGACAGTGAGCTGGACCACGTCACCCCATCCATGGTTAAAGGTTATCACTTGGTCCTGGAAATGGGAAAGGTCGGGCGGGGGGGCCATGCCCTTATCCCCTCTGCTGAAGGAGATAAAGGAGGTCACTTGCCTTCTCCATGACAGGTGGGGGGAGCCAGGATGTATAAATGGGGGGCCAGGAGGCAGCAGAGTCACAGACACCCAGGGAAGTTGCCTCACTGTGCCCCAGAGTCCCAGGTGTTCCTGTCCAGCATGGCCAAGCGCCCGCTGCTGTTGCTGCTGACCGTGTGGGTGCTGGCTGGGGAGCTGTGGCTGAGGGCTGAGGCCTGGGCATCGCCCTACGGAGTGAAGCTTTGCGGCCGGGAATTCATCCGGGCAGTCATCTTCACCTGCGGGGGCTCCCGGTGGAGACGGTCGGACATTCTGGCTCCTGAAGCTATGGGTGAGGCTGGGAGGTAGCGTGTGGGGGGAGGGGGTGGACAGTGGATGGGACATGGGATGGTCCAAAGAGCCAGGGACAGGGCAGAAGAGTCCCTGTCCTACTATGTGCAACTGGAGGAACTTGCCCAGGCCTCAAAGTTGGGCGGAGGTGGGATGAGCCAGTTAGCAGAGCCGGGATGGGGTGGCAAGCCATCCACACCCTCTAGTCATCCAAGAACTAGCTACTATTTCTGGAGCACCTGCCGAGTGTGAGCCTGCCTTAAGCAAGGCTGCTGCTTGCACAACTCCTAGGATGGGGGGTGGGGTGGGAGGTGGGATGCCATTTAGAAACTGACACTGAAGTGCTTTTCAACCTCCAAGGAAGGTAGTGTGGGGTACACAAGGCCAGATTTTGCCACCTAGCAGGTGACCTTCCTAACGAGTTGGTTACCCTCTCCGAGCCCCTTTATCCGAAAATAGGAGGCCCAGTTAAGTGGCAACACTGAGTCAAAAACAGATTAGGACACCATCTAAACTGGGCAAGGGGTTCAGTCGGGGCTCAAGCAGGGGGCATGGGGCCTAGTTTCATGAGGGGCAGGAGCCTGGCCAAAAAAAAAGGGGGGGGGGGTTCGTGATGATGATGGTATGAATATGGACCGGAAAGACACACTGCCTGGGTTCAAGTAGCAGCCCTACAACTTCATAGCTGGGTTTTCTTTTCTTTTCTTTTTTTTTTTTTTTTAAGATTTTATTTATTTGACAGAGACAGTGAGAGAGGGAACACAAGCAGGGGGAGTGGGAGAGAGAGAAGCAGGCTTCCCGCTGAGCCGAAGGCAGACACTCAACCAACTGAGCCACCCAAGCACCCCCATAGCTGGGTTTTCTTGCACAAGTTAGCCTACCAAATTGTGCCTCGGTGTTCTCGTCTGGAAATTGGAAATGATAACAGCTGCACCCACTTCATGGGGTTGTCATTGTGAGGAATAAAGGAGTTAATCCACTAAATCCTTTAGAACAGTGTCTGGCACATAATAAGTGCTCAATAAATGATCAGGGCTATTGTGAATGCTTCTTGTGTGCCAGACACTGTTCTAAGCTTTTCTTTGAGTATTAATTATCTCATTTACTCCATATAAAACTCTAGAAGATAGGAGTTATTAGTACCCCCACTTTGCAGAGAAGGAAACCAAGAGTCAGAGAAGTAAATTCATATGCTCAGGATTATAACTCAGAGAGGCTGGATTGGTGCTTAGTTCAGCTCCCAAACATATGTTCTTTTTTTTTTTTTTTAAGAGCCCCATTTTATTTATTTATTTTTATTTAGATTTATTGATTGATTTGAGAGAGAGAGAGAGAAATAGCATGAGTCAGGGGGAAGGGGCAGAGGGAGAGAGAGACAGAATCCTCAAGCAGACTCCCCACTTCACTGAGTGCAGAGCCTTACGCGAGGCTCGATCCATGACCCTGAGATCATGACCTGAGCCGAAATCAAGAGTCAGAGGCTTAACTGATGGAGTCACCCAGGTGCCCCCCAAACACATGCTCTTAACCATCAGGTTCTCAATAAATAAAGAGTAGGAGAAAAGAAATGACAAGAGAGAAAAGGCAAGCTCAGTGAGGTTGAATAATTTGCCCACCAAAGCTGGAACCTGGGTCTGTATGGAATAAAACCTTTGACCATGAGGCTGCATCACAAGAATTGAAGTAGCTGGGCCAGCCAGACTCTGGTTGTGACAGAAACTGAGCCCCAAGCACTAACTCTTTTCATCTTTCTCCTTCCCAGATGCAGACTCGGACCCAGACAGTGAGCTGGATGAGGCAGTAGCCTCCAGCGAGTGGTTGGCCCTGACCAAGTCCCCCCGGGCTTCCTATGGGGGGACTCTGGGGGCTCTGCGTGGTGGCCGTGATGTCGTGGCGGGCCTCTCCAGCACCTGCTGCAAGTGGGGGTGCAGTAAGAGTGAAATCAGGAGCCTCTGCTAGACCAGTGACTTGGTGGCCAGGGGCCCAGGGTCCAGCTGGGCACCTGTCTCTGGCTTCTCATGCATTCATCCATCCGCAAATCAGATCAGGCCTGTGCACTTAGACACAGTCCCCCCCTAAATGACCCTGACCTTTGACCAGCCTATCCTCACCCTGAGCAAACTGTCCCTACCTGGCCAAATGGAAACCTCTGGTCCTGACCCCTGACCTCTCCCCAGGCCGTATCATGTCTTTGCCTAGCCTACATTCCTCTCTGCTTTAACGGTGCCCCTACTCTACCCAAACCGATCTACCCTCATCCAGACCTTTGCCCTGACTGAGTCTCTTTTGCCCCAACTGCGGCCTCTGTCTCCCGACCAGCCCAAATTATGTTCCTGCTCCATTCCAGCCCTCGCCTACCCCTTTCTCCCTGCCTTCAGCCCCTCCCCCTCCAGCCCCACCTGCTGGGGTTCTCAAGCTGGGGACCGTAGAACGGGTGGTGGGAGCCCTGGGTTCCCTTCACATCCTGGGGTGGGAGGCTCGCTGAGGGGACGGATCAGAACCTTCTTCAAGGGGCGCCTGGGTGGCTCAGTCGGTTAAGCGTCTGCCTTCGACTCAGGTCATGATCCCAGGGTCCTGGGATCGAGCCCCGCATCGGGCTCCCTGCTCTGCAGGAAACCTGCTTCTCCCTCTCCTACTCCCCCTGCTTGTGTTCCCTCTCTCGCTGTCTCTCTCTCTGTCAAATAAATAAATAAATAAATAATCTTAAAAAAAAAAAAAAAAAAAAAAGAACCTTCTTCAACCCCAATAATACAAGTTCCAAAGGACTTTGCGGCGTGTGAACGTATCAGAGCGGGGGCGGAGGGGCGCGTTGGGCGCCGCACGGGCTTCAGGGGTTCTCGGCGGCGGAGGCGGCCGCAAGCCCCAGGCCGTCCCTCCTCCCCTTCCGCAGCCCCAGCCGGCGCCGCCGGGGACTTTCCGCCGCGGGGAAGGGGCGGGTCCCGGAGCGCAAGGTGCGGAGGCGGCTGGGAGGGGAGGGGCGCTTCCCGTCGCCGCTCGGCGCTGGCGCTGGGGCGTACAGCCAGGCGAGCGGGGCGGCCGCGCTGGGCCGGGCAGGGCCTGGCGGGACTCGGGCCGCGGTGCGGCGCCATGCGGGGGGCCCGGGCCGCCCCCTTCCGGCCGCGGCCGAAGCTGGTGCTGCTGCCTCTGCTGGTGCTGCTGGGCCACCGGACTCGGTCCCAGGGTGAGTTGTGCAGCGAGCCCGCGGCGGGCGCTCGGCCGCCGCGCTCGCCGCGAGGCTCCACCTGCACCGCGGGTTTGCGGCTTGAGCGCCCCCGCTGCAGACGCCACCTTGCACTTCCCCGGGCGGGGACCGGGCGGAGAGAGGAGTTGGCGCACGGGGTGGCGGGAGGGGGGGGTCGGCCGCGAGGTGGGAGCCCGAGGCCCCGAGGTGGTAACAGGATGTGGCTGGCAGAGGGAGGGGAGGAGTTATGCCCGAAGCCTGGGGAGGGGTGTCCAGCGCCCCCTTCCTGCTGCTCATCCCCGGAAGGGCCCCCCGGATCGCCCTCCACAATTGGCAGAAGTCGGGGGAAGTTCAGGTTCTGGGATGTGCAGGATGGGGGAATTGAGCCGCTTCCCTGGGACCCCCTCCCTACCTCACCCCACCCCCGCCTCCCTCTCCAGACAGCCCTGGGCCACTGCAGTGCTATGGAGTTGGACCCTTGGGCGACCTGAACTGCTCGTGGGAAGCTCTTGGGGACCTGGGAGCCCCCTCCACGCTGCACCTCCAGAGCCAGAAGTAGTGAGTACAACTGGCTGACTTGGGGAAACTGAGGCTTTAGAGGGGTGGCCACTCAGGTCCCAGCATAACTCAGGTTGAGAGGACCCCAATACTTCTGCTCCGCGGCCCTCCCCCTCTCCAGCCCTTCGATTCCAGGTTTCAGCATTTCCTTGTTGTGTGAGCCTAGACCAGTCACCTTCCTTCCCTGAGCCTCTCTTTCCTCCACTGTCAAAAGGTGATAATAAAGAAACTGCCTCCCAGCGTTAGTTGTGAGGATTCAGTGAATTAGGCATTGGCAAAGAGAAATTGCTTAATAATTAGAGCTGTTTTTTATTGCTGTGTGACCTTAGGCAGGTAGCCTAACTTCTCTGAGGGTATAAAAAGATACTTTGGTCTGGTGCCAGGGATGCAGCAATGAAAGAGGTAGACAGAAAGCCTGGCCCTCGTGGAGCCCACAGTCAAGGGGGAGACCTGGGTTCCTTCGTGATGAATCACACCTGCAAACTCAAATTCATTTCAAATTTGGCTAAGTGAGGGAGGAGTAAAGGGGCATTGAAAGGCGGGAACCAAGGTGGGGTGGGTGGGTATTTTTTTTTTTAAGATTTATTTATTTATTTATTTATTTATTTGAGAGAGAAATAGCGAGCGAGCACACAGAGGGAGAGAGAGAAGCAGGCTCCTGCTGAGCAGGGAGCCTGACGTGGGCTCAATCCCAGGACCCCGGGATCATGATCTGAGCCAAAGGCAGACGCTTAACTGACTGAGCCACCCAGGCGTCACTTGTTTTTTTTTTTAATGATGGTAAAATACTCATAAAATTTACTCTTTTTTTTCTCAAGCATTTTTTTTTTTTAAAGATTTTATTTATTTATTTACTTGAGAGAGAGAGAGAGAGAAACAGCATGAGAGGGGATAGGGTCAGAGGGAGAAGCAGGCTCCCTGCTGAGCCGGGAGCCCGATGTGGGACTCGATCCCAGGACTCCGGGGTCATGACCTGAGCCGAAGGCAGTTGCTTAACCAACTGAGCCACCCAGGCGCCCCTCAACCATTTTTAAGTGCACAGTTCAGTGACATTAAATACATTCACATTGTTGTGCAATCATCACCGCCATTCCTTTTCAGAGGGGCCTAGTTTTAAATGGTGTAAGACAGAGGAGTCAGAGAAGGTCCCCCCTTTTTTTTAATGAGATAAATTCACATCACATAAAGCTAACCCATTTTTAAAATATATTTTATTTACTGATTTGACAGAGAGAGACACAGCGAGAGAGGGAACACAAGCAGGGGGAGTGGGAGAGGGAGAAACAGGCTTCCTGCCCAGCAGGGAGCCCGATGTGGGGCTCGATCCCAGGACCCTGGGATCATGACCTGAGCTGAAGACAGACGATCAACGACTGAGCCACCTAGGCGCCCCAAAGCTAACCCATTTTTAAATGAACAATTCATGGGGTGCCTGGGTGGCTTCCACTCAGTGGAACCACTGAAGTTCCACTCAGGTCATGATCCTAGCATCCTGGAATCGAGCTCCATGTCAGGCTCCCTGCTCAGCAGGGAGTCTGCTTCTCCCTCTCCCCCTATTCATCCCCCTGCTCGTGCTCTCTTCCTCTCTCTGTCAGATAAATAAATAAAATCTTAAAAAAAAAAAAAACAATTCAGTGGCATTTGGTACATTCACAGTGTTGTGCAACCACCTCCTCTGTCTAGTTCCAGAACACTCTCATCACCCCAAAAGGAAGTTCCATCCCCATGAGCAGTCACTCCCCATTGTCCTACCCCCCAACCCCCCACTAGCCCCTGGCAACCACTATCCTGCTTTCTGTCTGTATGGATTTGCCTGTTCTGAACATTTCATATAAATGGAATCATAAGAAATATGGCCTTTTGTGTGGCTTCTTTCACTTAGCATGTTTTTGAGGTCCATCCACATGGTAGCAGGAATCAGAACACCCTTCCTTTTTATGGCTGAGTGATATTCCACTGTATGGATCCACCACACTTGGTGTATCCATTCATCTGTTGGTGGACATATGGTTTGCTTTCACCTTTTGGCGATTGTGACTTGCACTGTTATGAACATACATGGACAAGTTCTTGAGTTCCTGTTTTCAGTGCTTTGGGGTCTATGCCTAGGAGTGGAATTGCTGGGTCCTATAGCAATTCTGTGTTTAACTTTTTGAGGAACTGCCAAACTTTTCTGCAGCAGCTGCGACATTTTCCGTTCCCACCAGCAGTGTACTAGGGCTGCAATGTCTCCACATCTTCACCAACATCTGCATTTTTGTTGTTGCTGTTGTTTTATGAAGGCCTTGTTCTGAACCTCTGAAATCTAATCCTTCAGGATATCCTCAACGCCGGCTCGCTGTCACCCACATCTGGTCTGTCAGCAAGCCTTGCCGGCTTCACTTTCTATTTTTTTTTTTTTTAAGATTTTATTTACTTATTTGACAGAGAGAGACACAGCGAGAGAGGGAACACGAGCAGGGGGAGTGGGAGAGGGAGAAGCAGGCTTCCCGCTGAGCAGGGAGCCCGATGTGGGGCTCGATCCCAGGACTCTGGGATCATGATGTGAGCCGAAGGCAGACGCTTAACGACTGCGCCACCCAGGCGCCCCGCCGGCTTCACTTTCTACATTATCCGGAATCTGATACTCTCTACTTCCTGGGCACCCACCCTGGTCCAACCCCCATCCATCATGGCTAACCTGGGCCGTGCAGTTAGTAACCTCCTCCCTCGGGCCCCTGGCTTGCACCTTCAAGCCCACAGTCTGCTCTCCGCCACAGCCGCCAGGGGGCGCCTGTGACCATCTGCGTCAGGCACATCTCTGCTTTGCTCCCCGCCCTCCAGGGGTCCCTCCTCACTCAGAATAAAAGCCCAAGTCTTTCCTGTGGCCCGCCAGGCCCTGCACACTCTGCCTGTCACCTCCCTGCCCTCACCTCCGCCCACTGTCCCCCTCAGTCGTTCCACTCCTGTCCTGCAGGCCTCCTCCTTGCTGTTCCTCAAACACACCAGTGAGTGTACCTCAGGGCCTTTGCACCTGCCGCGGCTGCCCCTTCCTAAAATGCTTTCCCCCAGGTACTGCACGGCTCCATCCTCCTGTCCTTCAAGCCTTTGTTCAAAAGTCTCATCTGAGAGATCTCTCCTGACCACCCTGCCTGAAATAGCACTATCATTCCTCACCACATCATCACACTGCATCCTCTTCACCCTGAAGACTATTCTTTATCATCAATCATATACTTAGGTGTTTTGCTGACTGGGTAGTTGCATAAGTGTAAATGTGCAGACATGTAAGTAGGCGCCAATAAATACAATAAGCAATGCTCACATGTATTGGGCACCCAGCACTGTTCTAAACACAATCCGTTTATTAGCTCATTGATTCCCCTCACTCTCCAGCTCTTCAGCAGGTATTTCTATCACCCTCGTTTTGTAGCTGAGGACACAGGCACAGAGAAGTCAAGTCACTTGTTCAAGGTCACACAGCTCTGAAGCAGCAGAGCTGGGATTTGAACCCAGGCAGAGGAGTTATCATTATGGCTCTGGACCCAACCCCATATACACCACACCCCCCATCCCCATCTCTCTTCTCCACAGCCATTCCAACAGAACGTGGACTGTGGCAGTGCCCACCGGACAGAGCTGGGTGACCATCCTCCGGGAACAGCTTACCATGTCTGATGAACTGCTTGTCTGGGGTACCAAGGCAGGCCAGACTCTCTGGCCCCCAGTCTTCGTGAACCTGGAAACCCGAAGTAACAGGCGGGATGGGGGGTGTGCTTTGTGTGGAGTGGGTGGTCCCGGAGGCCCTGGCTTAATGCATCTGGCCTCCCCTTCCTCAGTGAAGCCAGATGCCCCCCGGCTGTACCCTGACGTGGACTTTTCAGAGGATGAGCCCCTGGAGGCCACTGTCCATTGGGCCCCGCCTGTGTGGCCACCCCATAAGGTCTTGGTCTGCCAGTTCTACTATCAAAGATGCCAGGGGACAGCCTGGACCCTGGTGAGTGTCAGGGGCCCCCTATTCCCCTCCCTATTCCAGGCAGGGCCCAGGGCATCATCCCCAAATCAGAGACCCAGCCCAGAGCCCGTTCCTTACTTGTCCTTATAGTCTGTCCACATTTCCCACAAAAGGCCTGTACATGCATCTTGTTCAGCTAAAAAATCACCCCCCCACCAAATAATCTAAAATTCCATGCAGTCCCAATCCCAAATTCCACTTAGAATTTTTGAGAAACTCAGTAAACTTCCTCTAACATTTTTGTGAATGAATGGAAGGCCTCCAGTAGCTTACAGTAACCTTAAAATAAGAATAATAGAAGACATTTAGAGAGCATCTGCTGTGTGCCAGACACTATTCTAGGCTCCTTATTGAACCCTTACAAGAACTCTTTGAAGTAGGTACATTTTATACCTACCCATTTTACAGATGAGGAGCAAGGCTTGGTTTAAATAAACACCCCAAAATAATGAATAAAGGCAGCTGACGTTTCTGAGCACCTGCTGTGCATCAGGTCCCAGGCTAATTGCATGGATTATCTTGATGAGTCCCTCCCAACCTCCCTTTATAGTAGATGCTTTTATTTATTTATTTGTTAATTTTTGTTTATTTTAAGTAAACTCTACACCACACATGGGTTTCAAACTCAGGACTCCAAGATCAAGAGTCGCATACTCCATTGACTGAGCCAGCCAGGCGCCCCTGTAGTAGATGCTTTTAAGATATCTATTTCATAGTTGGGGAAGCCAGCCTCAGAGAAGTTCAGCACCTTACCAAGCTCACACAGCAAGAAAAATGGAAGAGAACTCTAGAGCAAGGAGACCCCAGAAGGAGTTGGGGTACCAGCCCATGTACTTTGTACAACCCAGAAGTTACCAGTATCATTTCCTCTCCTAGCTCATTGGCCAGAACACAGTCACATGGTCTCACCTAATTGTAAGGGAGGCTGGGAAATGGAGTCCTTACTCTTGGCAGCCACATTCCCAGCTGATACTCAGGGCTTCTATTTCCAAAGGAAGAAGGGGAGAGTGGATACTGGGGATAACCAGTTGTCTCAGCCACCTCATGCAAAACATCACAAGGTAGAAGAGAGTTGTCATTGTGATTATTCATGCAATTCAGAGAAAGGCTGAGAGATGCAGACTTTGGAATCTGACTGCCCGGGTATGAATCTCATCTCCAGCACTCCTCTGCTTCATGACCTTGGGCAAGTCACTTCCCCTCTCTGGGTCTCAGTTTTCCTCAACTGTAAAATGGGGATAATAATAGAATTTACTACTTACTGCTATATGTGACCCATAGGGTGGCCAGTTCATCTCCTCTTTTTGCCGGGGATTATCCTAATTACAAAGCCAAAAGCCCTGTGTCCTGAGAACCCCCACGGTCTGGGACAAAGCAGGATAGTTGGAGCCTGCTGACATGCCAGGTCAAGTACTCTCAACTCAGTCCTCAGCTTCATTGCTCTTGTCCTCTATCCCCCAGCTGGAACCAGAAGTGAAGTCCATGCCCCTGACCCCTGTTGAGATCCAGGACCTGGAGCTGGCCACTGGCTATGAGGTGCGTGGCCGCTGCCGAATGGAGAAAGAAGAGGATCTGTGGAGCGAGTGGAGCCCCATTTTGTCCTTCCAGACACTGCCCTCTGGTGAGGGTCTTCAGGCTTGCCCCTACAACCTCCTCTCTCCTCCTAGCAGTCTGTACCTCTAGGCCACTCTCATTTGTACCTGCTTCCCTCATCCTTGACAGTTCCAAAAGATATATGGATATCTGGGAACCTCTGTGGGACACCAGGCAGACAGGAACCCCTGCTTCTATGGAAGGTGAGCTATGGAGAGCAGTTCCGTTCTTTCTGCGCATGTCAAGAAGCCCCACATAACACCAGTGTAAATGAGACAGCAGTTCCGAGGCCACCTTCTTGAGGTTGGTCCAAGTCTCCAAGGAGGGGATGCTCAGAGAGGCCCTAGCATAGTGCTGGGCACAAAGCAAGCCTCCGGAGATCTGAGCTGAGACATGAAGGTGTGTACAGGTGTTCCAAGAAGGGGGGGGAGCAGCAGGTGCAGAGGTTTGAAAGCAAGACTAGGCTCAGCTCCGTAAAATACGTCACAGTGTGCCAGGGCTTGGATGCTAGTATCGAAATGGCATTAGGAGATCATAGACAATGATGCAGCCATCCTCACTGATCCAAATCTTTTTTTTTTTTTTTTTAAGATTTTATTTATTTATTTGAGAGAGAGAGAATGAGAGACAGAGAGCATGAGAGGGAGGAGAGTCAGAGGGAGAAGCAGACTCCCTGCTGAGCGGGGAGTCCGACGCGGGACTCGATCCTGGGACTCCAGGATCATGACCTGAGCCGAAGGCAGTCGCTTAACCAACTGAGCCACCCAGGCGCCCCTGATCCAAATCTTTTGAACATCTGCTATGTTCCAGGCATTGCTAGGCCCTGGCTCACAGTAAATATGGCAAGGAACAGAACAACAGGGCCCATACCATCTTAGGCCACACAGTCTAATATTAATTTTAACCACACATAACACAGAGCTCTTACTATGTGCCAGGTTCTAGCCTACACGCTCGTTTATATTAACTGAATTTACAGATGAGAAAAGTGAGACACAGAGAGGTTGCTTCAGACCACACAACTGGTAAGTGGCAGAGCTGAGATTCACTGGCTTTCAAACAGCAGTTCACAGCCTCAGTGTCTCTATATCATAATACATACTTTGTAACACCCTTTACTATACTGAAATGAAACACAGATAACCCATTTTTCTCATGTTTTAAAGAATATATAATAAAGTATTCTTTTTTTTTTTTTAAAGACTTTTTTTATTTATTTATTTGAGACAGAGAGAATGAGAGACAGAGAGCATGAGAGGGAGGAGGGTCAGAGGGAGAAGCAGACTCCCTGCCGAGCAGGGAGCCCGATGCAGGACTCGATCCTGGGACTCCAGGATCATGACCTGAGCCGAAGGCAGTCGCTTAACCAACTGAGCCACCCAGGCGCCCCTATAATAAAGTATTCTAATTGTAATATTCTGTAGAAGATAAAGGGAAAATAAGGTAACTGCATATGGCAATTATGCTGTTCACCAATATGAGATGAGCACTAAATCTGTATGTACCTAATAATATAGCTTTAAAATACATATAGCAAAAATTGAACTATAAAGAGAAATATATGAACCCACAACCATTGTGGGAGATTTTAATACACCCCATCAGTGATTCCATAATAGTTGGAAAACAAGTCAAGATCTGGAATATTTGAACATGTGATTAACAAACAACCTAATGGACTCACATAGGAAATGTCAGAACATGCCTTTCTTCCATATACAATTAGGACATTTACCAAAGTCAACCACATGCCAGGCCATAGAACCAGTTTCCAGGGACTTCAAAGTGGTGAGGTGATGCAGGGCACATTAAAGAATTCTCTGATTAGAACACAGATTGTGCTGGGATTTGATCATAAAAACTGTCCAGAAAGTCCCCATGTATCTGAATATTTAAAAATTCAGTGAGTACTGGGGCGCCTGGGTGGCTCAGTTGTTAAGCATCTGCCTTCGGCTCAGGTCATGACCCCAGGGTCCTGGGATCGAGCCCAGCATCGGGCTCCCTGCTCTGTGGGAAGCCTGCTTCTCCCTCTCCCACTCCCCCTGCTTGTGTTCCCTCTCTCGCTGTGTCTCTCTCTGTCAAATAAATAAATAAAATCTTAAAAAAAAAAAATTCAGTGAGTATTAAAACCAGCCCCCGCCCCCCACGATTTTGTCTTAGTACATCAAAAGGAGTTTGGTTCTAGGATCAGTTAACATTATTAGACAGGATATTCATCTACAAAAGTTTTTCCTCTGTACAACAGTGGGAATTTTGAAATCGCAAAGAATTGCACAGGACACAGACTAGGATGAGGCGAGTAAGGCAGGCTCATACAAGTGCAGGGTCAGATCCTGTCTGTACTGAAAATCTTGAAATTTTGTTTGTCATGGGTTGTTTGGCCTTAATTTTGATAGGATAAAATATAATTTTTCTTGATTATTGGGTTTTTGGTATCCTCCCCTTTAATTTTTGCACCCCAGGGGAGTGCCTTACTCACTTCCCCCTAGTTTGGGTCCTGGAACTACATTCTAATGTCCCCTCTGCCAGTGAGCCCCCCTGAGACTTAGTCTCTTCATCTGTAAAGTGTAGCCAACAGAAGTATTTCACTGACTGGTTTGTCAGGTGGACCTCACTGAGATACACAGCATGTGCCTGATAAATGGGAGATACTAACCCCTTCTTCCTCTCGTCCCTCAGGAGCGGGGGCACTGCGTGCAGATGAGCTATAAAGTCTGGTTCCAGGCTGAAGACCAGGAGCTGATCCAGAAGACGGCTCCCTGCTGCAGCTCCTCCATCCCCACCCAGGCCGAGTGGGTCGGGGTGTCTGCCATCAATGCCACGAGCTGGGAGCCTCTCACCAACCTTTCTTTGGCCTGCTTGGGTAAGAGTCTGGAAGTGCTGTGAATTTCCTCCGAGCAGCGCCCTGGAGAGGGAGGCGGGGACTTCCCGAGTAGGCAGCTGAGACTTCTCCAACCCCCATCCAGGTCCCGCTGTCGCCCCCCACGGCGTGGTGGTCAGCCACATTGCCGGCAGCACAGAGCTGCTGGTGACTTGGCAGCGGGGGTCTGGGGAGTTGCAGGAGCACGTGGTGGACTGGGCTCGAGACGGGGATCCCCTGGAGGACCTCAACTGGATCCGGCTTCCCCGTGAGAGCCTCAGCGCTCTGTTGCCAGGTGAGGCCCTGGGACCCCTGGGTCCCTATCCCAGCTACTGCAGAGCAGACTGACGAGTGGACCTGCAGGAGAGAATGTTGTGGTTAAAGTGTCATTAATTCCTGCGAGCAGCGTTCATTGACAACACTCACTACGTCCCAGGCCATGTTCTAGACACTGGTGTATATGCAGTGATAGCAACTGATGTCTACAGGCATTTACCAGCAGCATTAAATTTCTCAAACTGCCTTATGTAGTAAGTTTCTGTTATTATCATGCTCGAGGTAGAGATGAAGAAAAAGGCCCAGGGAGGTGAAGCAACTTGCCCGAGGCCACACAGCAAATAGATTGTAGAACCAGGATTTGAACCACATACTCGGGCCCCTCAAGCCAGGCCCTGAACCATCACACCATTCTCTCTCTCAGCAACATCCCCATCCTCATGGAGCTGACTTTCTTGTGGAGTGAGCAGCCCAATGAAACAAACAACAACAACTAACCATGCACATCTGTAATGTAATTGGGGAAAAAAAATAAAACAGGGCAAAGGGGACGAGGCAGAATTGATATTTTAGAAAGAAAGGTTTTTAGAAGAGGCCTTTCTGGAAAAGCAGTGTTTGAAACAAGACCTGAAGGAGGCAAGAGAGGGAGCTATGAGGAAGTCTGAGGGAAAAGCAAGAGGGAACAGACAGTGCAAAGGCCCAGAGGCAGGAATGTGCCTGATGTGTTAGAAGAACAGCGAGCATGGCTGGAGTGGAATGGGGGAGAGTGGGAGGAGGTGAGGGCAGGGAGGTGACAAGCAAATTGTGCAAGACCTGGTGGGCCACAGGAAGGACTTGGGCTTTTGCTCTGTATGAGATAGGAACCATGGAGCGTTCTGAGCAGAAAAGGGACATGCCCTGACTCAGTAGCTAACAGTTGCTCTCTGGTTGCTCTTGGGGGGAATAGACTGGGGAAGGGGTCAGGGCTGTACCAGGTGGGAACTGAGGAAGGGAGAGAAGCAGGCAGGTTCTGATTGGAGGTCCTGGGGCAGAATTTTGGGGATCCATTTGGATATGTTGTGTTGGAAATGTTCATCCAAATGGAGCTGTCCATGGGGCTGTTGGCTACTGAGGTCTGGGGGCTTGCAATGAGTTCTGGGCTGGGGTGTGGCATTGGGAAGCCCATCCTTGGTGTAAAGAACATGGGGGAGCACGGGAATGTATTGAGTGAAACATTTAGGAAGGAGAGAGTTCTTCCTAAGGAAGGAGGAGCCCCGATTCTGGAAAATTCCCATTTGGGGAAGGCCGGGCAGCATCAGTAGGTTTTGCGAAGGGACTTCAGGAGCTTCACCCACCATGATGGGGGGTATCAGGATCCCACCCAGAGCCTGGTGTTTGAGCATCTCCCAGTCTGGCACCTGCCTTTCCTGGCCTGAAGGCTTTCTCTGGTCCCTGAAGCATTTTGCCTATCTGAGCAGCAGTCTGGAAGTGCTGGTGATTTAAGTCGCCTCAGATGCGGCCCGTCACCAATTATTAATAAGTGTTGGTGGATAACTATCCCAGCTTCCTCCCTCCTTGGATGGGCTCCCAGAGGTCGCCAGTGGGATTGCCTGCACTGGGAACTTGTTCTCATTTACTAGCTGCCTTTCTTTCCTTATTTCACTTCCCAGCTGCCCTGTTGGCATTCTGTGGGGTTACCACCCAGAAAAATTACTGTTACCCAAGTATTTATCTCAGCATGTCCTTCAGGAGACCCAAATGAAGACGCCTACCGAGTAGGAAATGAGTAGGGGAGGGCGAGCCAACTCTGACTGTGTTTGCTCCTCCACCAACCAGGGAATTTTGAAGGAGGGGTCCCCTACCGAATCACAGTGACAGCAGTCTCTCCTTGGGGCTTGGCCCCTGCCCCCCCAGTCTGGAGGTTCAGAGAGGAACTGGGTAAGTGGTGGAGCTGGAGAATGGGGGATCCCCCTGGAACTCTGGCTGGCTTTGACCCATTGGCTTTCTCCCCAGCACCTCTAGCTGGGCCAGTGCTTTGGCGACTCCAGGATGCCCCCCCAGGGACCCCCGCCATAGCGTGGGGAGAGGTCCCAAGGCACCAACTCCGGGGCCATCTCACCCACTACACCGTGTGTGTACAGAGCGGGACCAGGCCTTCTGTCTGCATGAATGGTGAGCTTCACCGCCTCCTGCCCCCACAAGACCCACCCATTAGTCTACCCCACCCATGTCCCCAGATGGGCCCTTTGCCTCCCTCTCAGGCCCTGGGAAAATCTTTGATGGCATCTGTTCCCTAGTGGACAATAACCCTCGTGGCTATCAATATAATGGACTGTCGTTTGACCATTAAAAACGAAGACTCTGATCTATATTTATTGACATTGAAAGATGCCTGTCATGTTTATTAAGTGAAAAGGATAAAAAGCTGACAAAACTCCACAAGGTGGTTCCATTTGTGTAAAATAAACCTGGCACTGAGCAAAGCAGAGGCACAAATATGAAAAGAGATTGCCCACAATGTCAACAGCATTATGTACGATTTTTATTTCTTTTTCCTACCTTTGGGTATAGGCTACATTTTTACTCAGAAGACAAATTCCTTTTTATTTTTTTTAAATTCTTAAAGATTATTTATTTATTTGTTTATTTGTGAGAGAGAGAGTGAGAGAGGGAACACAAGCAGGGGGACTGGCAGGCAGAGGGAGAAGCAGACTCCCCGCCGAGCAGGGAGCCCGATTTGGCACTAGATCCCAGGACCCCGGGATCATCACCTGAGCTGAAGGCAGACGCTTAACCGACTGAGCCACCCAGGCGTCCCAACACAAATTCCTTAAAAATACCTTTATTACCCTTTTTTTCCTAATTACAAAAGTTATCTGTGCTTATTACCATAGCTGACACATTAAAGGAGTATGTCATCAAGAACATCAGCATTCTCAGGGCACCTGGGTGGCTCAGTCGGTTGGGCGTCCAACTCTTAATTTTGGCTCAGATCATGATATCAGGGTCATGGGATCGAGCCCCATGTTGGGCTCCCCCCTTAGCAGGGAGCCTGCTTGGGATTCTCCCTCCCTCCCCCGCTGCTCTCTGTCTCTCAAATAAATAAATAAATCTTTTTTTTTTAAGAATATGCGCAGTCTCATAATTTTGCTGACACTGGTAATGCAGCTTCCAGACTTTTCCATGCATCTATTAACACAGAGATAGGAGTTGTGTTCTTTGAAGATTTTTAACTTTGTATTAGAGAAAATTCAAGCACATACAAAAGTAGGGAGACTAGTATAACAAACCCTGGTGTGCCCACCAGGTGTCAACAGTTACCTACTTTCTGCCAATCTGCTTTCATTTTATCCCCTGCACTTTTTTTCTGAAGTCTTTTTTTTTTTTTTTTTAAGATTTATCTATTTATTTATTTGACAGAGACAGAGAGAGCAGGAACACAAGCAGGGGGAGTGGGAGAGGGAGAAGCAGGCTTCCCGCGGAGCAGGGAGCCCGATGCGGGACTCGATCCCAGGACCCTGGGATCATGACCTGAGCCAAAGGCAGACGCTTAACGACTGAGCCACCCATGCGCCCTTTTTCTAGAGTCTTTTGTGTCATTTTACCCCTAACTACATCAGTGCTTCAGCATTTGTCTCTAACTGATAAAGCCTATTTTTTAACATAATTACTTTGCCATGATTCCATGTTACAAAAGTATATATCGATCATCAGATTAAAATTTTTATGGCTTTATTTTTTAAAAGATTTTATTTGAGAGAGAGAGAGAGCATGTGCATGAATGGGGGGAGGGGCAGAGGGAGAGAAGCAGACTCCCCTCTGATTACAGAGGCTGCTTTGGGCCTCGATCCCAGGACCCTGAGATCATGACCTGAGCCAAAGTCTGATGCTTAACCTTAACTGAGCCACCCAGGTGCCCCATTTTTATTTTTTTAGATTAAAATGTTTATACATATCTATATTATTAAATATATATACATTTATTATTATTATTATTTTAGAAAGGAAGAGAGGAGGGGGAGGGGCAGAGGGAGAGGGAGAGAGAATCTTAAGCACGTTCCATGCCCAGTGCAGAGACTGATGCAGGGCTCAATCTCACCACCCTGAGATCATGACCTGAGCCAAAACCAAAAGTTGGATGTTTAACCAACTCAGCCACCCAGGTGCCCCTGGATTATTATTATTTTAAAAAGAGGACCATGTTATAGACTACAGTTTGGCCTCTCAATCTCTTACGACTGTGATGTTTTGCAACTTTCTTTTTTTCACCTGCTGATTTAGCTTGGATGTCTTTCTATGGCAATAGAGCGCGATCAGTGTTCATGTCTCATCATCCTACAACAAACCAAAAAGCTACTTCGCCTTTTGGCTTAAAAGCAAAAAAGAGGGGCACCTGGGTGGCTCATTCATTAAGCGTCTGCCTTCGGCCCAGGTCATGATCCCGGGGTCCTGGGATCAAGTCCCTTGTCGGGCTCCCTGCTCAGCGGGAGGCCAGCTTTTCCCTCTCCCACTCCCCCTGCCTGTGTTCCTGCTCTCGCTGTGTCTTTCTCTGTCAAATAAATAAATAAAATCTTTAAAAAAAAGAAAAGCAAAAAAGAGCAGTTTAGTAAAAACAAGTAAACAAATATAGTTCTGGGAGGTGCACGTCTTTCCCGTCTAGGGAGAATGTCCATTCACTGGATAAGTGTGCAGATGGGGGATACGATGCTCATTCTTTCTTTTATTTACTTGAATAAATACCCTTTTTGAGTGCTTTCCGTGTGCCAGCCACTGATCCAGGTGCTGGGAATATGGCCCTTGTGGAGCTAACTTTCTAATGGTCAGGGAAGGCCTCACTGAGGGGGTGAAATTTGAGCAAAGACCTGAAGGCGGGAGCCATGTGGATATCTGGGGAGAGTGTTGCAGAGAGGAAACACATGCAAAGGCCCTGAGGGAGGACTTGACTGCCTCCCCAACCTCTTGGTGTGTCCTTCAGTGAGTGGCAGCACCCAGAACATCACCCTGCCCGACCTTCCCTGGGGTCCTTGTGAGCTGTGGGTGACCGCATCCACCATCGCAGGACAGGGGCCAGCTGGTCCCAGCCTCCGGCTTCACCTACCAGGTAGGGGGGTTTGGGGTGGGACTGCCATAGGAGGGGACCTGCTCAATTTCAAGGAGATAGGGGTTTCAGTGAATGAGCAACCTTTTGACTTGGGGGTGGTTACTGATGACGCCTCAGGGGCATTCTGATCCTTCTAAATACTCTGGATTATCAGGCAGTGTGTGTCTCTGACCCTTTCACGCCTCCCTGACCTTAACCTATCCCTGATGACTGTTTTATTCACAAGCCCCACTCCCACCCCAAGATCTCCCCGCACTTAGCCCCTACCCACTCATAAGCATCCCCCCTTTACCTGCCTCCACCCAAGCCCTGCCCCATGCATGATCCTTTCCTGATCCCTCGCCCATCCCTGGTATCCAAATGTTCTTCTGCCCCTTGGCCTCAGATAACACCCTGAAGTGGAAAGTTCTGCCGGGTGTCTTTCTGCTGTGGGGCTTGCTCCTGACGGGCTGTGGTGTGAGCCTGGCCACCTCTGGAAGGTGAGGCTGTCGGACATGCGGGTCTCTTCCCCGGGTCGGGAGGGCAGCTGGACACTAGCTCAGCTTTGTGGGGCGGGGGGTGGGGGGGGTGGCAAGAAGTGAGGGGATGCCTCAGGGCTCTGTGATGTTCCTGGGCTCTGCACTCTGGGCCTGGGTGTCAGGTCACCTAGGTTCTCTGCCCTCTTACCTGCTGGCCAGGTGCCTCCATCTTCGGCACAAGGTACTGCCCCGCTGGGTCTGGGAGAAGGTTCCAGATCCGGCCAACAGCAGTTGTGGCCGGCCCCACATGGAGGTGAGCAAAAAGGCTGGCTTGTCTGGGCCCTCTGGGAAGGTGGCAAATGCAGGGACAGCGGGGGGTGGGTGGCGGCAGGTCGGGGAGAATGGGTGGGGGCAGAATCCCCGTCTCTTCTCTTCCCAGGAGGTGCTGCAGGCTCAGCCCCCCGGGGACTTCCCCATCCTGAAAGTGGAGGAGATGGAGCCACTACCAGTTCCGGAGCCCCCCCGGGCCCCCCCCCAGCTGGACTCTGGCTACGAGAAACACTTCCTGCCCACCCCCGAGGAGCTGGGCCTTCTGGGCCCTCCCCCAGGTCCCAAGTTCTGGCCTGAACCCAGCCCAGGCCAGGAGAGGGGTGCCCATTTGACAGATGAAGACACTGAGGCTCAGAGAGGCTGAGTCCCTTGCCTGAGGACGCCCAGCCAGGAAGAAGAGGTTGAAGGACCCCCTACAAAGGAGGGCCTGGCCCTCCTGGGAATGTACGGATGGAGGAGGGAGCAAAGGACCATGTATGAATGTGAGCGGCAGCTCCCTCCTCCCATCAGCCCCGCTGCCCTCCGCCCGGCAGGCAGCCGGGTGCAGCCCGGGGTTCCCGCTGCCGGCAGACTGCAGACTGCAGACTGCGGGCAGGAGTGCCGCGGGCTGAGGCCCCGACGAGGCCCGGACGGGGTCAGGGCTCCTCCGCACTCTCTCCCCTCGCCCTCGGGCTGGAGCACCAGTGTGCCCGCGATCCAGCTCTAACCGGAGGGGACGGTGGAGCAAGAAGGGGAAAGGAAGCTCAGGCCCCGAGGGACTGCGGGACTCTGAGCCACCCAGAGAAACACACTTCCACACTCGTACAGCTCCTGTAGCTGGGGCACTTTGTCCAGCAGCCGCGTCTGTACTCACACCCACTCCATCTCCGCCAGCAGCAGGAGGGAAGCCCTTTGCTTTCCCACCGGCAGGTGCTGAGCCGGTCCCGTGCCAGCAACACACACTCCAACTGTCCGAATGCCTGAACGTTTTATTTTCAAGTATAAAGGCTTTGTCGTAGACGGGGACCAGGGTCACAGGCAGTGGGAAGCGCCCGGAAGCCCGGGAAGCCCGGGAGGAGGTGACGTGCGGGCCAGCTGGCTCCCGGGGGGCCCCCCCCCGCCCCGGTGTGCCTGGGAGCCGCTGCTGGACGCCCAGAGGCCGAGGTAGCTGTGAGAGGCGCTGGGGCGGGGTGGAGGGCGTGGGCTCACATGACCGCACAGCACTGGCACGTCTTCTGCTTCGGGCCACTTGCCTCTTCACCCTCGGCAGGGGCAGATGGCTCGGGCTGCCGGGCAGGGGCATAGGTGGGCACGGGCCGGGCGCTGGGGTGGGCCCTGGGCCCTTGCGCCCGAAGAAGTGGCTGGCACTCGGCAGGCTGCTGTGGGGCGGGGGTCTCCGCCAGGAGGGGGGTGGCGTCCCCCAAGGGGCCCTGGCCCTGAGCAGGGCTTTGGGGTCTTACAGATCTCTCCTCCAGGGAGCCTTCCTGCTTCTCCTGGGGCTGGGGTTCTTCTTCTGGCCTTGACTCTTCCTGGGCCCCCAAGGGAGCCCCTGCCTCACTCACCTCCTCTGCCTGACATTCCTGTCCTCCCCCGGACTCTCTCTGCTCTTCGGGACTCAGATCTTCCTCGACTGCTTCGGTCTTCTCTGCCTCCAGTGGTTCCTCACCTCCTCCTTTCTCGGCCTCCAATGGCTCCTCACCTCCTGTTCTCTCTGCCTTCAGTGACTCCTCACCTCCTCTTTTCTTGGCCTCCAATGGCTCTTCACCTCCTCTTTTCTCTGCCTTCACTGGTGCCTCAATTCCTCCCTTCTCTGCCTTCAGTGACTCCTCTCCTCCTCCTTTCTCAGCCCCCAGTGGCGCCTCACCTCCTCCTTTCTCAGCCTCCAATGGCGCCTCACCTCCTTCCTCGGCCTCCAGTGGCTCCTCACCTCCCGTTCTCTCTACCTTTGGTGATTCCTTGCCTTCCTTTCTTTCCATCACTAATGGTTCTTCAGTTGCCTCTAGCTTTTCTTCATCTCCTTTCTGCTCTACTCCCAGTGGTTCCTCATCTTTCTTCTCTGCCTCTAGCTCTTCCTCACCTCCTTTCTGCTCTGGCTTGCTTCCTTCCCTCTCCACCATCAGAGACATGTCTGCTCCTTCCTGCTCTGTCCCTGCCTTTTCCTCACTCCCCTTTCCTCCGCCCACTGGTTCCTCTGCTTGGCTTCTCCCTGCCTCCCAGGCTTCCTCCCCTGCCCCCCTCTCTGCCCCCAGTGGACTCTCAGGTCCTCCCCCCTTTCCCCACACCCTTGGCCCTTCCAATCCCTCCACCACCAGCTCCTCCCACTCCTCGCTGAGGGTCACCCTCTCCACCCAAATGAAAGACCCCTCCTCTCCTCCAGAGCCCCCTGGCCCATCAGCATCAGGGCTGCCCCTGGGAATGCCACCTTCTCCAGGAGCTGCTCCCTCCAGTCTCACCTGAAGCCTCGATGAGCCGGTCTGCGCAGCCTTCTGGCCCCTGCCCGCCTCCCCTGTGGCCTCTGAGTCGCTGCTGTCCGGTCCTCCCACCCCCTCCCAGACCACCTCCACGATGCCCCTGTCCTCTGTCACCCAGGAGGGGAGCTCTGGGCAGCTGGCTTCCTGCCTGTCCCCAACTGCCTCCAACACCATCTCCTCTACCTTAGCCTCCAGCTCTGGGCCCGTGGCCCCCATGGCACAGTCCTCTGTGGCCCTCAGCCCCTCCCATACCACCTTCACCACACCCCCTTTGGCCTCATCCACGCCCCCCTTGGATGCTGCCTGCCCCTGACAAGGCTCCTGCTCTGGAAGGGGGCTGGGTCCAGGGCAGGGGCCATTGGCTTCTGAGGAGGCCCCTGCTGCCCCAGGGAACAACCTCAGGGCTGGTGGAGCCCTGACAGCCTCATCTCTGGGCTCAGAGGGGGACTCTGGGGACGTGTCCACTGGTCCAGCTGGTAGGGAGGCTCTCTTGTTCAGATCAGCGTAGTCTTGGGGAGTGAGAGACAGGGGGTGACAGTGAGATTCTGACCCCCCAGATTCAGGCCCCTCTTCTTGGGACCCCCCAGGCCTGAGCACAAACACCCACCTGTGGGACCTGCCTCCACGGTAGGCTGGGAGAGAGGTCGGTGACCCTGTAGGGATGGCAGAGACAAGGTCAGGCCAGCCAGTGTCTCCACCTCCAGCGTCCCTGCATGCGGGTCCCCCCAGCCCATCTCGCTCAGGACCATACCCTCAGCCTTCCTCACCTGTCTTATCACCCCCTGCTCTAATGCCTCATACACAGTAGGTCCTTAATCAATACTGTGCCCATGAGCCATAGCTCTATATTAGGGACCTACTCTGTCAGCTACTGAGGTTGCTGTGGGACAAGGAAGGGACACTTACTTAAGCCTTTTGCTATGGGGACTTACATTCCGGGGGGGTGAGGTATAAACATAAACACAAATAAACAGGTAATGCCAGGGAGTGAGCAAGACTATGGCAGAAAAAATAAAACAGCAGGAGGAAGGGCTCTGGAGGAAGTGACACTGAACAGAGAGAAACCCGAAGGGTAGGAAGAGCCAGCCTTGAGTCAAGAGGTAGGTAAGGGCATTCCAGGCCAAGGGGAAAGCAAGTGCAAAAGCCCTGGGGCTGCAATGAGCTACACAAGTTCAAGAACTAGAAAAGAGGGTCAGCATAGCTGGAGTGCGGGGCGGGGGGCAGGCAGTGTGAGAGTATGAAAATGGGCTCAGGGAGGGGAGTGGAGGGATGGCAAAGCTCCAGGGATCTCCTCCTCACAGTTCTCTGATCTTATCCTCTTTCCAGCCTCCAGGCCTTTACATGGGCTGCTTCCTCTGCCTGAAATTCCCTTTCCACTCCTGCCTGGCTCCCACTCAGATTCAATATAGATGGCACTGCCTCCAAGAAGCCTTCCCTGAACCCCCAACTTCGCTCAGGTGATTCCTCTGTGCTCCTCCCCTGCCCAGGTCTCCCCCCATCACAGACTCTTGGACAGTGAGCTCCCGTGGGCCAGGAATCCTAACTTGCACCTCTCTGGCAAGAACTCCTGGCCTATGCTAAAAACCCAACAAGTGCTTCCCACATCCGTGAACAGGGCTCCTTCTCCCTCTGTGCCCTGAAATGGGCACCTAGGAGCTAAGGTCAGACATCAGGGAGAGCAGGCGACTGTGGAAAAGCTGCACCTCACTGTGGCCAGGCACAAATGTTGCCAGATCTTTGGACTTCAGGGACAACCCAGAGAGCCAGATTTTAATGTGAAGTTGTTGAAAGCCTGTATGTTGCATAGCATGCAGAATATATCTTAATAAAAGTCTACTAAAACAAAAGCCCATGTGTTGGGGCGCCTGGGTGGCTCAGTTGGTTAAGCGACTGCCTTCAGCTCAGGTCATGATCCTGGAGTCCCGGAATCGAGTCCCGCATCGGACTCCCTGCTCAGCGGAGAGTCTGCTTCTCCCTCTGATCCTCCCCCTCTCATGCTCTCTGTCTCCCATTCTCTCTCTCAGATAAATAAATTTTAAAAAATCTTAAAAAAAAAAATAAATAAAACAAAAGCCCATGTGGATGCCCCAGATCACAAGAGCATCTCACGGTGACCCATTCCTCACTCTGAGGCCAAATTCCATGAGCACCCCCCCCCCCCATTTTCCCACAGTATTCCTCATTCTGGCCATATTAGCAATCATATAGGAAAACTTTTCCTCATGCCCGTGCCTGGTGCGAAGCTATGATCTTGTTGACCCGCCCCCTCATCTCATCCAGCTCTGTGCTGTTGCTATTCTCATTTTAGACCTAGGGAAACAGGCTGGAGCAAGGCAAGCGACTTGTCCAAGACCACAAAGCAAAGAAATAGCAGAGGACTCACTGGTTAAACTGCACTTGGAGAAATCCTGCTTCTGTCCCTGCTGGCCGCCTCCCCCCCCCCCCGCCCAGTTTGCTCCCCTGGCCCCTCACCTGTCTGCGCCAGGTGGGCCTGCCTGAGGACTTGTGCTGGGCACCTGTGGATGCACCTTGCAACAGCTGCAGCTGGGATTGGAGTCTGAGGAAGAGAGGAGGCTGCTGGGAGCCAGGCCCCCAGGCTCAATGCTCCCCCGCCACCACCAATCCCCAATTTGCCACTTCCCTGGAGTGGACCTGGGGACCTGGCCTAGCCAGGCTGGCAGGGGCCCGACTCACGTGAACAAGCTGTCTTCCAAGTTCTGGATTCGGGCCTGAGCCTGGCCCTCAGGTGACTGGGGGTCTTTCGAGGCAGACTCCTCCTGCCGCTCCGTCCCCTCAGCCGACCCGTCCATTAGCCAACGCTCCCGGAGAGACTTCCTCTGGGCATGGGAAGGGAGCTCGGGCTGTGCACACTGACTCCCCGCCCCCTCCCCCGATGTAGGGTCCCCTCCTAATCTCCTAGGCTGGGAAGATTTCTTATTGTCCAAAACCACCCGAATGGGACAGACATTTCTCCTTCAGGGTGGGATATGATACATGGCCTCACAGTGCACCCCAATATTGCCGGGTGGGACAGACACCCCATTACCAGCCCATAGCTCTTCCAGCCTAGAACAAAACACCCATCATCTTCCAGAATGGGACAGGCGCCGGCAGAGGTGAAAGCAACGTCTCTTTTGGCCCCTCCCTACCCCGAAGCTGGACAAACACCTTCACTGTCCCCATACTCTTCCCCCAAAGGTGGTACAAATGTCCCCATCACCACCACTACCTCCCCCCACTCTCCCAAGCAGAGGAAAAATGCCCCCCAAGCTGGAACCCATGCCCCCAATTGCTCCCCCAAATTGGACACAGGCTCCTATGATTCCCCCCAAACCGACTCTCACAGACACCCCCACTTCATTGCCCAGGCCGGGGAGGCGCCCCTGCCCGCCCCCAACCTTGAGCCGCTCCACGCGGAGTTTCTCCTCCTCCAGCTCCCGGCGCGCGGCGCGGATCGCCTCCTGCAGCCGCCGCTTCTCCTGCGCACAGAGGACCGGGAGCTGCCCACGGGCCGGGCGGGGCCGCCGCCTCCCTTTCCGCCTTCCCTCCTCCGCGGGGCTCGCGGGGGCTCCCGGGGCTCCCGGGGCTCCCGGGGCTGCGAGCCGGGCGGGGCGGCGGAGAGCACGTCGGGGCCCCGGGCGGGGAGGGGGCTGCGGAGGCGCTGACTCAGCAGCGGGTGGGGGCGGGGCGGCGGGGGCGGGGCCGGCCGCGCCCGGGATGCTGCGGAGGCCTCGCCCGCGCCGAATGGGGGTCTGTGGAAGGGGGCGGGGGCGGGGCCTTGGAATGGGGATCCCCAAGGGGGAGACGGAGCTGTGGGGGTCCGAGATATAGGGTTACAGAGAGGGGGGGTTCAGAGAACTGGAGGTCCAGTTATGGATATCAGAGGGAGGGGTGCCGTCGTGAGCGTCCAGAGAGACTGGGGCGTAGAGATGGGGTCCGGAGAGATGGAGGTGCAGAAATCGAGGGCTGAGAGATAGGAGTTAGTGAGATGGGGGTTCAGAGGGATGGGGTACAGATATAGGGGTCAGAAGGATGGAGGTTCAGAGAGACCGGGGTGTAGAGATGGGGTCCAGGAAGATGGGGGTGCAGAAGCGGGAGATCAGAGACTAGGGATTAATGAGATGGGGTTCACAGAGATGGGATCCAGAGAGATGAGGATCCAGAGATGGGGGTCTGAGAAATGGGGTTCAGACATGGGGTGTTTGGGAGACAGGGGTTCAAGAATGGAGCATCGGAGTGTGGAGTACACAGCCTCACCATTCTGAGGGTGGTGGTGACCGCATAGAGGAACTGGGGAGCAGAGGGGCCTGAGGATTTAGGTGGGGCGCCCCAGGCAGGGCTGGAGCTGAGGGTGCCTTCCCCCTCCTCCCCCCACCACACACTTCACAGCGTTAGGCCTGCTTCCCGGATTGAGAGAGAGGTGAGGAAGAGACCTGGGGCAAGACTAGGAGTGCCCAGCACGCCGGGCGGAGCGCCCTGGGAGGGCTTCACTTACAGCGATGACCTCTAGCCGCTGCCGGTAGAGGGAGCTCTCGGCCATGGGCCTGTGGGGAGAAGGCAGACACTGCGGAGGGTGTCTCCCAGGGCCCCGCCCCGCATCAGGCCACCTCCTGAATGCTCCTCTCTGAGCCAAGATCCCTGAGCTGCTTGGAAACCAACCAAAGCCCAGCATTTTCTTCTACCTCCCCTTTGCAACTGAAAGGAGTTGGGGGAGAGCCCAGGGGTCCTATGGGGGGGCGGGGAGAGCAGAGACCATGACAAGTTGAGCTAAAGCCCTTCCTAGGCCTTACATCACCTCTCTGAGCCTCAGTTTCCTCATGTGTAAAATGGGCTGGAATAACTTGATCCTCACCTTGCAGAGAGGTGCCCATGCAAGGAAACACCCATGCAGGAAAAAATAGGGCATAGTGTTCCAAAAACAGTAGTGTCATTTATTATTAATAACTTTAGTAATTCCTATGATTAATAATGTTTATGGTTAATTATAAGAACCATTCCCAGGCTGTCCTACAGGCACTCTCAAATCCTGCCAGGCCCCTAACATGCTGTGTGTCTCTTTCCAATTCCACACCCTCTCCAATTCCACCTCTCCTCTCCACACCCTCTCCACACCCTCGGCTCCTACCCGGGATACACCTTCAGCCCTGGGGGATGAGGGAGTCTGGGGAGAAAAGTGGCCATCCCACAGTGGACACATGCCATTGCCATGGTAACTGGAGCTACCTGCCAACTCTCCTCCCTGGGAGCAAAGGTTACCAGGTCACGTAGCCTAGTGTTGGACTCTTGAGCTGGGAGGAGGCAGAGGGGTCTTGCTGTTTAAGGTTTAACCTGAGATCCCCCCAACATTGACCTCCTTGCAGCACCCCAGGATCCCCACTTCCCAGCCTACAGAGCCACCCTTTCTGTGGGTTGGGACAGTCATTGTCACATGAACCTATCATCACAGATGTGCATTGAGCACTCACTATGTGCACATGCTTCACAGGCCAATATCTAGAAGGATCTATCTATTTGCCTGTTGTCCCTGACATTTAGCCCAGGGAGGAGGGCACAGGGCAAGCCCTCAAACTTTTATTAATTTGAGCACTAACTCTCTTGCGTGAGCATTAGCCTCATTGCTCAAACTCTGCTGGGGCCTCCCAGATCTTCCCTGGCGACACCATAAAGACATAATAATGCAATGCTTATTACCTATAGTGCTCAAAGTGCTCTAGAGGGTTTCCGCTAGGCTCCCCCAGTCACCTCCGCCTCTCCCTCCCTGCCCTGATCTTGAGACACTGTAGTCCACTCTTTGCTGAGTTGATATTCTGAGAATAAAATCAGCCAACCATTATTAGCCAGTGCATACCATATGCCAGGTGCTGTTAAATGCTTTGTCTCCAGTAATGCATTTAATCCTCCCAATGATCCTGGGAGGCAATCGTACTACTGTCCCTATTTTATGGATGGGGAAACTGAGGCTCCAAGAAGTAGTGGAAAGACTTGTCTAAGATCACTGAGTCAGGAGATCAGAACTCAGGGCTCTTAGGCCCAAAACACTGGGAACACTGCAGGGAAGAGGGGAGTCTAGGCACCCTCTTATGGCAGCCACGAGGCCAGAGATCAGCCTGGGAGTTCCGATTTCAGTTGGACTAGGGGGTTGAAGTCATGCTTTGCAGGGTATCCCAAAGGGAGCCCAGACCCCCTGCTAATAAGTTTGCCCTTGGGGGAGGGCTAAAGTCCCCACCCTCTGCTGTCCCATTCCCAAGATGTAATCTCCCTGCCTCTTCCTTGCTGGGGGGGTGGGGGTGGAGATCGGGTTCCCATTGCTAGGCAACCAGGTTTGTAGTTGGTGAATAATGCAACGGGGGACCCAAAAGAGTGAGCAACCAAATTGGGGTCCCGGGGGAGGGAAACTCTTTTCCGGAACTCTTTACAAACCTCTGGAGCCCCTCCCCCCTCTTACTTTAAAATGCCCTCAAAACTTGAATATTACAATTCTCTGCACACCCCGTTTGATAGTGTTTATCTCCAACTCTACAAGAACAGTGTTCGTGGCCGTGGCCTTTTGTCACCAGGAACACTTGGTGACCATTTCACTAAGCGGGTGATGGTTCCGATTTTGCCATCATCTTTCCCAGTTTGGGAGCTGTTAACTTTTTCTGTTGTATCTCAAGCATTTTTTCCCACCCTGGACACTGAGGGATGTTTCTAGAGGCAAAACATGGCAGTGAGGGACCCTGGCATTTCCTGCCCCCTCCCCAGTCATAGCCCCACCCCCAGGCTGGACTTTGAGCTTGAAGACTGCCTGCAGAAAATCCCTGAAAAAAGGAGGTGGGGGTCCACATCTCCCACCTGACTCTCTGGGGGCGGGGGACATAAAAGCCCATGGGGTTGGCTGCTGAGCTCTCTCCACTCCCCCTAGTGCCCTTAGGAGAGGCCAAGCTGGGGCTCTCACCCCCGGGGAAAGGCCAGCGACCTCCGAGCCCCTCCCAGGCCCTGCCCACCAACCCCCCTGATCCCGGACACTTACATGGGTGTGGCCGGAGACCACATCTGGCTCTGCAGGGCCATCTCTGCCCAGAAGCCCACCTTCAGGTCTCCAAGATCAGGACCCACCACCCGTTTGACTGAAGGTGCCCTGGAGGCTGTGACTTGGCTGGCGGGAAGGGGGTGCTGCAGGAGGGCACTGGGAAAGCTGGTCCAGCTGGTTTGGGCCAGGAGGCAGGAGGCGCAAGCACGAGGCTCGAGGGGGGCTGGGGGCTGGCGGGCAGTTCTGGGGAGGTACTATCAGCTGTCCTGATAAATTATTTACCAGCCACTGGCCTCCTTGCCGCACTTGGCTGCCTCACAGCGAACACACTCACATGCATGGTGCAGTGTGTGGGCGGGAATGGGGCGTCACTGACCCCTCCAGAGAATGGCATCTGTCCTTGGCACCCCAGATGCCTCTCAAGTCCAGCTAGCTGCCCACCAAGGGTCACCAACGTGGCACATCACACGCGTGTGATACTCTTATAAACTACTGCCCTCCCTTCTTGGACCCTGGTTCTTGGGTGGGGAGGGAGGCACTGATCCAGCTAAGGGATTCTGGAGACCAGAGGCTGAGCACCATGCGAACCAGGAGGCCTGGCCCCTGGGTAACTGTGGATGACTTGCCCCAGGTTTCTAGGCCGTGGTTTGCCCTTTGTGAAATGGAGAACTAGATCAAGTGGCCTCCAGGACCCCGACCCCCCTTAGATGCTATAACAGTTAGGGGTGGGGCAGTGGTGAGGAAGGTCCAGAGAACTTCTTACCCAAATCTTGAGGGTCCGTGTTCTATCGTCCCCATCCTCTTCTTAAAGGACCAGCATCCTGTTTCTCTGGTGACAGCATGCCTCATTTACCCTTTGCCGTTTGGGGAAATCATCTCTTACTTTCCAGGCTAGTCTCCCACAGCCCCCAGTCCTTCCCCCATCACAGTCTTGGTCCCGCTGTGCAATTTGACATGAACCTCAGTGAGGAGGGAACTTGCCCCCACTAGGACCCTCCCCATGTGACCAAGGGAATGTGCCTACCTAACTCTTCCCTCCCTCTTTTACATCTTACCTGGGGTACTCAGACCCCAGAATTCCCTGCCCAAATGGTCCTGTGCTTCCTGAATGCAGACCACACAGCCAGGGTGCGCCTCACCCCACCACCTCCAGCCTGACAAGTGGTCAAGGGCAGCTACTGGCGGAGGGGTGAGGATCAAGCTTGGACATGCGGCACGGGGTCCCCAGGGGCAGGCACAAGGCTCCTTGCTATGCAGGAGAGAGTTGAAGGTTGGAAAGGGGGCCAGGCTGAGAGCTGAGGTCTCCCTGAGCCCCACATTCTAGTACAAGACTCCTAGGGATTCAAAATGTTTTCATTTGAACCCGGCCTTCTAAGTCATTCTGAAAGTACATTTGCCATGATAGGAGGAGAGAACATACTTTTTAAATCAGTTTTTAATCGTGGTAAAATACATATAAAATTTACCATTAGTGGCATTTAGTACATTCACAGTGTTGTGCAGCCATCCCCTCTGGCACCGGAATATCTCCATCACCCCAAAAGGAGACCCCACGCCCATGCACAATCTCTTCTGATTTCCCCTCCCCCAGCCCCTGGCAACCACCAGTCTGTCCCTGTAGATTTACCTACTCTGGACATTTCATATAAATGGAATCACATACTATGTGGCCTTTTGTATGTCTGATTTCTTTCACTCAGCACAATGCCTTTTTTTTTTTTTTTAAAGATTCATTTATTTGAGAGAAAGTGAGAGAGAGAGAGCATGAGCAGGGGGAGAGGCAGAGGGAGAGGGAGAAGCAGACTCCCCGCTGAGCAGGGAGCCTGACACAGGGCTCAATCCCAGGACCCTGAGATCACGACCTGAGCTGAAGGCAGACGCTCAACCGACTGAGCCACCCAGGCGCCCTAACTCAGCATAATGTTTTTAAGATCCATCCACAATGTAGTGTGTGTCAGTGTTTCATTCTTTTTATGGCTGAATAATATTCCTTTTTTTTTTTTAAGATTTTATATTTTTAGGTAATCTCTACACCCAACGTGGGGCTTGAACTCACAACCCTGAGATCAAGAGTTGCATGCTCCATCAACTGAGCCAGCCAGGGCGCCTGAATAATATTCCATTGTATGGATTTACCACATTTTATTTATCTATTCATGTGTTGATTGACATTTGGGTTGTTTCTACCTTTTGGAGGAGAGAATGTATTTTTTAAAAAGATCTATTTATTTATTTGAGAGAGAGAGTGCGCACACAAGGGGGAGGAGCAGAGGGAGAGGGAGAGAGAATCCCAAGCAGGCTCCGTGCTGAACACAGAGGCTGACGTGGGGCTCGATCTCACAACTCTGAAATCATGACCTGAGCCAAAATCAAGAGTTGGAGGCTCAACTGACTGCACCACACAGGTGCCCTGAGAATGTATTTTATTTAATTGTTTGTAGTTTGATTTTACAACTGTTAAATAGATGTATGGTATGTAGGCTTCCCTTTGTATTCTTGTCCTGTATTCTACTTTGAGGCAAGATTGTTCTATTTATAATTGTGTCTGTCTCCCAAACTCAACTGCACCTTCCAAGTCTGATTTGTTTCTTTATTCCCAGCACTGGGGTAGGTGCCTCGTACATATCATTAAATAAATCTTAAACGACTGTTATGTATCAGGCACTGTTCTAGGCGTGGGGTAGTTGGGTCTAGGTGTGACCAAACAGAAAATGCTGTAAGGCAGCTCACTTTTGGTGGTGGTGAGGAGAGAGATGATATACAAATAAAGGCAATTAGTGATAACTGGTAACTGCTCTGCAAGTTAACAGCCAACAGCAGGGTTAGGGTTATGGAGAAGGGCTGTGTGTGATGCAGGCTGGGTGATCAGGGACTATTTGTCTAAGGAAGTGATATCTGAGTTAAGACCTGCATAGCAGAAGCCAGCCATGTGATGAGTCCTTCCAAGCAGGGAAAAAGGCAAGCAAGCGCAAAGGCCCTGAGGTAAGAGTGCACTTGGGGGGTTTGAGGGAAGCACAAAAGCTGTAATGGAGGAGTGAGGGAGGGAGTGTCCGAAGATGAGATCTGAGAAGTGGGCAGGACCTTCTGGGTCAGAGGAGGGAATTTGGATTTTTCTTCTGAGTGTGGTGGGGAGCCATTGGAGGGACAGTAAAGTGGCTGGGATGAGGGTGGAGAGATGTGAACAAATTCAGAATATGTTTTGGGGGGCAGAGCCTGCAGATCCAACAGCAATCCAACATATGGATGGATTGGAGCAGGGCTGAGAGAGAGAGGTTGAGGTAGATTCCCAGGTTTGGGGCATGAAAAACAGAATGGATAAGTTGCCACACATAGTGGGGAGTAGAGTTGGGGGGATCCGAGAGTTCAGTTTTGAAAGTGTTCAGTTTGACATCTATTACACTGAAGAGTGTTGAAGATGAGTCCAAAACCCAGAGAAGTCAGAGGTAGAGATATAAATTTGAGAGACATCAGCACAGAGATGGCATTTAAAAGTATGAGGTTGGGGGACGCCTAGGTGGCTCAGTCGGTAAGCATCTGCCTTTGGCTCAGGGCATGATCCCGGGGTCCTAGGATCAAGTCCTGCATGGGGCTCCTCCTCTCCCTTCTCAGCAAGGAGACTGCTTCTCCCTACTCCGGGAGAGAGTAGAAGGAGAGGGTGGGAAGGAGGGAAGTCACCAGGGTGGGCAGAGAATTGGGGGAAGGAGTGACCAGATAGTTGGATTATTCCCGAGGCTGTTTAGCGCTCCCCCCCCTCTAGGTAACTATATCTTTCTTCCTGGTCACCCCAGAATGGTGGAGTGGGGCCAGAGGTCAGATTTGGAGAGAGCCTGGGGAAGAGTGGAAATTGCCTTTAGGGGCGTCGGTCCTGCCCTTGAACGCCACGGTCTGGCGCCACCTGTGGGGAGCTGCTCCGTACCGCAAGCCTGGATACCTCTCCGGGGACTTTCCAGCCGCCTGAGCCCAAGGTGACCGCCTTTCAACCGCAGCTGCTCCGCTAAGCCCTGGGCGCGCTGTGTCCGTCCCTCTTCCCTCAATCTGGAAGTGCACTTGGCCGCGGGCGCCTCGAGGACTTTTCCAGGAGGGGTGAAGGGAAAGCAGCCTCTGAGCTTGACGCGGGCAGTGGCACACCTCTCGGAAAAGGCCTCGCTGAGCCCAGAAACCCGGAGGGAGCCTGGGGCGCGCCAGGAGAGGGCTCCTGGCGCCCCCTCCAGTCTGAGCCGTACGCTGCAAGGGTGGAATGTGGATGGACCGCCCCGAGGCCAGGGGCGTTGTGGCCCGCCGGCCTGGGCGGGGCTAGCAAGGCCCCGGAAAGATGGCTTTGGAGGACACCAGCGCCAGAGGGCCAGCGGTTCAAAGGCCCAGCCCGAGGCACCGTTGGGGTCAAGCCTCCTGGGAATGCCGGGGACGTGGGAGCGAAAAGGTGCCAGGGTGGCGCCCCGAGAGTTGAACGGCACCCAGACTTGTCTCCCAGCTGGCGGGCCGAGTCCAGGGAAAACCTCTTACAAGAAGTCTGGTGCCCCGAGCTGACCTGAGGCGCGTCAGAGCACGAAATGCGGTGCCCTGCCGAGGCCCCCGTCCCCTCCCCGCCCCGAGGGCGGGGCCGTAAGTCTTCCCTGCAGGTGCAGGGGGCGGTGCCCGGCCCTGCCCCGGGGGGCCGTTCTTGGAGGCCAGGGGCGGGTCAGAGAAACGGCCGAGATAGGCGACGCCTTGGAACCCGCGGGCGGTGACTGTGCCACAGGTGCCGCGCCGGGCACCGTGGTCTCAGCTCTGGGCATCAAAACTCCGGCGCTGGAAACTAAGTCTTCCGAGCTGCTCCCAACCCTGGACACCGAGGCCCCCGGGCCAGAGAGCGGAGCCCTGGGGTCGTCCGAAGAGCGGGGCCCCGAGACCCCCGGGTCAGCTAAGTCCCAGGGCCTGCCGCAGAGCAGGACGCTGAGGTCCCCAGGCCAGGAGGCAAGGTCTCCGTGCCCTCCGCAGAGCAGGACGCGGAGAGAGCTGAGCAAGAGAGCGAAGTCCTTGGGCCATCAGCGGGGCTGGACGCAGAACGCCCCGGGCCGTCTGCAGCTGGGGGGGTTTGAGAGTCTCCGGCCCGGCAACCACGACCCCGAGCCGTCTAAAGCGCGAAGCGCGGGGTTCCCGAAGCAGTGTCCCCTTCAGGATCCCTAGACCTTCTCCTCGGGGTCAGATTCCGAAGGCCCCCTGCAGCATTTTCTACTGCGCCCGAAGACCCCCCGGCAGGCCCCCGAGGAGCCGTTCATGGAGACGCCCATCGAGCGAGAAATCCGCCGCAGCTGCGAACGCGAGGAGAGCCTGCGCCGGAGCCGAGGCCTGAGCCCTGGCGGTGCAGGCCGAGAACTCGTCGAGCTGCGCGTGCGGCCGGTGCTCAGCCTGCCCAGCCCCGGCCCCGCGCTCCCGCGCGCCTTGGAGCGCGCGCGGGCGGGCGCGCAGATGCAGCGAGACATCGAGCGGGAGGCCCACCGTCAGGCGGCGCTGGCGCGCCCCGCAGCCCCAGAGCGGTGCGCCCGGCCGCCGCCGCCGGCGCTCGGCGAGCTCAAGCGATTCTTTGAGGCCGCCGGGGGACGCGGCTCCTCGGCGGCGGCTGAAGGCGGCGCCGTCCCGCAGGGGCTGCCCGATCCCGGAGGCCGGCCGCGCTCGGCCGTGCAGGGTCGGTGCCCGGTGCTGGCCCGCGCCCCGCCGCGGGTCGCGCGGTCGCTGCTGGAGCAGGAGGTGAGCGAGGCGCGTGAGCGCGAGCGGGAGCTGCAGCGCCAGCGGCTCAGCGTCTACGGCACCGCCGAGTTCAAGGAGCCCGCGCCGAGCCTCACGGGTAAGCCACGCGCGCCCTGACGCTGGGGTCTGTCGGGGCTCCAGCCGCCCTCACCGACTGCCCAACTCCAGTGCCCTCTCTTCTGGCCCTCAGGTACCCCCTCAGGGCTCCCAGACTCCTGGGACAGCCCCCCCAACTCTCCGTACCCTGCCCACGCTTCGGGGCTGCCCACTCCCTGTGCTCCACCCCGTACTCGGAATGGTCGACTCCCGAATCCACCTCACCTAGGCTCTTGGTGAGAAAGGGAGGAGGATTCTAGGTGTCTTTATCGGGTTCCAGGGAACCCTGCTTGGGTTCTGGCACTCCTGGAGCCTCCCTCTGAATTTACGAGTTTCCACCTCCCCACTCTGGGTTCGCCTCCCTCCTCCTTCAGGTTGCTCCCTCCTTCAGAATGGAGGCTTCCATGGGAAGCAGGGTAAACGCCTGTGTGTTTAAGGGGCGCGGCCGGCCTCCCTGGTCCTGGCCGCCTCCAGCTGGTGACAGGAGGGGCAACCCCGGCTGAGCGCCCCTTCCCCCGCAGCGAGCAGGGGCGACGGAAAGCTGGCGGTGACCTGGCCTCCCCGCAGAAAGGCGTCTGAGAGCGGCTTGGAGCAGGTGGGAGCCCCTTTCCCCCTCTTGCCTCAAGCGCTAGTCGCTCGTCCCTCCCCCCTCCTCCTCGGGCGCCAGGGTGCTGGGTCAGGGAACGTGCACCTCCGCGCCCCCTGGGAAGTCACTCTGGGCTAGGACACAGAGTTCTGGGCACGGCTCGGGGGTGACTAGGATGCGGTAGTCCCGGGGCCCAAACCGCCCCACCCTGTGCCTGGGTGTCCCTCCTGCGGTGCGCGGGTGCTTAAAGTCAGCCTTCCGTCTGGCCTCCTCTCCCCAGGAGGAGCGGAAGCCTTGAGGTTCCAGCAGGCTGGGACCCCCTGCCAGAGGTAACATGCATATCAGAGGAAACTGGTAGGGGTGCCCAGGAGTGCTCTCGGAATCCACTGAAGGCCTGGAAGAGGGCCAGCCGTCTGCGCTGGGGAAGATGAAATCGACCAGCTCCTCCTTGAACCTGACTGTGAAATTGACCAGTCTCTTCTATAAAACTGTTAGTCCCGGCTGGGAAACACTACGATTCTCAAACCGCCAGTGAAACTGTTCAGCCCTCCTCCGCCTACCTGCAAACCCAACTGGCCTCTCCCTCTGGCCTTTGCGATTAGAGGGCCAGGGTCTCCGCCTCGGCTACCCTCACTCCCCAGTAAAGCCCCTTCTTTCTGGGCAGTTCAGGCTGTTTTCCTCTGGGTCCCTTCGTCTGGGCTGCGGCTGGAGCGCGCCTGGCGGAGGAAAGCCTGAGAAAGCTGCAGGAGGCGCGGGCCAGAATACAGAATGTACCCCTTAGCGCCCTGTTCTGGGGCTGCTGGTCTCCCCCGGCCCGGCCCGGGTCTTGGTGCCCCCTGGCGGCGCGGGAGCGAACTGCGGCGTTCGGACAAATGAGCTCAAGCCCTTCCTTTTTCCAGACCTCGTCAACATTTATTGGTGCCAACTGCACGCCCGGAGCCGGGCGCGGGCTAGACAGAGGTGATAAGAGGTTGTTCCTGCCCTGGGGACGTAAACAATAGCTACTAAAAAAAGGCGGTGGTGGTGAAGGGTACAAGCTTCTTAGCAGGGCATACAAGGCCATTTATAATCTGTCCAGCTATCGCAAACTTCACATGCCCTATAGACCCCAGACAGATATTGAGAGAAATGGGGTGTGCTTTAAAATGCCTTGTTTCAACGGGCAGGTAAGTGTTCCTCCATATCAGCAGTACTACAAATGAGTGAACTCAGTGGTGCCAGAGCTTCTGATTTCCAAAAGCACATGGGTGGGGTGGGGGGGAAACCCAGCCTTTAAAAGAGAAATCTAGGGGACCCCGGGGGGTTCAGACCGTTAAGCGTCTTAGGTTCAGGTTATGATCTGCGGTCTGGGGATCGAGCCCCATGTCTGCCTTCCCACTAGGCATGGGAGTCTGTATCTCCCCCTGCCCTCCCCCTGCACACACACTCTCTCTCTCAAATAAAATCTTAAAAAAAAAAAAAAAATCTGAACTTTAAACGTGACTTTTGGGGCGCCTGGGTGGGTCTGTTAAGTGTCTGCCTTCGGCTCAGGTCATGATCCCAGGGTCCTGGGATGGAGCCCCACGTCGGGTTCCCTGCTCAGCAGGGAGCCTGCTTCTCTCCCTCTGCTGCTCCCCCTGCTTGTGCTCTCTCTCAAATAAATAAAATATTTTAGGGGTGCCTGGGTGGCTCAGTTGTTAAGCGTCTGCCTTCCGCTCGGGTCATGATCCCGGGGTCCTGGGATCGAGCCCCGCATTGGGCTCCATGCTACACGGGGAGCCTGCTTCTCCCTCTCCCACTCCCCCTGCTTGTGTTCCCTCTCTCGCTGTTTCTCTGTCAAATAAATAAAATCTTTAAAAATAAATAAATAAATAAAACATTTTAAAAATGTGACTAGAAAACTTTTTAAATTGGGTGTGGGGCACAGGAGGTGCAACAAGCAGCACCTGTTTGCAATAGAGCTCGTAGCTGTCAACTGTCAAGCCCGCCTTAATTTCTCTCCCAAGCCCTCAATTTCTCTCCCAAGCCGAGGTTCAAGCCCCCCTTTCATGGGGTTCAAGAGAGTCTGTGAACACCCTAAGTTGAATAAGTGTATCTGTGCAGTTTTATTCTGTGGTTTTAGGGTACAAGCTTCTTAGGCGGGCACTGAGACCCAGAGAAGACCCAGGAATGTTTTAGAATCATTGTTTCAACGCTTGGATCTGTCCAGCTCTTTATGCCCTGGGTCTAGCAACAGGCTTGATTCTCCATAGGGAGGACAAGTAGCTAATGAAGAATGAAATAATGCTCACACAGCATTGGACCCCAAGAGAAGCTCAGTCTAAAAACGAAGCACCTGGGGTGCCTGGGTGGCTCAGTCGTTAAGTGTCTGCCTTCGGCTCAGGTCATGATCCCAGGGTCCTGGGATCAAGCCCCGCATCAGGCTCCCTGCACAGCCAGGAGCCTGCTTCTCCCTCTCTCACTGTCTCTCTCTGTCAAATAAATAAAGTCTTTAAAAAAAATAAAAATAAATAAAAACGAACCACCTGATCCCAGCATCAGCACACTGAGTGCATACTTGATGGTGACTCTGCAGAGAAAGCAAAGATCCAGCACTGTCAAGGTGGGAAATGGAAACAGCCAGAGCTGATTCTTAATTCCCAGCAGGGGAGCTAAGAACGAAGCCTGTAGAGTTGACAGGACTACTAAAGTGTGGACCTGGGTTCTCAACCTTTCCTGCAAATTGAAATCACCTGAGGCACCCTTATGTCGAGTAAATCAGAATCTGACGGGAAGCTTGGCCTCACTATTTTTTTTAAAGCTCTACAGGTGCTTCCCACATGGAGCTAAGTTTGCGAACCATCATGTAGGTAGCCTTATGCTAGCAGTTCTCAAAGTGTAGTGCTTGGACCAGCAGCCTAAGGATGGCTTGGGAACTCCTCACAAACGTATTCTTGGGCCCCATCCCAGACTTAAAAATCAGACCCTCCACATGATTCCATGCTAAAGTTGGAGAATCATGGTTATCGAGAGTTCACAAGCAACAGGATTCAGGAAATCAAGCCTGTTTCCTTCCTCTCCCAGTACTGCCACCATGCACCAGAAACCTTTGGGGTTTTTTTTAAGTTTTTAAAAAAGATTTTATTTATTTGACAGAGACACAGCGAGAGACAGAACACAAGCAGGGGGAGTGGGAGAGGGAGAAGCAGGCTTCCTGCAGAGCAGGGAGCCTGATGAGGGGCTGGATCCTAGGACCCTGGGATCATGACTTGAGCCAAAGGCAGACGCTTAATGACTGAGCCACCCAGGCGCCCCCAGAAACCTTTAGTTTTAAGTGGCCTTAAGGGAGACTGTCTAAAGCTGTGTGGCTGGTCTGAACTGAGATGTGCTGTAAGCATGAAAGACATCAGATTTCAAACTTACTACCCAAAAAGAACTATCTCAATAATTTCTTGCATTGATTATATGTTGAAATAATATTTTTGATATGTTGGGTTAAATAAAAATCACTGGGGCGCCTGGGTGGCTCAGATGGTTAAGCATCTGAGCCTTCTGCTCAGGTCATGATCCCAGGGTCCTGGGATCGAGCCCCACATCGGGCTCCTGGCTCAGCAGGGAGCCTGCTTCTCCTTCTCCCTCTGCCTCTCTCCCTGCTCATGCTCTGTATCTGTGTCTCAAATGAATAAATAAAATCTTTAAAAAAAAATCACTAAAATTAACGTGCTCTTATTTTTTACCTTACCTTTTTTAATGTGGTTACTAGGATGTTTGAAATTACGTATGTGACTCGCACTTGTGGCTCAATTTAAACTTCTTTTGGACCAAGCTAAAGAGTCTTCGTGTGTGTGTGTGTGTGTGTACTTAAAACCGTATTGGGAAGCTTCAGAATCCCCTTGAACTCATTCAGACTAAACAATCTTGATGAAGTCAGAAATTGTACCCCCCCCGCCCCCCAAAAGATCAAGGGTTTTGGTGTCCAGTCGGGATGATTAATTTTACCTCTCATGTCCGTTTTTGTCATCTTAAACTGGGGCTTGGAATACTAATGTGCCAGGGAGTTTTAGGTAAGTGAGTGCTTTGCTCAAAAACATAAAGGTTAGGTCTCTCCTCTGACTCCAAAAATGCTACAAGGAACGAAAAGGCATGCCTGAAAGGGGGTAACTCGCAGATGAGTGACTGCCGGGTCAGGAAGAACACCCTTCCTCTCGCAAGGGACCAGCTGCAATCGGGAAGACCCGGTTCAGGTTCGAGCTCCGCCGCTTGCTCGCTGTAGCTTTGAATAGGTGAGTTTACCTCTCTCAACCCGGGTCTCCTTTCCAGTCCAAGGTCGGAGTTAAGGTTAGAGATCCCAAGCTGGAGTTCCTTACGGCTTTCCCACCCGGCGCGCCCCGAACACCCTGCGGAGTAAGACGACCTATCCACTCCATGACCCAAAAGCTGGAAGAGGAAGATTTGACTCTGGCCTTTAGGAAACTGACCCCCGGCCCTTTCTGGGGCACGTCGGGAAAGTCTTTTCGGTAAAAAGAAGTCACTTCCGGGTCAAAATACGAGAGTGGGCGTGGCTCCGGGGTCCCTTCCCCCATTGGGCATTGAATTTCCCGGCTACCCAAAACTTGCGGTTTTTTGGGTTCCGGTTGTTGACAGGCATTGCTACTTCCCTTTGAGCTTCATGTGCGCCTCTGCGCATGCCTTGAGCGCTTGTCCGCCAGTCGAGGGACTTTGGTTTTGTTTCAAAGACTACATTTCCCAGAAGGCCGCGCGAGGGGGCGGGGCTCCCTCGCCCCAAGGGGTGGGGCGCGGCACTGCGAGCGGACGCTGAGCCTGTGACCTCTTTCTTTCTTTTATTTAACGCAAAACTGGTGTGTCCATGTGAAGGGCTCCGCGGCCGGGCCGGACCCGGTGCGGACTGGCCAGCTCGGCCTGGCCCCTTGGAAGGCGAGGCCGAGGTGCACTGGGAGAACAAGTGAGCCCCTCCCCTGCTCCCTCTCCTGGAGTTCGGAACTGTCAAGCTCCAGCTCCCACCCTCTCTCCAGGCTCAAGACCCCTGCGCGGCCCACGCCGCGAGCCCGGCCGTGCTCGGGGGCCGGGCTGGGCCTGCCTGGCCCGTGAGGATCTGCACCAGCAGGTCGGTGGCCAGCATGTGCGAGGGCTCCTCAAAGCCGATGGTCAGCAGCTGCTGGTAGTCCCCAGGCGGCTGCGGGCACAAAATCCTGGGGGCCGGGACAGGCCTGGACGTGAGCGCCCCCTGCTTCTCGGGAGCCCCTCCTCTCGAGTGAGAGGCTGTGGCTGAAAGAGGCTTTGTTTCAGCTGGGGGTGGGAAAAACCCTGGGGGTAAAGTGGTTTCCTTGTTGATGAGAAACCTAGAGGCTTTGGGAGGCTGAACAGCTCTAGCCCTTACCTGGCCTATCACCCAGCTAGCTGTGTGTCCTTGGGCTGGTAACTTAACCTCTCTGAGCACCTGTTTTCTTTGTAAAATGGGGCTTAAAGTATAGACCTCAGTGGGTTGTTACACAAGTCTGCATAAAGCACTTTTCAGGGCACAATAAAATGCTATCCTTATTACCAAGGGAAACAATGTTGGGGGAGGTGGATGGTCTTTGGTGGGGTTCTGCCCTTCCCTCCAAGCCCCAAACCCACTTTGCCATCGCCCTAACTCCTACCATGAATAAAGGTCATCCTCGGCAGGTCCTAGCGGCACCCATCGGCCAATGGACCACAGCTTCTGGATCTGGGGGCACGAATTGGCCGGACTCTTGCCTGTGTCTTCCCATGTATCTCGATAGCACAGGAAATAGCTGGAAGGGGAAGGGGAGGGGGTGTCAGTTAAGAATGAGCAGTTTCCTAGCTTCTTTTGAGGGCTTTGATTTTGGGGGTGAGGGAGAACTCCTCAGAATTTGCCCTCAAATTCTCATGTAGGGATGTGGCTCAACACGGAGGCCTTTTCTCCCTGTCAGCCTACTTTTAAGATGAGGACTTTTATTTTAATGGGAGGGTGAATTTTTTTTTTTTTTTTTTTTAAAGGTGGGGATGGCCTTTCAAAGATCTTTGGTTTCCTGCTTGGCTTTCCATGCTTTGGTGGTGGTGGTGGTTCAGAGGCCCACACTGGCATTCTGCAGAGAGAGGGGAGAACTCTGGTTCTATAAGGGGACTCACTAATCCACATGGGAATCTTGCCCCCTGCTGCTGGGCTCTGGGGTGGTTTCCAGGTTCCAACGCATCTTCTTGTAGAGGTATCGAGGGAAGCGGCTGGCGGTGTAGGCGGCTGGGGCGCAGTATCTGAAGATGGACACCTCATGAGAAGGGCTGATGGAGAACCTCCCGCAGAAGAAACAGGAGATACTGGCGGGAGATGGGAGAGTGGGGAATGAGGCTGGGCTCTGGACTCCACCCTCTCCCCACCCCCATTCCAGTCTCCTACCCTTTTACCTTAGGGGGTCAGTCTCCTCCAGGTCCACGAACCCGAAGGAGGCATACATGAGGACCAGCTGTTCCAGGCGCAGGGTCAGCTGTTGGGAGATTTCCAACAGCTGCATGGAAGAAGGGGCATAATGAGATTAGCTGGCCTGCCAGGATCGCCGTCCCCCCATCATCTCCCACTCCTGAGGGGTGAAGAAGGGCATAGGGTCTAGGAAACCTGCTCCACACACCCCCTTTCGGACCAGCTCCTGCAGGGCTCCATAGATGGGGGGCACACTCCGTGCGGCTGCCTCCAGGTAGAGAAAGTAGGGCTCACACATCTGTAAGAAGGTGGGCATGGCCTTTGCCATCTGTTCCTTCTGCACTCGGTCCCTGCTCAAGGGAAAAGGGGGCCTTTGCCTGGAGTCCCTCACTCCCCGTTTCCCATTCTACTCACTGCTGACTTGGACCCCTGTCCTGGACCCCCTATTAAAAACTCCCCCCGTGCCAGGCCTTTCTCAGAGTATCTTCCCGGACCATTTGCATCAAAACCATTGGGAACACTTGTTAAGATGCTGACACCTGAGTTCTACGACTGACTTTCACTCAAAATTTCCTGTAGGGTGGAGCCTAGAAATCTAGGGTTTAAACAGCCTCCCCGAGGATTCCAATGGACACTGAAGTGTGAGAATTCCAGTCCCTTTCCCCCTGGGCTGGACATCACACTATCCTTTGGTGGTGGGGTGGGGGTGGGGGTCTCCTCACACTGGTAGCCGGTTGGGCCAAATCTGGCCCAGATTGGTTTTGTTTAGCCTGCCCAGGGTTCAGAATGTAAGCCAACAGTTAAAAAGTGGGAGTCCTCGTGAATTGGCAGCCCCCCCGGGGCCACATAATAGCAGGCGCTCCCTAACCCCAAATTTCTACACAGTTCTTACCACTCTTCGAAATGGGAGCCCCAATCAGCTGGCTTCATTTACTGTCTCTGGCTCCTGATGCTTTTGAGTTTGGGAACCTAGCATGTGTTGCCTATCCCATTACCCTCTCCTCAGTCTCATTCTCGGGACCTAGGACCCCGTCCAGCATCACCTGTAAAGCAAGTAGCTCTGGAAATCATCTGCCTTCTTGAGCAGGTAGCGGAGCTGTTCGGTGATGGGGCTGAACATGGTGTCCAGGGGTAAGCGAGGAGGGGCGGGCCCTGGGCCCGGGGCGAGAGGCTCGGGGGAAGGAGTAGCGGTAGAGGCCTCCGGCAGCTGCCCCTGGACGTCCTCCGGTTCTGCCTCCGGTGGGTCCCCAGGCCCGCCAGGGGACGCCGACCAGGAGGGGTCTCCGCAGGGCTGCGCCCCAGGTTCCAAGTCATCCGGGGGCGGTGTTTCCCCCGGGCCCGGGGGGAGCGGCTCCACGAACCACTGCTCGGTAGCCATCGTGGGGTCGCAGGCGAGGGCCGCAGCTCTTTAAGCCTCCGCCGCTCACGTTGGCCGCGGGTTCGACCCCGCCCCGGGAACCTCGGACTTGCCGGGACTGGGAATGCGGCCCCCTTCCAACTCGCCCCTGCCTCGACCTCTCTGCCGGCGCGGCGCCGCGCGGAGGGAGTTCGCCTCGTTTGAATTTCAACACGCGGGAGGGGCGCGCCTCTCCGGTCCGCGCTGCGCGCCCGCGGGGCCCCGCGCACATGCGCGCTCCCGGAACCTGGCTTGGGGGACGCGTCCGAGACAGGCGACCTGGGCCGGTGCTGGCGCGACCCTGTCCTGGGGTGCGGCCCGGGGGCCAGCGCCTTTCTCCTAGGCAGTTTCCTAGGGAAGAGGGGTCTTTACCGAGCTTCCAAACCCGGAGCGCAGGTACATAAAGGGAGGACGCCCAGGCCTCGTAGTCTGACTCTGGCCCCAGAGGCTGTATATATTTTTTAAAAACTCTAATGGAGTTGGGAAACTGCCTTAGAACTTAGTAGGGACTTGTGATGTCAGTAGCTGTTTCAACTGATAACAATCCTGAAAATCTTCACTTGGAAAAACGTGCCGGTCCCATGATCTCATCCCTCCTGTTCCTTTTATCGGCGAGGACCGAGAGGCCTGAAGACCCTACTGTGGGTCCAGAACAGACCCCTGCGCCCCAATCGTTATAGACTAGATTCTTGGTGGCGTGCCGAGGCTGATAGCCAGCTAGGAAGCCAAATACATTAATTACACTTAAAAAGACTCTGGGTAAAGAACTCAGACAGGTGTCTGACCCCACCCTGTGTGACCCTGAGCAAGCATCTTTGCTGTGCTGAGCCAGTTGCCTCCTCCAGAAAGTGGTGTTTTATGAGCTCTCTGCCAATGGGGCTGCAGAGAGAACAACCGAGAAAATGCTCATAAAGCCTAGTTAGCTGCTGGTCACTCAACAAATATTTGAGCGCCTACTGTGTGCCTGGGCACTGTCCTGAGCATCGGGAGATGACCCAACTAAGCAAATATTCCCGCTCTCCTGATGCACGTCCTGTCCTAGCTGGCTGTCAAGCAGCCCCATGCACTACCTGTCTTCCTCCTCAAACAATTTTGTCTTAACCCTAGACTCTCCCAGGAGGCCCATAGCTCTTCAAGCCCCTCCCCCCATTCCATTCATAAAATCGAACTCCTGGCATTTTTTTTTTTAAACTTTATTTAAAAAACCTTCGGTGCAATATTAAAAAGCAATACAGCCAGCTGGAGCAACAACCAACAGAAAGAAAGGAGAGGGTTAGGGAAGACCCAGAGACCCCACCCCAGCTGTTCCCAGGGGCAGACAGGGATGGGGCATGGGTGGTGGGGGAGAGAGGAAAGGCCACCCACCAGAATGAACAGGCAGAACAAAACATTTATATAGGAAACATCTGGCTGAACTGAAGAAGATCTAGGGGAGATAGGAAGCCCCCGTTTTTGTTTTTTGCTTTTTTTCTTCAAAAATGTCCTAGACTCGAGGGGAGGGCTGGCCTCCTGGGGTGAAATGAGCAGGCCCTGTCCCACCCCACACTCCTCTGTCATGGAGTACAGGATGTGCTGGGGGCCAAATGTGTGTATGCTGGGGAAACACAGGGAAGAGATGAGTAGGGAGGAATGCCCCCTCACTGGAATCTGTTACGAGGGCCGAGAGCGTGCCCATCCAGCTCCTGGACTCTGGGGGTCTTGGGTGAGATGGGGGCTGGAATGGGTTGGGGCAGAGGGGGGCTGGGCGCTCAGCCTAGAAAGCCATCGGGGTCGTCATCCTCAAAGTGGCCTTGCTGCAGCACCTTGATGTGGTGCTCGTAGATTTTCAGGGCCGGGCCCAGGCGGATGGACAGGCCAGTCAGCACGTCTGTGCGCTGCATGAGCAGCAAAGACTTGCCATCGATTTCCTGGGTGGGACGGAGAGAGCAAGCGAGCAAGGTCAGAGCAGACCCCCACTGAGGCCCTGGCATAGAGGGGTACACCGAGGGCTGAGAACTCGCCTGCTCTTGGAAAGCTGTTGCCTGCTCCGGGAAGCCGGCCTCCGTGAAGTACTCAACCACATCCATCACCGTCCACTCCACAGGGTCAGCCGGCTTCTCTTTGCGCCCAGAACTGTGTCACAACAGAGGGAACCAGTGAGCAGAGATACTCCTCTGACTCTTACACACACACAGGCGACACTCCCATGTCTCAAATACCCCACTTACGGACAGCCAAAGGGGGTTCCATCAGCCCCTGGTAGGGCTGGTTTTCCTGGGGGCAAAGGCACAGGGGATGGGGAGTCTGGCCCAGTGGCAGCAGAGGCTGGGAAAGAAAACACATATGCCTGTGGCTTTGTCTTGGGGCTCAGTTCCTCCCCACCAGGCAATACCCCCCCCCAACTCAGAGAGATCCTTACCTGATCCCCCTTCCTTATTCATGGCTGCCATGGAGAACACTTGGCGGGTACCACTGCCTGGTGCCGGCCCCCGGCTTTCATCCTGGCCCTGGTGGGGTCCACAGGGTGTCCACTCCTTGACCCTCTCCTTGGCACTCTGAGGCCCTCGCTCGCCATTAAGCTGGTGGTGCTGGGCACCTGCTGGGCGGTCACCCTCAGGCACCTCCGAGCCCTCAGACACATCGTCTTCATCATCTTCCTCTTCATCATCTTCTTCCTCCTCTTCCTTCTCAAGCACTCGCTCGTCTCCACCTCTCTGGTGCCGGGGAGAGAGCCGGGAAAGGTTAGTAGCTGTTCTGGCCCTGGGCCCAGTCCCTGGGATCCAGGACCGAGTGGTGTGCTTAACACCCACCTTTAATACCAACACGGACTAACTTTTACGCATTCAGTCCGTGCCAGGCTCTGTGTTAATAAAGCCCTCGGTAGCCAAATCTCACTAAACTCGCTCAACAACCTCAAGGGGTCGCTACTGCTATTAAGTCCCGTTTTACAAGCGAAGGAAACTGAGGCTCGGCAAGATTAAGTCACTTGCCAAGGTCACCATGCGCCGAACCCGCAGGAAAGACGCGAAAAGCCAGGGCCGCCCGCCACCCGGTTCCTCCCGGGACTCGCGCCCCGCCACCAACTTCGCCCGCACCTGCCTACCGCGCGGCACCCCCCCGCCCTTCCCCGGCGCGCTCACCTTGCTCCGCGACGCGCGGGCGCTGGCGGCCGGCGGCGCCCGTCCGGGCCTGTCCCCGCGGGGCAGCGCGAGCGCTCCGAGGCGGGTGCGCTCCAGGCGGCCCCGCGCTGCCGCCTCTTCCTCCAGCAACCCCTGCACGCGGCCGCGGGTCAGGCGGCCGCCGGCGCCGCCGCTGCCCCCGAGGTAGCGCACGACTTCCCGCAGGCTCACGGGCCGCGCCGGGCCGCCGGCCCGCGCCGCGCCCCCCTCCGGCGGCTGCTGTGGCTGCGGCGGCGGCGGCTGCTGCTGCTGTGGCGGCGCCGGCGGCTGTGGCGGCGGCGGCAGCGGCGGCTCCCGGGCGGCGACGGCGGGCGGGGGGGCGCGGCGCGGGCCGGCCGGGGGCGCCACTGCCGGAGGAGCGGCGGGCGCGGGCGGCGGCGCGGCCAGGGGCGCGGCCCGCTGCGCGCGGGGGCCCGGCTGCGCGGGGCCGGGCGAGGGGGGCGCTGTGGCGGCGGCAGCGGCGGCCGCGCGGGGCGCCCGGGCCGGGGCGGTGGCGGCGACGGGCGCGGGCGGTGGCGGCGGGGCGGGCGTGGGCGGCGGCGCGGCGGCGGCGGCGGGGCCCCCGCGGGGGGCGCGCGGCGGGGCCGGCGGGGTGGCTCCGCGCCGGGGCGGCTGGACGCGCGCCGCGTTGCGGTACGAGATGCTCCCCTTGTAGCTGACCCGGAGCACGGCGCGCTGCTGGATCAGTTTCTCGAGCTCGGCGCGCGTGCGCTCCGGCTCCGGGCCGTGCCGCCGCCGCACCATCCGGCAGATGCGCTCCAGGTCCGGCCGCGCCTTGCGCGAGCGCAGCGAGTCGATGGTGTCCAGGATCCACTCTTGGTAGTGCGGGGAAGCGGCGGACGACGAGCCAGCGGCCGCCGTGGTGGCGGCCGCCGCCGTCTCCGGCGGGGGTAGGGCCGGGGGCCCCGCCATGCCTCCCGCCCGGCCCGGCTGCACCGTGCGCGCTGCCTCCCTCCCAGCGCGGCGCCCCCCTCCCCGGCTCCCCTCCCTCCGCCGCTGCCCGCCTCCTCCGCCTCCCCCCCCCGGGGGGCGCAGCGCCTCGGCGGAGCGGCGGCGGCGCTGCTGTTTCTTTGCAAAAAAAAAAAAAAAAAAAGCGAGAGAGAGGGAGCGCGAGAGAGAAAAAACAGTGAGAGAGAAAGAAAAGAGAGAAAAAAATATGCACACACTCACTCACTCGCACGCACGCACACACAGACCCGCTTCTGCTGGGCGCGCGCGGGGCCGGGGATGCGAGGAGGGAGGAGGGGAGCGCGGCGCGGCCGGCCCCTCCCCGCCGCCGCCGCCGCCGCACGCGCGCCCTGCGCCCGGGACACTCCGGCCCCCCTTCCTTCCCTCCCTCCCTCCTCCCCGCCGCCCGCCTTCCTCCCTCCCACCCCCACGCGCCCGCTTTTAAGGTGGAGCCCGGGCCCCCCGCCCGCCCCCTTTACCCTGCGCTCTCGCTCACTCTGGCTCGCTCCGGCCCCCCCTTACAACTCCCGCGCGCTTTTTAAGGAGGCGCCGTGGAGTTGGCGCCGGGGCGGGGGCGGGGGAAAGCGGCGGGCGGGGGAGGGGGAGGGGAGCGCCGGGGGGAGGGGAGAGGGGGCGGGCGGGGCGGGCGGGGCGGGCAGGCGGCGCTCGGCCGCCCTCCAGCCATTGGGCGCGGGACCCAGACGTCCCCGGCGCCCAGCCCCCCCTCTCCACGCCTCCCCGGCGCGCTCCGCTCTCGGGACCGCACTTACCGGGAACTCGCCGCCCGCGGGCCGGGCCGCTGCGCTTGCCGGGCGCCGCGGGGACCCTCGGACTGTCGCCGCCCCCGCGCCCCAACGGCGCGCTTGGCCCCGCGCTCCGCGCCGAGGATGCGGGGAGGGGGGCGCGCACGGTTTCCCCCACCCTTTCCCCCCCCTGCCACGGCCGCCCCCGCCGCCTCTCGGCCTCCCGGCGCGCCGGCCCCAGCGTCTCCCTAGAGCGCCCTCTCGGCAGAGGGCTGGACGCCGAGGGGGCGCGCCGCAGATTCGGGGACCCCGAATCCAGGGTCAAAGGGCAGTTTGGCGCCCCCTTCTCCTGCGGGGCGGGGTAGTGGCGGAATTCCGGCCAAGCCCGGTTTTACAAGGACTCCAGGCCAGATCCTGATCAGCCTGGACGTTGGGGTCCGAAATTCTCTTTCCAAACCCCTGGGGGTATGTGGGCGGGTGACCGAAGTCGGGAACACCAGCGACACTTTTTTTTAAACAAAACTTTATTGGTAATAGTTTTCAAATATGTTTACAACAGCACACTGTTCAAGAGGAAGTCGCGTCCTTCGCAGCACACAGGTTGAATCGCCCCCGTGCCCACCCGGGGCCCCACCCCAGGCCTGAGAGCTCCTCCTGGATGGGGAGAAGTTATGAGAGGGACAAATACGGGGATGAATGGGATTGCTCCCCACTTTTGTGTTGAGAGAAAAAAGCACAAATGGGGGGGAGAAAGGGTGATGGACAGCTGACAGCTAAGCAGAGGAGGAGCGCCCAGGATGGGGGGAGGGGGGCGGAGGCTGCTGGGTGAATAAAACAGGCAGCCGCTCCCCAGCAACCCTGGCCTTGAACCCCGGGCCAAGAGGCGGGAGGAGGGCTTTGCCTTCTTTTGCGGGGGTTGCCTTCCCAATGAGCAGAGAGGAGGCTGGGCATTAAAATCTAGCTGAGAATAAAATTAGAGTTTGGGGGGGAGTGCTGGTGGGAGGAAAGACCCTGGGCTTGGGGCTCCCCTTCTATCTTTTCGGGGGACAACTCCTTTTTGGCTGGGAGAGGGGCAGCTGCTTTCTTTGTCTTGGCGGAAGCCCAAGGGTGAAGAAAGGTCTGCTGGGGCAGAGGGGGACAGGGGCTTCCTAAAGGGGCTGAGACCCTTCCAGGCTTGCCAAGGGACCCCCCAGGGTTGGGGGGGGTGGGCAGAGGAGCAGAGGAGATTAGCAGCTTGGGGCGGAGGTTTGAACCCCAGCTCCTTCCTTTACAAATTCAGTCTGCTTCCCAGCCTTGTTAAAATGGATTTGGGAAGGGGGCAGCTTGGGAGGGGTAGGGGGAGGAGGAGGGGGAGGCACTGGTGGAACTTAAATAAGATTATACCTTTTTTTTTTTTTTTTTTAATTCTAGCAAGCAGCCCACTGAACAGGTCACTAAAATCTCTCCTTTCCAGGCACCATTGCTCTGAAGAGAAGGCTGGCCTTTCCTTCATTTGCCCTTAGTGGGTGATGCCTGTGGTTTAGGGGGGGTGGGGAGGGAGTTAAGTTTGGGCCCCTCTTTCCACACCCTGTCCCTGAATACACCAGTAAGACATGGTCTGACTGGAACATAGAAACTCGTTTAAAACAGGCAGAAGTGGGCTGGGTGGGGGTCTTCTGGGGAGGAGGAAGGCAAAAGTGGTAGGGGGAGGCAGGAGGGGGAGGGGTTGAGGGGGAGCAGCTGGTGTTTCCATTCCTCTGAATATCTGGCTTCCTGCTCCCCCTACCATGGAGGGTGGGGTGGGGGTGAAATTAGATGCAAGGAACTCTGGGGCCCTCTGGCTGTTCAATCCAACCCTCCCACCCCCCCACCAAAAAAAAAAAAAAAAAAAAAAAAAGAAAGAAAGAAAGAAAGAAAACCCGTGGCGGCACAGGCACACCCCTAAAACTCAGTAAACTCCTTGCCACACTTCTCATTGATGGAGACTCGGATCTCTTCCTCCTCATAGTCGTCAAAATTACTCGTGTCCCCAGGGCCTTTAAACTTTGGTATGAAGGGAGCTTCCACCTGGAGAGGGGTCAAGAACCACTCAGACCTCCATAGTCAACATAATCATCCTTACAACAATAAATGTGAATGGCCTAACATTCATGAGATAACTTCCTCTGACCCAGGCCTGAATTTAACATAAGGGTGTGGACTCACCTTAATAACCTTAAGAATCTCATTATAGCCAGCTCACCAGAGGGGTGTCTCGTGCCCAAGGTCACAGAGTGGCCAAATGACCCCGCCAACCCCCATCTAGACCCCACTGCTCTAAGGCCCCTCAGCTAGACTGACTCAGAGCCTGTGGCCTATTTTCAGATGCCACTGCCCTTTCCATCTCTCCACTGGTAACCCTCCCTGGCTCGTGGCCTCTGCTCAAAACCCTCAGTGCACCTGCTTGCGGAGGGGGGGGGGTGGCATGGGGAAGGAGGTGGCCCACCTTCCTCTGGTAGATGGCGATCCAGTCAGTTGTGGCAAACCACTTGTGGTTCTTGATATCGTTGACCCCATTCTTGAGGTTCCCGAAGCGTTTGGTGAGGTCCACCTGCAGCAGGTTCCGCAGCAGATCCTTCAGGTCAGAGCTGAAGTGGGATGGGAACCGCACCTGAAGAGGGGGTTAACACAGTCAGGGTGGGGGACTTGTCTGGAGTCTGGGGAATCCCAGAATGCTGCCTTTGCTACCTAAGAGTCCTCCCAGGTAGAGAATCCCCAACTTAAGTGTGCTTTAGGATCCCATTAAAAAAGCTTGTTGAGGGGTGCCTGGGTGGCTCAGCCGGCTAAAGCATCTGCCTTCAGCTCAGGTCATGATCCCGGGGTCCTGGGATCAAGCCCCACATCAGGCTCCCTGCTCACAGTGGGGAGCCTGCTTCTCCCTCTCCCTCTGCCTGCCACTCCCCCTGCACGTGCTCTCTGTGTCAAATAAAAAAAAAAAAAAGCTTGTTGGGCCCACTGGAGTTTCTGATTCAGGAGGTCTGAGAACCTGTATGTCTAGCCTGTTCCTCGGCCGTGCTGATGCTGCTGGACATGGGGCCACCCTAGGAACTGCTGTTCTAAGGTAAACCCTTCGATGGTTCCCGTTTTAGAGACGAGGGAACAGGCTCAGAAGGGTTAACAGCCTGCCTAAAGTCACACAGAGGAGTGGGACTGGGGGCTTTCAACTTGGGTCTGTTGGACTCCAGAACTTGCATTCTTAGCTACTGCTTCCTAAGGCAGCTCTGTCTCTGGGTCTGGGGACTTCTGAAACATCCACGGTTAGGAGAGAAATGACTGTTTTTGTTTCCCCCTCTCTCTCCATAGCTAAGACTCTTCCACTCTTTAAGGTTCACTTCAACTCTTCCAGAAACTTCCCCAAAGCCTTGTTTGCAAGTACTCACTGGATGTATAGCCGCCAAGAACTAAGTTCCAGCACTGCTCTACATTTTACACGCTGTTATGACCTTGGCCATGGCCCTTACCCTCTCTGGGCCTGTGCCTGCCTCTCAGGCAGGGGGCAGATATCCCAGTGTTGCATGAGGGAAGAGAATACCGCTGAGGGCGCGTGGGAACTGTAAAATGCTACAAAGAAGGGAGTTATGCTCATCTTCTCCTCTCCTCCTCAGAACTGTCTATGGTTTTTTCCTTTTCTCCCCGCCCCCCACCCCCTCCACTTTGGGCCATTTTCCCTGCAATTTCTTTTCAGCCTAGTGGCAGACACCTCGTCTTTCTCTTTTTAGTAACCCGTTGCAGCAGATTTCTTTCTCAGAGGAGCAAGTGTCTGGTACCCCAGTTTTCATATGGGTAAGGTGAGGCTCAGAAGGGCAAAGGCACCTGCCCGAGGTTTCAAAGTCAATGGGTGGCTGAGCTGGGACGTAGAGCCAGGTCGGCACCCCCAGGCTGAACTGGGAGCTGCTTCCACTAATTCCCAGGCCAGGTGGAAGGATGGCTGGGTCCTCCCAGCCAGGTAGTGAGCTGAGGGCAGAGGCGGGGTTCCCAGTCTGTCCTGAGCCCTTGGGGCCTGTGATGATGCTCTGCAAGCCTGAGCTTCATCACTCCTTCCAAGTGCTGGGGTACAGCTGAGCAGGGTGCATCGTGTGGCAGTGAGCACGTCTGCACTCTGTGACAGCTCTGCCACCCCACCCTGTACCCCAAGAGTTAGCAAGTCTGCATTTGGGAGAGGAGACATGGGCTGCATCCCCTAAGTGACCCTGCAGGGTCTGGAGTGGCACCCGGGAACTGCACACGGTTGCTTCCTGCTGTGAAACTTGTGGAAACTCATGCTCAGTGGGATGACCGGAGGCAAGCAGAGTCTCCTGTTGGGCAGGGAAGGTGTTCGGGTGAGGCCTGGGGTTCTGGAAGCCCTGGAAATATCAGCAGTGTGGGTCCAGGATTAGACGGGGAGGTTGTGTGAGGTGCTGGCCTGTTCATGTGGCTGGTGCGCCCAGCTTCACTGCTTGGCCTAATTTAATGAACTTCTAGATTGTTCTGACACCATATGCAGGGCTCCATGGTGAGCAGAACTGGTGGGGAAGGGTCTGTGTAGGGGCTTAGTCCCTGTATCCAGGCCTCACCTTCCCAGAGACAATCTTCTCATAGATCTGGATGGGCTGGTCAGCGAAGAAGGGCGGGTAGCCAGCGGCCATCTCGTAGATGAGAACCCCCAGGGCCCACCAGTCCACAGCCTTGTTGTAGCCCTAGAGTGAGAAGTGGGGGGTATGGTGTGAAGAGAGGAGGGCGAGGAGGGGTGCAGGTGGAGTAGGCCTCAGGGCAGTGGGATGGGCGGGGAGGTGCCTACTTTGCTCAGGATGATCTCCGGGGCCAGGTACTCAGGGGTCCCGCATAAGGTCCAGGTGCGGCCTTTTACACGCTTGGCAAAACCGAAGTCTGTCACCTGCAGGCACAAGAATGGGCTGTTGGCCAGGAAGGAGACAGGGAGGGGGAGGATCCAGCCCATGGCCGCCTGGGCCTGACCCATGCCCGTCCTGGTGGGCACCTGAATGTAGCCCTGCTGGTCAATGAGGAGGTTCTCTGGCTTCAGGTCCCGGTAGATGAGGTCAAGTGAGTGCAGGTACTCGAAGGTCAGGACGATCTGGGCCGCGTAGAAGCGGGCATGCGGTTCACTAGTGGGGACAATTGGGGAGGGGACAGGTGAGTGTGGGTGGTTATGCCCAGCATGACCTGCCCACCCCCAAATGCTCTAGCAGCTGGGCCTTCAGAGCCGCCCCAAACACATAAGCAGAGCAGACTTCTTCGTATATGGTCCCACGCGGGAAGGAGCCCGCATGTCCATCAACAGAGGAACACAATCAGACTGTGGTAGCTTCATACAGTGGAATCGTACCCAACACCACTGCCAGGAAAAACGATGAATACACTCAACAACGTGGCTAGATGTCAAGACGATTATGTGAAGCAAGAGAAGAAAGGAACAGAAGAATATAAACGGTGTGATTCCATTTATATCCAGCCCAAACCCAGACCAAACACATTTATGGTGTTTGAAACCAGAAAGGACAACTGCTTTCTTCAGGGCGGCAATTTGCCAAGAACGGGGTTCGAGGGATTTTCTGGGGTGATGGAAATGTTCTCTATGGTATTTTGGGTGGTGGTTTCCCAAGTGTATGCAAATGTCAAAACATTAAGCTCCTGTGCGTTCTGTCGTATATAAAGCACATATCTACATAACTAAGGTAAATGATAGCATGAATTTTAAAACTGCCAACTTAAACAGTGAGACCAAAGTCACCGTGCTTCTTCTGTTTTGTGGGGGCTGAGAAATCACAGATTCCTCGGCTCAGGGGCAACAAGAATCCAGACAGACTTGGAGAGCCCACGTCACCTCCCAGATGGCTTGGTCATGCGACGACACCTGTGGGCACACCCGGGCCCACTGTGGCAGGGGCTGGCCAGCTCACCTGAACCTTCCGATCCGCCGCAGGTGGGAGAACATCTCCCCGCCAGGCACATACTCCATGACCATGTATAAATTCGAGTTGTCCTATGGGAAACAGTGGCTGATCAGGGGCCCATCTGAAGGCCTGGTGCCTTTACATGGCGGGTGTTCCAGAATAAAGCGACAACGACAATCTTGGCTCCCATACGAAGCCTGTTCGCAGCGCCAGGCACTATACTCCCTGAGCCTCCTGGCTCATTTCCTTCCGCCCATGAAGAAGAAGGGGCAGCTGGGATCCTGCTCACAGGGGGTGAAAGTGAGGGCCGGCAGGTGGGGTGGGAGGGGCCCAGCCAGTGGGGAGAGGACTCTGGGGCATCTCACGTCTGCAACTGTCTTCACTGAAGCTTGAGGTCACAGTTTTGTCACCTGCAAAACGGGCCCAGGATGGGCTACAGAATTTGTGGGGCCCCAGAATAAAACTGTGAAGCCCCTTGTTAAAAAAAATTATTACAACTTTTAGGATGACAGCAGCTGAGCTTTAAACCAGGCATGGGGCCCTTGTGACTGTCTGGGTCTCAGGCCTCGAATGGCTTTCCCCAGATCTTGCAGTCACAGCTTAGGATAACACCCAAAATAGCTCACGGAGGGTGCTCACATTGTGCTTGGAATGGTCATGGCCACCCCATTAGGTGGGGAGTGTTGGGATCCCCACTTTATAGACAAGGAAACTGAGACTCACGGCAGTCAAGTCCCGCACCAGCATCACACAGCCTGGAGGAGCACAGAGCTGCGCTTCGAATCCAGGCTGTGTGGCGCAGTTTGGGCCTAGAGTCGTGCGTGCGTCAGGTGCTTTGCTGTAAAATAGAGAGGTGGTTTGGAGGGATGTCAGCCAGGTTGGGTGATCTGCCCCAAGTTCTCAAGCTAGAAACTGGTGGGCCCAGGAGTTGAACATGGGTCTACCACAGTCTCAGGCTGACTCCTGCCCCCAGCATCCCTCCTCTGGGACTCTCCTCCTTTCCCGTTAGTGGGCCTGCCTCCTCGGGCAGCCACGGCTCGTCCTCGGCCCCCACCCTAGCTCTGGGAGCCCCGAGGCTGTACCACCTAGCAGTGGCCCCGGCCCCCGGGCGCTGGGACCCCACCTTGAAGGAGAACTCGAGTTTGACGAGGAACGGAAAGTTGACCGCTTGCAGGATGCGCTTTTCGTTCAGGGTATGCTCGATCTGTTTCAGCTTCACCACCTGTGGGGGTGGGAAGGGAGGTAAGAGTGGGTCTGAGAGGGTCCTCCTCTTCCCCGATGCCCAGAAGTAACCCCCTGGGCTGGGCTGGTCCCTTTGAGTGACCACAGCCTGTAGAACCTCAGGCTGGATGCTGAGGACATACTGAGAAGGCAGAAGCTGCCTGTCCCCGCATGGCATGCAGTTCAGGGCAAGAACACGAGTCACCAAGCCTCATGGCCCAGAAGGGTCAGAGCCATGGTGGGGGGAAGCTCGGGGCCTGCGGATGCCCAGGTAAGGGGCCTGGTAAAGTCAGGGGGACGGGGGAGTCAGAGAAGGCTTCCTGGAGGAAGGGGCAGCTAAGCTGAAACCGAAAAGACAAGCAAGAGTGGTGCCTAAGAGATATTTAGAAATACTTTCCCTGCATCCAGAGCACCTTCCCCACAGCCACTCAAACCCCACACTGATTCTTCCTCAGCTGTCCCCAGCAGGTGCCTCACACATAGTGACAAGAGCCCTGAGGGGTATGTGCTGTGAGCATGGCATTTTGGAAGACCCAGATGCAGAGAAGGGAAGTGACTTGCCCAAGGTCACCCACAGCTAGTCAGTGTCAGGACCGCATGTCACACGCAGGCAGGCTGGCCCCTTGGTCAGCTCTGATCTGCTGTGCTAGGGCTTTTCCCACTTTGCTCACAGCTGTATGCTCCAGGTCTACACCTGCACTGTCCAGTAAGTCCACACTAGCCATGTACAGCTGCTGAGCACTCGAGATGTGGCTAGTTGCCTGGGGAACCAAGTTTAAAATTTTAAGTTTCTAAAATGAAAATTTAAAAACGAACACCTGAGGCAGTTACTGGGTGACTTTTAAGCCTGAATGGAACAACGCGGGATATGTGAATCTGCTTTTCCAACCTCTCTGCTTTTTCTTGTTTTTCTAGTGAAAACTGAACATCTGAACAGAGATGTAAGTATAAAATACACACTGGATTCTGAAGACTTCATACAGAAAAAAAAAATGAGAGGTCTCATTAATGGTATTTTTACACTGGTTACGTATGTTGAAATTATAATATTGTAGATATACTGGCTTAATTAGAGCACATTGCTGAAATTAATTCTACCTGTTTCTTCTTACTTATTTTTAATTTTAATTTTTTTTAAAAGATTTTATTTATTTACTTGACAGAGAGAGTAGCAGAGGGAGAGGGGGTGGCAGACTCCCTGCCGAGCAGGGAGCCCAATGTGGGGCTTGATCCCAGGACCCTGAGATCATGACCTGAGCCGAAGGCAGACGTCTAACCGACTGAGCCACCCAGGTGCCCCTCTTTTTACTTTTTAAAGGGGGGAGGGGTTCTACAAAATTTAAAACCATATATGGCTTGTATTACCTTTCTGTTGAACATGCTACCCTACAGCAGTGCCTGGCATAAAGTAGGGTCTCAAAAATATTTACAGAAATAAGGTCTGTGGGGCGCCCGGGTGGCTCAGTCGGTTGAGTGTCTGCCTTTGGCTCGGGTCATGATGCCAGGGTCCTGGGATCGAGCCCTGTGTTGGGCTCCCTGCTCAGTGGGGAGTCTGTTTCTCCCTCTCCCTCTCCCTCTAACCCTCCTCCCCACTTGTGGCCCCCTCTGTCTCAAATAAATAAAATAGAAAGAAAGAACGAAAGAAAGAGAAAGAAAGGAAGAAAAGAAAAAAAAGAAAAAAAAGGAAAGAAAGAAAGAAAGAAAGAAAAAGAAAGAAAAAGAAAAAAAGAAAGGTAGGTTGGTTGGTCTGTGAGGGGCGCCTGGATGGCTCAGTTGGTTAAGCATCTGCCTTTGGCTCCGGTCATGACTCCAGGGTCCTGGGATCGAGCCCTGCATTGAGCCCCGCATCAGGCTCCCTGCTCACGGGGAGTCTGCTTCTCCCTCTCCCTCTCCCACCCCCCTACCCCGACTTGTGCTCTCTTGCTCTCTCTCTAATAAATAAATAAAAAAAAATTAAAAAAAAAAAAAAGAAAGAAGGTCTGTATAAATACAATACTTTCCCCAGGAAGACTTCTGGCTTCCTTGATACAGGCTAGGTGTCTGAACCCATGTCCTCTGCCTGGACCCCCATCAGTGGCTGGTCTGGAGGGGAAGCTTCATGAAGGCAGCATGGGTGCTTCTGAACCTCGGGTCTGGCACATTATGAAGGCTCAGGAAACAGTTGGTGAATGACAGACGGGAAGACCAGTCAGGCTGTGGGAACAGTCTGAACCAAGGCCTGGTGCGGGGGGGGACGGTGACCTCCTGGCCGGGCTGTGCTTACCTTCTGTTTGTCGAGGATCTTCATGGCAAAGTGGTTCCCGGTCTCCTTGTGCTTCACCAGCATCACTCGCCCAAAGGAGCCCGTGCCGAGGGTCTTGATCCGTTCAAACTGATCCAAATGGGCTGTATTCTGTGGGCAGAGGGGTTGGGAGGGTCAGGGACCCCCTCCAAGTGGGGGCAAGGCCAAGGTCCAGGGCATGCCCTCTGCCACCAGCAGAGGGGGCCCTGGGGAGGGGGTGGAATGATGGGGGTAAGGACAGGGGGTGGAAAAACAAGATGGCGAAGGACACATTCCTTAAGGCGGGTGGCAGGGGCCAGATCCGGTCCTGGCCCGGGGCCCAGGGACTACTGGCAGCTGCGTGGGGGGCAGGGGCCACCAGGTGGAAGGGGGTGGTGGGGTGGGGGTGCGTGCCAGTGGGGGATTGTATGCCTCTGCCCAGGAGCCCCCGCTGGCATCTAGGGAGCAAATGGGGTCAGGTCTGGAGCCCTCCACAGGGCCCTAAAAATCCTCACCATGTTACAGGGACATGGCTGGAGGTTGGGGGACCATCAGCTCACCCCTCTCAGGGCTCTGCATCCAGGGGGCTTACCTGAGCAGGATTTTCCCATTTTTTAAGAAAATCTTCTTTGGCTTTGGCTAAGAACTCTTTCACTGAAAGGAAAAGAGAGAGAGCATTAGTTAGAGACCCCATCTTATCGGGGTGGGCCTCGGCTATTCCTGGGGAGATGCCCATTTGTGCAAAGTGGGGTGCAGCTGTCTCAACCTAGAGACTGACCTTTTCCTAGTAGCTTCAGGTGCCCTGGCTGAGCTGGAGGGCAGCTTTGGGGGGCCCTGATCTGGGCTGGGGGCCTGGGCCCCCTTTACTCAGAGAAGTGGGATATAGCCTCAACTCTGTCCCAAATGGGGTGCAAGGTGACTCGGGGGTTACTCTTAGGGGTATAGAGAGTGACGCCCAGGCCAGCCCACCCCCACTCGCCCCAGTTCTGACCGACATTCCATGGCCAGGGCCGACGCCAGCCAAGATATTTATAGCCTGGGGATTTGGCTGCTCCTCCAACCCCTTCTCTGGGGAGGCCGGGCCCTGGGTGGAGGCCTCTGGGGCTCGGGTAGCAGGCGCCCTTGGGGGGCTCAGCTGTTGCCTTGGCCCCCAGCTGGCCCCATTCCCGCCTTTGCCAGTCCAGGGGTCCTTCCTCCAGAGGTGGTTCGAGGGGAGCCTTACCCTATGCCCACACCCCACGGGCCCTTCAGCACCCCAAGGCAAACATCACCATCCGGCTAATGGTGAAGACTTCCTGGTGGACACTGGGCCTGCTCACTTGGTTTGCCTACTAACTTTCCTTTTATCCATTCTTCCCATTTAACGCCCTAGGAAACTGAGGCTTGAAAACAGGCATTCTTGCCAAGGCCAAGAAGGAGCCCAGCAAAGCAGTTAAGGGCCAAAACTCTGGGACAAGATCAAGTTCAAATCCCAGCCTGGTCTCTGATGAGCTGTGCAACCTTAGGCAACTGACCTGACCTCAGTTTTCCTCATCTGTAAAATGGGGATAATACTAGTAACGACCTGGTAGGATGGTTGTGAGGACTGAATGAATTAATCTTGGCAAAAGGGGTTGGACAGTGGCTGGTATGGGGTTAATGCGATATAAATGGCAATTACTGATTTTGTTTTTAGGTATTTCTAAAAACTGAGGTATGAAATATAGGGCGTGGGGGGTACATTGACCTTTCAAGCTCTAAATGTACAGCTTGGTGCATTCTTGCATTACAGACCAGCCCTTGTAACCACCCCCCGGGGCCAGGCACGCTGTTCAGGGACCCTTCCTGTGTGCCAGTCCCATGCCAAATGCTTTCTGTGCTTAATTCCTACCCTAATGGGTCAGACCTGCTGTTCCTCTCCTTGTACAGATGGGAAGACTGACCAGGCCTGAGGTGGCCTGCCGGACCTCAGTGCCCACAAGATTAACTGCTTCGCTCCCGCCTGGTGGCAGTGCACAGGGTGGCCCACAGACGGAGCTGTCTTCTACCCCCTGACACCTGCCACCCTGAGGGGTCCTACGCGCTTGTACTTTGGCATCGTCTGTCATCTGCCTGGACTACCCAGACACAGCGCCAGGAATCCCACACAGCCTCATGAGTGGCCACCACTCCCACCGTTCCCAAGACTCCCCTGAGCGTTTGGAGGGAAGAACCTTCCATGGGGTTGCAGGAACGGCAGACAGAGGAGAGACTGTTGGCCAGGAAAGCCTAAAAATGAGTGGCTGGGCAGAGAACGGGCAGTCAAGGAATGGCCACGAGTCCTAGGCTGGTACCTGGCTGGGCCATCAACTGCTTGAGACCTCTCTGAGCCTGAAATCCAGTGCTTTCCCTAGCAGAATCTATTTTGATGCACAACACCTTCCTTGGAAACCTCCAAACATACACACTGAATTCTGGATGAAGGTGGCGGGGGAGAGGGTACCCTCTTGGGACTTCACCTTTGCCCACCTAACAAGGCAACGGAAGGGGTGTGGGAAGAATCCAGGAGAATGCCTGGTCCTGCTTCCCTGTTTGCTCTCAGCCCTCCCTGAGAACTACCATATTCTGCTTTTTCCTGACTTAGTGGGCCTGCCTTTGGCTGTCTGCTGGTACCCCACTGAGAGGCTCCATGGGTGCCTTGGTTCTAGTACAGCTCTTCTCTAGACTCTCAACGTACTAAAGGGCCCAAACTGTGTCCCCTCTAGTTCCATCGGCTTGCCAGATTTTGGGCACAGTGTGTGTGGGGGGGACAGTCAGAAGGAGTGGGCAGATAGAGGGATAATGATGGGGGAAGCCCCAGCCAGAGCCCCCATACTCACCTCTGCTTCCTATGTCTTCCAGCAGAGGGTGCAATGAGGGGTGGAGAGGGATAGGGTGATGTGGGACCCATCTACCCCGGCCAGGGAGGCTCAGGGTGCTGGCTGTGGCTTACGCGCCCAGAAGGTGTGGTGCAGGTAGCCCAGGAAACGGAGAGTCAGGTGGGCCCAGAGAAGCAGCTGCAGCCACAGCTGGAAGGTGGTCTCTGAGTCACTGCCCTGGCCACTGCCTGACCCCACATCCATCCCAGGCTGCCCTGAGCCCTCCCTGGAATCCTCCCTTTGCAGGGAAACCAGGAACACGCAAGGCCTCTGAGCTGGCTTCCTCTGAAGGGCCTCAGGGGACCAGGGAGGAGGAGCCGGTTGCCAGGGAAGCATTTAAAGGTACCTGCTCCCGGCTGGCCAAGGTTTGTGAAGGCCCTCCTTAGCAGAAGGCAGTGGGAAGATTCTCCTGAGGGTGTCCCTTCTGGCTGGCCTGGCTGCCCCAGGGGTGGAGTGCTAAAGCTAACTTCCTGTTCCAGGGACTTCACTGCTCCCAAGATGCCAGGTCCTGCCGTCCTCAGTGGGTGCTGAACTACTCAGAGGATGGCACCGAATGTGCCCAGGGCAGTGCCCACTGGGCAGAGGGGAAGGAGTTAAGGTTCAGACCCAGGCAGCAGCTAGGGGCTCCCTGGGGCCAAAGAGGCCCCAGAGCCCCGTTAATTAACTGAAAGAGCAGATGGAGAGAAAGAAGTGGTGGGGACGGGCGCAAGAGCCACCCTATCTCCTCCCCTAAGTCCTCTTTGAACCTGGAGGCCCCAAATCCTGTTACCCCAAGAGAAAAATGGGTATATCTGGATTTGTCTTGCTCCTATGTGGGGGCAGAGAGGGGACTAACATCGCAGGATGTCCTTGGCCTCTGTCAAACCTTGCCCTGTGCTTGGCTCTGCTTTCAGCCATGAAAGTCCAACCGGAAACGAAAGGCTAAACCTAGGGGTGGGGGAGGGGAAGGCAGCCTCGACCATCTTCCTCCTTCTTTCCACATCCCAAATAAAGTGGAGGGTCAGTGGCAGCTTCTCTGAAAGTGCCCAGCACCCGTGGCCCCTGCTGACAACAGGAAGTGGCATAGAAGGGAAACCCAGCCAGCTGCTGGCTTATGAAACCCGCCCCCCTGCCATGTCTCCCCCGAGGGATGGAGGGGTGGTTGCCAGCCTCCACTCTGGTCTGGATTCGATTTGGGCTAACAGAGAGAACCCCAGACACCCCTCAAAAAGCCAGGGCCACAGCAGGAGGCAGGAGCCCAGCCTTGGACACCCCAGACAACAATCTCAGCACACTCAGCCCTCTGAAACCTGTTTGTCTGGGACACGGATGGATGGGACCCCTATTGTGGACTGGATCGCTCCCCAGCCGGATGGACACCCATTCTGTACTGAACCATCATCCATTATGATCTGGACTCCACCACTGAGCTGAACCAACCCCCATTCTGAGCTTAACACAACACTGGGCTGGACCACCCCACCGCCTTGGTCTGAGCTGGACCCCCTGTGCTCGCTTTGGCGGCACATATACTAAAACTGGGCTGGACCCCCGCTCTGGGTGGAACGCCCCCCCCTTGTCTGAATGGGGCCACCCATACCTCTGCTTTTCCCCAGGCCCCCGAGCTCAGGGTTGTTAGTCAGGGAGAGGTTTCCAGGGCTAGCCAGGGGTCTACAGACTCTTCCTCTCCACCTGTTCCTGAAACTCCACTGTAGCCCTTCCCTGGCTTGAGGGGCAGAGAGTGCCTGGGAAGTTGCTATAGCAACAGGGCTCATCCTCACCATCGTTGGGGTTGGAAGCCATCACTCAGTCTTCCTCTCAGGGCACCAAGACTACGGTGGCTGGGAAGGTTCATGAGACCTGCTGTACCAGCTTGGCTGCCCATCCCCAAGACTCCATCTATAGGGGGAGGCAGGGAGTTGTGGGGTGGTGGCAGGAAGAGAAGCCAACTTAGGGACCAACGGGTACAGGGAAGGGACAGATAGGACCCTCAAGCTTCTGTAGGCCTGACTGGGCTAAGGGAAAAGCTGCCTTGGCAGGACCCTCTTGGGCACCCATACAACTGCCAATGCACAGAAGGTGCTTGCTGCTCTCAGGCTTCTGTAGGATGTTAGAGGGCCTCCATCCTTCCTATCCAGGGACCTCTTGGGGGCACTTCTCACAGAGCCTGGATCTGCTTGTCCCTGGGACCTGGAGGGGTATCTGGGGGCTCCCTTTCACCAGCCCCGCCCCTTCTGTGGGCCAGCTCCCAGAGGTGCCTTCGGCCAGTGCCAGCCAAGGCCTGAGCTCCACTTGGCCGCCCGTCCCCAGGCCTCTTGGGAGGCCTTCTCTCGGTTCTCCAGCTTGCTCAGAGCCCAGGGCTTGGTCTTTTTTATATGTTCTCTTAGCATCTTCTCCGGGCCCCTGCCAATGGCTTTGGCATCTTTGGGTTAAGATTTCTCCCACCCCACCCCACCAGGGCTTGTTCTCGATCCCTGCCCTCCTGGAGGAAGCTGACACTGTGTCCTGCCATGGAGACAGGGGTACAGGGGGCTGCAGGATGCCTGACTGGTGTCTACTATGGCTTGGGCGTTTTCCTGACCCAGGTCAGGCTGAAAGCTGGCAGATGAAATTCAGGTGCCCCCTGCAGGCTGGCCTGGCTACTGCCCCCGCCCCCACCCCCACTGCACCCTGGTTACAAGACGGCAGATTTTGTCTTATTTCATCCTTTTGGACTCAGAGCTTCAAGGCAAAAAGGGGCTTCCTCTCTCATCCTATTTCCTTTTCTAAGAGCCCCTGTAAGCCTCTGGAAGGATGTACAGCTTGGGGCATCTCCCAAAGTGTGACATAGGTCTCACTGGCAGGGCATAAAATGATTTTAGGGATGTTACACTTTTCCAGTTACATTGTATTTTAATGTGTATCAGAGAGAATATGACTAGCATACCAATCTCCTGATTTCATTTATATTATTGCTCAGGACAGATCAAACTTTACATCTGAACAAAAGTGGGTCACAACTTTATTATTTTAAATTAAGAAAATATAAGTGAATAGAGTAAAAATCCAGGAGGCAGCTTAAGAAAGAATGTCTGGGTCAGGAAATTCTGGGGTCTAGGAAATTGGCTGGTAAGTGGATCTGGATGTGAATCCTGCCTCTTTGACATAGTCCATGTCAAACTCAGACAGCGTGTTTGGAAAATTCGGAGAAAACCCTGTTATGAAAATCACTCCAGCAGATAGATCTATGGAGACCATTTAGCCTGGCACATCCTAGATGCCCAATAAACAGTAGCTCTGTTTCACTGTGGTAGTCCACTTCTGGGTGTCTGGCCTGTGTTCTGGGAGAATTAGCGGTTCCTTCCAGAGCCTCTCTGATCTTTTTCTCGGGGATCCTTTTCCCTGTGCGGCTTTCCGCCCCACTCTGCATGTGTTTGATATGCCTTGAAAGTTTTCCAGGACGATGTCATCTCCCCAACTTTCAGCTGAGCTACTGCAATATATAGCTACTTGCCTCCACCTTCCACCTCCCAGCCGGCCTCACCTGCTGGGGGCCCCAGCCCCTCCCCCTCTGCCTAGTCCCCTCCAAGCTCATGCCCAGACCTTTTTTGGTCACTACCCACCTGCTCCTCTGTCATCAAGTGCTCAGCTACAGGCACTTGCCTCCCTGTCCCCCGCCCATTGGTGACATGTCAGGCCTTCCCATGGCTGCTTGGTGATTCTGAGTTCTGCCATTTGAATCTGTATGGGAATAAAGTTCCCTGGGTTTCATGCCTGTATCTTTCTGGGACAGGGTATTCAAAGGACTCAGATGCTGGGGTCTGAGATCAGAAACTGGAAAGGGCGTATTTGGAGCTCTATTTCTGGGTAACTGGAAGGGGATCCTAGCTAAGCTCCAGCTATAGGTCTGGAGTGATGACAATTTAAGACCCGGGGGAACTGAGGAAGGGGCTTGAGGTCATTTCTGAAGGCATTTCCAGATACAGAATCTCTCTGGCTGGAAAAGGCCAACACCAACATAATTTGGGGGCTGAGGGGGAAACAGGCCTCTCTCTGGCTGAGCCCTGGGAATGATCAGAATCTATTTGTCCCTTGGCAAAGCAAGTCATTAGATGTCAGTCACTACTCTCCCCAACTGTCATGCTTCAAGTCCCCTTTCTCACCATCCCAGCTCAAGCTGAATGAGCCCTGCTAAACCCAGACACTTCATACCCCACTTTTCATCCTGGGCCAGGAGAGGGTGAAGAAGCCCTGGGGACTGGGTGAATGACGGAGCCTCAGTTGTAAAACAACCATTTGTTTAGGGGCACTCCAAGAAGCCTAGAGCTCACTGCATAGCAGGAGATGGGAAGGAGCTCTGCTGCACCCCGCCCCCCCAAACCCAGGAAAGAAGATGCAATGAATCCCAGCAAGACGGGCTCAAACTTGGCTTTGGAAGCACTGAAGCAGTTCTCTAGGTTCATAAACAGTCTGCTACCTCAGCCAGGGACAGACGTTTGCTTGGAGGAGGGAACACAGGCAGAGAGGCAGAGTGACAGAGTGACAGGATGAGAGAGGGGCAGAGGGACCCAGAAAGATCCTGTCCCCCATGCCAAGTGACACAGAAGGGAAAAACAATGCTGGAGGAGGCTCTGGGAAATGCTTAAGGGGGGCAGCGTGGGTTTGGAGGGGGGCTGTGATAAGGTGAAAAGGGGAAGGGCAGGAGAAAGATGGCGGGGGCTGGAGGGGGGAGGGGTGTGGTCACTAAGTGGCCAAGGTCCCTCCGGGGTGGAGGCAGACCCCACAGCACTCCCAAACTGGCAGGAGCCTGGGTCGGGGTCTGGCAGTGGGTTCCATCAGTGGGAGAGGTGAGTGAGGAAGTGGGGGGATTAGAATCTGGGAAGAGGGGCCAGGAAAGGAGGGGGTGGGGTGGTGACAAGGCCCCATGTGGGGCCCCAGCGGTCATACGTGCCTTGGTTGGCAGTGACAGCTGGGTGTGGGGGGGCACAGTCTTTGCAGTGGGGGGTGGCCTTTGGCAAGGGGGCTCCTACAGGGGTCTTCTGCGGGCCCTGGGCCCCAACCTTGGACAGGCAGGAGGAAGGGGCGCTGTGGGGGGGGGGATGAGCAGAGAGAAATGGGGGGGGGACGCGTAGGGGGAGGGGCCAGGCGGTGATGGACAGGGCGGGGGCTGGCAGCGCGGGACCGGGATCGGGGTCATGGCCCGGGCACTCACCGCTCTCCTGCTCGCTGCCCTTCTTGGCGGCTGCGGCGTTGCCCATCGCGGCGACGGCGGCCGGGGCCGGTCCCGGAGCTGCGGCGCGGCGGGTGCTGGCGGCGGCCGGCGGCCCAGGAGCGCGCTGGGCGGCGGCGGCGGCCCCTCGGGTTGGCTGCGCTGGCTGCGGCGCCGCGACCCCCGCCCAGCCCCTGCTTCCCGCGTCTCTCCGCGCCCGCCCGCCCGGGAACCTCAGCCCAAGTCCGCTGCTGCTGTCCGTGACGCCCCCGCAGCCCGCCGCTCATTGGCCTAGGCCGTCCTGAGTGACGGGGCCGCGCCGCCGCCCATTGGTCCTCCGCAACCCTCCCGAGCCGCCATAGGCCCTCGGCTCCGTGACGCGTGCCGCGGACGCCCGGCCACTCGCGAGCTCGCGAGGCCTCAGCTGGGCGGGCCGGCGCACCTGACTGGCCAGGGTTTGCGACAGGGCCCATGGCCCGCCCAGCGAGGCCGCCAATTGGCGGAGGCGCGCTGTCCGGCAAACCCCCCGCAGAACATTCAGTGTCAATCCCGGGGTGAGAGGGCGGGGCGGAGATGCAGCCCCACTGCTCTGGCCGGCCGGGCGGGGCGGCGGAGGCAGACGGATGGCCGCGCCGCGCTCCAAGGCCCAGGAGGCGGTCCAGGCGGCCGCCCGCCTGGCCCCGTACGCGCCGCAGTCCCCCGCCTCCGCTTAGTGCGGCAGCGGCCACCGGCCAGCTAAGGTTGGCGCCAGGGCCTCCCCCCGAACCCTCCTGGCGCAGCCGCCGTCCACCTGCCAGCGGGGGAGGGGCGCGGCGGGCGCCTCGGGTCAGAGGTCGCCGGGCCTCCGGCAGTCGTCATTCATAAGGCCTCGCGCAGGATAGCAGGGTCCCGGCCGAGGAGCCTTTTAGGTCTCCTCCACCCACAGCCGGAGCTTCAGGAGGATGCTGGGCCCAGGGAGCAAGGGGTAGTTGGGAGGGGGCTCTACGTCCATCGCTTTGCTGGGCATCCACTCTGGGCTTGTGCGTGTCAGCTGGCACTTTTTTTTTTTTTTTAAGATTTTATTTATTTGAGAGAGAGAATGAGATAGAGCATGAGAGGGGGGAGGGTCAGAGGGCAAAGCAGGCTCCCCGCCGAGCAGGGAGCCCGATGCGGGGCTCGATCCGGGGACTCCAGGATCATGACCTGAGCCGAAGGCAATGGCTTAACCAACTGAGCCACCCAGGCGCCCCAGCTGGCACTTGTTAAATACATTGCGCCCTATTCCTATCACGGAGGTACTATTACCATCACTCCCATTTCACAGATGAGGAATCTGGGGCACAGCCAGGCTGGGGGATGCCCTTTGTCTGGGCAACACAAAGGGAAGCTGCCCTCCAGAGCAATAAGATGACTCTTTTTTCTGGGTGCTCTTTTATTTTTATTTATTTTTAAAGATTTTAAGTAGTCTCTACATCCAATGTGCTGCTCCAGCTTACAACCCCAAGATCAAGAGTCGCATGCTCCACCCACTGAGCCAGTCAGGCACCCCTGGGTGCCCTTTTAAAACACAGCCTGAGGTCAGTTTCTCACTGTCACACTACTGACATTTGGGGCAGGGTCATTCTTTGTTGGGGAGAGGGACGGTCCTGTGGGTTCACTATAGTTTTAGCCAGCATCCCATCTCTACCCACTGGATGCCAGTGGGACCTGCCTCTTCTCCACCAAAGCCATCTCAGACATTGTTAAATGTGCCCCAGGGGCAAAGTGCCCCCAGTTGAGAACCACTGACGTAGAAGACCCAAACAGAACTTGCCAAGGGGAGCAGGGGGCCAGATGAGCCAGCTATCTTGACTCAGGGGCTAGCTGGTCTCAGGTCTACAAGCCAATTGGCTGCTCTGCCTATAGATTTATACAATCTGCACCCTCTCCAGCAGCTGTCTGCACCCATGTTCCTAGGTCCATGTTTCTGGGAGGGAAGAGTCAGGGCACTTCTGTGAATTATGGGGAAATGGCTCACCAGCCAAACCAGTCTATTCTGGGCTGTGCAGTTACAAAGTAAGGCTAAATAAAATTTAATAAAAGTGTTGCTGTGTGTCCTTGGAGCATGATGTTAATTTCTTCCTGTGGGTCAAGGTCAAAGTCTAAAAAATCACTGGTTATGCTCTATCCAGAACAGCTGGGTTGCTTAACTTTTGACAAAGAAAAACCCCTCCCTGAACCTCAGTCTGGAGTACAATTACGTAACCAATTAAGACTAGGGTAAGAAGCTGAGCAAAGGGACAAAGGGCAGTCAGCCCACTGGCTGCGGCAAGAGCCCCCTCACCACATCATGACGAGAGATGGACAAATCTGCCTCAGCCCACTTAAGACAAAAGCAGAATCAGTCTAGATGAAGTGCTTTTTATTTTTAGATCAACCAAACATATTTAATATAAAAACCCTTTAATATACAAACTGTAATCACAATAGCATCCACATAGCAGCAAGGGAACGGGGCATTGCGGGGAGCATGGCAGGGGAGAGGTTTTCAGGGTCCCTACGGTTTCCTGTGCCTGCAAGAGCACGAGGTCTTCGCAGAGGGCAGATCAAGGCAGGCAGAGGGGCCCTGATGCCAACACTGAGGCAGACTGAGCAAAGCAGACTCCTCCAGCATGCCATCTTCCCACCATGGCAGCCTCCAGGGAAAGCCAGATCCAGTTAGGAGATGACAGGAAGGTGGTTGTGACTGAGAGGAGAGTCAACCATCATTCCTCAGCATCCTGCTGAGCATGCCTTTGGGAACAGAGTTTTCCAGAGGCTGTTGGATTAAAAAGACTTAAAAACTGTCCTGGGAGAAGGACAGAAATTGTGTCCAAGTGTACCTTCTAACCAAGATTCCTTGCCTGTGACTCCAAAAAGCTGGGTGGATTTGCTCCGATGTTTGGGAAGGGACAGGAATGACAGAACCTTTGGCTCAACAGGGCTGGAGCCTTGCCAGGCATTGACCAAAAAAGCCTCAAGGCAGGCCAGGGAGGTCTGTGGGAAGAGCTCTGGGTCAATGGTACTCAAAGGAGCATGGTGGCACAAAGGCCTGCAGGTGGAACTTATAGTGTGTGTAGAAGAGAGAAAAGACACAAGTCACAAAGAATTAAAAACTGAAGTACGTGCTTCTTACAGGCCTGGGCAGTAGAGGTAAGATGATCCTTCTGGGTCAGGGTTGGGAGAGATCTGAGGCCTGCTCCTTCCTCAGAGCCATGTCTGACTGGCCTAGGTATAGTTGATGGCCCCAAAGTCCTCCAGATGGCCTCCATGGGACTGTGTGGGAGGCCCAGCTGCCCTCTCCAGATGTGCTAGGAGACTGGCCACAGTCCTGGCTGGGCCCAGGTAGGGCCTGGATTCCCACAGTTAGATGCAGTCCATGGAATTCTCGGGGAGGAGGCCGGGGATGCAGCCAGGGAGACCCAAGCCCTTGATGGGAGCACAGCTGAAGGGGAGGCCACAGCCCAGGGCAGGGTCCTGGTTCTCTATGGCCTCTAGCCTGTCCATGTTGTTGTCCCAGTTGATGTGGAAGCGGGTCACTCGGGGGTTCGAGGCCAAGATGTTCCTCTGGAGCTGGGGCAGAAAGAGGAATGTCAATCCTTGTCAGCATGCCCTGTCATTACTCCCACGGAGCTGGGGCACCCCCAGCCCCTGCCCCAAGGCCAGGAAGAACAGCTTACTTATTCCATCACCATCAGCAACTATGGGTAGAACTCCAAGGAGTGCCTATATATCATGACTTAGGGCTGAGACCTATCTAATCTCAGTTCTGTGAGGCGTGCTTCTGAGAAACAAAGACCTTTCTCTCTCTGGTTCTAGTCTGGAGCTGCAAGATCTGAGCATGACTTGAAAACCTTAAGAAGTGACCTTGGCTCCCAGTTCCAATGACTCAACTCCCCCAGGTGCAAAGGAGCCAGCCTGTCCGAAGCAGGAAGTGCAGAGACAGGTCCCACCTGAGAGAAGTCTGGCTTCAGGGGTGGGTTCTCCCGCAGCTCGGGACTGGGGTATTCGTTGTTGACGTAGTAGCCCACACGGATGAACTCCTGTCCATGGTAGGTGCAGGTGATGAGGACCACGGTCACACCCACAGCATCGGTCTCAGGGATGAGGGATGGGTTGGGGGCGTCAGCCTAGAGGAAACACACCCTGTGCCTTAGCATTGATCGCACAGCCACACCTCCATCTTGTGATTTTCGAGCAACACATATTTACTGAGCCAAAAGTATGGTTTCTGCCAACGGGAGTTTCTAATCGAGTGGGGAAGACAGAATCAATCCCGTAAATGCCTGTAAAATGCTCAGTGTGACAAGTGCCACAAAGGAGTAAATGGTGCTGAGGAGTGTAGTGAGCAGGGGGGAGGGTGGCATAAGATAAGGCAGGTAGGTACCAGGCCACCCAGGGCCTTTTGGGCCAGTTAAGGGCTTGGGGAAGAACAAGAATATTTAGCAGGAGGTAAGTGCTGCATCACTCTTATGGTCTGTAAAGACTGGCAGTGTGTGATGCTGTGATGGGAGGAGGGCCATTATGTAAGCAGGGAGATTCGGCAGTTTACAGTGGTCATCCTGGAGGTGTGGACAGTGATTTAGACCAGAAGGGAGAGGACAGAGGCGGACAGATTTGGGGTGTGTTGTTATGGATAGGACCAGCTACATAACTGGTACAAAATGAAACCAATACAAAATGAAACATGGGATCCCTTATTCACAAATAGTAAGTTTTAGCCAGTGACAGCAGAATATTAGATCAGGTGCCGGGCCCTGTGTGGCTGCATGGGCTGAATGCTCAGGAAGCCAGCCCTGCTTGTGGAGTGTAGTAGACGGGCTTGGCTTGCTGGTGGCCTGGCTACAGGTGGGTGAGGCGTTAGGGGATGGGAGGAGGTTGCTTGGATTGAGGAGGGAGCGGCCGAGTGGGATATAGGTAAGGACTGAGCAGAGCCTTTGCTTTTAATATCTTTAAGTATTTATTTATTTTAAAATATTTATTTATTTGAGAGACAGCGAGCGAGCGAGAGGGGGGAAGGGGAGGAGCAGAGGGAAGAAGAGAATCCCAAGGAGACCCCACACGGAGTCCAATGCAGGGCTCGATCCCATGACCTCGAGATCATGACCTGAGCCAAAATCAAGAGTCAGACGCTCAACCAACTGTGCCACCCAGGAGCCCTGGTAATTTTGCTGTTCAGAATGGCTACCAGGCATAGTGCTTAGTGCAAGGTGATGATGTGCTTTATGAAGAAAACGTGTGTTAGATAAGCTTTGTTCAGGCATGAGTTATAGTGCTGTTGGCAGGGAGTTCAATGTGAATGAACCAACAATATTACTAAATAAGGTGTCTTTCAACATAAATACACATGAAACAAGATTATGTATTGATTGGTTGACAACAGGACTTGTAGGAACCTATCCCTGTATTCTTCCAGGGGCAACGGTTCGGTATTCACAAATTCGCTAATGCAGCATTCGCAGCGACCTTATAGGACGTGACTCCCGTGAATAATGAGAATCAACTATGAATCAGTGGCTCATGGTGACAACTATGACAGAAGTGGAGAAAAGGGAAATGTATGAAGTACTTCTGAGAGGTCAGACAGTTCCTGAAAGCAGAGCCAGAATTTGAACCTCAACTTTTGGCCCCTGAACCGCACTGTGTGCTCTCAGGTACAAGAGGATGTCTCTTGGTGCCAAGGCCTCAGGCCTTGTCTTTCTTACCTGAAAGATGAACATGTGTCTCCCCGCTGGGACAGGCCCAACTAGCACGGAGTCTAGGATTTGATCAAACTCCTCACTCTCAGCTGAGCCAACATAAATGATCTTCCACTCTAGATCTGTAAGGATATGGGATATTAAGGATTTGAAATACCTGGGCAGCACGAAGGCAGGGGAAGGTCTTCTCATGTGAGTTGTAGACAGATCCTTAATATATTGAGAGATCTTTATTCTCAAGAATACCTGACATCTGGGGACTAAGTGCCAGGTACCACAGGCCTGAACACTGGAGTGGGCATGAAACTCTACTTCTAGTGGGGAAATTTCTCCCGTGAGCCTAGCTGTGCCCGGTAACATCTCCAGGGAAACTCGGGGATCTCAGAGCCTGAGGGTGAACCATATGGCAGAGGTTGAATTAGGAGCCACATGACAGAGGCGTGCTGAGGAGGGAAGAGCAGGGAATTGGGCCATTCAGGGCCCTGCCCACTGGGTGCTGGGATAGGAAGCAGCATCCTCTTTCACACACAGGGACCAGTGCCACCGAACTGAATAGATCCCTCGACAACTGGGCCAGGGCAGCGGATTCCAATCCAGCAGGAGAGCCAGCCGTCAGGAGGGGGAAGACGAGGCCACTGGGGGAGCCAGCCAGCCCCCAGGTCTTCCAGTTCCGGCACCAACTCATGCCTCCCCTCAGACATTTGGGTGACAGTGACTCAGTCAACAAACGTGGCACCGTACAGTGATCCTTCAAACCCCAACTCGCTTGCACCCCATCCAGTAGGGGGATCTCATCCATGAGTAATTCCAGCAAGGTGAAAGGAAAAGTGCTTAAGGAGACCCTGCCCAGCAAGCACAGGAAATTCCCGGTGACTGCTGCCTCTTGCAGGAGGTCCAAGTGTATTAGGGGCAAGGTCATGCTAGTACAGGGGAGGTTGGCAGGAGACCTGCAACTTATTTTAGGTTCTTTGAAATTACACAACCTACAGCTCCAGCAGCCGGCGGAAATTTCACAAGCTATGAGTTTCACAGGAAGCAAACTGTTGTTGAAGTTGCCCTGTTTCTTGGTCCAGTGTCCCACAAGAGCATCCAACTTGGGAAACACTACTAGGCTGGGCCACAGCTACGGAGGTTTGTCACCCAAGCCCCAAGCTCTTCCTCGATACACTGATTTCCTGTCCCTTTGCAGCATCACCCAGACCTTCTACTCAGGGACCTTAGCAGGTCTGTGGCATAGACCTCACCAGGGTTAAAACCCCAGTCTCTTATTATTTGCAGGGACCGATTAAGTTTACTGATTTATCTTTGTGACAAGGAGTGACACGACTAGACAGAACGTTTCTGGACAAACAAAAATCAAGCTGGCTCTGTCCTTACCTTTCTAATACAGCTCTCTATTTTGGTAGCTTTCCTCCTGCAACCCCCCCCCCCCCCCCCCCGTGGAGTCCTGTATGTGTGCATTTAACCAATGTGCTGGGGGGATAAAAAGGAGACTGAGGAGAGCAGGTCCTGTGAGGGTCACAGGCACTGGATGTTCAATACCACTGGCAAAACCTAAACAAAGACTGGTGTGGGTGCTGTCCGGAGAAAATGCACTGCACCAGCAGCCAGGCAAATGGGCCACCATGGCTCCCTCAAGAGAGGCCGAAAAGAAACCAGAGAAATGACCGAGGACCATAGAGAAATACTGACTCAAGGGGTTAGAGGAGCTGATAAAGTCATCTATGGAAGACAGCAGATGCTTGAAAATAAGGACCTACAAACTGGATCATCTTAAACTTGCTGAAGCGTTTGAAGCAGAAGCATACTTAAGTGGCTCCATTTTTTAGAAGTAGGAGATGATTGCACACGCATAACATGGTGTACCTAACTTTTCAGGCAATTCCAAGGGTAACTTGACAGTATTCAATTTTGTCTTTATGCCCTGACTTTACAATCGAACAGTCGACAACATGCTCTTCCACTATGTACGAAAACAAAACCAAAACTAACCTGATTAAAGGCATGTAAAAATTCATCATAGTTGAACTAGCTGGAGAATGTTTCCCGCCTTAAGACAAAAACAAAAACAAAGACTACCTAGTAGGCTTTTTTTCTGTTTATCACTTTACCTTTGTTCAGAATCATATAGATGAATCGTGGCCTGACCACGGTGTTAGCTGTGGGACAGAACATCTGGTTCCATGACTTATTCAAATAGTGGCTATTGAATTTCTCAATGAAAGAGGGCAAAAACACACCTACTGTATTAAGTGTGGACCCATGCCTTGGAAGCATCTATTTCCAGTTGCCGAGGAGAAAAAAGAACCAAAGGGGCTTAGAGCCCTTGGGAAACAGGGCCAGCCACAGACTGGGGGTTGGGCCTTTTGTTGGATCTTCAGTTGCCACTGTCAAGGAAACAAGACTGAGATTTCTCCAGAATCTGAGAGACTTCTAAAGCCTGGCCCCCTCCAACTGTTTGGGAGGCAGGAAACGGATTCTCTCTGCTCCATGGGAAGAAGGCCAGGAAGAGGCAAAAAGCAAGTTGGCAGGTCAAAGTCATGGACAGCCCTAGGGGTAGAACCAGAGTCTGGGTTTCCAGGCCAGTTTGCTTTCCAACTTGCATTTCTCTGAGCAAAAGCTTTATTGTTTGGGTGTAATTAATAATAGCACCCCCTTCATTCTCTTTTGAGAGTGTCCCGATGTGGAAATAAATTCTATGGTCAGTCTTATTTATGCTCCACTTCTTAAAATAAGGGATGAATTCTTTCTTTCCCAGGTTATAGCAAAGGTAGAGAACTCTGGACTCAGAACTTAAAGACAAACTCTAGTGTCAATGCTTCTACAGACGTAGCACCAAGACTTCTACTTCTATGACCCTGGGGAAGTCATTCCATTTCTCTTTATTAAAAAATAATGACCAGCAGGTTGACTTTTGACTTTCCTGCTCGGAGTCCATAAACAGTAAAGTAACAGGGCAGAGATTTTCCTAGGAATAGAAGTACTAGATAAGGACCATGCAACCCTTTTTAAATGCAAGGAGCACAAACAGGCTCTTTGAAACCTGATCTCCTGCCTTCTGGGAACTGTGAATCCCTTAACCTATTAGCTCCTTATATCTCCTCCTGGCTTTAAAATTAAATTCTTATTCCACACTGTCATTCTACACTTTAATTATTTATTTACACCCTGCCTTGTTCCAGAAAGGATTTAACTGGGCTTATTCTATAGTTAGTCACAAGTAGATTCCCTAATTTAAAAAGGAGAGAAACTGGGAGAGACTGATCTATTGACCTAGCCCAAAAGGACTCACATCTCGAATTGTTATCAGCCCCAAACTAATCCAAGTGGCTGGCTTTTCCCACAAACCACCCACCTACCACTGAGAGGCGCTAGTTAGCACACCATGGCCCCTCAGATCTCCAGCTCCTCAGCTGCAGCCTCTTCTTGAACCACCAAGTGGAGAATCTGTCTAATGGAGTACTTCCTCCTGAAAGTGGTGCCAAAAGTCCCTGGGCAACCTTAGATTTTCGATTTTTATAGACCTTTACTTGAAAGGTCTTTCATTCTTTGTGGTTCCTGTCTTCTCATCTGTGAGATGAGAGCCATGTCCACCTTTTTAACACACAGATGAATAAGTACATCTGTGAAAACACCTTGGAAAAGATGCACAAAAAGTTCTGAACTCCCAGCCAACTGTTTGAAGTCAGATACCATCATGGCTCAGCCTGGCCCACCCACCCCCCAGACTGGGTCAGACCATCAAAAGTGTTGAAAGAATTTCTGCAGTAGATCAGCTGGCACCTGGTGGGCAGACAGTGGGAACCGGCTGATGCTGGACTGGTTATGCCACCCCTCAGATATGAGTGTATTTATCGAAGCACACAGACAGGAGGGAGGAACGGGAGCTGGGGAAACCAAGTTATCCTGAAAGACTGGAGGTGGAAACCTGCTGTGCTTCCCCAGGTGGAGCTCAAGAGTGGAAAACTGGGTACAGGCTAAGGAGGTGGGAAGCCAGGTTCTGGGGCATGTGCTTTGGGGTTAGAAAACAATCAGAAGTGGGTGGGGGTGCGGTTGTTTTAAATATCAGCAGGTTGGGGAGGGGATTACTGGGAGACAAATGGGGAGATCGGGGCGAGTAGGGTCTTGCCACGGGGGAAAGGGATTTCACAGACATAAAGGGTAACGGAGGGGCTCCGCTGGGAAAAAAGGAAGGGGGACAGGGTAACTGACGGTCTCTGCAGGTTAAAGAATGGAGACTGATAGAAAATACGTGCCCAGGAGGAGCTCCACAGAAAAAAAAGGGCGGGATGATGGTCTCCACTGGGGAAACGGGAGTAACTGTGGGGAGGGGGTCGGGTTGGCCATGGGGTGTCAGGATAGTCTCTTACAAGGAGGCTGGGGCTGAAGGGGAGGGAGGGAGGGAGATCAAGGTTGGAAGGGCCTGTTTCACGGGGGAGGTCGGGGTTGGCCGGGGGGAGGGGGGATCTCCACACAGGCCCAGCCTCACCGTCCGCCAGGGCCTCATTGCACTCGAAGCTGATCTCGAACCGGAAAGGGCTGTGGAAAGGGCTCGGATTCTCCAGCACCGCCACGTTCAGCACAGAAACCTTGGCCATCGCCTTGCCGGACTGCGGCAGAGGCCACAGCTGGGACAGAGCCCGCGCCTGAGTCCTCTGTGGTCAGCGGGGTGGCGTTACCCAGATCAGCTCCCGCCTCTTCTGTCCGCCGACTGAAGTGCGTATTTGATCCGCGCGCCTCCTTCAAATAGCCGGCCCCACCCTCCGGCCAATCACCGTCAATGCTCTCCGGCGGCGCGAGCACATCCTCAGCCAATCCTGAGGCGCGGATCGGCGCGCGCCGAGACTCCTCGGGCCAATCCATGGAGCTCCCTCTCCGGGATGCGCGGGGGAGGCGGAACCATTTCTTGGCTTCTCTGGGTGCCCACCGGGAACCAATCCCCAGCGTCTCCGACTCGGATGTCTAGGCAGGGGGTGGGCGGAGGCAGAGCGCGAGGCTCCTCTTGGCCAATCCCAAAGGTTCCCGCACAGGCGTGGCCGGCGCTTCGCCCCGCCCTTCCGGGAGACGCATCCCGGCGGAGGGCAGAGCCGCCAACCGCCTAGCGGTGGCGCGCGGCGCCCGCTTAAGAGGGCGGGAAGGGCGGTGCTGGCGCCCGCGGTGATTGGCAGGCAGGCGTGTGGCCGGGCTGACGCAGATTTTCTAAGAGGTGATTGGCTGGGTTGGTCGCGGGGCGGGAGGAGAGGAATACTTAGCTGGGGATTCGCGGCAGAGGAGCGGAAGTTGGCTGCAGGCGTGCTTGAACCGTGTGGGGAGAGAGGAGGAGCGTTGGTCGCCCTGGCGTCTGTCAGCAGGTGAGCGTAGCCGGCACCTTCTCTAGGGGGCTCCCGGCCCCTCTGGCCCGGCGGCGGGGGAGTCCGTTGTGAACGTTGGTTACGCTCCTGAGGGGAGACGGAGCGGCGCTCACGCGGCGCGCTGGGTCCGGGGCCCCAGGAGTCGGGCCTGGTTCGAATCCCGCTCTCGCCTCCTCGAGGGCCGCTGGGAGGTTGCAGGTGGACAGGGGAGTTGGAGTCCGGCCTCTGCCACTCAGCTCCCGGGGCCTCGTCTCCCCGCCCCGTGAACGGGGCCGTTGAAAACTCACGGACTTGACTCGTGACTGCATAATACAACTAGAAACTTCTGTGCACCCCCTCGCCAGGGTCGGACCGCCGTCACGCCCTGCCCGGGAGGCTCCAGGCACCTCTTGGAGCTACCCTCAGCTTCCACCCGCGACCAGTGGAAAATTAACGCGAGCCACATTTCTCGCTTTACATTTTTCTAGTAAGCACGTTAAAAAAAAAAAAAAGTAAAACAAAAAACCAGGTGAAATTAATGTTATCTTTAACCCAGTGCAGCCAAGATCTTATTTCAACATGCGATGGGTATAAAAAATACAAAGGAGATGTATCTTCCGTTCTTTTACTAAGTACCAAGGCTTTGAAATCCCGTGCGTTTTACCGTTGCAGCTGCATTTTCATCGGAGAGAGGCGGTCTGGCTTTACTAGGTTTCATAAAATTGAGAGTTGAAAATGTAGGTTCGCATGCCCACGGCGTCTGTTCCCAACATACTTACAAGTTTTCCGGGAGCTCGACTGCTTGTCGGGTTTTCAGTGCAAACGTTAATCAGTTAGAACTGAGTGATGGGGAAAGTTCTGTGCTGCAGTGGCACGAACTGCGTGCAGATGTTCCTGAGCCCCTGTGGCAAGTGGCTGCTGTATTCCTGGACAGTGTAGGGCTGAAACAAACTGGATCAGCCACTCTTAAATATGAGTGGTTTTCTATTCTCGGGATAAGAATACTGTGTTCCAGAATATACATGCTTTGTTTCCTACTACCCCCTTCTCCCAACCCCAGCTTCGGTTCGGCCAGACTCTCTTTTGGTTCCTTACAAATCTGACCTGGCATTTCCAGTGCAGAACCTCCACCTAGAACCTCTTCTTCCCTGCTCTTGGCATGGCTGACACCTTCTTGTCATTCAGTTCTACCTGTTCAAATGTGCTTTTCTCAGAGAAGCCTTTGCAACGGTCCCCTGGCCACTATTCAGACTCAAAGAGTGTAGGCCTGAACACCAATTTAAGCCACTAGCATTTCTTACCCAGCCACCTCTGTGGTGTTGGTACAGTTGTAAGGCCTCATGATGCTAGACACTTTTTTTTTTCTTTTTGTATATCTGCATTTCACATTAAGTTAAAAAAGATGTTTTGTGGTTAAAAAAATATTGACAGCTGTTTTTCCTTTGACATGATTTGGCTGCAAGAAAATCCCCATTTATGATCAGCTATGATTTCTTGGCAGTCATTGGGTATACTTGTGAATTTTTGTGACTGAAAAAATCTAATTTTCAAATTATTTCCAAATGTAATTCAGACGTTTATATGAATACTAAATTTAATGATGAATGAAGTTGCCATGATGTTGTTTTCTAGATATTTAATTAAATACTTATTCATTCCAGCTTCGTAGTTTTCTTTTTGCATTGTGGAACTTTCCCCCCACCCCCCAACCTTTTCGTACCCCCTGAGAAGCTTATCAGCCACAAGCATTATGTCTTTGGTGCTAATGAAGAAAATGGCTCTTGGGACGCCTGGGTGGCTCAGTCGTTAAGCTACTGCCTTTGGCTCAGGTCCTGATCACAGGGTCCTGGGATTGAGCCCCACATCGGGCTCCCTGCTCCGCGGGAAGCCTGCTTCTCCCTCTCCCACTCCCCCTGCTTGTGTTCCCTCTCTCGCTGTGTCTCTCTGTCAAATAAATAAATAAAATCTTTAAAGAAAAAAGAAAATGGCTATCTATAATGAGTACTCCATACAGCTGGCTGAATAATCTTCAATTGTAAACGAGATCATGTCATTACCCTGCTTAAAACCTTCAAAGGCTTGTCATACTTAGAATGAGTATGACTAAGATCTTTACTGTGGCTTAGGAGGCCCTGCATGGTGACCTCAGCTGACCTCTCAGGCCTCATCTCAGTCTTCCTCTCCAGCCTTGCTGGCTTTATTTACTGTTTTTCAACACACCAAGCTTATTCCTGCTGCGGGGCTTTGCACTTGCTGTTCCCTCTGCCTGAAATGTGCTGTCTTTAGACAATTGCATGGCTGTCTCATTGTCATCATTTATGGTTCAACTCAAATGTCCCCTCAAAGAAGCCTTCCCAGGCCACCCTAGTTTAAAGTAGCCCTTCCTTAATCATATTACCCTGTTTTATTACCTTAGTAGCATTCAGATCCAGTACTTAAATTGGTTTTAGACTGTGCTTATCTCTCATCATCCCTCAGTAGATTGACAGCTGATTGAGGGTAGAGATCTCTGCTGCCTCACATAGACCTCTGAGTGTATTTAAACGAATAAATTCGTATAGGGGCGCCTGGGTGGCTCAGTCGTTAAGCGTCTGCCTTTGGCTCAGGTCATGATCCCAGGGTCCTGGGATCGAGCACCGCATCGGGCTCCCTGCTCCGCGGGAAGCCTGCTTCTCCCTCTCCTACTCCCCCTGCTTGTGTTCCCTCTCTCCTGCTTCTCTCTCTCTGTCAAATAAATAAATAAAATCTTAAAAAAAAAAAATTCGTATAAAGGGCTTAGTATAATACCTGGAATGTGAAAAGCACTCTATAACATGAACTGTTAGTAGTATATAGTAATAAGTCTTTATTCTTCCTACGTAATATCTCAGGTGCACACACATTTGGAAAGGTAGAAGAAATGCTACAACAAAATAAATTTTTACCCATTACTCTGCTTAAGGAATCAAACATTAGAGATTCTGTTGAAAGGTCTTCTGTACCCCTGTCTCAAACTTAGTCCTTTCCCCATTTCCTCAAATGTAACTACAACCCTAGATTTGGTGTTTGTTTTTCTGTGCATGTTTGTACATGTTTATTATATACGTGTCTTTAAACAATGTATAGTATTATATATCATGTTCTACAATTTTATATAAATGAAATCTGTGCAAAAAAGTTACCATTCTAGGCATGAGACTGCTGTCTTTAGAAAGGCCTGTTTGCAAGGTTGGCCCTTGACTGGCCTCTAGGAACTTGGATTTTAGGAAGGTTCCTGTCATCCCGTAAATAAGAGTGCCTCATGGTGCCTAAACTGTACAATGTGATTTATGTTGAATACCTCCTTTCCTTCTGGGTTCTGGAATTTTGACCAGCGCCCAATAAATACTCTGGGCATTGAGTCTCTAAGCTTCCCTGGTGGGCAGCAGTTCACACGTGTTGTTACAACTTTCCTGTAGGAACTAAGTGCATCCCATGTGACTTCACTAGGTGAGGATTCTTGAAATCTTGTGTCTGGTTTCCTCTAGACTTCACACCCTGTGCCTTTTCCCTCGGCTGATTTTGCTTTGTACCCTTTCACTGTAAGAAACCATAGCTGTGTGTAGGCTATATGCTAAATCCTGTGAGTCCTCCTAATGAATCATTGAACCTGGGATGATCTTGGGGACCGCTGACACAGTAGCATACTGATAGATACTTACAGGTTGAGACGAGCAAGGCACCTATGGCCCCAAATTTAAGGAGGTGTTCACTCTCGGGGTCACCCAAGTGTCCAACCTGTACCTGCACAACCCTGAGGGTGAGTGCCTCCTAATATTTTCACTCTATACACTCCGCTTGCTTCACTCTAGTCCCAGCCATTACCTTCTGAAACTTTCTTTTTTTGTCCAATGTAATGCTTTTGCAGTGTATCTACATTTACACGTATGTAACTCTAATTGATTTATTTTTACTGCTATAGCCGTGCTGTCTGATGTGGTAGCCATTAGCCACATGTGGCTATTTAGATTTCAGTTAATCAAAATTAAACACAAAGTTCAATTCCCTACTCACTCTTAGTCACATTTTGTGCATTTAATAGGTACCTGTGGCTGGTGGCTACCACATTAGACAGCATGGGTAGAGAACACTTCATGGTCACAGAAAGTTTTCTTGGACAGTGTTTACCTATCCATTTACCTCTTGCTCGATATTTAGGTTGTTTCTCATTTTCTACTCTTACCAACAGTGCTTCAGTGGTCACTGTTGTATGTAGGAGTTTCCCTAGGATACACATCTAAGAGTTGAAATGCTGGGTTATGGGAATATCCACCTTACTAGATGCTGCCAGTTTGCTCTTCAAAGTGATGGTTGCAGTTCTTATTCCCACCAGTAGTGTTGCTATTGCTCAGTGTCCTTATCAACACTTGGTACTGTCAGATTTTTACATTTTTTGTTTTTCTGGTGGGTGTACATGAGTGGTTTCAGTTAGCATTTTTCTGATTACTAGTGAGGTTGAGCTATTTATATCTGTTTATCGACCATTTGTCTTCTGTGAATTGCCTTTTGATATCTTTGCCCATTTTCCTGCTGCATTGTCTTCATCTTAATTAGTGCAGAAGTTCTTCTTACATCTGATACTTGCCTTTTCATTTGCTTGGTGTCTTTTGATGTTCAGGATTTATTATTATTATGTTAATGTCATCAGAGTAATCAATCTACTTGAAGTTTGTGTTTTTTGTGCTTTGCTTAAGAAATCTTACCCTGAGGTCGATAAGATATCCTACTGTGTTTTCTTTTTCTTTTTTTCTTATTTAAAGGTTTATTTATTCTAGAAAGAGAGGGGGGGCAGAGGGAGAGGGAAAGAGAGACTCTCAGGCAGACTCCCAGCTGAGCACAGAGCCCAACGTGGGGCTGGATCCCATGACTCTAAGAGCATGACCTGAGCCGAAACTAAAGGTCAGGCGCTCAACCAACTGCGCCACCCAGGTGCCCCATCCTACTGTGTTTTCTTCTGGAAGTTTTACTTTTCACATTTAGCCTTTAAAAAATCTACTTGGAATTTATTTTTGTTTATGATGTGAAGTAGGACTGTGATTTAGTTTTTTCCAGACAGAAACCAGTTGTCGCAGTTTCTTTTACTGAGTAGTTAAGTAGTTTTCAAAATGTGATCCTCTGTGGATCCAGGAGATAAACTATTTTCATAATAATTCTAAAGTGTTACTTGGATTTCTCATCTGCACTGTGTTGTCATGTGCCCTACTGTTACAAAACCAATGGTTGGGTAAAACTGCTGGTGCTTTAGCAGGAGTCCATGCAGTGTCCCCAAACCGTAGTAGTAGTTGTCATTGTATTCCTCACTGTTGCTACACATTCAATGTTAAAACAATTCCATTTAAGAGTGTCTGTGAAGAAGCAGTGAAAAGTAGTAATCTGTGTTAAAACTTAGCCCCGTGAGCAAGTCTTTCTAGCATTCTGTGTGGTGAAATGGGAAGTTTGCATAGAGCAACACGCTGAGAGTGATGTTAGTTGACGTAATGCACTTGTACAGTTGAGTTGAAGTGGAACTGGTGACTTTTTTCATGGAACACCATTTTTACTTGAAAGAATGAGACTGCAGTGATTCAGTTAGGATATTTGGTAGATGTTTTCTCAGAATGAATGAAGTGAGCTGGTCACTTCGAGGACAACTGATGGTTTGTTGCCAATGATAAAATTTGAGCTTTCAAGCAAAATAGTCTTTGGGAAAAGTTTTATTCACCATAAGCCTGAACTTCTCAATATTTAAAATTTTTTCTAATGAGATCAGTGGTGATACTAACAAAGAAGATTTTAAAAATATTGTATAGCTAAATGTAGTAATTCAGTAGATCAGTATTTTCCAATAGACCAATGGGTTTCAATGTAACAGTGTGAAAAGTTCACTGATACAGTTTCATATTCCTCATTATAACTAACTTGAACATGCTACTACTTTTTGAGTTTTGGTATAAGTAACAAAGTAGAATATTCCCAATTAGCTAAAAAGGAAATAGCATTCCTCCCTCTTCCAATTATATATCTGTGTGAGGCTGGATTTTCTTCATGTACTTCAATCAAGAGAGCATATTGCAACAGATTGATTGCAGAAGCCTGTGTGAGAATCGAGGTTTCTTCTGTTAAGCCAGACAATTGGAGCTTTACAAAATGTAAAACAAAGCCATTCTTTTCACTACTTTTTTTTTTAATAAAAAAAAATTGGGGCGCCTGGGTGGCTCAGTCGTTAAGCGTCTGCCTTTGGTTCAGGTCATGATCCCAAGGTCCTGGGATCCGAGGCCCACTTTGGGCTCCCTGCTCGGCGGGAAGCCTGCTTCTCCCTCTCCCACTCCCCCTGCTTGTGTTTCTGCTCTTGCTATCTCTCTCTGTCAAATAAATAAAATCTTTTAAAAAATTAATTAAAAATTTTTTTTTACGAGAAAGAGCATGTGCACATGTGAGGAGTAGGGGAAGGGACAGAGGGAGAGGGAGAGACTCCCAAGTGACTCTGTGCAGAGCACGAGCCCAAGCCCGTCACAGGACTCAATCCCATGACCCTGAGACCACAACCTGAGCCGAAATCAAGAGTCAGACACCAACTGAGCCACACAGGCACCCCTCACTACTTTGTTTTTAAAAATATATAGTTATTCCTACAAAATAGATTATTTATGTTAACATCTAATGGATTTATTAGCTAATTTAAATATTTAAAAATTGTCAGTTTTAATTTCTAATTTAGTAAATATACACAGATCTACTCCTTATCCCTTTATTTATTTTTTTAAAAAGATTTTATTTATTTGACAGAGAGCAAGAGAGTACAAGCAGGGGGAGCAGTAGAAGGAGAGGGAGAAGCAGGCTCCCCGCCAATCAGAGAGCCCCATGTGGAGCTCAATCCCAGGACCCTGGGATCATGACCTGAGCCAAAGGCAGATGTTTAACCATCTGAGCCACCCAGGCGCCCCATCCCTATCCCTTTAAAGAACAGCTTTTTTGGGTCCTCAGTAATTTTTTTTTTAAGATTTTATTTATTTATTTGAGAGAGAGAGAGTGGAGCAGGGGTAGGGAAAGAGGGAGACTAAGCAGATTCCCCGCTGAACGGGGAGCCTGATGTGGGGCTCAATCCTAGGACTGTGGGATCATGATCTGAGCCAAAGGCAGACACTTAACAGACTGAGTCACCCAGGTGCCCCTCATTAATTTTTTTTAAAGAGTTAATTTTTTTTCCTTTTTCCTTTTCCTTTTTATTTTATTTTTTTAAGAGCAGTTTCAAGTTCACAGGAAAATTGAGAGTGAAGTAGAGATTTTCCATATGCCCCCTGCCCCACCTTCCCTCATGCATAGCCTGTCCGACCATTAACATCCCTCACCAGAGTGGTACATTTGTTATAGTTTATGAACCTACATTGACACATCATTATCACCCAAAGTCTGTAGTTTACATTAGGGTTCACTCTTAGTGTCGTACATTCTGTGGATTTGGACAAATGTATGACACATGGCCATGATTATAGTCTCAGTGTTTTTCCTGTCCCCCAAATCTTCTGTGGTCCACCTAGTCATCCCAAATGCCTCTCATTAATTTTTAAGAGAGTAAAAGGGACCCCAAGACCAAAACCCTTGAGAGCCTCTGGATGAATCCATTCTTTCCCTAGTGATTTGTAACCTCTGTCTAGAGCAAGTTTCCATCCAGTCACAGGTCTCTTCCATGAGCCTGTTTATCTCTTCCCGTGCCCACACCACAGCACATTGTCTTAAATATTACCACATTAGAACCAGTCTTTATAAGGCTAGTTCTAACACCTTGTTCTTTATTCTTTCAGAGGTATCAGTTATTCTTGGTTTTTGTTATTCCACAGAAAGTAGGATACACAAATACTTCTTCCTATTACAAAAGTAATATATGGAGGGGGGAGCCTGGGTGGCTCAGTCAGTTAAGCATCTGACTCTTGATTTCAGCTCAGGTCATGATCTCAGGGTTGTGAAATCAAGCCCTGCATTAGGCTCCATGCTCAGCACGAAGTCTGTTTAAGATTCTCTCTCTCCCTCTGCCCCCCTCCCATTCTCTCTCTCTCTTAAAAAATAAATAAGTAAAAATAAAGTAATATGTTTAAAGAAATAATTTTTTAAATAGAGAATTGCAAGAAAGTAAAAATTACCCCCTGTTAATATTCTGATGTATAGCTTTAAATTCGGATATGTGTGTATATATACACATATGTAATGTTAACCTCAAAAATTAAGCTATCAGTTTTACCAGCAAAAATGGATTTATTTGGGAATAAGAGAATTGCATTTTGGGACTTGTAAGCTGCCACAAAACCATAACCATAGGCAACTCTAGATAACAAAGGAGAGGTATGCTCTTTTATAGAGAAAAGGAAATTGGGATGGCTGTTACAAACCAAAAGTCCTCTGGAGTGAACTGGGAGTTCAAAGCGTAGTGGCTTTTCTTTCTTTCTTTTTTTTCCTTTTGGAGTGGCTTTTTATTGGCTGAGTCATCTGTGTCTCGAGGGCTGCGCTATTGCGGGGTGGGGTGGGGGGAGTTGTGGGGGAGGGGGAAGAAAATCTTCCTCCTCCTGGGGTAGTAAAGTAGTGTCCACTTGCGAGGTACATCTCTTCTGTTGGGTCTGCAAAGGACTTGTAGTGGTAGGGCGTGAGAGCTCCCCCTTCTGGCCTCTTGACTCCATTTTAGTGAGGTTTCCCTTTATTACTTTTCGCAATATACACACACGCATGCGTTCATATGCACACAGTTTTATGTCCCTATACACACACTTTTTGCATATATATGTCATTTTAAAAAGGTGGGGTCATTCTTTACCTTGTATTTTATGTCTGACTTTTTACACAGTCTTATTATGAATATATTTCCATGTCAGTTAATGTTCTTCTGCATCATTGTTTTTAATGGCTACATGCATTCTGTTTGTGTGCATGATTTATGTAATGATTTTCTATGCTGAAGTTTTATTCATTGTGTTTCACTCTTAGAAGCCTGACCACAGTGAACCTTCTTGCTGCTAAGTCTTCATGTGCATGTGTGTTTCCTTAGGAATTATTCCCAGGAGAGGACTGGTTGGGTTACAGTGAGGGCTTCAGTTGTGAGAGGGTGGGATCACTTAGATGGAGGTGGAGGCCTGTGGGAGACAGTGGGACAGGATAGCTAGAAAAGACTAGCAGTTGCAAGGGCTTTGGTAAGAGAGTCCTGATGAAGTGAACATGTTATAAATGGGGGAGGGAAAAGCCAGCAGGGGCCTGTCATCACTGCTGGTTTCCATGACTGATGTTTGAAGGGGTAAGAGAAGAGTAGAATAAGCCAGTGGATGTTGTGGGGATGGAGGACTAGCCTCAGCCTGGCTCCCCCAGGCCTTTCCAGGAGTTTGTGGGGGAGAGGAGGTTTTCTCAAGGACAGAGTCCCCCAGTGCCTTTAGTCTTTTGGGAGTCTAAAGAGAATCTTCTGTTGCTCTGCATTAAGGCCTTCCCACTCTGGACAGCCTTAATACTAGCTACATGGGGACTGTTGGGGTGTGGCATGGTTAGTGGGCACATCTCTTCTGGTGTGGGGAGCCAGATAGCCTCCTTTAGTGTGTGCCACGTGGGATGGGTGAGCAGTGATGAGGAGTGGGCAGTTCCAGCTGAGTACGGACATCCCTAGAAGCAGCCCCTGGGATCAGAAGACCAAGATGGAGGCCTGGGCCAGGTTAGAGACTGTGTGGACATTCTCTAACCTTCCTGGACTTCTGCCTCTGCAGCTGTGAAATGGGGCTAACATCTGCCTCATCGTTTCATTGAAAGGATTAAGTTGGGGCATGGAAAGCCTCTACAGGATGCAGACCCTTTCAACTGCCTAGTAACCTTGTTGAGAAAGGAAGTTGAGAAGTCGCTCTACAGTTTCCTCATTTGAAAAATAGGGATAATAATACATACCCTGTGATAATTAAATGAGATGAAACACAGGAAAGAACTTTGAAGGGGTAAATCTCCACATAAGTGTTACTGTGGGTGGGCACGTGCAAATGGTTGGGCCTCAGGTATGTACGAGTGCCACCAGCAAGCACCTGAGTTCCTAGGCAGCCGGCACAGCAGATTTAGATTGTGCTAGCAGAGAAGGATGTGTGCAGTGCTGGGGAGAGTAAAGGACACAGAGGTGAAAGAGCTGGTCGTGTTGTAGAATCTCCTGCTGGGACTTGATTTCAAAATCCGAGCACGAAGTTAAAACCATACATAGTTAAATTTAATTATCCTTCAACATCCCCAGACTGGCTCACAGAGTGTCTTTCCTTTAGTCCAGAGAATCGGCTCCTCTTCCAGCATAGGAACAGGTTGCCTTTTCTTCGGTTGGGTACCAGCTTAGGTTTCAGGACCATGCTAAATTAAACCTTAGCATTGCAGTGAGGGGCACATGGGGGCTGAGAGCCGTGGAGGAAGTGGTAGATTCATAGTTCCCATTATTCGTAACTCTTATGTCAGGCTCACTCGGGTCTTATACTCATTTCAGCTTTCCATCCTTTAACAAATATTTATTGATCACTTACTGTGTGTCTGATGCTGTGCTAGACACTGGGGAACGGTAGTGAAAAAAACCAGACCATTCTACATTACATTCTAGTCGGGGAGGTGGACAATAAACCAAAAATGTCTTGGTTTGCTAGATAGGAGTGCTATGGGAGAGAAACAAAGCAAGATGTGTGGGTTAGGGGGTTCTGGAGTGGCCAATTGCAATTTAAATGGAGTGGCCTGGGAGACTGATTTTCATAAGCCCTGTAGGAGAATAAATGAGTGCTATGGAATGGCCAGTGCAAAGGCTCTGAGGCAGGTGCTGCCTGCATGTTTGTGTACAGTGAAGAACCCCATTGTGGCTAGTGGGGGGAGGGAGCAGAGCCATGGGGATGAGATCTGATGTTGTAGAGTGTTATAGGTCATTGCAGGCTGTTGGGCTGACCTTGGCCTTTTGTCTGGGCAAGAGAGGAGTATATTGGAGAATTCTGAGCAGAGGAGGGACGAGATGCTTACCAAGATCATTCCGGTTTCAGTGTTGAGAAAAGCCTGAAGGACAGACAAGGGAACTAGTCAGGGGACTCTTGCAGTGGTCTTGGTGAGACCTTGGCTTGAACCAAGGTGGTAAGAACTAGTTTGCTGTGGATATTTTGAAGTTAGAACTACCATTGCATTTACTGTCAGATTGGGTCAGGGTTGAACAAGGACATAAGTACAAGGGAACCTCTGAGGGTTTTATTCTTAAGTCTCTGGATAGACTTGCTATTAATTGAGGTGGAGGAGCTGGGGGGACAGGTTTGGACAGGTTAAGTTTGAAGGCCTACCAGACACTCGGGGAAATGTGGAATGGGTAGTTAGATGTGTATGAATTTGGAGCTCGAGGGTAAAAGTTCGGGCTGCAGCTCTGTTTGGGAGTCATCAGTTTATAGTTATTTAAAACCGTGCTACAAGGCTAAGATCTCCCAGGGAATGAGTATAGGTAGCTGGGCTCGCCAATGTTAAGAAGTAGGGAGATGAGAAGGAACCAGCTGCAGAGACTTCTGGGAGGGAGTGGCTGGAGAGGTGGGAAGATAATTAGGGGAATATGGCATCCTGGATGCAGATGCTGAAGGCAGAGAGGCGTGGAGAGAGATGCTCACACTGTTTGAGTAGTCATTCCTTTCTTTCTGAGCACTGGCAGCTGTATTTGAGAATGTGAAGTACACAGGATGCAATTCCACCTTGTCATGTTTGAAAATGCAACATAGGGGCGCCTGGGTGGCTTAGTCGGTTAATCAGGTAACCTTCTGCCTTCGGCTCAGGTCATGATCTCTGGGGGCCTGGGATTGAGCCTCGAGCCCCACATCAGGCTCCCTGCTCAGTGGGGAGTCTGCTTCTCCCTCTCCCCTCTCTGCCACACCCCCCCCCGCCGTGTGTACGCACTCTCTCTTTCAAATAAGTAAATAAAAAAAAAAAGAAAAGAAAATGCACCATTCCAGCCGCGTGTGGGAGTCTAGGAATGGCTGTTGGAAGGAGACAGGCACAGCATACGGTTCCTGTGCTCTGCTCTAAATACAGCTTGGAGGGCTTCTCTGAGACTCGACATGGCAGTGGCCTGGCCCAGGGAGACTTGGGCATGCATCTAGGCACTGTAAGCTAGTTTCCCCATCTGTAAAATGGAGATTTGATAACCTCCACCCTAGAACATTTATGAGGATTCAAAGAGAAACTGCACCTGAAGTGTTCAGCCAGGCCCAGGAACTTACAAAGTTCTCTATAAATGTTAATGATGCTGTGACTCACCAGGCCTCTGCCGTGGGTTCGAAATGGTGCAGTGCAGGTTCCTCACTGTGTCAGCCTAATGGGGATACTTCGAGCAGATCCACTCACCCCTTTCTTACCCCCCAGTGAGTCACACCACTCTTGTCATTCCAAGAAATCTTAATTTCTTTATTGTTTGATTTTTTTTTTTGACTCAACAATTTTTTTTAAACTTTTTGTTTTTTTCTGAAACGTTCTTGTTATGAGCCTTTTGTTTTGTTCTCGTTAAATGCACTCGACCCAAAATTGGTTTGGCATATCGAAAAGGAGACCAAGGAGAGATTGGGGTGGGGGGGAGGGATGGGAGAGAGGGGAGGAGGCCCGAATGGACACAGAGAAATCGAGGGTGAAAGAAGAGGAACATAGAGACAGCAAGAAAGACACAGGGAAAGAGGTGGAGACAGAGAAAGGAAGGCAAGGGAAACAAAAAAAAACACCCCCCCCCCCCAAAAAAAACAACCCAGAGAAAAATACTAGATTTAAAAGCAAATGAATTCAGGAGCCCAAGGAAGGGAGTAGGAGAGGAAACCAAGACCCTTCCTTCTCTATACCGTCCCAGCTGGGGTGGGGTGTCAAGGCACCAGGTCTGGTTGGGGTAAGGGGACACCTGGGCTCTTGGGGGTAGCTTTGCACTAGGCTGAAGTGGTGTCCAACCCCACCAGGGGGCCCTGCCATGCAGATCTGAGGCCTGGGAATCCACCTTGGTGATTTTGGCTGGAATGGGAACCTAGGGACCCACCCCACCCTCTCTCCCCTTGATTGTCAGTGTCTGGAGAGGAGGGTTGGTCAGGGGCGAGGAAGTGGATTCCTCGTATACCTCCAGTCCCCCAGGGAACTCTCCTGCCAAGCCTACTCTCCTAGCCCTCTTGCTGGTGTCAGAGGCAGCCTCTGGCTCTAGCTGGACTGATGCCGGGCCAACTCCATCATCCCTCCTCTTTTGCCAGCTCTTCACAGACCTCTGGCTGCCCCTGCCTACAGTGGAGTTCCTGGCCTAGTGATGCCAAGGAAGGCCACAGAGCTGTCTGGGCAAGACTGTCCCTATCCTTATTTCTCTTCCCCATCCAGACTTACACACGGTCTTCAGCTGAGTTAAGCCTTTCTACCCAAAAAAGCTAGTGATGGAACCCAACCCTGCCTTCTCCCCACACCTGTCTCCCTACATGGGACAAACCACCATCTTTGGTCTGACCCCTTCTCCCCTAACTGATGGGGACAAGCCAGCCCCAGCTCCCCAGAGAAGGGAGGGGCTTTCTAGCAGCAAAAAGGGTTCCTCCAGCCACCTACCTGTCCCTTTCCCCCAGTTCCTCCCTAGAGCCTCCCCCCTTAACCCAAAGAAGTTTATGGCAGCAGCAGGCTGAGACCCGAGGATGTTTGAAAACTCATGGCACTTGTGAGAAAAGAGAGAGGGGCAAAAGAGACAAGAAGGGGTCAGAGTAGAGGTGGAGGGCCACCCCTGGGAGAATGGCAATGACAGGGCTGGGCTACTGTGGCAATGGGACTACCCTACTCAAGGAGTTGGGGGGGCGGGGTGGGAAGGCCAGGGTGAATGGCTGGAGAAGAGGGTACTGGAAGAGGTACTCAGGAGACATCCCCAGCCCAGAGCTTCCAGAGCCTAAGGTTTGGGGTAGAGCGCTTGGTATAAGAGTGTCCTGACTGCAGGCCCTGATACCTGGCTTTGCCTCCCCTGCAGGAGGGCGTAGAGTAGGGAAGATGATCTCTCACCTTTGCAGCCCCCCTCCCCCCAAGAGAGAAGACAACTTCATCACTCCCAGCCTCCCTTTCACTCCCACCACCTGCTGCCTTCACTTTTCTTCCCCCATCACCCGCCCTAGGTGGGAAGTCCGTCCCTTCCTCCTCAGCCCAGAGTCCCAGAAGCAATATACAAGAGGCAGGAACTCAAAGGGACAGCGCAGCCATCTTGGCAAAAGCATCTTTGGGTGTGAGGGTGCCTCCCCTGGGCCAGTGGGGAGGGGAGGGGAGGGAGAGACAGGCCCCAGTCCTGGGGCAGGCAGTGAGGTACACGCCCCAGGAGGGCTGACTGATGCCAGGGAACAGGCGGAGCAGGGAAAGAGGCGACAGAAACGGTGCCGGGAAGGAAACAGGTTCTTTGTTTTGCTGTTGCTTCTAGATTTTGTTTTCTGTCTCTGGATTGTAAAAAGCTGCTCTGGCGGCCCGCCCACCCCGGCTGGGGATGCACACATACGCGGAGAAGTCCTGGCTGCCAGGGCCGGCGGCGCCACTCTGCTCCAGAGAGAGCCCCGGGCCGGCTGGGCCACAGGCTCCCGGTGCCTTCAAGTGATGAGATTTTCTTTTTTTTTTTTGTCTTTTTTTTCTTTTCCGTTTTGTTGAAATATTTACAGCAATGGGGGAGGAGGAGGAGAGAGGAAGGGGTAAGATGGCCCCCTAGGGAAAGATCCAAGCCCAGGACCCACTCCCCAGGGAGATCCAGACCCAAAATCTGCTCCCCAGATAGCCAGGCCCACAGGACTGGGAACTGCCCGAATATGGCCACCCCTGTGGGCTGGGGGCCCTGAGGGGAGTTGTGCTTCATCAGGAGTCACCCCAAGGGAGGGGGTCGCTGGGTGCACTTGAGGAGGCTGATGGGCAGGCTTGCTGGGGAGGCAAGGACAAAGAACAGAGGGAAGGAGCTTCAGAGAAAGTTCCACCTTTAAACCAGCAGCCACAATCGCCCATTCCGCTTGCCCTGGGGCTTTCTCTCAGGCCAGAGGCCCCAGTCTCCGGGAGTAGGGGGAGTAGGGAACTGTAGTGCAAGAGGAACCTGTCCGTCTGCTCCCACTGCTCCTTCCTGGTGCAGCATTTCTGGCTGCAGAGAGCAGCAGCTGACAGGTTCCTTCCAGCAGGGCCCAGGAAACCAAAGCCCTCATTTCACTCCAGGGGGCAAGAAGGTAGGGGAGGGGGGAAGTAAAGAGTGGGTTGCACCCATCCAGTTTCTCCTTCCTTACTACCTTGGGGACCTCTTGGCTCCTCCTTACTGCACTTCCCCCAAATCGAGCTGGTGCGCATGGCTGGTAGGAAACCCTGTCTGTGAACCCTGCACCACAGGCCCCCACGGCAGAGCTCCTGAGGGGCCTAGAGGGCCCACGGCTGAAGGGCACCTGGAGAGAGTGGCCCACCAGCCACTGCCTCCATGAGTCTCCCTCTCCCACCGGAGCCCCACCCAGGGTTCCCTCCCTGGCCTGGGCCACCAGCCCCTGGTCCATGAGGTCCCTCAGAGACTGGTGACCAGCTGCATCTGCCCATCCCCATCGGGCCCTGGCCCCTCGAGGCCGGGGGCTGCCAGGTAGCCCTCATGGCTGGGCCGCCGCACCTGGTAGTAGCCCTGCAGGGGGTTCCGGGCCACCAGGGCCGGTGGGCGCGAGGTGTAGTAGATTTCAGGGGGGCCGGGGGGTGCAGGCGGGGGTGGGGGCAGGGCCTCACTGGGCCCCTCGGGGCTGCTGTCCGGGTAGGAGGGCGAGTCCCGCAGGTTGGCCCCGCTGGCGTAGAGCGAGTCCCGGCCTGGAGGGGAGGATAGGGGCCGGCTGGTGGCCCCATCCTCCGCAGTGCAGCTCTCCGACTCATCCAGATCGCTCTGGTACAGCACCGACTGGGCCCGGGGCAGCAGCAGCGGCTCCTCCAGGGCCTTGTAGAGAAGTTCGATCTCTGCCCGGTCAGCACCTCCGGGCCCGCCTGCTTCTTCCTCGCCACCACCCCCTGGCACAGGTGGCACAGGGGGTTCAGGTGGGGGGGGGCCCTTGGCCCCGCTGCTGCTGCCCCGCAGGTTGTTGTGTACCAGCTCTGAGATGATCATCTTCTCGAAGGCAGCAGCATCGGCCAGGTTCCGGCCTCGGGGTGGCTCAGAGGCCCCGTCCCCTGGAGGGAAATCCCCGCTTCGCAAGGAGTAACTGTTGTTGAAGTTGCCGTTGAGGGGCAGTGTGTCCATGCCGCAGGCTTCCCGGCCTCCCAGAGGGTGCTCTGCCGGCAAAAGGGGGCCAGCTCAGGAGGAGTGTGGGCAGTGACCGGGGTGTGGGCACGTGGGAGAGGGGGTGCCTGCTTCCCTGGGGGCTGGGATCTCCTATTCCCATTCTTCCTCACTCGTAGTGGGGACACCAGCCCAGCAGCATGTTGGGGGAATGGGGGTGGGGACCAGCTCCCTCTAGGTCTCCTGCCAGCTGGAGGCTCAGAATCTCAGCAGTGTGAAGAGGCCTAGTGACCAGCTGTATTTCCTGTGCTCTGACCATCATCACCTTCATTGCCTACTTGAGGGCCAGACATAACCCCCTCCAGCTGTATGTGTGTGACATCTGGGGGGGGGGGGCACCCGAATTCTCCTCTGAGTGAGGTTATCCCAGGAGGCCACTATCGCATTCCCCTCCCGGCCTCAGAAACGTTACCAGGCAAGTCACACTTACTGGGTTCCCGGTAGCTCCCTGTAGGTGCCAGCCAGGAGGGAAAAGAGAGAAGGTGAGCATGTGCTTGGAAAGTCAAGCCCAAGCTCCAATTCAGGAAGCACCAGGATGCCCCAAGCAGAGACCCTCGGGATGCAGACCCCACCACACTCCCTGACCAGGGCTGTCACCCTCTTCCTGTACCAGAGTACTCTCACCTGGGGAGTTGAAGACAGGGGGTGAGGAGGGATTGAAGCCCACCGACTCGGCGATGAGGGTGTTGTAGGGGCTGGTGCCCCCACGGGGCTGCAGCACGGGGTTGGTCAGCAGGTGGTTCCCCATGGTACCTATCCAGGACATCAGAGGTCACAAGGTGGCCCAGAGCCACTGGTCCGGGAATCTTGAGGGATAGAGCCAAGGGCAAGGGATGCGGTCTCACCTCGGTTCAGGGTGGGGGTGCTGTTGATGTCGCCTGCCATGAAGGAGGACTCCGTCTGTTTCCTCACGGTGTCATTCCACATCCTCCGGATTCGGCTCTGGGGACACAGCCCAGATGTGAGCCCCCCACCCCCAGGCTACCCACCCTCCAGGATCTTTCTGAGGCCGCTCGCCTGCTGTGCACCACTAGGGACCTGAGCTAAGTGCTGCCCTGCCTCCTCAGCCCCAGGGAGCCCTGCCCGGATACCTGCGTTACCTGCGTCCCTGTGTAGTAGCGGGTGTTGCTCCGCATGGCTGAGGTCTTGAGTGAGCCGTGAGCGCCCCCGGGTGGGGAGCGGATGCAGCAGTAGGAGTGACGCAGGCACTTGCTGTACTCCTTGTGCACCTGGGGGAGGAGGAGGACAGGCAGCTGGCAGTGGGTGCCCCTGTAAGCCTCAGAAACCTTGTCTCCTGTCCCCGCCAGCCAGCCAGCCAGCCAGCCAGCCAGCCAGGCGCTCCCCCTGCTCAGGCCATCCTCCTTTCTCTACATCCACTGAGTTTCTCATTCACTCTCTCAACAGATCTTTAATGAGCATCTGCTATGTTCCAGGCATAGTTCAGGCCCCAGGGATAACGGTACAGAACACATCACTCACACAGCCCTACCCCCAAGAGCTAAATTTTGGTGGAGACATATGTAGATGCAAACAACAGCACACCGTGTAGGATGTCTGATGCTGCTGGGTGCTGTGCAGACCAATATGGCCAGAAAGGGGGTCAGGCAGTGCCGGTGGGTTGGGGGATGTGGTTGGGGTTTGTGAGTTCTAATAGCCCAGGGAAAGTCTCCCTGAGGAAACATCCCAGCAAAGATCTGAAGGAAATAGGGCCGCAGGCCCTGCGGATATCTGGGGAGGAACAGAAACAAGCCCTGAGGAGGATCTTGTCTAGGTGGTGGTGGTGGTTTTTTTTTTTTTTTTTAAGATTTTATCAGAGAGAGCGAGCGCAGGCGCACAAGCAGGGAGAGCAGCAGGCAGAGGCAGAGGGAGAGGGAGAAGCAGGCCCCCCGCTGAGCAAGGAGCTGATGCAGGACTCGATCCCAGGACCCTGGGATCATGACCCGAGCTGAAGGCAAACGCTTAACAGACTGAGCCACGCGGACACCCCTGTCTAGGTGTTTGAGAGAAAGCAGAGGAGAGGATGGCTGGAGGGGAGGAAGGGAAGGGAGGCCTGGGCAGGAATGTGTGAGCCTGGGGGCTCCTGTAAGGATGTTGGAAAGGAAACTTTATAACCACAAAACTTACAGTTTATCTTGTAAATATTGAAGTAGAAAACTTCTGTCTGGGTGGTACTCAGTCCTCTCCCTCCCACACACCTGATTCCTGCCCCCACATCATAGGTGGGTGGGTGGGGGGTTGGTCCTCTGTTACCACAACCCTGCCCTGTGCTCTCCCAACTCCCCAAATCCATCCTCCTCTCTTGCTCCCCCAGGTTGCCCTATCTTACTCTGTTCCAGAACCCTCTTCACCCCTGTCTAAATCCTCACTGACCCCAAGCCCGTGCTCCCCTCACAGCAGACACAGGTCCCACTACAGAAGGCAGGCACTTGGACCCCTTCCCTGACCTCACCTTTTTTTGTAAGGCGCAGTGAAAGACAAAGATGAAGACCCCCTGGAAGGCGTTGAAAGTGGTGAAGAGATAGGCCATGACCACTGACTCCTTATTGATGAAGAGCAGGCCGAACGCCCAGGTGAGGCCCAGTAGGAAGAGCAGCGCGATGGCCCCCAGGGCCCAGGATCTGGGGAGGAGGAGGGGATAGGGATGTCAAAGTCCTTGCCAATGGAGAAACCTCCCCCCGCTGCTGTGTGTCCCTCTTCAAGTGGGTCTGGATGCTATCTGCAAAGACCCACCTGGGGTGAGTAGGCCTTTTGGGATGGGGGGGAATTGCCTACACACTGGTACTTTCACCCAGCCTGGGTTTGGGCTTTTACAAAGGTCAGTCATTTGCCTTCAGCCTTAGGCCATATTTCCAGACCCTTAAACTGTCTTATGCTGCCAGTTTCTCTTTAAGTTGCCCTGAATTGGACTTACCTTTTCAACTTGGCCTCACCCTAAGAAGTTACGTCCCCAAAAGCACAGATTGGATGTGTTAATACCATGTTTTCCAGTACTTGTTAAGTAGATACACAACAAGCACAATAAAATACTACGTTTGTTCTTAAAATCACATCTTGTGGTACTGAAGGTGAGCACCCCACGTTTTAGGAAGCCCTGGGAGAGACCAGGCCTGGTACGGAGCTATGAGGGGCAGGGTGGTGGGGAAGGGGTGCTCACTTAATGTTGTCCAGGCGACTGGAGTCGGGCTTGAGCACAGATGAGCTCCGGATCATCTTGTGCAGGGTCACCATGAGGAACACCAGGTTCACCTGGGGGTGGGACAAGGGGAGGGGCTAGGCTGGGAGGGGTCCCTTGGGGTCCCCCCACCTCCCAGTGCAAACCCCTGCCCAAGTCTCAGCCTCAACACCCCCTTCTTCAGGGCCTCCTCTGCTGATGTACCTGCCCTCAGGTGCCTGCTGACTGGTAACAGCGGTCTGTTAATGTGGCTCCTGCTGGTGGGAGTGCAGAGCCCACAGCCTGACACAAGGCAGGGGCTCAAATCACAGTTCCTGGATGGACGGGCCTTGGTGCTGGAGCTTTACAGACCTGCTCTGTTCTTGTTCTCTTAGTGGGCTGCTCAGTTTTGATGGTTTTCAAACCAGCCCTCTCAAGGCTTGGGGAGAGTGGGGGCAGGGCTCAGGGGTCAAGGCTAGCTTGCGTGAAGGAGGGAGACGTAGTACTGCCTTCCCACTTACCACGATAACAAAAGAGACCGGTCCAATGAAGCTCCAGATGAAGTAATTGTCCACTCGGAGCCAGCAGCTATAAAGGAAGCAGGGCTGGGGTAGACAGAGGCAGGGAAAGCCCTTCCCTCCCATCCTAGCCCCTGGGGACTCTGCAGACTGTGGCCTTAGACCTCATGAGCAGGAAGGCCACTGTCCTGAGGGTCCTGGCCCAAGGGATTCTGCTGAGCAGGGAGCCAGGCAGGAGACACCCCGGGGGATGAGGGGGGGGACACTCACGCCTTCTCGGTGCCATAGCTGCGGTAGTCAATGGCCGCCGCAATGCCGACTACCAGGGCCGGGAAGCAGTAGCCGCCCAGGTAGTAGTACTTGGTGCGGGAGTACTCGCTCTCAAACACTTCCACCAGCAGCAGGTAGAGGTGCACGCCCTCCAGGCACAGCCAGGAGAAGGCGGCCAGGAAGAAGTAGTGCAGCAAGCCCGCGAAGATGGGGCAAGCAATCTGGGGGCAGCAGGGAGGGGCACCACAGGTGAGGAGGGGCTACCCAGGCCAGCGCTGCCTCTCCTCCCACCTGCCTCTGCCCCTAAATCCTGGCCCACCTCATACTGAGTCTTGTCTATCCCGACCAGGAAGAGCAGCTCGGCCAGAAAGAGGTTGATGCACAGGTTCTTGTGGATGGTGTTGCGGTCGGTCTGCAGCCCCCGCAGGAAGCAGAAGGTAGAAATGCAGATGGCCAGGCAGACGAGGGAGATCACGATGCCCACCCAGGTGATGACCGACAGCAGCAGCTCGTTGATGCGGCCCTGGTACTGGGGGATAGGAGCAGGGGACGCACTCTGCACCTCTGGCCTTGTACATGGCCAGGCTCACCCTGGGCTCAGCCAGGTGCTAGTGGCGGGCAAGGCCACAGGCCACGAGCACCACCAGGGCTGCTCCTCTGCCTTCTGCCCCCTGGCCAACTTGATGGCCCCCGCCCTTCCGTAGGTGGCACATTCACTTCCTCATGCTCTGGGAGGCTTGTGGAGAGATGACAAAGGTGACACCAACTTGCTTCTCCACAGTGCCTTGGGAGAAGGTGGGACCATGACCAGAAAGAACCAGACATGTGGCCTCCTGCCCCGGGCAAGACTGGTGCCACCCCCCCCCATGCCCACGAAGCTGGTCTTCCCTGGCACTGCCCATGCAGCGCTCTCTAGGATGCCATGCAAAGCCAGGCCAGCAAGAGGGCCTGCCCAGAGGAGCGGAGCGCCGGCCAGCTTACGATCTCTCGGTGAGCCATCAGCACGGCAAAGTTGGTGAGGTGGCTGCAGGCACACGTGGTATGGGTCTTGTTGGACTCCACCAGGCGGCAGCCCTGGGTTGACCAGTAGCCCAGCATGGAACGCTCCGAGTAGTTCCAGAAGGAGCAGTTAGCATTGAAGTGGTTCTTGGCCTGTTGTGTGGTGGTGGCCGGGCAGTCAGATCCAGGGAGTCCCGTTCCAGCCCCCACACCCAGCTATGGGGATGGTGACAGGCATGAGAAAAGTGCCTGGGGCTCTGGGTGACAGTCTGGGATCTCTGGGGGCAAATGGCCCAAGCTGGTGAGGTGGGGGTTGGGGGACCGGTGCCCCAGGGAGGGGTCGTAACTTGCTCTTGGGGTGGGTGAACGCACAGTGGGGAGAATATACAGCCCGGGGACACGGAAACTGGCGGGACCCCGGGGCGGGGGGGGACGCCTCAGCTCACCTCCAGGTGGGCCACGGTGAAGATGACAGGATCCATGAGAAAAACGCGACTGGACTCCTTGTTGATGGACGCCGCGATGACCTGTGAGTTCACCACCAGGGAGGCGCCGCCAGGGCCACCTGTACCTGCTTCACCTGCCAGCTTCACTGTGGCGTTCTCGGTGGACAAGAAGAGGCCCAGGTTGTTGTAGAGGATGAAGACAACTTTGACCACACCTGGGGAGGACAGGCACCACGGGGTGTGCCGTCAGTCCTGAGCCGGCACCCCTTCAGCCATCCTGGTCACTGGGACCTCTGAAGCCAGGCTGTGGCCCAGGTGAGGGGGATTCGGGAGCCCTTCCACGTACCATTGCTCTGTTGTAGGCAGTTCCAAATGGCAAGGCAGTATGCCAGGACACATAAGGACTGCGTCCCCAGCCCCCACCTCACTTGCTGTGTGACCTTGAGCAAATCCCCAACCTCTCTGAGCCTTACTCTCAAATGGGACAGACCTCCCTGAACTATGAGAACTGCCACTGCAAAGGAGTGAGCCCTGCAAACTACAAAGTGTCCTATGCTCTGGGGCTTTGGGGGGACCCCACAAATCCCCTGAAATGTTAGGCTTGCTTGAATGGAGAACAACTCTGTGTGTGGTTATGAGTCCCACCCTTTTCTCGGATTCTTCAACCCAATACAGTGTAAGAACTGATGTTCTTCACACGTGAAGCGGGGATGCCAGCCCAGAGCTTGGGCACTGACCGTTGCGACTGTTCTGCTTGATGGTATTGGCGGACAGCTGGATGGAGTTCTCGCTTGGGTATTCCTGGGGGAACACCAGCTCCTGCACTTGGCCCTCCGTGTTTAGGACTGTCACCTCCAGGACTGTGGGGACAGGGGATGGCAGGGCAGATGCGGTTGGGGTCTGTCCCCAGCCCAGGGGCCCAGCTATGGCAAGAGGCCCAAGGCTAGGGCATCCCCAGCTGGCAGGCCCCACGGTTCAAGATTTGTACCTGATCGTGATCTCAGGGTTGTGAGATTGAGCCCTGCATTGGGCTCCACGCTCAGCATGGAGTCTGCTTGAGATTCTCTCCCTTCCCCCCCCACTCATGCCCATGCTCACTCGCTCGCTCACTCTCAAATAAATCTTGGGGAAAAAAAAAAGATTCGCACCTGAACTTGCCCTGGGCACAACTGCGGCACTCACCCACATTCTGTTTGGCAGCCAGGAAGCGGGCAGGCTCCCTGACATTGTCGGCCAGCAGGAAGGCGCCCTCCTCCAGCACATCCAAGAGCATGGTGGCTGTGTGCACCTGCTCCGTGGCATTCATGTCCTTCCAGGACTCCAGAGCCTCTGGCCGCAGCAGGTTGTCTACTGTCTCCACCACGGCCTAGGCAGGCGAGGGGGTGGCACCGTGAATCTCCCCCCACCCTCCAGTTCCCTGGGCTGGACTCTCACTGCATACCCTCCTCTCAGCCTCCATCCCCAGTGTTGCGTGGGGTGTGTCCACGTGATGAGGGCTGCCTCACCCCCTCCTTGGCCGGCAGGAACCCTCCGGGCCTCACCTTGATGTAGTCTTTGCAAGTTCTCTCCCGCTTGTGCATCTGAGAAAGGAGATGGAGGTGCTGTCAGCTTTCCTAATGCCAACACGTCTGGGCCCTGGAGAGCTGGCGCTTCCGCAGCTGCCACCAACCCAGGGCTGGGTGTGAGCAAGACCCGATCCTAAGGGACCCTCAACCCTAAGGCCCATCCAAGGGCAGCTCAGGAGGAAGATCCAGTATGCCTAAGATCAGTCCTCTCCTCTCTGACCACCTAGCTTGGAGGTACCAGGCTGGACTCTTCTCGAGCCCTCAGGGTACCCCGCACCCCCGCCGCTGGCCCCAGTGCCGTGCCCCACCTTGTTGTAGTTCTTGCCCGCTGACTCGCGCTCAATGGGCCGCAAGGCCTGTAACTGGGCATCCAGAATGTCCAGCAGCTGCTCCATCAGCTTCACGGAGGAGGACACGTCACCCGCATAGATGGAGCCTCGGGTGTGACGGGCCAGCTCGCTGGCAATGTTGGCTGCATTCTCCCCACTCTTGATCTGTGTGAGGTGGGAGCAGGGGCCCCGGACTCTCAGAGACCATCTTGCTTCCCACATATTCCCTTTTCTCCGGCCCAGCCTGCTTGGCCCCTCTCCCCCCTCCCTCTCTGACCTCTTCCTCCTCCCCATCCGTCTCTTCCCTCTGTAGGCCAGGGAGGGGACCCACACAGTCCTGGCTCCCAGACCTGCCCATTGGGTCTCCCCAGTTGCTCTTCTGCCCCCAGTGCGCCCTGTGCCTGGCCACCTAGGGCCCAGTGTGTGAGCAAATGTGCCGATCTGGGAGGGACAGCTGCTGCTGGTACCTTCTGGGCCACCTGGTTGACCCAGGGGGAGGTGCAGTTGCTGAGGTCAGGGCCCCGGGGGTTCCAGAGCCCCAGGGCTGGTAGACACTGGAAGGAGGCAATTCCTGCAGGGACAGACAGACAGGAACAGAGAAGGGAGCCACAGGGAAGGAGAGAAAGGGGGGCCATGGCAGGGAAAGGAGATAACAGGGGGACAGGTAGGTGGAGAGAAAGGTGAAGGAAACACGGAAGACCAGACATGAAGAGGGCCAGACAGTCAAGAGAGGTGTCACTCGGAGGTGACATAAGCTACCCCTTACTTCTAAGCTCCTCCTCTTGGCTCCTATTCCTTCCATCTTTGCCTACCAGAAATGGAACTTTCTAGCAAAGTCCATCTTGTAAGCCCCTTCTCCCTTACGCCCCTTCAGACCCTGCCCTTGGATCGCATCACTTGGGAGCATGTGCTCCCGGCCCCACCCCATCTGGCACTTCAGCGGCTCGCCGGACTGCCACTGGCAGTCTCATCCCGAAGCCGGGGGGCCCAGGTCACCTCCTGTGGGCTCCCTTCATGGTCTCCCTGGCACTGCAAGAGGGGACAGGGCAGGGGGACTCACTGAGCTGCTCCCGGGCCCTGAGAGCTCTGCTGCGCTCTGGGAACACAGCTGCAGGTGTCAGGCGCGACCCCTGCCCTCAGAAAGCCCGCACTCTGGCTGGGGAGGCGAACAGGTGCATCTGGGCTAAGCTGAGAGGTGGGATGTTCCCTGGCCCTTCCTGGGCTAGACCAGGTTTGGCCCCTCCCCAAGCCAGCACCCGTGAGGTGACTGCAGCCTCTGTACTCACCGCGGGTCCCCTTAGGGCAGGGCCTCTCAACCAGCATGCCCTGCTGGGTGGCTGGCCATTGGACCCGCCGCACCTCTCGAGGTTCACAGAAGAGCTCTGGGGACACATGCAGATTGGGGGCTGGGGGCCGCCGGGTGCTGGGAGCTAGGGCTGTGGCTGGAGGCAGGTCAGGTCCCAGCTGGTTGATGGCGCCCACTGGGTGTGTGGTGAGGGGCACTCGGCGGAGCGGGGTGGTGGCTGCGGGCGAGGCCGTGCTGGTGAGGGGTGTGGGTCGGGCTGTGGTGGTCGTGCTGAGAGGTGGGGAGGTGGCTGGGCCTGGAAGGGAAGAGGGCATACAAGACAGGGTCACCCCATGCCTGGGGCCCCGCCATGGTGTGCCCAGGCATGGGGTCCCTTGCATTCTAGCATCTTCCCCAAAGTGGGAGGATATCCTGGTCCCCCTGGGTCTGGAAGATCTCCCCTGGCCTCTCTCTGCCCCCAAGACCATGTAAAGCATCAGAAGGCAGTAGAAATTCACTTGAGTGTAGCCTGAGGTCTGAGAGTAACCAAAGAGAACGGGCCAGGGAGGGGATGTCTGAACACAGCCACCTCCCATCCTCATTCTACTCTCACTCTGGTCCCTGTAGCCTGGCTGAGTCCCTTCCCTGTGCGGGCCTTAGTTCCCCGTTATGCAAATGAGGCTGGGCTGCATCAGGCACCTAGTGCCCTGGGGCTGCTCAGAGCCAGCTGAGGGCCGCTGAGAGGGCGAACAGAGACTGCAGAGGGACCCTCACCCTCAGTGCTGGCAGCTGGGCTTTGTTCTGTTTCACGGGCACGGGGCTTCCACCCAGGGTTGCGGCTGATGAGGGTTCCGGGGCTAAAAGTGCACAGGCCCCTGGGAGAGGCAGTGCAACTTCGTGGTCCAGAGTTACTCCTCAAAGGAGTAAACTAACCGCCCCCCAGTGCCTCAGTTTCTTCATCTGTAAAACGGTAGTAGCCCTCCCTACCTCGTAAACTGACAACCGAACGGGTTAACTGGGAACCGCTTAGACCAGCCTCTGGCCCAAGCTGCGCGACTCTGCGACCCTGACCTCCAGGGATCCCCGGGGACCACCTCCAGATCCCAGCTCTCAGCGCACAGCGGGCTCCCCCCCACCCCGACCCCTGGGGCTGCGGAGGCGGAGCGAGGGAGAGCCACCCCTACCGGCACTGGGGTCGGGCGGCCCGAACTCCAGGCTGTAGCGCACCACGAAATAGTTGTTCCAGACGTAGAGCTGGTTGTCACGAGGGTTGTAGTCCACGGAGGAGACGAACTGGTAGGGGTTGGGGAAGGCCAGGCTGACCGGCTCCTCGCGGTTGGCGTTGGTGTTGAAGGCGTAGTCCACGCGGTTGCCGGCCGCCTCGCTGTCGTCGTCCACGTACACGGAGCGCAGCACGTACAGGACTCCGCACACCATGAAGGCGTTGGACGCCGAGCGCTTGTCGTAGCCCGTCTCCCACGTGCCCTCGAAGCGCAGCGTGTAGGGGTTGAGCTGGCTCACCACCAGGCGCCCGTTGTTGCCCTCGGTGGCGTAGATGACCCACAGCCCGTTCTCGTCCACAGCCAGGTCGATGTCCGTCTTGCCCCCCCAGCGGTAGGGCGACGTGTCGTGGTAGTTGGCCGTGTTGATGACCGTCTCCCCGCTCTTGATGCGTGTGCGCAGATCGTACTTGACGATGTTGCGCGTGCGCTCCTTGTTGTAGAAGACGGCGCCGTCGTAGACCACGAAGCCCGTGCCGTCCACGCGGTTGGGCAGGCGGTAGGTGGTGGTGTGGCGCGCGGCCACGTAGTCCTCCCACGAGGCGTACTCAGTCAGCGTGTCCGTGCGGTAGGGGATCCAGGGCATGACGTAGATGCGGTCGCCCGCCTGCAGCGGGTCCTTGCACCACGCGCCAGACTGGTGTTCCGACTCGTGCGTGGAGGTGGGTTCCAACACCTTCTGCAGGGTCCCTGGGCACACGAAGACTGGGCCGGGCGGGGCGGCGGGGCGGGGAGGACACGGGGAGAGAGGAGCAGAGGCGAGGGAGGGGGAGAGAGAGAGGCAAGTTGGTCACGCGGCTGGGGTAGCCAGGCTGTCCCCTCCTGCTGCTGCAGTCACGGTTGCTTGGTAGGGCTGGTGATGGGAAGGGGGTTTCCGGGCTGGGACCCCTGCCCTGCCCAGCTGCCCCTCTCCCTGGAGATGTGAACCCTGGAGGCCATTAAGAGCAGGGTTAGTGGGGGGAGGGGGGAGAGGTGGTGCCCCTCTTTCCTTCCCTGGCTGCTAGAGACCCCACAGGCTGGGGACAAAGGGTTTGGCAAGAGCCCTCCCAGACTTCCTCATGTGCCTTAAGTGGGGGCGGAAAGATCTCACTGGTGGCTTTGAGATTCCAGGGACTCAGTGCCCTGCTCCTTCGCCATTGTCAAAGCCCCCTGTGGAAGAGCTAGGGTCCAGGGTCCCATCCTTCACCAACCACACCAGGACACAGGTTTTTGTTTTCTTCCCATCCACCCCCCCCCCAACCTGCAAAAATTGCAAGGTAGAGCGATGTTTCCGTACCCACTGTGGGTATCAGGAGTGCCCCCCGAGTCCAGGGTAGAGGAGGCACCCAAAGTTCCTGATGCAGCCTGTGCCCGCCCCCCACACACACCCAGTACCCACGCAATCAGTAGGTGAGGAAGGGTTTTTGGAAAAGTCCAGCCCCTCCCTCAGGGTGCCCAGCCCTGCCCCCAGCCGGCAAGGTCTCTCATGGGGTCTGTTCAGCAGCAGACACTGACACTGGTGCACAGGGGTGGGGGAGGTTGGGGGACATGGGAAAGGAGGGGGCTCCCCGGGAGAGCTGGGGAGGGGGGAGGAGAGCTGCGTGGAGGGAAGAGAGACAAGGTGGGGGGCCTCGGCGAGGTCCTGGCTCCAAGGGAGGCACGCTGGAGACCACCTGGGAAGAAAGGGTTAGTGCTGGCGAGGAGAGAGGGGTGAGCAGAGAATTCACTCCAAGGCCCAAGCCCGACTGAGGGTCCCTCGGGGGGGCAGTCCCAGGTCCAGCTCAGAGGGGGCAAGGGAGGGAACCAGGAGCTAGGATAAAGACCCAGCCCGCCCCAGCCAGGCCCCCCCCCCCCACCCTCCCCTGCCCCGGACCCCGATTTACCTGCGACCATCCCCGGCTCGGGAGGAGGGACCAAGGCAGCGCTGATGTCAGAAAGGTGGGGGGCCCCGCCCCACCCCCCCATTCCCTGAAAAGGAGGAAAACCTCAACTGCATCTCGTTGGCCGCCGCTGGCCTGCCCACCCTTGCCCCATCACATCCCAGGGCCACCTGCTCCTAGCCTCCCCTTACTGATCCAGTAGGGGTCTGGACTTGGGAATGGTGATGTCCAGATACCCCTCCATCCAGGATGGCTGGGCCTCCCTCTCACCTCCCTGCTGAACCCACAGACAGGCCAGGGGGGAGGGTTTGCAGTGAATTCTCTGCTCCTGCTTGGCCTGTCACCAAAGCAGCTGGCCACCAGGGGAACAGGGAGGGCTGGGACCTGGTGTGGGCTTGGGGGGGCCGCCCCAGTGGCAAGAGGGTCATGGACAGGCACCACTCCTCATTCCCCCACTTCCAGCCTCACTCTGACAGGCTTAGGTGGGGGGATACCTAGCTCTCCCTTCACAGCATCAGGGGACAGCTAGGCCCGAGGGGCCCCAGGTGCAAAGCGGCCGGGAGCACACCTTGTTTTAGGAAGGGGAGGGGAGCCTGGGACCCAGAAGTGAGCAGGAACCGGAGGGATCCTGGCTTGCGTCCTGGGGCTCCACCATCTCCTTGTCCCCAGTGCCCTGAGGAGTTGGCCTGCACCCTGTGTCCAGCACACCTGGCCTCCACCTTTTTCCTCTGTGCCCAGGTCTCCCCTCTCCCCAAGCCAGGACCCCTGCCAGCTCTGTGGCCCCTGAGCAGACACATCTGTGTGTGTGAGGGGGCGGTGGGAGGTCTCAGAGCCTGACCTGGTCAGAAGGGTGTGCAGGAGGAAAACATGGTTAGAGGTTACCCTGGGGAAGGGGGAGAAGATGAGGAAGGGTCTGCCTGGGGCCTTTGACAGTAAGGACCCCTCCCCAGCACCAAGCTCCCGACACCTCCTCTTCCCTCCCCCCTTCCCCCCTCCTTGAAGAGAAAAGATCCAGGGCTGCAGTATCCAAACCACCACCGGCCTGTAAGAAGAGTGCCTGGTACTGGGTGCGAGAGAGACTCAGGGAGAGAGAGAGTGGCGGGGCAGCGAGGGTCGGGGCCTGGGCTGGCTGTCCAGGCCTCTCTGAGATGGGGGAGGGCAGGGGGAGGGGAGCAGCTTGGAGGGACCCCGCCCCACCTTCCTCGAAGGGGATACTCCACAGACCACCGTAATTTCAAGGCAAGAGCGATCCTGCAAGGAAGGCTCATCCCCGGGCCCCGTCCCCGAGGCCAGCCTCGGAGCTGTCAATTTCCCCCAAATTTCAGGGGAGGTCTGGACCATCCCCAATATCCCACCCTGGAAGTTCCTCCACTGCAGCCCCTCCCCTCTCCAAATGCCAGGGAGAGCTCCACCCACCATGGAGTTTTCCCGGTCCCCTGCTGAGGGTTAACCCTGCAAGAAATTACGGTGCTCATGGAAGTCCCCAGACCGGGCCTATACCTCCCCAACCCCCTTCTCCCTGGTCCTCTAGCCAAAACAGCCCAGAAGAAACCCTGACTGCAGCTTCGCAAGTGTTTCAGAACCAGAGAAAACGTTCCCCCACCCAGCGCTCCCCCCACCGTGAGGCCCACTCCCGCCCCGTCGCCCCCGGTTTGGCAGACTGCCCTCCCAGGGCTGGGGGCAGCTTTACATCCCTCCCCTGGGCTGCCGCCCCCCCCACCCCCGCCCTGGCCGGTCAAGGATGGGGGTTGGGGGTGGGGGAAACTGGTGCTCCGTGCTCCAAAACAGCTCTGGGCCTTGGAAATGCCAAACCAGAAAGAACTTATGCCGCCAGGAGCCCGAGAGATAGAAGGAATCTGCTCCCCAAAAGGAAAACAAAGGTGTCCCCTCCATCCCGCCTCCCCTGAGCCAGACACGTGGTGCAAAAGTTGGGGCAGGAAGAAGAGAAAGACCCCCCACCCACCCCCACCCCCACCCCCCGCCGGCTCACCCCGGTGCACTCCGCCCCCAGTCGGGAGCCAGAGAAGGGGGTCCCGCCCTCCCCTCCCGCCCTGGAGGCTTACACACTTCTCCTGAAGGAGGCAAAATAAGTATGAGAGAAGGCCAGGTCCCCCCGCAAGGGCTGGGACTAGGAAGGAGGGACAGGGAGACAGAAAGAGAGAAGACGAGGCAGAGAGAGAGAGTGAGAGACAGAAGGTCCTGCCCGTGCTCAGAGAGGAGCTTCCTCAGGTGTCTGGCGGGTGGAGTCGCCCATGGCGGCACCAGGGCTGGCCCCACCGGGAGGACACCCGGGGTGGGGGTACCAACTGGACCCAGTTGGGGTGGGCAGAAGAAGGGGCCGAGCGGGGAGGGCGGGTCACATAAGTATGGTACAGGTGAGAACAAAGTGTGAGTTAGGGGTTAGCATTGGTAACAGTGCGTTTACCTTTCTGCTCCACTTCTACTTTAAGCATCGGAAGAGAGAGAGAAAACAAATTGAAAAAAAAATGTGCAAGAAAAAAAAGAGAAAAAAAAAGATTAAATTGCTTTCGTTTCTTATCTGGCAACATGCCCCCTTTTCCTTTCTTTCCTCATCCTGGTTTCCCAACCCCGAACGAACGTAGCATCAGCTCAGCCCCCGCCCCCAAGTCCCTGCCTCTGGGGAGGGTGTCGGGGAGACAGTCACAGGGAGGGGGAGACACGCGAGGACAGAGACCAAGAGAGACATGGGGGGTGTGTGTACAAACAGGCAGGTGGACATAACCCTCAGATGGGTGGGGGCACCCTCAGGGCAGTGGGGGCTGGGGAGGGGGGAGCTTCAGCTGGAAGGTGGGCTCTGGTTAGGGGAGCACCAGGGAGGGAGTGGTAGGGGTGGAAGAGCCACACAGTACCCCCCACGTCTGCACAACCCACCTGCTGCCCTCCTGCTAGAACCAGGGGCCCGGTGGCGGGAGGGGGTTCAGTGCCTCCAGGGGCCTGGGCGCCCCCAGCTGAAGGAACATGTTGAACTCCTTCCCTTTCTGTGCTGGCCTTGCTAGGGTCCAGCTGAGTTCCCCCAAGCCCTCACAACCCAGAAAAAGCCAACACAGAGAGGGCGGCAGAGTGGGACACAGGATGACAGGCAGCGCCCCTGGGCCTCAGAGAGCCGGGTGGGGAGACAAAGGCAGAGAAGGAAGAGGCTGGGTGGGGGGGACATCACAGACAGCAGGTGGGGGCACAGACACGCTCCCCCGCTCCCCCGGGGCCAGCCTGTGGCTCAGTTTGCTCCCCCGCCCGCCCCCCTGGGGGCCCAGGAGCCAGGCGCTCCCTGCCTGCTGCCAGGTGGGCAGGCGCACCTAGGGGAGGAAGGGGGCACGGTTAGAATGTGCTCAGCTGCAAGGCAAATCCAGCGTTAGTCGGGCCTGTCTGGGTGTGTTTGTGTGTGTGTGGGGGGAGGCCCACACACCCACTGCCCTTCCCCGCGGTGGGCCCCTGCACCCACCCGACTCGCCCGCACCAGCACTGGGGGCACCCCAGCCTCTGAGGCTCAGGGCAAGATGGCTGCCCAGGCTGCTCCCCCTTCGGGCTCTGTGTCGCCGGCCCCTCGGACATCTCTGACCAGGACCTCGCTCTCCTGCCACCTCTCTAGAGGCGCAAGCAGGGAGTTCCACAGGGGAGAGTTTGGCTGCTTCCCAGCGCCTCATCCAGGGCCTGGCACACAGGAAGTGCTCAGCGAACACGAACAGTGGGGACAAGTGAGCGCCCCGCCTCCCTGTTCTCTGGCCCTAGCTTCCGTCAGCCTTGAACTTCAGTTCCCCTTCCTCTGGAACCAGGAGCTACAGCCCCTCAGCCCTGGGTTCTGCCTGTCGAGGGCACGCGTGGCCCCCCGTGTCCCAGATACAGTCACTGTGTGTCCTGCCTCCCCCGGGGCTCAGGCTCACTCTCAGTCAGACGGGGGCTGCCCATCCCCTGGGCCATCCTGGTCTCCGTGGGTCACGCCCCTGGCCCACACTGGGGGTGGGGGGTCAGCTTCAGGAGGTCCCTATGCCTCTTTCCTCCCTGCGCCGTCTAACTTTTGTCCTGCTTCTTTACGCGCATGGTGTCCACTTGCTTTGGACTCCACTTGGACCAAGGGACGCTCTTCCTGCCCTTTATCTCACCTGTCTCAGGAGGAGTGTGATCCTCATCTGTCATTAGTTTTATTTTTTATTTCCAACAGCAATAACTGGTAAAAATCACTACAAGTAGTCACAACAAAAGCAATGACCACCAGGTGCCTTCCGCTTCCTAAGTGACTAAGTGCTAAGAACCATGGTAGGTACTTCCCAGGCAGGCTTTCCAGAACCCTGTCTATAGACGGGGAAACTGAGGCTCAGTGCAGTGAAGCAACACAACTGAGTCCACACAGTTGGCAAAAGTGGGCACCGTTTCTTTCGTATGTACCTACGGCGTGGGGCGCACGAGGAGCTTTACCCACGTTCTCTCTGCTCCTGGCAGCCTCCCCCGGAAGGGATCCCCCCTCCCACCGTCACAGATGAAGACACGGGCTAAGCTGGCTTCGAGGGGCACCCATACCGTTACTGAGCACGTCCTGAACCAGGCTCGGGTCTGGGCGCTGGGGCGTGAGGACGAAGCCTCTGCCCTGGGGGGCGTTTACATCCAGCACTCTGCCGCAGGCAGTGGGCTCGGGGGCCAGCCCTGGGCCAGGCGCGTCACACGCGTGCTGTCCTGGCCTCTCGCCTCCTTTTGCGGCAGCTCGGAGAAGTTTAAGTCATTTGCTCAAGTTTCAGAGTCAGAAAATCCGAGAGCCAGGCCGAGCCTCAAGCCCAGCCTGGCTTCCCTGCCGTGCAATGCTCCCGGCCTCCCGCCTCCCCTCCCTGCCGCCCCGGCCACGGGGGTGGGTGGAGAGTGTCCCCAGTGCTGTGGGGAGACTTCAAGGCTCAGATGGGCATCGCCCTCAGGTGGCGGCTGGAGGCCTCAGCTGCTGAAAGGAACGGGGGAGGAGTAAAAGAAGGTTATGGGAGCACACAAGTGATCCTGTTTCCCCAGCACGTAGGTCATCACCTGCAAGGAGAAATCAAAGGCTGAGGGGGAGGCGGGGGTGGGAGGGCCACAGGGCCTTCTGCTCCCCTGCCCCTGCCCCCCACACTCAGACACTCTGGTGGCCCTGCCTCCTCCCCCATCTGCCCGGAGGCCCTACCTCCAGGATGGCTACATGAAGCTGGCAGGGAGAGGAGGGGAACGGATGGTGGGGAGGAAGGGAAGGGACAGTGAGGGCAGGAAAGAAGGGCCATGTTGAGAGCATAGTGCTGAGGAGGAGAGACCCTGTCTTTGTTGTTCCCCTTGGCCGGATGCAAGAAAGCCAGGCCCCTGGCTCCCCAGATCACCCTCCTCAGGCTTCCTGGGGGCCACCCTAGTCCAACATGGCAGCACTTCCCTTGCAGACAGGAAGTGCTACCATGGTCATGGGCACACTAACCAGGAGATAGGTATCTGTGGAAGATGCCCCTAGCCCCTCACACCAGATCTGCCGCCAGGCCTCAGAGGGCAGTCTGCCTCTCCATGGGTTTGGAGTCCAGCTTCCAGGACTGGGAAGCGGCAGGCCTGGGAGTACATGAGAGGTGAGGGGGGACAAGAGAAAGGAGAGGGAGTTGAGAAAAGAAGGGGAGTGAGTAAGAGGGAAGAGTGGGCACGTAACGGGGTGATCAGAAAGGGAAGGGAGGTAGAGAGGTTGGAGGGCAGCAAGGTCCAGGTCCAGGGAACCAGGAGACAGATAGGTGCACCAAGCAAGTTCTGGGGTGTGGCCTTGAAGGGTGTAAATGAGCCCTTCTACATGTGAAGGGGCAGGGCTAGTGGGCCAGGGTAACAAGAGTGGGAGAAGGTGGCCTATGAATGGGGACAGAACCTGTGGGGGGTAGGGTGGGGCAGGGACTGACGGTGGAGGGGGGTCTGGGAGGAGAGAATGTGTGAGGGAGGGAGCAGGCCCGGCTGCCCCCCCCCCCACCCGTGCCTGGTCCTAACTTGGCCCTGTCTATGTGTGTGTGTGTGTGTGTGTGTGTGTGTGTGTGTGTGTGTGTAAGGTCAAGGTGTCTCCTCCTCGCTTGCTTCTGGGAGGGGGAAGGGCCCGTGTCCGCACGAGGAACAAGATGACTCACTGTAGGGGACACAGTCGTACTGCACCTCCAGGTACTTGTAGGTCCCAGGACAGGGGTCGGGAAAAGCGTCAGAGCCAGCAACCACCACGCACTGGGTGCGATTGTTACACCTGCAGAGAAGACACGAGGAGCTGGGAAAAGACCGGCCTAGAACTGGGGGGCGGGGGCGGACATTCAGGGTCAGGAGAGGAATGAGCACTCCCAAATGGAGACAGAACTGGGGCAACCAAGGCCAGGGGCCTTGTGGGGGCATCATCTTCTGTGTCCTGCCTGCTCTCTTTCGCACCAGCCAGGCTTCGACTCTGGGCCCCCGCCAGGCAGCAAGCTCAGGGCTGGGCCAGAGACTCTGCCCCATGAACTGTGTCCCCAGCTCCCCGGCCTCACAGCCCATCTGCGTGTCACTGATGCCATCGTGTCCTTGGCATCTGTCCTAAATGGGCTGGAAAGCCCCTCGCCGTTCATTGAAGAGTAAGACACGAAGGCGTGCGTACAAGGCGGTGTCTTAGCCAACATGCTGCTAATGGGATGCTCACGGTGCCCGTCTGTGTCCCTCCCCCCCGCCCCCGGCCGGGCCTTAGACGGGTCCCGCGCTCTGGGTGGAGCTGCTGCGAGGATCTGCAGTGAGGATCTGCAGTGAGGACGGGGCAGTCTCTTCCCCTCACGCCCAAGCCATTCTCACTAACCACCCCCCCCCCCGGGGACTCGGAGTCCCGGCCAACTTCTAGGAGCCTGGCTAACATATAAAGGGAGGCCTACATAGGAACAAAAAGATGTTTCTCCTCTGCCGTCTGTCTCTCCGATCGAGGGCTCTGGGCCCTAGCACAGGGCCAGGACGTTAGTTAACGAGGGTTTGCTCCTACCCGCCCACCTCAACCCCCTTCTTTAAAACCTCAGCCCTGGCCTCTGAAGGTGAAGCAGAGAATTGCCTATGACCCAGCAGCTGCATCCCTAGCTTTGTTCGCCAAGGACCCGGAAGCAGGGGCTCAAACAACTGCTCGTTCGTGAATATTCTCTGCGACGTCATTTACACAGTTGCCAAAAGGTGGGGACAACCCAAGTGTCCACTGACAGAGGAATGGCTAAGCAATGTGGTCCGTCCACACCGTGGAATATTATTTGGCCATCAGAAGGAAAGCTCTGATGGGCCACAGCATGGGCAAGCCCCGAAGACACCGTGGAGCAAGAGAAGTCAGGCAGAGAAGGCCCCGTTTCATGATCCTATCCGTACGAAATGTCTGCGGCGGGCCGGGCCGCAGCGACAGAAAGCAGATTAGTGGCTGCCCAGGGCTGGGGGAGGGGAGGGTGGGGGTCACAGCTCACGGGGATGGCATTTCCCATCGGGAAGATGGAAATGTTCTGGAACTAGAGAGAGGTGGTGGTTGCGCCACGCTGCGAAAGTACTAACTGCCGCTGAATCGTTCGCTTTAAAATGACGAATGTGTTATGTGACTGTCACCTCAACATCCAGAAGAGACAAGGGCTGGACACCGCGCGTCCCAGCCTCCCCTGCAGCTGACTATTCGTGACCGAGTTCCGGCCAGGGAGGTGGGAATGGGCCCGAGGTGGCCTTTAAAAGGGCTGGGTGCGGGAGCCCCCGAGAGAGGGAAGCGAGGGCTGAGGGTCTCTCCCTCCGATATGGTTTAAGGTCACTGTGTCTATTCTGGGGTGTCTCCGTCAGAGCAGCAGGGCTGTACCCCAGCTAACATGAAGAGCCTCGCCTCCAGGCTTTGAGGTGGCAGAACGGCGGCCTCTCACTCCCTGGGCCCCCGGAACCACACTGCTCAGCATTCCCCCTTTTGGGGCCGAGAACCCACGAATGCCAGAGCCGAGCCAGTTGCTGTGCTGGCCGCTGGGGAGACCGTGGCACACCCCGCGGACCCCGAGGCCGGGGCTGAAGGCATGAGGTAGGCAGGGAGAAAGCTGGAGACGGGAGGTGGGAGGAAGGGGAGTCCCAAGGGGGACGGGGCACAGCCTAAGCAAAGGCCGGGAAGCTGGATTGGGGGCTCTCAGGCAGGGGTGTCAGACAGGGAAGGGGGAGGAGGGCGAGGACTGCTGGAGGGGCGCATGTTTGAGGGAGAGAAGGTGGGGGACAGGGAACGAGGTGGCCCCAATGTGGCCCACTGGTCTGAGCCACCTGACCACACCGGTCCCCGGTCCCCTGCCCAAAACTCTTCGGACGTTCTCCGTGACCCTGCCCAGTGCCTCATTCTAGAATCCTCTGCCGGCATTCAAGGAGCTGCAGAGCTTGCTCCAGCCCTCCTCTCCTCGTTCTGTTCTACGCTCTGGGTCCTGGAGGGAACCTTGCCCTCTCTCGGGCGTTTAGCAAAAACTCAGTGAGTGCCTGCTGTGCATCTGGCAGGGGACCAGCGCCCTGTCCCCATGGGGCTGATGGCCCCGCGAGGAAAGACAAACATGATAAAGAGGCAAAATATTCCACAGAACTGTGGATGGTAATCTGGGCTAGAAGACAAAGCAGGGAAGGGGCTAGGAAGTCGGGGTGGGGGGGCTGCGATTTTAGAGAGGGTGGTCAGGCCTTGCCGAGAGGATAGTCAGGTAAGAAGATCCACGGGCAAGGGAAGGGGTGAGCCATGTGGGTGTCGGGGAATAGCATTCCAGACAGGGGGAACGGCCGGTGCAAAGACCCAGAGGAGGCTGTGGCGGACGATGGCGGCTGGAGCCGGCTGAGTGGGGGGGAGCGTGGAGACGGGGAGGCCAGGAGCAGAGCACAGGGCAGAGCACGCGCACGCGCGGGGCCTTGTGGGCCTAGGGGAGACAGGCTTTTGCTTTGAGTGAGGTGGGTGCCCCTCAGGTGTTCACAGGCACCCCCTGGCTGCTGTGCGGGGGACAGCCCGAGGCAGGCAAGTCGGGGCAGGAGACAGTGCGGCAAGCCCGGGGGGTGGTGGCGCCAGGGGGGGTTAAATCTGGGTGCACCGCGGAGGAGGAGCTGACGAGCTCTGAGTGGCCGGCGGTGGGTGTGAGGAAGGCTTTTGCAGCTTCGCAAGCACCGTCCCTCTGCCTGGCATCCCCCCCCCACTCACACACACAGCCTCGCACACTCAGGCACTCACTTTTTCTCTCACGCTCACGTGCACTTCTGTCATCTGTGTTCAGACGTCACCTGCTCCGGGAAGCCTGCGTGACCTCTGGGCTCTCCCTCAGCTCCCGTGACACTTTCCCCCTGTCCTGCTAATTGCTTTTACACTGCGAGACCTCCACGCCCTCCCCCACGAATCCCGGGACGAGCTTCTGGAGGTGCCTAGTGGGTGCGGGCTGCCGGGGAAGAGGGGCTGGGTCTTCCCGGCTGTGTGCATGGGACCTGGCGCCTAGCGGGTGCTCAGGAAACGGGCCGGACGCCTAGAAGGAAGGCGGAGGGGGAACAGGGTGCCCGGGCCAGGGGCCGCGTGGAGGACGGGCATTTACCCAGGGCCCCCAGGAACCGCCTGCAGCCCTCCTCCCAGGAGCCCGGTGGGGTGGGGCCCCTCACCTCTGTGACATGATCTTGAAGGCGTCGGGCAGGTAGCACTGCACGTTCTCCATCTGGAAAGGGTCGGCGTCACAGATCTTGTCGTCTGTGCGCCCATAGTTGGCGTTCTCCACCATGATGACGTCGCTGCCTGGGCACCGCAGCTCGATGGGGTAGCCTTCGCACGCCAGCTCCCGGCGCATCAGCCCGAACGGGAGCCCGGCCCGGCTCAGGCCTACGGGGAGGGAAGACCCCACTGAGGAGAAGCCCCCTCCAGCTTGGCTGTATCCGGGACGTGGGCTATACGGACCTCCGTTCTTTCATCTGTCCAATGGGCTTCTCGGTGTGCCCACCTGTGCAGTCAGGTCTTTGCCCTCGGCTCCTGGGAGGTGCCTCTAAGCACTGGGGGTGTCCTGCCCGATGAGCGTCTTTGTCTACCTGGGGGCCTCGGGCCAGGCCAGATGGCCTATACTCCTGTGATGGGTTGAACTGTGTCCTCCCCACCTCAGATTCATATGCTCAAGTTCCAATCCCTCGTACCCCAGAGCGGGACCAAATTTGAAACAGAGGTGATCAAGTTGAAATGAGGCCGTTAAGGTAGGCCCTAACCCAGGATGACCAATGTCCCATAAGAAGGGGAAATTTGGACACAGAGACACAGACGAAGGGAAGACGGTGTGGAGACACAGGGAAAGATGGCCAGCTGCAGCCCAGGAGAGGGCCTGGGACAGCAGCCTCCCTCACGGCCCTCAGAAGGAGCCGACCCTGCTGACCCCTTGGTCTTGAACCCCCAGCCCCTAGACCTGTAGGGCAATACAATTCTGTTGTCGAAGGCCCCCAGCCTGTGGTCCTTTGTTACAGCGGCCCTAGCAAAGGAGCACACCAACGATGAGAGTAGGAGCTTTGGGGTATCAGCTGACCTCCAGAAGGGCTGGGGACTGAGGTCAGTCATGTGGGTGGTCACCCGTGTCTACTCTGGACCCCGAGGCTCAGGGGAGCGTCCCGGGTTGTCAGCACACCACGCATGCGGTCACACACCTGTCCCCTCGGCTGACGTTATCTGTAACCGTTCACCGTACCGACCTGTCCCCGTGCGTGTAACAGCATTTGGGAATCCGGGGAATGCTTCTAGGGAATCATCAAATCTGAGGGTGGTCTAAAGGACTCCCGAACCTGTAACTGGTGTCAGAGGGGAGAGTGGTCTGGGCTACTTCCCTAACCTCACACCACCCCATGCAAGGGGGAGAGACGGCTCGGGAGGAGACGCTCTCACGTCCTGAAGGAACCCCCAGCGCCTGGCCTGGCCTCTCCTCAGCCGACAGGCCTGGCACATCCGTGGGGCCAGAGCTTCTCAGCGGGGCCTGGGGGTCGGCAGCACTGGCGGCGTGCGGCTCCCCACCCCCAGGCCTGCTGACTCAGGATCTCCAGGGCGAGGCCAGGCGCCTCGGACCTGTGTGCCCACCCACGTTTCTGACGCGCACTCGGCTTGAACAGCCAGCTCTAGCCTCCTCGGGCCTCCGTCCCCAGTGTACGATCAGCACGGACAGCCCAGGGCTCCGCGTCGAGGAGTCCACGCGCTGCAGAACGTTCCCGAAGGAAGCCCCGGGCATGGCGCCCTGTGTGGTGAGGGTCAGTGTGACGATGAAGAACACGCCCGGTGGGGCTGCCCGGTCACACGTCAGCCCCCCTCCCATGCCGTGTGAGGACCGACAGCTCCGGCTCTGGAGCCAGACAGCCGGGGTTTAAACCCCCCGCCGGCGGCCTCGTCCGGTAGCCGACCACCCCTGTGGCCCCGGTTCCTTCTCCCAGGAGCTGCCGCTCCCACCTCACAGCACCGGGACGGCTGCAGCGGGCGCGAGGGCCCCCCCATAGTTACATCTGGACAAAGGCCTAACGGGGACAGTGAGGTGAGGGGAGCTGAGTCCACTATCATTAAGGTTATCGAGGGGCGCCGGGGGGGGGCTCAGGCGGCTAAGCGTCTGCCTTTGGCTCAGGTCATGATCTCGGGGTTCCGGGATCGAGCCCCGTGTTGGGCTCCGCGCTCAGTGGGGAGTCTGCTTGAGATTCTCTCCCTCTCCCGCTCGTGCTCCCTCTTTCTCTCTCCAATAAATAAATAAAATCCTAAAAAAAAATGACTGAGGCAGCCAGTCTCTACAGGACAGAGTGGGCTCCGCGTGGTCCACAGCTGCCGGGTCAGCCACCTTCTTAGGCGCTGGTCCCAGCCAGGCCTCGCGGGGTGCTGGCGGGGGAGCGGGGACACGCAGAGGGACTCACAGGCTCCGATGTGCGGACTATGGCTTGTGGGTACAGAGAAGTAGGGGTGCCCTAGGGCAGCAGTACCAAGCAGACCCCTTTCAGAGATCTGCTCCCTCCACTGTCGGGTGGGGGGCCCCAGGGGGATGGCAGCTAGGCCCCGGGGGTTTTTTGGGGTGAGTTGAGTCTCACTTGGGGGAAAGTATTACATGTGTTCCTCTAACACCATCTGCTTCCACAGCTAATTTTAGTCCTTCCCGGGCCTGGGAGGGAGGCCGGGGGTGGAGGGCTGGCTCAGATGGGTCTGGGGGTGGAAGTGGCCCCTCCCGGCCCAGCTGGGGCAGTGGGACAGGACCTGGATGGGCAGAGAACGTGGGCACTGGGGGAGCAGAAGGCGTCAGCTGCCCAGAGCAGGGCCAAGGCCCCGGGGCCTGGCAGAGCAATGCCCCCTCCACCTCTGTGGCTTTTGGGAGTATTGGGCTAGTGAAGGGACACTGGGGAGCAGAGTCCCCCAACAGTGCTCTCCAGACAGAGCTGGGGGGTGCCGGCTGGGGGCATGCCCAGGGCTAGGGGCAAGGCCAGCAGGCCCCTTCTTTCTGCCTGTCCTCTTGCCCTGCCCTTGCCCCCGCCTGGGCCCGCCGCGGGGACCATAATTGAGTGATTGGTGGAGGTGGGCGGGCAGGCTTGGGGCACTAATTGTTGCATGTACAGGATCCTGGGGCCGGCATAGGGCCGAGCCGCGTAATTAGTTGTTTTTAAATAAACGTCAGCGGGCATGCTTTAATTAAGCCTTCTTCCCAGCGAGAGCCTCAGAGATGTAATCACAGAGAAAGACACACACATAAGACAGGGGAGTATCGCTCACCGGGAAGGCCGGTCCTGGTCCCAGGAGGCCACAGCCCGCATCCCAGGCTCCAGGACCCCTGGCAGGATGGGCCCTGCTGCCCCGGGTGTTGGGGGTGAGGGGCTGGTCCAGGGACCCCTCAGTGGTGCTGGGAGGTGCGATTACCAAGTCTCCTTCTGGCTTGGTTCCGCCACGGCCTGGGGCGAGCTGGGGACTGCGGTTCTTCACCAAGTGCATGGGAGGTATTTCAACATTTTCTCTGCCCTCCCAGCTGCATTTTGGAGGCACGGCTCCTCTCCAGCCCCAGCAGCACCTACCTTGGGTGGCCGAAGTGACCAGGACGGCGGTGATGCAGAGACTCCAGAGCACTGCGGCCAGGCGGGCCATGGCGGCGGCCAGGGGCGTGTTCGGGGCGCTCAGTGTCCTGTGCTGGGGGCCTTGCCCCGCATCAGCAGGTGGGCGCCACGGCCTGGCCCACCAGCCTGGGGAGAACAGGGAGAGTGAGGCGGGGGCAAGGCCCCAGCAGGCCCAGGAGGAGAGGCATTTGGGCAGGTCCCCTCTCCTCCTCCTGGTGGCTGAGGGCTTATCCCCGAGAGGGGCCAGTCAAGGTACCTCCCCCCGAGCCAGCTGTATGGGACTGAAGCTGCACCCTGGCCGCCCCTCCAGGCCCTCTGGCCTACACTGCCAACTCCCACCCCCAGCTGGCAGACAGACCCACCCATCTGGGCACGTTGGACCAAAGGGGACCTCCTGGAAGCTCCTCCCGTGGTCTCACAGCGCCTCCTCGGGTAGTAGGGGCAGCTCACCAGGATGTCATGGCTGTGAAAGGCCTGCCCGCATCCAGGCAGGCCTCAGACCCTCTCTCACGAGAGATAAAGGCCTTCTGGAAGCCTCTTCTCCATCCCCAAATCCCAACCCTGCCCACTTGTCTCCCTGACCTGGCTTCCTCACCCAGCACTGCGGGGCGGGGGTGTCCAGGCATCCTGGCCTTGAACTGGCAGCCTCCCAGTCTTGGGCAAGAGTCCAGGCCCCGCCCCCAGCCCTTGCTTCCCGTCTCTCCCTCTCTGGTAGCTAATTAGAATCCAGCTGGCTGGTGCCACAGATCAGGGACCAGGGACAACTGAGTCCTCTCTTTCCCCTCTGGGGGGGACCCTCGAGGTAAGCTGGAGACAGGCAGGCGGGGGTAAGGGAGGGGTGTGCGGTCCCCTAGGGGGCCGGGATGGGGGACTGGCATTGTGTGCTCTCCCCTGCAATCCTCTCACCCATCTGCCCGTCCCTGGGCACTGCAACTCCGCGGGCACAGGGCTCCGTGCTGGCCCATTTCCTCCCCTCTCAGCTGCTCCTCCCTTCTCCCTTCCGGTCTCCCCTGGATGCTCTCTGCATTGCAAATCCAGATCTCTGCCCCCGGCCCTTTGCTTTATCTGCCCCGCGGTTCTCAAGAGTGGCCCTGACCCAGTGGCGCCAGCATGGCCATGAACTTCTGCAAACACACATTCTCTGGGTTTTTTACCGGCCCTCCAGAGTATGAACACCCACTTACTCGGTCTTCCCTCGCCGCCACCCCAGTCTGTCCCATAGTTTCAATGCCATTAACCAACAAATACCTTCCGTATCTCTTATTTTCTGTTTGGAATCTCTCAACAGAGCCCCGAATTACTGTTTTTCCTCCACCAAACGAAAGCCTATCCACCAGCCCCATCAGCTCCCTGATCCCATTTCTGCTCAGGCCACTCTTGCCGCCTGCTATTCCTTGACCACACCAGCCCCTGCCCCAGGGCCTTTGCACTTGCCAGTTCCTCCACGTGTTATCTTCTGCCCACCAGTTACCCACAAGGCTGCTCCCCCTCACCTCCTTTAGGCCTTTGTTCAAATGTAACTATTTAGGGGCGCCTGGGTGGCTCAGTTGGTTAAGCATCTGCCTTAGGCTCAGGTCATGATCCCAGAGTCCTGGGATCGAGTCCCGAGTCGGGCTCCTTGCTCAGCAGGGAGCCTGCTTGCTTCTCCCTTCCCCCCCCCCCCGCTCACGCTCTCTCTCTCTCAAATAAATAAAAATCTTTAAAAAAAAAGTAGTTATTTATTTCTTGCATGGAATGGCCCCTGCACAGATACGGATCACTGGATTGCTTTGCTCACAGCTAGCCCCAGCTTCTAGAACGGGTAGGGCACACAGCAATGTGTTTGTTGAATCTCAGACCCCAAACCTAGGAATCTGCCTCGATTCCTCACCCTTCACCACCTCTCCCCTTCATAAACTCCACCAGCAAGTCCTGACAGCTGCCTCCAAAGCACCTCGCCAACCTGCCCACTTGTGGCCCCCAGTGCCCGCATCCAGGACCAAGCCGCCTGCCGCGCCTGGATGCTTGTCTCGGCCTCCCTGCCTCCACGCCTGCCCTCCACTCAGTGCTAAGGGATCACTGAATGACGCAGATCCGAGTGTTAACCTTCCCCTCAGCTCTCCACTGGGGTCTGCTTCCTCACCAGGGCCTAGAGGCCACCGGTGACCTGGTGTCACCCTGATCTGTAACCAGCCCCCTCCAGTTCCTAGGATGCTCTAGCTTCTCCCCGCCCACCCCCACCCCCGCTTTGCCAGGGCTGCTCTCTCTGCCTGGAATGCTCTCCCAGGATCCCTGTACACCTGCTATGGCTTCACGGGTCAGGGCTCAACTCCAAGGCCATGGCAGCAGGGCAACCTACTGGACCTTCCCAAACGTTCCTGCTGTTCCCACTTGCCATCCTGTTGCCCGGTTTTTGATTTACAGCTTTCAACCGCACCTGAAGTTACCTGGAGGATATTAGCAGGTCTGCGGTCAACCTTCCCTACCAGACCATGAGCTCCTTGAGGGCAGGAACTTGGACAGTTTCTCAGGAAATAAAGGCAGACACAGCACACTCCTAGGCAGGACACCCCTCCCAGGCCTCAGACTCCTCTCGCGAAATGGGAAGTGATCTGACAGCGCAGCCGGCATACGGGCGCCCTCCCTGCCCCCAGCCTTCAGGAAGCCCCCTCCCCCACCAGACATGGCCTGTGGTGCTTTGGGCTCCTTTCCCAGCATTTCACAATGTTACATTGTGGGGGGCAGGGGCTTCCTCATCACCCCCCACTCCCCACCTCGGCTCCCAGCCACGGTCAAGCTCAGGAGAGGCACTGACCCCACACTAAGGGACACTGCCCTCCCCGGCTCTCCCCAGGGGGGCTCAAACTAGCTAGTGGCTGGCTAATGCCGGAAAGGCTGCCGGGTGCCAGGCCCTGGGGGCAGCCAACCCACACGGGTCTGGATCCGACTCTGCCATTCACAAGTGGTGTGAACTTGAGCCAGTCCTTCCCCCCGTCACCAACCCCAGTTCCCTCTGTGCCTCAAACCTGCGGGCTTCTGCTAAGGACAGTAGTCTGCACAGGTGACAGGCCAGCCCGGGACCCATCCGAGGGCGCTGTCCACAGCGCGGCGCGAGTCAGGGCATGGGGAGCATGCGTCTGAGTGCAAGGCGCCCCTCGCTCCTCCGGGTTGCACCCGGACCCAGGACGCTGTGACCTCAGGTGGAGTCCCCAGGCTTTTCCCCACCCACACTCCTTCCCGGGGGCTCTAACTGGTGTCATGGTTTAGACGTCGTCTAGACTGTGATGACTGCCACACTGGAGTGTCAGCCCTGCTTCTCTCCTCACCGTCTACATCCTCGGGTCTCCGAGGCACCTTCGGCCTGAACAGCCTAAAACAAAGGCCCCCTCCCCATATTAGTCCATGGGCCCAGCATCCCCCCGCAGGTCCTTGGGCTGCAACCCCAGGAGTCAAAATCCCTGGTTCCTCCTTCCCTCACCCCAACGTCCAGTTCAGGATTGGGTCCTCGGTCTGTGCCTCCGGGACACCCCGGCGTCTGTCTGTCCCTAGCAACCGCCCTCCAGACAGCCCTGGCCTCCTTCCAGCAACCCCCCCCCACCCTTCTTGCTCCCGCACTCCGGGCTCCCCACCGGCAGCCAGAGAGGCCTTTAAAAAATTATGGTGTAATAGCTATGTCACATAAAATGTGTCATTTTAACCGTTTTTACGTGTATAATCCAGTGGCATTAATTACATTCTCCATGCTGTGCCCCCGCCACCACCATGGTCTATTTCCAAAACTTTGTGATCACCCCAGTCCCTCCCGTTCCCCCACCCCAGCCCCTGGCAACGACCAATCTTTACTGAACGAATGCAAGGTGCCGGGGTGGGGCAGCCGGAGACAGGTGTTTGTGACCCGCGGGCCAGGCCCGACCCACACAGCCTGGGCACCATTGCTCAGCGGTGTAGACAGCGTTCCCCTTGGGCTGCCCACCACTCCCTGAAGGCCCGTTCCCCAGAGCAGCTCTGCCCGGAAAGGCCCAAGCGCCCCCAGACCTGTCCCCCGCTCGGGGCTGGGGTATGAGGAGCCGGGCACCGTGACTTCTGTTCCTCCCCTCTCTTCCAGGCCAGACGGTGTGCCCACCGGCCCTGGGTGGGTCTGCCTGCCGCCTGGTGCCCACCTACGTGGGGAGGCAAGGTCAGATGTGGGGAGGTGGGAGCCATATCCTGGGAGGCCTGAGCCCGACTACCCCTGAGGCCTTGGGAGGGGGTGTTATGGATTGCCCACCCCCCCACCCCCCCGCTGCCAAAAAAAAGATACATTGGAGTCCTGTTCTCCAGCACCTCAGGATGGGACCTTATTTGGTCTTTAAAAAGGTAATCAAGTTAAAATGAGGTCATTAGGGTGAACCCTCGTCCAGCGTGACTGGTGTCTTTACAAAAAGGAGACACTTAGACACAGACTCCCGCACGGGGAGTATGCCACGCGAAGACAGAGGCAGAGGTCGGGGCGATGCGTCTACGAGCCAAGGAATGCCAAGGACTGCCAGCGAACCCCCAGAAGCCATGCGGGAGGCGAGGGCAGACTCCCTCAGAGCCTCCGGAAGGAACTGGCCCGGCCCACACTCCAATCTTGGACTTCGGGCCCCCGGAGCTAGGACAGTGAGTTTCTGTTGTTAAAGCCATCCGGTCTGCGGTACTTTGTCGCAGCAACCCTAGGAAACTCGCACGGGGGGTCAGGACACATGGTGGGCTGGGACGCAGAGCTGGGGAGAGCCTTTCACAAACTGGGAGTGGGAGGCCTGCTGGATCTCCAGTCCCAGAACCTCCCGTGATGCCGAGGACAGCAGCCGACACCTCGGTGCCCCATTCCAAGCACTGTATACACACAGCTCATTTAACCCACAGGCACTGAGTACATGGGGTGGGGGTGGTTAGGGGAGAGACACACACCTACATCTTACAGCGGAGGAACGTGAGGACCCAGGGGCACCCAAGTGATAAGGGGACTTTGAACCCAGGCAGGTTGGCCCCGCCAAGTTGGGCTGGGGAGCCCCCGGTGGCCAGGACAGCACCCTCAGAGCTGGGCACACCCACAGGGGCTGCAGCCACAGGGCCAGATGCGCCTGCACCTGCGTCTGTCCCCACCTCAGCCTCAGCAGACTTGGGTGACCCTAACCGAATGCATGGGAAATTGGGCCTACTGCCCTCACATGAAAGGGGACTAGACCCCAGGCATGTCCAACCCCCAGGTCACGTGCGCAGCCCACCAGCCTCACCCACACCTGCCTCTTTGCTCCTGAGCCCCACGTCGGTGTCAAGTCAAGGGGGCGTGAAGCAGGGGTCCTGGGGATGGGTGACATGGCCCAGGCTCTGTCCTCAGGTGCCCTGAAATGGGGCAGGGGAAGGTGACAGGAGGAGAGGGGGCGCCTCCAGTCTGCCCTAGAGTGCAGCTGCCATGGCAACCCTCTGCTCGAGTGGGTGGGAGTTTGAATGCCCGGGGGCGGGGGGGAGGGCACCAACGGAGGGGGCTCTGGGCCCCTCACGGCCCTGCCCCTCCACATAAGAGTCTCCTGCTTCTAGCCGCAAAGCCAGCAGCCTGAGAGCCCAGCACCACAAGCCTGCCTCCTCCACGAAGCCCTCCGGCATGGCAGAGGAATGCCAAGGACTGCCAGCAGGCCAGGGCACCTGGGTGGCTCAGTCGGTTGTGTCTGCCTTCAGCTCAGGTCATGATCCTGGGGTCCTGGGATTGAGCCCCATATCGGCGTCTCTGCTCAGCAGGGAGCCTGCTTCTCCCTCTCCCTCTGCCTGCCACTCCCCCTGCTTGTGTGCTCTCTCTCCCTCTCTCTGTCAAATAAGTAAATAAAATCTTAAAAAAAAAAGGATGCAGCAGGCCCCCGGGGAAGGTACACGGAAGAGGCTCCCGGGTCTGAATCTGCTGTGTGGCCTCAGGCTTAGCTCTTTGCCTCTCTCAGTGCATTTCCCCAGCTCCCCTCGGGGACTAACAGATAAACCTTGCAGAGGTGGGGCAAGTGTCCAGGCAGTGCCCAGCACGCAGCCCTCTCTGGGAAGGGCACTGTGGGCTCAGAGAGGGCAGGGTCCTCCCCAAACCTTCCACTCCAGTCCCATCTCCCTCCATCTCCCCCAGAGGACAGCTCAGTCCCCCCAAGTGCTCCTCCTGGACCCCTCTCTCCTCACCCCACATCCAACCCCAGCAGCTCCTGCAGCCCCTCCTGCAGGATCTGCTTACCTCCCACTCCTCGGCCCTCCCTGGTCCAGCCCCATCACCTGCCCCCTGGTCAGACCTGCTGCCTCCTCTCAGGTCTCCGGCCCTTGCTGCCCGCAGCCTGTTCTTCCCACAGCAGCCAGAGGGCGCCAGTGAGTACTGGGTCAGGGCGCATTCCTCCTCGGCTCAGAACCTTCTATGACTCCTACCTCACTCAGAGCAAAAGCCCAAGTCCTCCCTGGGGTGCACACGCCCTGCCCACAGCTCCTCCCACTCTCCTCCTTGCTCACTCAGCCCCTGGTTCCTGGAGGAAGCCATCAGGCACAGTCCCGTCTCAGGGCCTTTGCACAGGCTCTTCTCTCCTCCCCAAATGCCCGCACAGCTCCGCCCTTGCCTCCTCGAGCTCTTTGCTCCAACATCGCCTGCTCAGGGCGGCCCTGCTGGTCCCAGCACTCCTCCATCTTATCCTGGCTTTTTTCTCCATGGCACCCATCACCGGCATGCCAGCCGTGCATTTTACTGTCTGTTATCCTTCTCCCACTAGATGTCAGCGCCACAGGGTGGGGTTTGTCTGATTTGTCAGTTTTAAAAGGTCACTCTGGCTGCCCAGTGGCACTGGACGACAGAGGGGTGGGGGCGATTCAAAGCAGTCGCTTTTCCCCCCGAGGCCTCCTCCCTGGTCTCCCCCATCTATCTGCCACTCCCACCCCATCTGCTCTCCACCCAGCCCAAGTGATCTTTGTAAAATGAAAACCCAATCATGTCCTTCCCAGCCTACCACCCTCCATGGCTACCTATTGTCTCAGACGCCCTAGCATGGCATCTCAGGCTCTGGTCTCCAGCCACCTTGTCAATCCCTTCTCTGCTCTAGCTTCCTAAGGTGCCTGCCCCCACCCCACACACCTCTCCCTTGCCCATACACACAGTGCTAGGGCTCCTGTCCCTGCCCCCACTCTTCCTTCAAAAGGTTCTGCCCCCAGGACTGCCTGCGTTGGTCTCTCCTACTCCCACACTCATGGCACACTGGGCCTCCACGTTTGTCCCCACTAATTGGACTTGGCTCTGTTGTTGAACGTCTAGCTTTCCCACCAGCTGGGGACTCCTCAGGGAAAGTTCCATCATCGGTCAATCTGGCTCTCTGTTGCATGCCCAGTCCTGGGCAAGAACAAGTACTTATTAATTTGTTTAATGAACAGAGACAAAACAGACCCAGAGAACAGGTCATCCATTCACTGCATAGTTACCTAGTTTCGACTGGGTCACAAGTGCTTTGGAGGAAAATAGGCGTGAAGGGGAGGATGGGGGTGGGGGTGTATCTGTGGGTACAAATGTAAACGGGGTGGTCAGGGAACACCTCTCCCAGAGGGAGACATTTTAGCAGAAGTGTCAAGGATGTGAGCCATCTAGGTACCTGGGGAAAGAACATCCTGGGCAGCGGGAACAGCATGTGCAAAGGTCCTGAGGCAGAATCTGCTGGCGCGTGGCTGCGGCCCAGTGAGCAAGGGGGAGAGTGGAAAGAGGTGAGGGCAAGGGCAGGTTAAAGGACAGAGCTAGCAGGGCCTTGTGAGTCGAGGGTAGGACAGGCTTTTATCTCCAAGTGAGGTGGGATCCAAGGAGGGTTCTGAACAGAGGAGGGGCATGGCCTGACTCAGCAGTTCAGAGACTCCTTCTGCTGCCAAGGGAGATTACACTGGGGGGAGGTGGGGGCTGCTGAGAGCAGTGGGTGAGCCCCACCCCCACCCCTTTTCTTTCCCTGTCCACTCAGCCGTCAACGCCAGAATCCTGCCATTTAGCCCATGCTTCCTTTCTTCACCCTCCTACCAACCACCCAGCAAACCATGTCAACTCCTGTCTTGAGAACCCCCGCACCAGCCCATCTCTGATGTCTCAAGGCCCTTTCCAGAGTCTTCACTTTGACAGCCCACAGTGGCTTCCTCTTCCTGCTGGCTTCCTGACCCTCCTGCTTCCCTCTGTGGTTCTCTCCCTCCCAGGAGCCAGAGAGAACTCACGCTGAATATTCCCATCCTGTCTGGTGCTCCTTGACCCCTCCATAGGCCTTCCCAGCCCCATGGACACACCTCATGGCACATACTCAATTCTTCTGCCAAGACCAGCCTCCAGCCTCCTTTCTACACGCCTGGCCGTAAAACGGCTTACATTTTCCCCTTTGAGCCACCACCTTCTTTCTGATCTCAGGCAGGCCTCTCCTCACATACTCTCTCTCCCCTCCACTTTATCCCTCCTTCCCCCTCCAGGCTGCAGCTGGGAGGCCCCCTCCCCCAGGAAGCCCTCCCTGACTTATAGACTGGCCAGGTGCCTCCTCTAAGCTCCTTACCACAGGAGGTTGGTACTACGGAGGCCTGTGGTCCGTTTCCACTTCATACTGTTCACTGCCCATCCCAGAGCCTTGCACTTTGAGCATGACAGAGCACAGCTGAAAGAAGTGGTAGGAGCCACGGCCCAAGGCAGAGGGTGGGAGGTGGCAGGAGCCTCTGGGCCTCCAGATGCTGGCAGTGAAGAGGCAGGGTGGGAAATACAGAGACCAGAGGGAGGCGGACATGATGCCCAGCAGGGCAAGAGGGAAGAGTCCCAGGGTCCTACGTTCAAATCCCAGCTCTGCCCACTTCGGGCTGTGTGATGAGGCCCCCATGTTCTTCCTCTGAATTCTGTCTCTCCCCAGGGAAATGGGATGGAAGCCTCCCGTGGTGGCCACAGGGCTTAGAAGTAATATAAGGCGACCTCACATATCCTTTTTAGAGCACCTAGGTACCAGGCACTGACCTAGGAGCTGGACAGACATCCGTGGATGAGCCAGACACAAAGAGCACTAAAAAAGTCAATTCTATGATATACAGTTTTGTGGAGGAACAGGGGCTCTGGGGTGTGTGTGTGGGGGGGGCTGTGGGGGGGGTGTGCATGTGTACAATTTAAAATAGGGTGATCTAGAAAGACCAGACACTTCGGCAAAGCCCTGCAAAGCTCCGCAAAGGGAGGAGCCATACAGGTGGCCAAGGAAGAGAAAAGAGTTCCTGTCAGAGGGCACAGCTTGTGCAAAGGTCCTGGGGCTGGCCAATGCATGTTTGAGGACAAGTGAGGAAGCCAGTGTGACCAGTGGCATGAGCGTGGGGCAGTCCGTAAGTGCACAAGCGTGCCCCAAACGGGCTGCTTCTCTGCTGAGGAGGGTGCATCCACAGGTCCCCCAACTTCCACCACCAAGGGCAACTGGGGGGCACTCTGGGGCAGGAGCTGTCCACCTAGGGCCCAGCGACTGACTGTTTTTGCACAGCCAGTGGACTAAGAACGCTCTCACCACTTTTGAAAGGTTGTGAGGAAGAGGCAGAGGGAGAATATGCAGGACAGCAGCCAGGCCACCTGCCCGTCTCCGGGATTTACTGTCTGGCTCTTCACAGAGAAAGTCTGCCGACCCCAGTCCTGAGCGGTGATCCTCAACGCGGGACAATTTTGTTCTCTACTCCAGGCCGTTTGGCAACATCTGGGGACCTTTTTAGGTGTCTCAACTGGGGGTGGGAAGGATGCTACTGGTATTTAGAGGGTGCAGACCAGGGATGCTGCCCAAGGTCCTAGGATACCCAGGACAGCCCTCACAAAGAACGACCGGCCCCAATATCTGGACTGCCATGTCTGGGAGACCCTGGCCTAGAGAGCCGGCCCCGGGCCCCTGGCCTGCCTGCACCTCCTCTCCGATGGCGGGACACGGGCACCCGCTTGGCTTCCCAGCTTGCCCACTCCTGACTTCCAGGGTATTCTGAGCATCTGAGGGAGGGGCCCTGGCTATTTTTAACTTTGGGGGGCAGGGCTATTTTTAGCCTCAGCGTCTATATATTGAATTTTTATCTTCCCCCAATTTTGGAGTTCAGGGTGGGGAAGCAGAGGGCTTCTGCTCCACTATTTCGCCAGGGCCCCCGCAGCCTGAAACAAGCGTGAGGGTCTCACCCCACGAGAGAGAGAGAGAGAGGCTGCGTCAGTGCCCCAGGAGGAGGGGCTGCTCAGGCCTTGACCCTGGGTTTCCTAGCCCCTGACTGAGCAGAGGGCCCCTATGTTTCCCACCCCAGGCTCTAAACCCCACAGCACACACACAGTTCCATGGGCAGGTGGCTCCATACACGTACCCTCACCCACTGGGGCACCCACGAGGCCACCTCAGAGAGAGTACTCACAGGTGGGCACGGCGGACAGGTGCAGAGCTGGCCCGGTCAGGCCCCCAGTGGCAGCCCTCAATCCCCCCAGAGGGGCAGGATGGATGGGGAGTCCTTGCTATGCACAGCCAGAGGACTCACCTGGGAGTCTCCAGTCCTTTGACAGACCCCCTCCCATTCACTCAGGTAAGATCCCTTGAACACCTACTGTGGGCCAGGGAGGAGTCTAGGCATCTTGGATCCAAAAGCAAACCTTGAGTAACAAACTTCCTGAGCACTTGGATCCTGGTTGGGATGATAAATAAACAGGCATAATAAATCAAGAAATTACAGTGTGAGAAAAGCCATCCGTGCTCGGGAAAGTCAGGAGGTAGGTGGGAGGCTGCGATTTTAAACAGGCTGCACGGGGGTAAAGGTTACTGGGAGGGGGGCTGACATCTGAAGCGGGTGAAGGAGCAAAAGCCCTGCAGATGTCTGGTGAGAGTCCCAGGTGGAAGAACAGCCAGTGCAAAGGCCCTGGGGTGGAATCTTGCTTAGATGTTGGTGGAGCGGCAAGGAAAGAGGGAGTGAAGGGGATGAGGTGATGGGGAAGATCATGCAGGGCCAAACCCCAAGATGCCCCACTGCCTGACCTGTGGCAGTGCCTGGACACGGGGGCTGCTACCTTCCGACTCCGGGGCTGCCCCCTCCCCAGCTGGGACCCCGGCCACTCCAGAAAGGAGACATAAGCTTTCTCCCCAACTCCTGTGATACAAGCCTCTTGACTCAAGTCGCTACGTGTGGCCAGACTGTGAGTTCTGTGAGGACAGGACCAGGGCACTGTCCCCACGGCATCGCCAGCACAGCGCCTGAGAGACAAGACACTTGGCACGTGCTCACAGACTGCGTGAAGAAGTGCCCCCAGCCCGGTCCCGAGGAGCCCCGTGCACACACCCCTGGGCACACGGCTGCCAGCGCACATAAGACGCAGACCCTCCTCCTGTGCAGGGCCACGGACACGCACGGGCCGCCCACTCTGCCAAACTCACAGCCCCAGCACCCAGGAGAGCCCGACCAGCATAGGGCTGGCCTGCTGGACACGTGGTCACACACAGGCTTAGCCAGGTCACCATCCAAACCACACACGAAACACACACAGACATCGGTCGGAGGACTGGATTCCGGGGGTGGTGAGACCCCCGCCCCCATGGCTCTGTTCAGCAGCAGCCTCTTCTGGGGACCCTGCTCTCCTCTTTCACGGGGGTGGCCAAGACCCAGCCCAGGCACCTCCAGGGTCACTTCAGCCAAGTCCGCTTCCAGACCCAGGGAACCCCTCCCACCCCCCAAAGAGGGGTCTGGAAGAGGGGAAGTGTCTGGCGTCTGGAAATCGGATCCCCGAGAGGCGCCCACATAGAAACCGGAGCCTTGTCCTTGGCCACACAGCTGGCTGGAGAGGTAGGAGGGAGCAGAGCCCTGCAGCTCCAGCTCCCCACGGCTGGCGGGTGGGGACCAGGCGGGTGGGGACGGCAGGGATCCCGCTCCTCCTCTTCCTCATTGGGGTACCCACTCTAGCCCAGCAGCACAACCTCCTGGGACCAGCACCCCCCACACCAGATGCCCAAGTTGGGGCTGAAGCACCTCATGCTCTCCTACCAGCCAGGCTGGTGGGGGGGGTACAGGGAGGGGTACAGGGAGCTGCAAACTCCAGACGCAGGTGGCTTTCACAGGTGGAGGTATGGGGGGGGTGCTCGGAGTCCAGACGGCTTGATGCAGACTCCAGAGCAGCCAGGGAGCCTGCCAGCCCCTCCCCCACATGTCTGGTGGGTTCTCCTAGGCCCCCTCAGGAGAAGGGGCTCCCCAGGGCACGCTGGGAATAGAAACAGGGCTTCATGAGTCTCCCTTCCACCTCCTCCCTACAGGCACCAGGGCCCAGGTACGCTGGTCCCCAGCTCCCCACCCTCCCTAACCCTGCGTAGCCTCCAAGCCCAAGATCAGGCATTAGCAGGGGTGATCATGCCTTAAGCCAGCTCCCCGTGGGGGTTGGGTTGGGTGCGCTGTGGAGGGATGGCCTAGTGGGGCATTTGGAGGGCAGCCCCCACAGCATGGGGCAGGCTAAGGCCCCACGGGGGGTCACTGAGGGAGAGGAGGAAGGCGGGCCCTCACATGTGACCATACACATATGTGGCTCAGTGCATGGGTGCCACTGCCACCACCCAGGGATCGAATTAGTTCCCTTTTCCACTTTCCAGATGATTTTTCATCTCTGTAATTAATGGGCAAGTCAGTTCTGAACGGCATGGCAGGCAAATTGCTAGTTAGGAAAATCACGGATAATTTTCTCGATATGATAATGAAGGTTGTATTCCTTCTCTTATTCTCCCTGTTTTCATCCTACTTTTAAGTAATAAATTTGGTATTAGTGGGTGGGGAGACGGGAAGAAGGAGAAGTCACCTCCCCCCACAGCTGGGGCCTGACCCAGGCCCACCCCGAGTCCTGAGCCCCTGGCCATGGGGCAAATGGAGGGGAAGAGAGATGGGGACCCTCCATGGGGCACCACAACACCCCAAATGATCAGTTCAGGGTGTCAGGCCTAGAAGAGCAGGTTGGAGGGCAGGGAGCCCCCAAGCTGTTAGCTGGGCTGAAGGGGTTGAGTCTAGGGTCAGGTTACAAGCTCTTGCCGGCCCCTGGGGTGCTGGAAAGAAGAGCAGAGACGCACAGCCTCTCTCCAAGAAGCAAGCAGCATCGAGGTCAACAGGCCTAGAGCAGACATCACCCTTAGGAGTCCCCCACACCTGTCCCCACACTGTCCAAACCCTTCTCTGCGGTGACTCCTGTAGCAGCTAAGGGAACAGAGCAAGCAGAAAAGGGAAAGAGAGAAAGAGAAACAGACAGAGAGAGGCGGAGAGGCGACCAGCCATCTTGGCAGCCATTTTGAACCCCTCCCCCTGCTCCCCCAGGCACACCACATGTTTGGATGTGGGCAGACAAACCCAGGCTCTGGGTCCTGCAGAAGCCAGGAGGAAAGGGGAACCTGCCTCCAGACTGGGACGGCGGGACACCCACGCAGCTGCCACGGCCGGGGAGGGTCATGGGGGGCGGTGGTTATGGCCCAGGGACGTACAGTGAGGTGCTGGGCGAGCATGGGGCTGGGTGCTGACCTAGACCGGACGGGCAGGGACAGGGCTGTGCGTAGGGGGGCTGTGCCAGGAGGGTGCCGTCTTCAGATGGGTGCCAGGGTGCACCGGAGCAATGCCTGCAGGGGCATTTTCTGGCCGAGGCTGGAGCACCCACAGCACTCTCCACCCTCTTCTGGTCCGGGCTTCTGTCCCAGGACCCTCAGAGGCGAGGATGGCATCGAAGCCCCATAGCTCTACCCAGTGAACACCCGGGGGAGAGGGAGGGCTCTCCCCGTCGAAGCCCGAATCGGGGCGGCTCAAACCCCACAGCTTCCCATGCTTAACCGGGTACCGCGGAGAGAGAGAAGACGCCGCCGGGCTGCACACCTCCTGACAGCGGTGCCCCCCGGGCTGCAGCCGGCGGGACCTCCAGACAGACCCCTCCCCATCCACCGCGTCTCTGCCTCCGGGAGAAAAACAATCCGCGGCCCAGCATCCTGCGGTGCCAGCCCCCGACACAGCTCCTCCGGGGGCCGGGGCCCGCGCACGGCGCGCACACGCACCCTCTCCGCTCACACCCAGACACCTACACAAACAGGGCGCCAAGCACCCGCGCGCACACGCACCGGGGACACGCAGGCACCGCCGCGCCGCTTCCCCACAAAGGCTGGCGCGCGCGCGGGCACACGCAGCCACGCGCGGGCACACTCGCGGTCCCCTCCCCCCGCCGGCACCCCGCGGCCGCCCATCCGCACCCCCGCGTCCCCGGCGCTCCGTGGGGGCCGCCCCTCTTGACCCCCAAGCCGTTGGGTATGAAGTGCAGGCCGCCCCCGACTCCCCTCCAGCTCAGGTGCGGGGAGTCGCGGCTCCAGCATCCCCTCCCCCTTCGCGGCCCGGACAGGCCTCGGCTCCGGTCCTGCCCCCATCCGCCTCGGCCCCCACACCTGGCCCAGGTGCGGTGTCCCCCTCGCCCTGGGCCCGCAGACACTCACCTGTCCAGCGCAGCTCTGGGGTCGGCCCTGCGCGTCTCTCCTGCGGCTCCGCGAACCCCGGCCTCCCGCCCGGCACATCTCCCGGAACCGGGGCGGGGGGGGAAAGGGTGAGGGGTGGCGGGGCGAGGGCGGCCTCCGTGTCCCCTCCTTCCCCCCGGCCCAGCACCGCCGCCACTAACCAAAAATTAAAAAAAAAAAAAAAAGCGGATTACACAGCTCCAGAGGCGGCCCCCTCGCGGCAGCGGAGGCTCGGGGCTGGGGGCGAGCGGGTCCGCGCCCCTCCCGGGAGGGAGGCGACGGAGGCGGCGGGGCGGGGGCGGCGTCAGAGCTCCGGGGGCTGGGGCGAGGCGGAGCCCCCCGAGGCGGCGCCGACAGCGGCCCGCATCTCCCCCGCAGCTCCGCGGCCCCGACGGAGGCGGCACGTGTGCGCCCAGGCGACTTCCCAGCCCCCTCCGACGGCGTCGGCGGTGGCCGAGGGGTTAACGGGCCAGCCGGAGCGCCCCTGCAGCCCCCCGCCGCCCGGCGGCGCCGCTCCGGGGCCCGCGCGGCCCCATCCGCCGGGGCCTCCTCGGCAGACGGCGGGGCGGAGGCGCCGCAGCGCCAACAGCTCCCGCGCCGACGGCTCGGGCTCCCCGCAGTGGCCGCGGGGGGCTCGGGTTGGGGGCAGGCGGCGCGGAGCTGGGGGGGCGCGGCTGGAGGCGGGAGCGGCGGCGTCGCGCCCCCGGGGCGGCCGGAGGGGGGGCGCCGGAGCCGGGGCCGGGCCCGTGGGCACCGCAGGACGCGCGGACCGAGCCGGCGCCGGGCACCAGCAATGACAAGCCGCCTGCTCGCCCCTCTCCCCGACGCATCCGCTCCGGGAGGGGGGCGGCGGGCGCGCGCAAAACCCGGACCGGAGCCGCGGCCGGGAATCGGCCGCCGCAACCAGCGCGAGCGCACAGGGGGCCGACCCGAAAACCCGGACTAGACTTTCCTTCCCCCTGCCTCCTCCAGCCCCTCTGGAAAGCGGAGAGAGAGAAGGCTACGTGCTGGGTCGCCGCGTCGGAACGGGGAGTGGGGGAAGGGAGACGGGCGCAAGGAAGACCCGGAGAGGATTTCGCCGGCAGTTAAGTAAAGGAAAGACGCGGAGCCGGCGAAGGGAGAAATGGAGGAGCTCTGGAAGGGGTATGCAAAACCCGGATCGGAAGAGACAGAGATGGGAGGAAGGTGGGGGGGGGGGCGGGGGGAGGTAGCTGCGACAGGGCCAAATGCAGCCGGGGCACGCAAATTTGGGGCCGGATTCATCCTCGGGAGACGGAGTAATGCGTCATGCCTAATGCAGTGGGAGCAAGCAAGACCTGGCCTAGAATTTCCAGACCTGGGCTCGCAGGGGGCTTCAGGAAGGGTCTGCTTAGTGGCTGAGGCGGCACGGGCTGCCCCAGTCTTTCTGGCAGAGACATGCAAGGGGGAGGGGCAAAAGGAGGGCTGGACTCCCGCACGAAGGAATCCGGAGCGCTGGCTGCAACGAACCAGGCTGGTAAAAGCGGCTTCTGGATCCAGAGAGGCGATGCAAAGGGAATGCACTGAAGAGGCCGCTACCCTGGGAGACTAGACCTACAAGAAAAGACGGGGGAGGGACGCAAAGCTTGGACCGGAATCTGCGACACAGGACAAGACCCCAGGAGAGGATCCTGGGCAACCGGACAAGAGCTTGGAGCTGACAGGGCAGCAGGGGCGGGGAGGGGAGTGTTAGGTGGTGGTTGTATCTATAAACGCCTCAAAAGTCTAGCTTTGGGAGGGGAGACGGACGGGGGGGGGCGGGGGAGGGTGGAGAGAAAAAAAATGAATTTTATGTTCTTGGCAAGAGCAAAAACCCGGTACGGAATTTCACAGCCCAGCAACTACACTGCAGCTGGTGGACTTGGAAGAAGTAGGGCAAGGAACCAGAGGGTTCCTGGGCATGTGGCTGAGTGAGGTGAGGGGCAGGTTTCAGGCTGAAGCTGCAGAGGGAGCCCCGCACCCCCTCTCCAGGGTGGGGAAGGCTGTCCAACCTGGCTTGGATCCCCAGAACCAGACTGTCACTGCCAAGACCCACAGTGGGGGCTATAAAACCGGGCCCCAGGCCAAGAATAAGCACTTCATCTGAATAGATAACTCAGTGCCGGGGGGGGGGGGGGGGGGAGGGGGCTGGGGGAAAACTGGAGGAGTGAGGGCTACTGGAAGGTCCTGCGAGGTAAGATCCGGTTAGGATCTCCAGGAGATGGGCACTGGAAGCCTGGCTGCCGGCTCCGTTTTATGAAAGATGGGTGCAACTCTCGGACTGTTGGATGGGGAGGAGCAAATCCCTGGTTTGGATCCTCAGGGAAGGGAATCCATTCAAGCGGGGCCTAAATAGTAAAGCAGCCAGCGCAAGCAAGGTCCAAAGTCCGGGCTGAATCTTGATGGGTCCAGAGTGGGCATATGTACAGTGGGGTTTGGTGGAGAAGTAGGGCAGACAAATCCGGATCTGGATTATAGAGGAAGGGAAAGAGCTGAGGAAGGGGAGGAGGGCAAACCTCTTTTTCTGTCTCCAGGAAAGAGAATGCATTGCCACCCCAGCTTGGCTCTGCAGAATGGGTGATGAATAGGTTGGAAGTAGCAGTGGGAGGGTTTGGGGAGGTAAATACACAAAACCTGGGGCAGACTTGGGTGGGAACTCTGAGTATCTAAGAAAGCCCAAATTGAACATCTGCAAGCAAATTGACCTGGCCTCTAAGAATCCCTTCCAAGAAGCATCCTGGTGGCTGAACATAGGGAAAAACAGAGACACCAGACTTCCAGGCCTGCTGGGTGACCAGGGGCAACCTCCATGGCAACCTACTCCCCTCCACCCCCTTTTATGGAGAGCCTTCATTTCAGGACTAGGCAGGGATTTTCATAGCCCAGAACCTGGGGGCCAATCAGGCCCCAAAACTTCCCAGGGGAGAGAGGGTAGGTGGACCACGTTTGCTTCCCTTTCATGACCAGGACTCTGGCTGTAGAGCTCAGACCTTGAATATGGGTGGTGAGGCCCAACAACTGCATTTAAGAGAACAAACGTGAAGGAAGCAGAGGTTGGTGGATGCAGAAAGGATTCCATCTATCTGTGGTTCCTTGACTGCGGGTCTGTCGGGTGTGGGGATGGGGGAGCGTGTCTCACCTCTCCACACCTCAGTTTCCCATTTTGAGATATATCAATAGCACCTGATAGGACCCATGGAAGGTTTTGGTGCTGGGGGCGGGGGCGGGGGTGGGGGGAGGAGAGGCAGTGCCTGCGTTCTATAAACCCAGCAGGATCGGAAGGGGGAAAGAACGTGCAGCTCAGAGAAAGCTGGACATCTCCAGAGCCCTCTGGCTCCGCGCCTCCTCCCCGCCCCTCTCCCCTGCCTTGAGCAGCCCACCCACCTCCTCCAGAAGAGCAACCCTAGGAATCTATGAGCTTGCCTAGGAGGTGAGGTGGTTCTAACTTGCGTTCTCCAGGGACTAAGAGAAGGGGTGGCTTTTACTTGTATAAAACGAAGGGGTGGCATGCTTTAAGGGACTCCCGGCTCAGTTTGGAAAAATCCCGGCCAGGACCCCCTCCCAGCCCCTCCTCTTTCTCCTGCTGCTCTTGCTCTCAGCCAGCCGCCATTCCATCCCGGTCTTCTGGCCTCGCGGGCGAGGGGCTCAGGAGGCAAAGGATGGGGAGAGACTGGGGGCGCGAAAGAGCCCTGACGGCCCCCCCACCCCCACCCCTCTGCTGCGCAGCCGCAGTGGAGGCTGCGAGAACTGCTCAGCTCCGGGAACCAACGCGTCGGCGCGAGCGCGCAGTCTTGCCGGGGAGCCGCGTGCCCTGCACCGTGCGGGTCTGTACCGGCGCACCGGACGCCCACTCTCCACTCCCAGGGTGACTCTCGCTTCGGGCATCCTACCGTGAGCTGCGGTTCTCCCATGCCCAGCGTGCCCCGCGTCTTGGGTACCCCACGTTCTGTGCACCCTATACCAGAAAACCCCCACACCCGGGGTGTCCCGCGCTGAGGGCAACTCACGTTCTGATCCATCTGGGGGACCCTGCATGTTGCGCTCCTTAGCACCTCGGGCACCCCGGCTTCAGACATGGCTCAAATCACTCGTGCCCTCTGTCCCCATCTTGTGCCCTCCATGTGTTGTGTCCACTGCCTCAGATTCCCATGTCCGGGTTCTGCGCCCCTCCACCCTCCCCAGTCCCCAATGCTCTGCGACCTTGGCCTCAGGCTCCTGCCTCAGGCTCCTTAGGTCCTCAGTGCCTGCTTAGGTCCTGAGCGCCAGGCCAGACCTCGTAACACATGCGAGGGGTGGAGGTGGGTGGGACAAAGTGGATGGGGATGAAACGCGTTCCTGGACTCAGGAGGAACTGAGCAATGCCCAGACCTCCACCACTTGCCAGACGCGCCCAGCTGGGCTTTTCCTAGAGCCCACTCAGCACAGGATGCACAATCCTGCAGGTCATTTTACTACTCGGTTCATATATTCACTCCCTCCGTTTATTCCTCAGACACAGAGCACCCCTTACATGCCCTTAGTGCAGGCATGGGGCTAGGCGTTAAGTAAGCCCTAGTGCCCCAAGAACAAGCCTGGAAGCCCTCTCAGGGGCATTCTGGTTCTAGTGGGTAAGGCAGACACAGGAGGCATGATGGAATTAGCTCTGGAAAGTGAGCACGGTGATAGGGAAGTGGATGGCAGAAGTGTCCAAGCCTTGAGGGGTGAGCAGGTGGGGCTCTGTGTGCCCCTGGCCCTCCTGGGGGCTCCCTGTACCACACCTTGGGCAATGTTTGAACCCCATCCCATCCTATGCCTTCACTCAAGTGAAAAACCAGGTGAAAAGATCTCAGAATTGGACCAGGAGAATAGAGTGTGGGTGGAGATTAACATCAACTGCTGTCTTCGGGGGTGGGAGGGTTCAGCTAATCAACAAACGTCTATTGAGCACCTACTATGTGCCAGGCACTGTACCAGGTGCTGGGGACACAGTGGTGAACGAGGCAGAAGAGATTCTCTGTTCTTGGGGCTGACGTTCTAATCAGAAAGACAGACAAGAAATCAGACAAGCAAAAGATACAGGATGTCAGATGATAAATGCTATGAAAAAGATTAAGGAAAGAAGACAGAGGGCATGCTGGTGGCTGCAATTTTAGATAGGGGAAGTCAGGGAAGCCTTCTGTAAGAAGCTGGGATTTTTGGATAAAGACCTAAAGAAGTGAGGGAGGAGTCATGGGGAAGGATGTTCCGGGCAGGGGCAACAGTCTGTGCAAAGGCCCTGAGGCAGAAACATGCTGGGTGGGCAAAGGATCCATGACACGGCCTGTGTGGCTGGAGGGAGGGAGTGGGGGGGAAAGAAGATGAGGTGGGGAGATGATGGGGCAGATGCAGGGGGTGGGGGGAGCTCTCTGAGGAGGAGACAGTTGAGCTGAAACCTGAAAGCTGAGGAGCCCATCATGTGTGATCCAAGAAGAGTGAACAGCAAGTGCAAAGGCCCTGCAGTTGCAACAGGCCGGACTATTTGAAGAGCACAAGGGCCAGCATGGTGGGACCATGAGGCATAGCCTCAAGGGCCATGAGGAGGGTCAGGATTGGATTCTCAGTGACAGGGGGAGCCAAGGGAGGGCTATGAGCAGGGGGATGGCATGTTCCAATTTAAATGTTTAGCAGATTATAGGCGTGGTTCCCCAATAAATACAACATAGAATTACCACATGACCCAGCAATTCCACCCCCGAATGTGTACCTGAAAGAATTGAAAGCAGGTACTCAAAGGGATACCTGTATACCAACGTTCACAGCAGCATCATTCACAAAAGCTGGAAGATGGAAACAAGCCAAATGTCCATCAAAGAGTGAACAGATAAACAAAAGATTGGGTATCCATGCAGGGGAATACTATTCAGCCATAAAAAGGAATGAAGTCTTGACACACACCACAAGGTGGATGACTCTTGAAAACACTATGCTGAGTTAAAGAAGCCAGACACAAAAGGCCAGCTATTGTATGATTTCGTTTATATGAAATATCCAGAAGAGCTAAATCCATAAAGACAGAAAGCAGATTAATGGTTGCCAGGGGCTAGAGGGAGGGGGGAGGTGGACTGTCTGCTAATGGGTACAAGTTTCCTTTTGGGATGATGGAATGATCTGGAATTAGATAGAGGTGGTCGCACAACACTGCGGATGTACTAAATGACAATGAATTGTTCACTTGAAAATGGTTAGTGGTTAATTTTGTTATATGGATTTTACCTCAGTTAAAAAATTACAGGGGGGATTTGAGAAGGAGCCAGGAGACTAGGAAAGTGGCTGCCAGTTGAGAGGCTACAGAGGCCTGGAACAGGATGCTAGAGCAAAGTGGTCAGATTTGAGACATATCCTAGAGGCAGAGCCAATAGAACGCTCAAATTTTGCACTCCCCCCCCCCCCCAATCAGGACTGATCAACTGTCATCTCTTGACAGACACACCACTGAGAACTGTAAACACCCCATCCCCCTCACTCCCGAAAAGGAAGAGAGTCCAAGCAGACGGGGTGCAGCCTGAGCAGCGGGCAGGCAGAATGGTGGTTGGTTCCAGAATGGTGGTAGGTACGAACTGGGCGGGGGGGGGGGGGGGGGGGAGCGGGGGGCGCCCAGATGCGCTTCCCTCCCCGGCCGCTAGGGGCCGCTGCCCCGCTGCTCTGCGGCCTCCAGGTGATGAGGCCCCGCCCCTTTCCCCCTAGGTGCGCAGGAGGCGCGGCCGCCGGGACCGGGGAGGAAGGGGAAGAGCGCAGAGCTGGCGGAGGGGCTGGAGGGTGAGGGGACAAAGTGGGAACGAAGGGAGCGTGTCTGAGGTGGGGGCTGCTGAGAGGAAGGAGAAAGCCAAGGGGAGGTTGGAGGTGTGAAAAGATGAGGAAGGAGGAGTCAGCAGAATGCTTGGGGGAGAGGAGTTGTGAGCAGGGGAGAGCTGAGGGCTCTGATGAGAGAGCGGAGTTGGGAGGAGACCACCGAGGGCACAGAGCAAAGCTGGGGGAAGGAAGACAGGTGAGCAGGTGAGGAGTCAGGGAGAGTCCTAGAGGTGAAGGAATTGCCTTGGGGACTTGACCGGGGGGTGGGGGGAGGGGACATTTGGACAGTGTTTAGGGACGGCTGGGATGGTTGGGGGTGGGCCGACCTGTGGGAAGTTCAGGACCTCAGGGAAGGGGCCCTGTGGTTTACCAGGCTTGACCGTTATGGACTGGAGGCGGGGGGGCGGGGCTGGGGGAGACTTCTCAGGCCCTGACCTCTTGGGCCAGTCCCAGGGAAGGAGCTTATGAGGGTGAGGTGTGCCTGCCCAGCCCTTCTGTAGAGGGTACGGCCAGGTAAGTGGTATATTGCACCTGGCACAAGGGCTCTCCCTCTCTCCCCTTTGTGCCCCATGCCCCATGGCCAGTATTCCCCGTGCATTGAGCCAATGGTGGGCAAATGGCGATAAGACAGATGCAGTCGCAGTTGGCTGGGAGCTGGCAAGGACTTGTCAATGCAAATGTGAGGGACTGTGGGAGAGTACCCCTGGGACGCCCTCCCCAGCCAGAGGGCTCAGAGAAGGCTGCTCTGGGGAAGTGACCTGTAATCAGACAGCAAGATCCCACAGGCTGAAACATAGAGGTCTAAAGGGACTGCAGGCTCTGTGAGATGGAGTAGAATTGGGAAGGGTATTGAAAAGGGAGGTGAGGGTCCCATGAAGGTCAAGGCCATGGCCACAGGAAGGTGGGAATCGATTCCTGACCTTGCACGGGTCCAGGACAGGTGCCACAAAGCCAGATGCCAACCAGGGAACAAAAACATAGAAATGAGGCAGGTGTGAGGCAGCGAGGAGGGAGGGTGGCAGCTGTGGGGAGCTGGAGACGCACCCCCCTTTTAAGCCAGCAGCCACTTGCTACTACTTAACTCCAGCTGAGTGCTACCATGTGCAAAGTCAGGCTCGGAGATGCCAGAATAGATTCTTCAAGAGAAGCCAGAAGTCAGGATTTTTGTGCAAACTTCCCTGAGCTTTAACTAGCACCGACTGATCGACTAAGGTTCAATTGCTCCAACCTAGCAATTCCATTCCTGGGTTTATTCCCAGTGGGAATGGGCACTTATTCCCACCCAAAGGCACACATTCATCATCGTCAGACCCTGGACGCCCCTGAGCACCAGCCAAGTGGCCACCGACTGGCAGATGGAAAATAATTATATATTTACACAATGGAATATGATGCCGTGATGAAAAGGAACGAACTAGGAATGCGTGGAGAGTCTTGGTGCCTGATGAATCTCAAGACATAATGTTGAGCGAAAGTACAAGACACAGTGAGGATGCGCTGCATGATCCCATGACATTCAAGGACAGGCAGAAGTAATCTGTGGAGTCTGGGGACCCTAAGTTTTTCTGACTGTAGACCCACTGACATTTAGGGCTGGATGATTCTCTCTTGTGGGAGACCTGTTCTCTGCATTGGAGGATGTTGAAAAAGCATCCCTCGTCTCTCCCCACTAGATGCCAGTTGTGACCTCTGTCCCTTGTGTGATTGAGTACAATCACCTTCAGGGGAGGGCCGCTGGGAAAGTGATACTTTGGGGTGGGGCCATTCACTGGGTAGTGGCCTCAGGGAGCCTCCAAGAGGCTGGAATATTCTATATCTTGAGCCAGGTGGTGGTGACAAGGATGGAACATTATTTTTTAAATTCTGTCTTCTTAAGTTATATTCTTAAGAAGTATGTGCTTCACATAAAAACATGAGTGACCCTTGAAAACATTATGCCAAGTGAAAGAAGCCAGACACAAAAGGCCACAGATTGTATGACTCCATTTACAAGAAATGTCCAGAATAGGCAAATTCAGAGAGACAGAAATTAGATCAGAGGTTGACCAGGGCTGGAGGAGGGGGAGTGGGGAGTGACTGCTCATGGGTATAGAGTTTCCTTTGGGGTGATGAGAACGTTCTGGATCTAGGTACCGGTAATAGTTGCGCAACACCTGAGTATACAAAAACGCATTGAGTCGTACACTTTAAAACGGCTAATCTTATGTTGGGTGAATGATACCTTAAAAAGAAATTATGAGAAAAAAAAATGTTAACTCACATAGCCTGTAAGAGACAGGGCCCCGGGCCAGCTGGCCATTTTGTCTGAAGGAAAGCAGATCGGGAGCTGTAGGCATTCTTGGGGAGTGGGGGCTACAGCTCAGAGGCAAAGAAGTCTGCCTCAGCTCAGGGGAGCGCCCCCTCTGAACCCAACCTGTCAGGCCTGAAAAGAAATGGGCTGCAGGTCAGAGGCCGGCTGGCAGACTGTTGAAGGGAACAGAGAGTTCTGGCATACGAAGGAGGGATGACAGCCACTCAGCCCAGCCTCCCGCCGAAGGGACCATCCGTGGTGCTTGCCCAGTGCTCTCTGCAAGCTCGGGGGAAGGTAGGGGGCTCACCCCAGCTCTTTAGCAGCCTGCAGAGAAGCAGCCTTCCTGAGGGCTCTCGGCCTGTGTTGGAAACAGAGGGCCATTAGATGGCACTTGGGCCTATGTCTCCCCTCCTGGCAAGGAAACCGCCCGTTCATCCCCCACTGTGGGCCAGGGGCAAGGAGTGGGTGTCCAGGGTGCGGTTATCCACTGGCTTCCAAAGATCGAGTCAGTGAAGAGAGAAGAAAGCAAGGCAGGACTCCAGAAAGCTGTGGAACCTCTCCTGCACTGAATGGTGGCCCCCACAGGATATGTCCACCCAGAACCTGTGAGTGTGACCTTATTGGGAAAAAGGGGTCTTTGTAGATGTAACTAGGTTAAGGATGTTTCGATGAGATCATCCTGGATCAGAGTGGGACCTGAATCTAATGACAGGTGTCCTGAGAAGAAAAGAGAAGGAGAGAGGATGCAGAGAAGTCCACATGGAGGCAGAGGTAGAGCTTGGAATGATGTGGTCACAAGCCAAGAACCACCAGAAGCTGGGAAGGGCAAGGAAGGATCTTCCCCTAGAGCTGATGGAGGGAGCGCAACCCTGTGGACCCCTGGATATCAACCTCCAGGGGCGCCTGGGTGGTTCAGTTGGTTAAGCATCTGCATTCGGCTCAGGTCATGACCCCGGGGTCCTGGGATCAAGCCCCACGTAGGGCTCCCTGCTCAGCGGGGAGTCTGCTTCTCCCTCTCCCTCTGCCCTTCCTTCCTGCTTGTGCTTGCTCTCTTTCTCTCTCTCTCTCAAATAAATAAAATCTTTAAAAAACAAAAATCAACAAACAAAAGAAAACCTTCCGGTCTCCAGAACAGAGAGAATCAATTCCTCGTTTTAAGCAGCGCCGTCTGTGGTACTTTGGTACAGTAGCCCTAGGCAAGTAATACAGGCCCTAATATTCAATGCCACAAACACGTATGAAGCCCCTGCAGGGCCGTGAGGGACCGTGGGGAAGGCGAGCCCAGGACTCCATCATTCCAGTGTGCTGGGATCACCGTCAGTGGAGAAGAGTGTCAGGGACGGGTATGCGGTGGGGTGGAGGGAAGCCCTCACAGCAGAGGCAATGACACAGAGCTGAGCCACATCCCATAGGCGACAGCAGGTAATACAGACACACCAAACAGCCAAGTCAAGACCAACCATATCAGCAATGGTGCAGGTGGCCCTCAGCTTCCGTGCTGGGGGGCGAGTAAGGGGGGGTAGGGACCATAGTGAAGACTGATGATAATTGTTAATATTTATCAACACTTGCGAAGACCTTTCCTTGTACAATATTTTTTTTTTAAAGATTTTATTTATTTGAGAGAGAGAGAGAGAGAGAAACAGCACGAGAGGGGATAGGGTCAGAGGGAGAAGCAGGCTCCCCACCGAGCCGGGAGCCTGATGCGGGACTCAATCCCAGGACTCCGGGATCATGACCTGAGCCGAAGGCAGTCGCTTAACCAACTGAGCCACCCAGGCGCCCTCCTTGTGCAATATTAACTCATGTAACCCTCACATCAGCTCGAGAGGCGGGTATTATGCTTGTCCCCATTGACCAGGTGGGTTCACGGAAGCACAGGGGCTGTATCAGCTGGCCCTGGTGGGAAACACATGCTACATTCAAAGTGGGTAATGTAAGTAGAATTCAATGAAGGAACACATTTTCAAAGTGTGGGCAGATGTGGGGAACCGTGAGGAGTAGCACCACCCCTTGGGCTCATAAAACTGGGGAGCTCTTAACACCCCTAGGACTGAGAGGTGAGGCGAGGGAGTTGTCAGAACCTGGAGACATCACAGGCGATGTGGATGGTGAGAGCCTGTAACCTATGACAAGGACACAGCGGGCCCACAGGGGCCACAGCGTGAGGGGCCAAACTGGGGACTGAATAGCCTTGCTCCCCTGTTCCCCACCTCGGGGGTTCTCCATGGCTGAAGCCAGCACAAGCCAGAGGACCTGGGAGCCCATTGGTGAAGTCCACAAAGCCCAGTCTCCTGGGAGACCATGCTGGATGGAGAAGTGAGGAGAATCCCTCCAGGTGGGCACACAGAAGATTCCAGAACAGGAAGGTTGAGTGATTCCAACCTGGGCAGTCTGGGTCCAGAGTCCCCTTAGCCACTCACCACGTGAGAACCCCGGAACCAGCAAACCCGTGCCCTCTCCTCAGGGGGCCACCCTTGCTGAGTGCCACCCCCTGCGGGGAATGTGACCTCAGCTCCTCAGCGGCTGTATCTTTTGATGGAAAGCCTGGAATACAGATTTTTATGCAACAGTTGCCTGATATTTAAAAGCTGGCAACTCATTACATTTTTTAAAAACCCTGCAAGGGCCCAACACATGACATTGGTGGGCTGGTTTGGGCTCTGGGCGTCAAACTCCAGGGCTCAGGAGGTGGACACGGAGGGAGCAAGGCCTCCAGGTGCCGGAATCGGGATGTTCAGAGAGGCGGTCACGCAAAGCCTCTGGGTGAGATGGGGACCACACATGGACCGCTGGGTTTGACTAGAAGGTGCCTGGAGTGGGGGGTTGGGGGGCCTGACGTTGGGGGGATGAAAGTGAACAGGTATTTGGGGTCTAAACTGGGAAGGGCCATTGGAGCCAAGCTAACAGGTTTCAACTTGGAAGGAGAGAAGCCACCGATGGTTTTTAAACAGCTAAATGACTCAGTTGTGTTCATCTCTACTCCCCACCACCCAAAGCTGGCTGTGGATCAGGCTTTGGTAGGGGTGGGGTGTGGATAAACGAGTGAAACAAATGAAAGAGCCCCCCCTTCTTTTAGTGTGCTCTCAGTTTGGTGGGGAGGGCGGATGCATCAATAATGTCAGGGTATGATGCATCGGGTCATGGTGGGTTAGCCCATGTCTGCACACGTGGGAGCAACGGAGTGTGTCCCATGCCAGGGATGAAGGGACAGGGCATGGCCCTGCCTTGGAGGAAACAGCCAGTGGATGAGGGAGGAAATAAGGGGGGGTGGGGAATCCCAGGTGGTGATAAGAGAATGTAAACATTAAAGGAAGGGTCTCATGTCAGGTGCTGCCGGCAGGCCAAGCAGACAAAGTGGGCCCTGGGCAGGGGGACAGGGAGTCCCCTCCTCCCCTGGGGCCCAGCAGCCTGGCCCGGCTCCCCCTCCCCTGTCACCCCATCACACCACCAGGAACAAACCCACGGCTGACATGGATTCCTAATGTGGAGCCTAAGCAGGGGGAGAGAGGGGAGAAAAAACACCCATCTGTTCTCTCTCTGATGGAACACGATTCTTCACCCAGTGCTTAAACCCCGCGCTTCTCCTCCCATTTCCTCTCTCAGCAGCCGTGGTGACGTGGTATAAATCACTGCAAATGGGTTTTCCCTCCGGTAGCCGTGTTGTTTTAATAATGGTTCATTTTCTGCTCCAGGAAAAAATATTCCGTCGAGAAATTGGGGTCGGGGGAGGGGGGTGCCTCATTCTGTGTATGTGTGCATGCATGTGCGTGCACGCATGTGTATGTAAGAAGATTCTGGAACATCCTGCTGACACACCAAGTGACCTGTCTGGTTGGGTGATGCTGGTCTGAGGCCCAATGCATGCCCCTCACTGGGACAGAGGAATTTGTTGGGAAACCTCCTGGGCATATTTCTTGAGCACCTACTGTGTACCATGCCTGAACTAGGTACAAAGGGACACAGTGATCTCCTGGGTTCTGCCCTTCCCAGGCTCACATTCTAGAAGGGGGAGAGCAGGGGCGCCTGGGTGGCTCAGTTGCTTAAGCGTCTGCCTTCGGCTCAGGTCATGATCCCAGGGTCCTGGGATCGAGCCCCGCATTGGGCTCCCTGCTCAGCGGGAAGCCTGCTTCTCCCTCTCCCACTCCCCCTGCTTGTGTTCCTGCTCTTGCTATCTCTCTCTGTTAAAGAAATAAATAAAATCTTTAAAAAAAAAAAAAAGAAGAAGGGGGAGAGCAAAACAAAACAAAACAAAACAAAAAAACTGTGCAAAACTATGTAATACAATTGTGGAAACTGTTCACAAGGGAGTATTGGGTGAGATGAGAATGGATAACAGGATCTTGGTATAACTGAGGCTCCCGAACTGCAGAAGGGACCCTCAAACTGAAACTTGAAGGACAGATGGATGGAGTTGCAGGAGAGAATGCCATTCGGGTGGAGGGAACTTCCTAGTCGAACATCTGAAACCTCATTTGGAAATAGGGTCTTTGCGGATGTCATTAGCTAACATGCCATGCCATGATATCATGCTAAATCTGGGGGGCAGGTGGCCCTGAATCCAATGACAAGTGTCTTTCTAAGAGGAGAGGACACACGCAGAAGACAGAAGTAGAGACCGGAACGATGTGGCCACGTGCCAAAGAATGCCAAGGAATGTCTGTAGCTCCCAGAAGCCAGGAGAGAAGCAAGTAAGGATCCGGCCCTGCAGCCTTCAGAGGGAGCATGGTCCTGCTAACCTCTTGATTTTGGACTTTTGGCCTCCAGAACCATGAGACGATACACCTCTGTTCTTTTAAGCCACCGAGCTTGTAGTAACTTATTACAGCAGGCCCAGGAAAGGAACACAGTTGGGATCTCCAGAAGAGACACCCTGATCTGAGTACAAGTGGTTTACCTGGGAGGCAATGGCAGGAAGCACTGGTAGGGGAGAGGGGAGGCGAGATAGGGAAGGGGGAGCACCCAGTAAGGACTGTGTTCATGAGCAGGTCACACTGGGATATCTTGGGTTTAATCCCTATGGAGACCTGAATTATCTCGTGTGAGTGGTGAGGGAGCCGGGTTGTTTATCCACCAACATCCAGCCTTCATTGGGTGAGGTATGCTAGCAGGGGCAATGGGTCCCCCAGAACTGGTTGCCCCAGGCAAGCCTGAGCTGTCTCTGCAGCCAGAGAGAGCCGCCAGGCAAAGTGAGTTACAGGTGCTGGCGGTATGAGGCCTTCGGATTGATGTGCATAGTGAGGTAGCAGCCTCCAAATAGCCTCCAGGGATCCCCACTCTGTGTGAGCCCTTCTCCTCGGGTGTGGATGGGACCCCGAGACTTTCTTCTAAACAACAGAATGTGGCAAAGGTGATGGGATGTCACTTCCAAGATTAAGTTCCAAAAAGACCGTGGCTTCCGTCTTGGGTGCTCTCTCTCACTCTCTTTTTCACTTGTTTCGAGGAAAGCCAGTGCCATGTTGTGAGCTGCCCTGCGGAGAGGCCCACATGGTGAGGAACTGAAGGAGGCCTCTGACCAACAGCCAGTGAGGGACTGAATCCGGCTAGCAACCAGTGAGCCTGGCAGCAAAATTTCCCCAGTCGAGCCTTTGGATGAGACCACGGCCCCAGCCGCCATCTTGGTTGAAGCTCTGTGAGAGACCCTGAGCCAGAGACACCCCACTAAGGCCATACATACCTGGATTCCTGACCCGCAGAAACTGTGAAGGAATACGTGTGTATCGTTTTAAGCCAGTAGGTTTTTGGGGTAACTTGTTATAGGGTGATAAATAACTGGGCATGCTGAGTGCCACAGGGACGTGGGGAGGGCAGGGATTGGTAAACCATCTACTCAGTTGCTTTAGATTCTCATCTCTCTCTCAGCCCTCACATCCAGTCCATTAACAATCCCTGTCAACCTCAACTCCCAACCAATCCTGAATCCATATACCCTTCCCCACCTGCACGGCTACCAGTTCATGTCAAGTTATCCTCATCTCTCACTTTCATTAAAGCAAGGGACACCCCTCCCCACCAATCTCCATCCAGCTGGTTCTCCACAGTCAGGGAGGGCTTTCAAATCAACCATAAATCAGATGGTGGCATGCAGTAGGTGCTCAATAATGATAGAGGGGATTCAGATATCAAGTTAGGCTGGACTGGGTCTCTCTCCTAACCCTTAGGTCAGCCCCTTGCTCTTTGGGCACCTGCATAAGGAAGGAATTCACGTAAGAGGCAGGTTGTTAGGACCACCAGCACTGACCTTCAGGCCCTGGGAGGCAGCTCCCTGGCGTCCCTTCTTCTTCCATGTATACGCTCCACCAGCCCTGCCTGCCCAGACATGGGGCCTACACTCTTTAAGCACTTACTCTATGCCCCTGACTTCTAAATATCTGACAGGCATCATTTCATACCTTGAAATGAGCCAGAGCAATCCTGAGAAAGAAGGACAGAACCGGAGGCATCACACTTCCTGATTCCAAACCATATTACCAAGCTATAGGCATCAAAACAGCACAGCACTGGCATTAAAAAAAAGACACACATGTCAATGAAAGAGAATTAGGAGACTAGAAACAAACAAACCCATGCATATCTGGTCAACTGATATTGACAAGGGAGCCAAGAATATTCAATACAGAAAAGACAGTCTCTTCAATAAGTGGTGCTGGGAAAATTAGATATTCACATGCAAAAGAATGAAACTAGACCCTTCTCTTTTACACCACTCATAAAAATGAACTGGAAATGGATTAAAGACTTAATCCTCGGGGTGCCTGGGTGGCTCAGTTAAGCATCTGCCTTTGGGGTTCAGGTCATGATCCCAGGGTCCTGGGATCAAGCCCCACGTCAGGCTCCCTGCTCAGTGGGGAGTCTGCTTCTTTCTCTGCCCCTTCCCCTGCTCATGCTCTCTCTCTCTCTCTCCCTCAAATAAGTAAATAAAATCTTTAAAAAAAAAAAAGACTTAATCTTCGAAATGGCCCTACGAGGTAGGATTGTCATTGTCCTGTTTTACAGTCAGGGAAACTGAGGCACAGAGCAAGAAAGCCACTTGCTTAAGGGTGACTCAGCCAGTCCCAGGCAGGGCTGGGATCTGGACCCAGGCAGTTTCAATGCTAGCACTGGGGTCTTCATTGAGATTCAGCTCATATGTCCCATGTGTTAATTCTCTTGCTTTCAACCAGAGGGGCATGGCTGAGTGCCTAGAAACCTAAGCCAGTTTGCACCCCTAGGCTTTGTCCAGAAGGTAGTTCTGTCTTGCCCGTGACAGGGCCATTCCCTGCCTTCAGGGAGGTCCCAGCCTAGCTGGGGAGCCAAGGGCATGGATAACCTGAAATCCACAGTAATGACAGTGGCCACCTCAAAGCGTGCTGAGCACCTGAGAGGGGTTAATTCTGGGGGGAGATTCTGGACAGCTGGAAAGGCTTCCAGATACTTGGGGTGCTGCTGTGCCCACTGATGGAGGACACTCCTTGTCTGTGTCTGTGCCCTGGGCCTGCAGAGGGTGCTAAAGCACGCAAAGGAGTGGGCAAATGCTTGGTTCCAGGTCGGGTAACTGGAAGCTCCAGGGAGCCTTGTGCATTATGTCTTGCTGCCTGCCATCCCTCCTGTGTAAATGTCCTGTGGCTGCCAGCACAAAGGGCCACAAACTGGGGGCTTAAAACGACAGGTCTCGTCTCACAGTTCTGGGGGCCAGCGGTCTGAAATCAATCGCTCTGAAGGCTCTAGAGGAGGATCCTTCCTTTCCTCTTCTAGCTTTTGGGGGCAGCTAGCCATCCTTGGTGCTCCTTGGCTTGTAGACACATCTCTCCAGTCTCTGCCTCCATCTTCATTTTTAAATTTTTATTATTTATTTTTTTTAAAGATTTTATTTATTTATTTGGCAGAGAAAGAGACAGCGAGAGAGGGAACACAAGCGGGGGAGTGGGAGAGGGAAAAGCAGGCCTCCCACTGAGCAGGGAGCCCGATGTGGGGCTCGATCCCAGGACCCTGGGATCATGACCTGAGCCGAAGGCAGACGCTTAACGATTGAGCCACCCAGGCGCCCCTATTTTTATTTTTTAAAGATTTTATTTCTTTATTTGACAGAGAGAGCACAAGCAGGGGGAGCAGCAGAGGGAGAGGGAGAAGCAGGCTCCCCGCTGAGCAGGGAGCCTGATGCAGGGATCAATCTCAGGACAGGACCCTGGGATCATGACCCGAGCCGAAGGCAGACATATAACTGACTGAGCCACCCAGGCGCCCCTCTGCCTCCGTCTTTATGTGGCATTCTTCCCCCATGTACCTGCGTCTGTGTCTTGTGCTTTAAAATAAATTTATAATCCAGTCACACTGGATTAAGGTCCCTCCTACTCCAGCATGACCCCATCTTAACTAAATATATCTGCAACAACCCTATTTCCAAATAAGGTCACATTCTGAGGTATTAGGGGTCTAGACCTCAATATATCTTTATCTTTTGGGGGACACAATGCACCCTATAACATTCTCTCTTCCTTATTGACAGTCTCTTTCTGGGCTGCACCTAGGTAAATTCACCCACTCCTTTATGCGGCAGTGCCCAAGCCTCATTCTATATTCTAACTTAAAAAAAAAAAAATCAACGAACAGCTACACTGCCTGGAGCATTTTTAGAGATCCAGAGAAATTCAGTATCATCATTCGGGGGTGCACCGGGCTGCAAGTATCAAAACACCCAGCTGCAGTGGTTTAAACAAAAAGGTTACTTTTCCCTCCGAGAACAATCTGGTGTTGGCGCCCGGCGCTGTGGGAGGCCAGCAGCTCGGTGGCACCGGGGCCAGGACCCCCCAGTTCCTGGGGTCCCCTCACTATCCCTCTGGGTCACTTATGAGACCCTGACCACAGTGAGTTGCTGTTTTGTCCCCATTTCACAACTGAAGCAAATGAAGTTCAGATAATCACACGCCCACCTTTCCCTGAACCCCCTGCTGACAGACTGTCAGTCTGCCAGAAGTGTGCCACTTGGCTACTTCTAGAATTCTAGAAGCGAGGCAGGCTGGGAGGCATGCACAGAGCAGGGCACAGAGCCCCTCAACAAGCGAGAGCTGTTTGCAAAAGAAGAAAGCAATAGTGAGTGTTGGAGGCAATAAAATGTGTCTCCCACAATTCTCCCTGCCTCTAGGTCTAGACCAGGTATATCGAGGGCCCTCGACAGGCGAGGCATTATGCTACAGGCTGTTTGAATTATGTCTGAAAATTAGAAACCGCAGTATTTAGCTCATGGAATCCTAAACATCTGTGAGGCACATGTGATTAGCATCCCATTTAACAGATGAGAAACCTGAGGCTCAGACAGGACCAGTAGAACCTCACAGAGTTACTCTTTTATCAAATCTTTATTGAACGTCTACTGTGTGCCAGGCCATTTGGGCACTGAAGATACAACAGTGAATAAACTGAACACCGCCCCTGCAGTCTTAGCCCTCAGGAAGGGAGGAGGGAGAGGGGGTACCCAGAAATAAGACAAGTAATATTAGTTCTGGGAATAACACCCAGTGCAGGCCAGGCACTGTTCTGAAGGCTTCCCACGGACTAAGTCACTTACTCATCCCAATGACGGAACTGAGGCTCAGAGAAGTGAAGCAACATGCCCTACGTCACACAGCCAGTAACTGAAGCCAGGATTTGAACCCAGTTTCCAGAGCCTGAGCTCGGGTAAGTAATATAATGTCAGGAGGTGATAACAGGTGAGGAGGGCTAAGTGGCCAGGGAAGTTTCTTCTGAGGAGTGGACATATGAGCAGAGACGGGAATAAAGGGAGGAGGAACTGTAGGGATATCTAGAAAGAAGAGCTAGTGGGAAGTCACAGGTGGGACACTGGTGTGTTTGGGGGCTCAGTGAGGGGCCAGTGTGGCTGGAGCAACAGGACTAGGGGCTGTCATACCCACTTTACACCTATTACCCTCTTTCAGCATCGTAAGAGACTCGTGACATAGGCTTTTGTAATTATCCTCATTTGATAGATGGGGAAATTGAGGCTCTGAATAGTTAACTGAGCCGCCTGGGGGGCCACACAGCCAGAAAGAGGTGAGGCCCAGGCCGCCTTGACTCCATTGCCCACCACAAGAGAAACAGTGAGGAGCAAATGCCAGCAGGCTTGAGGGCTGCCTGGAGGAGGCGGCTGTCACCGGGACTTGAAGGGATCGGAGGAGCAGGGAGGGGGTAAGGGAGGGTGCTGCTTGAGGACTCTGACTGAGCATAGCACATGGCTATGTTCCTGGGGCCAGTTCTTCGAGGACAGATTTCCAGGCACAGCCCTGCCCCGGCCTCCCCCAGGCCAGCTCTGCGAAGAAAAGGGAAGGCAGCAACGGGGGCTTCATTAGCGCCTCAGAGGCCCCAGCAGCCCTGGGGGGATGAAAGGGACCCGAGAAGGGAGCCATCCTAATTTTGGCACACCTGGCAGGGGGCACAGGGCCACTGAAAAGGAAGCAGCTGGGGCCGGCTGGGCAGGCCCCGTCATTGTTCCAGCTGGACACGCTGTCAGTGCTTCAGATGCAGAACCAGAGTAAAGGGGGTGGGGGCGCTGGTGGCCTCTGCTCTTCCTTTAATAGACCAAAGGACCCTGGCGGCTTAGCTCTTTTTCCTAATTTAAAGATATTTTCAGGCGTTTGGGAGCTCCCCTATGGTGAAGCAGGAAGGTTGGAATGGGGGGGGCCTTGAAACTCTCATCGTGGTTGCCCATGGAGGATGGGGGAGCAGGCAAGGAAGAGGAGGGACTCAGGGTGGTCTGGGGCCAAGAGTGGGACCCTTGGGGAGTAAGGAGGTCACTGTGTTCTAGGCTCTCTTCTGCCTCCATTTCCCCCCTCTGGCACCTCAAGAGGCCTCTCCAGAAAATACGATCGATGCAGATGTACCCAAACATCCGTCCCTGCTAAGGAAAGGGGGGGCACTTTGGGGTCCACACTGGAGGCCTTGAGTTGGGACATGGTGGGGATCTTGCCCCAGGCCAACCCCTGGTAAGGGCAGCCCCGCCACAGGGGAGGTTGTCAGAAGCCTGAGAGGCAAAGCCGAGGGAGGAGGCTGCCCGTCTGCCCAGAAGACGAATGGGGGAGGTGTGTTCCCTCTCAGTTTGGCACTTCTGGTACCAGGGCAGGAAAGAGGGTGGGGAGCCAGGCCAAGGGGGTGCAGCCACCTCCCTGGGGGGGGATGGGGCTCCTTGGCTCATCTCCACGCGGAGGGTGCACAGGAACCAGGAGAGGGCCGTCCAGGGACCCCGGCAGGAGGGGAGGGTGTAGCCTAGGGACAGCCTGGGGTGGGGGCAGGTCGATTCCCTTCAGTCCAGTCTCCCCTCACTGCCTTTTTCTCCCCCCCGCCCGCCGTTTCCTTCCCCCGCTCACCCCACCGCAGCCTGCCGTCCTTCCTGCCCCCCCTCCGCCCTCTCCCCCTCGCTTCTCCCCTCCTCCCCCCTACCTCCGTCCCCCTCCCAGCTCCCTGGCCAGCTCTCCAGCCTCCCGCGGTGCCACCTCCTTGGGCTGCCTTTCTCTTCCCTCCTCCCGGCTCCCAGCCATCCCCTCCCCCCGACCCAGCCCGCCCTCCTCCCTCTGACTGGCTCCCGCCTCCCCACCATTCTCCCAGCCCCACCTTCTCTCTCTCCCTCTGTCTCTCCCTCTCTCCCCTCCTTCTTTCCTTCATCCCGGCCTCTCTTCCCACCTTCCCCAGCAGGAGAGAGGAGCCGCACTCTCCCCCCTCCAGCCTCCTCCCCGGGCCGGCGGGCTCGGCTCCGCGCCCTCCGCTGGGGCCGCCGCCATCTTGCAGGATGCTGGGGAGGGAGCCGCGAGCAGGCAGTGGAAACAATGCATCTTTTATGAAGCCCCCCCCCCCCCCGCCTGGAAATCTTACATTAACGCGACATTGATTTCCCTCGGAATGGAGGAGCCTCTCGTGCGCCCCCAGAGGGGCTGGAGGGCGGGGCGGGACTCGGGGAGGAGGGGGCCATGTGGGGGGTAATCTGCTCCCGGCCGCGACTCCAGCAGCCGGCGCCCCCCCCCGCCCTACACCCCAGATCCCGGGGCCGCGCTGGGGCAGCCCCCGAAGGTGGGCTCCTCCGCGGAGGGACGCAGTGGGCCGGTTCCCAGAAGGGGGTCCGGGAGCGAGGCTTCGGAGTAACTCCTGGACCGAGGGCGCCCAGCGGAGTCCCTCGTCGGCCTCAGCTGCCCCTGGGCCGGCTCCCTGCGGCCAAGCCCAATGGGCCGCGAGTTTCCCCCCTAAACAGCCGCCTGGGCTCCCTCTCCCCTCCCCGCCCAGTTTCCTTCCTCTCAGCTCTTCCGTCTTGCCACCTAACTCCCATCCTTTCCAGTTCCCGCCTCCCTCCTCTTCCCTCGTTCTCTCCCGCCCCCCTTCTCCCTTCCCTGCTGACTGCTCGCTCCCCCCACACCCCCTTCCCTGCGTGCTAATGGCCCGGTGGCAGGCGGCTCCACGGCTGTTTCCGGGGGAGTCGGGTTTGCAGCCAGGGGAGATGCTGGAGCGATTGAGGTGGGGGGAGAAGAATTATACACACATAAATCCGGGATAATGACGGTGGTGCTAATGGGGCTGGCAGCCACAGCTCCCAAGCACAGCCCCCCCCACCCGCCCCCCAACAACCAACCAGGGCTTCCTGGCTCTCCGAGGGCCCATGGATCCGTCATCTCTGAATGGGTCCTGCTGGGTATACAGGGCCCAGGCTAGTTTGGGACACCTCATGCCACACTGGGTCTCAGTTCAACTTGCAGCTTGCCACTTGCCTGCCCTGCAGCCCAGAGCAAGTAGGGACCACCATAAAGACAGGTATTTTGGGGGTCTGCAGGTTCCCCCCCAGTTGCTCCCCACCTTCTGGAATCCACATATCTCTAGGTTTTCTAAGACCATGCCACCCACAACATGGCATCTTTCATATAATTGAAAAGTCAGACTTGAATTTTCTTGCCCTTTCCCCATTTCTTAGATGTGTGACCTTGGGCAAGTCACTTGACCCCTCTGAGATTCAGTTCCCTGTAAGTTGAGGATGATAATAACCACCTTCAACTAGAACCTGAAGCATGGTTCTCCCACAGGTTCAGTGTTATGTGAATGACACCAGACAGAAGAGGGCGTGCAGTATGGTTGCATTTATATGAAATTCAAGGACAGGCAAAACACATCTATGATAACAAAATCAGACTGGGGGATATGAACTTCCAAAAATGGGCATGAGGGCATTTTCTGGAGGGACGGACGTATTCTTTCTTGGTTTGGGTGGTGGATACACAGGTATATACATGCATAAAGCTCTTTGAGCTGAAACTTAACATCTGTGCAGTTCACCTTATCCAAGTAATACTTCATTCAAAGAAAAGAAAAACAGAGAAAAGAAAATGTCCCCCAGACATCACCCACTTCTTCCCACTTCTACGGTCCCCACCCCAGTCCTGCCCCCATCATGGCTCACCTGGATTATTGTTGCTCCTGCCCCAACTCCTGCTTCTGCCTTCACTCCTATCAGTCTTTGCAGGGGCCCAGAGGGGTCTTTGAAAAGACAAGAAGTTCATCATGTCATTCTGTTCAGAAGACTGCAATCCATCCCCATGGCTCTTAGATTTGATTCAAATCCCTCACTCCACCTCTTCGGGATCCCTCTCCTCATAGCTTCCTGCAGGTCAGCTTCACGGAGCCTTTGCACTAGGGTTCCCCTTCCTAGAACACCTGTCCCCCTAGATCTCACATGGCTAGCTCTACCTTCTTCTTCGTGTCCAGCTCCATGGTACTTCGTCGCTGGGACTTTCCCAACCCCCCACCCCCACCCCAGTCATGCTCTATCCACCACCTCTCTGGCACTTTCCCCACTCTGATATGACCTTGATTACTTGTCTGAATGTTTACAGTCTGCCTCACCACCACCCACTGGAACACAGTTTCTTTTTGGACCTTGACTCTTGTTCTCAGTGTGTCCCACAATATCTGGCATCTATTAGATTTTCAAATAAAGGTTGAATAAGTGAATTAAATAAGAATGTTGTAACTATTTAAGGATATAACTGATGGAAAGTCCTTGGCATTCAATAAACCAGGGCACCTACCTTCTTCATGAAGAAGGAACCGGAAAAGAATAATCTGGTTATTTGCTCTTGTGCCTCTCCCAGTCCAAAACTTGGGGAGATAATTTGGAGTAGGAAATATTCTCCCAGAAGGAAGATATTTGTAATAGTATATCTGACAAATGATGCATATCCATAATATATAAAGAGCTCCTACAAATCAATGCCATCAGTCATCAGAGAAATGCATATAAAGCCACAATGAAATACCACAACACAACCAACTGGCATGGCTAAAATGAAAAAAGCTGATGATACCAAGTGTCGACAAGGATGTGGACAACTGGAGCCTTTTTTTTTTTTTTAAGTGGGCCTTGAACTCACGAACCTGATGTTAAGAGTCATGCTCTACTGCCTAAGCCAGCCAGGTGTCCCAGAACTTTTTTTTTTTTTAAGATTTTATTTATTTATTTGACAGAGAGAGAGACAGCGAGAGCAGGAACACAAGCAGGGGGAGTGGGAGAGGGAGAAGCAGGCTTCCCGCCAAGCAGGGAGCCCGATGTGGGACTCGATCCCAGGACCCTGGGATCATGACTCGAGCTGAAGGCAGACGCTTAACGACTGAGCCACCCAGGCGCCCGAACTTTTTTTTTTTTAACTTATTTTTATTTTTGTTTAGTAATCTCTACAACCAATGTGGGGCTCGAACTCAGGACCCTGAGATCAAGAGTTGTATGCTCTTCCAACTGAGCCAGCCAGGCACCCTAGCACTTTCATATGCCACTGGTGGGAATGTAAAATGCTACAGCCACTCTGTTTAGGAAAACTGTTTGATGATGTCTCCTAAAAATGCACACACACCTGCCCAGCAGGAGCACTCCTGGGTATTTACCCAATAGAAATGTACACTGTGTTCACATACAAGAATATTCATGGCAACTTTATCACAGGAACCCATCTGTAAACAACTCAAATATCCATCAACAGTAGAATAAATAAGCAAATTGTGACACATTCTTACAATGGAATATTACACAACAAAGAAAAAGGGCAGTAATAATACTTGTGATGATAAGGATGATTCCCACAGGTTCAGTGTTATGTCAAAGACATCAGGCAAAAGAGGCCGTGCAGTATGGTTGCATTTATATGAAATTCAAGGACAGGCAAAACTCATCTATGATGACAAAGTCAGATTGGGGGATATGGACTTCAAGGATGGGCATGAGGGCATTTTCTGGAGGGATGGACATATTCTCTCTTGGTTTGGGTGGTGGATACACAGGTATATACATGCATAAAGCTCATTGAGCTGAAACTTAAGATCTGTGCCCTTCACCTTATCCAAGTAATACTTCAGTCAAAGGGAAGAAAAAAAGGAAACACAAATGAAAATGTCCCTAGAGCTGTGTATGGACCATAGGCTGTGTGAACCCTGATGTGTTCCTCCTCTGAGGCTTCACAATAGTACTACTTCCAGGGTAGACAAAAGTTGGAAAATTTAAACAGCTGCCCCAGATTCAGGATGGAAGTTCAAGGGTAGTAGTGCCCCTCCCTGTGTCTCTGGGGTGATGAGGGCTCCTAGCTTCCTCTGGCATTGGGGCGTGGGTGGTCCAGTCTGAGGGCAAGGGGATGCCCTTGAGGTCTCCTTCCTACCCCTTCATCCCCTCCAGCCCAAGCTGTGGACTCAGCCACCTCCTGTACCAGAAACTGCTAGTGAGTCTGGTTGCTATGGCGACAGGGCTGCAAGGCCCCCAGGAACCTGCTGCTCTGCCTCATTGCATGGGGAGCTTTTCCCCCCTTTAAAGTGAAATGGGAGTCGGGGGAGGGGAACCCCCTGCCTCTGATCTTGAAAGAGATGCTTGCCTCTACCAACTTTATCCCAAACCCCTGGTTTGGAGAGGAGGGTCTGGGTGGAACCCTGACAGTGGTTTAGGATGGAAAGGGGAGGGGTATATGCTCCCTGGGTTATACCAGCCCTCCTAGTCCTTTAGAAGCCCAAGAAAACAGTCTTTCTCTAGCTTCTTTTCCTGTCTGCTCATTCATTTTTTCCCACAGGAAGTGTGGGGTGATGGATAGAGAGAGCACTGCATTTGGAGTCAGAAGGCAGATCGAGGGTCTGGCAGCCTTACTGTGTGGCCTTGACTCATTCCTTAACCTTTCTGGTTTCTCTTTTACAAAATCAAGACAATAATAGCTCCTCCTTGGGTGCCTGGGTGGCTCAGTCATTAAGCATCTGCCTTTGGCTCAGGTCATGATCCCAGGGTCCTGGTATCGAGCCCCACATCGGGCTCCCTGCTCAGCGGGAAGCCTGCTTCTCCCTCTCCCTCTCCTCCTGCTTGTGTTCCCTCTCTCGTTGTCTCTCTCTGTCAAATAAAATCTTAAAAAAAATAATAGGTCCTGTTTCATAGCTTATTGTCGAGACTCAAGTGGACTCACATATGAAAAGCACTGAAAACAACTTCTGGGGTACAGTTGTTTCTCAATACATCTGTTGCTGTGTTTATGTGCCAGGTCCCGTGTCAGTCACTTTCATGTGTAATAATGTATGTAACCCTAACAAGCAGCTCTGTGGGATGGCCATTATCATACCCATTTCATAGATTAGGTAACCGAGGCTCGAGTACTCTTATAAAGAGGGCGTTCTCCAGGTTCCCAGAAATCCTGGACGCTTGAGCCACCCCAAGCCCTCAGCTCAGCTGTAAAATGGGCTGGTGGTTCCCTGCTGAGGGTGCAAAGAGGGTGTCCTCTACCTCCTATCTTCCTGCTCCCAGTGTGTGGTAAGAGAGTCATAGCTGCTTCAGGGCTGGTGTTTTGGTCAGCAGTAAGTCGTGAGTGCTTCCTGATCCTGTCCCTCTGTCTGTTATGTTCCACAGGGGGCGCAGGAAATCCCTCCTTGGGGAAAAAAATGCAGGTATTACAGACGAACCCTCCTGTCCCCCCATCCCCGTTCCCTCATTAGAGGACCCACTGTTGTCTGTTTGGGGTATATCCTTATAGATCTTTTTCTGAACATTTACACACACCTATATTATACCCACCTATATAAATGCAGTCTTTGTGCTATGTCTTAATCTGAGTTCCCTCAAAGACAAACAACTCTGAGACAAGCAAAGATTCGGGGGCAAGTTGTTGGTCTGGGAGGTGATCCCAGGAGACAGCTATAGGGGATTGGGGAAGTCAAAAAGGAAAGGCAGGTTGTGATTTCCAAAGATGGCCACCTCTCATATTTATCACCTTGTACAGGCTCTTTCTACAATATTCTGAGGCTCCTCTCACAAGAGGCGGGGTCTGTGCGCCTCTCCTTGAATCTGGGTGAGGTTTGTGACTGCTCCGACCAATGGAGTATAAAGGAAGTGATTCTGACAGGCTTCAGAGGCTGGGTCACAGAAGGTAAGATGGCTTTCATTTCGCTCTCCCCTCTTTGCTTTGCTTTTCTACTCCTCCCACCATCCACCTCCCCTCCTCCTCCTCCTCCCCCATCCTCTTCCTCCCTACCCTCCTGCCCAACCATCGTCCTCCTTCTCCCCTTCCTCGTCCTCTCCCCATCCTCCCCCTCCTTGCCCCATCCTCCTCCTCCTCCCCCTCCTTGCTCCCTCCTCCTCCTCCTTCCCCTGTCTTCCTCCCCCCATCCTCCTCCTCCCCTTCCCCCTCCTCCTCTCTCTCAATGCTTGCCCTTGGATCCCAGCCATGTTGTAAGGAAGCCCAGATCACACGAGGGGCCACATGTGGGTGTTACAAACAACAGCCCCAGTTAGGTCCTCTGGCAACAGCCCACATCAGCCACCAGTCATGCAAGGAGTGACACCCTTCAGATGACTCCAGCCCCAGTCTTTGAGGCTTGCAGCTGAGGTCTCAGACATTGAGGAGCAGACACATGCTGTTCCCCTTGTGTCCTATCAGAATTCCTGATTTGCAGACACAGGAGAGATAATAAATGATCATCCTCTTAAGCCACTGAATTTGGGTAATTTGTGAAGCAGGATTAGATAATTAATACAGCAGGGAAAGTAGGAAACCGACAGGGTGGGGCATTAGCGAGCAGGTGACCTCTGTGGGCACCTGGGGCTCATTCCTACTGGGAACCTCTGGGTGTCGATTGTACATCTGAGTTGCCCCCCGCCTCCTGCCACCAGGTGAGGGAGTTGGGGCATATCCACCAGCTCCCATCCCTCCCTGATTGAGGGCTGCTCCTGAGGCCAGTAACAGCCTTGTCCACCCCTAAGAGAAGCTCCCCAGGTGGGGATGTGGCTGCCTGGGGTGGCGTGCTGTAAGCTTGTATGGAAACTGTCCACTAAAGCTTCAGGTGACCCCAGGTGGCCCCAGGGCAGTCGGCAGGGCATTGCCTACAATGCTACTGTGCGCTTTCTAACAGTTTTCACATCACACTGCCCACATTGTTCTGAAACTTGCTTGTATTACGTAGTCGGTTCTTGTGGCGGCCGCCACAAACTGGGAGGCTTAAAGCAATAGGAACGTGTCCTCTCCCAGTTCTGGAGACCAGAAGTCTGAAATCAAGGTGTCAGCAGGGCCACACTCCCTGGGAAGCCTCTAGGGGAGGATCCTTCCTGGCCTCTTCTAGCTTCTGGGGGTTCCTGGCGTTCCTTGACCTTCTTCCCTGTGTCTCTCCAACCCCCTTTCCTTTCTCATGTAGGGACCCCAGTCCCTGAACTTGGGGCCCACTCTAAAATCCAGAATGATCTCATCTTGAGATCCTTACCTCATCGCACCTGCAAAGACTCTATTTCCAAATAAGGCCCCATTCACACGTACTGGGGGTTAGGACTTGGGCATGCTTTTTGGGGGGAAGGGCACAATTCAACGCACTCCCATCACAATAGATTTGGGTGCTTTTTTTGCACCACCTTTTTTTTTTTTTTTTTGGTCTCGTTTCCCATAGTAGGGGCCATAATTCACTTAATAATTCATCATTCCCCATGGCTATTATCTAAGATTGCTACCAACTTTTTGTTCTTGCCAAAGTCCTTGTCTGTACCATCTTGTGCAGGAGAATAAATATTTCTCCAAAAGGTGTTTTCACCAGTGGAAGAGCAGGCTGGTTCTGAATTTTAAGTTAAGGAGGGTAGGATAAGATAGTTCCCATGTGGCCTTCAAGATTGATGCTTCAGGGCGCCTGGGTGGCTCAGTCATTAAGCGTCTGCCTTCGGCTCAGGTCATGATCCCGGGGTCCCAGGATCGAGCCCCGCATCAGGCTCCCTGCTCAGTGGGGAGCCTGCTTCTCCCTCTCCCTCTTCCTGCTGCTCCCCCTGCTTGTGCTCTCTCTCTCTCAAATAAATAAATCAAAATCTTAAAAAAAAAAATTGACGCTTCATTGGCGTGTCTGGGTGGCTCGGTCAGTTAAGTGTCCGACTCTTGATTTTGGCTTAGGTCACTGATCTCGGGGTTGTGGGATTGACCCCCATGTTGGGCTCCACCCCCAGTGTGGAGGTTCTCTTTCTCTCCATTTGCTCCTCCCCCCCAAAAGATTGACCTTTTACTGTCCTCCACCTTGCTTGGGGTGCTGGGGTGGATGGGGCTCCCTGGTCCTCTGGCTTCCTCAGCTTTAGCCAACAGGAAGCTCTGGTAGAAGACAGAGGGCAGGAGGGGCGTGGGGGCGGCTCTGAGCCTGTCCTGCAGGGTGGTCACTCGCCTGAGCAGGACCACAGTCCTAGGGGTGGTAATGGCTCCCCAGCCTCATAGGGCCCAGGGTCTCCTATGTTATAGCTTCTCTCATTCCTATAACAGACCTCAAGTCACCTACTTAACAGAGTGCTTCCTGTGGGGACCCTAACCACAAAGGGTTTTCCCCTTTGAGCTTTTCCTCTTACCTAAAGGGTTATATTTAGAAAGAATTTAAAAATATTTAGCTTTATTATTATTGTTACTAGCCCAGGCAGGAAACACACAGAATACACCAAAAGACAAGAGTGTTCTTCCACATTTCCAGCCTTGAGGGTATCACTGCTGATCTTCAGGTGTTTATTCTTCTCGTCTTTCTTGGGGCAGGACTTTGGGGTCACACAGAGCCGGGCCTGAGTCCCAGCCTGACTGTTACATGCTATGTGATCTTGGTCAAGTTTCTTTCTTTCTTTTTTTTTTTTTTAAAGATTTTATTTATTTATTTATTTGAGAGAGAGAATGAGAGAGAGAGAGCATGAGAGGGGGGAGGGTCAGAGGGAGAAGCAGACTCCCTGCCGAGCAGGGAGCCCGATGCGGGACTCGATCCTGGGACTCCAGGATCATGACCTGAGCCGAAGGCAGTCGCTTAACCAACTGAGCCACCCAGGCGCCCTCTTGGTCAAGTTTCTTAACCTCACTGAGCTTCTGTTTCCTCATCTACAAATGCAATAATCATAGTCCCACTTCATCGGCTTGCTGGGAAGTGCAAATGCCCAGGACTAATAAATATCAGCTCTTATTACATATATCAGTGTTACAGGTAGTTCTTCAAACCTCCATTCAGGCTTTCTATAGATAACAGGATCTCAGCCCTCCTTTTGTGGCCAAAACAAGTTCTGCTCTCATTTCAACAGTCCCAAGGCAAGGTTGCTCCTAGGCTGCCATGCCCTTTTTTTTTTTTTTTTGAGGTCTTAGGTCCGTTTTTGTCATTTTTCTGTTAGCCCCCTAAAAAATTCAAGTTAATGTTTATCTAGTACTTGCTAGGTACCAGGCACCATTTTAGAAACTTGACAATAATTTTCCCTAATGCTCACAATAACCCATTTTACAGAAGGAAGAACGAAGGCATGGCTAGTAAGTGGTGTAGGCAAGATTTCTTCCCATTCCTTGCCTTCAGCACTGTTGCTTTGTCCACTCTGAGTAGCTCCTTGCGCCCATTGAACCTGGCCAATGTTGTTACTGTGTCTGACCTAGAAATAAAGGGGCTGTAAGTAAAGGTCATGACCATTAGTCCAATTCAATTCCACAAAAATATTTTGACCACCCACCTCATGCCAGATGTTAGGCTCCTCGAGACAAGATTAATGGGATCCCCCCTCTTTCTGGAGCTTATACACTTTCTGGGTCACATACTTTCATTGATGCACGGACTTTGTGTCATGTGCTTAGGTTCATAGAGTTTTCCCTTGCATGTGGATGCTCCGTTGACTTCCAGGTGGTTAAAGGTGTTGGAAAAACGACATACATTGGGGTTATTGGTCTTGCCTTTTCTAAGAGTTAAAGCCAGTTTGTGTGTGGGGGGGGGAGTCAGGGGGAGGGGCATAGGACTGTAGTCCAGAAGGTTAGGGGCCCACGCTCTGAACCCCAAATGCCTGGATTTGAATCCCAGATTCATGGTTACTTGTGGTGTGACCTTAGACAAGCCCCCTCATCTCCCTCTGCCTCCATTTCTCCATCTGCAGAGTAGAACTCTTGGTAGCAACCTGCCTTCTAGAATTATGGTGAAAAATCAGGGAGCTCTATAAAGCTTTAGACAGCTTCCAGCATATAGCAAGCACTCCAAGAGTGACAGAGACTATGACAATGATCCCTCCAGGCTCCCGGGGGAAGTAGCTGGGGGGGGGACCCTGATTCTGACCCGGCAGGGCTGGTGTGGAGGAGTAAGAGGGAGCCAGGACCCCAGCCCCGGGCTTTGTAGGGGCTGCCAAATAGGGTGGAGGTGGAGCTGAGGGGTCTGGCCGACCCCAGCAAGCCTGTTAATTACCTCTCAGGGTCACGGGTCTTAAGGAGCCCCTCAGCGGGATCTTACCCGGCCCTCTGTATATTGATCTCATCTAATCTCTCCACAGGCGGGCCAGTCTCTAAATCCTCCTTAACTCCCCTTTCCTGCCCTCGCTGGGCAGGGAGGCCCCAGGCAGGGCTTAGCTCGCTGTGAATGAGGCCTGGGAAGCTGGAGCGCTTTGGGGGACATCTCTGCCCATCATAGTGGAGGATGGACAGCGGGATGTGCATGCGGGGGACCTGGGGGGCGGGGATGGCACTTGACCCCTCTGCCCGCCATTGCACCAGGACCCCGCCCACTGCTCCCCCCAGTCTGGGAATCCACCGCTGTGGCTGCGGAACCTGGGAAAGGGCCCCTCCTGGGCAGCCGTGGCCCCCACCTTCCCCATGGGGGGCTGGAAGATGTTTGGAGAGCTGGCAAAGGGCACTGTTTTGCTGCTCCCCTCCCCTTGCTGAAGCCAAAGCTGCTGGAGGCGGCCGCCTGGCGCAGGCCTGGCTGGGCTCTGCTGGGGGGATTCGCGTCTGCGGAGGGCTCCTGGTTTTACCTGGAGTTGCCAGCCCTTTTCCCACCCTTGCACGATGTCCATTGTTCTGGGGGTCCCTGGGTGTCTGGGAGGCCCTGGTTCCCACTTTGAAGTTAGCTGTGCTTGGATGGTGGGGAAACCAGGGGTTCTGCAGAGCTGCCTGGCTCTCAGGGGCGGGGTCCAGGAGGGAAGGTTGAGGGAGGCTGGTGCGACTTGTGGGGAGCTGGTGAAGGAGAGGGGTGTGGACGTAGGCTCCGAGAGGAAGCATGGTGGCGTATTTTAAAGATTTTATTTATTTATTTATTTGAGAGAGAGAGACAGAGAGAGAGCACATGAGAGGGGGGAGGGTCGGGAGGGTCAGAGGGAGAAGCAGACTCCCTGCCGAGCAGGGAGCCCGACGCGGGACTCGATCCTGGGACTCCAGGATCATGACCTGAGCCAAAGGCAGTCGCCTAACCAACTGAGCCACCCAGGCGCCCCATGGTGGCGTATTTTAAAGCTCTGAAGACAGAGCAGCCTGGGTTTGAATCCTGCCTCCACCACTTTTTGCTGGGAGACCCTGAGCAAGGGACTTTGCCTCTGGGGGTCTGTTTCCTCACCGGTGTTACTTGTCACCTCCTCTGTTTGGGTCAAGAACTCCTCTGAGTGCTCCTTCCAGCCAACAGATAGGTGAAGAACGGTGAGGGGTGGTGGCAGGCAGTAGGACCTCCTACCTTCTGGAGGTCCGGGCTGAATGCTGAAGCTGACATGAGCACTTGCCCACACCCAGGGTGGCATGCATGGCACAGCCATAAGGTAGATTTCTGTGGGGGTGGGGGGTGCCCTTTGGAGGGTCTGGGCAGGCTCCAGCTCGCATCTCCCTCCCTGGAATGCATGATGGAGCTCTGTGTCTTGAGTTCAGGGTCAGCACAGGTGTGCCCTGACCTGTGCCTCAGTGGTTGGATGTCCCTGGCACACTCCTGGAGCACGTCTTCCAGGCTTCCAGCCACTGGTCCATCTCGGTCCTGTTCAATCAGCATCAGAGACCTGGGTGAGGTCACTTTTCCTGGTAAAACACAAAATCAGGAACATGGAAAGAGTGCTCGCTGTATGCCAGGCACTGTCCTAAGCATTTCACATTACCCTACTTAATTTTTATGACAGCCTGTAAGTTGGAAGCCCGTCAGTGCTGCTGGCCAAGAATTGTGCTTCCTGCCCACCTTGGGGAGGAGGTCACATGACTGGTTCTAACCCATGAGTTGTGAGTGGAACTGACGCATGTCATTCCCAACTAGAGCATTTAACTGCCTGTGCACGACCTTCCAAAGCTCTTATTTCCTTCTGGCATGACTGCAAGCAATGTTCTAGAATGTTCCAGAGTGTGACTGCTCCACCAGTGACCATGATAAGCAGAGCCTCCCCACGATGACCCAAAACAGACATGAAGCATGAGTGAGAAATAAACCTTGTGATTTTCATTCACTGAGATGTTGGGTTTCTTTTTTTTTTAAGATTTTTATTTATTTATTTGAGAGAGAGAGAATGAGAGAGAGCACATGAGAGGGGTTAGGGTCAGAGGGAGAAGCAGACTCCCTGCCGAGCAGGGAGCCCGATGCGGGACTCAATCCAGGGACTCCAGGATCGTGACCTGAGCCGAAGGCAGGCGCTTAACCAACTGAGCCACCCAGGCGCCCGAGATGTTGGGTTTCTTTAGTTTCTGCAGCCTCGCTTAGCCTAACCATTAGAAATTACACCCCCATTTTACAGATGAGAAAACTGAGACACAGGTTAAGTCCCTTGCCCTCAGTCACCCAGCTAGTAGGTGACAGAGTCAGAGTTAGAATCTGGGCAGTCTGACTCCAGAGTCTGTGCTTTTATATCTAAACTATCTCTCTGGACAGGACACAGTCATCCTGGGGGGCCTGGAATGTATGGAAAATTGTAGTGACAACTGTAGTGGATTCTGGGTGAGCTTGGCTTCTGCTAGCCCACTGCCTCCTATTGTTTGGGGCTTTTTGGGTTTTTCTCTCTCTTGAGCACAGGCTCTCCAAAAAGGTTCCCTCCGTTAGCTCCCCTGCAGCAAAACTGGGAGGCAGGGTGGGAGAAGCGGGGCACTTTCTCCTCTCCCTGCCTCACTTAGAAAGTTTAGCTCTGGGGTGTGGGTGCATGAGTAGCTCAGTCGGTTAAGCGTCTGCCTTCAGCTCAGGTCATGATCCCAGGATCTGGGGTCGAGCCCCGCGTCGGGCTTCTTGCTAAGCAGGAGTCTGCTTTCCCTTCTGCCTTTTCCCCTGCTTGTGCTCTCTCTCTGTCAAATAAATAAATAAAATCTTAGAAAAGAAAAGAAAAAGAAAGTTTAGCCCTGCAGCTCTGCCCTGTCCCCCCACCCCCAACCCCAGGGACCAATTCCACTCCACCCCATTCCCCAGCTCCTCCTACACCCTGTCCACAGGAGCCCCAGCATTCCCTCCAAGGCTGCCCGGAAGAGAGGGAGGTCACACATTGCAAAGGAGAAAAGCCCTGAGGCCAGAGAGCGGAGCCCTGAGCTGAGCTTTCAGAAACGTCCTCTTACCCCTTCACCTCGGGCTGCTTCCTTTTCTCTCCCGGGATCCCCGAGGTCCCGCTGCAGCCCCCAGAGAGCCAACACTACAGCAGCCCCTGCCCTTGGAGGCTCTCGGGGAAAACCAGCCAGGCAGGGCTCAGGACACCTCCGTGCAAACCTCAGCTCCTCCTGCCCTGATCGGTTAACTCGATACTTACTCTACATTAAATACCAATTGGGCCAATTTTCTACTGTAATTAAAACCTCTGCAGATGTGTTCCTTGCTCATCAGTGATGAGTTTATTAACCTCCAGCTCCGAAGGAATGTGGGGCAGGGAGGAGAGAAGGACAGAAAAGTGTTTGGCTCCGGGCAGGGGCAGGCAGCCGGCAGCCGTGTTTGCAAAAATGTCAGCATCTGTGTGTTGGCTGCTTCTGTGGCCGAGACTCAGAAATATCTGTCCCTGCCATGTTGACCTGCTGCAAACCTGGGCCCTGCCGTATCATAACTGCGTGTCTTTCAAGAGCCCCATTTCCCAGACTGCATGTCTGGAACCCAGAAACATGGCCTCTTCTAGCTCAGCAATCTGGGCTTGTTTGTTACGTAGCATAACCGAGACTGTTGTAACTATTACATATTATAGCCCCACTTACAGATGGTGAAACTGAGGCCCAACTGGCTTACTGATCCAGGAGAGACCAAGATGGTTCTTGGTGAGAGAGCCCCAGATCCTGGAAATAGACTCTCAAGGTTGACAGAGGAACAGACCAGTGCCAGGCTAGTTCCCTGGTCTGCCAGAAGTGTGAGGTTCACAGCTGCCAGCCATCCCTATGGATGCTCATCCCTGGAAGCTCAATGCCTAGTGCACTCACAGCATCTCCAGCAGTCAATTGTCTCTGTTCATCAGAGACTACCCACAGACTGGAGCATGATCCAGCCCCAAGAAGCCACTGCTTTGGTTTTTTTAATCAATAGAATATATATATATATATATATATGTTTTTTGAGAGGGGGCAGAGGGGCAGAGGGAGAAGGAGAGAGAGAGAGAATATGCAGAGCCTGACAAGGGGCTCAATCTCATGACCCTGAGATCATGACCTGAGCCAAAATCAAGAGTTGGAAGCTTAACCAACTTAGCCACCCTGGCGCCCCTAGCTTGTGTATTTTAAAGCAGTTTTAGGTTTACAGGAAAATTGTACAGGTAGTGCAGACAGTTTCCATATACCTCTCCAATTTCTCCTGTCATTAATGTCTTACATTAGTGTGGCAAATTTGTTACAGTTGGATGAACCAATATCAATTCAGTCCACCGTCTACCGTAGGGTTCACTTAGTGTTGCATGTTCTATGGGTTTTGACAACTGCAAGATTTCATGGATCCACCATTTCAGTATCATACAGAATAGTTTTGCCACCTTAAAAATCCCCTGTGGTCCACCTTGTCCTCTCCCTACCCTCCCCCACGCCTAACCCGCAACAGTGGTTCTTTTGACTGTCTCTATAGTTTTGCTTTTTCCAGAATGTCATATAGTTGGAATCATACGGTGTGTAGCTTTTTCAGACTGGCTTCTTTCACTCAGCAATATGCATTTAAGCGTCCTTCATGTCTTCTTGTAGCTTGATAGCTCATTGCTTTTGCTCATTGAATACCACTCCATTTTTTACTTTTTTTTTTTTAAAGATTTTATTTTTAAGTAATTTTGACACCCAACTTGGGGCTCAAACTCACAGTACTGAGATCAAGAGTCTCATGCTCCACGGACTGAGCCAGCCAGGCACCCCTCCAGTCTTTACTTTTAAGTACCCCCTTTATCACCCAGGCTCCACATTGTCATCTAATTTTTGTTGCTTTATAGGGAGGAACACAATCCAAGAGATGCCTGGGAAGGAATAGCCTCATGGAACAAGGGGGCTGTCTTGCCCGTGTGGAGTGGGGGCCCACCCCATGGCCCATGATCACTCCAACTCCTCCTCGCCAGCACATCACCGGGTCCCAAACCCTTCAGGCCACCGTCTCCATGGTCCACCTTTTTGGGTGCACTCAATTGTCTGCTAGCAATTCTGCACATCTTTTGATTCTCTACTGTACCTCAGGGGCTAGAAGTCTGAGAACTACATGCCTGAGACTCCCTTGTCAATGGAGCTATTGGGTGGAGTCTACAACTGAGAGGCATTCATGCAGGATTTGTCAGGTGGAAGAAAATAGGGGCCATCATTTGTCCTGTCAATGGCAGGTAAATGGCAGCTGTGAGACTTGCCGGGCACCTTCTGGGCATCATCCTACAAATAGTCTATTTCAATGTTGAGAGTAGACCCTTGAGGTCACCAAACGTCAGCAGTGATTCTCTACGGTTCCTGTATATGTTGCCTTCCTGGATGTTGGCGTGACTCCTCCCAGCCCTCTCAGTGGGTCGGCTGGCTCTGATTCCCTGCATTAAATCTGTCCCTATTGAAATATCTAGACTGACTTCTGTCTTCCTAGCCTGAGCCTAAATGATGCAATGGGATTCTGGGAGAAGATCAGACTACGGGAGGAAAGATCTCCAGTCTGGCCATGCTCTCATCTCTCTGTTCTTGGCCTGTGTCTGGGGTTGCCTGTCCTCTGCCTGTAGTGGCCACCAGACTAATGCACAGAAAAATCTTAGTGTTCCCCCAGGCTTACTTTTATAGGGTCATTAAATGTTGGGTTTGGGGGGCTCTCCATCTCTCTCCAGACCACCTTTTCATGCCCATGTGGTTAAGTCATGATCCTGCTCTCCAAATTTTCCTAGTTCTCCCCCATCTGGGGAATTACATTTCCTGGCATCCTTGTGGTTAAATGGGGCACATGATGAGTTCTGGCCAATGAATTTTGAGCGAACTAAAACATGCCACTTCTGGGCTGGATCATGTCATTGCCAACAGAAGTCCCTCCAGAGTAATCTTTCCCTCTGGCATGGCAATTGGCAACATTCAAGATGGTGGCTGCTTCATCAGCCTGGATCCTGGAGTGCAGATGGAGAAAGTCATACCCGCCCTACCACTTCTATTTTTATTGTGATTGCATTTTATTTCCATTCATTCATTCATTCATTTTAGTAAGCCTAGTAAGCTCCAAGCTCAATGTGGGCTTGAACTCATGACCCCAAGATCAAGAGTCACATGCTCCATTGACTGAGCTAGCCAGGCATCCCATCCCCCGTCCCCCACCCCCTTGCCCTACACCTTCTGACCCATCATGGCCATGTAGTATGAACAAGAAATGAAACTTTGGTGTTTGAAGCCCCAGAAATGTTGGTCTTATTTGTTACTGCAGCATAACCCAGCCTGTCTTGACTGATACACCATAAATGATGACTGTCATATTTATATTCCTGAAGACTAGAGCCTCATCCAACTGCCTTGTCAACATTTCATTTCAATGTCTCAAAGGCATCTCAGACCTGCCATGCCCAAGTCTAGATGAAATCTCTTCCTCCACACCTCCACATCCAATCCACCACCAAGTTTCATGAACTCTACTTCCCCAAAAGGGTCCTGTAAAATCTACCTCCACAGCCATCCCTTGAATCTGCCTACATCTCTCCATCTCCACCAACCCTCCTAGTCCAAACCATCATCAACTCCACTTGGATGACTACAATAGTTATATTGCTCTTAAAATGAAGACCAAAAATTGTAACATGTCCCACAAGATTTTGACTGATTTGACCCCTGCCCATTGCATCAACTTCCTACTGCTCTCCTCTACCCCTCCCTGTCCTCTCTTCCAGCCACCCTGGTCTTCCCACTGTTTCGCACATGCTCTAAACCCTCTTCCTGCCTCAGGTCCCTTGCACATGCTCTTCTCATCATCTGCAAAATTTCTCCCTCTCCTCCAAATTCCTCTTGTTAATACCTACTCATCCTTTGGATTTCAGCATGTCCCTCTAGGACACCTCACCCCTGGTGCCATCTATGTCAAGTTTCGGCTGGTTTAGGCTCTTTAAGAATTGGTTCTTTTCTCTGGAGCCCATATCTCAGTATGTAATTGCACTTCATTAAAGTGCTGATTTGATCCACATCTGTCCCCTAACTAGGTTTTATTCATCAGGACCCCAAAGACCAGGCTGGGCTTTGCTGACCATTTCATCCCCAGTATCTAGCACAACACCTGGCACATGATAGGTGCTCACTGAACATTTCCTCATCTATTCAACAAATCTGCAGTGTCTCCCCACTCTATGCCAAGCACTTTCCTAAGCCCTTGGTGCATATTCAGTCGTCCAATCCTTCCAATTGCCCAGTGTTGTAGGTACGGACGTATGTCCTAGGGCTGCTGTAACAGACCCATTACCACAAACCGAGTGGCTTAAAACATTGTCAGTGTTCTTTCACAGTTCTGGAGGCAAGAAGTCTAAAGTCACTATCGCTGGGCCAAAAACAAGGTGTCCCTCCAAAGCCACCTTCCTTTGCCTCCTCCAGCTTCTGGGGGCTCCAGGCATTCCTTGGCTTTTGGCCATATCACTCCAGTGTCTGCCTGCATCTGGACAGGGACTTTGTCCCTGTGTCTGTCTCCCTTTCTCCTCCTTATAAGGACACTCTTCCTGGCTGGGCAATTAAAATCAGAGTCTGTGGGTGGGTGAAGGGGCTCCAAAGAGGTACAGCCCCTGCAGGAGCCCCTGGCTGGGGTCTGGCATCCAAACCCCTGGGGACCCCCAGCCTTTCTTAGGGCTGCCCTTAATTTCTCACGCTCATCCTTTCCTTCTGTTCACCCCCCCTTCCCACTCCCTCCCTCTTCAGCCCCCATCTTTCCTTCCGTTCTCCCTCCCAGGCTCCTCCTGCCCGCTCCTCCCTGCTCTCTGCCACTTGCTTGCCCCAGACGTGGGGATGTGAGAAAGTTCCGGCAGAAATTGCAATCTCCTCTCCTCTCATGTGGCTCCTAGATAAGACAGTAAAAATCCGATTTTCAGCAATTTGCTTCATTTGTGAGCTCTCCCTCGTCTCCCTTTCTCCCCCTGACACCAGCTTAGCAAAATTGCCTGGGCGGAGTGGATATTTTTAACCACTTAGTAGTCAGGGGAGGATCATAAAAAGTTTTACAAGAAACCGGTCCTGGCCCCTTGCAGCCGCTGGTGGTGGTGTGCTTTGGGGGTTAGGGGAGGAGCATTTCAGGAAGCGAAGTGGGCAGGTTGAAGGGAACTAACTAGGCAGGAAGACACGTGGGGAGGGAACAGAGTTACCAGAATCAGAGGGGGAGCAAGCTGCGGGAGAGGGTCTGCCAGACAGGAGCTGTGGTTGCAGAGGAAACCAGTCTGGGGTCTAGGTTTCTTGCCTGGCAACAAAAGACATAGCAAAGGAGCTTCCTCAGCAGTTTGGGAAGGGGCATCTCCTTCCCCAAACCCACGGCGGTGGTGGTGGGGAAACAGCAAACATTTATTGAGCAGTTTCTATGTTCCAGGCACATGCTCATGGCTTTATGTGGATTCTTTCACTGAATCCCCATAGCAGTTGATGAAGAAAGCATTTTTCCTCTGTGGGTATGAGTTAAGGCAAATAAATGTTAGGCTGCTGTAGTGACAAAGCCCCCAAATACAGGTCCCCCTCCCTGTCCAAATGTTCACTATGCAGTCTCCACCACTATCTGAGTTTGACATCCAGACTCTTGCCGTCTGAACTCGGGAACTGAAAGGATGCTGATAGGAGGGAAGTATTATGGCTTGAAGGACACAGGTCATTTCTGACTCACATCGCAGCTGTAGCTGCAAGGCTTGTGTTCTGTAATAGACCCACTCTATTGTATCTGTTGTAACAGCCCAGATGGACTAAGCCACCTAGAGCTAAAGGCTGTCTTCATGGATCTCACAGGTGCCAGGTGGCTTAGTCCATTTGGGCTGTCATAACAGATTACAATAGACTGGGTCACTTATAGACAAAAGTTATCTATTTCTTGGTTCTGGAATCTGGAAGTCTAAGATCAAGGAGCTGGCAGATTTGGTACTTGGTGAGGACTGGCTTCCTGGTTCATGGTCGGTTGTCTTCTAAATGTGTTCTCACATGGTGGAAGGGGCAAGCGAGCTTTCTGGGGTCTCTTTTATAAGAGCAGTGATCCCATTTGTGAAGACTCCATCTTCATGACTTCATCACCCCCAGAGGCCCCACCTCCACTAACCATCCTGTTGGGGATTCGGTTTCACCATCTGAATTTGGAGGAAGACCCACATTTGGTCTAGAGCAGAGGGCTACCTAACTGTTTTGTCCCTGCATGACAAGGGCCACCAGCTTCCCAGCCTGTGATGTGTGAATTCTCACCAGCTGCCCACCCACTAAGATAATGCCAGGTATTTTAAATTCTATTACCAAATTTATAGTTATAATATCATTTTGGCCACTGGAACAGAAATCCAACATTACAGTGGCTCAAAGAAGAGATACATTTTTTAAGGTTATTGACTTATTTAAGTCATCTCTACACCCAACGTGGGGCTCGAATTCATGACCCCGAGATCAAGAGTTGCATGCTCTTCAGACTGAGCCAGCCAGGTGCCCCAAGAGATAACTTAATTTAGTACTTACTTAATAGTCTGAGTGTAAATGGTCCAAGACTGGGGTGGTTGGCTATATTGTGGTGAGGATGTAGGCTCTTTCTGTCTTCTGTTCTGCCACCTCCAGGGTGGACCAAGATGTCTCCCCAGCATGGCCACTTTCCAGCCAGTGGGAGGAGAAAGGTCAGGGGTGGCTCCACTCCTCTCCTTCAAGAGCATCACCTAGAAGGTGCACAGGTCACTACTGTTCACCTATCATTGGCCAAAACAAAGTCACATGGCATATCTTCAAGGAAGGCTAGGAAATGAAGTCTTTTTCCTGGGTGGCCATGTGCCCAGCTTAAAAATGGAGGTGCTTTATCAATACAAAAGACAAGGAAAATTGAGGGGAGAACAGGGAGTGACCACCTAATGGTCATAGGGTTTCCATTGAGAGTGATGGAAAAGTTGTGGAACTAGGCAGTGGTGGATGGTTGCACAACATTGTGAATATACTTAATGCCACCGAGGTGTGCACTTTGAAATGGTTATAATGGTAAACTTTAGGGTGTGTGTATTTTATCACAATAAAAAATAATTTATTTACAAAAAAAGACAAGAAAAGGGATATTGGGAGAGAGTCTATGCCCCCAAGCAGAAACCTGAGTGAAGAGAGAGAGCAAGCCATGCAATTGTCAGAGGGCAGATTTTTCCTGGAGGGAGGAAATGCATATGCAAAGGCCCTGTGGCTAGAACTTGCTTGGTGTGTCTGAGAAACACTGAGGAGGCTGGAGTGAAGTGAGAGAGGGCGACAGTGGTAAGAGATGAGGGCAGGGAGGTGACAGAGGGTTATAGGCTATGGGGAGGAGCACAGATTTTTTTTCTGAGAAGCCAGTGGAGGGTTCTGACCATGAAAGTGACCAGGTCCAATTTAGGTTTTAAAGCAGTCACTCAAGCTGCTAAACCTTAGGGTGCTCTTAGCACCCTAAGAGGGCTGAAATTCAGGTGTCCCCAAGCCCAGGCTTCCTGGGGATAGCCCAGGCCTCCCATGGCTCCCGCCTGCCCTCCCTTACCCAATCTCCCTTCCCCTCTGCAGGCTTTCCCCTCCTCTGTTGGCTGTAAGGAGCAGTGGCGAAGAGCTTGGGTTGTGGATTCAGGGTTGGAATCTCAGCTCCAGCACTGAATAGCTCTGTGATCCTATGGACTGAATGTGTCCTCCCCACGTTCATATTTTGAAGCCCTAACTCCCGATGTGACTGGATTTGGAGATTGGGCCTTTATGGAGCTATTTATGGTTAAATGAAGTCATAAGGGAGGGACCCTGATCCAGTAGGATTAGTGTCCTTTAAAGAAGAGATGCGAGCTTGTGTGCATGCTCACCTGCACTCTCTCTCTCTCTACCATGTGAGGTCCAGGGAGAAAATAGCCATCTTCAAACCAGGAAGATCATTCTCACCAGAACCCAAACCAGCTGGCAACTTGATCTTGGACTTCCAGTCTCCAGAAACTGCAAGAAATTAATTTCTGTTGTTTAAGCCACCCTGTCTGTGGCACTTTTTTACAGCAGTTCAAGCAGCCCAATGTCCCTGTTTGAGTGACTTAACCTCTCCATGTCTCAGTTTCCTTACCAGAAAAATGGATGCTTATTAATACACCATAGAATATCTTTTTTTTTTAAGATTTTATTTATTTGACAGAGAGAGACACAGTGAGAGAGGGAACACAAGCAGGGGGGAGTGGGAGAGGGAGAAGCAGGCCTCCCGCAGAGCAGAGAGCCTGATGCGGGGCTCCATCCCAGGACCCCAGGATCATGACCTGAGCGGAAGGCAGACGCTTAACGACTGAGCCACCCAGGTGCCCCTACACCATAGAATATCTTGAGGCTCCTTAAACAAATAAAGAGCTTGAACAGTGCCTAGCTCTCAGCAAATGTCAGAGTATCGGTCAGGACAGGCTCGATGAAGCAAACACGGTGGGTGCCCTGCACATGTCCCCATGACATTTACCATGACAGTACCATGGCACTTGCATCTCTCTGTTTGAGGGCTTTTTCTCAGGAGAAAGCACCTGGGAGTTAATGCCCCCGGGAGCAGCTTTGGCAAATGAAAGATGAGAGTTGAAGGATAAACACCCCAGATCCCTCATGCCTTGGGTGGAATAACTCTGAGGTGTGTTCTTGCAGGGTGTAAAAGTCCCAAGACCACCCTCGCTTCGACCTCCAACAGCAAGTTTGGGGTTCCCAAGACTACCTCAGGTTCAACAATTCCCTAGGACTCACTGATAGCTCTCATACTCCACGTTATGGTTTATCACAGGGAAAGGATACAGATTAAAATCAACCAAGGGAGGAGGTGCATGGGCCAGGATCCAGGAGACAACAGGCATGAGCTTCCAGGTGTCCCCTCCCAGCGGAGTTGTGTGAACAGCTCTAACTTCTTCCAGCAACAATGCATGACAACACTCATGGTGTACTGCCAAACTGGGATGCTCATCCCAGCCTTGGTGTCCAGAGTTTTTATTGGGTCTATGTCATATAGACACGGTTGACCCTCCGTATAGCTGACCTCAGTCTCCAGCCCATCCAGAGGTTGAGCTGACAGTGGGTGGCCCAAGGCCCCCACCATAAATCACACTGTTAGACTGGTTGGCCCAAGGCCCCAGGTAAACAAAGATACTCTTACCAAGCAAAACATTCCAGGGTTTAGAGGTCACCTCCAGGAGCAAAGGGCAAAGATCAGACCTCTCTTTGGGTGAGGTTAATCATTTATTGCACACTTCTACAATGTCCCCCAGAATTCTCCTGTGGGTTAGAGCCCCAGTTGCCCACAGCACTAATCTCAACTATGTGCCCATTCTTTTCTTCCTCATTTCCTTACTCTCCTTCCTGGGATTACTTCCCAAATAAATGATTTGCCTTTGAATCCTTGCTTCTAGGTGAACCCCCTGTTGCAGGCTGAATAATGGCCCCCCAAAGATATTAGTTCCTGAGCTCTGGAACCTGTGAATGTGACTTTCTATGGCAAAAGAGATTTTGCGGAAGGGATTAGGTTAACGCTCTTGAAATGGGAGATTATCCTGGATTATCTGGGAGGGCTCTAAATGCAATCATAAGTGTCCTTAAAAGGGAGAAGCAGAGGGAGGTTAGAAGACGCTACACTCCTGGCTTTGAAGACGGAGGAAGGGGCCACGAGCTAAGGAACACAGCACTGCCGCTCTAGAAGCTGGGAAAGTAAAATGACTCTCCCCTAAAGCCTCCCAAAGGAGCAGGGTCCTGCTGACACCCTAGTTTCAGTCTAGTGAAACTGATTTCAGACTTCTGACCTCCAGAACTGTAAGGAAATAAATGTTGCGTTCAGCCATCAGATTTGCGGTAATTTGTTCCAGCCACCGTAGAATCCTATTACACCAGCTGAGACTCTGGGTCATGCTGTGGTGGCCCCAACATCTCAGTGACTTAAAAGTTTATTTCTTACTCATGCTACATGACCATTTGGGACCACGTGAGGCCTCTGTTTGGGTCATCCTCACATGGCAGGATATAGGCTGATGAGGCGGCAGCTATCTGGAATGTTCTTAGTCACTGCAGCAGAGAGAGTGCAGAGGGTCCTGCATCAGCAATTAAATGCTCCACCTTGGCAGTAACGTCATCACTTCTGCTTGCAGCTGACTGGCCAGAACTCATCACATGGCTCCAGCCAACCACAGGGGAACCAGGAAGTGCCACCCATCATGTGCCTGGAAGGTGGAGAGCTGGGAATAGTCAGGGAGCAACATCAGTGGCTCCCAGAGTTGGATATTACTGGAGTAACAGGATGCTAAGATGGACATTTTCATTCAGGCCCAAAATAAGTAGACACGATGACCAGTGAGAGGCATCAGACCACAGCAATGATTTCTAAAGTCGATGGCTCACAATGGGTTTCACGACTCTCACCTTGACCAGGGTCTAAAGGGCTCGGGGAAGGCAGGTTTGGAGAGGATTTTATGAGGAGGATTTCTTTGGAGGAGGCTGTGCTGTGACCTTCATGCTCTCCCCGTCAAGAGAAAAGGGACAGAGCAGAGTGCCCTCCTCACCTCAAGCCCAGGAAAGAAAAAACATCAGCAGGATGTCCTGGAAAATCTGCTGTGAGTCCCCTGGACTTTGGGGACCTCATGGCCTCTGGAGGGCAGAAGAAAGGGGTTGGTGACTGCTCTGTGATCAAAACACAGGGTACATCCAGGAGGGCTTCCTGGAGGAGGTGCTGGGACTCCGACTGCAAGCATGTGATTGGTTTCAATGCGGGAGAGAGTCAGGCTAAGCAGGGAGCAGGTCCTAAGGGAGAGGCAGGGGCTGGGTAAGAGGTTTCCTTAAAAGCATTTACAAAAGGAAGGCTGGGCTCTGAACACCTGCTAGGCCCAGGAAAGGCAGACCCCTGCTCCCCTGCTCATCCAGTTCCACCAGGACCGGCTGCCCCCTGGTGTCCTGGGGCTGCCACAACAAAGGACCACAAACTTCAAGGAACACAGTAGAATTTGTTCTCCCTCAGTGCTGGGGGCCAGAATGTGAAATGCAGGTGTGGGCCAGGCCAGGCCCCTAAGAGCTCTAGGGTAGAACCTTCCCTGGCTTCCTTCTGTTCCAGTGGCCCCAGGTGTGCCCTGGCTTGTGGCTGCACTGCTGTAATTTCTGTGTTTGCCCCTCTCTTCCCCAGGGCTGTCTCTGTCCTCTCATTTTCTGTCCCTTATAGAGACACTCATCACTGGATTTAGACTCTCCCACCTGATCCAGGATGATCTCATCCCAGGATTCCTAACTTAATCCCATCTGCAAAGACCTTTTTTCCAAATAGAAGTTCCAGGGGTGAGGACGTGGAACCTATCCTTTTGGGGACCACCACTTGATGCCCCCCACTCACCCTTCCCTCCCTGAGCTCGGATCCTGAGCGTTGACCGGTCCTCAACCTTGGGCTTCTCTGTGTCCTTCCTTATAGAATCCAGTTTTAGCAAGAATCCTGCTAAGTCAGTGGAGCTAGAACCTTCCCTTCCTCCTGATGTTTGCTGCTAGTAATTTTCCATCCACTGCCCCCGACCCTGCTCCTTGGCTGTAAATCAGAACTGAGCCCGGTTCTACACTGAGCTCTCTTTTCCCCTACTACAATAGTTTTTAAAAAACAAAGTTTATCTTCATTGCTTTAACATTTGTCCAGCTCTGGTTTTCTTTAACTGTGACAAGAAAGGTGAGCAAGGAGGGAGGGAAGGATGGGCCCCTGCACCACTCCGGGCCCCCAGAACCAGGTCCTGGGGAAGGGGGAGAATATTTAAGTCTAAACCACAATCTGAGCTCAGATCTGGACATTCTTTTCTTGAATCTTGCCTAAGCTGCCTTGTGACTTAAGGCAACCACAAGAGCATCTGTGATCTGAGATGCGTGAAACAGTCAGGAAGCTAAGAGTTTATCCAGTTAACACCCCTGCCACCACCCCCCGTGAAAGCACGGTAAGGAGCAGCAGGAAGCCAAACAAGAACTGCATTTGATCCCACCCCATGAGTAAGACGGGCTCCATGCCGGTTCATTTTCCTCACTGTCCTCTTGACTCCAGGATTCTTCTAGAAGGTCTTTCGCTCTCCCCCCTCACACTGACCTCTCTCCTGCCTTCCCTTGGGCCCTGGGTCCTCCTTCGCACTGGGGCCCTGCCTGCCCTCCATCCCATTCCACAAACATTTATCGAGCAACTGCTGGATGCCAGGGGCAGGGGTTGGGGAGGTGCTGTGGAGTCAGGAGAGAATAGCAGAGACAAGGGAACTCCCTGGTGGAGCTGACATTTGGGTGGGAGAGGCAGACAAGAGATAAGATAAGTGAGTAAATATCTTTGGTATATCCCAGGGCAGTGAGTGCAACGGGGGAAAAAGAATGGGGTAATGGCGGTTTGTGGTGGTTGTAAATGGGGGAGACGGAGGGTATCAGAGAAGGGCTTCCTGGGGAAGGGACACGGGAAGGGAGACTTGGAGGAGGTGAGGGAGGAGGCTTGCAGATATCTGGGAGGAGATAATCCAGGCCCAGGAAATAGCCTGTGCAAAGGCCCTGAGGCAGGAATGTGCCTAGTGAGGAGGCCCATGTGGCAGGAGGGAAGGAGGGGAAGAAAGTGGGGAGACAAGGGCAGGGAGGTGATGGAGGACTTGGGGTTTTGCTGAGTGAGGAGGTTGGTATACAGAATGACCCCCCAAAGATGTCTACGTCCTAATCCCCAGAACTCGTGAATATGTTCCCTCACATGGCAAAAGGGACTTTGCAGATGTGATTAGGTTGTAAGGATCTTCAGACAGTGAGATTATCCTGATGATGGGGTGGGCCGCATCTAATAACACAAATCCTTAAATGCAGGAGAGGGAGGCAGAAAGGGGGTCAGAGAGATGCCATATGAGGAGGACAATCTCCACTGGCTTTGAAGGTGGTGGGAGAGGCCACAAGCCAATGAGTGCAGGCCACCGTTTCGGCTGACATCCAGCAAGAAAATGAGCTACATTTTCTTGGGCTACAACCCCAAGGAGCTAAATTCTGCCAGCACCTAAATGAGGTGAGGGCTCCTTCCCTAGAGCCTGGCGGTCAGCTGACATCTTAGCCCAGGGAGACCTAAAGCAGACTCTGGTCTCCAGAACCTGAGATGAGACACGTGTGTTGTGGGAATTCGTGAGGGCGGCAACAAGAAACCAGTCCAAGGTGGGAGCCGGCTGAGTTCTGAGCAGAAGAGGGGCACACCCGGCTCAGCTGTTCACTAGCGCCCCGTGGGGGCCGAGGGGGAATAGACCTCCAGGTGAGGCCGGGCTGCCCCCGGGGCCAGGGTGGAGGCGGCTGCAGGGGCAGGTCCAGGTGGGCGTTGCTGGTCTGGACCAGGCGGGGCCATGGAGGTGGGAGAAGTGAAGTCCAAGGTTTGGATGTGAGTGGAGAGAAAGAAAAAGAGAGAGAGAGAGGAATCAAGTCAAGGATGACAGGAGGCTTCGGACCTGGGTACCTAGCTCCCCCAGTCCTCTCTGGCCCCCTGCTCCACCAGCCCCTCCTCCCCCGGCTCCCTCCCCTGCCCCCCGCCAAACACACACTTCAGGCGTTGGCCACATGCTGCCCTCTCCTCTGAGGCCTGGACTGTGCCCTGTGGCCTCTCGCTCCTGCCATTCGGCCTCTCCATTCTCAAGACAGGAAGTCATCTGAGGCTGAGGAGGGGCTGAGGCTGCCAGCGCCCTTCCCCCCCCCCCCCCCCCCCCCCCCCCCGCTGCCACCTACAGGACTGGGAAGCTGCCTCCTCCCTCCCATCCGAGCCCAGCCAGACCAGCTCCCATTTCTCCCCTGGTCTGTGCATCTCTCTCTCTCTCTGGAATTTTCGTTGTCCTTATGGTAACCGAATTATCCCATCTCTGCTTCTTGCCGGGGGCCGTGGCAGCGGTGTGGGTGAGGAGGGCCCTGGTCCCAGCTCAAGCTATTAAACCATCAATCACCCGTCACTGCCGACTCCCCCGCACCTGGGACCCTCTGCCAGCTGGGCTGCTGGGCCTCAGACACAAGCCTGGAGGCCTCCGGGATCCTGCAGGGTGGGGCCTCGGAAGAAACTCACAGGCCCTGCTCACCTGGATCCACAGAAAGCCGTCCTGGGTTCTCTTGCCAACCTGGGCAAACCACTTCATCTCTCTGTGCCTCAGTTTCCCCACCTGGAAAAGAGAGTTAATAACCTTTTTTAAAAAGATTTTTTTAAAAAGTAATCTCTGCATCCAGCCTGCGGCTGGAACTTAAAACCTTGAGATCAGGAGTCCCACACTCTACCAACTGAGCCAGCCAGGCACCAGAGGTAACATCATTTTCGGTTTACTGTGAGGATTACATGAGTGAATATGATGGTAGTATCTGGCACATAAGAAGTCCTTTCTAGGATTTGTTGCTATGATTGCTGTCCCGCTCCTAGCATTCACTTGGGATCATCTACTGCTGATAGAAATCCAAGACTTGGGACGCCTGAGTGGCTTAGTGGGTTAAATGCCTGCGTTTGACTCAGGTCATGATCCCAGGGTCCTGGGATCGAGTTCCGTATGGAGCTCCTTGTTCTCCCTGCTTGTGTGCTCTCTCTGACGAGTAAATAAATAAAAAAAATTTTTAAGATTTTATTTATTTATTTGAGAGAGAAAGAATGAGACAGAGAGAGGGCATGAGAGGGGGAGGGTCAGAGGGAGAGGCAGACTCCCTGCTGAGCAAGGGAGCCTGATGTGGGACTCAATCCCAGGACTCCGGGATCGTGACCTGAGCTGAAGGCAGTCACTTAACCAACTGAGCAGCCCAGGCACCCAATATATAAAATCTTAAAAAAAAAAAAAAAACCGAAAAAAGAAATCCAAAACTTTTGGCTGCGGGTTGGGGGTGGGCGCGGTTATGGGGATCGTGGCTGTACCATCTTCCAGCCGGTGCCTCATCCAAGTCAGAACTGGAAATTTTTTTTTTTTTTTTAAATCTTCAGCAATTTTTTTTTTTTTAAAGAGTTTTTATTTATTTATTCATGAGAGACAGAGAGAGAGAGAGAAGCAGGCTCCCAAGGAGCAGGGAGCCCGATGCGGGACTCGATCCCAGGACCCTGGGATCATGACCTGAGCCGAAGGCAGACGCTTAACCATCTGAGCCACCCAGGCGCCCCAGAACTGGAAATTTTTAAAAAGCCTCCAGCAGAACCTTCACTACTGCTGAGCACCCCACATTTAGTGGTACTCATTTCAGATAACAAGGCTCAACGCTTTGCACTGGCTGTTCCCTCTGCCTGGAATGCTCTTCGGGGCCACGTGTCACGTGCCTGCTCTTTGCCTGCTTCAGAGCTTGGTTCACAAGTGCCCTCCTCCGTGAGGTCACCCAGTTAAACTTGCACGCGGTGCCCCTGTCGGCCCCAGGCATCCGGTATTATTGCTTCCACAGCGCGCATGCGCGGCCACCTAATGCGCTGTTCGCCTTTTTTGCTGGGTCTGTCTGTCCATCCCACTGGAGCGTCAGCCCCAGGGCAAGGGTGTATTCCTTCACCACGCCACACAGTAGCTGGCATGAAGTAAACGCTCAGTCAATATTTGTTGAGTGAATGAATGCATTCCAAGGCTGTTCTGCTCTGGGCCTGTCAGCAATCCTGGGCTTTTGGGTGGTACAGGGGGTGTGATCAGTCCTGTGCAGGGACCCAGCTGGTCTTCCATCATCTTTATGTGGATCTATTTTCCTTCCTCCCTCCCTTCTTTTCTTCCTTCCTTCCTTCCTTTTTTGAGGTGAAATTCACCTAACATAAAATCAACCATGTTAAAGTATACACTTCAATGACATTAAGTACCTTCACAATGTCGTGCGGCCATCACCTCTACCTGGTTCCAGAACATTCCCATCACCCCAAAAGGAAACCTGTACGCATTAAGTCACTCCGCAGTTTTCCCTGTCCCCCCGGCCTCTGGCAACCACCAATCTGCTTTCTGTCTCTATGCATTTACTTATTCTGGACATTTCATGTAAAAGGCATCATGTGTGATCTTTTGTGTCTGGCTTCTTTGAGCATAGTGTTTTCAAGTTTCAGGCACATTGTAGCATGTGCTATAGCAGTAGCATTCCTTTTTAGGGCCAGATAATAGTCCAATGTATGGATGAAGCACATTTGCTCATCCATTCATCTGTTGATGGACATTTGGGTTGTTTCCACCTTTTTTGTGGATCCTTAAAAGGCACCCTTTCCTCTGGGCCAATGAAGGGTGTGGTGAGGGGAACAGAGGACATCAGCCCTTGCTCTGGCTTCTGTCTGGCACTCTTGTGCAATGAGCAACCGGCACAGCTGTTCATGGCAGCTCTGATGGTACCATGCGCATCCCCACCAGCTCAAAGATCAAGTAGCCAGGAGCTGCGCCTCCTCACCTAGGCTTTCAGACTGCCAATCCCTGACCTCTATGGCCTGCTTACCCCTGCGGAAGATCTGCCAGGGAATCGGGCCACTCTGGGTGGTGCTCCAAGCCCCCTCCTTCCTGTTGCCCCTGGCCGGGCCTTCCTTGCCTCTCTAGACTCTGGGGACCCTCATGCTCCACAGCCCCTCCCCCATCCCTCCTCTGCAGGGTCTCCACTCAGCCTGGAGTCCCACACCCGCCGACTTCTCCCAACCCTCTCTCTGTGTCTCCAGCACAGTGGCTATTTTTATTTTCCCTTCTTATTAAATTTCCAACTTCTGCAAACACCATGGCCCCTGCCTGGCCGCCCCCCCACCCTTTCCCTTGGAGCGGATTTGATTCACTTGCGTTTTATTAACAGATTAAAAAAAAAAAGCACGCAGCTGCCACCACACTGTGCCTTCTCTGCTTTCTTGGAGGTTTAGAAAAGCCAGAGGGAGGAAAAGCGGGCTGCAGGGTCCCTCTGGGGGTTTAAATCCACCCTCCTCCCTGTACCCCAGCATATGTAGACCTTTCCATCACAGCCTGAAGGCTGAGGGGGAGGGGCTGGGCAGTGAGACTGGGCCCTTCCCTGAGTTGGAGGGATAATTTGAGGGGTGTCAGGCCCGTGTGATCCCCTAGCCAGCACCTGGTCACAAGGTGGAATTGGAAATTAAAAAAAAAAAAAAAAATCCATATGGAGGCCACGCCCCCACAGACACTCGGTAGGGAGCTTCCCAGGCAGGCCTTGGAAGTGGGGGCTTAGATTTGGAAGCCTCTACACCAGAGCTGGGGTTGCCTCCACCCATTCTCCCTTCCAGTAGCTGGTGGGAAGCGGGGGGGGGGGGGGGGGCTGACACAGAAGGTTCCAGGCTCCCTGACACCACCTACCCTGGCAGAGCTCTCTAAGCTTTTTCTTCCCAGGAGATTCTAATCCCAGTCTCCTCCCCCCACCCCCTGCCTCCCAGAGCTGAGAGCCCAAATTGCTTCTTCATGCCCCCAGGGTGTTTCCCCCAAAAAAATTCTTTGTGGCAGTCACTATGGCAACCCAGAACCCAGCTGCACTTTATTTCCTCAGGATACAGGATGGGGGGTAGGGAAGTAGATGGGTGGGTTCAATTGGGACTTTCATACCCTCTTATTTCCACTTCTGATCCTCCTCCTCCACAGGGCCTGGTCCAGCCTTGGTCCACAAGATATTAAGCTGTCGGTCTGGGTGCCCATCCTGGCTTGCTGGGCTGTAGCTCCCCACTGGGTCCCTCATCCATTTGAGGAAGGTTCTTCATCTGGCCGGAGTGCTAAGGTTAAATGATGCCCTGGATCCCAGTGGAATTCCTTTCCCTTTCTTTTTTCTTCCCTCTTCCTCTCCAATCCCATAATCAGGGTAGACTGGGATGGTTGGGCATGTTGGACACTGCACAAGGGGACACAGAGTGAGCTCAAGCCATGCTGTGAGTGCCCCTTTCTCCTTTGCTCAGGGGCACCTTATGGACTAACCTCTGCCCTGCTGTAGCTGACACCGACTCTCGGTTCACTATAAAGAGAGCCAACTATTTCAATAACAAATTTCAGTTCCAGTCACACCCCAAAACAGAGGAGGTAGGCAAGCCTCATCAGAAATTTGAGGTTTTGGACAGTACAAGCTACAGGTCCTCTGAGACCTGAAGAGAGCAAACATGGGCAGGAGGAATTCTAGAGGGGCCAGAGCTGGAGTCAAGGACCTTAGAATGCCTTGGGGGTAACCTGAGAGGGACAGGAAGTGATTATCAAAAGTCCCAAAGAAGTAAAAGAGCTGGTGTAGAATGACTGCCAGACAGACCCAGCTCGATGCCCTCACCATCCATACTCTGTGCCTCAGCACTGAGTAGGTCCTGCCATCAGGAGGTGGGGCCTATTTCTGTACCCCTCGAATCTGGGCTAGCCTTGTGACCTGCTTTGGCCAATCCAATGCAACAGAAGTGCCCCAGCGGTCCCGAATCTGGGACTCAGAAGCTGCTGCGTGTTTCTGCTCACCGGAAACCCTGCCTCTGTCACCTGATGAAAGCCCAGGCTAGCCTGCAGAAGGATGAGGGACATCAAGGGGACAGCCCTGTCGTCCCAGCTGAAGCCATCCCAGACCAACATATGGTCAGCCGAGCCCCAAACATGTGACAGAGCCCAACCTGGGTGGATAAAGAGTCCCTCACAGACCCACAGCTGACCAAAGACTCATGCAGGAGCCCAGCGAAGACAGAAGAACTGTCGTGCTGATCCGTAGACAGTGGGGCCATAATTAAGGCTGATTGGCTAAAGCCACGGGACTTGGGGGCTGTTTGTTACGCAGCATAAGGGGCAATAGGTAACTGACACAGGGTCTGACTGGCACATGGGTCCATTAGGTGTAACTTGTCCTTCCTCACAGAACTGGACTCAGTTCTAACAGGCCTGGATTTGGTTATCATCTCCTTCCCTTTCGTACAAATTCTTTCCTATTCCTTCATTTCCTGATCTCTAGCCACATCCCCTTCACTCTCCTACTCTCACTTCCTTCAGCCACATCAGATGATCCTCACCCTCCCAAGCTTGTACCCACTTCCAGCCTTTGTGCCTGTTACCCACGCCCCCGCCTGAAACTTCCTCCCCTAGATCTTCACGTGGGTCCCTCCCTCGCCTCATATGTCCCCGCTCACATGTCTCCTCCTTTAAGAGGCCATCCCTACCTCAGACAGGCATGCCGCCTTATGGCGCCTTATCAACTCCTTCCTCTAATTTTTGTGGTTACTCATGGCACTTACCACTACCTGAAACTGTCTCCTTCCCTTCCTTGTCTCACTTCCCCAGGCCCCTCCCCATGCTTCCCACCTCCCAAATAAACTGCATCTGCTCTCAAACCCTTGTCTCAGGGTCTGCTTCTGGAAGGAACCCAACCCAAGACGGTAAGGGAAGATTCTAGATTTGGGACAAAGACACTCAGTGGTGCTGGGTACTTCTGCTGCTCCCCCCAGGAGCCACTTGTGTCCAGCTGTGCCACATTTAGGGATGCTAAGGTTGACCTGGGGCTTCAGATGGGGGCAAAAGAAACTTCCACCAATATACTCCTCATCTGCCCTTTCCCTGGTGATTTCACCGTCCATGCATGAGCGTGTCCCAGATCCATGATTTCATTACCGGTTGCAAAATAGCGCCGTTCCCAGTCTATCGGGGCATTTTCTCATTTATACATCTGTCTCCTTCACCAGGCTGGGAACCTCCTGATGCTGGCAATAGAGCTACTTCCATACCAAGGAAACATTTGCTAAAAGTACTTGAATTCTGGAGCTGGAAACCATTGGGAAAAAAATCAAACAAACAGGTATTTGTTTTCCAGAGCAAAGAAACCTGGCATCACTCCTCTTGCTTCTGGGATCAAAGACTGCCTGGCTCCAGCCTCCTCTGGACTCCAGGCTTGGCCTCCGCCCACCTCCATCACCGGCCATCATCCGATGGATTCGGGAATCGCTGGGGGCTTTGGGGAGAAGAAAGATTATCTGTCTAAAGGCATCAACATCACTTGCCTTTAAAAATTTTTTTTTTATTTTAAACCTTCCCACAATTCAAATGTTTCTCTTATTATCTTCTGCCGAGGGAAAAAATTAATAACACGGTGCAATATAAAACACTAAATTAAAGGCGTTTTGGAACCAGCAATTATTTCATAAGCTTCTCTTTTATTGCCGCACTAATGTGCCTAATTGCTGTCTTAATGAGGACATTAATTTCTAGCTAATGTGATGTTATTATAGAAATTGCAGTCAATCTCTTAAAAAGGGGAAAGTGCTAGAAAGCTGTCCCACGAGGCAGGGGTTCTGGTCACCCTGGGGCTGAGGGGCAAATGAGAGGGGAGGGGATGGCACGGGGGAGCAGCCAGGAGCCAGGGAAGGGGGAAGGCAGGGGAGTCTCGCAGGTAGTGGGCATTCTGGGGAGGCTCGGTCAGAGAACCAGCTGTTCTAGGGACCTGGGAGATGAGACCCAATAGGGGAAAGCGTTAGAACAATAGTAAAACCTAACATCAGTGGCAGGGACTGTTGGAGCATCTTATTTATATCTCCATCCTTGCAATAACCCGATGAAATTGATAGCATTGTTAGTTCCATTTTATGGATGGGGAAACTCAAGCACAAAGAGGTGGAGTGACTTACTCAAGGTCACACAGCTAGCAAATGGTGGAGGTGGGATTTGAACCCAGCCTGTCTGGCTTAGCCATTGAGCTGAGCTGCTTCTTGGCTAGTGCCCACCACTGTCCACGATAATAATCTCAAACATTTATTGAGAATTTATTAGGTGCCGGCACTGTACCAAGTCCTTCATATATCATCTCAGGGTGGGCTTCTCTGAGAAGAAGAGGGGCAGGTCAAGCCACACCTGAGCCCTCCCTAATAGAAGAGGGAAGACATACTAAGGCTCAAGGCTGGGTCTGCAACTGCACCCCCCCACACACACACACATGGGAACAGGAAATCCAGTGTAGGGGAGGGACTTCAGGGCCCAGGGAGGGGAAATGTCTTTGCCCTGAGCCGTACCTTCTGGCACGTGACCATGGAGGGTCAGAGTGGGCTGTGAAGGCAACTGGTCTGGGTTAGAATTCTCGCTTTCTCACTTCCTGTGTGACGTTGGGTATGTGGCTGGCCCTCTCTGTGCCTCATTTCTTCATCTATAGATCAGGGATAACAATCGAACCTATCTCAGAGGGCTGTTTTGGAGGATTAAGCAAGTTCAAATGATATATTAGTCAGAATCAGTACACCCCAGTGGCCGTGACAAGCAATCCCCAAGCCCTGTGGCTTAATACACCAAAGACTTATTTCTCACTGACATGGTACTTAGCTCTGCTCCGCTTGGAAACCAGCCACCCTCTGTGCCGTGGTGTCACCTCCTCCAGTGCCTCAGAGCCCTCGGGGGGACCCTCTCTGTCCAGCCAGCAGATGACAGAACAAGAGAGAGAGCACGGAGAGAGAAAGGGGTGGGGAGTTTGGGAGGCCTGCATCTAGACTATTTCGACCCATACTCTACAGTAGCAGATCAGGAATGACAGGGAATGGGTGTGAGGGCAAAAAACACAACCAACCCCTTTTAAATTCCAACAGCTACTTACATGAAAAGCAAAAGAAGGAGACCCCTGAGGCCCGTATCCCACACTCAAAAAAAAAGCAAAAAGACAACCACGAAACAAAAGGGATCTGATTCGCTGCAGCTCAAGCCTTTGCCAGTCTGGCTCATAGAGACACACACAGAGTTGCCGAGCGCCATCGCAGAGGTGCTCCCCTTTATTTACAAACTTGACTTTCCTTTGTTTTAAACTTAAAGCAAGTCACTCACAAAGGAGACTTCTCTCATACGGAGAGGAAGGTTTATTTTAAGAAATTGCCTTTTGCAGCTGTGGAGGCTGGCAAGTCCCAAATCTGCAGAGTTGGCCAGAAGGCAGGAGAGTCCAAAGGCAGTCTGCTGGCAGAACTCCTTCTTGCTCGGGGACAGCAGTCTTTGTTCTCTGGAGGCCTTCACCTGATTGGATAAGGCCCACCCACACAATGGAGGGTAAACTGCTTTCCTCAAAGCCCACTGATTTCAATGCTAATCTCACCCCCAAAAAACACTGTCTCAGAAATTTCTCAAATAACGTTTGACCAAATGTCTGGACACCATGACTCAGCCAAGTTGACATCAAATCCAACCATCACATCTGCTCAAGCCCAAACTCTTGTTTTCTATTACAGTAAAGCAAGTATGGTTGGTACTATTTCTATGCCCCCTGGGCGCATACACCCCTACGTCTCTCTGCCTGGGGCTTGTATACAAGCATGTGGGGTCTGCAGGCAGGAAGTTCTGGGGGCGGACACTCCAAGAGTGACCATCGTCAACAAGAGACAGAATTCTGGAGGGTAAATACTCCAGCTCTCTCCCCACACTGGGGAGCTGACTCTGAAGTATGTGCTCTCTGCTGCCTCCTGGATGTCCCCAGAGGAACTGCATCTCAGTTACCACATTGGGAACCTGCTCAAGAACACACTGTACTGGTTGTCTTCCCTTTCCTGGGGCACTCCCCATCCCTCTCTACTGTGTTTCTTGGAATCACCTTGCAGATTAAATGCTTGCATCTAAATCCCTGTCTTAGGGTCTGCTCAGCGGGAGACCCAGCTCGTGGAATGCCCTCTTTAACCTCTTTCCCAACTCTACAGCAACAAAGCATGAGTGGGTGGGAGAATGAGTAGAATTTCTTTTTGCAGAGAGGCAATACACACTCGTGATTAAATGAAAAGAATGCAAGCCCCGTCAAAGGGAGAGCACGTTGAGTTGAGTCCCTCTCCGTGCCGCTCCTCCTTTGGCCTCCATATAGCCCTGCTAAGACCTGCCCGGTGTATCCACCCTGATGTTTTGTATTCACACTCCAGCATCTGCAAGAATATCCTCTGCCTTTTACAAATGGGGATCATTGCAGACGCACTGTTCCACACTTGCTTTTTCTCCAGTTAATTATATAGCTTGGATACCCTCCCCAAATCGGCACATCCAGACCCGCCTCATTCTGCTTAATGACTGCAGATATTGGAAGATGTGCTTTCAGAGGAAGAAAGGATTTGTCTGGAAGGCTCCGTCTGGAGGTCCTGGACCTGAGCTAATGAGATGGAAGACCACACTCCAATTCCTCTCCCTCTTTTCCAGCTCCTCTGTGCCTTGGGAAACCCACATGGACCCAGTGTCTGGTCTGCCCCACCTGAGTGGGATGGACAGGCCTGTGTCTGGGTCAGGGTGAGAGTTTCAGGCTCCTGCTCCGGAGCCTGCAGGAGCCTTCTCCTCCTGCATCAACCGTCCATGCAGAAAAAAACCAAACCAAATCTCAGACCTCGGTGCCCACTCTGTGGGCCTCCACCCTGGGACCACTTGGCATCTCCTCCTGGCCTTGAATGCCCCTGACCCTCGACAATCTAGGAAGATGTAGCGGCCAATCCATTTGCAATGTGAGTTGTCATGTGCTTCAGAAGGTGGGCCCTGATTGGTCCAGATCCATCGGGCGTTCCCTTCCCCTCACTGATGATTGGCTGGGGCATGCCACCTGAAGTTGTGGGCATCCTGCTGTATCCACTCAGTGCTGGCTGTTCCAGCCCGGGGGTGGGCAAAGTACGCCTTGCCACCTGTCTTTGTAAATAAAGTTCATCGGTGTACAACCATGCTTATTTGTTTACATCTCTTCTTCAGGCTGCTTTTTGTACCAGAAGGGCAGAGTTGACTAGTTGCAACACAGACTGTCCCACCTGAGAAGCTAAAAAACACTTATATCTGGGACCTTTACAGAGTTTGCTGACCGCTGGGCAAGTGTGTGCTGACAGCATTCTTTTTTTTTTTTTATGTTTTATTTATTTATTCATGAAAGTCAGAGAGAGAGAGGCAGAGGCAGAGGGAGAAGAAGGCTCCCCGCCTAGCAGGGAGCCCGATGCGGGATTCGATCCCAGAACCCCGGGATCATGACCCGAGCCGAAGGCAGACGCCCAACCATCTGAGCCACCCAGGCGCTCCTGCTGACAGCATTCTTAATCACCTGCAGCTCTCTACCTGGGGGTTTTCTCCTGATCCACATGGGGGACAGGTCGGAAGTGACCCTGGGAGCAGCCCTCAGTCTATGATAGACCGGAACCAGAGGATCCATTTGCAGGTCCCACTCCACTTGGGTGGGACATCTCAGACGTATGTGTCCACATAGTCTCTGCAGCGTATCCCAGTGCAATTGGACCCCAGGTGCCCTTGGCAATCACTGCTTATTTACACCTTGCATCCGTTGCCCTCCTTTTCCTATATCATTTCCCTTGTCCCCACCAGTGTTTCCTGGATTTACTCCCCAGATAAACCGCTTGCACTCGAGTTGTGTCTCTGAGCGTGCTTCTGGAGGAACCCCAAACCAAGACAGCCCGTGACAGATTTCAGGTTAGGGAGAACCAGGAAAGGGCTCCTTCCTCTTGAAAAGAAACATGTTTAAGAGATGGTCTCTTCTGCTGCTGGAATCTGTTATTTTCTGCACATGACACCTGGAGTTCTAGAATCTGTCTTTGGACCATGAAGAGAGCCTGCCTTAGGACAAAGCTAAGATGTGGGGAGGGCAGAAGGAACCTGAATCGATGACACCATTGGGTCACTGAATTAATCAACCCAAGAGCTGCCCTGACTCTGAACTTATTGCTCTATAAGATGGTGACTATTATTATTGTTTAAGTTCGCTTGAGTGGGGCTTTTCTTCTTCCTTTATAGAAGGAAAGATCTGGAGTGGGAGGAGGAGGATCATTCTAATGGAGTAAACACTGGGCTATCACCCTTGGGTGAGGTCAGAGGTGAAGTCTTTGCAGCTGCCAGAACATTTTTTTTGTTTGCATGTAAGAAAACCCTTAGTTGCCATAACTTATTCAAAAAGAGAAGACATTGGCTCATACCACTGAAAAAGTACAACAGCAGTATGACTTCAGGCATGGCTGGATCCAGGTGCTTGATGATGTCACCAGGAGTCTGGTTCCATCCATTTCCTAATTCATATTTCCTCTGTGTTAGCCTCTCTCTCAGGCCAGCTCTCAACAAGTAGTGGCAAGATGGTCCCATGCATTCCTGACTTACAACCCAACAACTTAGCAACCCTGGCAGACAGAAAATACCTCTGTCCCAACAATTGCAGCAAAAGTCTAAGGACTGTCTCTCATCTACTATCTTGAATAGGTCCATCCCTGAGCCAACCAGGAAGGGGGAAATGTTCTAATTGGCCTATCTTGGACTATATGCTCACCTTCAGTAAGGGGGATTTGACCCTGCCATGGGGTTCCATGTTGACCAAAAGGGGATTAAAGGTGGTTCCTCCAAGGAAACCTGTAGAAAAGAAAAGGGATGCCAGGGAAACAAAAACATCAGACTTCTATGAGCCTAGACTCTGTAGGCTGGTGATTGAAACAGAAGGTTCAGTAAGCCCAGAGCATTAGGATCTTGAACAAATGAAGTCTGAACATAACCTCTCTATCTGACTCTCATCTCTCACATACTGGTGTTTACTCAGGACACAACCTAGGAAGATTTGTGCAGGACATCAGAGTCACAAGAGGGAGGGAGGTACTGTGGTGACAGGAATGGAGGAGCTAGGTCAGCAACCAAGCAGTTAGCCTGGAGAGAGCTGATATTGCATTTGTCCTGCACAAGCTATGACGCTGTGACAAAGAGGCCCAAAATTTCAGTGGTTATAACAAGATGAGGGTTTGTTTTTTGCTCAGGTGTCCAGAGGTTAGCCTAGGTCCAGGCCTGGTGGGACAGTTTTGCCATCCAATCACTGACGGATTCCTTCTGGAGTTTTGAGGAGAATCAGGGAAAAGGAAGTGGAAGGCAAAAGCTTTCTTTGAAGGACGTACCCAGAAGTTGCACACATCACCTACGCTCATACCTCATTGGCCAGAACTTAGTCACATGGCCACACTTAGATGCAGGGGAGACTGGGTTATGTAGTCTCTAACAGGGGAGCCATGTGCCCAGCTAAACTGAGAAGACTCTAACACCCAAAGGAAAGAGAAGAATGGATTCCAGGGAGTAGTTGGTATTTCACCCCGCTGGCTGAATCTGCTTCATCTGGGAATGGGCTCTGCCATCCGGGACTATTGGCCCCATAAAGAGCGACAGGGCCATCCCCACTCCATATCCCATACCCCCTCTCCATGCATACATGTCGTGTGATCACTTTATTTATTATACTTTATTTCAAAATTTTTCTATTTAAAATTTTAAACAATTTTTACTAATTTATTTATTTATTTTTTAAAGATTTTATTTATTTATTTGAGAGAGAGAATGAGATAGAGAGCATGAGAGGGGGGAGGGTCAGAGAGAGAGGCAGACTCCCTGCTGAGCAGGGAGCCTGACGTGGGACTCGATCCAGGGACTCCAGGATCATGACCTGAGCCGAAGGCAGTCGCTTAACCAACTGAGCCACCCAGGTGCCCCTTTACTAATTTATTTTTTAAAGATTTTAAAAATTTTTTTTATTTTAGAGAGAGAAAGAGAGAGCAGGGGGAGGGGTCAAGGGAGGGGACTCCTGCTGAGTGCAGAACCTGGTGTGGGGCTCGATCTAATGACCCTGAGATCATGACCTGAGCCAAAATCAAGAGTCAGACATGCAACTGGCTGAGCCACCCAGGCACCCCTAAAAAATGTTTACTAATTTAAAATTTTATTTTTAAAAAGTTTATTACTATGTATTTGTTCTTTTATTTTTCCTTCCTTCCTTCCTTCCTCCCTCCCTTCCTCCCTCCCTCCCCCTCTCTCTCTTTGCAGCACTGAACAGCACAACATGGATAAAGTACCTGGAACTTAGTAGGCACTCATGGAATATGGTAACCACAAAGCCACGGTCTCATCAAACCCATTTGCTCTTCCTGTACACACAGGAAGACTGCATTTCCAGCTTCCCTCATAGCTTGGCAGGCTCATGTGGCTGAGTTCTGGCCAAGGGGATACAGAGGAAATGACTGTTCTACCTCCAGCACAAGACCCTAAATTATCCTGCTAAATCCTCCACTACCCCTTCTCCTCCTGCATCAGATGGTCAGAGGTGGAGGATGAAGGGGTGATTCCGAGCCTCTGAAGAGGTTGGGGGGGAATGGTGTTTCTGTACCCCTATATTCTTAACTATCAATAGGGTAATAAGTGCCTCGGCTGTATTGAGGATCCAACGAAATAAATTAACATTTGAAAGTTGAAATGAATTTTCACTAATATTTGAAAAGTGAAATTAATTCATTTCAATTAAATACATTAATATTTGAAAAATGCCTAGAACAGTGCCTAACAGGGGCCAAAGGGCTATATGTGTGTTCAGTATATTTTTAAATGTATAATTTCACAAACCAAGCACCCATACACCTGCAAGCCCAGTTAGGGAATAGAACACTGATTGATGCCCAGGCGTAGATGAAAAAAATAGCCAAATGACACAAATTCGTCATTATTAAACTGTGATAGATGCCTTGAAGCAAGAGAACAGGAAGCTACAGGAATAACCCAGGGAGCTAATTTAGATCAGGAGGGAAGTCGGGAAAGGTGTCTTCCAGACATTTCACTTGATTTGAGTTATGGGCACAGAGAAGGTAGCTGGTGAGCCCTGAGGAAGGACAGCCTTCTGGGGACAGACTACAGTGAGTGGAAGGCCCCAAAATAAGCCAGCTCGGGGCACAGTCAGGAAACGTGACTGGGAGCCAGGAGGAAGGAAGAACAGCAGACAGCCAGGGTGGAGGAGGCCAGCAGAGGCCAAAGGTCATGGCAGTTACTTTGGTCTTGATTCTAAAAGCCACAAGGAATCGTTAAAGGTTTTTGGTCTGATGTACATTTTAAGGAGATGCCTCGGCCGCTTGAATCCCACACACTGGCAGTGGGAGGGTGGATGACAATATTTTGGAAAACTGTTTCATTACATCTATGAAAGCTGACTATCCACTCGTCCATGATGGAGCAATTCCGCTCCCTGGTAAACCATCCCAAACTGGAAATGACCCAAATGCCTATAAGAGTAGAGCAGACAGACTAATTATGGTATGGTCCACCAATGGGATACTATGCAGCGGCGAAAAAGAGCAATCCATTGCCACCTGAAACAACACAGATGAATCTCACAAACAGTATTGGAGAAAAGAAGGGAATACAAGGCAACTGGGTGGCTCAGTTGGTTAAACGTCTGCCTTTGGCTCAGGTCAGGATATCAGAGTCCTGGGATCGAGCCCCTTGTCAGGCTCCCTACTCAGTGGGGAGTCTGCCTTTTCCTCTCCCTCTGTTGCTCCCCCTTCTTGTGCTCTCTCTCTGTCAAATAAGTAAATTAAATAAGTAAATAAAATCTTTTTTTTTTTTTAAAGAAGCAAATACAGAAGAAGAAACATTGCCGGATTCCATTTATATGAGGTTCTAGAATAGGCAAAAATATTCTGTGACCATGGAAATTAGGATAATGGTTATCCTTGGGCAAGGGGGTAGTGGCTGGAAGTGAACATGGGGGGGGGTCTCTGGGGGCTGGGATTCTATCCTTGATCTGGTGCTGGTAACACGGGAATATTCATTATGAACATTCATTGCACTGGGGGGCACCTGGGTGACTCAGTCAGTTAAGCTTCCGACTCTTGACCTCAGCTCTGGTCTTGGTCTCAGGGTCGTGAGTTTGAGTCCCAAGTTGAGCCCTGCATTGGGTTCCATGCTGGCCATGGAGCCTGGTAAAAAAAAAATTCATTGCGCTGTATGCTCATGCTATGCACACTATGAAGTATGTTCACCACGTTCCAGTAAAAAAGATTTTTAGAAGTTAAAAAAAAAACCAAAGATGGTTATGGCCACTCTGGGGAGAAAAGATGCGAAGGGGCTTCTATTTTGTCACTGAAGCAAGAGGGGCCGTTATTGCGAGGCGGAAGGTAAGAATGCAGGCCCCGCTGAGCCGAAGCTGGTTCATGTGGCACGCATCTCTTTCCTCCTCTATGTGAAGTGACCTCACACTCATGGCCTGAAGTCTGCCACAGTGGGAGTATTCACACCATGGAAACTAGCAGATGCTACACGTTTTTTCTTTTTTTTTTTTTTTTTAAGATTTTATTTATTTTTTGACAGAGAGAGACACAGTGAGAGAGGGAACACAAGCAGGGAGAGTGGGAGAGGGAGAAGCAGGCTTCCCGCGGAGCAGGGAGCACGATGCGGGGCTCGATCCCAGGACCCTGGGATCATGACCTGAGCCAAAGGCAGATGCTTAACGACTGAGCCACCCAGGCGCCCTACGTTTTTTCATTGTTAAAATTTTTCACAAAGAGTCAGTTTACACACACTCACTATACCCCTGGGGTGTAGATAACAGGATGGGGCATGACAAGGCAGTGCCTTCCACCAGTTCTATTTGTGCTGGGCCCTGAACCTGAGGACCGACTGAACAAGACTCACAGAGCTGGCCCCCACAGGCCACACAGGTTATGTGTGTCAGTTGTGGGGTGGGGGTGGGGGAGGAAGAAACAAATAAATCTACTCAACAAAATAAGAAAATGCTTAGGAGGAGCTCCAGGGGAGTTCTGCTTTGAGTAATTTCTGAGTAGAGTCTTGTGGGATGAATAGGAGTTTTCGATAAGAGTGGGATGGCAGACCAGGCAGAGAGAAAAAAATGTGTGCAAAGGCTTGGGGTTTTTAAAGGATATGCCAGGTTCTTGGAGCTGTAACTTGCTCCAGGAGGTTAGCACAGAGGGTGAGATTTGGTCAAAACCGGCCCATGGGTATGCTTTGTTTTAAGAAATATTTGGGTTGATCTCCCAGGCTTAAATAATTAATGATTTTACATAAAAATCCAGATTTCTGCCCTTCTATAAAACCCAGAAGATCTGGTAACCCAGGGCCTGCAGTCCCACGAGGCAGTAACTGACCAGAGCGTAACAGGAATGTGTCTCCTATCTTCCCCAGTCCCCACCACTCCCTACTGCCTCCCAACGCTGTGCTGAGGGTCCCTTACCATTTTACCATTTTGCTCCCAGTTTGCTGCTTTCTCTATCATAGAGCAAGATCCAGCCATACTCCCATCTCTATATAAAAGAGGAAAAATGAAGAAGTCCAGGAGGACCTCCTGTTTCTCATCCCCCGCTGGCTTTGCCCTTTGTCTTTCCTGCCCAGTGGCCTCTGTAGACGTTCAAGTTTGTCACCCCTGATGTAGCATCGGGACATAAAGCTGGGTCACGGTACTTCTCTGTGCCAGCTCCATAGTGTCCTGTAGACGCCGGGGAACTGTTGAAAAATCTGCATTCAATTATTCAACTAATAGTTGTAGCAGAAGCCGAAGCAGAATGTTGATGCTCCATTCATATCCCTCCAGCTTCACCATCTCAGCAGGCTCCTGCTGTGGTCCAGTTGTTGCCATTTGCAGCAGCTCGTGGCGGGAGGGCTCTCTCCAAAGCTCTCGAAGGCCCCTCTGGCCCAAGCATGGTAGGTTGAAATGGTCCCCCTACCCTGGATCGCCTCTCCTGCCCGGAGGTGGTGGACAAATGGGCGTCTCCCTCACCTCTCGGCAACGTCTGACACCACCTGCCAGAGGTCGCGGGCTGGAGGACACACCCGTCCGTCACCAGCTGTCTCCCTTCCCAGCTCCCCCACTGGTGCTTCCTGGGGTCGTCACCTCCTAGATAAACGACTTGCCTTTAAATCCTCACCTCAGGCTCTGCTTCGAAGAAGCGCAAACTGAAACCTCCTTATTCAGCAGCTGCTCTGTGCTGGGGGACAAAGAGGACAGTTTCTGCTCTTGGGGACCTTACATGGTAGCCTGATGAGAGAGCCCCCAAAGAAGAAAACGAGCGATATGTATCCTTTTAATATGGGAAGAGAAGAAATCATTCAGTAGAATGTGGTGGTTTTAAAATATGTCCACCCATGCCCATTTCACCCATGGGTGAATGTGGCCAAAAGGTACAAACTTTCAGGGGCGCCTGAGTGGCTCAGTCAGTTGAGCATCTGCTTTAAGCTCTGGTCATAATCCCAGGGTCCTGGGATCGAGCCCCGCATCGGGGCTCCCTGCTCAGCGGGAAGCCTGCTTCTCCCTCTGCCTCTGACCCTCCTCCCTGCTTGTTCTCTGTCTCAAATAAATAAATAAAAAATATATTTTTAAAAAGGTACAAACTTGCGGGGCGCCTGGGTGGCTCAGTCGTTGGGCGTCTGCCTTCGGCTCAGGTCATGATCCCAGGGTCCTGGGATCGAGCCCCGCATCGGGCTCCCTGCTCCGCAGGAAGCCTGCTTCTCCCTCTCCCACTCTCCCTGCTTGTGTTCCCTCTCTCGCTGTGTCTCTCTCTGTCAAAATAAATAAATAAAATCTTTAAAAAAAAAAAAAAAGGTACGAACTTGCAGATAAAATATAAATAAGCCTTGTGGTTGGAATGTCCAGCATGGTGACTATAGGTAGCCATACTGCCTATATAGTTGAAAATTGTTAAGAGAGCGGATCTTAAAAGTTCTCATCACAAGAAAAAAAATTGGTACTATATGTGGTAATGGGTGTTAACTAGGCTTATTGTGGTGATCATGACATATATATGTATATAATCATTATACATACTATATATATGTATATAATCATTATGTTATACACTTAAAATGAGATGTTATGGGGTGCCTGGCTGGTGTGGTTAGTTGAACGATCGACTCTTGGTTTCAGCTTGGGTCATGATTGGGAGATCGAGCCCCAAGTCAGTCTCCGTGCTCAGCATGGAGTCGGCTTGAGATTCTCTCTCCTTCTCCTTCTGCCCTCCCTCTCATGCTCTCTCTCTCTCAAATAAATATTTTTAAAAATGAAATGTTATATGTCAATTATATCACAATAAAAAGAATTTTAAATATATCCACAAATTCTTTGATACTCTCTCTTTCAAGAAACAGAGCCCCATCTACCCCCTCTTGAGTGTGGCTGGATTGAGTGACCATCATCTAATGAATAGAGTATGACACAGTGACAGAATGGGGCAGAACTTCAGCCTCTCTCTCTCTCGGATCACTTGCTCTATGGAAAGCCAGCCATCATGTTGTGAGGGCATTCAAGCAGCCCCCTGGAGAGGTCCACACGGCGAGGAGCCAAGGGCCCCCCACTGACAACTATGTGGGTGCACCATCTTGGAAGAGGCTCCTTCAGCCCCAGCCCAGCCTTCAGATAACTGTAGCCCCAACAAAATCCTGATGGCAACCTCATGAGAGACCCTGACCCAGAACCACTCAGCTAAGTCACTCTCAGATTTCTGGTCTTCAGAAACTGTGAGATAATAAATATTTTTTAAAAGATTTGTTTATTTTAGAGACAGAGAGAGCAGGGGAGGGGCAGAGGGAGATGGAGAGAATCTCAAGCAGACCCCATGCTGAGCACAGAGCCCGACTTGGGGCTCCATCTCGTGAACCTGAGACCACTACCTGAACCAAAACCAAGAGTCGGACGCTTAACCAACCCACCTGGGTGCCCCAAATATTTGTTGTTTGAGGCCACTAAATTTTAGGGTAATTTGTTACAATAGCAATAGAAAATGATGGGTGAGGGGGTTTATTTAAATGTGGGGTCAATGAAGCCTTCTCTCAAGTGGTGACATTTAAACAAGGATCAGAAAGAAATTAGCCATTTAAACAAGGATCAGAAAGAAAGTAACTGAGGAAGAGGATTCCAAGGAGAAGGAAGATATGATCTGTTCAAAGGCCCTGAGGTAAGAGCACACCTATCCAAGGAACAGTGATGAGGCTAACACGGCCAGAGTGGTGGGAGCACAAGGGAGGTAGGGCCCGAGAGAGGTCAGATGGAGCTACAGCAGTTCTCAATGAGGGTCACTACCACCCCTCAGGTTGGGGGCAGAAACAGGCAAGAGTTTGGTGGTGTCACAATGCATGGGGTTGCTTATTGGATTTGGATATGGAAGCAGGGACACATAACATCCTGCACTGTGACAACCAGTCACCCCTCATGAAGAACTGCCCTGCCCAAGATGCCCAGATCAAGACATAGGAGAATTTGGAACAGAGGAGAACGATCCTATTTGTTCTTTTAAAAGATTTCTCTGTGTAGAACAGAATGTAGAGTCTGCTACCTTTTCTGTACAAAGGGGGCAGAAAAATATATTCATATTTGCCTGTTCTTGCATAAAGACACTATAGAAAGATATATCTGCTTCTGGTAATAATGGACATCTGTTGGGGTTTTGCAAACTGGGCCAGTGGGGGCCTGGGGTAAGAAGGGAGACCTTTCAAAGAATACCTCTTTGTGTATTTAAATTTTTTTGATCAAATAATTAGAAATTAAAAGGGATCATCTTGGCCATTGAGGGCAAGGGGGAATTTTAGAGAAGCGAGGCTGGAGGGACAGGAGTACAATATGATTTGAAATAGGAGTTGAAATTGTGGGGCGGGGGAGGTTGGCTTGGAGCTCGGAGGGAATGGGGTTCATTTTAAGACCGCGGTCCAGCTGGTGTGTGAGGGGCTGGCTTTGCCTACTACGAAGGTGACCATCTCAGCTTGGGCTGCTGTAACAAAATACCATAGGTGGGGAGGCGGTGGGGGGCAACTTCACAGCAGATGAATTCCTCACAGTCCTGGAGGCTGGGAAGTCCAAGATCAAGGTGCCGGCAAATTCCGTTCCTGGTGGCAGCTCCCTTCCTGGCGTACAGACAGCCACCTTCTGTGTTCTCACATGGCAGAGAGAGAGAGGGGGAGAGAGGGAGGGAGCACGACAGAGAGGGAGGGGGAGAGGGAGGGAGGGTGGGCTTGCAGGAGCTCTGGTCTCTACCTGTTCGGATAAGAACACTAATCCCATCATGGGGCCCCCACCCTCACGAGCTCATCTAAACCTAATCACCTCCCAAAGGCCCCACCTCCTAATACCATCACACTGGGGGTTAGGACTTCAACATAGGAATTTGGGGAGATGGCAAATATTCAGTCCACCGCACCTACCTGGAAACAGAACCTGAGGCAGGGACCCAGACGCCCGTTAATTTGGGGGGAGGACTCTCAGGAGAAAGAGAGTGAGGGAAGCAGGATGGGCCGAGGAAGGGGCTCAGCCAGGATGTGGGTTCAGCTGGATCTAGCCCCAGCCAGATCCCACCAGGAGCACCGGGGTGTGAACTGCATCATATGGTCTGTTCCAACTTGAGGCAAGGGGGCTGGCCTTTAGCACCCCCATATCAGAAAGCTATTGGCTGTGGGCTGCACCTGGGGGGAGGGAATGGCTCCCTGGCATCTCCAGAGGAGGGGGCTCCCAGCACACGTCATGCTCCAGAGAAAGGGCAGGTGTGAGTCACCGGCAGCCGACACCCGAAGCAGGCAGAAGATGGGTGCGCTGGCCCAGAAAAGGGGATGTGGCCTGGGCGGGGACACCGGCAGTGTCTCCTGCAATAGCCACCGGCCACGCACAGCTAGGGGAGGCCTGGCCCCATCCTTCATCTTATTTTTATTTAGCAAACACCTAGCACGCCAGGCACTGTTCTTAGAGCCGTACACGTTTAAATCTGCACAACAACCTATGAGGCAGGCACTGTTTTTACCACTACTCTCGACTGCGGTCGCAGGGAGCCTCCCCCCGCCCCGAGCCCCCAGGCCCACTGAGCTCCCCGCCCCTGCCAGTCACCCCCATCCATCTTGCAGCCCAGCGCCCCCAGCTTTCGCCGCCTCCGCTTGGCAAATCCTTCTTCCCGCTCTTAATTGATTCTTAATCTGCAGCCTTGGGGCAGCGCTGCTGAGAAGGCAGGTGGAAATCATTTCCTTCAGCTCCAGCCGGATCTCAGGGCATCTGAGGGGAGCCCCCATCCCCACCCGACCTCCCCCCCCCCCGCCCCGTTTCTTGCAGTCCTGGGCCCACAGTCCCCACCTACGCTCGTCCCCCTTTCCCTCTGCTTCCCCACTTGCTCTCATTGCCCAGGGCTTGAGGGGGAGAATGTGGCAAAAAGAAAGGACCAGAGCTTTCTGGGGGCACTGGGAGACAGTGAAGGGGCATCATGGTGCCCATCCAAGGCCCACTTGTCCACTGAGCCCAGAGGTTCTCATGGGGCCGATTCTGCCCCCCAGGGGCAATTTGGCCATGTCTGGAGACATATTTGGTTGTCACGACTTGGGGGTGGGGGGCAGAGGGCTACTGGTATCTGGCGAGCAGAGGCCAGGGATGCCACTCAACACCCTTCAGAGCACAGGACGGCCCCACCACAGAGAAGGATCTGGCAGGTCCCAATGCCAACAGTGTCCCGCTGAGAACGCTCTAGGCTTTGCCTGGGACCCTGTACTTCCAGCTACTTCCAGCTGAGGGTGCAGCCTTGGGGGGCGCGGGGGAGGCGGGAGATGCCGGGACATCAGAGACATTTTAGAGCAGGTGACTCTGATGTGCAGCCAGGGCTGAGAACCACCCAGCAGAGGGTCAGCTTTCAGTCCCCCCCACCCCCATCATCTTCTCTGGGCACCCGAGTCTGTCAACGGAGGGGGCGGAATAATCTGGAAACAGCCCCACAGCCCCCGGCTCACATCGCCTTCCCGCCTCCCTGCATCTGCAGCAGTCTCTCTGGGCCTCCCCCACATGGTTAGGGGACCCGGAGGACCTCCAGGGGGCAGAGGACTCTGAGGTGGCCCAGCCCCCTGACCCTCCCGCTGGGGAGGGGACAAGAGGGATGAGGCGGACAGGCCCCAGACGCTCAAGTGTGACGTGGAAGTCCAAACACACAGAGAAGGGAGTGAGAGGCTGGACTGAGGGAAGCGCTAACTCCTCAGGAGGACGGGGTGAGTGTCCGAAGGAGCTGGGGCAATGGGGGGGGGGGGCAGAGACTGAGGGAGGCCAGAGCCCAGGTGCATGCAGCCGAGCCAGCAGGTCACCCGTCCCCCAAACACACACTCACATCCCCACACACAGTTACATACACGCACGCCCTCAAATTCCTCAAATTCCCACACAGCCACACGTTCTCACACCTCCACACACACATTCGCACCCTCACCCAGTGACACACCTTCACACACTTAAATTCCCACATAGCCCCCCCACACACTCACAACTTCACACCCTCAAGCTCCCCCCACCCATCCTCACAAATCCTCCCAGTTACACATTCTCCCTCTCACACATGGTCACACACACAGTCACGATCGTCCCACACACTCACACACACATACGCACACACGCAGGCTAGCCAAACACCTCTGGCTTCACTGCCCTCGCCCCCCACCCCTCCACCAAAGCCACCCTAAGACTCTGTAAATGTCACCGGCTGCCTGCCCTGGTCTCCGCAGGCCAGGGAGGCCGGGGCAGGAGGGGAGCCGTGGGCCGGGCGCTGGCCCTCAGCTCCGCCACAAGCACCCCGAATCTGTCTGCTTTAGGGCTGGGCAGATTTAAAGATAGAGATCCCCCCTCAAAAAAAACACCAGAAACTTCCCACCCCATCCCCAGCACCACCTGGGTCTCCAAGGCCAGGCCGACCAGCCCCTTGGCCAGGAGTGGTCCTTTGTCACTGTTCGTTCATTGCTTCATTTTGCATATTTGATCGAGTGCCTCCAGTGTGTCCGACCCCCACCCCTGGTGGAGCAGGCCTGGCGGGACCCGGGCCCCCCATTCTTCTTCCCTTCAGCCAGGGATGTCTTCTGAGTGGGCTGCACCCCATCCTGCAGCCCCCACTAGGGAGTACCACGGGCATTTCCAGTCCACTCTCCGCTGCAGAGACTTTGCTGGAAAACAGCTAATTATATCCCTCCCCCAAAGACAGTCTGGTGGGGCTTGGGTGGCGTTGGGTGAGCGTGCCCTGCGTCCGCAGCCGGTGGCCCGCAGGCCAACACACGGATTTCTATATATTTCTAATTCCACAGCAATACTTTGATTAGAGAGCCGAGGTGTTGTGTATGACCTCAGGGACCTCATTATTTTTCTAACTCAAATAAATACGGCATTCAGAAGGCGGGGGGGGGGCAGAGGGGGTGGAGGAAAGAAAAGTCGCAGGAAACCTCATCTATAAAAAGAATTCAGGCCTTAATGAGCTTTTAAAACTTGCCAACCCCTCTCCCCCCTCCTCAGTCTATAAACAGAAAACATGGCTTCTGGCTCCAGCCTCCGGATTTGGGGGTGGGCAGGGTGGGCACAGTGGGGTGGGGACGCAACTGGGTGTCTAAGATTTTGGGGGGCTCCCAGCTGCTGGGAGGATGGGAGCAGTCTCTGTCCAAGCTCAGTGGGAATCGTCCCCATTTGGGGGCCCACTGGGGCTGGGCCCAAGCTGGCATGAGCAGGAGGAAGAGAGAAGCTGCCTTGCCTCATCTCTGTGTGTCCAGAAATTCTTTCTAGAGCTTCCTGCAGGAGAGGCTGGGGTGGGGAGATGGGGAAACTAAGGCAGGGCAGAGCAAGGAAGTCTGGACCACCGGCACCCTCCCTAACCCCCCTTCATGCTGGGGCAGACAAGCCTTGGGTCTGCCCCGGGCTGTTGGGGGGCCCTGCCACCCTCAGTGGCTCCGACATTGGGATGGGTGTGGACAGAGTGAGATGGCGACCACAGAGCTCCCCGAAGGGCAGGGTGACCTCCGAGTCTCTGCCATGTCGCCTTTCTAACAGGAGCAAGGAAGCTGCCCAGAGCAAGCAGCAAAGCCAATTTCGGGTGAAAGATGGGTTCAATGAGCAGAAATGAGCTTGGAACTGAGAAATTTCTGCATGACGAAAATTCTCGGAGCAGAGCAGACCCAGGGCAGCGGGCAGGGGCCTTAAGAAGGACTCAGGGTGGGGCGCCTGGGTGGCTCAGTCGTTAAGCGTCTGCCTTCGGCTCAGGTCGTGATCTCAGGGTCCTGGGATCGAGCCCTGGGCTCCCTGCTCAGCGGGAAGCCTGCTTCTCCTTCTCCCACTCCCCCTGCTTGTGTTCCCCCTCTCGCTGTGTCTCTCTCTGTCAAATAAATAAATAAAATCTTAAAAAAAAAAAAAAAAGGACTCGGGGGCGGGGGGATGAGAGGGAATCTGTAAGAAAAAAGATTCAGGGCACTCAAGTGACTGCCAGGGCGGGGGGTGGGGGGGACGTGGGAAGATGCAGGGGCTGCGTGAAGCGCCGAGGGGCTCTCCCTACCCCTCAATCTACAGAGCAGCCCATGTCCCTCGTTCTCTCCCCACCCCGCTGCAGCTTTCTTTGGGACACTTCTGTCACCCTCCAATGTGATGTTGGTCTTCGGCCTCACCTTTGCAAAGAGGGTTTGGTTTGTCTTGAAGGGCAGGTGGGAAGAGGTCAGCTGGGAAGGTGGTTTCACCTTCCAGGGGGGAGGCCAGTACCCCCGGCTGAATGCTTGTGTCCCCTCAAAATTCAGACGTTGAACTCCGAACCCCCAAAGGGATGGTATGAGGAGGTGGGGTCTTTGGGGGTGATTAGGCCCTCATGAATGGGATCAGTGTTCTCATAAAAGGGATCCCAGAGAACTCCCTTGCCCCTTGCGCCGTGTGAGGACACAGCAAGACCACCATTTATGAACCAGGGAGAGAGCTCTTACCCGACGCTGTATCTGCCGGCACCTTGATCTTGTACCTCCAGCCCCCAGAACTTTGGGAAATAAATGCTGATTTGTAATAAGCCACCCATCCTATGGCATTTTGTTATAGCAGCCTGAACAGAGACAGGGAGTGTGAGGGGTGTGCAGAGGGGTGTAAGCTGCGGGGTGCTGGGGAACCAGCGGGGGCAAGGGGACCTGATTTGCGGTGTTTGCCAATTTCCACGGTGTAAGTTCTCCCACCTTGGTTGATTTCAAGCTGCGAACGTGGTGTCACTAAGCCCCAAGCTAGGAAGAGATGTGCAGAATCGGCTCCGTGAGCCAGACCTGGAGTTGGCCCTTTTCCAAATCTGGCTCAGGAAGAAGAGAAGGGGAGAGGATGAAGCAGGCCTCCTTCTATTCCAGGCCCACTGGCTCTTCTCTCGGCCAGCCTGGCATGCTCTTCCCCCAGATAACACCTGAGTCTTCCCCACCTGCTCTGAGTGGACCCCATCCCACCCTCTTGCTGGCCCTGCCCCCTACGCAGCCAGCACCCTCCAAGCCCACCCATGCAGGTCTCATGACTGCCATAATCCCACTTTATAAATAGGGGACACTGAGGCATGGGGGTGATGTGGGGTGGGTAGAGCACTGGCCTGAAGGGACAGAGCCAGAGGGCGACAGACTGTCCGCTGAATCTACATGCTTAACCACCGGGCTTCACGGACGGACGCCCTCCTCGATTCTGTGATTCCCCTCCTCCGTATGATGTCATGGGCACTCTTCACTGCTTTTTGTGCTAAAGAGCAATGCAAGCACCCAGTTCTGCTGTCTGAGCATGGCCAAGTCACTTCCCCTCTCTGGGCCTCAGTGTTCCCTTCTGCAAAATGGGAAGAGAGTAGCACCTGCCCCTGACGTGGGGCTGTGCCCCATCACGTCGGGAACACGAGGTCCATGTACCTCTAGGGCAAGGTCTCTTGACTTTGGCAGGACTGACATCTGAGGCTGGGTCAGTTTCGTGACCTGGCCCGTCCTGTTCATTGTAGGATGTTTCGCAGCGTCCCTGGCCTCCACCCACTTGATTTGATAAAACCCACGCCTCGACTGTGCCGACCAAAATGTCGTTGCCTAACGTCCCCTGGGAGGGCAGACTCGCCTCCTGTTGGAAAACACTGCCATAGATGAGCGGGCTTTCACACTGTCTACGTGTTGGAATCAGCCAGGGAAGTTTGAAAGCTCCCTAAAGCCAAACCGACCCAATTACTTCAGACTCTCCGACCGGGGTCAAGGGTTATCATTGTGAAAGCTCCCCAGGTCATCCCAATTTTCAGCGAGGGCTGAGACCAGTGACGGGCGGCCAGCAGTGTATGCACAGGGGACAGTGGAGGAAGGCCTAGCAAAGGTATGGGGCCGCGTCCAGGGAAACTAGTAAAGGGTGACGTGAGGTAACCCAGGGCCACTAGCAGGCATGTCACTGTCCTGTTTCAGCTCAAGCTGTCACAACAGAATATCCCAGACTCGCTGGCTTACAAACAGCAGATCTATACACAAATAACAGATTTACAACTCACAGCTCTGGAGGCTGCAAGTCCAGTCAAGGCGCTTTCCTCCTGGCTGGTTCATAGCTGCCTCCGGGTGTGTGCAGAGGAAGCACGAGATCTCTGGTCTCGTCCTCTTCTTATAAGGACACCAGTTCTATGGGATCAGGGCTCCACCCTTATGACCTCATGTAACCTTAATTACCTCCTTTAAGGCCCCATCTCCACGTGCAGTCACACCGGGGATAAGGGCTTCCGCATAGGAATTTTGCAGGGACACCATTCAGTCCACACTAGGGCGAATGGAAGAACATCCAGCCCACAGCCGGGCCGGGAGCCTCTCAGTGTCGTGTGGGCAAACAGACCTTTTGTGAGCGTGGGTTCTCCATGCACCTGCAGACAAAGGGCAGGAGGGATGAGCGGGGCCTGCCAAGCACTGTAGTGGCTCATAAATCTATGCATGAGGAACGAGGTACGGGGAGCACAGCTGTCAGAGACCTGTCCAAAGGGTGGTTCATGCAGGACAGTGTCCCCAGAGCTGATGACCCCTCCTGACATGGGTGCCCAGGCAGCTGCAGAAGGAACAAGGGAGCCCCAGTGGACCGGGGCCCGAGCCAGGTTCCCCAACTCTCCAAGCCCACCCTCAGTTGACAAAGAGGAGTGCTTTCTGGTTCCATATTTGGGCAGGAAGAGGATTTCCCATCCCTGAAAAGTTCGGGGAGATGTGAAAGGCATGCAGACCTGATGGGGGGAGGGGTGGCGGGCAGGAATGGTATGCACACAGCTCGGCTCAAGGAAGGGGGACACCCCCTTTTTTCCTTTTTTTAAGTAGGCTCCACATCCAGCGTGGAGCCCAATGTGGGCTCCGAACTCACGACCCCGAGATCAAGACCTGAGCTGAGATCAAGAGTCGGACGCTTACATGACCGAGCCACCAGGTACCCCACCATCTCACCATTTTTAAGTGTCCAGTGGCCTCAGGCACATTCATAGTGTGGTGCAATTGTCACCGTCGTCCACCTCCAGAGCTCTTTCCATCTTGTAAATCTGAAACTCAGTCCCCAAGAAATACTAACTCTCCATTCCCCCTCCCACCAGCCTCTGACACCCTCCATCCTACTTTCTGTCTCCATAATTTTTCCTGCTCTAAGTCCCTCCTATAACTGGAAGCACAAGAATTTGTCCTTTAGTGTCTGGCTTATTTCACTCAGCATAATAATGTCCTCAGGGTTCATCTATGTTGTAGCCTGGGTCACAATTCCCTTCCTTTTTAAGGCTGAATCATACTCCCTCGTATGAAAGCACCACATTTTGTTTATCCATTCTTCTGTTGATGGGCCCTTGGGTTGCTTCCACATTTTTGCTATTGTGAATAATGTTGCTGTGGGGGCGCTTGACTGGCCAGTCAGAGGAGCATGGGACTCTTGATCTCGGGGTTGTGAGTCCAAGCCCCACGTTGGGTGTAGAAATTACTAAAAAAAAATAAATAAATAAACTTAAAAAAAATATGTTGCTGTGAACATGGGTGTACAGCTATCTCTTCAAGACCGGCTTTCAGGGGTGCCTGGGTGGCTCAGTGTGTTGCACATCCAACTCTTGATTTTGGCTCAGGTCATGCTCTCAGGGTCGTGGAATCGAGCCCTGCGTCAGGCTCCATGATGGGCATGGAGCCTGCTTAGGATTCTCTCTCTCCCTCTGCCCCCAACATCCCACCTCACTCACACATGCACTCTCTCTCTCTAAAAAAAAAAAGAAGAACCTGCTTTCAATTTTTAAAAAAGATTTTATTTATTTATTTGAGAGACAAAGAGATAGCAAGAGAGAGCACAAGTGGGGAAGGGGGAGAGGGAGAAGCAGACTCCCCACCGAGCAGGGAGCCCGACTCGGGGCTTGATCCCAGGACACTGAGATCATGACCAGAGCCAAAGGCAGATGCTTAACCACCTGAACCACCCAGGTGCCCCTCAGCTTTCAATTTTTGAGGGGTATATAACTAGAAGTGTGATTGTTGGATCAGTGGTAGGTGTATCATTAAACCCAGTGAGGCCTACTGTGTGCCTAGCAGTATTTTAAGACTGGGGATACAGCGGGGCGCCTGGGTGGCTCAGTCGTTAAGCGTCTGCCTTCGGCTCAGGTCATGATCCCAGGGTCCTGGGATCGAGCCCCACATTGGGCTCCCTGCTCAGCGGGAAGCCTGCTTCTCCCTCTCCCACTCCCCCTGCTTGTGTTCCCTCTCCCGCTGTGTCTCTGTCAAAAAAATAAATAAAATCTTAAAAAAAAAAAGATTGGGGATACAGCAATGAACAAAACAGAGGCCCCTGTCCTCTGAGAGTTAATGTTCCAGCAGAGGGAAAGGCAAGGCAATGAATTAGTTAAATAAAGGAAAACCAAGCAGAGAAGAGGAATGGGGAGTGCTGGCTTGGAGTTGCAATTTTATTTTAATTTATTAATTAATTTGGGGGGGGAGTTGCAATTTTAATGGGGTGGCCAGGGAAGGCCTCATGTGTGAAGAAAGTGACTTTTGAGCAAAGACCTGAAGGAACTGAGGGAGTTTTATTAGTTACCTACTGCTGCATACCAATTACCCCCAAATCTAGTGGCTTGAAACAACATGGGTGATCTTCTGGCATCTGTGGGTCAAGAATCTGTGCGCAGCTTAGCTGGACTGGGTATCTCATTGAGGGTGCAGTCAAGGCATCCCCTGGGGGTAAGGTCATCTCAAGGCTCTGCCGGGGAGGATCTGCTCCCAAGCGCACACACAAGGGGCTGTTGGCAGAATTTGGTTCCTCGCTGGCTGTGGGCTGAAGCCCACTCTCCCTTCTTTGCCACATGGACCTCTCCATAGGACAGCTCACATCATGGCCACTGGCTTCATCAGAGTGAGCAAGCGAGAGGATAAGAGAGAATGCTAGTGAGAGGGAGAGCCCGCCAGGAGAGAAGTCACAGTCTTATAACCTAATCTTGGAAATGACATACCACCACTTTTTCCATGCACGTCCTATTGGTTAGAAGTGAGTGGTCCAGCCCTCACTCGAGAGGCAGGGAACATGCGAGACCATCTTAGATGCTGCCTACCACAGGAACCATGCAGATATCTGGGGGAACAGCATTTCGGGCAGACGGAACAGCATGTGCGTGCAAGAACAAGCCTGGAATGTGCTCAGGACAAGAAGGACAATGTGAGTGGAGCATCGCCTGAGGACAGGGGAGGAGTAGAAGGCTGAAATTTTTTCTAAGAGCCATAAGAAGCCACTCGACTATTTCAAGGCAGGCCACGATGTCATTGGATTTAATTTTGAGAAGTTTCATGTGATACTCATAGAAGTAATATGGTACCTGGGATTTGCTTTAAAATAGTCCATAAAAAAAAAAAAGTTGGGAGGTGAGAGATAAAACAAGATGGGCAAATGTGGATGATCATAGAAGTCAGGTGACCGGGCCATCCAGGCTCTTCACATTCTTCTATTTTTGCATGTGTGTGAAAGTTTTCTATAATAAAAAGGGAAGTAATAAAGATAAACTATGTACCTGGTTTTGGTGGGGAGAGAAGCAGCTGTGGGGGATCCAGGGCAGAAGCAGGGTTTCAAGGCAGAGGTCACAGCAATGGTCCAGGCTACAAGCCATCAGCCTGACCAAAATCAGAGGCCGACAATACCAAGTGTTGGCAAGATGTGGAGGAACTGGAACTCTGATCCAGGGCTGGTGTGTGTGAAACAATTTGCCAGGTGTTTTCTGTTTTATGAAGTTACACACTACAGCCCAGCAATTCCCTTCCTGGGTATTTACCCAAGAGGAATGAACACATATGTCTGCGTAAAGATCTGTTGGCAAATGTTCATAGCAGCTTGGTTCGTTCTTGCCAAAAAGCTGGAAACACCCCAAATGTCTACCAACAGGAGCACGGATGAACAGGCTGAGGTCCATTCACACCATGGAGTACTCCGCAGCAGATACTGGAGACTAGGAAATCTCAGGATGCTCACTGCTGAGAAGCAGCACCCAGACCAAAGAGGCCGCCCTCTGGGGTTCTATTTGCATGGAATTTTCCAGAAGGCTAGACTAACCCACAGAGATAGAAATCGGAAGACTGCTTGGGGCGGAGTGGGGGGACGAGAGGGCTGGGATCCTTCTGGGACCTTCTGGATGGAAAAGTTCCAGAGTCTGGCGGGCGGCGGGCCCAGGGCCCACGCACGTGTCAGGCACGCAGGCAGCAGAACCTGCTGAATGGAAACGGTGTCTCAGTAAAGCTCCGGGGCAGGTGACGCCACCCCCGCTGTGAAGGCAGAGGCGTGAGCAGTGGGATTCCGAGCTGAGCTCCGAGGCCGAGCTTGCAGGCCCCGCTGGCGGCTGGGCTGGCGGCTGGGCGGGACTTGGGGGCGTCAGAGGAAGCCCCCCACCGCCCCCAGGTAGGGGAGGGGGAAGCCCAGACCTCCGACCCCAACGGGACGCGCTGGCGGGTCTAAAAGCTTCGCTGCAGCGGCCCTGGCGGTCGATAGCAGACACCCCGGCTCCGTCCCGCCTGCCCGGCAGCCCAGCCCCTTCCCGCCAGCCCAGCCCCCGGGAGGGGACCCCGGCCGGGGAGCCTACTCCGCAGCCCCGCGCCTGGCGCTGGTCCCCCTCCCCGAGGCTCCGCCTTCTCAGCCACCGAGACGTGCCCTCGTCCCGGAGGTTGGCGGGGGTGGGGGGGGGGGGGGCGCGGCACCGGCCAGCCAGCGAGCCAGCCGCGCAGGGGGCTGCCCTGGGATGAGCCTGCCCGTGCCCCCCTTTCCCCCATTGAAACTCCTAAAGAGCAGGAGCTGAGGTCTTCCCTCGTCGCCAGGGGCGAATAAATCTTTGACTTAGAGTCACCTCTTTGGGGCCATTCAGGCTTGGGGTCATTCATTCATTCATTCACCAAATATCTATGGAGCGTCTAATCCCCACCCCCGCCCCGCCCTCCTGGAGTGGACATCCTAGCCCTGCTCAGAACAACAGATACACGACGAAGCCACAAACAAGGGCACACAGGTCTTTTAAAATTTCCCGGGATCCACACTTTAAAAAGTAGAAAATAAGTAGATGCAATTAATTGTAATCCTATATTTTATTTAACCCACTATGGCCAAAATATTCCCCATTCGACATACACTTCAATATAAAAAATGATTAATGAGATATTTTACATCCTTTTCTCTGTACTAAGTCTTTGAAATCTGGTCTGTTTTCACTTGGAGCGTATCTGAATTTTCAGTGGTCATTTTCAAGCACTCAGTAGGTACACTGTAACTAGTGGTGACCACGTGGGCTGGCACAGGCCAGGAGGATGGCAGGGGACAGGTGAGAGGGATGAAGGGGCACAGGGGACACAGTGAGGCCTTTGGGCTTCAGTCTAGTGAGACCAGGTCCTCCAGAACGTTTTGAGCAGGGCAGGAGCATGATCTGACTTTAAAAAAAAAAAAAAAAAAAAAATCCCTTTGGCTGCTGTGTTAAAATAAGTGGGGAGGAGGCAGGGACTTAACCTTGAAATGCACGAAAAAATGAGGTGAACGGATGAACCAACTGTGGTCCATCCAGACAGTGGAGTATTATTTCGCGCTAAAAAGGAATGGGCCATCAAGCCGTGAAAAGACAGGGAGGAACCTTAAATGTCCATTGCTAAGTGGAAGAAGCCAATCTGAAAAGACTCTAGGTACTGTCTGATTCTCACTATATGACGTTCTGGAAAAGGCAAAACTATGGAGACCGTAAGGAGATCAGTGGTTGGTGGGGGCTGGGAGGGATGAACAGGTGGAGCACAAGATTTTTAGGGCAGTGAAAAATACTCTGTATGAGATTATAAGGGTGGATACACGTCATTCTGCATTGGTCCAAACCCACAGAACGTAGAAGACGCAGAGTGAAGTGTAACGTCCGTCCGTAACGTCCGACTTTGATTGGCTATGACGCGTCAGTGTGGGCTCATCAGTTGTAACCAATGCACCCTCTGGTGGGGCCGGTGATACAGGGGAGGCTGTGCCTTGGTGGGGGCAGAGGGTGTATGGGAAATCTCTGTACCTTCCCTCACAAGTTTGTTGTGAACCTCAAACCGCTCTAAAAAAGATAAATTCTTTTTTTTTTTAAAGATTTTATTTATTTATTTGACAGAGAGAGACACAGCGAGAGAGGGAACACAAGCAGGGGGAGTGGGAGAGGGAGAAGCAGGCTCCCCGCGGAGCAGGGAACCCAATGCCGGGCTCGATCCCAGGACCCTGAGATCATGACCTGAGCCGAAGGCAGACGCTTAACGACTGAGCCACCCAGGCGCCCCAAAAGATAAATTCTTAATTCGCAAAAATTGTAACGAGGTGAGTGGGTGGGTGGGTGGAAAGACAGATAATGACAAATCAAGCCAAGCATCAACCACGGACTCTAGGTGGTGGGCGTACACGTGGGTGCTCACTGGACAGTTCTTTCCATTTTTCTGTACATTGGACAACAGTGATGCTAAATTGTGGACGAGCAGACTGTGTTCACGTCCTGGGGCTGCTGTGACAGATGACCACAGACCGGGGGGCTTAACCAACAGGAATTTTATTATCCCACAGTTCTGGAGGCCAGCAGTCTGAAATCAAGGTGTCCTCAGGGCCGCATCCCCCGGAAGGCAATAGGGGAGGATCCTTCCAGGCGTCTTCCAGCTCCCGGGGCTCTGGTGTTCCCTGGCTTCCGGCCGCATCACCCCAATCTCTGCCTCGTCTTCATACGGCCTTCTTCCCTTCTCTCTGCTCTTCTGTCTCTGATAAGAACACTTGTCAGTGCATTTAGGCTCCGCTGTGTAATCTAGGACGCTCTTATATTGCTCCTATCTTTATTACTTCTGCAAAGACTCTATTCCAAATAAGACCACATTCACATGTTCCAAGGGTTAGGACTTGGACATATCTTTTGGGAGGCACAGTTCGACCCACAACATAGGCCATGTTTCGTGGATCAGCCGTGGGACCCTAGCACACAGCACAGCCTCTCTGAGCCCTTCTTGGTGGCACACAGTAGGTGCTCAATAAACAGAAGCTATTGTTTCCATCATGCCCAGGGCTTCTCCTGGCAGGTGGCCCACTTGTAACCAGCCTCCGGGGACCCAGAGGACACATCGGAGCATCAGGCACACGGTCTGGTGCCATCTGGAGGAGAGGGAAGTGTCCTGGTTGATGGCCCAGGCTCTGGCATTAGAGGGACAAGGGTTTAAATCCTGGTCTCGCCACCTGAAAAACATAGTGACCTTGGGCAGGTGACTTTGAACCCCTGAGCTCCAATTTCCTTGTTTGTAATGGGGTGGGGATGTCATTCATTTATTCAGCAAGTGTTTACTGAGTACCTACTATATGCCAGGCGCTGAGTGTGAAGGGTGGGGATACAGTGGTGAACAAGAGAGGTGAGGTCTGTCCTCAGCAGGAAGATGAGAAATCTGCTATGATGAGAAATGTGCTATTTTGAGAATTTAAATGAGCTGATGGGTTGGTGTAAACAGGTCAGTAGAGAGGGCTTCCTGGAGGAGGCAACATTAACTGGAGTCTAAATGACAAGAAGGAAGGGCACCTGGATGGCTCAGTTAGTTGAGTGTCTGCCTTCAGCTCAGGTCATGATCCTGGGGTCCTGGGATCGAGCTCCACGTTGCTCCCTGCTCAGCGGGGAGTCTGCTTGTCCCTCTCCCTCTTCCCCTCCCCCTGCTGTGCTCTCTCTCTCTCAAATAAATAGATGAATAAAGTCTTTAAAAATAAATAAATAAATGACAAGAAAGAGCTGGCCATGTGAGAACCATCGGGAAGGGCATCCCAGGCAGAGGGAGAGCAGTCCCGGCTCCAAGGGAGTGATGATGGACTCATTCACTTTTTCATTCAACAAACATGTGTTCAGCACTGTGCACCTTCCACAGTGAAGAACAAAGAGATGACAGCTCCTGGCCCATGGTGAAATGCTCCGTGAACTTCAGCAATTATTGGTGGTGAGTAAATTTGGGGATCTCTCCGATTCCTTCCTTCTCAGTGGCTTCCCCGAGGGAAAAACCTCTGCCCAAGACCTTCCCTCCATAGTGAAGCTGGCTTTCTTGTTTTTATTCTGGTTGTAAGATGACCCATACCAGGGGGGGAGATCGAGGCCAGTACAAGGAGAGAGAAATACCTGAATTTTCACCGCCTCGAAGAAAGTATAGTTAGCTTGAAGGACATCTTTCTGCATGTTTCTCTGGGCATTCGGGCGTGCGCGCGTGCACACACAGGTAGGCACACACACATGCACACGTGCCTACAAACTCCTATATATGCACAGGTGCTCGCAGCCATGCATACGCAACGCACACACCACACACATAAATGCATAAAAGCATGCAAATGCACATGTATTCACACCCATACTCATAGATACGTGCCCAGATGCGTGCAAACACATGTACAAACACATGCATGCACAGAGGAGCAGGATTAGGGTGAAGTGAGTGGTGCTGATTTTTGAAACCAGGGCCAGATCCTGGCTGTATTTAAAAACTTGGCATTTCGTTCCTATGGATTTTTCCATTATTTTGATTTTTTTTAATATTGCATTAAAATTTATCTTGATGGGGGCGCCTGGGTGGCTCAGCCGTTGAGCGGCTGCCTTCGGCTCAGGTCATGATCCCAGGTCCTGGGATCGAGCCCCGCATCGGGCTCCCTGCTTCGCGGGAAGCCTGCTTCTCCCTCTCCCACTCCCCCTGCTTGTGTTCCCTCTCTGGCTGTGTCACTCTCTGTCAAATAAATAAATAAAATCTTAAAAAAAAAATTTATCTTGATGACTGAGTTTTTTGACACCCCCTTAGATTTTCCTCCTGAAGTGACTGCCCCACTTGCCTCTCCGTCATCCCAAAACACAGGCACACATGTGCATATCTGTATGCACACGCATGCACACACTTATGAGCGTGCACACACACATGTGCACATAAGTTCACACATACAACCCACTAACAGGTGTGAAGTCAAATCACACTTTTCCCGTGCCCCCAACCCTTTTTCCTAGTCACTACCCAGCGGTCCGGTGACATCCACCAAAGCCTTGAAGAAAAATAATGCTGTACTTATGAGAACGACCTGCCTTCCAAAATGGAACAGAAGAGAATAGAAAATGTCAGAACTCAGTGCCCAGAGATAGGATAAATATTACTTCATGAAATTTTTTTTAAAAGATTTTATTTATCCATTTGAGACACAGAGATACGGAGAGAGAGAGAGCATGAGCAGGGGGGAGACAGAGGGAGAGGGAGAAGCAGGCTCTCCGCTGAGCAGAAAGCCCGATGCGGGGCTCGATCCCGGGACCCTGGAATCATGACCCGAGCCGAAGGCAGACGCCTAACCATCTGAGCCACCCAGGCACCCCGACTTCATGAAATTTTTGCTTCAGTTCAGAACCTGGGTAAGACTACATTACAATGTGAAAAATAAATGCTCTGATTCATGGTCAAAATGCTTGAAATTATGTGGCTATATGTGATGTTTGAAACCTGTGTTCTTTTTGTTTTTCATTCTTCTTTTTTGGAAGTCCCATGTTAATTACAGCATATCCAAATATTGAACTTAGCTGGGTCCCTGAATATCTGTTTGGAAGAAATTCAACAGAGTCACTTGCTATTTGAAAGCCTCTGTGTAGGCTTTATATGGAGTAAATATAAATTTGTAAAATGTTCAAACAACTGATATTTTCATGTGTATCTGAAACATAGCACCTAAATTTAATTTAAAGATGTCTTATATAAACCTTGAGTATCATATACTAAAGATTTATCAAATTTTAAACATACGGCCATTATTTTGTTTCGAGATTCTTTTTGTTTTTCTGCTAATAAATCGCAGAGGTCACACGGTGTCGATGAATCTAGGTTTGCTCATTTTCGTTTTCTACTCCTTATTTAGCCCACCCCCTGCACAAGGACACTTTCACTGTTTCCCAGCTTTCTATGAGGGTTTTTGTCCTGGATAGTAGCAAGCACCAGTAGCATGTGCTTGGTGAGGCACTAAATGAGAATTTCATATACATTATCTCATGGAGTCCTCATGATATGCCCAAAGTACAGGTGAGGAAATGGAGACTCTGTGACATTAATTCATGTACCTGAGGGCACATAGCTCACAGACGGCGGAGCCAGGATTGGAAACCCCAGCCATCTGATTATGGGGCTCTTACCCACCCTGCATTACGCTTTATAGATCTTTGCATATTCCCAGAGATGGACTTGTTGGGTCAGAGAGTTCACACAATTAAATGTTTAATGCAAAGTTCTGGAACCACCCTCCATGAAGGTTGTATCAGTTTACATGCCCATGAGAGTGCACAGGTGTGCATCCCCAAAATTTCACACATGCTGATAAGCGTGACAAGTAAAAACGAGTCTTTTTTTTTTTTTTAGATTTTATTTATTTGAGAGAGAGATAGTGAGAGAGAGCATTAGCAGGGGGGCAGGGAGAGGAAGAAGCAGGCTCCCTGCTGAGCAGGACTCGATCCCAGGACCCTGGGATCATGACCTGAGCTGAAGGCAAACACTTAACTGACTGAGCCACCCAGGCATCCCTAAAAATGAGTCTTTAGCTGATAAAATGGTCGGATTGTTCATCCTTGCAAGAAGTTTGGTGACTTTTTATCATTCCTTTGTGAGCCTCCTATTTATGCCCTGTGCCAATTTCACATGTGAGATATTTGTCTTTTTCTTATTGATTCATAAGTGCTCTTTGTATAGTAAGGTCCTTAACATTTTATCTGCCATATATGTGGCCAAGAATCTAATCTTTCTTTTTTTTTTAAAGATTTTATTTATTTATTTGACAGAGAGAGACACAGCAAGAGAGGGAACACAAGCAGGTGGAGTGGGAGAAGGAGAAGCAGACTTCCCACTGAGCAGGGAGCCCGATGCGGGGCTCGATCCCAGGACCCTGGGATCATGACCTGAGCCGAAGGCAGACGCTTAACGACTGAGACACCCAGGCGCCTGAATCTAATCTTTCTTGACCTAGGATCACTTTGAAGGGCCAGACAAGTCTGCTTTATTGCCCACCTGGCCTCAATGAATGTTTTTGTTCTGATGTGTCCTTGCTGCAGACTGCGTATTATTGGTACTTCCAGAAGCAAAAGTGGAGGCCCTGAAGTTTTATAAACCTCAGTCTTATCCAAACCTTCATTTGAACAACACCTCAGCTTTCCGTGGCAGGAAAGTTGAGGCCTAGGAGTCAGGAGCCCCAGGTTTCGGTCCCAGTTCTACCGCCCACTACAATGACTGACAGCTCCTCTTTCCTCCAGGGTCAGAGGTGTTGCAAATCCAGGCACCCCTATGGCCCATCCAGCCACGCCCACCTCCCACCTAGTCACGCCCACCTCCTCTAGCAGAGCGTAAGTAGCAGGTGGAGAGGAATGGGTGACACCTCAAGTATGGTCAGGGAAACTGTACGAGGGGTCCCTGGCCTCGGAGACTGGCAACCCCTGGTGCCCCCAGCACTTACCTGGCTAAGGAAAGAAAGCCCCTGGCTACTTGGAGCTACATTTGTCACCCTCTTTTTAATATACTCTTCTATATGGTTTCTCTGTGCCCTAGGTTTATCATCTGCAAAATGGGGATAATTTTAATGATAATGTGAGTTAGAGTCTGTAAAGCAGTTGAATGGTGCCTGGCACATAGTAGGTGCTCAATAAACAACATCAGTGTTTCAGCGTCACTGCTGTATTGTTATTGAGGATAAGGTGTGGGATGGAAAAGCAGGGCCCCCGGGGGCACCTGGAACCAGCCCCAGGGGCAGGTGGGGCCCTGCACAGCGGTCTTTACCTGGTGCCACCTGGGTGGACCCTCAGGGGAGAAACTGAGGCCCCACCAATGCCCTTCCTCATCTCGGTGTCCCTACCCCAGCCCCTCCAAGGCCCAGAGCAGCCCCCTGGGAAAGTGGCACCGAGGGGACCATGCTGCCCAGCACAATTACCGTTTTCATCCTCATTAAACCACATTTTCATTCTAATTAGAGTTTCACTGCCTCCCAGAGAGAAGGGCCGATTACTTTTCAGCATCATTACCAGCCTCTCCCTCCCTCCCTTCCCACCCTGCCCAGGTGGCTGTTCCACACCAGCCAGCCTCTCTCTCGCTTCTCCCACCCTCCCTCCCTCTTGCCATCTCTTCACAGACTAGAGAGAAGTATGGGACGTTTATTTATTAGTCCCCTACTGGGTGTGGAGCTTGGTGTTAGGGACCTTCACCTACAGCATTGTCACCTTACCTTTGCCCTGCTCTAATTGATTCTTTTTCTTCAACACATCCCCACCCTCCCCAAACATGCCCATGATGTGTTTGTTCTGTTTATCATCTATCTCTGCTTTCCCAGAATGCCAGCAACCACCCATATCCCCGCGGCATTCCTGGGCATGCTGACCCCCTTCTTCCAACAGCCAGCCCCTGGCAGCCGGACCATTCCCAGGGCCAGCAGAACGTTCTGGAAAGCAAACACACTGCTGGAGCAGCCCCTGCCCAATGACTGATGGGGGGTGGTGGACAAATACCCCGGCTCCCCCGTCCCCTGGTGGGAAAGCTCTGAGGGGTGTGCTCAACCTGGTGTCTCAGCAGCCCCAGTAAGACTGAGCCCCACTTGCTAGCAGTGGAAACTCACTTGTGAACACACCCTCACTGACTGCCCTCCCTTCCCTTCCCTGCTTCCTCTCTCCCTTACCCGTGCTTTCTGGGCTCACCTCCCACCAGAATCCACTGCATCCAGGATCTCTACCCCCCCCTCCCCGCCTCTCCCCCTCGAGGTTCAGGGAAGTCCAAGAGAGTTTCTTCCCTACACAGCACCCAAAGGATGGGTCACGAATACTTCTGCGGCTCTCCTTAGAAGCACCATTTCAACAAGACTGCAGCCTCACTGGGCAGTTCTGACCCACATTTGAAACAAACTCTTGGGGTGCTCTCCTTCGGAGTGGGGGTAAACTTCCTGGCACTTTTGGGGGGGGGGCGCTTGGCAGTGTTCATTAAAATGGGCAGTTTTCCAACCCTCCACCATCAGTTCCCCTCCTGGGAATAAGCGCTTTTGAGCATGGAGGTGGGAGCCAGGGTGGTTTTGGCAGGCTTGTTTGCGACCAGGCAAAGCGAGAAACAGCCCATGTGTCCATCCACAAAGGATGAGGAAATCAGCTATGGTGCTGTGGGACACCACGTGATTTCAGAAAAAAACCCAGATAGATGTCTATCTTGGGTTTTTAGGGCTGACAAAACAAAGTACCAAAAACCTGGTGGCTGTAAACAAGAGGAATTGATTCTCCCACAGTTCTGGAGGCCAGCAGTCAAGCGTGGGCAGGGTTGGCTCCTCCTGGAGGCTGAGGGGGAGAATCCCTCCAGGCCTCCCAAAGCTGGTGGCATTCTTGGGTGTGTGACCACATCTCTCCGATCTCTGCCTCTGTTTTCACGTGGCCTTCTCTGGGGTCCTGTCCCCTCTTCTAATAAGGACACCAGTCATACTGGATTCAGGGCCTACCCTAATCCAGGATGACCTAACTTCGACTTAACTGATTATACCAACAAAGACCCTATTTCCAGATAAGGTCACATTCCCAGGGACTGGGGTTTAGGACCTGGACATATTTTTTGAGGAAACACAGCTCAGCCCCCCACAATACCACCCTGGGACTAATCATAAGTGCGGTCTGACTCCCTTTCTGTGATCAGACTTGGCCTGAAGCAGGAGGTACCCCTACTGCCCCAACCCCATACCTCCGTGCTTTAGCGCAATCACAGTGGCTTCTTCTCTCTCTGCTTCAGCTCATAATGTGTTCAGCACTGTCCTAATCATTTTAGGGGCATTATTTTTTTCAATTTTTGCAAGGATCCTACAAAGTCCATACTGCGTTAGCCCCATCTTACAGATGGGGAGACTGATACCTAGGTACAGTGAATCCCTATTTCCAGGCCACTCAGCTGGTAAGCAGAGGAGCTGGCCCCAGTGGCCTTTTGTCACAGCTGTGGCTACTGGTTATGACTTCCACGGTGACAGTGTGGATCTGCCATGAAATACACACATGGTCACTTATTTTCTCTAACAATCTGCAAGGCAGGAATTACACTCATGTCATAAACGAGGAGGCCAAGGCAAGGAGAGGGTAAGTAACTTGACTAATGGCACACAGTAGGTGCCAGGGTGGGGATCTGAGCCAAACATGTGGACTTTCGGGGAACCGCAGGCTCCATCTCCTGGCAAACGGGGTGAGGGTCCCCTCTAGCCCAGTTGTTTTTCTGCCGCCACAGGACCTCACAGGGCCCACGTCTCCGCCTCTGGTGTTCGGGCTCCGGAGGTTAAGGCTGTCTACTGGAGCACGCCGGGCCCCAGCAGCCGGGGTAGAGCCCCTCGCCCACCTCAGGGCCCAGCTCAGGCTCCACCTGCCACACACCAGGGACCCAAGTCAGCCTCCAGGTCCTTCAGAGCTTGGGGATCAACAGGCAGCTCCCTCACTCCTCAGGGGTTATTAATTAATGCTAATTAATATCTGTGTTCACAGAGCCAGCCAGGCCCCTGGGCCTGGAGCATCCGAGAACAGAAAATATGAGAAAGCTGGTGCCCTGCCAAGAAACATGGATTATTCAGACTGGCTCGGGCTGGCTAGTGGAGAAGGGCTCCTAGTGACTGAAGGGGACACTAAGACACGGGTGAGGACCAAGCAGCCCCAGACAGCTTCAAAAGTGGTCGCCGTTTGAGGGGCGCCTGGGCGGCTCAGTCGGTTGAGCATCCGACTCTTGGTTTTGGCTCAGGTCAGGATCTCAGGGTCGTGAGATGGAGCCCCATGTTGGGCTCTGCCCTTAGTACGGAATCTGCTTCAGGTTCTCTCTCCCTCTCCCTCTGTTTCTCCCTACCCCCCACCCTGGCTTGTGCTTGCTCTCTCTCAGTCTCTCAGATAAATAAATAAAATCTTTAAAAAAGCAGTTGTCATTTTTTTTAAGATTTTATTTATTCATTTGAGACACAGAGATACAGAGAGCATGAGCAGGGGGAAAGGCAGAGGGAGAGGGAGAAGTAGACTCCCCGCTGAGCCAAGAGCCAGCCGTGGGGCTCGATCCCAGGACCCTGGGATCATGACCCGAGCTAAAGGCAGACGCTTAACCATTTGAGCCACCCAGGCGCCCCAGTGGTTGCCTTTTGAAAGGACGAAGAGACGAGTCTTGGAAACCCATGAGCTCTGGGTCTCATGCAGCCCCAGTAGCTGTCTCAGTTGAGCTCAGATGACCCATGAGCTCTGGGTCTCAGTCACCCCCAAACCTCAGTTTCCTCATCTGTAAATGGGATGAGAATTCTTTTTTTAAATGTGACAGGGAGGGGACTCATCAAGCTTTTATGCATGTAAAACGCTTTGCACATAAAACTTCCTTTCCCTGGCTGCTCACAGAGAGGCCTTGTGCAGCCAGGTGCCTCAGTTTCCCTTTTCGGACACATGAGGAGGGGGGCAGGGCACCTCCTTGCTGCTGCTACCTCTGGGGGGGTCCCCAGGGCAGGGCACCCCAGGCCTGATCTCAGGGAACACCCGGAAAGACCATTTCCAAACGGCCTGATTAATAACACCATTGCTAGCATGGTGACGAGACGGTTCTGGCCCCTGATTAAAAACAGAAGTTTCCCCCACGTTTGCGGAGACGGAGCAGAAGGGAAAACAAAGACGCACACACTCGTGCCAGATAAATACAGACGCAAACACATGCACAGCAGATAAACACACACTGGCACACCAAATATACACACAGCCGGCTGCAGAAATCGGGGTGGGCTGGCACAGCCCAGCTCAGGCAGCCCAGAGACCCCCCCAGGAGCAGCCAGCCACAGGAAAGGGTGGAGGAACCCCCAGCTCCGCCCCGCACAGATGCTGCCAAGCCCCGACCACATCTGGGCCCTGACCACTGCCGTGCACATGGCCGGGGGCCAGGACTGCTGGAATGCGCACCCCCGGGAGCAGCCCTCAGCCCACGACAGAAGGGACTTGGTAGAAAAATGCCCCTACTTCTTCTCCCGGCAGGTGCACGGCCCACATGGTCTCCCAGGGGCCCTCAGTCCCCTTTGTTCTCCCCCTCCCCAAGTTCCCTGCCCGTGTCTCGGGCTGCTGTAGCAATGTACCCCAGAGTGGGTGGCCTATGAGCAACACACATGTGCTTCTCCCAGTTTTGGAGGCTGGGAAGTTCAAGATCATGGTGGCGTTCTGGTGAGAGGCCTCTTCCCACACCCACGGACAGCCGTCTTCTTGCTGTGACCTCACGGGACAGAAAGAGGGCGAAGGAGCTCTGTGGGGTCTCTCTTTTTTTTTTTTTTTTTTTTTAAGATTTTATTTATTTATTTGAGAGAGAGAATGAGAGACAGAGAGCATGAGAAGGAGGAAGGTCAGAGGGAGAAGCAGACTCCCCGCCGAGCAGGGAGCCCGATGCGGGACTCGATCCCGGGACCCCAGGATCATGACCTGAGCCGAAGGCAGTCGCTTAACCAACTGAGCCACCCAGGCGCCCCTGTGGGGTCTCTTTTATAAGGGCACTAATTCCACTCATCCCCTCTCCACGCTCACGACCTAATCACCTCCCCAAGGCCCCACCTCCTAATACCATCACCTTGGGGGTTAGGATTTCACCATAAGCGTTTGGGGGAAAATGCACAAATATCTATTTTATCTCCCAAATAAACTATATGCCCCCCCCCCCGGATCCTTGTGTCAGAACATGCTTCTGGGTGGGTGGGTGGGAGGGAGCCAAACCAAGACGGCACAGAGAAGCACACATGCACAAATACACACCAGCGGGGGGACATGCCAGCAGGGTACACAGCAGGAGTGCTCAAAGGGGTGATTTCGCCCCTCATCGGACGTGTGACAACTTCTGCAGACATTTCTAGTTGTCACAGTTGAGGAGCGGGATGCTACGGGCTACAGGGCACAGAACAGCCCCGCCCCCCCAGCAAAGAAAGGCCAAATATCTGGCTTGCAATGTAAGGACTGAGGTTGAGAAACCCTACGGGAACCCAGTGCATTGTACACCTTGGCACACCCACTGACCCCCACGTGGAAAGAGCCGAGTGCCCACACCTCAGCCAGATGAAGACACACAGTGGGATTCACAGGCAGCCTCAGACCACAGAGAGGCACTGCAGGCTAGGCCCTCATCCCAGAGAAGTAGCTGGGACATTCCAGCCTGGTATGTTTCCCACCGGGATGTACAGACCCCGGGAGGGGACCTGCACGATCTGGAGGCAGCCTGGACGCCAGGTTCTGCTCCAAGGGCTTTTCCGTGAGAATAACTCATTCAGTCCTCACAGCCACTGGTGGTGGGGGGAGGTGGGGGGGTGGCGGGGGTGGGGAGGTAGCTCGATGACAATTATGCACATTTTACAGGCGAGGAAACTGAGGCCCAGAGAGGGGAAGTGGGTGCCCAGTGACCCAGCTAGAAATCCAGATGTCCCCTGCAGTAGGTGTAGACAGAGAAAGCAGGCTAGAAGGGGACCCCCCCACCACCACCACCTGGGGGCTGAAGTGAGGAGGGTCAGGGAAGACTTTTGCTTTCCCAAGGGATTCCTGTATCACTTTGGGTGACTAAGAAATCCACTTTTCAGTGTTTTTTAAACCAACTGACCCGGGAGTCGGGCATACCTGGGACTCCAACCCCTGCCTCACCATTTCCTGGCTCTGTGAACCTGGGCGAGTCGTGGAGTCTCCCTGAGCCTCAGTTTCCCCATCTGCAAAATGGGGGGCCACCCACCCACTATTCCACAAATGTGCTTCGAGGGCCCACTGAGGACCAAGCATTCTGCCCGCCTCTGGCATGAACAGGATTAAGCCGGGCTGGATGCAGAGTGGACGGTCCACCCGTCCCCCCTTCTCCCAAGCATGGGGCTGCTTAATTAGTTTTGGGGGGTGGGCAGGAGCATGCGCAGGGCAGAGCCTTCAGCTCCCCCCCACCCCTCAGCATACCATCCCCGTGCCTCTCAGGCCCCAGGAGTCAGGCCCCGAGCTGCGTCCCAGGGCTTCGCATCCAAATTCGGGGTCAGGGCTTGACAGCAGGAGGCAGACAGGGGAGTGGGCTAAATGGTGGTGCCTCCCCCACCACCAGACGCTGGGATTTTCCCACCGCTGCTTCCCGCCGCTGCAGCGCAGGGAGCGAGTGCCACCTGTGGGCCACCAGGGGGAGGTGCATGCGACTCTGGGAAAGTGGGTCGCCTCTCGGGTTTCTCCCCAAGCAGGGTACCCGGGGGGTCCCCGAGAGGTATTGGAAGCAGCCCCCCCACCCATGAAATTCTCCTCTACGTCCTGCTTTTCCCAGGTGCTGTTCCCACACTTAACCTTGTCTTCCATTTAACCCGCCAACAACAACAATAAACATTTATTGAGCACCTACTACTGTATATGGAGATTCAGGGACACAGAATGAACAAAACAGTTAAACCTCCCTGCCCTTCTGGAGCTTACCATCGGCGGGGAAGACAGAAGAGGAAGGGGACAACAACCTATGAGATCATCGCTGGTTAAGTGTTTTAAAAGAGGAAGTAAACAGAGGGATGTAACTAGTGGTTGTAGAGGGGGAACCTGCTCTGGATAAGGTGAGTGGGGAGATTCTCTGGGGCCACAATGTTTGCACTGAGGCCTGAGAGGGATATGGCCCTTGCCATGCCAAGACTGGGGCAAGGCCATCCAGTGGAGGGCACAGTAAGTGCAAAGACCCTGGGGCAGAAAGGAGTTTAGGGTGTTGGACAACAAAGGATGACAGGATGGCCAGAGCTGAGAGATGAGGGAGAGGTGGGGTAGGATGTCAAGGCCCCTTTTGGAGACAAATCTGACCCCACACTACCAAGCGGGGACTAAACGTCACTCTGAGCCGAAAGCGCTCCATCATCATCCAGCTCCACGCAGATACCCTCCTGCCACCCCCCACCCCATCCACAATGCCATCCCAGGACCAGGTGTCCCCCACAGAGGAAAGTGCCAGTCCACGTGCCACACCTCATTCTCCTGGGCCTTTGCCTCTGATGATATTCATTCCAATTGCACCACCAAGGGGGCACTGCAGAGGAAATGGGGTGCAGGGAGTGGCCTAGGGCTTGGAGGCGCCCAGAGTTGGCCTCAAACGTCCCCTTGGGGATGCCATGGGCTAGACTGTTGGGATAGAGGCAAAGCATGGACCTGCATGTCTCCAGGTTCTTTGGGTACCAGCTGCCCCATGCCAGGCACTTCATGGGCACTGAGGCTGGGGGTCGGCTCTTTTGGCAAAGCTCCCACCTCGTCCCCTGGCTGCCTCAATGGGAGATGCAGGAACCACAGAGCCAGCCTGGCTCCTGAGGCCAATGCCTCTCGGCTGAGGTGAGCACCCCCACAAGAGGGCCTCCTCTGTCCTCTCTGACCCCCCAGGACTCCTCCATCCTCCCTGTAGCCAGCCTGTGTCCCTGGCATCCTCAACCCCTTTTGAAGCTGTAGTCTCTGTCTCAGCTTCCCTCAGCCAGAGAGTCAAGTTCTCAGCCCCACACCCCAGATCCCAGCTGAGCCCAATCTTCCTACCTTCATACCCTCCAAGAACAAAGTCTCCCCGCGTTGCCTGACAACCCCAAAAAGGACTGCGCAGGGAAAAGCTCAGGTTCCATGAATACTATTCTCCAGGTCCCTGCCTTGGGTGCCATAAGGGAAGCTATGGGTCTCACTCAGCCCCATGAGGGGAACAGATTCCATCCGCAGTCCTCCAGTCCCGGCTAGCTTCAGCTGTGGGGGCTGCCTGGCTCTTGGGGGAGGGGGCGGGGCCTCCTGGAGCTTCTAATTATGGTTTCAGAGGCACAGACTTAATTACTGCCTTTCGAAGGGTTAATTACCCCTAATCGGTTGGGAATCAGGCAATTCTCGAGCCTTCTGAGAACCAAAATATTTCCCCTCCCAGAAGCTGCCAGGCCCCCACCCCCTCCACCACTCCTGTCTCCAACCCCAACTTTGGATCTTCTCAGTTTCCCTGTATGGAGGTATGTGGTGAGCTGGGCAGAGTTGGGAAAACCCAAAACCACTCGTCTGCCCTCAGAGAACCCACTTGCTGGGGCTGACACAGGCAAGAGCTGAATTCAGAGAAGGGGAAGGCCTGGAGCCAGAAAAAGCTGGGAAGACTTCCTAGAGGAGGAGGCCAAAGGCTGGTCTTAAGGCCCCAAGGGACCCCTGTGAGCCTCCAGGGCTTCTAAGATTCTGTCCTACCTGGGGAGCTGCAAATCCTTGAGAGGCTAGAGTTATGGGTCCAGGCCTGGGGGGGCTTGTTTGGAGCCTTGGTTTTCTCATCTGTTAAATGGGGGCAAAGGCACAGTGAACGAAGCACCAAGAGTGAACAGAATTAAGCACATCAAAAATGGCTGCCCTCCTGGAGAAAACTCTGGTGGGTACTGAGGTGACAGCCCTCAGAGGGAGTTCACCCAGCCCCACCAGCCACCCTGTTTCTCCCAGTGCCCTCTACCAGGCATTTTAGCAATGTGAATATTAGAGCCTCCTTTCCTCTTGATCCCTGAGCTGGAGCCTAAACGTACCAAACTGGTTCCCACCTCAGGTGGTTCCCACCTCAAGGGCCCTTTGCCCTTGCATTTCCCCATGCCTGGCTGACTTTCCTCCTGATGAGGCTATGTCTGGGAAGCTCTGGTCCCAAACAGTCATCTCCTCCAGGGAGCCTTCCCTGACTATTCTGCTTCCCTAGGAACCACTCCCTTTCCTGGAAATTCTCCAACCTATCATGCTTTTAACCCTCTGAAAAACTGCCTTGTTTATATCCTGGCTGGGTGTCCTGGGGCTCAGTTTCCTCATCTGTAAAATGGGCATGATATCTATAGTCCCCTCAGAGTCCTGGCCGCTGACTGGTGGCCCCAGAGGCCAGGATGCACTGGGACTCTTTGCGGGTCACGGGACAGACTCAGGGGATTTTGAGCAAAGTGAAGGACCTGTGAGCTGGAAGAGGGCAGGCAGGTGAGGCCCCCATGACCAGGCAGTCAGAAGAGGTTAGAGAGAAGGCAGACCTGGGAACAGTGGTCAGGCTGTCATACCCGTTTCACAGAGGTGAAGTCACTTACCAAGGGCACACAGCCTTCTGGTGGGGGGAGCCAGGATTCACAGCCCCACTTGGCAGAGTCCCATGCACACAGGATGGGAGAGGGCTAGCCTGGGAGGGCAAGGGGAGGGAGTGGTGCAGAAGGGCTGTTTGGAGGAAAGGTGAAAAGTTAGTTTTGACTCAGCTGTGTTGTGGAGGTGGGGTCCAGGCCAGGATGGGGATAAGGATTAAATTAGAGACAGAAGGAAAAAAAGGGAGGAAAGGAGGGATGAGGGAGGAAGACAGGGAGGGAGGGAGAAAGAGGAGAGAGGGAAGGAGGGTGAAAGAGGGAAAGGGATGAAAAAAAAAGAAGGAAGGAAGGAAAGATGGATGGATTGGTCAGGACTATTTCAGTCGCCAGTAAAAATCCAAACCCAGACCTGCTTAAGAAAAAAATCTAAAGAATGTTGGCTTCAGGAAGAGCTGAATCCAGGCTCTCAAACAAAGTAACCTCCCCCTCTCAACTAAGCTTTCCTCTGGAGAGCTTTACGCTCAGGCAGCGATTTCCCATGGGGCTAAAATGGCCTCAGCAACCTTTGGTTTATCTTTTCACAGCCAAGAAACTCCAGAAAAAAAAAAATGAGAAAGCCGCTTTTCCAACAGTGCTAGCAAAAATCCAGTGGCTGCCTCTCATTGGACAGACTAGGGTCACATGTCATTCAGGAACCAATCACTCTGGCCGGAAAGGATGGAATGTGCTCATTGGCCAGGCCTGGGTCATGTGATCGCTCCTCGTGATGGTTCAGCCCCATCAGACCTAAGGGGGCAAAGGGTGGAAGAGGAGACCATCCGTTCCACAAGTGTTTACTGATCACCTACTGTGTTCCTGGCGCTGGCCTGGGTGCTGGGGTACCGCAGTGAACAAAGCAGAAAACCCCTGCCCTCGCGGGGCCCAGGCAAACAGTGAATGGCAGTGTTACCAGAAGGCGATGCGTGCTATGGGGAAACCTCAAGCAGAAAAAAGGAAGAGAGCTGAGCTGAGACTTTATTTTATTTTATTTATTTATTTTTAAAGATTTTATTTATTTATTTGAGACAGAGAGAATGAGAGAGAGCACATGAGAGGGGGGAGGGTCAGAGGGAGAAGCAGGCTCCCTGCCGAGCAGGGAGCCCGATGCGGGACTTGATCCCGGGACTCCAGGATCATGACCTGAGCCGAAGGCAGTCGCTTAACCGACTGAGCCACCCAGGCGCCCGAGACTTTATTTATTTTAAGATTTTATTTACTTGACAGAGAGAGGGAGCACAAGCAGGGGGAGTGACAGGGGAGAGGGAGAAGCAGGCTCCCGCTGAGCAGAGAGCCTGACGTGGACCTCGATCCCGAAGGCAGGCGCTTAACCGACTGAGCCACCCAGGCGCCCTGAGAGCTGAGACTTTAAATAGGAAGTGGTATCTTAGCAAAGACTTGAGACAGAAGGAGTGAAAATATCTGGGAAAGGGAACAGCCCATGCAAAGACCCCGAGGTAGGAGCATGCCCAGTATGTTTGGGGGACAGCAAGGAGGCCTGTGTGGCTGGAGGGAGGGTGGGAGGCAGATGATGGGAGGTGACAGAGGGGCGATAGGGCACATCATGCAGGGCCCTGTGGGCCTCGGGAGGACTTTGGATTTTACCCTAAGGTGGGAGCCACGGAGCGTCCTGAGCAGAGGAGGGACAGGACCTGACCTGACTCTGGTGCTCCTAGGAAGAATGGATGGTCAGACCAACAAAGTAGCCCTCATACATACAGAGAGGGATTTTATGTGTAAAAATGACTGGATTTTGCCTCTCTGTGAGCTCGTCTTTCACCAAAGGCTGGGTCTCTATCCCCCATGGCCTCCGAAGTTCTGCCTGCTGCCGTCCCCTCCCCATGTCTCCCTAGGTTTGGTTTGTTGCCCTTAACCAGGGCCCATGGGGAGAGGCACAGGTGAGGTAAGGTAAGGTAAGCCCACAGAGGCTTGTGGGTCATGGGGCGGGGTTACAGACCACTCCTGGGCTCCCCTCCCCACGAGCTAGGGAGCCCCCAGCCCCACCCCGATCCAGGACACGCTTGGGCGGGGTTGCTAGGAATGTTTGCTTTTTGCCCTCTCCAGGTTGGTGGGAACAGGTGTGGCTGGGGACACAGGAAGCCACAACCTAACCTGAGGTTTTGGGGAGGAGGGAAACCGGGTCACTGAGAGGCCAACACCGGGAGGGAAATGCCGAGGAGACAGGAGCTGCCCCCTCCAAAAAGTCCCAGGGGTCTGCTGGCCCTGCTGACATCTTGCTCTGTTTGGGTATCAAGGCTCCTGGATAAGCCCCAAGCCACTGGGAAGGACAAGGTTGGAGGGGCAGGCCCTGTGGTCGGGCTCGGTCAGAACTGCCCAGGACTGCCGATGGAAGCGCCGATAAGGGTCCTAGAGGATGGATTTCAGCCCTGAGAGGGTTGGGCAACATCCTGTTTGGGCAGGCTCCTGTGGCTTTCTCTTCTATAACCCTGCCCAGGCCCCGATGGGAGAGGTCCAGGCAGGCGAGCAGGAGCCAACTGTTAACTCCATGAGAAACACAAATAGCCCCGCTTTGAGAATAGGATAGACACTTGCAAGAAGAAAAACAAGACCAACAACTTAGGCTCTGCTTCACGTCCTACACAAAAAGTAACTCTAAATAGAATGTAAAACTGAAAACAATAAAGCAGATGAAGAAATCTTTGCAACCTTGGCTTAGGCAAAAATTCCTTAGGTATGTCACCAAAAGCACAGCCCATGAAAAAGAACGTTGGTAAATTGGACTTCATCAAAATGCAAATGCGTCCCCTTCAGAAGACATAAGGAGAATGAAAAGACAAACCACAGCCTAAGGGGGAAATATGTGCAGATTGTACATCTGATGAGGGGCTTGTATCCAGAGTATATAAAGGGTTCTCAAACCCAATACTAAGATTCAGCACTCGTTCATGTTTAAAACTCTAATCAAATAGAACCAGAAGGGAACTTCTACACTCTGATATGTTACCTACAAAAAAAGAAAGAAGGAAGGAAAGAAGGAGAGAGAGACAGAGACAGAGGAAGAAAGAAAGAAAAAAGAAAAGAAAAGAAAGACCCACAGCAAATATGAAGCTTCGTTGTGAAAATAGTGGAAGATTTCCCCCCAGAGATCAAGACAAGAAAAGGATAGCTGTTATCACCGCTTCTTTTCAACATTGTACCAGAGGCTTCCAGCCAGGGCAACAAAGAAAGAAAAGACAAGAGAACATGTAAGGATCAAAATGTAATAAATAAAACCGTCATCATTTGTGAGTGAAGAAATTAGGTAATTGGGGGATATAATAAAATCTACTGATGAATGAATGGGATTAAGTGAATTTAGCATGGTTCCTGGATACAAGGTCAATCTACAAAGATGAATTCTATTTCCCTGTACCAGCAACAAGCAGTTGAAAAATAATTTTCTAAAAACTCAACAAGAAAAACCAGAGTCCCAATTTGAAAATGGGCAAAGGATTTGAAGAGTTACTTCAGCGAAGAGGATCTCTGGATAGCAGATAAGGATAGGAAAAGATCCTCGACATCACCAGGCGGTAAAGAAATGCAGAGTAACACTACAGTGAGATACACAGCACACACCTTTTGGAACAGCTAAAATAAGAAAGGCTGATACCTGGCGGTGGGGAGGCTGTGGAGGATGAACCAACCAACCACTCCCGGTGGGGATCGCTTTGGGAAACAATCTGACAGTTTCTTAGAAAGTTAAATGTACATCGACCATATAATCCAGAAATGAGAGCATATGTGTACACAAGTGTTCACAGCAGAATTATTCACAATAGCTAAAAGGTGGCGACAACTCAAATGTCCATCAACAGGTGAATGGATAAACAAAACAGGGTCCATCCATAGAGTCGGGCTCCCTGCTCAGCGGGGAGTCTGCTTCTCCCTCTCCCGCTGTCCCTCCTCCCACCCCAGCTCATGGTCTCTCTCTCTCTCTCTCTCAAATAAATAAATAAAATCTTTTAAAACACCATACTGCATTGGGGTGCCTGGGTGGCTCAGCTGTTAAGCGTCTGCCTTCAGCTCAGGTCATGATCCCGGGGTCCTGGGATCGAGCCCCACATTGGGCTCCCTGCTCAGCAGGAAGCCTGCTTCTCCCTCTCCCACTCCCCCTGCTTGTGTTCCTTCTCTCGCTTTGTCTCTCTCTGTCAAATAAATAAATAAATAAAATCTTAAAAAAAAAAACATACTGCATTTAAAAAGTCAGACACAAAATACTACAAATTGTATGATTCCATTAATGTGAAATTTCTGGAAGAGGCAAAGCTATAGGGAGACAAAGCAGATGAGTGGTTGCCTGGGGCAGGGGAGGAACAGGGAGAGGGACTGCAATGGGGACAGGGAACTTTGGGGTTATAGAAGTGTTCTCAGACGCTGGATTGTGGTAATGGATGCACAACGCAACAGATTTACTAGAAATCATTTATCTATGTACATACGGTGGGCAAATTATATGCTAAGTAAATTGCACCTTGATAAAGCGATTTCAAAGTTGCTCCAACCATCTGCAGATGGGATTGTCACCTTTCGGTTGATTAAACCAACAGGTGGCTTCGGTGATAGGCCCCGTTCTGCACACGGGGGACACTCGGGTAGGGAACAAAACGGACAACAAGCCCCACCCTCACAGAGCTGGCATTCTCCTGGGGAGACAGACAGGAAGCCAGCTCAAGAAGTAAAATCTACAGTGTCAGGTGGTGGTGTGCTATGAAAAATAAAGTAGGCATGGAGAGAGTGCAGTTTTAAGTTGGGGGTCAGGGAAGGCTTCCTGAGGAGGGGATGTCTGAGTAAAGACCTGAAGGAAGTGAGGAGAGAGCCATGTAGGGGTCTAGGAGCGGAGGGCAGCAAGCAGTGGGAGCTGTAAGTGCTCCCCTGGGGTGGGAGCATGCCAGGAAGAGTGAGGAAGCCAGTGGGCTAGAGGGAATAGTGAGAAGAGAGGGAGGAGGGGAGAGCGGGGAGGGGATGGGGAGAGCACACACAGCCTTGTGACTCATGGGGCGGACTTTGGCTTTTGCTCTGAGAGAGATGGGAGCCGTGGAGGGTTCCCTGAGTCAAGAAGGGATAGGATCTGACTCGGGTGTTCAAGGGCACCCTCTGGTCACTGTTAGGGGGATAGCTGTGGGGAGGGGGTTGTGTGGAAGCCAGAAGACCAGAACAGAGGTGACTGCCCTGATCCAAGTGGGATATGATGGGGCTGATCCAGGCTGGGGCCCTCGAGGCAGCGAAAAGCAGGTGGATTCTGGCTGGATTTTGAAAGTAGAGCCCTCAGGGTTTGCTGGTGCAGGAGAGACAGAGACAGAGACAGAGAGAGACGTGGATTACTCCAAGCATATTGAGCTGAGCATCTGGGGCACTAAGGAAAGAAGCGGAGGCTCAGAGAGGCAGAGGGAGGTGCCCCGGCCACATATGAGGCCCTCATGGCACCCGAGGCATGGCCCTAATTTGAGAGCTCAGGGGGTGTGGGTACCACATGGTGTGGAGGCTGCTCCGAGCCAGGCACCTCCTCCCGCTGCCTCCCAAGTCTGATCCCAGTACCCCTCTGGCTGTTCTCTTCCTTTTAGTCTTCATTTCCAGAACTTCTCCTCCCTGGGGAATCCAGTCCATGTTCTTCTGATTCCTTTGTCCTGAACTCATGTGGCCTGAGCACCCCCGAAAGCCTTATGTGGAAGAGTCTAGAGGCAGGGGGTGGGGAGGGGGGCACATTCCTCCTGGGGGCCAGGGCTGCATCTGGCAGCATCTCCACCGTGTCCGGCAGCAAAGACATCTCCTCCCAGGCCAGGCCAGACCGGCAGCCGCCCAGCACAGACTTTCTTTGGGGCCTGGCTGGCGCCTGCCCACAGCCCCAGCTCCAGCCGCCTTGACCGCCCCCCCCAAACCTCCCACACATTTCCTCCTAGGAGCCATGACCGTGGGATTTGGTTTTCCCCACCCTCTCCCTCTCTACCCAGCCTGCCACTCCCATGAGCCTCCTCCCTGGTGGCCACAGCAGGCCCGGCTCCCCAGGCAGCCCCCTGGCAGGGCCTGTGTGTGGCCAGAGAGTGATAGGGTGGGCGTCTGACCCTCCCTGGCACAGCTCCCATCCTCTGGCTTCTGTGTTCCTCCTCCTCCTCCCCAGCATCTGGGCTGTCTCTGTTCCCCTCCTGCCTCCCTGTGTCAAAGGCTTCAGAAGGGTCTCCCTAATTCACTGGCTCCTTATGAGCACTGACCAGCCAGACCTTGCTCTAGCTACTGGGGAGGTAGAGTGACCAATGCTTAGAAGCTAATACTTACCAAGACCTTTGCAGACACTGATAAATCCTGCCCCCACCTCCCAAGGAAGAGTGAGTGCTCCTGCTCCCATTTTACAGCCAGCGAGACTGGAGCACAGAGAGGGGATATTGGTTGCCCAGGGTCACACTGCCAGAAAGTGGCAGAGCCAGGACCAGACCCCCGACCACTCTACTCTTCCGCCTCTCATGAAAGTGACAGATGAGGTCCTGGCCTTCTAGAGCCCTCGATCCAGAGGAGAGAGACAGGAAATAGTAAACGAGCAAGGACATACCATTCAGTGACAAGGGTGACAAAGATCCAAACAGGATGGCTGGGGGCTTGGGGACTTGATCCAGGGGTCCCCAGGACCACCCTTGGGGTGAATGATTTCCTAGGATTCACAGAAATCAGAAAAGCTGTGATACTTACGGTCACAATTTATTACAGGGAAAGGATACAGTTAAAATCAGCAAAGGGGGAGCGGGTGCCTGGGTGGCTCAGTGGGTTAAGCATCTGACTCTTGATTTCGGCTCAGGTCATGATCTCAGGGTCATAGGATCGAGCCCTGTGTCAGGTTCCATGTTGGGTGTGGAGTCTAGTTAAGATTCTCTCTCTCCCTCTGCCCTTCCCCCACTCTAAATAAATAAATAAAATCTTTTAAAAAATAAAGTAAAATAGGGGCGCCTGGGTGGTTCAGTCAGTTAAGCATCTGCCTTCGACTCAGGTGATGATCCCGAGGTCCCAGAATCGAGCCCTGCATTGGACTCCCTGCTCAGTGGAGAGCCTACTTCTGCCTCTCCCTCTGCTGCTCCCCCAGCTTGTGCTCTGTCAAATAAATAAATAAAATCTTTAAAAAATAAAATAAAATAAAATCAGCCGAGGACCAAGGTGCATGGGGCAGGATCAAGGAAAAGACCAGGCACGAGCTTCCAGGTGTCCCCTCCCCGTGGAGTCATGCAGACAGCTTTTGATTCTCCCAGCAGCAACGTGTGACACAGAGTATTGCTAGCCAGGGAAGCTCACCTTGGTGCCCCAGGGCTTTCTGGGAATTGGTGACATAGGCAGGCTGACCTCAGGCTCCCTTCCTCTAGAGGTCAAGCTGATACTGCGTGGTGACTCAAGGCCCTCACCATAAATCATATTGTGAACATAGACTACCTGGCATGGCTAAGGTCTTACACAGACACTCCTATCAGGCAGGACACTCCAGGAGCTTAAAGATGGCCTCCCAAGAGCAGGGTAAGGGTCAGTCCTGCAGACAGAATGTGCAGGATTCGAGCACCCCAAACCTGCAGAGTTAACTCTTTACTGAGCAGGGTTAAATGTTATGGTGGACCAGGAATACATCTTTAAGGATTTCGTGTTGAAACTAAAGCCAGAAGGAAGTGAGTCCTTACCTGATTAAGCCTTCAGATGAGACCACAGCCCTAGCTGACGGCTGGATGGCAGTCTGGTGAGAGAACCTGAAGAAGACGCCATGCCAATGTCTGAGGGCAGAGAATTCCAGGCAGAGAGAACAAGAGGCGCAAGGACCCTGTGGTGGGACTAAGCTTTTAAGAAGAGGAGGAAGACCAACATGGCCAGTCCAGGATGAGGGAAGGAGGTAAGACAAGAGGGGCCATCTGGAGCCAGGGTAGAGGGCCTTGTGGACAGGATGACAGAAAGAGAGGAGCTGAGGAGGGCACCCCCATTTGGGGCCTGAACAACTCAGCTGGTGGTCGAGCCATACACTAAGGGACAACCTCCAAGATGACCCCCATGATCCCTGCCTCCTGGTATATAGGCACCCTGTGTAATCCCCTCCCCTTGAGTGTGAGCAGGACCTTGTGACTGATTCACTTCTAACAACAGAATGGGACAAAGGTGATAGGATGTCACTTCCAAGATTAGGTTACTAAAGATTAAGCCTTCCTTCTTGCTCTCACTGTCTGCCTGTCTGTGTGTCTCTCTCACTCTCTTGCTTGCTCCAATGAAGGCAACTGTCATGTTGTAAGCTGCCCTATGGAGAGGACCAGGTAGTGAGCTTGTTTTATTTTTTTAAAAGATTTTATTTATTTATTTGAGAGAGAGACCCAGAAAGAGCATGTGAGTGTGAGCAGGGGGAGGAGCAGAGGGAGAGGGAGAAGCAGACTCCCCACTGAGCAGGAAGTCTGACATGGGGCTCCATCCCTGGGACTCCAGGATCATGACCCCAGCCCGACTGAGCCACCCATGCACCCCGCTCGTGAGTTTAGAGCCAACTCCTCAACAGCCAGTGAGGAACTGAATCCTGCCAACAACACATGAGTGAGCTTGGGAGTGGATCCTTCCCTCACCAAGCCTTTGGATGACACTATAGACCCAGCCTATGAGGGACCCTGAAGCAGAGGACCCAGAGAAGCAAGACCCAATTCCTGACCCACAGAAAGAGTTTGCTGTTATTTTAGGACCCTACATTTGGAGTAATTTGTTACACAGCAATAGATCACTAACATGCCAGGTTTGGCCAGAGGTCGGGAGGAAAATCAGGAGCTATAGTGTTTGCCATGTTGAAAAAAATCGTAATCGATGTAATAGCCTTGGGTTGGCTTCCCCCAGTTGCAGAGCCTGAGACAAGGATTTGAGTGCAGCTACTTTATAAGAAGGGGATCCTAGAAAGCACGGGTGGGCAAGCTGAGAAGCAAGATAGGGTGGGGCAGGCAGCAAATACAGAGTTTGAATAAGTGCATTACTACCGCAGGCACCTGGGGCTCAGCCCCCCGGGGACCTCTGAGAGACAGTGTAGGACATGCACGTTCATTATCCCACATGAGGAGCGAGGTGCCCAGGTGCTGACCCATCGAAAGCGATGGAGACTTATTCTCAGGGATGTCAATTCCCTCCCAATTTCCACCTGCATCCACATGGGCCCTAGAAGGCCCCCAGGCAAAACATCATGGGTGTTTACCAGGGCTGAGGCTAGAGCAAGATGAGTGAGGCGCACATCGATTTTTTTCCCCCTTTGCCTCAGGCACCAATATGTCTCCGCCCATCACTGTGACTGACCCCATCTTCATTTAGAATGTTTCTATTTTATTTATCATGGATATTTTGCATTAATTTTGATGATTTCAAACACTGCATTAGAACAGTATTTGCCTTGACTATTGAGTTCTTTGGCACCCCCTTAAATTTTGCTTTCCGAGGGGAGTGCTTCACTTCTTACCCTAGGTCCAGCCCTGGGGTTCACAGGAGGAGCTCATCAGCACACCGAGGGGACTCGGACGCCAGCTGCCCCATCAGAGGCAGGAGGGCTCAGTTCCACCGCGGTAACAAGCGAGCCCCGTGTCTTAGGGGCTTAACACATCAGAGACCTCATTTCTCACTCGGCCACCGCCTGCGGCATCGCAGGTCGCCATACCGGAAGGAAAAGAAAACAGGGTGGGCCGCACCAGCTCTTAAAGCTTCCGCCCGGAAGTGACGCATGTCATGGCTGCTCACATTTCATTGGCCAAAGCAAGTCACATGGCCACACAAGTGGGTAGGGCAGTGAGTTCTGCCCTTGCGCCTGGAAGGACCGGGTGGCACCTGAGTTGAGGCCGAGGGGGCAGCTGGGTGTTTGGGGCTGGTGGGGGCAGGTAGGGATGGAGACGTACAAGGCGTCAAGGTCTGATTGGTACTGACTCCCTGGAGGGCGGGTACCAGATTCTTGACACCTGGCAGGCCCGTGGGGCTGGTGGATCCAGCCGCCGCCCCTTTTTAACATCTCCCCCTGGACTTTATTTGTTCTTACTTTTAAAAAGGTTTTATTTATTTATTTGAGAAAGAATGAGCACAAGCGGGGGAGGATCAGAGGGACAGGGAGAGAGAATCGTCAAGCAGACTCCACACCTAGCGTGGAGCCCAACGCGGGGCTGGATCCCACCACCCTGAGATCCTGACCTGAGCAGAAATCAAGAGTCAGGTGCTTACCCGACTGGGCCATCCAGGTGCCCCATTACTTTTTTACCACATTTTTTTTTTAAGATTTTATTTATTTATTTGAGAGAGAGAGAATGAGAGACAGAGAGCACGAGAGGGAAGAGGGTCAGAGGGAGAAGCAGACCCCCCAGCTGAGCAGGGAGCCCGATGCGGGACTCGATCCCGGGACTCCAGGATCATGACCTGAGCCGAAGGCAGTTGCTTAATCAACTGAGCCACCCAGGCGCCCTTACCACATTTTTTTAATGTGGTGAAATACCCATAACCCAAAATTCGCCATCCCAACCTTTTTTTTTTTTTTTTAAGATTTTATTTATTTATTTGACACAGAGAGAGACAACAAGAGAGGGAACACAAGCAGGCGGAGTGGGAGAGGGAAAAGCAGGCCTCCCGCTGAGCAGAGAGCCTGATGCGGGGCTCCATCCCAGGACCCCAGGATCATGACCTGAGCGGAAGGCAGACGCTTAACGACTGAGCCACCCAGGCGCCCCATCGCAACCATTTTTAACTGTCCAGTTCCGGGACATTAAGCATATTCACACTGGCATGCAGCCAACTCCCTCATCCATCTCCAGGACTGGTTCATCTTCCCAAACTGAACCTCTGTCCCCATTAAACACAGACTCCCCACCATTCCACCTTCTGTCTCTTTGGATTTGACCACTCTAGAGACCTCATAAATAGACTCATATGGTGCTTGTTTTTGTTTTGTTTTTTTGTTTTTTAAAGATTTTATTTATTTATTTGACAGAGAGAGACACAGCGACAGAGGAAACACAAGCAGGGGGAGCAGGAGCGGGAGAGTGAGAAGCAGGCCTCCCGCTGGACAAAGAGCGGGACGCGGGGCTCGATCCTAGGACCCCGGGATCTTGACCTGAGCCAAAGGCAGATGCTTAACGAATGAGCCACCAAGGCACCCCTAGTGCTTGTTTTTTGTGACTGGCTTATTTCACTTACCATATTGTCCTCCATGTTCATCCAAGTTGGAGCCTGGGGCAGAATTTCCTTTCTTTTTTTCAAAAATTTTAAGTGGTAAAAAACACATAGCCTAAAACTTATCATCTTAACCATTTTTACATGTACCGTTCAGTAGCGTTAAGCATATTCATGTTGCTGTGAAACCAACCTCCAGAACCTTTTCATCTCGCAAAACTGAAACTCGCTACCTACTAAACAGCAAGTGCCCTTTCGCGCCTCTCCCTGGGCCCCTGGCAGCCATGTACTTTCTGTTTCTTCGAATGTGACTAATTCCGTTACTTCATATATGTGAAATCAGGTAGTGCTTATCTTTCCGTGACCAGCTTTTTGCATTCAGCATAATGTCCTCGAGGTTCATCCATATCACCATGTGTCAGAGTTTCCTTCCTTTTTTTTTTTTTTTAAGATTTTATTTATTTATTTGAGAGAGAGAGAATGAGAGACAGAGAGCATGAGAGGGAGGAGAGTCAGAGGGAGAAGCAGACTCCCTGCTGAGCAGGGAGCCGGACGCGGGACTCGATCCCGGGACTCCAGGATCATGACCTGAGCCGAAGGCAGTCGCTTATCCAACTGGGCCACCCAGGCGCCCCGAGTTTCCTTCCTTCTTAAGACTGAATAATATTCCATTGTGTGAATCTACCACATTCTGTTTATTCATTTGTCCACTGATAGAAACTTGAGTTGCTTCTACTTTTTGGCTATTGTGAATAATGCTGCTATGAACTTGTGTGTACAAATATCTCTCTGAAACCTTCTTTTCAAGTCTTTTGAGTCTATCTGCCCAGAAGAGGAATTGCTGGATCATATGCTGAAAATCTGTTTAACTTTTTAACCAGACTGTTTGCTGGAGCAGCTGCACCATTTCACATGCCCAGTAACAGTGCCCAAGGGCACCAATGTCTCCACATCCTGGCCAACACTTGTTATTGTTTTTTTTTAATAGTAGCCATTTGAGATATTACAGCTAGTATCTTGCTGTGGTTCCGATTTACATTTCCCTGTTGATTAGTGATGTTGACCTCTTTTGCTGGGCTTATTGGCCATTTATCTGGGGATTTTAACGACTCTGTTTCACAGAAACTTCGGGATGTGCGTGGCAGTCTCCTTGCCAATGTCAGGGCTGCCTGGCCTTGTAGGCAACCGAGCAACCTGCAGGGAGGGTCCCCAGGGCTGACTCCTTGAGCGGAGCAGAAGCTGGAGGTGAGAGGCAGGCACTACTGAATTTCATCACTCGGCACCAAGACCCACACCAGGGGCCAGGGAAAACCCTAGTGACACCCTTGCCCCCTGATATGGGGTGCTGATGTGAAATGTTCTCAGAAAATTCCCTCCTCGGGGGCGCCTGGGTGGCTCAGTCGTTAAGCGTCTGCCTTCGGCTCAGGTCATGATCCCAGGGTCCTGGGTTCAGGCATCGCATCGGGCTCCCTGCTCGGCGGGGAGCCTGCTTCTCCCTCTCCCACTCCCCCTGCTTGTGTTCCCTCTCTCGCTGTGTCTCTCTCTCTGTCAAATAAATAAACAAAATCTTAAAAAAAAAAGAAAAGAAAAGTCCCTCCTCGGGCCACTCAAAAGAAAATGATGCTGTCTGTCCAGAGGGGCCCTCACTTCCTGGTTCCCAGTAGTACCATAGAGGACACTTTGGGCCAAGGTGGCTTCCCACCTGCACATAGAACCCAGGCAAGCCACCCCGTCCTCACCTCCTGTGCCAAGGAGTTGACTGGTGGCTCACAAACATCATCCATCCGTTCCTCTCTCCATGGACCGCAGATCGTTCCTTCAATCAACTTGCTTTTCCTTTTCTAATTCTTAAATGAGTTTATTTTGAAAGGAACCGTTATGTCACTACCACAGAAGGAGACCTGAGCCATCTCCAGAAGTGGAAAGCAGCAGAAAAAAAACTTGCATTGGTAGGGGCGGAGGGGAGTGATATTAAATCCGGTTAATGCTGCTGCCTGTGGAAGGTTTGGGGCTCAGATTAGGATGGGGACAGGGAGGTACCCAGGGGCAAAATTTAGGCAGTCACTCACTCCCAGGGCTATGCCCGCACTCCCAGGAAACTGAGCTGTGGCCTCACCCTCTAGTTCAGCTGTGGAGCAAAGCGACTGCTCTTTTTGTTGAGAGAAAGAGAGAAAGAGAGAGGCGGGAGGGAGGAAGGGAGGGAGGGAGAAAGGAAGAAAATGACAAAAAGTTGGGATGCCTGGGTGGCTCGGTCGGTTAAGCATCAGACTCTTGATTTCAGCTCAGGTCATGATCTCAGGGTCATGAGATCGAGCCCTGTGTTGGCTCCTCACTGGGCATGGAACCTGCCTAAGATTCTCTCTCCCTTTCCCGCTGCCCTTCCCTCTCGCTCTCTCAAAAACAAAAACAAAAAAGACAAAAAGACAAAAAGGAAAATAAATGAAAATGGAAAGAGCTTACCAAGATGTTTGAAGGTGTCAAAGATGCAGCCGCGATAAGCACAGACTTTGGCATCCACCCGTGCAGCCATTACGGAGCAGGTGCTGTTAAAGGCACAGGGGACACAGCCATGGCGGCAGCAGGTGCACAGGGTGGAGGTGGACAGTGAACAATGGAAACAACAAGTGGAGGGTCCAGGTCCCTCAGGTCCTCAGCAGAGGCCATCAGAGATGAGGGGACAGAAGAGAAACCATGGGGGGTTGATGGTGCTGTTCTGGCTGGTCATGCCATGCTGGGCATTAAGTAGTTTGAATATCACTTCTGACATCATTGCTTGCTGCACACAGTCTCACTCCGTTATGTCTCCGGCCTTCTCTCCTTCCTCTCTCCCCCTCACTCACTAGGCTTCAGCCACACAGGCCTCCTTGCTATTCCACACCAGCCATGCTCCAGCCCCAGGGACTTTGCACAGGCTGTTCCCTCTGCTGGGGACGCTCTTCCCCAGACAGCTTCATGGCACCTCCCTCCTCACCTCCTTCAGGTCTTTCTTCAAATGTCACCTTCTTAGTGAGGCCTTCCCCAACTGCCCTATTTAGTTTGGCGACCCCCAACAGCCCCTCCTTCGTTAACCTGCCTACTTTTCCGTTCCTAACACCTTTCACAGCAAGCTTATCTATCACATTCGCGGGTTTCTCTGGGGCGGGGATGTCAGCCCCACAGGGCAGAGGTTTAGGCCTGGCTTCTTCACACCTGCACCCCCAGTGCCTGTCAAGCCATGTTTGTTGAGTGACTACATGACCATCAGATCTGTAAAAAGAGGAGGGTAGTGCCTGCTTCCTCTCAGGGCAGGAGCAAGATGAACTGAGGGGTGGCCTAGGAGCCACAGAGGAGAGGCTGTGACGGGAGAGATGCCCAGGGTGGGGGTGAGGGACACTGCCATGACCTACTTAGGATTTTTTTTTTTTTTAGGCGAAACTCACATGCCATAAAATTAACCACCCAAGAGTGAACAATCCAGTGGCATTTGGCACATTCGCCAAGTTGTACAACCAGCCCCTCTGTCCATGTCGTGGTGTGTACCAGAATTTCCTTCCTGTTCTGTGGTTAATATTCCATTGCATGGATGTGGCACATTTCGTTGATTCATTCACCCACTGATGGACACTTGGGTTGTTTCCCCCAATTTGTTGGAGTCCCTGCCTTCAGCTGTTTCGGGAATCTACCTAAGAGTGGAGTTGCTAGGTCTCAGGGTCACTCTGTTTAACATTTTGAGGAATGGCCAAACCGTTCTCAAGTTTGAGGAAGGGAGACCTCAATCTGAAAGAGTGCTGGGGGTGGGGTTTATTCTTTCTGAAGCACCTGGCTCCCAAAATGCATCACCTCCTTCTGGGACTGGTCATGATCATCAGTACCAGCACCGTGGCCCAGGACCCCAGAGACCAGTGACGTAGGGAGCCCTGATGGGGACACTGAGGCACAGGGAGAAGTTGATGTGGGCAGTCAGCCTGAACCCTCTTCCTTCCCCTCCCTGTCCCACATCCTGGGCCCCCATGGCAGGGCCCCTGGAGATGGAGCTCATCCTCACTGGGCACCGGCTGCCTGCAGCCCCCCACTCCCAGAAACCCTTGCAAAATGGGGAAGAGGCTGAGAGCTCCGTGAGGAAGAGGCAAAAAGGCCCCCCGAGTGTCGCCCAGCATTCCCAGCTCGGGGCTGCAGGGCTTCCTGTTAGTGGCTGCCAGTTCCCACCCACACGACCCACTGCCACCTGCCTTGCTGCTCCCTGTCCCCAGCTGGGCCTCCCCTGGGCACTGCCTTCCATTTCTCTTCGCTTCCTCTAAGTGCTTCTCATTAAAGCCTTCAAACATTTTAAAATTTCCAAAAAATATTTACAAGGCCTCCAGTTCCCAGAATCAATGACCATCAGTCTATCCGTGACCCACTTTAACTTGCTTTATCCACTATTTTTTTTTAATTCCATAAGGCACACCTATGAGCCCCTCCCCCCACGGTGAGCTGGGACAGAACCCTGCTCCCCCCCTCCAGCACCCAGAGGTCTGTTTCTTATTCCCTCCCCCACTGGCTTTCTAAAAGTGTTCTTACATATGTTTGTATGCTGAAATCTTATCTTGTTTCATTTTCTCTGTGTGTGAGCTTTAGAATGAGGGTAGCTTTCGTGTGGGGCTTTGGGTACTTTTTTCCTCAGGATTCTACTATAATCAAATCATCGCGTCACATGCTTTAAGCCTATCACAATTTGATTTGTCAATTATGCCTCAGGAGAACAGAAAAAAATTTTTCTACCATGACACCTGTCAAATAAATGAAGGTTTTTGCACGTCACTCTTTTTAAAATTTTTTATTTATTTTTATTTTTTAAAACATTTTATTTATTTACTTGACAGAGACAGACACAGAGAGAGAGGGAACATAAGCAGGGGGAGTGGAAGAGGGAGAAGCAGGCTTCCTGCTGAGCAGGGTGCCCGATGTGGGGCTCGATCCCAGGACCCTGGGATCATGACCTGAGCCGAAGGCAGATGGCTTAACCAACTGAGCCAGGCAGGCGCCCCTTCACTCTTTTTTTTTAAAGGTTTTATTTTTAGGGGCGTCTGGGTGGCTCAGTCAGTTAAGTGTCCGACTCTTGATCTCAGCTCTGGTCTTGATCTCAGGGTCATGAGTTCAGGCCCTGTGTTGGGCTCCAGGCTGGGTGTGGAGCCTACTTAAAAAAAAAAAAAAGATTTTATTTTTAAGCAATCTCTACACCTAACGCAAGGCTCAAACCCACAACCCCTAGATCAAGAGTTGCACAGTCCATCAACTGAGTCAGCCAGGAGCCCCTCCATTTGTTAAATTAAGAAAGGAGCGTGTTGCCAAGAGCCAGCCCATCTGGTGGCACATCCTTGGCGTTCTTTTTCACTGACTGTATGATATTCCAATCCTGTGAGCCCGTAGCTGAGGAAGCACTAAGCTTCCATTCAAGTCTCTGGCCATCGAGTTAAGGTGCTGCTTTAAAGAATCATTGACGTTGCTGGTTTTAAGCAACGTGTCCCTCACGTCCCCCTTACTTCCCCAAATTTTGGCAACTGCTGGGAGGGAGTGACACTCTGGGGTCCTGCTGGCCATGAGAAGCCCTCTGGGCTCGAGGGCCACCGTCTGTCCCAGCTGGCTCTGCAGCTGCTTATAAACCGGCTATTTATAGCCCCACCCCCACCCCCAACCATGTCACCAGCCCCCACCCGGGCCACCAGTGAGATCAGCACCGATGGGGAAGGGGAAGTGGGTTGCTAAGAGCTGGCATTTGTTTGGGGTTCAGGGCCATCCCTGCAACTTCCTGGGGGCCTTTATTTCCTAGAAGCTGAGAACATTGTGGTGACACCTCAGTCCACTTTCCCTACTCCAGTGGGTCTTGGGGTGAAAGAAGGAACGGGACATTGGGGACACCAGGCACAAACGTATGCCCTCCTCCTGGGCCTGGAACGTGCCTGCACCCCTTTCGGGCAGTTTCCCTATGTTGTGGCTGTGGGCAATTCTACCGCGGCTCTTTCTGTGTGCCCCCACTCAGACAGACAAACTGCCCCCCCATGAGCCCCTGCAGCCTCAGCGCCCGGAGACTGAGAGGCCCAAGCATCTCGAGGGCCTAGGCCTGGGAGGCACACGTGCGGTGCCCTCTGCTCCCACTCCACCCCAGGGCTGAGGCCCCAAATAGCTCGGTGTCTGTATTTAGAAGTTTGCTCAGCAGTGCCAGGGAGCTATAAATATGGCCCCACTCAGCGCTGCCTCCTAACTCCCCAGACTGGGCAGGGCAGTGTGGGTGGTGGGGGTTAGGAGGATGCCAGCTGGGGCTAGGCAGGGCTCTGCACCAGGAGCCCCTCGTCAGGTGGACCCTGGGGGCCCCAGCCTCAGGGGAAATCCAGGTGTCCAGCCTGCAGGAGGAGACCAAGGGCCCATTGTCAGACCTGCCCTGGGTCGGGGGTCAGGGTCAGTCAGCGACCTCCCACTTTCTTCCCTGGCTTCCTGGGGCTTCCTGGCTCAGGGACAGCTGTCTGGCCTCACAATAGCTGTGTCGCCCTCCTGGAGCCGGCAGCTGGGCTCATCCGCGCGGGGGTTGGCCCGGCCCCTTCCTCTGCCATTGTCTCCCAGGCAGGGGGCTTCCTGTTAGCCCCCCTCCAGCTGGAGACCCCATCTGACCCCCCCACTTCAGCGTGGGCTTGCGTGGGTGCTGGGCAGAGACAGGCAGCACAAGAAGCCGGGAGGCAGGACCCTGGGGTCCCCTTGTCTCCCTCTCCTAAGGGCCAAGCTGCTGTTCACTGAACGTCCACTCCTAGCTACACCCCTGCGATTTGTGCTCTTCTTTAAGATCATGACCACAGGGTCCCAAAGAGGAAGAGATCGGGTTTGCCTGGGACCTCTGATCTGAGACGGCTGTGCCCTGTGACTGTGCAAGCCTCCATTACCCCGCCCGCCAGATGGAAATTACGGCACCTGCCTTCTAGGGCTGCTGCCTTCTAGGGCTGGCGGGAAGATAAGTGAATTCAGTCCCTGTAGAGTGCTTAGAAGGGGGCCAGGAATACAGGAGGCGCTGGATGAGCACTATCTTCCACCAGGATGATTTGTTACTGTCGTAGCTACAATAACCAAAATATAGAATAGAATGTAATACAATGCAGTATAAATAGTATTATTATTATTATTATTATTTGAATAATCCTGGCTTAGCCACTTCCTAGTTGAGGAACCTCCTACCAGTGGTCCAGCCCTCCAGGTGCCAGTTTCCCATCTGACACATAGGGACCCATCATGTCCCTGCCTCCCTGCTGTGAAACAGAGGTCACAAGATTGTCCAGGGAAGGGGGGGTTGCTGCCAAATAGGTCAGCGGGCCTGGAACTTCAGGGCAGAGGGAAGGAGGAGGAACAGTGTGATAGCCCAGCAAGGGCCAGATCAGGAAGCTTGAAGGGGGTTTCCTTCAGTGGGGGGAACGACAGGGGTGTGTGTGTGTTGGGGGTGGTTATTAAGTATGGAGCCCTACTGGATGCAGGCTCTTTGTCGGCACTGCAGAGACACGAATGGACCAAAGTCCTGCCCCTGGAGCTGACAGTCTAGTAGGGGTGGGGGCAGACGGTAAACAAGGTAAATAGGTATAGTCCATGATGAGAGGTGGCGAGGTGCTACAGAGAATGGAGAATCGAGAACATTGGGAGGACCTGGGGTGCTGAAGATGGGAGGAGATTACATTTGGACTCAAGGGGTGGGTCAGGAAATTGAGCCAAAACATGAAGAGGAGAAGGGAAGGAACCAGGAGGTTATCTGGGGTAAGAATATTCCAGGCAGAGGCAGCAGCTCGTGCAAAAGCCCTGAGGTCAGACCGTGCCTGGTGTTTTCCACAAGGAAAACTGCAGCCAAGTGAGCACGGGAAGTGCAGGAGGAGGTGAGGGCACAGAGGTGACAGGGCAGATCATGCAGGGTCTTATGTGCTGTGAGAGGACTTGGGGTTTTACCAGTGAGGTGGGAGCCATGGAGGGCTCTTGAGATGAGGAGGGGTGTGACCTGACTCAGGCGTTCGCAGGTGACCTTGGGCCACTGTGAGGGGAACCGAGTGTGGGGGCAGGAACCAGAACACCAAGGCTGGAGGTGACAGACCTAGACCAGGGTGGGGGGCCAATGAGGAGAGGTGGGAAAATTCTGGGTCTATCTGAAGGCAAGGCCCCAGGACTTGCTGACAGGCCAGATTGTGGTGGTGGTGCTGAGGATGTCCTTCTTCGTGCCTTCCCCAATCTTGCAGCCAACATCTCCAAGTCTTTTCTCCTGTTACCCTGTTCCTTCCTCACCCTGTTCTGTGAGGCCAGTGGGCAGGCATTTTAATCCCATTCACCAGACAGGAAAACTGAGTCCCGGGGAGGTCAGACCTGCTCCAAGGGCCCAAGACACACACCAGGGAGGAAAAGGCCAAAGAATAGATGGACACCGAGGGTGAGGATAGGTGTGGGGACAATACCCAAGGCAGCTCCTCCAGCCTCCCCCAAGCTGGAACCCCCAAGCCCCAGCTTCTCCAGGTACCAGCTGTCTGACCTGCAATCCTGTGGGGAGGGCATGTCCAGCCCTAAGGCTTCCAGATTCTGGAAAAAAAAAATTCAAAAATCCACCCCAGATCTGGTCTGGCCCCCTCCCCTCCCAGCCTCCTCCTGGGTCCTCCCGCCCCCAACACCCAAGTCCCTTGGGTCCTCTGGCAGAACCCTTTCCATGCCCCACCCAGGACAATGGGATTGGGGGTGGGGAGGGGGGGGAGGAAGAGGACAGGAAGGGGTTAATTCCAGGGGTGGAGGTGTTCCATCATCTCTGGGATAATGCTTCTCTGCTTTCAGCCATTTGTGACCTTTTTTTTCCATGACCAGCAATCTTCCCCCTTCGACCTATCATGTACTTACTATTTTCTTTAATTTTCTACACTTTTGCAGCCCCAAAACCATTCATTTAAAAAGGAAACTTTATATTGACATCCTAGTTGCAAAACCCTCTCGTTGCCCTGAAGAGTTGGTAAATCAAAAAACAAATGAAAACACAAGGAACATAAATACTGCCCTGGCTAAACCCCAGGGCCGCCAAGGTGTTAAAGACACATTAGCACCCAGTAGAGACTTTCTTCTGGACCTTGAGCTCTGGCAGGGACTCGAAGACTGGGCTGCCTGCTTACGGGTCCCAGTTCAGCCACTTGTTACCTGTGCCTCGACCTCCCCCTCTGTAAAATGGGAATCATAGCCCCACCTGCCTCGAGTTTTGCAGAGCAAGTGGGTTAAAATAGATACACAGATAATTCTAGGAGAATCAGGCCTGGCTCCAGTTAAGCGCTTTATAAAAAATTATTAGATGGCTCAGGAGAGAATCCAGTCATGTGGTTTATTAGAAAAGGAAACAACTCTTTCATCACGTGATTCTGTTACTGCCCAGGAGTCCCTGAAATGTAAGTTTCCCACCCAGGGGAAGGCTGGTCCAGAAAGGCCAGCTCCAGAAGCGAGCTGGCCCGTGGTCCTGCAAATTCTCTTCTTGGGGCCTGCCTGGCCCCCATGAAGGGCCCCTTCAAACTCCCCCAGCTTCCATTTGGACTCTGGACTCGCTACCTCAGTTTCTTCACCTGGGAAGCAGGGTTTGGGGGTGCCGTTGGCTCAGATGCCGGCCCCGGAGACGCAGGCAGGCTTGCCAAGGCAGCGAGCTCAGGGCCGCCTCCAACATGCGAGCCCCAAGCTATTTCTGACATGGCCCCCCCAACCTAAACACCCCTGCAAGAAGAGTCAGGCGGGGCCCCGGGCACGACTCCCACCCCACCCCCGCCCGCACGGCCCCACTCTCCGCTGGGGCACAGCCAGCCCAGGCACAGGGGGGCCAGCGAGTTTGTCAGGTGCTCAGATGGTGTGACTGGAGGCAGAGGATTTGCCAGCAGAGCAGGTTGCTCCCGGGTGTGTGTGCACGTGCGTGCGTGTGTGTGTGTGTGCGTGTGTGTGTGTGTGTGTGTGTGTGTGTGTGAGCCCGTGCAACGCCTCTGGGTCTGTGTTTTTACTGCACTTTCCTGTTGGCTTCCAGCTGCCCCGCCAGTTCCGGGGAGGGCCCTGGGCCAGCCGCTGCCCCCCCGCCTCCCCCTCTTTCTCCCCCCCCGCCCCCCCCCCCCCCCCCCCCCCGGCTTTCATAAAGTCCCGGCCAGCCTCGGGACGCCGCGGAGCCGCCCAGCCTGGGGAAACTGGACGGCCCGGCCCTTCCTCTGTTTCCCCTGCGGGCAGTTCAGACCATGGGAGGCCCCCGCCGCCGCAGCAGCTTCCTTCTCCTCCTTCAAGGTGAGGATTTGGGGGCCCCGCGGGGAGGGACGAGGGGGCTGTGCGGAAAGCACCCCTGGGCCCCTTGGCGCTCCGTGCCCCATGGAGAAATGGAAGGTGTGGCTGGCAGCTCCGGGGCCCCGCGGCGGAGGAAGCCACATGGCCAGGCAGGCACATTAGGAGAGGGGCTGGCAGTGCTCTCAAGGTGCTCTAGGAGCCCCCACCGCCACGCAGATCTCCGAGCTCTGTCCCAGAGACACTTTGGGGGCTGCCTCCCTAAGAGGGGAAACTGAGACACGGGGGAAGGAGAGAGGGCAAAAAGTGAGTGCTGGGACCCTGTAGGCAACTGCTTTTAACAGAGGGCATGGGGGATGCTGGGGAGCTAGGAGCCAGGACCCCTCCAATGGGGGGGGGTACTCCCAACATGTCCCCCACTGTCTCGGTGACAAGGGCAACCCCAGAGACCCCCACCCTTGCTCCCCCAGACCCAGCCAGGACTCCGCGGTGGGTTGAAGGAATTTTGCCAGCTGTGGGTTTGAACTTGATTTTTCACTGTGACTTTCCCCCACCACCCCCCTCCCTTCCCGCCCCACCCAGAGCGTCTCTAACCGTTATTGGGACAGCTTGTTGCTGAGCGACCAGGCAACAGAGTGAGGAAATGACATTTGGGGTGCCCCAACCAGAGCTTCCCTGGGCCACAGGGACGGGGGTTCCCTGTGCTGGCCCAGTGTGGCAGGCACGAGCGCAGGGACTCCCCCCAACGTCCCCATCCTGGCTTTCCTCAGGAGCAAGGATGGGAGTCTAAGTGGGACACAACTAATGGGGGGTCGTGTGTCCCTGGGGCCAAGTCATGGAGCCGCTGAGCTCATTTTCCACAGCAGTAAAATCATCCCCACTTTATAGGGTTAAGTGTTGAGTGAACTTGACACAACTATTCCTGGTTCACAGTAAGAATTAAGCAACAGCACTTTATTTTTTATTTTACTTTGTCTAATTGCCTTCTGGGCAGGACACTGGTGGGCCTGGGGTCTGGGCTGGGGGTCCTTAGCAGGAGGAGCAAGAGGAGGGTGACTGCCCCGCCCCCTGCCCCCAGGGTCCCTAAGCAAGAACCTATTGCTCAGGGCTGCACAGGCAATGCAAACCAGATGGGACCCAGAGCGGATGACCAGCAGCTCCTCTCCTGGCTCCTGTTTAGGTGACTTCCAAGGCCCCAGATGCAGAACGCCTGGCCCAGCAGCCTTGGTGGGGGAGGAGATCCCAGCCCAGCCCCAGTGGAGGGGATGGGGCACAAAAGAACCCCCCCCCCCAACACACACACCACAGTCTGGGAAACTTGAACTCGATTCCACTTTCCTCAGTCCCCCTTTTTTCACCGGATTCTTCCTGAGCTGTTTCTGGGCTCCAAGCCTCAGTTTGTCCATCTGTGGAATGGACATGACCAGAGCCCCTGCCTCCTAGGGCAGTTCTGAGCATGACGGTTGCTATTTGGGGCTTTGGAAGCTGGGGACAAATCAGTTCAGGTCCCACCCTGTTAGGGAAGGTCATTTTGTGGTCTGTCCTGCAAAGAGGAAGTGGGTCGAGGCTGAGGGTAGAACTAGCTAAGCCCTGTGGCCAGAGAGGAGGAAGAGAGGGATCCTCATTTGAGGGAGGGGAAGGGCATTCCAGCCTCAGTTTACCTTGGCTGGGAGGACCTCTTGGAGGGGGATCTCTGGACCCCCACTGGCCTGAGGGGTATCCAATTTGGACATAGGAACTAAATGGTTGGGGTACCCTCAAGTCTGTACTCCCCACAGCCCCTCAAGCCGTGCTCACAATGGCCAACTCCAGAATTCCCCTGGGAGCCCCATCCAGGGGCAAGAGAGTGTGAGTCATCCCTTCCCCTTGGCCCAGGAAGTGACTCATGCCCTCCCACCCTCCCTCCCGGGCCCCATCCCTCCGCCCACCATCCCGCTTTGGGTCTCCCTGGATAACTGGGGTCTCCACAGCTTGGCCAGCATTCCCAGATTGGCAGAGACACGGACGTCTCCCCTGAGCCCTTCCCATGCTTCCACCTGCTGCTGAGGCACCCTCCTCCCTCCCCCCTCCCTCCCCATTTCCATTCACCCCCCTCCTTCTAACTGTGTCTCTGTCTCCCAATCTTTCTCTCAATCTCTCTATCTCTGTGTCTCTCTGTCCAATCTCTGCCATCTTGGTCTCTCTCTTTCCATGAGTTCCCTATTTCTCTGTCCATCTCTAGCACTGCCTTAACTTCAGCCTGTTTCTCTCCCCCCACCTGTCTGTCCCCTCCTTCCTCTTTCTCCTCTTTCTGTGTCTCTGGCTCCTTCTCTCTCTCTCCCTCTCCTTATTTTCTCTCCATCACTATCTCCTACTCTCTCTCTCTGGTGAACAAGGAGCTCCCCATCCCTAGAGCCCCTGCTGACTTGAGGAGGACCCCCAAACACATGCCTGGGGAGTAGGGTCCCCCTGAGCAGCAGGAGTGGCAGGAGAAGAGCACCACCCCACCACCCCAAAGTGAGCCCACTGTGTCTTCCTGTGTGCCGGGATCCGGGGGTGAAATGTCACCACTGGGTCTCAAGCCAGTCATTGGGCTGACAGATGTTATGGGTGTGGTGTGCGCACACCTGTGTCCCCCAGCCAGGGTGCGGGGGCCGGAGCATCTTACATTCGGGGGCATCTGGTCCCCAGATGAACACCTGGTCCAACCCTTCACCTTCACATAAAGAAACGATGATAGTAAACACTCGGACACACCAGGCAGTATTCACGCGCTTACTTCTCACACGCCTCTAGGAAGGGCGGCCCATCATCATTCCCATTTGACAGATGGGAAAACTGAGGCACTGGGAAGAGAGGTCACCTGACCAAGGTCTGGGATTTGAACCAGGGCCACCCATCTCCCGTCTGTCTACTGAACTGTTGTCACAGGTCAGCAGGAGCCAAGACCCCCAGGGGCTTGGGCCCCTTCCCCACCCTCAGTCTGAAACCCATCCCAGGCAATGGTGGCAGACAGTCTGACTGTGGGCACTGGAGTCCAGGTAGGGCTGCTTGCTCTCGCATTAGAGACGGACAGAGCCCAAGCCTGGGAGGGGTCGGCAGCCCCTTTTCCCTCAGATGTGTCACCCTTAGTTCTCCGTCAATCCTTCCCTACTCTGGGCAGCCCCCCAACACACACCCTCTCTCTGTTCCAGTGCTGGGCGACTCGCTGATTCTGTTGGAAGTTGGATCCCAGAAAACCAGTGGTGAGACTGCTGGGAGCAAAGAAGTCACAGCCAGAGCCTGGGGAAGGGGCCCTGGGCCCCCACAGCCTAGGCAGGGGGGAGGCCTGCTGCAGGGGGAAGGCCAGGGCTGCCCCTCCCAGCAACCCCTCCTTTGGGGATGATCCTGTCCCCCTCCCCAGCACCTGGCTCAGACCTCACCTTCCCACTGTGGTCGCCATCCCCACAGACTGTGCTCGCTGGTGCCCTCCGAAATCCACGTGTGTCAATGCCACCACCTGTCGCTGCTCCCCAGGATTCATTTCTTCGTCCGGGGAGATGTTCACCAGCCGCTTGGAGAGCTGTGATGGTACAGGGGCTTGGGATGGTGCAGGGGCGCGGAGACGGTGGGGCATAGCCCAGTGCCCATGGGGGATGCGAGTGGTGGTTGGGGTCTCAGCCTTTGGCCTTGGGACTGTCATCAAGGGCAGAGAAAAGAGAAAGGAAAAGATAGAAAAGTGGAAAATAAGTGAATAAACATGGCTTCCTGGAGAGAGAGGAGCTCTGGAGTCTGTGCTTCACTTTGCCCTTCCCGGACTGGGCGGGAAGATGCAGAGCTGCCACCCCCCACCATTTCAGCACTCCCTACTGAACTCAAGTCCAGGATGCCAGACAGAGGGCAGAGAAGAGCAGAGCTCACTGATTGGGCTTCAGGAATGGCTTGCTCCAGCTGCAGCCCAGCCTCTACAGCGTAGCTTAAGAGTCTAATCCTTTCCCAAAAGACACTTTAAGCGTTGGCCCCGTGCTGGGGAGTCAGGTGTGGGATAGGGATCTCTTCCTGAAGGAACTCATGCCTTTGGGAGGTGACCCTTTACCCTGTTGTGTTCCAGACATCAACGAGTGTGGACCATCCTCGGCAGTGTCCTGTGGAAAATTCGCAGATTGCCAGAACACAGAGGGGAGCTTCTACTGCACGTGCATCCAAGGATATGAGCTTGCTTCCCAGGCAAGAACATTCAGGAATGAGAGTGAGAACACGTGTCAAGGTAAGAGCCACCCCGCACTTTCCATCTCCCCGTCCATGAGGTTTGGGGTCACCAGAGCCATTCCTGAACCATCCCACGTCTGTCTGCCTGTTCCTGAGCCTCCAGCACAGAGAGGCAGGGTAGTGTGAAGGCCAAGGGCCCAAATCCTGACTTTGCCACTTGATAGCTGTGATAGCTGTGTGTGTGAAACACTGGCCAGGACACTTATTCGGAAATCACCGTTAATGTGCAAGATGTGATAACATTATTGTGATTTGTGTGTGTGTGTGTGTGTTTTTTAAAGAGTCCCTATTTTTTACAGATGAAAAGAAAAGTAGCTTTGCTTTTTGTTAACTGTGTGACCTTAGACAAGTTCTTTCACTGCTCTGTGGCTATTTACCCATCTGTAAAAAGGGGGTGACAATGGTGCTTACCTCATAGAATTGCTGGGAAAATAGAGACACAGCAAAGCACAGAATGGTGGCTGTTGGGTTTTGAATGATCCTCATCATGATTAATGCACCCCCTCCAAGATGGGCACCCCTGGGGTCTGCCCCAGGATGGGCATGGAGACCGGCTGCTCCCGTCCACCCCCCACCGCAGTCACATCTCTTGCCGTGGTCTTGCCGGGTGATGCCACAGTGCGGGCCCAGGTGAAGCCCGGCCTCTGTGCATCACCAGGACTTGCCCCCCTCCCAGGGAGAACAGCAAGCACAGGAAGGGGCTTCGGGTATCCACAGGGGGCAGAGAGGGCCAGCAGTGAGTGGGCAGGAGCAACCACTTGCCCAGAGGGAGGGGGTTAGCGCAGAATAGAGAGAGAGAGAGCAGGGGAGGAGAGCAGAAGTGAGAGGTGAGGACGAGGTGAGCTGGGGGTCCAAAGGACTCTGGGGTGGGTCCATAGGCCCTCCCTGCTGTGGAGAGAAGAGCCTACAGCCTTGGTCCCCAGCGCCGTCCTGCCCTGCGTGCAGACAGAGGGCTGCAGAGCCTCGCCAGTGGGAGGGAAGGGAGGACCTGCGCGTCCGTGGAGCCCAGGGGGAGGGCTCTATCCACGGCTCTGCTGCTCCCTAGGGGCCTCTGGGTGAACGCTCGGCCCCAAACCTGTGGCCTGGCCAGAGGACAGAGCCTTTCTGTGACATATGCCTGGACAGGGGGTGCCGCCCCCCGACTGCTGTGAGCCCCCAGCATGGGTGGTCGCTGTGGTTACAGAGAGGCTGTATTGCTGTATCAGAACAGGCCAGGGCTGAGAGAGGGGGCTCGGTGAGGCCGCTGGGCAGGGACATGGATGCACAAGAGACGGGAGAGGGACCACTGTGGACCTCAAGCTGGGTGACAGGGCGAGAACAATCTGCTGGCTTGGCCCAGGGCCTGCTGCCTCAAGACCTAGCTCTGGGACGGGCTCAGCCTTTGCCGCAGCTGAGGACACATGCCGCCATGTCGTGGCAGTGGGATCTGCTGCAGACGGGAGACCCAGGCCCTTGCTCCACTTTCCCCCAGGCATCAGAGGACATCCTGGGCACCCACCTGGTGTCCCGAACCTCTCTGAATCCCAAGGCTCAGAACCCTCCCCGGAGGGTCACTTTCGGATGTTTGGACTGCCCCTCTGCCTCCCCAGCATCTCATTTGCATAAAACAAGAGGGGAATGGCATTCAAGATACTTGGCAGGAGGTGCAATATCCATCCTCTTCACCACCATCAGTACCCGCCTGAATGAGACCTGCCCCCACTGGAGCCCACATGGGCCTGGCCATACCAGGAGCCCTCTCAGGCCCTCGGCCACGACAGACCCAGGGACCCCATCAGGAAAGGTGGGAGGACGGAGATTTGAGGGCGGGTGTGCGGCCGGCCCTGCCCTAGCCAGCATCCCACCTGGAGAAGTCTCTTCCTGATACCCTGACCCCGGCTTCTCAGCCATTCGGCCTTCCTCTGTTTCCCTGCGCAAGGACCCTCCCTGGTAGCTTTGATTCAGCCTGGATGACCAGGACCCAGAGGATGTTGTGTTTGGGGTGGGCCAGGTGACACCAACCCCCCACCCCCACGCACACACATGCACACACACTTAGAGAGTCAGGTGAACCCAGAAGCTCCTGTCTGGACCAGATGACAAGAGAGGCTGTCATCCAGGACCATTGCCCCGGGTCTAACCCTCTCCTGAGGAGGTCAACTCAGGTCCCATGGAGCACTGGACCGCTCAGGGACTGAAGACGGAGGCTGAGCCACATTCAGCTGGGCCCAGTGTGTGCATCCCTGGTGGGAGGCCAAAGGCCAAGAAGACAGAAACATGGGCCACCTCTCGCTCATCAGCACCTGCCAGAAAAAGGCATCTTCACTGCCCCAAGGCTGCCTGACTGGACATCAGTGACACTGTCCACCCCAGCCTGGTGCCCACTGTCCGGACGGCCCTGACTTGTCTGGCACCATCCTTACTCTCCCTGCCCCACCCAAAAGCCTCGTCCTTGGAGGGCCTGGCTTAGAGGTGGGTCTTGTCCATCTCCGTGGAGCTGGAATCTCAGGGTTTGCATGGATGGGAGTGTTCTGCAAGGATCACTGGAATTCCAAGCGTGAACTCAGCCAGTGAGCGGCCACCCTGGGGGAGTTAGGACGAAGACCATCGCTGGGAGCCATGACAGGTCCCGGTCCGGGAATGCAGCATTTCCCCTGCACTTGGTTCCCAGGAAGGCCCACCCTGGACTTGTCCAAGTCCTCAGGCTTGGACGCAGGTGGCCGTGATGTCCCTGCCCCAGCTGGGAGCTGCCCAGAGAGGCCGAGGGAGCCAGGGCTGGCAGACGGGGAGGACTTGGACCACTTCTGGCAACATCTGGAAACAGAACATCTGGGCCACCATGCTCGCCCATAGCACGCCTCCGTGTGAATTAGAAAAGGCACCCACTCACCAGAGAAGAGACAGTGGGGCCTTCCAGATGCTTCTATCCCAGGACACAACTGCAGGCACCCATCACCCTCTCCTTCCCCCTGCAGACGTGGACGAATGTCAGCTGAAACCCCGAATCTGTAAAAGCCGCAGCATCTGCACCAACACCCAGGGCAGCTACACCTGCAAGTGCCTGCCCGGCTTGGAGCTCAGCCCGGGCGACCCGAATCTGTGCACAGGTAGAGGCCCTGGCAGACGCTGTGAGGCTGCGCTGGAGCTGGGGAGGGGCCGAGGCAGATCCCGCAGCCCCAGGAGGAGGGAGAGGACCCTCAGGTTCCAGAAACACCAGGGGTTTGCTCTGCCCAAGGATTCATCTCCCCGGAAGGTCACACCACAGAGCAGGGAGGCAGCAGGGCCTTCTGGACCTGGGGTCCCCTTGTGGAGCCCCCAGCCTCTGCGCACACCTCCCGGCCTCACCCCTCCTCACCTGTCACATGGAAGCAGAGGAAGATGTCACTTCCAGTTCCCAGAAAGGGAACCTGGGCCAGAGCTGGGGAGGGAGTAGGCAAGAGTCCTTAGAAAGAAAGTTCAGGCTCCATGACTCAGTCTCCCTCCTGGTTTCACAGCCTATAATCTGGGGACCATGGTCCCTGCCGTGCCTCTCTTGCAGGGAAGCCATTGTAAGGTGCTTTGAGGTTGAAGTTGAAGGTCACCAGGCGTAGCATGTGCAATAATGGTGGGGTCCTTGGTGCCAGGCAGTAGAAGAGGGGCAGTGAGTGGAGGGGACCCTGACCCTCTGGCTTTGTCCTCAGATGTGAATGAATGCACGTCAGGGCAGAACCCATGTCACAACTCCACCCACTGCCTCAACAACATTGGGGGCTACGAGTGCCGCTGCCGCCCTGGCTGGAAGCCAGTTCCTGGGTCCCGCAATGGCCCCAAGAACACCGTCTGTGAAGGTACAGAGCTCAGATGCCACATCCTGGAGACCCACACTCAGAACATCTGATCACATATTCAGTGGCACCGACACAAACCAAGCAGAATGACCCCTGGGGGTGCCCTGTTGTGCCAGGAGTTAATTCTTTTGAGACTGGTTGGGAAAAGATCTGGGGGTTCTTGGGGAAGGAGCTGGGGTACCAAGGAGCAGGCTCCTTGGAGACCCCAGACAGCAGCTAATTACTACCTGGGACAAAGGTATTTCTATAGTCACAACCTGCACATCTGTACAAGGCTCACGTGCTTCATGTCAGGCTTCCCACACTTCCCATGACCCCTGCATCACCAGGATGTGGGTTCAGCGGGTGATATCACCTCCAGCCAAGGGGAGACACTAACACAGGAAAAGGGGGCAGGACACGGAGGGGAAAGGGGTCCTGACTCCCATCTTTGTGTCCCCAGATGTGGATGAGTGCAGCTCTGGGCAGCCTACGTGCCACGAGTCCACCGTCTGCATCAACACCGTGGGCTCGTACAAATGCCGCTGTCGCCGGGGCTGGGAGCCCAAACCCGGATTCCAGAATAGGCAGCCCAACACCACCTGTGAAGGTACCTGGTCTGACCTGACCCCAGACCCCGCCCCTGACACACACAGACTCTCACACCTAATGAATGGTGTTCTATCCCCTGCAGAGATGTCCTTCCCCACCTGGACCCCACCCCCTGGAATCAAGAGCCAGGTGAGTGGCCCCAGCAGGGACCAGGAGGCAGGAATCCCTCTGTGCAGCCCGCCTGATCCACCCATTTTCCCCCAGCTCCCCCACCCACACATGAGGCTCTCTGACCCCCTTCATGTCCCCTCTCCTCAGAGCATGTCCCACTTCTTTGAAAGAGTCCAAGAACTGCACAGAGACTTCAAGCCAGCCTTGGCTCAGGACACCATGCAGGTAAGGGCAAGAGCTGAGGGGACCCCTGGACAGCATGGGGGTGGCTGAGGGATGCTTCCATGTGGGTGGAGACAGCCCAAGCAGGGGTTACACAAATACAGATGTACATACACACCCCAAAACATGTACACACAACACACACACACGGAAGGAATATAATGCCAAAAGAACGGAGCAGTTAGGAATTTCACCTCCATGGTTAGACCACGAAGGTTCAAATCCTCCCCAACACCCCCCTACCCCCACCCATTGTACTTTCTGCTATGTGACCTGAGGCAAGTGACTCCCCCTCTCTGGGCCTCAGTCTCATCTGGAAGTAATGCCTGCTCTATATAGTTGGAAGGTTTTACGTGAACTAATAGAAGGAAAGTTCAAAGAAAGAGCGGGGCCTGGCATGCGGTGAGCGTGATATGTGTTTGCCTATGTGCTAAGCCGGGTAGGAATGTGGGAGCCCCTGGGTCATTTTAAATATTCTAGGAGCTATATTAAAATAAACAAGTAAAATTACACAAGTGAAATTAATGTGAAGACTGCATTTAATCCAATAGATTCATAATATTACCACTGCAACGTGGAGCCACATTTCGGGTGCTCGAGAGCAACCGTTCTGGACAGGGCAGACCTAAACCAGAGACTGGCAGGAAGCCCACGCCTGGGACAAGTTAAGCACCAGTTACGGTCCATGCGTGCAGGCCTATACTCAACCCCCTCACTTGTTTTCTGACTACTGCACCGTCTCAGTGATTCCCCTATCACCCCACTGACCCCCAGGCCGCCCCAGGTGGTTCTGCAGTGTCCTCCTTGGTGGAGGGGGCTGGTGAGGTCAGGGTCCTTTGGGCAGCCCCTGAGGGACAGTGACGCACCAGCTGTCACCTGTCACTCCCAGGACCTCATCAAGTCAGTGGATGAGATGCTGGAGGCCCCCAGGGACCTGGAGACCCTGCCCCTGCCTGAGAGGCACCTCATGGCCACCCACTTCCTCTTGGGCTACGAAGCAGTCCTGAGGACGCTGGCCAAGGCCATGCCTGGAGCCTCCTTCACCTATCTCTCCCCTTCGAACACAGGTGAGACCTTGCCCTGTCTTGCCCCAGCCCTGGACCCCAAACCATACCCAGAGCCCCCAGTCACTGCCCCTCTCTCCTCAGAGCTATCCCTGATGATCCAGGAGCGTGGGGAAGGAAACATCACCATGGGTCAGAGCCATGCACGGATGCTGCTGGACTGGGCTGTGGCGACTGGAGCCAGGGATTCGGGTAATGGCAGGGAATCCGAGAGGACGCCAGTGGGAGAGGGGAGGGGAGCGGGGATGTGGCTAGGGGTGAGGTTCTGAATATGTAACAACTGGAAATTGAGCTATCGCCAGGGCCCCTGGGCATCCTGGTGGATTGGAGAGCCTGAATCAGAGGTCTCAGGAGGCAGGATGGGGCATGGGAGGAAGGAGGGCAGCAGAAGGTAACCAACCTGTCTATCCCCCAGGCCCCACCGTGATGGGTATCCTCTCCAGCTGCAACATGCAGAAATTGCTAGCCAATGCCTCCTTGGAGCTGGAGCCTGAGAAGAAAGTTGAGCTGAACAAAATCCACCAAAGTCCTTTCCGTGGTGCCGAGCCTAGGCTCCTCTCGGCAGTCAACTTGGTCTTTCTGAGCAACACAAACACAGAGAAACTTGACTCCCCCGTCACCTTTGCCTTCTCCCACCTGGTGAGTATTCAGGTGGGGAGGAATCAGCCCTACTCCTCACCCCTTACTTAGCCAAGGTCACGGTGGTTCCTCTGCAGCCTTCATTTCCCCACTCTGCTCCTTCCTCGGACGGACCTCAGGGCCTTTGCACTTGCTGTGCCCTCTGTTTGGGACACAATTTTCTCCCACGCAACTCAGTCCTTTACCTGGTTCCAGTCTTTGTTCAAATAGTACCTCCTCTTTTAGGCCTTCCCTGACCTCCTTATTTAAAATTGCAATTTGTAGTTATGCCCCATCTCCCTCTATGCTGTTCCTTGTTTTAATAGCACTTACTCCCTTCTAACACACTATCTAGTTTACGTGTTAGATTTATTATTTACATCTGTCTCCCCCACTAGCATGCCAACCCCAAAAGGGCAGGGACTTGTGTCTGCCCTGTTTGTTGTGTGCCAGGCTGGGGGACAGAGCAAAGTAGGTGCTCAGTAAATACTTATCAAAGGAAAAGCAGCCCTCCTTGGGCTCAACTCAAGCCCAGGACCCAAGAATGGCTCCAGGCTAACCACTCCAACCATTCCCACCTGCCCACAGCCGGAGACACCTGGGCCACGGCAGGAGCTGATCTGTGCATTTTGGAAGAGTGACGGCAACAGCAGTGGGCACTGGGCCATGACAGGCTGCCAGACCCTGGGCACCAGGAATGGCAGCACCACCTGCCGGTGCAACCACCTGAGCAGTTTTGCCATCCTCATGGCCCACTATGACATAGAGGTGAGCAGCCAGGGGCCACCCTCAAAAGCCCACAGGTGGCAAGGTTGGCTTAGGTGAGACAGGCAGCTGGTTCTTGATGGTTAAGGCCCAACTGGCCCTATATGGTCACACAGACCAGGTGGCCCCACCCCATGCCTCCCAGCCTCTTCCCTGGGACCCCCGCCAGACCTCCCCATGGCTCAGCAATTAAGCGGTGTGGCCTGGCACTGCAGTCCCTGCTCTGACTGTCCACTTCAAACCAGTTGTTAAATATTGCTGAAAGCTCCTAAGGGAGCACAACTTTCTGTATGAGACCTCAGAGACCCATAGGCAAGCTGGTCCGCATGTTTAATTGGAATGGGCCAAGCAGAGTAGGGGCGCTTGTGGTCGAGGCCAAAAGTCCAGGAAAGACAAAAAGGTGGGTTTCAGTGAGTTGACAATGTGACAGGTGTAGAAGGAGTAAAATTTGAGATGAGGGAGAGGAGGATCAGAAAGATGGGACCATCAGTATTAGAAAAGAAGGATGTGGCCTTGAGGCTTCCCTGGGGACCTTCTCAGAAGTCTGGGTGTTCAGTGGGGAGGCCCATCAGGAGGAACTGGGGACCCCTGCTGCATCCATGGTTGTTGGGGGTGCCAGGGCGGTATTTAGGATGAGAGACACACAGCAGGCTTGCTCAGGTGTTGAGGGCAGAGGATGTCGGGGGAGGTGAGCGGCATGATCAGAGACCTACAAGGCAGGCCCCAGATGGGTCTGGGTGGTGAGGCCCACGAGGGCAGGAAGTCCTCAGGGCACTGACCCAGTCCCGCGCACCCCATCCTGCATCTAGGACCAGAAGCTGGCCCTGATCACCAGGCTGGGGCTGGTGCTGTCGCTAGTCTGCCTGCTGCTGTGCATCCTCACCTTCCTGCTGGTGCGGCCCATCCAGGGCTCGCGCACCACCGTGCACCTGCACCTCTGCATCTGCCTCTTCGTGGGCTCCGCCATCTTCCTGGCGGGCATCGAGAACGAAGGCGGCCAGGTGAGGTCCGGGCCGGTGGAGGGTCCCACCCTCACCAGAGCGCTAGGCCGGCGAGGCCCGGGAGAGGGGGAGACCCGCCCACTCCCGGGGCTCGGTGAGGACAAGCCCGGGAGGCACGGGGCTCCCGCCCCCGCCCCCCTCCAGGCCGCGGCCCCGCCCGCCCGAGGGAGGGCCCTGTGGGGGCGGCCCCTGGCGGCCCCGCCCCTCCCCGACGTCGCCCCGCCCCCGCCCTGCAGGTGGGGCTGCGCTGCCGCCTGGTGGCGGTACTACTGCATTACTTCTTCCTGGCCGCCTTCTGCTGGATGAGCCTCGAGGGAGTAGAGCTCTACTTCCTGGTGGTGCGCGTGTTCCAGGGCCAGGGCCTGAGCAAGTGGCAGCTCTGCCTGATCGGCTACGGGGTGTCCCTGCTCATCGTGGGCATCTCCGCGGCCGTCAACAGCGAGGGCTATGGCCGCACCCTCTAGTGAGTGCAAGCAAGCGAGCGGTTCGAGTGGAGGGCAGGGAACCCCAGTCCGGGCCACAGTGCCCCGCCCCTCCGGGGCTCTGACGGGACCCTCCCCTCTCACCCAGTTGCTGGTTGAACCCAGCCCGTGGCTTCCTCTGGAGCTTCCTGGGACCTGTGACCTTCATCGTTCTGGTAAGTGCCTCCCAGGCCCCAGCCTGAGGGACGTGACCCCACACTGAGCCCTACTAGACCAGTTCCCTCCCTGCAGTTCCAAGGACTCCCCCTAATGCAAATTCTGTGCTCCCCGCCCAGTGCAATGCTGTGGTCTTCGTGACTACTGTCTGGAAGCTCACTCAGAAGTTTTCCGAGATCAACCCAGACATGAAGAAACTAAAGAAGGCCAGGTGAGAGCAGGGGCCAGGAGGGGGCTGGCAGGGAGCCTAGGGTGTGTGAGCGGGGCCTCCCCCACTGAAGCCCCGCCCTCCCTGCAGGGTGCTGACCATCACGGCTGTGGCTCAGCTCTTTGTGCTGGGCAGCACCTGGGTCTTCGGCCTCTTCCTCTTCAACCCGCAGAGCTGGCTGCTCTCCTACACCTTCACCATCCTCAACTGCCTGCAAGGCCTCTTCCTCTTCGTGCTCCACTGCCTGCTCAACAAGAAGGTGAGCTGCAGCCACTATGGGTGGGGTGCGCGGGGGCCCCAGTCCCGGGGCCTGCCCCTTCCCTAACCTGGCACCCTGGGCCCCACAGGTGAGGGAGGAGTACAGAAGGTGGGCCGGCAGGGTCACGGCGAACAGGTACTCGGAGTTCACCACATCCACGTCTGCCCCCAGCCACAATCAGACCCAGGTAAGGGCTGAGCCTGGGGTCGGGGTGCTGGGCCAGAGGGCACCCCACCCAGACTCCGTTCTCACGGTGCTCCTTTCTCACCAGGCCCACAGGCCCTCCGAGTCCGGTATGTGACAGCGCGGGTCCGGCCAGGCCGGTAGCTCCTGCGGCCTCAGCAGCTTTTGCACGTGCTAAAGACTGTCCCCTCCTCCTTCACCACTCCGCTCCCTCTGCCCTCCTGCCTTGGCCCCCACGTGCATCATAGAAAGCAGGGGGCAGCAGCTGTAGTCTGGCACCGAACCCCAGAACACCCAGCCAGGTGGGGAGTTGGACCTGCCGGGCCTGCTTCTGGCGGCCTCTGGGCTGCACTCCAGCCAGGACCCAACATGAGGGCAGCGGCTGGCCCGGGGCTGCAGCCCGTCCCTGCTACACAGGCCTGGAAAGACCAAGAACTCCTGTGCCCGGCCTGGCCTTTCCCCTCATCTGTCTTTGCCACAGAACGAGAGGCCAGGGTGCTGGGGCCCAAGCTGCCCCTTAAGCTAAGACTGAGGCCAGGGGTGGGAGAAGGGCAGGGGCCCTCCTAGCCCCATCGCCTGAGGTTCACGGTACAGAGGCCCATCTGCCCCTGGAGGCAGAAGGCTCTCGCTGTTGTGAAGGTTGTGGATACTGTATGGTTTTTTTTTAATCTGTATAAACCTTTCAATGTTGACACTTAAAAATTAAATATCACACTGATAACAGAAGCTGGCTGTGGGGGATGGCTGGAGCTCACTGGCCAGGCCTGCTACCTCCGTGAAATGCTGAGAACTGACAGGGCGGGAGCGAGGATTCCGTAATAAAACTTTACTCATACACAAATCTACAGCTTTTGAACAGTAAAAAGGAAGGCCCGCTGATGCCTAGAAAGAGGCCTGGAAGCAGCACTCAGGACACAGGGCCGCTCTGGCCATCAGGCGCGTGGTTACCGGCTCTGCTCAACTGTAAGACACACAGAGGGGAAGCCAGTGAGATGGGGAACAGGGGTTCCTGTCTGGGCCCAGCCCCTCGGCCCGCCCAACACTTACTGTATGTGGAGATGTCGATTTCTTCAGGAAGTTCTGCCACGTTCACTTCAAACCTGTCCTGAACATCATTGAGGATTTTGGCATCATTCTCGTCAGATACAAAAGTGATAGCCAGACCTTTGGTCCCAAAGCGACCTGCACGGGCCACCTGCAGGGTAACAGAAGCAGGGGGTCAGGCCACAGAGACATAACCTGGGGATCTGATGACAAGCAGGGCCACATCCTCATTCATTGCCCTCCCGCCCCCCCCCCCGGAGGGGGACGTCAGGGAAGTGACACGTCTGTGGAACCACTCACTCGGTGGAGGTAGGTGTCCGAGTCCTCGGGCATGTCATAGTTGAAGACGATGTTGACTCGCTCAATGTCCATCCCTCGGCCAAACAGATTGGTGGCCACCAGGATCCGCCGCTGAAAGTCTTTAAACTGCTGATAGCGTGACAGACTGGATGCAGGAGGAACAAGAGGCGGCCATCAGACACGGGGTTCCTGAGCGGCACTCCCCACGCAGTGCCTGCCTGGGGCCTCTGAGGGCGGCACGCACTCACCGCTCCTCCTGGGCCATGCCCCTGTGGATAGCAATGGCCGGGAAGTTCTGCTCCACGAGGAGCTGGGCCAGGGCCATGCAGCGCTGCACTGACTTCACGAAGATTACCACCTGCGAGGGAGGGAGGCAGGAAGCAGCGGTCAGAGTCAGAGCGCCCCCTCCCCCGCACCCAGAACCCCAGGAAGGGCCACACAGTGTCACCTGGTTAAACTCCAACACATCCAAGAGATCAAAGAGCTTGCGGTTCTTCTCACTGTCCTTGAGCTTGACGTAATACTGTTGCAATCCGTGCAGTGTGAGCTTGGTCTCATCGTCTACAAACACCTCCATGGGCTGTGCAGGAAGGGGCAGGCAGGGCTTACTTCCGGGCATCTGGCCTGCCCAGAACGTCCTAGCGAAGGACTCCATGCTGTGATGCTTCCTGGAGGGCGGGCTGTCTCCCAGTATACACCTCTCTCCCAACAGCTGACCTAAGCCCTGGTCTGACTCAGGTATAGACCAAGCTCAGCTCCCAGTCTGACAAGACACAGGGGGGAAGGCAGGCCCCTGGGCCTCCCAGCATTCTCGTGCAGTGAGGGAAGGGTGGGTGTCCTGGAGCAGCAATAGCTCAGGCCCCAGAACCCAGCAGGGCCAAAGCTGTCAGTCCCAGCCTACTCACGTCTTGCATGAACTTCCTGCAGACAGGCCTGATCTCCTTGCTCAGGGTGGCGCTGAACATCATGCACTGCTTCTCATGGGGTGTCAGACGGAAGATCTCCTGCACATCCCGCCGCATGTCTGGGTGGGGAGGGCAACAAACGGGTGCGCATGAGTGCCTGGCAGACCACGACCCCCACCCGAGACCAGCCCCAGCTCCTCCCAACCTGTGCCAGGGAGCCGTTAGCGCCTTGACGAGGGCGGTGTGAGCCGAGGAGTGGAGGGAGGGGTGAGTCCCGGGTGCCTGAGGGGCTGGACTCGGGGCGAGCACAGGCGCGAGAGGAGCTGCCATCCACTTACACGCTGCCAGAGCGGAGCAGCCGTGCCAGCGCGCCTCGAGCCACGCTTCAGGGAGGGGAGCCTGAGGCAGAGACAGCCGCTGGGGTGAGAGCTGCAGCCGCCTCCCAGGACACAAGCCCCATCTCCCACCGGCCCTGGCGGGGCTCACTCAGGGCAGGCAGGGGGCTAGAACTAACTCAGCAGGCGGCGAGGCCACCCCATTCCAAGGGCTAATACGTACACAGGCCCGGACGCGGCTCGTTTGGGCCCTGTGGCCCCACTCAGCTTGGGCTCAGAAGCAGCAGGTCACTCTGCCAATGCTAGAACTTGCCCTAAAATCATGTATAGAAGACCTGTGTGCCAGCTACCCACCTGACCCCTCTCTGAGGCAACCTTTGGCCTATCCTTTCACGGCCCACCTGGCTCTGAAGTCTGGGGGGCTAGGGGGGCTGTGAGGGTGGGGAGGGTGCGGCTGGGTGGGCCTCTGGCAGCTCCCATACCCAAAGAGGACGCTCACCCAGCTGCTCCAGCATCTTGTCACACTCGTCCAGCACGAAGTGCTTCACGTTCTTCAGGTTCAGGCTCCTGTTCCGCACCAGTGCCAGGATCCGGCCTGGTGTCCCCACTACGACATGGGGACAGTTCTTCTTCAATACCTCTTCATCCTTCTTGATGGAAAGGCCCCCAAAGAACACGGACACCTACGTAGGTGGGGAGAAAGTTGCTTTTGCCTGTCTAAACGCTGAAGGCTCACACCCACTCCAAGCTGATGGCCACCCAGCCTGTAGCCCTACCAGCTTCTGCTCCAGCGGCCCCCTAACCTCCTCCCCCGGCCCCCCCGCCCCGGCCTAGAGCCTGAGAGCCTGGCCATGACTCCAGTGGAAAGCAGCCCCATGGCTGGGACCAGCACAGGCCTCTGGGGGCCATGCATAATTCATCAGGCTTTTAAGGAACATAAACCACCGCAAACCTCAAAGGCAGCCTCTGCAGCCAAGCTTGGTAAACACTGGCTGGGCCAGAGCTGGGACAGCGAGGCTGCAGAGGACCATGCAGCACACCCAGCCCGGCCTGAGACTTACCTTGACACTGGGCATGTACTTGGAGAAGCGTTCGTACTCTTTGCTGATCTGGAAGGCAAGCTCCCGCGTATGGCACATGACCAGGACTGTCACCTGCAGGGCAGGTGGAAGAGAAACACTCAAGTCAGTGTCCCAAGTCCTGCCCCAGCCACAGCCCACACCAGTGCTCTCCCATAGGGGCCCATGTCCCTCAAGGGTGCCTGCCAGACTGCTCCCCACACCTCCTGCCACTGGAAGGTCCGGTCCAGATGCTCCACCTTCTCCCCACCCTTCGCCTGCCATTCACTCCCTGTGTCCCTTCAGCTAATGAGGACTGTCTCCTGCTGCTGGGATCCACAGGGAGACCTAGCTGGTGAGGTAACCCATGCTAACAGATTCCTGAGAGTCTACTCTCTGGCTGGCCCATGACCACCGAAGAAGGAGGCTGCTCCCGCCTTCATGCCCACGATGCCAAGTGCTGCGACCACACAGCCTCCCCGTGACTCTCCCTCTCCTTCAGTCGACCCTAAGGAAACCAGGGCTCGTGCACCCACACGCAGCCCATGGATGTGGGCCCCAGTATGACAAAAGCACAACACAGGAAGGCACCTCGATTCTCCAACAAAATTCATGTGTGAGGAAGTAACTGTCAGCAGCAATGGTAGTAACAAATCTTTATTCAGTACAATCTCACCTGAATAAACTTGTACAATCTAGAAAAGCACATGACAAATTAACAGCTGTACCTCTGGCAAGGAAAATCATGGGCCCTTTTCAGTTTTCCCTCTCAGCTGATCATTTCTGGGGGGATTCTGTCACAACTAAGTATGGTACTTAATCTCAAAAGCCCACAAAGAGTACACAGGATCGGAAACGTTTAACACGGGGAGTGGTAGACACTGGCGCCTCAGGCAGCTCGGGCCCAACAGGGAGGGCGCCCACCCACCTGTCCGTTTACTGGCTCGATCTGCTGCAGGGTGGCCAGCACGAAGACTGCCGTCTTGCCCATCCCAGACTTGGCCTGGCACAGGACGTCCATGCCCAGGATGGCTTGGGGAATACACTCGTGCTGGACTGAGGGAGAGAGCACGCATGAGCGACCAGAAACCGGATGCTCCCTGGGTGCAGGCTCCTCGCCAGGTGGCTGAGGAGACCACAGTGAGGGCGCTCAGAGGAGGCTCTTGGCAGGGGAAACCAGGGAGGCATACCCTCAGATGGATGCTCAAAGCCACAGTCCACTATGGCCCTCAGGAGCTCTGGCTTTAGCAGAAAGTCCCTGAAGCCAGAGCTGTGGATGGAAACATAGGAACCCTTGACGTCTTTCTTGGGGGGAGCAGGAGTGCTCTCTGGAGGAGCCTGGGGCTCTTCATCTTCCTCATAATCCAGAAGCTCATTTTCCACATCCTGTTCTGCCATGGTGCTGAGAACAGAGGAAGGAGAAGAGCTGAAGGAAGCGAATGAAAAAAACCCACCCATCGAGGGTCACTGAGGGAGAAGGCTGCGCAGCAGCTGCGGTCTGTTGACACAGGTCCAAGAGGAGCAAGTCACTGGAGCCGTCTTACAAGCCGGCACAGAAAGGACCCAGATGATGAAGCTGATGGCCATCACTCTCTGACCCCTTTCCCTCATACCCTCCCCCCAGCCCACACACTCCTGCAGAAAGTCCCACCAGCTCCACCTGGGAAGCACCTCCTAGCCTAGCCTGTCGTGGTCACACCCTGCCCTGCTGTAAGCCACCTCATCTTTCTCTGGGCTCCTGTCCCCCATGCCCACACATGCACACACCCCTCCACCTCCAGGGCCTCCCTCTGCTCCGAGTGAAATCCCCATACTTCCCTATGGTTCTCACATCCTTCCTCGTTGGCCCTTGCACACCTCATTCCACATTACCCCTTTCAAACCACTCCCAGCCTTGCCTGGCTGCTCAGACTCATCAAGCCCCTACCCCCAAGCTTTTGCAGCACATTGCCACCACCAGGAAAACTCTAATGAGCCACCTCAGCCCACCTAACCCAAAGGAGCTCGCTCCCCACCACTGCCCAAGGAGTCCACCAGGCCTGCACGGGGTAGGACCCCTGAGACCAGAAGATGTGGCTGCCAGAATGCTGGAGAGACCTGAGTCTGTGTGAGAGCATAGTCTGCCCTGCCCCAGCTCCTCCCGCTATTTGTGGTCTGCACAGGGGAATAATTAAGTACTCTCATGAACAGGCCTCCCACTGGGCCCAGGCCAATAAAAATAGAGCTGAGATGGTAAATAGAATTAATACAAAGCTTGCTCACCTCCTGGCTTTATTTAATCCAATACAGCACCTACTGGGTGCAAGCTACAAGAGACCCCAAAGTGAGAATATGATCTTTTGTCCTCCCAACCCCACCCCAGCCTCCAAGTCTAGAGGGAGGAAGAGCTGAAGCAGTCACTCTTCTTCCTGAGCTGAATGTGGAGGGTCCTGGGCCCACTTTATGGCCCTCCCTCTCTCATTCTCTCCATGACTTCATCCAGCCCCAGGGCTTTAACCACCTCTGTGTGAGAGACCTCCCAAACTTCTGTCTCTATGCGGTGACAGCTCTCCTCAACAACAGCCTCTGTTACCCAGCTTCCTCGTCCACATCTCCCCTTGGAACCTGAACGCAAAATACCCAGAGCAAACCCTCTGTTTCTTCCTGCAGACCTGCTTCTCAAAAAAGGCAATTCCATTCTCTCAATGGCTCTTTCTCTCCCCCTGTCCAGTCAGCCAACAGGTCCCAATAGGACAATTAGGCCACTTCTTGCCCCTGCTACCTCACTGGTCCCAAGCTACCTTCACCTTTCTTTCTTTTTATATATTTACTTAAATAATCTCTACACCCAACGTGGGGCTCAAACTCTGGACCCCAAGATCAAGAGTCGCATGCTCTTCTGACTGAGCCAGCCAGGTGCCCCTTCACCGTTCTTTTTTAAAATTATAACAGCTTTACTGAGATATTCACATGCTATACCATTCACCACTTAAAATGTACAACTCACTGATTTTTAGTGTTCTTAGTACAGTCAGAAATATGTGCAACGATCACCACAGTTGGAATGCATTACACATTTCACTTGGTCTTCAAAAAGATCATACCCTTTACCTATCATCCTCCCCATCCCAACCCCCTTGGTTACCACTAACCTACTTTCTTTTCCATGAATTTGTTGTTTCAGACATCTCATAAATGGAATCATACAATATGTCACCATTCATCCAGCTTCTTTCACTTGGCATGTTTTGACACTGATCCACTTTGTAGTATGCATCAGTACCTTAATCCTTGTCATAGCTGAACATTCCCTTGCATGGGTATACCAGTTGATCCATTGTCAGTTGATGGGTATTTGGGCACCATCACCTCTTGCTTGGATTATGCTAATACTAATGGTCTCCTCACTGGTCTCCCTGTTTTCCATCCCCCTCCATCTTCTCTCCCCACAACAGCCAGAGGGAGCCCATTAAAGCTACATCAGAGAATGTCACCCCTCTGCTCAAAACCCTCCCAGGCTCCCACTGTGCTCCGAATAAAACTGAAAAGAGTCCTCACCATGACCTACGAGACCCTACACGAACTGACCCCCCTCTACGCTCAAACCTCATCTCCTCCATCACCCTTACTCACTGGCCTTGCTGCTGTGCCTCAAACCTGCCTCAGCACCTCTGCACTTGCTGTTCCTGCTGCCCACAACGGTCATGAATCCCTCTGCTTTCTTCAGGACTCTTGCTCCGGAAGGGCATTTCTTGCAAGCCACAACTAAAAAAGCACCCTTTTTTTAGGTCATGCCTGTCAGCCCTTTTGCCCAGCCCAGAGCCTAAAACAGATAAGCACTCAACAGCAATGGCTGAATGAATAGAATCAGAATTGAGGCCTCAAGGCAGAGTTTAGGGGCTAGAACAAGCATATACCCTTATCTGATTCTTGAAAAAAAAAGTACTCGGAACAGGAAGGGGTTACTTCCCATGCAGCCAGGCCCTTGTGAGGAATGGAGAGCAAGACTGGCTGGTAGAAGTAGAGGCAGAGAACAAAGCTGGGAAAACTGTTTAAGTCGAGGACATTCATACTTTGTTAAGCAATAAGGAATCGATGATTAAATTTTTGAGTTGAGTGACTCAACTGTCCCAGAGCAATTTACTCCAGAGTAGAAGATGAGTGGGGAATGAGACCAGCAACAGGGAAAACTAGTCACCAAGGGAGGATTAACCAGGGTGGGGGTGTTATGAGGGAAGAATAAGGTGGAACATTCAACAGGGCAGGGCTATCTCCTGGGTAATCTCTGGGCAGAGGAGAGCTAGAGTCACCTGCTCTGACCTTCAAACCTGAGTGACCAAGAGGAAATGGTGCATTTAAAAGATACAGGTCAAAAGAAATCGTTTTGTTCTTAGGGGGAGACAGATTCAGGGACAGCCTGAGTTTGAGGCACAAAATCTAAAGCTCAAAACAAATTAGAGGGGGCAAGGACTGCTGGGGTTTGTCCCACCCAGCGGGGGTGGCTGCGACGGCTGAGGCCCCAGGAGCAGATGAACTTGAAAGCTGACACCGGAAAAGTGACAATTCAAACACGCCCACGGGTACCCACTCACTCTCAAAGTGCCCCCAGGGAAGACTTCCACCTCGGAGTTTGCCTTTTGAGACATCTTTTTTGCTCTAAATCTCTGGAACCCCGAATCCCTTAAACGCAGAGCAAGAATATAGCAGAGTGGGGGAGGGCAAGTCCCTGGGACTTGAAGAAGCCTGTCGCGTCTACAAGCTCGGGTTACTCCCACCGCAACCCCAGACCCTGGCGCCGCCCCACCCCCCGAGTCCCCCCCCTAAACGGCCTAGGCGGTCTCCTCGGACAAGCTTTCGCCCCAAGTCGGGTTCGACCTGTGGGCCGCCATGACAGCCTACTCCCGGAAGCGGGCATGCTCCCCGCGCGCTAACAGCCACCGGCCCCCCCCCCTTTGCGCATGCGCTGTGGCGTTCAACGGCCACTGCCGCGCGCGGCGGACGCCCCAACCGCCACGCCCCCCCTTGTCTCGCGCCCCCTCTTCTTCCTCCTCCCCTTAACCTCCGGCGTTTCCCCTCGCCCGCTCGCTCGCCCGCAGGTCCGAAGTCTCCGCACCGCGGCCCCGCGCCCCGGGCCCATCGCTCACCTGGTTCCCCGTTCGCCTCCGCGTGCTGCGAGGAGCGCCGTCCGACTCTGGTTACCGGTCGCGCGCCTCAACACGAGCGGCAGCGCTTCCTGCCTCCTACGTCGGTCTGCGGCTCTGCTCACTGGACTGCTGGCTTTTCATTCAAGAGAGACGGAAGCGATGATTGGATCCTGCAAGAGGCGTCTGGAGGCTATTGGTGAAGAGAGGAAACAGGGCGTGCCTCATGCCTCAGGTTCATTGGTCAATCTAAAAGTAGGCGCCCTGGGCTAAGGCCGACGTGGGACCGTGCGCTGTCACGTGATTGGCGGTTTGCCTTCGGTGGGCGTCGCCATATTTACTACTGGCCGCCGAAGCCGGGGATGATTTGCCTTTGGCGAGTGTCTCGCCTTTATGTAACGTGGCTTCTACGTCTGGCATGGAGTTCAGGGCTTTTGAAGTGGGCGTTAGCCCGCGGCCACTTGGTTCTCCAGGGTGGAGGCTCTGAAAGAGTCCTGAGAAGGATTGGGAGGTCGGAATGACTCCTGCGTGAAGAGGACAGTTTGCACCCGCCGTTGACGGTTCCCATTTGCTGAGAGTCTTGTCCTGGGGCAGACTCTGTGCTGGTGGCCATGCAGGTTCGGGCCACAAAACTCAAACCAGGATGTTTTAGTCATGAAACTTTTTTTTTTAATTTTACTTTTTCCTTCTATTACATTTTTCCAACCTTATCCGCCCACCCCCCCACCCCCCCGGTACTTTACTGAGGTAAAGTTTATAGTAAAAAGAAAAGGTCCACTGATTTTTGAAAATTGGCAGCCAAGTGACAGTTGCCCAGTGAAGATGCAGAACATTTCCATGACCCCAGAAAGTTCTGTTGTGCCCCTCTCGGGTGAACCGCACGCCTTCCCCCTCATCAGGCAAAACACTATGTGGATTTCTGTAATAATGGATTAGTTCTGATCTTGAATTTCATAAAAACAGAATCATGCAATAGATTGCCTTTTGTATCTGGCTTCTTTGGGTCAACAAACTGTTTTTGAGATTTGTCCGTGTGCTGCATGTATCAGTAGTTCTTTTTCTTTGCTGAGTAGTAGTCCACGGTATAGCCACAATATAGCCAATGTAGTTTCTCCATTCACCCATTAATGGACATTTGGTTGTTCCAAGTGTTTGGCCATTATCAATGAAGCTTGTAGAAGTATTTTCATGAACCTAAGTTCACTTCTCTAGGGCAAATGCCAAGGAATGGAATGGTAGGCTGTAGGTCATTTGTGTGTTCCATTATAGTAGATCGTGACAGTTTTCCTAAGTTGATCTGCTTTACACTCCCACTAGGCACCCTGTGAAAGTCCCAGTTACTCCCACTCCCTGCATATACCTGCATCCGTCTTTCTCAGCTGTGTTTTGATTTGGGGATTTGGGATGGTGGGGGGAAAGGGAGGAGAGAGAAGCTGGTCAAACATGCATTTCATGCACTGCCACAGCATTCCAATCTGCCTAAGCCCCTGACACAGTTAAACCTTCCTCCACAGTTTTCCGGGGAAATTCTAGCCTTTCAATTTCATTTAGTGTAGGCTATCTTGGGGTCCATGTTCTAGACAACAAATTCAGAGCTGATATCACCAGAGGTACAACTTCAGTCAAAAAGCCCAATGAAGAGAAAGCAGTCAATTGAGAGGGAGGCTTTAAATAATAAAGCGTAGATATTGTAGGTAATAATTATACCATAACACTTAGAGTGTGCCCAGCAGGGCCAGGATGAGGGTGAGGCATGCAAAATTTAAGGGGGCACCAAAAACTGTCATCCAAATAATTTTAATACACTATTTTAAAATCAAAATTAATTTTTAAAATCTATGATGAACAAAATACCAAAATGTTAAGTAAAAACAGGATCAGTAACCGTGCTGCATGGAGCAAAGCCGTATTAGTGCCCGAGGCAAAAGTGAAAGATCAGGATTACTGATCCTGTCTTTATCTGGACTTTTTGCATTGATTTTGATTTCAAAAATTATTGCATTAAAGCACTGTGTCTTGATTTTTGGCACCCCCTTAAATGTTGTACCTGAAGCGAATGCCTCACTTTCCTCACCTAGTTCCCACCCTGGTACTCAGTCTTGTTCTGAGAAATCTAAGCTATCAACTGACTGAATCCCCCACCTGGAGCAGATTAGTGCATATATTAGCATATCCATTGTCAGGCGGGTGACCTGAGGTCCAGAGAGGGTTAGTTCCAGCCCCGGGGTCACACAGATGGCAGGGATCCAAGCCCAAGCCATCTCCCTCCATTAGACTTGGCTACATCCTACAAAGGTGGAGATAGAAGCCAAAGCCAGGTAACTTGGAAGCCCAGAGAAAACCTGTCCCTGGGGAAAGAGGAGGTGCCCCAGGAAAGCAGAGGAGAGGCAAGCTTGGAATAATTAAATCATCTGAGGTGAGTTACGGAGGAGACAGCCAAAGCCAGTTGAGTCCTGTTGACAAGCGTGAAAATTAATAAAGGGAAAGCTCACTAAAATAAAGTTGGGAGGCCAGAAGAGGGAGCTCTCTCACAATACCACTCCTTGTCAGCCCTTTACATTCCCACCTGGAAGCCTATACTTTTACTGCCCTAGCCGGAGGAGGAAAGATTTTTCTCCTGAGCCAGCAACAGCCCAGCCAATGAGAGACAGTCACGACTCAGCCAATGAAAAGCCACTACACTTTGAGGGGCACCTGGCTGGCTCAGTGGGTGGAGCATGGAAACACTCCATCTCAGGGGTTGTGAGTTTGAGCCCCACATTGGGTACAGAGATTACTAAAAAAAAAAAAAAAAGAAGTCTTAAAAAAGAAAGAAATAAAAAGAAAGAAGAAAGAGAGAGAAAGAAAAAAGAAAGAAAGAGAAAGAAAGAAAGAAGAAAGAAGAAAGAAAGAAGAAAGAAAGGAAGGAAGAAAGGAAGAAAGGAAGAAAGGAAGAAAGGAAGAAAGAAAGAAAGAAAGAAAGAAAGAAAAAGAAAGATGCCTGTGTGGCTCAATCAGTTAAGCCTCAGACTCTTGATTTTGGCTCAGGTCATGATCTCAGGGCCGTGAGCCCTGTGTCAGGCTCTGTGCTGGGCATGGAGCCTGCTAAAAATTCTCTCTCCCTCTGCCCCTCCCCCATCAAAAAAAAGAAAAAAGCCCCTACACTTTGAACTCCCAATTTATTCCAATGGAATTTCGTTTATAATATCCCCTCCCAACTCCCTCCTTCCACTGTGAAAGTGCATTCTTCCATCTTGTACTCTGGACTTGCCTATGGTTTTGCCATAGCTTGCTTGTCACAAGTTAAAATTCTCTACTATTGCCAAATAAACCGATTTGCTGGTAAAATAACTGATGGTTTAAGGTTAACAAAATTCTGGGGAAACAGGAAAACACCCCAGCACACCCCCATCCATGCAGCCAGGGGGAGCTTCTACTATTCAGAAACAAAACACCAGTTTTAAACCCGGAGATGATCAGAGCCTCCTAAAGTACATCCAACCACTCAAGATAAACAAATGTTACCTAACTTTGTCATATTGGCTTGATTCACTGCAGAATTATTTTAAGATATAAACTATCTTAAAGCATACCCACTCGAAAGAAAGAACACCCACTCAAATGGCTAAAAAGAAAAAAAGTGACACAACCAACGGCTTGACCAAGAATTCTCATCCGCTGCTAGCAAGCATGTAGAATGGGGAAAATACTTTGGAAAATGATTTGGCAGTTTGTAATAACCAGGGTTTCTCAATCTTGGCAGTACTGACACTTGGCCTGGCACATTCTTCGCGGTGGGGCGGTCCTGTGCATTGTAGGATGTTGAGCAGCATCCCTGGCCTCCCCCCAGTAGATGCCAGTAGGGGTGACAACTAAAAATGTCTCCGGACATTGCTAATGTCCCCCCTGGTGGAGGGGGCAAAATCACTCCAGATGAGATCTTTTGGGCTAAATATCATGACATCATGGCTAAGCAATCCTCCTAGGTATAGATCTAACAGTTAATGAAACACTTTTTGCCCACAAAAAGATATGAACAAGGAAAGTTCTTTCCATAATAATCCCAAGCTGGAAATAACCCAAATGTCCATCAACAAGTAAATGGGTAGGGGCACCTGGGTGGCTCAGTTGGTTAAGCATCTGTCTTCAGCTCAAGTCGTGATCCAGCGGTCCTGGGATCAAGTCCTACATTGGGCTCCCTGCTCAGCGAGGAGTCTCTTTCTCCCTCTCCCTCTGCCTCTCCCCCTTGCTCATGCTCTCTCTCTCTCTCACTCACTCTCTTTCTTTTAAGTAAATAAATAAAATCTTACCAATCAAAAACTAAAAGACACACCTTAGAGTTAAAATGGAAGTCACCTGTGTTCACTTTCCCACTTCCCCTCCCCTCCCCCACTACAGAAACAACAACCTAAATAAAAAGAACTATACTGAACTGACCCCTTGTTCTGTGCTTTACAAGAATTAATTCATGGGGCGCCTGGGTGGCTCAGCCGTTGGGCATCTGCCTTCAGCTCGGGTAGTGATCCCGGGGTCCTGGATCGAGGCCCGCTTCGGGCTCCCCGCTCTGCGGGGAGCCTGCTTCTCCTTCTCCCACTCCCCGTGCTTGTGTTCCCTCTCTCGCTGTGTCTCTGTCAAATAAATGAAATCTTTAAAAAAAAAAAAAAGAATTAATTCATTTAAGCTCCCCAGCAATCCTATGAGGGCAGGTGCCACTCTGCCATCCGCTCTTACAGATGAAGAAACTGAAGCGCAGAGCAGAGGAGTAACTTCCTCAGAATCTGACTGTTGGTATGTAGTGGTGCCAGGAGATGACCTCACTCCCCTCATTCAGGGTGCCAGGCACACCAGGAACACACTACTCCCGGAGTTTTGTTTTTTTTTTTTTTAAGATTTTATTTATTTATTTGACAGAGAGAGACACAGCGAGAGAGGGAACACAAGCAGGGGGAGTGGGAGAGGGAGAAGCAGGCTCCCCGCAGAGCAGGGAGCCCGATGTGGGACTTGATCCCAGGACCCTGGGATCATGACCTGAGCCGAAGGCAGTCACCCAACCAACTGAGCCACCCAGGCGCCCCCGGAGTTTTTTTAATAAACTTGATACATAGTTCCACTTTCTGTTTTCCAGTAATTGATATAAACAGTATCAAACTGTATCTTTTTTTTCCTACTTTTATTTTTTTTTTTATCCCTCCTCAACCCAAAGTTTGTGAGTTTAGCTTTGTTGATACATTTAACCTTTCTGGTATCAGATGAATATTTCTTTTTCTGGCCCCCAGCTGGCTGGTGGGAGGCTTGGTTTGCAAAGAGCCTTTTGAGAAAGAATCCTCATTCAGTTTCTCCCCTGCTAAGAAGCCATCAGCGGCTTCCACCATGTTCAGGGTCAAGTTTGAACTCCGGGGAGTGCTGGACCCCCTCCATCCCCGCCATCTGTGGCATGGGTCCCTACTCCAGGTGCATCAGCACTAAACACTCCAGCCATACCCCATGATGTCCTGTTTGTTCAACCACTTGTTCATCCAGCAGCTATTTATTCGAGCACCTTCCATGTGCTAGACACTGTTCTAGGAGCTGGGGACTCAGCAGTGAACAAGACAATGATCTCTGTTCTTGGAGAGCTGACATCCTGATTGAGACAGACAAGGAAGAAAATAGAGTAAAATCTATTAAAATTTGCAAGGAAGAGAAATGGAGCTATGTGAGGGGTAGTTTGGTAGCAGGCAGGGAGTACTCTCAGAAGGCATTTGAGCAAAGATGGAAATGAAGTGAAGAAGAAAGAATGCCAAGATGAGAAGGAAAAACACTGTAGGCAGAAAGGAACAGCAAGTACAAAGGCCCTGAGGTAGTAATGGGCTTTTTTGAGGAGTGGTGAGGAGGCCAGAGTGGTGTGAATGAGGGGAGCAGAATGGAGATGAGGGGAAGAATCAGGACGTGCCAAATTCTCCCTCACCCACTTCTAGGGCTTTGCCCTGTTGTTCCTTCAACCAGACACCCTATTCCTCTTTATCTACTTTGTGGTTTCCTAATTTGTCCTTAGTGCCAGCCCTTCTGCCTCTTCCACAGTGGGGCAGCTGCCTCCTTAAGGCATGGGTCGTCTTGGGATACCTTTCTCCTGACACCTCACACTGTGTCCACTCACACATTCTGCAAAGATTGAGTGAGTGTAGGCCAAATGTTGAGCAATTTCAGAGAGGAGTGACAGTTAAAATAAATAAAACAGGGCCATATTTATAATAAATATGATAGGGTATGGAAAGTTCTCTCAGAAGAGGTGACGTTTAAACAGAGACCTAAATGATCAGAAAAGGCTAGCCTTGGGGAGATGGGATGGAAGGGCATTCCAGACCAGAAAACAGCCAGTGTAAAGGCCCTGTGGTTGGAAGTAAAGTGAGAATATTTGAGGAACAGAAGGAAGGCCAGTGTTGCTGGATGGGGATGAGGGGAGTAGAGGGGGATGCAGCTGGACAGGTGGGCAGAGGCCTGACAAGACTACCCTGTAGACCAGGTAAGGGACAGGTGTTTTTCCTAAGACCTTCAGAGAACCAGGGACAGGTTAGAGTTTCCGAGGCCCCAAAGCAGACTGGAGAGGGGCCAGAGCAGCTGCAGGGAGGTGCCAGTGCAGTTACCATATTTAGTTGAGATTGCACAATGAGTCCTTGGTCTCCCTCTTTCAAGCCTGAGTGCGACTCTGTTTCCAGTGCCACCAAAGTCCCCAGCGGGCATCGATAAATATCCACTGAATAAACGAATGTTGGAAGGTTGGAGTGAGAATTTGGCAGGGTTCCCCAGCTCCATCCAGGGAGGAGGGAGCCTGGGACCTGGCAGGCAGCAGAAAGCCCATCCCTGAACACAGTGGCCCAGTCCCTGGGTCAGCTTGGAGCCTAGCTTTGCCGCATCCTCCCCACCTGTAACACAGATGGGCTGAAGAATTAGAAGAAGACAGGGCAAGGGCTATAAACACACCAGCTCCATAACTGGGGATTCTCCTCAGTTATAACTGAGGACACCTCACCCTGTGTCTACTCACTCATTCCACAAAACCTGAGTGAGCATAGGCCAAATGCTGGTCAATTTCAGAGGAGTGACAGTTTAAATAAAACAGGGCCATATTTTAAATAAATATGACAGCATAGAATGGTCTCTCAGAGAAGGTGACATTTATTTCTTTTTTAAAGATTTTATTTATTTGACAGAGAGAGAGACAGCGAGAGAGGGAACACAAGCAGGGGGAGTGGGAGAGGGAGAAGCAGGTTTCCCGCTGAGCAGGGAGCCTGATGCGGTGCTTGATCCCAAGACCCTGGGATCATGACCTGAGCCGAAGGTAGATGCTTAACGACTGAGCCACCCAGGCGCCCCAGAGAAGGTGACATTTAAATGGAGACCTAAATTATCCAAAAGTCTTGGGGAGATATGTGCCTCAGTTTCCTCAACTGTAAATTGGGAGCAAAAGAAATAACTCAAAGGGTTCTTTAATTCAACTGATAAATAATCGAGGGACAGCCAGGAGGCTGGTGTGGCTGGACGGAGTGAGCAAGGGGAAGATGTGAAAGCGAAGGTGAAGGAGGTAAATAGTGCAAGGCCTGTGGTCTTCCAGCAGGACTTTGGCTTCTGCTCTAAAGAAAGTGGGAGCCACGGAGGGATCTAGGCGGAAAAGGGATGTGACCTGACTCAGGTGTTCACAGGCATCCTTAGGCTGTTGTGGGGAAAATAAACTAGGAAGTAAAGGTCGGAGCCCAGAGTCCCGGAAGGAGGCTACTGCGCTGGTCCAGGTGAGTGGTGAGACCGGACCAGGTGGGGGCCTTTGAAGGGGTTTCTGGATTCTGGATCGGTGTCATTCTGGATTCTGGATCGGTGTCATTCTCCTCCTCCTCCTCCTCCTTTTTCTTTCTCTGTTAAAACCTTCCAAATAAGAAAAGGAAAAGAAAACATCGCGCCCTGGTCTCTAGGTAACCAAGGTTCCCGCAGCTCTCTGTATTTTGGCTGGTCCCTGCAGGGCGCCCATGTTCAGGCTCAGTCGCCAGGGAGCGCTCCCCGCCCCGAGCCCCAGGGACCAAGGTTTGGCTCACTCACCGGATTTCCAAGGGAGTGCGGGTGGGCCAAGAGCCAAGCTGCACGCTCTAGAGACTCCAGAGACCCTGGAGAAGCTCTGTAGAGGCTTCCACTCTCCTCCACCGCTTGGGCAAGAGTCTGCATTTATGGAACGCCACCTGCATGCAACAGCTCTGAAGAAAAGGTCTGCATTGTACAACGGGGAAAATTGAGGCTGGGCGGCCACAGGATCCTTAGGGTCCACAGCGAGTCAGTGAAGGAGTCGGGATTCAAGCCATTTTCATAACAACGGCAATGACATTAAAAATGACAGCAGCTAACATTTATTGAGCGCTTACTGTGTTCTCAACAATTGGCATGCACGATCTCATTTAATTTTACCAACACCGAGGGGTGGGTGGGTAAAGCCCGTTTCACAGATGAGGCGCTCTTAGGACTTTGGGGCTCCCCCAAGTCATGGGATGTTGGGATTTGAACCTAGATCTGTCCAGAGCTTGTCTCCAGGTAATGGGGGATCCTTCCCAGGAGACCTGAGCTTGCAAAGGAGAGGCGGGGGGATATGAATTGTTCTTGTTTTTAGAGGGGTTTCGGGAGGCCCAAAGGCCTCTGCCACTCCCCGCTTTAACGTGGTTCAGTCTTTTCTTCGGGTTCCCGCGCGCTCAGATGGGGGACCCCTGGGCAGAGTGAGGATGCAGAACCAGGCAAAGGCGCGGAGGGCGGCGGGGGAGCAGACGCGGTGATTTCAGTCGCGGACCGGGAGAACCCCGCAGGCAAGACCCCGCAGCCCCGGGGGCCGCCGGGAGCCGCGCCCCCTCGGCCCCGCCCCCTCCCCGGAGTCGACCTCGGTGGTCACGTGACCGGGCCCGGCGGCCGCTGGGGCCGGAGGGCGCGGCGCGCGGACGCGGCGGCCTGGCCAGGCGGGGCCCGAGCGGAGCAGGCCGGAGCGGGCCGCGCGCTGGCGGGGGCTTGCGCCGCGCCCGCCCCTTCCCCGCCCCGTGCGGGGCGCACGCGCGCTCCTCTTGCCGCCCCTCCCTCCGCGCGGGGACCCCTGGCGGGCGGCGCTAGGACATGGCCAGCGACGCCGTGCAGGTAGGCGCACCTGCGTCCGCAGCCGCCCGGCGGCCGGCCAGCGCCGGGGACCCCCGCTCGCGCGTTGCCGGGGCCCCCGGGGCCCGGGCGGCCAAGGTGGGGACCTCCCGAGCGCCCGGCGCCCCCTCCTTGGGCCGACACCGTGGAGCCAGCATGGTCCACTTTTCGGCAGGTGGAGGTACGCACCGAGGGGGAGCGGGGAGGTCCTGAAGGCCCCCGCCGCACCCCCAAGCTCTGCCCCTTCCCGAGAATTAGAGGGGGCGCGGCGGAGGCTCTACTCTAGTGTCTGTGGCTGGCCGTGCGTCTCGGTGCCTGTCGCCCCCGCCACTCGACTCGGCACTCCCTTCCCCCCCCGCCCCGCCCCCCGCGTTCGGTTCCCAGCAAGTGCCACTCCACCTGGGGCAGGTGCCTGGCGCAGTGGCTCGGAGGGGAGGAGGCCGCTCGGTCCATGCCCCTCCCCCGCACAACAAAGCTCTGGCGGCCCCCCCCCCCCCCCCCCCGCCTTCAGACTGAGCTTTATGATGGTCCCGACGCCACCCAGATTGGCACCTGTTGGCGGAAGTGCCCGAGTCACTTCATTAGGTTGAGAAATGGGGGACCCACACGGCCACCGTCAGGGCTGCCAGGTGGAACCTTACCCCAGACGGGGGATTCTCTTGTACCTGGAACCCTACCTGCGCATGGGTGGCAGGGCTGGGTCACCCCCCCCAACACACACACACGCAGGCACACACACACAGCCTGGCACCAACCTGCCACCAGCCAGGTTCTCAATGTACCACCTTGTGAACATCACAGCCTTGGACTCACCTTCCACATCTGTGACAAGCAAGGCCAGGGTGACTTCTGAGCTTTGGTTCAGAATCGAGGCACATCCTGTGCCTCTGGTGTCCTCAAAATCCCTTCGTTGTCCTGTGGTTGCTGTGTAACTGGGTTTTCGTCTCCTTCTGCACCTGCCCCCATCCCCTCTGTGTCTCCCCCATGCTCCCTTGTCCCCCACCCCAGTCCTGCTGATGGCCTGTCAGCCTTGCCGTGGAGCTGGGCGTATCTGGTGTTGCCGATCACATAAGGTCAGACCTTGGGGCTGGGGTGGGCTGGGGTTTCTGCCTCTACCCCCAGCCCTGGAAGGGCTCTACAGGAATCCTCCGGCGCATGCATGCACTTGGCATGTGTGAAACATGACCCGGGTGGAGGCTGTGATTCCTGGAATGAGGCTGGACCTGTGCTGTGGTCGCCCCCCCCATCTCTTCCCCACTCTCTTTCCCCCTCCTGGTCATCCCTTTCTTGTGCCTGCTTGGGCCTGCCACCCTGTCCCTCTGTCTGTCCCGACGTATGGCTGTCTGTTCTGTGTCCGGCAAACGGATGTCCTGTCCAGATTCCGGAAACGCCCAAAGCATTGAAATCTCCGGACGTGAGGGTCTAGGTCCCTGGCTGCTCTGGGAAGGGGGGGATTCTGGGAGGTGGACCCTCTGGACCTGGGTCTCGTGTGCCATGGTGGGAAGTGGGGGAGGAGGGATTCTCCAGGGCTGGGCCGGGCTCCTGATCATGGGTTTGCCTTGCTGGCCCACGGGTGACCCCTGCCCTCTGGGTAGGAGTGAGTCACCCAAGGGAAGAGAACCCAGGAGGCTGGGCCTCCCTCCTTCCCTCCCTGCTCTGGGTATTCTCAGGCCTCAGCTTCTATTCCTCTCTGCCTGGACTTTCCCTATTTGAGCTGGCTGGATCCTGGCTGTACCCTGCTCTGCCTGCTAAGGATGGAATGGGGCTGGGTGATGGGCGGGGACGGGTCACCAGCTGGTAGTATTAGGTGAACTTGGGTTTAAATTCCAGCTCTGTCACTTTCTCACTGTGTGTCCTGGACCCAGAGCCTTTGCCTCTCTGAGCTGTGGTTCTGCCACCAGAAAAATGGGCGCATTCATCAATGAGGGTGTTCATTATCCAAAGGGAGAGATGTAGATGGGCCTGTCCTCTGCAGGTGGGGCTGCTAGGAAATCCTTACTGGTGGTCATGGTCAGCAGCCCAGGGTGTGATTCTGTGTCCTTTAATGCACGGTTCCTCAGTCTCAGCGCTGTTGATGTTTGGGGCTGAATCATTCTTTGAGGTGGGGGCTATCCTGTGCACCATAGGATGTTGAGCAGGCTCCCTGGTCTCGACCCAATAGATGCCAGGAGCACACCCTCCCCATCCCCAGTTGTGACAACCAGAAATGTTTCTGGATGTTGCCCAGGGCCCCTGGAGGTGTGTGTGGGGATCCCCCCCACCCCCAGCTGCTGCTGTCACCTCTCTCAGCCTGTTTCCTCGCCTGGAAAATGGGGGAGAATAATGGCAGTGGCTCAGGATTCGTGTGATGGGTTGGTAGGGTGTGGGGGTGACACTCTTGGCCTGCACTAAACCTCGCTGGGGGCAGCTGCCCTCCGGGTTGGCTGGGAGCCAACGACGACTTTCCTGTCTGTGAAACGGGTTCTCCCAGTGGGGATTCTCACTTAGTGCCAGGCCTGACACTTAGCTGGTGATCAGATTGTGGGTACTCCCCTTTTAAATCCCAGCCCTTCCTCCTGCTGGCTGTGGGGGCCTCAGGGCAAGCTATGTCACCACTCCAGGTCTCAGTTTCCTTGTCTTGAAAATGGGGTGATAACAGCACCCACCTTGTGGACTTGCATTAGGTGACCTAGGCGGGGCTCGTAATAACTGCTCTTATTATTAATAGTCACACTTGGCCTTTACTGGGCCGCTGGCTTGTGGGCACCCTCACCCCAGTCCTCCGGCACTGTCTCCTCACGATGTGGGCCTCAGGGAGGTGCCCCTGGCCTGGGTGGGCCCTAGCTGTGGTCACAGCGGTGGGTAGACCAGACTGAGAGGAAGCCGGAAGTTGGGACAGCCTGCATCTGCAGGAAGGGGGCCGGCCCATATGAGCACTCATGTGCATTATCAGCGTACATGGGGTAGGCACAGGGCCGTGCACACATTTGCCTGCCTGTTTTGTGTACATGCCTGTAGGTAAACAAGAGGGTGTATACACCCAGGTCAGCCCCTGGAGCCTGTATACACTCAAGGGAGCCTGGTCTCCATGTCTACACTAGTGAGTTGTGTGCACACCGTAGCAGCCTCCTAGGACATAGAGCGAGGGCTGTCCCTGGTTGCCTCCTGAGAAGCAGGCTTAGTCCTGGAGGGGGCACTGAGGGAGAGGGTCCCCTAGATGCCCCAGAGCCCCGGAGCTGGCCCCACGCAGGGGCTGCTGGGAGCTGGCAGGAAAGAGGAAGTGGCGGTCAAGAGGCCCTGCAGGGCTGAGGTTCAGGAAGAGGGCGGGGCCCTCAGCCGGGACCCAGGATGGCGGAGGCCAATCCCCCTTTGGACCAGGAGCTGGAGGTGGGGGCTGGGGTTGGGGTAGTGGGGGCAAAGAGGACCCCAGTGACACAAGCTGGAGGCCCTCCCCTCTGTACCTCTTGATTTTGGACCAAGGGGAGGAGATGGGTTTGGGAGTTTTCTGTTTTGAAAATGAAATATGTGGGGTTTTTTGAGGCTCCCAGATCGGGGGAATAGAGAAAGAAGGAGACAGGGCTCTGCTCTTTAGGATCCAGTTATAGAGGATGAGAGGAGGGGAGACAGCGCTTGTCCCAGGACCTCCTACTTTGAGGGTACAGCAGGAGAGAGATGGGGCCTGTCCTCAGGACGTAGTTTGGGGGTATAGCAGAGGGAAGATGAGGCCTGTCCTTGGCACCTCCCAGTTTGAGGGCATAGCAGAGAGGAAAAGGGCCTGCTGTCTGGATTTCAAGCCCATTTTTTTTTTGGCGGGGGGGGGGCGGTGGGCAGCAGAGGCCTACCCTGATACTTCCTTGTTTGAGGAGCTGCGAGGGGGGGAAAATGGAGCCTGCCCTCGGGACCTGGTTTTAGGGACAGTAGAGGGGAATTGGGGCCTATACTTGGGACCTCCTAGTTTAGGGGGACAACAGAAGGGAGAGGGGTATGCTCTCAGGACCTTGTTTTGGGGGGCCAATGGGAGATAGGGCCTGAACTTGGGGACCTCCAAGGGCCTGTCCTCCAGAATCCTACTGTATAAGGAATAGATGAAGGGTGACAAGACTGTATTTATGGGGTCCCCTAGTCTGAGGGGACAGGGAAGGAAGAAGGCCCTGCCCTTGGGACCTCACAGTTTGGGGGAATGAGGAAGCAGGGACAGGACCTTGTCTCACCCCCCCAGTTTTGGGGGTGAGAGTACGTCTCAGAAGCCCCCAGGCCAGGAAGAGGCCAGGCCAAGCTGGCTGAGCGTGGTGGTCCGCACCCTGGACCCCCGGCCCCACTGACCGTGCTCCATCTCCTGCAGAGCGAGCCGCGCAGCTGGTCCCTGCTGGAGCAGCTGGGCCTGGCAGGTGCGGACCTGGCGGCTCCTGGGGTGCAGCAGCAGCTGGAGCTGGAGCGGGAGCGGCTGCGGCGCGAGATCCGCAAGGAGCTGAAGCTGAAGGAGGGCGCGGAGAACCTGCGGCGGGCCACCACCGACCTGGGCCGCAGCCTCGGCCCCGTGGAGCTGCTGCTGCGCGGCTCCTCCCGCCGGCTTGACCTGCTGCACCAGCAGCTCCAGGAGCTGCATGCCCACGTGGTGCTGCCTGACCCCGCGGCCGCTGCCCAAGGTGAGCTGGGGCTTCTCGGGGGTTCCACTCTCCCAGAGCAAGGCTAGCCCTGTCTCTGCGGATCCCCAGGGAGACACACTGGGTCCTGACAGCCTCCGGCCTCGACATACAACCAGAAAAGAACACCAAAGCCGACACCCAGAGAAAGGTCTGCACAGTCACACCACCCCCCAGACAACACCCAAGGACCCACGCAGTGTCACACGAGTATCTAAAGACTCACACGGTTGTACTGACATGCGGACGGCACCCAACGATTCTTTTAAAAATTTCTTTAATTTTTATTTACTTAAAAAATTCTTCATTGTGGTAAAAAATAATGCGTAACCTAAAATTGATCATTTTTAAGTGTACAGTTCAGTGGTGGTCGGTAGGTTCCCATTGTCACGCAAGAGATTACAGAACTTTTCATCTTGCGACTGAAGACCCCTCCACATCACGTCAGCAGCCAGAGACCCTGACAGAGCCAACACCACCCCCCAGACAACACCCAAGGACCTAGACGCTATCGTGTGAATACCCAGAGGCCTCCGTACTGCCGCCCAGCACCCAGAGGACCGTGCGCATGTGCGCGCACACACACGCACACACACACACACACACGGCTGTCCGGCCGGTACAGACGCACATTACCTTCTGTACACAGTCACACCAACACCAAGGACTCACGTACACCTGGATGCTTGCCCACACTCATTCCTGCTGGTCCTGTCCCACGGCTCAGGGGGTTTCCCTGGGAGGGCTGGAGTGGGGGGACCTTCTGGGCCCTAGTCCTCATTTCCTCCTGTCCCTGGCCTTGGGGGCAGAACCCAGGCTGGGCAGAGGGTGGATCCTTTCAGGTGGGCAAAGCCTCGTAGGCAGACGGAGGTGAGGGCCGCTGTGAGTCTGTCCCACCCGCCCCTCTTTAGATGCCCCCCAGTCCCCTGGTGCAGGTAGCCAGGCCTGCTCAGCCACCAACCTGAGCCGCGTGGCCGGCCTGGAGAAGCAGCTGGCCATCGAGCTGAAGGTGAAGCAGGGGGCAGAAAACATGATCCAGACATACAGCAACGGCAGCACCAAGGTAGGGGCAGCGTGCACACCGGGGAGCAGATGACGGGCTGCGGGGTGGGAACCGGGGTGCCACCTACATCCACCTGCCCCTTGGGAAGCTGGGGCCCTCTGGGGTGGGGACAGAGGGACTGACGGGTGACTCGGAGGCAGGACTGGGGTGTGGGCAGCTTGTGGGGGCATATGAGAAACAGGATGGCTGTGTGTGGTGTTAGACACAAAGCAGAGGCTGTCCCCCCCTCACTCAGTTACCCCGGAGACTCGAGGGATGTCCACAGTTAGGGCAGCTTTCAGCCTCTGCTGGTGGCCTCTCTCTGACACACATACACATAGTCAGGCCAACACTTAGATGCACACGTGCTATCATCCTAACATCCAGAGACACACCCACGGTTCTAGCAGCATCTAGAGACGCACAGAGTCGTATCAACAGTTCGGCATACACATGCGCTGTCGTACCATCCCGAGACGGCGTCGGCGTCGGCGTGACGGCGCTTAGAGACACGTGGAGGAGAAGCACCCCGGCCACCTCTAGACACGGAGACACGCACCATCGTATAACACCCAGGACACATGGCACAGGCCAGCAGCACACCTGGACACACACACAGACCGTGCGATTCACACCCAGAGACTGGAGTTGGCGCACAGACACCCCCACACCCCAGTCCCGGTGTCCTTGGGCGCCACTGACTGCAGGCTGTCGCACACACCCACCCCGTCCCCCTCGGACTCACCTATGTGGCTGCAGTCAGCAGGGCGCCCTCACCCACACGTGTGCCACACGTATGGCAGCTCTCGAACACAGAGCGTCCCGACGCCAGGCACGGCTGGGAGCCCTGCACGCAGGTCAGCTCCTTCAGCCCTCAGCCCAGTGGCGGCCGGTGCCGTTCCTACTCCCATCGCTGCAGATGAGGGCACAGGCCCGGGGTGGGGGGTGGGGGGTGGGGGGCCTTCCTGGAGGTAGCCGGGTGTTAGGTGGCGGGGGTTCCGGTGCCGTGGGCCGCCTCTCCCCTCGACACACGCAGGAATGCATGGACATTCCTGCGGTCACACCCGCACATCCTACTCTGTGACACCGTCAGCACCGCGTGCGCAGTGTGGCCAGAGGGCCAGCGGTCCGACCCCGGGTCCCTAGCCTTGCCCTCACAGCCCGTCCCCGCCTCCAGGACCGGAAGCTGCTGCTGACGGCCCAGCAGATGCTGCAGGACAGTAAGACCAAGATCGACATCATCCGCATGCAGCTCCGCCGCGCCCTGCAGGCCGGACAGCTGGAGAGCCAGGCAGCCCCGGACGAGGCCCAAGGTGAGCCCCTCGCGCCCAGACAGCCTGCACCCCGCCAGGCGGAGCGCAGCCCCCAGCCCCGTAAGCGAACGCTTCCTGAGCAGGGAGGGGGCCGCTGCGCCACGCAGGTTGACCGCACCCACCGCCGACCGGCTCTGGGCCCGTTGCCTGTTTTGTCCCGTGGAAGGTCTGCACTGGGTCAGGTACTGGCAAACCACAGCCCGGGGCCCAAAGCTGCCACTGCCTTTTTACTTGTGTAAATAAAGGTTTACTGACACACAGCCACGTCTGTTCCTTGCCTGGCTCCGAAGGCTGCTCTTACGCACGACAGCAGCGCGAGCAGGGGCCGCGGAGCCCGTGCGTTCCGCTGAGCTGAGAATACCCACTCCCTGGCTCTTTAGGAAAAGACATTGCGGACCCCTGGACCTGGACCAGGTGGCCGCCTTGCCATGTCGGCCCCGGCTGTGTAGAACCGTGGGTGTCCACCATGCGTGTCCATTCCCATGGGAGCGTCTGCATGCGAGTGCCTGGGGGCGTCTCAAGCTAATTGTCCACCTGAATTGGTGACAGGATTTGAGGTGTTGTGTGCAAGGGTGACAGCCACTGTGCTCCTCGTGTGTGCGGGTAGTAATGTGGCATTGACCAGTGTCTGGCGAGAGCCCTCTTCTGGGCCCGTGGACGGCTGCGTTCTCTCTCGCTGTGTGTGCCCTCCCGTGCGGGAGGCTGGAGGGGCTCTCTGGAGCCTCCCTTACAAGGGCCCTGCTCCCACTCACGAGGGCTCCATCCTCAGGACCTGATCTCTTCCCGAAGGCCCCACCTCCTGACACCTAATGCCGTCACATTTGGGGTTGAGTCTCAGTACATGAATTTTGGAACAAAAACATTCAGCCCAGAGCAGTGGGGTCTGTAACCCAGATGACAGCGTGTGTCTTTGGGGTAGGGGAGGGGTCGGTGTGATGGTTCCCCTGGACTGGGAATACCGACATGATGGGCTTCTCAGTGACCGTATACGATGGCGTCATCATGTCCCTGTGCCTCTGGGTGCCAGCGTAAGCTTGACTCCTGGTGCGACTTTGTCTCCGTAAGAGTCTTGGTGACTATCTGGGCACATGGGACAGCAGGCCTGGGAGTGAGAGTGTGACTGTGTTTGTAAGACGATGTGCCGCCGGATATCAGGGTTCCGGTGACGCTGTGCCTATGCTCTCGGTGCCTCGGTGAGTGTCACATACCTGTGAGTGACAACGTGGCTCTCTCTGACGGAGTGCCAGGGTCTGAGTCGGGGTCAACGTCCAGGACAGGGAGACTGTCCTTGGAACCTACAGCCGTGGATAGTGTGGCCACGCCTTGTGCCTCTGGTACCAGTGTGTCCTCATGCCCACCCTGTGCCATTGGGTGACTGTGGCCATCCTATGTTGGGCCATGGCTGTGTCCCTGGGGCTTCGTACTGGGACACAGCCGGTCTGTTTCCCTGCACCACTGGGTCTCTGAGCCCGTGGGTATCGGTGATGCTGCCCTGCCTGTGTGACAGTGTGATGGCATTTCTTTGCCTGTCCCTGTGCCTTAGCCATGTGCCAGTGTGATCATGATTCTCCCGGCGCTGGAGTTAGAGGCCCAGGAGTTTTGCCACCGTGTAAACGCGTCCCATAAGGATGTCTGTGTCCTGTGATCATGTCCCTCTGCCCTGTGACAGTGTCCCTGTGTGGCGGCGTGACTGTATCTTGTGAGAGTGTGTGTTCCTCTGCCTGTGGGGGACAGCGTGCTACCCTGGTGGCAAAGTGATGCTGTTACCCTGCGAGTGACAGTGTGATGATCTCTGTGTGACGGTGCCCTTGTTCTCCCAACTGCTTTATATTTCACCTGTGGACGGCCACATTCACTCACCAGGGCTCCGCCTGCAAGAAACGGGTTATTTCCAATCTTTTGCTCTGAGAAAGAGGGCTGCAGTGAATACCCATGTACATGTGTCAAGTGCAGAGGTGTTTCTGGGGGGTAGGGTTCCTGACCTGGGATTGCTGAATCGAAGGGCAGTTGCGTTTGTGATTTTGCATGTGTCCCTGTGCCTGTGTGACTGTCTCCTTCTGGCTGTCCAGATGGCCATAGTGTCCCTGTGACAGTCCCTGGGGATGAAATGGGACCCTGCCAACACGTCTGTCCTTTGAGCCTGTGTTGATAGTGTACCTGTGTCTATGACTGTCCCTGTGTGACAGCCCAGCTCTGTCCCTGGGATGGTCCCTGTGGGTGTTTGGAAAAAGAGTGATTGCATCTGGGTGGAAGTGTGACTGACCGTGACCCCTCGCTTGGGAAAAACGTGATGCAGCTTGGTGGTGGTCTATCTGTCGCCAGTGCCTGTTCCTGCGCCTGAGTGCATGTCTGGGGCTGGGGTGGTTGGACCTGGGTCTAGGCTGGCCTCACCGCCTGGCGCCCCCCGCCCACAGGGAGTCCAGACCTGGGGGCCGTGGAGCTGCGCATTGAGGAGCTGAGGCACCACTTCCGAGTGGAGCACGCCGTGGCCGAGGGTGCCAAGAACGTGCTCCGCCTGCTCAGCGCAGCCAAGGCCCCGGACCGCAAGGCGGTCAGCGAGGTGAGGGGTGGGGCTTCAGCGAGGCGAGGGGTGGGGCTTCGGTGAGGGGCGGGCCTTTGGCGGGGGCGGTCCTCAGCACAGGGGCGGGAATTGGCAGGAGGGCCTTGAGGGGTGAGGCTTCAGCAAGGGGTGGGACCTCGGTGGGGCGGGACCTTGTCCAGGGGTGGGGCATCAGCCAGGGGCGGGGCCTAGCTTTCTGGGGAGCCCAGGGATAGGACCCAGAAGGTTTGAGGGCTTGGGCCAGGTAAGACTTAGCCAGGCACCATCCCCAGCCCCATTCTGTTCCTCCCATTACAGGCCCAGGAGAAGCTAACGGAGTCCAACCAGAAGCTGGGACTGCTGCGGGAGGCGCTGGAGCGGCGGCTCGGGGAGCTGCCCGCAGACCATCCGAAGGGGCGGCTGCTACGCGAGGAGCTTGCTGCGGCCTCGTCTGCAGCCTTCAGTGCTCGCCTGGCTGGGCCCTTCCCCCCCACGCACTATAGCACCCTGTGCAAGCCCGCGCCTCTCACAGGTGGGTCCCCACCTCCCCCACCCAGACCCCACCTACGCAGCTCTGTACTCTCGACCTCTCCACCAAGTCCTGAGACCCCTAACCTAGATCTCTGCTCTCCCTACCCCTGGACTCCCATCCTACTGTTCCTCCATCCTCCATTCACCACAGCCCTGTAGCCCTGGGTCCCATCTCCCTAGGCCAGACAGCCCCATGCACTCTGGACTTCTGGTCCCAGCTTGCCCTCTGATTCTGGCCTCTTGCCCCCATGCCCACCATGTCCCCATCACTACCTCTCCCTACCTGGCCGTTTTTTCCTCCAGCCATAGCCCCCCAGCCCAGTCCCACAACCCCTCACTCACAGAACCCTCACCTTGAGCCATTGTCTGCCCCCCACCCCGAAGCCAGCCAGGTGCTCCCTCCTTAGACGCCCTCAGCCACTACTTCTCCCTTAGACCAGCCTTACCGTAGACCCCTACCCCCATCTTGAACCTCAGGTCAGCTCCCTGAATCCTACCCTGGACCCCCTAGTCCAACCCGACTCCCCATTGCCTTGATCATCAACCTATGCCTTAAACCTATCTTCTGTCACTAAATCCCAAGCATTCAGAGCCCCTCCCCAGCCTGGCCCACCCCGGCCTCGCCCCTCCCCCTTGCCCCACTTCTCACTTCTGGGCACAGCCATCCCAGTATCAGATCCTGATCTCATCTGATACCAGTATCAGTCCACCCTGATTGTCTCTCACCAACTCCCACCTGTATGCTGGCCACCTCTGGACATGCCCACTTCCCCTCCCTTTGGCCTGGCCCAGCTGTGGCCCCCCCCTGAGCCTGCCCCTCCCTCAGGAACCCTGGAGGTACGTGTGGTAGGCTGCAAGGACCTTCCAGAGAGCATCCCCTGGAGCCCCTCACCCTCAGTGGGGGGGCCCGGGACCCCTGACAGCCGCACCACCTTCCTGAGCCGCCCAGCCCGGGGCCTTTACAGCCGAAGTGGGAGCCTCAGTGGCCGGAGCAGCCTCAAAGTGGAAGCCGAGAACATCAGTGAGTGGGCATTGAGGCCTGGAGGGATGAGATGCCGTGGGGATCCTGGGATGTCACACACTCATAACACTTTAAAAAACTAGTATATTATAGTCGGTAGGATGGATTCTGTTAAAAAAAACAAAAAAACATAAGTGTTAGGGAGGATGTGGAGAAATTAGAACCCTCTGCAGTGCTGTTGGGAATGTAAAATGGTTCGGTTGCTGTGAAAAAACGTTATGGCAGATCCTCAAAAAATTAAACATGGAATTACCCTATGATCAGCGATCCCACTTCTGAGTACATACCCAAAAGAGTTGAAAGCAGGGACTTAAGTTGATATCTGGACACTCATGTCCTTGGCAGCCTTATTCACAATGGCCAAAATGTGGCAGCAACACGAGTGTCCGTTGACGGACGAACAGATAAAATGTGATATGTGTGCGCAGTGGGGTGGTTGGTAGTCAGCCTTCAAAAGGAAGGGCATTCTGACCCAGGCTACCACACGGATGAACCTGAGGACATTATGCGGAGTGACATAAGCCAGTCACAAAAAGACAAGTGCTGTATGAGTCCACTTCTAGGAGGTACCTAGAGTAGTCCAGTTCATAGAGATGGAAGAAGGGGGAGGGGAGAAGGGGGGGCAAGAACGGAGAATTGTTGTTTAATGGGGACAGAGTTTCAGTTGAGGAAGGTGAAAAAGGTTCTGGAGATGGATGGTGGTGTAATTGTACAACAGTGTGAATTGTACACTTAAAAGTGATTATAATGGTAAATTTTATGTTATGTGAATTTTACCGCAATTTTAAAAACCTAATACGTACAAAAAAGTATGTGGAAAGAATAACAATGGAGCAAACACCCATGTTACCACCACCCACGTCAAGAAATAGAACTCTCTGGAAACACCCTTGCCCCTCCTCCCCATTGTAGTCCCTTCCTCTGTCCAGAGCTAGCTACTGTCCCAATATATGGTTATCATTTCCCTGCTTTTCTTTGTAGTTTTAGCATCTTTGTACATCTCAAAACAACATAATTTAATCTTGCCTGGTGTTTGGACTTTATATACGTGGAATCATACAGAATGTATTGCATGGTAATGGCTTCTTTCATTTAACTCTGTTTGGGAGACTTATCCACGTCACTGCACGAAGCTATAGTTCATTCATTCATTTTAACTCCTGTCTAATAGCCCATTGTCTTAGACTGAGCCATATCAAATTGTTGGGGCTTTTTAAAGTAAAATATAGTAATAGTTGAATATCAGTTAATAAGACTACAGTATAGTTTATATATTAATTCTCCTATTAGTAGATATTTCTATTTTGGGGCCATATATATCTCTCAATGTATACCTTTTTTTTTTTAAGATTTTATTTATTTATTTGAGAGAGAGAGAGAGCACAAGAGGGGGAGGGTCAGAGGGAGAAGCAGACTCCCCGCTGAGGAGGGAGCCCGACGTGGGACTCGATCCCGGGACTCCAGGATCATGACCTGAGCCGAAGGCAGTCGCTTAACCAACTGAGCCACCCAGGCGCCCTCCCGATGTATACCTGCATGCATTTTTCCAGGGTAAATTCTTAGGAGTATATTGCTGGAAGTTGCATATAAAGTAAAAGTGAATTTGGATCTCTACCTCACACCATACACAGAAATCCACTGGGAGCTGGTTAAACGCCTTGTGGTGAAAGGCAAAACCATAAAGATTTGTCAGGGTAGCATGGCAGAATTTGCATTCTGGATAAAGGTAAAGGATTTCTTTACTAAGATATGAGCTATGCTCCCCCCCCCAAACATTTTCTGACACCCTCCTCCTCCCCTCATTCCAGGCGAAGTTAGCACTGTGCTCAAGCTGGATAACACAGTGGTGGGGCAGACATCCTGGAAGCCGTGTGGCCCCAATGCCTGGGACCAGAGCTTCACCCTGGAGCTGGAAAGGGTGAGCTAGGTGGGGGGATGGCAGAGCCTGGAGGAGGAGGAGGGGTTCTGGACCTCTGGCAGCCCCAAATGGTGGCCCACTTCCCCTCCCTCAAGGCTCGGGAACTGGAGTTGGCCGTGTTCTGGCGGGACCAGCGGGGCCTGTGTGCCCTCAAATTCCTGAAGTTGGAGGATTTCTTGGACAACGAGAGGCATGAGGTGCAGCTGGACATGGAACCCCAGGGCTGCCTGGTGGCTGAGGTACAACCCCGACCCCTGACCCTGTGAAAACACTTCTTGTGTCTCCTGCTCCCAGTTTCCTAGAAGGGGAAGATGTGTTTTGGATTGGTCTCTGAACCTTGATAGAAAAATACACATAATTAGTTACGTCAGGGACACCACTTAAGCTGGGATTGGTTTTGTTCTGAGGGAAGAAATTTAAAAAAAAAAAAATTGCAAAATTTTGCCAAGCCAAAACAAAAAGAGAAACCTGGTGACATGTCAAGAAGATTGTTATCAGAGCCACAGTCCAGTAGAGAGAAATTCCTTCTGCAGTGGTGTCAGGGTCAAGGTCTAAATCGGGGTGTCCCGCCCTTGGCACCATGGACAAGTGTGCCCTGGTGGGCTGGATCATTCTCAGTTGCCCTGTGGGGTTTTGAGCAGCATCCCTGGTTTGCACCCACAGGAAACCAGCACCACCCTTCCCCCAAGTTGTGACAATCAAAAATGTCTCCAGACATCGCGCCACTGTCCCCTGGTTGAGAACCCACAATCTAAATAACATTCCTACCCGACCCCTTGTGGTGTGAGCCAAGCCCCGTCCTATGAGCTTTGCCGGCATTAACGTGTTAATCCTCACAATGACCCACTTCGACCCAATTCAGGAGGGATCGTCATTAGTCATATCTGACAGAGGAGGAAACAGAGGCAGGGTAGGAAAGCCACTGGCTCCCCTCATCCAGCCAAAATTGTCTTAAAAAATTCTTAAATGTTCCCCTAACATATATGTGTGCCCTGTTACATATCCATGTCTCCATGTGGGAATTCTGACGGGATCTCATAACCGAGGACCACTGAAGGAAAAGAGCAGGAGAAGGGCTGACTTCAGGGGCAGGGCAGTGAAACTGTTCTTCCATTAGGAAGACCGGCCAAAACCAAGCAGGAAGGGTGGTGGTGGGGGGGGTGAATTCTGAAGCAGTCCTGCTCACCCTCAAGGTTCACTTACAGCATTCTGTTTGGTTTTTCCACCTCCCCCAAGTGCCAGCCAATAGAACTTTCTAAAATTCTGTTGTGGATGAATCTACAATAGTTGCATTCTGTTGTAGGTGGAAATGTCCTATATGTGCACTGTCCAACATATTAGAGGCCAGCCACTGAAGCCTGGCTAGGGTGACCTGGGACCTAAAGTTTTAATGTTACTTACATTTTACTGAATTCAAATGGCCTTATGTGGCTAGTGGCAACCATATCAGACACACATAAAGTCACACAGTTCTGTGACTTTAGCACCTTCTAGAAGATGCTTCGGAGTTGGGAGAATTTAGCTAGACCAGTGGCTTCCCCATATCAGCTGGAGGGCTTGTTGAAACACAGACTTCGGGGCCCCACCCTTGTGTTTCTGATTCACAGTGGGTCCAGGTGCATTTCTGGCAAGTCCCCAGGTGATGCTGCTGGTCTGGGATCACACTTGGGGAATCAAGGCACTAGATGATGTAGGACCTTGCTGGAGTTGCATGTACATCTTGTTGGGTCAGACCCCCCCCCCCCCACTCCTGGAGGAGGGCTTGGTTGCCTGCCTCTTGCCTTTCTAAGATGGCACTTTGGGAGGTAGCCCTACCAGGCAGTGGATTGGTTTTATAACCCCTCACTATGTTCCAACTTCTTAATATGCTGTGTTTGGATGTGGTGCCACAGTGATTGGAACCCCCAAACCTAAGGGTGTGCATGCCTATGCTCCTAAGGGCTTCCCCACCACCTAGAGGCGGGAGTTGGTTCTTACCCATTGGCCCCCTCGCCAGGTTACCTTCCGCAACCCTGTCATCGAGAGGATACCCCGGCTCCGAAGGCAGAAGAAAATTTTCTCCAAGCAACAAGGTGAGGGGGTGGGCAAAGTGGGGCAGGGGCCAGGGGGCCCCAGGGGCATCGTGAGCGGTAGCCCCTGCCCCCATCTTCCCCAGGGAAGGCATTTCAGCGCGCGAGGCAGATGAACATTGATGTCGCCACCTGGGTGCGGCTGCTTCGAAGACTCATCCCCAATCCCACGAGCACGGGCACCTTCAGCCCTGGGGCTTCTCCGGGACCTGAGGCCCGGTCCGCAGGGTAAGGAGGGGGTCCCTGGGGTCTGGGCTGTCCCTGGTTGCTTGCCAGGGTGCTGGGTCCCAGACACCCCCTCCTCCCTTGTTCTACAGTGATATATCTGTGGAGAAGCTGAACCTCGGGGCTGACTTGGATAGCTTGCCCCAGAAGAGTCCTCTGGGTCCTCCTTCCAGCCCACTGAGCCTGGTGAGTGTCCCACTCCTTCCGCCCCGAGGCCTGGCTGGGGCAGGGTCAAAGATTTCCCCTCCAGGCCTCTCTCCCAGCTCGAGGCCCAGAGGCCACCAGGAACTTCCCTGGGTCACGCATCTCTGCTAGAAGCGGGGTCCCACTCTCTGTCCTGAATAAAAACATGAGCTCAGGAGCCAGGCCACCTGGGTCCATGTCCCTGCTCTGCCAGTTCTTAGCTGTGCGACCCACGGCAAGCTGCTCTCCCTTGCTGTGCTCTGTGCACTGGCCCGTAAAACAGGCATGTTTAAAACTCACTTCAAGGATAGAAGTCAGGATGGTGGTTTTCTCTGGCTGGGGGGTTATTGATGGGAGGGAGATACAAGGGAGCCTGTCGGGGTCGTGGTGTTGTGTATCTTCATCTAGGTCAGAGATCAGCACGTGCGCCTTTTCCATAAAGGGGCACGGAGTCAGTATTTTTGGCTCTGTGGGCCAGAGAGTCTCGGTCACAACGACTCAACACTGCCCTTGTAGAAAGCAGCCGTAGACGATGCGTACAGACGCAGTGGGCATGGCTGGGTTCCGGTAAAGCTTTACTGATGGACACTGAAGTTTGAATGTCATATCACTTTCACAGATCACAAAATCTCACTCTCCTTTTGATTTTCCCCCAACCCTTTAAAAATGTAAGAGCTGGGGCGCCTGGGTGGCTCAGTTGGTTGGGCGACTGCCTTCGGCTCAGGTCATGATCCTGGAGTCCCGGGATTGAGTCCCGCATCGGGCTCCCTGCTCGGCGGGGAGTCTGCTTCGTCCTCTGACCCTATCCCCTCTCATGTGTTCTCTCTCTCTCAAATAAATAAATAAAATCTTTAAAAAAAAAATGTAAGAGCTATTCTCAGCTCACAGACTGTTCAAAACCTGGTTTACCCACCCCCCGCCCTATGCGACACGTACCCAGGAGGACAGGTTTGTAAGAGCAGGCCCCTTGGCCCAGCTCACTGAGTGCATTTGATAACCTCATTTAAAAAAAATGAAAATAATAGTCTATGCTTCTGTATTCTATTTATAATAATAATAATAATATAATAAGCTACATCCTCAGATGAGTTGGGCAAGACAAAATCCAAAAGTTTAATACTACCAGATGCTCGGCAGGACGCGGGCAAACAGGCAGCCAACGGAAGGCATGCACGTTGTTCCATCTCCTTGGGAGGGCATAGCTGGCTGAGCTAAAAGTGGACATCATCTTGACCCAGGAGTTCCAACCCTGGACGCTCACACACGTGCACCTCCAGGCAGTTCGCCGCAGTGGCTTTGTGTAGGCGGAAGTGGGCAGGTCAGGGTCCATCTGTGGGAGAGCCAGTGCTAAATAAATGGCGAAATGGGATAGTGCATGTCTGTGACAAGTGAGGCTGGCCTCCCAGGGCTGGCACAGAGGGATTTCCAAGACAGATTGTCCAGGAGGAGAGGCAAGATGAGGATATCGTCAGTAGTGGGTGCGAGGAAAATGGAGCCTCTTCCGTCACTTTCGCTTGTGTGGGTATAGGATATATCTAGAAAGGTACTCAGGAGATCATTAAGGTGGCTGGCTGTAGGGAGGGTGGCTGGGGCACAAGAGGCCCGTGTGTCCCACCAGACACCTATTTGGACTGATTGCCTTTTTAGAACTGTTTCTGCAGTTGGGGGATGATGAACCGGTTGTCCTGTGTCCCCATTTGCAATAGTAATTTTGACTCTTTTCAAAGTTACAAGCACACATGTGGTGTGAAACATTAAGTCGCTCTTAGGGCAAATACCCATAGAGGAAATCGGGAGGTAAATGATAAAATGTATTTACAGCATGGAAAAGAAAAAAAAAAGGCAAAAGGAGACAGGGAGTATGTGTGTGTACGGTCGGTGGTGGGTGGGGGTTCTGCTAGTTATTTACTGTGATGGTCAGCTGACCACCCGTGAAGGTGACATCCGAATGCATGCCGAAGGGGGGAGGGGAGGAGCCGTGCCGATATCGGGAAAAGAGAATGCCTGGGCTCCTGGGCTGGAAATGTGCCTGGTGTGTTCAGGGCACAGTGAGAGGGACAGTGTGGCTGGAAGGCCGTGAACAAGAGGGCGGAGAGTGGGAGGAGAAGTGAGGTCAGAGAGGTGACGGGAGCCTTGGTGGCTATTGTGGTTATGAAGTGCCTCTGATTTCCCTCTCTCTGCTGCAGAGTTCCCCGATCCAGGAAACTGCCACCACCCCCGAGCTGCCTTCAGAGACCCAGGAGACCCCAGGCCCCGCCCTGTGCAGGTGACACCCCTCCCCCACTCACCACCCCTCCCCCCCTGCCTGCTGTCCTTGTTCCCACCAGTGTCCTCTCTCCACAGCCCTCTGAGGAAGTCACCTCTGACCCTCGAGGATTTCAAATTCCTGGCAGTGCTGGGCCGGGGTCACTTTGGGAAGGTGAGGCTGGGGGGCAAGGAGTTGGGGGAACAGGGAGTCCCCAGGCTGGCCACGAAGGCCATCGTTGCCCACTGTGGTTCCAGGTGCTGCTCTCCGAATTCCGGCCCAACGGGGAGCTGTTCGCCATCAAGGCTTTGAAGAAAGGCGACATTGTGGCCCGAGATGAGGTTGAAAGGTGGGGACTCAGCCCAGGCCCTCTGAGAACCTCAGTCTTTTCTTCTGGGAAATGGGAGACAGGGCAGTCCCCTCTCTGGAGCTGCTGTGACAGTGATTCATAATAGTCACTGGCACTTATTAAGCTAGTACTTAAGAGAATAACTTGGAAAGCACCCACTATGCGCTTTATGTTCAGTAACTCATTTGTTCTCGACGACAGCCCTATGAGGTAAATACTGTTATTGTTCCCATTCTGCTGATGACACGGGAAGGTTGAGCAAGTTGCCCAGAGTCACAAAGCCAGTAAGCAGCAGGTCGGGGATTCAAACCTAGGGACTCAGGCTCTGAAGCCTGTACCCTTCACGGCACCATTGTCCTGCCTCTGCTTTGGGTCAGGGCCATGGGTTCAAATCCCACCCCTGCCACAAATGTGCTTAGAGACCCTGGGGAAGTCACTTTGCCCTTCTGATCCTTGTCCTTGCCCTCTATAAAAGGGGAGTAATAATGCCTTTCTTGCAGGGTTGTTAGGTGGATTAAGTGAGAGGATGCATCTAGAGCATTCTACAGTACCTGGCCCCCTGTAAAAAGGTCCAGCAGAGGCACCGAGATTGTCCCTAATCTTCCTGACATCCTTTTGTCAATCAGGAACCCAAGTCAGATAGGCTTAGGCAAAAGAGGAATTTATTGGTCTGGGTCCGAAAAGTCCAGGGGTGGACTACCTTCAGGCATGGCTATATCCAGGTGCTCAGATGATGTCTCTCAGTCGGCTTCCCTCTTTGTGGGCTTTGCTTGCAATTCTCTCATGGGAGCAGAGATGACCCCCTACACAGCAGTGTAAGGCTCATCCACTAGTTTTAGCCCTTCTTCCTTAATAATTCCAGCAGAAACCCTGAGATTGAGCCCCACTACCTTGGCTTGCCCATTCCCAAACCAGTTCTTGGCCAGGAAAATGGGTACTCCAATTAGCCCACCCTGGCTGGTCCCTAAAGGGATATTGGGGGGCTGTTACTAGGATGACATGTGGCTTCTGGGTACCTGTTTAGCAGACAAAGCTGCTGGGGTGCAGAAATATTAAGCAACTTGCCCAAGGCTGCCCGGCCACTCGAGGTCCTCAGCAAACAGCTGACGATCGAGGACTTCTTGGGAGTGTGGGAGTTGAGGGTGGGGGTGGGGGGCTGCTGTGGTCTGTGACCCCCGCCCCCTCCCCTGCCCAGCCTGATGTGTGAGAAGCGGATCTTGGCAGCAGTGACCAGAGCAGGACACCCCTTCCTGGTGAACCTGTTTGGCTGTTTCCAGACGCCAGAGCACGTGTGCTTCGTGATGGAGTACTCGGCGGGCGGGGATCTCATGCTGCACATCCACAGTGACGTGTTCTCCGAGCCGCGTGCCGTGTGAGCTCCCCCGCCCGCGCCTCAACCCCCAACAGGCGGTGGCAGCCCCCTTCGGCCCCGCTTCCCCCTCCCCCCGAGCCTCCTGGAGTTTTGGGGGGTGACGGGGGAGCTTTCGAGGATGTGGGGGCCAGGCTTCCGTGGCCTGCGCGCCTCGCTGGGAGGCCTGGCTCCGTCACACCAGCTTCTCTCTGCAGCTTTTATTCAGCCTGTGTGGTGCTGGGCTTGCAGTTTCTCCACGAACACAAGATCGTGTACAGGTGTGTGCCCTTGCGTGTATGTGCTCCTGTATGCACGCGCTGCCCACTGGGGGCCCTCAGGCTTCAGGCAGGGCCCAGACCCCCCCTCATCCCTCTTTACATCCCCCCAACCCATCACAGGGACCTGAAGTTGGACAATTTGCTCCTGGACACCGAGGGCTATGTCAAGATCGCAGACTTTGGCCTCTGCAAGGAGGGTGAGGGGCGGGGCTGGGATTTGAAGGGCTGGCCTCTGGGGATTAGACAGAGTGGGGGAGGGAATGGAGTCCCCAGCCCTACCTGGGTTACCCCCGACCCTGACCCTGGGATGGGGCTGGCTGGCTGGGCCACCTGTGCTGGGCTGGGAGCCTCCTTCCCCACATAACCTCACATGGCCCTACTGCCCCCAGGGATGGGCTATGGGGACCGGACCAGCACATTCTGTGGGACCCCGGAGTTCCTGGCCCCCGAGGTGCTGACAGACACATCTTACACGCGGGCTGTGGACTGGTGGGGGCTGGGCGTGCTGCTCTATGAGATGCTGGTTGGCGAGGTGAGGCCCCAGGCTGCCCTTACCCTGCCTGACCCTGGGATCATGCCGGAAACTGCTTGTGCCTAGGGGTGGGATCAAACGGTGCCTCCATGTGCTGTGTGATGGGGACAGCTGGCTTTGCCTCCCTAGCCTCAATTTTTGCATCTGTAAAATGGGGGTACTTACCTTCCCACATCAGCCAGCACCCAGGTGAAGGTGTGCTGGAAGCAGAGGGCTCAGGTGGGGCTGGGAGGGGAGTGGCCAGGAGGAGGGGCCTAATTCATCCTGGCTCTCCCTGTCCCCAGTCCCCATTCCCAGGGGATGACGAGGAGGAGGTGTTTGACAGCATAGTCAATGATGAGGTTCGCTACCCACGGTTCCTGTCAGCTGAAGCCATTGGCATCATGCGCAGGGTGAGGACCCCCCCTACTTGGGCCTGGGCAGGGGCTCTGGGGCCAGGAAGGGGAAGACTGACACCTCTCCTTCCCCCAGCTGCTGCGAAGGAATCCAGAGCGGAGGTTGGGATCCAGCGAGAGGGATGCAGAGGATGTGAAAAAGCAGCCTTTCTATAGGGTGAGGTCACCCCAAGTGCCTGGCCAACTCCCCACCAGAGACCTGGTCATCCCCCCACCCCCAGGGCCTATTCATTTCTCCCCTACCAAGATCTAGTCACTTCCCCTCCAACATTATCATCTCTATTTCCTCCCCGCTCCTTCACACCCGCTGACCCTCCTACACCCACACCTACTCCAGGCTGGCCTGGTGGGGCCACTGCCATGTGTATGAACCCAGGCTCCCTCTCCCCCACGCCGGGGCTCCCCATACTCACACTGTCATCCTTACTGGGCCCCCAGCCCCCCACTTGACCCCTCTGTGTTGTGACCCCTATGCTAATCGCCACAGATGCAGGGCTGGGCGGGCGACGAGGGGCTGGCCCCTCCTGCAGTCTGCACCTCTCCCCCACCACGCTGACCTCTTCCTCTCTCTCCCCCTTCTCCCCCTCTTAGACGCTGGGCTGGGACACTCTGCTGGCCCGGCGCTTGCCACCTCCCTTCGTGCCCACGCTGTCAGGCCGCACTGATGTCAGCAACTTCGACGAGGAGTTCACAGGGGAGGCCCCCACGCTGAGCCCGCCCCGCGACGCGCGGCCCCTCACGGCCACAGAGCAGGCAGCCTTCCAGGACTTCGACTTCGTGGCCGGCGGCTGCTAGCCCTCTCGCCTGCCCCTGCCCTGACCAAGCTCTCAGTAGTTTTTAAAAAGGCCTTTGGGGTTTGCCCCATCCATGCATCCTTCGGCTCCTCTGTGTGCAGTAATGGGGGCGGGGCGGGGCGGGGCGGGGTCGTGTACTTGGAAATGGGGAGAGTTGGTGGGGGCTGATCCAGTGGGTGGCCAGGGGCATAGGGAGTGACGGGGAGATGCCCTGGGTTCTGGTGTGGGGGTCACTTGATGAGGGTTAAGGGAAGGTGGGGACTCCGGGCTCTTACTAGGGTGGGGAGCGTGGGCGGGCTGAGATGGGACAGGCTGGGAGTTGTGTTTAGGGACACTGGAGTTTCGAGGCCCTGCTGGGGTGTGGTTTGGGGGTAGGGCCTTGGGGATGTGTTGGAGGAGCTCAGGGCCACAATGAGAGAATTGTTGCTAGGGTCAGCCCTGGCGGGCGGTAGGAGCAAAAAGCGCCTCGGACTCCCGCTCGGCTGCTCTGCCCTCGACACAGCCCGGGAGCTGGGATTGGGACCGTGGCATTCTGCGCATGCTCCAGCGGCTCCCGCTCCGCGTCCGGCCTCCCCGCGCCTCTGCGTGGAAGGTCCCAGAACTGCACACCCCGGAGGCTCAGGCGGCACCTCTGTCGCCCCCGCGCGGCCACAGGGGTGCTGCAACCCCGACCCCACACATGCCTGCGCAGGTCCGCAAAATGGCTTTATTCCCTGAAGGCTCCGCGCTGCGGTCCTGGGCCCAGCCCGGGGTGGTCCGACTTAGCCGCTGGGACTTCTGGCTCGCCTACAGGTGGCTGAGGCTACTGTGCCTGGAGCTGCGCAGCGAGCTGGCCTCCCAGGCGCTCCTGGTTAGGCGCAGCCCCGCAGGGCTGCCCTTGGCGCCGGCCCTCGGGGGCAGGAGGCGAAGCAGTTGGCGCAGCACCGCCTGGCGCAGCAGGATGTACACCCAGGGGTCCAGGATCTGGTTCCAGGAAGCGAGGCGCACAGCCAAAAACAGCGGCCGCTGCAGGGAGCTGGAGCCCCAGCCCCCGACGGCCAGCACCACTAACACCTGCGGGAGAAGCCGGTGTGAGCGGTGGGGCAGGTGTAAAGAGAAGGGGACTGGCCAAGGGTGGGGCTGGGATGGATGCGAGCGTGGCGGGAGGCCAAGGGAGCTGTGAGGAGGAGCAGAGGCTCACGGCGGAGGCGGGGTGGGGGGGGGGAGACTCAGAAGTCTTCGTCAGAACGAACTACGGAAGGAGGGGCGAAGAAGGCGTGGCAGAAGCAAAGGCCTTCCGTGAGTGGGGGCTCCAGCAAAAAGGGAGAGAAGTCCCAGGTATCCTGAAGGACTGGGGACCAAGGGGAGAAGAGAAACGGGGCGGGGTGCTGGTGGAAAGGGCTAGGGAATGAAGCATCCGGGTCTAGAGGAGTGGGGCTGGGAGGAAGGTTGCCTGGGTAGCGTGAACTACAAAGACCCCAGGTGGGATAAGAGCAGGGGACGGGGTGGAGGGGATGGGATGTCAGAGAGAGAGGCCAAAGGGCTGTCTCTCCTGACTGGTGGGGCCTCGAGGGGGTGGGGCCCCGGCTGGGGAAGGGAGGGAACCCAGGTGTCTCAGGAGGGAAAAGGGTGGGAGGGGCCAAGGAGGGGGGCAGGGAGGAGCCCGGCCCGAGGGGCGTGTGCGCCCCTCACCAGCAGCGGGCTCCAGCAGATGCACGACACCACCATGATGCCCACGAGCTGGCCCACCATCTCCACATCGTGAGCGCGGGCTCTGCGCGCTGAGCCACGGCCCGGGGAGCCGCCGGGGACCGAAGCGACGGACGAGGAGGACGAGGCTGAGGCCGAGCGGGGCGCGCGCGCCCCCCAGCGACGGCGGCCGTCGGGGCCACTCGCCGAAGGACGCCGTCGCGAGCGGCGGCGCCAGCGGGCGCGCAGCAAGGCCAGGCCGCTGAGCGTGTTGCAGACGAGCGCGGCGAGCAGCGCGGCCAGGCCGAGGCCGGCGAAGAGGCCGGCGAGCAGCGCCTGGCGCCAGCCGCCCGCGGGGCCCAGGCCGATGAAGCACCACGTGCCCGGGTACTGCAGCTCGTAGCGGCCCACGCGCGCCAGCGGCAGCAGCGCCACCGCCAAGGCCACGGCGGCCAGCGCGGCCAGCACCAGGCGCGCGCGGGCCGCCGAGACGCGCGCCGCGTGCAGCAGCGGCCGCGTGACGCCCACGCAGCGCTCCACGGCCATGCCGCAGCCCAGCAGCAGCGGGCACAGGCCGAAGAAGACCATGCAGCCGCCCAGGAAGTGGCAGGCGCCGCCGGCCGGCGGGCGGCCCGCCGCGTACAGGCGCAGCACCAGCGCCCCCGGGATGACGTGGCCCGCCAGGTCAGTGGCCAGAAGGCTGGCGACGAACAGCAGGAAGGTGGCGGCCGAGCGGCGGCGCCGCAGGCGGCCCGCGGCCTGCGCCAGCAGCGCCAGCGCCAGCACGTTGGACACGGAGCCCAGGGTCATGGAGAAGATGGGCAGCGCCGGCGAGGTGCCCGGCCGGCCGGGGGGCGGCGCGGCCGACGCGTTGGGAGGCCCGGGCTCCGCGCACGTGGTCGCCTCGCCCGCCAGGCTCAGGTTGAGGGGCCCGCAGGGACTCATGTCAGGTGCTGGGGTTGGGGCTGGGGAGAGGAGAGGAGAGGAGGGCTCCGTGAGGCGGGCCGGGAGCACACTGCCCACCACCCCCATGGGACTAGCAGGCAGCGCCACCTCGGGTCATCAGGCCCCGTTGGATGCCATGGCATTCTTCTGTCGCCTCTGCCCGCGGCAACTCCAAAGGACCCTGGCTGCCCCATTCCCGACCGCTTTCTCCTCTGCCTCATCAGCCCATCAGCTCCTGCTCCAGGCCTCATTCTTGCCCTCACCACCTTCTCTGTCCACCTTGGTTCCCCGGGCTCCGGCCTTCCGTGTCAGTCCCCACCTGTGGGCGTCACGGATCTACCTCTGACACCCACCTCTCATTATTGCACCACAGCGAATTCCTCGCCCCTGGCTCCATCTGACACCCCCTGTCCCATTTCTGATCGGCAGGGCCCCACCTGACCTCACTGCCCCATCTCTGACCATCACATGTCACCTTTTCTCCAGTCCCATGTTTGATGCTCACAGCCCCACCTCTGCCACCACGGGGACATCTCTCTCCACCGCACTGTCCTTTTCCCCACAGCTACATGTCTGTCCCCACCGTCCCTGCCCCCCACACTCCCATCTCTGAGTTCTGTCACTGTCTCACCCTGGCTCTCCCCTGACCACAGCTGCCTTACCGTGGATGCCCCCCGGGCTCCCATTCCTGCCAGCTCCAGGTCCCTGCCCCAAAGGCCTCAAGGCGGACCCAGCACCACCCATCCCTCGATAACCTGGAGGTGAGGGCTGAGAGGGCAGAACTGCCTGCTGGCCACATGGGAAAGGCAGATAGACAGTAAGACTGACAGGGACAGACAGATGGGGATGAGAGTCAAGAACACAGGACGCAGAGACTGAACTAGCCACGGCCCCGTCCTTCCAAACCCTCCTCCCCCACCAGACATCCTCATGCCCCAGTCTTCTTACCCACACAGCTTGGGACTCCAGGTCCCCATCGCCTGCTGCTTGGCCCCCGCTGCCTGTTGCACCCGCGCCCGCTCCACCAGAGCTCTCCGGCAGGCCAGGCCGCTCCCTCTCCCTCCCTCTTGGGGCGGCTCCTCAGCTCCCTGCCTCCTCCCGCTGCCCGCTCTGGCCTCCAGGGCCTGCTCCAGCCATCTCGCACCCAGAGGGGGCCTGGGGTGGCAGAGACCCCTCTGTGCTCCTGGCAATGGGCAGGGGCTACACTGGACCCCAGCTGCCCCACCAGGAAGGGGTCTCCCGGGGAGTTGGCCTGGTTCCCCATGACCCCCTCCCACTAGCGGGGCGGAAGTAGCCCTCTTCCCCCCCCCTTTCCCCCCAGGCGCGGGCCTTTCGCCTGCCTCATTAATAAAGTGGATAAAATCTAAACACTGGAAAATGTGAACATCGCCCAGGGCAAGCTGGGGCGGCTGCAGGGGGTGCCACTGCCCGCATGGGGACTGCGAGCTTGGGGGGCTAACCCTGCTTGGGGGCAGCAACACCCTCTCGCCCTACCAAAGCCTTCATGGATGTTGGTTCGGGGGTGGTGGTGGGCAGTGCCTCGTGTGGACCAGCTTGGGTCAGGCCCAGCTTGGCCAGGAGACCCGCCCATTATTTACACAGGGGCTTAAAGCTCAGGCCAGGGCCAGCAGCGAGTCATACCCTGGGAGGGGCAGGGGAGGAGGCTGAAGGGGGGCAGGGGAACCAAGAGGCCTGGTGACCAGGGGACTCTCTCTTGAGACACACGAGTCCCAAGCCACCTGTGGACACACAACTGCAGCCTCACGTCCTGCCCTGAGAAGCAGGGGCGCACGCACACACTCTCACCTTCTAAGACACACACCGTCATGCCTCTTAACACCCTACGACCAGATGCCGTCAGTCTGTCCCCAGCACAGCGGCAGCCACGCTCCTCAAAGCTTTAGGGTCAGCCTTCGTCATACCCATGAACGCACTGTGACTGTCACCTCCAGGACCCCCACAGGTGCCCCTATTGTTACTGCCTTTAACTTCTCTCAACACGCCGAAATGCATCCCCCCCGAGAAGGCGCTGGGAGATCCGGTCTCGCCCAGCACCGAGACGCACACACCATCCCTCCCTCTGAGACAGCCCACCAGCCCCACTCTGTATCACCCACAGACACCCCCCAACAGTCCAAGACAGGCCCCGCGAATGCACTCCATACACCCACGGCACAAGGAGTCGCACCTCCTGGACATCTTGAGACCCAGCTGGTCAACACCTAGCCCACAAACAGAAAACACCCGGAGACACTCACACTCACAGCCTTGGACACCCCCCGAGCTGCACCTACACGGCCACACTCCACACAGGGGTGCTGCCGGTTACCCCCACAAACACCGTGGAACACAAAGACAGTCATTACATCCCGTTCCCTCAATGGAGTCAAAAACCACCAACACTCTGATAGACAGTCTTACCGTCTCAACACGGAGACACACCGCCGCACCCCTTCGCGACCTGAGCAGTTTACCAGCACAGACACAGGAGGCACCCGTGGGTGCCCAGGGATGTTGAGAGGGACCCCAACAACAGCTGTCTCCATCCCACCCCAAGAACACAACCGCGGCCTGCGCACACACCCCGCGCCCTGCCAGGGCCCCCAGCTCCCCTCTCCCAGGCAGGCCCAGCGTCCTCCTGTTGAAAGGAGCGATGAAAACGGGGAGCGGGCTGACCCCAGACATTCCTGCAGGGACCTCTGGCCTGGCTCCCCTTGCTTCAATTCCTGCCCTTCCCTCCAGGTCTGGCCAGGGTCCCAGCCCCCCTTCCCTGATCCCCACTCAATCCTCGAGGATGAAGTGGGTTGTCAAAACAAGCACGCTGGGTTTATGTCCAGTGCAAACCATGGTGCGCCATGGACGCCAGCGGACCCCCCGCATCCACAGTCAGCAGGAACGGGGGCCACATCATGACTGCTCCCCTCCGGCTCGGGGGCAGGGCTCCTCCCCACGGCATTTGCCCTGGCAGGCCTCCATCTTGGGCCCCCCGTCTTTCTTTTCGCAAGCCAGGCTTCCGCATCTTCTGGCCCTGGTGTTGTCCCCTATGGCCCTGGGCTGCAACAGCCTGGTGCCCACTGTTCACATCAGGCTTGAGGTGGCGGGAGGCCTTGTTCGAGAGGGAGCAAGATTTGAACCTCAGTAGGCCAGGAAGCTCCGGCCTTTGACTGGAAGCCTGGTGGCCCACAGCCAGAAACCTCATCAAGCGGAACGGGTTGGGGCGGGGGGGGGGGGGGGGGGGGGGCGGGTGGCCCAGCCAGGCTCCTAATTCAATCTGGAGCCCGAGGAGGATGGATTTCAGCTGCTACATTCTTTCCCAGCCTTGGCTCACCCCCTTCTCCCACCCCAAAGCTGAAGTCACCACACAGGTCCAACAGCAGATAGATTCTTTATGTTCAAGACAGCAATTCAGATACAAAAGCCCACCGCCATCGTCCCTCTTGCCCCTTCTGTCTGGGGCTGGGCTGAGGGCGACACAGAGAGCAGGGGAGGGAGGGAGGTTGGGGGTTCACAGCAGACTAGTGTTTCAAACGTGGAGGTAACAGACTCCGAAGTGACGGGGCTCCTCTCTGGGTGGGGCATGGGGGGGGAGGGCATTATTGCATTTGCTGAGGGGGGGTATGCCCCCCTTCTGCATTCCCTGCAGCAGGAAACTAGGGAGGTCAGGACCCCCAAACAGGCCCCAGGGAGATGAGAGACCAGTTTGGCAGCTGATGCAGAAAGTGTTGGGGGTGGGGGTGGCCGCACAATCTGGCTGGTCCCTCCCCCCCCACCCCCTGCGCCTGACCCGGCTGAGGTAGGTGGGGAACAGGGCAAGGGGGGACCGGGGACCCCAGCCAGGGTGGGAGCTGGGGAGGGGTGGTACCGATTGGAGTGGGGCGGAGGCCCGGCCCCACCTCCACTCTGCATCGTCCTTGGGCTGCTGAGCAAGGTCCAAGCCGGATGCTGCGGTCCAGGCCATGGTGGCCCTCCCACTGGGGGCTCCCACCAAGCGGAGCCAGGTCACTGAGAGGTCTGGAAGGGGGCCTAGAAGCGGCCGACCTTGGCATCCCCAATGGCACCCCAGACGTCAAAGACGAACTCATCAGGGAAGGCAAAGTCACCAAGCCGTTCATCCAGGGCCTCGGCTAGCTCATCCGGGTTCCTTTTGTCCTTTCCAAGCTCCACCATGGTGGCCGCTGGACAAGGGTGGGGGGCGGGGCACAGAATGGAAGCACAGATGACAGAGGTACTCAGGGTAGACCCAGCCCCACAGGACCCAGAAGCCCCTTCCCCAAGGCTCGCGCCCATCCCCAGATCCAGGCGTCCCCACTCACCCAACTCCGTGTCCCTGATGCCCATGTAACTCTCCAGCAGGTCATCTACCTTCTCAATCGCCTTCTCCTCAAAGGCTGAGGGCTGGGGGGGGGGGGGGGGGGGGAGGGCGGGGTGGGAGGAGGGACAATGACATCACAATAATGTGAATATATTTGTAATTGTACTTAAGTGCGGGATGCTCTTTTCACCACTTTACATGTATTAACCCACAGCTCATCCTCACCACAGCCCTGTGACAGTATTACTATCCCCCTACTTTACAAACAAGGAAACTGAGGCCCGCCGACCCAACAGAGGTCCCAGAGCTGCTACGTGGCGGAGGTAGATTTGAATCTAGTGTCCAGAGCCCCTCAGCTAACAGAGGATGCAGCCACCTATGGATGCCCAGGGAAGGAGGGCTGGGGCCGGGCTAGAACACTCACCACATCCTCTACTGTGGCGGGGCCGCGGGATCTGAGCCGGAGGGTCCCTCGGCCAGTGCCCAGCTGGGGGCCAGAGCCAGGGCGGCCACCCCCTGAGCGTACACCGATCATGTCTGTGGGAGGCAGGGAAGGGGTGAGGGTCTGGGAAGCCCAATTCCAGCATGCCCTGGGCAGGACCCCAGGCAGCCTGGCCTCAGATACCCCCTTCTACCTTCTCTAAGTTTCTGCAGGCTCTGGGGAGTCGGGGCCTGAGGTGACCCCGGGAGGGCAGGACTCCTGACTCCGGCTTGGCATGGATGGGGGAAGGACAGCCAGGGGCTGAGAATGGAAAAGGCTGGAGGGGAGACAGAAGGGGGCCCTGTTCCCAGGGCCTGAGGGACAGGAAGCGGGTGGGGCCTGGGTCTTGAGCTGTTCTCCCCAAGGCCAAGGGGATCCAGCTGCTGGGCCAAAGACCAGCCCTATCTGCCTGGGGAAGTGTTTGAGAGTCCCCCACCCCCACCTCAGGGGCCTCAGGCCCATTCCAGAGAGTTAGTGAAGTCAGACGGAAAAGTGGGGGTGCAGGAACAGGGCAGCCAACCCTGGCTTCTCAGGACTGGAGGGGCTCGCCAGGGTTGGGGGCGCTTGGCTGGACTAATGGTTCCAGGAAGCTGGGTGTGGGGGCAACTTCCTCCTTGTCCTCACCCTCCTCCCAGGCTGGGCGGAGAGCCAGCACCCCCTCCCCAGGGCAAGGCGGAGCCCCCCACCCCCACCCCTTCTACTGCAGCTGGCTGGCCTTGGGTGCCACCTGCTGGTGTCTCCCTGCCACTGTGGCCTGAACCCAAGAGAAGAGCAGTGGTCCAGGAGGCAGCCCCCTCACCAAAGGCCTTGCGGGGCTCTGTGAGCTTGAGCGTGAAGGTGCGGCCTCGGGGCAGCTCCTTGAGCAGCCGGGCCACCTCGTAGTGCCGGCAGCCCAGCAGACTCTGCCCGTTGATGGCCTCAATCATGTCACCCACGCTGATGAGCTGGATGTGGTCAATCACGCTTCCCTCCTTAATGCGCTGTGGGGAGAGGAGCTGTCAGCCCCCATGGCTCTGCCCTTGGATGCCATGGCCCATCCTTACCCTCAGGACTCCGGGTGCCCCGTGCACCCCAAGCACCTTGATGAAGGCATAGCCGGCCCCGTTGTCAGTGATGGTGAGCCCCAGCGCCTCCTCTGACTTGAACACCTCCACCTCCTTGCGCTGCCCCTTGACGTGGGCAAAGATGAAGTCCTCCAGCCCGATCTGGCCTCCCAAGAGCTTGTCCATGTCCACTTTGTGGGTGTTGAGGGTACAGAACATCACCTGCATGGGCGGGAGACACTCAACCCTCACCTCCTTCCCTCGCCCTTTGCTAGCAACCACCTGAGGGGGAACGGGGCGGGGGGAGGGAGCTGGGAAAGGGCTGGGGATCCTCACCCCAGAGTGGCCCCCACTAGGATGCAGCTCTGCTGGAGCTGGGATTTCTGTCCTAGCAAAAACTCCCTGCGGCCCCCAGGGCACAGAGCCTGGCACACAATGGGTGCTCAGTAAGGGCTTGTGGAATGAATGAAGGGGCAGAAAATATCCCCCACACCTACTGAGACCCCCGCATCTACTTCCTGCTCAATCCTACGGATGCCCTTTTTGCCTCCCTTCCTTCAGCTCCCAGGTCCTCCGGGTAAGGCTTCCCAATGCATCAGAGAAATGAATCTCGCATCTGACCTCCAGACCCCGTAATCAACTGGGGCGCAAGCCTCCCGATGCATGCTGGGAAGGTCACATCCAGCCCTGGCCACCCACTTCTGCAGGCCGCCGGGGCACAGGCCTCCCGATGCCTGAAGGGCGCTCAGCACCCAGGCTTGGCCTCCAGTTCCCCGTAAGTCACTGGGGAGCAGGCCCCGGCACGTGCAGCTCCAGCGTCTGAGCCGCCGCTCCCGAGCAGGAGGCACGCCCGGGCCTCAGCCCTCGGGCAGGGACCCCGGGGCCCGGCTCCCCCGCGGGTACCTCGGCAGCTGGCAGCCGGAAGGCCTCGGCGATCTTGCCGTACAGCTCCTTGACGTTGGTGAAGCCCTCGATGCGGCCCGTGGGACTGCCGTGGGCCAGCTGGGTGTGGAACACGAGGCGGGGCCGCAGGGCCGGGGGAGGGGGAGGCAGGCCCATCTGGGGCCCCCCTGCCCCACCCCCACCCAGGGGCCCCGGCTCCCCCACGCCCAGCCCCCCACGGCCTGGCTCCGCCTCCTCATTTTCCACCAGAGGCGGCGCCTTTTTCCGCCGCCCCAGTCCCAGCGGCATGAGCAGGGAGACGCGCGGGCACGCTCAGGAGATCTGCAGGGCAGGAAAATGGGCTCAGGGCCCGGGCAGTGGCCTCGGGCCGCCTCTCCCACACTATTAGCACCCTCCTGGCCTTATGAGATATTTAGAGAACAGAACAGCCTCGGTTGGAAACCCGGGCCCAGCACTTACATATACCTTGTACAGAAGTAATAATGGCAGCTGTTACCTACTGAGGCCCCAAGCAAACTGCGCTGTGACCTTCCTTCATCCTCACATCGCATCGGGACGTGGGGACTATATTATGTTATGATTATGCCCATTTAACAGATGAGAAAATGGAGGCTCAAAGTGGCTACATTCCTCTTTATTTTTCTATTGGCACTGACACTCACTAGTGCTGCGCTCCCAAAATTTCTGACTCTCCCTTCAGAGCACACAGGCGGGTGACACTTGCTGACCTCCTTGTGACTGGGCAGGCATATGACCACTTCTGACCAATGAGCTGTGAGACACATGATGTTTCTGGGCTGAAGCATTTAATCACTGGAGCAAGAGACTCCGGGGGATCTATATCTCCCAGGCAGGCTGCATTTGATAATGAATGGGACCTCCTGCTGAGCTGCAGTGACGTAGCAGGAACAAAAAAAATAAGCCTGGTGGAGTTCGGCCACTAAGATTTGGGGGGTTGTTTGTTACTGTAGCAAAACCTGTCCTGACTGATTTACCATTTTTCTTTCCTCTTTGTTTTCTTTTCTCTACCTCCATTCTCTGTTTCTTTCTTCCTCCCTCCTTTCAAACAAATATTTTTTGCATGCTTACTGTATTCCATGCACCACTGTAGATATTGCCTTCAGTAAGATAAGCAAGGTCCGTGACCAGGGCCACTCTGTGCAGTTACACAGGTTGTTCACTGTGCAAAAGCACCAGACCAGGGTTGCAAGTGGGACTGAAATTCAGCCTGTGCTCTGCTTGCCGAGCTACATGCCGAGCTGATGTGTCTGCCGGGAGGAAGGGCTGCCTCCTTCCAGTTCCCTCCTAGGTGCCACATATGCTAGCCGGAGCTCTGTCCATGCTGTCCAGAGCATATAATCCAGAGAAGATGCACAGTGAGCAAGCACATGTGTAAAAGTCTAATGTGATTTCTATTCGTGCTATGAAGACAATCAAACAAGACAAGTTCTTCTACAGACAAGGTCAAAGAGGGCCTCTCTGAGCAGGTGAAACTGAACCTGAGACCTGAGTGACAGGAAGAAGTATCCATACGAGGATGTGAGGCAAGACGGCTCCAGGCAGAGGGAACGGCCAGTACGAAGGCCCTGAAGTGGGGACGTGCTTGGTGTGTTTGAGGAACAGCGAGGAGGCCTGTGGGGTTGGAACAGAGTGCTAAGGGGGACAGCAGGAGGAGGTGAGGGCAGGAAGGGGATCGGGCAGAGCGAGCAGGGCCTCGTACGCCCAGGGAGGACTTAGGCCTTTGCTCTGAGTGAGGTGGTGGCCATGGGAGGGTTCTGAGCAGAGTCTCAGGCTCACAGATCAGCAAGAGCCCACTGTAACCTCAGTGCAGCGAGCAATGAGAGACCGAAGAGGTGCGGTACAAGAGGTGACAGGGGGTGTAAGGGGTCGACTTTGCGGGCCTTCCAGACTGGGAAAGAGTTCAGATTTCATTTCGAGTCACACGCCCAAAGTCACAGAAGCCAGCTGCACTCTCGGGTCTGTCTGATGCCCATGCAGAGTGGCTCCCTAAACAACTCCATCTCCCTGGGCCTGGGATGTCTGCTCTGCAAGTGGGGACACTCCACCCACCTGGCCAGGTGAGGTGAGGATCCCATCATGCCAAATTCTATTTTTTGTGTAAAGGGGACTTCCTGCTCCCTCCTTTAAAACCTCTTCCTCCAGGGGGCCGTCCTGGATTCAGCCAAACCCAGTGCGCTGCACCCACTCTCGTGCCTCCATTTGTTTGCGCCCACATTCATTCGTCTGTTCTCCCACACCTCCTCCAGTAGCACCTGCTCCAGCCCCCAGCGTCTCTCACCTCCACTAGTGCAGTTGCCTCCTCCAAGTCTGCAGGCTTCTGCCCTCGCCCTCCACGGCCTGTGTCAACACAGCAGCCAGAATGATCCTGTAGAACGTAAGTCACGTCACACCTGTCCTCTGCTCCGACCCCTCCCAGGGCTCCCACCTCCTTCAGAGTAAAAGCCAACGTCCTCCCCTCTACCCACAGGCCCCAAAAGATCTGCTCCCATCACCTCCCTCCCCTCCCCTCCTCCCACCCTCCACCTTGCTCGTCCCTCCCAGGCACACGGGCCTTGTCCCTGCCCCTCTGGCACACCAAGGGCAGCCCAGCCTCAGTGCTTCTGCACTTGACTCTGCCCTCTGGCATCCCCACAACTCATTCGCGCATCTCTTTCAGGTGGGATATATGTTTCATCCACTATTCTTGTTCACTGTTTTCTGAAAGGGCAAGGAATTTTGTCTGCCTTATTCATTCCTATTTTCTCAGGGCAGAGAACAGTGCCTGGTGTGTAGCAGGTGCTCAATAAATATTTGCTGAATGACTGGATGGATGACTGATCCTAATATTCATTGGCCCACCAGTCCCTGTGCCTGGCTCTGGGGAGAGAGAGGGGCAAGACTGTAGTCCCTGCCCCAGACAGCCACCATAGCACCAGCAAAAGCACAAGCCCCACCTCTGTGGTCCTCATCCTTTGCTTCCCAGCATAGCGCTGGGGACAGGGTAGGTTGCTCCATCTACCCACATAGACACAGAGTATCTCCCTCACCTTTCACTGTGGTTTTGTTTTCACTCCCTTCATAATCAAGGATGCTGAACAACTTTCTTTTTTATAGGGTGGGCAGGGAAGGGCCGAGGAAGAGGGAGGGAGAGAATCTTAAGCAGGTTCCACTACCAGTGTGGAGCCCAATGCGGGGCTTGACTCACGACCCTGAGATCATAACCTGAGCTGAAATCAAGAGCTGGATGCTTAACCAACTGAGCCACCCATGTGCTCCATGCTTAACAACTTTTAAGACATTTATTAACTGCTTGGATTTGTCCCTTTGTGAATTGCCTCTTTAAGTCTTTGCCCATTTTTAAAAATTGTACCGTTTGTTTTTTATTGTAATGCCTGTCTTTTTTCTTATTGATTTGTGGGAACTCTTTATATATACTCGGGATACTAGTCTTTTATTGGTTACCTTATCTCTCTATTCATAGCACCCATCACAGTAGGCATTTGCTGAATACTTGACGAAAAACAAATTCTGAATGAATAAACCAATGCTGTCTCCTCAGATTATTTCATCGCACTCAGCGATGCTTAAAAAGAAAAACAAAAACAAAAACAAAAAACAAAAAACAAAATCCCAAACCCCTCATCATCACCTCCTCTGGTTCTCCTTCTGCTGCCCCTCACATATCTTAGCAGGATGCTGCGAACATGAGTCTGGAACCTGGCTTCTCCTCTTACTAGCTGTGTGACCTTGGGCAAGTGTCTTAACTTCTCTGAGGAAATCATATATGTGCCTGGAACAGTTCCTGGCACGTGAGAAGGGTTCCATAAATGGTGATTTTTTTTTTTAACTACTATTTCCATCTGTACCACCTTTCAGTCAGTTGACAAGATTCAAACTTCCTCCTTTACCCAGGGCCTCCACATCCTGATCACCAATTCCCAACCTCCTTACTCTGCCTAGGCTTGCTGCCCTGGTTCAGGCGCGTTTCCACGTCCTCCCCTGTGAGGAGGGAATAATGGTAGTGAGGAAAGTAAGTGATTAATGAATTTGCCTTCCAGACTAGAAGAGGCAGGGTGGCCTGGGTTCAAATCCCACCCCTGCCACTTACCAGCTGCGTAGCCGTGGGCAAGTCACTTCATGTGATGGGGCCTCAGTTTTCTCATCCGAAAAAACAAGCGGAATTCCTGTCTCTCAGGGTGCTTATGGGAAGCCAAAGAGATTATGCATACAATCTGATTAGCATTTTGTCTGACATTTGCTATAAGGAAACTGTTACTATCATGGTCATTATTATTATGGCCTCTTCCCCTGCCCCATCCAGGAACATCCCAGTCCACTTTGCCTGAGGAGGCCTAGTCTAGGCTACCTCCTCCAGGCAGCTTCCCTGGCTTGCCCCAGCCTGTTGGAACCGCCCCTGTGGTCCAGACGGCTCAGGCCCATGAACTTAATTACATGTTGCCCTGGCAGAATCTTGTCTTTCAGTCTTAGGCTGCTATTTCACTTCGTGTCTCTATTTTAAAATGTAAACCAGATCGCGTCACTCCCCGGCTTCGAATCTTACGATTTCCCACCTTACAGAGGAAAAGCTCCACACTCCTTAATATGAGTCACAGACCCCTGCAGAACTGCCACTTTGACTGCAGCTGGTGCCCCAGCCACGCTATTCCAAGCTCCATCTAGCCTCAGGGCCTTTGCCTGGGGTGGGCCCCCTGCCTGATCTTTGCAGGGCTACCTCCTTTTTTCATTTAGATCTTGTCTCCAAAGTCACCTCCTGCAAGCCACCCCCCTTACCCACAGATTCTACCATGCCACCCCCTCATATTTTATTCACAGCACTTTTATTCATAGCACATAGCACTTACTACCATCTGCAGATACCTTCTTTATTTACTCGTTAACTTGCTTGTTGCCTGTTTCCCCCCAACTAGAATGGCAGCTCCCACAGAGCAGGGATTTTTGTCTTGTTCACTATTGTGCCAAGAACAGTGCCTGGCACATGGTAGGTGCTCAATAAATGTTTGTAGAATGGATGAATGTGCCTTCTGTCCTCATTCTGACTACTCTCTGAGCCCTCCTATCCTCAGAACATGCCGGGAGTTGCTAACTGCCACCCCCTCCCCAAGTTCCCAGTCTCCGCTCAAACCTGAACATAGGGTTGGAGGAAAAGAGTGTCAGCCTGGGCGCCAAGCGCATTGGCTGGAATCCCAGCATCCCCACCCTCTCTTCCCTGCAAAGGGCCTGAAACTAAACAACCCCACAACCACGCAGAATCACAGCGGGGGGCAGCAGGAAGTGGGGAAGGGGGTTCCTGGGAGCTGACATAAGCTGGGGGAGGGGGGCCACCACACCCAGCCTCCCCTTTCTAGTAGGATATTGCTTCGGAGAGGAGGGCGGGAGGCCTCTGATTCAGTCTTGAAAAACCGGCTCCTGGGTGTTTCCGGGGAGAACGCCTACTGCCCAGGCCTCAGCCCAGGCTTCCCAGGGGGCCCAGGGGGCAAAGGATCCCCGGGCCCCCATCTCCCCTGCAGGTGTCACTCTCTACTTAGAACTTAGGTATTCAGTCTTTGTCTTTCCAGCTCAGGTATTCAGTCTTTGTCTTTCCAGCTCAGGGGAGGCAAGGTAGGGCTGGTGTCTGGTGACCCCTTAGGGGGAAAGCAAAGGGCAGCAGGTGTGGCCCACATGTGTGCAGGGTTGGAAGTGGAAGCAGCAGCAGGGCAGCGGAGCGGGTCAGGAACACCTGAGCCACGGAAACACTGGGCCACTGAGCCACGGAAACACTGGGCCACTGAGCCACGGAGCCATCTAGTCTAGTGGCTGAGACTCCAGTTCTGGACTCTGAAGCACGGGTTCGAGTTCCCGATCTGTCACTTACTAGCCGTGTCACCTTGAGCAAGTCACTCCACCTCTCTGGGTCTGTTGCTTCACCTCTAAAAGAAGTAACAGCACCTCCCATAAAGTGTTTAGATTCAGTGATACGCATGGTAAATACCTGACACGGAAGCGTTCAAAAAATGCTAGCCGGAGTGATCTTTTCATTATTATTATCGGGACCTCGGTCCTCTCCAGGTCCCTCTAGGCCCTGGAGGACTGGGACGAGGCCGGCTCCAGGGAGGTGCCCAGGCAGGGCTCAGAAATGCCGACCCCGCGCCCGTCCCCGTCGGGGCGGGGACTGTCCAGAGGAGCGCAGGGAGCGGGGTGGGCTGTCGACCCCATCCCAGCGGCGGAAGGCGTTTGACCCTGCGCCGGGCGGGGCGATAGGGGCCTCTCTGGGAGGGGGCCTCGGGCATCCTGGAGGCCAACCTAGACCTCCAACCCTGTCCATGGGGCCGGCCCCACCCCGCTCGATCCGCCGGATCCCCGCTGCTCTGCGACCCCGCAGGTCCGCGCTGGGGTCCCCGGGAGCGGCCGCGCCGCGCCCCGCCCGCGGGGCCACTCACCTGCGCCGCCGCCGCCAGCCCGCGCGCGCCCGGCTCGGCCCTCCGCAAACTCCGGCCCGGGCCTCTCCCGCAGCCGCGGCCAGGGAGGGCGGGGCCCGCGCCCGCGCCCCGCCAATCAGGAGCGGCCGTCCGACGTTCGTAGCCAATCCGCGCCGTGCCGCCCTAGCCCGGGTGGGCCCGACGGAAACATTCCAGAGGGATCCCTCCGCCTCGCCCGGCTCTTCCCGACCCCCCCGCACCGCGGCGCAGTGGACCTTCCCACCCCGCCTAAAGCCGCGGCAGGCTGTACCACCGCAGGGCGCGGAGGGGGGGACCTGAGGCTGGGCCCCTGCCAATCGCGGGGAAGGAAGGAGACGAGCAACCAATGGGAAGCTGGGTCCCCCGGACCACGTGCTGTTGGCTCAGTGTCGGTCTGGGGTGTCCGGGATGGTAAGGGGCGGGAAGGCTGGTCGTGGGAGTCAGGTGACCGGGGCTAAGTTTCGGGCAGAAGCAAACTCCCCACGTCCGGAAAAGCTGACCCTTTAGGAGACCTGGGAGGGGGCCGAGGGTAGCCCCCAATCCAATCCTCCTCCCGGTCTGCCCCTGCCCCAGCCCGGCCATCCTCGGAGCGGATAAAAAGAATGCATTCATTCCAGGCGGGCGAGCGGGCGGAGGATCGAGATGAATAGGGAGGGTCCCTAGTGTCCCTGCTTCCTGGGGTGTACAATGGACAAGGGCATTTGTTCATTCATTCATTCATTCATTCACTCGTCAAATATTTCATGTGCCCCTGCTCCGTGCCAGGCGCTGTCCTATCTCTACAGATACTTCAACGAGTAAGCTCAATGTGCTTCTGGTAGAGGTAACAGCGCGTGCAAAAGGCCTGGAAGCCGGACCGAGAGATACAGCATATTTTGGGAGAGTGCAATATCCTAGGAGCTAGCAAATCTGTATGAAACGGTGCATGGAAGGGAAGACAAGGGCGAGATGGGCTGCTCGCTTGTTGGTTAGACCAGCGAATATCTACTGAGCACATATGTGCTAGGCTTCAAAGGGTACCCAGCCAATCCAAGCCTCTGCCCTTGCATGACGCTGTCTCCTCCACCTAACTGCCCCCCCCCTCCACCCGCACGCCCGGGTCCGGAGACTGGCACCGAGCAGCGTCTCAGCGCCCACGTGTGAATGAGAGGACAGGTGATCTCACCATCCTAACTGGGATTTCTCAGGCAGGAGTAGGTCCAAGAAACAAAGACAAAAACGCACCTCGTGCAGACCAGGACTCTCAGTTCCCAGACAGGTGAGATTTCCTTGTTCGGCCTCAAAGCCGGCCGCTGGGGCAGTTGGGGTTGGACCAGGAGCTTGCTGTGTCTTCTGGGAATTGTAGTTCTCTAATGGCTGCGACTCCGCTCAAGCTTCATTGAATGACTGGGTCTCTGCAGTGCCCAGGGTGAGCTGTTGTGCATCCCAGCCCCGGCAGGTCCTCTGGAGCGGCGAAGGGAAAGAGGAGAGCGGGGCCTGGGCTTAGCCTCTGAGGGCTGCGAGTCTCGCCCCGCCCAGCCAGCAAACACTGCCACTGCCTGGGCAACAGGCACAGCTATTGTCCTTCTCTTCCTGTTCTGTTGACCTCTGCCATCCCCACTGAGTGATCAGTTGCAATGGCTGGGCCAGTGTCCTCTGTGGGACTGTAACCACTGTCCTGCTTGCGCCTGGCATCTGAGCTGCCCTCTGCACACCCTGCAAAGGACAGTATGTGGGGCCACGGGGACCGCAGAGTCCTGAGCAGAACCCGTCGGAATCCACCTGTTGACTGATGAGGAGTCCCCAGGGAGGGGTGAGGGGGTTGCCCAAGGGCACAGAGCAGGCCACCTCTAACCAATTTTATACTTCAAGAGGCTGGGAGGCCCAGATGCTGAGGAGCTCAGACTCAGTGCTACCTCTGCCCCCTTTGGAAAAATAATCTGGAACGACAGCTAATATATGCAGAAGGGAAGATTGAGTTAGAAAATCCCCATTCTGCAGCCAGTAGAGAAATAATTAATTCAGGTGAGGCTAATCAGTGGAGGAAGTAGATATTCACACAGTCTCAAAGGACCAGCCCACAAATTACTTGTTAATTACAGTGGGGGAAGGATACCTTGGTGGAGAAACCTGTCACAACTTTAACCAAGTGATCAAAACTAACATCACTAGTGATGGGACAGGTCGACCTCACATACCCCTTGCCGTGATGTACTGAGGACACAACATCACCTGCAAAGCGCTTGGTCCTGCCCAAAGTGTTCAACCTGGATCTACTCATGAGGACATAACCAGATACTTCTGATTAAGGGACTTTCTGCCAACAAACAAACAACCCAAAACCAAAGAACAAAAACCAAAAATGCCTGGACTCTTCAAGTAGATCTATGTCAGGAAAGGAAAAATCAATCCATTAATTGAATGAATGAATGAATGAATGGAATGCTGGGGAACAGTTCTAGATTGAAGGAGACACAGGTGACAACCAAAATGAATGTATGATCCTTGATTGGGTCCTTGATAAAAATTACAAAAAAAAAAAAAAAGGATAGAACAGCTATGAAAGATATTCTTGGGATGATCAAGGATATTTGAATGTGGAGTAGATATTAGATAATACATCCATGTTAAATTTCCTGAATGTGAGCATTGTACTGTGGTTAGATAAGAGAATGTTCTTATTTTGGGGAGAAACACATTGAACTATTTAGTGGTAAATTTGTGATGGCTGCAACTCCAAATGGCTCACAAAAAATATATGTATATATTTTATATACACTATCAAAATATGGTATACATTAATATTAATATAGAGGAGGGATGGAGAGAGGGAGTGGGAGGGAGAGACAGTGCATACACATGAGCACAAATGTGGCAAGGTAGTAACAATTGCCACCGAATCTAGGAGAATAGTATGTGGGTATTCATTTTACTATTCTTGTGAGTTTTCTATGCCTTTGAAAATTTCAAAATAAACATTAGGGGAAAATACCCCCAATTTCCTCCCATCTCTGGTACAACACTGTAGGAGGCTCAAAGTGCCCCTTTTTGTGCGTTTTCTTGAAAATGTGCATTGTTTTTTTCTTTTAAGATTTTATTTATTTATTTGACACACAGAGAGAGACACAACGAGAGAGGGAACACAAGCAGGGGGAGTGGGAGAGGGAGAAGCTGGCTCCCCACTCAGCAGGGAGCCCGATGCGGGACTCGATCCCGGGACCCCTGGATCATGACCCGAGTGGAGGGCAGACGCTTAACGACTGAGCCACCCAGGAGCCCCTGAAAATGTGTATTTTTTTTTTTAAAGATTTTATTTATTTATTTGACAGAGAGAGACACAGTGAGAGCAGGATCACAAGCAGGGGGAGAGGGAGAGGGAGAGGGAGAAACAGGCTTCCCGCGGAGCAGGGAGCCCGATGCGGGGCTCGATCCCAGGACCCTGGGATCATGACCTGAGCCAAAGGCAGACGCTTAACGACTGAGCCACCCAGGCGCCCCGAAAATGTGTATTGTTTTATGTGGGCGTTCCATTATACTTGGCTTCTTACTTTTCTTTTCCGGTTAGCACTGTATTGCCTTGCTTGCTTGTTTGCCTGTTTTGCAGTAGGCCTTAAAGATCCATCCATGTTGCCCATCTCTTATATCTATTTTCTTCTCATTTCTACTTGGTGCTCCACAGATGTATCCCTCACATCTTACTACTGTGTCCCCCGGGGATGGACACCAGGCAGCCTCCAACTCCTCACACTGCAGGCTTGGACATGTCCCCTTAGAGACCTGGTGGGAATCCCCCTAGGAGAGAGACCTGGATGCAGAGATGCTGGGTCACAGGACACAATCAATTTGCTCTGTGGCCTCCTGGACTCGCTGTCCCCAGTCACGTCTTCTGGCAGTGCAGAGGGGCCCATGGACCCACATCTCCTCCAGCTGTTGGCTTTATCCAGCTTCTAATTTTTGCTGCTCAGACTCACTGTAAAGTGACATCAGCATTGCTATCTTTCACATTTCTCTGATTTCCAGTCACTTTGAACATCTCCTCATTTGCTTGATGGCCTTCAGTTTCTCCTTTTTTGTAAATTGCCTGTTCATAATCTTTGCCCTGTTTGCACTTGGGTTGCTCTCTTTTACTTGTTGATTGCATGTGCTCCTCCTGGAGTCGAGATCTGCACTGTCCAGTCTGATCTATCTCCTCGAATTCTCCATATGTGGTTATGAGCACTTGAAATATGGCTAATACAGGGGCGCCTGGGTGGCTCAGTCGTTAAACATCTGCCTTAGGCTCAGGCCATGATCCCAGGTCCTGGGATGGAGCCCCGCATCGGGCTCCCTGCTCCACGGGAAGACTGCTTCTCCCTCTCCCACTCCCCCTGCTTGTGTTCCCTCTCTCGTTGTGTCTCTCTCTGTCAAATAAATAAATAAAATCTTAAAAAAAAAAAAAGAAATATGGCTAATACAGATTGAGATGTGCCAGGGACGCCTGGGTGGCTCAGTTGGTTAAGCGTCTGCCTTCAGCTTGGGTCATGATCCCAGGGTGCTGGGATCAAGTCCCACATTGGGCTCCTTGCTCAGTGAGGAGTCTGCTTCTCCCTCTGCCTGCCACTCCCTCTGCTTGTGCTCTCTCTCTCTTTCTGGCAAATAAATAAATAAAATCTTTAAAAAAATTGAGATGTTCCAGCAGTGGAAAATACACACCAGATTTCTAAGACACAGCACAAAGAAAAGCGGATGTAAAATATCACATCTCATTAATTCATTTTTATGCTGACAACATGTTATAATAATAATAATGTGGATATATTGAGCTATATAAAACGTGTTACTCAAATTCCTCTCACCTGTTTCTTTTATTATTTTAATGTGGCTGCTAGACGATTTAAAATTACACGCGTGCTTGCATAGTTCTACTGGGTAGCGCTGGGATATTGAGCACTTGACAGCTTCAGGAATGATAAATAATGTTTAGACAGAGCTTACCACGTACCAGACACTGTTCTAAGAACTTTACACTTATTAAACTGTTTAACTCTCCTAATGACCCTGTGAGGTAGATACAGTATTAGGTGTCACAAACATATTCTCCAATTCCGCCATGTGATGATTAGCTTCACCCATTATATCCTTCATTGGGAGAAAATTCCTAACTGAAATATAACAGGACTTATCTGCTTGTGGTTTGCACCCATGAAATTTCATTAAGGAGGCTCTTCTCTTAAATCACAAAGTTATTCTTCCATATTTTCTTCTATTCATTCTACAGTTTTAGTTTCCCTGTGTCTTTTATTCCATCTCTAGTCCACCTCACGTTGTGGGGTAGGATACAGTCTTCTTTTTCTCTATCACCTGTGCTGCTCACCAGCTGTGTGACCCTGGGCTTCACCCTGTGTGCCTCAGTCTCTTCCTCTGTGAAATGGGGATAATAATAGCACACACCTCCTAAAGTTGTTATGATTATGCTAGAATGAAATGAGCTATTCTGTATCAGATGCCTACAGTGGTACTGGGTAGATTGTAAATGCTCAGTGAATACCAGCTGGTGTTATTGAACAGTGTCGAGGTCAGAGAGAGGAATGCACACAGTATGTCATAATAGAAGTGGATAGAAACTGACACTTTTATTAAGCTCTTACTATGTGCCGGGACCTGTGCTGCCTGCTTTTCGTGAATAATCACACTGGATATCACCCCCATTCTATAGAGGGGGAGACTGAGGCTCAGAGAGGGGGGAGCCACTGACTCAAAGTTGAAGAGTGACTCATGGGTATGATGCTTTAGCTTCAACCCCAAGACACGTGACATCCCTCTGGGTGGGTGGGTCGTACTTGCCTCAGTGTGGGGCCTGACAATGAGACATGGGGGGTACAGGGAGGACCAAGGAGGGACAGTGCTGAGGGACAATACCCTGGCAGAGTGATCTCGGAGTTTAATTGCCTGGCTCTTTGTGGCTTGTGGTTGGACTCCCCCTGTCGGCCTGGCAGGAGTGGTTCTCAGTGGGATGGACCTGGAGGGGAAGCAAAGGATGTGGCCTTTACCGGGCTGGGTCTTATGGCCCCAGGTCCCTCAGACCCAGTGCAGGCACCTGCCTTTTGCTGCTAGATTTCAGAAAGTCATGATAAAACCTGGAAGCACTGCTGTTTTCTGGAGGGCCAATGGGCAGCTCTCTTTTTGAAATGCATCTCTGGTAATTTCCCACCACCACCTTGGCCCCCACCCGGTTCAGCCCCATCATCCCCAGCAGTTGACCTCTTGCACAGCTCCCAGGTTTGCAACCCTAATAGAAGCCAGAGGGCGCCTCTGAGCTCCTGAGTCAGGTCCTGCCCCTCTGTTGCTGAAGACCCCTGCCAAGAGGCCATCTGCCCTCAAAACACCCTTTGCTGAAGTAGTCCATCTGGAGACAGGCTTAAGCTATGTTGATGTCCACCAATATCTTCCCAAGGAAAGGTGGGCCCCCGCTGAGAACAACCACCCAGGCCTCAGCTCCAACTTCCCGCAAAGGCAAATCAGGCCATGTCCTTCCTGACTCAAACTCTTTCAACAGGCTTCCCTTCTGCCTCAGGCATGTAGGCCTGCCTCAGCAGGGCCCTGGCACCTGGCCTGTCTCACCCCAGCCAGGCCCCACCCTACTCTCTCCTACTGTCTGTTCTAGCCACGAGAACCTAAAATCTCTGTTTTAGTTCAGTCTGCATTTCCGAGAAGACGATGAGCTTCCCGAGGACCCCCCACATCGCCTTGTCACCGGGTGTCCCAGGGCCTAGCGTTGACCTGGCAGTCAGGAACTGTGCCTAATGACTAACCCATGAATCGTGAATTAGGAACAGGCCAGGAAAGAGGGGCTTTCCTGGAGCCAGAGAACCTCCACTTCTACCAGGTGGGCACTGGAGGAAGTGGGGCACGGGGGACCCTTCCCAGGGGGATCCACCAGCAGCCCCCTAGGGCTGGGTTTTCTTCCTCTGCACGTGCTCTAACATGAAGGGTCATAGGATAGATGTTGCCGGTCCTCTTGTCCGAATCAGTTTGTCATTCAATTACTTATTCAACAAACACTCAGAGGGCAGTTCTGGGCCAAGCACTGCTCTCAGCGCTGGTGATGCATAGATTACCAGGGCATGGTTGGCGACCTCCAGGAAGCTAGGGTTGTCCTGGAGGGGGACCCTGTGGATCTTTCCTGAGGTTTGTCTCTCCTCCCTTCATGACAAAGGAGGATGTCTGGCTGAATCATCACAGTTTGAGAACTCAGAAGTCAGATGTCGCAGGCAGGTGTGGAATCAGCAGACCAGGAAAGCATTGTCAGATCTGTGGGAGGGAACATGAGTACATGCACTTTGAGGACTAGATTTTAATAGAAAATATAGACACTTGTTGTTTGTGTTGTGCTGTTTTCAGGTGAAAGTTTGGTGCATTGAAATTTCAAGAGCCTGATGATGTTATCTCTGGGACTTCAAGTTATATAGTCAAATGACACTCTCCACCCCCCATCCCAGCAAAGGAAAATGAAGACAAAGCAAAAACCCAAATGCTTGCAAGCTCCTACCTCACTCTGAGGAAAAGCTGAAGTTCTCCCAGGGGCCCACCAGGTCCTTCACCATCTGCTTTGTCACTCCCTGCCCTCACTTCCTCCCACTCACCCCTTGCTCACTCTGCTCCAGCCTCACTGGGCTCCTGGCTGGTCCTCAAACAACTCAGGCACATTCCTGCCTCAGGGCCTTTGCACAGGCTGCTCCCTCTGCCTGGAACACCCTTCCTTCAGTATCCACCTGAAGAAGTTACCTCCTTCAAGTCTTCACTCATATGTCATCTTCTTGGGGAGGCATTCACTGACCATACTATTTAAAAAGTGCCCCAAACTTTCTACCCCCAATGTTTTATATTTCTGCATCACTCTCCCCACTATCTAGTACATTAGATGTTTTATTTATCTTTATTTTCTTTCTTCCCCCAGTCAATCCTGAGCTCTAAAAGAGCAGGAATTTTTGCCAGTTTTGTTTACCACTGTGTCCCCAGCATCAAGCACAGGGCAGGGCACATAGTAGGGAGTCAATAAATGTTGATGCAGTGGACAATTACTTATTATGTGTCAGGTGCTATGTTGTGTACTTCAATAGTTAACTAATAAGAATAATATTTAAGAAGACCTGGGACATGGGGTGCCTGGCTGGCTCAGTCAGTAGAATGTCTGACTTTTGATCTCTGGATTGGGAGTTCAAGCTGCATGTTGGGCATAGAGCTTACTTAAAAAAAAATTGGGGAACCTGGGTGGCTCAGTTGGTTAAGCGTCTGCCTTCGGCTCAGGTCATGATCCCGGGGTCCTGGGATCGAGCCCCGCATCGGGCTCCCTGCTCAGGGGGGACCCTGCTTCTCCCTCTCCTTCTGCCTGCCGCTCCACCTGCTTGTGCTCTCTCTCTAATAAATAAAATCTTAAAAAAAAAAATTGAAAAGACCTGAGAAAAGCTTTCTGCTAAGTGCTTTAGAAATATCTGCTCATGTTAACTGCACACTTGCTCTAGGCCATGCCTGTAACACAGAGGCCTTCTCAGGGGTTAGCTGTCTGAGCTCCAACTTGGGGGCAGTGAGAAGGCTAAGCTGCGGTGATTGTCCTGTTTTACATGGGACGGACCTGAGGCCCTGAGAGATTTTATCATTTGCTCAGGGGAATGCAGTGAGCAGAACTTGAACTCAGCACCTCCTGAGGGGCCACAAAAGCCCAGTTGATAATGTCATGTTCCTTGCTTCCCTGATGCATTACCTTGCCCACCTTTCACTTAGACCACCATGAAGTCTGCACCTCATTTGTCTCATTTTTAAAAGGAGGCCACTGAGACTCAAAGTGGTGAAGTCACCTGCCCAAAGACACATGACAGCAAAGTGACACAGCTGGGATTCAAACTGGGGCCTGCTCAATTCTGGAGCCTGGTGCTCTCTGGCATCTTTCGAGTGAGCTGGTTGTCACAATAGCATGGGAGTGAGCCTGCTTCAGGTATAGCTTCCTCAGGCTGGGTGGGGGCCAGGACGGGAGCTGAGTGTCTCAGGGGATCATCTGGGAACTGGGTTCCTGGAGCTCAGCTGAGGGCACTCACCCCCAAAGACCTTGGACTTACCTCAGCCTTTGGGGTTGCCAGCTGTGGACTAAGAAACCTTCGCATGATAACTGACACACAGTGCTTATTCTGTGCCGGGTCCTGGTGTGTGAGTGTGGGTGGGTATCTCCATCTCTGGAAACCCTTACAACCCTAGAAGAGGTACTATTATTATGCCTGTTTTACAGTTGAAGAATTTGAGCCACAGAGAAGCTAAGTCACTTGCCCAAGGTCACACAGCTAGAAGGTGGTTGTCCTGGGATTCAAAATCTGGAAGCAAAAACAATGGCTAAGGGAGAGGTAGGGGCCACCAAACACTGATCTGGATCTTCACACCCAGGTGAGTAGTCCTGGCAGAATAAAGGGGTACAATAACAGGAATGAAGAAGCTCTTTATTTCCCCCATACGTGAGGGGGCAAAATGCAGTGTACAGTACATACCATTTGTATAAAAAAAGAGAAGTTGGGGGCGCCCGGGTGGCTCAGTCGTTAGACGTCTGCCTTCGGCTCAGGTCATGATCCCAGGGTCTGGGGCTCGAGCCCCACGTCGGGCTCCCTGCTCAGCGGGAAACCTGCTTCTCCCTCTCCCACTCCCCTGCTTGTGTTCCCTCTCGCTGTCTGTCAAATAAATAAATAAAATCTTAAAAAAAAAAAGTTGATTTGTGCGGCATCTCAGGAAAGGTACGTGAGAAAGTGGAGACATTTGCTGAGGGTGGACTTGAACTGCAGAGTGGGGGAGAGGATTTTCATTCTGTCCCCTCCAGAGTTTAGTACTGTGATTACATAGCCAAAAAGACCCTAAAAATTTAGAAATTATGCTTATGCTTATATAAACAGACTCTCAGAGAATGCCCCAAAGTCTATTTTCTTCTTTTTCTAAAGGAAAAGCTCTCTGATGCCATGGCTTGCCCATACTGCGGACAGCAGGAAAGGGAACTGTAGGCCCAGAGGATGGAGGGGACTCAACTTCTCTTCACGGGCCAAACGTACATGGAGTTTCGTACTGTTTAAATCACGTTATAACGCGACCCTGCAGGTATGGTGGATTCAGGTGAGTGGGTTAAAAAGAGGCAGCTCCACACATACCGACACAGAAGGGGCTCTGAAATGTGCTGAGAGTCCACATGGGAAAGTACAGCCAATCTGTTCCAGGGAAGCCGAGCAGGCGAGGGTGAAGTCTGCCAGCACACACACCGGACACCTCTGGACACACACAGCTCAGTCCACTGTGGCCAAGGAACGGGTCTGAGGGGCAGGTTTTCTGCCCACCTGAGTCCTCTCTGTCCCCTTCACTATGAACAGTTTCCTCAAGAGACCCACTGCCCCACGCACCGCTCTAGGTAGGTTCTTTCTAGTTCTCAGAACCGTGTGTACTTAGAGGCTTTGTGCACTTCTGTGTCGGTGACTTGGACGCGAAGGTCACAAGGACCTGCTATGTAGGTAGAGACTGGGGCGCAGGGATGGTACTCCTGGGGGTCTGTGACTCCGACCGAGGCCAGGGCCAATTCTGTAGTAAATGTCATCTTGGGTGCCTGAGGCAGTTCGGTAAACCTCTTTTGGCCCTGATGTGCAAGGTCACCTCCCAACTAGAATGGCGTCCTCTGGGCTCCCTGCGGCATAGCCTACATCTGGGGACGAAGCCCTCTGCATTTCCGCCGTCCGACAGCCACCACTGGCTGTGTGACTGCAGCAACTGAGAAGCTCAATGTATTTTATTGAATCTTAAAGCATTTTCATTTAAAGATAGAAAACATTCCCATCACTTGCAGAAACTTCTCTTGGGACAACGCAGCTCCTACACCATTTTCAGTGGTTAGATTGTTTCAGTAGGAAGGGAAAGCCACTCCTGGGTTGATTTTAAACAGGCTGTTATTTAAGTTTTTACTTCAAGACATTTTGTAGCAAAGTAGCAATACGTTGTTTTAAGCCTATATAATTACTTACCTTGTAATAAAACCAGTTCCTTAAAAAAAGTTACAAAGGAAAAGCAGCTTCAGTGGCCTGCCAATGAAGCCAGGGCCGGAAATGGGTCTTCTCCAGGGCGGAGTCAGCCCTGGGCTGGAATTCGTCTGGTTTGGCCGGGGCCTGCCTGACACCCAGCCTGCTCTAGCAAGAAAGGAGTGGAGGGGGATCATAAGGGCAGACCACGCACCTCCCCTGGGCCCCAGCAACCGGGCCCTGGAAGATGGGGAAGGGAATTAACTCCGGCCCAACCTTCGTAAAACCAGTTCTTAAATCCACAGGGCTCTTTGGGTGCCTGGATCGAGTCCAGATGGGATGACGTTCTCTACTCCGCATGCAGCCCAGGAAGGGAGACTTATCTCTCCCTTGCAGAGGACTCCTGCCTCCGCGCCCACCCACCCTCTCCTTCCCCGGCCCTTCCCTTCCACCCTGCCTGCCTCTGGAGGGACGCCCAGCCACCGCACCAGCCCGTCAGCAAAACCCTCAAACAGAGTCGCAGGACCGCTCCCCTGAGGTTTAGCATCAGTCTTTAATGCTGTCGTGCTGCACATTGACAAGTCACACGCTTTGGTCTCGTGTTGGCAGTGGCAACTTACAATGAGTCTGAAGGTCTGAGCACCAGACTGGCCTGCAGGGAACAGACACTTGTTCCAACCCGGCCCCCCTCCCAACTCCCAAGGTTCCTTCTGAATTCCATCGTGGCCCTGTACAGAGAGCAGCAGCTGCCGTGGACTGGTTTCCTTTGAGGACACACCAACAATACACAGAATTATAAAAACATATTTACAGACGTTCCACAGTGCTCCTGCAATCAGAAGCAAAGACCCTTTTATCAAAAGGGATTATATCTAGAGCTGTGCAAAATTCAAAAGGATCAGATCCTTTTGAAAGAGTCCAGAGTTCATTAAATGAAAAATCACCTGGGCCACCTGTAAGCCCCAGGTGTGCCAAAAAATTGCCTTACAGATAAAAGAAAAATAAAAAATAAAAAGTGTGACCCATAAGTGAGTGCACTCGGCCTCAGAGTCAGGGGTCGAGAAGGTCCCCTGCTCTGTCCAGGGCCCCTGACCCTCCAGGGAGAAGTGTCTATGCAACTCATTCACATAAGGCTGGCTCCCTTGGTCTTGCTGGAACAAGAGGTATTGCTTGTGGGCGCCGGCCGGGCAGTTTTGCAAAAACAATCTAAGTTGGTTCTCAATTTGAGATGGCAAAAAGAGAAAATAGGATTCTTCAGGGGAAGAGCAAGACGTGGGAGACTATTTTACAGAATAAAACACGAACCGATCACACAACAGAAACTGAGGCGTGTACAGGGTCTGGTAACCAAGACGGCAGGTTGACACCACCTAACAGCCACAAGTCAAGGGACTACAGACGCATCAAGTCCAGCTGTGGGTCTGCCTCTCTCTCGCCCATGGGCAGGGCCTGGAGGAGGGTGTGGGCCCATCCCGGGAGGGCTGCAGGAACCAGTGTGACAGACTGGAATGCCTTCTCCTGCTGTCCCCACCACCTGCCGCCCTATCGCTCGAAAAACCACTTAAGTCTAGTGCACGACTTTGAAAGATTGTAATATATTCTCTGGAAAACATTCAGCAGTACGAAAGCCCTCCCTGGGCCCTCCCGCCCTCTCACGGGTCCACAACTGGTGGAACGGTCCGGAAATCCTTGAGCTCTGGAAAGGTCCCTGGTCAGTCCTTGGGAAACACAGGTGACTATATTGGAAGAACTTGCTCAAGTACGGTTTTTGACGTCTGGGGAATCCTTTCAGGGAAGATTACTTCGAACTCAATAACGAGGTCCCCGCGTTTCTCGGGCGTTTTGGGGAGGGGGAGGCCTTCTCCAGGAACTTTTCGCCGCATGCCAGGCCTGATGACATCTTTGAACACAACAGGTATGGTCCTGCCGTCCAGAGTGGGTACGTTCACTGTGCAGCCACACAGAGCCTTAGAGAGCAAAGAAAGAACGTTAGATGGAAGGCAGCTTAGGATGCTCAACTCCTGCCCAGAAGCTTTTTGATGTACGGGAAGCACCATCAGGCCCCTGTAGCTAAGACCTTGCCCCCAGATCTGGAAAGCTCTGGGAAAACAGAGCCCGGGTCAGTCTTGTTTTTGCTGTATCCTCCCAAGCCTGGCTCCAAAGTGCTCAGACATACCTGTCAACCAAATACCTAACAACTTCAAAAACCAACCATCTCCCTCCACACACAGTACTCTACTTATTAGTATCCTACCTCCCGAAGGCTGATCCTGGCTGGGTAAATGACATCAGAACCATCTCTCTTAAAGATATTGTGTGGCTTGTCCTTTAAAACAAAGACAATGTCAGCTGGAATGTTGTTGGAGGTCTGGTCGCCTTCCTTGGGGAAGGTGATTTTCGTCCCTTCTTTCCACCCCCGCTTCACTTCGATGGTCAAGATCTTGTCTTCATTGCGAATGCTCTTTCCATCGGGGTTCAGCCGCTTATGGGAGATTTTCATCTTCTTGGTACAGCCGCTATAGATCTCTTCAAGCGAGACCCTAAGGTCGTGGGTGACGGGGGGATCTTGCTTCTTTCGGGTGGGCTCTTGGGCTGGACGGGAACGGCCAAACTGCACGTTGGTGAAGCCACCCATGCCCATGGGGAAGCCAGAGAACGCGTCATCAATGTCCATGCCTTCCTCCCCATTCCGCTGCCCAAAAAAGGTGTCAAAGGGATTTCGGCCACCGAAGAACTCTGCAAACATGGCATGAGGGTCTCCATGGAATGTGTAGCTGAAAGAGGTACCGTTAGCACCACCACTGCTCCCAACACTGTGGCCACCACCCTTTAGACCTGAAAGGCAAAATCAGAAGAAATCAGATGGTTGGTGGTGAGCTTCTCTCTTTCCTCTCTCGAGAAGCTTTCTAAAAAAAAATTTTTTTTAAACTTTTATTTATTTGAGAGAGAGAAAATGAGAATGAGAGAGAGAGCATGTGTGCATGAGAGGGGAAAGGGTCAGAGGGAGAAGCAAACTCCCCGCTGAGCAGGGAGCCCAATACAGGACTCAATCCTGGGACTCCAGGATCATAACCTGAGCCAAAGGCAGTCGCTTAACCAACAGGTGCCCCATCGAGGAGCTTTCACTAAGGGAAAAAAACTTGAGAACCATGAAGGGTGGGGGGTGGAATTTTTTTTTAGCCTGTCAGGAAGAGTAAAGAAGAACCCTAAGCCAGAGTCCGACTCCCAATCGCCCCCTCCAGGTACTTCAGTGTGCCAGGACAGTGGCAAGGGGCTCAAGGGCTCCCTGCAGAGGCCACGGAATTTCCACTTCTTGACTGACCTATCCTCCCCACAAAGAGATGAAAACTTACAAAAAATTCATTAAGAGATCAGATGAGGGGCGCCTGGGTGGCTCAGTCGGTTGGGCGGCTGCCTTCGGCTCAGGTCATGATCCCAGGGTCCTGGGATCGAGTCCCGCATCGGGCTCCCTGCTCTGCGGGGAGCCTGCTTCTCCCTCTCCATCTGCCTGCTTCTTTGCCTACTTGTGCTCTCTATCTCTCTGTCAAATAATAAAAAAATCGTAAAAAAAAAAAAAAAGATCAGATAAAAAAGGCACTCCAGGATCAGTGCTCAGTAAGTGTTTACTCTTAGAAATACTCAAGAGCTAAGAATGCGTGAGGAGCAGAAATGAAAGCAAAACGATAAACGCAGCTTTTCAAATTCTCACACCCTGGCACTAATTGCCACCATCCTTACATAAAAAGCCACTTTATTTCTTAAGACTCAGCCCAGAAACCAGTCTGAGTCATCCACGGGCAAGTGGACAACAAGACAGCTTCCTTCTCTCGGCCCGAGAGGCCTGCGCCGAGGAGGCCGGGCAGAGGCGGGTGCCACGGCTCCCCGCACCTGGACTGCGCTCGTGTGCTGGCTGCCATCTACGTGCCTGGCACCAGGTTAGGTAAGCACTTTACGGGGATTACCTCACTCCGCCCTCGCAGGGGCCCCGGAGCGAGGTCGGCGCTAATCCGCGCGCTCATCCGCAGGCTCGCCGCTCGCAGGTCGAGCCCGACGCGCAGCCAGAAGCCCCACCCTGCGCCCCTGGATGCCAGGCCTGCCACCTCGGCTCAGGTGAGTCCCGGACTGCCGGGGCCGCGGTGCCACGGGCCCGGCTCAGCTTCGGTCCTCCCCCCGTCCGCACCCGCACCCCCGGGACCGCTCGGGGACGTGGGTGGAGGCGCCTAGGGAGGGGCAACCGCAGACATGCTAGAAGCTTCTGGGCAAGCAGCGCGGCCAGGACTCCTCCTCCCATCGGGAGGCCGCCAATCCGAGGGCGGAGGCCCGCGTGGCCGGAGGGCGGGGGCCGCTCGCCCACCGGGCCCGGGGCGTCCCCCGGGGATGCCACAGCCCGGCCGCGGGGCCTGGGTTTCTCCTCCTGTCAAACGGCGAGGGCGCGCCCCTAGCCGCGCGCGCACGCACCTTCTTCCCCGTAGCGGTCAAAGATCTCGCGCTTGCGCGGGTCGCTGAGCACGTCGTAGGCCTCGGCGATCTCCTTGAACTTCTCCTCGGCGCCGGGCTCCTTGTTCTTGTCCGGGTGGTAGCGCAGCGCCTGGCGGCGGTAAGCCCGCTTGATTTCCTCGTCCGACGCGCCGCGGGCCAGGCCCAGCGTCTGGTAATAGTCCTTGCCCATAGCCCCCGCCTGCGGCCCACCACCCAGCTGTCGCCGCACCCCGGCTTCGCCGCCGCCCCGTCCCGGACTCTATATACCCGTCCGGCGGAAGCTTCCAGAGCCCGCCAGCCCCCTCCAGAACCTTCCGCCCCGCCCCCCGCGCCGCTCCGACCAATCGCTGCCTCCCAGTCCGCGACGCGCGACATCCGGGGCGGGGCTGCGCCGCCAACGGCCGCCCGCGCGCGGCCCATGCCCCTTCCCACTCCGCCTTCGGCAACGCCTCCCCGCGGCGCGCGCACCGAGCGACGAAGGCCCCGCCCACCTTATGGGGAGCCAATCACGACCTTCTTTCACTGCCTTCGCTGACCCCCGCCGGCCGCGTGTGCTGTCCCCAGCCTGGGTCAATAGGTTACGACACACCGCTCGGGAGGGGGCGGGGCTGAATTCGGCCCCGCCCCTCGAGGCTGCCCCGCCCTTCCCCAGGTGACGGTAGAACCAATCGCCCGCTTCTCACGGCCTCCCCCCCCCCCGGGTGATTCTGAGCAAGGTGGCTAACCTTGCCTTGCCCTAGGTACCCCCCTACCCCGACTTCTGTAACAAGGCAATAAAAATACCCACCCGCCCTCTTTTCTTGGCTATGGGGAGAATGAAATTAGGAGCCCCAGGACTGTCCCTGTCCTCACCTTACAGGTTCCTATAAAGCAAGGTGAGGCCCCGGGACCAAAGCTCACCTCCCCGGAGTGATTTCTCCGGGGAAAAAGGCTCCTCATGCCTTTCACTTTACCATTTTCTCAATACCACCTGTCAAATCTGAAATTATCCTGTGCTTTGGTCTTCATGCTAAAACACCTCCCTCCCAACCTGCAGTTGCCAGTATTTGGCACCCAGTCACAGTGGACACTTCATAAGTATTCCTGCCTGTTTTTAATGCACCTGCTTCATTTTTATCCCCACTACATTTATGATTTGGGGGGACATGGATGTGTCATACACCTCTGAGGGTCTATGATCCCCTTTGGTTCTGAGAGTCTGGGGTGCCTGTGGTCAAAGGGCTGATGGGGAAAGGAGCCTCAGAAAGGGGTACCACCTGAGAAGGCCATAGGAAAGAAGGGGTAGGTAGTGGTGGTGGTTGAGGTGGGAGGTTCCTGGAAGACCTACTTGGGAGGGCAGGGTGGTGTGACGCTGGCTCTGGGCCAGGCAGCAGGTTTCATTCCCAGTTTCAGCACTTCCTGGCTGCATGACCTTGGGCTGGTTACTGAACCATCTGGGGCCTCAGTTCCCTCATCTGTACAATGGGGGTGGTAGTTGTACCTGCCTTGTGAGTCAACATTTGTAAAATGCATAGGACAGACCTGGCACAGAGGAAGTACTATCAAAGGGGTGACTAACCATCTTGCTGAATGATGGGCTGCTGAGCCACCCCCTTTCTGGCAGCACCACAGCAAAATGCTTCTGATGACTGCCGCCCTGGTGTAAGCTGAGACTTCTGAGAAAGAAGACCATGGCTTTCCCCTGCTTTCCAGTTGGGGGATGCTTGCCATCCTTGGCCACTCACTGACCCCACCAAAGGTAACCATGTCAGTAAGGACTGGATTAGTGCATACACTGGCCAACCTGGGAGGATGATGGGTCTGGGCTGGGCATTCATCAGTATAGTACAGCAGGGGTCCTGAACCGTCATAGGGAGAAATAATTCAAATTTTAAAAAGTTACATAAATAAAAAAATAAGTTACATAAATAAATAGCAGGAGAGTTCTCATCATGAAGGAAAACCCAGCACTTGTGAACTTCCTCATGGTTACATGCTAGTATTTCATAGTATAAATTTAATTTAGAGTTACAAATGTGAAGACCTCCAAAGGTCTTCACAAGGCTTTGTGTGTCTTTGTATTTGGAGGCAAACTTAGGGCTGGGGACTCCCCCTTCCTTGAGTAAGCCTGAGTCATGTTCAGGAATTTTTGTATGCTCCCCAAAATACACAAAATAACCCCAACACCTCTCCTTAGGATTTTTTGTCCTGGACACTCACCGGACACTTCAGTATGTTACTGGAAAAGTGGCCTCCACAGACCTTGAGCTCTCAACTCAGAGAAGATGAGATGGTTAATTTTATGCATCAGTTTGGCTGGGCTATAGTACCCAGATGTTCAATTAAACACTAATCTAGGGGTGCCTGGGTGGCTCAGTCGTTAAGCGGCTGCCTTCGGCTCAGGTCATGATCCCGGGGTTCTGGGATTGAGCCCCGCATCGGGCTCCCTGCTCGGCGGGAAGCCTGCTTCTCCCTCTACTACTCCCCCTGCTTGTGTTCCTGCTCTCACTGTCTCTCTCTCTGTCAAATAAATAAATAAAATCTTAAAAAAAAAAAACCAAAAACAAAAAACCCACTAATCTAAGTGTTGTTGTGAAAGTATTTTGTAGATGTGGTTAAGTTAATGTCTATAATCAGTTGACTTAAGTACAGGAGATGATCCTGGATAATGGGGATGGGTCTCATCCAATCAGTGGAAAGGCTTTGAAAGCAAATAATACTGAGGTTTCCCTGAGGAAGAAGTGTCAGCTCCTGGCCAAGAGTTTCTAGCCTGCTGATCTGCCCTGCAGATTTTAGACTTGCCCTGCTAGCACCCACAATCATGTAAGCCAATGCCTTGAAATACGTCTTTTAATTCACACACACACACATTCACAAACACATATATCCCAGTTCCGTTTCTTTAGGAGAAACCGGGCTGATATAGGAACAAAGGAGGTGAGTCTGGAGTCAGTCAGCCTCAGCTGAAATCTGGGACCCACTATTTACTTATTTACTGCCTGTGTGATCTTGCACAACTTGCTTGATCTCTTGGAGCATTAGGTGTGTGCTCCATAAAATGGAGATTAGAATAGATCTTAACTCCCAGGGTTGCTATGGGGATGAAATTGAGAGGGGCCAGGAAATGAACATTATAATAACAGCTGACACTGACACGGCCCTACTATGTGCCAAGCTGGCTCCAAGTGCTCCATATGTATTAATTCATTTAATCTTTGCAATAATCCTATGGGGTTGGCCTAGTGTTACCTGCATTTTGCAGGTAGGAAAACCGAGGTTCTGAGAGGTCATGGTGACTTGCCTGAGGTCACCCAGTGAGCAAAATGCTGAAGTGTAAAGTGTTTAGCACACTCAGTGTTTACGGTAAGCACTCAGCTCACATACAGTGTGATTCAGATGATGATAAAGCCTTCCTTTTTAGAAAATGAGTTTTCAACTCTGCTTCTCTTCATCAAAAAGACCTTCAAAAGCACTATAGCCATATGAACCAACAATCCCACCCCTGGTGGAATACCATGTGAAATAAAAACCTACCATGAGAGACCATGGACTCTGAGGAACAAACTGAGGTTCTAGAGGGAAGGGGGGTAGGGGGATGGGTTAGCCTGGTGATGGGTATTAAAGAGGGCACGTTCTGCATGGAGCACTGGGTGTTATATGCAAACAATGAATCATGGAACACTATATCAAAAACTAATGATGTAATGTATGGTGATTAACATAATAAAATAAAATTTAAAAAAAAAGAGTGACTCTCTCAAAAAAAAAAAACAACAACCAAAAAAACCTATGTTCACATAAAAGCCCATGAGCGATGTTTATCAAAGCTTGATTTGTAATTATCAACAGCCATTAAAACCTAAATGTTCGGGGCGCCTGGGTGGCTCAGTTGGTTAAGCGACTGCCTTCGGCTCAGGTCATGATCCTGGAGTCCCAGGATCGAGTCCCACATCGGGCTCCCTGCTCAGCAGGGAGTCTGCCTCTCTCTCTGACCCTCCCCCCTCTCATGCTCTCTATCTCATTCTCTCTCTCAAATAAATAAATAAAATCTTTAAAAAACAAACAAACAAAAAAAAAACCCTAAATGTTCTTCAGTGGGAGAATGGATAAACAAACTGTGGTCTAGCCACATGATGGAATATATTCAGCCATAAGAAAGGACTGAGCTACTGGTACAGAAAACAATGCAGATGAACCTCAAATGCATTATGTTAGTGAAAGGAGCCAGACTCAAAAGGCTGTCTGAGTCCTACTCTTGTGATTCCATTTTATAAGGCATTCTGGAAAAGGTAAAAGTATTTAGGCAGAAAGCACATCACTGGTTGCCCTGGGCTGGGATGTGCTACAAAGGGAGACAGGGGAATTTGGGGGGATGGTGGAAATGTTCCATATCTGAACTGTGATGTTAGTTACACAACTGTATATATTCAGAGCTGTACACTAAAAAAGGTAAATTTTACTGTATGTAAATTATAGCTCAATAAAAAGAAAATTCTATGGACTTAAAAACAAATAAAAAAGGCAAGACAGGGTAGGACTTGGTTAGCCTCTCTCTGGGGTTCCTGACACAGTGGAAAGTTGCTAACCAGCCCTGGCTTGTCCACTCTAGGCTTCACCTTCTCTCACACAGCTTGAACCAGCTCCATCACATACCCCAAAACAAGCCAAGCCAGGTTCCCAGAGAAATCAAGATCCTACCTTACCTGCACCTGGGAAATACAAAAGGCACTTATGAGACAGACACACCAGAACTTCAACATTCAAATGACCATGGGTTCCCCCAAATCTGAGATCCAAGGAGCCCCCTGCTTATCCTTCGGCACTGCCACAGCACCAGACCTTTCTGGAATTTCCCCTTTGGAAATTGCTGTAAGGGGCTTATTACAGTTGGCTCAGCAAACTAGTTGTGACTGTTATGAATTAGCCACTGTGCTGGGGGTGCTGAGGACACAAGCAGGGTCTAGCTGTCCCTAACTGACAGGCATAGTGCATTATGTTAGTGAAAGGAGCCAGACTCAAGAATGGTTTGAACAAAGTGGCCAGTCTTCATTCTGAAGGTGGATATTATTTCTGCTGACAGCCTGGTTACTGGAAGCCAGATGAGGCCAATAAGGAGTCCTTGCACCTGCAATATCCATCAAAAACAAAGAGGAATTGTCCTTTCTAAGCTGGATCCTGCCTTTCTATGAGCTTCTTGTGGGTGAGGAGAGGGTGGAAATTATTTGTATGCCCTTGTCGGCGCACAGCAGAGTAGGTTCACAAAATGATTTGGTGCCTAGTGAGTGAGCGTGGGGCTCAGGAAAACAGTCTTGAAGGGTAAATTCCAGAATGTTCTGAGTCTGTAGGAATGTATGTGGACTCTGCCCCAAAAGACATCTGTTTGGACCCCGCACACCTTACCTAGTTGGGATGCAGCAATACAGAAGACACACCAACCCAGCCCACATTAGAGAAGCTGGAAATTGACAGGGCAAAGTAGCAAAACTTGGCTGAACTTTAGGGGTTCAACTGTGCGCCTCAGCGCTACACAGTTAGATGTCTCAGGTAAGTCAACTGGTAAGATTTTAACTTTTGGTTTCTAAGTGATTACTCCTCCTGTCCCCCTCAATGAGGGCAGGGAGTGAAGCCTGTCAGGACACAAAGGATCTCAACCCTATGACTGCCAACAGAAAAAAGATCTGTGTTTTCAGAATAAATTTTTTTAAAATTTATTTATTTGACAGAGAGATAGCATAAGTAGGCAGAGCGGCAGGTAGAGGGAAAGGGAGAAGCAGGCTGAGCAGGGAGCCCGATGTGGGGCTCGATCCCAGGACCCTGGGATCATGACCGGAGCCGAAGTCAGTCGCTTAACCAACTGAGCCACCCAGGCGCCCCAAGATCTGTGTTTTGAAGCACAATTATAAAACACTTTCATGTTTTCATCTCTTTTGCCCAGCTAGGCCTGGTGAAAAAGATAGTGACTTTCTGAAGACCACAGCCACAGGTCCCCAAAAGTTGTAGCTTTAGAGGTTTCCAGAACTGAACCTGGATGACTAAGTGCTAAGCACTGACTCACCTTGCCCCACCCTGCTCCTCTGTGAATCAGTGATTTACCTTTGAGGACTTCTCACCACGTCTCTGATGTCCAGCCTCTAAGTTCCAGAGGGTTCCACAGTTGATGAAGGCTCAGGGGCAGGGTCTGGAATGAGAAAGGAAAGAAGGTGAGGGAGGGTGCCAGGTGCTACTTAACTTGTCCTGAAATCTTGAGAGTGTGCAGGAGGCTGTGTGTGTGTGTGTGTGTGTGTGTGTGTGTGTTGGCATCCAACTTCCCCAGCCTGCTCATGACAAATAATCAAAGGAGCAAAAGCATGGCATGACCCCAGACCAGCAGTGTCCAGTAAAGCATAACTGCCAACCACAAATGCAAGCCAGTTCTGTGATTTAAAATTTTTTTTTTTTAAGATTTTATTTATTTATGTGAGAGATAGAGGGAGAGGGCACAGAGGGAGAGAGAGAAGCAGATGGGGCTTGATTCCAGGACCTCAAGATCATGACCTGAGCTCAAGGAAGATGCTTAACCGACTGAGCCACCCAGGCAACCTGATTTTAAATGTTCTAACAGGCATTTAAAAAAGTAAAAAGAAACAGGGGAACTTAATTGTAATAATCTGTGTTGATCCAATATATCTAAAATATTATCATTTCAACTTATAATTAACATAAAAGGTTATTAATGAGATTTTTTTTTACAGTCTCCTTTTCATAGGAAGTCTTTTAAATCGGTGCGTGTTTTACATTTACAGCACATCTCAATTTGCACCAGCCACATTTCAAGGGCTCACTAGCCACCTCTGGCCAGTGATGACCATACTAGACAGCACAGGTAGACAAGTGTCCGCCCCCGGCCTACGGGGCGGGGCTTGCATCCCCCAGAATGGGGCCAGGACTCAGGTTGTAAGCTGGGGGATTCCCCGAGGGCTTTTCGTCATTTCCCCTTTCTTTCCCTCCCATTCATGACAGATGAGGGTCCCCGCGCCGGAAGGCCTCTCCATCCAGGCTTCCCAGCACACGCCCCCAGCACCAAGCCCTTTCAGGTTGCTCCCCATTACCCAGGGGGCTGCCCACCTGGGAATTCACACAGTCGCGCCTCCCGCCATGCGGATGCTGCCCTCCCTGTCACTCAACTTTTTGCTTCCGCCCCCAGCTGTAAGGTAACCGTCGCTTCCCTTGGTTTCCACAGCGACGCCACCAAGGGGCGGGGAAGGGGCGCGCGGCTCCGAGGCCTCATTTTGATTGGTGGGTGGCCAAGCACTTTTCTGCGAGTCCCGTCTGGCCTGCGCTCCTCCCCCTCGGTGTGTTCCGCAAGCTGATTGGCCAGCCTCATGGCGAGAGCGGCTAGTCCTTGCTCAAGACCAGCCTCGCGGGGCGGGGTCGGAGGTGAGCGCCCCGCGCGCTGATTGGCTGTAGGGGCGCGCGCGGCAGGGAGGGGCGGGGCCGAAGCGGAAGCGAGGTTAGTCTCGCGCGGCCATCGCCAGCGCGTGAGGAGTTCTGTTCCTGGTCGCGCGCCCGTAGACAGCGGCAGGAGCGCAGTAGGGGCCGTTTGAGGGAACCATGAAGCATTATGAGGTAAGGAACGAGAAAACCCGCACTGAGCTGCCGCCGCAGACTCGTTCGTTTTTCTTCGCGGGACCACGGGACCCACCTTTCTGCTCCTGCGCCCCAAAGGGCGACCGGGACGCGCAGGCGCAGTGGGCGCGCGTTGTGCCCCGCGGCCACTCGTAAATTGCAATGAGCATGTGCAAAGAGTATTTATAATTCTGCAACCCAGGCTGTTTTGGGGTTGCCTTTTCTTGGGGTCTCTGCAGGGTCTGGGAAGCTGGCAGGTTCCTTGTAGCTCCCCCAGCGTGCTGGGACAGACTTGGCAGGGGAAGAACAAAGATACGGGACGCTTGCTCCCGATTCGTGGGTGTCTTGTACAAGCTTTCACCATGCCGACTCCTCAGGTTTAGGAAGGGGATTTGCAGTCAGCCTTCTTGCGCATGACCTTTGGACCCCTTTCCTCGACCGGGTTCCCCGAGAAGCTTAGGCGGTGAGGGAGGTGCAGTTCCAGGGCTGGCTCCCGCCGAGCAGCAAAGCTGATCTTGCTCTTTGATAATCTAAGAGATCATCTCAGTCAATTCCTCCGTGTCACCAGAGAGAAATCTCACGGGCACAGCCATTCGAAGCCCAGGTCTTCTGACTCCTAACTTGGGCTCCTTTTCCCGTTAAAACGAAGTCTTCTGATGCGCCTAGCGAAAAGCTGATAATATAATATTAATAATTTAATTATTTGATCATTACTGACTTTTAAGTAACATTAAGTAATAAACTAATTTATTATTTAAACGCATAATAATAATTTAGCATGTGATTATTCTTGTGCTGTGAGATTCTGTTACTTTATTTTGTTGTCCTCATAGGCCTCTGAGATCGGAGGCTATTATTCCCATTTTTATAGATGAAGAGAGAGTCTCAGAGATGTCAGATGACTTGCCCAAAGGCCTCCAGATGATGAATGCAGAGCAGAGAGAGGAACTCAGGACTCCAGAGTCTTAGTTGCCAGCTCCTAGGCCATGCTGGTCCCCAAATGAAAACTAGCAGAGAGATCTTTTTTTCTCTCCTCAGTTTAAGAAACTGGCAAAATACACATAACATAAAATTTACCATCTAACCATTGTAAGTGTAAGTGTCCAGTTCAGTGGCATTAAGTACATTCACATTGTGCAACCATCACCACCATCCACCTCCAGAACTCTTTCCTTTTGATTTTGCAAAACTGAAACTTTGTACCAATTAAACAGTAACTCCCTGTTCCCCATTCTGCTCAGCCTCTTGCAACGCCATACTGCTTTCTTTTTCTTTCTCTCTCTTTTTTTGAGTAGGTTCCACACTCAGCGTGGAGCCCAATGCAGGGCTTGAACTCATGACCCTGAGATCAAGACCTGAGCTGAGATCAGGAGTTGGAACCTTAACCGACTGAGCCACCCAGGCGTTCACACCAAACTGCTTTCTATCGCTATGAAGTTGACCACATTAGGTACCTCACATATAAGTGAAAGAGATTCCTTGTTTTTGTTTACAAGTTGAATACCACTACCTGTGTTTGTCTCTCTTATAATTATTATTTTTGGTAATTTACCCAGAATCTTTGAAAGCTTTACCCCAGAAGTCCTCACTCATTTTTGACATAGTACCAGGGGTGAGGAGATAGGATCCAATCTCTGATGCCCCATTCAACTCTATGATTATAGAATAAAGTTCTTTTTTTTTTTTTTAAAGATTTTATTTATTTATTTAATAGAGACAGCGAGAGAGGGAACACAAGCAGGGGGAGTGGGAGAGGGAGAAGCAGGCTTCCCGCAGAGCAGGGAGCCCAATGTGGGGCTCGATCCCAGGACCCCGGGATCATGACCTGAGCCAAAGGCAGTCGCTTAAACAACTGAGCCACCCAGGCGCCCCTATAGAATAAAGTTCTAATCTAGTTTTCCCTCTCAAACCCTGTTACAATCCTGGGGAAAAAGCCACAGTACAAAAGATGCAGGATGGAAGATCCTTGTGGCATCTTGCAAAATGTAGTTTTAGCTATCTTACTTAGCAGTCAGGTAAAGTAGGCCTCTGAGGACCCTTGACATGAGCACTTTTCTTCCAGAAGCTGGGTACAGCGTGAGGCCCATGGTTTGGACTGGAGAACATGTTCTATCTTACTGAAGTCTTTTCCCTCCCAGAAGGAAAGGGGAGCTTCAAACCCACTGTTCAAAGTGACCTGGGAGGGGCACCTGGGTGATTCATTCGGTTGGGTGTCTGACTCTTGGTTTTGGCTCGGGTCATGATCTTGGGGTCTTGGGATAGGCCCCCTGCATCTGGCTCCGTGCTCAGCGTGGAGTCTGCTTGTCCCTCTCCCTTTGCTCCCCTCCACCCATGAGCATGCACGCGTGCTCCCTTACCTCTCTCAAAAATAAATGAATAAATGTATAGAATCTTAAAAAAAAAAAGAAAATGTATTAAACAAACAAAAACCCCAAAGTGACCTTGAAGGAAAAAAATTAGGTATTTTGCTGTGTCGTCTATTATTCTTTGCTAACATTTGCCAAGTACTGTCTGAGGTGATAGCTACAGTTTCTGTGTGAGAGGAGCCCTTGTCTTGCGGCCCAGTTTCACAGCAAGCAGATTAGTTTTACTTCAAGTGTTTGTTGCAGATCTATAAAAATAGCAGGGATGCTTTCACTCACATTTAACAAAGTTTGAGTAAAGGTTTCAATGATCTACATCAAAGAATATATTTCTGGGTTCCTGGGTGGCTCAGTCGTTAAGCATCTGCCTTCGGCTCAGGTCATGATCCCAGGGTCCTGGGATCGAGCCCCGCATCGGGCTCCCTGCTCTGCGGGAAGCCTGCTTCTCCCTCTCCCACTCCCCCTGCTTGTGTTCCCTCTCTCGCTGTCTCTATTAAATAAATAAATAAAATCTTAAAAAAAAAAAATATATATATATTTCTATTCAGGACTAAGTCCATCTTTCTTTTTTTTAAGATTTTATTTATTTATTTGAGACAGAGAGAATGAGAGACAGAGAGCATGAGAGGGAGGAGGGTCAGAGGGAGAAGCAGACTCCCCGCCGAGCAGGGAGCCCGATGCGGGACTCGATCCAGGGACTCCAGGATCATGACCTGAGCCGAAGGCAGTCGCTTAACCAACTGAGCCACCCAGGCGCCCTAAGTCCATCTTTCCACCCCAAGTGACCCCCTGTCCACTGAGGGGATGGCCTTCCTCAAAAGACCTTTGTGGCTCTGAGAGAGACCTCGAGATTATGAAGTGCAGTTTACAAAGCGTAGAAGTGATGCTCAGAAAAGTGTGAATCGCGCCGAGTGTCATGCAGTGAGTTAATGAGCGCTGATGTCTGATGTTATGGCAGGTAGGGTTCCAGCTGGAGGGGGGATTTGTTGCTGTTTCAATAACCGTTTACTGTCACTGCCAATTTCCCCTCTTTGATCCAGCAGGAAAAAGTATCCCTTCAGGCCTGAGATGAAGCAGATAGAACAAGTCACCCTTGGGCCCTGGCTGAAGTTGTCTCCTTGGAAGGCCAGAGCAGACCTTGGGATTGTCTTGGGCTCAGAGCAGGGTTGATAAGGGAACTGCTTATCCTGCTTATCCCAGGCTACAGGATATATATTTTTTGTTGCTGTTTTTGCCATTGCAGATGAGAGTCAAAAGTAATGATTCCAGTGGTAACTGGAAAAACAGCTGCTGCATCTTGTAAATGAGCCTGTTAATTCCCCGGGAAGATCAGTGCCTCTCAGTCTCTTTGAGCCCAGATCACTGCCCACTTCCTTTAGCTGAGTACCTGGAGATGAGGAAGCCTCATCCTCTCGGGGTCCCTGCTGCCCTCATTTAGGATCTTCCACCCCCACAAAAAGGGTAGTTCTATTGGTGCTTATTTTGCAGATATCCTAGACCAACATAGTACTTGTCTGAGGCCAGTTTTGCTTCAGCTTCCTCCACAGGAATAAGTATGTGGAAGCTCTGGAAGTAGAGTTCTGGTCTAGGGGCAATTGTTTAGAGCCAGAAAACTGGGCAGGAAGGCAAAAATTAAGGAGAAAGGAGACCGACCTGTCATTGTGTCATAGGTGTGTGGGCTTTGGACAGGCTTGGGGTGGAATCCTAGCTCTGCCACTTAGTAAATAATTGTGTGACCAGGACAGCTTGAGCCTTTCTGTGGCTGCTCTTTGGGGGCAAGTGAACCTGTTTAGTTGGGAAAGCAAAGGCCAGTATTAAAGAACATTATGAAATTGCTGGAAATATATCATGAAAGGATATGCATAAAAGCGGAGGTGCTACATATAGCCCTGGTTCATTTATTTTTACTGTTGTGCACAATTCCAGTATATGAAAGAAAACCTAGTTTGATTACCCAGTCCTTTAATAAATCTCCAGACATCCTGTTGAGTGGAAAAAAGCGGGTTGCAAAAGATTCTATACATTTAAAAAAGTACCAAAGGAGATTTATGTGTACTGCTCATGGATATGTATATAAGAAAAGGATAAATTGCAGTTAGAGGTCAGAAATGTGTGGGAATTGCACAGGGGAACCATTGCTTGGGGAAAGAGGGAGTGGAGAGAGAGGGGGTGGGGAGGGCCTCAGCTATGTCTGTTTTATTGAAAAAAAAAAAGGAATCTAATGTAAATATCTGTTAAATCTGGGAGGTGGGATCTTGGGTGTCTGCAATTTTTTGTACTTTTTTTCTTGTGAATTCCTTTGTCCTTTTGGAATAGGTGAGGCATAATTAGGGTTTTTCTGACTATTGAGCCTCTGTTTCTTTCTTTTTTTTTTTTTTAAAGATTTTTATTTATTTATTCATGAGAGACAGAGAGAGAGAGAGGCAGAGGGAGAAGCAGGCTCCCAAGGAGCAGGGAGCCCGATGTGGGACTCGATCCTAGGACCCTGGGATCATGACCTGAGCCGAAGGCAGTCGCTTAACGAATAAGCCACCCAGGCGCCCCCAATTTTTTTTTTTAAGATTTTATTTATTTATTTGAGAGAGAGAATGAGAGCGAGAGAGCATGAGAGGGCAGAGGGTCAGAGGGAGAAGTAGACTCCCCGCTGAGCAGGGAGCCCGATGTGGGACTCGATCCCAGGACCCTGGGATCATGACCTGAGCCGAAGGCAGACGCTCAACCATCTGAGCCACACTGGCGCCCGAGCCTCTGTTTCAATATGTGGGTCTCTGAACTTTTGTACTTTAAATTTGGTGCCTGTTTGCAGAAAGGTGTTGTGTTCTGACACTGGCACTACTTGGTCTCTTCACTCTCACACCCCTCTGCGTGCTGCAACGAAAGAACAGGCCTTCCAAAAATGCCTTTGGGATTGATTTTGCATTTGCAGATAGGCTGGGATGCTGGTTGTGATCCCCTCTTGGGCTGGATAATCCTGCTGGATTAATTGCAGGAACAGGTTCACATTTATTGTGTCCATCCAAAAACCTGAGAGGTGGGTACTCTTTGTCCCCCCATTTGTGTATAAGGGACCCGAGGCTCAGAAAAGTAGGGGAACTTGCCCAAGATCACGTCGTGGTAGAGACGGGATCCAGACCCAGGTCTGTCTGATTCCTCATCCATAGAAGAGGAATCAGGTGGGCACAAGTGTTACTTCTACTTTACACATAAAGAAACTGAGGCTAAGAGAAACAAGTTAAGTTGCAGAAGGTCACAGAGTCAGGAAGCAGTGTAGCTGGGCTTCAACCTGGGTTTGCCTGTTTTGTTTCTGTCCCTGCTGATGCTTCCAGAGGCTGCTGGTGGCAGGGCTGGGCTGTTCCATTGTTCTAAGAACAGAACATCCCTGGAGGGAGGATGGGAGGGGCTCTGTGGGTCAGTGTGGACTGCTGGCAGAGGGTCTCCCTTGGCCCTAAAATTGGATGGACTTGCCCCCCGGAATTCTGGAGGTGAGAGCCTGATTGGGACTGGCAAGCCAGGAAAGCCGGTGGGGTTTAAAAGACTTTCTTGTGTTGGTGTGCCTCAGGCCAAGAGCCTGGGGTTGGGAGGGGTGGGAAGGGCGGGGCTTAGGCAGGGAGGTGGGGCTGAGGTGGGGAGGTGAGTGGGAGGATCTGAGTGGTGGAAGAGGTGGGCGTGGGTGAGCTCGGGGGTGGGACTCCCCTGAGCCACGCAGAGCCTCTTGAATAGCTGGTTCCTGAGGGGAGGTAAGCGGAGAGTTGACAGCCCTGAGTGGGGACCATGCTAGGAATCCCTGCACTTTCACTGGCAGGTTTGGCCAGAGACCTTGGGCTGGTTGGTTGAGTTCAGCCTCCGTCTTAACACCTTGCAGGCGTTGCCAGTGGCAGCTGAGGATGTTTTAATACCCAGGGACAGCCAGAGCATCATCATCATCATCAAGCCACTACTAATGTAAAACTTATTCTTAGTGCTTTTTATCTGTTAACTCACTTTATCCTCATAATAAGTCTATGGGTAGGGACTATTATCTATGTTTGACAGATGGGGAAACTGGGCCACAAAAAAGTGAAGTGATGCGTCGTTGGTCCCACAGTGAGTGGCAGAGCCAGGGTTTTGCTAGACCAAAGTGGGCTTCACACTGGGTGGGCCCAGGTGCTTGTGCACTCAGGGAAGAATGAAGTATGTGGTCGTGAAGGACATGATCTTTGGTGGCCACCGTGTCTGCCCTTGGACAGGCACTTTACCTGCTTGAGCTTCAGTGTTCTCACCTAAGAAGCCAGAATAAGGACACCTGTCTCGGAGGGCCACTGGGGGCTGTAAAGTGCCCAGCACACTTGGTGGCCCGCAGTCAAGATACAGAGCATTAGGTGGTTAAGGACAAATCATTGGACAGATGTTCGGTCAGTCAAGTTATCTGAGATGCTTTCTGCATGTGACCTCTTTTGAATGACTTCAAACTTGCCTGTGAACAAGGCCATGAGGCTTGATTCATTGAACATGCTGCTGGGGTTGGGTTCATGCTAAATAATATGCCCAGAAGATGGAGGAAGAAGCCCGTGATCAGTCTTGGTACACTGTCACACACATGGGAAGTCACATTTTGGGATGATCTACTCTTTCTCTATGGGAAGATCCCTGGCGAAATGCAAGCGCAGTCAGAACCCACTTTTTGCCTTATTGTGACGAAGAGCCATCCCAAGAAGTGGGTGCTTCAGGTGGGCCTGGTCATCTGATGTCAGTCGTACCCTACTCACTCGAGGCGGGCAGCTTCTCTTGCCCCTCCCGGCCATGTTCCCCACCCCGCAGCAGCCAGAGGGTGTTCTCCCATGTAAGTGGGAAGATCTTAGCCCTTGTGGCTCAAAACCATCCCTTAGAGACTTGTCATCCTCTGTCCCCTGCTGTCCTCATTCATCACGACACTTCTGGTTTTCATCTCAAACACCCGCAGCCACATTCCTGCCCTGAGCACATGCCAGTTCCTCAGCCAGAAATGCTCTTCCTCTGTTTTTGCCTGATCCCTTCTTACTATTGAGAGCTCAGCTTCAAAGTCATGCAGAGAGGCCTTCCTGGACCATCCTACCTGGAGTATGACCCCTGCCCCCTCCCCCCAGCACCCCGTTCCTCTCCTTCTGGCCCATCTCTGGCTGTGGTTACGCTTTCATTTGGGGACTTAACAGTCAGACTGTGAGCTCTGTGAGGGCAGGGACTCCTTGTGTCTCATTCCTGCAGCTTCCCCAGCATCTGGCCAGTGCCTCCTTGTTGAACGAATGATTGGATGAATGAGTGCATCTTCTCCCTGTGGTCAGGCTCCCGGAGAGCAGAAGGGTGAGTGTGGGGCCGCTGCTGGGACCTGGCTGAGGACTGCATCTCATGTGTTGGGCTGAGCCAGTCCTTAGTGATCCTGATCGAGGGAAGCTGGTTTCTTGGTGGCCTGCTGGCCACGAGCCCCAGGTCCAGCCCAGCCATGGTCAGCCTGTTCTGCATCATCCTGCTCCTCCTCACACTTGGTCCCGCGGCAGGCTGCCAGCACTGCACCTGCCAGTGGCCTGCCCCGGCCTCATAGGATACTGGCAGCCTGTCCTGGTGCGAGCGTTCTCCTGTTTGGGGTTCCACTTGTCTGTTTCCGTCTGTCATTTACTCATTAGTTCATTTGTTCCAATGTATTTCTCTGTACCTGTCCTGCACCAGGAATACTGGGCTGAACTAACCACAGCCTCTGCCCTTAAGATGTTTTCATCTAAGCTGAGGCCTGAAGGAGAAGGTTTTTAGGGAAGGGATATGGGGCAGCAGGTGCCGAGGCCTGGAGGCCAGACTTTGTGGGTGTCCCATGTTGAGTGCTGAGGCCAATTGGGCAGAGACCTGTGGACTTTATCCTGAGAACTGTGGGCTTTATGAACTCCCTTTTCTGTTGATTTTGCCTGAGTTAAAGTTTTCAGAGGGTGGTTTATTTTTAAGTCCTTGAGGGGCCCTTGTGTTAGGTGTTTGTTACATAAATGCACAGAGTAGTTGTTCCTTATTACTGACTAGTGGGTGGTGGATGGTGTTTGGGGCTCCCCCCTCCCCTGCGCCTTCTAGTCCTGTGGTTAGAGATGGGCCACGAGCCTTTCCCAGCCCTCTGAGGGATAAAGGGCCTCTCAGTAGGTCACGGTGACTGGCAGGCTGGCACGGTCCTGTCCCTGCTCGAACCAGGCTCTTATGTAAGCAGCGTCCCCAGGCCATTCATTGGGTCCTGTAGACTGCAGGGCCTGTGTCATTGTCTGGGTCTTTCCGAATTCTGTCTTATCTTTTTAAAGGGACCAGGGAGCACTGGCTGGGGCCATGCCTGTTTTGTGGCGGGGCCCATGGGAACGGTGCCTGTCCTCGGGGTGAGGGCGTATAGGCTGAGTTTGGGGGAGGGCGGTTTAGCACTGGCACTGGAGTGTCATGGAGCGTCAGGAAGCCCGTCAGAGCTTGAGGGGCTCACAGAGCTGGAGCCTCTGCTCTTCTTGTGGGGAGCAGCTATTTCCCAGGACTCCTTAGGAGTCTGACTCCGGTGGGGGTGGGGTGGGTTTGGGGGAACATATCTCTTGGTGGGGAGTGAGGGTGGTATCAGAATTCTTGGGGAGATATGTGTAGTCTGAGACAGTATGTCGTTGAATATTATTCACTGCAGAGACTAAAGTCTAACAAAATCTCCTGGCTGGGGGTGGGGATCCACCCACCATCTCCTCCAGGACAGGGCTGCATTGAGCCACGCCACCCCTGTCCTAAATACCAGTGTTTCAGGAGAGGTGGCTTTGCCCTTCCCATCTGGGAATCCCGTCATTCAGGGCTCAGCTTGAATGTCACCTCCTCTGAGAGGTTCCCCTTGACCCATCCAGGCCACACTCACCACCCTGGCGCCTCTCCTGTTTTAGTTCTCTGCACATAGCACTTAGCACTTACTGACAGTTTGTGTATGTGAGACCCGTGCTGTCTGTAAGCCCGGGCCCCTGGCGGGGGCTTCAGTGCATACCTTGGAACAAGTGATGATGTGCATGTCTTTTAGAGCCCCTGGCCTACAGAGCAAGGCACAGGGCAGGCTCAGGCAGTTAGCCACATCGCTGATGCACTCCCCCCCCACCCCCATCCCCACAGGCACTGCAGTCCGATGATGAGGAAGGACCCTTGCATGCTTGGGTGCACGGCTGCTCCTCGGGACTGGCAGATCTGGCTCTGAGCATGTGCGGCTAGCTTCACTGTGTCAGCGTGGGCTCCTGTCCTTGGGTCATGAAGCTGGTCACTGCTCATCTTTTGGCACTTTGGAGTTTGGCCCCCTTTTCCCCCCACTTTTGGCCCAGAGTTACCTGAACTCTGAGTTTTCATGTAAGGATAAGGTGGGGATCCTATGGGTAGTGCTAAGCCATGGATCAAGAGACCCAAAGAATGTTTCCTGCCAGGCCCTTCCAGGCACAGTCTGAGGAGTGGGCCTAGGGGCTGCACTCTCTGCCACGTTCTGGCTCGCCTGGGGTGTCAGTGGATGGCGCACGGAGGTGCAGTCATTGCCAGTCTCCCTGGCTGGGCCCCGGAACATGCACCCTGGAGAGAGAAGGCACGGGGAAGGACGTGCATACAGAACTCCTGGGTACATTCTCCCTTGCTTCATTTCACTCTCCACCAGAGTGGTGAGTGGAGCCAACAGAGGCCTGTGGGGCTCAGGGTGCTGCTCACAGGTAATGCTGCAGGTGGGAAGACAGCCAAGAGCATCTTCCTGGACCCCTCTCTTAACTGCGAGAGCCAAGCTTTTCCTCTTAATTCATCATTCCCTTTAAAGACGCAGGTAGGCCTGTTAAACATTCCAGAAACCCTGCACTTCTTTCCTGAAATCCTCTTAACTTGTTACTGCTCTCCCCCCTCCATCCCAGGATACACAGTTTTCCCCCTTGGTGTTCTCATGTTCCTTAAGTTGGAGTGCATCTTATATATGTACATCTCATTTACATAGGTAGTCCATTACTCCCCCCCCCCCCCCCCCCCGCCACCATTGGCGAGGTGGTTTAAATCAGTGGTGTCTCAGGATCCAGGAATTAGAGTGTCTTTTTCCCCACTTGGCACCTCTGTGCCCTAGTCCAGGCTCCACTGAGATCTCTGGCCTGGGTTGTTTCTGAGACTCACTGCTGTGTCTGCTTCCACACTTGCCTTGGCAGCGGGAGGGATCTTTCTCAAAACCAGAGCAGGTTGCGGCCCTCCAGCAGCTTCCTGAAGTGCTTGTCTCTCCAGCCTTCTCAGCTGCTCACCCTCAAGTCCATTCTGCTCCAGCCTCTGCGTGTTCCATAGCCCTGCCAAACTCTGTGCTGCCGTAGGGCCTTTGCACTTCCCACAGGGAGCCTCTTGCTGGTCCTCCCTTTGGCTTCATTCTGGCTGTGGCTCAAATTACACTTCCTTGGAGAGGCTTTCCCTGACCACCTCCTGTGGCGCTCTGGGCCCCCTGCCCTGCTTTCTTTTCTTCACAGCACCTGGTATATCCTGACCTCGGGTTAGGTGATAGATGATTTGCCCCTGTTCCCCTGAGCAGGTCCAGTCGGGGAGCATGGCCTCTCAGCTGTGCCCACCATTCTGTCCCAGCACCTGGAACGCTGCCCAGCACACTGCTGTCACACATAGATCTTTCCATTCATCAAGCCCAGCACCTAGCACGGGCCCAGCACATCGAGGGGCTCAGTAAGCGTTTCTGGAGAGAACGAATGGGAACTTCTCAGCTAGCAGAAAAGGCTTGTGGAGCTTGCAGAGACACCGCCCCTGCCCCCAACCTCTGCCTTACGTGCTTTCTCAGAGATGGAGTGCTCTGTGGGGCTGTTAATGGGCATTTCCGACTTAATATCCAAACCTGAGTCCCAGATTTCCCCTCAAACCTGCATTTCCCCACTCCAGTTAATGGCACTTCCAGCCTTCCGACCACTCCACTCCTAGGCTGTTTGACTCTGCTTGTTCTCTCATCCCTGGCATCCCAAAGTCCGCAAATCCTATAGCTCAGCCATCAGAGGACTTCTGGAATGCAGCCACTTCTCATCAGCCCACCCCCTGCCATCATCAGGCCCAGGCCCGGGGTCGGCAAGCTTTATCTGTGAAGGGTCAGATGGTAAATATTTTGGACTTTGCAGGCCATACAGCCCTGTGACATCTTCTCAACTCAACCATTGTGAGAAAAGCAGCCGTAGACGATACATTAAGCAACGAGTGTGGCCATGTTCGATACAACTTTGTGGATATTAAAATTTGAGTTTCATGTAATTTCCACGTCATGAAATAGGCTTCTTCTGATTTTTCCAACCATTTAAAAATGTGAAGACCCCTTAGCTTGTACAAAAACCAGTGGTGGATCAGAGAATTGGCCTGTGGGCCATAGTTTGCCGACCCCTTGGTGTAAGGCATCTTTTATTTTGACAGAATTCTTATCGGGCTCCCTGCTTCTACTCTATTCCCCTGTAGTCCAGAAGGATTCTTTAAGTCAGGTTGAATCCCTGTTCTGCCCAGAGCCCTCCAGGGTTCCCACCTCACTTGGAATAGAAGCCAAAGTCTTAACATGGCCTCTGAGACCGTGCACAACCTGTCACCTCCCCCCAGGGCCCTTCTTGCTCACTCCCTCCAGCCACACAGGCCTCTGCACTGTTGCTTGAACATACCAAGAATGCCGTACCTCAGGGCCTTTGCACAGGCCCTTTCTCTGCCTGGATGCTCTCCTCAGATTTCTCAGTAGCTCTTTCCTCCACTGCATTCAGGGCTTGTCTCAACATTTCCTCAGGAGGCCTTTCTTGACCACTTGCTATAAAACCACACACTCCCCCGTCCCCTTCCACTGCCTGTACCCTTTTCCCGCTCTGCTTTCCCTGTGGCACATGGCATCTTCTGTTATGTGTAACTTTATTTGATTGTCCTCCCACCCCCCGCTAAAATGTCACCTGCATATAGGCAAGGATTTCAGTCTCTTTCCACAACTGAATCCCCAGAGCCTTTAACAGTGCCTGGCATGTAGTGGGTGTTCAGTCAATATTTATGCAGTGAATGAATGAGCCTCAGTTTCCCCAAAAGGGGATTAATAGTAAAAGAGATAATTTGTGTTGAGAATGTGTCTGGCACATGGTGAGCGTGCGGCAGGCATTAGCTGTTGGCTGTGTGTATAAGGCTAGCCATGGGGATCCCAGAGCGGGCTATTCTGGAAGAGCTTCTGGGTTGGACTAACCTGCCTGCCACACTGGGCCGGAAGTGCTGGACGCAGGTGGGGGGTCAGCCTGGATGAACTCCTCCTGCTGCTCAGTGTTTCCTGCCTCTTCCAGCTTCTTGGCCTGAGATGCAGAGACCAGACATGGTTACCAACCTCGACCTGGCCCGGCGGTGCGGGGGGTGCAGACCTGGGCCATCCCCTGAGTGTCTGGGGCCAGGGACAGTCAGTTCTAAGGAGCAAAAACAGATGGGGTTCTGCCCCTGGAGCTTGTAGCCAGGTGTTGTTGGGCTGGCGACTTGTGCTCCTGAGCCTCATCCTCCCTGTCTGTGAAATGCGTTAACAGTGCCAGTCTAACAGGGTCAGTGTGAGCTGGTGGTGACTGGGTGCTCGGTGTTCACAGCCCCCAGGGGGCAGGGCAAGGAAGGGGTGGGGAGCCACTACAGGAAATGGCTGAGGTCCCATTGGGAGGGCCTGGGCCGGCTGAGTCCCTCAGGGGAATGATGTTGGGCTTCTTCCAGAGGGCAGGGCCCATTTTAGGAAGGCAGCCTTGCTTGAGGCTGTCCCCGTCTGTCACCTGGGAGCTTTTGAAGCCGTGGGCACCGGCTCCCCCGTCAGAGACCGTGGGCCCCCTCCTAGGTTGCCCAGGCCAGGGCTCCTCAGCTGAGTCGCGTGAGCAGGCAGGGTTCTGGACCACCGGGCAGAACTTCTGCCACATGTGCCACGAGAATCATCTCTGTTATGTCTTCTTTCTTACGTTCCACTGACCAGATGGAGAAGCTAAGGCTCAGGCAGGGAAGGCTGGTCTGACCCCGGCCTCAGCAGCACTAGTCTTGCTCAGTGTTGGGACCTGCTCCTGCCGGGGCACTGCTCTTCCACCTGTGGTGGCCTCAGCCCACGACAGGAAAACGTGCAGGAAGCGTTAAGATAGCTGCTGAGTCTGCGTGGGCCCCTCTGTGTGGTGTCAGGAGGTGACAGGCCTTTCACCCTTGGTACCCTGAGTGTGCTGGGGCCACGGGAGGCTGAGGCCTGGGGAGGAGCAGGCTCAGCCCTTGGGCTCCCCTGCAGGGCACTCCTTGTGGAGGTGATGTATTCTGCAGAGTCTGGACCTTCCAAGACTAGTGTGCTGGAGTTGGAGTGTCAGCAGGGAGGGGCGTGCCTTCCAGATAATCAGATCCAGGGGCCCCTCCCTCCTTTTTCCCCTGTTAACATTTAACCCTGCTCTTCCGAGTGGCGGTGGTATTGCATCATGGTGGTGAGGGGGTGGGGGGGCTTTGGGCCCAAGCAGGCAGGTTAGCACTGGCCCTGGCTATGTGCCTTGGGTGAGGGCTCCCTCGTTTCTGAGCTGCCTATCTGGGGTCACAGTCCTTAGCTTACAGACCCAGGTGAGGCTAGGTGGGTTATGCAGGTGAAGGTCTTAGCACAGTCCTTGGCGCAAGGTGGGCACCTGATAGATATTACTCGCAGAAGCACTTGCAAATGGCACAGACCCCAGCAGCTCTGCTCTCAGAGGGACAGTGCTCCCCGAGGCTGGGAGATGTGGCCTGTGCCCGCTCAGGGAGGTGCGTGGGCTGTGGGTGCGAGTGAGCAGCTGGCCAACAGTCCTGAGATCCAGAGTCCCTGCCATGTTTTTCAGTGTCCCCTTCAGGTGCGCCTTTGTGTGTTTGCAATGACCAACCTGGGCTCACACAAGCACCCAGAGAATGTTCTCCAGGATGCTGCTGGGCTGCGTGGGGCTCTGCCAGGTTCTCTTGGCCCCCATCCCAGAGCCTAGGGACGTTGGCATTCACACACTGACTCCTCTTGTCTGGCCAGTGGGGGTGGGAGGTGGAACCTGGCTGGTTGAGGGCCTGGGAGTGGGTGGTCAGTGTCTCCCGGCCTTTCCCAGCCTTGGTGATGTTCTGTCCCCACTGTGGCACATCGGGGAGGCTGGGGCAACTGCCCCGGGCATCTCAGGAAATGGGGTCATGAGCCGAGGCCACTGGGGAAGGAGGTATTTCTGGCGGAGCAGGTGCGGCCGGTGCTGGCTTCTTGGCAGCTGAGCCCAAGGTCTTCTCAGCCACCCTGGCATGAGCAGTGTGACTTTGATATTTCTGGAAAGTGGCAGGGAAGAGGAGCGGCAAGTGCTGAGTCGCCGAGTCCAGGCAAATGGGCCCAAGCCTCTGCATCTGTGAAGTGGATGAGCCGGTTGGGTGCTTTGCTGCTCAAGGCCAGGCCTCCACCCTCTGGGTGCCGCAGCCCTTGGACCCTGAGTGGGGGCCTGTGGGGGCCACGAGTGCCTGGGCCAGTCAGCTAAAGGACCTGTCAGGGCCTTAGTGTCTTTGTCTAGAGTTCTAGGTTGCACTGAGCAGGGCTCGCACCCACAGCGGGCCTCTTGTGCCCCAGGCCCAGGAGAAGATGTTACCCACCAGGGCGCACGCTCCCTCACAGCCCCGGCCGCCCCACACAACGTGACCCAGTTGTAGGGCCCTTTCCTGGCAGGCAGACCTCTGTGGTATGCTGCCTCGCACCATCTCTGCAGGGGCCTCTGCAGAGGGTGCGCTGGCTGGGAGCGCGGCCCCAGAGGCCTGTGTGTGGTGGGGGCTGGCCTTTCTTGAATACACAGGAGTGTGCACTGGGCTCAGGTGTTTACTGCGGCGTGACCTGGGTGTGCCCTCACCCTTTGGAACTCGGCTTCCTCATCTGAGGATGGAGCTAACAGCCCTGCTCCCTCGGCTGCTGTGCAGTTGGAAGGGGAGGATGAGGAGAGGGGTCTAGGAGGCTGCCGCAGCTCCAGGCCTGCTGTTCTCAATGCATACTCATTGGGCAGGGCCCATCTTAGGGTGCACAAAAGTTCCAGGTGTGTAAGTGGGAGCTGATGAGGGCGATCTGGAAGCCAAGCTGACCCTCAGGCCTGTGCCTGCCCCTTGTCCCAAGGGGCCCTGGGGTGTGCACTCTGCCCTGAGGCCACTGAGTCTTGTTCACAGATGGGAGGGGCCTGGCTGTGTTGGTAAAGATGGGGACACTGAGGCTTGAGAGGGGCTTGAGCTCCTGGCCTGGAGGCCTTGCAGGCACTGTTACCTGGGCCCTGGGTGCTCCTGTAGGAGCAGCACTTACAACCTGGGCTTAGGCGGTGCCAGTCCTCCCGCTGCCCCTCCCTTCTGGGGCTCAGGTCAGAAACTTCAGACCCCCCCCGCCCACTTTTCACTCCTCCATGGACACCTCCCTGCTCCCGTCCCCACTATTGCCTCTGCCCTGGTCTCCCAATTCCCCAGGGGTGCCTGCGAGCACCCGGTCCCCTCCCTCCCCTACTCACAAACCCTCCCAGGCCCCCACCTCACTCAGGGTAAAACCCAGAGCCCTCCCTGTGGCCCACAAGGCCCTGCATGACCTGCCCCATGTCTTCATGACTTTGTGTCCTACTCTCCCTTGTCACCCTCTTCAGGCCACTTGGGCCTTCCTGCTTCTTAGCCGTGCTTAAGCACAGTCCAGCCACAGGGCCTTTGTACTTGGCGTTCCCTCTGCCTGGTGTGCATGCTCTGTTCCCTCACGTCGCACTGGCCTTTGCTCAGCTTCCCTTTTTTCAGGGAAGCCTTCCCTGACCACTCTGTGGAAAATGGTCTCCCCCCCGCCCCGGCCCCGGCTTCCCGCCTCCATTCCGTTTTTCTCCACAACCGTTGGTGACAAAACATGTCGCTGTTGTCTGTCCCCCCTCCCCCACAGCACACGCAGGCTGGGGTGCCATCCTGTGAAGGCAGGGGCTTGGTTTTGTTCACTGCAGTGCCAGAGATGTGGGAGGAAGGGAGGCAGGAATGGATGGAGGAAGGAATGAATGGATGTGGGGCAGTGGCTCCTGAGGCCTCTTGGCTGGTAGGTGGCAGAGCCCGATTAGTGCTCACTCTCTAGGTCCCGTCCTGGTCCCATCCTGCCCTGGAGTTGCCTGCTTGGCAGTTGACAAGGCTGTCTTCCTGCAGGTGGGAGTGGAGTACACGGCCACAAGGGGGCGGTGGAGAGCAGGGCCGCCGGCACAGCCCGGCTGGGAACTGTAGTGGGGACAGCGCTGCAGCCCTGCCCCTCTCGCCCACACGTGTCTTGCCGTTGTTAGGGTTCGGGCGCACTGTCATCAGCTGGATGCAGCATCATCACCCCACCCCTCTGACCTTGGAGTCCTCTGGTTGGGCCCCTTCATGGCCGTGGTCAGGATCTGGGGAGAAAGGGCCTGGCACCCTGCGTATCTGCCGTACTATTTTGCAGGTATTGGTCGAGTAGTATTTATTCTTTACAGGATCACTTTTAGGTTGGGCATGTTCATGTACTTTTTTTTTGGTTGTTATTATCTCTGTAAATCTTACAGTAGTCCTGTGAGATGGCAGGTGGGGGCAGCCCATTTTATAGATGAGAAAATGGAGGCTCAGAGAGGTTGAGTAACTTGTCCAAGGCCACACAGCCAGGAAATAGGTGAGTCTTTTTGACCTCAGAGCCTGGGGAATGTGCACGTGGCCAAGAAGGCCCTTGAGCTTTCCTTGTGAGGAGGCCACTGGGCCTGTGGTAGTGCCTCTGAGGGCCCAGGCCTTGTAGAGCCTGTCACCATGGAGCCCCTTCTGTGTTGGGATTGCGGGTGAGGAAAGACAGCAGGCTTCCCCAGGAGCTGGAGGTGGCTTGGTCATTGACCCTTTCCCTTGGTGAGCAGTGGCCCAGAGCCTGGGAGGAGGGTCCAGCTGTCAGAATACTGGGTCCGCCAGGGTCACTGGAGCCAGGTGGGCATGTCTGTGGGCCTCACAGAGGCTTCTCTGGAGCTAGGTCCCGGCTCAGGATAGGGAGAGCTCCAGGCAGCAGCTTCCACCCTGCCGCTCTGGGGTTTGGCAAGGTGGGCACGGCCCCCTGGCTTGTGGTGAAGGAGGAGCAGGGAAGGGCCTTGGCTCAGAGGGTTGTGGGGAGGGAGTTTTAGGTCCTGGCGCTAGACCCGGCCTCGGACGGGTACACGAGCTCGTAACCTAGGTCCTGGTGTGTGTGACCTTGGGCAAGCCCAGTTGCCTCATGTAGGTGTTTACTGAGTCCAGCTCCTTGCTGGGCTGTTCTGGGTGCTGGGAAATGATTGAGAACAGAACAGTCCTTGCCCTCAGGAGCTGGTATGTGGGAGTTGCTATTTTGAGTCAGGAAGGGCCTCACTTGAGAATTTGTCTGAAGGCCTAAGGACGTGGGGGAAGGAGCCCTGCAGGGTCTGGGGTGAGCGGTACAGGCAGTGGGAACAGCATGTGCAAAGGCCCTGAGCCTCTCCTGTAGTTGCATAACTGCTCTGCTTTCCCACTGCTCTGTGTTTCTCATCTGCTAGATGGGGTTCATCCCCGGAGCCTTGCTCTGGGCACCCGCACTGGCTCAGAACGGTGCTCAGAAAACGTCACCCTCGTTTCTACCAGTGCTATGTTGATCTGCAACATCTTTTATTTCCATGAATACAGGGAAGGCCATGGGCGCTGCTGCTCAGCAGTGGCTCTGGGTGCTCCCCTCCAGGCTGGGGAAGGTTGCAGCCTGGTCCCCACCCCTCTTCAGCGTGGGCTGCGGCCCCACCCTTTGTCCTGCCCCCTCCCCCCACCCCCCATGCCCTGACCTCGTGGCATGCCACGAGTTGCTGTTGGCTGGACCCTGGAATCTCAGGCGCCCGGGTGAGAATTTGTCCCAGGCTAGTGGAGCTGTCATCGCAGAGCCACTCTCGGGTCCCAGGCCAGCGCGTCTGCCCTGTCCTTGTCCTCTGTGTCCATTGTGCCCGAGGCTGCGGTGCCACACCCCCTGCTTGTGGTCAGTGCTGGGACCTCAGGCTCAGGCTCAGGTGACCCTCCTCACCCATCCATCGAATAGAACACTCCTCCCAGCCCTTCCCCTGCCTCCAGCTCCCTTAGGAGGGCTGACCTCTCCTCCTTTCCCCTGCCTGTCTTCTCCCAGGGATGAGGTCTGGGCCTGCTGCCTACCCTTGTGTGCCTAGGAACCCTGCCTGAGGGCTGTACTCGGCAGCTGCCTGCACCCCCTGACCTGGTCTAGGCCTGCCGTGGGTCCCCATCCCAGGCTGGCATCAGGCAGGCTTAGCAGGCCTGTGTGTGTGTGTGTGTGTGTGCGCGCGCGTGTGTGTGTGAGAGAGAGAGAGAGAGAGAGAGAGAGAAAGAGAAAGAGAGAGAGAGGGAGGGAGAAGCACAGGGGTGCGGGAGGCATGCTCAGCACAGAGCAGGGGGTGGGGTGGCAGTGCTGTGGGGAGGGGTGCGGTGCATGGGTAAGCTCTGGGACTGGAGCCTGGGAAGCACAGGACCAGGTCCCCTATGTTTAGGCCCTCCGTGTAAAGGGGTGGATGGGTGTGAGGAACTCTTGCTGCTCCCTGCCCTGGGACCTGTTTTTTGGTGGGTAATTGGGGCCTGCATGTTAGCCCCCCCTAAAAATAATTGATTGAGGTGACATTCACATAAAATTAACCATTTAAAAATGAATAGTTTAGCAGCATCAAATACATTCATACTGTCGTCTGTCCCCCTGCAGCCACCACCTCGATTTAGTTCCAGAATATTTCCATCATCCCTAGAAGATACCAGGTTCCCGTTAGGCAGTGTTCCTCACTCCCCCCCTTCCCAGCCCGTGGCAACACAGTTATCTGTCTCCTTGCATCTGCCAATTCTGGACGTTTTACATAAATATATGACTCTGTGTCTGCCTTCTTTTCCTTAGCATAACTTTTTTTTCTTCTTCTTGCCACTTAGCATAACTTTTATTTCACTTTTTATTTTGAAATAATTATAGACGTACGGGGAATTGCAGAAATAGTACAGAGAGGTCCTGGGTCCCACATCCCCCTCACACCTCAGGGCCTTTCAGACCTCTTTCCGGGTGAAGGCTGCTGGGTCCTGGGATTTGGGGGCAGGAAAGTGGCCCTGAGCTGAGGCAACCCCCACCCCAGTGGGTTGGGCCCCTGGGTGCCGCCGCAAGGGCCAGGCTTACCTCTGGGAGGGCGCAGGCTCTTGTCCTCCGGCCTGGGACCGGCTCAGGCGCGTCTGTGGCTGCGGCTGCTGGGAGTGTGCCCCCCTCTCCCGGCCACCCCTCCTGCCACCCAGCTTCCTCTCCCGGCAGCCAGTCGGGGCCCCCGACTCTCCCCGGGACCCTGGTCTGGTGCCCAGGTTGGGGGAGAGGGGTAGGATTTCAGCCCTCCCCCAGCAGCTGGCCAGGAGGGAGAGGGGCTGGTTGTATTTTAAGCTATTGAGTGGTTCAGCAGGAACTCGGAGGCCTCCTCTCCCAGGAGGCTCGGTGCTGTCTTCCTGCCCCACACGGGCTCCAAAGGCATGTGGGCACTGCCCCCCCCGGGACCCAGGAACTATTAATATACTGTAGCCATGGGGCAGGCCCTGTGCCTGCCCACGGCTCTGCTATTCTAGCCCTTTCTGGCACCTTCTGCATGTGCCCCTTCCCTCTCCCACAGGTCCCCTCGGTGGGGCCTGGCACTCGGGGCAGTAGGACTGGTTTCCTTTTCCTGGCCCTTCTGTTTGGCTTTGTCATCTGTGTGGCTCAGAGGGGCTTCGTAATGTGTCCCCCAAGGCCACACAGCTGGGCAGAGCCTGCAGTCGGCAGTGCACACACTCCGCCCGGTGCAGCATCAGTAGGTGGCACAGGCCAGGGCTGGGTGTTGGGCCCTCTCCTGTCCATGGTGTGGGGCGGGCATAGCGTACATGGGCCAACAGGCTCACATGCTGCCTGCCACCAGGGGGGCCGGGGTCTGCACCCAGGCCGGTGCCCTTCCCGCCGGGTCTCCTCATGCCCAGCCTCATGGCTCCAGGTTTTGGGGCAGTGTCAGGCACCGTGCTGATGCTTCACTCGCATTGTCTCATGACCCTTATAGCCCCTGGAGCTACACGCCTACCTACCTGCCCCCCAGCTGAGGCTCAGAGAGAAGTGAGGGGCTGGTCACCCAGGGACTGAATGGCAGGGCCAGACTCAGTCCCGTCTGCTGCCCACTGCGCTCCTGTCACTGGGGGATGTGTGAGGGGAGCCCTTTCCTTCTGGGGGTGCTGGCTGCGGTGGGCCCCTCCGCCTGGGCTGTGGGTAGGTGGCTGTACCCTCAGAGAGCCCTGGCTGGGGCCCTGCCCTGGGTTTCTGGTCCTTCTCCTTTCCCCATGCTGCCTCTGACCGAGGCTCTACCAGGGGTGGGAAGGATTCTCAGCACCTGCTGGCAGTGGCTGACTTGAGGTCAGACCAAGCCCTGCCTGCCATGGCCCCATGTCTAAGAGCATCTGTGCCAAGCGCCCCAGGGGAGCACTTGGGCCTTTTGGGATCAGCTGGCCACTGCTGGGCCTCCCTCCAGCTCCAGCAGTTCCTGTGTCCCTGCTCCTCCTGGTGCCTTCTCAGACCTGCTTGGGATGGGTGGGCCAGATCCCCCTGAGGGCTCTCTCCCCCATCTGCCCCACTGCTCTGCTACTGTCTGGCCACTGTCCGGGGGCTCAAGCAGAGCAGTGGGGTGGGGGTGGCCAGGCTGTGTGCTCTGGGCTTTGCGGGGGTCAGGGCCTAGGCAAGGGTGCTATGTTGGGCTGATGCCGTGGGAAGACTGCCCCAAAGGTGGCCTTGAACAAGGCCTGGGTGGACCTAGTGAGAAATGAGTGGAGAGGGAGGTCAGGGAGGCAGGGGCTGAGGGCTCATCAGTCCAGGCTGGGGATGCTAGCTGGAAACTTCTTGGTTTCCTGACCCTTTCCACACTTAGAGAGAGGCTCTCTGCACCAATAACTCCGGAATCTGTCACCTCCCTGGGAACATAAATGCACAAGGAAAATAATCCGCAGCGTCTCTTATAGCTCAGAAGGGGAAATGGATGATCTATCTCTCGGATTCTCAAAATAGCTGGGATTTCTCCCAAGCCCAGTGAACTCTGCGGGCCAGAGCTGGGCGCCGGGGCTTGGGCTGCCCGCGGGCCGCTCACCCTCCACCTGTGGCTGACCCCACCCTACACTGGGCCGGGGTGCCTCCATGCCTGCCTCAGGGGATCTTCTTGCCCCCTGGGCTGTTTGGGGGCTGTGTCCACTCGAAAGTCTCCCTTTCAGGAGGACCCAGCCCCCGGGGGTTGCCCCCAGGAGGTGTGTGGCACGGCTCCTGGGGGGCTCAGTCTGGGGCAGTTTTATATTTAGCTGGGCCATGGCTGCGGGGCACTCGGGTTACATCTGCACAGAAGGCAGCCGTGCCAGGGCAGGCGCGGGCTCCTTTCCAGCACCGCGGCAGAATTTGATCACGCCGGCCCGGCCCAGAGCTGCTTCGCGTGGGGAGGTCCGCGGCGGGGGCTGACGGCCGGCAGCTGGGGCCGCTGGCTGCAGCGGGCAGAACAGGGCAGCATGGACCTGAACATGAGCATGGTGGCCCGAGAGGCCAGCCAGGGCCTCGGCCCCGGCCCCAGCCTCGGCCTCAATGGCCTTCCCGGGATCGCACCCGCCAAAGCGACCAAAAAACCTAAAAAGGCTGTTCTCTTCTTCGAGGTGGAGATTCTGGATGCGAAGACGCGGGAGAAGCTCTGCTTCCTGGACAAGGTAGGACCCTGGCGCCAGCTGTACTGGGCCAAGGGCATGGGGCCCGGGTCCCTGTTCCTTCCTGGGGCTTCTGGTTCAGAGGAGATGGGAGCTGTCCAGCTGGACCCTTTGTGTCCCTCCATCCTGTGTCCTGACTCCCCACCTACCCCTCAGCGTACGAGGGATACTTTCCCCAGGCCTGTCGCTGCCAGCTTGGGGTGGAGTGGGCACCGATGGCCCTTGGGTGTGGCCAGGAGCTGGCCCCCTGGTGGGAGGAGGCGAAGCAGCCTCCGTGGACCCTGCAGGGCTTTGGGGCCTGGGAAGAAGGTGGGAGTCTGAGACCTGCCCCCTGCCAAGGCCCGGCATGGGGGAAGGGGCTCCTGTCCCAGGGAGTTCTGGCCCCAAGAGGGCCGTCACTGTGAGGGGAGCTGCGGGTGGGGTGAGGAGGAGAGGCAGAGAAGCAGGCCCAGCTTCCTGTGCTCAAACCGTCTCCCAGCAGGCCAGGGGTGTCCTGGCTGCCTTTGGTAAAACCGGGCCCTCAGGCCTATGGCGCTCCCCACTCTGGCAGGGCCCTTGCTGCTCCTTTCGGCCATGTACGCGGGGAGCCTGAACTCCAGCCTTCCCCCTCCCGTAGCAGCTGCCCAGTCCCCCAGTCCATCCCCCCTTACCAGGAGGGGTCCTAATCATGCCCCACCCTGCCCTGACTTCTTTGCGGCTTGTGCTTCCCCCAGGTGGAGCCCCATGCCACCATTGCCGAGATCAAGAACCTCTTCACCAAGACCCGTAAGTCCAGGGCCCATTTGCGCTGCTGTCCGTGACCCCTCTGGGCAGGGGCCTCTGGGTGGGACCTGGTCCTGCACTTCTCTCTCCCCAGGTCCTGCAGAGGTGCCCCCAGTGTGGCCCAGGCTTCTCTTGGCTTGCCTGGGGCAGGTGTCCCTGCGTGGCCATTGGTAGGAACGCCCTTGCTGGGCTTTCGGAAGGACAACATCCTGCCTCTGCCTGGGCTGTTCCTGGCTCTGTCCTGGAGGCACGGGCCTCAGAGGCCTCGCCTCATCCCGGGGGGCTCTGTTGTGCTGTGTGCTGTGACACCCTGTTCTCCCCACAGATCCACAGTGGTACCCTGCCCGCCAGTCCCTTCGCCTGGACCCCAGTGAGTACAGCTGTCTGCTTGGCCACCCTTAGGCTCCTGGGTGGCGGTGGGCAAAGGTCTGGGCAGCCCTGAGCCCCGGCCTGTCTCTGCAGAGGGCAAGTCCCTGAAGGATGAGGATGTTCTGCAGAAGCTGCCCGTGGGCACCACGGCCACATTCTACTTCCGGGACCTGGGGGCCCAGATCAGCTGGGTGACGGTGAGTCCCAGCCCTATCCATGGCCTCCTTTCCCATCAGCCACATTGGGGTGACTCACCTGCTCCCTGTACCCCTAGGTCTTCCTGACTGAGTACGCAGGGCCCCTCTTCATCTACCTGCTCTTCTACTTCCGGGTGCCCTTCATTTATGGCCACAAATACGACTTCACGTCCAGCCGGCACACGGTGGTGCAGTGAGTGGGGCCAGGTGGAAGGGGGCGGTGCGGGGAGGGGGGAAGGCCTGCTGGGCCCGCCCCAGCTGAGCTGGCTCCCCCTCCCAGCCTCGCCTGCATCTGCCACTCATTCCACTACGTCAAGCGTCTGCTGGAGACGCTCTTCGTGCACCGCTTCTCCCACGGCACCATGCCCTTGCGCAACATCTTCAAGGTGAGCGCCTGGGTTCTCCCAGCCCCACCCACCGGGATCGTCCAGTTCCCTGTGCATCCCCAGTCCCACCCTCTGCGGGGCCAGGCCTCATCCGAGCCCTGCTTGCTTTCAGAACTGCACCTACTACTGGGGCTTTGCCGCGTGGATGGCCTATTACATCAACCACCCTCTGTATACGCCCCCCAGTAAGTGGCCTTGGACCTGCCCCGCCCCACCCTGTGAGCCTCCCACCCCACCAGGCTCTCCCCTCATAGGCCTCCCCTCTCTGCTTCCTCTTCAGCCTACGGAGCTCAGCAGGTTAAACTGGCGCTCGCCATCTTCGTGGTAAACAGGCTGGGAGGAGGGGAATAGGGCGGGGAGCTGGGGGGGGGGGGCGGGGACTCTGGGCTGACCCTGCTGCTCTGACAGATCTGCCAGCTTGGCAACTTCTCCATCCACATGGCCCTGCGGGACCTGCGGCCAGCTGGTGAGTGGCCTGCCCCAGGCAAGGAGTGGTGGTGGGCAGGCTGGGCAGACTGGGCGAGGGGGTCTCACTTGTCCCTCCTGGCCTGCCTGCCAGGGTCCAAGACCAGGAAGATCCCATACCCCACCAAGAACCCCTTCACCTGGCTCTTCCTGCTGGTGTCCTGCCCCAACTATACCTACGAGGTGAGGGTCTGCTCTGCTCCCTCCTCTCCCTCCAGGGGCTGGGGTCCCACATGCCAGCCCCTACTAGGGGTGCCTGGCTCAGCAGTGGGAGTATTTGGAGATGGAAGGGCTGGCCTTACTGGGAGTTGGGAGGTGGGTAAGGCCAGGCTTGCAGCTCGAGGGGGCTGGGGGGCAGCCACATCATGCACCCCTGTTCACTCAAGGCCTCTCTGGCATTGGAGTTTGGTTCCTACCCCCTCGCTCTGAAAGGGTTGGGGGGCGAGTTGGTCCTTGGGGGTGGCAGGCCTCTGGAGAACAGCAGGCACTGCCCACCCTCACCCCCGACCGTTCTTCCCCACAGGTGGGGTCTTGGATTGGCTTTGCCATCATGACACAGTGTCTCCCAGGTGAGCCCGCTGTCCCTCCCTCTGTGGGTCCCAGCCCACCTGGGCTGTGCAGCTTCTCCCTGACACCCCTGCTCTGCCCCACAGTGGCCCTCTTCTCCCTGGTGGGCTTCACTCAGATGACCATCTGGGCCAAGGGCAAGCACCGTAGCTACCTGAAGGAGTTCCGAGACTACCCCCCACTGCGCATGCCCATCATCCCCTTCCTGCTCTGAGCTGCTGCCCACCTCCCAGGGTCTGCCGAGCCAGGCTCTCATCCCTCTGCCCCAGCGTCATTCTGGGGGAGGAGTGGGGACTACCACTCTCCAGCTCTTGGAATAAAACCTGCTTGTCCCTGCCAAACTCGGGACTCAGGCTTTCTTTGGGGGGCTGGGGGGGGAGGTTTGGGGACCAGCACACCACAGAGAGAGGCACAGTTCCAGCTGAGGGGCCTGGAGGCTTTTATTTCTCAACTGGTCCACAGGGTGGGGGCGGATCCTCTACAAGGCGACCTCGGGGGCCACCTCGCCAGGCCCCTGGCCTCTGGCCACATCTGCCTCCCTCTGCTCCCGCCGCTTCTTCCGCTGGAGCAGCCGACGTTCCCGCTCAAACTCCTTCATGCGCATCACGTAGCTGTGGGCAGAGCATGGGAACGGGCGTCGGGCTCCGTGGCCAGGCCCTCCCAAGCCCCAGGAAGCCGAAGGGACAGGAGTGGGTGCCCCACAGCTTTCTGGGAAGCCTCTGACTGGCAAAGGCCTGTGTGCCTGGCTCCAGTGTGGGGTGTGCCTGAGCCGGTGCTAGCTGGCTGGCCCCAGTGAGCCCGGGGCAGAAGCCGGGCCTGGCCATTCCTCCAGGGGGCCCACCCTGCAGGCCCCGAGACTCCTCTTTCGAGCAAGCTGGGGCCTGGCTGACCGTCCCTTGTCTCTGGGGCAGTGTCCTGCCAGGCGCCAGGCCAGGGCTGGGGGTGCGGGGGCGGGTCTGGGGCTCACTCGAGGTGCTCGCAGTACTCCCAGTCGTGCTGCTCGTGCCTGCAGGCCAGGAAGTTGGGGAAGCTGTCGCGCTTGCACTTGAGCAGCCGGATGAGGTAGTGGGCGCAGTAGTCTCGCTGCTTCAGCAGCAGCTGCGCGTCGTTCATCTGCTGCTGTGTGGCCACCATCTCTGCGAGCAGTGGGTGGGCTGGTTGGGGTCTGACTGCCAGAGACCCGTCCCCCACCCCCACACCTGATTCCCGGGAGCCACGGTTCAGGGGCGCACCCACTGGCATGTGGCACCTGGACTACGGCCACCTTCTGGCAGTGTCTTTTTCTAATTTGCACAAAGACCACACTCCAGACACGGAGGCCCAGACAGGAGAAGGGTTCCCCCCCTCCCCGTCACCCCAGGGTGCCTCCAAACTGTACTGGATCCTTGCCTCCCCTTCCCTGGGTCTCCCTCCCCCAGGCTCTCTCTTCAGACAGCCCCACCCTGCAGAGCCCACGCTCAGAAACCACCTTCTCCCGGCGCGTCCGCCTGCTAGCCACAACCCAGTGTTGGGTGCGCTGCCCGGGGCACCTGGATCCCAGCTCTGCCCTGCTGGCCACGTCCACTTCCTCTGCTAAGAAGCGGAGTAATGGTCCCCCAGCTCCAGAGTCAACAGTGAGCATCACCTGAGCGAATTACGTGTGAAGCGCTTGGGCCTGTGCCTCAGAGAGAGCTGGACTGGCTCCTGGTCCCAGTGCCATGCCTGCCTGGCACACCCGATCGGGTGAAATCACCCTTACGAGGCCGACTGGGGCTGTTAGGAACTGGACACCTACCCCGCCTGCACCCTCCTGCTCTTAGCCCAGCAAGGGCGCCCAAGACCCAGCCGTCCTGCATCCGCAGACCCCACTCCCCTCAACATCTTGATCCCAGTTCCTTCCCATCAGCACCAAAAGGTGTCCGCAGTGATCCTGCACCTTCCCTGGCTGGCTTCCCTCCCCTCTGCTTCCCAGTCCCGTTTCTTTGTCTCCAGCCCGGGTTCTCATCCCCTGCCCCTGCACCCCATGCTCTTCCAGCCCCCATACTCCACCCCAGCACTGTCCACACATGGGCCTCCTGAGATGCCAGGACTCCATGCTTCCTCACCTTCCTGCCTGCTTCTTTCTCAAATGTTCTTTTCCCCACAGCTCCCTGGGGACCACTCTCTGGCCGCCCAAACATTAAATGGTGGCTTCCAGTGGTTCTTGCTAGAAGCTCTCATTCTCATCCGTGGCTTCGATCGCCACTCCACAGGTGGATGAGCCCCAACTTGGTTCCCCCTGCCACCCTCACTTCATCTGAGCCCCAGGCCGGGGTAGCCCCCTGCAGCCCCCTGCTGGCTTCCATGGCAGTGTGGAGCCACCAGCACCAGGGGCTCCGGCATGAGCCAGGATTTACACAGCACCTACTGTGTGCTAGGTGTTGGAGATACAGCAGGGAACATGCCACCAGACAAAGGTGCCTGCCCTCGAAGGCAGACACAACAAACAGGTGGAACTAGGTTATCACAGAATGTCTGGCAATGATCAGTATTAGGGAGAAAAGTAAAGCAAGGGAGAGAGGCAATGTTGGGGCGTGGGTCACAGCCTTAGATGCAGGCGTCCCTCAGAAAGGCATCTGAAGGTGAGGGAGTGAGTCACACCTGGGGGGGGGGGAGCATTCCCAGCGGTGGGACAGCAGGTGCAAAGGCCTTGAGGTGAGAAGAGAGGTTCAGGATGCCCCGGGGATCTCAGCCCAAGCATGTGGGTGAGCTTGGTGGGGATGTCAGGAACTCTGTTTTGGACCCGCTGAGTGGGAGATGCCCACAAGTCTGGAGTTGAGGGTCCAGGCCCAGCTGGAGATAGAAAACTTGGGAGCATCATAAGGCACCTGAAACCAGGGGACTAGCGGTGACCCCCAGGGATGGGTGGGAGTGAGTGGAGACAGAAGGCCCAAGCAGCAAGGCACCTCAACATTTACAAGACAGGGAAGTGGGAGGGGCGCCTGGGTGGCTCAGTCGTTAAGCGTCTGCCTTCGGCTCAGGTCATGATCTCAGGGTCCTGGGATCGAGCCCCACATCGGGCTCCCCGCTTGGCGGGAAGCCTGCTTCTCCCTCTCCCACTCCCCCTGCTTGTGTTCCCTCTCTCGCTGTGTCTGTCACATAAATAAATAAAATCTTAAAAAAAAAAAAGGGAAGTGGGGAGGAATCATGAGGGCGCATCAGTGAGGTGGGTGGGTGTGCGGGGGCCTGGGCACCAGGTTTCCAGGAAGTGGCAGCGATCAACTTGGATGCCAACTGCAGCAGGTTAGTGAGAACTGAGAACTGACAAGGGGGTCCAGGGATGTAGAGTGGGGGTGGGCGGGAAGCTGGACAGGAGCCCCTTCTGTGAAGCGGTGGGGAGACAGCTGGAGGGGATTTTGAAACAGTAGAAATAACTGTTTGCACGGTGATGGGAAAACCAATGTTGCACGAGGAGAAGGGCTGGGGCAGCCAATAGGCGAGGGGATGTGACAGGTGGCACAAAAGGGTTCTTCTGGAGCGGGGGCTTGGCTAGAGCAGGAGCAGACAGTCTGGGGTAACAGGAGAGAAGGCCATGTCGCAGGGATGCAGGAAGCCCAGCTGAGCGCTTCTGGTTGCTTCTAATTTCTTAATAAGAGGGTGTAAGTGACTGGCCGGAGGGAGGTGCTGCAGTCTGAGGGAGAAGGTGTGGGACTGTCTAGGAAAGCACGAGAGCGAGCCAAGTGCCAGGGAAGGTAGCAGGAAAACCAGCAGCATGAAGGGTCAGCGAGGGGAGCCATGGGGAGAGCAGTCAGCCGGTTGGGTGTTCTTCTCCTGTGATGTTCCGCTGCACAGGGATAGATGCCAAGGAGAGCCCAGGTTGAGCCCAGTTTTGGTTTAGCCCAGCTAGCAAGAGGAGCAGAGACCTGTGCGATTAGGGGTGAAGGTAAGGATTCACATAAGGAGGTGGGGGACTGATGGGACGCAGGTTCACGTGGGGCTGAAGGACCATCAGGATTTGGGACACTGGAGAGGAGTCCACCTCCTGACGTTCTCTCTGCACACCACCCGCTTAGAGGTGTCCCTGCCGCTGCCCACCCAGCAAACAGCACCTTCTGACAAGGCAAGTCTGGTCATGTCTCTCTGCTTAGAAGCACTGACTTTCCCCTCTTCTTGTATTTTATCTGGCCAACTCCTACGTATCCCTCTCAGATCTTGCTTCCAGCCACCGCCTCCTGGAAGCCTGCCCTGACACCCCCAGGTGCCGCGCCCGAGATACGCCTGGTTCCGCTGTCTTTCCCACGGGCTTGGAATTCCCTTTAGCCAGTGCCGGCTGTACGCGCGGTGCCCAACGGAGACTTGGCCAGGCTGGCTCTCGATACGCCTGTGGTATTGCTGCATAGAAAGAGCAAGGCGCAGGACAGCATGTGCGGCTTGAGGGGGCCCCTCCTGTTTTGTGTATACCCCAAACAGCAGTGCCATCTGGACAGAGAAACAGTGGACACGTCCCTTCCGTGATCAACCCTGCGCTGGCTCCCCACCGCCTCCAGGACTCAGCCCGGCTCCGACCGCCTCTCCGCCCCAGACTGCCACTCTTGCCCCTGGGCTTTCTGTTCCACCTGTGACTTCTGCCTGGGATGCCTCCGCACTCAGCCAGGCCCACGCGTGTCCTCTGCACTCTTCCAGGCCGAGGTCAAGGCTGAGCGCAGATACAGCGCTGGGAGCCCGCGCCCAACCCTGGGGACCCCGGGATTCGGGGGTTCGGGCGTCCGCGTCCCACTCCCGCGGGCCGCGCCTGCGCACTGGGCCTCACCGCGCTCCTTGCGCCCCGGGAAGCCGTAGTCGGGGGGGAAGGTGGGCATCCGCTGGGGGTCGGGCTCCCCCGATGGATCGCTCACATAGCGCCGGGCAAGATGCGCCCCCATGGCTGCAGTCGCCGCAGATCCCCGCAGCAGCCGGGGTCACCTCGCTCCTATCCGGAAGCACTCCCCCTCCGCCAGCCACGGCTTCCGGGTCACGCAGGCTGCTGCCGGGATCAGGGAGATGAACGACTCAGGAGATGAACGGCTCTGGCGCCACCTGGCGGTCAGGAGGAGACCGCATGGGGGCCGGGGTCCCCTCTCCGGATCAGGTGGACCCCAGAATGGGATCTTCCTGCTTCTGGAAATGGTCTGGGCGGGGGATGGGGACAAGGTCGGCCAGGGGCCTTTTCCCACCCTCCCTGGGCACAGATGAAAATTATTATTATTATTATTTTTTTAAAGATTTTATTTATTTGACAGAGAGAGAGGTAACGAAGAGAGGGAACACGAGCAGGGGCAGAGGGAGAGGGAGGAGCGACTTTCCACTGAGCAGGGAGCCCAAAGCGGGGCTGGATCCCAGGACCCTGGGATCATGACCCAAGCCGAAGACAGACACCTAACGACTGAGCCACCCAGGTGCCCCGAAAATTATTTTTCATAGCTTATTTCCAAAAAACCGTTTTTCTTTCAAAACATTTGAATTTCAACTAATGAATCAAACACTACGTCAAAAACTAATGATATACTATATGTTGGCTAATTGAACATAATAAAAAGAATAAAACATTCAAATTTATTTTTTAAGAAAAAAAAAAAAAAAAAAAAACCCCTGCACAGTACTGATGATATAATTAGTGAACATCAAAAGTTTAAATGCAATTATTCAAAATAAATATTTTAATTGATTAAATTTAATTTAAATAATCAAAGTTATAAATAAAACTAAAGCAGAAATTTTTATTTTATTTTTAATTTATTTATTTTTATTTTTAAAGATTTTATTTATTTATTTGTCAGAGAGAGAGCGCACAAGCAGGGGGAGCAGCAGGTAGGGGGAGAAGCAGGCTCCCTGCTGAGCAAGGAGCCCAGTGCGGGACTCGATCCCAGGACCCTGGGATCATGACCTGAGCCAAAGGCAGACGCTTAACCTACTGAGCCACCCAGGCGTCCCTTATTTTATTTTTAAAGATTTTATTTATTTATTTATCTCAGAGAGAGAGAGAGAGGAGCACAAGCAGGGGGAGGGGCAGAGGGAGAGGGAGAAGCCGACTCCCCACCAAGGAGGGAGCCCTACATGGGGCTGGATCCCAGGAATCCTGGATTGTGACCTGAGCTGGAGGCAGACGCTCCAGCCACCTGGAGACTGAGCCACCCAGGCGCCCCTAAAGCTGAAATTTTAAATCCTTTTGAGTACTTTTGTAAAAATAAAATAAAATGCAGTTCTACTATCCCTCTAATTGCCACTGTAAAGAACTGGTATTACATTTCACACTTGTTACATTAGGGCTTACATATATGCAAGTTTAAGAGTATAGTACATTGTTTAGTACTGCCAGATACTTCTTGGCCTCAATATTCAACTGTAACAAATGGTGTGCTGATTTGTTACTCTCTGGAAATCTGCATGGGAACACAAAGAGAAGCCATTCAATGGGTGCTAGGCGCAGTTGGGTGCGCCTGTCAGAAAGGAAATTAGATCATGTCATACCTTGGCTAAAACCCTCCTCTGGGTCCCCATTTCATATGGAATAAAAACTGGACCCAGCCTGAAAGTGTCTGACACAGGACGTATGGGCTAGGGCCCCAGAATCTGCGTTTCTTTTTTTTGTTTGTTTAAAGATTTTTATTTATTTATTTGACAGAGAGAGAGAGAGAGACAGTGAGAGAGGGAACACAAGCAGGGGGAGTGAGAGAGGGAGAAGCAGGCTTCGTGCGGAGCAGGAAGCCCGATGTGGGGCTCGATCCCAGGACCCCGGGACCCCGGGACCAGGACCCGAGCGGAAGGCAGACGCTTAATGACCGAGCCACCCAGGCGCCCCCAGAATCTGCATTTCTAACAAGTTTCCAGGTGATGGTTATGTTGCTGGTCTGGGGACCACCCTTGGGAGAATTGCTGAGCTAGATTTTCATGTGCTGACACGGAGAAGTGGCCACGATATTATTAAATGGAAAAAACACACTGTAGAGAATGGACCAATGGTGAATGAGACTTTCTTTCCAGGGCTTACTTGGAACCTGACCCCAGACCATGACAGAGATTTGTGATTCTTGTGCTCTTTCTGACTCCAGGGGGCAGCATTCACATTTGTAGTCCTTCTGAATGGCACTCCTGGAATTGTGCAGTGCATGATCTGCACAGCTGTACCAGGCGGCCCTGCCTTGTTCTGGATGTCTCTCCTCCCCCTCCCTTTCTCTGTGCTTCAGCTGCTTACCCAGAGGTCAGAGCTGGGAGGATACCCAGGGAGGCAAATTATGATCCCAGCTCACTGTCTCTGCATGACTCTGGGAAGCGACTTCCCCATCTCAGAAACTCAGTTTACTCATCTGTAAAATGGGATCAGTAATACTAGTGCCATCTAATCTGAGATCCCTTTGGCTCATCTTGTTTACTGTTGGTCTCTTCTCTTGAATGTCAGCTCCATGGAGCAGGGAATTTTGTATTCTTCACTGCCGTATTCCTGCACCTAGAACGAAAATGGCACACAGTAAGTGCTTTGTAAGCACTTACCGAGTCAACGAATGAATAAATGGAGTGGTTTGGAGGAGTCAGTTAGGCGGTTGCATGAAAAGCGCTCACTGCCTGGAATATAGTCGGCACCCAGTACATGCCTGTTATTATTACTCTGTCCAGGTTTCACTCTCTAACTAGAAGGTAAGAGGCTGAATAAGGAAGCCTCATTTAAAATGGAGTGAGGAGGCCAGCAGGGGGAGCTCTCATGCCCTACCATCCTTGGTCAATTGCAGACCATAAGGGAAAAGAGATACCTTGCATCCTGGGCTTTACCACCCCAGCAGGACCGTGAGAGATTTTCTCGTCGGAGGCAACAGCCCAGACAGGGAGACACAGTCACAACTCAGCCACTGAAAAGCCACTACTATTTGCAACTCCCACTTCAGTCCAGTGGACTTTTTAAAAAAATTTCTTTTTTTTTTTTAATTAACATATAATGTATTATTTGTTTCAGGGGTACAGGTCTGTGATTCATCAGTCTTACACGACATACAGCACTCACCACAACAATACCCTCCCCAATGCCCATCATCCAGCCACCCATACCCCCACCCCCCTCCCCTCCAGCAACCCTCAGTTTGGTTCCTGGGATTAAGAGTCTCTTACGGTTTGTCTCCCTCTCTGGTTTTGTCTTGTTTCATTTTTCCCTCTCTTTCCCTATGATCCTCTGCCTTGTTTCTTAAGTTCTGCATATCAGTGAGATCAGATGATAATTGTCTTTCTCTGATTGACTTATTTCGCTCAGCATAATATCCTCCAGTTCTATCCATGTCATGGCAAATGGCAAGATCTCATTCCTTTTGATGGCTGCATAATATTCCATTGTATGTATATATACCACATCTTCTTTATCCATTCATCTGTCGATGGACATCTTGGCTCTTTCCACAGTTTGGCTATTGTGGACATTGCTGCTATAAACATCGGGGTGCACGTACCCCTTCGGATCCCTACTTTTGTATCTTTGGGGTAAATACCCAGTAGTGCAATTGCTGGATCATACGGTAGCTCTATTTTCAACTTTTTGAGGAACCTCCATACTGTTTTCCAGAGTATACCACACCTTCTTTATCCATTCATCTGTCGATGGACATCTTGGCTCTTTCCACAGTTTGGCTATTGTGAACGTTGCTGCTATGAACCCTGGGATGCAGGTGCCCCTCCAGTGGACTTTTTGTTTGTAACAGCCCCTCCGGATTCCCTCTTTCCTTTATAAAGAAGTGGTTTTCAACTTGGTTCCCTGGACTTGCCCAGAGCCTTACCACAGCCAGCTCGTCCCCGATTGCAATTCTGCGCTATTCCCAAACACACTCACGTTGCTGGTGAAATAACTGGCTGTTTTATTTTTCAGGTTAACAGAGGGCAACAAAGGGGCCAGTCATTTCAGTAGAGGCTGGAGGGATCCAAGCCACGGATGATTCTGGGTGTGTGGGGGGGAATGTGGCCCATTTTATCCTGAGGTCCCTGGACTCTGTTGCCTCAGTCTGGCTTGTCCATACTCAGAGTTGGGACCTGGAGGAGATGATATTAGGGTGAGGGTGGTTTCAGGCAGCCTTGCTGGAGTGGAAGAAGGGGCTGGGCCTTGGTCGCCTGTGCTGCTCAGGCTTCCTGTTTTTTCTCTACCAGTCATTTGACAAGGAGACTTTCCGGTGTCCCCTGCCCACACCCCCACGTACCCTGGTTCACTGCTCACAACTGCCCCACCCCTCCTTCCTCCTTCCCTCCCAGTCCTCTCTGGTCCCATCTGGCCTGCCCCAGGCAGGGGCTGTGTTAACATTCTGTGATCAGAACAGCCTCAGAGGCCCAATTGGGCTCCGGGGGCGGAGAAGGAAATTCTGGGTGGCATCTGTGCTTGCCACGGTCTGCTGGATGGGAGATCGGAAGCTCTGGGTAATTCAGTTCAGGGGGAGGAGGAAAAACAAGGTCAGCGAGGCCTAGAAAGCCCCTGGGGAAGGCCTTAATCTGCCTATGGGGCAGACAGGACGGTGCCTGTAATCTAGCCTGGGAGCCGTCCGGGGAAGGCAGCTGCCTGCACTGAGGTTGGCTGGTTGGTGTTGGAGGGATGAGTGAGCCTGGAGGGGCTTTGTCTTGTGGGTGGCCTTAGTCAGGGCTTGGCAGGCTGGACAGTCACTCATTCATTCCACAAACACCCATTGGACACCTACTGTGTGCCAGGCAGTGGAGCTGAGCTGCTAATGGGCGGAAGATAAGCAATGGACAAGATAAAGAAGTGAGATATATGGAATGTCAGATGGTGATAGCTATTAAGGAGAATTATAATGAATGGAGTGTACGGGCCGGTTGTTTTAGAAAGTCTCACGGAGAAGGGGACATTTCCTGTTTTTCAAACACACCAGGAACTTGCTGTCCTCAGGGCCTTTGCACAGCCCAGAATGGCCTTCCTCCAGATATCCACATATTATCCATGGCCTACCTCCAACTCCTTCAGTCTCTTTCTTTCTTTCTTTCTTTCTTTCTTTCTTTCTTTCTTTCTTTCTTTCTTTCTTTCTTTCTTTCTTCTTTCTTTCTTTCTTTCTTTCTTTCTTTCTTTCTTTCTTTCTTTCTTTTTCTTTCTCTTTTAGATGTTATTTATTTATTTGAGAGAGAAAGAGAGCATGAGAGAGAGAGAGAAAGAGAGAGAGAGAACATGAGCAGGGGGGAGGGGCAGAGGGAGAAGCAGGCTCCCCACTGTGAGCAGGGAGCACAACACAGGGCTCCATCCCAGGACCCCGGGATCATGACGTGAGCCAAAGGCAGATGCTTAACCGACTGAACCACCCAGGCACTCCCCATCTATTTCAATTCTCAGGCTTTTCCCGATCACCTTTTTCTTCTTTTTTTAAAAATTGAGATGTAAATGACATACGACATTATATTAGTTTCAGGTGCACAACATAATGATTCCACACATGTCTATATTGCAAAATGATCACCACAATAAGTGTAGTTAACATCCATGCAGAGTTACAATTTTTTTTTTTTTTTTGTGGTGAGAATTTTTAAGATCTAGTCTCTGAACACAGAATGATTTCAGGACAAGAGTTGGGCACACATTCTGTAATGCATGTAGGGAAATGTTTATAGATACATGTAAAAAGATGGCTCTGGAAGTGTTAACTGTTCAGAGAGAACTGAAGGAGCATCACATCAGCCAATGCATGTGCTGACCATTTTGTAATTTTGTAATTCATGGAGAGGTGTAGTTAATGACACGTGGGAAAATACATGTTTTTATGAGTGTTCCCTATTTGGCTAGTTGTGAACTGTGTTAGTGAATGGATGTGTAGGCAATTCTGTAATGAACGTAGAGAATTGTCTAGAAACACATGTAAAAACAGATGTTCCTGAGAGTGTTACTTGAAAACAACAACAAAAGGACTCTTAGCAACTTTCAAATATACTCGATCACCTGCTTAAACATAAGCACTTAGTGTTCTATGTTGCCTCCTTAGCACGACTTTGGCTGCACCCCACGTATTTCGATATGTAACGCTTTCACTTTCATTCAATTAAAAAACATATTTTTTTTAGAGAGAGAGAGCACACACGAGTGAGGGGCAAAGGCAGAGGGCGAAGGAGAGAGAGAATATTTTTTTAAAAAAGATTTTATTTATTTGAGACAGAAAAAGAGAGAGCACAAGTGGGAGAGATGTAGAGGGAGAGGCAGAAGCAGGCAACCCACTGAGCAGGGAGCCCGATGCAGGGCTCGATCCCAGGACCCTGAGATCATGACCTGTGCTGAAGGCAGATGCTTAACAAACTGAGCCACCCAGGTGCCCCAGAGAGAGAGAATCTTAAGCAGGCTCCACGATCAGCACGGAACCCGCCACAAGGCTGGATCTCACAACCCTGAGATCATGACCTCTCAGAAAGCCTGAGAATTGAAAGAAGTCAGAAGCCGAAATCAAGAGTCAGAGGCTCAACCTACTGAGCCACCCAGGTGCCCCCAATTAAAAATATTTTTAATTTTTGACTTCCTCTTTGACCTGTGGGTGTGATTTAATTTCCAAATACCTGTGGATTTTCCAGATATCATTCTGTGATTTCTAATTTAATTCGGTTCTAGTCTGAAAACATGCTTGGTAAGATTTCCATTCTGTGATCTTCCTTTTTATTGCGAGGGATTTTTTTTTGGTTTTGTTTTGTTTTTTTGTTGTTGTTGTTCAGCACTATATCCCTGGTACCTAGAACATAGCTTAACACATAGTAGGTTGTCAATACATGTCTATTGAATGGATGAATGAACAACTGAATCCCCACTCCCCATTGGACATATCAGAAGACCTTTGCTCAGAGATGTTCTACTCCCCTTAGGTCACACAGCAAGAATGGGGCATAGCTGGGGTTAGCCTGGGCTCATGGCCTTATTATCTAGCTGATGGGACTGGATTGCTCTACTAGTTCCTGAGCACCTACTGTGTGGCAGGTCCCAAAGGATGGCATTGGCTATGGCCAGTACCTCCTCACAGTGAGACCATCCAGCCATCACTGCACTTCCTTGCCCTAGGTCCACTCACCTCAAGGGGCGCCCTTGATGGGCAGAGATGCTATCAGTCCACTTGGCTGGTGTAACCCCACCTCCGTCCTCTCCCTCCCCTCTGACGCCACTTATCCATCTGGAGCCTGATGGTCCTGTGTGTGCTCAGCAGACAGGCTCCTTCTTTCTCAGAGGTCTCCATTTCTCCATCTGTAGAATGGGAATGGCTGCATGTACGCCTCAGGCAGGCTGGGGAGGTTCTGCACATTAATTACATCATGCAGTGTTAACAGGGGAAAGCCCAGCCCCTGGGGTGAGTTTTCTCTGGAGAGGGAGGCTGGTCTGTTGTCATCACACCCCCCACCCCCAACTAGGGCTGGGTCACGCTCCTTCCTCATGTGCTGGTGAAGATTTTCCGCTTCTGGAGACTGTGGGTTGCTTATATTGATCTGTGAGGCAAGAAATTCTATTTTAAGCTGCTCTTGTTCTGAACTTCTATTACAGTAGCCTAGCCTAATATTCTAACTTGTGTACAGTCTTGATGGGATTTCCTTGTTGCTCAGGCCAATTTGAATTGTGATTCCTTTTGCTTTTAGCGGAAAGCCCCTTAGAGGGGGAATTGGGGTCTTGCCCCTTGCAGTATGGAATAGTGTCCTGTGGTTACCATCACAGATCTCCACAGATTCAGCGGCTATATAACAGTAACGGACTCTTTGACAGTTCTCGAGGTCGGAAGTTTAAATTGTTTGATGGGGTTGACACATGTCAGCAAGGCTACATTCCCTCGGAGGCTCTAGTGGGAGAATCTGTTTTCTTGTCTTTTTAAGCTTCTAGAGCTGCATTCCTTGCCTCGTGGCCCCTTCCTGCATCTTCAAAGCCACCAGCATGGTATAAAACTTCAGAAAAAGGAGAGAGAGGCTTGAGACACAGACACAGACAGGGAGAGGCGGGGTGACCACTCAGGCAGACGCTGGAGGGACATGGCCCCAGCCAGGAGATGCCAAGAGCTCTGGAAGTTGGAAGAGGCAAGAAAGGATTCTCCCCTAGAGCGTCTGGAAAGAGCATGGCTCTGCCAACACCTTGATTTCAGACTTCTTTCCCCTCTCCCCAAGATAAATCAGATATTACATGTTATTTAAGATGTACAGACTGATGACCTGATATACATGTACACTGTGAAATATTCACCACAACCGGGCCAATCGACATATCTATCACCTGATAGTTACCACTTTCCTTTTTTCTTTCTTGCTTTCTTTATGTGTGTGTGTGTGTGTGAAGACTCAAGATCTACCCTGAGAGTGAATTTCTTTTTTTTTTTTTAAAGATTTTATTTATTTATTTGAGAGAGAGAGTGAGAGAGAGAAAGAGCACAAGAGCGGGGAGCGGGAGAGGGAGAAGCAGACTCCCTGCTGAACAGGGAGCCCGATGTGGGACTTGATCCCGGGACTCCAGAATCATGACCTGAGCTGAAGGCAGTCGCTTAACCAACTGAGCCACCCAGGCGCCCCCTGACAGTGAATTTCAAGTACACGGTACAATACTCTTAACTATAGTTGTACACTGATCCTCCAGAACTTATTCATCTTACAGAACTGAAACTTTGTGCCCCTTAACCAACATCTACCCAATTTTCTCCTCCCCCAGCCCCGGGCGACTACCGGTCTGCTTCTATGGGTCCCACTATATGGAGGGCAAGGTCAGAAGTAGGCAGACCAGGCGGAGGCTCTTACTGTAATCCAAGTGAAAGCTGCTGATGGGAGGCGAGCCCAGCTCAGACGCTGGGTATATTGCGAAGGTAGAGCCAACCAGAATTTCTAACAGATTTGTCAGATTTCCAATATCTAGGCTATCGAACAAACCACCTCAAACCTAGTGGCCAAAAAAAAAAAAAAAAAAAAAGTCACTTCAGTAGCTCACAGATTCTATGGGACAGCTGGTTTCCGCTCCACAATGTTCTGGAGCCTCAGATTGGAAGACTTAGCAGGCTGGAGGTGACTCTCCTGTCCTGGGGTCAGGAAACATCAGGAGGTGCCTTCACTCATATGCCTGGCACCTGGGCTGGGATGACTTGAAGTCTGGCCTCAGCTGGGACTGTTGAGTGGGTCACCTCCGTGTGGCTTGGGCTTCCTCACGACATGGCGGCTGGGAGCATGTGTTCTGACAGAGCCAGATGCAGGCTGCCTCACTTCCACCACATTCTGTTGGTTATAAAGGAATCACTAACACCACCCCAGATTCAAGGGGAGGAGAACTGGACTCTACTTCTTTTAATTAAAAAAAAAAAAAATTTTTTTTTTTTTAAGTAGGCTCTACACCCAACATGGAGCCCAATGTGGGGCTTGAACTCACAACCCTGAGATCATAGACCTGAGCTGAGATCAAGAGTCGGATGCTCAACCGACTGAGCCACCCAGCAGCCCCTGGACTCTACTTCTTGATGGAGTGGCAAGGTCACATTGCATAAGAACATGTAGCACAAAGAGATACTGTTGCAGCCATCTTTTGAAAATTCAGTTTGCCAGGGTCACGGAATGAGAGAAGAGAGGAGTGATGGATGATTCGAAGACTGTAGGCTCCAAAGGCTGATGGCGGTCCTCTGGAGAAGCACAGGCAGGCTGCCTTCATGGGCAGAGTTCTCCAAATGGCTCCAGCCTGGTTATTCTACCGCCTTCACTTGGCTCACAGGGAACTCCCACATCCCTGCTAGACCAAAAGATGCAGCCACTGGGGGGATGCTCAATCAGCCCTTTTTAGAGAGCGCTTCATCTTGGAAGCAGATCCTCCAGCCTCAGCACAGCCGTCAGAGACCACAGCCCCGGGGAGCCTCTTGACTTGTCTGATAAGTGGGTATAAAAGAGAGGTCCTGAGCAGAACCACCCAGACAAGCTGCTCTTGAACTCTGAGCCACAGAAACTGCGAGACGATAAGTGCTTGCTGTCATTATGCAGTCAGAGATAACTGGGCCAGTGACCTAGCACCTCACTGTGGAATGCAGGAGTACTTAGCACTTATCACTTTAACATTTTGTTGCAATGTCACTTCCAGGGTGCCTTCCCTCTTTATCTCTCTACATTAGCCCCTGTCCTATCCCCTTACTCCATTTAATTTTATTATTATTTTTATTTTTATTTTTTAAAGATTTATTTATATGACAGAGACACAGCGAGAGAGGGAACACAAGCAGGGGGAGGGGAGAAGCAGGCTTCCTGCTGAGCAGGGAGCCCGATGCAGGGCTCGATCCCAGGACCCTGGGATCATGACCTGAGCCGAAGGCAGACGCTTAACGACTGAGCCACCCAGGCGCCCCTAATTTTATTTTTAAATAATGCTTAGTGACTACTGGAAATAAAATAAAAAACCAAACCATATTGTTTATTTCTATGTTTATGCTATTTCAGTGTCTGTCTTGTCTTGATGGAAAGTTCCTTGAAGGAAGGAGCTTATCCATCTTTTCCACCCAGGGCCTCGCACTCGAATGTAGGGGTTGCTGTCTTTGTCACTCCTGTGCATGAATCCAAACTAGGAGAAAGGGGTGTGTGTGTGTGTGTGTGTGTGTGTGTGTGGTTTGGGTGGTTTCCCTTAAGGTGGATTTGCATGTACTTGACTTTTGACGAAAAAGGGAACTGAGAGAGCCCCAGGCACCTGAGCAGGAGGTATAGGAGGCAGAAGCTGTCCAGCTCTGCCTCTCCCTCTCAGGCTCCTGGGTGAGCTGCAACCATGTACATGTATACCAACTCTGGGTGCCAGGACCTGCCAGGTATGGCCCTGGCCAGGCTTGAGCTGGGGGCCAGGGATGGTCGGGACCCAGATTACAGTATTCCCCACCCTGTGGCTGGAAACTAGGGCCTGAGGGACAGAGGGAATGGGCTGGGCTCTCACTTGCCTTTCCTCTGGAAGGGACCAGAGAGGAGGAGGAGGAGGAGGATGGTGATGATTATGAGAACATGGCGCCACCCTACAAGGATCTTCCTCCCAAGCCAGGTAAGAGGACTTCTCAGAGGCCAGGTGAAGGAATGTGTGTTCTGTAGCCTGGGGAAAGCAGGGTCCCCAGGGGACATTAGCTGGGCATTATAGACACACAATCAGCCTCCTGTGTACCCAGCTCGTGCCAGGCACCATGTTGGCAGGAGTATGTGTCTGTGTCTCCACCCTGCCCTTGGGGATCTCTCTGTCTGATGAGAGAGGCAGTTCTGGGCACAGACTCAGGTGAGCAGGTCTGAGAAGGGAAGGACGAGGAGAATGGGGAAATCTCAAGGGGAATTGAGTGGTGGGAGATTGGGGTCAGAGGAGGGGATATTGGAGTGGGACTTAAAGGATGAGTTGGAGTTTGTTAGGAAGAGAAGCCCAGCAGAGAACTGGTGGATGCAAAGGTCCTGGGACATGAAAGCTGGTGTTTCATAAAACTGTGAGCGTGCACCCATGGCTCCCCAACTTCCTCGCATTCACACTCTGGGCCCAGATCGACCTTGAGACTTGGGTGCTCCATACCTGGCCCAGGACTCATCAAAAGTCTGCTAAGTGGGTATAAAAGTGAAGTCTTTAAAAAAAAAATGAAGGCGTTGAGGTTTCCCCGAGCCAATTCACACTAGGGCCCTGAAGGTTGACTGTGCTGTGTTGCTGTCCTTGGACAGTGGCCATTCCATGAGGGGTGGGTGCTGCATCCACCACTATTTAATCTGGACGGAGACCAAACTGGGAGGTCCCTGGGCACCGTGGGGCCCAGAATGAGGTAGGAGGTGAACTAGGCTCAGCTGTTTGTCTGTCTCTCAGCTCCCACTTGGTCCCATCCAGTTCTCAAACCCACCACCAAGATGGACTCCTCCATCTGATCATCAGTGCTATCCCTTCCCCAAAGTTAGCCCCCTCCCCATCTCTGATTGCAGCCAATCTCCACCCCCATCTTTATTTCTAAATCCAAAGTCATCACCCTACTTCAACGCAACTAAAACCTAACTGTGACTTCCTCCTCCTACCCCAGTGCAGCTCCAGTCCCAATCTTTATCTCTACCACATCCTGAATCACAACCCTAATGCCATGTCCACCACTGTCCCTAACCCATCTTCAATCCCATCCTCATCCCAACCACAGCTTGACTGCAACCCTAGCCCAAACTCACCTGTGTCTTTAACTGAGGGTGAAGAGTTGTCCCAGTTTGCTCAGGACTGAGTGATTTCCTGGGACGTGGGACTTCCAGTTTTAAAACTGGGCAAGTCCTGGGTGATCCAGGATGGTCGGTCACTCTATCTTAATCCTCATCATCTACTCCCATCCTTACCCCCAATTAACCCCATCCCTACCCCCAATTACATTCTTATGCTCAACCCTATCCCTAGCCCTCCATTTTAGTCCCAGTCCTGGTTCCATCGCTGCCTCCAATCTGTTTCCAACCCTCATACCAGCTCTAATTCTGAACTTCTCTTCTGCAGATTCACTGGCTCCACCAAGGCCTCCGAGAGCAGGTGAGCTGGGGCTGGGGGTTCAGGAGACCCAGTGCTGGTTTTGTCCTGCTCTGGACCTGAGCAACCATTCCTCCCCCTCCCCACCCCAGGAAAGAAAATGGAGAACCCCCCACTTCCCTGCAAGTCCCCAAAGATCAAAGGTGAGAATCTAGGGCTGGGGCCTTTGGTTTACCTAGATGAAGCCCTGGTCTGCATAACCATTGTCTTTCTGATCCCTAGGCCTGGACCTCACCCCTGTCCCCCGCACATCTCCTCAACTGGGTGAGCAGTGGGAAGATCCTTTAAGAAGTCTGGGAGGGGACACCTGGAAGTCTTCCCTCCACTTCCTCAATTCTGACCAGAGAACAAATCAGATGGGTTGGGGGAGGTGTTGATCTTGGAAGACAGAGTCTTTCAGCAACTTTTCCCCCCAACAACTTTTGAATAAACTTTCCTCTCCCTTTCTCCCAGGTGTCAATCTGGAACATCCTCCGTTCCAGTCATCCCTAGCTAGTAAGTCCTCATGCCCTCCAGGTGGGCCCCTATCTTCCCTGTCAAGTATGCTTGAATCAGACCTATGACCCCAGAGGAAGACCCTGGGGCAGAGAAAAGTGTCCTTTCAGAAGCTCTTCCTTTCTGAGTCTAGACCAGACCCTGAGGGACCCAGGGCGTCTGCCTGATACTCTTCAGGCCCCACCTCCTACTTGCATAAGGTACGGGAAGCATTCTCTGCCGCTGATGCAAAGGCCCTTAAGCATCCTGGAATGGGGAGCAGCTTGGGCAGGGGATGCTGGAGAGTACAAGATAATGCATCATAAATGTTAGGAGCAGTGCTGGGTCCAAGTCATACATGACCTCTCCAAGCCTTCAGGTTAGTTATTTGCAAATTGGGAATAATAGTTACATCTATGTCATAAGGATGAGGATCCAATAAGATAATAAGGATGTGACATGATACTTGGCACACAGTAAGTTCTCTTCAGCATTCTAGGTTAGGTTGTAGTTGTGTTAGGTTACAGTGATGGTGTTGGATTTGGAAGTGGAGATGGGGGTGGAGGTGTGGCTTCGTTTGGAGATGGGAAGGGGGCTACATTTGGGAAAGGGGTGGCCCTGGAGCACAGTAAGTGCTCTTCTGGGCTTCTTCAGGGTTCTTTTCCCTTGACCCTCTCTTGCTGACCCCATCTGGTGATACAGTCATGACCACGGATCTCGGTCCCTCTGCTTTTGGAGAGAGGCTCAAGTGTCTCTTCCTCACTCTCTGAAGCACCAATATTGGTCTCTCTGTCCCCGTCCTCATCCCCCAGTAACTCCAGTGACCCACCTCAGTCAGAAGTCCAGGTGTCCTGGGTGCTACCAGGAGGAGAGACTGGTGGTGTACCTGTGCCTGCTGGTGGTGGTGTCACTGCTCCTGGGCTGCACTGGTCTGGCTGTGACCCTGATTAAGTGTGAGTAAGAAGAGGATGGGGCATGGGGAGAAACTGAGCATTGGGCATGGAAGGACTGGGCTCAAGATGGATTCTTCCTCATAGACCAGGAGATGGTGGAAGAGCTAAAGATATTAACCTTTCAGCAGATGGCGTGGCAAGCAAATGGTGAGTGCTTTCAATTGTCCCTTCATGCCATCCATATTGAACACCCAACATGACCCCTCAAACCCAACTCCAAGACCACTTCCAATCCCATCTTTGCCAAGTCTTGTGTTAGGTATTGGGGCATGGGTAGGATAGTGAACACATCCGGCACAGTTCCTGTTCCTGTGGAGTGTGTGTGCATGTTTGTGTGCATGTGTGTCTAGACCTTCACTGTCCAATATGGTGGCCATGAGTCACTGGCTATTGAGCACTTGCAGTGTGGTCATTCCGAACTGAGATGTGCTGTAATTGTGAAATATACACCAATGTCAAAGACTTGCTACAGAAAAAGAATGTAAAATATCTCAACAATATTAATAATAATAATCTTTAATATTGATTACTCATTGAAATTATACTTTGGATATATTGGCATAAGTAAAGAAATAACATTCAAATTAATTTTGCCTGCTTCTTTTGACTCTTAGAAAACATGGCCATTAGAACATTTAAATTTATGTATGTGGTTTATATTTTATTTCTGTTGGACAGCACAGGCAGGTACTGAGAGCCATTTACCAAATTATCAGTCAAATGAGCATACAATTCCAAATCTCAATGAATAGTCCAAAGGAAGATCATTCTATGAAAAAAATCTAGTTAGGGATCTTGACCCTATCTTTGGGAGGGCCATACAGGGCTTCCCTAGGGAAAGAGCGCTACAGTTGATTGAGGGAAGAGAAAAAATTAATCACATGAGAGGTTGAGGGTTTCAGGTATATGCAAAGGCCCTGTGGTAAGAGGCAACATCATAAGTACAAGGGAAGAGGATGGTGCAGTTGGACAGGTGAGAGGTGATGGTGGCTTGGATGAGAGTTGTGGCCATGAAGATGAACAGAAGTGGGTAGAGCAGAAAGGTTTAGGAGGTAAAAGTGACTGGACCTAGAGATGGACTGGGAATGGCAGTAAGAGGGAAGGATGTCAAGCTGGAAGAGGGCGCTTTTGTGTGGGATTAGTGGGAATACACACATTAGTTGTAGCAAAGTCTTCTGGGCTGGCACAGCCTTCACCATGTTTGTTGAAGTCTGAAAATTGTTCCATTATATGTGCATGCCTTCTCTGCACATCTCAGATCAAGCCACTGTTCTGCTCAAAACCCACTGATGGTTTCGCACTGCCCAGAGTCCAACACGAAACTCTTTTTTTAAAATTTAATTTTATTATGTTATGTTAGTCACCATACAGTACATCATTAGTTTATTTATGTATTTATTTTTTATTTTTAATTATTTTTATTTTTATTTTTAGATTTTTTTTTATTATGTTATGTTAATCACCATACATTACATCATTAGTTTTTGATGTAGTGTTCCATGATTCATTGTTTGCATATAACACCCAGTGCTCTATGCAGTATGTGCCCTCCTTAATACCCATCACCGGGCTAACCCATCCCCCACCCCCCCTTCCCTCTAAAACCCTCAGTTTGTTTCTCGGAGTCCATAGTCTCTCATGGCTCATCTCCCCCTCTGATTTCCCCCCCTTCATTTTTCCCTTCCTTCTCCTAATGTCCTCTGTGCTATTCCTTCTGTTCCACAAATAAGTGAAACCATATGATAATTGACTTTCTCTGCTTGACTTATATCACTTAGCATAATCTCCTCCAGTCCCATCCATGTTGATGTAAAAGTTGGGTATTCATCCTTTCTGATAGCTGAGTAATATTCCATTGTATATATGGACCACATCTTCTTTATCCATTCATCTGTTGAAGGGCATCTCGGCTCTTTCCACAATTTGGCTATTGCAGACATTGCTGCTATGAACATTGGGGTGCATATGGCCCTTCTTTTCACTACATCTGTGTCTCTGGGGTAAATACCCAGAAGTGCAATTGCTGGGTCATAGGGTAGTTCTATTTTTAATTTTATGAGGAGCCTCCACACTGTTTTCCAAAGTGGCTATACCAACTTGCATTCCCACCAACAGTGTAAAAGGGTTCCCCTTTCTCCACAACCTCTCCAACATTTCCAACATGAAACTCTTGGCTTAGCATTCAAGGACTTGGACATCAGACCTCATCCTACTTTGAGCTTTTTAGCTCCTGTGAGGTTTGCCTTGACCTCTACTGCCTCAGCCTTCCCCAACACACTTGCCTCTCTATCTTGGCTTCCAAGGTGGCCCCTGCCTGTGGAGGCTCTCTCTCCCTCTCACAGATACTGAGTTACCATCTTCCTCTGGATAGTCCACCATCTCCACTCTTCCCCAAGGCTCAGAGATCAGTTCCTCCTCTGAGCCACTCTAGGACTCTCTCTAGGCACTGCACATATCATTTTGAGTTCTAGCACCACTCACTAGAAAGAGGGTGCAGTGGGGGGCACAGATCTTGCTTCTGTCTTGTGTGTTTGCAGTCAGTGGTGGGTGGGTGGGTAGATGGGGGTTTGGGTTTCTAACCTTCCAGCCCATCTCTACTGACAGTGACTGGCATGGCGGGGATAGCTGGCCTGAAGAAGGACATTGACCACATAAGAACTTACACCAACCAGTCCCTAGTAAAACTTCGGGGCTTATTAGGTGAGTGGAACTTGGGGAACTGCCCTGAGATGGGGGGCATGACAGAGCTGGCACATTGCACAAATCCATGGGGGACAATTCTCACTGCAGTCTGTCTGAATGGTGCCCCCTGGAATTGAGCTTTGCACAGCCTGCACAACTGTATATGGGACACCATGTACATGACCCTGGCTCTGGGGCCATTCTGACAGCATCTTATTCTGTCCCCAGACTGTACCAAGGTCACCTGCCCAGAGGGTTGGCTACCCTTTGAGGGGAAGTGTTACTACTTCTCCCCAACCACCAAGTCATGGGATGAAGCCCGGAAGTTCTGCCAGGAGAATTACTCTCACTTGGTCATCATCAGTAGCTTTGCTGAACAGGTGATCTGTCCCTTCCAAGCCCTTGAGAATCAGTGGGAATCACATATCCTTCCCTGGTCTGGATGGAGAGAAATTGGAATTGCTTTTGAGCCACTAAGACTTTTAATAGCAAGGTTGAGAGGACATACTCTACTTGAGTTTAAATCCTGATTGTGTTTCTTATCCTGAGTCTCAGTTTTTTCTCTAACCTGGAGATATAATAATGGCTATCTCTTAGCACTTTCTTTTTTTTTTTTATTAAAGATTTTATTTATTTATTTGAGACAGAGAGAATGAGAAAGAGAGAGCACATGAGAGGGGGGAGGGTCAGAGGGAGAGGCAGACCCCCTGCTGAGCAGGGAGCCCGATGCGGGACTCGATCCCGGGACTCAGGATCATGACCTGAGCCGAAGGCAGTCGCTTAACCAACTGAGCCACTCAGGCGCCCTCTTAGCACTTTCTATTCTCCAGGCTGCATTCCGGATGTCTTATATCTTACATTAACATAATCCTTACAACAACCCTGTTATTTAGTGTGTGAGTCAGGAGAGGTTATGTTCTGCTGAAATAACAGACAGCCCCTGTAACTCAAGGGTGAAAGTTAAGGGGCAACTCTGAAAGCTTCCACTTATTTGTACTCACAAAGCAAGTCACGTAGGTCCTCCTCTGCTTTTAGGTGGTGGGGAAATAATTCCACCCGTGGAGGGGAATTGGCATTTTGTAAGGAACTGCAATGATTTGATGCTACCATGGTTAGATAGCAAAATTTGTACACAGTACATACTATTTGTACTTCACAGATGAGGAAGCTGAGGCACAATACATTTAAGAAACCTGCCTGTGGTCACTTACAGCTAGCGAGTGTCAGAACTGGGATTTGAGCCCAGATGTTTGCATGGTTTATCTTTCCCCACCTTTTTACTTTAATCTATCTGTGTCTTTATTTTCAAGTGGATTTCCTGTCGGCAGCATATAGATGGGTCTTGTTTTGTTTTGTTTTGTTTAAAGATTTATTTATTTATTTATTCATGAGAGACAGAGAGAGAGAGAGGCAGAGGGAGAGGCAGGCTCCCAAGGAGCAGGGAGCCCGATGCAGGACTCGATCCCAGGACCCTGGGACCACGATCTGAGCCAAAGGCAGACGCTCAACCATCTGAGCCACCCAGGCGCCCTTGTTTTGTTTTTTAAATTTTATTATGTTATGTTAGTCACCATACAATACATCACTGTTTTTTTTTTTTTTTAAGATTTTTATTTATTTGAGAGAGAGAGAGAGAGAGAGCACATGAGAGGGGGGAGGGTCAGAGGGAGGAGCAGACTCCCTGCAGAGCGGGGAGCCCGATGCGGGACTCGATCCTGGGACTCCAGGATCATGACCTGAGCCGAAGGCAGTCGCTCAACCAACTGAGCCACCCAGGCGCCCCTACATCACTGGTTTTTGATGTGGTGATCCACGATCCATTCTTTTCGTACAACACCCAGTGCTCCATGCAGTACGTGCACTCCTGTTAATACCCATCACGGGGCTAACCAATCCCCCCTCCCCCCTCCCCCCTCCCCCTTAAAACCCTGTTTGTTTCTCAGAGTCCATAGTCTCTCATGGTTCATCTCTCGTTTTGTAAATTCAATCTGACAATTTCTGGCTCTTAATTGGTGTTTGTAGACCACTTATATTTGATGTAATTAAAATGATGGCTGAATGGAGTTTGTACTTACAGAACTTTGTGGCCAAGGCTCATGGCTCTCCTCGGGTGTACTGGCTGGGGCTGAATGACAGGGAACATGAAGGGGACTGGAAGTGGCTGGATGGGTCACCTGTCACTCTGAGGCAAGTATCGAGGGCTCTTTGGGTCTCTGCTCCCTGTGGGTCTTTGTGCAATCCGAGCCAGAAGATTCTCTAGAACCCCAGACCAGGCTGGATAGAGGAGGCTCAAGGGTGCTTTTTTGCCGGTAGGGCTTCTGGTCCCTGTACCTTTTAAATTTTCCTCCATTGCAACATCTCCTCCTTTCAGCCCAACTGCTCAAATACATCAGGTCCCCAGGTCAATGGCTGCGGGGAAAAAAAGAAAGGAAGGGTGGCGACAGTGCAGAAGGAAGAGGAAGCTTTTGATTTGCCAAGAGGATGAGCAGGATCTCTGTGTCTCTGTGTCTCTGTCTCTGACTCTCTGCACTTTACATATATTAACCCATTTGTTTAATCTTTTTAATAATCCTGTAAGGAAAGTACTATTATCATCTCCATTTTATTTTATCCTATTTCTTGTCATCTCCATTTTAAAGATGAGGAGACTGAGGCACAGAGAGGTTAACCAACTTGCCTCGGGTGAGAGAGCTAGCAGGTAGTATTGCCAACCAACCTAACTTTAAAGTCTATACTTTTGGTGGCTCAGTCAGTTAAGCGTCTGCCTTCTGCTCAGGTCATGATCCCAGGGTCCTGGGATCGAGTCCTGTGTTGGGCTCTCAGCTCAGCAGGGAGTCTGCTTCTCCTTCTCACTCTCACTCTGTGCTCTCTCTCTCAAATAAATTTAAAAAAAAATCTTAAAAAAGTAAAGTCTATACTCTTAGCCATTATACTTTACTTTCTCAAGGAATGTACATATTTATATTTAGGTAAATGTTAACAAATTGTCCCCCATAGTGGTTATACCAATTTATTCTTTCACTGGCTTGGCTATTTTTCTTCATCAAAAATTCATCTAACTTTTATAATTTTTGATGGATTAATTGTAGGTGAAAATGGAATCACAATATAGTATTAATTTGCATTTCTCTTATAATGACTGAGATTGGGTATCTTCTCATATGTTTAATAGCCACAGGTATTAACTTTTCTGTGAAGTGTTTGTTCATATCACTGGTATATTTTTATATTGAGATTTTCTTCTTATTTATTTCTTATTTATTTTATTTTTTTAAAAAGATTTTATTTATTTATTTGGTAGAGACACAGTGAGAGAGGGAACACAAACAGGGGGAGTGGGAGAAAGAGAAGCAGGCTTCCCGCAGAGCAGGGAGCCCAATGCAGGGCTCGATCCCAGGACCCTGTGATCATGACCTGAGCCGAAAGCAGATGCTTAACAACTGAGCCACCCAGGTGCCTCATTTTTATTTCTTTTTTTAAAGATTGTATTTATTTATTTATTTATTTGACAGAGAGAGAGAGCATAAGCAGGGGGAGCAGCAGAGGGAGAGGGAGAAGCAGGCTATCCGTTGAGCAGGGAGCTTGATATGGGGCTCCCTGGGATCATGACCTGAGCCTAAGGCAGACGCTTAACTGACTGAACCACCCAGGCATTCCTTCTTATTTATTTTTCAGAGCTCTTTATATATTAGAGATATTAGTGTCCTGACAGGGGATCTCATTTTGAATTAAAGATTCCTGGAAGAATGGGGCACCTGGGTGGTGCAGTTGGTTAAATGACTCTTGATTTCAGCTCAGGTTATAATCTTAAGGTTGTGAGATCCAGCCCCCTGTTGGTTCCACACTCAGTGTGAAGTCTGCTTGAGATCGTCTCTCCCTCTCCCTCTGCCCCTCCCGCTTGTGCTCTCTCTCTCTGAAATAAATAAATAAATAAATAAATAAATAAATAAATAAATAAATAAATAAATAAAAATCTTAAAAATAAAAAAAAGATTCCTGGAAGAAGGCACAGCTCTGTGAATAGAGAAGGCGTGGCATAGTGTGGTGCTATGGGTGCTCAGCTCAGACCCCTTCGTGGGGCGGGTGCAGCCCTCCTCCAGTAGGGGGCACTGACTGCTAAAGGCTCATGGTTATGCTTTCTCTGGAGAGTTGTCCTCAGTCCATTGGAGGCCTGCTCAGCTAGAAGGTTACTCCACTCCCAGTGGGGTCAGCCCATAGCCAATGAGTGGCTGAGAGAAGCCTGGATTCCTTGTCACAAGTCGAGATAACTCTGTGGTGTTATTCATACTCCGCAGCTCCCTGTCGGATCAGGCTGAGGCTAGACCAGACTGAACCCACATCTCTGCTCAACTCCTCTCCCTGCCCCATCCTGCTTCTCCCACTCCTTCTCTCCTGAGAGCATCTCTTAATAAATTCCATGCACCTGAATTGCCAAATCAGGCTCTGCTTTAAGGGAATGTGATCTAAGACACTACAAGACCTGGAAGGTTGGGAGGATTGCAGGGGTGAAGGAAGGGTTCTTTGTAAGAGGAGGCAGAAACTGACCAGATGCAGGAAACGGATTCAGGAGCAGGAGACTGTCCTGGCGAACGGGGAGGTGGGGCTGAGTTAAGGCAGACAAGCTGGGGTGAAGGGGATAATGTGGCAGCTTCAGATAATTCTGAAAAGCTGAAGAAATGATTAGGATGGAAGAGCCTTGAGCCATGAAGACCTTGCCTTCTCTCCCCCCTCCATATTCTTTCTTTAATTAATAGACTTTATTTTTTACAGAAAATTTGAGCAGCAGGTACAGAGAAATGTTTCATATATTCCTTCTCTCCTGCACATAATTTCCCCTATTATTAACCTGTTGCATTCTGTGTGGCACATTTGTTACAAGTGATGAACCAGTATGGATACATTATTATGAACTAAAGTCCATAGTTTATATTAGGGTTCATTCCAAGTGCTGTGCATTCTACGAGTTTTGACAAATGTATGATGTCATGTATCCACTGTCACAGTATCACATATAATGCTCTGAAAACCCCTGAGTTCCGCCTATTCATCCCTCCCCATGCCCACTTTTCCTCCCTCCAGCTTTTGGGACCCGGAGGAACCCAACAACATCTATGACGAGGATTGTGCCAGCATGAACAAAGGTGGCACCTGGAATGACCTCTCTTGTGACAAGACTACATATTGGATCTGTGAGCGGAAGTGTTCCTGTTGAACCTCACAGCTGAGGGTGGGTGTGGGTCCATACCCAGTGCTCCTTGGCTCTTGGGGATGAGAACCTTCTGCCCTTCCACGGAAGACTGCCTCTCCATGAGCCGACATGGATACACCTAAGATGGAACCAGGAGCTTGGATGTTGCAAGTCCCCTTGGGTGCAAGTGAGAGCGTTTCTAGGGTGAGGATTTGAGGGCTTGTTTTTTTTTTTTTAGATTTTATTTATTTATTTGGGAGAGAGAGTGAGTGAGGGAGAGTGCACACAAACAGGGGCAGAGGCAGAGGGAGAAGCAGACTCCCCTGCTGAGCAGGGAGCCCGACGTGGGGCTCAATCCCAGGATCCAGAGATCATGACCTGAGCCAAAAGCAGACGCTTAACTGACTGAGCCACCCAGGCGCCCCGTGGGCTTGTTCAGTCGGATGGTGTCTTAGTCTGTTCAGGCTGTTATACCAGAAAACTGTAAACTGAGTGGCTTATAAACAACAGAGGTTTATTTATTGAAATTCTGGAAGCTGGAAAGTCCAAGATCAAGGCATAATGTGTAACGAGGGCCCACTTTCTGATTCGTAGATGGCCATCTTCTTGCTGTGTTCTCCCATGCTGGAAAGGGTGAAAGCTCTCTAGGGTCCCTGTTATAAGGGCACAAGAGTTCTACCCTCATGACCTAATCACCTCCCAAAGGCCCATCACACTGTGGGTTAGGATTTAACAAATGAATTGGGTGAGGGCCCATAATCCAGTCTGTAGCAGGTGATTCACTGGAGACGCGGTTCATTTCTGAGCAGACCTTCTTGGGCTATTAGCTCTTGCAATATTAGAACTCAAGATGTAAGTTCACGGCGTGGTCTTTGACCACTGTGTTGGTTTGCTGGGGCTGCCATAATAAAGCACCATAGACTGGCTTAAATGAGAGAAATGTATTGTCTCACTGTTCTGGAGGCTGATGTCTGAGATCAAGGTGTCGAAGTGGTTGGTTTCTGGGGAAGCGTCTCTCCTTGACTTCCAGATGACCCCCTTCTCCCTGTGTCTTCACATGGACTTCCCCTTATGTGTATCTGTGTCCTAATCTCTTCATTTTATAAAGACACAGACCATATTGGATTAGGGCCCATTGTAATGACTTCATTTTCATTAATTACCTCTTCAGAGACCCTACCTCAAAATACAGTCACATCTGACATACTGGGGGTTAGGACTTCAACACGGATTTTGGGGGAGATGCAATTCAGCCTTTAATACCCACTAATTGACTGATGTTCCTCCAGTGATTATGACAATGAAAAGCACCCCCTTGGGGGCTGGTACTACCCTGCAGCTGAACACAACGCAACACGGCAATCCCTTTGGACAATCCCTGAATTGTATCCAAAGGTAGGTAGACATTCTCCAAACTGATCAATTTATTGATCAACAATTGATGAGTAGCAGAACCCTTGATGAGTAGCAGAATCCTTGCATTGACTGAGAGCAGGTGATTATGACAAGGAGGTTCTGAGCAGAGGGGTAGTGGGGGAGGTTAGCATTCACTTCATTTCCCGTTCCCATCTCTATTTGTCTCCTCCCACCACCATACCTGCCCCAACTCACCAGTACTGAAACCAGCCCCCCATGTATCCTATAGACTGCAGAGTGGGTGGGCATCCTGTTCTAAGCCCTCTACCCAGGGGTCATTGGTCCAAGTGACTTTATCTGGGTCGGGGGAAATTTCTGCATCTCAGAAGAGGAAACTTTATCTTCCCCCAGTGTGTTGAAAAATGGGGAAATGGAGCTGTGGTCACGTCTTTGAGTCATGCGGGGGGCGTTCCACAGTGGAGCTGGCTCAAACTTATCTCCCTTACACATGTCTCATGATTGTCTAATTTTAGGTAGAGAGATAAGGGTGAAGGAGGTCCCCTTTACCACTTTGGGTCCAGGGGAGCAAAGGTTGGGCATTCTTGGTGGATAAAAATAACAAAAACCACGATTTATCAAGCGTGTATTGTGCGCTAGATAGAAACAGTAGCTCCCACTGAATCGTCACAATGACTCTGTGAGATTGGAACAATTACCAACCCCATTTTATAGCTGGGGAAACTGAGCCTTGCCCATTGTCATTGAGTGGATAAGTTGCAGAGCTGATATTTGGACTCAATCTGTGCCTCCAATGGTTGATCTCTTTCTGTAGCACCTGCCACCTTTCAAGGGACTGTCTGTAAACCTGAATTATCCCTGAGGACCCCAACCTTGTAGTTCTTATCTTGGCTGGCAATTATGGGAAGGGACCTGAGTGGTGTGGTGGAACAGACATCCTGGGCTGAGGTAGGGGACTAGGAATGGAGTTCTGGGTCTATTGATAATAATCTGTGTGGCTCTCCTGGGGCTATTATGATAATGCAGGTGAGAGAGGAAAGGGACCAGCTAGGAAGAAAATTAATCTATTTTGAAGATGGATCAAATGTGGGGTGTGAGAGAAAGAGGAGTAAAGAATTACCCCAAAGTTTTCAACTTAATCAACAGGAAAGATGGAGTTATTAATACCTAGAGCTGAGGAAGAAAAAATGCTTATGAACACATTTATTTATTTAAAATTTTTAAAAAAGATTTATTTATTTTAGAGAGACAGAGAGAAAGCACGCAAGCAAGGGGAGGGGCAGAGGGAGAGAGAGAATCCTCAAGCTGACTCCCTGTTGAGCTTGGAGCCGACACGGGGCTCGATCCCAGGACCTTGAGATCATGACCTGAGCCAAAATCAAGGGTCAGATGCTTAACTGACTGAGCCACCCAGGTACCCCCATACATTTATTTATTTATTAAGATTTTTTGTTTTTAAGTAATCTCTACACACAGTGTGGGGCTCGAAACCCCAACCCTGGGATCAGGAGTCGTATGCTCTGCTGACTGAGCCAGCCAGGTGCCCCTGAACACATTTAGATTTAGGTGGTTCATGAACTCTTGCTGAAGTTCAAGAATGGAATCTTGTGTGCAGCAGATGTGGTCATGGCCTACTTAGATCCTTGATCCTCATATTTTCAGCTACTTCTAATGGCCAGCAGCTGCCACCAGAGTCTTCCTGGTCTGGCACATGGCAGGTGAGAAGGGCTAGCAGGGAAATGCTTTCTGGAAGGGCTCTCAGCCAAAGCCTGGACTTAGTGTACACATACCCCAGCTCCCTCACCCCTCAGATGAGATGAGTTTGAAGTGTGTCCCTGTGCTCACCCAGAGGTCCCTACTGGGATTGAGCTTCCATTGCCTGCAGTGGTAGCCTGTTCGATAACACATCTTTGAACACATCTTGTACTGGCTGCCTTTCTTTCCCTGACTCACTTCTTCACCCTCCTGCTGGTGTTTCTGGGGATCACCTCCAAAAAACTACTTACACTTGAATCCTTGTCTCAGTGTTTGCTCTTGGGGGAACCCAAATTGAGACACTCTGGAACAGGGGAAGACAGGCTTGTGATGTGGTTCTAGTTTGCCTGGGATGGAGGGGTTCCTGGGACATGGGACTCTCAGTGCTGAAGATGGAAAGTGCTGGGCAAACTGGGATGAGTTGATCGCCCTTATAGGATAGTGCAGTACCAAGAAAACCAACAGAAGAGAAAGCTTCCAGAAGTAAAGGGGATAATGCATATGTAGATCAAACCATCATGTTGTACAACTTTTATCTGTTAATTATAAACAGGGAGCAAGGAGACTGGGGAGCAAGGAGGTGCCAGTAAACCTGGAAAAAATAAAAATAAACCTGGAAAAAAATAAACCTGGAAAACTTGGAAAAAATAAAAATACTTGATTATTTTTTTTTTATTTTTATTTTTTAAGATTTTATTTTTTTGACAGAGAGAGACATAGCGAGAGCAGGAACACAAGCAGGGGGAGTGGGAGAGGGAGAAGCAGGCTTCCCGCAGAGCAGGGAGCCCGATGTGGGACTCGATCCCAGGACCCTGGGATCATGACCTGAGCCGAAGGCAGACGCTTAACGACTGAGCCACCCAGGCGCCCCTAATTTTATTTTTAAATAATGCTTAGTGACTACTGGAAATAAAATAAAAAACCAAACCATATTGTTTATTTCTATGTTTATGCTATTTCAGTGTCTGTCTTGTCTTGATGGAAAGTTCCTTGAAGGAAGGAGCTTATCCATCTTTTCCACCCAGGGCCTCGCACTCGAATGTAGGGGTTGCTGTCTTTGTCACTCCTGTGCATGAATCCAAACTAGGAGAAAGGGGTGTGTGTGTGTGTGTGTGTGTGTGTGTGTGTGTGTGTGTGTGTGGTTTGGGTGGTTTCCCTTAAGGTGGATTTGCATGTACTTGACTTTTGACGAAAAAGGGAACTGAGAGAGCCCCAGGCACCTGAGCAGGAGGTATAGGAGGCAGAAGCTGTCCAGCTCTGCCTCTCCCTCTCAGGCTCCTGGGTGAGCTGCAACCATGTACATGTATACCAACTCTGGGTGCCAGGACCTGCCAGGTATGGCCCTGGCCAGGCTTGAGCTGGGGGCCAGGGATGGTCGGGACCCAGATTACAGTATTCCCCACCCTGTGGCTGGAAACTAGGGCCTGAGGGACAGAGGGAATGGGCTGGGCTCTCACTTGCCTTTCCTCTGGAAGGGACCAGAGAGGAGGAGGAGGAGGAGGATGGTGATGATTATGAGAACATGGCGCCACCCTACAAGGATCTTCCTCCCAAGCCAGGTAAGAGGACTTCTCAGAGGCCAGGTGAAGGAATGTGTGTTCTGTAGCCTGGGGAAAGCAGGGTCCCCAGGGGACATTAGCTGGGCATTATAGACACACAATCAGCCTCCTGTGTACCCAGCTCGTGCCAGGCACCATGTTGGCAGGAGTATGTGTCTGTGTCTCCACCCTGCCCTTGGGGATCTCTCTGTCTGATGAGAGAGGCAGTTCTGGGCACAGACTCAGGTGAGCAGGTCTGAGAAGGGAAGGACGAGGAGAATGGGGAAATCTCAAGGGGAATTGAGTGGTGGGAGATTGGGGTCAGAGGAGGGGATATTGGAGTGGGACTTAAAGGATGAGTTGGAGTTTGTTAGGAAGAGAAGCCCAGCAGAGAACTGGTGGATGCAAAGGTCCTGGGACATGAAAGCTGGTGTTTCATAAAACTGTGAGCGTGCACCCATGGCTCCCCAACTTCCTCGCATTCACACTCTGGGCCCAGATCGACCTTGAGACTTGGGTGCTCCATACCTGGCCCAGGACTCATCAAAAGTCTGCTAAGTGGGTATAAAAGTGAAGTCTTTAAAAAAAAAATGAAGGCGTTGAGGTTTCCCCGAGCCAATTCACACTAGGGCCCTGAAGGTTGACTGTGCTGTGTTGCTGTCCTTGGACAGTGGCCATTCCATGAGGGGTGGGTGCTGCATCCACCACTATTTAATCTGGACGGAGACCAAACTGGGAGGTCCCTGGGCACCGTGGGGCCCAGAATGAGGTAGGAGGTGAACTAGGCTCAGCTGTTTGTCTGTCTCTCAGCTCCCACTTGGTCCCATCCAGTTCTCAAACCCACCACCAAGATGGACTCCTCCATCTGATCATCAGTGCTATCCCTTCCCCAAAGTTAGCCCCCTCCCCATCTCTGATTGCAGCCAATCTCCACCCCCATCTTTATTTCTAAATCCAAAGTCATCACCCTACTTCAACGCAACTAAAACCTAACTGTGACTTCCTCCTCCTACCCCAGTGCAGCTCCAGTCCCAATCTTTATCTCTACCACATCCTGAATCACAACCCTAATGCCATGTCCACCACTGTCCCTAACCCATCTTCAATCCCATCCTCATCCCAACCACAGCTTGACTGCAACCCTAGCCCAAACTCACCTGTGTCTTTAACTGAGGGTGAAGAGTTGTCCCAGTTTGCTCAGGACTGAGTGATTTCCTGGGACGTGGGACTTCCAGTTTTAAAACTGGGCAAGTCCTGGGTGATCCAGGATGGTCGGTCACTCTATCTTAATCCTCATCATCTACTCCCATCCTTACCCCCAATTAACCCCATCCCTACCCCCAATTACATTCTTATGCTCAACCCTATCCCTAGCCCTCCATTTTAGTCCCAGTCCTGGTTCCATCGCTGCCTCCAATCTGTTTCCAACCCTCATACCAGCTCTAATTCTGAACTTCTCTTCTGCAGATTCACTGGCTCCACCAAGGCCTCCGAGAGCAGGTGAGCTGGGGCTGGGGGTTCAGGAGACCCAGTGCTGGTTTTGTCCTGCTCTGGACCTGAGCAACCATTCCTCCCCCTCCCCACCCCAGGAAAGAAAATGGAGAACCCCCCACTTCCCTGCAAGTCCCCAAAGATCAAAGGTGAGAATCTAGGGCTGGGGCCTTTGGTTTACCTAGATGAAGCCCTGGTCTGCATAACCATTGTCTTTCTGATCCCTAGGCCTGGACCTCACCCCTGTCCCCCGCACATCTCCTCAACTGGGTGAGCAGTGGGAAGATCCTTTAAGAAGTCTGGGAGGGGACACCTGGAAGTCTTCCCTCCACTTCCTCAATTCTGACCAGAGAACAAATCAGATGGGTTGGGGGAGGTGTTGATCTTGGAAGACAGAGTCTTTCAGCAACTTTTCCCCCCAACAACTTTTGAATAAACTTTCCTCTCCCTTTCTCCCAGGTGTCAATCTGGAACATCCTCCGTTCCAGTCATCCCTAGCTAGTAAGTCCTCATGCCCTCCAGGTGGGCCCCTATCTTCCCTGTCAAGTATGCTTGAATCAGACCTATGACCCCAGAGGAAGACCCTGGGGCAGAGAAAAGTGTCCTTTCAGAAGCTCTTCCTTTCTGAGTCTAGACCAGACCCTGAGGGACCCAGGGCGTCTGCCTGATACTCTTCAGGCCCCACCTCCTACTTGCATAAGGTACGGGAAGCATTCTCTGCCGCTGATGCAAAGGCCCTTAAGCATCCTGGAATGGGGAGCAGCTTGGGCAGGGGATGCTGGAGAGTACAAGATAATGCATCATAAATGTTAGGAGCAGTGCTGGGTCCAAGTCATACATGACCTCTCCAAGCCTTCAGGTTAGTTATTTGCAAATTGGGAATAATAGTTACATCTATGTCATAAGGATGAGGATCCAATAAGATAATAAGGATGTGACATGATACTTGGCACACAGTAAGTTCTCTTCAGCATTCTAGGTTAGGTTGTAGTTGTGTTAGGTTACAGTGATGGTGTTGGATTTGGAAGTGGAGATGGGGGTGGAGGTGTGGCTTCGTTTGGAGATGGGAAGGGGGCTACATTTGGGAAAGGGGTGGCCCTGGAGCACAGTAAGTGCTCTTCTGGGCTTCTTCAGGGTTCTTTTCCCTTGACCCTCTCTTGCTGACCCCATCTGGTGATACAGTCATGACCACGGATCTCGGTCCCTCTGCTTTTGGAGAGAGGCTCAAGTGTCTCTTCCTCACTCTCTGAAGCACCAATATTGGTCTCTCTGTCCCCGTCCTCATCCCCCAGTAACTCCAGTGACCCACCTCAGTCAGAAGTCCAGGTGTCCTGGGTGCTACCAGGAGGAGAGACTGGTGGTGTACCTGTGCCTGCTGGTGGTGGTGTCACTGCTCCTGGGCTGCACTGGTCTGGCTGTGACCCTGATTAAGTGTGAGTAAGAAGAGGATGGGGCATGGGGAGAAACTGAGCATTGGGCATGGAAGGACTGGGCTCAAGATGGATTCTTCCTCATAGACCAGGAGATGGTGGAAGAGCTAAAGATATTAACCTTTCAGCAGATGGCGTGGCAAGCAAATGGTGAGTGCTTTCAATTGTCCCTTCATGCCATCCATATTGAACACCCAACATGACCCCTCAAACCCAACTCCAAGACCACTTCCAATCCCATCTTTGCCAAGTCTTGTGTTAGGTATTGGGGCATGGGTAGGATAGTGAACACATCCGGCACAGTTCCTGTTCCTGTGGAGTGTGTGTGCATGTTTGTGTGCATGTGTGTCTAGACCTTCACTGTCCAATATGGTGGCCATGAGTCACTGGCTATTGAGCACTTGCAGTGTGGTCATTCCGAACTGAGATGTGCTGTAATTGTGAAATATACACCAATGTCAAAGACTTGCTACAGAAAAAGAATGTAAAATATCTCAACAATATTAATAATAATAATCTTTAATATTGATTACTCATTGAAATTATACTTTGGATATATTGGCATAAGTAAAGAAATAACATTCAAATTAATTTTGCCTGCTTCTTTTGACTCTTAGAAAACATGGCCATTAGAACATTTAAATTTATGTATGTGGTTTATATTTTATTTCTGTTGGACAGCACAGGCAGGTACTGAGAGCCATTTACCAAATTATCAGTCAAATGAGCATACAATTCCAAATCTCAATGAATAGTCCAAAGGAAGATCATTCTATGAAAAAAATCTAGTTAGGGATCTTGACCCTATCTTTGGGAGGGCCATACAGGGCTTCCCTAGGGAAAGAGCGCTACAGTTGATTGAGGGAAGAGAAAAAATTAATCACATGAGAGGTTGAGGGTTTCAGGTATATGCAAAGGCCCTGTGGTAAGAGGCAACATCATAAGTACAAGGGAAGAGGATGGTGCAGTTGGACAGGTGAGAGGTGATGGTGGCTTGGATGAGAGTTGTGGCCATGAAGATGAACAGAAGTGGGTAGAGCAGAAAGGTTTAGGAGGTAAAAGTGACTGGACCTAGAGATGGACTGGGAATGGCAGTAAGAGGGAAGGATGTCAAGCTGGAAGAGGGCGCTTTTGTGTGGGATTAGTGGGAATACACACATTAGTTGTAGCAAAGTCTTCTGGGCTGGCACAGCCTTCACCATGTTTGTTGAAGTCTGAAAATTGTTCCATTATATGTGCATGCCTTCTCTGCACATCTCAGATCAAGCCACTGTTCTGCTCAAAACCCACTGATGGTTTCGCACTGCCCAGAGTCCAACACGAAACTCTTTTTTTAAAATTTAATTTTATTATGTTATGTTAGTCACCATACAGTACATCATTAGTTTATTTATGTATTTATTTTTTATTTTTAATTATTTTTATTTTTATTTTTAGATTTTTTTTTATTATGTTATGTTAATCACCATACATTACATCATTAGTTTTTGATGTAGTGTTCCATGATTCATTGTTTGCATATAACACCCAGTGCTCTATGCAGTATGTGCCCTCCTTAATACCCATCACCGGGCTAACCCATCCCCCACCCCCCCTTCCCTCTAAAACCCTCAGTTTGTTTCTCGGAGTCCATAGTCTCTCATGGCTCATCTCCCCCTCTGATTTCCCCCCCTTCATTTTTCCCTTCCTTCTCCTAATGTCCTCTGTGCTATTCCTTCTGTTCCACAAATAAGTGAAACCATATGATAATTGACTTTCTCTGCTTGACTTATATCACTTAGCATAATCTCCTCCAGTCCCATCCATGTTGATGTAAAAGTTGGGTATTCATCCTTTCTGATAGCTGAGTAATATTCCATTGTATATATGGACCACATCTTCTTTATCCATTCATCTGTTGAAGGGCATCTCGGCTCTTTCCACAATTTGGCTATTGCAGACATTGCTGCTATGAACATTGGGGTGCATATGGCCCTTCTTTTCACTACATCTGTGTCTCTGGGGTAAATACCCAGAAGTGCAATTGCTGGGTCATAGGGTAGTTCTATTTTTAATTTTATGAGGAGCCTCCACACTGTTTTCCAAAGTGGCTATACCAACTTGCATTCCCACCAACAGTGTAAAAGGGTTCCCCTTTCTCCACAACCTCTCCAACATTTCCAACATGAAACTCTTGGCTTAGCATTCAAGGACTTGGACATCAGACCTCATCCTACTTTGAGCTTTTTAGCTCCTGTGAGGTTTGCCTTGACCTCTACTGCCTCAGCCTTCCCCAACACACTTGCCTCTCTATCTTGGCTTCCAAGGTGGCCCCTGCCTGTGGAGGCTCTCTCTCCCTCTCACAGATACTGAGTTACCATCTTCCTCTGGATAGTCCACCATCTCCACTCTTCCCCAAGGCTCAGAGATCAGTTCCTCCTCTGAGCCACTCTAGGACTCTCTCTAGGCACTGCACATATCATTTTGAGTTCTAGCACCACTCACTAGAAAGAGGGTGCAGTGGGGGGCACAGATCTTGCTTCTGTCTTGTGTGTTTGCAGTCAGTGGTGGGTGGGTGGGTAGATGGGGGTTTGGGTTTCTAACCTTCCAGCCCATCTCTACTGACAGTGACTGGCATGGCGGGGATAGCTGGCCTGAAGAAGGACATTGACCACATAAGAACTTACACCAACCAGTCCCTAGTAAAACTTCGGGGCTTATTAGGTGAGTGGAACTTGGGGAACTGCCCTGAGATGGGGGGCATGACAGAGCTGGCACATTGCACAAATCCATGGGGGACAATTCTCACTGCAGTCTGTCTGAATGGTGCCCCCTGGAATTGAGCTTTGCACAGCCTGCACAACTGTATATGGGACACCATGTACATGACCCTGGCTCTGGGGCCATTCTGACAGCATCTTATTCTGTCCCCAGACTGTACCAAGGTCACCTGCCCAGAGGGTTGGCTACCCTTTGAGGGGAAGTGTTACTACTTCTCCCCAACCACCAAGTCATGGGATGAAGCCCGGAAGTTCTGCCAGGAGAATTACTCTCACTTGGTCATCATCAGTAGCTTTGCTGAACAGGTGATCTGTCCCTTCCAAGCCCTTGAGAATCAGTGGGAATCACATATCCTTCCCTGGTCTGGATGGAGAGAAATTGGAATTGCTTTTGAGCCACTAAGACTTTTAATAGCAAGGTTGAGAGGACATACTCTACTTGAGTTTAAATCCTGATTGTGTTTCTTATCCTGAGTCTCAGTTTTTTCTCTAACCTGGAGATATAATAATGGCTATCTCTTAGCACTTTCTTTTTTTTTTTTTATTAAAGATTTTATTTATTTATTTGAGACAGAGAGAATGAGAAAGAGAGAGCACATGAGAGGGGGGAGGGTCAGAGGGAGAGGCAGACCCCCTGCTGAGCAGGGAGCCCGATGCGGGACTCGATCCCGGGACTCAGGATCATGACCTGAGCCGAAGGCAGTCGCTTAACCAACTGAGCCACTCAGGCGCCCTCTTAGCACTTTCTATTCTCCAGGCTGCATTCCGGATGTCTTATATCTTACATTAACATAATCCTTACAACAACCCTGTTACTTAGTGTGTGAGTCAGGAGAGGTTATGTTCTGCTGAAATAACAGACAGCCCCTGTAACTCAAGGGTGAAAGTTAAGGGGCAACTCTGAAAGCTTCCACTTATTTGTACTCACAAAGCAAGTCACGTAGGTCCTCCTCTGCTTTTAGGTGGTGGGGAAATAATTCCACCCGTGGAGGGGAATTGGCATTTTGTAAGGAACTGCAATGATTTGATGCTACCATGGTTAGATAGCAAAATTTGTACACAGTACATACTATTTGTACTTCACAGATGAGGAAGCTGAGGCACAATACATTTAAGAAACCTGCCTGTGGTCACTTACAGCTAGCGAGTGTCAGAACTGGGATTTGAGCCCAGATGTTTGCATGGTTTATCTTTCCCCACCTTTTTACTTTAATCTATCTGTGTCTTTATTTTCAAGTGGATTTCCTGTCGGCAGCATATAGATGGGTCTTGTTTTGTTTTGTTTTGTTTAAAGATTTATTTATTTATTTATTCATGAGAGACAGAGAGAGAGAGAGGCAGAGGGAGAGGCAGGCTCCCAAGGAGCAGGGAGCCCGATGCAGGACTCGATCCCAGGACCCTGGGACCACGATCTGAGCCAAAGGCAGACGCTCAACCATCTGAGCCACCCAGGCGCCCTTGTTTTGTTTTTTAAATTTTATTATGTTATGTTAGTCACCATACAATACATCACTGTTTTTTTTTTTTTTTAAGATTTTTATTTATTTGAGAGAGAGAGAGAGAGAGAGCACATGAGAGGGGGGAGGGTCAGAGGGAGGAGCAGACTCCCTGCAGAGCGGGGAGCCCGATGCGGGACTCGATCCTGGGACTCCAGGATCATGACCTGAGCCGAAGGCAGTCGCTCAACCAACTGAGCCACCCAGGCGCCCCTACATCACTGGTTTTTGATGTGGTGATCCACGATCCATTCTTTTCGTACAACACCCAGTGCTCCATGCAGTACGTGCACTCCTGTTAATACCCATCACGGGGCTAACCAATCCCCCCTCCCCCCTCCCCCCTCCCCCTTAAAACCCTGTTTGTTTCTCAGAGTCCATAGTCTCTCATGGTTCATCTCTCGTTTTGTAAATTCAATCTGACAATTTCTGGCTCTTAATTGGTGTTTGTAGACCACTTATATTTGATGTAATTAAAATGATGGCTGAATGGAGTTTGTACTTACAGAACTTTGTGGCCAAGGCTCATGGCTCTCCTCGGGTGTACTGGCTGGGGCTGAATGACAGGGAACATGAAGGGGACTGGAAGTGGCTGGATGGGTCACCTGTCACTCTGAGGCAAGTATCGAGGGCTCTTTGGGTCTCTGCTCCCTGTGGGTCTTTGTGCAATCCGAGCCAGAAGATTCTCTAGAACCCCAGACCAGGCTGGATAGAGGAGGCTCAAGGGTGCTTTTTTGCCGGTAGGGCTTCTGGTCCCTGTACCTTTTAAATTTTCCTCCATTGCAACATCTCCTCCTTTCAGCCCAACTGCTCAAATACATCAGGTCCCCAGGTCAATGGCTGCGGGGAAAAAAAGAAAGGAAGGGTGGCGACAGTGCAGAAGGAAGAGGAAGCTTTTGATTTGCCAAGAGGATGAGCAGGATCTCTGTGTCTCTGTGTCTCTGTCTCTGACTCTCTGCACTTTACATATATTAACCCATTTGTTTAATCTTTTTAATAATCCTGTAAGGAAAGTACTATTATCATCTCCATTTTATTTTATCCTATTTCTTGTCATCTCCATTTTAAAGATGAGGAGACTGAGGCACAGAGAGGTTAACCAACTTGCCTCGGGTGAGAGAGCTAGCAGGTAGTATTGCCAACCAACCTAACTTTAAAGTCTATACTTTTGGTGGCTCAGTCAGTTAAGCGTCTGCCTTCTGCTCAGGTCATGATCCCAGGGTCCTGGGATCGAGTCCTGTGTTGGGCTCTCAGCTCAGCAGGGAGTCTGCTTCTCCTTCTCACTCTCACTCTGTGCTCTCTCTCTCAAATAAATTTAAAAAAAAATCTTAAAAAAGTAAAGTCTATACTCTTAGCCATTATACTTTACTTTCTCAAGGAATGTACATATTTATATTTAGGTAAATGTTAACAAATTGTCCCCCATAGTGGTTATACCAATTTATTCTTTCACTGGCTTGGCTATTTTTCTTCATCAAAAATTCATCTAACTTTTATAATTTTTGATGGATTAATTGTAGGTGAAAATGGAATCACAATATAGTATTAATTTGCATTTCTCTTATAATGACTGAGATTGGGTATCTTCTCATATGTTTAATAGCCACAGGTATTAACTTTTCTGTGAAGTGTTTGTTCATATCACTGGTATATTTTTATATTGAGATTTTCTTCTTATTTATTTCTTATTTATTTTATTTTTTTAAAAAGATTTTATTTATTTATTTGGTAGAGACACAGTGAGAGAGGGAACACAAACAGGGGGAGTGGGAGAAAGAGAAGCAGGCTTCCCGCAGAGCAGGGAGCCCAATGCAGGGCTCGATCCCAGGACCCTGTGATCATGACCTGAGCCGAAAGCAGATGCTTAACAACTGAGCCACCCAGGTGCCTCATTTTTATTTCTTTTTTTAAAGATTGTATTTATTTATTTATTTATTTGACAGAGAGAGAGAGCATAAGCAGGGGGAGCAGCAGAGGGAGAGGGAGAAGCAGGCTATCCGTTGAGCAGGGAGCTTGATATGGGGCTCCCTGGGATCATGACCTGAGCCTAAGGCAGACGCTTAACTGACTGAACCACCCAGGCATTCCTTCTTATTTATTTTTCAGAGCTCTTTATATATTAGAGATATTAGTGTCCTGACAGGGGATCTCATTTTGAATTAAAGATTCCTGGAAGAATGGGGCACCTGGGTGGTGCAGTTGGTTAAATGACTCTTGATTTCAGCTCAGGTTATAATCTTAAGGTTGTGAGATCCAGCCCCCTGTTGGTTCCACACTCAGTGTGAAGTCTGCTTGAGATCGTCTCTCCCTCTCCCTCTGCCCCTCCCGCTTGTGCTCTCTCTCTCTGAAATAAATAAATAAATAAATAAATAAATAAATAAATAAATAAATAAATAAATAAAAATCTTAAAAATAAAAAAAAGATTCCTGGAAGAAGGCACAGCTCTGTGAATAGAGAAGGCGTGGCATAGTGTGGTGCTATGGGTGCTCAGCTCAGACCCCTTCGTGGGGCGGGTGCAGCCCTCCTCCAGTAGGGGGCACTGACTGCTAAAGGCTCATGGTTATGCTTTCTCTGGAGAGTTGTCCTCAGTCCATTGGAGGCCTGCTCAGCTAGAAGGTTACTCCACTCCCAGTGGGGTCAGCCCATAGCCAATGAGTGGCTGAGAGAAGCCTGGATTCCTTGTCACAAGTCGAGATAACTCTGTGGTGTTATTCATACTCCGCAGCTCCCTGTCGGATCAGGCTGAGGCTAGACCAGACTGAACCCACATCTCTGCTCAACTCCTCTCCCTGCCCCATCCTGCTTCTCCCACTCCTTCTCTCCTGAGAGCATCTCTTAATAAATTCCATGCACCTGAATTGCCAAATCAGGCTCTGCTTTAAGGGAATGTGATCTAAGACACTACAAGACCTGGAAGGTTGGGAGGATTGCAGGGGTGAAGGAAGGGTTCTTTGTAAGAGGAGGCAGAAACTGACCAGATGCAGGAAACGGATTCAGGAGCAGGAGACTGTCCTGGCGAACGGGGAGGTGGGGCTGAGTTAAGGCAGACAAGCTGGGGTGAAGGGGATAATGTGGCAGCTTCAGATAATTCTGAAAAGCTGAAGAAATGATTAGGATGGAAGAGCCTTGAGCCATGAAGACCTTGCCTTCTCTCCCCCCTCCATATTCTTTCTTTAATTAATAGACTTTATTTTTTACAGAAAATTTGAGCAGCAGGTACAGAGAAATGTTTCATATATTCCTTCTCTCCTGCACATAATTTCCCCTATTATTAACCTGTTGCATTCTGTGTGGCACATTTGTTACAAGTGATGAACCAGTATGGATACATTATTATGAACTAAAGTCCATAGTTTATATTAGGGTTCATTCCAAGTGCTGTGCATTCTACGAGTTTTGACAAATGTATGATGTCATGTATCCACTGTCACAGTATCACATATAATGCTCTGAAAACCCCTGAGTTCCGCCTATTCATCCCTCCCCATGCCCACTTTTCCTCCCTCCAGCTTTTGGGACCCGGAGGAACCCAACAACATCTATGACGAGGATTGTGCCAGCATGAACAAAGGTGGCACCTGGAATGACCTCTCTTGTGACAAGACTACATATTGGATCTGTGAGCGGAAGTGTTCCTGTTGAACCTCACAGCTGAGGGTGGGTGTGGGTCCATACCCAGTGCTCCTTGGCTCTTGGGGATGAGAACCTTCTGCCCTTCCACGGAAGACTGCCTCTCCATGAGCCGACATGGATACACCTAAGATGGAACCAGGAGCTTGGATGTTGCAAGTCCCCTTGGGTGCAAGTGAGAGCGTTTCTAGGGTGAGGATTTGAGGGCTTGTTTTTTTTTTTTTAGATTTTATTTATTTATTTGGGAGAGAGAGTGAGTGAGGGAGAGTGCACACAAACAGGGGCAGAGGCAGAGGGAGAAGCAGACTCCCCTGCTGAGCAGGGAGCCCGACGTGGGGCTCAATCCCAGGATCCAGAGATCATGACCTGAGCCAAAAGCAGACGCTTAACTGACTGAGCCACCCAGGCGCCCCGTGGGCTTGTTCAGTCGGATGGTGTCTTAGTCTGTTCAGGCTGTTATACCAGAAAACTGTAAACTGAGTGGCTTATAAACAACAGAGGTTTATTTATTGAAATTCTGGAAGCTGGAAAGTCCAAGATCAAGGCATAATGTGTAACGAGGGCCCACTTTCTGATTCGTAGATGGCCATCTTCTTGCTGTGTTCTCCCATGCTGGAAAGGGTGAAAGCTCTCTAGGGTCCCTGTTATAAGGGCACAAGAGTTCTACCCTCATGACCTAATCACCTCCCAAAGGCCCATCACACTGTGGGTTAGGATTTAACAAATGAATTGGGTGAGGGCCCATAATCCAGTCTGTAGCAGGTGATTCACTGGAGACGCGGTTCATTTCTGAGCAGACCTTCTTGGGCTATTAGCTCTTGCAATATTAGAACTCAAGATGTAAGTTCACGGCGTGGTCTTTGACCACTGTGTTGGTTTGCTGGGGCTGCCATAATAAAGCACCATAGACTGGCTTAAATGAGAGAAATGTATTGTCTCACTGTTCTGGAGGCTGATGTCTGAGATCAAGGTGTCGAAGTGGTTGGTTTCTGGGGAAGCGTCTCTCCTTGACTTCCAGATGACCCCCTTCTCCCTGTGTCTTCACATGGACTTCCCCTTATGTGTATCTGTGTCCTAATCTCTTCATTTTATAAAGACACAGACCATATTGGATTAGGGCCCATTGTAATGACTTCATTTTCATTAATTACCTCTTCAGAGACCCTACCTCAAAATACAGTCACATCTGACATACTGGGGGTTAGGACTTCAACACGGATTTTGGGGGAGATGCAATTCAGCCTTTAATACCCACTAATTGACTGATGTTCCTCCAGTGATTATGACAATGAAAAGCACCCCCTTGGGGGCTGGTACTACCCTGCAGCTGAACACAACGCAACACGGCAATCCCTTTGGACAATCCCTGAATTGTATCCAAAGGTAGGTAGACATTCTCCAAACTGATCAATTTATTGATCAACAATTGATGAGTAGCAGAACCCTTGATGAGTAGCAGAATCCTTGCATTGACTGAGAGCAGGTGATTATGACAAGGAGGTTCTGAGCAGAGGGGTAGTGGGGGAGGTTAGCATTCACTTCATTTCCCGTTCCCATCTCTATTTGTCTCCTCCCACCACCATACCTGCCCCAACTCACCAGTACTGAAACCAGCCCCCCATGTATCCTATAGACTGCAGAGTGGGTGGGCATCCTGTTCTAAGCCCTCTACCCAGGGGTCATTGGTCCAAGTGACTTTATCTGGGTCGGGGGAAATTTCTGCATCTCAGAAGAGGAAACTTTATCTTCCCCCAGTGTGTTGAAAAATGGGGAAATGGAGCTGTGGTCACGTCTTTGAGTCATGCGGGGGGCGTTCCACAGTGGAGCTGGCTCAAACTTATCTCCCTTACACATGTCTCATGATTGTCTAATTTTAGGTAGAGAGATAAGGGTGAAGGAGGTCCCCTTTACCACTTTGGGTCCAGGGGAGCAAAGGTTGGGCATTCTTGGTGGATAAAAATAACAAAAACCACGATTTATCAAGCGTGTATTGTGCGCTAGATAGAAACAGTAGCTCCCACTGAATCGTCACAATGACTCTGTGAGATTGGAACAATTACCAACCCCATTTTATAGCTGGGGAAACTGAGCCTTGCCCATTGTCATTGAGTGGATAAGTTGCAGAGCTGATATTTGGACTCAATCTGTGCCTCCAATGGTTGATCTCTTTCTGTAGCACCTGCCACCTTTCAAGGGACTGTCTGTAAACCTGAATTATCCCTGAGGACCCCAACCTTGTAGTTCTTATCTTGGCTGGCAATTATGGGAAGGGACCTGAGTGGTGTGGTGGAACAGACATCCTGGGCTGAGGTAGGGGACTAGGAATGGAGTTCTGGGTCTATTGATAATAATCTGTGTGGCTCTCCTGGGGCTATTATGATAATGCAGGTGAGAGAGGAAAGGGACCAGCTAGGAAGAAAATTAATCTATTTTGAAGATGGATCAAATGTGGGGTGTGAGAGAAAGAGGAGTAAAGAATTACCCCAAAGTTTTCAACTTAATCAACAGGAAAGATGGAGTTATTAATACCTAGAGCTGAGGAAGAAAAAATGCTTATGAACACATTTATTTATTTAAAATTTTTAAAAAAGATTTATTTATTTTAGAGAGACAGAGAGAAAGCACGCAAGCAAGGGGAGGGGCAGAGGGAGAGAGAGAATCCTCAAGCTGACTCCCTGTTGAGCTTGGAGCCGACACGGGGCTCGATCCCAGGACCTTGAGATCATGACCTGAGCCAAAATCAAGGGTCAGATGCTTAACTGACTGAGCCACCCAGGTACCCCCATACATTTATTTATTTATTAAGATTTTTTGTTTTTAAGTAATCTCTACACACAGTGTGGGGCTCGAAACCCCAACCCTGGGATCAGGAGTCGTATGCTCTGCTGACTGAGCCAGCCAGGTGCCCCTGAACACATTTAGATTTAGGTGGTTCATGAACTCTTGCTGAAGTTCAAGAATGGAATCTTGTGTGCAGCAGATGTGGTCATGGCCTACTTAGATCCTTGATCCTCATATTTTCAGCTACTTCTAATGGCCAGCAGCTGCCACCAGAGTCTTCCTGGTCTGGCACATGGCAGGTGAGAAGGGCTAGCAGGGAAATGCTTTCTGGAAGGGCTCTCAGCCAAAGCCTGGACTTAGTGTACACATACCCCAGCTCCCTCACCCCTCAGATGAGATGAGTTTGAAGTGTGTCCCTGTGCTCACCCAGAGGTCCCTACTGGGATTGAGCTTCCATTGCCTGCAGTGGTAGCCTGTTCGATAACACATCTTTGAACACATCTTGTACTGGCTGCCTTTCTTTCCCTGACTCACTTCTTCACCCTCCTGCTGGTGTTTCTGGGGATCACCTCCAAAAAACTACTTACACTTGAATCCTTGTCTCAGTGTTTGCTCTTGGGGGAACCCAAATTGAGACACTCTGGAACAGGGGAAGACAGGCTTGTGATGTGGTTCTAGTTTGCCTGGGATGGAGGGGTTCCTGGGACATGGGACTCTCAGTGCTGAAGATGGAAAGTGCTGGGCAAACTGGGATGAGTTGATCGCCCTTATAGGATAGTGCAGTACCAAGAAAACCAACAGAAGAGAAAGCTTCCAGAAGTAAAGGGGATAATGCATATGTAGATCAAACCATCATGTTGTACAACTTTTATCTGTTAATTATAAACAGGGAGCAAGGAGACTGGGGAGCAAGGAGGTGCCAGTAAACCTGGAAAAAATAAAAATAAACCTGGAAAAAAATAAACCTGGAAAACTTGGAAAAAATAAAAATACTTGATTATTTTTTTTTTATTTTTATTTTTTAAGATTTTATTTTTTTGACAGAGAGAGACATAGCGAGAGCAGGAACACAAGCAGGGGGAGTGGGAGAGGGAGAAGCAGGCTTCCCGCAGAGCAGGGAGCCCGATGTGGGACTCGATCCCAGGACCCTGGGATCATGACCTGAGCCGAAGGCAGACGCTTAACGACTGAGCCACCCAGGCGCCCCTAATTTTATTTTTAAATAATGCTTAGTGACTACTGGAAATAAAATAAAAAACCAAACCATATTGTTTATTTCTATGTTTATGCTATTTCAGTGTCTGTCTTGTCTTGATGGAAAGTTCCTTGAAGGAAGGAGCTTATCCATCTTTTCCACCCAGGGCCTCGCACTCGAATGTAGGGGTTGCTGTCTTTGTCACTCCTGTGCATGAATCCAAACTAGGAGAAAGGGGTGTGTGTGTGTGTGTGTGTGTGTGTGTGTGTGTGTGTGTGTGTGGTTTGGGTGGTTTCCCTTAAGGTGGATTTGCATGTACTTGACTTTTGACGAAAAAGGGAACTGAGAGAGCCCCAGGCACCTGAGCAGGAGGTATAGGAGGCAGAAGCTGTCCAGCTCTGCCTCTCCCTCTCAGGCTCCTGGGTGAGCTGCAACCATGTACATGTATACCAACTCTGGGTGCCAGGACCTGCCAGGTATGGCCCTGGCCAGGCTTGAGCTGGGGGCCAGGGATGGTCGGGACCCAGATTACAGTATTCCCCACCCTGTGGCTGGAAACTAGGGCCTGAGGGACAGAGGGAATGGGCTGGGCTCTCACTTGCCTTTCCTCTGGAAGGGACCAGAGAGGAGGAGGAGGAGGAGGATGGTGATGATTATGAGAACATGGCGCCACCCTACAAGGATCTTCCTCCCAAGCCAGGTAAGAGGACTTCTCAGAGGCCAGGTGAAGGAATGTGTGTTCTGTAGCCTGGGGAAAGCAGGGTCCCCAGGGGACATTAGCTGGGCATTATAGACACACAATCAGCCTCCTGTGTACCCAGCTCGTGCCAGGCACCATGTTGGCAGGAGTATGTGTCTGTGTCTCCACCCTGCCCTTGGGGATCTCTCTGTCTGATGAGAGAGGCAGTTCTGGGCACAGACTCAGGTGAGCAGGTCTGAGAAGGGAAGGACGAGGAGAATGGGGAAATCTCAAGGGGAATTGAGTGGTGGGAGATTGGGGTCAGAGGAGGGGATATTGGAGTGGGACTTAAAGGATGAGTTGGAGTTTGTTAGGAAGAGAAGCCCAGCAGAGAACTGGTGGATGCAAAGGTCCTGGGACATGAAAGCTGGTGTTTCATAAAACTGTGAGCGTGCACCCATGGCTCCCCAACTTCCTCGCATTCACACTCTGGGCCCAGATCGACCTTGAGACTTGGGTGCTCCATACCTGGCCCAGGACTCATCAAAAGTCTGCTAAGTGGGTATAAAAGTGAAGTCTTTAAAAAAAAAATGAAGGCGTTGAGGTTTCCCCGAGCCAATTCACACTAGGGCCCTGAAGGTTGACTGTGCTGTGTTGCTGTCCTTGGACAGTGGCCATTCCATGAGGGGTGGGTGCTGCATCCACCACTATTTAATCTGGACGGAGACCAAACTGGGAGGTCCCTGGGCACCGTGGGGCCCAGAATGAGGTAGGAGGTGAACTAGGCTCAGCTGTTTGTCTGTCTCTCAGCTCCCACTTGGTCCCATCCAGTTCTCAAACCCACCACCAAGATGGACTCCTCCATCTGATCATCAGTGCTATCCCTTCCCCAAAGTTAGCCCCCTCCCCATCTCTGATTGCAGCCAATCTCCACCCCCATCTTTATTTCTAAATCCAAAGTCATCACCCTACTTCAACGCAACTAAAACCTAACTGTGACTTCCTCCTCCTACCCCAGTGCAGCTCCAGTCCCAATCTTTATCTCTACCACATCCTGAATCACAACCCTAATGCCATGTCCACCACTGTCCCTAACCCATCTTCAATCCCATCCTCATCCCAACCACAGCTTGACTGCAACCCTAGCCCAAACTCACCTGTGTCTTTAACTGAGGGTGAAGAGTTGTCCCAGTTTGCTCAGGACTGAGTGATTTCCTGGGACGTGGGACTTCCAGTTTTAAAACTGGGCAAGTCCTGGGTGATCCAGGATGGTCGGTCACTCTATCTTAATCCTCATCATCTACTCCCATCCTTACCCCCAATTAACCCCATCCCTACCCCCAATTACATTCTTATGCTCAACCCTATCCCTAGCCCTCCATTTTAGTCCCAGTCCTGGTTCCATCGCTGCCTCCAATCTGTTTCCAACCCTCATACCAGCTCTAATTCTGAACTTCTCTTCTGCAGATTCACTGGCTCCACCAAGGCCTCCGAGAGCAGGTGAGCTGGGGCTGGGGGTTCAGGAGACCCAGTGCTGGTTTTGTCCTGCTCTGGACCTGAGCAACCATTCCTCCCCCTCCCCACCCCAGGAAAGAAAATGGAGAACCCCCCACTTCCCTGCAAGTCCCCAAAGATCAAAGGTGAGAATCTAGGGCTGGGGCCTTTGGTTTACCTAGATGAAGCCCTGGTCTGCATAACCATTGTCTTTCTGATCCCTAGGCCTGGACCTCACCCCTGTCCCCCGCACATCTCCTCAACTGGGTGAGCAGTGGGAAGATCCTTTAAGAAGTCTGGGAGGGGACACCTGGAAGTCTTCCCTCCACTTCCTCAATTCTGACCAGAGAACAAATCAGATGGGTTGGGGGAGGTGTTGATCTTGGAAGACAGAGTCTTTCAGCAACTTTTCCCCCCAACAACTTTTGAATAAACTTTCCTCTCCCTTTCTCCCAGGTGTCAATCTGGAACATCCTCCGTTCCAGTCATCCCTAGCTAGTAAGTCCTCATGCCCTCCAGGTGGGCCCCTATCTTCCCTGTCAAGTATGCTTGAATCAGACCTATGACCCCAGAGGAAGACCCTGGGGCAGAGAAAAGTGTCCTTTCAGAAGCTCTTCCTTTCTGAGTCTAGACCAGACCCTGAGGGACCCAGGGCGTCTGCCTGATACTCTTCAGGCCCCACCTCCTACTTGCATAAGGTACGGGAAGCATTCTCTGCCGCTGATGCAAAGGCCCTTAAGCATCCTGGAATGGGGAGCAGCTTGGGCAGGGGATGCTGGAGAGTACAAGATAATGCATCATAAATGTTAGGAGCAGTGCTGGGTCCAAGTCATACATGACCTCTCCAAGCCTTCAGGTTAGTTATTTGCAAATTGGGAATAATAGTTACATCTATGTCATAAGGATGAGGATCCAATAAGATAATAAGGATGTGACATGATACTTGGCACACAGTAAGTTCTCTTCAGCATTCTAGGTTAGGTTGTAGTTGTGTTAGGTTACAGTGATGGTGTTGGATTTGGAAGTGGAGATGGGGGTGGAGGTGTGGCTTCGTTTGGAGATGGGAAGGGGGCTACATTTGGGAAAGGGGTGGCCCTGGAGCACAGTAAGTGCTCTTCTGGGCTTCTTCAGGGTTCTTTTCCCTTGACCCTCTCTTGCTGACCCCATCTGGTGATACAGTCATGACCACGGATCTCGGTCCCTCTGCTTTTGGAGAGAGGCTCAAGTGTCTCTTCCTCACTCTCTGAAGCACCAATATTGGTCTCTCTGTCCCCGTCCTCATCCCCCAGTAACTCCAGTGACCCACCTCAGTCAGAAGTCCAGGTGTCCTGGGTGCTACCAGGAGGAGAGACTGGTGGTGTACCTGTGCCTGCTGGTGGTGGTGTCACTGCTCCTGGGCTGCACTGGTCTGGCTGTGACCCTGATTAAGTGTGAGTAAGAAGAGGATGGGGCATGGGGAGAAACTGAGCATTGGGCATGGAAGGACTGGGCTCAAGATGGATTCTTCCTCATAGACCAGGAGATGGTGGAAGAGCTAAAGATATTAACCTTTCAGCAGATGGCGTGGCAAGCAAATGGTGAGTGCTTTCAATTGTCCCTTCATGCCATCCATATTGAACACCCAACATGACCCCTCAAACCCAACTCCAAGACCACTTCCAATCCCATCTTTGCCAAGTCTTGTGTTAGGTATTGGGGCATGGGTAGGATAGTGAACACATCCGGCACAGTTCCTGTTCCTGTGGAGTGTGTGTGCATGTTTGTGTGCATGTGTGTCTAGACCTTCACTGTCCAATATGGTGGCCATGAGTCACTGGCTATTGAGCACTTGCAGTGTGGTCATTCCGAACTGAGATGTGCTGTAATTGTGAAATATACACCAATGTCAAAGACTTGCTACAGAAAAAGAATGTAAAATATCTCAACAATATTAATAATAATAATCTTTAATATTGATTACTCATTGAAATTATACTTTGGATATATTGGCATAAGTAAAGAAATAACATTCAAATTAATTTTGCCTGCTTCTTTTGACTCTTAGAAAACATGGCCATTAGAACATTTAAATTTATGTATGTGGTTTATATTTTATTTCTGTTGGACAGCACAGGCAGGTACTGAGAGCCATTTACCAAATTATCAGTCAAATGAGCATACAATTCCAAATCTCAATGAATAGTCCAAAGGAAGATCATTCTATGAAAAAAATCTAGTTAGGGATCTTGACCCTATCTTTGGGAGGGCCATACAGGGCTTCCCTAGGGAAAGAGCGCTACAGTTGATTGAGGGAAGAGAAAAAATTAATCACATGAGAGGTTGAGGGTTTCAGGTATATGCAAAGGCCCTGTGGTAAGAGGCAACATCATAAGTACAAGGGAAGAGGATGGTGCAGTTGGACAGGTGAGAGGTGATGGTGGCTTGGATGAGAGTTGTGGCCATGAAGATGAACAGAAGTGGGTAGAGCAGAAAGGTTTAGGAGGTAAAAGTGACTGGACCTAGAGATGGACTGGGAATGGCAGTAAGAGGGAAGGATGTCAAGCTGGAAGAGGGCGCTTTTGTGTGGGATTAGTGGGAATACACACATTAGTTGTAGCAAAGTCTTCTGGGCTGGCACAGCCTTCACCATGTTTGTTGAAGTCTGAAAATTGTTCCATTATATGTGCATGCCTTCTCTGCACATCTCAGATCAAGCCACTGTTCTGCTCAAAACCCACTGATGGTTTCGCACTGCCCAGAGTCCAACACGAAACTCTTTTTTTAAAATTTAATTTTATTATGTTATGTTAGTCACCATACAGTACATCATTAGTTTATTTATGTATTTATTTTTTATTTTTAATTATTTTTATTTTTATTTTTAGATTTTTTTTTATTATGTTATGTTAATCACCATACATTACATCATTAGTTTTTGATGTAGTGTTCCATGATTCATTGTTTGCATATAACACCCAGTGCTCTATGCAGTATGTGCCCTCCTTAATACCCATCACCGGGCTAACCCATCCCCCACCCCCCCTTCCCTCTAAAACCCTCAGTTTGTTTCTCGGAGTCCATAGTCTCTCATGGCTCATCTCCCCCTCTGATTTCCCCCCCTTCATTTTTCCCTTCCTTCTCCTAATGTCCTCTGTGCTATTCCTTCTGTTCCACAAATAAGTGAAACCATATGATAATTGACTTTCTCTGCTTGACTTATATCACTTAGCATAATCTCCTCCAGTCCCATCCATGTTGATGTAAAAGTTGGGTATTCATCCTTTCTGATAGCTGAGTAATATTCCATTGTATATATGGACCACATCTTCTTTATCCATTCATCTGTTGAAGGGCATCTCGGCTCTTTCCACAATTTGGCTATTGCAGACATTGCTGCTATGAACATTGGGGTGCATATGGCCCTTCTTTTCACTACATCTGTGTCTCTGGGGTAAATACCCAGAAGTGCAATTGCTGGGTCATAGGGTAGTTCTATTTTTAATTTTATGAGGAGCCTCCACACTGTTTTCCAAAGTGGCTATACCAACTTGCATTCCCACCAACAGTGTAAAAGGGTTCCCCTTTCTCCACAACCTCTCCAACATTTCCAACATGAAACTCTTGGCTTAGCATTCAAGGACTTGGACATCAGACCTCATCCTACTTTGAGCTTTTTAGCTCCTGTGAGGTTTGCCTTGACCTCTACTGCCTCAGCCTTCCCCAACACACTTGCCTCTCTATCTTGGCTTCCAAGGTGGCCCCTGCCTGTGGAGGCTCTCTCTCCCTCTCACAGATACTGAGTTACCATCTTCCTCTGGATAGTCCACCATCTCCACTCTTCCCCAAGGCTCAGAGATCAGTTCCTCCTCTGAGCCACTCTAGGACTCTCTCTAGGCACTGCACATATCATTTTGAGTTCTAGCACCACTCACTAGAAAGAGGGTGCAGTGGGGGGCACAGATCTTGCTTCTGTCTTGTGTGTTTGCAGTCAGTGGTGGGTGGGTGGGTAGATGGGGGTTTGGGTTTCTAACCTTCCAGCCCATCTCTACTGACAGTGACTGGCATGGCGGGGATAGCTGGCCTGAAGAAGGACATTGACCACATAAGAACTTACACCAACCAGTCCCTAGTAAAACTTCGGGGCTTATTAGGTGAGTGGAACTTGGGGAACTGCCCTGAGATGGGGGGCATGACAGAGCTGGCACATTGCACAAATCCATGGGGGACAATTCTCACTGCAGTCTGTCTGAATGGTGCCCCCTGGAATTGAGCTTTGCACAGCCTGCACAACTGTATATGGGACACCATGTACATGACCCTGGCTCTGGGGCCATTCTGACAGCATCTTATTCTGTCCCCAGACTGTACCAAGGTCACCTGCCCAGAGGGTTGGCTACCCTTTGAGGGGAAGTGTTACTACTTCTCCCCAACCACCAAGTCATGGGATGAAGCCCGGAAGTTCTGCCAGGAGAATTACTCTCACTTGGTCATCATCAGTAGCTTTGCTGAACAGGTGATCTGTCCCTTCCAAGCCCTTGAGAATCAGTGGGAATCACATATCCTTCCCTGGTCTGGATGGAGAGAAATTGGAATTGCTTTTGAGCCACTAAGACTTTTAATAGCAAGGTTGAGAGGACATACTCTACTTGAGTTTAAATCCTGATTGTGTTTCTTATCCTGAGTCTCAGTTTTTTCTCTAACCTGGAGATATAATAATGGCTATCTCTTAGCACTTTCTTTTTTTTTTTTTATTAAAGATTTTATTTATTTATTTGAGACAGAGAGAATGAGAAAGAGAGAGCACATGAGAGGGGGGAGGGTCAGAGGGAGAGGCAGACCCCCTGCTGAGCAGGGAGCCCGATGCGGGACTCGATCCCGGGACTCAGGATCATGACCTGAGCCGAAGGCAGTCGCTTAACCAACTGAGCCACTCAGGCGCCCTCTTAGCACTTTCTATTCTCCAGGCTGCATTCCGGATGTCTTATATCTTACATTAACATAATCCTTACAACAACCCTGTTACTTAGTGTGTGAGTCAGGAGAGGTTATGTTCTGCTGAAATAACAGACAGCCCCTGTAACTCAAGGGTGAAAGTTAAGGGGCAACTCTGAAAGCTTCCACTTATTTGTACTCACAAAGCAAGTCACGTAGGTCCTCCTCTGCTTTTAGGTGGTGGGGAAATAATTCCACCCGTGGAGGGGAATTGGCATTTTGTAAGGAACTGCAATGATTTGATGCTACCATGGTTAGATAGCAAAATTTGTACACAGTACATACTATTTGTACTTCACAGATGAGGAAGCTGAGGCACAATACATTTAAGAAACCTGCCTGTGGTCACTTACAGCTAGCGAGTGTCAGAACTGGGATTTGAGCCCAGATGTTTGCATGGTTTATCTTTCCCCACCTTTTTACTTTAATCTATCTGTGTCTTTATTTTCAAGTGGATTTCCTGTCGGCAGCATATAGATGGGTCTTGTTTTGTTTTGTTTTGTTTAAAGATTTATTTATTTATTTATTCATGAGAGACAGAGAGAGAGAGAGGCAGAGGGAGAGGCAGGCTCCCAAGGAGCAGGGAGCCCGATGCAGGACTCGATCCCAGGACCCTGGGACCACGATCTGAGCCAAAGGCAGACGCTCAACCATCTGAGCCACCCAGGCGCCCTTGTTTTGTTTTTTAAATTTTATTATGTTATGTTAGTCACCATACAATACATCACTGTTTTTTTTTTTTTTTAAGATTTTTATTTATTTGAGAGAGAGAGAGAGAGAGAGCACATGAGAGGGGGGAGGGTCAGAGGGAGGAGCAGACTCCCTGCAGAGCGGGGAGCCCGATGCGGGACTCGATCCTGGGACTCCAGGATCATGACCTGAGCCGAAGGCAGTCGCTCAACCAACTGAGCCACCCAGGCGCCCCTACATCACTGGTTTTTGATGTGGTGATCCACGATCCATTCTTTTCGTACAACACCCAGTGCTCCATGCAGTACGTGCACTCCTGTTAATACCCATCACGGGGCTAACCAATCCCCCCTCCCCCCTCCCCCCTCCCCCTTAAAACCCTGTTTGTTTCTCAGAGTCCATAGTCTCTCATGGTTCATCTCTCGTTTTGTAAATTCAATCTGACAATTTCTGGCTCTTAATTGGTGTTTGTAGACCACTTATATTTGATGTAATTAAAATGATGGCTGAATGGAGTTTGTACTTACAGAACTTTGTGGCCAAGGCTCATGGCTCTCCTCGGGTGTACTGGCTGGGGCTGAATGACAGGGAACATGAAGGGGACTGGAAGTGGCTGGATGGGTCACCTGTCACTCTGAGGCAAGTATCGAGGGCTCTTTGGGTCTCTGCTCCCTGTGGGTCTTTGTGCAATCCGAGCCAGAAGATTCTCTAGAACCCCAGACCAGGCTGGATAGAGGAGGCTCAAGGGTGCTTTTTTGCCGGTAGGGCTTCTGGTCCCTGTACCTTTTAAATTTTCCTCCATTGCAACATCTCCTCCTTTCAGCCCAACTGCTCAAATACATCAGGTCCCCAGGTCAATGGCTGCGGGGAAAAAAAGAAAGGAAGGGTGGCGACAGTGCAGAAGGAAGAGGAAGCTTTTGATTTGCCAAGAGGATGAGCAGGATCTCTGTGTCTCTGTGTCTCTGTCTCTGACTCTCTGCACTTTACATATATTAACCCATTTGTTTAATCTTTTTAATAATCCTGTAAGGAAAGTACTATTATCATCTCCATTTTATTTTATCCTATTTCTTGTCATCTCCATTTTAAAGATGAGGAGACTGAGGCACAGAGAGGTTAACCAACTTGCCTCGGGTGAGAGAGCTAGCAGGTAGTATTGCCAACCAACCTAACTTTAAAGTCTATACTTTTGGTGGCTCAGTCAGTTAAGCGTCTGCCTTCTGCTCAGGTCATGATCCCAGGGTCCTGGGATCGAGTCCTGTGTTGGGCTCTCAGCTCAGCAGGGAGTCTGCTTCTCCTTCTCACTCTCACTCTGTGCTCTCTCTCTCAAATAAATTTAAAAAAAAATCTTAAAAAAGTAAAGTCTATACTCTTAGCCATTATACTTTACTTTCTCAAGGAATGTACATATTTATATTTAGGTAAATGTTAACAAATTGTCCCCCATAGTGGTTATACCAATTTATTCTTTCACTGGCTTGGCTATTTTTCTTCATCAAAAATTCATCTAACTTTTATAATTTTTGATGGATTAATTGTAGGTGAAAATGGAATCACAATATAGTATTAATTTGCATTTCTCTTATAATGACTGAGATTGGGTATCTTCTCATATGTTTAATAGCCACAGGTATTAACTTTTCTGTGAAGTGTTTGTTCATATCACTGGTATATTTTTATATTGAGATTTTCTTCTTATTTATTTCTTATTTATTTTATTTTTTTAAAAAGATTTTATTTATTTATTTGGTAGAGACACAGTGAGAGAGGGAACACAAACAGGGGGAGTGGGAGAAAGAGAAGCAGGCTTCCCGCAGAGCAGGGAGCCCAATGCAGGGCTCGATCCCAGGACCCTGTGATCATGACCTGAGCCGAAAGCAGATGCTTAACAACTGAGCCACCCAGGTGCCTCATTTTTATTTCTTTTTTTAAAGATTGTATTTATTTATTTATTTATTTGACAGAGAGAGAGAGCATAAGCAGGGGGAGCAGCAGAGGGAGAGGGAGAAGCAGGCTATCCGTTGAGCAGGGAGCTTGATATGGGGCTCCCTGGGATCATGACCTGAGCCTAAGGCAGACGCTTAACTGACTGAACCACCCAGGCATTCCTTCTTATTTATTTTTCAGAGCTCTTTATATATTAGAGATATTAGTGTCCTGACAGGGGATCTCATTTTGAATTAAAGATTCCTGGAAGAATGGGGCACCTGGGTGGTGCAGTTGGTTAAATGACTCTTGATTTCAGCTCAGGTTATAATCTCAAGGTTGTGAGATCCAGCCCCCTGTTGGTTCCACACTCAGTGTGAAGTCTGCTTGAGATCGTCTCTCCCTCTCCCTCTGCCCCTCCCGCTTGTGCTCTCTCTCTCTGAAATAAATAAATAAATAAATAAATAAATAAATAAATAAATAAATAAATAAAAATCTTAAAAATAAAAAAAAGATTCCTGGAAGAAGGCACAGCTCTGTGAATAGAGAAGGCGTGGCATAGTGTGGTGCTATGGGTGCTCAGCTCAGACCCCTTCGTGGGGCGGGTGCAGCCCTCCTCCAGTAGGGGGCACTGACTGCTAAAGGCTCATGGTTATGCTTTCTCTGGAGAGTTGTCCTCAGTCCATTGGAGGCCTGCTCAGCTAGAAGGTTACTCCACTCCCAGTGGGGTCAGCCCATAGCCAATGAGTGGCTGAGAGAAGCCTGGATTCCTTGTCACAAGTCGAGATAACTCTGTGGTGTTATTCATACTCCGCAGCTCCCTGTCGGATCAGGCTGAGGCTAGACCAGACTGAACCCACATCTCTGCTCAACTCCTCTCCCTGCCCCATCCTGCTTCTCCCACTCCTTCTCTCCTGAGAGCATCTCTTAATAAATTCCATGCACCTGAATTGCCAAATCAGGCTCTGCTTTAAGGGAATGTGATCTAAGACACTACAAGACCTGGAAGGTTGGGAGGATTGCAGGGGTGAAGGAAGGGTTCTTTGTAAGAGGAGGCAGAAACTGACCAGATGCAGGAAACGGATTCAGGAGCAGGAGACTGTCCTGGCGAACGGGGAGGTGGGGCTGAGTTAAGGCAGACAAGCTGGGGTGAAGGGGATAATGTGGCAGCTTCAGATAATTCTGAAAAGCTGAAGAAATGATTAGGATGGAAGAGCCTTGAGCCATGAAGACCTTGCCTTCTCTCCCCCCTCCATATTCTTTCTTTAATTAATAGACTTTATTTTTTACAGAAAATTTGAGCAGCAGGTACAGAGAAATGTTTCATATATTCCTTCTCTCCTGCACATAATTTCCCCTATTATTAACCTGTTGCATTCTGTGTGGCACATTTGTTACAAGTGATGAACCAGTATGGATACATTATTATGAACTAAAGTCCATAGTTTATATTAGGGTTCATTCCAAGTGCTGTGCATTCTACGAGTTTTGACAAATGTATGATGTCATGTATCCACTGTCACAGTATCACATATAATGCTCTGAAAACCCCTGAGTTCCGCCTATTCATCCCTCCCCATGCCCACTTTTCCTCCCTCCAGCTTTTGGGACCCGGAGGAACCCAACAACATCTATGACGAGGATTGTGCCAGCATGAACAAAGGTGGCACCTGGAATGACCTCTCTTGTGACAAGACTACATATTGGATCTGTGAGCGGAAGTGTTCCTGTTGAACCTCACAGCTGAGGGTGGGTGTGGGTCCATACCCAGTGCTCCTTGGCTCTTGGGGATGAGAACCTTCTGCCCTTCCACGGAAGACTGCCTCTCCATGAGCCGACATGGATACACCTAAGATGGAACCAGGAGCTTGGATGTTGCAAGTCCCCTTGGGTGCAAGTGAGAGCGTTTCTAGGGTGAGGATTTGAGGGCTTGTTTTTTTTTTTTTAGATTTTATTTATTTATTTGGGAGAGAGAGTGAGTGAGGGAGAGTGCACACAAACAGGGGCAGAGGCAGAGGGAGAAGCAGACTCCCCTGCTGAGCAGGGAGCCCGACGTGGGGCTCAATCCCAGGATCCAGAGATCATGACCTGAGCCAAAAGCAGACGCTTAACTGACTGAGCCACCCAGGCGCCCCGTGGGCTTGTTCAGTCGGATGGTGTCTTAGTCTGTTCAGGCTGTTATACCAGAAAACTGTAAACTGAGTGGCTTATAAACAACAGAGGTTTATTTATTGAAATTCTGGAAGCTGGAAAGTCCAAGATCAAGGCATAATGTGTAACGAGGGCCCACTTTCTGATTCGTAGATGGCCATCTTCTTGCTGTGTTCTCCCATGCTGGAAAGGGTGAAAGCTCTCTAGGGTCCCTGTTATAAGGGCACAAGAGTTCTACCCTCATGACCTAATCACCTCCCAAAGGCCCATCACACTGTGGGTTAGGATTTAACAAATGAATTGGGTGAGGGCCCATAATCCAGTCTGTAGCAGGTGATTCACTGGAGACGCGGTTCATTTCTGAGCAGACCTTCTTGGGCTATTAGCTCTTGCAATATTAGAACTCAAGATGTAAGTTCACGGCGTGGTCTTTGACCACTGTGTTGGTTTGCTGGGGCTGCCATAATAAAGCACCATAGACTGGCTTAAATGAGAGAAATGTATTGTCTCACTGTTCTGGAGGCTGATGTCTGAGATCAAGGTGTCGAAGTGGTTGGTTTCTGGGGAAGCGTCTCTCCTTGACTTCCAGATGACCCCCTTCTCCCTGTGTCTTCACATGGACTTCCCCTTATGTGTATCTGTGTCCTAATCTCTTCATTTTATAAAGACACAGACCATATTGGATTAGGGCCCATTGTAATGACTTCATTTTCATTAATTACCTCTTCAGAGACCCTACCTCAAAATACAGTCACATCTGACATACTGGGGGTTAGGACTTCAACACGGATTTTGGGGGAGATGCAATTCAGCCTTTAATACCCACTAATTGACTGATGTTCCTCCAGTGATTATGACAATGAAAAGCACCCCCTTGGGGGCTGGTACTACCCTGCAGCTGAACACAACGCAACACGGCAATCCCTTTGGACAATCCCTGAATTGTATCCAAAGGTAGGTAGACATTCTCCAAACTGATCAATTTATTGATCAACAATTGATGAGTAGCAGAACCCTTGATGAGTAGCAGAATCCTTGCATTGACTGAGAGCAGGTGATTATGACAAGGAGGTTCTGAGCAGAGGGGTAGTGGGGGAGGTTAGCATTCACTTCATTTCCCGTTCCCATCTCTATTTGTCTCCTCCCACCACCATACCTGCCCCAACTCACCAGTACTGAAACCAGCCCCCCATGTATCCTATAGACTGCAGAGTGGGTGGGCATCCTGTTCTAAGCCCTCTACCCAGGGGTCATTGGTCCAAGTGACTTTATCTGGGTCGGGGGAAATTTCTGCATCTCAGAAGAGGAAACTTTATCTTCCCCCAGTGTGTTGAAAAATGGGGAAATGGAGCTGTGGTCACGTCTTTGAGTCATGCGGGGGGCGTTCCACAGTGGAGCTGGCTCAAACTTATCTCCCTTACACATGTCTCATGATTGTCTAATTTTAGGTAGAGAGATAAGGGTGAAGGAGGTCCCCTTTACCACTTTGGGTCCAGGGGAGCAAAGGTTGGGCATTCTTGGTGGATAAAAATAACAAAAACCACGATTTATCAAGCGTGTATTGTGCGCTAGATAGAAACAGTAGCTCCCACTGAATCGTCACAATGACTCTGTGAGATTGGAACAATTACCAACCCCATTTTATAGCTGGGGAAACTGAGCCTTGCCCATTGTCATTGAGTGGATAAGTTGCAGAGCTGATATTTGGACTCAATCTGTGCCTCCAATGGTTGATCTCTTTCTGTAGCACCTGCCACCTTTCAAGGGACTGTCTGTAAACCTGAATTATCCCTGAGGACCCCAACCTTGTAGTTCTTATCTTGGCTGGCAATTATGGGAAGGGACCTGAGTGGTGTGGTGGAACAGACATCCTGGGCTGAGGTAGGGGACTAGGAATGGAGTTCTGGGTCTATTGATAATAATCTGTGTGGCTCTCCTGGGGCTATTATGATAATGCAGGTGAGAGAGGAAAGGGACCAGCTAGGAAGAAAATTAATCTATTTTGAAGATGGATCAAATGTGGGGTGTGAGAGAAAGAGGAGTAAAGAATTACCCCAAAGTTTTCAACTTAATCAACAGGAAAGATGGAGTTATTAATACCTAGAGCTGAGGAAGAAAAAATGCTTATGAACACATTTATTTATTTAAAATTTTTAAAAAAGATTTATTTATTTTAGAGAGACAGAGAGAAAGCACGCAAGCAAGGGGAGGGGCAGAGGGAGAGAGAGAATCCTCAAGCTGACTCCCTGTTGAGCTTGGAGCCGACACGGGGCTCGATCCCAGGACCTTGAGATCATGACCTGAGCCAAAATCAAGGGTCAGATGCTTAACTGACTGAGCCACCCAGGTACCCCCATACATTTATTTATTTATTAAGATTTTTTGTTTTTAAGTAATCTCTACACACAGTGTGGGGCTCGAAACCCCAACCCTGGGATCAGGAGTCGTATGCTCTGCTGACTGAGCCAGCCAGGTGCCCCTGAACACATTTAGATTTAGGTGGTTCATGAACTCTTGCTGAAGTTCAAGAATGGAATCTTGTGTGCAGCAGATGTGGTCATGGCCTACTTAGATCCTTGATCCTCATATTTTCAGCTACTTCTAATGGCCAGCAGCTGCCACCAGAGTCTTCCTGGTCTGGCACATGGCAGGTGAGAAGGGCTAGCAGGGAAATGCTTTCTGGAAGGGCTCTCAGCCAAAGCCTGGACTTAGTGTACACATACCCCAGCTCCCTCACCCCTCAGATGAGATGAGTTTGAAGTGTGTCCCTGTGCTCACCCAGAGGTCCCTACTGGGATTGAGCTTCCATTGCCTGCAGTGGTAGCCTGTTCGATAACACATCTTTGAACACATCTTGTACTGGCTGCCTTTCTTTCCCTGACTCACTTCTTCACCCTCCTGCTGGTGTTTCTGGGGATCACCTCCAAAAAACTACTTACACTTGAATCCTTGTCTCAGTGTTTGCTCTTGGGGGAACCCAAATTGAGACACTCTGGAACAGGGGAAGACAGGCTTGTGATGTGGTTCTAGTTTGCCTGGGATGGAAGGGTTCCTGGGACATGGGACTCTCAGTGCTGAAGATGGAAAGTGCTGGGCAAACTGGGATGAGTTGATCGCCCTTATAGGATAGTGCAGTACCAAGAAAACCAACAGAAGAGAAAGCTTCCAGAAGTAAAGGGGATAATGCATATGTAGATCAAACCATCATGTTGTACAACTTTTATCTGTTAATTATAAACAGGGAGCAAGGAGACTGGGGAGCAAGGAGGTGCCAGTAAACCTGGAAAAAATAAAAATAAACCTGGAAAAAAATAAACCTGGAAAACTTGGAAAAAATAAAAATACTTGATTATTTTTTTTTTATTTTTATTTTTTAAGATTTTATTTTTTTGACAGAGAGAGACATAGCGAGAGCAGGAACACAAGCAGGGGGAGTGGGAGAGGGAGAAGCAGGCTTCCCGCAGAGCAGGGAGCCCGATGTGGGACTCGATCCCAGGACCCTGGGATCATGACCTGAGCCGAAGGCAGACGCTTAACGACTGAGCCACCCAGGCACCCCAAAATACTTGATTATTAAAAAAAGAAGAAAAGAGGACCAATGGAGTCAACTGTGACCCAAATGTCAAGTTAGAATAGATTGAGAAGCCTCCATCCTTAGCACTGAGGAAGCATTTGGGACACTGAGCCATTCCTGGGTGTGTTGGAGGCAGAAATGAGACTGTAGTAGCTGAGTAGTGAGGGGGTGGGAGGAAGTGGGGACAGCAGAGCATAAACAACGTTTCTAGAATTTTGACTGTTGAAGAGAGAGGGAGAGAGAGAGAGAGGGAGAAAGAGAGAGGTAATTGCAGCAGGGAGGATTTTTTGGGTAGAAGGGACCTGAATGCCTCCCCCCTACTCTTCCCAGCCCCCCTATTATTCTCATGTCAGATCTCCTGGGACTCCCAGACTAATTTTTTTTCCTTCATAATTTTCTTCTTTTGGCATTTTGCTCTGTGCTTTAAGAGATTTCTTCCATGTGGTCTTCCAAGCCACTGATTAGGCTCTTGACAGTGACCACACTCTTCTTTAATTTACCCAGAAAATTTTCTCTTTTTAATTATTCCATTTTTATTTAGTTCCATAAAGCATTTTGGTGCTGTACTTGAATCTCCTTACATTCTTATTTTATTGTGTTCAATTCTTACTGGAATTATTCTTGTTTTAAGTCGTCTATCTACTCCAGCAGCTCTATTTGTTGGGTGTCAATTACATCAGTTCATCCTTTTTCCAGCTACTAGGACCTCTCAATGTTGTCCTTTCTTCTTGGGGCTCAGACCTGGGGGTTGAGAACTCTTAAGCAGGGGCAGTTTCCCAAGTGATGGAAGGAGATGGATTCACTACCTCCTTGGCACCTACTTGCTCCCCAGTCTCCTTGGTCCCTTCTAGATTTAGGAGCAGGGTTCCTGTTGAGGGCCAGAGGGATCACACACACACACACACACACACACACACACACACACACACGGGAGTGCTGCTGGCCTATCCCAGGAGGTCCATGGACCCCTGTGGGCCAGACTCTTCCTGGAACAGATGGTGTCTGATCTTCAGCCTAGAGTGCTCTTCAGCTTATCTTGGGACTCGCCACCTGGTGCATGGGGGAGACATTTCAACCCCAGATTTTCCTTTGGGGATTTCCCCAGAGATACCACTCTCATCCTTACCCAGCTGCCATTGGTCCCAGCAGACTTTTGCTGAGTAGATATGTTAGTGTAGGGGGTAAAGAGGAATTGAGAAATGTACAAGTGGCCATTTTCCTAGCAGCTACCATTTCTCTTTCTTTAGCACAGGGGCCAGCAAACTATGCCTTGGGGGGGGTCAAATGCTGAGTGTAGCCTGTTTTTGTATGGCCAGCGAGCTAGACATTGTTGTTATATTTCTAAGGGGCACTCACACACACACATATTCTGAAAAATCTAAAATATTTGTTATTCAGCCTTTTGCAGAAAAAGTTTCCTGACCTCTTTTTAGCATATTTAAATACCACTGGGGAAGAACCAGGAGAGAGGATGTCAGAGAGGTGGAAGACTCAATACAGAGAGAGGAGATATCAGTGGAGAAAGGTCCCCAAACAGGCAGGAGGGGATGAGCAAAGCATAGAGGGAAGGATTAGCCTTAAACAAGAGGAGGGACCTCTTTGCTGTTGTAGAAGAATGGAGGAGGGGACTATTGGCATTGATGAGGGAAGGAAGCAAGGGTGGGTATGGATGTGGATGTATTTGTAAAGAATATCAGGAAGTTAAGGTAGTTTCCATCAGCTGGTGTTTATTATCGCTGTGAAGTAGGAGACAAGGTCTTCTGCCTCACATAAAGGGAAAGGTGATGAGGATTGAGGAAGGAAGTGAAAAACTGTAACCTTTCATGAGGGGAAGTTGATTCAGGATAAGAAGAGCAAGTTCCAGGTAACATGGAGAGTCTTGTTTAGATCAGAAAGTATATATTTGTAATGACTCCAAGATGAGTGATTCTGGGATCTCACTGCCCTGATGGAAAAGTGGTTAAGAGATGTGGTCTGTTCATAAGGAAGGATGCTTTGGACTGCAAGTAACATTACCTGACCTGAAGTGGCTTAACAATAGGGGCTTATTTGTCTCACATAAGAGAAAGTCCTAGGTTTGGTTCAGCAGCTCAACAATGTCATAAAAGCCCAGATTATTTTCATCTTTTCACTCTTCCATCCTCAGTATTTATGTGGTACCTTCTCTCTAAGCATCATATTATTGTATAACAGCCCAAAACAGGAAGTAATGGTCAGGTTCTTCTTGAATTTGTTTTGTTTTTATCAAGGGGAAAAAGTATTTTCCAGTAGGTGTTTCTTATATCTCATTGTCTAGAATTGGTCCAAATGCACCCATCCTAAAACAGTCTCTAGCAAATAGGAATATGATCATTATGCTTAGTTTAGACTAGGGTTTCTCCACCTCAGCACTACTGACATTTGGGGATTGATAATCCTTTGTGGTGTGTATGTGGGAGCTGTCTTGTGCCTTGTAGAATGTTTAGCAGCATTCCTAGCCTTTACCACATAGATGCCAGTAGCATTCCCCGCCTTTCTCCAGTCATGACAACAAAAAATGTCTTCAGACATTGTCAGATGTCCCCAGTGGGGGGAATCACTTCTAGTTGAGAATAACTGGGCTTAAACCAATCTCAACTGGCCCCATGTGTCCAAGCATATTGCTGTCCCAAGTCAGCAAACAATGAAGGTTCTATTAATAAGGAGCATATGGTTTGGTGAAGACTGCTGAGCAGACCATCTGCAGTACTACCATTGTTGGATTGGTCCTGGATTGAGGTTTTCCCAGCTAGTTATGGAATCAGAACAAGGGAGCAATGTGTTGAAAGTATGGGAGAGAATCACTTGACATGGTTGATCATGAGATTTAGCCTGGATAAGAAAGGAGGTAAAGCTGATGGTTTGGGAGAAGCTGATGGTCTGAAGGACTGGATGAGTTTAAAGAGCAGGGTCAGGATGAGTGAGTATAAGAAAGTGAGGAAAGGCCTTGGAAGGGGCTACCTTTTTTACAAAACATCAAGGGAATATTTGCAAAGGCCATTATTTGGGCATCCAGGGACAAGCACTGGCTGAACACATGATAGTGAAGAGAAATCCAATGAAACACACATTTATTGAGAGCCCAATATGCAGAACAAACATTTCAGGGAATAAAGGCTAAACCTTTCCTCTCCAAGGATGACATTTATAATGATTTCCCTTGTCCTCAGCTTTGTTGTTCACCATGCCAACCAGATCCATGGGTGACTTTCCACGTGGAGTTGAATGTTCTAGTTTGAATATTTTCTCTTCACTTGCTCTGAAGAAACATCCCCCCACAGAAGATGTTTAGATTAAAGGTAGATGTAAGGATGAAACAAAACAAACCACTACCACCAACAAAACAGAAAGAAAGAGCGGAAGTGGATTAAAGGCAGAGAGTGTTACGGAAGTGGTAGGTTCTTTGCCTACTCAATACCATTTGCCGAACAACCAAATAACAAAACAGTATTTGATGGCAAGGAGGTGATTTATTCAATGGCCAGAGAACAGAAAAGGGGAGCTCATGTTCTAAAGGCATCTTCTCCTCGATTAGGTCATTGTTAGGGTTTTATGGGGTTAGGGTAATTAAGGGACTGGTAAGCAAGCTGACCTGGGGTGGGGTGTTTCAAGGAAGGGGGAAGAGGCTTCTAGGATTAGAGTGCCACCTCTGTTCTTCCCTTAAATGGGCACAGTGGGATCTGTCATGTTGCAGGTAGTTATGTTTTTTGTTATTATAATTAGATGGTAATGATCTTGAAGTCATCTGGAGGGTTAATATGGCATCTGAACTGGATCAAACTGGTCAAAAAGTGGGTTATTATGGCTTGTTCAGAGCTTGTTAGTAAGTCCCTAGTGGCAAGAGCTCCATCCAGCATGCAAGGATGACACAATCTAGCATTTTGGAATCCTACGTCAAGTGTGGCCTTCTGCAGCTTATATGGGAGGACTTCTCAAAAATCCCATATGAAGAATTCTTTGTTTTTTTTTTTTTGAAAAAATTTCAGACATAGTAGCCTGCTCCAGAATTTAAGTTAATTTGTGTCTATGAAGAAAGGCGAGACTCTAAGCCCCATGAAAGCAGAGACTGTGTTGGTCTTATTCCTTTTGTAGGTCCATTACCTACTACAGTACCTTGACATATTGTAGAACTCAACAAATATAGTTTTTACCACCCATATGTTACAGCTTGGTTTAAAAGCCCCAAGTCCCACAAGAAAACCAATACCTCCTATAGCAGCCCATGAGGATAGAATTTCCTGGCCTGGTTGAGGAATGAGTCATTGTATGCAGGAAGTCCAAAGCTATCATTCCCCTCCTACTATTTATGGTTCATTCACAGAACTCCCTGCCCAGTCAAACATGACTTTTTACAAACAATATTGCCTGGTTACACAACTGGCCTTTCAGTGTTAACAAGTTTCTAGGGAAGAGAGCTAGAAATTTAACCCAAGGGCAAATTTGTCCATGGAAAGTGAAGGGATTTTTTTTTTTTTTAGCTTTTTAATCATATCCTGTGCCTAGAAAAATAAAAGCTTAAGAAATTATTTTAATTAAAATTGTAAATGTTATATGCAACTAATGAATCATTGAACACTACATCAAAAACTAATGATGTACTACACAGTGGCTAACTGAACATAATAAAAACATAAAATCAGATACAAATACAAAAAAATTAAAGTGAATGTATTTCTTACAGGTAACTAATACATATAGCCCCCTTTAAAAGATATGATCATCTTATTCAACTTCCACAATGTTAAGTAATGATAATAAAATATCTCCAGTTATTGGAGTGCAGGAAACTTTGGAAATTATTTTGGATTATCTGGGAAGTCTTTCAAAGGTCACAGTTAGCAGCCAGCACCTTTTACAATTTTACTTTTTTTGGGCATGATTAAACCTAATATTCATAAAATTTTTTTCTGATCACTTGACATGCCCTAAACCTTTTTTCCTGGTCCTGTTTTCCTTTTGGTCCTTTTTGAAAGATTTAGAATGAATTCTCCTTTCTGCCCTCCAAATAGGGAGAGATGTGTTTTTAGTGACTCAATATTTCCAGTGCTGAGAATATCACATATTAGTTCAAGAAAAGTAAAAGATAATGTGTCAGAAATTTCTCAATTTTTCATTTTAAAAACAATACATTCTAAGGCTCCTTGGCTAGCAGATGTGCTGGGTGTACACATGGGAGTACACAAATGAAACTGGGAAAATTTTTATGGATTATGAGTTTGGAGCCCATCTTGCTCATCTAAGGGCATGCCTTCTTAAAGAAGTATATTCTCTAATTTCTCCAAAAAGACAAATAAAGGAAAACTATAGAGAGGTACAAGGTAGTGCATTGAGCCTGAGTTAAATCAATGGAAGAATGGGTGGATACCAGCCACTGAGTTCCACAGAGGTCTTCTTACTAACAAGACCATTTCCTTTCCCAGGCAGTTCCCATTATTCCATGTACCCCTCCCTTATAATTATGTAGAACATCTAGGGTGGAGTCCCTCTCTTTTCCATGGTATCTACTAATCGCACTGGGCTTACATTCACCTCTCCACAGGACAGCAGGATTTCAGAGGATGGTGACCACTCTGCTATGTTGGTGATTGTAAGTCTACCCCCCAAAACATTCTACTTTAGATGGTAGTGGTGCTGGTGATATGTCTTACCCCTATTCCTTTGTATGACAAGAATATATACACAAGCTAGCTTAAGCACTAACAGTGATCAGGGAAGAGTCACTGAGGAACAATATAGTGAGAATGGGAAATGCAAGCCAGGTCATCAGGAAGAGCTCTTTGCCATTCCTGCTGGGCAAGGGAGCTCATACTAAGACGGGAGAGGGGATTGGTGTGTTGGGGGGGAAGCATTAGAGTAAGTCACAAGCTCTCTTACTTCACTGGGTTTTGAGTCAGCGCCAAACTTGGTGGAAAGTGTAAAAGTCTCAGACTCAGATTTAGATTTCGTGATCTCTCCAAACCAGTTTCGGACCTGGAATATCAAAGAAAATACTGGAAAGTTTTTGTTAACAGTGGTGAAGAGAAAACCAGTGAGTCAGGAAGAGAATAAAGACATTATTAAAAAGAGTTTCCCTACAACATGTGGTATATATGTATATGGAATATTATTTATGGAGCCCTAGAAAGGAAGGAAATTCTGACACAGGCTACAACATGGATGAACGATGAAGACGTCATGCTGAGTGAAAGAAGCCAGACACAAAAGGACAAATCATGTCTGATTCCACATATATGAGATCCCTGTAAGAGTCAAATTAGTTGAGCCAGAAAGTAGAATAGTGGTTACTAGGGACTTAGCAGTGGAGAATGGCTATGTGGATAGACATGTGATAACAAATAATTACAAAGGTAATCGAAGTGATTGGCATATATGTGTTCATTGCCTAATTCTTTTAACTTTTTTGTATGCTTGAAAATGTTCATAATAACATGTTGAAAAAATTAACTTATTATGTAATGTCATCATAGAGCTATTAAAACATATTAGTATGGAGACTATACCCTCACATGGAAATATGTTTAAGAATTCAGGTGTTTAAGTGGTGTGGCAGATTGCATTATGGATTTCAATTATTCACTCCTCTGTCATAGTACACGCTCATGGTGTAATACTTAGCCTCATGATGGGTGGAGGGTTCTTTTTCCTTGACTTTGGGCTTGGGCATATGACTTTCCTTGGCCGATGGAACGTCAGTGGAAGTGAGGCAAGCAGGACCACAAGGCTTGAAATGGCCTTGCCCAGTCGGGCTTGTTTTCTTGTGATTTAGCTACTGTCATGAGAAGAACATATCCTAGGTTGCTGCCCCCTTTCTGCCAAGCCTCAGGATGAGTCACAAGGAGCAGACCTGAACATGATCTGCATCCTGGAGCCAAGCCAAGCTGAATCCAGACAAGATCAGCTGAACTTCAATCATCCTTCAGACTTGAGAATGAGAAAAGTAAATATTTGTGTTTAGGCTACTGAGATTTTTTAGGTTGTTTGTTACCCAGCAATAGCTGACTATTAAAAATGGGAAAGCTGATGAAAAACATATTTCCTTGATGTAGCAATTATTTACTTTCTGAAAGCTGTTAATAAATTGATGTATCTTACAATCAATAACATCTTAAAGTAGAGAAGATATGGATAGTGTTTACACATGGCTCACAGCTCATATGAAAATTTAGAGAACATAGATTTAAATATTCATTAATGTATATACCTCCAAATATTTATCTTTATGACAATAACAAAAGGGGTTGCTGTTTACCTGCTGGCTGAGAAGGCAATACACCAAGAAGATGAAGAAGCCCTGCAGGCTGTTGATGATGGTGAAGAGGTAAGCCATGACATGGGCAGCTGGACCCACCTGCAGGATGCCCAGGAACCATGTGCAGCCCAGGATGAAGAGCTGAGATGTCGTTTTGAGTGTCAGCATCCTGAAGGGAGTCATACACAATGATGTGAAAAAGCTAATAATGGACATGGACACCCTATTGTGTGGTTATTAATGGTGAGGACTCTGGAGCTACTCTGGCTGGGTTTAAACCCAAGGCAGAACTAATTGGCTTATGACCTTGGACAAGTTACTTTACCTTTCAATAACTCAGTTCCCTCATCTTTATAATAACCCTGTTTCACACAGTTGCTGCCAAGATTAAATGGGACTTTAACATATGTAAAGTATTTAGGAAAGTATGTAAAACAAAATTAGTACATATATAAAGCATTCTAAAACTGGGTGCTCTTTATCTCTCTCATTATATCATTTATAGATGAAGTGTCATATAATTTATTATCCAGACAGGGAGGCTTTTGAGGCAGATGTGGTGCTAATTAACAATTACAGTGGGTCAACAGGCATAACTGGGACCATCCCAGGCAAACTAGGATGTAAGGTCACCTTACATATGTATCTATATATCCCTAATTAGAAAATATAGTAATACATAAGTGAGAAAAGCTAGTTGGGGAACAATTTGCATAGTGTGATGTTACTGGGTGCATGCCTGTCTGTTCTACAGAACATGCACAGCCCAGAAAAAGGTCTGGGGAAAATATTATACATATCGTACACTTTGTTACCTCTGGCTTCCCTGAGAAGTGGAAGGAGAAAAGAAAGGGAGGAGTTAGCTGCTTTCAGATTTTACTTTATATATTTTAAAAACTTTTGAAAAATTTTTCAACAAATGCACTATTTTTGTGATTACAATGAAATCAACAACAAATTACATGTTCACATAAAATGGATGCTGCAAGATGAAAAAAGTCCTCATCATCCAAAATGTTGTGAAATAATATCATACAAAATATATTTTAATAGAAATCCTTCCCAAACCTATTGCATCTGTGTTATGTGGCAGAAATTGCTGTTTTTTCCCCCCCCATTCTCCTCTTCTTCATTTTAGTGCTGGATCCTTCCTTTTTTGAGTTTTATCAAGGACACATGGCTACCCAGTTAGGACTACATTTCCCGGCCTGCCTTGAAGGTAGGTGTCACTGTGTGATCAAGGTCTAGCCCTTGAGATATGGGCAAATGTGGAACATGCAGCTTCTTCCCATGGATGGGATACTGGCAAGGAAACATCTGGGGAATATGGAGCAACAAACTAGAAAGGACTCGGGTCTCTGGATTCCTTTGTGGAGCTGAGCTTCCCCACTAGCCTTGGACTGCTCACCTTTGGACTGTGACATGCGAATGAAATAAACTTCTATTTCACTCCTTTCTTAGGGTCTTTTTGTCACTGAAGCTTAGCCCATACTACAGCTAATACAAGCTCTCATTAACTATGACACTGGGTTTGCTAGCTCCTGGAACTTGTTTGTGGGGTGTATGTGTGTGTGGATGTGTAGGAGGCACCAATGGGGCATAAGTAGAGAAAAGAGGGGGTCAGAAAATACCATTTACCCCACTTTACCTTATATTCTGGATGGTTGACACTTCACTGTTGAGAGAGGAAAGTTTCCTTTTCAAAATCCAAAGGACCAGGAGAAAAAGAACTAAATTCACCTGCAGGAATGACACAGATCATGCAGAACGCAAGTTAAAATAATGCACCGTGTCCGCTGTAAATTGCACACAATTCCCACCTCCTGCACGTGGGATTGAATTGGTAGCAGGTGGAAAAATCAATTCATACAGCTGAGAAAATGTATGCCCCTTATGCTGTCTTGCATCCAGCATGCCCGGTGCTTCTTCTTCGGTCGGGAACCCTGGAGCCACATACTCACACAGATGATGGCACAGACGGGGCCAAGGAAACTCCAGATGAATCCCTGGTCCAGGTTGAGCCAGCAGCTGGGAACAATGGGAAAAGGGGCACAAAGAGAGATCAGAGAAAGCGCACGAAATGAACACTTTTCCCAATGCTTTGCCAACATCTCCTGAAAATGTCAGTGGATGACAATGAAGGCTTTGATTGTTCACTACCATGTGTTAATGCTACACTAAACATTTTACAAGCACAGTCCTGCTGAAGTTTTAGACCAGCATCATGAGGGTGGGAGCATAGGGACAACTGTTATCCCTGTTTCACTAATGGGGGCACTGAGACTTGAGGACTCGAGGTCCCAAATTATGGGAAGGATGAAACTCGGACCTAACCACAAAATGCCTTCTTTCCAGAACCTTCCACACTCTTTTTTTTTTTTTTAAGATTTTATTTATTTATTTGAGAGCGAGAGAGAGAACATGAGCAGGGGGAGGGGCAGAGGGAGAGGAAGAAACAGACTCCCCGCTGAGCAGGGACCCCCCCCCCCCCGCCGACATGGGACTCGATCCCAGGACCCTGGGATCATGACCTGAGCTGAAGGCAGATGCTTAACAGACTGAGCCACACAAGCACCCCAAACCTTCCACACTTTTACTGTCATCTTTCTCGCCTCACCGGGAAAGAGGTTAGAGCTGTTACAGCCGAGGGGAAAGGAGAGTGGTTTCAACGTGGATATCCCAATCATCATCGTTAACACTGCCCTTAAAACTGTCCACAGCATAGAATGAGACTTGAGCTCACCGATCAGGTGTTCCATAAAGGTCAGACTTGATCACAGCAGAAATGGCCACAATTATAGCTGGGACTCCATAGCCCACTGGGAACATGAGCTTCTTCATGAACTTGCTCACACTGGAGTAGTTGACCACCGTCAGGTTGCGTGCAGTGAGGAAGAGATTCAGACCCTCCAGCAGCATCCAGGTGAAGGACGCCAGGTAGAGATAGTGTAGGGCACCCGCAATGATGGTGCACAGCACCTGGGGGAGGAGAAAGTTGTCACCAGGAGGGACTATCAGGGAGGAGGGTGACCCCAGGACCTTTCCCATACTTTGCCATTGAAGAGAACTCTCATGTATATGGTCGAGTTGTCAGGAGAGGGTTTGTCTCCTAATGTCTTCCATTCATTAGTCAATGTGAAATAGGCTACCTACCCCTCCAACCTCCCTGGACCCGAGGCCATTTCATTAAGGTATCAGTGCAGCATGGCTCCATGAACTGAGCACCCCTGGGACAGGGCAGGGGCTCCTCTGTGAAAATGTCAGTACCTTGATCTCAGTCCGGTTGATGGCCGTGAGGAAGAGCAACTGGGCCAGGAAGAGGCAGATTGAGAGCTGCAGGTGGATCGAGGTGCTGGTGTTCTGGATGGCTTTGCACAGCAGGAGGGTGAGGGCTGCCAGGAAGAGGCACAGCAGAGAGATGCTCAGCCCCACACAGGTGATCACAACCAGCATGGGATCCTCCTCCTGGGACCCAGCAAAGAGGACATCATGGTCAGTCTCCAGGATTAATCCCCCTCCCCCTTGGAATGGGGCATCCCAAACATAGGCATGACTCCAGATGACAGAGAGTGTAAGAAGTATCTGTCAGACTAAGTCTTTTTCCCCCAGCTTTATTGAGGGATACCTAATAACAAAATAATATGCTAATTGAATGCACACATTTTGATGAGTTTGGACATAAGCACATATCTATGATGCCATCACCACAATCAAGGTAATAAACGTATCCATCACCTCCAAGATCTTGTGTCTCTTTGCTTTTTTCTTTCTGTGATAAGAAACAACATGAGATCTACTCTCTTAATAAGTTTTTAAGTCCACAATTCTGTATTAACTATGGGCTCTATGTTGTATAGCAGACTCACCTTGAAATCAATGAATATGCTAGGCTAAGTCTTGCACCCAAGAGCTGCAGGAAGCCCCGTGTAGCGGAGGCTATTAATCTCTTCACACTCATTGGTATCTGCCCTTTGGCTGCTTTCTGTGAAATCCAGTGACCCTACCTGAGAGTATTTCTCCTGACACACGAACATGCTTGGACGTGCCAGAAGGAGTCACAAATACCAGGATGTTAATGCCCCTTGAAAGCTTCCCTCAAGCAATAAAAGTAATGGCATTGGTGGATAAATACCTCAGCTCCCTCACCTTTATGTGGGAAGGCTCTGAGATGCATGTTCTGTGATATCTCCCAGAAGTAACCAATGGGATTGAGTCCCAGTTGTCCATGGGGGTAACTTTCTCTTTAACACATCCTTTACTGGCTGCCTACTCTTCTCTGTCTTACTTCCTTATTGTCCTACTGATGTGTCTTGGGGTCACCTCCCAGAGAAACTACTCGCCTTCAAATTTTTGTCTCAGGATCTGCCTTTAGGAGATCCCAAACTAAGACATCTGTATAATTCAGCTCTTGGAGACTCATCTCCTTAAAGACAGGAGCCAGGAATCTGGTGAGCCACGCAGACTGATAAGACTCACAAGTAGGAAATGATAGTTGCCATCCCTTATAAGGATATGCAGATTTTCACTTGTTTCAATATCACTTTATAGAACTTTTTAATCCTTTGCTTTTTTAACCTTAAAAAATTGTGAAATATAACACACATACAGAAAAGAGCATACACATAAATGTATCACATGATTAAAAATTATTAAATGATTTGTAAGATCATTAGTTTGTAGACATTACCCCAGAAGCTCTTTCCAATTGCAAACCACCTTTTTCCTCAGAGGTAACCAGGATCCTTTTATGATAAGCAGTTCCTGCCTATCTTTATAGTTTCACCACTGAAGTATGCAACCCCTGAGAATATGGCTTAGTTGTGTCTGTTTCTAAACTTTGTACAGATGGAAATATACTCTGCTCCACACAGTCACTCAGAAACCCATGATAACAGAGGCTTCACAATCTGGTAGCTACACCATCTGGAGAATGTTGCTTTCTTGTCACCCTGGGGGGTCCCACATGGGATTTTCTAAGCCTCATCCCAGAAAAGTAGCCTTGCTTTCTTTTTTCCTTTCAAATTTTTAATCAAATTCTAGTTAGTTGACGTACTGTATAATATTGGTGTTAGGAGTAGAATTCAGTGATTCATCACTTACATACAACACCCAGTGCTCATCATAACAAGTGCACTCCTTAATACCCATCCCCCATCTAGCTGATCCCCATCCACCTGTAGCATTGCTTTTAATAGCCCCCAGTGGGGAAACAACCTAGATGCACATTAACTGTAGAACGGGTAAGTAAATTGTAGTACAGCTCTGCAAGGGAACATCATACAGCAATCCTGTGTCCATTAAACACTTACCCCCATTTCTTCTTCCCCCAGTCCCTGGCAACCAGTAATCTACTTTCTGACTCTCTGGGTTTGCTTATTCTGGACATTTCATATAAGTGGAACCATACAACAGGTAGCCCTTTGTGTCTGACGTCTTTCACTCAGCGCGATGTTTTCGAGGCTCACCCATGTCGCAGTACCACTGACTCAGTATTCAGATTGCAGTTCAAATGCTTAATTCTTACAGAGGCCACCCTGACCTTTCTATGGAAAGCAGCATGCTTTCTGCAATCCCTCACTCTAGTCCCTTGTGTTCCCCCCCTTTTTTATTTTTTTATTTTATTTTTTTAAAGATTTTATTTATTTGAGACAGAGAGAATGAGAGAGAGCGAGCACATGAGAGGGGGGAGGGTCAGAGGGAGAAGCAGCCTCCCTCTCCCCCCCGAGCAGGGAGCCCGATGCAGGACTCGATCCAGGGACTCCAGGATCATGACCTGAGCCGAAGGCAGACGCTTAACCGACTGAGCCAACCAGGTGCCCCCATTCATTTATTTAATTTAATTTAATTTTTTTAAAGATTTTACTTATTTATTTGAGAGAGAGAGCACATGAGAGGGGGGAGGGTCAGAGGGAGAAGCAGACTCCCTGCCGAGCAGGGAGCCTGATGCGGGACTCGATCCCGGGACTCCAGGATCATGACCTGAGCCGAAAGCAGTCGCTTAACCAACTGAGCCACCCAGGTGCACCTCCCCCCCCTTTTTAAAAGGGTACTTATCCAGCAGGAGCTCACACAGGATTAGCCGGACGAATTAAATGTATACATTGTACCTGGCTGGTTAAGGCCATGAGGACAGCAAAACTGGACAGGTGGGTGGAGTTGCATATGGTGTGACTTTTGTTCGCTTGGATCAGGAAACAGCCGTCCCTGGACCACTGGCCGTGGCCCCCCGTGCTCTTCCAGTACACGCAGAAGGCCTTTCCTTTATTGGGCTTCCTCTGAAAGTAGAAAGGGCTCATCATGTTCTTCCTTGGGAGGGACAACTCTCAGAATGTCCGTCTACACTGGGGTGGCAAGTGAGGAGATACGCGGCTTAGAAGTGACTCAGGTGATTTCTATTTCAAGTGAAGAGAATGGGTGCCAGGACACCTGCTCCTGTAGTCCCAGCTCTGTTGGGGTTCCACATACCATAAAACAAGATCAAGGCCCTCTGGGAGCCAGAATTTTACAGGATGTCACTGGTTTCAGGCTTTTATCCCCCACCATGGAAGTCAGACAAAAACAAAACAAAACAAAACAAAACAGTAAATAAATAAAAAAGTCTGTGGCTCGTACAGAGTTTTTTCCTAAACACTCTCTAAGACAAATTTCCCTGATTTCTTCACACCAATTCTGTCCCTGACCCCTTACAACACAAAAATTGCTCACGCAACGAGAGGGGAAGTTTAGGGAAGAAATGAAGAGGGAGAGAATAGAATTAGCCTTCAACCTCTTCTTTTTGTCCCAAGGGTTTCCAGAGCATCACTTCATGGGGCCAAGAAGATGAGTCACACATTCTCCCGTTGGGGGGCTGTATCTCCTTTGATAATCCACTAGACCATCTCCAGATTTCTTGCTCCACTCCCACTGCCCCATGCCATATATGAAAAATTTCATACTTAGGTTTTATGCATCCGATAGAGAAATCCTACATTTCCTACTCCCCCATTCTTATTTTGTTTAAAATTAAAATATAATTTTATCTAGTTTTTCCAGCTTTATTGAGATAAGACTGACATATAAATTATGTAAGTGTAAGGTATATAACATAAGTTTTTGACATATACATATATTGCAAAATGAAGTTAGTTAATATCCATCACCTCATGTAGTTACAATTTTTATTTTGTGGCGACAACTTAAAATCTACTCTCTCAGCAACTTTCAGGTATGCAATATATTATTCTTAACTAGAGGTATCATGCTCTAGTTAATTAAATCCCTGAACTTATTCTACTTGTAACTGGAAGTTTGTACCTTTGACCTTCTGCACTTTTTGTCTCCCATCCCCCCCCCCAGGTAACCAAAAATACCTGTGTCTATGAGTTTGGCTTTTTGAAATTCTACATATAAGTAAGACCATACAGTATCTGTCTTTCTCTGTCTGACTTATTTCACTTAGCATAATACCCTCAAGATTCATCCATGTTGTTGCAAATGGCAGGATTTCTTTCAACTCTTACTTTCATGACAAAGCTGAAAGGCAAGGGAACAGATGAATTTTATTACATCTGGGTCTGGCTACTGATCTTCCTGTCTTTAAGAGTTTGGGCAGAGAAGGGGAAAAGGGAACGAATTAAATAAAATTTTTTTTCCGATCAAGTTATGTAGCCTAATAATTAATACCAGGCTTTCATGTGGGAATGAATAACATGTCTCAGTTCAAATTTCACAGAATAAAATTGGAGGTACCTCCAACTAAAATAATCCCATGCACTAGAATCATGCTGCCCAAGAGAAATATCATGTGAACTACTTGTGTAATTTGAAATTTTCGGCTAGCCATATTAAAAAAGCTAAAGAAACATTTCAAATTAATTTTAATAATACATTTTATTTAACCCACTATATTCAAAACAGTATCTTTTAGTACGTCAATATAAATCAATATATGCAATCAATATAAATATTATTTTTCTTAAAAATATTTTATTTATTTTTTCAAAGATTTTATTTATTTATTTGAGAGAGAGAGAGAGCATGAGCAGGGGGGAAGGGACAGAGGTAGAGGGAGAAGCAGACTCCCTGCTGAACAGGGAGCCTGACATGGGGCTCAATTCCAGGACCCCGAGATCATGACCTGAGCCGAAGGCAGATGCTTAACCGACTGAGCCACACAGGTGCCCCTTAAAAAGTTATTAATGAGATATTTTGCATGCTTTTTTTCTTATGAGGGCTTCGAAATCTGGAACTACCAAGTCTAAATCCAGAAATACTAAGTCTTCAAATTCTCAATTCAGATGCACCAAGTTTCAAATGCTCAATGGCTACACGAGGCTCCTGGCTAAGGTATTGATTGGACAGCACAGCCCAGAGGCACTGACTGGCGAGGGTATACGTACATTGTTCACTCTACCTCGAGAAACCTAAGCAAGTTCAAATGCAGCTCTGACCCACCTTCACATGCTGAAAACTCAGAGTCACAGACTTGGAGAGAGATATGTTCCTTTGGGGTCCAATAGCAGCACTCACTACCTGGGAGTTCAGGTAAACTCGGTCTTTCTCATTTGCCTCTTCAAAAAATGTTGCGTTTATGAGGGTTCCAAGAGAAGAATAAGAAATAAAGGCAATTGCCGTGGGACCTGAGAAAACAGAAAAAGGGGGGGTCTTTAAAAGTGCCATCATTCCTGGGGTGCCTGGGTGGCTCAGTCGGTTAAGCAACTGCCTTCGGCTCAGGTCATGATCCTGGAGTCCCGGGATGAGTCCCGCATCGCATCGGGCTCCCTGCTCGGCAGGGGGTCTGCTTCTCCCTCTGCCCTCTTCCCTCTCGTGCTCTCTGTCTCTCATTCTCTCTCTCTCAAAAAAAAAAAAAAAAAGTGCCATCATTCCTTTCCCACACCTACCATGCTCGCACACATGATGTATACACAAGTATACATACGCATGCATAGTCACCTATATGAGGGTCAAATGAAATAGAGATTCTCACAGTCTCTCCCTTTCTCACCTCTGAGACTGACAGTGTGTTTGTGGTCTTGAACCCTTTTTTGTATTGAAGGGGGTAAAACCTGGGGGGGAAGAGAAGAACTGGACAAACAAAGAGAGGTTACGCTGATTTGCATCAGAAAGGACATGGCTGTAGCCTTAGGAGAAAATGCATCAAATAAGATGGGAGGAGGGCAAAGAAGAGGCAGATGGAATTTCGAGGGAGGAGGAGAGGAGCCAGAAGGGTCAGGCTTGAAGAGAAAGCTTAGGGAGTTAGGTAAGTTTTCCGTGATGTCATTCCGCTTCCTGAAGAGACTTCTGGAAAGGCTGATTTATTTTTCAAGACTTTTAGAATTGGTTTTGCATTCCTTTCAAATGAAGCATAATGTTGAGACTGGACTTAAAGAAATCCATTAACAGGTGGGTTACATGTATGGCTATCTCTTTGTATGTACGTATGAATGTGATCATCTTCTCCCATATATTATATATGTAAACCAGATCTAAAAAAAATAATGTGTATAGAAATTTAGGCCACTACCCCTATCTATCTATTCATTTATTCAACTTTTTTTTTTTTTTTGATGGAATGCCTACTAGGGTCCAGACACTATTCTGGGGATACAGTGGGGGGCAAAGAAACCATTTCTGCTCTTACAGATCTTTCTGATGCAGGAGAGAGACAAACAAATATAAACAAATCAGTAAAAGTGTATGTCAGGAAATGATCGGTCCTAGGGAGAAAATTAAGTGAGGTAAGGGAGGACAGAGAGACTTGGAGGATGCTATTTCAGACAGATTTCAGACAGCAGTGTGAAGGGAGGGGGGGCCACATGGCCACATAGAAGAATGTTCTAGGTAGATCTAATATAACAGGGACAAAGTCCTGAGACTTGAACGTGCCCAGCTGGTTCAGGGAACAGGGAGGAGGCCAGTGTGGCTGAAGAAGTGTGTGTGTGCAAGAGTGGGAGAAGGTGAGGGCAGGGATGTGATGGGGGCAGATCCTGCAGGGCTTTATGAATCTTGAGGAGGACTTTTGCTTTTATTTTAAGGGAGTTTAAGCAAAGGAAAGCCATAATTTAACATACTTTATTTTTTTTTTATTTGGGGGGGGTGGGCAGAAGGAGAGAGGCAATCTTAAGCAGGCTCCACAACCAGTTCAGAGCCTGACACAGGGCTCTATTTCATGACCCCAAGATCCTGACCTGAGTCAAAATCAAGAGTCGGACACTCACTCAACCGACTGAGTTGCCCAGGTGACCCAATTTAACATACTTTTTTTTTTAGACCATTTTTTTGTTGTTGTTAACATACTTTAATAGACTAAATATATGTGTACAGGTTATATTTATATCATGTATTTATAATTCTATTATATATTAGAAGGACATACACATGACATATATCAGTAGGATAGTGTTATGCACCAAATTGTGTCCCCCCCCCCCCCAAATTAAGTTGAAGTCTGAACCCATAGTACTTGAGAATGTGACTGTGTTTGAAGACAGGGCCTTTATAAAGATAGGGCCAGAGGAGAGAGGGCCTGACTTTGGTGCTGTGATGGAAGTGGGCAGTCCTGGGAGGCCTCATGGAGGAGGTGAAAGCTGACCTGGATTGAAGAGTAAAGAAGAAGAAATCTGCACGCACAAAGAGAGACCAGGGATGTACACTCAGAAAAAAAAACATGTGAAGACACAGGGAGAAGGTGGCCATCTGCCAGAGAGAGAGATCTCGGAAGATACCAACCCTGCCAATGCCTTGATCTCAGACTGCTAGCCTCCAGAACTGTGAGAAAATAAATTTCTCTTGTTTATATATATATAATATATAATATACACATATAACATATACATATATATGTGTTATATATGTTAGTTACTAACATATATATATAAACAAACATATATATTTGTAGTTAGTTTGAATATGGTGGGTTATAGGATTATAGGATGTTATGACCATATTCCGATGTCAATAAGTTTTCTTTATTCTTTGTAGCCGCCAAGAAGTCCACACTGCCGAGGCCATATATATGAAGCAGTTAGGATTGTAGAGACAGGAAATAGGTTAATAGGTTTCTGGATTAAAATCCCAGCTTTGTCATTTACTAGCTATGCAGCGCATCCTATTGGAATAAATTCCTCCTAGGTTTCTCTAATCAGGCTTCTCTGGTCCTGCCTGGGGAATCAGAAGCAATTCATTGCTGTTTCTCCGAATTAATGACAGTTTCCATTTGTCAGAATGAAACAGTGGTAGGTGGTTGGAAAAGATGGGCAGGTGATATGTCCATCTGTTCTTGTGCTTAGTAATAGCTTATTTTTGGGCTGAAGTATTCTGGTTAGGAGCAAAAGCACAAGCAGAAAAGAGAAGGGTGGCTGTAGGTGTTCACGGTCAGCTTCCGGTGGCCTGGGTTTTGTTCTTTGAGATGTTTTACAGGGAGGGGGTGTCATGGGATTGTATGTCTCGTGTTACCTCTGATGGGTGTCTGGGTGTAATTCGATAGCACCTCCTTTCAGTCTTAAAGTTGTTACTGTTTGAAGGTCAATTATAAGGTCGCTCTCCACGAGCAGTTCTCAATTGGGGGTGGGGGGGTGATTCTGCCCCCTCTGGGGACATTGGGCAATGTCTGGACGCATTTTTGGTTGCCACACTGGGTGTTTGTTTCTGGTGTCTAGTGAATAAAGGCCAGAGGTGCTGCTCATCATCCTACAGGGCACAGGGTGACCCCCATGACAAAGAAGGCTCCTGCCCTAGACAGGACGTGAAGGACAGAGAAATGTCCCTCTGGGAGCTTGTCACACATCGGTCAATGGGTTCTTTTCTCTCCTTAGGAACATTGAGACCTCCACCTAAACGTGGATTTAATTCAGAGAACATTCATCACTGTTCTCTATGTAATGAGCCTGTAATGGTGACTCTAGAGAAAAATAATTCATGATTGCCATCCTTATGGGGATTCCAGCATGGTGGGGGAGACAAGGACATGGCAATCTAGATACAACACAACATGTTAGATGCCAGGATAAGGCAAGTTCAAGAGGCTGGGGGTAGTGCAGAGGAGGGAGGGCCTGACTTTGGTGTTGTGGTGGAAGTGGGCAGTCCTGGGAGGCTTCATGGAGGAGGTGAAAGCTGAACCATGTTGAAGAGTAATAGTTCACCCAGTGGCCTGGTGGTTGGCGTTCCTGGTAGAGGAGCAGCCAATGGAAATGCTCGGAGGTGAGACTATAGGGCCCACTGGGGGAGGGTAAATAGTCCTCCACTGGGCACTTTTATGCCAGGTGCCCCTTCAGGCACATGTAATCACATTACGATGTCTGTGACTTACTTAAACAATTCAGCAGAGGACGTTCTTATGAGCTGAGTTGTGTCCTCTTTGATTTCACATGTGAAATCCTAATCCCCAGTATCCCAGAATGTGATCGGAGAACATGTGGGGCTGCAGATGTGCTTTGTTTGGCTCGCACTGTGAAGTCTTGCACACTCTCTACAAATTGTGAGTTTTAGAAGAAACTCCTGGTGACAAGGCAAGCATGAACTTGTGTGGTTGGAGGTTGGCTTCCATCCTCCACCTGGCCCATTCTCAAACGAGGCAGATTCAAGTTCTTATCTTCTTGGGGGAGGAGAGGAAGTGATAGGAACTAATTGTCTCACGACACTTCCTCAGTTCAGCATGTGGTTAGTTGTCCACATTTTGATGCCTTTACTCGGGGCCTTTCACTGATAGTACAGACCAGCTGTATCCCACGTTTATAGGATTGGATTTAAGACCCCATTTGTCATGCTATAGCAGTTATAATGGTAAGGCAGCTATTGTAAGACCAAATTTAAAAATTGAAGGTATTCATGCAACCAACCCAATTTCTCTTGAAAAATCAGAAAGTCTGGCAACACCGGGACAATTAATAGTAACAATCCGTTCCTTCATACACAGGCTGTAGCAAATGCTGTAGGCACCCTAACTTAATTTGCTTGGCACTCTTGGGTTCCTTACATGCCGATGAATTCTCCTGCAAGCAACTGCAACTCTCTGCCTGGGAGCATTCCCTGCAGTGAATGTGTTGGATTGGTACACAGGGCAGAATGGCAGGGCCCTCAACCACTGATGGATCAGAGCAGCTCTCCCTCGAATGGGAGAGCTCAGTGGGATGAGTCACATTTACCACCAGCAGTGACCTACTCACTACCATAATAATACCTGTATTGGCTGTCTCCTCTTCCCTGTCTCATTTCTTTTCTCCCCTACTGGGATGGTTAATTTTATGTGTCAATGTGGCTAGGCCATACTACCCAGATATTGGGTCAAACATGAGTCAGGGTGTCTCTGTAAAGGCATTTTTTAAGACGAGAGTAACATTTAAATCAATAGACTTTGAGTAAAGCAGATTACCCTCCACCATGTGGTTGGGCCTCCTCCAATCAGCTGAAGGCCTTAAGAAAAAGACTCTCTTCTCCCAAATAAGAGGGAATTCTGCCTATAGCCTGTCTTTGTCTACAGTACAACATCAACTCTTCCCTGGGTCTCCAACCTGCTGGCTAGATTTTAGACTTGCTACCATCCACAATCACAGGAGCTAATTTCTTAAAATCTCTGTCTCTGTTTCTCTCTCTCTTTATCCCCCTGCCCCCTACACCATATTGATTCTGTTTCTCTGGGAAACCCTGACTAATACACCGACTGATGCTTCCTGGAATCACCTCCCAAATAAACTTACACTTTTCTCGGGGACTGCGTTTGGGTGAACGTCACCTGAGACCAGGACAGAACTCCCCCCAAATTGCAGAGAAGTGTCTTCCATGCTGAAGAATAGAAAGCCTTCACTTTGGGAAGATTTTTTAAGGAAAAGACTCAATTGACACAGTCTTAGGGTAACAAACTCATTAGGAAGGAGCCTGTTGGCGACTCTCCTTGTAACTCATACAATGATACTGATCTGTGTGTCTTAGAGGTTCTGAATACAGCCACCGTATGTACCTTGTATGTCTTCCTGCACAATGTCATTGCAGTGGATGTCCACTGAGTTCATGTGGGCGTTCAAGCTGAAGATCTTTCCTTCTTCAGAGCAATTGTCTGTAACAACTCGAGTTTCAATAGCTGGTGAGAAAAGCAACAATCAAGTTTGCCATTATTATAAGCTTTAAAAATGTGCATAGCAACATGGACAGGTTACATTTACTGAATGTCTAGGATGTTCCAGGCTGTACCTTGTCAAATAACCCCATGAGGGACCCTTATCCAAACGAGGTAAGACCCTAACTCCTGAAACAAGTTCTTAACTAAAGTTCTCTAGCACTCATCTTTTTTTTAAAAAAAGACTTTATTTATTTACTTATTGAGAGAGAGAGTATGAGCAGGGGGAGGGGCAGGGGCGGGGAGAGAATCTTAAGCAGGCTCCATGCTTGGCGTGGAGCCTGATACGGCGCTCGATCTCACGACCCTGAGAACATGGCCTGAACCGAAGTCAAGAGTGGTAGCGCCCCCTCTAGCAGTCATCTTTGAGGCAACAATTCTGTTTCTAGGAATTAATTCTCAGAAAACAATCATGGACGGGCGGGTAGATTTAGCTACAAGAAAGTTTTCAGCAGCAGAGATGATAGTGTGAAAAATAGGAAATTATCTAAATGTTCAACAAGGAGGAATTGATTTAATAATTGACAGCTTATCTCTGTAACAGGGAACCATGCTTCCAATGAAAATGAAGTCACAGGAGAATTGCCATCAAGAAACAAGCTCATGAAAATATTTAACTTAAATATTAGCAGACGGCTGGAGGCTGGCTGTGAGTTTGAAAGTGTTGAAACTGGGTGATGGGTACAGTCGGGTTCCTGCTGTGTCTGCCCATTCACAGATGAGGGAAGTGAAACCCAGTGAGGTGAGGGCAATGGTCTGCCCCATCAGTTAGGACCTGGCCAGATCAGGAAAGATGAGAGCTATTGTAATCTGAAAAATGGTTTAATTTTGAATGAAATGAATGAATGAATGAATGAATGAATGAATGAATGAAATGAATGAATACATCCTGATTCCAGTTTCCTAAGAAGGTTAGGCATGGGATTTTATTTTATTTATTTAAAAATTTATAAAAATTTATTATTATTTTTATAGAGTGTAAACTATCTCATCATACAAATTGGTAAAGCAAAATGATTAGTTAGGCACACACCAATCCATTGATATCCCTGGGCTGAATAAAAGCACAGCAAACAGCATTTCTGAAGGCCAATATAGTGATATGTATCAAAGTCTATAAAATGTTTCTTTTCTCCTTGACCTAATGATTCTTCCTCTATGAATTTATCCTAAGAAAATATCAAAAAAATATACACAGATAAATTTTCAATGGTCTGTTCACGGGGTTATTTGGCAACAACCCACATTTCCCAGAATAGGGAAATAAATACAGTATAAATAAATTATATACAATGCAATTTGATAAACCATTGAAGACAATAATGTAGGGAATGATGATGTATATAATTTACACGGAGAGAGGTTGGTGATGTAATAAGTGAAAATTGTATGTACAACGTCACATACACAGCAAATATGCATCTGCATCAGACATGCATCTACATGGTTATAGGATAGGAAGATTGGGTTGTGGGCAGATTTGGCTGTTCTAAATTTAGTTTTGTCTATGTGTTTTTTTCTTTTTTTTTTAAATTTAATACTTGGCTTTGCTATGATATCTTATTTATTTATTTTTATTTTTTAAAATAGCGAAATGATTACGAAGATCAAACTATTTACCATAGTCTCTCGTCACGTGGTTACGTTATGAATATGTATGACAAGTATGATAGAAGTATTTTTATTCAAAAGATATGCAGTAAGATGTTCCTTCTGGGATGGAACTGTGATATGTGCCAGTAGGTATTAGGCTTCGGATTAAACAACAACCACAACAACAAAAACCCAAAAAACTACTTTGAAGCCAAAATCCCAGACTCAGGACTGGAAACGATTGGCAATCTTTTCTTTCTTTCTTTTTGTTTTTAGAAGATTTTATTTATTTATTTGAGAGAGAGAGAGAGAGAGAGCGAGTGAGTGAGAGAGCAGAGAGAGCACGAGCAGGGGAGAGACTGACACAGGACTCGATCTCAGGACCCCAAGATCTTGACCTGAGCTGAAAGCAGCCGCTTAACCAACCAAGCCACCCAGGTACCCCCTTTCTTTCTTTTTTTTTAACAGGTCTATGGAGCTGTGATTAATGTGTAATAAATTGCACATAATAGAGTGTACAATTTGATGAGTTTTACTGAGTGTATATACCTGTGTATATACTATATTCCTGTGAAACCAACCCCATAATCAAGGTACTGAACATGTCATACCCAACAGTCTCCTCAAATTTTCTCCCTCCTCCCCCCTCCACCCATCACTATAGGTTAACTTGCATTTTCTAGAAGTCTGTATAAGTGGACCCAGGCAGGGTATTTATTTTTCTAATTGTGTAACCCAGACTCCAGCTTATAATGAACCCCCTGTGTGCATCAGGCCATATCCTCTTCTTACCCACAGTACTGTTGTGGATTTTCTGGATTTTTTGCTCCGGGGATTTCAAGGCAGTTTCTAGAGCATTTGATTCCACTTGCTGGAGAACATTTGTGGCCCAAGATGCGACTTTGCTCTTCTCTCCCGTTCCCGGTAGAGTGTTATTAGCGAGAAGTGACTCGAATATCTCAACAACATGTTGCAGCTTTGAAGATACAAAGAATAAGAATACAAATCCAATCTGATAGATCCCACACCCTGAGGGAAAGTAGAAAGCACAAGAAAGCAGCTTCTGGATCCAGAGGACCCGGTTTCAATCCTGATCCACCATTGAAAGGCTGTGTGAACTTGGAAAAATCACCCAATTTCTCTGTGCCTCAGTTTCCCCATATTAGGATAGGGACAATAAAAGGACCCCATAGAGTATTTGGAATTATTAAATGAATTAAGAGATGCTACCTTTTTAGAACAGTGTCTGTGCCTGGTACACACTAGATGAGGGTTGGTTATTATGAACATCTTTTACCAACAGGGAAGTGGTAAGGTTGCCAGAAATAGACCAGTGGTTCTCCATTAGGGCGATTTTGACTCCTCGGGGACATTTGGTAATGTCTGGAGACATCCCCCGCACTGAGGGATGCTACTGGTATCTAGTGGGTGGCGGCCAGGGATGCTGCTCAACAACTTATAATGCACAGGGCCGTGCCTCCCCTGCCCTCTCCGGAAAGTGACCCAAGCTCAAGTGTCAGTGGAGCCAAAGCTGAGAAAATGAGAAGTAGAGTTATAGCTCAGACATTCTAACTGGCCTTTTTAAGTCAAGAAATTTATCTAAGAGGTAAAGCAAAGTGATGAACCAGAGGGGAGAAGAATGGAGAGCCAAGGTGAAGTTTTATAAATATAGGCATAATCTAATTGTAATATAGGTGATTTGAAAGAAGATTTTTATGCGAACCCCCACATCCTTGTACTTAAAGTGTGGTCTTTGTAGTGGCAGCATGAGCATCACCTGGCCGCCCATTTGGAATGCAGCCTCTTGGGGGACTGAGTCCAAATCTGCACTTTAACAAGATCCTGAGGGGATTTGTGGGCACAGACACACTTCAGAGGTACTGTAGGTTTGGTTCCAGACTCCCGCAATAAAGTGAATATCGCGGTAAAGCTATTCAAATAAAGTTTTTGGTTTCCCAGAACATATAAAAGTTTTGTTTACACTATACTGTAGTCTTTTAAGTGTGCAACAACATTCTGTCTAAAAAATGTACAAACCTTACATTACCTGGTGCTCATCACGACAGGTGCACTCCTTAATCCCCATCACCTATTTCACCCATGAGCTCCAGGTAATGTGTGGGAGTGTTGAGTCACTATATTGTATACCTAAAACTAATATAACACTGTATGTTAACTAACTGGACTTAAAATAAAAACTTAAAAAAAGCCAATTAATCAATCAATGAATAAAAATAAGCAATGTGCAAACCTTAACTAAAAACACTTTATTGCTAAGAAATGCTAATGCTCACCTGAGCTTTCAGCGAGTTGAAATCACTGATCACAGATCACCACAACCAATATGATAATAATGAAAAAGTTTGAAATACCGTGAGAATTATCAGAATGTGCCACAGAGACATGAAGTGAGCAAACACTGTTGGAAAAATGTCACCAATAGACTTGTTCCATGTGGGGTTCCCTAAACCTTCAATTTGTAAAAATCGCAGTGCAAGTACAATAAAATGAAGCACAATGACATGAGGTATGCCTGTATGTTAAAGTACTAGACAGCAAAGTACTGGATAGGATAGGGACTTTGTCTTGCTCACAAAATGGTACCTAGAACAGTCCTTGGCAAATGCAGGTGCTCAGCAAGTGTTCATGGGCTGCATGAATGCCTTGGGAGGAAAATGCTATCGCACAAAAGAGTTATAAGCAGAGTGATATATCAAAAAAGCTGGAGAAACATTTAGAACCAGGGTTCAAATAAATCTTTTCAAGGTTTTGCTCTTTCGGTCTGAGTCTTTGTGGAAATTCTGAGCTGAATTTGCTAGTTTACAAGCAGCCTCCCATTCCTGCCCAATATAGAAAACATACCTTAGTCCTCTAAATGACAGCTGAAATCACCTTGGTTTAAACTCATTCGTACAGAGTAGGCACCAGAGCATTTGCCCTTCAGAATTGCTATTGTATTTTTTATTTTTATTTATTTATTATTTTATTTTATTATGTTATGTTAGTCACCATACAATACGTCATTAGTTTTTGATGTAGTGATCCATGATTCATTGTTTGCATAAAATACCCAGTGCTCCATGCAATACATGCCCTCCTTAATACCCATCACCGTGCTATCCCATCCCCCCCCTTCCCCTTCCCCTCTAAAACCCTCAGTTTGTTTCTTGAATTCCATAGTCTCTCATGGTTCATCTCACCCTCCGATTCCACCCCCTTCATTTTTCCCTTCCTTCTCCTAATGTCCTCCATGCTACCACTATTGTAGAGTCTGATCCAGCCTGAAGACTTTGTACCTTTTTCTGGCAATGGATTTGTTAATTGAGGTGAACTTCACACAACATGAAATGCACCCTTTTAAAGTATACAATGAAGTAGCAATTTAGTATATGCACAATGTTGTGCAACCACCACCTGTATGTAGTTCCAGAACATTTCCATCATCCTGAGATAAAATCCATTAAGCAATCACTTCCCATTTTTCCTTCTCCTGGGCTCTGGCAACCACTAATCTGCTTTCTGTTTCTGTGGATTTGCCTGTTCTGGACACGTCATAGAAATGGAATCCTACACTGTGTGACCTTTGTGTCTGGTTTCTTGCACCCAGCATGATGGTTTCAAGGTTTACCCATGTTGTAACATGAATCAGAACTTTATTCCTTTTTATGACTGAATAATATTCCACTGTGTGGATATACTACTTTAAAACAAATCCATTCATCTGTTGATGGACATCTGATCTCTTTCTTCCTTTTGGCTACCATGAATACTGCTGCTAGGAACATGGGCATGCAGGTATCTGAGTCTCTGCTTTCAATTCTCTTGGGTATATTCTTAGGAGTGGAATTGCTGGGTCATATGGGAATATTATGTTTAAATTTTTGAGGAAATGGGCAATGAAACTTCATAATGAAATGTTCCTGTTAATTACATGATTATTTGTTCATGACTTCCATGGACACTTGTTGAACTCCCAGTGTGGGCTTGGGCTGATTCCTGCCCTCAAGAAGCTCACTCTCTAGGTGGTGATGACACATCATGGAAATGTTGAGTCCACCAGAGGTAACAATGGATAACCTGGATGGCAGGTGTACTCTGGACCAGGCACTGTGCTAAGTACTCTACATATAGTATTTCATCTAACCTTCCCATCCTTCCAAGGAGGTAGGTGCCATGATGACCCCCATCTTACGGATGAGTAAATCAATCTTGCAGAGTGTGATGGTTAATTTTATGTGTCAGCTTGGCTGGGCCAGTGGGTACCCAGATATATTTGGTCAAGCATGATTCTGGGTGTGTCTGTGATAGTGTTTCTGGATGAAATGAACATTTGAATGGGTAGATGGAGTAAAGCAGATTGCCCTTCCCAATTTTAGTGGGCCTCATCCAGTCAGTGGAGGGCCTGAACAGAACAAGATGTCTGAGTAAGAGGGAATTATCTCCTGCCTGAATGCCTGACTGATTGAGTGCCTTAAGCTGGGACACTGTTTTTTTTTTGTTGTTGTTCAGGCTTGCCTGAAACATCAGCTCTCCATGGTCTCAGGTCTCTGGAGTTGAACTGGAATGACACCATTGGTTCTCCTAGATCTCTAGCTTGTTCACTGCAGAACTTGGGACATGTCAGCCTCCATATTTGCATGAATGAATTTTTTATAACAAATCTTTTTTATCTATGTCTATTATTGGTTCTGTTTCTCTGGAGAACCCTGACTAATACAGAGGGCTGTGTCATTTTGCCCATGTTACTTGTCACTGTGGTGCTGTGATTTGAACCGCTGTCTATACTTCTAACCTCCACAGAAGAACATGGGGAAGAACATGATATAAACTCATATGGAAGGGTTTAGGGAGGTCATCCAGGGGGATGTGCAACCTGAATTGAGTCTTGAGCAGAGAAGGGTAGAAGGAAGCCAGCCAGGTGAGGAACTGGGAACAGAGTTGCAGGCAGAGAGATCAGCATGTACTTGGAGGCCTGGAGCTTGGAGGGCAAGATGTGAATGGTCCCTTTGGAGTAGAGCAGGGTGAAGGTGGGGAGTAGGGAGAGGAAGGGATGAGCCCATTCTGCTAGACTTTAGGTTCTTGGAGACATGGGTCATTCTCTCTGTTAACATTCAGAGTCAGTTTACAGACACTAAGTGATTACTACCTAACAGGCACTTTCTTTTTTTTTTTTTTTAATTTAATTCAATTTTATTTAAATTCAGTTAATTAACATATAGTATATTATTAGTTTCAGAGGTAGAATGTAGTGATTCATCAGTTGCATACAACACCCAGTGCTCATTACATCACATGCCGTCCTTAATGATCATCACCCAGTTACCACATCCTCCCAGCCCCCACCCCTCCAGCAACCCTCAGTTTGTTTCCTATGGTTAAGAGTCTCTTATGGTTTATCTCCCTCTCTGATTTTGTCCCATTCTATTTTTCCCTCCCTTCTTCTATGCTCCTCTGTTTTAACAGGCACTTTCTTGGTCTGTCTTTTGTAACTGCCTACAATATCTGTTCCCCTCCCCCTTCCTTTTACTAATTGAATGAATTCCTTAAAATTTTTCCTGGACCATGTTCCCCATATACAGACCACGTTGTCCCAGCTTCCCTTGCAGCTAGGTTTTGCCGTGATACCTTCGACTTCTGGGTTGTTGCTTTAAGACAGATCTCCAAGGAAATTATCACAACTTCATTAGCATATAATCAAGTGAGTAGATGCCCTTTTCTCCACTCTCCCCTCTTCACTTTGTGCTCTAGGCAAATTGCCCTGGACTCATCTCCCCTCTATCCACTGGTACAAATACCACATTGCAGCAACCCAGTTTTGGTCATGTCATTGAGGACAAGATGCCAGGGGATGGTGGAGCAGCAGTATGGGAAGAATGTGAGTACCCTTAATGGCCTCATGGAGCAGAGTCCTTTCACCAGCCTGGACCGTTAACTCAGAAAGTAATAAAGATCCATCTTTTTAAAGCTGTTGGATATTTGGGCCTCTTTGTTGTAGCAGCTCAGCATACCCTAATACAGTTTCTTTTTTTTTTTTTTTTAAAGATTTTATTTATTTGACAGAGAGAGAGACAGCGAGAGAGGGAACACAAGCAGGGGGGAGTGGGAGAGGGATAAGCAGGCTTCCCGCAGAGCAGAGAGTCTGATGCGGGGCTCGATCCCAGGACCCCAGGATCATGACCTGAGCCAAAGGCAGATGTTTAACGACTGAGCCACCCAGGTGCCCCTAATACAGTTTCACTTTGTCTTTCTTGGTCTGGGATGGATCCTATCTTTAGGGGGCAGTATACACACACGTGTGCATGTGTGTGCATGCACACACACACACATCCATATGTACATACACACTCTATCTCTACTGTGAGATATATAGCAATATACATATAGTGATAAATAGTGGTATATTTATATAGTTCAGCTATACATAATATAAATTATATGTAACATTGTACTATTGTGTTATAATTAATTTCTATTATACTATAATTAAAAACTATTATATTAACATATAGTACATAGAATAACATGTAATATATAATATATATGACATGTCACACATTTATGATACACAGATGGTATACAGTGTATAGTGGACATATAATATATAGTATCCACCTCCACCTGCTAATTTTGGGGTTTGTAAACATTTGTTACCTGGCTGGGTTCAAGGACTGGGCTTATGCTCACATCCTTCATGCCTTTGGTTGTTGCTGAGGAAGTGGTTTCTGTAAAAAAAAAATCAAGGGAAGTTTTTGTTGGAACCGAGAGTAAAAGGGTGGAGAGGTGGACAGGAAGGTGAAAAGAGGGGCTGAACTCATACTCTATTTTTTTATTTTAAAATTTTTTATTTATTAATTTTAAAATTCCAGTATCATTAACACACAGTATTCTGTTAGTTTCAGGTGTCCAATATAGTGATTCAACAATTCTGTACATTACTTAGTGCTCATCAGGATAAGTGTACTCTTCATCCTCATCACCTAGTCCACCCATCCCCTCACTCACCTCCCCTCTGGCAACCACTGGTTTGTTCTCTATAGTTAAGAGTCTGTTTTTTTTTTTTTTTTTTTTAAAGATTTTATGTATTTATTTGACACACAGAGAGAGGGCACAAGTAAGCAGAGCAGTGGGCAGAGGGAGAGGGAGAAGCAGGCTCTCCCCTGAGCAGGGAGCCTGATGTGGACCTAGATCTCAGGACCCTGGGATCACGACCTGAGCTAAAGGCAGTCGCTTAACCAACTGAGCCACCCAGGCACCCCAAGAGTCTGTTTTTTGTTTGTCCTTTTTTTTCTTTTGAACTCACATCTTTTTTTTTTTTGCAAGTTTAACCACTTAAAACATTATATTTTATTTTTTTATTAACATATAATGTATTATTTGTTTCAGAGGTACAGGTCTGTGATTCATCAGTCTTAATGCAGTTGACAGCGCTCACCATAGTACATACCCTCCCCAATGTCCATCACCCAGCCACCCCACCCCTCCCGCCCCCACCACTCCAGCAACCCTTAGTTTGTTTCCTGAGATTAAGAGTGCCTTATGATTTGTCTCCCTCTCTGGTTTAGTCTTGTTTCATTTTTTCCTCTCTTCCCCTATGATCCTCTGCCTTGTTTCTTAAATTCCACATATCAATGAGATATGATAATTGTCTTCCTCTGATTGACTTATTTCGCTTAGCATAATACCCTCCAGCTCCATCCACATTGTTGCAAATGGCAAAATTTCATTTTTTGATGGCTACATAATATTCCATTGTATATATATATATACCACATCTTCTTTATCCATTCATCTGTTGATGGACATCTGGGCTCTTTACATAGTTTGGCTATTGTGGACATTGCTGCTATAAACATCGTGCCCCTTTGGATCATTACATTTGTACCTTTGGGGTAAATACCCAGTAGTGCAATTGCTGGGTCATATGGTAGCTCTATTTTCAACTTTTTGAGGAACCTCCATACTGTTTTCCAGAGTGGCTGCACCAGCTTGCATTCCCACCAACAGTGTAGGAGGGTTCCCCTTTTTCTGCCTCCCTGCCAACATCTGTCATTTCCTGACATTAATTTTAGCCATTCTGACTGGTGTGAGGTGGTATCTCATTGAGGTTTTGATTTGGATTTCCCTGATGCCGAATGATGTTGAGCATTTTTTCATGTGTCTCTTGACCATTGTATGTCTTCTTTGGAGAAATGTTTATTCATGTCTTCTGCCCAAGGAGAGGGAGTCCATATATATATATATTGGAGAATCAGATGAAATGTGAATCATATCAGCAAACATTTGTAGACACTGTCTTAAGTGGTCTGTATGGTACTGTTCCATTTATGCCTCAATTAATCTTTGCAACAGCCCCATGGGGTATACACCCTGGGAGGTGTATCTGCTGATTTAATGAATTAATTAATTTCTTTTTTTCTTGATGAGCCTGGCTACAGGTTTAATACTTGTTTATCTTTTCAAAGAACCCACTCTTGTTTCATTAACTTTTTCCTATTGCTTTTTTTTTTTTTGGTCTCTGTTTAATTTATTTCTGCTCTGATCTTTATTATTTCCTTCCTTCTACTAACTTTGGGCTTTGTTCTTCTTCTTTTTTTTTTCTATTCCTTTAGGTGTAAGGTTTTATTGTTTGAGATTTTTCTTGTCTCTTGAGGTAGTTCTAAGAAAGAAACTTCTTTCTTAGAACTGCTTTTACTATGTCGCAAAGATTTTAGGTCAGAGGTTCCTGCCTGGCTCAGTTGGTAGAGCATGTGATTCTTGATCTCAGGGTCATGGGTTCAAGCCTCATGTTGGGTTCAGAGATTATTTAAAGCCACTATTTCCTTATTGATTTTCAGTCTGGATGATCTATCCATTGATGTAAGTGGAGTATTAAAGTGCCCAACTATGGGGCGGCTGGGTGACTTAGATGGTTAAGTGTCTGCCTTTGGCTCGGGTTATGATCCCAGGGTCCTGGGATCAAGCCCTGCATTGGGCTCCCTGCTCAGCAGGGGGCCTGCTTCTTCCCCTCCCTCTGTTTCTCCGCCTGCTCATGTTCTCTCTCTTTCTCTGTATCTCCATGTCTCGAATGAATAAATAAAATTTTCTTAAAAAAAAAAAAAGTGCCCAACTATTATTGTATTACTGTCAATTTCTCCCTTTATGTCTGTTAAAATTTGCCTTATATATTTAGATGCTCCTATGTTGGGTACATAGATATTTGCAATTGTTATATCCTCTTGTTGGATTGATCCCTTTATCATTATGTAATGACAGTCTTTGTTTCAAAGTTTATTTTGTCTCATATAAGTATCACTACCCTAGCTTTTTGTTTGCTTGTTTGTTTACATTTGCTTGAATACCTTTGTCCATCCCCTCACTTTCAATCTGTGTATGTGTTTAGGTCTGAAGTAAGTCTCTTGTAGGCAGCATATAGATGGATCTTTTATTTAATCCATTCAACTACCTTATGTCTTTTGATTGGAGCATTTAGATTTAAAGTAATTATTGATAGATATGACCTATTGATTTTCAAAGCCAGACAATATGGGGGCTTGCCTTCCTGGTGCAGGTCCCCAGGTGAGTGAGAGCTTGAACTCCTTGCTGCTCAGGGAGAACCTTTGCACTTGTAACATTCCAGCTTGTTGTTGCTGCACTGGGGGTTTTGGTTCCTGACCTGACCATCTCTTGGCTTCTCCTACCCTTCTTGATGTGGCTTTATCTCTATCTTTAGCTGTGGAAGAGATGCTCTGCTAGTCTTTATGTCACTCTCAGAGAGAGTTGCTCTATATGTAGTTGCAGCCTTGGTGTGTTCAAGGGAGGAGGTGAGCTCAGGATGTCCCTACTCCACCATCTTCCCCTTGTGTCTCCCAGTTACATCTCCCATATTTCTTGTGCATAGATTTCCCTGTCTATGTGGCTTCCAAGAGAGTGTTCATGCTTATACAAGAAGGTGCCTCCCCCTGGACACAGATCCAAGGGTGGGCATATAACTCAAACTGGACTAATTGGTACATTTCCACAGTATTTACAATTAGGTCCAAAAGAGAGTCAGTTGATCTCTCTTTGGTGGTTTGATCATTAACAATGGTAAAATTTGGACTTGTTGGTGGCCATATTTCCTGTCCTGTGGGCTAAGAAGGCAGAGAAAGTCATTTTGCAATGAAAAAGAAGAAAGGAGTAGACCCAAAGAGCTTCAGAGCCTGGGGTGTCTTGATAGTGTGAAGTCTCCATTTCAGTTCATTCCAGAAGCTCTGCTATGTTCTTGTTCTTGAGTTCCAAGACATATCCATGCATCCTTTTCATAAACTCATCTTTTCTGTTTAAGTTAGCCTGAGTGTGCTCCTCTTTGCAATTCAAAAAATCCTGTCTCAGTCAGCACATTGTCACCCCCATTTCCAAAGTCCACTTGTCTTATTAACCTCATTATTTCTCTAAACTTCCTTCTTTCCTTTTGTCTCCTCTTTCCATCATCCATTTACCTCCAGAAAATGGAAACATGTACTAGCTTCACCACACACACACACACACACACACACACACACACACACACACACACACATATTTTCTGGCATTAGACTCAATGAAAAATAAGAAGGGAGACAAGAAGACAAGAATTTCCTTACTTTGACAAGTGTTTTCACTGGAGATCTGGAATTGAGTACCCCCAGAGAGGAGTTTGTATCCAGGATTACAGAGACAGTGGAAACCTCCATCAACATTCTGACATGCAGCATTTGCTCCACAATATATACTAATGGGTGGTTTACATTCATCAATATCTGGAACACAAAAGAGCAATTTGGCCATTAATTTCACAGAGATCTATGGAACATGTAATATGTTCCAGAGGCTATACCCTCTCCACCCAATCTGTCCTGACTTTCCAGGACAACTCAGTTAAGGTAGTGGGTTGTCTTTGTTCTTCCCTTTCCTCTTTGACTTTGGTTGGATTCTCTCAGAAGCAGACACTGAGACAGGAATTCATGTTCAAGTACTTTATGTGGGAGGTGACCCCAGAAAACACTGGAAGGGAAGTGGTGAAATGAGACAGTGAAAGCCAGACAGAAAGTAAAGAGGGAAGTTTCCATTGTGGGCAATTGGGACTTGATTCCTCTGGGACCCTCTGGGAGGAGTGTAGAGCACACGCTGCAGAGTGACTCCCTGAGGGGTGAGGGGGCTGGGGTATTTATCTGCCAAATCTTTTTTTCTTTTAAGTTTTTATTTAAATTGTAGTTGGTTAACACATAGTGTAATATTGGTTTTGGGAATAGTATTTAGTGATTCATCAGTTACATACAACACCCAGTGCTCATTACAACAAATGTCCTCCTCAATCCCCATCACCCATCTAGCCCATCCCCCACCCACCTCTCCTCCAGCAACCCTCAATTTGTTCTCCGTAGTTAAGAGTCTCTTATGGTGTGCCTCCCTCTCTCTTTTTTCCCCCCTTCCCCTATGCTCCTCTGTTTTGTTTCTTAAATTCCACATGGGTGAAATCATATAGTATTTGTCTTTCTCTGACTGACTTATTTTGCTTAGCATAATACCTTCTAGCTCCATCCATGTCATTGCAAATGGCAAGATTTCATTCTTTTTGATGGCTGAGTAATATTCCATTGTGTATATATATCTATATCTATATATCTATATCTATATCTATATATCTATCTCACATCTTCTTTATCCATTCACAGTTGATGGACGTTTGGGCTTTTTCCATAATTTGGCCATTATTGACAATGCTTTTATCTGCCAAATCTTCACATTCATTGGCAGAGAAGTGCTTGCAGGGATAGTTAACTCTCCAGTACTTCCACCTGTCCTGAGCATGAACTGAGTGGTCTCCAGTACCCAGAGAGAGCCTTAGACTTGATATGCAAAAGAATGGCAAGTGCTGAGAGCATATAAGTGGGAAACTGACTGTGTCTGCTGTTATGAACTGTATGTATGTCCCCTCAATTCAACGTGTTGAAACCCTAACTCCCAGTGTGGCTGTATTTGGAAATGGGGCCTCTAAGGATGTAACTGAGGTTAAATGAGGTAATAAGAATGGGGCCTTGATCTGTTAGGATTAGTGTCTGTAGAAGAGACAAGAGAGCTTCTCCACCTGCCTGACCACTGTGTGAACAGAGTGAGGAAAGACCATGTGAAGATAGAGCAAGAAGACAGGCATCTTCAAGCCAGGAAGAGAGGCCTCCTGAGAAAGTGGAACTGCCAGAACCTTGACCTTGGGCTTCCCAGCTTCCAGAACTGTGGGGAAAATAAATTTCTGTTGTTTAAGCCACCCGGTCTGTGGTGTTTTGTCATAGCAGCCCAAGCAGAGTAATACACTTGCTAGATTAACTAATTGAGTTAGAATGTCTTGATTAAGTCAATGTGTCTCCAGTCCTGAGCCCCTCTACAAATGTCAGGTGGGTAGTGAAGATGTGTGATTTCCCAATCTGGTATGGCAAATATGAAGTTGGGAATTTTCAGATTGTGATATAGCAGAGCAGATGCTCTCGGTTGCCCACTCAACAACCATTCTCTTTGGAGGAGGCCGTCTCGTTCCCATCTCCCAGGCACTCTCCCCTCCAGCTTCCTTCCAGCTTTCATGTTGCACCCCTAGCCAATGAAAAGCAAGGATGTTCTTCCTGGGGCGTCTGCAAGAAACCTAAGCCTGAGACAGAAGTCACTACAAAGGGATGAGACTCAGACTGGTGTTGGAAGTTTTGTCTGCAACCCTGTAAGCTTGAAGACAGTTGGTTCTGTGATCACTGGGGTATTCACTGATGGATCACTTGGAGAAGAGGATGGAACAAAATGTCCCCCACCAAGGCAGGATTGAACCTACTCGTTAGAGCCAAAGAAATGCGAGATGATGCATTCATGGAGAGAGACATTAGTTATGTGGACCAGTTTGAAGAAAGCATGTCAGGAAGTGCTCCAAACAAACAACAAATTAACAAGTATGAAACTAGGAAGTACAGAAACCTCAACAAAGGGGGAAATGAAGGTAAGAGGAAGCAGGGGTGAGCAGTGAACCTTGAGATAAAGTTAAAATCATGGGGGGTGTGGCAGGGGAGATGGGGTTGGGGTGAAATTACAGTATTTTAAAGATCTCATCTCTTTACTGGGGGAGGGGAAGTGAGGATGAAATGAAGCATCTTTTTAAAAAAATGCTAGTATAATTAACATACAGTGTTATATTATTTCCAGGTGGGCAATATGGTGATTCGACAATTCTATATGTTACTCAGTGCTCATCACAGTGAGGGTACTCTCATCCCCTTCACATGAAATGATGGAAAACAGTGCATCTTGGAAGGGGAAATAAGTGATGAGTTTAAAAAAATAATAGTAGAGAAAGACATGTTTGATTATGAAGTTAAGAGAAGGTAGCCATGAATGGGGTGGAAAAGTATATTAGGACTTCCAAATAAATAAAGGGAAATGATGGGATGGTTGGGTCGCTTAGTCAGTTAAGCATTGTACTCTTGGTTTCAGCTCAGATCATGATCTCAGGGTTGTGAGATCGAGCCTCTGCTGGGCATGGAGCTTGCTTGGGATTCTCTCTCTCCCTCTGCCCCTACCTCCACCCTCCACTCATGCTCTCTCTCTCTTAAAAAAAATAAAGAGGAAATGCTGATTTCATGAAAGCATTTCTTTCTTGATGAGGGTGGAGTTGGTAGATATTTTTTTAGCAGTGCACATTATTGGCAGTTGCCTCCCCAAGATCCCTATGCTGTCTCCCTTCCACTCCCGCCTCTGGGTGGTTCGAAAATTATCCCTTACCTTCACATGTAGCCAAGGGAAATGTGAAGAATTCCTTCCCATTCATAGAAGTGTATCCATGTTTGCATGTACAGTAAGTGCTGTTGACACAGTCAGCATTCCGGGGGCATTTACAGGGAGCTGCAGGGAGAAGGAGGAACAGGTCAAACATCCGCTGGGGTTAAGAGATGTCCTGTTATCGGGCGCCTGGGTGGCTCAGTTGGTTAAGCGACTGCCTTCGGCTCAGGTCATGATCCTGGAGTCCCGGGATCGAGTCCTACGTCGGGCTCCAGCAGGGAGTCTGCCCCTCTCTCTGACCCTCCCCCCTCTCATGCTATCTCATTCTCTCTCTCTCAAATAAATAAATAAAATCTTAAAAAAAAAAAAAAAAAAAGAGATGTCCTGTTATCATTTGCTTTTGCCTCTGACCAGGACCTCTTGAGGATCAGGAAGTCTACACCCTTTTCCTCTTGTGAGACCTCAGTACATTACAAAATGAGAGATACCAAACCCAAGGTACAGAAAAAAGAGATTTGTTTTCATGATAAAGACCGAGGTTGGCAGTTAAATTAATTTTAACACAAAAATTTCAATGTGATAAAATTGTGCTATTCTCAAGATCATTGCAGAATTTATAAAAAGGGGAATGAATTGGTTAAGACCCTGGGTTTGGGGCGCCTGGGTGGCTCAGTTGGTTAAGCGACTGCCTTCGGCTCGGGTCATGATCCTGGAGTCCCAGGATCGAGTCCCACATTGGGCTCCCTGCTCAGCAGGGAGTCTGCTTCTCCCTCTGACCCTCCTCCCTCTCATGCTCTCTGTCTCTCATTGTCTCTCTCGCAAATAAATAAAATCTTAAAAAAAAAAAAAAAAGACCCTGGGTTCGATTCTGACTCTGCCACTTACCAGTGTCTTTGCACAAATGTCTTCATCTCTCTGTGCCTCAATACCCTCATCTGTAAACTGGGTTATTGTGAAGAGTAAGTGAATTAATACATATAAAGTGTGTTGGGCAGTGCCTGGCACATAATAAGTATCAGCTAGGATTATAAAATTTTGAATTTGTAGGGGTCCACAGGAGGTATATTCTGATATGGGTACACATTATCTTTGTAACCCTATGTATAACTTCATTTGGACAGAGAGACCCTAAAGATCTTAATTTGAGCCCTCTTGGGAATGAACTGAGCTGAGGAAGGATCTCGAGCTTTGGGTCTAGTGGAGAAAGCTGGGAACTTCAGTGTTCATAGGTAGTGGGGACAGGGAACCTGATGGGGCCACAGTGGGCAATCTGGCTACTCAGAAGGTGTCCCCTGAAGGTTGGCTAGAGACAGAATCTCAGGCCCCACACTAGACCTGCTGAATCAGAATCTAGTGAGATCTCCGAGGGATTAAAGTTAGCCTGAAGTCATCTTCATTTTTTTTTTTGGTGCCTCGCTTATGATCAGAATGAAATGGTTACTGTCATGCTTTGTCTCTCCCCACTGGAATGCTCACTTCGTGAGGCTGTGTATTTTAGTCACTGTTCTATTCCTACATTGGGCACATTGTGGTTACTGAAAACAAACAAATAGACAAAGGACAGTAAAATAAAAAGATACATTAAGGGACGCCTGGGTGACTCAGTCGGAAGAGCACGTGACTCTTAATCTCGGGGTCGTAAGTTCAGGACTACTTAAATAAATGAAACTTAAAAACGATACATTAAAATTTGATGAAATGATGAACTAAAAAGAATGACAGGAGCAAGCATCCCTGAGTTCTGCTCCTAGAACAAGCCCCTTTGCTCTAGCCCCTTGGAGGATGTGAGTGGTCCCAGGTGTGCCCTTGGTCTACACCCTTCCTGGTCTCTGGCTGTGGAGAAGTCAGGTATTGGGCACTTACCTATGCTCTTATGATCCACGACTTCTGATAAACTCAGCAGAAAACAGAGCCCTGGAACAGGGAAGCAGAAGGGAGACACATGAATTGAATGAGGAAAGATTCCAGGAAAGTCTCCAAGGACTGTGTATCAGTTATCCTCAGCTGCATAAAGACTATCACAAAATGAAATGGCTTAAAACAGCAACGACCGGGTGCCTGGGTGGCTCAGTTGGTTAAGCGACTGCCTTCGGCTCAGGTCATGATCCTGGAGTCCCGGGATCGAGTCCCACATCGGGCTCCCTGCTCGGCGAGGAGCCTGCTTCTCCCTCTGACCCTCCCCCCTCTCATGTACTCTCTCTCATTCTCGCTCTCTCAAATAAATAAATAAAAAAAATCTTAAAAAAAAAACAAACAGCAACGACCATTTCCTTATCTTTCATGGTTTCTGTGCTTTGGGAATCTGGAAAAGGCTCAGCTGGGTGAGTCTGGTTTGGGGTTCCTTATACAGTTGCAGTTAGGCAGTGTTTGGGGCTAGAGCACCTGGGAACTGGCTCTGTGCTGCTCTCCCTTCATGTAGCCTCAGACTTGGGGAGTTTGGCCTTCCTGCCAACATGGTGACCTCAGGCATGCAGCCTCCATGGTGGTTCAGAGCTCTAAGTAGGGGTGCCCCAGCCAACAAGTCTACGTCTCCTGTTAAGACCCAGCCCTGGAAACCATGCAACTCCATTTCTACCACATTCTCTTGGTTACAAGATTCAAGTGGATAGGAATCAGTCTTCCTCTTGAGGGAGGACTGGCAAGATTCTAGAAACGCTTCTTGGAAGGGAAGTATTTTTTTTGTTTTCTTGGGAAATGCAGGCTGCCTCTACCATGGTTGATAAAATGGTATTTTCTTTTCCCCAAACCTTCCCAGCTGCTGGTGGGGTCAGCAGCCATGTTCCTGCTTCTGCAAAGACCTGAAGCTACTGGATGGATGGGTGACTTCTCTTTCCCTTTCCTGAGAAATCCAACAACACTCTGATTGCTAGTTTTCTCCTCACCTTCTTTTCATTCCCTTATTACCTACTAATGTCTAGAATTATTTGCCATTTGCAAGGACAATATTAACAGCTGGTATGGTGCAGGAATCGACCAATCAGAGTGGACACTGGAGACCCTTCTCTGTTGCAGCAGATATTATTTTAGCTGCTGAATTGTGGGGAGGTGGCTGGAATCTCAGGGCAGGGTCTGGGCTGGCAGGAGTGTGGTGGGAGCTGGTTTTGGGCAGTGATTATTTACAAATGGTGTGGGAATATTTCAATACGAACAACCAACCAGGGGCTCTTCTAGTGTGCACTGGTTGAAATTTAGCCCTGGTGACCAGTCACCTTATTTGCAATTTTGGTTACCCATTGAGAAAGTGGGTCCTGCAGATAAATGGATAAAGAAAATGTGGTGCATATATACACAATGGAGTATTATTTGGCCTTAAAAAATAAGGAAATCCTGTAATTTGTAGCAACATCTATGAAACTAGAAGACATTATGATGAGTGAAATAAGTCAGACACAGAAGGACAAATACTGCACAATTCCACTTACATGAGATATCTAAGTAGTCAAACTCATGGAAGCAGAGAATAGATTGACGGTTAGCGGGGGCTAGGGAGAGGGGGAAATGGGAAATTGCTTTTCAGTGGGTATAAAGTTTTTGTTATATAAGGTGAGTAAGTTCTAGAGATCTGCCATAAAACCTAGTACCTATAGTTAACAATACGGTGTTGTTGTCAAGATATGTTAAAAGAATAGATCTCATGTTATGTGTTCTCACCAAACACACACACACACACGCACGCAGAGGGAAATTTTTGGAGGTGATGGATATGCTTGGCACCTTCATTGTGGTGATGATGGTATTATGGATGTATGGTGTATGCATATATATAAAAACTTATCAAGATGTATGCATTAAATGTGTGCGATTTTTTGTGCCTAGATTATACCTCAATATGGCTAAAATTAAAAAAAGAAAGTGGGTCCTAATAATAGAAGGGTCTCTGTTTATCAAGTGGGGAGATAGGTGTAGGTCAGGATGGACTAGTTAGGTGGGACTGGGATAACTTCGATCTTGTGCATGAAGGACTGGGATCAGGTGATTGAGAGACAGTCTGAGGCTGAGAGTCTGGACAAGATGGTGTGTGTGTGTGTGTGTGTGTGTGTGCTTTCCTGGGGAAGCCCAGGAGATGTGGCAGCTGGCCGCTCTGAAGCAAGACTTGGAGGAGATGGGAATTTGGGAGTAAAAATTTGCATGCCCTATGATGCAACCACTCTTCCATCCTGCCTATAAACACACCAGTGAAACCTTCCTTGCAGAGAGATACTATGTCTTGGAGAGAGGAGTTCCTTGGTGGGGGGCTGGGCAAAATACGAAGGCTGGCCTCTACAACATCTAAGGGGAAAAGAGCTCTTACTACATGCCAGGCGTTATTCTAAGCACCAGGCCCATAAACTTAATTCAGCTTTGCAACGACTTTAGGAGGTGAGTGCTGTTAGCATCATCCCATTTGTGAACATTAAGAAACAGAGGCACAGGGCGCCTGGGTGGCTCAGTCGTTAAGCGTCTGCCTTCGGCTCAGGTCATGATCCCAGGGTCCTGGGATCGAGCCCCGCATTGGGCTCACTGCTCAGTGGGGAGCCTCCTTCTCCCTCTGCCTCTACCCCTTCTCCCTGCTCTCTCTCTGTCAAATAAATAAAATCTTAAAAACAAAAAAAAAGGAAACAGGCACCAAGGGGCTAAGGTACTTGCTCCATTTCCCAGAGCTAGTCAGTGGCAGAGCTGAGATTAAACTCAGGTGCTGGGTTCCTGCTGATAACCTACCACCCCCCACAACCTCTCTTATAGAAATCCCACGCAAGCTGCATGCATAAGAGCTGCCGCTGAGATTGGCATGTTTCCAGTGACAGTGACTTGAGGAAAGGGTGCCTTTTCTTCCAGTAGATGTCGCTCCCCAGATGTGACAGTCCAATAGGAGGTGTGATATGTTACTTGGTGATTTGGGGGCATTCTAGACTGATTGCAGGATTTGGAAGACAAAACCCTATGGACTAGCGGTGACCCTTTAAGAGTGGGAGGGAGGGCGGTACTAACTCTTTTTGAATTTCCCTGTATGAGTTTCTGATTGTTGACAAATTACCGTGAACTTAGTGGCTTAAAAACTAAGTTCTGTAAGCCAGACATCCAAAGTTAGTCTCACTGGGCTGACATTAAAGTGTTGGCGGGACTGCTTCCTTTTGGACACTCTAGGGGAGAATCCATTTCTTTCCACTGCCAATGGTCAGAGGTGACCCACATTCCGTGCTTACAGTCTCCTCTCCATCCTCAGAGCCAGCAGCACCTTCTTTCCTTCCTTCCTTCCTGGCGTCCTGCCTCCCTCTTATAAGGACCCTCATGATTGGGGCGCCTGGGTGGCTCAGTCGTTAAGTGTCTGCCTTCGGCTCAGGTCATGATCCCAGGGTCCTGGGATTGAGCCCCGCATCAGGCTCCTTGCTCCGTGGGAAGCCTGCTTCTCCCTCTCCCACTCCCCCTGCTTGTGTTCCCTCTCTCGCTGTGTCTCTCTCTGTCAAATAAATAAATAAAATCTTTAAAAAAAAAAAAAAAAGGACCCTCATGATTATAATGAGCCTGCCTGTATAATCCAGGATAATCTCCCCATCCCAAGATCCTTAGCTTAATCCATATCTGTAAAGTCCCTTTGACCACGTGAAGTTGCTCACGACAGGCCACCCCCAAATATGCCGCTTTGGCGTGTTGGTTATTTGGAGTGGAAGTCACCTGAGAAATAGCCCATGCAGAAAGCGTTTCTGATCTACTTTTTCCTACTTAAAATCAGGCCATAAAATTTCCCCTGAGAAAGATGCCCTCCACGTGCCAGGAAGAAAAGAATGTCCTTATCACCAGAGACTGGGAATGAACACTGAAATGGATCTGTACAAACGGACTCAGTGAAATAGCCCTTGTTTTCCTCCAGCTTTCCCTCCCACAGACCTCCTAGTCACTTTCTCGCAATTCACCATTCCTAGCCCAAACCCCTTGCCTTGTCATTTCACAAATTCATACCTTTGTCGAAAAGGCACAAAAACTTTCTGCTCTGGTCTTCATTCTCTTGTGAAGTCTCTCATGTACACGTTTCAATTTAATAAAACTTGTATGCTTCTCTCCTACTAATTTGTCTTATGTCAGCTTAATTCTTACTTTCAGCCAGAGACCCTAAGAGGGTAGTGGTGAAGTCTTTCCTGCCCTATGCATTTATGGTAACATATTCACAGGTTCCAGGGAATGAGGATATTGACATCTTTGGCGGCTGTTATTCATCCTTCCGTGCTCCCATCCTTCATCAAAGAAGGTGCCAGTTGTTACCAGTTTCGCAACTGCATTCATGGAGCATTTTGAATATTTTTGTTTGTCCAATGAATATGTTCTCAGCTGAGCTGTGAACTGCTTAATGGCAGGGCCCTGGCATATTTCTGAATGAATTTAAATTTCCCTGCCTCTACTTTTGTGTAATAATTAATTTGTAGAAGTTGCACTAATACACCTGCCCAAATGATGACTATAGCTCACAGAGCCCTTTAGTAACACATATAAGGTTGAAAAGCATTTCCTACTTCCTAAAGCTCAGGCAGTCTGGGCACCACGATGTTTCCTCAAGGCTAGTCTTCAGGGTCTCCTTCCAGTCCAGCCAGTAACCCTGTGCTCAGTGATATGTGCATGCATCTTAAATTAGGGTTTCCCCAGAGTCATGAGCATGCCTGAATCCCAGACTGCTAAGAAACTTTAGAAATCATCCACTGACTCTTTTTGTCCATGAGGAAACAGGTGCCTGGAGGTCAAGTGGCTTGGACACTATTTGTGCAAATTGTTTAACTTGTTTCCTTATATGAAACATGGTGACAGCATTGCCTACCACCTGGGGTTGGGTCTGATGACAAACAAGGGCATGCGTGAAGCACAATGTCTGGCAGGAATCACTCCATAAATGCTAGCTGTCTCCGTTACCATTCTATTTGCACTAGAGTCCTATTCTTATTCTTGGCCAGATGCTCATTCTGTTACACTGCCTATTGCATCCAGTGATGTGGGCAGAGAGTTCACAGGTAACTGAATTAACAATTAATCCCCATTCCAGAAGTGTCCAGGACTCTGCCTCCAGTTGCCAAAAAGCAGGAAACATCTTGTTTGAGCTTCTCTTTTTTTACATTTTGTTTAAGCTTTATAGATATATATATGTATACATATTTATATATAGATGTATAAATATATATGTATATATACTTATATAAAGATGTATAAATATATATATTGAGATATTAAAAAATTGCACACTCTCTCACTTAAATTTGATTCCATAGATATAGATCAGACACCTCTTATATATAAGATAGGAAGAGGCTGCAAAGGTGAGGGCACGAGGCATTTGCCTTCAAGAAGCTTATAATATTTTGATAGACTTTATGATCTACTATCTGCCTCTGCAACTAAACAGCTGTGAGAATTTAAACAAGTCCTACAACCTCTCCTTGATGCTATTTTGCATCTGTAATGTGAAGGTGTTGTACAATAATGCAGGTAAAACAATTTCAGGCTAAAGTATGTGCTCAATAAATGTAAGGTTGATATTGTGGCTATTGATATTGTTATTTGATCTGGAACCAGAAGGATGGATGGGACTCCAGAGTTGGGGAACCATCTGCACAAAGGTGGCGACTGAAGCCACGGAATCAAGAGTGTCCTCTAGGACAGGGAGCAGAAAAAGAGATCAGAGCAGAATCCTGTAGGAGGAACATTATGGCAAAGATCTGGAGCCAGGTGGCTTGGGTTTGAGTCTTGACTCTGCCATTTACAAGCTGTGTGACCTCAAGCAGGTACTACAATCACTCTGTGCCCCGGTTTTCTCATCCCTAAGATGGGGATAATATTAATATTCTTGGTACAGGACAGAGAAAAAGGAGGGGGAAGGAAAGAATGGCCAGAGAGGCAGAGAAAAAGCACAGAATTATCAAGGAGAAGAGGATGTTAAGTAGAAAACAAAACCTTTGAAAATGAAGCTGAACAGCTTCTTGGATTGGAGCCAGCAGGAAAATTTTAGGGATATTTGACAGCATAGTTTGAACAGGGTGGTGAGGAAGGAAACCACAATCCAAGGGGAAAGAGAGAATGTTTAAAGCAGAGCACAAGAAAGAGGAGAAGGAAAAGACAGCTAATTGTTGAACTGAGTAGCTCCTGATAGCGGGTGGGTTAGGGTACAGTCATTCCCAAGGTTACACATACCTGGAAGGAGTGATGGCCCTCGCATTTCTGCACGCAGGTAACCCTTGCTGCTCAGCTCTTGAAGCTCCTTATTGCTTTTTGCTGAGCACTTTTCTTATCTCAAGGAAATCTTATGAGAATTGATACACAGAGGTTAGCTGACTAAGGAAACTCCTCAGAAAAGGGAACTCGTTCTTGTCTTTCACCATCAGACCCATGGTTCTGCTCTTTTTCTTTTTTATTTGTTCCTTTTGTTTTCTGCACTTGTTTTCTTTTCTTTTCTTTTTTAAAAGATTTTATTTATTCATTTGAGACACAGAGATAGGGGGAGAGAAAGAGAGAATGAGCAGGGAGAGAGGCAGAGGGAGAAGCAGGCTCCCCACTGAGCCAGGAGCCCGATGTGGGGCTCGATCCCAGGACCCTGGGATCATGTCCTGAGCCGAAGGCAGACGCTTAACCATCTGAGCCACCCAGGCACCCCTCTGCACTTGTTTTCATATGCTTCTTTGGTGGTAGGTTTTCATAGCTACTGTTGATTGCCTTTGGGGTGACAGAATCAGTTGACCTTAGGAAAGGAATGCCTTTTAGTTACAGAGCATTGTCTGAGGAGTGGTTAGTGACTTTGGGGTCAAAATAAAGCTTAAATAACCCTGTGGTTTTGAGCTGGGTAAGCCAGAATTTAGGGTATCTCTGTTGGTATCTAAAGTTACTGGACGAGTCATTTTTCACAAATGTTGGTATTTTTACCCCCTTAACAGATAACACTCAACAGATCTAGCTAGAGTCTCAAAGTAGACCCAGTAGAGGGTGATAAAACTATTTGGTTATTTGGGGAAATCCAAACTAATTGCAGGATTTGGGAGAAAAATCTAAGTCCTTCCCACTTTCAACAAATATTTATTAAGACAAATATTATTTAGTGACAGGATCTTTGTTACAGCACAGCAGTGAACAAAGTTAACACAATCTTTTCTATACAGAACTACAGAGAAAGGGAACTTGGAGGAAAAGCATGTTTTTGGGGACAGATGGCATTAAGTTTTGGATAAGTTGATTTTGAGGTACTGTAATTTCAACATTCCTTACATATATAGTCTCGTTCACAAAAGAGAGGGCTTTTCCCCCAGTCACTAGATGGTAATTGTAGCCATAGTACTAGGTGAAATCATGTAGGGAGAGGTAGTAGAGTGAGAAGAGGGCCCTGGGCAAGTAACTTAAAAATCAGGGCGTGGAGGAGCAGAAAGTCGAGGAGACAGGCCAGGAGTGGCTAGACAGATGGGGGGAAATGAGCAGAATATGTTGTCATGGAGGGAAAGGAAAGAGACCAGATGGAATTAAGACTGAAAAATATTCGTGGGACAGAGCAGTAGAGAGGTTGTTGTATTCTTCTTCTTCTTCTTCTTCTTTTTTTAAGATTTTTATTTATTTATTTGAGAGAGAGAATGAGAGAGAGAGAGCATGAGGGGGGAGGGTCAGAGGGAGAAGCAGACCCCCCGATGCGGGACTCGATCCCGGGACTCCAGGATCATGACCTGAGCTGAAGGCAGTCGCTTAACCAACTGAGCCACCCAGGCGCCCCAGGTTGTTGTATTCTTATCAAGAGAAGTTCCAGTGGTGAGAATGATGGTGGTGATGATGATAAAGATGACGATGATGAAGGTGGTGGAGATGGTGGTGATAATGATGATAGTCATGGAAGTCAGAATGGAGGTGATTGAGGGAAAGTGGGAGGTGAAGAAGGGGAGATAGCAAGTATAGTCAACTCCAGAGACACTTGGAGGCAAGTATGTGAGCAAGGAAATAGAACAGACGGATTTCCTTGGGTGGTTGGGGCATGGGGGAATTTGCTGCCTCTTGGGGTTATCACGACCACAAGTCCTGCATAATAAGTTTGTTGGGCTCTCAACATCCCACCATCCCCTGTGGCCCAGCAGCCATGCAGTGGGGTTTCCTGTTCTTTCTCCCTAGTGGTCCTCTGGGAGTGTGGTGATAGTTGGAGGCAAGAGCTGATCAAGAAAGACAAGTGGTGCCACCTAATGGCCAGGTCTATGCTATTACAGAGTGTTGGTTCTAGAGCCAGACCAACTGGGTTCAAATCTTAGCTCTGCCACGTATTAGCTGTGTGACTTTGGGAAAGTCACTCAGCATCTGTCCCCCAGGCATCTCTGATCTGAGATAACTTTGATAGTCCCCTAGCTGGTTGTCCTTCTACCCCATTCTTCATCCTGCAGCTGGGAGAGCTTTCTGAAGGATGAATCTAAGCCCATCACACCCCTGCCTCACAGCCCCATGGATACTTTGCAAGCTAAATGTGCTTAGTAGGCTCAAAAAGCCCACCAGATCTGGCCCCAGTCTGCCTCTCCAGACTCATCTCTCACTTCTCTCTTAGCCTGCCCACCTGCCCTGCTGGCTCTCTATTACCCTCACACTGCTTCATAAAGCACGTAAGTATAAATCAGAGTGTCCCTAGCCATTTACCTGTGATACAGAATGAAATTATAATTCCTTTTTGTAACAACATTACAGCATAAAACTCCAGGGGATTTTTCCTGAAAATCAGACCCTCTGAAAATGTCTTCTCAGTTATTTCTGAGAGTCTCCTGCAGGTCCAGCTCACAGATGTCCTTTACGTCCATCCATCCATCCCTCCCTCCCTCCATCCATCCTTCCCTCCATCCATTCATCCCTCCCTCCATCCATCCCTTGATCCATCCATCCATCCATCCATCCATCCATCCATCCATCCATCCATCCATCCATCCATCCGTCTATCCATCCCTTACTCCATCCATCCTGCCATCCATCCACCCATCCATCCATCCGTCTATCCATCCCTCACTCCATCCATCCATTTATCGATCCATCCATCCATCGATTTATCCATCCATCCATCTATCCATCCCTCCTAGATTTTTCACTTCACTGACAGACTGCTGTCTTTGCTACTATTGACTTCGGTGAACAGTCTGTTCATTGTCTTATGCTGATTCCTACCCCTGACACTCTAGCCCTAGACTCAGGTTGGAAATGCTGTTCTCTCTGCTTCCTCCTGGCACATCTCAGCCAGGCTGTGATGTTTAATAAAGCTTTACTGAGGTCAAAGGTAATGTGATCCTGTTAAATCTAAGTCAGATCCTGTTCCTCCTCTGCTGAGAGCCTTCATGACTCCCACTTCACTTGTTTATTTTTTATTTATTTATTTTGACTCCCACTTCACTTAAAATAAAAGCCAAAGTTCTCACCATAGCCCATAAGTTCCTGTGTGATCTTCCCTTGTCACCTCCTTGCCCTCATCCCCTCCCAGTCTCCCCCACCCCGTCCTCTGCTTTCTCTGCTTCAGTCACACAAGTTCCTTGCCTTTCCTTGAACATTCCAGGCACACTCCTGCCTTGGCTTTTGTACTTGTTGTTCCCTAAATGCTTTCTACATAATGCTGTTCTTCCTAAATGCTTTCCTCCAGATTCCCGCATGTAATTACATGGCTCCCTGGCTGACTTCAAGTCATTGTTCAAGTGTCCGCTTGTTGGTGAGGCCTCCCCTGACCTCCCTGTCTAAAATCTCTCTCTCTCTCTCTGTCACCTTCTTCCTTTCTCCCTCCCTCCCTCTCTCTCTCTCAATCTTTCTCATACGCACATCCTCCGTCCACTTTGCTTAGTTATTTCTGTTCATTGCACCCACCACCTTCTAATATACAAAACAATTTGCTTATCTACTTCATTTATTTTGTTTGCTGTCTCTCTGCCCTACTGGAATGCCTGCTCTACGGGACAAGGAATTTTGTTTGGTTTATTCATTGCTGTAGTCCCTGTGCCTCACGCAGCATCTGGCACACAGTAGATGCTCAATAAATATTGATTTAATGAATCGCAGGAAACAAACTGAGGGTTGCTGGAGTGGGGGGTGGGGTGGGAGGGATGGGGTGACTGGGTGATAGACACTGGGGAGGGTATGTGCTCTGGTAAGCGCTGTGAATTGTGCAAGACTGTTGAATCTCAGATCTGTACCTCTGAAACAAATAATGCAATATATGTTCAGAAAAAAAAAAGAAGAAGAAGGTAGCGGGAGGGGAAGAATGAAGCAGGGGAAATCGGAGGGGTAGACGAACCATGAGAGACGATGGACTCTGAGAAACAAACTGAGGGTTCTGGAGGGGAGGGGGGTGGGAGGATGGGTTAGCCTGGTGGGGGGTATTGAGGAGGGCACATTCTGCATGGAGCACTGGGTGTTATGCACAAACAATGAATCATGGAACACTTCATCTAAAACTAATGATGTAATGTATGGGGATTAACATAAGAATAAAAAAATATAATTAAAAAAATATTGATTTAATGAACGAATGGACACAAAGATCTGGCTGGAGGGCAGTTATCAGCCACTTTCCGAAGTGGCTGCCCTTGGTGACTTCAAGTTCCTGACTCTCTTGACTAGCTCTTTAGAGGTCTCCTGGTGGTGGAGGGCCAGCAGCTTGGCTTTCAACAATGGGAATCTCCAGGTATCTATATACCTCAGAGTCCAGAGTCAACCTCTATCCTAACCCCAGATATCACTGATCTATTCTAGGCACAAGGGATAAAATAGTGAACAAAACAGACAAAATAACCCCCATTCTGATAAAGTCTTTTTTTTTTTTTGCACATGATGTTCTCTCTACCTGGAGTTCTCTTTCTCTTTCTTAAAGATTTTTTTAAATTTATTTATTAGAGAGAGAGTGAGAGAGAGAGTGCAAGAGGGGGAAGGGTTAGAGGGAGAAGCAGACTCCCTGCCGAGCAGGGAGTCCGATGTGGGACTCGATCCCGGGACTCCGGGATCATGACCTGAGCCGAAGGCAGTCGCTTAACCAACTGAGCCACCCAGGCGCCCTCTCTTTCTCTTTCTAATGCTAGTCCCCTTCCTAGCTCCTCAAGACCAGAAGCATTACCTCCCAGAAGACCTTCACAGTAGTCCTAAAGTTAGTCTATACTAATTGATAGAAAATTCTTCACAGTGCAGCTGTCTTAGGCCAGTTGCCTGTAAGGAGATCCCGAGGTAGGAATTGGGATGCACATTTTGTGTTGGGGGAGAATTGGGGTCAGATGCACATAATTTGTTGGGGGAGAGTAGGGGCTGGGATGCACACAATTTATTAAGGAAAGATAGGGGCTGGGATGCACATGAGTTTTTGGAGGAGTACGCTCTCGGGAGAAGGGTACTAAGGAAACATGATAGGCAGGGGAAGGAGCTAAATAAGGAGGTAGTCTCAGCAGGAGTCTAGCCTCAGCTTAATTCCTTAGGGGAGCTCTGGAGTGTGCACCGTGGTGCTGGTCTATCTGGAGGCAAAGCCTTTTATCCCCTGGGCCAATCACTGGCTGTGGTCTGCCCCTTGGGGTGGGGTTAGGATAGGACCTGGCAGGCACAGTGATGGATGAGATCTAGGCAGACCACCAGGAGTACCCACTACAGTGCTCAAAACTTTCTCTGTATGAATGTCACTTTCTCTTTATTTTAAAGTGCTCAAAATAACAGTGATTTCCCATGCACCACATAGCATCATCACATGACAAAACTGGGAGTGAGCAGCTGCCACAGGATTCTTTAAAAATGTTTTTTTAAATTTTATTATGTTATGTTAGTCACCATACAATACATCATTGGTTTTTGATGTGGTGATTTTTTTTTTTTTTGCTTTTGAGTGTAGTTCATACATAATGTTACATTAGTTTCAGGGGTGTACAACATAGTGATTGAACAAGTTTATACATTGGCCACATGATTCTAAATTCTTTAAAGTCTCGAGGATTATGATGGCAGTTTGTCAGTCAGGCTTAATTCATGCAAGCATTGATGTAGATCCTTGCAGAGGATGCCATTGGTGCCTCATCCAGATCCTGGATTCCTGGCCTCTTCCATAAAACCATTTCCATGAAAGTGTAATTTGTTTGTTTGTTTGTTTATTTATTTAAAAGTTTTATTTGTTTATTTGAGAGAGAGAGAGGGCAAGTGAGCATGCGTGGAGGGAGGGGCAGAGGGAGAGGGAGAGAAGCAGACTCCCTGCTGAGCACGGAGCCCAACATGGGGCTCCATCCCAGGACCCCTAGATCATGACCTGAGCCAAAAGCAAGAGTCGGCCACTCATCTGGCTGAGCCACCCAGGCACCTGTAAAGTGTATTTTTTTTTTAAAAAAACAAATATTGTTAATTCCATGAATGGATTTCTTTCCCCTAAAGAACAAATGGATTTTTTTTTTTATGTCCCCATACCCCAGCTTTTTTGAGTTGGCTGTTATCAGTCATATCTGCCCCTTCCTCCAGAGAATTGCCTTCAATTGAACTGAAACTGCTCTGGGAAGTTATGACCCGCATCCCTGGGGGGCTTCTTGCAGCCAACGTTGATCTGAGACGGGGGTACAAAAGCTCAGCCCCTTGTCTCTAAGTGGGGGCACCTGTGGGGTGTCACTCATGCTCCAGGGCTCCCGATGCGGTCAGGTTGATATTTGACTGCAGCTCAACCTTTATCTTTGTTCAACCCCTTCTTCTGCCTTATCTTGCTTTCCTTATCCTCTCTCTCCTGATAGCAGTGCCCAGTAAATCACAAGCCTAGGGAGGCTGACCTAACATAATCCCTCCCTTATTTGGTTATGTCACCAAAATAAAGTAGGAAAAAATAATTCAAGGTTCCTAACTCTTTCTGATTTTGTTCTGAAATAAGATTTAAAAATAATATTATGCCAAGGCACAAACAAGATCCCTTAGCAATATAATTTTATTGACAATGACGATGATGATGAAGATGGTTAAATCCTATTTGGACCTAGATAGAAAACTTAGTCTTTACATCATACTGCCACCTTCCGGGAAAACTAAGGAATAAGAAATTCAAAGTAGCTTCAAATGCTTGGTGTATTAAGCAGGACTGAAAATGATTTAAACCTTTAGGGTATAAGGAGCTGAGGCAAATCCTACAAAGATATTCATTATCCAGTTTTTTTATATTACCTTAAATATACTATTATATTCTTTTTTAAAGTTAGTTTCAGAAATATACTGTTATATTCTTTTTTTAAAATTATATTTTATGTTATATTAGTCACCATACAATACATCATTAGTTTTTGATGTAGTGATCCACGATTCATTGTTTTCATATAACACCCAGTGCTCCATGCAGGACGTGCCCTCCTTAATACCCATCACCGGGCTAACCCATCCTCCCACCCTCCTCCCCTCTAAAACCCTCAGTTTGTTTCTCAGAGTCCATAGTCTCTCATGGTTCATCTCTTCCTCCGATTCCCCCCCTTCATTTTTCCCTTCCTTCTCCTAATGTCCTCCATGCTATTCCTTATGTTCCACAAATAAGTGAAACCATATGATATATTCTTATTACATTTGGGAATTCAGGTCCAAAGATACTTATTGAATTAATAAGCTATATTTAGTAATAGGTGCGTGGAACCTGGTTTTCACATTTATTTATCCATCCATCCTTCCATCATTCATCCATCTACCCATCCATCCATCCACTCATCCATCCATCCAACAAATGTTTAAGATATACCTTCTCTGTGTTTGGTGATTTCATGTCAGACTGATTAATTTTACTCAATCTTAATTTTCTCACATTTAAAATCCTGCCAATCCATTTACTCTTCAGGGAAAAAATATACATCCATGGCATTAACAAAATTTGATTTTCTTCTCTTTATTTGTTAAAAACCACATGTTTATGGAAACAATTCTAGGGAATAAAATCAGAGAGTTGGTGCAGGGCAAGTTTGGGAATAGATAAATGTTATGGGAGAAAAATAGGATGTTGCTGCCTAATTAACTCATAACACTGGCATATTTTGAGTAGCTATTGTAAAATATATTGTGAAATTATTTCTGCATCATTCAGTATTGTTTTACCACTTCAATTTTAATGATTTCACCATATTGCACTATATGGAAGTACTTATTCAGTCCCTTACTGATGCACATGTAGGCTGCTTCCAGTTTTATCTTATAGCAAAAAATGCTGCAATGAACAGCCTTATGTATTTTGACACTGAGATCCTGTGTAAATATTTCCACAGGATAATTCACTGGAACTGGGTTGAAGGGTAAACATATTTGAAATTCTGATTAGTCTGTCCCAATGGTGCTTTAACAAGTTTTATGATTTATATTCCCTCCTGCTTTGATGGCCTCTTCTGTACCTCTTTGCTGAGGTTGGGATTCCTGCCTGCCATTTGCGGGGACAGTCAAACACATGACATCTGACACCAGACAGATGATATCCACAGAAGTTTATTCGCCGCGTATATTCATAGTCCAGGGAAGGAGGATGCCACACGCCACACGGGGCCCCATAGGGTTGCACTTGGGAACAGAGTGAATAGCCGGGAGCTGTAGGACGCAGGCTTTGTAGTAACAAGAGGAAGAGGTGCCTCCTGGTTCCCCTCACCCCACCCCAATGGGAAGATGTAGTTGGCTTGTCTGCATCATTCTGGAGGCTGGCAGAGCACCAAAGCCTGATACTCAGGAATTAGCAGCAATTGCATCTGGTCTCCATGATAAGGAGGGTTGTTTGGATAGCAGATCTTTTCCGTGGGAGCAGAGTGGGGAGGCAAACCCACGGTTAGGTCATTCAAGGCCATCCCAGTTTCCCCCAGATTTTAAGGCAGCAAATAATACTGGACCTTAATTTTAGGCCTGACACCAAACCTCCCCAGTATAGTATTCCACTCTTATCTGTGGTTTCACCTTCCATGGTTTCAGTTGCCCATGGTCTGGAAGTCATCAGAAGATCAATAATAGCCTCACGCTACATTGCAATGCTTGTGTTGTCTACCTCACTTCACCTCATCACATAGGTATTTTGTCATCTCACATCATCACAAGAAGAATAAAGGTGGGTATGGTACAACAAGATATTTTGAGAGAGAGACCACATTCACATAACTTTCATGACCATAGACTGTTGTAACTGTTCTATTTTATTAGTTATTGTTGTTCACCTCTTACTGTGCCTGATTTACAAATGAAACTTTATCATAGGTATGTATGTATAGGAAAAAACATAGTATGTGTAGGGTTCGGTACTGTCTGTGGGTTCAGGCTTCCACTGGGGGTCTTGGACCTATCTTGTGCAGATAAGAAGGGACTTCTGTAATATAGTCAAGTCTAAATAAGAAAACAATAAATAATGCAAAAGCTCACCTTCCAGAAACAACGAGGTTTGATGTTGGTGGGCAGCCTCCCATCATCTATCCCTGTCTGCATATATGCAGAGAGAAGGAGGGCAGACCAGATCAGCTGTAGAGAATATTTGTCTTTCTTTGAGTGCCTAGCTCCTGTTATCACTGTCTGTGCTTCTCACTCTAGAAGTCAGATCCTGCCTTTCCTTCTTGTCCTGAAGCAAAGGTCTAGGCTCCACCAAACAGATGCAGCCTCACCTGGATCCCAATCCAGCAGTGCAGAGAGCAAGAATTTCAGGCGAGGGTAGAAGCAGGCACACAAGGTTTTCCAGGGATGCCCTTGCTAGACAATCAAGAGTTAGCATCTAGCACCCAGGGTTGGCCACATCCCCTTACAGGCTGTGGTGTCTGTGCATGTGGGAAATTGCCTTAATGCCAAGATAGCCTCCGGTTGCATCCCTGGGCAAGCCACACTGGAGGTCACAGAATAGAAAGGCTCACGGACCAAACCGAAATGCTTAAATCACATGGTTTACTAAATAATTTAAAACACGCAGTGAGAGGAGGGCCTGAGTGGCTCATTTGGTTAAGCGTCCAACTCTTGATTTTGGCTCAGGTCATGATCTCAGGGTTGTGAGATGGAGCCTTGCATCACGCCCAGTGCGGAGCCCACTTAAGATTCTCTCTCCCTCTGCCCCCACCCCGCTTGCTCTTGCGCGCATGCGCGCGCGCACACACACACACACACACACACACTCTCAAAACAAACACACACAGTGAGAAATAAGAGGAGAGATGGACTAAATTAGCACACTTAGGGTGTGAGTAGACAGATCAAGCTGACTCATAGGATATAGAATGTTTGTAGGTCTTATCTCTTTCCCTCCATGTCATGCTTCCCTGCTGCCAATGTGATTGTGAGGACAGAGCTGAGGTTTGAGCGAGCCGTCCCCAGACAGAAGGACCAATGACATATACTTGCTCTTCTGGAGAGATGCAGGGACAATACACCTCACCACAACCATAGCTTGCCAAGTAGCCTGCTGAGTGGCCATGGTGTTTTCTGGGCACAAGACATTTGGGTCCAAATTGGTGTTAACTGAGGGGTGGCTGAATGAAGACCGCGTGAACACTGAATGCTTTGTATGCTTTGTATATATGCAGTGAATCAGAATATCACTTTCCATGTCTAACACATATACGATCTGCTTACTCAATTTTATTTAACATATCTTATGAATTTTACCTCTGTCTTGAAAGCTAGTAACCTATCTACACTTAACACATCTGATGAGTTTCATGTGTCCCATTTGTATTCTTGATTTCTATAGGAGATAGAGTCTCAAACAGTACCCCCGAGTATCACAGTGCCCAGCACTGCTGACAGGGTTTTCTCTACATTATTTCTGAAGTTTCATTTGGGGCCCTACTCCTGTTTATATAAACTCCTGGAGTCTCTGAGATATTGATATCCATTATAAATTCATGGTTAATCAGGGAAATCCAAATCAAAACCACACTGAGATACCACCTTACACCAGTTAGAATGGCAAAAATGGACAGGGAAAGAAACAACAAATGTTGGAGAGGTTGTGGAGAAAGGGGAACCCTCTTACACTGTTGGTGGGAATGCAAGTTGGTACAGCCACTTTGGAAAACAGTGTGGAGGTGCCTCAAAAAATTAAAAATAGAGATACCCTATGACCCAGCAATTGCACTGCTGGGTATTTACTCCAAAGACACAGATGTAGTGAAAAGAAGGGCCATATGCACCCAATGTTCATAGCAGCAATGTCGGCAATAGCCAAACTGTGGAAAGAGCCGAGATGCCCTTCAACAGATGAATGGATAAAGAAGATGGGGTCCATATATACAATGGAATATTGCTCAGCCATCAGAAAGGATGAATACCCAACTTTTACATCAACATGGATGGGACTGGAGGAGATTATGCTAAGTGAAATAAGTCAAGCAGAGAAAGTCAATTATCATAGGGTTTCACTTATTTGTGGAACATAAGGAATAACATGGAGGACATTAAGAGAAGGAAGGGAAAAATGAAGGGGAGGAAATCGGAGGGAGAGAGGAACCATGAGAGACTATGGACCTGAGAAACAAACAGGGTTTTAATTAATTAATTAATTAATTAATTTAATTTATTTATTTGAGAGAGAGAGTGAGAGAGAGAGAGAGCACAAGAGGGGGTAGCGGGAGAGGGAGAAGCAGACTCCCTGCTGAGCAGGGAGTCCGATGCGGGACTCGATCCCGGGACTCCAGGATCATGACCTGAGCCGAAGGCAGTCGCTTAACCAACCGAGCCACCCAGGCGCCCACAAACAGGGTTTTAGAGGCGAGGGGGGAGGGGGGATTGGTTGGCCCAGTGATGGGTATTAAGGAGGTCATGTACTGCATGGAGCACTGGGTGTTATACGAAAACAATGGATCGTGGATCACCACATCAAAAACTAATGATGTAATGTATGGTGACTAACATAACATAATAAAATTAAAAAAAAAAATAAATTCATGGTTAGCATGAAGTATTTGGAGTGGGTTTCTATTTTTTTGGAACTAAGAACCCTCACTGAAATAGAAAGTAGTACCAGGAGTGGTTGCAGACCACAGATCCTCAATGAAATGGTCATCGGGAATTGGTCAGTGGGGTCTGGTGAGGGCTCTACAGGCAGTGAAAATCCCATTAGTGTTAAGGGGTGGGGTGCCAGTCGCTGTGAAACAGTTAAATAATGGCCTCTCATCATCTGGAAGGAGTGGCCACTGAAAGCTTGGGGGAAGTGGCCACTGGCATTGAAGAGCAAGAAGCAGGTGACGAATTTGAGGACTGCTGGGTCAGTTGGTTCCTTCTGTATGTAACAGGGAGCTTAAAAGCATGTCAAGCTCAAAGTCATAAAATATTTGCTCAAGCCACTGTCAGGGAATCAGGGCCTTCATATTACTTTATTAAAATAATCTCATTTCTTTTTTTAAATTTAATTTTATTATGTTATGTTATTCAACATACATCATTTGTTTTTTAAATTTTATTTTATTATGTTATGTTAATCACCATACATTACATCATTAGTTTTTGATATAGTGTTCCATGATTCATTATTTGCATATAACACCCAGTGCTCCATGAAGTATGTGCCCTCTTTAATACCCATCACCAGGCTAACCCATCGCCCCACCCACCTTCTCTCTAGAACCCTCAGTTTGTTTCTCAGAGTCCATAGTCTCTCACGGTTCATCTCCCCCTCCGATTCCCCCCCTTCTTTTTTCCCTTCCTACTACCTTCTTCTTCTTTTATTTATTTATTTATTTATTTATTTATTTATTTAAAAGATTTTATTTATTTATTTGAGAGAGAGAGAAAGCATGAGGTAGGGAGGGTCAGAGGAAGAAGCAGACTCCTCCCCGAGCAAGGAGCCCGATGCGGGACTCGATCCCGGGACTCCAGGATCATGACCTGAGCTGAAGGCAGTCGCTTAACCAACTGAGCCACCCAGGTGCCCTATTTATTTATTTATTTATTAAAGGTTTTATTTATTTATTTGACAGAGAGAGAGATAGCGAGAGCAGGAACACAAGCAGGGGGAGTGGGAGAGGGAGAAGCAGGCTTCCCGCTGAGCAGGGAGCCTAATGCGGGACTCGATCCCAGGACCCTGGGATCATGACCTGAGCTGAAGGCAGATGCTTAACGACTGAGCCACCCAGGCACCCCTTCTTCTTCTTTTAACATATAATGTATTATTTGTTTCAGAGGTACAGGTCTGTGATTCATCAGTCTTATACAATTCACAGTGCTCACCATAGCACATACCCTCCCCAATATCTATCATCCAGCCACCCCATCCCTTCCACCCCCCACCACTCCAGCAATCCTCAGTTTGTTTCCTGAGATTAAGAATTCCTCATATCAGTGAGATCATATGATACATATCTTTCTCTGATTGACTTATTCCGCTTAGCATAATACCCTCTAGTTCCATCCACGTTGTTGCAAATGGCAAGATTTCATCTTTTTTTTTTTTTTGATGGCTACATAATATTCCATCGTATATATATACCACATCTTCTTTATCCATTCATCTGTTGATGGACATCAACATGGTTATTGTGGACATTGTGGACATTTTGGACATTGCTTCTATAAACACTGACGTGCACGTACCCCTTTGGACCAATACATTTGTATCTCTGGGGTAAATACCCAGTAGTGCAATTGCTGGGTCATACAGTAGCTCTATTTTCAACTTTTTGAGGAACCTCCATACTGTTTTCCAGAGTGGCTGCACCAGCTTGCATTCCCACCAACAGTGTAGGAAGGTTCCCCTTTCTCCGCATCCTCGCCAACATCTGTCCTTTCCTGACTTGTTAATTTTAGCCATTCTGACTGGTGTGAGGTGGTATCTCATTGAGGTTTTGATTTGGATTTCCCTGATGCCGAGTGATGTTGAGCACTTTTTCATGTGTCTGTTGGCCATTTGGATGTCTTCTTTGGAAAAATGTCTGTTCATGTCTTCTGCCCATTTCTGGATTGGATCATTTGTTCTTTGGGTGTTGAGTTTCAGAAGTTCTTTATAGATTTTGGATACTAGCCCTTTTTCTGATATGTCATTTGCAAATATCTTCTCCCATTCTGTCGGTTGTCTTTTGGTTTTGTTGACTGTTTCCTTTGCTTTGCAAAAGCTTTTTATCTTGATGAAGTCCCAATAGTTCATTTTTGCCCTTGCTTCCCTTGCTTTTGGCAATGTTTCTCAGAAGAAGTTGCTGCAGCTGAGGTTGAAGAGGTTGCTGCCTGTGTTTTTTTCTCTAGGATTTTGATGGACTCCTGTCTCACATTTAGGTCTTTCAACCATTTAGAGTCTATTTTTGTGTGTGGTGTAAGGAAATTGTCCAGTTTCATTCTTCTGCATGTGGCTGTCCAAGTCTCCCAACACCATTTGTTGAAGAGACTGTCTTTTTCCATTGGACATTCTTTCCTGCTTTGTCGAAGATTAGTTGACCATAGAGTTGAGGGTCCATTTCTGGGCTCTCTATTCTGTTCCATTGATCGATGTGTCTGTTTTTGTGCCAGTACCATACTGTCTTGATGATGACAGCTTTGTAAGAGAGCTGGAAGTCCAGAATTGTGATGCCACCAGCTTTGCTTTTCTTTTTCAACATTCCTCTGGCTATTTGGGGTCTTTTCTGGTTCCATACAAATTTTAGGATTATTTGTTCCATTTCTTTGTAAAAGGTTGATGGTATTTTGATAGGGAATGCATTAAATGTGTAGATTGCACTAGGTAGCACTGACATCTTCACAATATTTGTCCTTCCAATCCATGAGCATGGAACGTTTTTCCATTTCTTTGTGTCTTCCTCAATTTCTTTCATGCATGTTTTATAGTTTTCTGAGTACAGATTCGTTTCTTCTTTGGTTAGATTTATTCCTAGGTACCTTATGATTTTGGGTACATCATTTGTTTTTGATGTAGTGATCCATGATTCATTGTTTTCATATAACACCCAGTGCTCCATGCAATACTTGCCCTCCTTAATACCCATCACCAGGCTAACCCATCCCCGCACCCCCTCCCCTCTAAAACCCTCAGTTAGTTTCTCAGAGTCCATAGTCTCTCATGGTTCATCTCTCCCTCTGATTGCCCCCCTTCATTTTTCCCTTCCTTCTCCTAACGTCCTCTGTGCTATTCCTTCTGTTCCACAAATAAGTGAAACCATATGATAATTGACTTTCTCTGCTTGACTTATTTCACTTAGCATAATCTCCTCCAGTCCATCCATGTTGATGTAAAAGTTGGGTATTCATCCTTTCTGATACCTGAGTAATATTCCATTGTATATATGGACCCCATCTTCTTTATCCATTCATCTGTTGAAGGGCATCTCGGCTCTTTCCACAGTTTGGCTATTGTGGACATTGCTGCTATGAACATTGGGGTGCATATGGCCCTTCTTTTCACTACATCTGTGTCTTTGGAGTAAATACCCAGCAGTGCAATTGCTGGTTCATAGGGTAGCTCTATTTTTAATTTTTTAAGGAACCTCCACACTGTTTTCCAAAGTGGCTGTGCCAACTTGCATTCCTACCAACAGTGTAAGAGGGTTCCCCTTTCTCCACAACCTCTCCAACATTTGTTGTTTCTTTCCCTGTCCATTTTTGCCATTCTAACTGGTGTATGGTGGTATCTCAATGTGGCTTTGTTTTGAATTTCCCTGATGGCTAATGATGATGAACATTTTTTCATGTGTCTGTTAGCCATTTGTATGTCTTCTTTGGAGAAGTGTCTGTTCATGTCTTCTGGCCATTTTTTGACTTGATCATTTGTTTTTTGTGTGTTGAGTTTGAGAAGTTCTTTATAGATCTTGGATACCAGCCTTTTATCTGTCGTGTCATTTGCAAATATCTTCTCCCATTCTGTGAGTTGCCTCCTTGTTTTGTTGACTGTTCCCTTTGCCGTGCAGAAGCTTTTTATCTTGATGAAGTCCCAAAAGTTCATTTTTGCTTTGTTTCACTAGCCTTTGGAGATGTATCTTGAAAGAAGTTGCTGTGGCCGATGTCCAAGAGGTTACTGCCTATATTCTCCTCTAGGATTTTGATGGATTCCTGTCTCACATTGAGGTCTTTCATCCATTTTGAGTTTATCTTTGTGTATGATGTTAGAGAATGGTCGTTTCATTCTTCTGTATATAGCTGTGCAATTTTCCCAGCACCATTTATTGAAGAGACTGTCTTTTTTCCATTGCATGTTTTTTCTTGCTTTGTCAAAGATTATTTGACCATAGAGTTGAAGATCCATATCTAGGCTCTCTATTCTGTTCCGTTGGTCTGTATGTCTGTTTTTGTGCCAGTACCATGCTGTCTTGGTGATCACAGCTTTGTAATATAGCTTGAAATTGGGCAACGTGATGCCCCCAGCTTTGTTTTTCTTTTTCAACATTTCCTTGGCGATTTGGGGTCTTTTCTGATTCCACACAAATTTTAGGATTGTTTGTTCCAGCACTTTGAAAAATGTCATTGGAATTTTGATTGGGATGGCATTGAAAGTATAGATTGCTCTGGGTAGCATAGACATTTTAACAATGTTTATTCTTTTGATCCATGAGCATGGAATGTTTTTCCATCTTTTTGTGTCTTCTTCAATTTCTTTCATGAGTGTTCTGTAGTTCCTAGAGTATAGATCCTTTACCTCTTTGGTTAGGTTTATTCTGAGGTATCTTACGGTTTTTGGTGCTATTGTAAATGGAATCATTTCTCTAATTTCTCTTTCTACAGTTGCATTGTTAGTGTATAAGAAAGCAACTGATTTCTGTGCATTGATTTTGTATCCTGCCACATTACTGAATTGCTGGATGAGTTCTAGTAATTTGGGGGTGGAGTCTTGGATTTTCCACATAAAGTATCATGTCATCTGCGAAGAGAGAGAGTTTGACTTCTTCTTTGCCAATTTGAATACTTTTCTTTTTGTTGTCTGATTGATGTTGCAGGACTTTCAGTACTATGTTGAACTATAGTGGCTAGAGTGGGCATCCTTTTCGTGTTCCTGATCTAGAGGGAAAGGCTCTCAGCTTTTCCCCACTGAAGATGATATTCGCTGTGGGTTTTTCATAGATGGATTTTATGAACTTGAAGAATGTTCCCTCTATCCCTATACTCTTTAAGAGTTTTAATCAGGAAAAGATGCTGTATTTTGTCAAATGCTTTTTCTGCATCAATTGAGAGGACCATATGATTCTTCTCTCTCCTCTTACTGTGTTCTATCACATTGATTGATTTGGGAATGCTGAACCACCCAATCTCTTATTTCTTATAGCCTCAAGTTTGAAATAACTCTAAAACTAACCTCAAAATTTATTTTGCAGATAGCAGAATTACAGCTGCAGAGGCTGCAGATTAATTCACAACCTCAGTGGATTCCTAGTTTTGACAATGTGAGCAGTAGGGAGATTCCACGGTGTCCAAACTAATTCTGGGAACAAAGAGAACTCTTAAACATACTTTTAATTTGTATTTTCAAAAAGATGAAACCAGAACAGTTGGGGAAAAAGGGAATCTTCAGAGAATAAAGAAGAGCTTTAAGAAATTAAAGTTATGGCAGCCAACATAAAAAATCAATAGAAGGATAAGATATAAAGTGGTGACACTCTGCAAGCAGACCAAAAACATAAAGCTTAAGGAATTTTGGAAAGAAAGAAACAAACAAAAAACCAAACAGAAAGGAGGCTATTATTCAAGGAAAGAATATAAAACAATTTCCTAGAGCTGAAACACATTCATTTCTATATTAAACAAGCCTACTGAGTAGATCATAGTGAAATTTTGGAACATGTAGAATATAAAGAAATTATTTGTGAATGATGTGAAATAGAGACCTAATAACTTAATCCTTTAGCCAATTGTCCCAACAGTTTCCCTTCCCCATTGACTTGAAATACTAACACATACTGAATGTCCATATATGCCTCAATCTGCTTCTGAGCTGTTTCGTCTTGGATCTATTTGTCTATGTTTATGAAAATAACACACACGTACCCTTAATTTCTAGCCATAACACATTATTCAGTATTCCCAGAATGTGTATATCCCCTATGCTGCTGTGTTCTTGCTTACACGATACCTGATACTTGTAACATTTTCCTATAACCATTTCAATGGCTTGATATTCATCCTTCAAGACTCACTTTCAATCATACCAAATTTCTTGATTTTGCCTCCATATCTCCTTATGTTTTTTTTTTCCCCAAATTCTGCTAACATAGCACATACTACACCGTGTTGTTAGTTTTACTGGAATGCATCAACCTCATCTCTTTCTCCATATCTCCCCTCCAATTCTCCACTTGGAACACCCCTGCAGGAAGGCACTTTGTAATCCTAGCACTTAGCATGTAGCAATCAACCGATCCTCTATCAGTATTTATTGAAAGAAATAATACACACATGTGCTTGATATATAAAGACTATCAGGGAACTGGGTACAGTGGTTATTTCTGGGAAAATTTGGAGATGGATTGAGACCCCTCCCATTTCAACTCCTATGTGTATGTATTATGTATATTATATACCAAACACATTAGTTTTTGTTTTTAAAAAATATTTATTTATTGGGGCGCCTGGGTGGCTCAGTCCTTAAGCGTCTGCCTTTGGCTCAGGTCATGATCCCAGGGTCCTGGGATCCAGCCCCTTATCGGGCTCCCTGCTCAGAGGGAAGCCTGCTTCTCTCTCTCCCACTCCCCCTGCTTGTGTTCCCTCTCTAGCTGTGTCTCTCTCTATCTAATAAATAAATAAAATATTTAAAAAGATTTATTTGAGAGCGAGCACCCCAGCGCGAGTTGGGGGAGGGACAGAGGGAGAGAATCTTTCAAGCCAACTGCACGCTGCTGGCGGAGCCCCACGGGGAGTGGGGGTGGGGAGGCTGGATCCCACGACCCACGAGCTCATGACCTGAGCCAAAATCAAGAGCCAAGGCCTAACCCACTGAGCCACCCAGTTGCCCCCAGATTAGATCTTAAAAAGAAGAGTCAGATTTTCTATTGTCTTGAACATTTTTTCACATCTTATTTTTAGTGAGAAAGTAAGTTGTGGAAGACATAAAATATATAATCCTATTTTTAGAAGAAATTAGAAAGACTGAAAAATAAATTTTACCCATGGGTATGTTTTTGTAGGAGTATGGATTGAACCAAAGGATCAAAGCGTAGGTGGGCGAAGGTAAGTTAAACACTGAGCATCCCAACTTGCCAGCGAGATCCCACCGCTATCCTCGCCCACCAAGCCCGGGCCCCGCCCATCAACCTAGACGCCCCCCTCCCCCCTAGCCTCGTCCTTCAGGCACAGGCCCCATCTCTACCCGCCCCATTCAAGGTCCAGTCCGACCCCATTCCAGAGCCTAACTTCACCCCGCGGGGAAGGAAACTAGGATTTACTCTCCGAGGCCGGATGAAGAAGGGGTCAACATTTCTGGCACCGCCTGAAGCTCCTCTAGTCCCGAGAACTGGAGCCCCGGCCACTTCCGCTCCCGGCGACCTCCAGGCCGGAAGCGGAAGTGCGCGGCGGCCACGGGCGGCGGCGGGTGTCCTGGGCCGCGCGGCGCGCTGCGGTGGGAGTGTCTCCGGCCGATCTGCAGGTGCGGCCCGGCCCCTCGGGAAGGCGGGAGGGCCCTGCGGGCGCGAGGAGGGGCCGGAGGGCCCCGGACCGCCGCCCATGCGGCGGCGCCTCCTCCTCGCGGTGGCACCCCGCGCCGGGGTGGGGCCCGCACCACTCGGCCTCGCGGCCGTCATCCCGACCCCCGGCCCGGCCCCCTGCCCTCAGGTACCGCCTGTCCGGGCAGACAGGACGGTCGCCCATCCATCAGAAGGGAAATCACGTAGTACGGTCCAGGTCCCGGAGCTCAGGAATGTGGTGCCCCCAGCCGGCCCAGCCCTCACCCGTCCTCCCGGATTTGTAGGGCACTCCCGTACCTCCCTTATGCATGGAGCTGTTTATTAGTAATTCACGTTTTATTTCATAGGACGTTTCATGTTACCTACTCTGCAACTGGAGAGTTAGGTGCTGAGGCTGCATGTGCCGATTGGTTTGAGTGACTGTCAAGTGAATTTAAAAAATGGAATGTCCCCTCTATCAAGGGATGGCAAGAGTTTGTTGTTGCTGTTGTTTTTTAGTTTTTTTGGTGACTATGTGTAGTTCTTTAGCTTAGGGGCTGTTAATTTAGCGTTCATTTCATTTTTCCCTCTCCCTTTCCTTTCCTTTCTCTTTATTCCTTTCTTTCATTTAAAAGAGCTTTTAATTTGTGAGCATCAGTGGTTTTCACTGCAAGATGAGGGTGTCTTAAGAAAAGCTATTTCCCGGTCATGTCAGAAGTCTTACCATCAACGAAAAGGAAGATTATTCAGTTCTTTTCCCGGCAGTTCCCAGTCTGGTTACCTCAAGCCTGTGAATGAATCACCACGAGGCTTAAAAATATATGGGACTCCAGGAAAAAAGATGACATAGCTTTGTTAGTACTGGGAATTGAAATTGAGTTGGTCATAAATGGAGTGTCTTTTTTTTTTTTTTTTTAATAATAGGGTTAAAACTAACTTTTGAGAAATGGGGAAAAAAATTAATTCTGGAAGAAAAGTAGACTTCAGATTTCAAGTGAGGTTGTTTGTTGTCGAAAAGAGCCCAGGTTCTGCCTTGCCATCTTAGAAAGACTTAACATTGTTTCTTAAAGACATCTGAAAGCTAGTGTTGATTTATGTTATATGAACAGGCATTTTAAGTCATTTTTATATTTGATTTTGTGGTGTTACATTGTTGTTCTGTGTGTCTGTGCAGGTGCATGCCTCAGGCTGGCTATGCTGAGTTATTTTGGGGGAGTGTTGATTGTTTGGCACATTTCCATTGGGATTGCCCTCTATGAACTGGGCCTTGTACAGGGGGAAACAGTGTGATTGAAATAAATATAATACTTGCCTCTGTGGAGGTTTTATCCTCCCTTAAATTAATCATGACCAGGGTGATAAGGAAACATGGAGCAGGAGAACTTGGGGAGGAGGTCAGGAAAAACCCCTTACAAGGGATAAATGTTTGAATCCCCCAAATGAGCTGCATGTAGCTAGACAAGGATTTAGGAATAGGAGTAGGGAGGAGATTTGAGAGAACATTCTAGATGCACAGCCTCTCAGGCAGGACTAGGCCTGGTGTGTTTCAGGAGTTGAGAGAAGAGGGACAGCTAAAGTAGAGAAAACAAAGTGTGGAATGTATGAGCCAGGTTGGAGAGGTGGGCAGGGCCCTAAAGGCCAGGGTAAATTTTGGACCTTGTTCTAAGGCCATTGGGAAGCCTTCAGTTTTTTAAAAATTTTCTTTATTTTTTAAAGTAGGCACCACGCCCAGGGTGAAGCCCATTGCGGGGCTTGAACACACAACCCTGATATCAAGACCTGAGCTGAGGTCAAGAGTGGGATGCTTAACTGACTGAGCCATGCAGGCGCCCCACCACTGAATCAGTTTTAAGTAGGAGAGTGACAGAGTGTTTGTGATTTAGACAAAACACCTACGCCTGGATTGAGCATGTGGACAAGAATGAATGGAGAGTCCATATATGTTGGTACTGGGAATTGAAACTGAGTTGGCCATAAATAGGGTGTCTGGAAAGTCCATATATGAGCTAGAATCAACTCATGACTCATGCTGGTAGCTGGGGCCTGATGATGGTTGGGGAACTGGCAAAGTTGGCATGTTTGAGAGCATGTAGGATGTGCAGTTGAGAGAATTTGGTTGATGTATTCTCTCTATCACATTACAGAGCAGGGGTTGGCAAACTATGCCAAATCTGACCCAATGCTGGTTTCCATAAAAAAGGTTTTTTTAATGGAAAAACAAATGTGTTTTTTTTGTTTACCTGTTGTCTGTGGCTGTTTTTGTGCTACAACCACAGTTAGATTGTTGGTTTAGAGGCCATTTGGCCCACAAATCCTAAGATATTAACTCTGGCCTTTTGAAGAAAAAGTTTGCCAACCCCTAATATATAAAGTACTCAGTTCGCATCAAGCACTGTGCTAGTGGCAGGATTTGGAGTCCTGAAAAAGGTGAACACAGGTCTGTACTTCGGGAATGTACATTATAGTTGGAGAGGGAGAGGCAAAATCACCTAAGCAAATAAATTAAAAATCACAACTTGATAAGAGGCAGTGGAGGAAAAGTAGAGGCTGTTAGAGGTATTTTGAGAGAATATAAGAGGAGAAATAATCCTTTTATTAGATGAGAGGAACCACTACGGGGGCTGAGGTCTGGAAGGTGGCTCTGGGCGCAATATGTTGCTTATTGGGAAAGATGCAGTGTGAGGGTTTTCACTGGGCTGCCCTGCTGAAGGCCCATGGAAGTGGTATTACCTGGGCCAAACCCCTGTGTGGGGCTCTGCTTCACCCTCACCCCCCCTTTGTTTTTTTATTACCTTGGTCTCTTTTATTGCAGGGAGGATGCCTGATGAGACCTCAAATCCTGGTGCTGGTGTCATGGTGAGGGGACTGGAGGAGTCGGAATCATTGCGGGAGGGGAGCATGATTATGTACTCTGGGTCTGTCCCCTCTCTCCCCACCCCCAACTGAGGAAGAAAGGAGAGGGGAAGTGTGGAGCACCCTCTGCCTTGCCCCAGGGGACCTGATAGTCTCTTTCAGTGCCTGAGCTCTGGTGGGAACTGGCTTGGGAGGAGGGTCCCCACAGTGACCCCGGGGCTCTGTGCCTAATTCTGGAGTCTGACTGCAGAATGGGGCTCATTTAGACTTGGCAGCAGCAGAGCTCCACACCTGGGCCATCCCTTGGGAGGCCTACCAAAAACACACGTGTCTGTATAACTTGAAATTAATTAAAATTCAGTAAAATTAAAAACCCAGTTTCTTAGTTGCCTGAGCCACTCAAGTGCTCAATAGCTACACATGCTGGTGGCTGCCTTTTTGGAAAGCACAGACCTAGAACATTCCCATCCTCACAGAAGCTCTGTCAGAGCATGCTGCACTACAGGGTTCTGAGATGAAAAGACCATTAAGTTTCTCAGATGCAGTGGTAGTCCTATTCTCACAGACATAAAAGATTACATAGTGCTTAACTCTCGGGAAGGGGGTCTAGGGATTTCATGAAAATTAAGTGATCAATCCCAAACTTCTGATGCCTTAAATAAAGATTTTAGGAAAAACTCTCTAGAGTCCAGAAATAGGCTCGGGCAGTCACTGGTGGTGTGAAGTGACAAAGAGAGCCAAAGCTTACACTCTCGGATTTGTCCAACCGTTAAAAGAAAGGAAATCTTGTCTGCTCAGTTGGCCATGTGATCCCTGTCGCGGTCACAGCTGTTACAGCACAACACCCGCTGTAGAGATGGACAAACAAATGGGCAAGGCTGTGTGCCAGTAAAACTTTATTTATAAAAACAGGAGGCAGGCCAGGTTTGCTGAGCCCTGCTGTGGCGGGAGTGTTCTGAACGTGCTCCTTTCCCCAGTGATAACCAGTTGTCCTACAGGTGGTCCTTGCTGAGCCAGAATATATGTGTGTTGTTTTAGGAGTCAGTTACCTTCGAGGATGTGGTGGTGGGGCTCATCCAGGGGTGGGCGTTGCTGGACGGTGCACGGAAGAACCTGTGCCGATACGTGATCCTGGACAAGTGTAGGACCCTGGCCCCCAGGGGTAAGGCTAGCATCAGGCTGGTCCTTCTCCCACACAGGTGTTTAATGCCACTTAAGGGCCAGCTACAAGGCCAAAGAAGATGTGTGGGCTTCCACAGGAAAACAGAGCTCCATCCGTTGTATTATATTCATTCTTTCTATAGTCAGAACCTGCATGAGTCTCATTGAACTTGGCCTTGGGTTTCAGGGCTTCATCCCTGTGGGGCAGAGAGGAGGGTATTTGTGGTGTGGGCCCTTGTAAAAGAGCTTCACTAGTTCATTGGAAATGGGGCATGATCACTTTGCTACCCATGGTACTCGCTCAGCGCCAGGAGCTAAAGCCCACGCGGAAGCGGGAAGCCCACTGCAAACCCTCCCTGCTTCCCTCAGCATGTGTGTCTTTGTCCAGGAGTGGGGATTCCACCATGCAAACCCAGTCTGGGCTCCCCGGTGGGGCCAGAGGAAGAGCTGAGGGCTCCATGGGTGTGGGTGAGTGTTTGGGGGGTGCGCACCAGGTGGGGGGGCGGTGTGCTGGGAAGTATCAGTCTGAGAGCATTTCAGAGGCCTTTTTTTTTTTTTTAATTTTATTATGTTATGTTAGTCACCATGCAATACATCATTAGTTTTTGATGTAGTGATCCACGATCCATTGTTTTCGTATAAGACCCAGTGCTCCATGCAGTACGTGCCCTCCTTAATACCCATCACCGGGCTAACCAATCCCCCCTCCCCCCTCCCCTCTAAAACTCTGTTTGTTTCTCAGGTCCATAGTCTCTCATGGTTCATCTCTCCCTCCAATTCCCCCCGCCCATTTTTCCCTTCCTTCTCTTAATGTCCTCCATGTTATTCCTTATGTTCCACAAATAAGTGAAACCCTATGATAATTGACTTTCTCTGCTTGACTTATTTCACTTAGCATAATCTCCTCCAGTCCATCCATGTTGATGTAAAAGTTGGGTATTCATCTTTTCTGATACCTGAGTAATATTCCATTGTATATATGGACCCCATCTTCTTTATCCATTCATCTGTTGAAGGGCATCTCGGCTCTTTCCACAGTTTGGCTATTGCGGACATTGCTGCTATGAACATTGGGGTGCATATGGCCCTTCTTTTCATTGCATCTGTGTCTTTGGGGTAAATACCCAGCAGTGCAATTGCTGGGTCATAGGGTAGCTCTATATTTAATTTTTTGAGGCACCTCCACACTGTTTTCCAAAGTGGCTGTACCAACTTGCATTCCTACCAACAGTGTAAGAGGGTTCCCCTTTCTCCACAACCTCTCCAACATTTGTTGTTTCTTTCCCTGTCCATTTTTGCCATTCTAACTGGTGTAAGGTGGTATCTCAGTGTGGTTTTGATTTGGATTTCCCTGATGGCTAATGATGATGAACATTTTTTCATGTGTCTGTTAGCCATTTGTATGTCTTCTTTGGAGAAGTGTCTGTTCATCTCTTCTGCCCACTTTTTGACTTGATTATTTGTTTTTTGGGTGTTGAGATTGAGAAGTTCTTTTTCTTTTTTTTAAAGATTTTTTATTTATTTATTTGAGAGAGAGACTGAGAGAGAGAGAGCATGAGAGGGGGGAGGGTCGGGAGGGTCAGAGGGAGAAGCAGACTCCCTGCTGAGCAGGGAGCCTGATGTGGGACTCGATCCAGGGACTCCAGGATCATGACCTGAGCCGAAGGCAGTCGCTTAATCAACTGAGCCACCGAGGCACCCAAGTTTGAGAAGTTCTTTATAGATTTTGGATACCAGCCCTTTATCTGTAGTGTCATTTGCAAATATCATCTCCCATTCTGTGGGTTGCCTCTTTGTTTTGTTGACTGTTTCCTTTGCTGTGCAGAAACTTTTTCTCTTGATGAAGTCCCAAAAGTTCATTTTTGCTTTTGTTTCACTAGCCTTTGGAGATGTATCTTGAAAGAAGTTGCTGTGGCCGATGTCAAAGAGGTTACTGCCTATGTTCTCCTCTAGGATTTTGATGGATTCCTGTCTCACATTGAGGTCTTTCATCCACTTTGAGTTTATCTTTGTGAATGGTGTTAGAGAATGGTTGAGTTTCATTCTTCTGCATGTGGCTGTCCAATTTTCCAGGCACCATTTATTGAAGAGACTGTCTTTTTTCCATTGCATGTTTTTTCCTGCTTTGTCAAAGATTATTTGACCATAGAGTTGAGGGTCCATATCTGGGTTCTCTATTCTGTTCCATTGGTCTGTATGTCTGTTTTTGTGCCAGGACCATGCTGTCTTGGTGATCACTGATTTGTCATATAGCTTGAGATCGGGCAACGTGATGCCCCAGCTTTGTTTTTCTTTTTCAACATCTCCTTGGCGATTCGGGGTCTTTTCTGATTCCATACAAATTTTAGGATTGTTTGTTCCAGCACTTTGAAAAATGTCATTGGAATTTTGATCGGGATAGCATTGAAGGTATAGATTGCTCTGGGTAGCATAGACATTTTCACAATGTTTATTCTTCCGATCCATGAGCATGGAATATTTTTCCATCTTTTTGTGTCTTCTTCAATTTCTTTCATGAGTGTTTTGTAGTTCCTAGAGTATAGATCCTTTACCTCTTTGGTTAGGTTTATTCCGAGGTATCTTATGGTTTTTGGTGCTATTGTAAATGGAGTCGTTTCTCTAATTTCTCTTTCAACAGTTGCGTTGTTAGTGTATAAGAAAGCAACTGATTTCTGTGCATTGATTTTGTATCCTGCCACATTACTGAATTGCTGGATGAATTCTAGTAATTTGGGGGTGGAGTCTTTTGGGTTTTCCACATAAAGTATCATGTCGTCTGCGAAAAGAGAGAGTTTGACTTCTTCTTTGCCAATTTGAATATCTTTTATTTCTTTTTGTTGTCTGATTGCTGTTGCTAGGACTTCTAGTACTATGTTGAACAACAGTGGTGAGAGTGGGCACCCTTGACGTGTTCCTGATCTTAAGGGAAAGGCTCTCAGCTTTTCCCCATTGAGGATGATGTTCGCTGTGGGTTTTTCATAGATGGATTTTATGAGCTTGAGGAATGTTCCCTCTATCCCTATACTCTGGAGAGTTTGACTCAAGAAAGGATGTTGTATTTTGTCAAATGCTCTTTCTGCATCAATTGAGAGGACCATATGGTTCTTCTCCCTCCGCTTATTAATGTGTTCTAGCACATGGATTGATTTGCAAATGTTGAACCACCCTTGCATCCCGGGGATAAATCGCACTTGGTTGTGTGGATGATCCTGTTTTTTTTTTTTTTTTAAAGATTTATTTATTTATTTGAGAGAGCGAGAATGAGAGAGAGAGAGTACATGAGGGGGGGAGGGTTAGAGGGAGAAGCAGGCTCCTTGCTGAGCAGGGAGCCCGATGCGGGACTTGGTCCAGGGACTCCAGGATCATGACCTGAGCCGAAGGCAGTCGCTTAACCAACTGAGCCACCCAGGCGCCCCAGTGGATGATCCTTTTAATGTATTGTTGGATCCTATTAGCTAGGATTTTGTTGAGGATTTTGGAATCCATATTCATCAGGGATATCGGTCTGAAATTCTCCTTTTTGATGGGGTCTTTGCCTGGTTTGGGGATTAAGATAATGCTGGCCTCATAGAATGAGTTTGGAAGTTTTCCGTCTGTTTCTATTTTTTGAAAGAGCTTCAGTAGAATAGGTATTATTTCTTCTTTGAATGTTTGGTAGAATTCCCCAGGGAATCCAGCAGGCCCTGGACTCTTGTTTTTTGGGAGGTTTTTGATCACTGCTTCAATCTCGTTACTGGTTATTGGCCTATCCCGGTTGTCAGTTTCTTCCTGTTTCAGTCTTGGCAGCTTATAGGTTTCCAGAAAGGCCTCCATTTCATCCAGATTGCTCAGTTTATTGGCATATAGTTGTTGATAATAATTTCTAATAATTGTTTCTATTTCCTTGGTGTTGGTCATGATCTCTCCCCTTTCATTCATAATTTTATTAATTTGGGTCCTTTCTCTCTTCTTTTGGATAAGTCTGGCCACTGGTTTATCAATCTTATTAATTCTTTCAAAGCACCAACTTCTAGTTTCATTGGTCTGATCTACTGTGTTTCTGGTTTCTAATTCATTGATTTCTGCTCTAATTTTAATTATTTCTCTTCTAATGCGTGGCTTAGGCGTCGTTTGTTGCTTTTTCTCTAGTTCTTTAATGTGTAGAGTTAGTTGGTGAATTCGGGATTTTTCTATTTTTTTGAGTGAGGCTTGGATGGCTATGTATTTCCCCCTTAGGACCGCCTTTGCAGTATCCCATAGGTTTTGGACCGATGTGTTTTCGTTCTCATTGATTTCCATGAATTGCTTAAGTTCTTCTTTGATTTCTGGTTGACCCAAACATTCTTGAGCAGAGTGGTCTTTAGCTTTCAAGTGTTTGAATTTCTGCCAAATTTTTTCTTGTGATTGAGTTCCAGTTTTAGAACATTGTGGTCTGAGAATATGCAGGGAATAATCTCAATCTTTTGGTATCGGTTGAGACCTGATTTGTGACCCAGTATATGGTCTATTCTGGAGGAAGTTCCATGTGTGCTTGAGAAGTATGAGTATTCTGTTGTTTTAGGGTGGAATGTTCTGTAAATATCTATGAGGTCCATCTGGTCCAATGTATCATTCAAAGCTCTTGTTTCCTTGTTGATTTTCTGCTTAGATGATCTGTCCATTGCTGAGAGTGGAGTATGAGGTCTCCTACAATTAACGTATTGTTATCAATATGACTCTTTATTTTGGTTACCAGTTGGCTTATGTAGATGGCTGCTCCCATGTTGGGGGCATAGATGTTTACAATTGTTAGATATTCTTGTTGGATAGACCCTTTAAGAATGATATAGTGTCCTTCTGTGTCTCTTATTACAGACTTTAGTTTAAAATCTAATTTGTCTGATATAAGAATTGCTACCCCAGCTTTCTTTTGAGGTCTGCTGGCATGGAAGATAGACCTCCATCCCTTCACTTTCAGTCTGGATGTATCTTTAGGTTCAAAATGAGTCTCTTGTAGACAGCATGTGGATGGGTCCTGTCTTTTTATCCAATCTGCAACCCTGTGCCGTTTTATGGGAGCATTTAGGCCATTCTCGTTGAGAGTGATTATTGAAAGATATGAATTAATTGTTGTCATGTTGCCTGTGAAGACGTTGTTTTTATAGATTGTCCCTGTAAATTTCTGTTGTAGATCACTCTTGGGGTCTTTCTCCTTTTATAGAACGCCCCCTTAATATTTCTTGCAGGGCCGGCTTAGTGGTCACATATTCTTTCAACTTCTGCTGGTCGTGGAAGCTCTGCATCTCTCCATCCATTCTGAATGAAAGCCTTGCTGGATAAAGTGTTCTTGGCTGCATGTTCTTCTCATTTAGTACCCTGAATATGTCTTGCCAGGCCTTTCTGGCTTGCCAGGTCTCTGTGGATAGGTCTGACATTATTCTGATGTTCCTCCCTCTGTACGTAAGGAATCTCTTCCCCCTAACTGCCCTTAAGATGGTTTCCTTGGTTCTAAGATTTGCATTTACTATTACATGCCGGGGTGTTGGCCTGTTTTCCTTGATCTTAGGAGGGGTCCTCTCTGCCTCTAGGAGTCGAATGTTTGTTTCATTCCCCAGATTAGGGAAGTTCTCAGCTCTGATTTGCTCAAATACATCTTCTAGTCCTCTCTCTCTCCACTCCCTCTGGGATTCCAATGATTCTGACATTGGAACGCTTCATGGTGTCACTTATTTCTGATTCTATTTTCATGGATTCTGAGTTGTTTTTCCCTGGCCTACTCTTTGCCCTTTTAATCTATTATATTATCTTCCAGGTCGCTTATTTGCTCTTCTGCTTCAGTTACCCTAGCTGTTAGATTATCTAGATTGGATTGGATCTCATTGATAGCATTTTTAAGTTCTGCCAATTCACCTTTCATTTCTGCCCTTAGAGACTCTATGTTGCCATTAGTTGATTTCTCCATTCTAGCCATTGTCTTCACAATTGCTAGCCTGAATTCCATCTCCGACATCTTGGTTATATCTGCATCCATTTGTAAATCTGCAGCATAAGTCATAATCTCTGAGTCTTTTCTGTTTAGGGGCTCCTCCTCCTAGTCCTTCTGTTGATGGGTGTTTGAGGGAATGTATAGAGTCAAAATTATTGACCAGAACCCAAGCAAGATGCACCTGTTTTCTTGGGACCTTAGGGTTGGTGGCCTCTTGTTTTCCCAGCCTGTCTTCTGTGGGAGGGGCCTGCTGTGCTGTTACTCAGGCTACCCTGTTTGGGCGGAGTTGCCCTGCGCCCCTGTGGCGGGGGATGGGCTCAGTGGGACTCAGTCTTTGGGGCTTTTGTTCTCTGGCGCCTTTTCCTTGTGGCTTTCTGCGTCTCTTCCGTGAGTCAGAGCAGAAGAGACCGTTTCCAACCCTCTGCCTCAGAGCAGAGAGACCTCAGTCTGTTCTTCAGTGAGCTCTCCAGGCCACACCGTCTCCGTTTCTGTCCGTGCTGCTATAAACTGCAGCGGCCTGGGTTGTGCACCCCTCCGCAGTGCCCCCAGTCCTGCCTCCAGGTCGGGGCACGTCTCTGCCCTTTGTGCTTCTAAAACCGCCACCCACTCCTAGGTTGTGCCCGCGTGCCTCCGCCGCTTGGGGTCCTGTCCCGGGGACTGCAGTTCATGCGTGCGCGCGACTCCACTGCTTGGGGTTTCCACCCCGGAGGTTGCAGTTCACCGGCGCAACCCCGGCTCACCGGGTTTCTGTCTCGGAGGCTGCAGTTTGTGTGCGCGCGACCCTCGCTCCGGTTTCTGTCCAGGGGGCTGCAGTTCGTGTGCGTGTGACCCCGCCGGTCTGGTCCTCCACCCCGGGGGCTGTCCTAAAGTCCTTTCCCGACGCTACCGGTCTGTGAGTCTGTGCCCCGTCCGCAACGCGCAAGGCTGTCACTCACTGGCGGTGTAGGATCCCCATGGCCCGGCACCCTCCCGCCGCCGGTTATCCTCTGATATCTGCCCGCAGAATCACGGCTCTCCGCTTCATACCTCAAAACCAACTGCCTGCGATATTCTGTTTGTAGAGATCCAAATCTTCTGATTGTGTGCTGGTTTCGTGGGTGCTCAGAGTGGTCTGGTAGATATCCAGCTCAATTCTGGGGACCAGTTGAAATAGGGTACCCTACTCCTCCGCCATCTTTCACCCCTCCCAGAGGCCTTTTATCGCAAGGGGAAATGAGACTCTTTGGGGTGAGGTTTCTCAAGTGAGTTCCTGTAGTGTTTTTTCTCTTCTGCTAGCCTTCTCCTACTTCTCATTGATCTCAGAAAATGATCTGTTCAAATCTCTCTCTCTCTCTTTTTTAATTGAGATATTCACATACCAAAGAATCCACCCTTTTAAAGTGTACAATTCACTGGTTTTCAGTATATTCACAAAGTTGTGCCACCTTCACCAGTCTCGCTCCCCTCCCCCCCATCTGCTTTCTGTCTCTATGGATTTGCCTGTTCTGGATACTTCATATAAAGAGAATCACACAACATGTGGCCTTGGGTGTCTATCTTCTTTTGTTAGTGTGGTGTTGTCGAGGTTCATCCACATTGTAGCGAGTGTCAGAGCCTTGTTCCTTTTTAGGGCTGAATACTGTTCCAGTGTATGGGTGGACCATGTTTTGTTTGTCCATTTGTCTATGGACAGACGTTTGGTTTGTTTCTACTTTTTGGCTCTTGTGAATAGTGGGTATGTTTTCATTGCTCTTGGGTTGACACTTAGAAGTAGAGTTGCTGGGTCTTTTACTGAACTTTTGGGGGAAGTTTACTGAACTTTTTGGGGAACCACCAAAGTGCCTTCTCAGATAGGTGCACGCACCATTTTACATTCCCACCAACAGTGGTTGAGGGTTCCAGTTGCTCCACATCATAACCACACTTATTGTCCAATTCTTCATGAAAGTGAACATTTCTGTGTGTGTTCTTTGTCTAATTGCTTCTTACTTATTTCTCTGATAAGGCTGTCTTTCTGGCGACATCTGTCTCAATCCCCAGAAGACATAGTTTCTCATCCCTGCCCACCCCCGCTCCTGTCACTGCCAGATTCCACACACAGCTGTATTCTTCAGAGTCTCCCTTTGCTCACTGATGCCTTCTTCCCTTTTAGTACCGTCCCAAGTTTAGGCTCAATATTTAAAAAACAATATTTTAAAACAATAAATACTTAAATATTTATTTTGGTCAATTTCATAGCACTATTTCTGAAAGAACTTAATTTTTTTTTCTGATTCATTTTAGACTGGGAATCTCAAATCCAAAGTGTCGACCCCTGTGCAGGATATTTTGGAGGAAAATTCATCCCATGATATGCAAATGGTAAGATTCATGGGGGATTATCCTTATTCCCTCTTGGGAGAAGTTGAGGAATTTGTGAGTTGGAAATGCACACCAGAGCCAGGGAGACATTTGGGGCATTTCCTCAAGGACATTCCCACATGGTCTGAAGGGAGTGGCCATGACTCCTGAATTTGGGTAAACCCTTTCTGTCACTCAGGACCCTTCTTCGAATGTTCTCCCAAGTAAACATTGCCATCAGTGTGAGTCAGACATTGATTGTGTGCAGTATGATTTACTCCTCAACAGTCATGGGAAACTCCTGCCTTTTGGAGAAGCCCCATGGAAATCACGAATGGGAGAAAGCCCTCAACGTCCTTGAGCCCTCAACCTGCTTAAGCGAGGTGCACCTCTGAACGTGCTAGAAACGTGCCTCGACAGGGAGGGGAGCAGCCCTGGGCGCTCTGCCGGTGTTGGCGGGGTTTTTGTTGTCACTCACCCCTGGCCAGGAGCAAACTCTGCCTGGAGAGTTGATTCAGCCGCATCCAGAATGGCTTCAGGAGGTACTCTAACCTAGACCTGACAAGAGAACCGTGGGAGAGAGGGTCACCCTGACTGCAAGGGATGTGGGAGAGCTGTTGCGGACCCCTCTCCACGTAGGAGACAAATCGAGATCTCACAGCAGAAATAAGCCCCTGTCAAAGTGTGCAAGAGCCTTTAGAGCTGGCTGGTGCATTCCAGTGTACCAGGGAACAGACTGAGCCCCGCTGCTCCCACCTTGGCCCTGAGTTCCTGTCTCCCCACACTGGAGGAATTTCCCAGGTTTGGGTTCCCGTTCTTGGGGATTTCAAAGGTGAGGGTTAGGGTGTGGATAGAGGGACACGTAGAGCCCAGTTTCACCCCCAGGCTGGGCCTGTTTGTCCCAGAGCCAGTGAGATCTCTGGGCTCCCTCAGTCTGTGCCCCTCCACCTCTGTCATGGATGGTGTCAGACTCATGGTGAAGAGACGCCAGCCCAGTGGATGGGGTGGCAGGGCCTGGATGGTAGAGACCCGTTTCATTGCTTTGCTCTGAGCATGCGGAGCCTCAACCCTGCATAGCCTGGTGTGGGCTGCCGGGCAGCTGAAAGCCTCACCCCTGCATGGCTTGCATCAGACCCCAGGGCAGCTAAGACACTCCTCACTGCTCAGGTCCTCCTCACCGTTGGTTCACATTTTTGTTTAGGTGGAGAATGTCCTCCAATAGCTGCTTGGGAAAGGGCGTGTTGCTTTGGAGACCCTGAGGTCTGAAAATACCTCACTGGAGCTGCTGGATTGCAGGGGCCTCATCTGACAGGATCGTTGCAGTAACCCCATGCAGAGCACTCTGTGCATCATCACAGAGCCCTCAATTAATGCTTGTTCAGTGAAGGCACGAACACAGGTACTCCAGGCCATCACCGCCCCCCTGTCTTGATTAGCAGATGGACCCTGTGAGGGAGGGAGGGGGAGGACCCACAAGGGACAGCTGTCCTCTTGAGTTTCTGTGGGCTCTTTCCTCTTAGTATGGATTCTAGCACCTTCCACAGAGTTTCACTCCCAGCTCAGCAGTGAGCACTGGGTGTGGGAGAGGAGGGGCTTCTGTTGCATCTGAGCCTCAGGAAACAAGGAAACGAGTGGTCACAGAATGTTCTGAGCGGGCAGAGGAGGTCTACCCGGACACACATGTGGAGAAGCTGAGTGGGTCATCCATGAAGACACACAGCCCATAAGTGGTACAGTCACATTTGGAGCTGGGAGTCAAATCCAGGATGCAGATCTCTAATTGCAGAGATTGCTGTTCTAGCTGCCAGGATCTACCGGCTGGGAATTGTACAACCCGCCACGTGGTTAAAGGTGCTGATGGTTCAGCTAGCCCTTCCGGGCATCAGTGGGCCTCATCCTCATCCTCATCCTCAGCTCTGAGGCCTCCCTGTCATGTGAGGATAAGGCCTTGTGGCCTCCCCCTCATGGCCAGCTAGGCCAGGGGAGGACAGGAACATAGAGGGCTGGAGACTGCTCCCAGAAGAGCCCCAAAACAGGCTGAGCAAGTGGTCTCCAGGCTCAGCCCTTCTACTGTCCTAGCCCCCTCGCCCCCATGCCGTGTCCCCTCCACGCTGTTTCAGGGCAGGGGGATATTGGCTTGCGTGAGCGTTGGATAAGGACAGGGTTCAGAGGATGGGCTGTGGATGGCAGGGCAGATGTAAATAGCTCTGGCCAATAGTTTGGTCCTGCGACTGATGGCTGCCAAATAGACAAACACAGACTAAGGAAACAGAACAACATTCATATTCAGAGCCGAGGGCTCCTAGCCTTTCTTCAGTGAAGCGTATTGCAGTGCCTCTGAGAGCCTGTGGCCTAACCCCCTAACCTAACCCCCAGAACCAGAAAGGGTCAGGTTCACCTCTGCGTCTGCGGCATGATCAGTCCTTGAGACCCTCAGTGGCTGGGGCCCACACTTGAGACCCTCAGTGGCTGGGGCCCACAGTGGAGTAGGGGGAGTTACCAGGTCTGAAGCTGCCAGACCTGCATACCTGCCTTGTGACGGCACTACCCCAAATCTGAGGGTCTTTCAGGCCCAGAGCAGCCTCAGTGCCACCTCTGTCCTGCTCAGTCCCCTCTGTGCCTTCTCCTAGGGGCCAGGGCTGGACCTGAGGATGCAGATCAGGCCCACAATTGGAGACAGGGGGACACCTTCGATTCCAGAGGACCATCCGGCTCTCTGGGTGTCACCTCGGTCTTCTGGATATACAGTAAGCCAGGGAGGATGTTTGCTGTGAGGGCCCAATGCCAGCCAGGAAGGCCCGCGGTTCAGGATTTCTGCCCATCACCTGCCCTGAGGGACCTGCCACATTTTCTTCCCGTCCATCACCAAGTCCTGCGAGCTTTTCCCCCCCGAAATATAATTTATCTCTGACTGCTCCTGCTGTCCCCACTGCCACCACCCTGCCCAGAGCCACTGTTAGTTCTCTGGGACCCCTGGAACTGCTCCCTACAGGTCCCCATTTCTACTGGGCCCCACCCTGGACACAGAGGCTAGAGATAGCCCTTAGAAATGCAAGTCAGGTTCCCTGAGGGAAAAGCCGCCAGTGGAGGAGAGTTCAGATCCTTTCTCCCACCACAGGGCTTCCTTCCAGGAATAACTTACTGACCATCCTCATGCGTGGAGGTCCACCTCCTCGTCCCCCCACTACCCCTCAGCCTGCTGGCCATCCACGCCCCTCTTTGCTCCAGCGTTTCCCCCCGCTGCTGGAGGCTCCTCAGAGGTTGCCTCCGCCCAGCCCGGGTCCCCTCTCCATTCCTTTTTGAAGTTGAAATTCTATCACAGTGATTAGTTTTGTACCCACGGATTGGATTAATCTGGACAAGCTACACTGGGCGTGTCTCAGTTATCAGTGTGTTTCCAGAGCAGGGTCAGTCTTGCAAATTCGGTCAGGGTGAGGAGCTGGGAGTGTATTCCATTGACCGTGTGACTCTGATCTGTCCCTGTCATGCTGTCTAGGGGCTGAAGGTGGCCGTGCAGATTCAGAGGGCGGCCATGCCAGTTCCCGCACTGGGTGTTCCTGAGCTGGGGACGGCTGGGGGTTCTGGTGAGTGAGCGCCAGTGGAATTGGCAGCCTGGGGGTCCCCGCCTGTGCTGTGTTGTGTCCGGGTACTTGCCCCGCCCCCCCTTTCCTCCGACCGCAGGCATTTCCCTGTACTGGAAGGAGAGAATACATAAAGTCATGTCAACGTTCTTTATGCATTCAAGAGGAAAGGCACCTTTTCAGGATTGTGGGCTGGGAATCTTTTTGGTTTTTTTTTTTTTTTTTTTGGTCTTTGGTCTTTCTGTTAAGAAAGAGCAGATCCCCTTCAGCTGTGGCCAAGTCCAGACCTCTTTTTGGGCAAGGTTAAATTCTCCACAGTTATGTCAATGCTGAAGATGACAGTTGAATTTACTGTAAATGGCATATGTTTTAACTGAGTTTATAAAAAATGAGGTTAAAACAAACCATATGTCCTGAGAAGTGGGGGAAAAATTAATTCCGGGGGACAAATAACATCTTAGCTATAAGTTCAAGGCATTGATCTCCTTCCATCTTGCCTTCTAGTGAGAATAATAAACTTTGTTTCTGAACAATATCATTCAGGCTTGCATTTGGAATCTCTTACATCATTGACAGGAAGTAATTCTTAGATTATGTTATGTGTTGCTCTTCTATGTATTTTTGGTAAGCTTTCTGGCCAAGGCTTTGCCTTGAAGTCCTCTTGAAGTACTTGGAGTACCCTGTGCTCTTGAAGTACGACTCTTCAGGTGCTCTAGGTGGCCACCCTGTGGTGAGTTGGGCACCGGGAGACAATCTCAAACAAAACATTGGCCCCCTCCGCGTGGAGCTCACAGTCTGCCTGGGCGGTCAGATTTTTCAACGAAGACCAGAATACAATGGAAGCATGTAACACGAGGACTTTATCTTGGGGGCAGAGAGGAGTTTCTGGAAACTGGAAGTCAGACCATGGGTTCTCAGCTGCAGCACCACTGACATCGGGGCCGGATCCTTCTCTGTGGTGGGGCCATTCTGTGCACCGTAGGGTGTTTAGCGGCATCCCTGATCTCCAGCCACTAGACACCAGTAGCGCCTCCTGTACTGGTCCACCAGGGCCACTGTAACAAAGTACCACAGACCGAGTGGCTCAACCACAGAAACTTGTTTGCTCACAGTTCTGGAGGCCAGAAGTCCAAGATCAAGGGATTGGCAGGGTTGGTTCTTCTCAGGGCTGTGATCTGTTCCAGGCATCTCTCCTTGGCTTATAGGTGGCTGTCTTGTGTTTTCTTTTTCTGTATGTGTCTCTGTTCAAATTTTGTTTTCTTATAAGGACACCAGTCATATTGGATTAGGGCCCACCCAACTGACCCCATTTTAATGACCTCTTTAAAGACCCCATGTCCAAATATGGTCCTATTCTGAGGTACTGGGTATTTTTTTTTTTTTTTAAAGATTTTATTTATTTAGTTGGCAGAGAGATAGAGAGCACAAGTAGGCAGAGTGTCAGGCAGAGGGAGAGGGAGAAGCAGACTCCCTCCTGAGCAGGAGCCCAATGTGGGGCTCGATCCCAGGACCCCGGGATCATGACCTGAGCTGAAGGCAGACGCTTAACCAACTGAGCCACCCAGGCGCCCCTAGGTAGTGGGTATTAATTAGGACTTCATCCTATGAATTTTTAGAGGGACACAATTAAGCCTGTAACAGCCCCTAGTCATGACAGCTGAAAATGTCTGCAGAAGCTGTGGCTGGTCCCCACCCCCCTGCCCACCAAGATCATATGCTGAAGCCCTAACCTCCCATGTGACCATATTGGGTGGAGGCTGGGCCTTGAAGGAGGTGGTTAAGGTTGCAGGAGGTCATAAGGGTGGAGCCCCAATACCATAGAACTGATGTCCTTGTAAAAAAAGGGAGAGACACCAGAGCTCCCTGCCAAGTGAGGACACAGTGAGAAGACTTGTGTATAAGCCAGGAAGACTGCTCTAACCAGCCCGACCATGCTGGCACCCTGCTTTCAGACTTCCAGCCTCCAGAACTGTGAGGAAGTAAGTTTCTACCATTTAAGCTGCCCTGTCTGTGGTATTTTCTTATGCAGCGGAGCTGACTGAGATACCGGACTTTGCCACGTGTGCCCTGGGGGATGAGTATCGACTTAGACCATGATATTTACTGTATCATTTAGTGTGGCAAGATGTTGGGGTGTTCTGAGAAGGCTTGGGGGGGGAGGATTTCAGGCCTAGGAATGGCATCTGTAAAATTCCTCCCAGAAGGGAGGCAGGCAGGCAGAGAGCCTGGTGTGCCCGAGGGCCCACGGAAGGCTGTGTGAAGGGAGCAGAGGGAAGGGGAGAGTGGTGTGAGCTGACTGCAGATGGTTGGGCTCCAGATCATTCAGGGCCTGGAAGCATGGGAGGAGAATCTGGGCCTGTGTGCTTAAGCTGCCGGGAGCCAGGGATGTGTTTGGGTGAGTGGTGCTGTGCATCTGCAGTTTTAGCAGAACCCTCCAGCACCTGGGAGGTGGCGGGGCCTCAGGGAGGATCCGAGCGGTGGGTGGAGGCAGTGAGGAATGGGGTGGCAGTGGCCTCGACCAGCGGTGAGTGCGGAGTGGGTGTGGCGGGGTCCCTGAGACCACGCCCAGTTGTGGCCATTCGCTAGGACTCCTAGGCCTCGGCCCACAGTCGTACTTATGGTGGTGATTTATCACACTGAAGGGGCGCAGAACTCAGTCCCCTGGAGCATTAGGTGAAGTCTGGGGGAGTCCAGGCACGAGCTTCCGGAGTCACACAGGACATGCTTAATACCCCCAGCAATAAGCTGTGACAACACACGTGAGGTGATGTCTACCAGGGAAGCTCAGGAGAGACTTGGCGCCCAGGCTTTTCACTCGGGGCTGGTCACGTCGGCACTCTCTGCCCAGCATGAACCTGACTCCTGTCAGCAGGTGCCGGACTCCTGGAAGGAGAGCAGGCGTTCAGCACAAACCACAGTGATCATAGAAACAGTTTAAAAAGAGTGAGCCCCTCTTGCCAGTTAGGGTGGAGGGAACCCTCTGGAGATCCATGTTCCCAAGGGCCAGCAGGCAGGCCTATTGTGTTAATTCTTGTCTACAGGGTAGGGATTTGTGGAATGATTTAAGACATAGGCAGGAGGTTGATTTGAGATAATTTGGTGAGTCCTGTATGCTTTCATTTACCAGACAATCCAGAGCATTCATGTGCCAAGCACAGTGCGGGACGGGCGGGAGTGAAAGGAAAGGGAACCCAGGCTTGTTCTTCCGAAGCTTCTAATCCTGCGAGGGTGGCAGAAAATGCACACCTAAGGAAGCCAGTAACCATGTGGTTACAAATAGGCAGGAGCTGTGAGGAAAGGGGGAGGGTCCTTCTAGAGAAAAGAAGGATACTGAGGAGGGGAGGCACTCTGAGGGAGTGAGTGACCTTTAAGTGGATTCAAAAAGGAAAGGCCTGCTGTGGCATGAGCCATGGTGGGGACTGGGGTAGGAGGAAAGGGAGTGGGGTGGGTGGGGGTCAGGAGAGATGAGTGCTCCCTGTAGAGATGTCATCACTGAAGTGGTGTTTTTTTTTTGGTTTAGTTTTTGGATTTTTTTTTTTTTTTTTTGATTAATTGTTGGGGTCTGCAGAGTGTCAGGGGCGAGATTTCCCATCTGAGGCAGGAATGTCGCTTCCTGATATCAGGGACACTGGAAGAACAGCCTTTGAGAGTAAGGTGATGAGCACATTTTTTTGAGGGGGGATGAGACAACAGAAATTCATATCTCACATTTCTGGAGGCTGGAAGTCTCCAGTCAGGGTGTTTGGCAGGGCCGTGCTTCCTGTGAAGCCTGTGGGCAGGCTCCTTCCTGGCAATCCCTGGTGTTCCTTGGCTTGTAGCTACATCGCTGTGTCGTCACAGGGCCCTCTCCCCTCCTGTGTCCCTGCTTCTGTTTTTTCTCCTCTTTGTAGGACACTAGTCATATTGGGTGTGGGGACCATTCCACTCCACTGTAACTTCATCTTAGCTAATCACATCTGCAAAGATCCTGTTTCTAAATAAGGTCACATTTTGAGGTAGTGGGGGCTTACAACTTCACAATTTTGGGGGGACACAATTCAACCCATAATGGTCAGCCCTCTTGATCCCCCTCCCCCAAATTCATGTCCTCTCCACATACAAAATACAGTCAGATGATCTTGACACCCCCAAAGTTTTTACCCATTCCAGCATCAACTCTAAGTCCCAAATCTCATCAACTCAAAAAGTCCCCAAGTCCATATGAATCATCTAAATCTGGCATGGGTGAGACTCGGGTTGTGGTCTCTCCCAGGGGCAAAATTCTTCTTCATCTGTGAACCTGTGAAATGAGAAAACAAGTCCTCTGCTTCCAAAAGACATCAGTGGGACATGCGCAGGGTACACGCTCCCTCTCCCAAAGGGAGAGAAAGAAGGGGTTATGGGTCCCAAGCAGTCTCGAAACCCAGCAGGGCCAGTTTAAGGTCTGCAGCGGCAGCAGCCCTGCCCCCCAGCTCACTGTGGTCGTAAGGCAAATTCCCCAGACAGATGAGTGGGGACCTGAGCTGATGGTGTGGAGGTGGGTCTGGAGTTCAGGGGAGAGAATCAGCCTGGGGGTTTGGGCCCGGTCAGCCGGGCTGGGACCTGATGCCCAGAGTGGGTGAGGCTGCCTGCAAAGGCAGAGGCTGAGGGAAGTGAGAAGGGTGAGGGATGGAGGAGGGTGTTGTACAGGAGACAGAAGGAGCTGGGGGTGTGGTCACTTCAGGGTGGAGGGATTAGATGACTGCACGCATTGACTGGATCCCCACCAGGGATGGGGGGGTCACTGGTGGTCTGAGTGAGGTGCCTGTCCTTGGAGTGGTGATGATTGTGAGTAAGCAGGGGGTGAGGAAATGGACGGTGGGTTGGTTGCCCACAGTGGGGAACAAAAACAGTATGTAGAGGGAAAAGCAGAGTGTTTTGGCTTAAATTGTGGCCCCCCAAAAAGGCATATTGAAGTCCTAATTAGCTGCCAGTACCTATGACTGTGACTGGGACCTTACTTGGAAATAGGTCTCTGCAGCTGCCATCGAGTTAAGGTGAGGTTGGGATGGGGCGGGGTGGGGGAATCTCATCCAGTGTGACTGGTGTTCTTTTAAGAAGAGAAACATGTGGGGCGCCTGGGTGGCTCAGTCGGTTAAGTGTCTGCCTTCGGCTCAGGTCATGATCCCAGGGTCCTGGGATCGAGCCCCGCATCGGGCTCACTGCTCAGTGGGGAGCCTGCTTCTCCCTCTGTCTCTGCCCCTTCTCCCTGCTCTCTCTCTGTCAAATAAATAAAATCTTAAAAAAAAAAAAAAAAGAGAGAAACATGCCAGGGGGAGACAGGGACACAGAGGGGAGAGGACAGCCACGTGATGACAGACGCAGAGATCAGACGGACGCAGCTGCAGGCCAAGGAGCACCCGGGATTCCAGACAGCCACTGCCAGGAGCCAGGAAGAGGCAAGGAGGGATTCTGCCCAGAGCGTCAGAGGGAGCGCAGCCCTGCTGACACCTTGGTCTTGGACTTCTGGCCTCCAGAACCGAGAGAGAATACGCATCTGTGGCTTTAAGCCTCTCAGTTTGTGGTATTTTGTTACACCAGCCCCAGGAGGGGAATATGTGGGGTCAGAGATTGGGCATGGCTCAGGTTTTCTTTTTTTATTATCTGCAATTTATTTTATTTATTTGTATGATATGCATTATTTTTTAGGTCAGGATTGATTTCTGAGGGGGAGGGTCCCATTGCAGTGGGAGGTGAGGGTGCAGGGAGACAAGAGATGGTGTGTGTGGGGTCACTTGCTCGTCTGTAATAGGCTGAGCCAGGAGGCCCCGGGTCGGGGGTGGAGGGGTGTGGTTGACTTGAAGGCAGGAAGGGGAGATGCTGCCTTCTCACAGGCAGACTTGGGGTGTGGGCAGCTTCTCTGTACCCTCCTTGTGGTAAGTCCTGGGGTGCTACTGGCCCTGCAGAGTGGGGCAGAGGAAGGGGCCGAGCAGCTAGGGAGGAATGCTGACCCAGGGCTGAATCAAGGGGCAGTGGGGGGTGCGCCAGAAACTCCAGAGGCTGTTGGTGAATTGAGACCTTGACTCCAGGATTTGGAATGGAAAAAGCATGCACGTGTATGTGCGTGTTTGCACGTGTGTCTGTGTGTTTGTGTGCATGTTCTTCTCAGTATGTGTATGTGCATGTGTATGTATGTTTTGTGTCTGTGTGTATATGTCAGCATGTTTGTGTGAATGCATGCACGTGTGTGAGTGTGCACGTGTCCCTAAGTGTGTGAGCGCGTGCAAGTGCATGTGTGTGTCTCTTGTACGTGTGTGTGTCCCTGTGAGTGTGCACATACGTGTGTGCACATGGGGTCACTCACAGTCGGGGTGGGCAGCCTTCGGTCCTGTGGGTGTGCTCACGGGGCCTCCTGGCCTTCCCTCCTTTTCTATAGCTCTGCTTGCCCCGGACCCTGCCTGGCTCCAGCAGGAGGGCACAGAGGATGAAGCTGTGGCTCCGGGGGTACTGATCACCTGTCTGCGGGTAAGTAAGAAATCCCTGTTGCTCTTCTTGCTTGGGCCCTTGTCCTCTTCCCTTGGCCTAGAGCTTCTCGACCCCACAGGGCTGGTCTCCAGGCCTCCAGGCACTGGACCTCCCGTAATATGTGTCAGGGGGAGGTGCATGGGACATCCCAGGCAGCAGTCCCACTGCTTCATTCAGACCTTCTCTAGCTGTGGAGTGCCTCGTTCTGCTGAGCATCAGGAGGGAAAACAGCAAGGATGTGAGCTGTCCTTGCCTCCTAGTCTTCACGGTCTCTTGGGGCAAACAGTTGTCATTTACTGAATACTTCTCTCTTGCCGGCAACATGCTCAGGTCCGCTGGGATCCTGGAGCTGGAAGGGAAAAAAACTGCCAGGGCTTCCTGGCTAGTTGCCAGTGGCTCAGTCCTTTGATGCCACATGTCTGGATGCTGTCCCTCAGGGAGGAATGAGTAGATAGAGGAGTGTTCTAGTTCTGGGGTCTGAGCCAAAGGTCTGAGAATCCTCTGCATGGGTCTCCCTTGCCCAGGCTGCTGGCCCCCTCGCCAGCCTCCTGAGTACTGGCGGGGGTGGCCCCTGGCTGAGCTGCGATGGGTGTGTGTTTCAGGAACCAGTCACCTTTGCGGATGTGGCTGTGTTGTTCACCCCAGAAGAATGGATGTTTCTAGACTCTGCCCAGAGAAGCCTGTACAGAGATGTGATGCTGGAGAACTATAGAAACCTGGCCTCCGTGGGTAAGGCCAGGCTTGTTGCCTTATCTACACACTCCTGCAGCACCTGTGGGTTCCTGGAGGTGTGCTGGTTTGGGAAATCAAGAGGTGAAAAAAACAGACAAATCCTGCTCTCATGGTGCTTACAGTTTAGGGGCTCCCCTGTGGAAATGAAGGTATCTTTGCTGCTGTTTCTCCATGGTTAAAAGTTTCTGGGCTTTTCAAGTGTGTCTCTGAGTGAGGCCCTGGGTTTTGGGGACTGGAGAATCCCATTGTCCTTTGGGACCCAGTGAGGGAGCTTATACTTTGGTTCCTTAGTGTAAGAGCCCTGCCATGCCCGTGAGAATGCAGGCAGGCTCGTTTTGCTCTTCCCATCCCCGGTGCGCCTAAAGACTTAGAATATCAACCCTGGTTAGTGGCAGGCACGGTCTGCTCACACCCTGCATCTTTCCCATGAGCAGGAGATCAGCTAGGCAAACCCAGTACGTTTTCCCATTTGGAGCCAGGAGAAGAGCTGTGGCCCCCTGAGAGAAGAAGCTTCCCAGGAACCTGTCCAGGTGAACAGCAGGCAGATCAGGGAGCAACAGCTCTGACCGAAAGATGAGTGTTAGGTTTGGAAATTGTCGGTAAGGGAAACACTTCGAGTGCCCTTGACGGGTGCTGCTTTACTGGATTCCACCTCCTTCCTTTTTGTCCATAATACTCTACTCTGGTTTCATAGAATGATTTGTCCTACCTCCTCTTCACATTTATCATTTCCATGTGTATAGTTTATCATGTGTGGATTTTATGTGTATATAGCATGTGTATGCTTATCCAGTGCCTCCCCAGTGTATCTTTTTGCCAATACTTTCTCTCAATTTCAGTCTCAATCTTCATAGAACTCTTTCTCAGTAACTTAACATCTACCATCTCCGTTCCTTGTTCCTATGGTTATGTGACTCCTTACATGGCCAAATACCTTAAAATTTCCTTTATTCTTTGATACATTCTTCCTCTTCACAATTTCCTCCCATAGTTGGAATCAGTATTTTTTATTTTTTTAAAAAAGATTATTTGTGTGTGTGAGAGAGAGAGTATTTGTGCACATGAGTTGGGGGAGGCGCAGAGGGAGAGGAAGAGAGAGAATCTCAAGCAGACTCCCTACTGAGCGCAGAGCCTGATGCGGGGCTTGATCTCACAGCCTTGAGACCATGACCTGAGCCAAAATCAAGAGTTAGACACTTAACTGACTGAGCCACCCAGGCGCCCTAGAATCAGTATTTAAAAAAGAAAATCCACATGTTCTCTGCTTAGTTTTTTGGTTGCCTTGGTCCCACAGTTTCCTCCCCCGTGTACTTAATTTTTCTATCCTTATTCATTCCAGAACCTCAGCATCAACCCCAAGATCCAATTTCTAACCAAGATATTTTTGCAGAGATTCCATCCATTGGCATGAAAAGGGTAAGGTGCCCAAGGATTCTTCTTGGTTCTCTGTTGTAGGACAAGTCTGGGGTTGCTGTAGATTAGAAAAGCAGCACAAGAGGCCAGAGAGAGAGAGATTGAGAGAGAGAGAGAGAGAGAGAGGGAGAGAGATTCAAGGCAAGTGGTGTTTACCCAGGGGAAAGCAGGTTCTTGGGAGAGAGTCTGTGAATGTCATGAGTTGGGGAAAACCCTCCATGTAGATCAAGGCATGTATTTCCCAGAGTTTCCACAAGCAGCCATGTTTATAAATGTGAACAGACATCAAGTGTTTAAAACTTAATTTGCCTTTAACTTGGCAAAACTCTGCGTCTAAGAGGCCTCACAAACGTAACAAAAATGACAGCTCTCTGTGGCAGAGCATCCACTTGAAGGGACTCAGGGTAGAAATGGTCCAGACGCACTAAAATGGTAAAAGCTTCAGCTATAGAAATGCCTTTTCCCTACACGTAATTCACCTGGGGGAGAGTCTGAACGTAATAGAGTCTTTGGTCTTCCTGTTTTCCTCACTTGACAGGAGCAACCCCAGACTGGAGATAAACTCTATAAATACAGTGAACTTGGGGAACCCTTTCACGGCATTGAACCACTTTTTCAGTACCAGAGAATTCATGCTGGAGGCGACCCCTATGAATGCCATGAGGGTGGAAAATCCTTCTTCCAGCCCGCTCACCTGATTGTACCTGATAAGATCCGTCATGGGGACAAAACCTATGCATGTAACAAATGTGAGAAATCCTTCAGATACAGCTCCGACCTGATCAGGCACCAGAAGACTCATACCACAGAGAAGTGCTTTGAATGTCTGGAGTGTCGGCAAGCCTTCAAGTACTCCTCGAATCTGCGGCGCCACCTGAGGACTCACACTGGGGAGAAGCCCTTCGAATGTGCTCAGTGTGGGAAAACCTTCACAAGGAACTTTAACCTGATTCTGCACCAGCGAAACCACACGGGCGAGAAGCCCTATGAGTGTAAGGACTGTGGGAAAGCGTTTAATCAGCCGACCTCTCTGAGGAGCCACCTGAGGACTCACACCGGGGAGAAGCCCTTTGGATGCAGTCAGTGTGGGAAAGCCTTCAGGGAGCACTCGTCGCTGAAGACGCACCTGCGCACTCACACCAGGGAGAAGCCGTATGCGTGTAACCAGTGTGGGAAGCCCTTCCGGACGAGCACTCATCTCAACGTCCACAAGAGGATACACACCGGGGAGAAACTGTATGAGTGCGCTACTTGTGGGCAGGTCTTGAGTCGCCTCTCAACACTCAAGAGTCACATGCGAACTCACACTGGAGAGAAGCCCTATGTGTGTCAGGAATGTGGACGAGCTTTCAGTGAACCTTCATCCCTCAGGAAACACGCGAGGACCCACACCGGCAAGAAGCCCTATGCCTGTCAGGAATGCGGGCGAGCCTTTGGTCAGTCTTCACACCTTATCGTGCACGTGAGAACTCACACTGCGGGGAAACCCTATGAATGCAATCAGTGTGAGAAGGCCTTCAGGCACAGCTCTTCACTTACTGTGCATAAAAGGATTCATGCCGGGAGAGAGAACGTTAGGAACGGTGGCCTGCCTTTATCAGTGTCCCATCCGTGTGGGAGGCCCCTTGCTGACTGACTTCCAAGTTTTAAAAGTATACACGTTCTGGGCTGTAATCATCTCTCGTAGTACTGGTTTAGCTACGTCACATGTTTTGATGTATAATATTTTCATTTTGGTTAAAATCTAAATATTGTCTTAGTTTCTATTATCACTTACTCTTTGGCCTGTGAGTTATTTGTAATTAGATTTTAAAATAACAGGACATGGGTTTATTTTTATAGAGGTATAATTGCTTATAGTGAAATGCATAAATCTTAAGTGTACAGTTGGAGAACTCTGACAGGTGCGTACACATATATATGTAACCAACACGCCATTTAAGATAGAGAACATTTCTATCCTTCTGGAGAGTTCCTGCGTGTGTATGGGTGTTTTTTTACTTTATAACTTTCTGCTGTTGGTTCTAATTTAATTACATTGTGAGCAGAGAATGTGGTCTTTATGTTATTGAATGTTAGGTATCTGTTTTTAGTGTGGTGTATCCTGTTAGTTGCCTGTCAAAATTGCCCCTTCTTCCTTACGAAAGGACTTACGTTTTTTGGTTCAGATTGGTAACGTGCACTGTTAAAAAAAACCTCTATCTCCCAGTCCTTGCAGCTGGAGGAGGGGCCGCGTGCCCAGTCCTGGCCTTTCTAAGTCTGAGAAGTCATTGGGTGTGATACCTGGGAAGGATGTTGCAAAGGACATTTAGCTTGATCCCTGCACGTCTTGCCCTTTGTACAAACAGACATGATGTCTGGTGCTAGAGGAACCATCCCATGACCATGAGGGTAAAAACTACAGGCTGAGGAGAGTGTGGCCAGAAGTCACACCAACCCGTTTCCCCGTGGTATCTTTGTGTAGCTGCCCTGGACTGTTTGTTTGTGGACATCTTGTGACATGAAAAAGATGCACTTCTTACTGGCACATGACATTGCTGTTTTGGGGGTGGGGTGGGAGAGGGTAGGATGGGTTTATTACCACCAAATGCAGTATCTCACTGATGCACTTAGTATAGGGTCAGTTTTCATAAATGCTTCATGGGTGGTTGAAATCAATGTATTGTATTACACATATGTCTACTAGATTTGAGCATATTATTTGTGTTTCAAAATCTTCTAAACATTTATACATATTGGTCAATATCAGTCTGGGCTGCATAACAAAATTACCATCGATTGAGTGGCTGATAAACAACAGAACTTTTTTCTCATAGTTCTGGAGACTGGAGTCCAAGATCAAGATGCCAGCAGATTGCTCTCTGGTGAGGCCTGCTTCATGGTTCATAGATGGCCGTCTTCTTGCCTGGTCCTCACATGGCAGAAAGAGAGCAGGGGAGTGCTGGGGGGTGTCTTGTAGAAGGGCACTCGTCCCATTCATGACGGTTCCACCCTTATAACCCAGTCACCTCCCGAAGTCCCACCTCCTAATACCATCACAGTGGGAATTAGGCTTCAGAATGTGAATGGGGGGGAGGGGGCACAAACATTCAGTCCACATCCGTCTATGATGTGCGTACTGAGACAGCTATGTTAAGCTCTCCCACCATGATTGCTGAATAAATCTTGTAATTCTGTCAACTTTTAAATTTATATATTTTGAAGCAGTCAAATGAGAAGATTTTTGATATTTAATGTTTTCAGCAAATTGTTCCTTTTATTCTTCTAGTGACCATCTTTCTCCCTAGTGATGAATATTCAACTATTCATTTTCATAACAGCAAGTCATTGTTTGGAGCTTACTGTTAGCAGATAGTAGATACTACCCTAAGCTTTGAATCTTCTAAGTTACTTGTTTTGCACAATGACACTTTGAGGTAGACACTATTATCATCCCCAGTTTATGGATGAGGAAACTGAGGCCAAGCCAGTCGAGGTGAGTTAACCAAGGTCATACAGGTGGTAAGTGATGGAGTCTGGCTCCAAAATGCAGGGGCTGAACACAGTGCTTTACTCTGGGGGACTTTTCTTCCTTTGTATCTGTTCTCAGTCTCACAGGGATCTGTTTTTGTGTGTTGTTGGGTTTTCTTTTTTCTTTTTCTTTCTAGAGAGAGACGGAGAGAAGAGGGAGGCGCAGAAGGAGAGGGAGAGAGAGAGTCAAGCAGGCTCTGTACCCAGCGTGGAGCCCAACGCAGAGCTCAATCTCACAACCCTCAGATCACAACCTGAGCCAAAATTGAGTCAGATGCTTAACCGACTGAGCCACCCAGGTGCCCCTGTTTCTGTGTTTTAAAATTCTAGGGGCGCCTGGATGGCTCAGTCGGTTAAGCATCTGCTTTCGGCTCAGGTCATGATCTCCAGGTCCTGGGATCCAGCCCCACGTCAGGCTCCCTGCTCAGTGGGGAGTCTGCTTCTCCCTCTCTCTCTGCCCCTCCGCCCCCGCTTATGCTCTCTCTCTCAAGTAAATAAAATAAAAAAATCTAACAGTTATAACTTGTGTAAAAGTTCATAAATCCTAGTGCACGCCTTGTGAATTTTATATATGTCTACACCACCATATCAGGATGTTAAACATTTTATCTCCCCAGAAGCTTCCCTTGGGCCCTACCCTGGCCAATAAGCCCCATCCAGAGGTAATAAGTATTCTGATTTCTGTCACCATAGATTTGTTTTTCCTGTTCATAGAAATGGAACCCACACTCTACCCTCTTGTGGCTGGCTTTTCATTTAATATAGTGTCTGTGAAATTTATTTTGCCACATTATCAGTAGTTTATTCTCTTTAAAAACTGTTGGGTAATATTCCATTGTCTGAATATCCCACAGCCAAAACATTCCATTCTGTTTATGGACATTTGGGTTCTTTCCAGATTTTTCTGTTAGGAATAAAGCTGCTGTGAATGTTCTTGGACAAATCTTACCGTGAACAAATGTTCTCATTTCTCTCAGGTGTCAGCCTGGAGCAGAATCGCTGGGTCATTGTGTAAGCAGACTGTGAGCTGTGGTATATACTGCCAACAGTTTTCCAAAGTGGTTGAAACAACTTTTACATCCATTATCAATGCATGAAAGTTTGGTTTGCTTCACGTCCTGATAATGCATGCTGTTAGTTTAATTAAATTACTTAAAAAATTTTTATTGTTATGTTAATCACCATACATTACATCATTAGTTTTTGATGTAGTGTTCCATGATTCATTGTTTGTGTATAACACCCAGTGCTCCATGCAGAACGTGCCCTCTTTAATACCCATCACCGGGCTAACCCCTTCTTCCACCCCCCTCCCCTCTAGAACCCTCAGTTTGTTTTCCAGAGTCCATCGTCTCTCATGGTTCGTCTCCCCCTCCGATTTCCCCCTTTAAATTGAATTTACATATAGCATATTATTAGATTTAGAGGAAGAGTTTAGTGATTCTCAGTTGCATACAACACCCAGTGCTCATTACATTAGGTGCCCTCCTTAATGCCCATCCCCAGTTACCCCATCGCCCCACCCGCCTCCCCTCCAGCAACCCTCAGTTTGTTTCCTATAGATAGGAGTCTCTTACGGTTTGTCTCCCTCTCTGATTTCATCTTATTTTATTTTTGTCTCCCTTCCCCTGTGATCCTGTTTTGTTTCTTAAATCACACATATGAGTGAAATCATATGATAATTGTCTTTCTCTGATTGACTTATTTTGGTTAGCATAATACTCTCTAGTTCCATACATGTAATTGCAAATGGCAAGATTTCATTTTTTGATGGCTGAGTAATATTCTATTACACACACACACACACACCTTCATCCATTCATCTGTCAATGGACATCTGGGCCCTTTACATATTTTGGCTATTGTGGACATTGCTGCTATAAACATTGAGGTGCAGTTGCCCCTTTGGATCACTGTGTTTGTATCCTTTGGGTAAATACCTAGTAGTGCAATTGCTGGGTTGTAGGGTAGCTCTATTCTCAACTTTTTGAGGAACCTCTGTACTGTTTTCCAGAGTGGCTGCACCAGTTTGCATTCCCACCAGCAGTGTAAGAGGGTTCCCTTTTCTCTGCATCCTCACCAACATCTGTTGTTTCCTGACTTGTTAATTTTAGCCATTCTGACTGGTGTAAGGTGGTATCTCGTTGTGGTTTTGATTTGTATTTCCCTGATTCCAAGTGATGTTGAGTATTTTTTCATGTGTCTGTTGGCCATTTGTATGTCTTTGGAGAAATGTCTGTTCATGTCTTCTGTCCATTTCTTGACTGGATTATTTGTTCTTTGGGTGTTGAGTTGGTAAGTTCTTTATTGATTTTGGATACTAGCCCCTTATCTGATAAGACATTTGCAGATATCTTCTCCCATTCTGTCAGTTGTCTTTTGACAGACAAAATCTCCAGTAAGGGATTCTCTAGTGTCTTCTATGCTTTTTCTTTTTTTTTTTTTTTTTTTTTTTTTTTTTTTTTTTTTTTTAAGATTTTTTTTATTTATTTATTTGAGACAGAGAGAATGAGAGAGAGAGAGAGCATGAGAGGGGGGAGGGTCAGAGGGAGAAGCAGACTCCCCGCCGAGCAGGGAGCCCGATGCGGGACTCGATCCAGGGACTCCAGGATCATGACCTGAGCCGAAGGCAGTCGCTTAACCAACTGAGCCACCCAGGCGCCCCTTCTATGCTTTTTCAAACCCAGTTTGTATCATTTTAAAAAAATTTAAATTCAATTAGCCAAGTTCAGCTTGTATCTTTATAATAGTTGCTTTGAATTCTAGTTCTGATGTCTTACTTGTATCCATATTGATTACACCCCTGGTATTGAGTGCTGCCTCTTATGCTTTGTTTTTGGGTGAGTTTTTCTATCTCATCATTATGTCCAGAAAATAATAGATGAAAGAGAGAGAAAATACAAAAATAGCAACAACACCAGAAGAATACAGACTAAACAAATTGGGGGATAACAGAAACAAACAAAAGAGAGAGAGAGAAATCAAGCCAGAAGTTGAACAGAACACAAGAATAAACTAGATCCTGGCAGTATTTTGGTTTGTTTGTTAGAAGAAATTAGATACCAAAATAGGAAAAAAGAAAAAAAAATGAAACCAAAATGCAAAAATATACATAATGTAAATATAAAAATAAAAATTGAAAAAGACAAAAAAAGAATTGATAAAATAAGAAATTAGTTGAAAAGAAAAAAATGTAAAACTGAAAAACTAAGGAATAATAAGAAAACCATGAATGCTATATACTATTTTCCCCGAGAGTTGGAGTTTTGCATCTCTCTGTGATCAGTAAACTTGGTGCTACCTGGTTGTTCCTGCTGGTCTTCTGGGGGAGGTGCCTGTTGGGTTGACTCAGGGGTCTTTGCTCAGGTGGAATTGCACCCCCCTTGCCATGCTGGCTCAGTGTAAGTGGCTCCAGATTGTACTATGTGATGCTATTTTGCTCCCTGAAGGCTTTTAGCACTAATGGGGGGATGGAAATGGCTGCACCCCGTCTCCAGCTGGGTAGCTGAAAGGTTGCACCCCTACCTCTCAGTGTGCCCTCACAGAAAAGTAGTCAATCACTCTTGTCTCCCTGGTTTCCATCCCAACTATGTGTTCACCCAGCCTGTAACTGAGCATTTCTATCTCAGGCAGGTGACCCCATTTGGAGTCTCCAAACTTTACGGAATTCTGTGGCTCACACCCGTGCAGCTTCTCCTGGGGGCGGGGTGGGGGGGTCTCACTGTGTCTCTGCCCTTGCCTGGACCCTGGCCAGAGAGTGGTCACCTGACCCAGCTGGGGTTTGTGGTTTATGGTAACACCGTTCTTTGCAGCTAGCTTCCCTGCTCTGATGCCTGGGAACTCTGCCACACTCAGGCACCGCCATTCTTTCTGTGACCCTGGGGATCCTGAGACCATGCTGTCACACTTGGGACCACCTCTTCACCACCTGAGCCCATTTCAGGCAGGGACCTCCGCCACTGGAGCAGACTTCTAAAAGTTCTGATTCTGTGCTCTGCTCTTATAGCACTTTGCAGTAGCCTCCTTAAGCAGACTCCCTCTCCACACGGTATCCTCCAATATATCGCCTCGGATTAATGTCTCCGCACCTCCTACCTTACAAAAAGTGATCACTTTTGTATTTGTAGAATTGCAGCAATTCTTTTCTCAGATCTCTGGTTGATTGCACAGGTGTTCAGAATGATTTGATAACTCTCTAGCTGAATTCCAGGGACCAGACGAAATTAGGGTTCCCTACTCTTCTGCCATCTTAACTCCTTCTCCTGTTTAATTTTAGCTATGTTAGTGGATGTGTAAGTGGTTTCTTATGTTTTAATTTGCATTTATGTGTGTGTGTGTGTGTGTAATATTGTAGTAGATGATTGCCACAATAATTCCTCCTACCCGTCAATGTACATCTATTTTCTTTTTTTCTTTTTTAAAATTTATTTATTTATTCACATTTTTTAATTATGTTATGTTAATCACCATACATTACATCATTAGTTTTTTGTACATCTATTTTCAATGTGACTTTGCTGCCCCTCCTATCAAGAGGTACGATTTATTCCTCTATGTCTTGAAGATGAGCTCGACCGTCTGACTTTCTTTGGCTAATGGAACATTATGAAACATGGTGGGAGCAGATGCTTGTAAAACACACACTGGGGTTTGCCCTCTTTTAGTTATGGTTAGAGTCTTTTTTTTTAAAGATTTTATTTTTTTATTTTGAGAAAGAGCAAGTGAGAGAGAGAGAGCATGCACTCAAATGGGGGAGGGGGAGAAGGAAAGAACTTTAAGCGGTCTTTTCACTGAGTGTAGAGCCCACCCCAGGGCTCAATCTCACAACCCTGAGATCATGACTTAAGCCAAAATCAAGAGCCAGACACTTAACTGAATGAGGCACCCAGGCGCCCCAAGTTATGGTTAGAATCTTAGGAGCAAAGTGTGAAGAAGCCTGGACCGACCGCTCCTCTAGGTTGAGAGACCACATGAAAAGGGCCTTGCTGATGGTGGGCACCAACCACCAGGCATGCAAGTGAGGCCATCTTGGACCATCTGGCCCCTGGCAAGCCTCCAGGTGACTGCAGTGGCATGAATGACCCTAGGTGAGACCATCAGTAGAACTGCTCAGCTGAGTTCAGCTCAGATTGCCGACTTACAGATTTATGAGCACATAATGTAACAGACACAGAAGTTAGTATCAGAAAGTGGATGCTGCTGTAACAAAAACTTAAAATTTGGCATTGACTTTGGACTTTGGCAGCAAGAAAGCATGTTTAGAGGGGTGAAGAAATTTCAGCTTAAGATAAGGTGAGGGACCTGCTGCCAGGTGTTAGAAGAAGCCTACATGGTTATGTGGTATGAGAACCATTAGCAAAACTATTTTTGAGACAGACCATGAACTTGTGGATCTGGTAGAGGGGGCGGGCTTTCCCCATCTCTGGCCCTACCCCCAACCTCCTCATGATGGCCTGGTGCTGATCCCAGAAGAGCCTGCCGGTGGGTGAGAAGTCCCCTTGTGTCTGATTCTCCCGGATTCTCTACCCTCACACCAGCCCACACCTGGCCTTTAGGAATTAGTTAAAACTTCTAGCAGAAATCTCCCCTCTTGTTCGGTGGCGCTGTCTTCATCCCGTGCTACAGGTAAGCCAGTGCTCCTATCCATCTCTCTTCCCCTAGATTTCTGGCTGGTGGGTTGCCTGTGACCTCAGCTCTCTGATGGGTTCAAGGAAGTTATGTTTTTGTTGATTATTCAGCCTTTTCCCGTTGCTCTGGTGGCCTGGCAGGTTTCTACATCCAAGGTGGAGGCCGGAAACCAGGTTCTTCCCTAAATCATATGTCTTTTAGGAACTGGTTATTTATGACATCAACTTCCTCTTTTCTGTAAGTTCCCTTAAAGCAGAGATCACATGGAGCTTGTTCAGCGCAACTTCCTTTAAGCCCAACACTGCACTGGGCAGAAAATAAGCTAACTGAACATCATCATCATCATCATCATCATCATCATCATCATCACCATCACCACCACAATAAAAGAAAATAAGGCTTCGGCGTGCTTGCCGAGTCTATGTGAGTTCATACCGAGCAGCTGCTCCCGGGTAACCCAACAGGCTGCAGGATCCTGTGGGCTGCTTCCTCTCACCAACACCAAGTCAAAGCTGTGGCCGCTGAAAGTTGCTACCACCCAGCAGTCTCCATGCTGAGTGCAGACAGCACAGTGCCTGGCATTCATGGGGCACTTTCTAGGCATCTTGGTCAGTCTGAGGCTGTACTTGCAGACTTAGGAGACGCTCCCTCCTCAAATCCCTCTCTTGTGTGTTGCCAGGCACCCAGCGAGGCTCTCCATCCTGGTTGTTTTCTCTGCACCCTCTCTGGTTATACAAGAGAGCAATATAACCATATGATTTCACTCATACGTGGAGTTTAAGAAACAAAACACAGAAACATAGGGGAAGGGAAGGAAAAATAGAATAAGATGAAAACAGAGAGGAAGGCAAACCATAAGAGACGCTGAACTCTAGGGAACAAATTGAGGGTTGCTGGAGGGGAGAGAGGTGGGGGATGGGGAAACTGGGTTTTGGGCTTTAAGGAGGGCACTTGAAGTAATGAGCCCTTGGTGTTCTATGCAACTGATGAATCACTGAATTCTACCTCTGAAACTAATAATACAGTGTATGTTAATTAAGTTGAATTCAAATAAAAAGTTGAAAGAGAGAGAGAGAACGACTTAGTAGAAAGAGCTCAGACTTTGGCAGTCAAGAGCCCGGAATGTGTTTCTTGGTCCTGCCAGTTCTGGTTTTGTGATGTCGGACATGTTTTCTCGTTTAAGAAGCCATAGATTGATGCTCATCTCACAGAGTTGTAGGAACCCTTTCATGAGCTAGTCAGGAAGCTTCCTTGTGGGGGGCACTGTCGTATTCTTTGTTCCCTCATCAATAGGAAACCCAAAGCACCACCAAATGGGCTGGCTGTACAGTCACTGGTAATGCTAAGGAAAGAAAAGAAAAGAAAAGAAAAAAAAAAAAAGCCAAACTGTGGGCCTGATAATAAAATATGAGGAAGACAGCATCCATGCTAGATGTTTCTCATGTCCATGTATCAAGGGAAGCCACACATATGAATTCTCCTGTGGTTCATTTGAACAGGAAATATTTTTTTTGCTTACAAGAAAAGATAGAAAGTTCTCCGTAGCTGAGCTAGATGGCCTCTGACCCATGAGAAGCAGCTCTCTGCCATTTCCCTCTGGGTAGAGTTATAACAGCATGTATGGTCTATTTCAGTCTGTTTGGAAATGTTTAAGAACAGGAAAAATCAATCAATGGTGAGAGAAATCAGAATAGTGGCTACCTTTGGTGGTTATCAACTGGGAGGATGAGGCAGGAACTTTATGCCTTGATTGCTTGGTCACATAAGTTTGCACACATATAAAAATTCATTGAGTGGGGGGACTTCTGGTCTGTGCTCTTCACACACCTCACTGAATGTGTCTTGTTACCCCTACAGCCCAAATGATGTGAGAACTATTTACCCAGTTGGAGAATCTTTTCTGTTATTTTGCTTTTCCCCCAACTTGCTTTTGTGCTATCCTGAGAAATGAAAGAAAAGAGGGGAAAACAAAAATAAGACTTTATTTTTATTAGTGTCTCAGGGAAAAGAGGCTGGTACTTGGGTTAAAGGAAAGAGTACTTATGTGGGGATTTTTCATTTTTCTCCCCATATAATTATTGCTATAAGCTGAAATCCCATAAACCTGTAACCTCTCGCTCCCCAAATACGTTAAGAAAGATCAGATGTGGCTTACCTGTTGGCCATTGAATAATTTGAAGGGCAATAGTGTAAAATTGAGGAGGGCCTCCTTGAGAGGTCAACTATAGTTTCTCTATGACTTTTTTCTCTCTGGTGCCTGGTGGAGTAGCTAACACACAGTAGGTGCTCAATATATGCTTTCTAATTTGTTTCTTGATTTTGGGGAAACATTTATCACTTACGTTAGCCTGCTATGGGAAATGCAATTTTTGACTAGTGGCTGTGTTTATTGGGTAATTTCCACCTGTCAAACATTGGTCTAAATGCCGTTGAAGTTGTAAAAGCAATAGAAAGCCAAGCTAGTGCCTTCACAGAGTTTAAAAGTTTAGACATTTACATAGAATACAGCACTGGGGGGCACCTGGGTGGCTCAGTCGTTAAGTGTCTGCCTTCGGCTCAGGTCATGATCCCAGGGTCCTGGGATCGAGCCCCGCATCGGGCTCGCTGCTCCGCGGGAAGCCTGCTTCTCCCTCTCCCATTCGCCCTGCTTGTATTCCCTCTCTCGCTGTGTCTCTCTCTGTCAAATAAATAAATAAAATCTTAAAAAAAAAAAAAGAATACAGCACTGGGTGTTATACGCAAACAATGGATTGTGGATCACCACATCAAAAACTAATGATGTATTGTATGGTGACTAACATAACATAATAAAATAAAATTAAAAAAAAAAAAGAATACACTCCAGAGTCCATGATGTAAACCAAATGTAAAATCACATCCAAAATAGGAGGCTTTGGGTGTCATATTTTGGGAAATGCTATCATGAGAAAAGGGAAAAGAAATTGCTTGAGGAGTTTAGAATTTCAATCTGGAAAGGAAAAATGTGGAATAGATTGTTGGATACAAATTCAGTCACGACTGATTTCATCCATCGTTGAAAAGAAGCAGCTTTCAAAGTGTAATACCTACGTGAGCGTCTTCTTGCTCCCATTATTAATGGCAGGTAACACAGGGAGCACACACCATGTGGTAGTTACTCTCCTGGGTGGTTAATGAGTATCACTGACTGAATTCACACAGCAGCCCTGTGTGGGAAGTGCTTCTATTAGCCCAGTTTTATGGATGAGGAAATTAAGGCTTAGGAAAGCTCTGTGACCCTGAAGGATGCACAGATGGTAAGCGATAGAATAAGATTCAAAGCCAAGCAGGCTGGCTCCAGAGCCGATATCCTAGATTCAGATCCAAGTTCTGGACTGTATTAGTTTACTGTGGCTGATATGACAAATCATCACAATCTTGGTGGCTGTTTTTTAAACAACAGAAGTTTCTTTTCTCACAGTTCTGGAGACCAGAAGTCTGAAGTCCAGGAGCTGGCAGGGTCACAGTCCCTGTGGAGGCTCTGGGGAGGGCCCTTCATTGCCCCCTCCAGCTCTGGGGGCCCCAGATGCCCCCTGGCTTGTGGCCGCCTTAGAGGCTGCTTTTAGGCCAACGGGCTTGGGCAACAGAATGCAGAAAGGGCCACAGCGACCCACCGTCTGAAGACAGGCCCATCAGGTGGCCCACCTCAAAATATCTGCAGGCCCTAACTGACCAACGGGCTACTTACAACCAGGCACAGTTCCCCCAAAAGGGAAGATTCCATATGTTGCCACACCGCCTCCCCTGCCCCCTTTAAAAATGACCCCCACCCACTGCCTCTTGGCAGACAGTCTCTCCCCTGCTGTCCCGCCCTCCGCTCCCTTGTGGTGTATTCAGTAAACTTCTATCTCCTTTATTTTGCTTTGGGTGAATTCCTGTCACCGCCTGCACCACCAGCTTCCACCCGATTGTCACTTCATATTTAGGGGGCCCCCCTCCGATCGAGACACTTGATTCGGGTACTACAGACACATCACCCCAATCTCTGCTTCTGTCTCCACGTGGCCTCCTTCTGCGAGCCTCACGGAGTCCTCCCCTCTCTTTATAAGGACACCAGTCATTGGATTTAGGGCCCACCCGGTGAGTCCAGCATGGTCTCCTTTCCAGATAATAAATATATACTACTTTGTGAACAAAATGGTAAAGTTCTGCAAGAAGAAAGTCATAGTGAAGATAACTGATTCGGGCTGTACTGCTTGGTAATAAAGGGACCCAAGCGGGATAGAACAAAAGCCCAACACTTATTAATCACTCACTGTGTGCCAGGCTTTCTGCTCCATGTGTACAGTTAGGGACTCACCTTATGAGTAGGGACTCTTAAAATCCCCATTTTGCTGATTAGGAAACAGAGGCTTGCCCAATATCACAGCTGTAAAGTGTCAGAGTTGGGGGCTGAACTCAGGCCGTCTTGTGCAGTCTCCCCGCTGGAACCTCATGCTGTGCCACACAGGGAAAGGCAGAAGCATTCCCGGGGAGAAGGGCAACCAGTGAAAAGGAAGGAATCTTGTCCACATGGGAGAACCAGGAGAAGAGAATCATACAGGGCCAGATCCTTCATGTGACTCACAGGCAGGAGAGTCTTGGGTCAAGAACAAATTGTAGAGAAAGAGAGGAAAGGCTGCTTTTTCCTTTTTCCTTTTAGCTATTTCAACATCTCAATCCTGAGAGCATACTTCTATAATAATGACACTCTATTGTCACTTTTATTATACCCATTTTACAATTGAGCAAACTGAGATTCAAAAATTTAAGTGGTGAAACTAAAGCTCCATGTAAGGGGAGGAGTGAGGACTCCAAATTTGGGGCTGATTTCAAAACCCACTCTTCACTTGTATGTCCTGGAACAGGGAGATCAGTAATCCAGGGAGAGGAATCCTGAAAGAGAAAGATTTCTATTATGGTCTAGCTCTGGGCAATGACGGGCTGATCTGAGGACTTTCTCCTTTAATATTTACCCCCTCTGCTGGAGAGGTTTTTTGTTTGTTTGTTTGTTTGTTTTTTAAAAGATTTTATTAATTTGAGAGAGCAAACATGAGCCGGGGGGAGGGGCAGAGAGAGAGGGAGAAGAGGACTCCCTGCTGAGCAGGGAGCCCTACTTGGGGCCCGATCCCAGGACCCCAAGATCATGACCCCAGCCAAAGTCAGATGCTTAGCCAACTGAGCCACCCAGGTGCCCTGAGATTGGAGTTTCTATGTTGTGCACCTGGCATCAGCTGTCTGCATATATTCTGTGTCCTTACTGGTAGCACCTGAGATTCCATGAGGGCTTGCGGTTGCTCGTGACTGATTCCTTGGGGAGTTCCAGGAGATGGCAGGGAGAGGTTGAGCCCAAGACTCCATGCAGAGTGTGAGAGCCTGGTCTGGGGAGCCTCTGGGATCCTGCTAAAAAGCCGGGGAACCGCAGGATGAGAGCCACCTAGTGTGGACGCAGTGGCCATATGGACAAGGGTTGCATTGGAGCTTGACTCCTTTCATTCACCACTCTTTCTGCTCCAGGGCTGTTTGTGCTGCTGCTGTTGCCACTGGGAGCTGCAGACCTGAACCTTGGGGGTGAGCCTGGCCAGCTGGCCCCTTTACTGATGGAGGGCATGGCAGCTTGGTGTCTGGGTTCCTTCACTACAAGGGGAGAGCCAGGGAGAGGAGGCTTAATCTGTGAAAGATCCTCAGATATGATCTTTGGCGATAAGAGAAACTTTCTTCCTCCTCAAATGCTTAGAGTTTCCTGAACTCTTCCTCTTCCAATAGCAGCCAACCTTCCCCTCCTCCACTCTCTGGTCACCACCTGGCAGCTGGCTTCCTCCATGCCCTGGGGCTTCTGACCACAGTCTTGTCCCCAGTGTCTGTGGTTCGAGGTGCCCTTCTGACTCCATATCTCTCAGTGCCCCAGCCTGTTGCTGTTATCCAGATTCATATTTCCCCGTGGGAAGATCTTCAGCAATCCCATGATGGGTTGTAAAGGTCCAGAGGCTTGAGGTGGTGGAGGGGCACATCCAAGATTATGGGGCATCTGGAGTCCTCAGTCCTGGGAGTGGCACAGAAGTACTTTGTGGAAAGAATACAGGCCAGAGGAAGAGTGGTGGGGATAGGGCAGTGCAGGCATGTGGCCAGGGGGATGCAGAGTGAAGAGCTCTGGTTTGTAACTAGAGGACACGAATGTTCTCGCTCTCCCTTTATCCCTCCTTCTCTGTATCTATCCTTCCCTCCCTCCCTCCTTGCCTCTCTCTCCCACTCTTTCTCCACACATGAGGACACAGGAGGAAGGTGGCCATCTACAAGTCAGGAGAGAGATCTCGCCAGAAACTAACCCTGCCCCCACCTTGACCTTAGAACCCAGCCTCCAGAAACAATTTGAGAAAATAAATTTCCGTGGTTTAAGCCACCTCATTAATACTCTATTGCAGCATTCACAGACTAATACACATGGAAATGGAGAAAACAAAGAAAATGTAAAAAATGCAAACGAAGAAAATCATCACAATTCCACTACAGAGACTAGTGAAATATTTGGAGATACTTTTCTCTCATCTTTTAAAACGTATCAGGAATATTTTCTTTTATCAATGAATATGAATCTCAGACTGTGTTGAGTATTGCTGAAGAATGGGAACAACTTGATTCTAGACGTGCCAGGGTTCAGAGATGTTGGGGTCACATGAAGGAGAGCCTTGTGGTGATGGGATATTTTCTACTTTATTGCAGTGACAGTTACAGGAATCCACACATGTGATGACATGTCACAAAACTGTACACTCCCATTGTGCTATGTCAGTTTCCTGGTTTAGATATTTGACTTCTGTTACATAAGAACCTAAATACATAAAATATATCTTTTGCAGGAAGCCAGGGGAAGGACCTCTACGTATTGTTTTTGAAATTTCCTGTCAATCTAGGCTTATTTCAAAATAAAAACTTAAGAATAAATATTCTGTGACTAGATAATCATAGATAAAAAATGATCTGTTCACTCTGAACCATAGACCTCACAGGGGCCAAAACACCAGTGGAATTAGCTTCATGTTAGGGAGGTCTTCCTATATCAAAAAGATAGAAACCATCAAGGAGGCTTTCAGTAGGAATACTAGAAATGCTAAAGAAATACTTAAAAAGTGAAGGGTGAGTTTTAGAGATATTCATCATGGGGAAACACAGGAGAAAGAAGCGTCCAGAGCAGCAGTTTACTAAGAAGTTAGACATAATTAAACAGGAAGTCTTTCAGCACACCCAGACCAAGACCAGACGGCATCCTCTGTGGCTGGGCTTGCTGGTGTCTGCACCATGCGGAACGGGCATCTAAGGTTGCTGCCAGGTAGGCAGAATTACAACAATGGTGATAGAGCAACTAAAGCTACCCGGAAACTCTATCCCGTTTGAGTATTTTCTCTGTTCTTTGCTTTATTTCTGGTTTTTGCTCTATTTCTGTTTTTTTTTTTTCACTATCTGTGTAAGGGAGAGCAAGGAAAAAGTTTTAATGGCATTAACTCAATTATATTAAGTTCTCAGAGAAGAAAGTAGGTGGCACTTATTTCTAGGGCAATCTTTGGGACTTATCAGAGCTTTCTCATTTTCTGGCCTATATTAGACCTGGTTCTCCAGAGAAACAGAACCAAGTTTTGGTATATGTACATATATGTATAGAGATGTATATATAAGTGTGTGTGTATATATATGTGTATATATGTGTGTGAATAGGGAGATGAGAAAGAATGTGTTAGTTTAAGAAATTGGTTTATGAGATTGTTAAAGTTGGGAAGTCCAAAATCTGTAGGGCAGGTTGGAAACCCAGGGATGTTTCCAGGGACATTGATCTTGATCTCAAGTCTGAAGTCAGTCTGGAAGCAGAATTCTCTCTTGCTTGGAAGAGGTCAGTCTTTTTTCCCCTTTTAAGGTCTTCAACTGATTAGATGAGGCCCACCCAGAATATCAGCTTTACTCAGAGTCTACTGATTTCGCTGTCAATCTCATTTAAAGAATGACCTTCACAGCAGCATCATGCATCCCATGAACGGAATGACAGACTCTAACAGGTGGCCAGGAGATTGCCCGTAGGGTAGATTCCTTCACACCTGCAGTGGTTTTCATACCATGATGCCTGCCCAGTGACCCATCACTCAGGACCAGACTGGGAGATAAATGGAAATGCTGTGTCCTCAGTGCACTGTAGGATGGCCAGGAGCTCACTTGGAAGGAACCATAGAAGCCATGGGTGCTGCACCTGGAGCGGCCACTTAACCAGGAGATGGTGGCTCAAACCGCCAGTGTAATAGTTCTCACCCCTCACCTGTCATCAGCTCCCCCTCTCGTGATTCCATGGCTCCCTGCACGACCAATACCACTGTGAGCTGGGACTCAGACTTGGGGCTGGCTGACTCCCAAACCCATGCTCTTCTTGTGTGCCCCAAAACATGTGGGTTAAACAGAGGGGAGTGATCCTGGAAGAGAAATCCTCAAGGTAGACTTCTGCCATTGCCAGAGAACAAAGGACCTGGCTGTGGACAGAGCACACACCCATCTGTGGACTTTGTGCTTTAAGATTTACCCCTGCCAGGGCCCCTGGGTGACTCAGTTGGTTAAGCATCTGCCTTCGGCTCAGGCCATGATCCCTGGGTCCTGGGATCCAGCCCCGTGTCAGGCTCCCTGCTCAGTGGGAAGTCTGCTTCTCTCTCTCTGCCCCTCCCCCCTCCCCAGCTGTGCTCTCTCTCCTCTCTCTCTAAAATAAATAAATATTTCTTAAAAAAATATTTACCCCCTCCATTGGGAGAGGCTGGAATTTCCATGTTGTGTCCCTGACATTACCTGTGTATATTCTGTCCCCTTACCTGTAGCACTGACTGATTCCTCAGGGAGTCCGAGGAGAGGGAGGGAAGAGGACTGGTCCTCAAATCTTCATAAATTACTAGAGCCTTGGGAGAGCCACGGGCCACAGCATCAGAGCCACCTCCCAGGATGCAATGGCCGTGAGGACAAGGGTTGAACCTGGAGCTCCACCTCTTCTCTTTGTCATCTCTCTCTTTTTTCTGCCCCAGGACTCTTGATGCTGCTGCTGTTGCCATTGGGAGCTGCAGCCCAGAAGACTAGTGGTGAGTCTGCCCAGCCAGCCCCACTGGTGACAGAAGCTGGGGGTGCATGAAGGGGTCTGGGTCCTCACACCAGCAAGGGGAAAAGGGGGGCATATTCTTCAAGTGAGGCTCTGGTCTTCTGGAGATAACAGAGACTTCTTTTACCTCCCCAAACGTCCAGAGTTTTCTATCTTTTCTTCTTCCAATGGCAGCCACCCCTCTCCTTCCTCCACCTCCCCTCCCCTGCTCCTGGACCCCCAGCTGGCAGCTGGCTCCCTCCATTTCTTGAGTCTTCTGACTGTGGTCTCTGTCCCCACAACCTCTGCCTCCACAGACTGTGCTCGCTGGTGCCCTCCAAAATCCACGTGTGTCAATGCCACCACCTGTCGCTGCTCCCCGGGATTCATTTCTTCGTCCGGGGAGATGTTCACCAGCCGCTTGGAGAGCTGTGATGGTACAAGGACTTGGGGTGGTGCAGGGGTGTGGAGACAGTGGAGGGAGGTGATGGGGGGGAGATGTTCTCCTCTCTATGGCTCAGTTTGTTAGTCTGTAAATTGGGGGTAATCATTGTACCTGCCCTACGTGGTTGGAGTGAGATTTAAAATTCACGTGTGTGAAGAACACGTAAGGACTAGTACAGAGCAGACTGTCAAACACAAGCTATTTTCATGGTCACTGCTGTCATTACTGTGATGTTCTCATAGCACAAGGAAAGGGAGAAGTAGTGGAAGCAACAGGAGGGAAGAAACACCCAGGTCCTGGAAGCTCAGGCTCTCTTCCTAGCATGAGCTCACCCAGAAAATTTATTCCTAATACATTTGAAAAGATAAGAAAAAAATACCTAAAATTTCCCAGTAGTCTGCGTAGTGGACTTATGGGTGATTTTCTTTGTTTTCATTTTTTACATTTTCTTTCTCTTCTAAGTATCCATGTTTCATTTAATATTTGGGGGGAAAGTAAATTTTTTAAAAATTTTATTTTATTTAAATTCAATTAATTAATGTATGTTGCATTATTAGTTTCAGAGGTAGAGTTCAGTGATTCATCAGTTCTATATAACACCCAGTGCTCATTACATCACATGCCCTCCTTAATGCCCATCACCCATTTACCCCATCCCACACCTCCCTCCCCTCCAGCAACACTCAGTTTGTTTCTTACGATAAAGGATGTCTTATGGTTTGTCTCCCTCTCTGATTTTATCTTAATTTCCCCTCCCTTCTCCTATGCCCCTCTGTTTTGTTTCTTAACTTCTACATTTGACTGAAATCATATAATTGTCTTTCTCTGATTGACTTATTTTGCTTTGCATAATACCCTCCAGTTCTATCCATGTTGTTGCAAATGACAAGATTAAATTTTTTTGATGGCTGAGTAATATTCCATTGTGTATCTATTATATATATATATATATATATCACATCTTCTATATCCATTCATCAGTCGATGGACATCTGGCTCTTTCCTTATCTTGGCTATTGTGGACATTGCTGCTATAAACATTGGGGTGCAGGTGCCTGTTCAGATCACTACATTTGTATCTTTGGGGCAGATACCTAGTAGTGCAATTGCTGGGTTGTAGGGTAGCTCTATTTTCAACTTTTTGAGGAGCTACCATACTGTTTTCCAGAGTGACTGCACCAGATTGCATTCCCACCAGCAGTGTAAGAGGGTTCCCCTTTCTCCAAATCCTTGCCAATTTGTCATTTCCTGACTTGTTAATTTTAGCCATTTTGACTGGTGTGAAGTGGTTTCTCATTGTGGTTTTGATTTGTATTTCCCTGATGCTGAGTCATGTTGAGCACTTTTTTTATATGTCTGTTGACCATTTGTATGTCTGACTGGATTATTTGTTCTTTGGGTGTTGAGTTTGATAAGTTCTTCATAGATTTTGGGTACTAGCCTTTTATCTGATAAGGCATTTGCAAATATCTTCTCCCATTCTGTAGATTGTCTTTTGGTTTTGTCGACTGTTTACTTTGCTCTGCAAAAGTTTTTTATCTTGATGAAGTCCCAATAGTTCATTTTTGCTTTTGTTTCCCTTGCCTTTGGTGACAAGTCTAGCAAGAAGTTGTTGTGGCAGATGTCAAAAGGTTGCTGCCTTTGTTCTCCTCTAGGATTTTGATGGGTTCCTGTCTCACATTACATCTTTTATCCATTTTGAGTTTATTTTTGGGTATGGTGTAAGAAAGTGGTCCAGTTTCATTCTTCTGCATGTGGCTGTTCTATTTTCCCAACACCTTTTGTTGAAGGGACTGTTTTTTTTCCATTGAATATTCTTTCCTGCTTTGTCAAAGATTAGTTGACTACCAAGTTGAGGGTCCATTTCTGGGCTCTCTATTCTGTTCCATTGATCTATGTGTCTGTTTTTGTGCCAGTACCATACTGTATTGATGGTCACAGCTTTGTAATATAGCTTGAAGTCTGAAATGTGATGTCTCCAGCTTTGGTTCCTTTTTCAATATTCCTTTGGCTATTCGGGGTCTTTTCTGGTTCCATACAAATTTTAGGATTGTTTGTTCCACCTCTGTGAAAAACGTTGATAGTATTTTGATAGGGATTTTATTGAATGTGTAGTTTGCTATAGGTAGCATAGATATTTTAATAATATTTGTTCTTCCAATCCATGACCATGGAATGTTTTTCCATTTCTTTGTGTCTTTCTCAATTTCTTTCATAAGTGTTCTATAGTTTTCAGAGTACAGATCCTTTGCCTCTTTGGTTAGGTTTATTCCTAGATATTTTATGGCTTTTGGTGCAATTGTAAATGGGATCATTCCTTAATTTCTCTTTCTTTGGTCTCATTGTTAGTGTATAGAATTGCAACTGATTTCTGTGCATTGATTTTATATCCTGCCACTTTGCTGAATTTCTGTGTGAGTTCTAGCAATTTTGGGGTGGAGTCTTGGGTTTTCCACAGAGTATCTTGTCATCTGCGAAGAGTGAGAGTTTGATTTCTTATTTTCTGATCTGGATGTGTTTTATTTATTTTTATTGTCTGATTTCTGATGCTAGGACTTCTAGTACTCTGTTGAACAAGAGTGGTGAGAGTGGACATCCCTGTCGTTTTCCTGACCTTAGGGGAAAAGCTCTCAGGTTTCCCCTGTTGCGAATGATATTTTCTGTGAGCTTTTCATATATGTCTTTTATGATATTGAGGTATGTTCCCTCTATCCCTACACCGTGGAGAGTTTTAATCAAGAAAGTATTCTGTACTTTGTCAAATGCTTTTTCTGCAACCACTGAGAGGAGCATATGGTTCTTTTCCTTTCTTTTATTAATGTAGTGTATCACATTGACTGATTTATGCATATTGAACCACAGTTCAGTCCAGGAATAAATCCCATTGGTGGTGGTGAATAATCCTTTTAATGTACTGTTGGTACATTGGTTAGTAGCTTGGGGAGAATTTAGTATCCATGTTTATTAGGGATATTGGTCTGTAATTTTCCATTTTTTGGTGGCGTCTTTGGTTTTGGGATCAAGGTAATGCTGGCCTCATTAAAAGAGTTTGGAAGTTTTCCTTCCATTTCACATTTTTGAAACAGCTTTAGAAGAATAGGTATTATTTCTTCTTTAAATCTTTGGTAGAATTCCCCTGGGAAGCCACCAGCCCTGGAGTGTTGTTTGTTGGGACATTTTTGATTACTGCTTCAATTTCCTTCCTGATTATGGGTCTGTTCAGGTCTTCTATTTCTTCCTTTTTCAGTTTTGGTAGTTTATACATCTCTAGGAATGCATCCATTTCTTCCAGTTTGCCTAATTTGTTGGCATATAGTTGCTGATAATATGTTCTTATAATTGTATTTCTTTGGTGTTGGTTAGATCTCTCCTCTTTCAGTCATGATTTTATTAATTTGTGTCATTTCTCCTTTCTTTTCCAACAGTCTGGCTATTCAAGTTTATCAATCTTATTAATTCTTTCAGGAGTGTATCAATCTTATTAATTCTTTCAAAGAACCAGCTCCTAGTTTCGTTGATCTGTTCTACTGTTCTTTTGGTTTCTATTTCATTCATTTCTGCTCTAATCTTTATTAATTCTTTTCTCCTGGTAGGTTTAGGCTTTATTTGATGTTTTTTTTTTCTTCAGCTCTTCCAGGTATAATGTTAGGTGTGTGTTTGAGATTTTTCTTGTTTTTTGAGGAAGTCTTGTAGTGCTATGTACTTCCCTCTTAGGACCACCTTTGCAGCATCCCAAAGGTTTTGAAGAGTTGTGTTTTCATATTCATTTGCTTTCATATATTTTAAAAATTTTTCTTTAATTTCCTACTTGACTGATTCATTTTTTAGTAGGATGTTCTTTAAATTCCATGTATTTGTGTTCCTTCCAAATTTCCTTTTGTGAATGAATTAAGTTTTAAAGCATTATGGTCTGAAAATTGGCAGGGAATAATCCCAATATTTTGGTACTGGTTGGACCTGATTTGTGACTCACTATGTGATCTATTCTGGAGAATGTTCCATGTGCACCCAAGAAGAATGAGTATTCTGTTGATTTAGGATGGAATTCTCTGTATATATCTGTGAAGTCCATCTGGTCCGGTGTGTCATTCAAAGCTCTTGTTTTCTTGTTGATCTTCTGCTTAGATAATCTGTCCATTGCTGTGAGTGAGTTGTTAAAGACCCCCACTATTCTTGTATTATTATCAATGTATTTGTATAATTTTGTTATTTATTAGTTTATAAAATTGGCTACTCCCAAGTTAGGGGCATAAATATTTAAAATTATGACATCTTCTTGTTGGATAGACCCTTTGATTATGATACAGTGTTCTTCTTCAACTCTTATTACAGTCTTCGGTTTAAAATCAATTTTTCATTTTGTTGACTGTTTCTTTTGCTGTGCCAAAGCTTTTTATCTTGATGAAGTCCCAAAAGTTCATTTTTGCTTTAGTTTCACTAGCCTTTGGAGATGTATCTTGAAAGAAGTTGCTGTGGCCGATGTCAAAGAGGTTACTGCCTATGTTCTCCTCTAGGATTTGGATGGATTCCTGTCTCACATTGAGGTCTTTCATCCATTTTGAGTTTATCTTTGTGTATGGTGTTAGAGAATGGTCGAGTTTCATTCTTCTGCATGTGGCTGTCCAATTTTCCCAGCACCATTTATTGAAGAGACTTTTTTCAATTGCATATTTTTTCCTGCTTTGTCAAAGATTATTTGACCATAGAGTTGAGGGTCCACATCTGGCCTCTCTATTCTGTTCCACTGGTCTATATGTCTGTTTTTGTGGCAGTACCATGCTGTCTTGGTGATCACAGCTTTGTAATATAGCTTGAAATTGGGCAACGTGATGCCCCCAGCTTTGTTTTTCTTTTTCAACATTTCCTTGGCGATTCAGGGTCTTTTCTGATTCCATACAAATTTTAGGATTGTTTGTTCCAGCACTTTGAAAAATGTCATTGGAATTTTGATCGGGATGGCACTGAAGGTATAGATTGCTCTGGGTAGCATAGACATTTTAACAATGTTTATTCTTCCGATCCATGAGCATGGAATATTTTTCCATCTTTTTGTCTTCTTTTGTCTTCTTCAATTTCTTTCATGAGTGTTTTGTAGTTCCTAGAGTATACATCCTTTACCTCTTTGGTTAGGTTTATTCTGAGGTATCTTATGATTTTTGGTGCTATTGTAAATGGAATCATTTCTCTAATTTTTCTTTCTACAGTTGCATTGTTAGTGTATAAGAAAGCAACTGATTTCTGTGCACTCATTTTGTATCCTGCAACATTACTGAATTGCTGTATGAGTTCTAGTAATTTGGGGGTGGAGTCTTTCCACAGAATGGGAGAAGATATTTGCAAATGACACTACAGATAAAGGGCTGGTATCCAAGATCTATAAAGAACTTCTCAAACTCAACACACAAAAAACAAATAATCAAGTCAAAAAATGGGCAGAAGACATGAAGAGATGCTTCTCCAAAGAAGACATACAAATGGCTAAGAGACACATGAAAATATTTTCATCATCATTAGCCATTAGGGAAATTCAAATCAAAACCACATTGAGATACCACCTTACACCAGTTAGAATGGCAAAAATTGGCAAGGCAAGAAACAACAAATGTTGGAGAGTTGTGGAAAAAGGGGAACCCTCTTACACTGTTGGTGGGAATGCAAGTTGGTACAGCCACTTTGGAAAACAGTGTGGAGGTTCCTCAAAAATTTAAAAATAGAGCTACCCTATGACCCAGCAATTGCACTGCTGGGTATTTACCCCAAAGACACAGATGTAGTGAAAAGAAGGGCCATATGCACCCCAATGTTCATAGCAGCAATGTCCGCAATAGCCAAACTGTGGAAAGAGCCAAGATACCCTTCAACAGATGAATGGATAAAGAAGATGGGGTCCATATATACAATGGAATATTACTCAGCCATCAGAAAGGATGAATACCCAGCTTTTACATCAACATGGATGGGACTGGAGGAGATTATGCTAAGTGAAATAAGTCAAGCAGAGAAAGTCAATTATCATAGGGTTTCACTTATTTGTGGAACATAAGGAATAGCATGGAGGACAGTAGAAGGAAGGGAAAAATGAAGGGGAGGAAATCGGAGGGAGAGATGAACCATGAGAGACTATGGACTCTGAGAAACAAACTGAGGGTTTTAGAGGGGAGAGGGGTGGGGGGATGGGTTAGTCTGGTGATGGGTATTAAGGAGGGCACGTACTGCATGGAGCACTGGGTGTTATATGAAAACAATGAATCGTGGATCACTACATCAATAACTAATGATGTATTGTATGGTGACTAAATCCAATTTTTCTTTTTCTATTTGAATGTTTATTAGAATTATATTTTATTTTTGAATTAATTAGAAATAAATTAATCTTTTAAATGTTGAGATTGCTTATCCAGGAACATGGCATATATATATTTATTTATTTATATTTTTATTATATTATGTTAGTCACCATTGAGTACTTCATTAGTTTTTATTTTATTTTATTATGTTATGTTAGTCACCATACAGTACATCATTAGTTTTTGATGTAGTGTTCCATGATTCATTGCGTGTAACACCGAGTGCTCATTGCAATGCAAGCCCTCCTTAATACCTATCACTGGGCTAACTCATCCCTCCCAAACCCCACCCCTCTGAAAACCTCATTTTGTTTCCCAGAGTCCAGAGTCTCTCATGGTTTGTCTCCCCCTCTGATTTTCCCCCTTTCATTTTCATTTTTCCCTTCCTTCTCCTAATGTCCTCCATGCTATTCCTTATGTTCCACAAATAAGTGAAACCATATAATTATTGTTTTTCTCTGCTTGACTTATTTCACTTAGCATAATGGCCTCCAGTTCCATCCATGTCGATGCAAATGGTGAGTATTCATCCTTTCTGATGGCTGAGTTATATTCCATTGTATATATGGACCACATCTTCTTTATCCATTCACATATTGAAGGGCATCTTGGCTCCTTCCACAGTTTGGCTACTGCGGACATTGCTGCTATGAACATTGGGGTCCATGTAGCTCTTATTTTCACTACATCTGTATCTTCAGGGTAAATACCCAGTTGTGCGATTTATGGGTCACAGGGTAGCTCTATTTTTAACTGATATAAGGATTGCTACCCCAGCTTTCTTTTGATGTCCATTAACGTGATAAATATTTTCCACCCCCTCAACCTTCAATCTGGAAGAGTCTTTGGGTCTAAAATGAGTCTCTTGTAGTCAGCTTTTGGATGGGTCTTGCTTTTTTATCCAATCTGATAACCTGTGTTAGCCCATTTACATTCAGAGTAATTATTGAAAGATATGAATTTAGTGCCATTGTATTACCTGTAAAGTCCCTGTTTCTGTATATTGTCTCTGTTCCTTTCTGGTCTTTGTTACTTTTGGGTTCTCTCTTCACTTAAAGGATCCTCTTTAATATTTCTTGCAGGGCTGGTTTAGTGATCAGAAATTCTTTTAGTTTCTGTTTGTCCTGAAAGCTCTTTATCTCTCCTTCTATTCTGAATGACAGCCTTGCAGGATAAAGCATTCTTGGTGCATATATTTCTCATTTAACACCCTGAATATATCATGCCAATCCTTTCTGACCTGCCAGGTCTCTGTTGATAGTTCTGCTGCCAGCCTTAGGTTTCTACCCTTGTAGGTTAAGGACCTCTTGCCTGAGCTGCTTTCAGGAATTTCTCCTTATCACTGAAATTTGCCAGCTTCACTAGTGTATGCCAAGGTGTTGACCTATTTTTATTGATTTTGAGGGGGGTTCTCTGCCTCCTGGACTTGAATGCCCTGTTTCCTTCCCCAGATTAAGGAAGTTCTCAGCTATAATTTGCTCAAATAACCTTCTGCTCCCCCCTTTCCCCTTCCTCTGGGACCCCAGTTATTCCAACATTGTTTCACTTTATTGCATCACTGATATCTGGAATCCTCCCCTTGTGATCCAGTAGTTGTTTATCTCTCTTTTTCTGTTTCTTTATTCTCTATAATTTTATCTTCTATAACACTGACTCTCTCTTCTGCCTTGTTTATCCTAGCAGTAAGAGCATCCATCAATGACTGCATCTCATTAATAGCTTTTTTTATTTCAACCTGATTAGATTTTAGTTCTTTTATTTCTCCAGAACCCTTTCTCTAGTGTCTTCTATGCTTTTTTCAAGCTCAGCTAGTGTCTTTATAATCATTATTTTAAATTCGAGTTCCCACATCTTACTTATATCCATATTGATTAAGTCCCTGGCAGTGAGTACTGCCTTTTGTTCTCTTTTTTGGGGTGAGTTCTTCTGTCTTGTCATTCTTGTAAAAGTGGTCTGTTTTCTATTTATAGACTTTCAGCAATTCTTTTTTTTTTTTTTTATATCTGGTTGAGTTTGCAATTGTTCAGAATGATTTGATAGCTAACTAGCCAAATTCCAGGGACCAGATGAAACTAGGGTCCCTATTCCTCCACCATCTTCCTCCCCTCGCCAGGGGGAAAGTAAATTTTATCATGAAAAAGAAAAAGGTGGTGTTGTGACTACCGTCCAGCCCCTCTATGCCTGAGAGGTATCCCTAACGGATCCCTGCATTTGCTTGTGTATCTCATGGAGAATCATGGCTGGGTGAGCATGGCAAGGAGAGCTGCTGATGGCGTGACTGGATCCCAGCTGCTTTAAGGAAGCATGACTGAGGTTGAGAATTTCAAATTGTCATGTATTCCCCTCCTGTATGCCTCATTCCCACCTGTCCCCCACTCCATTCCATCCCATCTTGAAGGCAGGTGGACAGTGGATTGACCTCTTGGTGTTATCTCAAGTGTGAATGGTGAGTGTCATCCAGCCATGACTCCCTTCACTGACTGAGCTTCAAGAGTGGCCTTCAGTGCCATGGTCACCCTGACTGGAGCCCACTCCCAGGTCCCCAGTAGTTCAGAGTCTCAGTTCCTCTGTCTACACCACCCTGCAGAAGGAGTTGCAGACCTCCTTCCAGCCCCCATGATGGCACAGCAGAGTGTCTGAATCTAGGTGCCTCAGGCCCAGCCAGAGAGCAGAGATGAGCAGAACAGTGAGCAGGCGTTTGGAGCAGCTGGCTCCAGCTCATCCAACAAACTGTGAGCTGAGTTCTGTCCAGTCTCTATGGCAGAGTAGGGCTGGAGACCAGCGCCTCTGCCCTATGGGAACTCACACCTTTGAAAGGTGATCCTTTGCCCTGTTGTGTTCCAGACATCAACGAGTGTGGACCATCCTCGGCAGTGTCCTGTGGAAAATTCGCAGATTGCCAGAACACAGAGGGGAGCTTCTACTGCACGTGCATCCAAGGGTATGAGCTTGCTTCCCAGGCAAGAACGTTCAGGAATGAGAGTGAGAACACGTGTCAAGGTAAGAGCCACCCCGCACTTTCCATCTCCTCGTCCATGAGGTTTGGGGTCACCAGAGCCATTCCTGAATCATCCCACATCTGTCTGCCTGTTCCTGAGCCTCCAGCACAGAGAGGCAGGGTAGTGTGAAGGCCAAGGGCCCAAATCCTGACTTTGCCACTTGATAGCTGTGATAGCTGTGTGTGTGTGACACTGGCCAGGACACTTATTCGGAAATCACTGTTAATGTGCAAGATGTGATAACATTATTGTGATTTTTGTGTGTGTGTGTGTGTGTGTTTTTAAAGAGTCCCTATTTTTTTACAGATAAAAAGAAAAGTAGCTTTGCTTTTTGTTAACTGTGTGACCTTGGACAAGTTCTTTCGCTGCTCTGTGGCTATTTACCCATCTGTAAAAAGGGAGTGACAATGGTGCTTACCTCATAGAATTGCTGGGAAAATAGAGACAGCAAAGCACAGAATGGTGGCTGTTGGATTTTGAATGATCCTCATCATGATTAATGCACCCCCTCCAAGATGGGCACCCCTGGGGTCCGCCCCAGGATGGGCATGGAGACCGGCTGCTCCCGTCCACCCCCCACCGCAGTCACATCTCTTGCCGTGGTCTTGCCAGGTGATGCCACAGTGCGGGCCCAGGTGAAGCCCGGCCTCTGTGCATCACCAGGACTTGCCCCCCTCCCAGGGAGAGCAGCAAGCACAGGAAGGGGCTTCGGGTATCCACAGGGGGCAGAGAGGGCCAGCAGTGAGTGGGCAGGAGCAACCACTTGCCCAGAGGGAGGGGGTTAGCACAGAATAGAGAGAGAGAGAGAGCAGGGGAGGAGAGCAGAAGTGAGAGGCGAGGACGAGGTGAGCTGGGGCTCTGGGGTGGGTCCATAGGCCCTCCCTGCTGTGGAGAGAAGAGCCTACAGCCTTGGTCCCCAGCGCTGTCCTGCCCTGCGTGCAGACAGAGGGCTGCAGAGCCTTGCCAGTGGGAGGGAAGGGAGGACCTGCGCGTCCGTGGGGCCCAGGGGGAGGGCTCTGTCCACAGCTCTGCTGCTCCCTAGGGGCCTCTGGGTGAATGCTCGGCCCCAAACCTGTGGCCTGGCCAGAGGACAGAGCCTTTCCGTGACATATGCCTGGACAGGGGGTGCCGCCCCCCGACTGCTGTGAGCCCCCAGCATGGGTGGTCGCTGTGGTTACAGAGAGGCTCTATTGCTGTATCAGAACAGGCCAGGGCTGAGAGAGGGGGCTCGGTCAGGCCGCTGGGCAGGGACATGGATGCACAAGAGACGGGAGAGGGACCACTGTGGACCTCAAGATGCGTGACAGGGCAAGAACAGTCTGCTGGCTTGGCCCAGGGCCTGCTGCCTCAAGACCTAGCTCTGGGACGGGCTCAGCCTTTGCCGCAGCTGAGGACACATGCTGCCATGTCATGGCAGTGGGATCTGCTGCAGACGGGAGACCCAGGGCCTTGCTCCACTTTCCCCCAGGCATCAGAGGACGTCCTAGGCACCCACCTGGTGTCCCGAAACTCTCTGAATCCCAAGGCTCAGAACCCTCCCCGGAGGGTCACTTTCAGATGTTTGGACTGTCCCCCTGCCTCCCCAGCATCTTATTTGCATAAAACAAGAGGGGAATGGCATTCAAGATACTTGGCAGGAGGTGCAATATCCATCCTCTTCACCACCATCAGTAACCGCCTGAATGAGACCTGCCCCCACTGGAGCCCACATGGGCCTGGCCATACCAGGAGCCCTCTCAGGCCCTCGGCCATGACAGACCCAGGGACCCCATCAGGAAAGGTGGGAGGATGGAGATTTGAGGGCGGGTGTGCGGCTGGCCCTGCCCTAGCCAGCATCTCACCTGGAGAAGGCTCTTCCTGACACCCTGACCCCAGCTTCTCAGCCATTCAGCCTTCCTCTGTTTCCCTGCACAAGGCTCTATCCTGACCCTCCCTGGTAGCTTTGATTCAGCCTGGATGACCAGGACCCAGAGGATGTTTTGTTTGGGGTGGGCCAGGTGACACCAACCCCCCACCCCACGCACACACATGCACACACACTTAGAGAGTCAGGTGAACCCAGAAGCTCCTGTCTGGACCAGATGACAAGAGAGGCTGTCATCCAGGACCATTGCCCTGGGTCTAACCCTCTCCTGAGGAGGTCAACTCAGGTCCCATGGAGCACTGGACCGCTCAGGGACTGAAGACGGAGGCTGAGCCCCATTCAGCTGGGCCCAGTGTGTGCATCCCTGGTGGGAGGCCAAAGGCCAAGAAGACAGAAACATGGGCCACCTCTCGCTCATCAGCACCTGCCAGAAAAAGGCATCTTCACTGTCCCAAGGCTGCCTGACTGGACATCAGTGACACTGTCCACCCCAGCCTGGTGCCCACTGTCTGGACAGCCCTGACCTGTCTGGAACCATCCTTACTCTCCCTGCCCCACCCAGAAGCCTCATCCTTGGAGGGCCTGGCTCAGGGGTGGGTCTTGTCCATCTCCGTGGAGATGGAATCTCAGAGTTTGCATGGATGGGAGTGTTCTGCAAGGATCACTGGGATTCCAAGCGTGAACTCAGCCAGTGAGCGGCCACCCTGGGGGAGTTAGGACAAAGGCCATCGCTGGGAGCCATGACAGGTCCTGGTCCGGGAATGCAGCATTTCCCCTGCACTTGGTTCCCAGGAAGGCCCACCCTGGACTTGTCCAAGTCCTCAGGCTGGGACACAGGTGGCCGTGATGTCCCTGCCCCAGCTGGGAGCTGCCCAGAGAGGCCGAGGGAGCCAGGGCTGGCAGACGGGGAGGACTTGGACCACTTCTGGCAACATCTGGAAACAGAACATCTGGGCCACCATGCTCGCCCATAGCACGCCTCCATGTCAATTAGAAAAGGCACCCACTCACCAGAGAAGAGACAGTGGGGCCGTCCAGATGCTTCTATCCCAGGACACAGCTGCAGGCACCCATCACCCTCTCCTTCCCCCTGCAGACGTGGACGAATGTCAGCTGAAACCCCGAATCTGTAAAAGCTGCGGCATCTGCACCAACACCCAGGGCAGGTACACCTGTGAGTGCCCGCCCGGCTTGGAGCTCAGCCCGGGTGACCCAAATCTGTGCACAGGTAGAGGCCCTGGCAGATGCTGTGAGGCTGCGCTGGAGCTGGGGAGGGGCCGAGGTGGATCCCGTAGCCCCAGGAGAAGGGAGAAGACCCTCAGGTTCCCGAAACTCCAGGTGTTTGCTCTGCCCAAGGATTTACCTCCCAAGAAGGTCGTCCACAGAGCAGGGAAGCAGCAGGGCTTTCTGTGCCTGGGGTTTCCTTGTGGAGCCCCTGGTCTCTATGAGCAACACCCCTACTTGCCCCTCCTCATCTGTCACATTCTAGCAGAAGTGTCACTTCTAGGGCAGCTCAGTGTCACAGCCTCTTTGGTTAGAGGTCCATCACAGTCTCCCCCCTCCCTGAACCTGACACTTAGTCTAATCTGCACCATATGCGAAGGGTCTCAGCTTTGTCTTACACACATGGTTCTACCCTGTCTACCTTACAGGGACAATCTGAGATTATGGAGTTTTTACAATAGAAAATGCTATCATAAAGTTTATCTTGACAGGCTAGGTGGCTGGTACATAGTGTGTGTGTGTGTGTGTGTCTTTCCTTGGTGTGAAGTACTAAGGAATCTGAGAGAAAGGGCAGGCAGGATGGGTGCAGTGAATGGAGGGGACCCTGACCCTCTGGCTTTGTCCTCAGATGTGAATGAATGCACGTCAGGGCAGAACCCATGTCACAACTCCACCCACTGCCTCAACAACATTGGGGGCTACGAGTGCCGCTGCCGCCCTGGCTGGAAGCCAGTTCCTGGGTCCCGCAATGGCCCCAAGAACACCGTCTGTGAAGGTACAGAGCTCAGATGCCACATCCTGGAGACCCACACTCAGAACATCTGATCACATATTCAGTGGCACTGACACAAACCAAGCAGAATGACCCCTGGGGGTGCCCTGTTGTGCCAGGAGTTAATTCTTTTGAGACTGGTTGGAAAAAATCTGGGGGTCTTGGGGAAGGAGCTGGGGTACCAAGGAGCAGGCTCCTTGGAGACCCCAGACAGCAGCTAATTGCTACGTGGGACAAAGGTATTTCTATAGTTACAACCTGCACATCTGTACAGGGCTCATGTGCTACATGTCAGGCTTCCCACACTTCCCATGACCCCTTCATCACCTGGATGTGGGTTCAGCGGGTGATATCACCTCCAGCCAAGGGGAGACACTAACACAGGAAAAGGGGGCAGGACATGGAGGGGAAAGGGGTCCTGACTCCCATCTTTGTGTCCCCAGATGTGGATGAGTGCAGCTCTGGGCAGCCTACGTGCCACGAGTCCACCGTCTGCATCAACACCATGGGCTCGTACAAATGCCACTGTCGCCGGGGCTGGGAGCCCAAACCCGGATTCCAGAATAGGCAGCCCAACACCACCTGTGAAGGTATCTGGTCTGACCTGACCCCAGACCCCACCCCTGACACACACAGATACTCTCACACCTAATGAATGGTGTTCTATCCCCTGCAGAGGTGTCCTTCCCCACCTGGACCCCACCCCCTGGAATCAAGAGCCAGGTGAGTGGCCCCAGCAGGGACCAGGAGGCAGGAATCCCTCTGTGCAGCTCGCCTGATCCACCCATTTTCCCCCAGCTCCCCAACCCACAATTCGGGCTCTCTGATCTGTACATCTCTATCCTAGAGACTCTCCTGTTTCTTTGAAAAAGTTCAAGATCTGCGCAGAGACTTCAAGCCAGCCTTGGCTCAGGACACCATCCAGGTAAGGGCACATCCCAGGATAGGCAAGGTGGAGGCATCCCATAGAGGCCTGGCAAGCTATGGACTAGGAGGAGGCAGGCCAACACACTGGCTTCCTCTATGAGGCCCTGCCTCTCCCAGGGTGGGTGGGAAGAGCAGACATGCAGGCATTCCTACTTACTGTTAGATACTCCCTTGCACCCACAAATGACTTTTCTTTCTTTTTTTATTATGTTATGTTAATCACCATACATTACATCATTAGTTTTAGATGTAGTGTTCCATGATTCATTGTTTGCGTATAACACCCAGTGCTTCATTCAGTACGTGCCCTCTTTAATACCCATCACCAGGCTAACCCATCCTCCCACCCCCATCCCCTCTAGAACCCTCAGTTTGTTTCTCAGAGTCCATAGTCTCTCATGGTTCGTCTCCCCCACCAATATCCCCCCTTCATTTCTCCCTTCCTACTATCTTTTTTTTTTTTAATTTAATATATAATGTATTATTTGTTTCAGAGGTACGGGTCTGTGATTCAACAGTCTTACACAATTCACAGCGCTCACCATAACACATACCCTCCCCAATGTCTATCACCCAGTCACCCCATCCCTCCCACCCCCCACCACTCCAGCAACCTCAGTTTGTTTCCTGAGATTAAGAATTCCTCATATCAGTGAGATCATATGATACATATCTTTCTCTGATTGACTTATTTCGCTCAACATAACACCCTCCAGTTCTATCCATGTCATGGCAAATGGCAAGATCTCATTCCTTTTAATGGATGCATAATATTCCATTGTATATATATGCACCACATCTTCTTTATCCACTCATCTGTCAATGGACATCTTGGTTCTTTCCACAGTTTGGCTATTGTGGACATTGCTGCTATAAACATTGGAGTGCACGTACCCCTTTGGATCCCTACATTTGTATCTTTGGGGTAAATACCTAGTAGTGCAATTGCTGGATCATATGGTAGCTCTATTTTCAACTTTTTGAGGAACCTCCATACTGTTTTCCAGAGTGGCTGCACCAGCTTGCATTCCCACCAACAGTGTAGGAGGGTTCCCCTTTCTCCGCATCCTTGCCAACATCTGTCGTTTCCTGACTTGTTAATTTTAGCCATTCTGACTGGTGTGAGGTGATACCTCATTGAGGTTTTGATTTGGATTTCCCTGATGCCGAGCGATGTTGAGCAATTATTCATGTGTCTGTTGGCCATTTGGATGTCTTTTTTGGAAAAATGTCTGTTCATGTCTTCTGCCCATTTCTTGATTGGATTCTTTGTTCTTTGGGTGTTGAGTTTGATAAGTTCTTTATAGATTTTTGGATACTAGCTCTTTATCTGATATGTCATTTGCAAATATCTTCTCCCATTCTGTTGGTTGTCTTTTGGTTTTGTTGACTGTTTCCTTTGCTGTGCAAAAGCTTTTTATCTTGATGAGGTCCGAATAGTTCATTTTTGCCCTTGCTTCCCTTGCCTTTGGCGATGTTTCTAGGAAGAAGTTGCTGTGGCTGAGGTCGAAGAGGTTGCTGCCTGTGTTCTCCTTTAGGATGTTGATGGACTCCTGTCTCACACTGAGGTCTTTCAACTATTTGGAGTCTATTTTTGTGTGTGGTGTTAGGAAATGGTCCAGTTTCATTCTTCTGCATGTGGGTGTCCAATTCTCTCAACACCATTTGTTGAAGAGACTGTCTTTGTTCCATTGGACATTCTTTCCTGCTTTGTCAAAGATGAGTTGACCATAGAGTTGAGGGTCCATTTCTGGGCTCTCTATTCTGTTCCATTGATCGATGTGTCTGTTTTTGTGCCAATACCATACTGTCTTGATGATGACAGCTTGGTAATAGAGCTGGAAGTCCGGAATTGTGATGCCGCCAGCTTTGCTTTTCTTTTTCAACCTTCCTCTGGCTAGTCGGGATCTTTTCTGGTTCCATACAAATTTTAGGATTATTTGTTCCATTTCTTTGAAAAAAGTGGATGGTATTTTGATGGGGATTGCATTGAATGTGTAGATTGCTCTAGGTAGCATTGACATCTTCACAATATTTGTTCTTCCAATCCATGAGCATGGAACGTTTTTCCATTTCTTTGTGTCTTCCTCAATTTCTTTCATGAGTATTTTATAGTTTTCTGAGTACAGATCCTTTCTCTCTTTGCTTAGATTTATTCCTAGGTATCTTATGGTTTTGGGTGCAATTGTAAATGGGATCGACTCCTTAATTTCTCTTTCTTCTGTCTTGTTGTTGGTGTATAGGAATGCCATTGATTTCTGTGCATTGATTTTATATCCTGCCACTTTACTGAATTCCTGTATAAGTTCTAGCAGTTTTGGGGTGGAGTCTTTTGGGTTTTCCACATAAAGCATCATATCATCTGCAAACAGTGATTTGGATGCCTTTTATTTCTTTTTGTTGTCTGATAGTTGTGGCTAGGACTTCTAATACTACGTTGAATAGCAGTGGTGATAGTGGACATCCCTGCCGTGTTCCTGACCTTAGGGGGAAAGCTCTGTTTTTCCCCATTGAGAATGATATTCACTGTGGGTTTTTCATAGATGGCTTTTATGATATTGAGGTATGTACCCTCTATGCCTATACTCTGAAGAGTTTTGATGAAGAAAGGATGCTGTACTTTGTCAAATGCTTTTTCTGCCTCTATTGAGAGGATCATATAGTTCTTGTTCTTTCTTTTATTAATGTATTGTATCACATTGATTGATTTGCAGATGTTGAACCAACCTTGCAGCCCAGGGAGAAATCCCACTTGGTCGTGGTGAATAATCCTTTTAATGTACTGTTGGATCCTATTGGCTAATATTTTGGTGAGAATTTTTGCATCTGTGTTCATCAAGGATATTGGTCTATAATTCTCCTTTTTGATGGGGGTCTTTGGTTTGGGGATCATGGTAATGGTGGCCTCATAAAACAAGTTATTTTATTTTACTTTTAAAAATTTTTTTATTATTTTTATTTTTAAATTTTATTATGTTAGTCACCATACAATACATCATTAGTTTTTGATGTAGTGATCCACGATCCATTGTTTTCGTATAACATCCAGAGCTCCATGCAGGACGTGCCCTCCTTAATACCCATCACCAGGCTAACCAATCCCCCCTCCCCTCTAAAAACCTGTTTGTTTCTCAGGTTCATAGTCTCTCATGGTTCATCTCTCCCTCCAATTCCCCCTGCCCATTTTTCCCTTCCTTTTCTTAATGTCCTCCATGTTATTCCTTATGTTCCACAAATAAGTGAAACCGTATGATAATTGACTTTCTCTGCTTGATGTATTTCACTTAGCATAATCTCCTCCAGTCCCATCCATGTTGATGTAAAAGTTGGGTATTCATCTTTTCTGATGGCTGAGTAATATTATTGTATATATGGACCCCATCTTCTTTACCCATTCATCTGTTGAAGGGCACCTCGGCTCTTTCCACAGTTTGGCTATTGCGGACATTGCTGCTATGAACATTGGGGTGCATATGGCCCTTCTTTTCACTGCATCTGTGTCTTTGGGGTAAATACCCAGTAGTGCAATTGCTGGGTCATAGGGTATCTCTATTTTTAAATTTTTGAGGAACCTCCACACTGTTTTCCAAAGTGGCTGTACCAACTTGCATTCCCACCAACAGTGTAAGAGGGTTCCCCTTTCTCCACAACCTGTCCAACATTTGTTGTTTCTTTCCCTGCCCATTTTTGCCATTCTAACTGGTGTAAGGTGGTATCTCAGTGTGGTTTTGATTTGGATTTCCCTGATGGCTAATGATGATGAACATTTTTTCCTGTGTCTGTTAGCCATTTGTATGTCTTCTTCAGAGAAGTGTCTGTTCATCTCTTCTGCCCACTTTTTGACTTGATTATTTGTTTTTTGGGTGTTGGGTTTGAGAAGTTCTTTATAGATTTTGGATACCAGCCCTTTATCTGTAGTGTCACTTGCAAATATCATCTCCCATTCTGTGGGTTGCCTCTTTGTTTTGTTGACTGTTTCCTTTGCTATGCAGAAGCTTTTTATCTTGGTGAAGTCCCAAAAGTTCGTTTTTGCTTTTGTTTCACTAGCTTTTGGAGATGTATCTTGAAAGAAGTTGCTGTGGCTGATGTCAAAAGGTTACTGCCTATGGTCTCCTCTAGGATTTGGATGGATTCCTCTCTCACATTGAAGTCTTTCATCCACTTTGAGTTTATCTTTGTGAATGGTGTTAGAGAATGGTCGAGTTTCATTTTTCTGCATGTGGCTGTCCAATTTTCCCAGCACCATTTATTGAAGAGACTGTCTTTTTTCCATTGCATGTTTTTTCCTGCTTTGTCAAAGATTATTTGACCATAGAGTTGAGGGTCCATATCTGAGTTCTCTACTCTGTTGCATTGGTCTGTATGTCTGTTTTTGTGGCAGTACCATGCTGTCTTGGTGATCACTGCTTTGTAATATAGCTTGAAATCGGGCAACGTGATGCCCCCAGCTTTCTTTTTCTTTTTCAACATCTCCTTGGCGATTCGGGGTCTTTTCTGATTCCATACAAATTTTAGGATTGTTTGTTCCAGCACTTTGAAAAATGTCATTGGAATTTTGATCGGGATAGCATTGAAGGTATAGATTGCTCTGGGTAGCATAGACATTTTAACAATGTTTATTCTTCCGATCCATGAGCATGGAATATTTTTCCATCTTTTTGTGTCTTCTTCAATTTCTTTCATGAGTGTTCTGTAGTTCCTAGAGTATAGATCCTTTACCTCTTTGGTTAAGTTTATTCCGAGGTTTTTTATGGTTTTTGGTGCTATTGTAAATGGAATCGTTTCTTTAATTTCTGTTTCTACAGTTGCGTTGTTAGTGTATAACAAAGCAACCGATTTCTGTGCACTGATTTTGTATCCTGCCACATTACTGAATTGCTGGATGAGTTCTAGTAATTTGGGGGTGGAGTCTTTTGGGTTTTCCACATAAAGTATCATGTCGTCTGCGAAAAGGAGAGTTTGACTTCTTCTTTGCCAATTTGAATACCTTTTATTTCTTTTTGTTGTCTGATTGCTGTTGCTAGGACTTCTACTACTATGTTGAAGAACAGTGGTGAGAGTGGGCACCCTGACACAAATCAGGTCTCAACCGATTTGACGTGTTCCTGATCTTAAGGGAAAGGCTCGCAGCTTTTCCCATTGAGGATGATATTCGCTATGGGTTTTTCATAGATGGATTTTATGAACTTGAGGAATGTTCCCTCTATCCCTATACTCTGGGGAGTTTTAATCAGGAAAGGATGTTGTATTTTGTAAAATGCTTTTTCTGCATCAATTGAGAGGACCATATTGTTCTTCTCCCTCCTCTTTTTTTTTAAATTTTTAAATTTTTTAAAATTCTTATGTTAATCCCCATACATTACATCATTAGTTTTAGATGAAGTGTTCCATGATTCATTGTTTGTGCATAACACCCAGTGCTCAATGCAGAAATTGCCCTCCTCAATACCCACCACCAGGCTAACCCATCCTCCCACCCCCATCCCCTCTAGAACCCTGTTTGTTTTTCAGAGTCCATCGTCTCTCATGGTTCGTCTACCCCTCCGATTTCCCCCGCTTCATTCTTCCCCTCCCGCTACCTTCTTCTTCTTCTTCTTTTTCTTAACATATATTGCATTATTTGTTTCAGAGGTACAGATCTGAGATTCAAAGTCTTGTACAATTCACAGCGCTTACCAGAGCACATACCCTCCCCAGTGTCTATCACCCAGTCCCCCCATCCCTCCCACCCCACCTCCCACTCCAGCAACCCTCAGTTTGTTTCCTGCAATTAAGAATTCCTCATATCAGTGAGATCATATGATACATATCTTTCTCTGATTGACTTATTTCACTCAACATAATACCCTCCAGTTCCATCCACGTCATTGCAAATGGCAAGATCTCATTCCTTTTGATGGCTGCATAATATTCCATTGTATATATATACCACCTCTTCTTTATCCATTCATCTGTCGATGGGCATCTTGGCTCCTTCCACAGTTTGGCTATTGTGGACATTGCTGCTATAAACATCGGGGTGCACGTACCCCTTCAGATCCCTACTTTTGTATCTTTGGGGTAAATACCCAGTAGTGCAATTGCTGGATCATATGGTAGCTCTATTTTCAACTTTTTGAGGAACCTCCATACAGTTTTCCAGAGTGGCTGCACCAGCTTGCATTCCCACCAACAGTGTAGGAGGGTCCCCCTTTCTCCGCATCCTTGCCAACATCTGTCGTTTCCTGACTTGTTAATTTTAGCCATTCTGACTGGTGTGAGGTGGTATCTCATTGAGGTTTTGATTTGGATTACCCTGATGCCGAGCGATATTGAGCACTTTTTCATGTGCCTGTTGGCCATTTGGATGTCTTTTTTGGAAAAATGTCTGTTCATGTCTTCTGCCTATTTCTTGATTGGATTCTTTGTTCTTTGGGTGTTGAGTTTGATGAGTTCTTTATAGATTTTGGATACTAGCCCTTTATCTGATATGTCATTTGCAAATATCTTCTCCCATTCTGTCGGTTGTCTTTTGGTTTTGTTGACTGTTTCCTTTGCTTTGCAAAAGCTTTTTATCTTGATGAAATCCCAATAGTTCATTTTCGCCCTTGCTTCCCTTGCCTTTGGCGATGTTTCTAGGAAGAAGTTGCTTCAGCTGAGGTCGAAGAGGTTGCTGCCTGTGTTCTCCTTTAGGATTTTGATGGACTCCTTTCTCACATTGAGGTCTTTCAACCATTTGGAGTCTATTTTTGTGTGTGGTGTAAGGAAATGGTTCAGTTTCATTCTTCTGCATGTGGCTATCCAATTTTCCCAACACCATTTGTTGAAGAGACTGTCTTTGTTCCATTGGACATTTTTTCCTGCTTTGTCAAAGATTAGTTGACCATAGAGCTGAGGGTCCATTTCTGGGCTCCCTATTTTGTTCCATTGATCTATGTGTCTGTTTTGGTGCCAGTACCATGCTGTCTTGATGATGACAGCTTTGTAATAGAGCTGGAAGTCCGGAATTGTGATGCCACCAGCTTTGCTTTTCTTTTTCAACCTTCCTCTGGCTAGTCGGGGTCTTTTCTGGTTCCATACAAATTTTAGGATTATTTGTTCCATTTCTTTGAAAAAAGTGGATGGTATTTTGATGGGGATTGCATTGAATGTGTAGATTGCTCTAGGTAGCATTGACATCTTCACAATATTTGTTCTTCCAATCCATGAGCATGGAACGTTTTTCCATTTCTTTGTGTCTTCCTCAATTTCTTTCATGAGTATTTTATAGTTTTCTGAGTACAGATCCTTTCTCTCTTTGCTTAGATTTATTCCTAGGTATCTTATGGTTTTGGGTGCAATTGTAAATGGGATCGACTCCTTAATTTCTCTTTCTTCTGCCTTGTTGTTCGTGTATAGGAATGCCACTGACTTCTGTGCATTGATTTTATATCCTGCCACTTTACTGAATTCCTGTATGAGTTCTAGCAGTTTTGGGGTGGAGTCTTTGGGGTTTTCCACATAAAGTATAATATCATCTGCAAAGAGTGAAAGTTTGACTTCTTTTTGCCAATTTGGATGCCTTTCATTTCTTTTTGTTGTCTGATTGCTGTGGCTAGGACTTCCAATACTATGTTGAATAGCAGTTCTCCCTCCTCTTATTAATGTGTTCTCTCATATTGATTGATTTGCAAATGTTGAACCACCCTTGCATCCCGGGGATAAATCCCACTTGGTCGTGGTGGATGATCCTTTTAATGCATTGTTGGATCCTATTAGCTAGGATTTTGTGGAGGATTTTGGAATCCATATTCATCAGGGATATCAGTCTGAAATTCTCCTTTTTGATGGGGTGTTTGCCTGGTTTGGGGATTAAGGTAATGCTGGTCTCATAGAATGAGTTTGGAAGTTTTCCTTCTGTTTCTATTTTTTGAAAGAGCTTCAGTAGAATAGGTATTATTTCTTCTTTGAATGTTTGGTAGAATTCCCCAGGGAATCCATCAGGCCCTGGACTCTTGTTTTTTGGGAGGTTTTTGATCACTGCTTCAATCTGGTTACTGGTTATTGGCCTATCCCGGTTGTCAATTTCTTCCTGTTTCAGTCTTGGCACCTTATAGGTTTCCAGGAAGGCCTCCATTTCATCCAGATTGCTCAGTTTATTGGCATATAGTTGTTGATAATAATTTCTAGTAATTGTTTCTATTTCCTTGGTGTTAGTTGTGATCTCTCCCCTTTCATTCATAGTTTTATTAATTTGGGTCCTTTCTCTTTTCTTTTGGGTAAGTCTGGCCAGTGGTTTATCAATCTTATTAATTCTTTCAAAGCACCAACTTCTAGTTTCATTGATCTGATCTACTGTGTTTTTGGTTTCTAATTCATTGATTTCTGCTCTAATTTTAATTATTTCTCTTCTAATGCGTGGCTTAGGCGTCGCTTGTTGCTTTTTCTCCAGTTCTTTAAGATGTAGAGTTAGTTGGTGAATTCGGGATTTTTCTATTTTTTTGAGTGAGGCTTGGATGGCTATGTATTTCCCCCTTAGGACCGCCTTTGCAGTATCCCATAGGTTTTGGACCGATGTGTTTTCATTCTCATTGATTTCCATGAATTGCTTAAGTTCTTCTTTGATTTCTTGGTTGACCCAAACATTCTTGAGCAGAGTAGTCTTTAGCTTCCAAGTGTTTGAATTTCTGCCAAATTTTTTCTTGTGATTGAGTTCCAGTTTTAGAGCATTGTGGTCTGAGAATATGCAGGGAATAATCTCAATCTTTTGGTATCGGTTGAGACCTGATTTGTGACCCAGTATATGGTCTATTCTGGAGAAAGTTCCATGTGTGCTCGAGAAGAATGAGTATTCTGTTGTTTTAGGGTGGAATGTTCTGTAAATATCTATGAGGTCCATCTGGTCCAATGTATCATTCAAAGCTCTTGTTTCCTTGTAGATTTTCTGCTTAGATGATCTGTCCATTGTTGAGAGTGGAGTATTGAGGTCTCCTACCATTAACGTATTGTTATCAATATGACTCCTTATTTTGGTTACCAGTTGGCTTATGTAGATAGCTGCTCCCATGTTGGGGGCATAGATATTTACAATTGTTAGATCTTCTTGTTGAATAGACCCTTTAAGAATCATATAGTGTCCTTCTGTGTCTCTTATTACAGACTTTAGTTTAAAATCTAATCTGTCTGATATAAGAATTGCTACCCCAGCTTTCTTTTGAGGTCTGCTGGCATGGAAGATAGACCTCCATCCCTTCACTTTCATTCTGAATGTATCTTTAGGTTCAAAATGAGTCTCTTGTAGACAGCGTATGGATGGGTCCTGTCTTTTTATCCAATCTGCAACCCTGTGCCGTTTTATGGGAGAGTTAAGGCCTTTCACATTGAGAGTGATTATTGAAAGATATGAATTAATTGTCATCATGTTGCCTGTGAAGATGTTGTTTTTATAGATTGTCCCTGTAAATTTCTGTTGTAGATCACTCTTGGGGTCTTTCTCCTTTTATAGAACCCCCCTTAATATTTCTTGCAAGGCCGGATTAGTGGTCACATATTCTTTCAACTTCTGCCGGTCGTGGAAGTGCTGCATCTCTCCATCCATTGTAAATGAAAGTCTTGCTGCATAAAGTATTCTTGGCTGCATGTTCTTCTTATTTAGTACCCTGAATATGTCTTGCCAGGCCTTTCTGGCTTTCCAGGTCTCTGTGGATAGGTGTGACGTTATTCTGCTGTTCCTCCCTCTGTACGTAAGGAATCTCTTCCCCCTAACTGCCCTTAAGATGGTTTCCTTGGTTCTAAGATTTGCAAGTTTTACTATTACATGCCAGGGTGTTGGCCTGTTTTCCTTGATCTTGGGAGGGGACCTCTCTGCCTGTAGGAGTCGAATGTTTGTTTCATTACCCAGATTAGGGACGTTCTCAGCTACGATTTGCTCAAATACATCTTCTAGCCATCTCTCTCTCTCCACTCCCTCCGGTATTCCAATGATTCTGACACTGGAACGCCTCATGGTGTCACTTATTTCTCTGATTCTATTTTCATGGATTCTGAGTTGTTTTTCCCTGGCCTCCTCTTTTCCCTTTTTATCTATTATACTGTCTTCCAGATCGCTTATTCTCTCTTCTGTCTCAGTTACACCAGCTGTTAGATTATCTAGATTGGATTGGATCTCATTGATAGCATTTTTAAGTTCTGCCAATTCACCTTTTATTTCTGCCCTTAGAGACTCTATGTTGCCATTAGTTGATTTCTCCATTCTAGCCATTGTCTTCACAATTGCTAGTCTGAATTCCATCTCCGACATCTTGGTTATATCTGCATCCATTTGTAAATCTGCAGCATAAGTCATAATCTCTGAGTCTTTTCTGTTTTGGGGACTCCTCCTCCTAGTCATTCTTTTGATGGGTGTTTGAGGGAATGTATAGAGTCCAAACTATTGACCAGAACCCAAGCAGGATGCACCTGTTTTCTTGGGACCTTAGGGTTGCTGGCCTCTTTTTTTTCCAGCCTGTCTTCTGGGGGCCTGCTGCGCTGTTTCTCAGGCAACCCTGTTTGGGCAGAGTTGCCCTGCATCCCTGTGGCAGGGGACGGGCTCAGTGGGAATCAGTCTTTGGGGCTTTTGTTCTCTGGCGCCTTTCGCTGGTGGCTTTCTGCATCTCTTCCACGAGTCAGAGCAGAAGAGACCGATTCCATCCCTCTGCCTCAGAGCAGAGAGACCTTAGTCTGTTCTTCAGTGAGCTCTCCAGGCCACACCATCTCCATTTCTGTCCATGCTGCTATAAACTGCAGCGTCCTGGGTTATGCGCCCCTCTGCAGCACTCCCAGTCCTGCCTCCAGGTCGGGGCACGTCTCTGCCCTTTGTGCTTCTAAAACCACCAGCCACTTCCAGTTCGCACGCGTGCGTGGGACTCCGCCATTTGGGGTCCTGTCCTGGGGACTGCAGTTTGCATGCGCGCGACTCTGCTGCTCGGGGTTTCCACCCCAGATGTTGCAGTTCACCTGGGGGACCCCGGCGCACCGGGTTTCCGTCTCTGAGGCTGCAGTTCACGTGCGCGTGACCGTCGCTCTGGGTTTCTGTCGGGGTGGCTGCGGTTCACGTGCGCGCGACCCCGCCAGTCTGGTTTTTCACCCTGGGGGCTGCACTAAAGTCCTTTCCCGACGCTACCAGTCTGCGAGTCTGTGCCCGTCCATAGTGCGCGAGGCTGTCACTCACTGGTTGTGTAGGATCCCCATGGCCAGGCACCCTCCCGCTGCCATTTATCCTCCAATATCTGCCCGCAGAACCACGGCTCTCCGCTTTGTACCTCAAAACCAACCCCCTGTGATATTCTGTTTGTAGAGATCCAGATATTCTTACACCTCAGGCTGGTTTTGTGGGTGCTCAGAGTGGTCTGGTAGATACCTAGCTCAATTCCGGGGAGCAGTTGAAATAGGGTCCCCTACTCCTCCGCCATCTTTCCCCACTCTTCCTCATAAAACGAGTTTGGAAGTTTTCCTCCATTTCTATTTTTTGGAACAGTTTCAGAAGAATAGGTATTAATTCTTCTTGAAATGTTTGGTAGAATTTTCCTGGGAAGCCATCTGGCCCTGGGCTTTTGTTTGTTGGGAGATTTTTGATGACTGCTTCAATTTCGTTAGTGGTTATAGGTCTGTTCAGGTTTTCTATTTCTTCCTGGTTCAGTTTTGGTAGTTGATACATCTCTAGGAATACATCCATCTCTTCCAGATTATCTAATTTGCTGGCATAGAGTTGCTCACAACATGTTCTTATAATTGTTTGTATTTCTTTGGAGTTGGTTGTGATCTCTCCTCTTTCATTCATGATTTTGTTGATTTGGGTCATTTCTCTTTTCTTTTGGATAAGTCTGGCCAGGGGTTTATCAATCTTGTTAATTCTTTCAAAGAAGCAGCTCCTTGTTTCGTTGATCTGTCCTACTGTTCTTTTGGTTTCTATTTCATTGATTTCTGCTCTGATCTTTATTATTTCTCTTCTCCTGCTGGGTTTAGGTTTTATTTGCTGTTCTTTCTCCAGCTCCTTTAGGTGTAGGGTTAGGTTGTGTATTTGAGACCTTTCTTGTTTCTTGAGAAAGGCTTGTATTGCCATATACATTCCTCTTAGGACTGCCTTTGCTGCATCCCAAAGATTTTGAACAGTTGTGTTTCATTTGTTTCCATGAATTTTTAAAATTCTTCTTAAATTTCCTGGTTGACCCATTCATTCTTTAGTAGTATGCTCTTTAGCTGCCATGTATTTGAGTTCTTTCTTACTTTCCTCTTGTGATTGGGTTCTCGTTTCAAAGCATTGTGGTCTGAAAATAGGCAGGGAATGATCCCAATCTTTTGGTACCAGTTGAGACCTGATTTGTGATCTAGGATGTGATCTATTCTGGAGAAAGTTCCATGGGCACTGGAGAAGAATGTGTATTGTGTTGCTTTGGGATGGAATGTTCCGAATATATCTGTGAAGTCCATTTGGTCCAGTGTGCCATTTAAAGTCTTTATTTCCTTGTTGATCTTTTGCTTAGACGATCTGTCCATTTCCGTGAGGGGGGTGTTAAAGTCCCCCACTATCAATGTATTGTTGTTGATGTGTTTCTTTGCTTTTGTTATTAACTGGCTTATATAATTGGCTGCTCCCATGTTAGGGGCATATTTACAATTGTTAGATCTTCTTGTTGGATAGACCCTTTAAGTAGGATATAGTGTCCTTCCTCATCTCTTATTGCAGCCTTTGATTTAAAATCTCATTTGTCTAATATAAGGATTCCCACCCCAGCTTTCTTTTGGTGTCCATTAGCATGGTAAATGGTTTTCCACCCCTTTACTTTCAATCTGGGTGTGTCTTTGGGCCTAAAATGAGTCTCTGGCAGACAGTATATAGATGGGTCTTGTTTTTTTATTCAATCTGATAGCCTGTGTCTTTTGATTGGGGCATTTAGCCCATTTACGTTCAGGGTAACTATTGAAAGATATGAATTTGTGCCATTGTAATGCCTGTAAGGTGACTGTTATTGTATATTGTCTGTGTTCCTTTCTGGTCTATGTTGCTTTTAGGGTCTCTCTTTGCTTAGAGGACCCCTTTCAATAGTTCTTGTAGGGCTGGTTTTGTGTTTGCAAATTCCTTTAGTTTTTGTTTGTCCTGGAAGCTTTTTATCTCTTCTTCTATTTTCAATGACAGCCTAGCCGGATATAGTATTCTTGGCTGCATATTTTTCTCATTTAGTGCTCTGAATATATCCTGCCAGTCCTTTCTGGCCTGCCAGGTCTCTGTGGATAGGTCTGTTGCCAATCTAATGTATCTACCATTGTAGGTTACATATCTCTTCTCCCGAGCTGCTTTTAGGATTTTCTCTTTGGCTCTGAGACTCGTAAGTTTTACTATTAGATGTTGGCATGTTAACCTATTTTTATTGATTTTGAGAGGGCTTCTCTGTGCCTCTTGGATTTTGATGCTTGTTTCCCTCGCCAAATTAGGGAAGTTCTCTGCTATAATTTGCTCCAATATACCTTCTGCCCCTCTCTCTCTTTCTTCTTCTTCTGGGATCCCAATTATTCTAATGTTGTTTTGTCTTATGGTATCGCTTCTCTCTCGAATTCTGCCCTCATGATCTAGTAGTTGTTTATCTCTCTTTTTGTCAGCTTCTTTATTTTCCATCATTTGGTCTTCTAAATCACTGATTCTCTCTTCTGCCTCATTTATCCTAGCAGTTAGCACCCCCATATTTGATTGCACCTCATTAATAGCCTTTTTGTTTTCGACTTGGTTAGATTTTAGTTCTTTTACTTCTCCAGAAAGCATTTCTCTAATAACTTCCATGCTTTTTTCAAGCCTAGCTAGTGTCTTTAAAACCATCATTCTTAACTCTACTTCTGACATCATACTAATGTTCGTATTGAGTAGGGCCCTGGCAGTCAGTACTGCTTCTTGTTCTTTTTGTTGAGGTGATTTTTTTCCATCTTGTCATTTTGTTCAGAGGAGAATAGATGAATGAGACAACAAAATGCTAACAGGGTAACAATGTCCCCAGAAAATATACTCTAAACAAATCAGAAAATACCTGAAACTGGGTGAAAAGAAAGGGAAAGAAAGAAAAAAGAAAAAAAAAAAGGATAAAAACAAAGAAACAAGAAACAGAATATGATGAAATATGATCAGGCTGGTGCACAGATCAGTGCCACACACTAGATTTGGGGCTTATTTTGGTCTGTTAGAAGAAAGTGCCTCCCAAAAATTTAAAGAAAGAAAAACTTATATATGTACAAAAGTAAAGGTACATATGATGAAGGGATGGACTATGACTGTAAAGATGAAAATTATAAAAGATATAAAAGGAATTGATAAGAAGTTGGTTGTAAAAAGAAAGAAGAGGATTTAAAAAAGGTGGGGGGAGAGAATGTGATCAGGCAGGAGACTAGAACAAAACCATACACCAGATATTTAGGGTATATTTTGGTCTGTTAGAAGAAACTGTATCTCAAAATTTTAAAACGAGAACAACTTATATATATGCCAAAAATAAGGGTAACTACTGTGAAGGGATAGAATATGACTCTAAAAATGAGAAATAAAAATGTTTTTTAAAAAAGGGATTGACAAGATGTTGGTTGAAAAAGGGAAAAAAAAAAAAAACAAAAAAAAAACGATAGTTAAAAAGAATTAACTTTGAAAGACTAAAGAATCATGGTAAAAAAGCCATGAATTCTATGTGCAGTATTCCCCTAGCGCTGGAGTTCTGCCGTTCTCATTGATAGGTAAACTTGGCCTTGCCTGGCTGTTCTTGCTGATCTCCTGGGGGAGGGGCCTGTTGTTGTGGTTCCCAAATGTCTTTGCCGGAGGTGGAATTGCCCCACTCTTGCCTGGTCTGGGCTAAGTAATCTGCTCGGGTTTCCTCTTGGGAGCTTTTGTTCCCTGCAAGCTCTCCGCATGGATTTGCAGGACGAAAGTGAAAATGGCGGCCTCCCAATCTCTGCTCCAGAGGAGCCGAGAACTCAGGGCCCCACTCCTCAGTGCATCCCCAGAGAAAAGCAGTCACTCCTGTCTCCCCGGTCTCCGGCCGCACTCCGTGCTCTCCCGGCTTGTGACCGAGCGTTTCTATCTCTGGCACCCGACTCGGTGTGGAGTCTCCAATTCCAGCAGATCCCTGTGGTGCAGTCCCTCACCACTCCTCCCGGGGGAGGAAGGGGAGTCTCCCAGGATCTGCCGTTTGTTCAGTGCCTGATGGAGGAGCAGTGGCCCGAATGTGCCCTGGATCACGGTTTATGGCAACCCGAACTGAGAGCCCGCGCCTCGGCTCTGTCTCTGCAGCTGGCTTCCCTGCTCCAATAACTGGGAGCTCTGTCACACTCAGGCACCCCCGGTCTTTCTGTGACCCCAAGGGTCCTGAGACCACACTGTCCTGTCAGGGTTTCCCCCCCCCCCCGCCCCCGCTTAGCCACTGGACCGACGTCCCTCAGCAGAGCCCACTTCTAAAAGTTCTGATTTTGTGCTCCGCTGCTCTATCACTTGCCAGAAGCGGCAGACGGAGGCCCCTCCCCTGCCATCTATCCTCCTGAATATCGCCTCGGATTCACTTCTCCACACGTCCTACCTTCCAGAAAGTGGTTGATTTTCTGTTCAGAGAGTTGTTGCTATTCTTTTCTTCAATCTCCTGTTGAGTTTGTAGGTGTTCAGAATGGTTTGATCCCTATCCAGCTGAATTCCTGAGAGGAGACGAAATCCAGGTCTCCTACTCCTCTGCCATCTTGCTGAGGCGGTACTATCACAAATTTACTTTTCTTCTTACTGTTTCTGAACACTGGGGTAATGTCATTCTTGGTTTGTGAACAGGGTTGACTTCTGGATTTCAGGGGCAAAGACCCAGGGACTCTGATCCAGTACCACCTTCATCTACCAATGAGTCTCCAGGGTCTGTTGTCTGGGGCTGAGTGAGCAGCGTCTTCATGCTCACTAGCTCTGTGTCTCCATCCCCCCAGGGCCTCATACAGGAGGTGGATGAGCTGCTGGAGACCCCTGACGACCTGGAGGCCCTGCCCCACTCAGAGCAGCACTGTGTGGCCACTAACCTGCTTGTTGGCCTGGAGGATGTCCTGAGAAACCTGAGCCAGGCCCTGCCCAGTGGGACATTGACCTTCAATGCATCTGCAGGCACAGGTAAGTACTGGGGTCTGCCCCAGGCTCTGCTCTGCCTGTTCCCACCTCCTTTGTCCCCCAGCCTCACTGGCGTGTGTGACCATGCTTATATCTCCGTATTAAACTCATAAGCCAATTAAAAGGTTAAGTGAATAAAACTGTAAATCATACACATTTTCACTGTAATATAAATTATCAACAGATGAAATAATTAGAATTTAAGATAACAAAATAGAAACATCTTCAAAAGAAGACAATTTGTTAAATTTTGAAGAATGCAAATTTGATAATACTTGATATTTAAGTATGATTTGTTTTATTGAGGTAAGATTCATGTAATATAAAATTCACCATTTTAAGGAAAGTGTAAAATTCAGTGGCACTTAGTACACTCCCAGAGTTGTACAACCATCACCTCCATTTCTAAAATATATTCATCACCCAAAAGTAAATAGTGTACCCACTAAGCAGTCCCTTCTCATCTCTCCCTCCCTAGACCCTGGCAGCCACCAGTCTGTTTTCTGTATCTGTGGATTTGAATATTCTGAACATTTCATACCTATAGAATCATGCAGTAGGTGACCTTATGGTCTGGCTTCTTTCACACAGCCTCATGTTTTCAAGGGGAATCCCTGTTGTAGCATGTTGCGGAATTCCTTTCCTTTTTATGGTTGAATAATAGTCCATTATTGTGGATATAGTACCTTTTGAGTATCATTCATCCAGTGACTGACTTTTGGGTTGTTGCCAGCTTTTGACTATTTTGAATAGCATGGCTGTGAATATTGCTGGACAAGTTTTTGTTGGAATAACTATTCTTAGCTCTTTGCATACATACATAGGAGTGGATTTTTTTAAATTTTTTATTGTTATGTTAATCACCATGCATTACATCATTAGTTTTTGATGTAGTGTTCCATGATTCATTGTTTGTGCATAACACCCAGTGCTCCATGCAGAACGTGCCCTCTTTAATACCCATCACCAGGCTAACCCATCCTCCCACCCCCCTCCCCTCTAGAACCCTCAGTTTGTTTTTCAGAGTCCATTGTCTCTCATGGTTCATCTCCCGCTCCGATTTCCCCCCACTCATTCTTCATAGGAGTGGATTTTTTTAAAAAAGATTTTATTTATTTATTTGACTGAGAGAGAGAGCACAAGCAGGGGGAGTGGCAGAGAGAGAGGGAGAAGCAGGCCCCCCATGGAGCAGGGAGCCCAAAGCAGGGCTTGATGCCGGGACCCTGGGATCATGACCTGAGCTGAAGGCAGATGCTTGACTGACTGAGCCACCCAGGTGCTGCAGGAGTGGAATTTCTAAGCAATGAGGTCACTCTGTGTTCAACTTTTTGAGGAACTACCAAACTCTTTTTCCAAAATGGAGGCACCATTTTACATCCCCACCAGCAACACACAAGGATTCCCATATCCACAGTCTCAGCAACACTTGGTACTTACATTTTGTTTTCCTTCAGCCTTTTTAGTGTATGTCAGGGGATATCTTGTTGTGGTTTTGATTTTCCTTTCCCAAATGACTAATGACATTTAACATCTTTTTATGTGATTGTTGAATATTTGTATATATATATTTTGAAACATCTATTCAAGTCCTTTGCCTATTTTTTAATTCTTTGTTTGGCTTTTGGTTGTTGAGCTGTAAGAGTTCTTTATATATTGTATAGTACACTCTATGAGACATGTGATTTGCTAAGTTTTTCTCCCATTCCATAGACTGTCTTTTCACTTAAATGAACAGAAGCTTCTGTTTTGATGAAATTTCTCTTTTGTTTTCTCTATTTTTCTTTTGTTGTGTGTGCATTTGGTGTCTTCTTTAAGAATCCATTGCCAAATCCAAGGCCATGAATATTACACCTGTGTTTCTTCCTAACTGTTCTGGTTTTAGCTCATAAATATAGGTCTTTGACCCATTTTGAGTTAATGTTTGTTTGTTGTGTAAGGTGCAGTTCCTTCTACTGCAAGTGGAGATCCAGATGTGCCACACTGTTTGCTGAAGAGACTTTTTTTTTTTCACTGAAGGGTCTTGGCATCCCTTTTTTTAAATAGATTTTTAAAATTAATTAATTAATTAATTATTTTATTTTATTATGTTAGTTTTTTTTTAAGATTTTTATTTATTTGTCAGATTGAGAAAGAGAAAGCACAAGCAAGGAAAGCGGCAGGCAGAGGGAGAAGCGCCCCCCCCCCCCCCCCCCCCCCCCCCCCCCCCCCCCCCGCTGAGCAAGGAGCTGATGCGGGACTCGATCCCAGGATCCTGGGATCATGACCTGAGCCGAAGGCAGACACTTAACCAACTGAGCCACCCAGTCGCCCCAGGTCTTGGCATCCCTTGTCGGAATTCAATTGACCACAGATGTATGGGTTTATTTCCGGATTTTCAATTTTTTCAATTTATTTATTTTTGCGAGAGAGAGAGAGAGAGAGAGCAAGCATGACGAGGGGGAGGGGCAGAGGGAGAAGCAGACTCCCCGTTGAGCAGGGAGCCTAATGTGGGGCTCGATCCCAGGACCATGGGATCACGACCCGAGCCAAAGCAGATGCTTAACAGACTGAGCCACCCAGGCACCCTGGACTTTCCATTTTATTTTACTAGTCTGTATGTCTATCCTTATGCCAGTGCCCTACTGTTCTGATTACTGTAGGTTAATAGTTTTGAAATCAGGAGGTGCATGTACTCCAATTTTGTTTTTCATTTTCAAGATTGTTTTGGGTGTTTGGGCCCCTTGCAATGCCCTGTGAACTTTAGGATGGACTTTTCCATTTCCAAAAAAATGTTTTTGGAATATAGATATGGTATATATTAAATCTGTAGACCTCTTTGGGAAATATTGCCATCTTATCAATATTAAGCCTTTTAAACCATGAATATAGACTGTTTTCCCAGTTACTTAGGGTCTCTCATTTATCCCAACAATTTTTTTTTGTAGTTTGTTGTGTACAAGTCTTGAACCTCCTTGGGTAGATTTATTCCTAATAATATTTTGTTAAAGGTTGTTTTACATCTATGCTCACAAGAAATATTGGTCTATAGTTTTCTCCTAATGGATTTTTCTGGTTTTGTTATCAGGGTGATGGTGGCTTCATAAGATTATTTAGACAGTATTCTATCCTTTCCTACTTTTGGAGGAATTTACAAAGGATTCTTATTAATTCTTACTTAAAAGGTTGGCAGAATTCACCAGTAAAGCTATTTGGTCTAGGCTTTTTATTTTGGGGAATTTTTACCTGTTTATTATCTTTGCCTGTGATAGGTCTGTTCAATTTTATTAGTTCTTCGGTTACTTTTGTACTTTGTGTGTCTCTAGGATTTTGTCACTTTCATCTAGATTATCCAGTTTGTTGGTGTACAATTGCTCATCGTATTTTCTTATAGTCCTTTGTAACTGTGTGTGTGTGTGTGTGTGAGAGTGTGTGCATGTGCCTACCACCACACATATAAAATAATGGTGTTATAGCAACCCCACAGGCACAATTACTAACCTAACTCCCTTATCTAACTCCTATCACTCATAGACCTGTCCCTGAAGGTGCAGGAGCAAGGACACAGAAATGTCACTTTGAGTTCAAATCAGGTGAAGATGCTGCTGAACTGGGATGTGGTGCACGAGTCTGGTGACTCAGGTACTGGCTGAGATGGGGGGAAGGTCACAAGATGCCCAAGGATGTGACAAACAGGGAACTGAAGATTAAAGGGAAGGGGGGATTTAGTGAGGCCCAAAGAATCCATCTGAGGAGAAAAGGGCCCTGTGGGAACCCCAAGGTATCAACATTGACCTCTTCCTGCAGGTCCTTCTGTGGTGGGCCTTGTCTCCACACCGGGGATGGGCAAGTTGCTGGCTGAGGCCCGCCTGGTCCTGGGGCCTGAGAGGCAGGCAGTTCCACATGGGGCACAAAAGGGCGTGCTGCGAGGAGTCTCCTCTGTCCTGCTCTCAGACGTCATCTCTGCCTTTATGAGCAACAGGGACACCCAGAACCTCAACTCCCCTATCACCTTCATCTTTTCCCACCATGTGAGTGCTGGTGAGATGGGACTGTGGGTGTGGAAGGAGCCTGGGTCTTGGGCACAGCCTCGCTGCTCAGCTCAGTCTTGATTGAGGTTCTTGGGGGCTCCCCCATGGCTGCATCATTCCCCAAAGAAAGCCTTTTGCAAGCCAGCTTTGGATATGCATTTCTGAGCACCAGAACAATCAGGTCCCACCTACACTCTGTTTCTACAGTCACTGACCCCTGGGCCAACACAAAAGGTGTTCTGCGTCTTCTGGAATCACACTCCGGATGGATATGGTCATTGGTCCACCACAGGCTGCAGGATGGTGGCCACTGGAGACACCGGCACCACCTGCCAGTGCACCCACCTCAGCAGCTTTGCCATCCTCATGGCCCACTACGATGTGCCGGTGAGAGCCCTGAGAGAGGCTGCGTTCCATGCCTATTGCTCTGAAACATATTTCCCCACATACGGGGCTTAAAAAAAAAACCAAATTTATATCTTGTTTCTTTGGGGCAGCACTTGGGCAGGGCATAGCTAATTGTCTGCTCAGGGTCTTACAAGCCTGAAATCAGCCAGATTTGTATTCTCCTCTGTGGCTCAGGTTCCTCCTGTGAGCTCCCTGTTTTTGGCAGGATTCAGTTCCTTGCAGTGGTAGGACTGGGGTTCCACTTTCTTGCTGCCTGTGATCAGGGGATCATGCTTGGCCACTAAGGACTACCTGCTTTCCTTCTCTGGCTGCCCTCAACCAGTGTATCAACATTTCTATCCAGAGGCCAGCAGAAGGAGCTCCCTCACCTCAAATGGTCTCTAATTTTGAATCTTTTAATCCAGGAAGAGCCCAGAGATTTGATGGCTCCCTGATTAGACCGGGCCCACCCAGGATAAACTCTCTCTCTTAGAGTCAACTGAATAGGACCTGAATTCCATCTGCAAAATCCTTTCAGAACAACACAATTTGGCCTTTAGCTGAAAACCCAATAGAAGGTGTGTGTATACCTTCTATCACTGCCAAATTACAGTTTGCATAACAGAGGTGTCCTCAGGGCAGGAGTGTTTAGGGGTTATAGAATGGAAGATATGGTGGTGTCAGAGGTCAGAGGGCCTGGGAAGCCAGTGAGGACAGGTAGATTAGGAACTATGTTTGCTTGCTGCCCTGGCCAGGTGAGCTGGTCACTTCCTCTCAGTCACCAAAACTAATGTCTCACTCAGGTGACCTGTAAAGTAAAACAAACCATTGTGAATTCTGGGGCTTTGTCTTGAGGAAGGACTCTCCTATCCTTTGATTTTTTTTTTGTATTATGTTATGTTAGTCACCATACAGCACATCAATAGTTTTTCTTTTTAATTTAATTTTATTATGTTATGTTAGTCACCATACAATACCTCATTAGTTTTTGATGTAGTCATCCACAATCTATTGTTTTTGTATAACACACAGTGCTCCATGAAGCTCGTGCCCTCCTTAATACCCATCACTGGGCTAACCCATCCCCCCACCCCCCTCCCCTCTAAAACCTTCAGATTGTTTCTCGGAGTCCATAGTCTCTGATAGTTTGTCTCCCCGTCTGATTTCCCCCTTCATTTTTCCCTTCCTTCTCCTAATGTCCTGCATGCTGTTCCTTATGTTCCACAAATAAGTGAAACCATATGATAATTGCCTTTCTCTGCTTGACTTATTTCACTTAGCATAATCTCTTCCAGTCCCCTCCATGTTGATGCAAATGTTGGGTGTTCATCCTTTCTGATGGCTGAGTAATATTCCATTGTATATATGCACCACATCTTCTTTATCCATTCATCTGATGAAGGGCATCTTGGCCCTTTGCACAGTTTGGCTATTGTGGACATTGCTGCTATGAACATTGGGGTGCATATGGCCTTCTTTTCACTATATCTGTATCTTTGGGGTAAATACCCAGGAGTGCAGTTGCTGGGTCATAGGGTAGCTTTATTTTTAATTTTGTGAGGAACCTCCACACTGTTTTCCAAGTTTTCCAACTTGCATTGCCACCAACAGTAAGAGGGTGCCCTTTTCTCCACAACCTCTCCAACATTTGTTGTTTCTTGCCTTGTCCATTTTTGCCATTCTAACTGGTGTAAGGTAGTATCTCAGTGTGGTTTTGATTTGAATTTCCCTGATGGCTAATGATGATGAACATCTTTTCATGTGTCTGTCAGCCATTTGTATGTCTTCTTTGGAGAAGTGTCTGTTCATGTCTTCTGCCCATTTTTTGAATTGATTATTTGTTTTTTTGGGTGTTGAGATTGAGAAGTCATTTATAGATCTTGGATACCAGCCCTTTATCTGTAGTGTCATTTACAAATATCTTCTCCCGTTCCGTGAGTTGCCTCTTTGTTTTGTTGACTGTTTCCTTTGCTGTGCAGAAACTTTCTCTCTTGATGAAGTCCCAAAAGTTCATTTTTGCTTTTGATTGCCTTACCTTTGGACTTGTGTCTTGAAGGAAGTTGCTGTGGCCTATGTCGAAGAGGTTACTGCTTGTGTTCTCCTCTAGGATTTTGATGGATTCCTGTCTCACATTGAGGTCTTTCATCCATTTTGAGTTTACCTTTGTGTATGGTGTTAGAGAATGGTCGAGTTTCATTCTTCTGTATATAGCTGTCCAATTTTCCAGGCACCATTTATTGAAGAGACTGTCTTTTTTCCATTGCATATTTTTTCTTGCTTTGTTGAAGATTACTTGACCATATAGTTGAGGGTCCATATCTGGCCTCTCTATTCTGTTCCATTGGTTTATATGTCTGTTTTTGTGCCAGTACCATGGTGTCTTGGTGATCATGGCTTTGTAAGATAGCTTGAAATCGGGCAACGTGATGCCCCCAGCTTTCTTTTTGTTTTTCAACATCTCCTTGGCGATTCGGGTCTTTTCTGATTCCATACAAATTTTAGGATTGTTTGTCCCAGCACTTTGAAAAATGCCATTGGTGTTTTGATCGAGATGGCATTAAAAGTATAGATTGCTCTGGGTAGCATAGACATTTTAACAGTGTTCATTCTTCCAATCCAGGAGCATGGAGTGTTTTTCCATGTTTTTGTGTCTTCAATTTCTTTTTTTCCTTTTTTCTTTTTAATTGTTATGTTAATCCCCATACATTACATCATTAGTTTTGGATGTAGTGGTCCATGATTCATTGTTTGTGCATAACACCCAGTGCTCCATGCAGAACGTGCCCTCTTTAATACCCATCACCAGGCTAACCCATCCTCCACCCCCCTCCCCTCTATAACCCTCAGTTTGTTTCTCAGAGTCCAGAGTCTGTCATGGTTCCACTCCCCCTCCGATTTCCTCTCCTTCATTCTTCCCCTCCTGCTACCTTCATTTTTTTTTTTTTCTTAACATATATTGCATTATTTGTTTCAGAGGTACAGATCTGAGATTCAACAGTCTTGTACAATTCACAGCGCTTACCAGAGCACGTACCCTCCCCAGTGTCTATCACCCAGTCACCCCATCCCTCCCACCCCACCCCCCACTCCAGCAACCCTCAGTTTGTTTCCTGAGATTAAGAATTCCTCATATCAGTGAGGTCATATGATATATGTCTTTCTCTGTTTGACTTAATTCGCTCAGCATAATACCCTCCAGTTCCATCCATGTCGTTGCAAATGGCAAGATCTCATTCCTTTTGATGGCTGCATAATATTCCATTGTATATCTATACCACATCTTCTTTATCCACTCATCTGTCGATGGGCATCTTGGCTCTTTCCACAGTTTGGCTATTGTGGACATTGCTGCTGTGTCTTCAATTTCTTTCATGAGTGTTCTGTAGTTCCTAGAGTATAGATCCTTTACCTCTTTGGTTAGGTTTATTCCCAGGTATGCTATGGTTTTTGGTGCTATTGTAAATGGAATCAATTCTCCAATTTCTCTTTCTACAGTTACATTGCTAGTGTATAGGACAGCAACTCATTTCTGTGCATTGATTTTATATCCTGCCACATTACTGAACTGCTGTATGAGTTCTAGTAATTTGGGGGTGGAGTCTTTTGGGTTTTCCACATAAAGTACCATGTCATGTGCGAAGAGAGAGTGTTTGACTTCTTCTTCACTAATTTGAATACTTTTTATTTCTTTCTGTTGTCTGATTGCTGTTGCTAGGACTTCTAGTACTATGTTGAACAATAGAGGTGAGAGTGGGCATCCTTGTCATGTTCCTGATCTCAAGGGAAGGGCTCTCAACCTTTCCCCATTTGGAATGGTATTTGCTGTGGGCTTTCCATGGATGGTTTTTATGATATTGAGGAATGTTCCCTCTATCCATACACTCTGAAGAGTTTTAATCAGGAAAGGATCGTGTATTTTGTCAAATGCTTTTTCAACATAAGTTGATGTGGAGGTTCCTCACAAAATTAAAAATAGAGCTACCCTATGACCCAGCAATTGCACTCCTGGTTATTTACCCCAAAGACACAGATATAGTGAAAATAAGGGCCATATGCACCCCAATGTTCATAGCAGCAATGTCCACAATAGCCAAACTGTGGAAAGAGCTGATATGCCCTGCAACAGAGGAATGGATAAAGAAGATGTAGTCCATATATGATAGAGTATTAGCCATCCGAAAAGATGAATACCAACTTTTACATTAACATGGATGTGACTGGAAGAGAGTATGCTAAGTGAAATAAGTCAAGAAGAGAAAGTCAATTATCATATGGTTTCACTTATTTGTGGAACATAAGGAATAGCATGCAGGACATCAGGAGAAGGAAGGGAAAAATGAAGGGGGCTGGAATTCAGAGGGAGAGATGAACCATGGGAGACTATGGACTCTGAGAAACAAACAGGGTTTTAGAAGGGAGGAGGGAGGGGGGATTGGTTAGCCCAATGATGGGTATAAAAGAGGGCACATACTGTATGGAACACTGGCTGTTATATGAAAACAATGGATCATGGATCACCACATCAAAAACTAATGATGTATTGTATGGTGATTAACATAACATAATAAAATAAAAAAAAAAGAAATAAGTCAAGCAGAGAAAGTCAATTATCATATGGTTTCACTTATTTGTGGAGCATAAGGAATAGCATGGAGGACATTAGGAGAAGGATGGGAAAAATGAAGGGGTGGGGGAAATTGGATGGGGAGATGAACCATGAGAGACTGTGGACTCCGAGAAAAAAACTGAGGGTTTTAGAGGGGAGGAGGTTGTGGGATGGGTTTGTCTGGTGATGGGTACTAAGGAGGGCATGTATTGCTTGGAGCACTGGGTGTTATACGCAAACAATGAATCATGGAACACTACATCAAAAACTAATGATGTACTATATGGTGACCAACATAAGAGAATTAAAAAAAAGCATTATGGTCTGAGAATATGCAGGGAATAATCTCAATCTTTTGATATAAGTTGAGACCTGATTTGTGACCCAGTATGTGGTCTATTCTGGAGAAAGTTCCATGTGCTCTTGAGAAGAATGTTGTTTTAGGGTGGAATGTTCTGTATATATCTATGAAGCCCATCTGGTCCAGTGTGTCATTCAAAGCTCTTGTTTCTTTGTTGATTTTCTGCTTAGATGATCTGTCCGTTGCTGAGAGTGGAGTATTGAGGTTTCCTACTACTAATGTATTTTTATCAATATGACTATATTTCGGTTAATGGTTGGCTTATGTAGTTACCTGCACCCATGTTGGGGGCATAGACATATTTTTTTTTATTTGCGAGAGAGAGAATGAGAGACAGAGAGCATGAGAGGGAGGAGGATCAGAGGGAGAAGCAGACTCCCTGCTGAGCAGGGAGCCTGATGTGGGACTCGATCCCGGGACTCCAGGATCATGACCCGAGCTGAAGGCAGTCGCTTAACCAACTGAGCCACCCAGGCGCCCCTGGGGGCTTAGATATTTACAATTGTTAGATCTTCTTGTTGGATAGACCCTTTAGGAATGATATAGTGTTGTTCTGTGTCTCTAACTACAGTCTTTAGTTTAAAATCTAATTTGTCTGATATGACAATTGCCAGCCCAGCTTTCTTTTGAGGCCCGTTGGCATGGAAGATGGATCTCCATCCCTTCACCTTCAGTCTGGATGTATCTTTAGGTTCAAAATGAGTCTTTTGTAGACAGCATATGGATAGGTCCTGTCTTTTTATCCAATCTGCAACCCTGTGCCTTTTCATGGGAGCACTTAGGCCATTCACGTTGAGAGTGATTATTGAAAGATATGAATTATTTGTCATCATGTTGCCTGTGAAGACCTTGTTGCTATCGATTGTCCCTGTATATTTCTGTTCTATATCTCTCTTGGGGTTTTTCTCCTTTTATAGAACCCCCCTTACTATTTCTTGCAGGGCCGGCTTAGTGGTCACATATTCTTTTAGTTTCTGCCAGTCTTGGAAGCTCTGCATCTCTCCATCCATTCTAAATGACAGCCTTGCTGGATAAAGTATTCTTGGCTGCATGTTCTCCTCATTTAGTACTCTGAATATGTCTTGCCAGGCCTTTCTGGCTTGCCAGGTTTCTGTGGATAGGTCTGACATTATTCTGATGTTCCTCCCTCTGTACATACAGAATCTCTTCCCCCTAACTGCCCTTAAGATGGTTTCCTTGGTTCTAAGATTTGCGAGTTTTACTATTACATGCCAGGGCATTGGCCTGTTTTCCTTGATCTTGGGAGGGGTCCTCTCTGCCTCTAGGACATGAATGTTTGTTTCACTCCCCAGATTAGGGAAGTTCTCAGCTACAAATTGCTCAAAGATATTTTCTAGTCCTTTCTCTCTTTCCAAAACCTCAGGGATCCCAATAATTCTGATATTGGATGTTCCACTGAGTCACTAATCTCTCTCAATTTGATCCCTTTCATTTTAATTTATTTTTCCCATGCCGCCTTGGTTTCCTTCTTTGCTATCATCTTATCCTCTAGCTCACTAGTTCGTTCTGCCTTGTTTACCCTGGCAGTCAGAGCATCCAGTTTAGACTGCATTTCATTCGTAGCATTTTTAATTTTGGCCTGATTAGATCTCATTTGTGCCCTTAGAGATTCTATATTCTCGTTAATATTTTTCTCAAGCCTAGATATTGCCTTCATAATTGTTACTCTGAAGTCTATTTCTGACATCTTGGTTATATCCATACCCATTAGACCTGTGGCAGAGGCCACAGTCTCTGATTCTTTTCTTTGTTGGGGGTTCCTCCTTCTAGTCATTCTGTTGAGGGTTGGTTGAGGGAATGTACAGAGTCCAAATTACTGACCATAACGCAAGCAAGATGCACCTGTTTTCTAGGGACCTTAGGGTTGTTGCCCTCTTGTTCTCCCAGCCTGTCTTCTGGAGGAGGGGCCCACTGCACTGTTACTCAGGCAACCCTGTTTGGGCAGAGTTGCTCTGCCCCTGTAGGGTGGATGGGCTCAGTGAAAATTGTTTTTTTGGGGCTTTTGTTCTCTGGCTGCTTTCCCTGGCAGTTTTCCACGTCTCTTCTGAGAGTCAGAGCAGAAGTGTCCAAACCTCTGTCTCAGAACAGAGAAATCGCAGTCTGTTCTTCAGTGAGCTCTCCAGGCCACACTGTCTCCATTTTTGTCTGTGGTGCTAAAAACCACAGTGTCCTGGGTTGTGCACCCCACAGCAGCGCTCCCAGCTGTCTCTCCCAGGGCCAGACACGTCTCTGCCCTTTGTACTTCTAAAACCACAAGCTGCTCCTGTTTTGCCCGCCTGTCCCTGTAGCTCCAGGTTTCAGTCTGGGGGGCTTGCCTAAAGTCTTTTCCCCGCCACTACTGGTCTGTGTGTCTGTGCCTGGTCCCCAGAGTGGGAGGCTTTTGCCTTCCTGAGCAAGATCATGGAGGGTCCCTCCCCCTTCCATTTATATTCTGATATCTGCCCACAGAACCTTGGCTCTCCACTTCATACCTCAAAACCAAGCGCTGGAGATATTCTGTTTGTAGAGATCCAGATCTATCCTCTTACCTCTCAGGCTGATTTTGTGGGTGTTCAGAATGGTCTGGTAGATATTCAGCTCAATTTATGTGACCGGTTGAAATAGAGTCCCTACTCCTCTGCCATCTTTTTTCCCTCTCTATCCCTTGATTCTTGCAGGATCTGAATGAGTTCAGAATCCCATATACAGTGGAATATTATGCAGCCATCAAGAATAATGAAATCTTTCCATTTGCAATGACGTGGATGTAACTAGAGGGTATTATGCTAAATGAAATAAGTCAGCCAGAGAAAGACATGTATCCTATGATCTCACTGATACGAGGAATTCTTAATCTCAGGAAACAAAGTGAGGCTTGCTGGAGTGGTGGGGGGTGGGAGGGATGGGGTGGCTGGGTGATAGACATTGGGGAGGGTATGTGCTATGGTGAGCACTATGAATTGTATAAGACTGTTGAATCATAGACCCGTACCTCTGAAACAAATAATACATTATATGTAAAAAAAAAAAAGGATAGTAGGAAGGGAAAAATGAAGAGGGGGAAATCGGAGGGAGAGACGAACCATGAGAGATGATGGACTCTGAAAAACAAACTGAGATTCTAGAGCGGAGGGGGGTGGGTGTATGTGTTAACCTGGTGATGGGTATTAAGAAGGGCACATACTGCATGAAGCACTGGGTGTTATACGCGAACAATGAATTAGGGAACACTACATCAAAAATTAATGATGTAATATATGGTGATTAATATAACATAATAATAAAAAAAAGAATCCCATAGAATTCTAGCATTCTGAACCTGGAGGAATTTCCCGAATAACATAACAAATTAACCTGGTTCCTCCATTCTTGATGTTGCTACGCCAAAAAATAAAATAAAAAATAATGGAAGAGTCATTATGCCAGAGCAGGAAAATGTGACTGTGATGTCCTCTTTGCTTCTCTATGCTGGGTCCCAGGTGGAGGATCCCGTGCTGGCTGTGATCACCTACTTGGGTCTAGGCCTCTCTCTCCTGTGCCTCCTCCTGGCAGCCCTCACCTTCCTGCTGTGCAAAGCCATCCAGAACACCAGCACCTCGATCCACCTGCAGCTTTCAATCTGCCTCTTCCTGGCCCACCTGCTCTTCCTCATGGCCATCGACTGGACTGAGATCAAGGTATTGACATTGTCATAGGGGAGTCCCTGCTCTTCCCCAGGGGATGCTCAGTTCATGGAGCCATGCTGCACTGATACCTTAATAAAATGGCTTTGGGTCTCAAGGACCCAAAGGAAAGTTTTGAAGGGTAAGTAGCCTATTTCACATTGACAAAACTAGAGAAGAACCCTTCTCTTAACAACTTCTTTATACACATGAGAGTTCTCCCCCATGGCAAGATATGGGAAGGGTCCTGCGGTCACCCTCCTCCCTGACAATCCCTCCTGGTGACACCTTTCTCCTCCCCCAGGTGCTGTGCACCATCATTGCGGGTGCCCTACACTATCTCTACCTGGCGTCCTTCACCTGGATGCTGCTGGAGGGTCTGAATCTCTTCCTCACTGCACGCAACCTAACGGTGGTCAACTACTCCAGTGTGAGCAGGGTCATGAAGAAGCTCATGTTCCCCGTGGGCTATGGAGTCCCGGCTATAATTGTGGCCATTTCTGCTGCATCCAGGCCTCACCTTTATGGAACACCCACCCGGTAAATGCAAATTCCCTACATGATCATGGTCAGCACTAGAGCCAGAGTAGCATTTTTTATTATGCCCGAGCATAATACAGAGAAGACACATGAAGTAATAATCCTTAGGACATTTTTCTGGTGGAAAATTATAATAATTAAGCAGCATGTCTTTAAACCTCTGTCCTTTGAATAGCAAAACTGAAGCCAAAGAAGTGCTTAGGACATCATTAAAAAAATTGAATCTACTTCTTCTTCTTCTTTTTTAAATTTTATTATGTTATGTTAGTCACCATACGATACATCATTGGTTTTTGATGTGGTGATCCACGATCCATTGTTTTCGTATAACACCCAGTGCTCCATGCAGTATGTGCCCTCCTTAATACCCATCACTGGGCTAACCAATCCCCCCTCCCCCCTCCCCTCTAAAACCCTGTTTGTTTCTCAGAGTCTATAGTCTCTCATGGTTCTTTTTCCAAATCCTTTCAGATGTTCCAATGTTTTCATTTGGAAAAGGGGAGTTGATTTAAATAATGAAGTAATAGATTGTATTATAGTTAAGATTTAGAAGGTGCTTACTTTATGCCATGCTTTTTTGTAACCATTTTTGATTGTGTTAACTCGCTTAATCCTCACATTAATACTATGAGTTAAGTACAGTCATTTGCCCAATTTTACAGATGAAAACTGAACCACAGATAGTTAAATTAAATGCCCCAAGGTGCTTCGCTAGTAAGCGGCAGAGCTGAGATTCCAATCCAGGGAGTCAAGCTGCAGAGCTCATACTCTGTTATCTTCACATCTAATACCCAGTTTTGTGTTTTATTTTTTTATCGAAATATATTTCACATACCGTAAAATTGACCCTTTAAAAGTGTACAGATGAATGTTTTTTAGAATAATCACAGAGTCATGCAGTCACCACCACAATGGTGTTCTAGAACACTTTCCTCTTGTGCACAACATTCCCTCCTCATTCCTGCTACCCTCCTCTACCCCTGCCCCCAGCCACCACTAATCTACCCTCTGTCTCTATAGATCTGCCTGTTTTGGATATTTGATGTAAATGAAGTCATACATGTGGTCTCTTGTGACTGCATTCTTCCCTTTGTAGGATGCTTTCAGGGCTCACCCACATGGTCGTTGCAAGTATGGTGACTTTGTGACTTCATTCCATGTTGTTAATTACTCCTGATGGTGGTATTATTTTGCAAATAATATTCCATTATACAGATACTGCATCTTGTGTCTCTATCATTTGATAAGCTCTTAGATTGTTTCCAGTTTTTGCCATTATGAATGATGCTTTCATAAACATACATGTGTAAGTTTTTATGTGAACGTGTATTTTCATGGGTTTTGGGTATATATCCATTTGTGGCATTGCTGGATCATGTCACACATCTACGTTTAGCATTTGGACAAACTGCCATGTGTTTTCCCAAGTGTCTGCACCATTTTAGATTCACACAAGCAATCTGCACATGAGGGTTCTAATTTCTTCACATCATCAACTCTTAATTTTCTACATTTTGAATGTTAGCCCTTTGCAGGAGTTTGAAGAGATATCTCATTGTGGTTTAGGCTTCAATTCCCTCCTAACTAGTGATGCTGAGTGGCATTTCCTCTGCTTATTGAGCCTCTGCCTATCTTCTTTGGAGAAATGCCTTTTCAGATCTTTTGCCCATTTTTAAATTGGGTTATTTGTCTTTTTATTGTTGAGGTTTTGATAATAGATTCTGGACTTTTGGTGGTGCCTCCTCAATATGTGATTTGTAAATATTTTCTACCAAGCTGTGTCTTTGCACTTTCTCGATAATGTCCTTTAAAGCAGAAAAGGTTTTAATTTTGATGAAGTCCAGTTTTTTTTTTCTTTTGTTGCTCATGCTTAGGATGTCATATCTAAAACCATGTGCAACTTAATATTCCTACATTCCCTTCCTCCTCCCCAAATTATGTTTGTATCTTACAAGCCCACGGACACAGTTTTATAAGTATTGCTCTGTGTAGTAATCGTTTAAAACAGAAGAGGAGAAGAGTTACAAACAAAAATATACTTACAGTGTCTTTCATAATACCTACATAGTTACTTTGACTTGTTCTCTCCATTTGTTTGGATTCAAGTGACTGTCTAATGTCCATCACTATCAGCCCAAAGGACTCATTTAGTATTTCTTGTAGGATAATTCAGCAAGCAAGAATTATCTTATTTTTGTTTTTCTTAAGATGCCTTAATTTCTTCATTTTTCAAGGAGAATTTAGCTAGATGTGGAAGTCTTGGTTGACCATCATTTTTTTGACACTTTGTAGAAGTTATTCCACTGTTTTCTGATCTCCATGATTAGTGTTTATTTTCTTGAAGTTTTTTTGTTTTTGTTTTTGTTTTTTGTTTTTTGTTTTTTTTTGAGAGAAGGAGAAGGAGAGAGAGGATGGTGGGGCAGAAGGAGTGAGAAAATCTTATGCAGGCTCTATGCCCAGCAAAGAGCCTGATGCTGTGGAGTTATTCTTAGAAATATATTGTAAACCCTAAGGAGCGACTGTGGAAGCAGCTGAAACGTGAGCACAATTGAACACAATGGCCCAGTAGGAGCAGGATCCCGCAATCTCCAGGGGCAGAGCATAAGTTAGGAGCTATAAAAGAATGTAACCCTCAGCCCCCACTTTCTGCACCTGGTGATTGCTAGCCCAAACATCCCGCTCCTCCCTTATCCCATGACTGACTCTCTGCGTGCCTATGCGTAGGGGAGAATGCAAGCCTGCTTTACGGCTTCAAGACATTTGCCATCCCTCTGTACTCTTGCCCATAATTTGAGGCATCTGTCCTTGCTTTTCTGGCGCAAAACAAAAGAAAAGCTATGTGCAGGATTCAGCTGCCGCTGGTCTCCCTGCCTGCGTGGCCACTCAGATCGGTGTCTGAGAACTTTATTTCATTGTGTGACGACAGATGCGGGGCTCCATCTCATGACCCTGAGATCATGACCTGAGCCAAAATCATGAGTAGGATGCTTAACCCACTGAGCCACCCAGGAGCCCCTTATTGAGAATCTCTTGTATGTGAAAAATCAATTTTCTCTTGCCACTTTAAAGATGTTGTCTTGGTCTTTGTCAGTAGGTCTATGATGTGTTTTGGTGTGGATCTCTTTGAGTTTGTTCCACTTGTAGTTCATTTAGCTTCTTGGATGTGTAAATTAATATTTTTATTTAAATTTGGGAAGTTTTTAGCTTCATTCTTCAAGCATTTTTCTGCCGTTTAGCTTTGTCTTCTTCTGGGACTCCAGTATGTGTATGTTGGTGCACTTGGTCCTGTGCCACAAGTCTCTGGGGGTCCTTTCATTTTTCTTCATTCTACTTTCCATTCCTCAGATGCCATAATTTCTATTGACCTATATTCAAATTTATTAATTTTTTACTTTTACCAACTCCAATCTGTTGTTGAGCCGTTCTGGTGAATTTTTCATTTCAGTTATACTTCTCAACTCTAGAATTCCTATTTGGGTCCATACGTAGTATCTATTGTTTTATCCAATTTCTTTATTTGGTGAGACATTTTTGTCATATTGTCCTTTAGTTTTTAGTTTTTCTGTATTTTCTTTATTTTTTTTTCTTTTAGAAAGAGAGAGAGAGAGAGAGAGAGAGCGCAAGCGCACATGTGTGAGCAGGGGAGGGGCAGAGGGAAAGAGAGAATCCCAAGGAGGCTCAGTGAGGAGCCTGCCTCGGGGCTCCATCCCATGACCCCAAGATCATGACCTGAGCTCAAATCTAGAGTCAGGTGCTTAACTGACCGAGTCACCCAGGTTCCCCTTCCTTTAGTTTTTTAGACCTGGTTTGGTGTTTTTAAAATATTTATAATAACTGATTTAAAGACTTTATCTACAAAGTTTGAAATCTGTGCCTCTTAGGAGACATTTTCTTTTGACTGATTTTTTCCTCTGTGTCTGTTGCACATTTTCTTGTTTCTTTGGATAGATCATAAATTTTTGGTTAAAAGTCAATATATTAGATAATATATTGTAACACCTCTGTTATCAGATTCCTCCTCCCTCCCAGATACGTTGTTTCTGGTATGTTGGTGGGTTTTTTTGTTTGTTTGTTTAGGGACTTTCCTGGACTAATTCTGTAGAGTGGTCATTCCTTGCAGTGTGTGACCTCTGAATTCTCTGCTAACTTAATTAAAGTTCTTAGTTTTATTTTTAGTCCTGGGTTACTATGGTGTTGGTCACATCTGGGTCAGGATAATTTAATGGCGACCCAATGTTTCTTCAGAAGACTTCCTTAATGCTTTGCATTCTTTTACAAAGGTATGTGTGTGAGAAGGCACACCTTCAAACTTAGGGTTGTACACATAACAGTCTTAGCTTTCATTTTCTGATTGCACAAAGCCTCAAGGTCAGTCAGAGATGAGAGACTAGTGCTTTCTTTTTTCCCTATGCCTTTTCAAAAACATTTTTTATCCAATTAAATGAATATATAGTGTTTTGTTAGTTTCAGAGGTAAAATTTAGTGATTCAACAATTATATGTAACACCCAGTGTCATTACATCAAATGACGTCCTTAATGACCATCACCCACTTACCCCATCCCCCCCCCACCTCCCTTCCAGCAGCCCTCAGTTAAGAGTCTCTTATGGTTTGTCTCCTCTTCTGATTTTGTGTTATTTTATTTTTCCTTCCCTTCCCCAATGTTCTTCTTAAATTCCACATGTGAGTGAAATCATCTGAGATTTGTCTTTCTCTGACTGACTTAATGCACTTAACATAATAACCTCTATTTCCATCCATGTCGTTGTAAATGGCAAGATTTCATTTGTTTTGATGGCTGAGTAATATTCCATTGCATGTATATGCCACATCTTCTTTATCCATTCATCTGTCAATGGACATCTGGGCTCTTTCCATAGTTTGGGTTTGTGGACATTGCTACTATAAACATTGGGGTGCATCCCTATGCCTTTTTTGAGTGAGGCATATCCTCGTGCATCCTTAGATTTAGAGGAATATTTCAGAGGTTTTCAAAATTTCTTATGGTCCTTTGGTTCTCCAGTATTTCCTTTTAAATTGCTGGATGAGTTCTTGTTGATAGCACCTGACATCATAGACCTAGACAGCTGGTGATGTGAAAGTAGTTTGCTCTCGTATTGGTAGTGCCCTAGAGTAGGCTCCCTTCTTCCCCATGAGTTCTCAATCAAATCAACTAGCCACCAAATTTAGAGAATAAAGGAGTTAGGAACTACAGAGTTAGAAAAAAAGTATTGGTTTTGTTCTGGGGATGATGATGATGCTTTTAATGGAGCTCCAAAAATAGATCTCTCCATTGTCTTCAGTGCTCTCCACTTTTGGCTGCCGCACCACTAAGGTCCAAGTTAAACCATCCCAGACTCCTTTCTCCCCAGTCTTACGGAGGTTCAGTAGTTTCTCTTGGATAGACTATTTTCAATTTGTTCTGTGGTTTTGGGTAATTGCCAGAGTTTTGAAATAGTTGGTTTTCACTGTTCTGTGTGTATTTTGTTGTTTTAGAAGGAGAGCAAGTTCACCAAGGTCCTTACTCCTCCATTCAGTAAGTCAGTTCCCAGGACGTGCACTCCTAAGCACAACATGCTGCTGCACGTATTGAATGGAGCATTGGGTGTTATACGCAAACAATGAATCATGGAACACTACGTCAAAAACTAATGATGTACTGTATGGTGACTAACATAACATAATAAAAAAAGTAAAGATCACTGAACTGTGTAGTTTAAATGGGTGGATTTTATGGTCTGCAAAATATATCTCAATAAAGCCACGAAAACATTTAAATCTAAGTTGATGGGTTTGGCAGCCGATGGAAACAAATTCAATGGAAGAGCACAAGAAAGGCCCCTCAAAGCATGTTAGGCTCACAGGACTCGTCAAAATCTGTTAACACATTTGTGGACTTCTTTATTTCAACACTGTTTATCTCCATAACATCATCCAATGTCAATATGTCAGCTAAAAATATAATTTCCTTAGGGAATCTTCCTTAACCATTCTAATCCCTCAGACTCCAAACTAAGCAGGACATCCAATGATACATTCTCACAACCTCACACTTTTGTTGTATTGTTACAGTATGTCTAATTGTGTGTCTCCACTCCTTGTGAGATTTGTGGGTTTTAAGACCATGTTTACTTTCTTTACCACTGTACCTTCGGAGCTAATGACAGAGCCTGCCACAAAAGAGTCACTCAATATTTGTTGTTGAATGAATGAATGAACGAATGAATGAATTTATATAATAGTTCTATATTCCCAAGGACTAATGCATTTTTTACTCTCTTGCTCAGCTGCTGGCTCAATCCAGGAAAGGGATTTATATGGAGCTTCCTTGGGCCAGTCTGCACCATCTTCTCTGTGAGTGATGATATCACAGCATCCCTAATGCTTAGCTGGGGGTCATGAGAAGAGCAGGATTTTAAGGGGGTGTGTGTGACAGGGGCAAGAATGTCCCTGGATTGTCATGTCATTGTTTGGTCTTCTAAGACTGCTCCTCAAACTACAAACTCTAACACTGTTACTTGATATGAAAATGACTTAAATGTGGAGTTGATGTTGGACAGGCTAGGATACAGATCACAGATTGAAATTTCATTGAATAAACCTTTTGTGGTTTCTTGAAGGTCAATTTAGCTTTTGTTCTGATGACCCTCTGGATTTTGAAAAGCAAACTGTCTTCCCTCAGCAGTGATGTATCCACCCTCCAGAACACAAGGTAAGATGGAGAAGAGGGTGACAACTGCACAGACATGTGTGGTCCTAAGGACAAAGCCACGTGCCTCAGCAGCCCCTGATGCTTCTTCTTGGGGTCTGCTAAGGGGACCTAGAGCAGAGAGATGCAGCTATCCTTCTATGGCAGCTGGCTCAGATTCAGTGATGTGCTGATGACACCCTGGCCAAGATGTTCTGTCTATTCATTTTTTTCCCAGAAAGACAGTGAGAGTATGGGGGAGGGAGGAGAGGGCTGGGGGGGGAGAGAGAGATTCTTAAGCAGGCTCTATGCTCAGTGTGGAGCCCAACATGGGGCTCTATCCCATGACCCTGAGATCATGACCTGAGCTGAAATCAAGATTCAGATGTTTAACTGACTGAGCCACTGAAGCACCCCTGTTCTATCTATTTCTAACCCCATTTTGTAACTCTGTTGGCAGCAGGAAGAATTGGCATTGGTTAATAAACGTTCTTTGGACTTTTGCCAGCAATCTTATGACAAATGTACAGAGAATATTTATGTTCCCAAGAAACACTTAGAAAAACCTGTGATTGCTCTCACAACCCAACCTACATTTCCACACCCTACCCTAGTTCAGGCTCCTTCTGACCCCTCTTCCATTCCTCTCTGTGGAGAAAATGGTAGTCAACGTCAAATCTTCTGGGAGGCTTGGGCAGTCCTTTGTTCCAGCAACCTTTGTGAAAATTTTTGCTTTCCCTTCCATGTTCCTATTATTATCCATTCCAAATGAAAATAGAAATCTCCCTTGGCTAATTGAATTTAAATAAAAAATAAACTAATGATGTACTGTATGGTGACTAACATAACATAATAACATAAAAAAAATAAAGACAGTTTCTCAAAAAAAAAAAAAAAAGAAAGAAAGAAAGAAAGAAAGAAAGAAAGAAAGAAAGAAAATAGAAATCTTGCCATTGTTATTTTTTAAATCCCAGGTCCCAGCACAGAGCCGGATGCAAAATGCCTTCTCAGTAGTGTTGAATGAATAAAATTCAAGATCTCCATGGAGCGTCATAAAATTTTTGAAACGTACATTATGAAGTATCCCTATCCTCCTCAATCCAAACCAAAACACCACCCTGGTCCCTCATGGCATTTTTTCTGTAAGGAATCATTGACAATAAAGATCAAAGCTGATCACAAGTCAGTCTGAGAACTTATCACCAAAAGGGGAAGAAAGGAGAATCCATAGGGTAGAGAGGAGAATGTTTGTCATTGTGTTGCCCCGGGTGCATCATGAGCCACCTTTCTCATCCAACCCAGGATGCTGACATTTAAGGCCACAGCTCAACTCTTCATTTTGGGCTGCACCTGGTGCCTGGGCATCCTGCAGGTGGGTCCAGCTGCCCATGTCATGGCTTACCTCTTCACCATCATCAACAGCCTGCAGGGCTTCTTCATCTTCTTGGTGTACTGCCTCCTCAGCCAGCAGGTACCACTGCCCAGCTCCCACCCAGCAGTCTTCCTATCCTCACTCCTCTCAGTGAGCTGATCCAGAGCGTATTTGCCTCTGCAGGTCCGGGAGCAATATGGGAAATGGTTCAAAGGGATCAGGAAAACAAGAGCTGAGTCTGAGAAATACACACTGTCCAGCAAGGCCATGTCTGATGCCTCCAAACCCAGCACGGTAAGATCACGCATTACTCCCAGAGCACTTCACTAAGTGATCTGCTTGAGTACCATATGCTTATCACACTGAACAACTTTAGTGTGCAGTAGATGATGCCCTAGGGTGACTCACACTTGGTTTGCTTTTTGACTCTTTACCTGTTAGTTTAATGTTAATAGTTTAGCTGTTAATTAATTGTTAACTTTTGGCCTCCCCTATGAAGACGATGCTTCCACCTGCTCTTTGGATCCCATCCTTCATACCTTATCAGTTATCTTTAAATTATTGTTCAGGGGCGCCTGGGTGGCTCAGTCATTAAACATCTGCCTTCGGCTCAGGTCATGATCTCAGGATCCTGGGATCGAGCCCCGCATCAGGCTCCCTGCTCCGCAGGAAGCCTGCTTCTCCCTCTTCCACTCCCGCTGCTTGTGTTCCCTCTCTCACTGTGTCTCTCTCTGTCAAATAAATAAATAAAATCTTTAAAAAAAATTAATTATTGTTCACACATACTCCTCTCTTTCCACTTCCCTAAGGCACCATCTCAACAATATTCCTCCCATAGTCATGGAAACATGTTTGGGGTTCTCCTCTATCTTAAAAACATGTACTACTTGCCTCCGTTTTAGCTACCAGCCAAGAGTTGACTTCTCTGTCTCCATTTCCTTGCCTTAAACTTACTCCCTTCTCCCCCAACTCTTGAAAATATGGTTCCCCCATCATGCCACCCAAACAATCATCTCTTAGATCTACAGTGATCTCCCTGTCCCTAAAAGTTTTCTCAGCAACTTCTAACTATTCATCCTTTCTCGTGAAACACTCCATCCTTATTCTGTGTAGATTCTACTCAGACACGCTTCTATTTCTTTCTTCCATTCTCTCTAGCTTTTCTCTCTTTGTTTCCTTCATTGCTTAATCTAATGGATCAGTTCCAGAATAACTTCAGTCCTGGTTAAATCTTTCCTCCTAGACAAAGCATCTATTCTCTAGTTACCACTAGACACAAATGACGGCCATGTACATTTTTCTTGCTCTGATCTCTGAAATCTAGACGAGTATTTTCAGCTTCTTATTTCTTATGTCTTGAAGACACCTTTAGCTCAGGCTTCCAGTAGAAGACTTGCAGTCTTTACCCCAATTTAATCCTTTCTCATGACATCTTTCTCTCTCTGGATGATACTCTATCATCCTGTGGCACAAATTTGGATCATAAAAGTTAACTCTCAACAATGATTTTATTTCCCACCACAAGCTATCCATTATGCAATCCTTGTTGTTTTTATCTTCTCAGTATGTCCCCAGTATGTCCTGCTGGCTCAATCTTCATCACTCCTCCTTAGCAGGCTGCCATCTTTGCTTGGCTGAGCAACTGCTGTATCCTAATTTACCACCCCTTTCTACTCTTGTCAGCTTCTCTTGCATATTTTACACATAATTCAGAGGGACCTTTTCAAAACACAAATAAAATAATGCACTCCTTTGTTAAACTCACTACATGTAGGATCAAACCCCAAATCCATAAATCAATGAGTATTTGCTTGGGTTGTCTCCTGCTTTCCTCTCCAGCTTCATCTGCCATAAACTCACCATTATTTTGGCCACACCAGATTTCTTTCAATTTTTTAAATTCACTGTGTCTCTTTGGAACAAAGACTTTGCACATCCTCCCTCTACTCGCTGTCCTTGAAACACTCTTTTGTTTTCCTTGACTCAAAACTAGGTGAGCCTTCAGATCTCAGTTCATGTGTCCATTCCTCCAAGAAGCCTTCTCTTCCTGCCTTGATTAGGCCAGATTCTCCTGTTTTTCACTCTGATAGCCCCTGTGCCTTTCCTGCAGAGCAGTTGTCAGAGTCATTTACTCTTGGTTTTCACTGTTCCATTAATGTCTGTCTTCTATCTGGATTTCAGCCCCGAGAGTGCTATGTTGGTTTTTCCCTCTAATGTATCCCCAGCATTTCACACAGGGCCAGGCACATAGAAATGCTCAATACATAATTGCTGCATGACTGATTAAATTAAATGAATAAACTGCATTTGCAGAAGGTGCAAGAACTGTCTTGCTCACCAGTCTCTTTCCAACTTTCCAAGTGCTCGATAATTATCCAGGGAGCAAACAAGTGAATGAATAAATGAATGAATGAATTGCCTGACCAGGAGGGTATTAAAACAGTAGAGTAAAGAATTGATGAGTTTATGATATCACTTTCTCTTAGGAATATCGAGATAATTCTCTGCCCCTTTGTTTCATTATTGACCATCATGTCTACTGAGTAAGACCCAAATATTTCCTTATGATCCATGAGCATCATGTAGCTCGTAGTTCCCAGACTGAAGCAGGTCTGGAATGAAATACCAGCTCTCTCACGTGCTTGCTATGTGAACTGGGTCAAATTGCTAAACATCTTAAATCTTCCATTGCCTCCTTCCTCTTTTCCCTACACTAGACAGTTTTCTTAAATTTGCTCATTCTGAACTAATTATTTGCTTCCGTGTGTAGGCTTTCAGGTGGCTCATACATTGGTCGGAGGGGGCTGAACATCTCTCACACACATTGTAGATGTTGATTCAGCCAAGGATGGTGAATGTAACCAAGCAGGAGCTAATGCAGCATCCCTCGGTACAGCTGATGCCACCACACAAGGGAAGGGTCCACATATCGGAGATGTTCATTCTGGCTGTATCACAGCCCTGTCCCACTTGGGGCTTGCATTATTCAGGAAGAATGTAATAAATAGTTCATACCTTTCTGTTTAGGGAATGCTGACAGTACTTAACCTCCGTGTTCTTTAGTTAGCTCAGCCTCAGCAAGGCCATATCGTCATCCCTTGGAGCTTTTCCCTAGGAGTCCCTGAATAGGATCTGAGCTTCCTTCACTCATTTCCACATATATACTTCAATTGTATTTGTTTCCTTTTGCTGTTGTTACAAGTTTTCACAGACTTATTGCTAAGAACAACACAAATATTAGGGATGCCTGGGTGGCTCAGTTCGTTAAGTGTCTGACTCTTGATTTCTGCTCAAGTCATGATCTCAGGGTCCTGAGATCCAGCCCCACAGTGGGCTCCGGGCTCAGTGTCAAGTCTGCTTGAGATTCTCTCTCCTCTCCCTCTCCCCACCCCCCTGCACTCTCTCGTTCTCTCTTTCTCTCTTGCTCAATTAAATAAGTAAATCTTTGCTGCTATGAACTTTGGGGTGCATGTGCCCCTTCTTTTCACTACATCTGTATCTTTGGGGTATATACCTAGTAGTACAATTGCTGGGTCTTAGGGTAGCTGTATTTTTAACATCTTGAGGACCCTCCATACTCTTTCCCAGAGTTATATGCAACTAGTGAATCACTGAACACTACATCAAAAACTAATGATGTACTATATGCTGGCTAACTGAACATAATAAGAAAGTAAGTAAATCTTTTAAAAATTCACAAACATATATCTTACAGGTCTAGAAGTTCGAGGTTTCCAATGGGTCTTATGGGAGTAAAATCAAGGGGTGAGCAGAGCTGAGTTCCTTCTGGAGACTCTAGGAGAGTTTCTAATTTCTCACCTTTTCCATCACCTAGAGTCTGCCTGCTTTCCTTAAATAGTGTCCCCCTGCTCCATTCACCTTTCACAGCCTGCGCTGCAGTATCTTCAAAACTCTCTCACTCTCACTCACTCTCCCCTGCTTTTGTCAGTTGTATCTCTTTTCCTGTCTTCGACTCTCCTTCCTCCCTCTTTCTTTTAAAAAGACCTTAGTCATTACACTGCCTCACTTCCCATCTAAGCTACATAACTTAATTTTAGCTCAAAAGTCCATTTTTTCCCCCGTGTGGAGTGACATATTCACAGGATTCAGAGAGGAGAATGTAGGCATCTTTGGGAGAATCATTACTCTGTCTACTGTACATAGTTTTGGTTTGCCTATTGTAGGACCATGAAAATCTGCCTGGTGTTATAGTGTTTGAGTAAATATCAGCCCCCCTCCCCTGAGATGATCTGCACAGTGAAGAAACATACTTTCTGTGAGAAAAATAGCATCAGATAGCTGTGTAAAATGTTAAGTCATCTGATCAGCTGTTTCTACTGTCTGTGAGCAAAGGACCAAGCAAATCCATTCCTTAATGTAGTTGTATTTTCTCCTGTCTCTTAAAATTCGGTGCCTCTCATGTTTAAAAATATAGGAATGTCTCCCCCTCATCTTGGCATCTCTTCTGTGGCTTCCTGAAGCCTTGTTCAAGAAAACCACAATATTTGCTCTTGCATTCAGTTCTGAGTAATTTCACAAAGCACCATTTTTATAACCTTCTTGTGTAGAGATAAGCATGTGAAGTTGCCTAACTCAAACACCAGAAATCACACTAAGCTTTCTATAGCCCCAGGAACAAATAACTCGTATAGGTAATGCAAGGGATAAGGGAGAAAAAGGAGAATTCACTGTTTTTTTCCTTTATATCTTAGGTGATTGACAACACATAACATTTCCAACCTTGTGTTAATTTCCCACCCTCCCTCTTTTATTTCTTTTCATGTAAACCAGCATTTCACAAACCTTGAAGCAGAGGGATGAGGACATACATCTTGAGAGAGACAGGTTTGTTTTTTTTTTTCCCTGTAGCACATTTCATTGGTCTTATTTTCTGTAACTTGGGGGTTAAGATTTGTAGGGAGATGGGACTTCTGGGATGACCAGGGTCTCACCAAATATAATAGTGTATGGGCTTTTGCTCTTCCTCTGACCTATTTTCCTGGAAAGGAAATTTTGTGATTGAAGGATTAATTAAATTTCTTATTTTGTTTTTCATAGGAAAATTTAAAAAATACTTATTTATTAATTTAGGGGGAGAGAGACAATGAGTGGGAGGGGCAGAGAGGGAGGGAGAGAGAATCTCAAGCAGACTCTGTGCTTAGCATGGAGCCCAACATGGGGCTCGATGTCACAACCCTCATCATAACCTGAGCTCAAACCAGGGGTCAGACCTGTAACTGACTGAGTCACCCAGATGCCCCAAAGGAATCTTTAGAATTATCTTTCTGTAGTCTTTTATAACATTTCTAAATATTATTTTTTCTAGGTTAATTAAAAAATATCTTGAGTTATATCCACTTATCCCATGGAAAATTGGAACGGTTATTCTCTGAGCAAATGAGAGGATAAAGAAGACTGTTGTGTGTGTTTCAAGAAATTCACCACGTCAACCATGTGAAAGAAGTCAACTATGTTTGACATCAAGACCTGCATAATCTGGAATTTTTCTGTGTCTTTCAGTTTGCCCAGAAAACTTTCCACATATAAAGGGCCCGATGTGGCCCAATTTCTTGGTCACTTTGGGTTACATGCTTTTCTGAAACCTCTCCTTCCTACAAAGACTCTTCCACATGCTGAACATCTATGAGTTGGAAAACCCACCTCATCGGATTTTAATACCAAAAGCATCCATAAGAATGGAAAAGTTCGGGGGCGCCTGGGTGGCTCAGATGGTTAAGCGTCTGCCTTCGGCTCAGGTCATGATCCCAGGGTCCTGGGATCGAGCCCCACATTGGGCTCCTGGCTCAGTGAGAAGCCTGCTTCTCCCTCTCCCTCTGCCTCTCTCCCTGCTCATGCTTTCTCTCTCTCTCTCTGTATCTCTGTGTCTCAAATGAATAAATAAAATCTTAAAAAAAAAAAAGAATGGAAAAGTTCGCACCATAGTATGGATTTTGAAATTTCTTGGTTCTGTTTTCTGTGCTGTTAATTATTCATTCATTCAAATATATTGATTTCTCATTAGGTCTAAGGCAGAGACCAAGAGAGACACAGGTTTTGCCTTCATGGAGATTTAAGGGGGCAATAAAGTGATTTTTGCACCTAGAGTTGACTCAGAGGCTGAAAGATTTCTATAAAGTACATTTCTATTGCTGGAGAATTGAAGTATAATCCATTTCACAGACACCATCTTGTCTCATCATATGATGACACAGATAGTTTGAAAACTCAGATCATGATATGTCTGTTTTAGTCCTTGTGGACCAGTGTATTAGTCAGGGTTGTCCAGAGAAATAGAACCAAAAGGACACACACACACACACACATTTTTATGAAGTGATTTATAATGAGGTATGGACTCACATGATTATGGAGCTAAGTCCCACAATCTGCTGTCTGCTAGCTGGAGACCCAGAAAAATGGTGGTGTAGGTTGAAGGTCTGGGATCCCAAAAGCTGATGGTGTGAATTCCATTCTAGGTCTGAAAGCCTGAGAACTAGGTATGTTGATTGTAGAAGATGGATGTTCCTGTCAAAGCATCAGGCTGTGTTAATTCAATCTTCCTCCACTTTTTTATTTTATTCAGGCTCTCAAGGGACTGGATGATGCCCATCCACATTGGAGGGGGCCTTCTGTGTTACCCAACCCAACTCAGATGGTAATCCCTTCCGTAAACACCCTTACAGATTCACCCAGAATTTATGTTTAACCAGCTATCTGGCATCCTCTGGCCCAGTCAAGAGGACACACGAAATTGACCATCATGGCTAGAATCTATAGCAACAATTTAAGTCTGCCTTTGTAGCATGAAATCCTCTATAAAGAATGATCATGACTGTGTTTTAATAAAACTTTATTTTTGGACACTTAATTTGAATTTCATGTGATGTTCACATGACACAAAATATCATTCTTCTTTTGATATTTTTCACCTGTTTAAAAATGTAAAGACTATTCTTACCTTGTGGTCTGTACAAAACCAGGTGGTGAGCCAGATTTGGCCCATGGGCTGTAGTTTGCTGACCTGTATCCTAGGATGTTCTGGGAAGCTCTTCATCCACACCAATTTATTCAGGCACTTTTCAAATATTTGATAAGCATTACTCTTTAAGTCATGATGCTACGTTGATAGAAATGGACATGAACAAGGTAGACTTGATTCCCATGTCAGGGAATCCTGAAGACCTGTGTATTAGCTTAGATTCCCATAACAAAATATCATAGACTGGGGGTTGTTTCAGCTCACAGATGTTCAGCATGTGGAAGAGTCTGATGAGGTGGGTTTTCCAGCTCATAGATGTTCAGCATGTGGAAGAGTCTTTGTAGGAAGGAGAGGTTTCAGAAAAGGATGCAACCCAAAGGATGTAACTCTTCCTGGCTACCTTCTCACTGTGTGCTCCCTTGGCCTTTTCTCCCTTCTCAAGTATAAAGTGCAAAAAAGGAAAACCCTCAGGTGTCTTTTCCTTTTTCTTTTCAAAGATCTTATTATTTATTTATTTATTTATTTATTTTATTATTTATTTATTTGTGTGTGTGTGTATGTGTGTGTGTGTAAGAGAGAGAGAGAGAGACAGAATAAAAGCAGGGGGAGCAGCAGGCATAGGGAGAAGTAGGTTCCCCACTGAGCAAGGAGCCTGAAGTGGGATTGGATCCCTGACCCTGGGATCATGACCTGAGCTGAAGACAGATGCTCAACCCACTGAACTACCCAGTTGCCCCTCAGATGTTTCCTCTTACAAGGCCACTAATCCCACCATAAGGGCCCCACACTGATCTCATTCTAATTATCTCCCACAAACCCCACCACCAAATACCACACATGGCGTGGGAGGGGCTAGGGATTCAACATGTGAATTGGGTAGAGGGTCACAAACATTTAGTCCACAACAATCTGTAAGGTGGGAAACCAGAAGAAAGGGAAGATAGAGTATAGTAGTTACTGTGGTGTATGGGACCTTGTGCCTGTGGGGACATGGTAGACGTGGAACAAACCCTGGCTAGGGAAGGCAGGTAGTAAGGAGCACTTAGGTCAACTGATGGCTGTATCCCTAGGTTATGGTTTGGGAGGCTGATCTCAGCATTTGTCCCCATATCTCTACTTTTTTTTTTTTTTTAACAGTTTCATAGGTAGAATTTAATGATTAACCAGTTGCATATAATACCCAGTGCTCATTACATCAATTGCCCTCCTTAATGCCCCAAACCCAATTACCACATCCCCTCACTCACCTCCCCTCCAACAACCCTCCCAGTTGGTTTCCTAGAGTTCAGCGTGTCATGTGGTTTGCCTCCCACTCAATTTTCATCTTATTTTGTTTCCTTCCCTTCCCCTATATTCATCTGTTTTGTTTCTTAAATTCCATGTATGAGTGAAATCATATGGTATTTGTCTTTCTCTTACTGAATCATTTTACTTAACATAATACCCTTCAGTTTCATCCACCCTGTTGCAAATAGCAAGACATAATTCTTTTTGATGGCTGAGTAATATTAAACTGTATAAATATATACCACTGCTTCTTTTTTTTTATTATGTTATGTTAGTCACCATACAGTACATCATTAGCTTTTGGTGTAGTGTTCCATGATTCATGGTTTGTGTATAACACACAGTGCTCCGTGCAATATGTGCTCTCCTTAATACCCCAGCCTGTTGCTGTTATCCAGATTCATATTTCCCCGTGGGAAGATCTTCAGCAATCCCATGATGGGTTGTAAAGGTCCAGAGGCTTGAGGGTGGTGGAGGGGCACATCCAAGATTATGGGGCATCTGGAGTCCTCAGTCCTGGGAGCGGCACAGAAGTTCTTTGTGGAAGGCATACAGGCCTGTGTGTGTGTGTATGTGTTTGTGTGTGTGTGTGTGTGTGAGAGAGAGAGAGAGAGACAGAATAAAAGCAGGGGGAGCAGCAGGAAGAGTGGTGGGGATAGGGCAGTGCTGGCATGTGGCCAGGGGGATGCAGAGTGAAGAGTTCTGGTTTATAACTAGAGGACACCAATGTTTTCTCTCTGCCTTCATCCATCCCTCTCTGTTTCTATCCTTCCCTCCCTCCCTCCTTCCCTCTCTCTCCCACTCTTTCTCCATACACAGAGGAAAGATCATATGAGGACACAGGGTGCAGGCAGCCATCTACAAGTCAGGAGGGAGCTCTCACCAGAAACCAACCCTGCCGGCATGTTGACCTTGGAATCCAGCCTCCAGGAAAAATTTGAGAAAAAAATTTCTGTGGTTTATGACACCTCTTTAATACTATATTATTATGGCAGTGCTCAATTCTACTACACATGGACATGGGGAAAACAAAGAAAACGTAAAAATGCAAAGAAAATCACCATAATTCCATCAGAGAGTAGTGGAACATTTTGGGTATGTTTTTCTCATCTTTTAAAACATATCAGGAATATTTTCCTTTATCAATAAATGTGTATCTCAGACTGTGTTGAGTATTGCTGAAGAATAAAAACACCTTGGTTCTAGACATGCCAGGGTTTAGGATTGTTGGGGTTGCATGAGGGAGAGCGTTGCGGTGATGGGATACTTATCTAATTTATGGCCGTGACAGTTACAGGAATCCACACATGTGATGAAATGTCACAAAACTGTACACTCCCATTGTGCTATGTCAGTTTCCTGGTTTAGATATTTGACTACTGTTACATAAGAACCTAAATACATAAAATATATCTTTTGCAGGAAGCTAGTGGAAGGACCTCTAGGTATTGTTTTTTTTTTCAATTATGTTAATCAATATACATTACATCATTAGTTTTTGAGGTAGTGTTCCATGATTCATTATTTGCGTATAACACTCAGTGCTCCATGCAGAACGTGCCCTCTTTAATACCCATCACCAGGCTAACCCATCCTCCACCCCTCTCCCCTCTAGAACCCTCAGTTTGTTTCTCAGAGTCCAGAGTCTGTCATGGTTCCTCTCCCCCTCTGATTTTCCCCCTTTATCTTCCCCTCCTGTTTCCTTCTTCTTCTTCTTCTTCTTCTTCTTCTTCTTCTTCTTCTTCTTCTTCTTCTTCTTCTTCTTCTTTCTCCTTCTTCTTCTTCTCCTTCTTCTTCTTCTCCTTCTTCTTCTTCTCCTTCTTCTTCTCCTACTCCTTCTCCTTCTCCTTCCTCTTCCCCTTCCCCTTCCCCTTCCCCTTCCCCTTCTTCTTCTTCTTCTTCTTCTTCTTCTTCTTCTTCTTCTTCTTCTTCTTCTTCTTCTTCTTCTTCTTCTTCTTCTTCTTCCTTTTTAAACATATAATGTATTATTTGTTTCAGAGGTACAGGTCTGTGATTCAACAGTCTTACACAATTCAGAGCACTCACCATAGCACATACCCTCCCCAATGTCTATCACCCAGCTACCCCATCCCTCCCACCCCCCACCACTCCAGCAACTAGGTATTGTTTTTGAAACATCTTGTCAATCTATGTTTATTTCAAAATAAAACTTAAAAATAAAGATGTCTGTGTATATGGACAACATATTCATTATCTATTCATCTGTTGAAGGGCATCTCAGTTCTTTCCATAGTTTGGCTATTGTGGACATTGCTGCTATGAACATTGGGGTGCATATGGCCCTTCTTTTCACTACATCTGTGTCTTTGGGGTAAATACCCAGCAGTGCAATTGCTAGGTCATAGGGTAGCTCTATTTTTAATTTTTTGAGGAATCTCCACACTGTTTTCCAAAGTGGCTGTACCAACTTGCATTCCCACCAACAGTGTAAGAGGATTCCCCTTTCTCCACAATCTATCCAGCATTTGTTGTTTCTTGCCTTGTCAATTTTTGCCATTCTAACTGGTGTGGGGTGGTATCTCAAGGTGGTTTTGATTTGAATTTCCCTGATGGCTAATAATGATGAACATTTTTTCATGTGTCTGTTAGCCATTTGTATGTCATCTTCAGAGAAGTGTCTTTTCATGTGTTCTGCCCATTTTTTGACTTGATTATTTGTTTTTTGGGTGTTGAGTTTGAGAAATTCTTTATAGCTCTTAGATACCAGCCCTTTATCTGTAGTGTCATTTGCAAATATCTTCTCCCATTCTGTGGGTTGCCTCTTTGTTTTGTTGACTGTTTCCTTTGCTGTGCAGAAGCTTTTTCTCTTGATGAAGTCCCAAAAATTCATTTTTGCTTTTGTTTCACTAGCTTTTGGAGATGTATCTTGAAAGAAGTTGCTGTGGCTGATGTCAAAGAGGTTATTGCCTATGTTCTCCTCTAGGATTTTGATGGATTCCTGTCTCACATTGAGGTCTTTCAACCATTTTGAGTTTATCTTTGTGTATGATGTTAGAGAATGGTTGAGTTTCATTCTGCATGTGGCTGTCCAGTTTTCCCAGCACCATTTATTGAAGAGACTGTCTTTTTTCCATTGCATATTTTTTCCTGCTAGGTCGAAGATCATTTGACCATAGAGTTGAGGGTCCATATCTGGGCTCCCTATTCTGTTCCATTGGTCTATATGTCTGTTTTTGTTCCAGTACCATGCTGTCTTGGTGAACACAGCTTTGTAACATAGCTTGAAATTGGGCAACGTGATGGCCCCAGCTTTGTTTTTCTTTTTCAACATTTCCTTGGTGATTCGGGGTCTTTTCTGATTCCATACAAATTTTAGGATTGTTTGTTCCAGCACTTTGAAAAATGTCATTGGAATTTTGATTGGGATGGAACTGAAAGTATAGATTGAAAAAAAAATTAACTTTGAAAGACTAAAGATTCATGGTAAAAAAAGCCATGAATTCTATGTGCAGTATTGTCCTAGCACTGCAGTTCTGCCATTCTCATTGATCAGTAAACTTGTGTTGGCTGGCTGTTCTTGCTGATCTTCTGGGGGAGAGGCCTGTGGCCGTGGATCCCAAGTGTCTTTGCTGGAGGCAGAATTGCCCCGCACTTGCAGGGTCTGGGCTAAGTAATCCGCTTGGGTTTGCTCTCAGGAGCTTTTGTTCCCTGCAAGCTTTCCGTACAGCTTTGGAGGACAAGAGTGAAAATAGAGACCTCCCAATCTCTCCCCTGGATGAATCAAAAACTCAGGGCTCCGCTCCCCAGTGAGCCCCGAGAGAAAAGCAGTCAATCACTCCTATCTCCCTGGTGTCCGGCCGCACTCCATGCTCACCTGGCCTGTGATGGAGCGTTTCTATCTCTGGCACCCGACCCCATTGGAGTCTCCAAACCCAGCAGATCCCTGCCATGTGCTCCTGCACCACTCCTCCCAGGGGAGGAAGGGGAGTCTCCCTGGATCTGCCACTTGCTGGGTCCCTGCTGGAGGAGCAGTGGCCTGACTGTGCCGCGGATCATGGTTTATGGCAACCCCGAGCTGAGAGCCTGCTCCTTGGTTCCGTCTCTGCAGCCGGCTTCCCCGCTCCAATACCTGGGAGCTCTGCCACACTCAGGCACCCCTGGTCTTTTTGTGACCCCGAGGGTCCTGAGACCACAGTGTCCCACGAGGGTTCCACCCCCGGCTTAGCCACTAGAGCGATGTCCCTCAGCAGAGCCGACTGCTAAAAGTTCTCATTTTGTGCTCCGCTGCTCTGTCACTTGCCAGAAGTGGCCGACGGAGGCCCCCCCTCTGCCGTCTATCCTCCCGGATATTGCTCGGATTTACTTCTCTGCACGTCGTACCTTCCAGAAAGTGGTCGCTTTTCTGTTCAGAGAGTTGTTGCTATTCTTTTCTTCAATCTCCTGTTGAGTTTAGGTGTTCAGAATGGTTTGATCCCTATCCAGCTGTATTCCTGGGACCAGATGAAATCCAGGTCTCCTACTCCTCCGCCATCTTGCTCCTCCCTCTCTTTTTCCCTTTTTCAAACAACATCTTATCAATCTCTTCTTTTTTTTAAAAGATTTTGTTTATTTATTTGAGAGAGAGAGAGAGTGAGAGAGAGAGAGAGAGCACAAAAGAGGGGAGCGGGAGAGGGTGAAGCAGACTCCCTGCCGAGCAGGGAGCTCGATGCGGGACTCGATCCCGGGACTCCAGGATCATGACCTGAGCCGAAGGCAGTCGCCCAACCAACTGAGCCACCCAGGCGCCCTCAATCTCTTTTTTAAAAGAATATTTTTTATTTTTCATTTTTAGAGCCATATTCTATCGCTTCATAGTAGTTACCCTTATTTTTGGTATATATACATATATATATGTATATATATAAGTTGTTTTCTCTTTAAAATTTTGAGATACAGTTTCTTCTAACAGATCAAAATATACCCTAAATCTCTAGTGTATGGCTTTATTCTAGTCTCCTGCCTGATTACATTCTCCCCCTTTTTAATTCTTTTTTTTTTTTAAATCCTATTCTGTCTTTTTTCAACCAACTTCTTATCAATTCCTTTTATAAAATCTTTTATAATTTTCATCTTTTCAGTCATATTCCATCCTTTCATCATATTAACCCTTATTTTTGTACATATATAAGTTTTTCTTTCTTTAAAATTTTGGGAGGCACTTTCTTGTAACAGACCAAAATAAGCCCAAAATCTAGTGTGTGGCACTGATCTATGCACCAGCCTGATCATTTCTGATCATATTCTGGTTTTTTTGTTTTGTTTTGTTTTTGTTTGTTTTAATCTTTTTTTTTTTTTCTTTTTTCCTTCTTTCCCTGTCTTTTCCCCCAGTTTCAGGTCTTTTCTGATTTGTTTAGTGTATATTTTCTGGGGACATTGTTACCCTGTTAGCAGTTTGTTCTCTCATTCATATATTCTCCTCTGGACAAAATCACAAGATGGAAAAAATCACCTCAACAAAAAGAACAAGAGGCAGTACCAAATGCCAGGGCCCTACTCAATACAGACATTAGTATGATGTTGGACCTAGAGTTCAGAATCATGATTTTAAAAATAGTAGCTGGGCTTGAAAAAAGCATGGAAGTTATTAGAGAAACCCTTTCTGGAGAAATAAAAGAACTAATATCTAACCAAGTCGAAATCAGAAGGCTATTAATGAGGTGCAATCAAAAATGGAGGTTCTAACTCCTAGGATAAATGAGGCAGAAGAGAGAATCAGTGATATAGAAGACCAAATGATGGAAAATAAGCTGAGAAAAAGAGAGATAAAAACTACTGGATCATGAGGGCAGAATTCGAGAGATAAGCGATACCATAAGACGAAACAACATTAGAATAATTGGGATCCCAGAAGAAGAAGAAAGAGAGAGAGGGGCAGAAGGTATATTGGAGCAAATTATAGCAGAGAACTTCCCTAATTTGGGGAGGGAAGAGGCATCAAAATCCAGGAGGCACAGAGAAGCCCTCTCAAAATCAATAAAAATAGGTCCACACCCTGACATCTAATAGTAAAACTTACGAGTCTCAGAGACAAAGAGAAAATCCTGAAAGCAGCTCGGGAGAAGAGATATATAACCTACAATGGTAGAAACATTAGATTGGCAACAGACCTATCCACGGAGACCTGGCAAGCCAGAAAGGACTGGCAGGATATATTCAGAGCACTAAATGAGAAAAATATGCAGCCAAGAATACTATATCCGGCTAGGCTGTCATTGAAAATAGAAGAAGAGATAAAAAGCTTCAAGGACAAACAAAAACTAAAGGAATTTGCAAACACAAAACCAGCCCTACAAGAACTATTGAAAGGGGTCCTCTAAGCAAAGAGAGAGCCTAAAAGCAATATAGACCAGAAAGGAACACAGACAATATACAGCAACAGCCACCTTACAGGCAATACAAAGGCACTAAATTCCTATCTTTCAATAGTTACCCTGAATGTAAATAGGCTAAATGCCCCAATCAAAAGACACAGGCTATGAGATTGGATTAAAAAATAAGACCCATCGATATGCTGTCTGCAAGAGACTCATTTTAGACCCAAAGACACCACGAGATTGAAAGTGAATGGGTGGAGGGGCGCCTGGGTGGCTCAGTCGTTAAGCATCTGCCTTTGGCTCAGGTCATGGTCCCAGGGTCCTGGGATCGAGTCCCACATCGGGCTCCCTGCTCGGCAGGACGCCTGCTTCTCCCTCTCCCACTCCCCCTGCTTGTTTTCCTGCTGTCGCTGTGTCTCTCTCTGTCAAATAAATGAATAAAATCTTAAAAAAAAAAAAAAGAAAGTGAAGGGGCGGAACACCATTTACCATGCTAATGGACACCAAAGAAAAGCTGGGGTGGCAATCCTTATATCAGACAAATTAGATTTTAAACCAAAGATTGTAATAAGAGATGAGGAAGCACACTTTTTCCTACTTAAAGGGTCTATGCAACAAGAAGATCTAACAATTGTAAATATCTATGCCACTAACATGGGAGCAGCCAATTATATAGGCCAACTAATAACAAAAGCAACGAATCATATTGACAACAATACAATAATAGTGGGGGACTTTAACACCCCCTCATGGAAATGGACAGATCATCTAAGCAAAAAATCAACAAGGAAATAAAGACTTTAAATGACACACAGGACCAAATGGACTTCACAGATATATTCAGAACATTCCATCCCAAAGCCACGGAATACACATTCTTCTCTAGTACCCAGAGAACATTCTCCAGAATAGATCACATCCTAGGTCACAAATCAGGTCTCAACTGGTACCAAAAGATTGGGATCATTCCCTGCCTATTTTCAGACCACAATGCTTTGAAACTAGAACCCAATCACAAGAGGAAAGTCAGAAAGAACTCAAATACATGGCGGCTAAAGAGCATCGTACTAAAGAATGAATGGGTCAACCAGGAAATTAAAGAAGAATTTAAAAAATTCATGGAAACCAATGAAAATGAAAACACAAGTGTTCAAAATCTTTGGGATGCAGCAAAGGCAGTCCTAAGAGGAAAGTATATAGCAATACAAGCCTTTCTCAAGAAACAAAAAAGGTCTCAAGTACACAACCTAACCCTACACCCAAAGGAGCTAGAGAAAAAACAGCAAATAAAGCCTAAACCCAGCAGGAGAAGAGAAATAATAAAGATCAGAGCAGAAATCAATGAAATAGAAACCAAAAGAACAGTAGAACAGATCAATGAAACTAGGAGCTGGTTCTTTGAAAGCATTAAGAAGATTGATATATCCCTGGCCAGAATTACCAAAAGGAAAAGAGAAATGACCCAAATCAACAAAATCATGAATGAAAGAGGAGCGATCACAACCAACACCAAAGAAATACAAACAATTATAAGAACATATTATGAGCAAGTCTATGCCAGCAAATTAGATAACCTGGAAGAAATGGATGCATTCCTAGAGATGTATCAACTATCAAAACTGAACCAGGAAGAACTAGAAAACCTGAACAGACCTATAACCACTAAGGAAATTGAAGCAGTCATCAAAAGTCTCCCAACAAACTAAAACCCAGGGCCAGATGGCTTCCCAGGGGAATTCTACCAAATATTTAAAGAAGAATTAAAACCTATTCTTCTGAAACTGTTCCAAAAAATAGAAATGGAAGGAAAACTTCCAGACTCATTTTATGAGGCCAGCATTACCTTGATCCCTAAACCAGACAAAGACCCCATCAAAAAGGAGAATTACAGACCAATATCCCTGATGAACATGGATGCAAAAATTCTCACCAAAATACTAGCCAATAGGATTCAGCAGTACATTAAAAGGATTATTCACTATGACAAAGTTGGATTTATCCCTGGGCTGCAAGGCTGGTTCAACAACCACAAATCAATCAATGTGATACGATACATTAACAAAAGAAAGAACAAGTATCACATGATCCTCTCAATAGATGCAGAAAAAGCATTTGATAAAGTACAGCATCCTTTCTTGATCAAAACTCTTCAGAGTATAGTGATAGAGGGTATATACCTCAATATCATAAAAGCCATCTATGAAAAACCCACAGCAAATATCATTCTCAATGGGGAAAAACTGAGAGCTTTCCCCCTAAGGTCAGGAACGCAGCAGGGATGTCCAATATCACCACTGCTACTCAACAAAATATTAGAAGTCCTAGCCACAACAATCAGACAACAAAAAGAAATCAAAGGCATCCAAATTGGCAAAGAAGAAGTCAAACTCTCACTCTTCGCAGATGATATGATACTTTATGTGGAAAACCCAAAAGACTCCACCCCAAAACTGCTAGAACTCATACAGGAACTCAGTAAAGTGGCAGGATATAAAATCAATGCACAGAAATGAATGGCATTCCTATACACCAACAACAAGACAGAAGAAAGAGAAATTAAGGAGTCAATCCCATTTACAATTGCACCCAAAACCATAAGATACCTAGGAATAAATCTAAGCAAAGAGGCAAAGGATCTGTACTCAGAAAACTATAAAATACTCATGAAAGAAATTGAGGAAGACACAAAAAAATGGAAAAACATTCCATGCTCATGGATTGGAAGGACAAATATTGTGAAGATGTCAATGCTACCTAGAGCAATCTACACATTCAATGCAATCCTCGTCAAAATACCACCCACTTTCTTCAAGAAATGGAACAACTAATCCTAAAATTTGTATGGAACCGGAAAGGACCCCGACTAGCCAGAGGAATGTTGAAAAAGAAAAGCAAAGCTGGCGGCATCACAATTCCGGACTTCCAGCTCTATTACAAACCTGTAATCATCAAGATGGTATGGTACTGGCACAAAAACAGACACATAGATCAATGGAACAGAATAAAGAGCCCAGAAATGGACACTCAACTGTATGGTCAACTCATCTTTGACAAAGCAAGAAAGAATGTCCAATGGAAAAAAGATAGACTCTTCAACAAATGGTGTTGGGAGAATTGGACACCCACATGCAGAAGAATGAAACTGGACCATTTCCTTACACCACACACAAAAATAAACTCTAAATGTTTGAAAGACCTCAGTTTGAGACAGGAGTCCATCAACATCCTAAGGAGAACACAGGTAGCAACCTCTTCGACCTCAGCCGCAGCAACTTCTTCCTAGAAACATCGCCAAAGGCAAGGGAAGCAAGGGCAAAAATGAACTATTCGGACCTCATCAAGATAAAAAGCTTTTGCACAGCGAAAGAAACAGTCAACAAAACCAAAAGACAACCAACAGAATGGGAGAAGATATTTGCAAATGACATATCAGATAAAGGGCTAGTATCCAAAATCTATAAAAACTTCTGAAACTCAACACCCAAAGAACAAATGATCCAATCCAGAAATGGGCAGAAGACATGAACAGACATTTTTCCAAAGAAGACATCCAAATGGCCAACAGACACCTAAAAAAGTGCTCAACATCACTCGGCATCAGGGAAATCCAAATCAAAACCTCAATGAGACACCACCTCACACCAGTCAGAATGGGTAAAATTAACAAGTCAGGAAACGGCAGATGTTGGCGGGGATGTGGAGAAAGGGGAACCTTCCTACACTGTTGGTGGGAATGCAAGCTGGTGCAGCCACTCTGGAAAACAGTATGGAGGTTCCTCAAAAAATTGAAAATAGAGGTACCATATGATCCAGCAATTGCACTACTGGGTATTTACCCCAAAGATATAAATGTAGGGATCTGAAGGGGTACGTGCACTCCAATGTTTATAGCAGAAATATCCACAATAGCCAAACTGTGGAAAGAGCGAAGATGTCCATTGAGAGATGAATGGATAAAGAAGATGTGGTATATATTTACAATGGAATATTATGCATCCATCAAAAGGAATGAGATCTTGCCATTTGAAACAATGTGGATAGAACTGGAGGGTGTTGTGTTGAGCGAAATAAGTCAATCAGAGAAATACATGTATCATATGATCTCACTCTTATGAGGAATTCTCAATCTCAGGAAACAAACTGAGGGTTGCTGGAATGGTGGGGGGTGGGAGGGATGGGGTGCCTGGGTGATAGACATTGGGGAGGGTACGTGCTCTGGTGAGCGCTGTGAATTGGTCAAGACCTTTGAATTACAGAACTGTACCTCTGAAACAAATAATACAATATATGTTAAAAAAAAAAAAGAAGAAGATAGCAGGAGGGGAAGAATGAAGGGGGGGAAATCGGAGGAGGAGACGAACCATGAGAGACGATGGACTCTGGAAAAGAAACTGAGGGTTCTAGAGTGGAGGGGGATGGGCGGATGGATTAGCCTGGTGATGGGTATTTATTTTATTTATTTTATTTTTATTTTTTTTAAAAGATTTTATTTATTTATTTATTTGACAGAGAGAGAGAAACAGCCTGAGAGGGGATATGGTCAAAGGAAGAAGCAGGCTCCTCGCAGAGCCGGGAGCCTGATGTGGGACTCGATCCCAGGACTCAGGAATCATGACCTGAGCCGAAGGCAGTTGCTTAACCAACTGAGAAACCCAGGCGCCCTGGTGATGGGTATTTAGAGGGCACGTTCTGCATGGAGTACTGGTTGTTATACAGAAACAAAGAATCATGGGACACTACATCAAAAACTAATGATGTAATGTATATTGATTAACATAACAATAAAAAATTTAAAAAAGAAAAAGGGAAAAAGAGCAATTCAAAAAAAAAAAGGAAAAGACAGTTAAAAAGAATTAACTTTGAAAGTCTAAAGAATCATGGTAAAAAACCATGAATTCTATGTGCAGTATTCCCCTATGGTTGGAGTTCTTCTGTTCTCATTGATGGGTAAACTTGGTCTTGGTAGCATAGACATTTTCACAATGTTTATTCTTCCGATCATGAGCATGGAATGTTTTTCCATCTTTTTGTGTCTTCTTCAATTTCTTTCATGAGTGTTTTGTAGTTCCTAGAGTATAGATCCTCTTTGGTTAGGTTTATTCCGAGGTATCTTATGGTTTTTGGTGCTATTGTAAATGGAATCATTTCTCTAATTTCTCTTTCTACAGTTGCATTGTTAGTGTAGAAGAAAGCAACTGATTTCTGTGCTTTGATTTTGTATCCTGCCACATTACTGAATTGCTGGATGAATTCTAGTAATTTGGGGGTGGAGTCTTTTGGGTTTTCCACATAAAGTATCATGTCGTCTGCGAAAAGAGAGAGTTTGACTTCTTCTTTGCTAATTTGAATACCTTTTATTTCTTTTTGTTGTGTGATTGCTGTTGCTAGGACTTCTAGTACTATGTTTAACAACAGTGGCGAGAGTGGGCATCCTTGACGTGTTCCTGATCTTAAGGGAAAGGCTCTCAGCTTTTCCCCATTGAAGATGATATTCACTATGGATTTTTCATAGATGGATTTTATGAACTTGAGGAATGTTCCCTCTATCCCCATACTCTGAAGAGTTTTAATCAGGAAATGATGTTGTATTTTGTCAAATGCTTTTTCTGCATCAATTGAAAGGACCATATGGTTCTTCTCTCTCCACTTCTTAATGTGTTCTATCACATTGATTGATTTGTGAATGTTCGACCACCCTTGCATCCCAGGGATAAATCCCCCTTGGTCGTGCTGGATGATCCTTTTAATTTATTGTTGGATCCTATTAGCTAGGATTTTGTGGAGGATTTTGGAATCCATATTCATCAGGGATATCAGTCTGAAATTCTCCTTTTTGATGGGGTGTTTGCCTGGTTTGGGGATCAGGGTAATGCTGGCCTCATAGAAGGAGCCTGAGAGCTTTCCATCTGTTTCTCTGTTTTGAAACAGCTTTAGGAGAATAGGTATTATTTCTTCTTTGAATGTTTGGTAGAATTCCCCAGGGAATCCATCAGGCCCTGGACTCTTGTTTTTTGGGGAGGTTTTTGATCACTGCTTAAACGTGGTTACTGGTTATTGGTCTCTTCAGGTTGTCAATTTCTTCCTGTTTCAATCTTGGTAGTTTATAGGTTTCTGGAAGGCATCCATTTCTTACAGGTTGCTTAATTTATTGCCATATAATTGCTGATAATAATTTCTAATAATTGTTTTATTTCCTTGGTGTTAGTCATGATCTCTCCCCTTTCATTCATAATTTTATTAATTTGGGTCCTTTCTCTTTTCTTTTGGATGAGTCTGGCCAGTGGTTTATCAATCTTATTAATTCTTTCAAAGAACCAGCTTCTAGTTTTGTTGATCTGATCTATTGTATTACTGGCTTCTAATTCATTGATCCCTGCTTTAGTCTTAATTATTTCCTTTCTAATGCATGGCTTAGGCATAATTTTTTTCCCCACAGTTTTTTAAGGTGTAAAGTCAGTTGGTTAGAGGCTTGGATATATTATTCAGCCGTCAGAAAGGATGAATACCCAACTTTTGCATCAGCATTGATGGGACTGGAGGAGATTATGCTAAGTGAAATAAGTCAAGGCGAGAAAGTCAATTATCATTTGTTTCACTCATTTGTGGAACATAAGGAATCACATGGGGGACATAGGGAGAAGGAAGGGGAAAATGCACAGGGGCGATGTCAGAGGGGGAGAAAAACCATGAGAGACTATGGACTCCAAGAAACAAACTGAGGGTTTTAGAGGGGAGAGGGGGATGGGTTAGCCCAGTGATGGGTATTAAGGAGGGCACATATTGCATGGAGCACTGGGTGTTATATGCAAACAATGAATCATGGAACACTACATCAAAAACGAATGATGTAATGTATGGTGACTAACATAACACAATAAAAAAAAGAAAAAAGATAACTGTGACTAGATAATAGATAAAAAATTATCTGTTCACTCTGCACCACAGACCTCATAGGGGCCAAAATAGCAGTGGAATTACCTTCATGTTTGGGAGGTCTTCCTATATCAAAATGATAGAAAAAGGTATCAAAGAGGCTTTCAGTATGAATACCAGAAATGCTAAGGAAATACTTAAAAAGAGCAGTATGATTTTCAGAGATGTTCATGATGGGGAAACACAGGGGAAAGGAGTGTCTAGACCAGCAGTTTACTAAGTAGCTCATCTAAGACATAAGGAAACAGGAAGTCTTTTCAGCACACCCAGATCAAGGCCAGACGGCATCTTCTGTGGCTGGGCTTGCCGGTGTCTGCACCATGAGGATTGGGCATCTAATGTTGCTGCGAGGTAGGGCAACTAAAGCTATATAGGATCTCTATCCTGTTTGAGAATGTTCTCCATTCTTTGCTTTATTTCTGACATTTGCTCTATTTCTGTTCTTTCCCCCGCTATCTCTCTAAGGGAGAGCAGGAGAAAAATTTAAGAATGGAATTAACTCAATTATATTAGGTTCTCAAAGGAGAAATTTAGTTAACCTTATTTCTAGGGCAAACTTGGGGACTTATCAGAGCTTTCGCATTTTATGGCGTGTATTAAGCCAGGTTCTCCAGAGAAAACATAATCACTAGTTTCTGTATATGTATATATGTATAGGTATCTATTTGTATAGAAATGTAAGTGTGTGTGTGCATGTATATATGTTTATGTGTGTGTATTATTATATAGAGAGATGAGCGAGAATGTGTTAGTTTAAGAAATTGGTTTATGCAATTGTTAAAGTTGGAAAGTCCAAAATCTGTAGGCAGGCTGGAAACCCAGGGATGTTTCCAGGGATGTTGATGTTGCATCTCAAGTGTGAAGTCAGTTTGGAAGCAGAATTTTCTCTTCCTTGGAAGAAGTCAGTTTTTTTTTTTCTCCTAAGGTCTTCAACTGATTGGATGACGCCCACCCAGATTATAGAGAATCTGCTTTACTCAGAGGCTACTGATTTAACTGTTAATCTCACTTAAAAAACCACCTTCACAGCAACATCATGCCTCCCATGAATAGAATGACAGACTCTAATAGGTGGCCAGGAGATTGCCTGTAGGGTAGATTCCTTCACACCTGCAGTGGTTTTCATACCATGATGCCCGCCCAGTGACCCATCACTCAGGACCAGACCAGAGATAAAGGGAAAGCTTGTTGCCCTCAGTGCACTGTAGGATGGCCAGGAGCTCACTTGGAAGGAACCATAGAAGCCATCGGTGCTGCACCTGGAGAGGCCACTTAACCAGGAGATAGTGGCTCAAACCACCAGGGTGATAGTTCTCACCCGTCACCCATCATCAGCTCCCCCTCTCCCTGCATGACCAATACCACTGTGAACTGAGACTCAGACTTGGGAATCACTCCCAAACCTGTGCTCTTATTGTTTGCCTTGAAACATGTATGTTGAACAGGGGGAGTGATCCTGGAAGAGAAATCCTCAAGGTAGATTTCTGCCATTGCCATAGAACAAAGGACCTGGCTGTGGACAGAGCACACCAATCTGAGGACTCTGTGCTTCAAGATTTAACCTCTTTAATGGGAAAGGCTGTAATTTCTTTTTTTTTTTTTTAAGATTTTATTTATTTATTTGACACAGAGAGAGAGAGAGAGAGAGAGCACAAGTAGGCAGAGAGGCAGGCAGAGGGAGAGGGAGAAGCAGGCTCTCCACTGAGCAGGGAGCCCGACATGGGGCTCAATCCCAGGACTCTGGGATCATGACCTGAGCCGAAGGCAGCCGCTTAACCGACTGAGCCACCCAGGTGCCCCCTTTTTTCTCTTTTTAAAAGATGTATTTATTTATTTGAGGTGGGGGAGGGTTAGAGGGGGAGGGAAAAAAATCCCAAGTAGACCTCCCACTGAGCGCAGAGCCCAGTGCAGGGCTCCATCTCACGACCCATGACACCATGACCTGAAGTGAAAGCCAGAGTTGGACCTCAACCTACTGAGCCACCCAGGTGCCCCTGGGAGAGGCTGGAATTTCTATGTTGTGTCCCTGACATCACCTGCGTATATTCTGTCCCCTTGCCTGTAGCAGGGAGGTTCCATAAGGATGGTCTCTGTTAGTGAGTGATTCCTTGGGAGTCCAAGGAGAGGGAGGGAAGAGGACTGGTCCTCAAATCTTCATAAATTACTAGAGCCTTGGGAGAGCCATGGGCCACAGCATCAGAGCCACCTCCCAGGATGCAATGGCCGTGAGGACAAGGGTTGAACCTGGAGCTCCATCTCCTCTCTTTGTCATCTCTCTCTTTTTTCTGCCCCAGGACTCTTGATGTTGCTGCTCTTGCCATTGGGAGCTGCATCCCAGAAGGCTAGCGGTGAGTCTGCCCAGCCAGCCCCAGTGAGGCTCCGGTCTTCTGGAGGTAACAGAGACCATTTCTACCTCCCCAAATGTCCAGAGTTTTCTGTCTTTTCCTCTTCCAATGGCAGCCATTCCTCTCCTTCCTCCACCTCCCCTCCTCTGCGCCTAGACCCCTAGCTGGCAGCTGGCTCCCTCCATTTCTTGAGCCTTCTGACTGTGGTCTCTGTCCCCACAGCCTCACAGAGTCTCACAGACTCAACTCGCTACTGCCCTGTGAACTCCGCTGTTTTCAATGACACCTCCTGTCGTTGCTCTCCGGGATTCAATTCTTCATCTGGGGAGATCTTCTACAATGGCTCTGAGCGTTGTGAAGGTACAGGGGCTTGGGGTGGTGCAGGGGCATGGAGACGGTGGAGGGAGGTGATGGGGGGAAGTTCTCTCTATGCCTCCATTTGCTTGTCTATAAATTAGGGAACCTACTCCTCATGGATGGAGTGAGATTTAAAATTTACGTGTGTGAAGCCTAGGTAAAGACTAGTATGAGCAGACTGCCAAACACAAGCCTTTATTATGGTCACTTCTGTTATTACTATGATTATTCTCATAGCACAAGGAAAGAGGAGAGGTTGTGGAAGCAAGGAGAGGCAAGAAATAACCAGGGCCTGGAATCTCAGCCTCTCCTCCTAGTGTGAGCTCAGGGGGAGGACCTCCCCCTCACAGTCATGGTTTCCCACCTCTCTCCTCACAGCAGTCCCATGAGGCAGGCAGAGCTACATGGTTTTTTAAATGACCAAATTTGGGCTCAAAGAGATTGAGTGACCTGTCCAAAGTCCCAAAATTAGTAAGGTGGTTGAACCTAGATCTGGGTTGAAAACTAAGTTTTATTCTTCAACAACACAGGCTATAAAAGGACATTATACTAAAATGGTTAAGGTGGTAAATTTTATATTATGTGAATTTTACAATAAAAATGGGAAAAAGGGAAATTACACTGTTTTTACACCAAGAAATACTCTTCATGTACTGAAAATCATCTTAGATGCATATTTACTAATAATGAATGAAAATATTCCTAATGTTTGGAAAGATAAGAAAAAAATACCCCTAAAATTTCCCCTGTAGTCCCTGTAGTGGACTTATGGGTGATTTTCTTGTGTTCATTTTTTTTTTTTTAAATTTTCTTTGTCCTTCTAAGTATCCATGTGTCATTTGATATTTGAGGGAAAGTAAATCTACCAGGGAATAAAAGGTGGTGAAAGGTGGTGTTGTGACTCCCGCCCAGCCCCTCCATGCCCGAGAGTTATCCCTAGCAGATCCTCCTGCATTTGTATGTGTGTCTCATGGAGACTCGTGGCTGGGTGAGCATGACAAAGAGCCCTGCTGATGGTGTGCCTGGATCCCAGCTCCTTCCTGGGAGCACGCCTGTCAGGTTGAGGATTTTTCACCATCATGTCTTCACCTCCCACATGCCCCCTTCCCACCTGTCTCCCACTTGACTCCACCCCATCCAACAACCTTGAAGGCAGGAGTCCAACCATTGCCACCATCTGAGAAGAGAGGAGGGCAGGCCCATTGCCCAGATGGGGTGAACACGAATGTGTCAGGTGTGCATCTTTCCACATCCTGTCATGTTCTGGTGCTGACACCCACAGTCTGGACCTGGGGCCTTAGAAGGGATGTCCACGAGTTTGGGTAGGAAACTCTGCTCTGGGGGACCCAGTTGCCTGCTCTGACTCAGCATGATGCCATGAGTCCTTTCAGGCTCTAAAAGTCCTGTTGCCCTGATTGGAATGTACAGGAGAAAATATTCTTCCCTGCTTTGATGCATTCTTGTCTAGCTGCTTCTTATTAAACTGTTATTTTTAGCGTGATGAGCCAGATCCCCACCTCTGTGGGTCCCTGAGATAGTCAATGAACCTGGCTCATGGGACTTTGTTCTCATGTTTTGAGAACAGGGAGAGATAAGAGACCAGAAACACCCCGCACCCCCAACAGCCACCAGTGACTCAGCTGTGAGAACCTGCATGCTGCTTCCTCGTTTTCGTATCTGTGATGGTTCAGATAAGAGAAACTTCCTCCAGGGTTGGAGATAGCAAGACTCCTCCAGAGATATCCTGGAGCTTCTTGAAAATGCCGGACATGGGCAGCTTTGGGGAGCGGGTGATGAAGACTGTGGGGTGAACTTGGGCCACTGTGAGTAATGGGAGGTGGAGGCTGTCAGTGGGCAGGGGCCTGATCACCTGGCTTTATCCTCAGGTGTGAAAGAGTGTTACCCTGGACAGACTCCAGCCATGACTCCCTTCACTGACTCAGCATTGAGAGTGGCCTTCAGTGCCACGGTTACCCTGACTGGAGCCCACCCCCAGGTCCCCACTAGTGCAACCAGAAACTCAGTGCCTCTGTCCACCCCACAAGGTCTGCAGAAGGGGATGCAGACCTCCTTCCAGCCCCCATGATGGCACAGCAGAGTGTCTGAATCTAGGTGCCCTTAGTTTCAGCCAGAGAGCAGAGATGCAGAACAGTGAGCAGGCATTTGGAGCATCTGGCTCCAGCCCAGACCTGCCCCAGGAATGCCACCTGCAAGCTGAGTTCTCTCCAGTCCTGTTGGCCAAGTCAGGCTGGAAGCCAGCGCCTCTGCCCTATGGGAACTCACATCTTTGGGAGGTGACCCTTTGCCCTGTTGTGTTCCAGACATCAACGAGTGTGGACCACCTTCAGTAGTGTCCTGTGGAAAATTCGCAGATTGCCAGAACACAGAGGGGAGCTACCGCTGCATGTGCAGCCCAGGATACAAGCCTGCTTCTGGGGCAAGAGTGTTCATGGATGAAAGTGAGAACACGTGTCAAGGTAAGAACCACCTGCACCTTCCAACTTCCCATCCATGAGTTTTGGGGTCACTCATCACACTTTCTCCAGGCATCAGAGAAGGTCCAGGGCACCTACCTGGTATCCTCTCCCTTTCCAGACTCCAAGGCTCAGAACCCTCTCCAGAGGGTCATTTCTATAATTTTGGAATGTCCTCCTTGCCTGCGTGGCATCTTCTTTTATTTTCTCTTATCTATTTATTTATTTTCTTTTTATTTTTAAGTTTTTATTTAAATTCCAGTTAAGTAACATACAGTGTAATATTAAGTTCAGGTGTAGAATTTAGTGATTCATCGCCTCTATACAACACCCAGTGCTCATCAGGACATGTGCCAACCTTCATCCCTATCACCTATTTAGCTCATCCCCTATCACCTCCCCCCTGGTAACCAGCATTTTGGTTTTTATAGTTAAGAATCTGTTTCCTGTTTTGCCTCTCTTCTCCCCCCTCCATGTTCATCTGTTTTTTTCTTAAATATGAGTGAAATCATATGGTATTTGTCTTTCTCTGACTATTTCACTTAGCAAATATACTCTAGTTCCATCCATATCATTGCAAATGGCAAGATTTCATTGTTTTTGATGACTGACTAAACTCCATTGGATATATATATATATATATATATATATATATATATATATATATATATATATATATATATACCACTTCTTCCTTATCCATTCTTCCGTTGATGGACATTTGGGCACTTTCCATTGTTTGGTTATTGTTGATAATGCTGCTATACACATTGGGGTGTATGCATCCCTTTGAATCAGTATTTTTGTATGTTTGGACAAATACCAAGTTGGTACCTTATTTTCATAAAGCAGAAGAGAGAGAGATGGCATCATATACTTCACAAGCTGAGAGCATGTTTATTCCAACACAATATCCATCACCAATGGATCCAACACAATCACCATCATCAATGACTGTCATGATGACTGATGCCCCCACTGGAGCCCACATGGGCTTGGCCACACTGGGAGCTCTCTCAGACCCATGTCCTGAGGAATCCAGGGACCCTGTCCAGAAACATGGGAAGAGGGGGGATTCGAGGCAGGGCCCATCTTTCCCAGCTGGCCCTGTCCCTGGCCAACATCCCCACCTGGAGAAGACGCTTCCTCCAGCTTGACTTGCTTCTCATCTGCTTGGCCTCCATCTATTTCCCCGTGTAAGGCTCTGCCTGACTCTCCCTAAAAATTTCAATTCACTGACCTGAGGCAAATTGGATGACCAGGATCTGGGAGGTTGTGTTGGTGGAGGGGAAGGGTGATGTAGACCACCCCACAAACTTGGAGATTCAGGTGAATGGAAGAGGGTCTCATCTGGACCAAATGGCAAGAAAGGGCAAATAGGAGACCATTGCCTCAAGCCCAACACTCTTCCAAGGCGGTCAACCCAGGTCCCATGTCAACTTAGACCACTTGGGGACAGAAGATGGAGGCTGAGCCCATTGGCAGGGCCCACAGGGTCACATGGCCAAGAAGACAAAAACCCCTGCACCCCTCGCCATCAGCACTCATTCCTCATTCCAGCCAATCAGCCCTTGCTCACTACTTGCCTTGCTCAGATGTGGGTTCACACCACTTTCTGCCAGTCTAGAAATGCCTTCATGGGAATCAGAAAAAGTCACCTTCATCACCCCAAGACTGCTCGGCTGAACATCAGCCCCCAGTGTCCTCCTCAGCTTGCTGCCCATTATCTGGGTGGCCCAGGACTGGCTGGCATCATCATCTCCCTTCCTCTATAGAAAGCCTTCTCCTTAAGGAGCCTGGCTCAGGCGTGGGTCTTGGTCCCTCTCCATGGAGCTGGAGTCTCAGAGATAGTGTGGATGAGAACAAGCTGTCCTGCTAGGGTCACTGGGATTCCAATGGCAACTCAGGCAGCAAGCAGTTGCTCTGGGAAAGTAGGACAAAAGCCATCACTGGGAGCCAAGATGGTCCTGCTTGGGGAACACTATTTCCCTTGCACTTGGTTCCCAGGAAGGTCCACCCTGGACTTGTCCAAGTCCTCAGGCTGAAACACAGGTGGCCATGATGTCCCTGCCCTACCTGAGAGGTGTCCAGAGAGACGGAGGGAACCAGAGCTGACAGACGGGGAGGACTTGGTCCACTTCTGGCAACATCTGGAAACAGAACATCTGAGCCACCATGCTTGCCCATAGCATGCCTCCATGTGAATTAGAAAAGGCACCCACTCACCAGGGAAGAGACAATGGGGCTTTCCAGATGCTTCTATCATGGGAAACAAGTGGAGGCACCCATCACCCTCTCCTTCCCCCTGCAGCTGTGGACGAATGTCAGCTGAAACCCAGAGTCTGTAAAAGCCACGGAATCTGCATCAACACCCAGTACAGCTACACTTGCCAGTGCCCACCTCTCCAGAAGATTCCAGCACAGGGCAGGGAGGCAACAGGGCCTTCTGAGCCTGGGGTTCCCTTCTGGAGCCCCCCGCCTCTCTGTGCACCCCCACACCTGCCCCTCCTCATCTGTCACATCCAAACAGGAAGTGTCACTTCTAGCTCTGAGAAGGGGAAGCTCAGTCCTGAGCTGAGGAGGAAATGACTAAGAGCCTTGATTGGGAAGTCTAGCTCCCATGACTCAGTTTCCTTTTGCCACAGTTTTTGCTTGAAAAGGAGGATACTGTCCCTGCTGAGCTCATCTTGAAGGAAGCTGCCATAAGGAGCTTTGGGAGTGGAGATGCAGCAGTACTTTCAGGACGGTGTATGCTCAGTGCAAGCAGTGAAGAGACAGGGAATCTGGGCTGTACAGGGCACGGCTGACCCTGCTGGTCACTGCTGTCCCAAACTGCACCCATGCCATCAGTCCATCCACTGAGTCAACACGAAGGCAGCTCAGTGTCACAGCCTCCCTGCTTAGAGGCCCTTCACAGCTTCCCCACCTCCCTGAACCTGACACCTAGTCTAATCTGCATGATATAGGAAGGGTCTCAGCTTTGTCTGGGTGACACATACACATGGTTCTACCCTGTCCACCTTACAGGGACAATCCGAGAGTATGAAGTTTTTACAATAGAAAATGCTATCATAAAGTTTATCTTGACAGGCTAGATGGTTGGCACATGGTGTGTGTGTGTGTGTGTGTGTGTTTCCTTGGTGTGAAGTAGTAAGGAATCTGAGAGAAGGGGCAGGCAGGATGGGTGCAGTGAGTGGAGGGGACCCTGACCCTCTGGCTTTGTCCTCAGATGTGAATGAGTGCACGTCAGGGCAGAACCCATGTCACAACTCCACCCACTGCCTCAACAACATTGGGGGCTACGAGTGCCGCTGCCGCCCTGGCTGGAAGCCAGTTCCTGGGTCCCCCAATGGCCCCAAGGACACCATCTGTGAAGGTACAGAGCTCAGACGCCACATCCTGGAGACCCACACTCAGAACATCTGATCACATATTCAGTGGCACCAACACAAACCAAGCAGAATGACCCCTGGGGGTGCCCTGCTGTGCCAGGCGTTAATTCTTTTGATGCTGGTTGGGAAAAGATCTGGGGGGTCTTGGAGAAGGAGCTGGGGTACTGAGGAGCAGGCTCCTTGGAGACCCCAGACAGCAGCTAATTACTACCTGGGACAAAGGTATTTCTATAGTCACAACCTGCACATCTGTACAGGGCTCACGTGCTTCATGTCAGGCTTCCCACACTTCCCATGACCCCTGCATCACCAGGATGTGGGTTCAGCGGGTGATATCACCTCCAGCCAAGGGGAGACACTAACAGAGGAAAAGGGGGCAGGACACGGAGGGGAAAGGGGTCCTGACTCCCATCTTTGTGTCCCCAGATGTGGATGAGTGCAGCTCTGGGCAGCCTATGTGCCACGAGTCCACCGTCTGCATCAACACCATGGGCTCGTACAAATGCCACTGTCACCGGGGCTGGGAGCCCAAACCCGGATTCCAGAATAGGCAGCCCAACACCACCTGTGAAGGTACCTGGTCTGACCTTACCCCAGACCCCACCCCTGACACACACAGATACTCTCACACCTAATGAATGGTGTTCTATCCCCTGCAGAGGTGTCCTTCCCCACCTGGACCCCACCCCCTGGAATCAAGAGCCAGGTGAGTGGCCCCAGCAGGGACCAGGAGGCAGGAATCCCTCTGTGCAGCTCGCTTGATCCACCCATTTTCCCTCAGCTCCCCAACCCACAATTCGGGCTCTCTGATCTGTACATCTCTATCCTAGAGACTCTCCCGTTTCTTTGAAAAAGTCCAAGATCTGCGCAGAGACTTCAAGCCAGCCTTGGCTCAGGACACCATCCAGGTAAGGGCACGTACCAGGAGAGGGAAAGTGGAGGCATCCCAAAGAGGCCTGGCAAGCTATGGACTAGGAGGAGGCAGCCCCAACACACTGGCTTCCTCTATGAGGCCCTGCCTCTCCCAGGGTGGGTGGGAAGAGCAGACATGCAGGCATTCCTACTCACTGTTAGACACCCCCTGCACCCACAAATGACTTTTCTTTCTTTTTTTATTATGTTATGTTAATCACCATACATTACATCATTAGTTTTAGATGTAGTGTTCCATCATTCATTGTTTGCATATAACACCCAGTGCTTCATTCAGTACATGCCTTCTTTAATACCCATCACCAGGCTAACCCATCCTCCCACCCCCCTCCCCTCATTGCATTAAATGTGTAGATTGCTCTAGGTAGCATTGACATCTTCACAATATTTGTTCTCCCAATCCATGAGCATGGAATGTTTTTCCATTCCTTTGTGTCTTCCTCAATTTCTTTCATGAGTATTTTATAGTTTTCTGAGTACAGATTCTTTGCCTCTTGGCTTAGATTTATTCCTAGGTATCTTATGGTTTTGGGTGCAATTGTAAATGGGATTGACTCCTTAATTTCTCTTTCTTCTGTCTTGTTGTTGGTGTATAGGAATGCCATTCATTTCTGTGCATTGATTTTATATCCTGCCACTTACTGAATTCCTGTATGAGTTCTAGCAGTTTTGGGGTGGAGTCTTTTGGGTTTTCCACATAAAGTATCATATCATCTGCAAAGAGTGAGAGTTTGACTTCTTCTTTGCCAATTTGGATGCCTTTGATTTCTTTTTGTTGTCTGATTGTTGTGGCTAGGACTTCTAATACCATGTTGAATAGCAGTGGTGATAGTGGACATCCCTGCCGCGTTCCTGACCTTAGGGGGAAAGCTCTCAGTTTTTCCCCATTGAGAATGATATTCGCTGTAGGTTTTTCATAGATGGCTTTTATGATATTGAGGTATGTACCCTCTATGCCTATACTCTGAAGAGTTTTGATGAAGAAAGGATGCTGTACTTTGTCAAATGCTTTTTCTGCGTCTACTGAGAGGATCATATGATTCTTGTTCTTTCTTTTATTAATGTATCATATCACATTGATTGATTTGCGGATGTTGAACCAGCCTTGCAGCCCAGGGAGAATTCCCACTTGGTCGTGGTGAATAATCTTTTTAATGTACTGTTGGATCCTACTGGCTAATATTTTGGTGAGAATTTTTACATCCGTGTTCATCAAGGATATTGGTCTGTAATTCTCCTTTTTGATGGGGTCTTTGGTTTGGGGATCAAGGTAATGGTGGCCTCATAAAACGAGTTTGGAAGTTTTCCTTCCATTTCTATTTTTTGGAACAGTTTCAGAAGAATAGGTATTAATTCTTCATGAAATGTTTGGTAGAATTCTTCTGGGAAGCCATCTGGCCCTGGGTTTTAGTTTGTTGGGGGATTTTTGATAACTGCTTCAATTTCCTTAGTGGATATAGGTCTGTTCAGGTTTTCTATTTCTTCCTGGTTCAGTTTTGGTAGTTGATACATCTCTAGGAATGCATCCGTTTCTTCCAGGTTATCTAATTTGCTGGCATAGAGTTGCTCACAATATGTTCTTATAATTGTTTGTATTTCTTTGGTGTTGGTTGTGATCTCTCCTCTTTCATTCATGATTTTGTTGATTTGGGTCATTTCTCTTTTCTTTTGGATAAGTCTGGCCAGGGGTTTATCAATCGTGTTAATTCTTTCAAAGAACCATCTCCTTGTTTCATTGATATGTTCTACTGTTCTTCTGGTTTCTATTTCATTGATTTCTGCTCTGATCTTTATTATTTCTCTTCTCCTGCTGGGTTTAGGTTTTATTTGCTGTTTTTTCTCTAGCTCCTTTGGGTGTAGGGTTAGATTGTGTACTTGAGGCCTTTCTTGTTTCTTGAGAAAGGCTCATATTGTTATATACTTTCCTCTTAGGACTGCCTTTGCTGCATCCCAAAGATTTTCAACAGTTGTGTTTCATTTGTTTCCATGAATTTTTTAAATTCTTCTTTTATTTCCTGGTTGACCCATTCATTCTTTAGTAGGATGCTCTTTAGCTGCTATCTATTTGAGTTCTTTCTGACTTTCCTCTTGTGATTGGGTTCTCGTTTCAAAGCATTGTGGTCTGAAAATAGGCAGGGAATGATCCCAATCTTTTGGTACCAGTTGAGACCTGATTTGTGACCTAAGATGTGATCTATTCTGGAGAATGTTCCATGGGCACTAGAGAAGAATGTGTATTGTGTTGCTTTGGGATGGAATGTTCCGAATATATCTGTGAAGTCCATTTGGTCCAGTGTGCCATTTAAAGTCTTTATTTCTTTGTTGATCTTTTGCTTAGATGATCTGTCCATTTCAGTGAGAGGGTTTTTAAAGCCCCCCACTATCAATGTATTGTTGTTGATGTGTTTCTTTGCTTTTGTTATTAACTGGCTTATATAATTGGCTGCTCCCATGTTAGGGGCATATTTACAATTGTTAGATCTTCTTGTTGGATAGACCCTTTAAGTAGGATATAGTGTCCTTCCTCATCTCTTATTGCAGCCTTTGATTTAAAATCTCATTTGTCTAATATAAGGATTCCCACCCCAGCTTTCTTTTGGTGTCCATTAGCATGGTAAATGGTTTTCCACTCCTTTACTTTCAATCTGGGTGTGTCTTTGGGCCTAAAATGAGTCTCTGGCAGACAGTATATAGATGGGTCTTGTTTTTTTATTCAATCTGATAGCCTGTGTCTTTTGATTGGGGCATTTAGCCCATTTACGTTCAGGGTAACTATTGAAAGATATGAATTTGTGCCATTGTAATGCCTGTAAGGTGACTGTTACTGTATATTGTCTGTGTTCCTTTCTGGTCTATGTTGCTTTTAGGGTCTCTCTTTGCTTAGAGGACCCCTTTCAATAGTTCTTGTAGGGCTGGTTTTGTGTTTGCAAATTCCTTTAGTTTTTGTTTGTCCTGGAAGCTTTTTATCTCTTCTTCTATTTTCAATGACAGCCTAGCCGGATATAGTATTCTTGGCTGCATATTTTTCTCATTTAGTGCTCTGAATATATCCTGCCAGTCCTTTCTGGCCTGCCAGGTCTCTGTGGATAGGTCTGTTGCCAATCTAATGTTTCTACCATTGTAGGTTACATAGCTCTTCTCCCGAGCTGCTTTCAGGATTTTCTCTTTGTCTCTGAGACTTGTAAGTTTTACTATTAGATGTTGGCATGTTGACCTATTTTTATTGATTTTGAGAGGGCTTCTCTGTGCCTCTTGGATTTTGATGCTTGTTTCCCTCACCAAATTAGGGAAGTTCTCTGCTATAATTTGCTCCAATATAACTTCTGCCCCTCTCTCTCGTTCTTCTTCTTCTGGGATCCCAATTATTCTAATGTTGTTTTGTCTTATGGTATCGCTTCTCTCTTGAATTCTGCCCTCATGATCCAGTAGTTGTTTATCTCTCTTTTTCTCAGCTTCTTTATTTTCCATCATTTGGTCTTCTAAATCACTGATTCCCTCTTCTGCCTCATTTATCCTAGCAGTTAGCACCCCCATATTTGATTGCACCTCATTAATAGCCTTTTTGTTTTCGACTTGGTTAGATTTTAGTTCTTTTACTTCTCCAGAAAGGGTTTCTCTAATAACTTCCATGCTTTTTTCAAGCCTAGCTAGTGTCTTTAAAACCACCATTCTTAACTCTACTTCTGACATCATACTAATGTTCGTATTGAGTAGGGCCCTGGCAGTCAGTACTGCTTCTTGTTCTTTTTGTTGAGGTGATTTTTTTCCATCTTGTCATTTTGTTCAGAGGAGAATAGATGAATGAGACAACAAAATGCTAACAGGGTAACAATGTCCCCAGAAAATATACTCTAAACAAATCAGAAAATACCTGAAACTGGGCGAAAAGAAAGGGAAAGAAAGAAAAAAGAAAAAAAAAAGGATAAAAACAAAGAAACAAGAAACAGAATATGATGAAATATGATCAGGCTGGTGCACAGATCAGTGCCACACACTAGATTTGGGGCTTATTTTGGTCTGTTAGAAGAAAGTGCCTCCCAAAAATTTAAAGAAAGAAAAACTTATATATGTACAAAAGCAAAGGTACATATGATGAAGGGATGGACTATGACTGTAAAGATGAAAATTATAAAAGATATAAAAGGAATTGATAAGAAGTTGGTTGTAAAAAGAAAGAAGAGGATTTAAAAAAGGTGGGGGGAGAGAATGTGATCAGGCAGGAGACTAGAACAAAACCATACACCAGATATTTAGGGTATATTTTGGTCTGTTAGAAGAAACTGTATCTCAAAATTTTAAAACGAGAACAACTTATATATATATATATATATATATATATATATATATGCCAAAAATAAGGGTAACTACTGTGAAGGGATAGAATATGACTCTAAAAATGAGAAATAAAAATGTTTTTTAAAAAAGGGATTGACAAGATGTTGGTTGAAAAAGGGAAAAAAAAAAAAAAAACGATAGTTAAAAAGAATTAACTTTGAAAGACTAAAGAATCATGGTAAAAAAGCCATGAATTCTATGTGCAGTATTCCCCTAGCGCTGGAGTTCTGCCGTTCTCATTGATAGGTAAACTTGGCCTTGCCTGGCTGTTCTTGCTGATCTCCTGGGGGAGGGGCCTGTTGCTGTGGTTCCCAAATGTCTTTGCCAGAGGTGGAATTGCCCCACTCTTGCCTGGTCTGGGCTAAGTAATCTGCTCGGGTTTCCTCTTGGGAGCTTTTGTTCCCTGCAAGCTCTCCGCATGGATTTGCAGGACGAAAGTGAAAATGGCGGCCTCCCAATCTCTGCTCCAGAGGAGCCGAGAACTCAGGGCCCCACTCCTCAGTGCATCCCCAGAGAAAAGCAGTCACTCCTGTCTCCCCGGTCTCCGGCCGCACTCCGTGCTCTCCCGGCTTGTGACCGAGCGTTTCTATCTCTGGCACCCGACTCGGTGTGGAGTCTCCAATTCCAGCAGATCCCTGTGGTGCGGTCCCTCACCACTCCTCCCGGGGGAGGAAGGGGAGTCTCCCAGGATCTGCCGTTTGTTCAGTCCCTGATGGAGGAGCAGTGGCCCGACTGTGCCCTGGATCACGGTTTATGGCAACCCCGAGCTGAGAGCCCGCGCCTCGGCTCTGTCTCTGCAGCTGGCTTCCCTGCTCCAATAACTGGGAGCTCTGTCACACTCAGGCACCCCCGGTCTTTCTGTGACCCCGAGGGTCCTGAGACCACACTGTCCTGTCAGGGTTCCCCCCCCCCCCCCCGCTTAGCCACTGGACCGACGTCCCTCAGCAGAGCCCACTTCTAAAAGTTCTGATTTTGTGCTCCGCTGCTCTATCACTTGCCAGAAGCGGCAGACGGAGGCCCCTCCCCCGCCATCTATCCTCCTGAATATCGCCTCGGATTCACGTCTCCACACGTCCTACCTTCCAGAAAGTGGTTGATTTTCTGTTCAGAGAGTTGTTGCTATTCTTTTCTTCAATCTCCTGTTGAGTTTGTAGGTGTTCAGAATGGTTTGATCCCTATCCAGCTGAATTCCTGAGAGGAGACGAAATCCAGGTCTCCTACTCCTCTGCCATCTTGCTGAGGCGGTACTATCACAAATTTACTTTTCTTCTTACTGTTTCTGAACACTGGGGTAATGTCATTCTTGGTTTGTGAACAGGGTTGACTTCTGGATTTCAGGGGCAAAGACCCAGGGACTCTGATCCAGTACCACCTTCATCTACCAATGAGTCTCCAGGGTCTGTTGTCTGGGGCTGAGTGAGCAGCGTCTTCATGCTCACTAGCTCTGTGTCTCCATCCCCCCAGGGCCTCATACAGGAGGTGGATGAGCTGCTGGAGACCCCTGACGACCTGGAGGCCCTGCCCCACTCAGAGCAGCACTGTGTGGCCACTAACCTGCTTGTTGGCCTGGAGGATGTCCTGAGAAACCTGAGCCAGGCCCTGCCCAGTGGGACATTGACCTTCAATGCATCTGCAGGCACAGGTAAGTACTGGGGTCTGCCCCAGGCTCTGCTCTGCCTGTTCCCACCTCCTTTGTCTCCCAGCCTCACTGGCGTGTGTGACCATGCTTATATCTCCGTATTAAACTCATAAGCCAATTAAAAGGTTAAGTGAATAAAACTGTAAATCATACACATTTTCACTGTAATATAAATTATCAACAGATGAAATAATTAGAATTTAAGATAACAAAATAGAAACATCTTCAAAAGAAGACAATTTGTTAAATTTTGAAGAATGCAAATTTGATAATACTTGATATTTAAGTATGATTTGTTTTATTGAGGTAAGATTCACGTAATATAAAATTCACCATTTTAAGGAAAGTGTAAAATTCAGTGGCACTTAGTACACTCCCAGAGTTGTACAACCATCACCTCCATTTCTAAAATATATTCATCACCCAAAAGTAAATAGTGTACCCACTAAGCAGTCCCTTCTCATCTCTCCCTCCCTAGACCCTGGCAGCCACCAGTCTGTTTTCTGTATCTGTGGATTTGAATATTCTGAACATTTCATACCTATAGAATCATGCAATAGGTGACCTTATGGTCTGGCTTCTTTCACACAGCCTCATGTTCTCAAGGGGAATCCCTGTTGTAGCATGTTGCGGAATTCCTTTCCTTTTTATGGTTGAATAATAGTCCATTATTGTGGATATAGTACCTTTTGAGTATCATTCATCCAGTGACTGACTTTTGGGTTGTTGCCAGCTTTTGACTATTTTGAATAGCATGGCTGTGAATATTGCTGGACAAGTTTTTGTTGGAATAACTATTCTTAGCTCTTTGCATACATACATAGGAGTGGATTTTTTTTATTTTTTATTGTTATGTTAATCACCATGCATTACATCATTAGTTTTTGATGTAGTGTTCCATGATTCATTGCTTGTGCATAACACCCAGTGCTCCATGCAGAACATGCCCTCTTTAATACCCATCACCAGGCTAACCCATCCTCCCACCCCCTCCCCTCTAGAACCCTCAGTTTGTTTTTTAGAGTCCATCGTCTCTCATGGTTCGTCTCCCCCTCCAATTTCCCCCCACTCATTCTTCATAGGAGTGGATTTTTTAAAAAAAGATTTTATTTATTTATTTGACTGAGAGAGAGAGCACAAGCAGGGGGAGTGGCAGAGAGAGAGGGAGAAGCAGGCCCCCCCATGGAGCAGGGAGCCCAAAGCAGGGCTTGATCCCGGGACCCTGGGATCATGACCTGAGCTGAAGGCAGATGCTTGACTGACTGAGCCACCCAGGTGCTGCAGGAGTGGAATTTCTAAGCAATGAGGTCACTCTGTGTTCAACTTTTTGAGGAACTACCAAACTCTTTTTCCAAAATGGAGGCACCATTTTACATCCCCACCAGCAACACACAAGGGTTCCCATATCCACAGTCTCAGCAACTCTTGGTACTTACATTTTGTTTTCCTTCAGCCTTTTTAGTGTATGTCAGGGGATATCTTGTTGTGGTTTTGATTTTCCTTTCCCAAATGACTAATGACATTTAACATCTTTTTATGTGATTGTTGAATATTTGTATATATATTTTTTGAAACATCTATTCAAGTCCTTTGCCTATTTTTTAATTCTTTGTTTGGCTTTTGGTTGTTGAGCTGTAAGAGTTCTTTATATATTGTATAGTACACTCTATGAGACATGTGATTTGCTAAGTCTTTCTCCCATTCCATAGACTGTCTTTTCACTTAAATGAACAGATGCTTCTGTTTTGATGAAATTTCTCTTTTGTTTTCTCTATTTTTCTTTTGTTGTGTGTGCATTTGGTGTCTTCTTTAAGAATCCATTGCCAAATCCAAGGCCATGAATATTACACCTGTGTTTCTTCCTAACTGTTCTGGTTTTAGCTCATAAATATAGGTCTTTGACCCATTTTGAGTTAATGTTTGTTTGTTGTGTAAGGTGCAGTTCCTTCTACTGCAAGTGGAGATCCAGATGTGCCACACTGTTTGCTGAAGAGACTTTTTTTTTTTTTCACTGAAGGGTCTTGGCATCCCTTTTTTTAAATAGATTTTTAAAATTAATTAATTAATTAATTATTTTATTTTATTATGTTAGTTTTTTTTTTAAGATTTTTATTTATTTGTCAGATTGAGAAAGAGAAAGCACAACCAAGGAAAGCGGCATGCAGAGGGAGAAGCGGCCCCCCCCCCCCCCCCCCCCCCCCCCCCCCCCCCCCGCTGAGCAAGGAGCTGATGCGGGACTCGATCCCAGGATCCTGGGATCATGACCTGAGCCGAAGGCAGACACTTAACCAACTGAGCCACCCAGTCGCCCCAGGTCTTGGCATCCCTTGTCGGAATTCAATTGACCACAGATGTATGGGTTTATTTCCGGATTTTCAATTTTTTCAATTTATTTATTTTTGCGAGAGAGAGAGAGAGAGAGAGCAAGCATGACGAGGGGGAGGGGCAGAGGGAGAAGCAGACTCCCCGTTGAGCAGGGAGCCTAATGTGGGGCTCGATCCCAGGACCATGGGATCACGACCCGAGCCAAGCAGATGCTTAACAGACTGAGCCACCCAGGCACCCTGGACTTTCCATTTTATTTTACTGGTCTGTATGTCTATCCTTATGCCAGTGCCCTACTGTTCTGATTACTGTAGGTTAATAGTTTTGAAATCAGGAGGTGTATGTACTCCAATTTTGTTTTTCATTTTCAAGATTGTTTTGGGTGTTTGGGCCCTTTGCAATGCCCTGTGAACTTTAGGATGGACTTTTCCATTTCCAAAAAAATGTTTTTGGAATATAGATATGGTATATATTAAATCTGTAGACCTCTTTGGGAAATATTGCCATCTTATCAATATTAAGCCTTTTAAACCATGAATATAGACTGTTTTCCCAGTTACTTAGGGTCTCTCATTTATCCCAACAATTTTTTTTTGTAGTTTGTTGTGTACAAGTCTTGAACCTCCTTGGGTAGATTTATTCCTAATATTTTGTTAAAGGTTGTTTTACATCTATGCTCACAAGAAATATTGGTCTATAGTTTTCTCCTAATGGATTTTTCTGGTTTTGTTATCAGGGTGATGGTGGCTTCATAAGATTATTTAGACAGTATTCTATCCTTTCCTACTTTTGGAGGAATTTGCAAAGGATTCTTATTAATTCTTACTTAAAAGGTTGGCAGAATTCACCAGTAAAGCTATTTGGTCTAGGCTTTTTATTTTGGGGAATTTTTACCTGTTTATTATCTTTGCCTGTGATAGGTCTGTTCAATTTTATTTGTTCTTCGGTTACTTTTGTACTTTGTGTGTCTCTAGGATTTTGTCACTTTCATCTAGATTATCCAGTTTGTTGGTGTACAATTGCTCATCGTATTTTCTTATAGTCCTTTGTAACTGTGTGTGTGTGTGTGAGAGAGTGTGTGCATGTGCCTACCACCACACATATAAAATAATGGTGTTATAGCAACCCCACAGGCACAATTACTAACCTAACTCCCTTATCTAACTCCTATCACTCATAGACCTGTCCCTGAAGGTGCAGGAGCAAGGACACAGAAATGTCACTTTGAGTTCAAATCAGGTGAAGATGCTGCTGAACTGGGATGTGGTGCACGAGTCTGGTGACTCAGGTACTGGCTGAGATGGGGGGAAGGTCACAAGATGCCCAAGGATGTGACAAACAGGGAACTGAAGATTAAAGGGAAGGGGGGATTTAGTGAGGCCCAAAGAATCCATCTGAGGAGAAAAGGGCCCTGTGGGAACCCCAAGGTATCAACATTGACCTCTTCCTGCAGGTCCTTCTGTGGTGGGCCTTGTCTCCACACCGGGGATGGGCAAGTTGCTGGCTGAGGCCCGCCTGGTCCTGGGGCCTGAGAGGCAGGCAGTTCCACATGGGGCACAAAAGGGCGTGCTGCGAGGAGTCTCCTCTGTCCTGCTCTCAGACGTCATCTCTGCCTTTATGAGCAACAGGGACACCCAGAACCTCAACTCCCCTATCACCTTCATCTTTTCCCACCATGTGAGTGCTGGTGAGATGGGACTGTGGGTGTGGAAGGAGCCTGGGTCTTGGGCACAGCCTCGCTGCTCAGCTCAGTCTTGATTGAGGTTCTTGGGGGCTCCCCCATGGCTGCATCATTCCCCAAAAAAGCCTTTTGCAAGCCAGCTTTGGATATGCATTTCTGAGCACCAGAACAATCAGGTCCCACCTACACTCTGTTTCTACAGTCACTGACCCCTGGGCCAACACAAAAGGTGTTCTGCGTCTTCTGGAATCACACTCCGGATGGATATGGTCATTGGTCCACCACAGGCTGCAGGATGGTGGCCACTGGAGACACCGGCACCACCTGCCAGTGCACCCACCTCAGCAGCTTTGCCATCCTCATGGCCCACTACGATGTGCCGGTGAGAGCCCTGAGAGAGGCTGCGTTCCATGCCTATTGCTCTGAAACATATTTCCCCACATACGGGGCTTAAAAAAAAAACCAAATTTATATCTTGTTTCTTTGGGGCAGCACTTGGGCAGGGCATAGCTAATTGTCTGCTCAGGGTCTTACAAGCCTGAAATCAGCCAGATTTGCATTCTCCTCTGTGGCTCAGGTTCCTCCTGTGAGCTCCCTGTTTGTTGGCAGGATTCATTCCTTGCAGTGGTAGGACTGGGATTCCACTTTCTTGCTGCCTGTGATCAGGGGATCATGCTTGGCTACTAAGGACTACCTGCTTTCCTTCTCTGGCTGCCCTCAACCAGTGTTTCAACATTTCTATCCAGAGGCCAGCAGGAGGAGCTCCCTCACCTCAAATGGTCTCTAATTTTGAATCTTTTAATCCAGGAAGAGCCCAGAGATTTGATGGCTCCCTGATTAGACCGGGCCCACCCAGGATAAACTCTCTCTCTTAGAGTCAACTGATTAGGACCTGAATTCCATCTGCAAAATCCTTTCAGAACAACACAATTTGGCCTTTAGCTGAAAACCCAATAGAAGGTGTGTGTATACCTTCTATCACTGCCAAATTACAGTTTGCATAACAGAGGTGTCCTCAGGGCAGGAGTGTTTAGGGGTTATAGAATGGAAGATATGGTGGTGTCAGAGGTCAGAGGGCCTGGGAAGCCAGTGAGGACAGGTAGATTAGGAACTATGTTTGCTTGCTGCCCTGGCCAGGTGAGCTGGTCACTTCCTCTCAGTCACCAAAACTAATGTCTCACTCAGGTGACCTGTAAAGTAAAACAAACCATTGTGAATTCTGGGGCTTTGTCTTGAGGAAGGACTCTCCTATCCTTTGATTTTTTTTTTGTATTATGTTATGTTAGTCACCATACAGCACATCAATAGTTTTTCTTTTTAATTTAATTTTATTATGTTATGTTAGTCACCATACAATACCTCATTAGTTTTTGATGTAGTCATCCACAATCTATTGTTTTTGTATAACACACAGTGCTCCATGAAGCTCGTGCCCTCCTTAATACCCATCACCGGGCTAACCCATCCCCTCACCCCCCTCCCCTCTAAAACCTTCAGATTGTTTCTCGGAGTCCATAGTCTCTGATAGTTTGTCTCCCCGTCCGATTTCCCCCTTCATTTTTCCCTTCCTTCTCCTAATGTCCTGCATGCTGTTCCTTATGTTCCACAAATAAGTGAAACCATATGATAATTGCCTTTCTCTGCTTGACTTATTTCACTTAGCATAATCTCTTCCAGTCCCCTCCATGTTGATGCAAATGTTGGGTATTCATCCTTTCTGATGGCTGAGTAATATTCCATTGTATATATGCACCACATCTTCTTTATCCATTCATCTGATGAAGGGCATCTTGGCCCTTTGCACAGTTTGGCTATTGTGGACATTGCTGCTATGAACATTGGGGTGCATATGGCCTTCTTTTCACTATATCTGTATCTTTGGGGTAAATACCCAGGAGTGCAGTTGCTGGGTCATAGGGTAGCTTTATTTTTAATTTTGTGAGGAACCTCCACACTGTTTTCCAAGTTTTCCAACTTGCATTGCCACCAACAGTAAGAGGGTCCCCTTTTCTCCACAACCTCTCCAACATTTGTTGTTTCTTGCCTTGTCCATTTTTGCCATTCTAACTGGTGTAAGGTAGTATCTCAGTGTGGTTTTGATTTGAATTTCCCTGATGGCTAATGATGATGAACATCTTTTCATGTGTCTGTCAGCCATTTGTATGTCTTCTTTGGAGAAGTGTCTGTTCATGTCTTCTGCCCATTTTTTGAATTGATTATTTGTTTTTTTGGGTGTTGAGATTGAGAAGTCCTTTATAGATCTTGGATACCAGCCCTTTATCTGTAGTGTCATTTACAAATATCTTCTCCCGTTCCGTGAGTTGCCTCTTTGTTTTGTTGACTGTTTCCTTTGCTGTGCAGAAGCTTTCTCTCTTGATGAAGTCCCAAAAGTTCATTTTTGCTTTTGATTCCCTTACCTTTGGACTTGTGTCTTGAAGGAAGTTGCTGTGGCCTATGTCGAAGAGGTTACTGCTTGTGTTCTCCTCTAGGATTTTGATGGATTCCTGTCTCACATTGAGGTCTTTCATCCATTTTGAGTTTACCTTTGTGTATGGTGTTAGAGAATGGTCGAGTTTCATTCTTCTGTATATAGCTGTCCAATTTTCCAGGCACCATTTATTGAAGAGACTGTCTTTTTTCCATTGCATATTTTTTCTTGCTTTGTTGAAGATTACTTGACCATATAGTTGAGGGTCCATATCTGGCCTCTCTATTCTGTTCCATTGGTTTATATGTCTGTTTTTGTGCCAGTACCATGGTGTCTTGGTGATCATGGCTTTGTAAGATAGCTTGAAATCGGGCAACGTGATGCCCCCAGCTTTCTTTTTGTTTTTCAACATCTCCTTGGCGATTCGGGTCTTTTCTGATTCCATACAAATTTTAGGATTGTTTGTCCCAGCACTTTGAAAAATGCCATTGGTGTTTTGATCGAGATGGCATTAAAAGTATAGATTGCTCTGGGTAGCATAGACATTTTAACAGTGTTCATTCTTCCAATCCAGGAGCATGGAGTGTTTTTCCATGTTTTTGTGTCTTCAATTTCTTTTTTTCCTTTTTTCTTTTTTTCTTTTTAATTGTTATGTTAATCCCCATACATTACATCATTAGTTTTGGATGTAGTGGTCCATGATTCATTGTTTGTGCATAACACCCAGTGCTCCATGCAGAACGTGCCCTCTTTAATACCCATCACCAGGCTAACCCATCCTCCACCCCCCTCCCCTCTATAACCCTCAGTTTGTTTCTCAGAGTCCAGAGTCTGTCATGGTTCCACTCCCCCTCCGATTTCCTCCCCTTCATTCTTCCCCTCCTGCTACCTTCTTCTTTTTTTTTTCTTAACATATATTGCATTATTTGTTTCAGAGGTACAGATCTGAGATTCAACAGTCTTGTACAATTCACAGCGCTTACCAGAGCACGTACCCTCCCCAGTGTCTATCACCAGTCACCCCATCCCTCCCACCCCACCCCCCACTCCAGCAACCCTCAGTTTGTTTCCTGAGATTAAGAATTCCTCATATCAGTGAGGTCATATGATATATGTCTTTCTCTGTTTGACTTAATTCGCTGAGCATAATACCCTCCAGTTCCATCCACGTCGTTGCAAATGGCAAGATCTCATTCCTTTTGATGGCTGCATAATATTCCATTGTATATATATACCACATCTTCTTTATCCACTCATCTGTCGATGGGCATCTTGGCTCTTTCCACAGTTTGGCTATTGTGGACATTGCTGCTGTGTCTTCAATTTCTTTCATGAGTGTTCTGTAGTTCCTAGAGTATAGATCCTTTACCTCTTTGGTTAGGTTTATTCCCAGGTATGCTATGGTTTTTGGTGCTATTGTAAATGGAATCAATTCTCCAATTTCTCTTTCTACAGTTACATTGCTAGTGTATAGGACAGCAACTCATTTCTGTGCATTGATTTTATATCCTGCCACATTACTGAACTGCTGTATGAGTTCTAGTAATTTGGGGGTGGAGTCTTTTGGGTTTTCCACATAAAGTACCATGTCATGTGCGAAGAGAGAGTGTTTGACTTCTTCTTTACTAATTTGAATACTTTTTATTTCTTTCTGTTGTCTGATTGCTGTTGCTAGGACTTCTAGTACTATGTTGAACAATAGAGGTGAGAGTGGGCATCCTTGTCATGTTCCTGATCTCAAGGGAAGGGCTCTCAACCTTTCCCCATTTGGAATGGTATTTGCTGTGGGCTTTCCATGGATGGTTTTTATGATATTGAGGAATGTTCCCTCTATCCATACACTCTGAAGAGTTTTAATCAGGAAAGGATCGTGTATTTTGTCAAATGCTTTTTCAACATAAGTTGATGTGGAGGTTCCTCACAAAATTAAAAATAGAGCTACCCTATGACCCAGCAATTGCGCTCCTGGTTATTTACCCCAAAGACACAGATGTAGTGAAAATAAGGGCCATATGCACCCCAATGTTCATAGCAGCAATGTCCACAATAGCCAAACTGTGGAAAGAGCTGATATGCCCTGCAACAGAGGAATGGATAAAGAAGATGTAGTCCATATATGATAGAGTATTAGCCATCCGAAAAGATGAATACCAACTTTTACATTAACATGGATGTGACTGGAAGAGAGTATGCTAAGTGAAATAAGTCAAGAAGAGAAAGTCAATTATCATATGGTTTCACTTATTTGTGGAACATAAGGAATAGCATGCAGGACATCAGGAGAAGGAAGGGAAAAATGAAGGGGGCTGGAATTCAGAGGGAGAGATGAACCATGGGAGACTATGGACTCTGAGAAACAAACAGGGTTTTAGAAGGGAGGAGGGAGGGGGGATTGGTTAGCCCAATGATGGGTATAAAAGAGGGCACATACTGTATGGAACACTGGCTGTTATATGAAAACAATGGATCATGGATCACCACATCAAAAACTAATGATGTATTGTATGGTGATTAACATAACATAATAAAATAAAAAAAAAAGAAATAAGTCAAGCAGAGAAAGTCAATTATCATATGGTTTCACTTATTTGTGGAGCATAAGGAATAGCATGGAGGACATTAGGAGAAGGATGGGAAAAATGAAGGGGTGGGGGAAATTGGATGGGGAGATGAACCATGAGAGACTGTGGACTCCGAGAAAAAAACTGAGGGTTTTAGAGGGGAGGAGGTTGTGGGATGGGTTTGTCTGGTGATGGGTACTAAGGAGGGCATGTATTGCTTGGAGCACTGGGTGTTATACGCAAACAATGAATCATGGAACACTACATCAAAAACTAATGATGTACTATATGGTGACCAACATAAGAGAATTAAAAAAAAGCATTATGGTCTGAGAATATGCAGGGAATAATCTCAATCTTTTGATATAAGTTGAGACCTGATTTGTGACCCAGTATGTGGTCTATTCTGGAGAAAGTTCCATGTGCTCTTGAGAAGAATGTTGTTTTAGGGTGGAATGTTCTGTATATATCTATGAAGCCCATCTGGTCCAGTGTGTCATTCAAAGCTCTTGTTTCTTGATTTTCTGCTTAGATGATCTGTCCGTTGCTGAGAGTGGAGTATTGAGGTTTCCTACTACTAATGTATTTTTATCAATATGACTATATTTCGGTTAATGGTTGGCTTATGTAGTTACCTGCACCCATGTTGGGGGCATAGATATATATATATATTTTTATTTGCGAGAGAGAGAATGAGAGACAGAGAGCATGAGAGGGAGGAGGATCAGAGGGAGAAGCAGACTCCCTGCTGAGCAGGGAGCCTGATGTGGGACTCGATCCCGGGACTCCAGGATCATGACCCGAGCTGAAGGCAGTCGCTTAACCAACTGAGCCACCCAGGCGCCCCTGGGGGCTTAGATATTTACAATTGTTAGATCTTCTTGTTGGATAGACCCTTTAGGAATGATATAGTGTTGTTCTGTGTCTCTAACTACAGTCTTTAGTTTAAAATCTAATTTGTCTGATATGACAATTGCCAGCCCAGCTTTCTTTTGAGGCCCGTTGGCATGGAAGATGGATCTCCATCCCTTCACCTTCAGTCTGGATGTATCTTTAGGTTCAAAATGAGTCTTTTGTAGACAGCATATGGATAGGTCCTGTCTTTTTATCCAATCTGCAACCCTGTGCCTTTTCATGGGAGCACTTAGGCCATTCACGTTGAGAGTGATTATTGAAAGATATGAATTATTTGTCATCATGTTGCCTGTGAAGACCTTGTTGCTATCGATTGTCCCTGTATATTTCTGTTCTATATCTCTCTTGGGGTTTTTCTCCTTTTATAGAACCCCCCTTACTATTTCTTGCAGGGCTGGCTTAGTGGTCACATATTCTTTTAGTTTCTGCCAGTCTTGGAAGCTCTGCATCTCTCCATCCATTCTAAATGACAGCCTTGCTGGATAAAGTATTCTTGGCTGCATGTTCTCCTCATTTAGTACCCTGAATATGTCTTGCCAGGCCTTTCTGGCTTGCCAGGTTTCTGTGGATAGGTCTGACATTATTCTGATGTTCCTCCCTCTGTACATACAGAATCTCTTCCCCCTAACTGCCCTTAAGATGGTTTCCTTGGTTCTAAGATTTGCGAGTTTTACTATTACATGCCAGGGCATTGGTCTGTTTTCCTTGATCTTGGGAGGGGTCCTCTCTGCCTCTAGGACATGAATGTTTGTTTCACTCCCCAGATTAGGGAAGTTCTCAGCTACAAATTGCTCAAAGATATTTTCTAGTCCTTTCTCTCTTTCCAAAACCTCAGGGATCCCAATAATTCTGATATTGGATGTTCCACTGAGTCACTAATCTCTCTCAATTTGATCCCTTTCATTTTAATTTATTTTTCCCATGCCGCCTTGGTTTCCTTCTTTGCTATCATCTTATCCTCTAGCTCACTAGTTCGTTCTGCCTTGTTTACCCTGGCAGTCAGAGCATCCAGTTTAGACTGCATTTCATTCATAGCATTTTTAATTTTGGCCTGATTAGATCTCATTTGTGCCCTTAGAGATTCTATATTCTCGTTAATATTTTTCTCAAGCCTAGATATTGCCTTCATAATTGTTACTCTGAAGTCTATTTCTGACATCTTGGTTATATCCATACCCATTAGACCTGTGGCAGAGGCCACAGTCTCTGATTCTTTTCTTTGTTGGGGGTTCCTCCTCCTAGTCATTCTGTTGAGGGTTGGTTGAGGGAATGTACAGAGTCCAAATTACTGACCATAACGAAGCAAGATGCATCTGTTTTCTAGGGACCTTAGGGTTGTTGCCCTCTTGTTCTCCCAGCCTGTCTTCTGGGGGAGGGGCCCACTGCACTGTTACTCAGGCAACTCTGTTTGGGCAGAGTTGCCCTGCCCCCTGTAGGGTGGATGGGCTCAGTGAAAATTGTTTTTTTGGGGCTTTTGTTCTCTGGCTGCTTTCCCTGGCAGTTTTCTGCGTCTCTTCTGAGAGTCAGAGCAGAAGTGTCCGTTTCCAAACCTCTGTCCCAGAACAGAGAAATCGCAGTCTGTTCTTCAGTGAGCTCTCCAGGCCACACTGTCTCCATTTTTGTCTGTGGTGCTAAAAACCACAGTGTCCTGGGTTGTGCACCCCACAGCAGCGCTCCCAGCTGTCGCTTCCAGGGCCGGACACGTCTCTGCCCTTTGTACTTCTAAAACCACAAGCTGCCCCCGTTTTGCCCGCCTGTCCCTGTAGCTCCAGGTTTCAGTCTGGGGGGCTTGCCTAAAGTCTTTTCCCCGCCACTACTGGTCTGTGTGTCTGTGCCTGGTCCCCAGAGTGGGAGGCTTTTGCCTTCCTGAGCAAGATCACGGAGGGTCCTTCCCCCTTCCATTTATATTCTGATATCTGCCCACAGAACCTTGGCTCTCCGCTTCATACCTCAAAACCAAACACCGGAGATATTCTGTTTGTAGAGATCCAGATCTATCCTCTTACCTCTCAGGCTGACGTAAGATTCAGCTCAATTTATGTGACCGGTTGAAATAGAGTCCCTACTCCTCTGCCATCTTTTTTCCCTCTCAATCCCTTGATTTTTGCAGGATCTGAATGAGTTCAGAATCCCATATATAATGGAATATTATGCAGCCATCAAGAAAAATGAAATCTTTCCATTTGCAATGACGTGGATGGAACTAGAGAGTATTATGCTAAGTGAAATAAGTCAGTCAGAGAAAGACATGTATCCTATGATCTCACTGATATGAGGAATTCTTAATCTCAGGAAACTAACTGAGGCTTGCTGGAGTGGTGGAGGGTGGGAGGGATGGGGTGGCTGGGTGATAGACATTGGGGAGGGTATGTGCTATGGTGAGCACTATGAATTGTATAAGACTGTTGAATCATAGACCCGTACCTCTGAAACAAATAATACATTATATGTAAAAAAAAAAAAAAAAAAGAAGATAGTAGGAAGGGAAAAATGAAGAGAGGGAAATCGGAGGGAGAGACGAACCATGAGAGATGATGTACTCTGAAAAACAAACTGAGATTCTAGAGGGGAGGGGAGTGGGTGTATGTGTTAACCTGGTGATGGGTATTAAGAAGGGCACATACTGCATGAAGCACTGGGTGTTATACGCAAACAATGAATTAGGGAACACTACATCAAAAACTAATGATGTAATATATGGTGATTAATATAACATAATAATAAAAAAAAGAATCCCATAGAATTCTAGCATTCTGAACCTGGAGGAATTTCCCGAATAACATAACAAATTAACCTGGTTCCTCCATTCTTGATGTTGCTACGCCAAAAAATAAAATAAAAAATAATGGAAGAGTCATTATGCCAGAGCAGGAAAATGTGACTGTGATGTCCTCTTTGCTTCTCTTTGCTGGGTCCCAGGTGGAGGATCCCGTGCTGGCTGTGATCACCTACTTGGGGCTGGGCCTCTCTCTCCTGTGCCTCCTCCTGGCAGCCCTCACCTTCCTGCTGTGCAAAGCCATCCAGAACACCAGCACCTCGATCCACCTGCAGCTTTCAATCTGCCTCTTCCTGGCCCACCTGCTCTTCCTCATGGCCATCGACCGGACTGAGATCAAGGTATTGACATTGTCATAGGGGAGTCCCTGCTCTTCCCCAGGGGATGCTCAGTTCATGGAGCCATGCTGCACTGATACCTTAATAAAATGGCTTTGGGTCTCAAGGACCCAAAGGGAAGTTTTGAAGGGTAAGTAGCCTATTTCACATTGACAAAACTAGAGAAGAACCCTTCTCTTAACAACTTCTTTATACACATGAGAGTTCTCCCCCATGGCAAGATATGGGAAGGGTCCTGGGGCCACCCTCCTCCCTGACAATCCCTCCTGGTGACACCTTTCTCCTCCCCCAGGTGCTGTGCACCATCATTGCGGGTGCCCTACACTATCTCTACCTGGCGTCCTTCACCTGGATGCTGCTGGAGGGTCTGAATCTCTTCCTCACTGCACGCAACCTAACGGTGGTCAACTACTCCAGTGTGAGCAGGGTCATGAAGAAGCTCATGTTCCCCGTGGGCTATGGAGTCCCGGCTATAATTGTGGCCATTTCTGCTGCATCCAGGCCTCTCCTTTATGGAACACCCACCCGGTAAATGCAAATTCCCTACATGATCATGGTCAGCACTAGAACCAGAGTAGCATTTTTTATTATGCCCGAGCATAATACAGAGAAGACACATGAAGTAATAATCCTTAGGACATTTTTCTGGTGGAAAATTATAATAATTAAGCAGCATGTCTTTAAACCTCTGTCCTTTGAATAGCAAAACTGAAGCCAAAGAAGTGCTTAGGACATCATTAAAAAAATTGAATCTACTTCTTCTTCTTCTTTTTTAAATTTTATTATGTTATGTTAGTCACCATACAATACATCATTGGTTTTTGATGTGGTGATCCACGATCCATTGTTTTCGTATAACACCCAGTGCTCCATGCAGTATGTGCCCTCCTTAATACCCATCACTGGGCTAACCAATCCCCCCTCCCCCCTCCCCTCTAAAACCCTGTTTGTTTCTCAGAGTCTATAGTCTCTCATGGTTCTTTTTCCAAATCCTTTCAGATGTTCCAATGTTTTCATTTGGAAAAGGGGAGTTGATTTAAATAATGAAGTAATAGATTGTATTATAGTTAAGATTTAGAAGGTGCTTACTTTATGCCATGCTTTTTTGTAACCATTTTTGATTGTGTTAACTCGCTTAATCCTCACATTAACACTATGAGTTAAGTACAGTCATTTGCCCAATTTTACAGATGAAAACTGAACCACAGATAGTTAAATTAAATGCCCCAAGGTGCTTGGCTAGTAAGCGGCAGAGCTGAGATTCCAATCCAGGGAGTCAAGCTGCAGAGCTCATACTCTGTTATCTTCACATCTAATACCCAGTTTTGTGTTTTATTTTTTTATTGAAATATATTTCACATACCGTAAAATTGACCCTTTAAAAGTGTACAGATGAATGTTTTTTAGAATAATCACAGAGTCATGCAGTCACCACCACAATGGTGTTCTAGAACACTTTCCTCTTGTGCACAACATTCCCTCCTCATTCCTGCTACCCTCCTCTACCCCTGCCCCCAGCCACCACTAATCTACCCTCTGTCTCTATAGATCTTCCTGTTCTGGATATTTGATGTAAATGAAGTCATACATGTGGTCTCTTGTGACTGCATTCTTCCCTTTGTAGGATGCTTTCAGGGCTCACCCACATGGTCGTTGCAAGTATGGTGACTTCGTGACTTCATTCCATGTTGTTAATTACTCCTGATGGTGGTATTATTTTGCAAATAATATTCCATTATACAGATACTGCATCTTGTGTCTCTATCATTTGATAAGCTCTTAGATTGTTTCTAGTTTTTGCCATTATGAATGATGCTTTCATAAACATACATGTGTAAGTTTTTATGTGAACGTGTATTTTCATGGGTTTTGGGCATATATCCATTTGTGGCATTGCTGGATCATGTCACACATCTACGTTTAGCATTTGGACAAACTGCCATGTATTTTCCCAAGTGTCTGCACCATTTTAGATTCACACAAGCAATCTGCACATGACGGTTCTAATTTCTCCACATCATCAACTCTTAATTTTCTACATTTTGAATGTTAGCCCTTTGCAGGAGTTTGAAGAGATATCTCATTGTGGTTTAGGCTTCAATTCCCTCCTAACTAGTGATGCTGAGTGGCATTTCCTCTGCTTATTGAGCCTCTGCCTATCTTCTTTGGAGAAATGCCTTTTCAGATCTTTTGCCCGTTTTTAAATTGGGTTATTTGTCTTTTTATTGTTGAGGTTTTGATAATAGATTCTGGACTTGGTGGTGCCTCCTCAATATGTGATTTGTAAATATTTTCTACCAAGCTGTGTCTTTTCACTTTCTCGATAATGTCCTTTAAAGCAGAAAAGGTTTTAATTTTGATGAAGTCCAGTTTTTTTTTCTTTTGTTGCTCATGCTTAGGATGTCATATCTAAAGCCATGTGCAACTTAATATTCCTACATTCCCTTCCTCCTCCCAAAATTATGTTTGTATCTTACAAGCCCACAGACACAGTTTTATAAGTATTGCTCTGTGCAGTAATCTTTTAAAACAGAAGAGGACAAGAGTTACAAACAAAAATATACTTACAGTGTCTTTCATAATACCTACATAGTTACTTTGACTTGTTCTCTCCATTTGTTTGGATTCAAGTGACTGTCTAATGTCCATCACTATCAGCCCAAAGGACTCATTTAGTATTTCTTGTAGGATAATTCAGCAAGCAAGAATTATCTTATTTTTGTTTTTCTTAAAATGCCTTAATTTCTTCATTTTTCAAGGAGAATTTAGCTAGATGTGGAAGTCTTGGTTGACCATCATTTTTTTTGACACTTTGTAGAAGTTATTCCACTGCTTTCTGATCTCCATGATTAGTGTTTATTTTCTTGAAGTTTTTTTTTTTTTTTTTTTTTTTTTTTTTTTTTTTGAGAGAAGGAGAAGGAGAGAGAGGATGGTGGGGCAGAAGGAGTGAGAAAATCTTATGCAGGCTCTATGCCCAGCACAGAGCCTGATGCTGTGGAGTTATTCTTAGAAATATATTGTAAACCCTAAGGAGTGACTGTGGAAGCAGCTGAAACGTGAGCAGTGTTCCTGTTCTCGAGCTATTGAACACAATGGCCCAGTAGGAGCAGGATCCCGCAATCTCCAGGGGCAGAGCATAAGTTAGGAGCTATAAAAGAATGTAACCCTCAGCCCCCACTTTCTGCACCTGGTGATTGCTAGCCCAAACATCCCGCTCCTCCCTTATCCCATGACTGACTCTCTGCATGCCTATGCGTAGGGGAGAATGCAAGCCTGCTTTACGGCTTCAAGACATTTGCCATCCCTCTGTACTCTTGCCCATAATTTGAGGCATCTGTCCTTGCTTTTCTGGCGCAAAACAAAAGAAAAGCTATGTGCAGGATTCAGCTGCCGCTGGTCTCCCTGCCTGCGTGGCCACTCAGATCGGTGTCTGAGAACTTTATTTCATTGTGTGACGACAGATGCGGGGCTCCATCTCATGACCCTGAGATCATGACCTGAGCCAAAATCATGAGTAGGATGCTTAACCCACTGAGCCACCCAGGAGCCCCTTATTGAGAATCTCTTGTATGTGAAAAATCAATTTTCTCTTGCCACTTTAAAGATGTTGTCTTGGTCTTTGTCAGTAGGTCTATGATGTGTTTTGGTGTGGATCTCTTTGAGTTTGTTCCACTTGTAGTTCATTTAGCTTCTTGGATGTGTAAATTAATATTTTTATTTAAATTTGGGAAGTTTTTAGCTTCATTCTTCAAGCATTTTTCTGCCGTTTAGCTTTGTCTTCTTCTGGGATTCCAGTATATGTATGTTGGTGCACTTGGTCCTGTGCCACAAGTCTCTGGGGTTCCTTTCATTTTTCTTCATTCTACTTTCTTTCCATTCCTCAGATGCCATAATTTCTATTGACCTATATTCAAATTTATTAATTTTTTACTTTTACCAACTCCAATCTGTTGTTGAGCCGTTCTGGTGAATTTTTCATTTCAGTTATACTTCTCAACTCTAGAATTCCTATTTGGGTCCATACGTAGTATCTATTGTTTTATCCAATTTCTTTATTTGGTGAGACATTTTTGTCATATTGTCCTTTAGTTTTTAGTTTTTCTGTATTTTCTTTATTTTTTTTTTTCTTTTAGAAAGAGAGAGAGAGAGCGCAAGCCACAAGTGTGAGCAGGGGAGGGGCAGAGGGAAAGAGAGAATCCCAAGGAGGCTCAGTGAGGAGCCTGCCTCGGGGCTCCATCCCATGACCCCAAGATCATGACCTGAGCTCAAATCTAGAGTCAGGTGCTTAACTGACCGAGTCACCCAGGTTCCCCTTCCTTTAGTTTTTTAGACCTGGTTTGGTGTTTTTAAAATATTTATAATAACTGATTTAAAGACTTTATCTACAAAGTTTGAAATCTGTGCCTCTTAGGAGACATTTTCTTTTGACTGATTTTTTCCTCTGTGTCTGTTGCACATTTTCTTGTTTCTTTGGATAGATCATAAATTTTTGGTTAAAAGTCAATATATTAGATAATATATTGTAACACCTCTGTTATCAGATTCCTCCTCCCTCCCAGATACGTTGTTTCTGGTATGTTGGTGGGTTTTTTTGTTTGTTTGTTTAGGGACTTTCCTGGACTAATTCTGTAGAGTGGTCATTCCTTGCAGTGTGTGACCTCTGAATTCTCTGCTAACTTAATTAAAGTTCTTAGTTTTATTTTTAGTCCTGGGTTACTATGGTGTTGGTCACATCTGGGTCAGGATAATTTAATGGCGACCCAATGTTTCTTCAGAAGACTTCCTTAATGCTTTGCCTGTATGCTTTGCATTCTTTTACAAAGGTATGTGTGTGAGAAGGCACACCTTCAAACTTAGGGTTGTACACATAACAGTCTTAGCTTTCACTTTCTGATTGCACAAAGCCTCAAGGTCAGTCAGAGATGAGAGACTAGTGCTTTCTTTTTTCCCTACGCCTTTTCAAAAACATTTTTTATCCAATTAAATGAATATATAGTGTTTTGTTAGTTTCAGAGGTAAAATTTAGTGATTCAACAATTGTATGTAACACCCAGTGTCATTACATCAAATGCCGTGCTTAATGACCATCACCCACTTACCCCATCCCCCCACCCACCTCCCTTCCAGCAGCCCTCAGTTAAGAGTCTCTTATGGTTTGTCTCCCCTTCTGATTTTGTGTTATTTTATTTTTCCTTCCCTTCCCCAATGTTCTTCTTAAATTCCACATGTGAGTGAAATCATCTGAGATTTGTCTTTCTCTGACTGACTTAATGCACTTAACATAATAACCTCTATTTCCATCCATGTCGTTGTAAATGGCAAGATTTCATTTGTTTTGATGGCTGAGTAATATTCCATTGCATGTATATGCCACATCTTCTTTATCCATTCATCTGTCAATGGACATCTGGGCTCTTTCCATAGTTTGGGTTTGTGGACATTGCTACTATAAACATTGGGGTGCATCCCTATGCCTTTTTTGAGTGAGGCATATCCTCGTGCATCCTTAGATTTAGAGGAATATTTCAGAGGTTTTCAAAATTTCTTATGGTCCTTTGGTTCTCCAGTATTTCCTTTTAAATTGCTGGACGAGTTCTTGTTGATAGCACCTGACATCATAGACCTAGACAGCTGGTGATGTGAAAGTAGTTTGCTCTCATATTGGTAGTGCCCTAGAGTAGGCTCCCTTCTTCCCCATGAGTTCTCAATCAAATCAACTAGCCACCAAATTTAGAGAATAAAGGAGTTAGGAACTACAGAGTTAGAAAAAAAGTATTGGTTGTGTTCTGGGGATGATGATGATGCTTTTAATGGAGCTCCAAAAATAGATCTCTCCATTGTCTTCAGTGCTCTCCACTTTTGGCTGCCGCACCACTAAGGTCCAAGTTAAACCATCCCAGACTCCTTTCTCCCCAGTCTTACGGAGGTTCAGTAGTTTCTCTTGGATAGACTATTTTCAATTTGTTCTGTGGTTTTGGGTAATTGCCAGAGTTTTGAAATAGTTGGTTTTCACTGTTCTGTGTGTATTTTGTTGTTTTAGAAGGAGAGCAAGTTCACCAAGGTCCTTACTCCTCCATTCAGTAAGTCAGTTCCCAGGACGTGCACTCCTAAGCACAACATGCTGCTGCACGTATTGAATGGAGCATTGGGTGTTATACGCAAACAATGAATCATGGAACACTACATCAAAAACTAATGATGTACTGTATGGTGACTAACATAACATAATAAAAAAAGTAAAGATCACTGAACTGTGTAGTTTAAATGGGTGGATTTTATGGTCTGCAAAATATATCTCAATAAAGCCACGAAAACATTTAAATCTAAGTTGATGGGTTTGGCAGCCGATGGAAACAAATTCAATGGAAGAGCACAAGAAAGGCCCCTCAAAGCATGTTAGGCTCACAGGACTCGTCAAAATCTGTTAACACATTTGTGGACTTCTTTATTTCAACACTGTTTATCTCCATAACATCATCCAATGTCAATATGTCAGCTAAAAATATAATTTCCTTAGGGAATCTTCCTTAACCATTCTAATCCCTCAGACTCCAAACTAAGCAGGACATCCAATGATACATTCTCACAACCTCACACTTTTGTTGTATTGTTACAGTATGTCTAATTGTGTGTCTCCACTCCATGTGAGATTTGTGGGTTTTAAGACCATGTTTACTTTCTTTACCACTGTACCTTCGGAGCTAATGACAGAGCCTGCCACAAAAGAGTCACTCAATATTTGTTGTTGAATGAATGAATGAATGAATGAATGAATTTATATAATAGTTCTATATTTCCAAGGACTAATGCATTTTTTACTCTCTTGCTCAGCTGCTGGCTCAATCCAGGAAAGGGATTTATATGGAGCTTCCTTGGGCCAGTCTGCACCATCTTCTCTGTGAGTGATGATATCACAGCATCCCTAATGCTTAGCTGGGGGTCATGAGAAGAGCAGGATTTTAAGGGGGTGTGTGTGACAGGGGCAAGAATGTCCCTGGATTGTCATGTCATTGTTTGGTCTTCTAAGACTGCTCCTCAAACTACAAACTCTAACACTGTTACTTGATATGAAAATGACTTAAATGTGGAGTTGATGTTGGACAGGCTAGGATACAGATCACAGATTGAAATTTCATTCAATAAACCTTTTGTGGTTTCTTGAAGGTCAATTTAGCTTTCGTTCTGATGACCCTCTGGATTTTGAAAAGCAAACTGTCTTCCCTCAGCAGTGATGTATCCACCCTCCAGAACACAAGGTGAGATGGAGAAGAGGGTGACAACTGCACAGACATGTGTGGTCCTAAGGACAAAGCCACGTGCCTCAGCAGCCCCTGATGCTTCTTCTTGGGGTCTGCTAAGGGGACCTAGAGCAGAGAGATGCAGCTATCCTTTTATGGCAGCTGGCTCAGATTCAGTGGTGTGCTGATGACACCCTGGCCAAGATGTTCTGTCTATTCATTTTTTCCCCAGAAAGACAGTGAGAGTATGGGGGAGGGAGGAGAGGGCTGGGGGGGGAGAGAGAGATTCTTAAGCAGGCTCTATGCTCAGTGTGGAGCCCAACATGGGGCTCTATCCCATGACCCTGAGATCATGACCTGAGCTGAAATCAAGATTCAGATGTTTAACTGACTGAGCCACTGAAGCACCCCTGTTCTATCTATTTCTAACCCCATTTTGTAACTCTGTCGGCAACAGGAAGAATTGGCATTGGTTAATAAACGTTCTTTGGACTTTTGCCAGCAATCTTATGACAAATGTACAGAGAATATTTATGTTCCCAAGAAGCACTTAGAAAAACCTGTGATTGCCCTCACAACCCAACCTACATTTCCACACCCTACCCTAGTTCAGGCTCCTTCTGACCCCTCTTCCATTCCTCTCTGTGGAGAAAATGGTAGTCAACGTCAAATCTTCTGGGAGGCTTGGGCAGTCCTTTGTTCCAGCAACCTTTGTGAAAATTTTTGCTTTCTCTTCCATGTTCCTATTATTATCCATTCCAAATGAAAATAGAAATCTCCCTTGGCTAATTGAATTTAAATAAAAAATAAACTAATCATGTACTGTATGGTGACTAACATAACATAATAACATAAAAAAAATAAAGACAGTTTCTCAAAAAGAAAGAAAGAAAGAAAGAAAGAAAGAAAGAAAGAAAGAAAGAAAGAAAGAAAGAAAGAAAGAAAGAAAATAGAAATCTTGCCATTGTTATTTTTTAAATCCCAGGTCCCAGCACAGAGCCGGATGCCAAATGCCTTCTCAGTAGTGTTGAATGAATAAAATTCAAGATCTCCATGGAGCGTCATAAAATTTTTGAAACGTACATTATGAAGTATCCCTATCCTCCTCAATCCAAATCAAAACACCACCCTGGTCCCTCATGGCATTTTTTCTGTAAGGAATCATTGACAATAAAGATCAAAGCTGATCAGAAGTCAGTCTGAGAACTTATCACCAAAAGGGGAAGAAAGGAGAATCCATAGGGTAGAGAGGAGAATGTTTGTCATTGTGTTGCCCCGGGTGCATCATGAGCCACCTTTCTCGTCCAACCCAGGATGCTGACATTTAAGGCCACAGCTCAACTCTTCATTTTGGGCTGCACCTGGTGCCTGGGCATCCTGCAGGTGGGTCCAGCTGCCCATGTCATGGCTTACCTCTTCACCATCATCAACAGCCTGCAGGGCTTCTTCATCTTCTTGGTGTACTGCCTCCTCAGCCAGCAGGTACCACTGCCCAGCTCCCACCCAGCAGTCTTCCTATCCTCACTCCTCTCAGTGAGCTGATCCAGAGCGTATTTGCCTCTGCAGGTCCGGGAGCAATATGGGAAATGGTTCAAAGGGATCAGGAAAACAAGAGCTGAGTCTGAGAAATACACACTGTCCAGCAAGGCCATGTCTGATGCCTCCAAACCCAGCACGGTAAGATCACGCATTACTCCCAGAGCACTTCACTAAGTGATCTGCTTGAGTACCATATGCTTATCACACTGACCAACTTTAGTGTGCAGTAGATGATGCCCTAGGGTGACTCACACTTGGTTTGCTTTTTGACTCTTTACCTGTTAGTTTAATGTTAATAATTTAGCTGTTAATTAATTGTTAACTTTTGGCCTCCCCTATGAAGACGATGCTTCCACCTGCTCTTTGGATCCCATCCTTCATACCTTATCAGTTATCTTTAAATTATTATTCAGGGGCGCCTGGGTGGCTCAGTCGTTAAGCATCTGCCTTCGGCTCAGGTCAAGATCTCAGGATCCTGGGATCGAGCCCCACATCAGGCTCCCTGCTCCGCAGGAAGCCTGCTTCTCCCTCTTCCACTCCCGCTGCTTGTGTTCCCTCTCTCACTGTGTCTCTCTCTGTCAAATAAATAAATAAAATCTTTAAAAAAAATTAATTATTGTTCACACATACTCCTCTCTTTCCACTTCCCTAAGGCACCATCTCAACAATATTCCTCCCATAGTCATGGAAACATGTTTGGGGTTCTCCTCTATCTTAAAAACATGTACTACTTGCCTCCGTTTTAGCTACCAGCCAAGAGTTGACTTCTCTGTCTCCATTTCCTTGCCTTAAACTTACTCCCTTCTCCCCCAACTCTTGAAAATATGGTTCCCCCATCATGCCACCCAAACAATCATCTCTTAGATCTACCTGTCCCTAAAAGTTTTCTCAGCAACTTCTAACTATTCATCCTTTCTCGTGAAACACTCCATCCTTATTCTGTGTAGATTCTACTCAGACACGCTTCTATTTTTTTCTTCCATTCTCTCTAGCTTTTCTCTCTTTGTTTCCTTCATTGCTTAATCTAATGGATCAGTTCCAGAATAACTTCAGTCCTGGTTAAATCTTTCCTCCTAGACAAAGCATCTATTCTCTAGTTACCACTAGACACAAATGACGGCCATGTACATTTTTCTTGCTCTGATCTCTGAAATCTAGACGAGTATTTTCAGCTTCTTATTTCTTATGTCTTGAAGACACCTTTAGCTCAGGCTTCCAGTAGAAGATTTGCAGTCTTTACCCCAATTTAATCCTTTCTCATGACATCTTTCTCTCTCTGGATGATACTCCATCATCCTGTGGCACAAATTTGGATCATAAAAGTTACTCTCAACAATGATTTTATTTCCCACCACAAGCTATCCGTTATGCAATCCTTGTTGTTTTTATCTTCTCAGTATGTCCCCAGTATGTCCTGCTGGCTCAATCTTCATCACTCCTCCTTAGCAGGCTGCCATCTTTGCTTGGCTGAGCAACTGCTGTATCCTAATTTACCACCCCTTTCTACTCTTGTCAGCTTCTCTTGCATATTTTACACATAATTCAGAGGGACCTTTTCAAAACACAAATAAAATAATGCACTCCTTTGTTAAACTCACTACATGTAGGATCAAACCCCAAATCCATAAATCAATGAGTATTTGCTTGGGTTGTCTCCTGCTTTCCTCTCCAGCTTCATCTGCCATAAACTCACCATTATTTTGGCCACACCAGATTTCTTTCAATTTTTTAAATTCACTGTGTCTCTTTGGAACAAAGACTTTGCACATCCTCCCTCTACTCGCTCTCCTTGAAACACTCTTTTGTTTTCCTTGATTCAAAACTAGGTGAGCCTTCAGATCTCAGTTCATGTGTCCATTCCTCCAAGAAGCCTTCTCTTCCTGCCTTGATTAGGCCAGATTCTCCTGTTTTTCACTCTGATAGCCCCTGTGCCTTTCCTGCAGAGCAGTTGTCGGAGTCATTTACTCTTGGTTTTCACTGTTCCATTAATGTCTGTCTTCTATCTGGATTTCAGCCCTGACAGTGCTATGTTGGTTTTTCCCTCTAATGTATCCCCAGCATTTCACACAGGGCCAGGCACATAGAAATGCTCAATACATAATTGCTGCATGACTGATTAAATTAAATGAATAAACTGCATTTGCAGAAGGTGCAAGAACTGTCTTGCTCACCAGTCTCTTTCCAACTTTCCAAGTGCTCGATAATTATCCAGGGAGCAAACAAGTGAATGAATAAATGAATGAATGAATTGCCTGACCAGGAGGGTATTAAAACAGTAGAGTAAAGAATTGATGAGTTTATGATATCACTTTCTCTTGGGAATATCGAGATAATTCTCTGCCCCTTTGTTTCATTATTGACCATCATGTCTACTGAGTAAGACCCAAATATTTCCTTATGATCCATGAGCATCATGTAGCTCGTAGTTCCCAGACTGAAGCAGGTCTGTAATGAAATACCAGCTCTCTCACGTGCTTGCTATGTGAACTGGGTCAAATTGCTAAACATCTTAAATCTTCCATTGCCTCCTTCCTCTTTTCCCTACACTAGACAGTTTTCTTAAATTTGCTCATTCTGAACTAATTATTTGCTTCCGTGTGTAGGCTTTCAGGTGGCTCATACATTGGTGGGAGGGGACTGAACATCTCTCACACACATTGTAGATGTTGATTCAGCCAAGGATGGTGAATGTAACCAAGCAGGAGCTAATGCAGCATCCCTCGGTACAGCTGATGCCACCACACAAGGGAAGGGTCCCACATATCGGAGATGTTCATTCTGGCTGTATCACAGCCCTGTCCCACTTGGGGCTTGCATTATTCAGGAAGAATGTAATAAATAGTTCATACCTTTCTGTTTAGGGAATGCTGACAGTACTTAACCTCCGTGTTCTTTAGTTAGCTCAGCCTCAGCAAGGCCATATCGTCATCCCTTGGAGCTTTTCCCTAGGAGTCCCTGAATAGGATCTGAGCTTCCTTCACTCATTTCCACATATATACTTCAATTGTATTTGTTTCCTTTTGCTGTTGTTACAAGTTTTCACAGACTTATTGCTAAGAACAACACAAATATTAGGGATGCCTGGGTGGCTCAGTTCGTTAAGTGTCTGACTCTTGATTTCTGCTCAAGTCATGATCTCAGGGTCCTGAGATCCAGCCCCACAGTGGGCTCCAGGCTCAGTGTCAAGTCTGCTTGAGATTCTCTCTCCTCTCCCTCTCCCCACCCCCCTGCACTCTCTCGTTCTCTCTTTCTCTCTTGCTCAATTAAATAAGTAAATCTTTGCTGCTATGAACTTTGGGGTGCATGTGCCCCTTCTTTTCACTACATCTGTATCTTTGGGGTATATACCTAGTAGTACAATTGCTGGGTCTTAGGGTAGCTGTATTTTTAACATCTTGAGGACCCTCCATACTCTTTCCCAGAGTTATATGCAACTAGTGAATCACCGAACACTACATCAAAAACTAATGATGTACTATATGCTGGCTAACTGAACATAATAAGAAAGTAAGTAAATCTTTTAAAAATTCACAAACATATATCTTACAGGTCTAGAAGTTCGAGGTTTCCAATGGGTCTTATGGGAGTAAAATCAAGGGGTGAGCAGAGCTGAGTTTCTTCTGGAGACTCTAGGAGAGTTTCTAATTTCTCACCTTTTCCATCACCTAGAGTCTGCCTGCTTTCCTTAAATAGTGTCCCCCTGCTCCATTCACCTTTCAAAGCCTGCGCTGCAGTATCTTCAAAACTCTCTCACTCTCACTCACTCTCCCCTGCTTTTGTCAGTTGTATCTCTTTTCCTGTCTTCGACTCTCCTTCCTCCCTCTTTCTTTTAAAAAGACCTTAGTCATTACACTGCCTCACTTCCCATCTAAGCTACATAACTTAATTTTAGCTCAAAAGTCCATTTTTTCCCCCGTGTGGAGTGACATATTCACAGGATTCAGAGAGGAGAATGTGGGCATCTTTGGGAGAATCATTACTCTGTCTACTGTACATAGTTTTGGTTTGCCTATTGTAGGACCATGAAAATCTGCCTGGTGTTATAGTGTTTGAGTAAATATCAGCCCCCCTCCCCTGAGATGATCTGCACAGTGAAGAAACATACTTTCTGTGAGAAAAATAGCATCAAATAGTAGTGTAAAATGTTAAGTCATCTGATCAGCTGTTTCTACTGTCTGTGAGCAAAGGACCAAGCAAATCCATTCCTTAATGTAGTTGTATTTTCTCCTGTCTCTTAAAATTCGGTGCCTCTCATGTTTAAAGATATAGGAATGTCTCCCCCTCATCTTGGCATCTCTTCTGTGGCTTCCTGAAGCCTTGTTCAAGAAAACCACAATATTTGCTCTTGCATTCAGTTCTGAGTAATTTCACAAAGCACCATTTTTATAACCTTCTTGTGTAGAGATAAGCATGTGAAGTTGCCTAACTCAAACACCAGAAATCACACTAAGCTTTCTATAGCCCCAGGAACAAATAACTCGTATAGGTAATGCAAAGGATAAGGGAGAAAAAGGAGAATTCACTTGTTTTTTCCTTTATATCTTAGGTGATTGACAACACATAACATTTCCAACCTTGTGTTAATTTCCCACCCTCCCTCTTTTATTTCTTTTCATGTAAACCAGCATTTCACAAACCTTGAAGCAGAGGGATGAGGACATACATCTTGAGAGAGACAGGTTTGTTTTTTTTTTTTTTCCCTGTAGCACATTTCATTGGTCTTATCTTCTGTAACTTGGGGGTTAAGATTTGTAGGGAGATGGGACTTCTGGGATGACCAGGGTCTCACCAAATATAATAGTGTATGGGCTTTTGCTCTTCCTCTGACCTATTTTCCTGGCAAGGAAATTTTGTGATTGAAGGATTAATTAAATTTCTTATTTTGTTTTTCATAGGAAAATTTAAAAAATACTTATTTATTAATTTAGGGGGAGAGAGACAATGAGTGGGAGGGGCAGAGAGGGAGGGAGAGAGAATCTCAAGCAGACTCTGTGCTTAGCATGGAGCCCAACATGGGGCTCGATGTCACAACCCTCATCATAACCTGAGCTCAAACCAGGGGTCAGACCTGTAACTGACTGAGTCACCCAGATGCCCCAAAGGAATCTTTAGAATTATCTTTCTGTAGTCTTTTATAACATTTCTAAATATTATTTTTTCTAGGTTAATTAAAAAATATCTTGAGTTATATCCACTTATCCCATGGAAAATTGGAACGGTTATTCTCTGAGCAAATGAGAGGATAAAGAAGACTGTTGTGTGTGTTTCAAGAAATTCACCACGTCAACCATGTGAAAGAAGTCAACTATGTTTGACATCAAGACCTGCATAATCTGGAATTTTTCTGTGTCTTTCAGTGTGCCCAGAAAACTTTCCACATATAAAGGGCCCGATGTGGCCCAATTTCTTGGTCACTTTGGGTTACATGCTTTTCTGAAACCTCTCCTTCCTACAAAGACTCTTCCACATGCTGAACATCTATGAGTTGGAAAACCCACCTCATCGGATTTTACTACCAAAAGCATCCATAAGAATGGAAAAGTTCGGGGGCGCCTGGGTGGCTCAGATGGTTAAACGTCTGCCTTCGGCTCAGGTCATGATCCCAGGGTCCTGGGATCGAGCCCCACATTGGGCTCCTGGCTCAGTGAGAAGCCTGCTTCTCCCTCTCCCTCTGCCTCTCTCCCTGCTCATGCTTTCTCTCTCTCTCTCTGTATCTCTGTGTCTCAAATGAATAAATAAAATCTTAAAAAAAAAAAAGAATGGAAAAGTTCGCACCATAGTATGGATTTTGAAATTTCTTGGTTCTGTTTTCTGTGCTGTTAATTATTCATTCATTCAAATATATTGATTTCTCATTAGGTCTAAGGCAGAGACCAAGAGAGACACAGGTTTTGCCTTCATGGAGATTTAAGGGGGCAATAAAGTGATTTTTGCACCTAGAGTTGACTCAGAGGCTGAAAGATTTCTATAAAGTACATTTCTATTGCTGGACAATTGAAGTACAATCCATTTCACAGACACCATCTTGTCTCATCATATGATGATACAGATAGTTTGAAAACTCAGATCATGATATGTCTGTTTTAGTCCTTGTGGACCAGTGTATTAGTCAGGGTTGTCCAGAGAAATAGAACCAAAAGGACATACACACACACACACACACACACACACACTTTTATGAAGTGATTTATAATGAGGTATGGACTCACATGATTATGGAGCTAAGTCCCACAATCTGCTGTCTGCTAGCTGGAGACCCAGAAAAATGGTGGTGTAGGTTGAAGGTCTGGGATCCCAAAAGCTGATGGTGTGAATTCCATTCTAGGTCTGAAAGCCTGAGAACTAGGTATGTTGATTGTAGAAGATGGATGTTCCTGTCAAAGCATCAGGCTGTGTTAATTCAATCTTCCTCCACTTTTTTATTTTATTCAGGCTCTCAAGGGACTGGATGATGCCCATCCACATTGGAGAGGGCCTTCTGTGTTACCCAATCCAACTCAAATGCTAATCCCTTCCGTAAACACCCTTACAGATTCACCCAGAATTTATATTTAACCAGCTATCTGGCATCCTCTGGCCCAGTCAAGAGGACACACGAAATTGACCATCATGGCTAGAATCTATAGCAACAATTTAAGTCTGCCTTTGTAGCATGAAATCCTCTATAAAGAATGATCATGACTGTGTTTTAATAAAACTTTATTTTTGGACACTTAATTTGAATTTCATGTGATGTTCACATGACACAAAATATCATTCTTCTTTTGATATTTTTCACCTGTTTAAAAATGTAAAGACTATTCTTACCTTGTGGTCTGTACAAAACCAGGTGGTGAGCCAGATTTGGCCCATGGGCTGTAGTTTGCTGACCTGTATCCTAGGATGTTCTGGGAAGCTCTTCATCCACACCAATTTATTCAGGCACTTTTCAAATATTTGATAAGCATTACTCTTTAAGTCATGATGCTATGTTGACAGAAATGGACATGAACAAGGTAGACTTGATTCCCATGTCAGGGAATCCCGAAGACCTGTGTATTAGCTTAGATTCCCATAACAAAATATCATAGACTGGGGGTTGTTTCAGCTCACAGATGTTCAGCATGTGGAAGAGTCTGATGAAGTCGGTTTTCCAGCTCATAGATGTTCAGCATGTGGAAGAGTCTTTGTAGGAAGGAGAGGTTTCAGAAAAGGATGCAACCCAAAGGATGTAACTCTTCCTGGCTACCTTCTCACTGTGTGCTCCCATGGCCTTTTCTCCCTTCTCAAGTATAAAGTGCAAAAAAGGAAAACCCTCAGGTGTCTCTTCTTTTTTCTTTTCAAAGATCTTATTATTTATTTATTTATTTATTTATTTAATTTATTATTTATTTATTTGTGTGTGTGTGTGTATGTGTGTGTGTGTGTAAGAGAGAGAGAGAGAGAGAGAGACAGAATAAAAGCAGGGGGAGCAGCAGGCATAGGGAGAAGTAGGTTCCCCACTGAGCAAGGAGCCTGAAGTGGGATTGGATCCCTGACCCTGGGATCATGACCTGAGCTGAAGACAGATGCTCAACCCACTGAACTACCCAGTTGCCCCTCAGATGTTTCTTCTTACAAGGCCACTAATCCCACCATAAGGGCCCCACACTGATCTCATTCTAATTATCTCCCACAAACCCCACCACGAAATACCACACATGGCGGGGGAGGGGCTAGGGATTCAACATGTGAATTGGGTAGAGGGTCACAAACATTTAGTCCACAACAATCTGTAAGGTGGGAAACCAGAAGAAAGGGAAGATAGAGTATAGTAGTTACTGTGGTGTATGGGACCTTGTGCCTGTGGGGACATGGTAGACGTGGAACAAACCCTGGCTAGGGAAGGCAGGTAGTAAGGAGCACTTAGGTCAACTGATGGCTGTATCCCTAGGTTATGGTTTGGGAGGCTGATCTCAGCATTTGTCCCCATATCTTTACTTTTTTTTTTAAAAACAGTTTCATAGGTAGAATTTAATGATTAACCAGTTGCATATAATACCCAGTGCTCATTACATCAATTGCCCTCCTTAATGCCCCAAACCCAATTACCACATCCCCTCACTCACCTCCCCTCCAACAACCCTCCCAGTTGGTTTCCTAGAGTTCAGCGTGTCATGTGGTTTGCCTCCCACTCAATTTTCATCTTATTTTGTTTCCTTCCCTTCCCCTATATTCATCTGTTTTGTTTCTTAAATTCCATGTATGAGTGAAATCATATGGTATTTGTCTTTCTCTGACTGAATCATTTTACTTAACATAATACCCTTCAGTTCCATCCACCCTGTTGCAAATAGCAAGACTTAATTCTTTTTGATGGCTGAGTAATATTAAACTGTATAAATATATACCACTGCTTCTTTTTTTTTTATTATGTTATGTTACTCACCATACAGTACATCATTAGCTTTTGGTGTAGTGTTCCATGATTCATGGTTTGTGTATAACACACAGTGCTCCATGCAATATGTGCTCTCCTTAATACCCCAGCCTGTTGCTGTTATCCAGATTCATATTTCCCCGTGGGAAGATCTTCAGCAATCCCATGATGGGTTGTAAAGGTGCAGAGGCTTGAGGGTGGTGGAGGGGCACATCCAAGATTATGGGGCATCTGGAGTCCTCAGTCCTGGGAGTGGCACAGAATTTCTTTGTGGAAGGCATACAGGCCTGTGTGTGTGTGTGTATGTGTGTGTGTGTGTGTAAGAGAGAGAGAGAGAGAGAGACAGAATAAAAGCAGGGGGAGCAGCAGGAAGAGTGGTGGGGATAGGGCAGTGCTGGCATGTGGCCAGGGGGATGCAGAGTGAAGAGTTCTGGTTTATAACTAGAGGACACCAATGTTTTCTCTCTGCCTTCATCCATCCCTCTCTGTTTCTATCCTTCCCTCCCTCCCTCCTTCCCTCTCTCTCCCACTCTTTCTCCATACACAGAGGAAAGATCATATGAGGACACAGGGTGCAGGCAGCCATCTACAAGTCAGGAGGGAGCTCTCACCAGAAACCAACCCTGCCGGCATGTTGACCTTGGAATCCAGCCTCCAGGAAAAATTTGAGAAAAAAATTTCTGTGGTTTATGACACCTCTTTAATACTATATTATTATGGCAGTGCTCAATTCTACCACACATGGACATGGGGAAAACAAAGAAAACGTAAAAATGCAAAGAAAATCACCATAATTCCATCAGAGAGTAGTGGAACATTTTGGGTATGTTTTTCTCATCTTTTAAAACATATCGGGAATATTTTACTTTATCAATAAATGTGTATCTCAGACTGTGTTGAGTATTGCTGAAGAATAAAAACACCTTGGTTCTAGACATGCCAGGGTTTAGGATTGTTGGGGTTGCATGAGGGAGAGCTTTGCGGTGATGGGATACTTATCTAATTTATGGCAGTGACAGTTACAGGAATCCACACATGTGATGAAATGTCACAAAACTCTACACTCCCATTGTGCTATGTCAGTTTCCTGGTTTAGATATTTGACTACTGTTACATAAGAACCTAAATACATAAAATATATCTTTTGCAGGAAGCCAGGGGAAGGACCTCTAGGTATTGTTTTTTTTTTTTAAATTATGTTAATCAGTATACATTACATCATTAGTTTCTGAGGTAGTGTTCCATGATTCATTATTTGCGTATAACACTCAGTGCTCCATGCAGAACGTGCCCTCTTTAATACCCATCACCAGGCTAACCCATCCTCCACCCCCCTCCCCTCTAGAACCCTCAGTTTGTTTCTCAGAGTCCAGAGTCTGTCATGGTTCCTCTCCCCCTCTGATTTCCCCCCCTTCATTCTTCCCCTCCTGCTATCTTCTTCCCCTCCTGCTATCTTCTTCTTCTTCTTCTTCTTCTTCTTCTTCTTCTTCTTCTTCTTCTTCTTCTTCCTTCTTCTTCTTCTTCTTCTTCTTCTTCTTCTTCTTCTTCTTCTTCTTCTTCTTCTTCTTCTTCTTTCTTCTTCTTCTTCTTCTTTCTTCTTCTTTTTAAACATATAATGTATTATTTGTTTCAGAGGTACAGATCTGTGATTCAACAGTCTTACACAATTCAGAGCACTCACCATAGCACATACCCTCCCCAATGTCTATCACCCAGCTACCCCATCCCTCCCACCCCCCACCACTCCAGCAACTAGGTATTGTTTTTGAAACATCTTGTCAATCTATGTTTATTTAAAAAAAACTTAAAAATAAAGATGTCTGTGTATATGGACAACATATTCATTATCTATTCATCTGTTGAAGGGCATCTCAGCTCTTTCCACAGTTTGGCTATTGTGAACATTGCTGCTATGAACATTGGGGTGCATATGGCCCTTCTTTTCACTACATCTGTGTCTTTGGGGTAAATACCCAGGAGTGCAATTGCTGGGCCATAGTGTAGCTCTATTTTAAAATTTTTTGAGGAACCTCCACACTGTTTTCCAAAGTGGCTGTACCAACTTGCATTCCCACCAACAGTGTAAGAGGATTCCCCTTTCTCCACAACCTATCCAGCATTTGTTGTTTCTTGCCTTGTCAATTTTTGCCATTCTAACTGGTGTGAGGTGGTATCTCAAGGTGGTTTTGATTTGAATTTCCCTGATGGCTAATAATGATGAACATTTTTTCATGTGTCTGTTAGCCATTTGTATGTCATCTTCAGAGAAGTGTCTTTTCATGTGTTCTGCCCATTTTTTGACTTGATTATTTGTTTTTTGGGTGTTGAGTTTGAGAAGTTCTTTATAGCTCTTGGATACCAGCCGTTTATCTGTAGTGTCATTTGCAAATATCTTCTCCCATTCTGTGGGTTGCCTCTTTGTTTCGTTGACTGTTTCCTTTGCTGTGCAGAAGCTTTTTCTCTTGATGAAGTCCCAAAAATTCATTTTTGCTTTTGTTTCACTAGCTTTTGGAGATGTATCTTGAAAGAAGTTGCTGTGGCTGATGTCAAAGAGGTTATTGCCTATGTTCTCCTCTAGGATTTTGATGGATTCCTGTCTCACATTGAGGTCTTTCAACCATTTTGAGTTTATCTTTGTGTATGATGTTAGAGAATGGTTGAGTTTCATTCTTCTGCATGTGGCTGTCCAGTTTTCCCAGCACCATTTATTGAAGAGACTGTCTTTTTTCCATTGCATATTTTTTCCTGCTAGGTCGAAGATCATTTGACCATAGAGTTGAGGGTCCATATCTGGGCTCCCTATTCTGTTCCATTGGTCTATATGTCTGTTTTTGTTCCAGTACCATGCTGTCTTCGTGAACACAGCTTTGTAACATAGCTTGAAATTGGGCAACGTGATGGCCCCAGCTTTGTTTTTCTTTTTCAACATTTTCTTGGTGATTCGGGGTCTTTTCTGATTCCATACAAATTTTAGGATTGTTGGTTCCAGCACTTTGAAAAATGTCATTGGAATTTTGATTGGGATGGAACTGAAAGTATAGATTGAAAAAAAATTAACTTTGAAAGACTAAAGATTCATGGTAAAAAAAGCCATGAATTCTATGTGCAGTATTGCCCTAGCACTGCAGTTCTGCCATTCTCATTGATCAGTAAACTTGGGTTGGCTGGCTGTTCTTGCTGATCTTCTGGGGGAGAGGCCTGTGGCCGTGGATCCCAAGTGTCTTTGCTGGAGGCAGAATTGCCCTGCACTTGCAGGGTCTGGGCTAAGTAATCCGCTTGGGTTTGCTCTCAGGAGCTTTTGTTCCCTGCAAGCTTTCTGTACAGCTTTGGAGGACAAGAGTGAAAATAGTTGCCTCCCAATCTCTCCCCTGGAGGAACCAAAAACTCAGGGCTTCACTCCCCAGTGAGCCCCCAGAGAAAAGCAGTCAATCACTCCTGTCTCCCTGGTGTCCGGCCACACTCCATGCTCACCTGGCCTGTGACGGAGCATTGCTATCTCTGGCACCCGACCCCATTGGAGTCTCCAAACCCAGCAGATCCCTGCCATGTGCTCCTGCACCACTCCTCTCAGGGGAGGAAGGGGAGTCTCCCCGGATCTGCCACTTGCTGGGTCCCTGCTGGAGGAGCAGTGGCCCGACTGTGCCGTGGATCATGGTTTATGGCAACCCCGAGCTGAGAGCCTGCTCCTCGGTTCCGTCTCTGCAGCCAGCTTCCCCGCTCCAATACCTGGGAGCTCTGCCACACTCAGGCACCCCTGGTCTTTTTGTGACCCCAAGGGTCCTGAGACCACACTGTCCCACGAGGGTTCCACCCCCGGCTTAGCCACTAGAGCGATGTCCCTCAGCAGAGCTGACTGCTAAAAGTTCTCATTTTGTGCTCCACTGCTCTGTCACTTGCCAGAAGTGGCCGACGGAGGCCCCCTCCTCTGCCGTCTATCCTCCCGGATATTGCTCGAATTTACTTCTCTGCACGTCCTATCTTCCAGAAAGTGGTCGCTTTTCTGTTCAGAGAGTTGTTGCTATTCTTTTCTTCAATCTCCTGTTGAGTTTAGGTGTTCAGAATGGTTTGATCCCTATCCAGCTGTATTCCTGGGACCAGATGAAATCCAGGTCTCCTACTCCTCCGCCATCTTGGTCCTCCCTTTCTTTTTCCCTTTTTCAAACAACATCTTATCAATCTCTTCTTTTTTTTAAAAGATTTTATTTATTTATTTGAGAGAGAGAGTGAGAGAGAGAGAGAGAGCACAAGAGAGGGGAGCGGGAGAGGGTGAAGCAGACTCCCTGCCGAGCAGGGAGCCCGATGCGGGACTCGATCCTGGGACTCCAGGATCATGACCTGAGCCGAAGGCAGTCGCCCAACCAACTGAACCACCCAGGCGCCCTCAATCTCTTTTTTAAAAGAATATTTTTTATTTTTCATTTTTAGAGCCATATTCTATCGCTTCATAGTAGTTACCCTTATTTTTGGTATATATACATATATATGTATATATATAAGTTGTTTTCTCTTTAAAATTTTGAGATACAGTTTCTTCTAACAGATCAAAATATACCCTAAATCTCTAGTGTATGGCTTTATTCTAGTCTCCTGCCTGATCACATTCTCCCCCTTTTTAATTCTTTTTTTTAAAATCCTATTCTGTCTTTTTTCAACCAACTTCTTATCAATTCCTTTTATAAAATCTTTTATAATTTTCATCTTTACAGTCATATTCCATCCTTTCATCATATTAACCCTTATTTTTGTACATATATAAGTTTTTCTTTCTTTAAAATTTTGGGAGGCACTTTGTTGTAACAGACCAAAATAAGCCCAAAATCTAGTGTGTGGCACTGATCTACGCACCAGCCTGATCATATTTGATCATATTCTGGTTTTTTTGTTTTGTTTTGTTTTTGTTTGTTTTAATCTTTTTTTTTTTTTCTTTTTTCCTTCTTTCCCTTTCTTTTCCCCCAGTTTCAGGTCTTTTCTGATTTGTTTAGTGTATATTTTCTGGGGATGTTGTTACCCTGTTAGCAGTTTGTACTCTCATTCATATATTCTCCTCTGGACAAAATCACAAGATGGAAAAAATCACCTCAACAAAAAGAACAAGAGGCAGTACCAAATGCCAGGGCCCTACTCAATACAGACATTAGTATGATGCTGGACCCAGAGTTCATAATCATGATTTTAAAAGTAGTAGCTGGGCTTGAAAAAAGCATGGAAGTTATTAGAGAAACCCTTTCTGGAGAAATAAAAGAACTAATATCTAACCAAGTCGAAATCAGAAGGCTATTAATGAGGTGCAATAAAAAATGGAGGTTCTAACTCCTAGGATAAATGAGGCAGAAGAGGGAATCAGTGATATAGAAGATCAAATGATGGAAAATAAAGAAGCTGAGAAAAAGAGAGATAAACAACTACTGGATCATGAGGGCAGAATTCGAGAGATAAGCAATACCATAAGGTGAAACAACATTAGAATAATTGGGATCCCAGAAGCAGAAGAAAGAGAGAGAGGGGCAGAAGGTATATTGGAGCAAATTATAGCAGAGAACTTCTCTAATTTGGCGAGGGAAGAGGCATCAAAATCCAGGAGGCACAGAGAAGCCCTCTCAAAATCAATAAAAATAGGTCCACACCCCGACATCTAATAGTAAAACTTAGGAGTCTCAGAGCCAAAGAGAAAATCCTGAAAGCAGCTCGGGAGAAGAGATATGTAACCTACAATGGTAGAAACATTAGATTGGCAACAGACCTATCCACGGAGACCTGGCAAGCCAGAAAGGACTGGCAAGATATATTCAGAGCACTAAATGAGAAAAATATGCAGCCAAGAATACTATATCCGGCTAGGCTGTCATTGAAAATAGAAGAAGAGATAAAAAGCTTCCAGGACAAACAAAAACTAAAGGAATTTGCAAACACAATACCAGCCCTACAAGAACTATTGAAAGGGGTCCTCTAAGCAAAGAGAGAGCCTAAAGGCAATATAGACCAGAAAGGAACACAGACAATATACAGTAACAGTCACCTTACAGGCAATACAAAGGCACTAAATTCCTATCTTTCAATAGTTACCCTGAATGTAAATAGGCTAAATGCCCCAATCAAAAGACACAGGCTATGAGATTGGATTAAAAAATAAGACCCATCGATATGCTGTCTGCAAGAGACTCATTTTAGACCCAAAGACTCCACCAGATTGAAAGCGAATGGGTGGAGGGGCGCCTGGGTGGCTCAGTCGTTAAGCGTCTGCCTTTGGCTCAGGTCATGGTCCCAGGGTCCTGGGATCGAGTCCCACATCGGGCTCCCTGCTCGGCAGGACGCCTGCTTCTCCCTCTCCCACTCCCCCTGCTTGTTTTCCTGCTCTCGCTGTGTCTCTCTCTGTCAAATAAATGAATAAAATCTTAAAAAAAAAAAAAAGAAAGTGAAGGGTGGAACACCATTTACCATGCTAATGGACACCAAAGAAAAGCTGGGGTGGCAATCCTTATATCAGATAAATTAGATTTTAAACCAAAGATTGTAATAAGAGATGAGGAAACACACTTTTTCCTACTTAAAGAGTCTATGCAACAAGAAGATCTAACAATTGTAAATATCTATGCCACTAACATGGGAGCAGCCAATTATATGAGGCAATTAATAACAAAAGCAACGAATCGCATTGACAACAATACAATAATAGTGGGTGACTTTAACACCCCCCTCATGGAAATGGACAGATCATCTAAGCAAAAAATCAAGAAGGGAATAAAGACTTTAAATGGCACACAGGACCAAATGGTCTTCACAGATATATTCAGAACATTGCATCCCAAAGCCACGGAATACACATTCTTCTCTAGTACCCAGAGAACATTCTCCAGAATAGATCACATGCTAGGTCACAAATCAGGTCTCAACCGGTACCAAAAGATTGGGATCATTCCCTGCCTATTTTCAGACCACAATGCTTTGAAACTAGAACTCAATCACAAGAGGAAAGTCAGAAAGAACTCAAATACATGGCGGCTAAAGAGCATCCTACTAAAGAATGAATGGGTCAACCAGGAAATTAAAGAAGAATTAAAAAAATTCATGGAAACCAATGAAAATGAAAACACAACTGTTCAAAATCTTGGGGATGCAGCAAAGGCAGTCCTAAGAGGAAAGTATATAGCAATAGAAGCCTTTCTCAAGAAACAAGAAAGGTCTCAAGTACACAACCTAACCCTACACCCAAAGGAGCTAGAGAAAAAACAGCAAATAAAGCCTAAACCCAGCAGAAGAGAAATAATAAAGATCAGAGCAGAAATCAATGAAATAGAAACCAAAAGAACAGTAGAACAGATCAACGAAACTAGGAGCTGGTTCTTTGAAAGCATTAAGAAGACTGATAAATCCCTGGCCAGAATTACCAAAAGGAAAAGAGAAATGACCCAAATCAACAAAATCATGAATGAAAGAGGAGAGATCACAACCAACACCAAAGAAATACAAACAATGATAAGAACATATTATGAGCAACTCTATGCCAGCAAATTGGATAATCTGGAAGAAATGGATGCATTCCTAGAGATGTATCAACTATCAAAACTGAACCAGGAAGAACTAGAAAACCTGAACAGACATATAACCACTAAGGAAATTGAAGCTGTCATCAAAAGTCTCCCAACAAACTAAAACCCAGGGCCAGATGGCTTCCCAGGGCAATTCTACTAAATATTTAAAGAAGAATTAATACCTATTCTTCTGAAACTGTTCCAAAAAATAGAAATGGAAGGAAAACTTCCAGACTTATTTTATGAGGCCACCATTACCTTGATCCCTAAACCAGACAAAGACCCCATCAAAAAGGAGAATTACAGACCAATTTCCTTGAAAACATGGATGCAAAAATTCTCACCAAAATACTAGCCAATAGGATCCAACAGTACATTAAAAGGATTATTCACCACGACAAAGTTGGATTTATCCCTGGGCTGCAAGGCTGGTTCAACAACCACAAATCAATCAATGTGATATGATACATTAACAAAAGAAAGAACAAGAATCACATGATCCTCTCAATAGATGCAGAAAAAGCATTTGACAAAGTACAGCATCCTTTCTTGATCAAAACTCTTCAGAGTATAGGGATAGAGGGTACGTACCTCAATATCATAAAAGCCATCTATGAAAAACCCACAGCAAATATCATTCTCAATGGGGAAAAACTGAGAGCTTTCCCCCAAGGTCAGGAACGCAGCAGGGATGTCCAATATCACCACTGCTACTCAACAAAATATTAGAAGTCCTAGCCACAGCAATCAGACAACAAAAAGAAATCAAAGGCATCCAAATTGGCAAAGAAGAAGTCAAACTCTCACTCTTTGCAGATGATATGATACTTTATGTGGAAAACCCAAAAGACTCCACCCCAAAACTGCTAGAACTCATACAGGAACTCAGTAAAGTGGCAGGATATAAAATCAATGCACAGAAGTCAGTGGCATTCCTATACACCAACAACAAGACAGAAGAAAGAGGAATTAAGGAGTCGACCCCATTTACAATGGCACCCAAAACCATAAGATACCTAGGAATAAATCTAACCAAAGAGACAAAGGATCTGTACTCAGAAAACTATAAAATACTCATGAAAGAAATTGAGGAAGGCACAAAGAAATGGAAAAACGTTCCATGCTCATGGATTGGAAGAACAAATATTGTGAAGATGTCAGTGCTACCTAGAGCAATCTACACATTCAATGCAATCCCCATCAAAATACCATCCACTTTTTTCAAAGAAATGGAGCAAATAATCCTAAAATTTGTATGGAACCAGAAAAGACCCCGCATAGCCAGAGGAATGTTGAAAAAGAAAAGCAAAGCTGGCGGCATCACAATTCCGGACTTCAAGCTCTATTACAAAGCTGTAATAATCAAGACAGTATGGTACTGGCACAAAAACAGACACATAGATCAATGGAACAGAATGGAGAGCCCAGAAATGGACCCTCAACTCTATGGTCAACTCATCTTTGACAAAGCAGGAAAGAATGTCCAATGGAAAAAAGACAGTATCTTCAACAAATGGTGTTGGGAAAATTGGATAGCCACATGCAGAAGAATGAAACTGGACCATTTCCTTACACCACACACAAAAATAGAATCCAAATGGTTGAAAGACCTCAATGTGAGACAGGAGTCCATCAACATCCTAAAGGAGAACCCAGGCAGCAACCTCTTTGACCTCAGCCGAAGCAACTTCTTCCTAGAAACATCGCCAAAGGCAAGGGAAGCAAGGGCAAAAATGAACTATTGGGACTTCATCAAGATAAAAAGATTTTGCAAAGTTAAGGAAACAGTCAACAAAACCAAAAGACAACCGACAGAATGGGAGAAGATATTTGCAAATGACATATCAGATAAAGGGCTAGTATCCAAAATCTATAAAGAACTCATCAAACTCAACACCCAAAGAACAAAGAATCCAATCCAGAAATGGGCAGAAGACATGAACAGACATTTTTCCAAAGAAGACATCCAAATGGCCAACAGGCTCATGAAAAAGTGCTCAATATCGCTCAGCATCAGGGAAATCCAAATCAAAACCTCAATGAGATACCCCCTCACACCAGTCAGAATGGCTAAAATTAACAAGTCAGGAAACGACAGATGTTGGCGGGGATGCGGAGAAAGGGGAACCCTCCTACACTGTTGGTGGGAATGCAAGCTGGTGCAGCCACTCTGGAAAACTGTATGGAGGTTCCTCAAACAGTTGAAAATAGAGCTACCATATGATCCAGCAATTGCACTACTGGGTATTTACCCCAAAGATACAAAAGTAGGGATCCGAAGGGGTACGTGCACCCCGATGTTTATAGCAGCAATGTCCACAATAACCAAACTGTGGAAAGAGCCAAGATGTCCATCGACAGATGAATAGATAAAGAAGAGGTGGTATGTATATATACAGTGGAATATTATGCAGCCATCAAAAAGAATGAGATCTTGCCATTTGCAACAACGTGGATGGAACTGGAGGCTATTATGTTGAGCGAAATAAGTCAAACAGAGAAAGACATGTAGCATATGACCTCACTGATATGAGGAATTCTTAATCGCAGGAACCAAACAGGGTTGCTGGAGTGGGGGGTGGGGTGGGAGGGATGGGGTGACTGGGTAATAGACACTGGGAAGGGTATGTGCTCTGGTAAGCGCTGTGAATTGTGCAAGACTGTTGAATTTCAGATCTGTACCTCTGAAACAAATAATGCAATATATGTTAAGAAAAAAAAAGAAGAAGAAGAAGGTAGCGGGAGGGGAAGAATGAAGGGGGGGAAATCAGAGGGGGAGACGAACCATGAGAGACGATGGACTCTGAAAAACAAACTGAGGGTTCTAGAGGGGAGGGGGGTGGGAAGATGGGTTAGTCTGGTGAAGGGTATTGAGGAGGGCACATTCTGCATGAAGCACTGGGTGTTATGCGCAAACAATGAATCATGGAACACTACATCTAAAACTAATGATGTAATGTATGGGGATTAACATAAGAATAAAAAAATTAAAAAAAAAAGTGGGTTCCCCTTTCTCCACAACCACTCCAACATTTGTTGTTTCTTTCCTTGTCCATTTTTGCCTTTCTAACTGGTGTAAGGTGGTATCTCAGTGTGGTTTTGAATTGGATTTCCCTGATGGCTAATTATGATGAACATTTCTTTATGTGTCTATCAGCTATTTGTATTTCTTCTTTGGAGAAGTGTCTGTTCATGTCTTCTGCCATTTATTGACCTTGATTATTTGTTTTTTGTGTGTTGAGTTTGAGAAGTTCTTTATAGATCTTGGATACCAGCCCTTTGTCTGTAGTGTCATTTGCAAATATCTTCTCCCATTCTGTGGGTTTCCTCTTTGTTTTGTTGACTGTTGCCTTTGCTGTGCAGAAGCTTTTTATCTTGATGAAGTCCCAAAAGTTCATTTTTGCTTTTGTTTCACTAGCGTTTGGAGATATATCTTGAAATAGGTTGCTGTGGCCGATGTCAGAGAGGTTACTGCCTATGTTCTCCTCTAGGATTTGGATGGATTCCTGTCTCACATTGAGGTCTTTCATCCACTTTGAGTTTATCTTTAAATAACGGTGTTAGAGAATGGTCGAGTTTCATTCTTCTGCATGTGGCTGTCCAATTTTCCCGGCACCATTTATTGAAGAGACTGTCTTTTTTCCATTGCATGTTTTTTCCTGCTCTGTCAAAGATTATTTGACCATAGAGTTGAGGGTCCATATCTGGGTTATCAATTCTGTTCCATTGGTCTGTATGTCTGTTTTTGTGCCAGTACCATGCTGTCTTGGTGATCACAGCTTTGTAATGTAGCTTGAGATTGGGCAACGTGATGCCCCCAGCTTTGTTTTTCTTTTTAAACATCTCCTTGGCGATTTGGGGTCTTTTCTGATTCCATACAAATTTTAGGATTGTTTGTCCCAGCACTTTGAAAAATGTCATTGGAATTTTGATCGGGATGGCATTGAAGGTATAGATTGCTCTGGGTAGCATAGACATTTTAACAATGTTTATTCTTTCGATCCATGAGCATGGAATATTTTTCCATCTTTTTGTGTCTTCTTCAATTTCTTTCATGAGTGTTTTGTAGTTCCTAGAGTGTAGATCCTTTACCTCTTTGGTTAGGTTTATTCCGAGGTATCTTATGGTTTTTGGTGCTACTGTACATGGAATCGTTTCTTTAATTTCTCTTTCTACAGTTGCGTTGTTAGTATAGAAGAAAGCAACAGATTTCTGTGCATTGATTTTGTATCCTGCCACATTACTGAATTGCTGGATGAGTTCTAGTAATTTGGGGGTGGAGTCTTTTGGGTTTTCCACATAAAGTATCATGTCGTCTGCAAAAAGAGAGAGTTTGACTTCTTCTTTGCCAATTTGAATACCTTTTATTTCTTTTTGTTGTCTGATTGCTGTTGCTAGGACTTCTAGTACTATGTTGAACAACAGTGGTGAGAGTGGGCACCCTCAATGTGTTCCTGATCTTAAGGGAAAGGCTTTCAGCTTTTCCCCATTGAGGATGATACTTGCTGTGGGTTTTTCATAGATGGATTTTATGAACTTGAGGAATGTTCCCTCTATCCGTATACTCTGGAGAGTTTTAATCAGGAAAGGATGTTGTATTTTGTCAAATGCTTTTCTGCATCAATTGAGAGGACCATATGGTTCTTCCCCCTCCTCTTATTAATGTGTTCTAGCACATTGATTGATTTGCAAATGTTGAACCACACTTGCATCCCCGGTTTAAATCCCAGTTGGTCATGGTGGATGATCCTTTTAATGTATTGTTGGATCCTCTTAGCTAGGATTTTGTGGGGGATTTTGGAATCCATATACATCAGGGATATCAGTCTGAAATTCTCCTTTTTGATGGGGTCTTTGCCTGGTTTGGGGATTAAGGTAATGCTGGCCTCATAGAATGAGTTTGGAAGTTTTCCTTCTGTTTCTATTTTTTGAAAGAGCTTCAGTAGAATAGGTATTATTTCTTCTTTGAATGTTTGGTAGAATTCCCCAGGGAATCCAGCAGGCCCTGGACTCTTGTTTTTTGGGAGGTTTTTGATCACTGCTTCAATCTCGTTACTGGTTATTGGCCTATCCCGGTTGTCAATTTCTTCCTGTTTCAATCTTGGCGGCTTATAGGTTTCCAGAAAGGCCTCCATTTCATCCAGATTGCTCAGTTTATTGGCATATAGTTGTTGATAATAATTTCTAATAATTGTTTCTATTTCCTTGGTGTTGGTCGTGATCTTTCCCCTTTCATTCATAATTTTATTAATTTGGGTCCTTTCTCTCTTCTTTTGGGTAAGTCTGGCCAGTGGTTTATCGATCTTATTAATTCTTTCAAAGCACCAACTTCTAGTTTCATTGATCTGATCTACTGTGTTTCTGGTTTCTAATTCATTGATTTCTGCTCTAATTTTAATTATTTGTCTTCTAATGCATGGCTTAGGTGTAGTTTGTTGCTTTTTCTCTAGTTCTTTAATGTGTAGAGTTAGTTGGTGAATTCGGGATTTTTCTATTTTTTTTGAGTGAGGCTTGGATGGCTATGTATCTCCCCCTTAGGACCACCTTTGCAGTATCCCATAGGTTTCGGATCGTTGCGTTTTCGTTCTCATTGATTTCCATGAATTAAGTTCTTCTTTGATTTCTTTGTTGACCCAAACATTCTTGAGCAGAGTGGTCTTTAGCTTCCAAGTGTTTGAATTTCTGCCAAATTTTTTCTTGTGATTGAGTTCCAGTTTTAGAGCATTGTGGTCTGAGAATATGCAGGGAATAATCTCAATCTTTTGGTATCAGTTGAGACCTGATTTGTGACCCAGTATGTGGTCTATTCTGGAGAAAGTTCCATGTGCGCTCGAGAAGAATGAGTATTCTCTTGTTTTAGGGTGGAATGTTCTGTAAATATCTATGAGGTCCATCTGGTCCAATGTATCATTCAAAGCTCTTGTTTCCTTGTTGATTTTCTGCTTAGATGATCTGTCCATTGCTGAGAGTGGAGTATTGAGGTCTCCTACAATTAACGTATTGTTATCAATATGACTCTTTATTTTGGTTAACAGTTGGCTTATTTAGATGGCTGCTCCCATGTTAGGGGCATAGATATTTCCAATTGTTAGATCTTCCTGTTGGATAGACCCTTTAAGAATGATATAGTGTCCTTCTGTGTCTCTTATTACAGACTTTAGTTTAAAATCTAATTTGTCTGATATAAGAATTGCTACCCCAGGTTTCTTTTGAGATCCGTTGGCATGGAAGATGGATCTCCAAGCCTTCACTTTCAGTCTGGATGTATCTTTAGGTTCAAAATGAGTCTCTTGTGGACAGCATATAGATGGGTCCTGTCTTTTTATCCAATCTGCAACCCTGTTCTGTTTTATGGGAGAGTTAAGGCCATTCACGTTGAGAGTGATTATTGAAAGATATGAATTATTTGTCATCATGTTGCCTGTGAAGACCTTGTTGCTATTGATTGTCCCTGTAAATTTCTGTTGTAGATCACTCTTGGGGTCTTTCTCCTTTTATAGAACCCCCCTTAATATTTCTTGCAGGTCCAGCTTAGTGGTCACATATTCTTTCAGGTTCTGCCAGTCGTGGAAGCTCTGTATCTCTCCATCCATTCTAATTGAAAGCCTTGCCAGATAAAGTATTCTTGGCTGCATGTTCTTCTCATTTAGTACCCTGAATATGTCTTGCCAGGCCTTTCTGGCTTGCCAGGTCTCTGTGGATAGGTGTGACGTTATTCTGATGTTCCTCCCTCTGTACGTAAGGAATTTCTTCCTCCTAACTGCCCTTAAGATGGTTTCCTTGGTTCTAAGATTTGCAAGTTTTACTATTACATGCCAGGGTGTTGGCCTGTTTTCCTTGATCTTGGGAGGGGTCCTCTCTGCCTCTAGGACTCGAATGTTTGTTTCATTCCCCAGATTAGGGAAGTTCTCAACTACAATTTGCTCAAATATATCTTCTAGTCCTCTCTCTCCACTCCCTCTGGGATTCCAATGTTTCTGACATTGGAACGCCTCATCGTGTCACTTATTTCTCTGATTGTATTTTCATGGATTCTGAGTTGTTTTTCCCTGGCCTCCTCTTTTCCCTTTTTATCTGTTATATTGTCTTCCAGGTCGCTTATTCTCTCTTCTGTCTCAGTTACCCTAGCTGTTAGATTATCTAGATTGGATTGGATCTCATTGATAGCATTTTTAAGTTCTGCCAATTCCCCTTTTGTTTCTGCCCTTAGAGACTCTATGTTGCCATTAATTGATTTCTCCATTCTAGCCATTGTCTTCACAATTGCTAGCCTGAATTACATCTCTGACATCTTGGTTATATCTGCATCCATTTGTAAATCTGCAGCATAAGTCATAATCTCTGAGTCTTTTCTATTTTGGGGGCTCCTCCTCCTAGTCATTCTGTTGATGGGTGTTTGAGGGAATATATAGAGTCCAAATTATTGACCAGAACCCAAGCAAGATGCACCTGTTTTCTTCGGATCTTAGGGTTGCTGGCCTCTTGTTTTCCCAGCCTTTCTTCTGTGGGAGGGGCCTGCCACACTGTTACTCAGGCAGCCCTGTTTGGGCGGAGTTGCCCTGAACCCCTGTGGTGGGGGATGGGCTCAGTGAGAATCAGTCTTTGGGGCTTTTGTTCTCTGGTGCCTTTCCCTCACGGATTTCCATGTCTCTTCTGCGAGTCAGAGCAGAAGAGACCGTTTCCAACCCTCTGCCTCAGAGCAGAGAGACCGTAGTCTGTTCTTCAGTGAGCCCTCCAGTCCACACTGTCTCCATTTCTGTCCGTGCTGATATAAACTGCAGCATCCTGGATTGTGCGCCCCTCCGCAGTGCTCCCAGTCCTGCCTCCAGGTTGGGGCACGTCTCTGCCCTTTGTGCTTCTAAAACCACCAGCCGCTCCCAGTTCATGTGTGTGGGACTCCACCTCTTCAGTTTCCGTCCTGGGGGCTGCAGTTCGCATGCGCGTGACCCCGCAGCTCTGGGTTTCCCTCCTGGGGACTTCCCTAAAGTCTTTTTCCCGACGCTACTGGTCTCCGAGTCTGTACCCCGTCCGCAGCACGCGAGGCTGTCACTTACCAGCGGTGTAGGATCCCCACGTCCAGGCACCCTCCCGCTGCCGTTTATCCTCCCATATCTGCCCCGGGGAATCAGGGATCCCCACTTTGTACCTCAAAACCAACCACCTGCGATATTCTGTTTGTAGAGATCCAGATCTTCTTACATTTCAGGCTGGTTTCCTGGGTGCTCAGAGTGGTCTGGTAGATATCCAGCTCAATTCCGGTGACCAGCTGAAATAGGGTCCCCTACTCCTCCACCATCTTTCCCCCCTCTTGTGGATATATTATTTTTTTTACTTTTACTAGTTCCAATCTGTTATTGAGCCCCTCTGGTGAATTTTTCATATCAGTTATTGTACTTTTTAACTCTAGAATTTCTATTTGGTTCCATACATAATAGCTATTTCTTTATCCATATCCATATCCAACAACACTGTTTTTGTATTTTCTTTTAGTTTTTTAGAAATGCTTTAGTGTTTTTAATATATTTATAATATCTGATTAAGACTTTATCAACAAAGTTTGAAATCTGTGGTTCCTTAGAGATGTCTTCTTTTGACTGATTTTTCCCCCTTTGTATGTTTCACATTTTCCTGTTTCTTTGGATATATCATACATTTTTGGTTAAAACTCAATATTTTAGATTATATATTGTAACACCTCTGTTATCATATTCCTCCACCATCCAAGATATGTTGTTGTTTCTGGTTTGTGGTGTTTTTGTTTGTTTGTTTAGTGACTTTCTTGAACTAATTCTGTAAATTGGTCATTCCTTGCAGTGTATGACCCTTGTAGGGTTTTGGTCACAACTGTGTCCGTTTTAATAGCCACCCGATGTTTGTTCAGAAGATTTCCTTAATGCTTTGCCTATTTTCTTTTCCATTCACCTGTCTATGGACATCAGGCTCTTTCCATATTTTTGCTATTATTGACATTGCTGCTTTAAACATTGGGGCGCATCCCCATGCCTTTTTTGAGTGAGGCATTATCCTTGTGCATCCTTACATTTACAGGAATATTTCAGAGGTTTTCAAAATTTCTTATGGTGCTTTGGTACTCCAGTATTTCCTTTTAAATTGCTGGATAAGTTGTTGTTGATCCACCCTGAAATCATAGGCCTAGATAGCTGGTGATATGACAGTAGTTTGTTATTGTATTGGTAATGCCCTAGAGTAGGCTCTCCTCTTCCCCATGAGTTCTCAATCAAATCAACTAGCCACCAAATTTAGAGAATAAAGGAGTTAGGAACTACAGAGTTAGAAAAAAAATATTGGTTGTATTTTGGGGGTGATGATGATGCTTTTAATGGAGCTCCAAAAATAGATCTCTTCATTGTCTTCAGTGCTCTCCACTTTTGGCTGCTACACCACTAAGCTCCATGTTAAACCATCCCAGACTCCTTTCTCCCCAGTCTTCGTAAGGTTCAGTAGTTTCTCTTGGATAGACTATTTTCAATTTGTTCTGCAGTTTTGGGTAATTGCCAGAGTTTTGAAATGGTTGGTTTTCATTGTTCTGTGTGTATTTTTGTTGTTTTAGAAGGAGAGCAAGTTCACCAAGGTCCTTACTTCTCCAGGAAGTCAGTTCCCAGAACGTGCACTCCTAAGCACATGCTGCTAACGCTTATGTTCACCTACATCAACCAAGCTCTTTCCAGGTGTCTTTCTTGGACACTTCAGTTCTTGCTTACATTCTTCTTAATCTATGCTTCAGTTGTCCTGAAATGGCCTTCCACACACTTCCACATTCTGAAATGCCCTGCTCATTCTCTATTTTATCCTAATGTAGAATCAAAAGTGAATTCTATCACCATGTATCAGTAAAACCTTCAGCCATAGACCTAAGCTCTCTGTGCATCAGTTACCAATTTGTGATCATAAGAGAACCTTTGATTTGTGCTGTTGTTAAAGTTAAATCAAATAACTTAAAAACAAAAGACAAATAACTGAATTTAAAAATGGACAGTATAGGGACACCTGGCTGTCTCAGTTGGAAAAGCATGTGACTCTTGATCTCAGGGTCATGAGTTCAAGCCCCATGTGGAGTATAGAGATTACTTAAATAAATATAAAACTGAAAAAATGGACAAAATATTTTAATAGACACTTCTTTAAAGAAGATATGTAAATGACCAATAAGTACATGAAAACATGCTCAACAACCTTAGTCATTAAGAAAACGTGTCAAAACCCACAAATGAGATATTATTTAATACCCATTAGTTGAAATGGTTAAAAAAGACAGGTAATAAAAAGTGCTTGGAAGGATGTGGAAAATTTGGAACACTCATACATTGCTGGTTGGGATGTAAAATGGTGCAACCAATTTGGAACATGGTTTGACAGTTTTTCACAAGATTCAATATACAGCTACCACATGCTAGGTATATACCCCAAACAAATGGAAACGTACGTTCACAGAGAAACTTGTATATGAATGCTCATAGCAGCATTATTCAAAACTGGAAACAACTAAATGTCCATCAATTGATGAATGGATAAACAAAACGGACATATCTATCCAGCAGAATATTATTTAGCCATGGCTAGTTGAATATAATAAAAAATAAGACTAAGGAATATTAATCATCCATAAAAATGTGCTGCAATGTGGATGAGCTTTGAAAGCATGATGCTAAATGAAAGAATCCAGTCATGAAAGGCCACATATCGCATGATACCACTTATGTAAAATGTTCAGAATAGGCAAATCCATCGAGTGAGAGAGCAGAGTAATAGTGCCCTGGGGGGAGGGTGGGGAGTGGAGTGTGTGGAGGTGGGAATACGTGACTGCTAATGTAAATGAAGTTTCTCTTGGAGGAGTTGAAAATGTCCAAAAGTTAGATGTTGGTGCTGGTTGCACAACTCTGTGAATATTCTAAAGACCACCGAACTGTATGGTTTAAATGGGTGAATTTTATGGTCTGTAAAATATATCTAAATAAAGCCATGAAAAATTGAACATGGTAAAAAAAATAAAATACAGATAAAGGGCTAAGACTCCCCCCCCCCCAATAAAACTAAGTTGATGGCTTTGGCAGCCAATGGAAAAAAATTCAATTGAACAGTGCAAGAAAGGCCCTTAAAACCATGTTAGGTTCACAGGACTCTCAAAGTCTGTTAACATGTTTGTGGGCTTCTCCTTTGCTTCAACACTGTTTATCTCAGTAACATCATTCACTGTTAATATCTCAGCTAAAAATATAGTTTCCTTAGAGAGTCTTCCTTACCCATCCTAATCCCTGAGACTCCAAACTAAGCATTGACATCCAATCATACATCTCATAGCCTCACATTTTTGTTTTATTGTTACAGTATGTCTAACTGTGTGTCTTATACTCCATGTTAGATTTATGGGTTTTAAGACCATGTTTACTTTCTTTTTTATTGTATCTTCAGAGCCAACCACAGAGCCTGTCACAAAAGCTTTGCATCGACATGGATGGAACTGGAGGGGATTATGCTAAGTGAAATAAGCAGGCAGAGAAAGACAATTATCATATAGTTTCACTCATATGTGGAACATAAGGAATAGAGTGGAGGACCATAGGGGAAGGGAGGGAAAACTGAATGGGAAGAAATCAGAGACGGAGACAAACCATGAGAGACTTGACTCTGGAAAACAAATGGGGTCACAGAAAGGAGGGGGTTGGGGAATGGGGTAACCAGGTAATGAGTATTAAGGAGGGCATGGTTGGGATGAGCACTGGGTGTTATAAGCAACTAATGAATTGTTTAACACTACATCAAAAACTTATGATGTGCTATATGCTGGCTAACTGAACACAATAAAAAAAAAGTCACTCAATATTTGTTGATGAATAAATGAATGAATTTATATAATAGTTTTATATTCCTAAGGACTAATGCATTTTTTATTCTCTCTCTTGCTCAGCTGCTGGATCCACCCAGGCAAGAGATTTATATGGAGCTTCCTTGGGCCAGTGTGTGCCATCTTCTCTGTGAGTAATGATGTCATTACTAGGTATATACACCAAACAAATGGTTTACAAACAAATCAAAACTGATTATATTACTAGGTATATACCCCAAACAAATGGAAACACACGTTCACACAGAAACTTGTATATGAATGCTCATAGCAGCATTATTCAAAGCTGGAAACAACTAAATGTCCATCAATTGATGAATGGATAAACAAAACGTGACATATCTAGCCAGCAGAATATTATTTAGCATTTAAGCATCCTTAATGCTCTCACTCGATGGATTTGCTTATTCTGAACATTTTACATAAGTGGTATCATGCGATATGTGGCCTTTCATGACTGGATTCTTTCATTTAGCATCATGCTTTCAAAGCTCATCCACATTGCAGCACATTTTTATGGATGATTAATATTCCTTAGTCTTATATTTTATTATATTCAACTAGCCATGGCTAAATAATATTCTGCTGGATAGATATGTCACGTTTTGTTTATCCACTCATCAATTGATGGACATTTAGTTGTTTCTAGTTTTGAAACTGCTAAATAATATTGTTTAGCATTTAAGCATCCTTAATGCTTAGCTGGGGGTCATTAGAAAACCAAAACTTTAAGGGTGGTGACAGGGGCAGGCATGTCCCTGGATTGTCACGGCATTGTATGGTTTTCTAAGACTGCTCCTAAAACTACAAACTCTAACACTGTTGCTTAATATGGAAACGACTTAAATGTGGAATTGATGTTGGACAGGCTAGGATACAGATCACAGATTGAAATTTTATTGAATAAACCTTCTGTGGTTTCTTGAAGGTCAATTTACCTTTTGTTCTGATGAGCCTCTGGATTTTGAAAAGTAAACTGTCTTCCCTCAACAGTGATGTATCCACTCTCCAGAATAAAAGATAAGATTGAGAAGAGAGTGACAACCCCACAAACATGTGGGTGGTCCTAAGGACAAAGCCATGTGCCTCAGCAGTCCCTGATGCTTCTTCTTGAGGTCTGCTAAAGGGACCTAGAGCAGAGAGATGCAGCTATCCTTCTATGGCAGCTGGCTCAGATTCAGTAGTATGCTTCTGACACCCTGGCCAAAATATTATGTCTATTCTTTTTTTTTTTCTTCAGACAGAGAGAGAGTGTGGGAGAGGGGAGGGCAGAGGGAGAAGGAGGGAGAGAATCTTAAGCAGACTCCATGCTCAGTGCGGAGCCCAACATGAGGCTCAGTCCTATGACACTGAGATCATGACCTGAGCTGAAATCAAGACTCAGATGCTTAACTGACTGAGCCACCCAGATGCCCCTGTTCTATTTATAACCTCATTTTGTAACTCCGTCAGCAACAGAAAGAATTGGCATTGGTTAATAAACATTCTTTGGACTTTTGCCAGCAATCCTATGACAAATGTGCAGAGAACATTTATGTTCCCATGAAGCACTTAGAAAAACCTGTGATTGCTCTCACAACCCAACCTACACTTGCACACTCCATACTCAGTTCAGGCTTCTTCTGACCCCTCTTCCATTCCTCTCTGTGGAGAAAATCATAGTCAATGTCAAATCTTCTGGGAGGCTTGGGCAGTCCTTTGCTCCAGCAACCTTTGTGCAAATTTAATGCTATTTCTTCTATGTTCCTATTATTATCCTCTCCAAATGAAAATAGAAATCTTGTCCTTGTTATTTTTAATGCCCAGGTCCCAGCTCAGAGACTGATGCAAAATGCCTCCTCTGTAGTGTTGGATGAATGAAATTCAGGATCACCATGGAGCGTCATAAATTTTTGAAACTTACATTATGAAGTATCCCTATCTTCCTCAATCCGAATCAAAACTCCACCCAGGTCCCTCGTGGCATTTTTTTTCCTCTAGGGAATCATAGACGGTAAATATCAAAGCAGATCACAAGTCAGTATGAGAACTCATCACCAACAGGGAAAGAAAGGAGAATCCATAGGGTAGAGAAGAGAATGGTTGTCATTGTGTTGCCCCGGGTACATCATGAGCCTCCTTTCTCGTCCAATCCAGGATGCTGACATTTAAAACCACAGCTCAGCTCCTCATCCTGGGCTGCACCTGGTGCCTGGGCATCCTGCAGGTGGGTCCAGCTGCCCATGTCATGGCTTACCTCTTCACTATCATCAACAGCCTGCAGGGCTTCTTCATCTTCTTGGTGTACTGCCTCCTCAGCCAGCAGGTACCACTGCCCAGCTCCCACCCAGCAGTCTTCCTATCCTCACTCCTCTCAGTGAGCTGATCCAGAGTGTATTTGCCTCTGCAGGTCCGGGAGCAATATGGGAAATGGTTCAAAGGGATCAGGAAAACAAGAGCTAAGTCTGAGAAATACACACTGTCCAGCAAGGCCATGTCTGATACCTCCAAACCCAGCACTGTAAGATCAGGCATTGCTCCCAGAGTGCTTTACTAAGTGATCTGCTTGAGTACCATATGCTTATCACAATGAACACCTTTAGAGAGCAGCAGATGATGCCCTAGGGTGGCTCACACTTGGTTTGCTTTTTGACTCTTTACCTGTTAGTTTAATGTTAATAATTTAGCTGTTAATTAATTATTAACTTTTGGACTCCTCTATGAAGATGGTGCTTCCACCTGCTCTTTGGATCCCATCATTCATGCCTTCTCAATTATCTTTAACTATTAGCAATGGCCTTTAAAAAAAAAAAGGTTTGTTTAAGAATATATTTTGCTCCTTAGGAAACCGTGTTCATCTTAACTCTTACACATCAACACTCATGAAACTAAGTAAACAAGAATCAGTGATCTGAAGCAGTGATGCACATTCAACTCAGGCCACATTATCCTATCCTTTTTCTCTACACCAACCTATATCTCACAATTACTGAGCAGCAAGTCCCAGAAAGGCAATCATGGGGGAGGCTGATGTTCATATTTATAAATTAAACAGAAGAGTTAGCTGGCACTTTGGACTTTCTCATAAGAATGCCTGATATTTTCAGCACTCTCTACTCACTGCAAAACCAGGAAGGAAAAGCAGTAATGGCATGGTAAAATTCATGGGGATGGTTATTCAGAACCAAACTTACTGGTTTAGATTGAACCAAGTTCTTTGCCTATGGTTTCTTTCCTCTTCCATTTTCTGTTAAAGACTCCCCTGAGTCTCCCTTCCCATCTAAAGGAACCTACTCTGCTGCCAGGAAGTCCTCCTGCATGATCTTCTTCACCCAACCCCCACTGGAACTGTTTCTGCCACTGAATCTTCTGTGTTCTCCCCCTTTCTCAGCAAATGTGCTTACCACTTATTTCACAGAGATAAATGGAGTCATCATGATGACACCTTGTGAACTCTATGCAGTTGGCCATACCAACCAAATATCAGCATGCATCCTGTCCACATTTCCGGATCACGGATGCAGTTTCTGTGTTTCTCTAGGAAGAGTGCTTCCATCTGCTCTTCGGATCCCATCCTTCACACCTTATCAATTATCTTTAAATTATTGTTCACACATTCTCCTCTCTCTCCCCTTCCCTCTGGCATCATCTCAACAGTATTTCTCCCATAGTCATGGAAATATGTTTGGTTCTCTTCTATCTTAAAAACATGTACTGCCTGCCCCCCCTTTACCTACCAGCCAAGAGTTGACTTCTCTGTCTCCATTTCCTTGCCTTAAACTTACTCCTTCCCTCAACCCTTCCAAATATGGCTTCTTTCCCCCATCATGCCACCGTAACAAACATCTCTTAGACATACAATGATCTCCATGTCCCTAAAAGTTTTCTCAGCAACTTGTGACACTATTCATTCTTTCTCATGAAATACTCCATCCTCATCTGGTCTAGATCCTACTTACACACGCTTCTATGTCATTCTTCCATTCTTTCTAGCTTTTCTGTCTTTGTTTCCTTTATAGCTCCATCCAATGGATCAGTTCCAGAACAACTTCAGTCCTCATTAAATTCTTTCCTCCTGGACAATAGCATCTATTCTTTAGATTAGTTACCACTAGATACAAATGACGGCCATGTATATTTTTCTAGTTCTGATCTCTGAGATCTAGACAAGTATTTCCAGCTTCTTATTTCTCATATCTTGAAGACACCTTTAGCTCAGTCTTCCAGTAGAAGCCTTGTAATATTTACCCCAATTAAATCCTTTCCCATGATGTCTTTCTCTCTCTGGATGGCACTACATCCATCCTGTGGCACAAGTTTGGGCAATAAAAGTTACTCTCAAGAATGATTTTATTTCCCACCACAGCCTATCCATTATACAATCCTTGTTTTACCTTCTCAATATGTTCCCAGTATGTCCTGCTGGCTCAATCTTCATCACTCCTCCTTAGCAGGCTGCCATCTTTGCTTGGCTGAACAACTGCAGTATACCCCTTGTCACCTTTCCGTGTATCCTTTACACACAAGTTGGAGGGATCTTTTCAAAACACACAAAAAATCATGTCACTACTTTGTTAAACTCCTTACATTTAGGATCAAACCCCAAATCCATAAATCAATGAGTATTTGCTTGGGTTGTCTCCTGCTTTCCTCTCAAGCTTCATCTACCATAAACTCGCCATTATTCTGGCCACATTAGATTTCTTTCAATATTTTTTAAAGATTTGTTTATTTATTTGACAGAGAGAGGGAGAGAGAGTACTAGCAGCGGGAGTGGCAGGCTGAGGGAGAAGCAGGCTTCCTGCTAAGCAGGGAGCCTGATGCGGGACTCAGTCCCAGAACCCTGGTATAATGACCCAAGCCAAAGGCAGATGCCCAATCAACTGAGCCACCCAGGTGCCCTTCTTTTAATTTTTTAAATTCACTGTGCCTCTTTGGAGCAAAGGCTTTGCACATATTCCCTCTCCTTGAAACACTCTCTTGTTTTCCTTGACACAAAACTATGTAGGTCTTCAGATCTCAGTTCATGTGTCCATTCCTCAAAGAAGCCCTCTCTTCCTGCTTATATTAGGTCAGATTCTCTTGTTTTTCACTCTGATAGCCCCTGTACCTTTCCTGCAGAGCACTTGTCAGAGTCATTTACTCTTGGTTTTCACTGTTTGATTAGTGTCTGTCTTCCCTCTGGGTGTCAGCTCAACAGGCACCATGTTGGTTTTTCCCTCTAATGTATCCCCAGAATTTCACTCAGGGCCAGGCACATAGAAATCAGTGCTCAATACATAATTGCTGCATGACTGATTAAATTAAATGAACAAAGTGCTGTTGCAGAAGGTGCAGGAACTGTCGTGCTCACCAATCTCTTTCCAACTTTCCAAGTGGTCAGTAATTATCTAGTGAGCAAATAAGTGAATGAATAAATGAATGAATGAATGAATTGCCTGACCATGAGGGGAGTAAAACAGCTGAATAAACTACTGATTAGTTTAGGATGCCCCTTTCTCTTATGAATTTCAAGATAATTCTCTTCCCTGTGGTCTTATTACTGACCATCATGTCATCTTATTAAGACCCATATAGTTCCTGATGATCTAAGAGCATAATGTAGAACTTAGTTCTCAGACTGAAACAAGCCTGGAATGAAATACCAGCTCTCTCAAGTGATTGATATGTGAACTTGGTCAAATTGCTAAAAATTTTAAATCATCCATTGCTGCCGTCCTCTCTCCCCTACACATGAGAGAGTTTTCGTAGATTCACTCAATCAGTACTAATTATTTGCTTCCATGTGTAGGTTTTGGATGGCTCATGCATTGGTGGGAGGGGGCTGAACATCTTCCACACACATTGTAGATGTTGATTCAGCCAAGGAGGGGAATATAACCAAGCAGGAGCTAATGCAGCATCCCTCAGTACAACTGATGCCATCACACAAGCAGAGGGATCAGGACATACATCTTGAAACAGGTCTTTTTTTTTTTTTTCAGTAGCACATTTCATTGCTCTTATCTTCTGTAACTTGGGGGTTAGGAAATGTAGGGAGATGGGACTTCTGGGGAAGACCAGGGTCTCACCTAATGTAATCTGATATGGCCTTTTTTATTTTATTTTTTTTATTATGTTATGTTAATCACCATACATTACATCATTAGTTTTTGATGTAGTGTTCCATGATTCATTGTTTGCGTAAAACACCCAGTGCTCCATTCAGTACGTGCCCTCTTTAATACCTATCACCAGGCTAACCCACCCCCCACACACCTCCCCTCTATAACCCTCAGTTTGTTTCTCAGAGTCCATAGTCTCTTGTGGTTCATTTCCCCCTCCGATTTCCGCCCCCTTCATTTTTCCCTTCCTGCTCTCTTCTTCCATCTCCTTCTCCTTCTTCTTTCTTCTTTCTTCTTTCTTCTTTCTTCTTTCTTCTTTCTTTCTTTCTTTCTTCTTTCTTCTTTCTTCTTTCTTCTTTCTTCTTTCTTCTTTCTTCTTCTTCTTCTTCTTCTTCTTCTTCTTCTTCTTCTTCTTCTTCTTCTTCTAACATATAATGTATTATTTGTTTCAGAGGTACAGGTCTGTGATTCAACAGTCTTACACAATTCACAGCATTCACCATAGCACATACCCTCCCCAATGTCCATCACACAGCCACCCCATACCTCCCACCCCCACCACTCCAGCAACCCTGATTATTTCCCGAGATTAAGAATTCCTCATATCAGTGAGATCATATGATACATGTCTTTCTCTGATTGACCTATATTGCTCAGCATAATACCCTGCAGTTTCATCCTCGTTGTTGCAAATGACAAGATTTCATTCCTTTTGATGGCTGCATAGTAGTCCATTGTATATATATATATATATATATATATATATATATATATATATATATATATATATATATATACCACCTCTTCTTTACCCATTCATCTGTGGTTGGACATCTTGGCTCTTTCCACAGTTTGGCTATGGTGGACATTGCTGCTATAAACATCGGGGTGCACGTACCCTTTCGGATCACTACATTTGTATCTTTGGGGTAAATACCCAACAGTGCAACTGCTAGGTCATATGGTAGCTCTATTTTCAACTTTTTGAAGAACCTCCACACTGTTTTCCAGAGTGGCTGCACCAGCTTGCATTCCCACCAACAGTGTAGGAGGGTTCCCCTTTCTCCGCATCCCCACCAACATCTGTCGTTTCCTGACTTGTTAATTTTAGCCATTCTGACTGGTGTGAGGTGGTATCTCATTGAGGTTTTGATTTGGATTTCCCTGATGCCGAGTGATGTTGAGCACTTTTTCATGTGTCTATTGGCCATTTAGATGTCTTCTTTGGAAAACTGTCTGTTCATGTCTTCTGCCCATTTCTTGATTGGATTCTTTGTTCTTTGGGTGTTGAGTTTGATGAGTTCTTTATAGATTTTGGATTCTAGCTCTTTTTCTGATATGTCATTTGCAAATATCTTCTCCCATTCTGTCGGTTGTCTTTTGGTTTTGTTGACTGTTTCCTTTGCTTTGCAAAAGCTTTTTATCTTGATGAGGTCCCAATAGTTCACTTTTGCCCTTGCTTCCCTTGCCTTTAGCGATGTTTCTAGGAAGAAGTTGCTGCGGCTGAGGTCGAAGAGGTTGCTGCCTGTGTTCTCCTTTAGGATGTTGATGGACTCCTGTCTCACATTGAGGCCTTTCAATCATTTGGAGTCTATTTTTGTGTGTGGTGGGAGGAAATGGTCAGTTTCATTCTTCTGTATGTGACTGTCCAATTTTCCCAACACCATTTTTTTTCTTATGTTAATCCCCACACATTACATCATTAGTTTTAGATGAAGTGTTCCATGATTCATTGTTTGTGCATAACACCCAGTACTCCATGCAGAATGTGCCCTCCTCAATACCCACCACCAGGCTAACACATCCTCCCACCCCCCTCCCCTCCAGAACCCTGTTTGTTTTTCAGAGTCCATCGTCTCTCATGGTTCGTCTACCCCTCCGATTTCCCCCACTTCATTCTTCCCCTCCCGCTACCTTCTTCTTCTTCTTTTTTTTTTTCTTAACATATATTGCATTATTTGTTTCAGAGGTACAGATCTGAGATTCAACAGTCTTGCACAATTCACAGCACTTACCAGAGCACATACCCTCCCCAGTGTCTTATCACCCAGCCACCCCATCCCTCCCACCCCACCCCCCACTCCAACAACACTCAGTTTGTTTCCTGAGATTAAGAATTCCTCATATCAGTGAGATCATATGATACATGTCTTTCTCTGTTTGACTTATTTCACTCAACATAATAGCCTCCAGTTCCATCCACGTCGTTGCAAATGGCAAGATCTCATTCCTTTTGATGGCTGCATAATATTCCATTGTATATATATACCACATCTTCTTTATCCATTCATCTGTCGATGGACATCTTGGCTCTTTCCACAGTTTGGCTATTGCCCAACACCATTTTTTGAAGAGACTGTCTTTTTTCCATTGGACATTCTTTCCTGCTTTGTCGAAGGTGAGTTGATGATAGAGTTGAGGGTCCATTTCTGGGCTCTCTATTCTGTTCCATTGATCTATGTGTCTGTTTTTGTGCCAGTACCATACTGTCTTGATGATGACAGCTTTGTAATTGAGCTGGAAGTCCGGAATTGTGATGCTGCCAGCTTTTCTTTTCTTTTTCAACATTCCTCTGGCTATTCGGGGTCTTTTCTGGTTCCATACAAATTTTAGGATCATGTGTTCCATTTCTTTGAAAAAAGTGGATGGTATTTTGATGAAGATTGCATTGAATGTGTGGATTGCTCTAGGTAGCATTGACATCTTCACAATATTTGTTCTTCCAATCCATGAGCATGGAACGTTTTCCATTTCTTTGTGTCTTCCTCAATTTCTTTCATGAGTATTTTATAGTTTTCTGAGTACAGATTCTTTGCCTCTTTGCTTAGATTTATTCCTAGGTATCTTATGGTTTTGGGTGCCATTGTAAATGGGATTGACTCCTTAATTTCTCTTTCTTCTGTCTGGTTGTTGGTGTATAGGAATGCCATTGATTCCTGTGCATTGATTTTATATCCTGCCACTTACTGAATTCCTGTATGAGTTCTAGCAGTTTTGGGGTGGAGTCTTTTGGATTTTCCACATAAAGTATCATATTCTCTGCAAACAGTGAGAGTTTGATTTCTTTTTTGTCGATTCAGATGTCTTTTATTTCTTTTTGTTGTCTGATTGCTGTGACCAGGACTTCTAGTACTATGTTGAATAGCAGTGGTGATAGTGGACATCCCTGCCATATTCCTGACCTTAGGGGGAAAGCTCTCAGTTTTTCCCTATTGAGAATGATATTCGCTGTAGGTTTTTCATAGATGGCTTTTATGATACTGAGGTATGTACCCTCTACTCTGAAGAGTTTTGATCAAGAAAGGATGCTGTACTTTGTCAAATGCTTTTTCTGCATCCATTGAGAGGGTCATATGGTTTTTGTTCTTTCTTTATTAATGTATTGTATCACATTGATTGATTTGTGGATGTTGAACCAGTCTTGCAGCCCAGGGAGAAATCCCACTTGGTCATGGTGAATAATCCTTTTAATGTACTGTTGGATCCTATTGGCTAGTATTTTGGTGAGAATTTTTGCATCCATTTTCATCAAGGATATTGGTCTGTAGTTCTCCTTTTTGATGGGGTCTTTGTCTGGTTTGGGGATCAAGGTAATGGTGGCCTCATAAAATGAGTTTGGAAATTTTCCTTCCATTTCTATTTTTTGGAACAGTTTCAGAAGAATAGGTATTAATTCTTCTTGAAATGCTTGGTAGAATTCCCCTGGGAAGCCAACTGGCCCTGGGCTTTTGTTTGTTGGGAGATTTTTGATGACTGCTTCAATTTCCTTAGTGGTTATAGGTCTGTTTAGGTTTTCTATTTTTTCTGGTTCAGTTTTGGTAGTTGACACATCTCTAGGAATGCATCCATTTCTTCCAGATTATCTAATTTGCTGGCATATAGTTGCTCACAATATGTTCTTATAATTGTTCGTATTTCTTTGGTGTTGGTTGTGATCTCTCCTCTTTCATTCATGATTTTATTTATTTGGGTCCTTTCTCTTTTCTTTTTGATAATTGTAGCCAGGGGTTTATCAATCTTGTTAATTCTTTCAAAGAACCAGCTCCTAGTTTCATTGATCTGTTCTACTGTTCTTTTGGTTTCTATTTCATTGATTTCTGCTCTGATCTTTATTATGTCTCTTCTCCTGCTCGGTTTAGGCTTTATTTGCTGTTCTTTTCCCAACTCCTTTAGGTGTAGGGTTAGGTTGTGTATTTGAGGCCTTTCTTGTTTCTTGAGAAAGGCTGGTATTGCTATATAATTTCCTCTGAGGACTGCCTTTGCTGTATCCCAAAGATTTTGGACAGTTGTGTTTTCATTTTCATTGGTTTCCATGAATTTTTAAAATTCTTCTTTAATTTCCTGGTTGACCCATTCATTTTTTAGTAGGATGCCCTTTAGCTTCCATGTATTTGAGTTCTTTCTGACTTTCCTCTTGTGATTGAGTTCTAGTTTCAAAGCACTGTGGTCTGAAAATATGCAGGTTATGATCCCAATCTCTTGGTACCAGTTGAGACCTGATTTGTGACCTAGGATGTGATCTATTCTGGAGAATGTTCCATGGGCACTAGAGAAGAATGTGTATTGTGTTGCTTTGGGATGGAATGTTCTGAATATATCTGTGAAGTCCATTTGGTCCAGTGTGCCATTTAAAGTCTTTATTTCCTTGTTGATCTTTTGCTTAGATGATCTGTCCATTTCAGTGAGGGGGATGTTAAAGTCCCCCACTATCAATGTATTGTTGTTGATGTGTTTCTTTGCTTTTGTTATTAACTGGCTTATATAATTGGCTGCTCGTATGTTAGGGGCATCAATATTTACAATTGTTAGATCTTCTTGTTGGATAGACCCTTTAAGTAGGATATAGTGTCCTTCCTCATCTCTTATTGCAGCCTTTGATTTAAAATCTCATGTGTCTAATATAAGGATTGCCACCCCAGCTTTCTTTTGGTGTCCATTAGCATGGTAAATGGTTTTCCACCCCTTCACTTTCAATCTGGGTATGTCTTTGGGTCTAAAATGAGTCTCTTGCACAGCATATTGATGCGTCTTGTTTTTTTTTATCCAATCTGATACCCTGTGTCTTTTGATTGGGGCATTTAGCCCATTTACATTCAAGGTAACTATTGAAAGATATGAGTTTAGTGCCATTGTATTGCCTGTAAAGTGACTGTTACTGTATATTGTCTGTGTTCCTTTCTGGTCTATGTTACTTTTAGGCTCTCTCTTTGCTTAGACAACCCCTTTCAAGATTTCTTGTAGGGCTGGTTTTGTGTTTGCAAATTCCTTTAGTTTTTGTTTGTCCTGAAAGCTTTTTATCTCTCCTTCAATTTTCAATGACAGCCTGGCTGCATATAGTATTCTTGGCTGCATATTTTTCTCATTTAGCGCTCTGAATATATCCTGCCAGTCCTTTCTGGCCTGCCAGGTCTCTGTGGATCGGCCTGTTGCCAACCTAATGTTTCTACCATTGTAGGTTACATATCTCTTCTCCTGAGCTGCTTTCAGGATTTTCTCTTTGTCTATGAGACTCGTAAGTTTTACTATTAGATCTTGGGGTGTTGACCTATTTTTATTGATTTTGAGAGGGCTTCTCTGTGCCTCCTGGATTTTGATGCCTGTTTCCTTCCCCAAATTAGGGAAGTTCTCTGCTATAATTTGCTCCAATATACCTTCTGCCCCTCTCTCTCATTCTTCTTCTGGGATCCCAATTATTCTAATGTTGTTTCATCTTATGGTATCACTTATCTCTCGAATTCTGCCCTTGTGATCCAGTAGTTGTTTATTTCTCTTTTTCTCAGCTTCTTTATTTTCCATCATTTGGTCTTCTATATCACTGATTCTCTCTTCTGCCTCATTTATCCTAGCAGTTAGCACCCCCATTTTTGATTGCACCTAATTAATAGCCTTTATGATTTCGACTTGGTTAGATATTAGTTCTTTTATTTCTCCAGAAAGGGTTTCTCTAATATCTTCCATGCTTTTTTAAAGCCCAGCTAGTATCTTTAAAATCATCATTCTGAACTCTAGTTCCAACATCTTACTAATGTCCATATTGATTAGGTCCCTGGCAGTAGGTACTGCCTCTTGTTCTTTTTTCTGAGGTGATTTTTTCCATCTTGTCATTTTGTCCAGAGGAGAATAGATGAATGAATGAACAAAATGCTAACAGGGTAAGAATGACCTTAGAAAAATATACACTAAACAAATCAGAAGAGACCTAAAACCAGGGGGAAAGAAATGGAAAGAAAGAAAAAAGAAAAAAAAATTAAAGAAAAAAAAAAGATTAAAAAACCCAACCAAACAAAAAGAACCCCAGAATGTGATCAAATATGATCAGGCTGGTGCATAGATCAGTGCCACACACTAGATTTTGGGTGCATTTTGGTCCATTAGAAGAAAGTGCCTCCCAAAATTTTAAAGAAAGAAAAACTTATATATGTACAAAAATAAGGGTAAATATGATGAAGGGATGGAATATGACTTTAAAGATGAAAATTATAAAATATTTTATAAAAGGAATTGATAAGATAAGAAGTTGTTTAAAAAAAAGAAAGAAGAGGATTTAAAAAAAAAAAGGGAGAGTGGCGCCTGGGTGGGTCAGTCGTTAAGAGTCTGCCTTTGGCTCAGGTAATGATCCCAGGGTCCTGGGATCGAGCCCCGCATTGGGCTCCCTGCTCAGCGGGAAGCCTGCTTCTCCCTCTCCCTCTGCCTGCCACTCTGCCTACTTGTGCTGTCTATCTCTCTGTCAAATAAATAAATAACATCTTTAAAAATAAATAAATAAATAAATAAATAAATAAATAAATAAATAAAGGAGAGAATGTGATCAGGCAGGAGACTAGAACAAAGCCATACACTAGAGATGTAGGGTATATTTTGGTCTGTTAGAAGAAACTGTATCCCAAAATTTTAAAGAGAGAACAACTTATATATATATACCAAAAATAAGGTTAACTACTATGAAGGGATAGAATATGACTCTAAAAATGAAAAATAAAAAAGCTTTTTTAAAAAAGGGATTGATAAGATGTTCGTTGAAAAAGGGAAAAAGAAAAATTCAAAAAAAAAAGAAAAAATAGAATATTAAAAAAATTAACTTTAGAAGACTAAAGAATCATGGTAAAAAAGCCGTGAATTCTATGTGCAGTATTCCCCTAGTGCTGGAGTTCTGCCCTTCTCATTGATCGGTAAACTTGGTCTTGGCTGGCTGTTCTTGCTGATCTTCTGGGGGAGGGGTTTGCTCTGGAGAGCTTTTGTTCCCTGCAAGCTTTCTGTACAGCTGTGGAGGACAAGAGTGAAAATGGAGGCCTCCCAATCTCCCCCCCCAGGAGCCGAGAACTTGGGGTCCCCCTCCTCAGTGAGCCCCCAGAGAGAAGCAGTCAATGACTCTGTCTCCCTGGTCTCTGGCCGCACCCTGTGCTCACCCGGCCTGTGACTGAGCGTTTCTATCTCTGGCGCACGACCCCGTGTGGAGTCTCCAAACCCAGCAGATTCCTGGAGTGTGCTCCTGCGCTGCTCCTCCCGGGGGAGGAAGGGGAGTCTCCCTGGATCTGCCACTTGTTGGGTCCCTGCTGGAGAAGAAGTGTCCCGACTATGCCTCAGATCACGGCTTATGGCAACCCCGAGCTGGGAGTCCACTCCTAGGCTCTGTCTCTGCAGCCAGCTTCCCTGCTCTGATACCTGGGAGCCCTGCCACACTCAGGCAGCCTCGGTCTTTCTGTGACCCCAAGGGTCTTGAGACCACACTGTCCCAGCGAGGGTTCCACCTCCCGCTTAGCAACTGGAGTGACATCCCTCAGCAGAGCCGACTGCTAAAATTTCTGATTTTGTGCTCTGGTGCTCTATCATTTGCCAGTAGCAGCTGATGGAGACCCCCTCCCCCACCTTCTGTTTTCCTGAATATCGCCTCGGATTCATTTCTCCACACATCCTACCTTCCAGAAAGTGGTTCCTTTTTTGTTTGAAGAGTTGCTGCTATTCTCTTCTTCGATCATTTGAGGTTGAAGATGTTCAGAATGATTTGATCCCTATCTAGCTGAATTCCTGGGACCAGAGGGAATTTAGGTCTCCTACTCCTCCACCATCTTCCTGATATGGCCTTTTGATCTTACTCTGACATATTCACCTGGCAGGGAAATTTTGTGATTGAAGGCTTCTTAAATTTCTTATTTCTTTTTTTCAAAGGAAACTTTAAAAAAACATTTATTTATTTATTTTAGAGAGAGAGCATGAGTGGGAGGGGCAGAGGCAGAGGGAGAGAGAATCTCAAGCAGTCTCTGTGCTGAGCATAAAGCCCAATATGGGGCTCAATCTCACGACCCTCATCATGACCTGAGCTGAAACCAAGAGTTACACATAACTGACTGAGCCACCTAGATGCCCCAAAGGAAACTTTAAAATTATCTTTCGGTAGTGTTGTATATTATTCCTAAAATATTTTTTCTAGGTTAATTAAAAAATGTTTTGAATTATATCCTCTTATCCCATGGAAGATTGGAGCTGTTATTCTCTGAGCCATTGAGAGGATAAACAAGACTTTGTTGTGTGTGTTTCAAGAAATTCACCACGTCAACCATGTTTGACACTCAAGATCTGCAAAATCTGGAATTTTTCTGTGTCCTTCAGTGTGCTCAGAAAACTTTCAACATATAAAGGGCCAGATGTGGCCCAATTTCTTGGTCACTTTGGATTACATCTTTTTTTTCTGAAGCCTCTCCTTCCTTCAAAGGCTCTTCAAGATGCTGAATGTCTATGAGCAGGAAATCCCAACTCAATGGATTTTCCTACTAGAACATCCACAAGAATGGAAAAGTTCACACCAGAGTCTGGATTTTGTAATTTCTTTGTTCTGTTTTCTGTGTGTTTAATTATTCACTCATTCAAAGATATTAATTTCTCACTAGGTCCAAGGCAGAGATCAAGAGAGACACAGGTTTTGCCTTCATGGAGATTTCAGGGGGAAATAAAGTGATTTTTTTGCAGCTAGAGTTGACTCAGAGGCTGAAAGATTCCTATAATACATGTCTCTATGGCTGGATAATTGAAATATAAACCATTTCACAGACCCTTCTTGTTTTACCCTCACATGATGATACAGATAGTTTGAAAACTCAGATCATGTATGTTTTAGGCTTTGTGGGCCAGTGTATTAGTCAGGGTTGTCCAGAGAAATACAACCAACAAGATGCACACACACACACACACACATGTTTTTATGAAGTGATTTATAATGAGGTATTGGCTCACATGATTGTGGAGCTAAGTCCCACAGTCTGCTGTCTCCAAGCTGGAAACCCAGGAAAGACAGTGGTGTAATTTGAAGGCCTGAGACCCTGAGAGCTGATGGTGTATATTGCACTCTGTGTCTGAAGGCCTGAGTACTGGGTGTGTTGAGGGTAGAAGATGGATGTTCCAGTCAAACCATCAGACTGAGTTAATTCAACCTTCCTCCACATTTTTATTTTATTCAGGCCCTCAAGGGATTTGATGATGCCCATTCACATTGGAGAGGGCCTTCTGTTTTACTCAGTCCAACTCAAATGCTAATCCCTTCTGGAAACTCCCTTACAGATTCATCCAGAATTCATGTTTAACCAGCTCTCTGGCATCCTGTGACCCAGTCTAGTTGACACATGAAATTAAGCATTTTGGCTAGAATCTATAGCAACAATTTAATTCTGCCATTGTAACATGAGAACTGTTATAGACACTCATAAATGAATGATCATGACTCTGCGTGTGTGTGTGTGTGTGTGTTTTAAAGATTTTATTTATTTATTTGACAGACACACAGAGAGAGAGGGAACACAGGTGGGGGAGTGGGAGAGGGAGAAGCAGGCTTCCCACAGAGTAATGAGTCTGATGCAAGGCTTGATCCCAGGACCCTGAGATCATGACCTGAGCTGAAGGCAGGCGCTTAATGACTGAGCCACCCAGGTGCCCCGATCATGACTGTGTTTTAATAAAACTTTATTTTTGGACACTGAATTTGAATTTCATGTGATGTTCAGAGGACATGAAATATCATTCTTCTTTTGATTTTTTTCACCTGTTTTAAAATGTAAAGACTATTCTTACCTTGTGGGGTGTACAAAACCAGGTGGTGAGCCAGATTTGGCCCATCGGCTGTAGTTTGCTGACCTATATCCTAGGATGTTCTGGGGAGCTCTTCATCCCACATCAATTTATTCAGGCACTTTTCAAATATGTGATAAGTACTTACTCTTTATGGCATGATACTAAATTGAAAAATTGGAAATGAACAAGCCAGACTTGATTCCCATGTCTGGGAATCCTGAGGATCTGTGCATTAGCTTAGACTCCCATCACAAAATACCATAGACTGGGGGGCTTAAACAACAGAAATTTATTTTCTCTCAATTCTGGAGCCTGGGAAGTCCATGATCTAGGTTTGTCAGTGTTCAATTTTTGGTGAGAGCACTCTTTCTGGCTACCTTCTCACTGTGTGTTCCCATGGCCTTCTCTCCCCACTCACGTATAAAGTGATAAAAGGCAAACTCTCAGGTGTCTCTTCTTACAAGGGCACTAATCACATCATAAGGGCTCCACTCTCATGTAATTCTAATTATCTCCCACAAACCCCATCACCAAATACCATCACATGGGGAGGGGGCTAGGGATTCAAAATATGAATTGGGTAGAGGTTCACAAACATTTAGTCCACAACAATCTGTAAGGTGGGAAATTAGAAGAAAGGGACATACAGTATAGTAGCTACTGTGGTCTAGGGGACCCTGTGCCTGTGGGGACATGGCAGACGTGGGACAAACCCTGTTTGGGGAGGGCAGGTGGGAAGGAGCAGTAGGGTCAACTGATGGCTGCCTCCCTAGGTTATGGTTTGGGGGGCAGATCTCAGCATTTGTCCCCATATCTTCACTTTTAAAATCTATCAAATTTAGTCTTTTTATTTATAATGGGAATGACTGTATTAATTTTGTTATGAGTCAGTTTTGAATGTTAAGTGAGAAAATAAATCTTAAGTTCTAGTAGGAAAATGAAAGACAAACAAGAGTTAACCGGGTCAATTGGACATGGGTGTTTTCTAGCTCATTTCTCCAGAATTCTGTCATCAAGTTAGAAACCACCATGAGGCAAGGCTCTTAAGTGGGATTCCACTTCTCACACTAGAACTCCAGTACAAGACCACAGCCATCAAAGAGTAAGTGGTAGAGAGGGGCTAAGATTGGAGGTTGAAGAGATCTATCCCTTTTGGTTTCTGCTTTGAGGGGCAGTGGTGAGGAGCTTCCATCACCAGTTGCCCCTTTTCCTGGATCTGACAGTAATTGTATGGATGAGTACACAGGAACTCATTTAGGATTTAGCCCCTTCGTAGAGATCTGGAATCTGAACACCAGAAGTATGTTACAATAAGGTTTTGGAAGCTGAAAATTAGGGAGCCCATGTGTTGAGGAACTGGAAGTGTAAAAGTCAGGGGCCAAAAACCACAACAGCAGAACCTGCAGACTTGGAGTCCTCAGGTCCAAGGGATTACTTTGATATCCATAAGTTGGGCACTTGGGTACTAGGGATGTGAGCATGTGAGAATGAGTGTCTTGGATATGGAATTTCCTAGGGATTAGGAGGGCGGCTTAAGAAATGAAGTAGAAGCTAGGGCATTGGGAAGGAATAGAGAAAAGGAATGCATGGAGGGGACCACTGGGGCCTGCTCTGGACTGAACTAGACCAGTCAGCCTTCCTTTGGGGCAATCTTGAGTGGGAGTATCAAAGGTTGTTGGTGAGATAGGGATAGGGGCCTGGGAAGAACCTGGTGGGAAATTTTGTGAGTGAAAATGGGAAGGTCAAGGATGGTGAGGGGGCCTGATAGGAATTGTGTTGTATTGAGAGAGGCTGGTATAGGGGCCCTGGGGAAGTGCTAGGTGCTGTGTAGGGGCTGAGGAGAAAGTGGAAGCAACAAGGATTTGGAGACAGATTGCATCAGGGGTAAATGCCATCACAGAGAGGGGAAAGGGGATTGATGGGAGAGACTAGGAGAGACAGAGAGGATAGAGGGAACCATGCAGGAACAGAGGGTGGAGGATGCAGGAGGGTGCAGGAGTAGAACCACTCAGGGGGATTGTGGGGATTCAGGATGGTGGGCTGATTAGGTCTGAGGTGGTATAGCAACTGGGGGAATAGGAAGGGATGGAGTGATAAAATGGGGAGGTCTGGGGGCTTGAGGAAAAATGAGGAGAACTGGTGGGAGTGGGAGCACTCAGGTACTCTGGGAATTATTGATCTGGAACCTGGGATGGACAGAAGTCCTATGGTTCTTAGGTGCCTGGAGCCATTAAGTACAAGGGTGAGTGGAGAGGAGCACAAGGAGAAACTGGAGTGTGTAGTTGTAAAAGAAGGGCCCTGGAAGAATGGGAAGGAGTGAAAATTTGGGGGGAAATTAGAGTAACTTTAATATAGGGTTGAGTATTTAGTAGAGACAGGAAGGCTTGAAGTGGTTGGATACCTGATAGGGTTCAGAGTGCCGGGTGAGGGGCTGAGAGGCTGCTACTGAAATGGGAATATGGGAAAGCATGGAAAGAATGGGCAGGGTTGGGCAGATACGTGAGATCAGGGAAAGAAATAGGAGATTGGTGTTTGAATGGAATCGGAATGTTCTCCACACTCTTTGGCATCAGGGGCAAGGTGATTCTAGACTTGGTGGAGTTTACTGGACTAGGGAGATTGAAATGGGAGAGAAAACAGGATGGTGAGGGTATGGGCAATGGTTTGAATACGGTGGGGGGTTGCAGACTTAGGGAGGACTAGGGAGATAGAAGTAGGAGAGTACAATGATAGCTGCAGGACAGCATGGGAAGGGTGGTGGAGAAAAGCACTGAGAAGTAGTGAGAAGAGGTGAGAACCTGGGGGATCCAGGTGAAGAGACCTGTCTCAGGACTTCCTCCAAGAAAAGAGAAGAAAAGGGAGCAGCTGTGCACACACCTCTCTTCTCTGCCCCCTCATCCATAATGCCTTTGAGCAACTATTGTTTGGATTATAAATACAACATTGACTTCTTATTCAGAGAGAAGATAGGATGGTTTTCCAATTTCAAAAGGAATGCAGGAAAAATGCAGAACGTTTGGAAAATTTTGAAAAGCATGAAGGAAAACAAAATAAATTAGGAATCCCACACTGAAAAAATCATGGTTGACTTGTGCATTTTTCTCTGTCTCCTCTCATTCTTTAGCTTTCTGTCATCCACACCCAGGTGGGTAATACCCTAGGGTCATATTTGTATTTGTTCTACTTAGGGTTTGCAGAGCTTCTTGAATCAATAAATTATGTCTTTCAACAAATTGGGGGAATATTTAGCCTTTAGTTAAATATTTTTCTGCTCCAGTTCTCTCCTCTACTTCTTGAATTCCAGATACTGAGAATCCTCAGAGAACTCCAAAAAACATTACTTTAAATTTATAATATATATATTTTAGTTGTGAAATAGATTATTTCTAATTTACTAATTTGTAACTAAAATGAATGGCTATGAATCTTAAATACCCATAAAAGGGCTTATGTTTTTGTATTGGATGACAGTCCTTTGGATGGATTCTTCCGACCCACTTGTGGTCTCAGAACCAATGTCAGGATGACTATGTTAGAGTAGTACTTACAGGGACACCTTAGGGGAAAGAGGAGCAAATGGAAAGCCACAAGAGATTTGGGCCTCAGTGAAATTGCTCTATTTTTTTAAAGACTAATTTTTTAAAGAGCAATTTTAGGTACAGAGCAACATTAACAAGAGGAAGCACTGATTTCCCCATATAGTGTTTGTCCCCACACACGTATACTGCCCCTCTCCATTAACATACATCACTCACAAGAGTGGTGCATTTGTTACAATGGATGTACCTACATTGACACATCATAATCACCCAAAGTCCATAGTTTACATTAGGGTTCACTCTTGGCATTGTGCATTCTATTGCTTGCATAGTTTACACTCTTGCAAATGTAATTCAAAAAACATTCTTGTAAATATCTCCTTATAAGCATAGTAGTGTTTCTCTGAGGTAGATAAAAAGAAGTGGGATTGCTGGGTATGTGGGTATGTAGGTATGTGCATCTTAAATTTTCATTGCTAATATAAATTGCTGAATAAAGTGTTTATATCAATTTACCCCAGTATCATAAGGGAATATCCATTTCATCCTGGTCTACCCCATATTGAATGCTGTCCAATTTTGAGGATATTTTTCAATCTAATGCATGACAATATTAGCTTCTATTAACTTCAATACCCTTGTATTTATTAGCAATTAGTTTTTCTTTTTCTGTTAGTTACTTAGAAATTTTCTAATATTTTGTGAACCTTTTTATTATTGAATTTTAGAAGTTCTCAGTACATGATAGATATTAGTCTTGTATGAACATTGAACATAATTTATCTGGTCTTCAGGCTTTGTTCATGTTGCCTTTTATCATCCTGAAACTATTGTTTAAGTAGTAAAGCTTACCTTTTTTTCCCCAAGGCTTTTGGCTTTTGGTTAAAAGGATGTTATTGATGAAGGTTTTTTTCTTTTTTTTCCTTTTTCACTTTTCTCTTTTTTTTTAAAATTTAAATTCAATTAGCCAACATATAGTACATCATTAGTTTTTGAGGTAGTGTTCATTGATATTGGTGAAGTTTGTTTTATTTATTTATTTATTTAATTTTATATTTTATTTTATCATGTTATGTTATATCACCATACAGTACAACATTAGTTTTTGATGTAGTGTTCCATGATTCATTGTGTATAACACCCAGTGCTCCACGCAATACGTGCCCTCCTTAATACCTATCACTGGGCTAACCCATCCTCTACCCCCTTCCCCTCTAAAACACTCAGTTTGATTCCCGGAGTCCATAGTCTCTCATGGTTCTTCTCCTGCTCTGATCCCCACCTCCTCATTTTTCCCTTCCTTCTCCTAATATTCTCCATGTTATTCCTTATGTTCCACAAATAAGTGAAACCCTATGATAATTGACTTTCTCTGTTCGACTTATTTCACTTAGCATAATCTCCTCCAGTTCCATCTATGTTGATGCAAAAGTTGGGTATTCATCCTCTCTGATAGCTGAGTAATATTCCATTGTATATATGGACCACAGCTTCTTTATGTATTCATCTGTTGAAGGGTATCTCGGCTCTTTCCACAGTTTAGCTACTATGGACATTGCTGCTATGAACATTGGGGTGCATGTGGTCCTTCTTTTCACTACATCTGTATTTTTGGGATAAATGCCCAGTAGTTTAATTGCTGGGTCATATGGTAGCTCTATTTTTAACTTTTTGAAGAACCTCCACACTGTTTTCCAAAGTGGCTGTATCAACTTGCATTCCCACCAACAGTGTGATGAAGTTTTAAATTGTGACCTGTGTGTATTTTCTTTGAAATTTCCTGTACGTCCATAATAGTGTCTGCTTTTCCCAATAGAACAGGATTTCTCAACTTTGGGGGTAAGAGAAGAGAATATGAAATTTCCTATTAACAGCTACTTTGTCTTTACACCTTATATGTTGCTGTAGAAATTTTCCTGTTTCTAATGGACAATAGGAAAACACCTGTTTTTAGCAACTATATAATGTAAAGGAGTTCCAGCAGTTTCTTTTTTTTTTCTTTTAAAGATTTTATTTATTTATTTGAGACAGAGAGAATGAGAGACAGAGAGCATGAGAGGGAGGAGGGTCAGAGGGAGAAGCAAACTCCCTGTCGAGCAGGGAGCCCGATGCGGGACTCAATCCCGGGACTCCAGGATCATGACCTGAGCCGAAGGCAGTCGCTTAACCAACTGAGCCACCCAGGTGCCTGTTCCAGCAGTTTCTAAAGCTCTGGGGTGGGGTGGGGAAAGTGGGGGCTGGATATTTCTTTGTGTCTGGGGCTGTCCTGTGCATTGTACAATGGTGAGCAGAATCTCTTTCCTTCACTCACTAAATGTCAGTACGTACCTCTCCAGCCATGAAACCAAAGATGTCTCCAGAAATTGCCAAATGTTCCCTGGGGCAAAAGTGTCCCCAAGGTGAGAACTATTGCACTAGACCCTTTGAAATGTGAAGGAGGGTTATTTAAAACTCCCCCTCTGCTAGTTTTAAGTCTGGTTCTGTCGACTTCTGTATGGGTTATTTTACTTATTTTTGCTTGTGTTTTTATTTTTTTATTTTATTATGCTATGTTAGTTACCACACGGTACATCATTAGTTTTTTTTGCTTGTGTTTAATAACTTTTGATTTGATGCTGGACAGTGTGTGTAAAACAGCAGACATTGAGGTATAGGCTATTTGTTACTGGAAATAGGCACACCTGTTCTTCTGCTAGGCTATTTTTGAGGGAGCTTGAGTCTAATTAGGAGTCTTTGCACTCTGGGCTTCAATTTATTCTGGTGTTACCTTGTTATCCTGTGCTTACTGTGGGGCTGCTTTGCCAGAAGTTTTTTTCTCATTGTTCCACCTTTAGCTGTAAACCTTCCCTGTGTGGCTGCATCTAAGAGGTCTCTCCACATTCTTGCCACTCTCTCAAGAGTTTCTATACTCTCCTAATTGTCCACACTCAGGCCTGAGTAATTCATTCAGGAATGTAGGTTCTCTTTAAGCATTTCTATGGCATGCTGATCACTTCTTTTTGTCCTTTGCCATAGGTCAGCCAGTGCTCTTGACGGTCTCTCTGTGGATGATCCCGTCTTCCCTTAGACATTAGGCTACTTTGTTGTCCTTACCTCTCCTTGCTCAGAGGTTGAAGAAAATGAATGATTTTGCAGTTTATGTGGATTTTTTCTTACTGTTAGGTTGAAGGCAATACTTGTTTCCATTTTTTATTTTCTAGGCAGAAGTGGAGATTCCCTCTATTTTCTTATATTTTAATAACTTTGTTTTATTTATTTATTTTTATTCTTATGTTAATCCCCATACATTACATCATTAGTTTTAGATGTCGTGTTCCATGATTCATTGTTTGTGCATAACACCCAGTGCTCCATGCAGAATGTGCTCTCCTCAATACCCATTACCAGGCTAACCCATCCTCCCACTCCCCTCCCCTCTAGAACCCTCAGTTTGTTTTTCAGAGTCCATCGTCTCTCATGGTTCGTCTACCCCTCCGATTTCCCCTGCTTCATTCTTCCCCTCCTGCTACCTTCTTCTTTTTTTTTTTCTTAACATATATTGTAACTTTGTTTTATTTTTAATTTTTGATTTGAAATCTGTCACCATTAGTCATGCAAATTCATGGCTTTAGAAAAGATCCATTCATGGGGGACCTGGGTGGCTCAGTTTATTAAGTGGCCGGCTTTTTTTTTTATTATTATGTTATGTTAATCACCATACATTACATCATAAGTCGCCGACTCTTGATTTCAGTTCAGGTCATGATCTGAGGGGTTGTGGGATCAAACCCTGAATAAGGCTCTGAGCTCAGTGCAGATTCTGCTTGTCCCTCTCCCTCTGCACAACCCCCTCCCCCCCGCCTTGTGGGCTTTCTCTCTCTCTCTCAAATAAATAAATAGAATCTTAAAAAAAAGATCCATTCACAAAGTTAGTTTTGTGCAGAGGAAAAAGCATTTTATCTGGACATCTAGGAATTTATGAGAGTATATATCTTTAATGAATTAATAACTAATATATTTATCTACTTTTCTGACACCTTTTATTTACCATTTTACACATTGAGAATTTGGAAAAATGATACAATAAACACTCATATACTCTCCATCAGGAGTCAACAATTGTTAACATAGTGCTACATTAAAACACCTTTCTCAACTTATTTCCACACGCGGATTAAATTTTCTTGCTAAAACATATGATAATACGTGGTAGACATCATGACACTTCATTCTTCAATACTTTCTCGACAAATATTTGAGAATTCAAGGAATGTTCTCTACATAACCACAATACTATCATTATACCCAAGAAAATTAGCAACAATTTCATAATTACTTTCAATGTCTGATACATATTCAAATTATCCTAATTGCCTCCAAAATGTCATGGATAGTTGTGTATCTGAACAAGAGTCCTACTAAAATTGACACTGAATTTGTTTGTTATGTCACTTTCATTTCTTTTAATTCAGAGCATCCTCTAGTCACTTTTATTTTTTCTAAGTTTTATTATGTTATGTTAGTCACCATACAGTACATCATTAGTGTTTGATGTAGTGTTCCATGATTCATTGTTTGTGTATAACACCCAGTGCTCTAGTCACCTTTAAAAATGATATTTTAGACGAGGGCAGGCCAATTGTCTTGTTGAATGCCCATGTTCAGGATTTGCCTGATGGTTTCCTCATGATGTCATTTAAATTGTTTTGTCCCCTGTATTTCATAATATTGATAGTTAGGTCTAAAAGGACAGATATCAGCAAGCTTCTTCTAAAAAGGGCCAGGTAGCAAACATTTTTGGCTTTGTGGCCTTACAGCTTCTGTCACAACTCAACTCTGACATTGTAGCATGAAAGCAGCCATAGGTAATCCATCGATGAAAGGGTGTGGTTGTGTTCCAATAAAACTTTATTAACAAAAACAGGAAAATCCCTGGATTTGGACTGCATGCTATACTTTGCCAATCCACAGCCTAAAGACTGGATTAGATTTCAGTTAGACTGATTTGTTAATAATTCTTTATTTACTAAAAATGGGATGTTGTAATTTCATGACATATCAGGAGATACATAAAGTCAGTTTGCCCACCACTGATGATATTAAATTTCATCATTAGTTTCAGATGGTGGCTGTCAGATCTCCATGTTGCAAATGTATACTTTGTCCCTTGTAATTAATTGGTAGTCTGTGAGGTGATTCTTTGGCACTGTGGTCCCCAGCCTGTTCTCCAAAGCTTTTTACTCAGTGCTCGTAGTGGCCATTTATGGGATATTAAAAGAAACATGCTCTTCTAATTCTGTTGTATTTTCTACATCTATTAGATGATCTTTTAAAGTATCAGTATGGACTCATGGATATGCTTATTTAAAACATTATAATCATGTACAGTCATTTTCCTTGATGTTCAAATTGATACAGAATTGGTCAGAGGGAGCCCTCAGGGAGTTTCTTGTAGGTGTAACTGCTCTGGATTTAGATCTTGCTTAGACTGCATGAGGGTGAAATAATGTTATCTATAAATACATCTCACAAAATGTGCAGTAGCCATATACACCTTTTTCCACAACTCAACTTATAAAACATAAAGATGCAGAAACTCTAGTCCCATAGCTCTGATTTTACTCTGATGAAACTCCCCCCCCCCACTTTTAAATTCTGTGAAATCAGGAATTGGATCTTCTTGATCTGTTCCCAGTACATATTTTTGTATTTTTTTTTAAGATTTTATTTATTTATTCATAAGAGATAGAGAGAGAGAAGCAGAGGGAGAAGCAGGCCCCCAAGGACCAGGGAGCCCAATGTGGGACTCGATCTCAGGACCCTGGGATCATGACCTGAGCCGAAGGCAGACACTTAACCATCTGAGCCACCCAGACGCCCCCCAGTACATATTTTTGAAATGAATAAATTAGTAAGTCTTTAGAAATGGAGAGTGAAGAAGTTGAGGCATGTATATATGTATGAAGACCAACTGGTCTACTTTGCCTGTAACCAAAATGTTTTCTGGGATGTAATACTTTAATACTATACTAATACTAATAAAACCAGGAAAGTCTTGAGAAACTGTGATTTGTTGTTTATACTACGTGCAGGTATGTGAATATTACTTTCCTCTCTGATGCTATTTTAGGAAAGTCCTTTGAGGCTGGTTTTCCTTGTTATGTATCATCAACCTGAGGAAGAATTTTTGTAGACGAGGCTTCTACTGGGGTATTGGGTCATAGCTCCTGATTATACTGGGAGTGAGATGAGAATGTTGTATACACCAGAAAACCAAAAGTCTCCAGCAACTGAATGTCAAACATTTACTGCTTACTTTCTCCCACAGTGGTGCCAAGAAGAGTTATTTGTAATAAACATGAAAAAGCATTTTTTAATACTCTTTGCCCAAAGGATGACAGAGAGTGTTTTCTTCATTTCCTAAGAGACAAGGTCGTCAGGCTTAGCTCTTCATTATAATTCTCCTAAGAAGGAAGGTGCAAACATGATTTTGTGTTAGAAGGTGCAAGATGTGTACACAGAAAAGTACAAAATATTGTCAAGAGAAGCCCAAGAAGAGAAAGGTTTTGTAAACCTGAACATACAAATGCTAGCTACAATTCACATTGCCAGAATCTCTCCTCTGCTTTCTGTGATTCTCTAGTGAGGTTTTGCAGTGTTTGTGTATTTGGAAATACTAGGAATGACTGCAGACTTTGAAAAGTCTCCAATCCAACTTAATACTTATTTTACTTTCCTTTTATGACTATATATACACGTATTTATTGTTCATCATATACAGGGATGGCATGGAATGACTAGGGATAAAGGATGTGCGGTGACTGCGCAGCTTGTGCATCAGTGCTACAGATCATTATTCCTGATTACTTGGTTGATCACAGCATTGTTCTCTGCTCAAGAGTATTTTGTATCTTGTCCCTAAATACAATTAAAAAGGGGTTGCACTCATGTCACACAAAGTGGGTGCTCTACAATTGTGGAGAAAGAGGACAGTCATATGCAAGGGTCAACGAGAGCATAGAAAGTGAGTGAAAGTATAGGAAGACCTCCTTTCAAGACAGGGAAGTGCCTTCAGGTGAGTTCAGGTGAAAACCAAGGGTGAGCCATTCTAGGGCATCAACTGCTATATACCCAGGTTGTTCAATGAGATAGGTACGAGCTTCTCAAGAGGGCTGGTTAGTGAAGTGCTCTGGGAGCACTGCATAATCTTACCACGCTGTGTTTGGAGGCATCAGACATGGTCCCACTTGAGAGAGTATACTTCTCAGACTCGGCTTTGGTTTTCCTGACCCCTTTGAACCATTTCTTGTATTGTTCCCGGACCTGCAGAGGCAAAGCATGCTTGGGTCAGCTCACTGAAGGGAGTAAGGGTGGTAGGAGGACCGGGTGGAAGTCAGGCAGTGGTACCTGTTGGCTGAGGAGGCAGTACACCAGGAAGATGAAGACGCCCTGCAGGCTGTTGATGATGGTGAAGAGGTAAGCCATGACATGGGCAGCTGGACCCACCTGCAGGATGCCCAGGCACCATGTGCAGCCCAAGATGAGCAGCTGAGCTGTGGCTTTAAATGTCAGCATCCTGGGTAGGAGGAGAAAGGAGGTCATGATGCACCCAGAGCAACACAATCAGGGTTGGTTTCATGTCCACTCCATGGATGCTTCTGACTGAGTTGTGATCAACTTTGATCTTTATTGTCAATGATTCCCTAAAGAGAAACACTGTTTGGGTCCAGGATGGCATTTTGACTAGGACTGAGGATAATGGTGACACTTGAGAATGTGAGTTTCAAAAAGATCATGATGTTTCATGAAGATCCCGAATTTGTTCAGCTGACATTACTGAGAATGTTCTGTGCACCGGGCTCTAGGCTGGGGCTAGGGCATTCAAAACAACAAAGACAAGACTTCTGTTTTTACAGACCTTAAAGTCTAGTGGAAAGACAAGAACAAAATGATCACTTATAACATTTGCGAAGTGAGGTACTTCTTTTCATCCAGGGCTGTTCCTTTCCTCACCCTCTCCATGAACTGAACCAGGCATGCTTTGCCCAGAATAGAGGCCATTAATTCTGTGCAAAGTTGAGGAAAGCAGAGGACATCCCCAAACTCTTAGATGATGTGATATGTGGATGTTGAAGCTGAGTTCCCCAGGTGCAAGGGAAGGGGAAGGCAGAGGGCAGAGCATGCATGAAGGCATGGGCATGATGGGGTATGCTGGTTCTGGAAACTGTTGTGTGATTTCCTGCGTGTGTTATAAGTATGTGAATGTTCTCAGGACCTTTTTCATAGGACCATGGTAGCAATCCCTGCTTATCAGAATGAAGCCCATTCTCTCTGCAGCTGAAGCAGTTTGTTGTTGGGGTTGTTCATGGGTGGAATGTTTTTGGCATGGGTGTCAGCAGCAAACCACAGAATCTGATCTGGCTGCCAAGGAGGGTGGCTGCACCTCTCTCTTCCAGGCCCCACAGGAGCACCGTGAAGGGACACTAGAGCCTTGGAGGTGTGAGGATAATGTTCTGTGTAGGGGGTGGTGTGCACCTGTGACCCATCCTCACCTTGTGTTCTGGAGGGAGGACACATCTCTGTTGATGGAAGAGAGCTTGGTTTTCACAATCCAGAAGGTCATCAGAAAGAAAGCCAAATTAATCTGCAGAAAACCCACAGGTATATTAACTACACTCCACATCTGGAAAACCTTCGTCCTAGCTCATCCAGCTCCTAATCTGGCAGGGAAGAAGCTTTTGTGTTTTGTAACAGTCCTAGAAAAGCAAACCAAACACCCAGTAACTCAGGCCCATGTTTGCCCTGTAACATCGGTAACCACTTCAATTCAGTGCATGGGAATTACAAATGTTAGCACTGAAAGTGCCACATCTCAGGAAACACCTTAGTCTTGGTTTTACAATGGGAATTCCCACCTCCTGGGAGCCCCTCATCAGTCCTGGGCCAACTGGAATGACTGCTCACCCTGCCTGTCACCCTCCTGATACACCTGATCTTTGAATAACACTCAGCTGGGCAGGTGGGTTGCTCTGATGTCATCCATTACTCACGGAGAAAATTGTGCAGATAGGGCCAAGGAAGGTCCATATGAATCCTTTGTCTGTGTGGAGCCAGCATCTTAGAGAGAGATGGGAAGAGATTCAAGAAAATATTGGCTTTCATAGACAAAGGACTGATAAATAAACATACCCCTCCCCTCCTAATGTTTCCTTCTGCCTTCATCATTATTATCATTTTTTTTGTTAAAACATTTAACATACCCTCCTAGTAAATCTTAAGTATAGAATACACTATTGTTAGCTATATGCACTATGTAATATAGATCTCCTAAACTTATTTATTTTGCAGAACTACAACATTGTATATGCCTTTGATGGTGGCAGTGGTTTCATGGGTATTAGCCCCAAACTCATCAGGTTTTGTACATTAATTACATATGGTATTTTACATGTCGATCACACCTTACTCAAGTGGTCTTTAAAAAAAGATAAGTTCCTTTCAAAAGCTCTTCTATGTCTTGGCCCCCAGATATGCTGGCAGAAATAAATATAACTTTTAAAAAGAAAATAACAGTATTGATCAGTAAATTAATTTATGGGTTTTTTTGGATAAGTATTGAGTGTCTCCTCTGTGTCAGGATCTGTGCTTGGCTCTGAAGACCCAGTTGGGATTAGGGTAGAGTGGTCTCTGTCCTCAGGGAGACACAGATGAAGTTGGTGGATCAACAATTAGACAATAGACAAAGTCAAGATGATGAATTTTATGACCAAGTATGAGGAGCTTTGAGGATATGTAGCTGGATCCATAACCTAATCCAGGGTATAGGAGATCCAGATAATTGGGAAGGGTTTCCCTGAAAGAACTGAATTGTGTTTAAGCTGAAATAATGAGTGATGAGTGGGTGTAGACAGGTGAAAGTTTTGGACCATCGAAGAAGTGAGTGAAAAAACCCAAATGAAACAAAACAGTGAGCCTGCCCCAGCAGTAAGGCTCACGTGCATTACATAACTTATTCCTCATGAGGACACAGGTATTCACACACTCATAGGTCAGGCATCTCAAGGCCGTACTGAGAGCAATGACAGAGATGGACTTTATCTCCAGGGAGGGGAGCTGTGAGTGAGGTGGGAGGTGTGAGGACTGGGGAGAAGGTCAGAAGGACCCAGCAGGAAGCATCAAAGGGAAACTTCGAAGGTAGGCATTGGCAAAGCAGGAGGCTGCCGCCTGCTCTTATAAGTGGGTTTTACTGGAACACACACTCATTCCCTCCCAAATTGTCTGTGGCTCTGTTTGTGCTCTGAGGACAGAGCTGAGTAGTTGTGGCAGAGACCATAAGACCAAGAAAGTTGGAAATATTGATTATCTGGCCCTTTATGGAAAAAGTTCATTGACCTTTATGCTCAACTCCTTAGGGAGGCCAGCTGGCCAGGGCTCCCTGTTGCAGCTGAGTAACTCATGTCATCAGGATAGGCGTATGGTGTGAGCGCCAGACTGGAAGTGACCCCCGCTCCGCCACCAACCAGCTGTGTGATCTTGGCCATGTTAGTTAATCTCCTTGTGCCTCAGTTACTCATCTGTAATATGGCTTATTACTAGTTTCTACTGCACAGGTTGTTGGGGGGATGATTTGAGCTGACACGTGAAAAATATTTAGAACAGTGATTGTACATCAGAAGTGATTTCTAAATCTTAGCTGTGGTTACAGTTATTTTGTCATCCAAATGACCCTTTGTTTCTTTTAAAATTAGGATAGAGAAAGAGTTTATACAAATTAATGCCATCTATTCATTTCAGTTTTGCTTTCTGGAAGATTTAAAACTGTCCCCTCGGGGCGCCTGGGTGGCTCAGTCGTTAGGCATCTGCCTTCAGCTCAGGTCATGATCCCAGAGTCCTGGGATCGAGCCCTGCATCGGGCTCCCTGCTCCACGGGAAGCCTGCTTCTCCCTCTACCAGTCCCTCTGCTTGTGTTCCCTCTCTCGCTGTGTCTCTCTCTGACAAATAAATAAAATCTTAAAAAAAAAATTAAAAAAAACAAAAAAACAAAAAAAAAACCTGTCCCCTCAATTGATGCAATGAATACTATATTAATATATATTTGCTAATACATATGATGCTATTTATATTATGGACTATAGTCACTAATACAATATAGTTATTAACATAATATACACTTAATATTTAAAATAATTAAATCTAAAATATTAAGAAGTAACCTCATTTATCTTAACTAGATTAATTTGTAATTATTAAACATCAATATTAGTGTATAGTTATTAACATAATGCACTTTATTATTTAAATAGATAATTATTAACATACATTATAATTAACATTTAAAAAACCCACAGCGAATATCATCCTCAATGGGGAAAAGCGGAGAGCCTTTCCCTTAAGATCAGGAACACGTCAAGGATGCCCATCCTCACCACTGTTGTTCAACATAGTACTAGAAGCCCTAGCAACAGCAATCAGACACAAAAAGAAATAAAAGGTATTCAAATTGGCAAAGAAGTCAAACTCTCTCTTTTTGCAGATGACATGATACTCTATGTGGAAAACCCAAAAGACTCCACCCCCAAATTACTAGAACTCATCCAGCAATTCAGTAATGTGGCAGGATACAAAATCAATGTACAGCAATCAGTTGCTTTCCTATACACTAGCAATGTAACTGTAGAAAGAGAAATTAAAGAAACGATTCCATTTACAATAGCACCAAAAACCATAAGATACCTGGGAATAAACCTAATCAAAGAGGTAAAGGATCTATACTCTAGGAACTACAAAACACTCATGAAAGAAATTGAAGACACAAAAAGATGGGAAAATATTCCATGCTCATGGATCGGAAGAATAAAAATTGTTAAAATGTCTATGCTACCCAGAGCAATCTATACCTTCAGTGCCATCCCGATCAAAATTCCAATGACATCTTTCAAAGTGCTGGAACAAACAATCCTAAAATTTGTATGGAATCAGAAAAGACCCCAAATCGCCAAGGAAATATTGAAAAAGAAAAACAAAGCTGGGGGCATCACGTTGCCCGATTTCAAGCTATATTACAAAGCTGTGATCACCAAGACAGTACGGTACTGGCACAAAAACAGACATATAGACCAATGAAACAGAATAGAGAACCCAGATATGGACCCTCAACTCTATGGTCAAATAATCTTTGACAGAGCAGGAAAAAACATGCAATGGAAAAAAGACAGTATCTTCAATAAATGGTGCTGGGAAAATTGGACAGCCACATGCAGAAGAATGAAACTCGACCATTCTCTAACACCATTCACAAAGATAAACTCAAAGTGGATGAAAGACCTCAATGTGAGACAGGAATCCATCCAAATCCTAGAGGAGAACATAGGCAGTAACCTCTTGGACATCGGCCACAGCAACTTCTTTCAAGATACATCTCCAAAAGCTAGTGAAACAAAAGCAAAAATGAACTTTTGGGACTTCATCAAGAGAAAAAGCTTCTGCACAGCAAAGGAAACAGTCAACAAAACAAAGAGGCAACCCACAGAATGGGAGATGATATTTGCAAGTGACACTACAGATAAAGGGCTGGTATCCAAAATCTATAAAGAACTTCTCAAACCCAACACCCAAAAAACAAATAATCAAGTCAAAAAGTGGGCAGAAGAGATGAACAGACACTTCTCTGAAGAAGACATACAAATGGCTAACAGACACATGAAAAAATGTTCATCATCATTAGCCATCAGGAAAATCCAAATCAAAACCACACTGAGATACCACCTTACACCAGTTAGAACAGCAAAAATGGACAGGGAAAGAAACAACAAATGTTGGAGAGGTTGTGGAGAAAGGGGAACCGTCTTACACTGTTGGTGGGAATGCAAGTTGGTACAGCCACTTTGGAAAACAGTGTGGAGGTTCCTCAAAAATTTAAAAATAGAGCTACCCTATGACCCAGCAATTGCACTGCTGGGTATTTACCCCAAAGACACAGATGTAGTGAAAAGAAGGGCCATATGCACCCCAATGTTCAGAGCAGCAATGTCCACAATAGCCAAACTGTGGAAAGAGCCGAGATGCCCTTCAACAGATGAATGGATAAAGAAGATGTGGTCCATTTATACAATGGAATATTACTCAGCCATCAGAGAGGATGAATACCCAACTTTTGAATCAACATGGATGGGACTGGAGGAGATTATGCTAAGTGAAATAAGTCAAGCAGAGAAAGTCAATTATCATAGGGTTTCACTTATTTGTGGAACATAAGGAATAACATGGAAGACATTAGGAGAAGGAAGGGAAAAATGGTGGGGGGAGGAATTGGAGGGAGAGATGAACCATGAGAGACTATGGACCTGAGAAACAAACAGGGTTTTAGAGGCGAGGGGGGAGGGGGGATTGGTTGGCCCGGTGATGGGTATTAAGGAGGGCACGTATGGCATGGAGCACTGGGTGTTATACAAAAACAATGGATCGTGGATCACTACATCAAGAACTAATGATGTATTGTATGGTTAAAAAAAACCCAATTATATCTTAATGACTTAAAAACAATTACTTCAATGAATACAATCTTCCACCGGGTAGATGTCCTTGGAGTGGTCACTGACCTTTTCTCTGTCTATCTGATCTGGTGGAATTAAATAACTATTGGTTCTATGATGGCCATAGTCATGCTGGAGAAGATAAGGACAGTGGGAAATTGCATTTACCGGGTGGGTGTTCCATAAAGGTGAGGCCTGGATGCAGCAGAAATGGCCACAATTATAGCTGGGACTCCATAGCCCACGGGGAACATGAGCTTCTTCATGACCCTGCTCACACTGGAGTAGTTGACCACCGTCAGGTTGCGTGCAGTGAGGAAGAGATTCAGACCCTCCAGCAGCATCCAGGTGAAGGACTCCAGGTAGAGATAGTGTAGGGCACCCGCAATGATGGCACACAGCACCTGGGGGAGGAGAAAGGTGTCACCAGGAGGGATTGTCAGGGAGGAGGGTGGCCCCAGGACCTTTCCCATACTTTGCCATTGAAGAGAACTCTCATGTATATGGTCGAGTTGTCAGGAGAGGGTTTGTCTCCTAATGTCTTCCATTCATTAGTCAATGTGAAATAGGCTACCTATCCCTCCAACCTCCCTGGACCCGAGGCCATTTCATTAAGGTATCAGTGCAGCATGGCTCCATGAACTGAGCACCCCTGGGACAGGGCATGGGCTCCTCTGTGGCAGTGTCAGTACCTTGATCTCGGTCTGGTTGATGGCTGTGAGGAAGAGCAGGTGGGCCAGGAAGAGGCAGATTGAGAGCTGCAGGTGGATCGAGGTGCTGGCGTTCTGGATGGTTTTGCACAGCAGGAAGGTGAGGGCTGCCAGGAGGAGGCACAGGAGAGAGAGGCCCAGCCCCAAATAGGTGATCACAGCCAGCATGGGATCCTCCTCCTGGGATCCAGCAAAAAGAAGCAAAAAGGACATCAGAGTCACATTTTCCTACTCTGGGGTAATTTAAAAATCTTCTATTTAAAAAATTTTTATTTTATTTTTATTTTTGCTGTAGCCAAATCGGGAAAGAAGGATGCAGGTAAATTTGTTATGTTATTTGGGAAATTCCTCCAGGTTCAGAATGCTAGAATGGAAATCTGAACTGATTAACCCAGACCTTGGAAGAATTGAGGGGTAAGAGAGTCCTTACTTAAGACAGAGCCCAGGAACTCACAAGGGTTTATTTTACTTTACAAATCACCTAAGTAAGTCTTTGATGTGGTGATCCAGAGGAAGTAACCAGCTCACCTAGCCAGTGGAACAGGCAAACATAGTTCTTAACCCACCTGTACTCACTGGCTTTCTTGGCCCCTTTGACCTCTGCCACCACCAAATCTTCCTTTCTATAGTCCCTGAGAGCCACTTTCTACAGCCTTCCTGTCCTGAAGACCCCTGTGTTAAGCAGAAATCTAATTTGTCAATAATAGGTGTACACACACTTTCTTCTGGATTCTCAGTTAAATGCCATTTTAGGTGCTGCTCTGAAGGGATTTTGCAGATGGAATTCAGATCCTAGTCTTTAAGAGAGGGAGTCTGTTGTGGGTGGGCCTGGCCTAATCAAGTTAGCTTTAAAAGCTCTGGGCTCTTGGAGAAAATGGTTCAAAGTGTGAGAGCGTTTGCAGTGAGGGAGCTCCTCCGGCTGGCCTCTGGATAGAAATGCTGACACACTGTGTGAGGGCTGCTAGAGAAGGAATGCAGGCAGCCCCTAGTTCGCTGAGCAAGGTTCCCTTCTCACAGCTAGCTAGAAAGTGGAACCCCAGTCCTATGACTGCAAGGAAATGAATCCTGCCAGCAACCAGGGAGCTCACAGGAGGAAACTGAGCTGCAGAAGAGAATGCAGATCTGGCTGATTTCAGGCTTGTAAGACCCAGAACAGCAACTCAGCACCACCATACCCGAGCTGACCCAAAGAAACCACAAGATATAAATTTCTGTTTTTTTTTTTAAAGCCCCTACATGTGGGGAAATATATTACAGAGCAATAAGCATGGAATCCAGCCTTTCACAGGGCTCTCACCTGCACATTGTAGTGGGCCATGAGGACTGCAAAGCTGCTGAGGTGGGTGCACTGGCAGGTGGTGCTGGTGTCTCCAGTGGCCACCATCCTGCAGCCTGTGGTGGACCAATGACCATATCCATCCGGAGTGTGATCCCAGAAGACGCAGAACACCTTTTGCATTGGCCCACGGGTCACTGACTGTAGAAACAGAGTGTAGGTGGAAGCTGGCTGTTCCAGTGCTCAGAAATGCTTATCCAAAGCTGGCTTGCAAAAGGCTTTCTTTGGGGAATGATGCAGCCATGGGGAAGCCCCCAAGAACCTCAATCAAGACTGAGCTGAGCAGCAAGGCTGTGCCCAAGACCCAGGCTCCTTCCACACCCACAGTCCCATCTCACCAGCACTCACATGGTGGGAAAAGATGAAGGTGATAGGGGAGCTGAGGTTCTGGGTGTCCCTGTTGCTCATAAAGGCAGAGATGACGTGTGAGAGCAGGACAGAGGAGACTCCTCGCAGCACGCCCTTGTGTGCCCCATGCAGAACTGCCTGCATCTCAGCCTCCAGGACCAGGCGGGCCTCAGCCAGCAACTTGCCCATCCCCGGTGTGGAGACAAGGCCCACCACAGAAGGACCTGCAGGAAGAGGTCAATGTTGATACCTTGGGGTTCCTACAGGGCCCCTTCCTCGTCAGAGAGACTCTTTGTGGCTCCACTAAACCCCCCCTTTCCCTTTAATCTTCAGTTCCCCATTTGTCACATCCTTGGGCATCTTGTGACCTTCCTCCCATCTCAGCCAGTACCTGAGTCATCAGATTCGTGCACCACATCCCAGTTCAGCAGCATCTTCACCTGACTCTGACTCAAGATGACATTTCTATCTCCTTGCTCCCGCACCTTCAGGGACAGGTCTATAAGATGTCAGAGTTGTATAAGGGAGTTAGATTAGTATTTGTGGCTGTAGTGGTTGGTATAATACCATTTTATGTGTGTATATATGATGTATGTATAAAAATATTTTATACATTACTTAAATCTATAATATAATACTTTATATATAATATAAATTTATACAAAAGCCATATATAATATATAATATGATACTGAATATTATATATTATATAATTTATAGAATGCACACATAATATAATATATGCATATAACATATGCATATTCTAGATCTATATATTATATATTAATAATAGTATTGTTTGGCACACATAATAACAATATTGCACATATTTGGTATACATAATAATTTTATATATGTATATAATTTGAATTTATCAAGGGTTATAAGAGAATATTACAAGCAATTATTCAACAGTAGGTTAGATGAAATGAGGAAATTCCTAAACAGTCACAAACTACTGAAACTGACTTTTTTAAAAATTAAGTTCAATTAGCCAATATATAGTAAATCATTAGTAAAGCTGACTTTAGAAGAAACAGAAAATCAGGACAGACTTGCAATAGGTAAAGACATTGAATCGTTTATCAAAAGCTTCCCCAAACGAAAAGCCCACACCAGATGGAGTTGTTGTTGAATTCTATCATCCATTTAAAAGACTAATCCTTTGTAAACTTCTCCATTAAATAAAATAAAATAATGTAAAATAATATAGAAAGGAATACTACCTAAATAATTCTATGAGGCCACCATTACCCTGTAAACAAAACCAGATAAAGATTTCACAAGAAAAAAAAAAACAAAACTATAGACCAATCTCTTATGAACATAGATGTCAAAATAGTCAATAAAATATAAGGAATAATTTTATCCAAGGATGCTCAAGACTTGTACACAGAAAACTGTATTCATGGATGGGAGAATCAATATTGTTATGATGGCAATGGTCCCTGCAGAGATGTACAGATTCAGTGCAATCCTTATCAGGATTCCAAAGCAATTTTAGTTATTTAATTTTTTGCAGAAATGGAAAAGCTCATCCTAAAATCCACAGGGCATTGCATATACCCAAATAATATCTTGAAGATGAAAAAAAATTGGAGTACTTAACTTCCTAATTTCAAAACTGACTACCAACCTACAGTAATCAGAACAGGAGGGCACTGGCATAAGGATAGTCCTACAGATCAGTAAGATAGAATTGAAAGTCCAGAAACAAGCCCATACATCTATGGTTAATTAATTTCCAACAACTGGTGTCAAAACCTTTCAGTGGAAAAAGAAAAGTCTAACAAATGGTCCTGGCACATCTGGCTATCCACACACAAAAGAAGGAAGCTGGAACCCTACCTCACACAACACACAAAAATTATTTCAAAATGGGTCAAAGACCTACATTAAAATTTTTTTAAATTTATTTTATTTTTTAATTTAAATTCAATTAATTAACATATAGTGTATTATTAGTTTCAGAAGTAGAATTTAGTAATTCATCAGTTGCATGTAACACCTAGTGCTCATTACATCAAGTGCCCTCCTTAATGCCCATCACCCAGTTAGCTCATTCTCCCACCCACACCCCTCCAGCAAGCCTCAGTTTGTTTAAGAGTCTCTTATGGTTTGTTTCCCTTTCTGATTTCATCTTATTTTATCTTTCCTACCCTTCCCCTAAGTTCATCTATTTTGTTTCTTAAATTCCACATATGAGTGAAATCATAAGATATTTGTCTTTCTCTGACTGACTTATTCCACTTAGCATAATACCCTCTAGTTCCAACCACATTTGTTGCAAATGGAAAGATTTTTTTCATTTTAACTTATCAAACTCAACACCCAAAGAACAAATAATCCAATCAAGAAATGGGCAGAAGACATGAACAGGTATTTCTCCAAAGAAGACATCCAAATGGCCAACAGACATATGAAAAAATGCTCAACATCACTCAGCAACAGGGAAATACAAATCAAAACACAATGAGATATCACCTCACATCAGTCAGAATGGCTAAAATTAACAAGTCAGGGAATGACAGATGTTGGCAAGGATGCAGAGAAAGGGGAACCCTCCTACACTGTTGGTGGGAATGGAATCTGGTGCAGCCACTCTGGAAAACAGTATGGAGGTTCCTCAAAAAGTTGAAAATAGAGCTACCCTCCAACCCAGCAATTGCACTACTGGGTACCCCAAAGATATAAATGTAGTGATCCAAAGAGGCACCTGCACCCCAATATTTATAGCAGCAATGTCCACAATAGCCAAACTATGGAAAGAGCCAAGATGCAAAATGTCCATCACAGATGAATGGATAAAGAAGATGTGATTGATATATATATAATGGAATATTACACAACCATCAAAAATGAAATCTTTCCATTTGCAATGATGTGGATGTAACTAGAGGGTATTATGCTAAGCAAAATAAGTCAATCAGAGAAAGACAAGTATCATATGATCTCACTGATATGTGGAATTTAAGAAATACAATAGAGGATCATAGGGGAAGAGGAAAAAATACAACAAAATGAAACCAGAGAGGAAGACAAGCCATAAGAGACTGTTAATCAGAGGAAACAAACTAAGGGTTGCTGGAGGGGACAAGGGTGGAGAGATGGGGTAACTGGGTGATGGATATTAAGGAGGGCATGTGATATAATGAGCACTGGGTATTATATAAGACTGATGAATCACAGACTTGTACCTCTGAAACCAATAAATACATTATATGTTAATTAAAATAAAAGTAAATAAATAAAAAAATGATTTCATTCTTTTTGATGGCTGGGTAATATTCCATTGTATATATACACCACATCTTATTTATCCATTCATATGAAAGACCTACAATTATGAGGTGAAACTAGAACTAGAACTAGTTAGGAAGGAGGAACACAGGTGTAAATCTTCATGACCTTGGGTTTGTCAATGGATTCCTAGATATGACACCAAATGCCCACAAAACAAAAGAAAAAACGGAGAAAATGGATTTCATCACTTTAATGTTCATTAAAGTGAAAAGACCACAGAGAAAATGCAAAGACAATCTATGGAATGGGAGAAAAAATTAGCGAATCACATGTCTCATAAAATCTACTATTAGAATATATGAAGAACTCTTACAGCTCAACAACCATAAGCCAAACAATGAATTAAAAAATAGGCAAAGGACTTGCATAGACATTTCTCCAAAAAAGTTACACACATGTTCAACAATTACACAAAATGATGGGAAACATGATTAATCATCAGGGAAATGCAAATCAAAATCACCATGAGATATCCCCTGACATACACTGAAAAGACTACCAGGAAACAAAACAAAAGGAAAATAGCAAGTGTTGCTGAGGGTGTAAAAATTGGAGCCTATTGCTGGTGTGGATGGAAAATGAAAAAAATCACCTCTTTGGAAAATAATTTGGTAGTTCTCAAAAAATTGAACATAGAATTACCATATGGGCGCCTGGGTGGCTCAGTTGGTTAAGCGACTGCCTTTGGCTCAGGTCATGATCCTGGAGTCCCGGGATCGAGTCCCATATCGGGCTCCCTGCTCAGCAGGGGGTCTGCTTCTCCCTCTGCCCTCTTCCCTCTCGTGCTCTCTGTCTCTCATTCTCTCTCTCTCAAATAAATAAAAAAAAAAAAAAAAAAAAAAAAAGAATTACCATATAACTCAAACTCCAATCCTAATTGTGTATCCCAAAGAACTGAAAACAGTTATTAAAACAAAAACATGTGAACCAATATTCATAGTAGTACTATTCACAATGGTCAAAAGGAGGTAACAAACCAAATGTCCATCAGTTGATGAAGGGCTGAACAAAAGGTGTTGTATTCATATACAATGGAATATTATTCAGCCATAAAAATAATGAAACACTGATAGATGCTACAACATGGATGAGCCTTGAAAACATTATGCTAAGTGAAAGAAGCCACACTATAAAGCAACATAGTGTATGAGTCTCTCTATATGAAATGTCCAGAATAAGCACATCCATAGATAGTGAAAACAGACCAGTGGTGTCCAGGGGCTGGGGGAGGGGAGGAATGAGAAGTGACTCCTGAGGGGGGTACAGTATTTACTTCAGGGGTGATGAAAATATTTTATAAATAGAGGCAATGATTACAACTCCGTGAATATACTAAATGCCACTGAATTAGGGCGCCTGAACTGGGTGGCCCAGTTGGTTGAGCATTGGATTCTTGGTTTTGGCTCAGGTCATGATCTCAGGGTCATGGGATCGAGCCCCACGTCAGGCTCGTGCTCAGTGGGGAGTTTGAGGTTTCTCTCTCCCTCTCCCTCTGACCCTCCCCTCTGCTCTTACTCTCTCTCTTTCTTTTTTTTTTTTTAAGATTTTATTTATTTTTATTAGAGAGAGAATGAGAGAGAGGGAGTACATGAGAGGGGGGAGGGTCAGAGGGAGAAGCAGACTCCCTGCCCAGCAGGGAGCCTGATGCGGGACTCGATCCAGGGACTCCAGGATCATGACCTGAGCCGAAGGCAGTCGCTTAACCGACTGAGCCACCCAGGCGCCCCTCTCTTTCTAAAATAAATAAATAAATCCTAAAAAAATAAATGCCACTGAATTGTACACTTTGTTTAAAACGGTGAATTTTATGGTATGTGAATTTTACTTCAAATAAAACAAATGAAACACTTAAATATCAGATAATATCAAATTCATATTATTCCAAATTAAATAAATTGTTTTCTTGGGAAGCCATTTCTATTTTAGCTTAAATTCTTCATTATCATTAATTCATCTGCTCATAATTTATTTCATATTAACATGTATATTATTTATAGTTTTATTCATTTATTTTTTATTGAGGTATAATCGACATTAATTTCAGGTGTACAACATAATGATTTATTATTTGTATATATTGCAAGATGATCACCACAGGAAGTCTAGTTAACATGTGGCACCATACACAGTTACAAAATTTTTTTCCTGAGATGAGAACTTACAAGATTTACTCTTGTAGCAACTTTGAGATATGTAACATAGTATTATTAACTATAGTCACATGGTACCTTACATCCTATGACTTATTTATTTTATATCTTCTGACCCCCCTTCGCCCATTTAGCCTACTGCCCCACCCCCACATGTCTCACCAGCACCCCTCTCACCCACCCATGGCAACCACCAGTCTGTATCTATGAGCTTGTGTGTGTGTTTATTTATTTATTTTTAAGATTCCACATATAAGTGAGATCACCTGGAATTTGTCCTTCTATGATTTATTTTACTTAGCATAATTTATTTATTTCTTTTTAAGCACTTATTTTAATTTGTTTATACATGTAACACTGAGATACAAGCATGGTCACTCTGCTCCAGTGAGGCTGGGGGACAAAGGAGGTGGGGACAAAGGAGGTGGGAACAGGCAGAGCAGAGCCTGGGGCAGACCCCAGTACTTACCTGTGCCTGCAGATGCGTTGAAGGTCAATGTCCCATTGGGCAGGGCCTGGCTCAGATTTCTCAGGACATCCTCCAGACCAACAAGCAGGTTAGTGGCCACACAGTGCTGCTCTGAGCGGGGCAGGGCCTCCAGGTCCTCAGGGGTCTCCAGCAGCTCATCCACACCCTGTACAAGGTCCTGGGGGATGGGGACACAGACGTAGTGCATGATGGGCCTGACAGACTGCATGAAGATGCTGTCCACTTAGCCTCAGAATAAAGATCCTAGAGACTGTCATCTGTTTGGGATTTCCTGGGATTGCCCTGGAATCCAGCCACTCATGGTTAATGCTGTTCATGAATGCCAAGGATGACATAAACCCAATTTCCAGGAACAGTAAGATGAAAGGTTGTTAGTAGGTACAGGTGGGTTTCTAACAGTGAGTACAATACCTGGATGTCTGCTCTTCTCACCCACCCTGGGAGAGGCAGGGCCACAGGGAGGCCACCACTGTGTTGGGAATGCCTCTTTCCACACCAAGGCTTTCCTGGACCTTCATGGGATGCCTCCAACTTGTCTCCACTGGATTCTGACCTTACCTGGATAGTGTCCTGGACAAAGGCTGGTATGAACTTTCTGCCCAGATCTTGGACTCTTTCAAAGAAGTGGGAGAGTCTCTAGGGAGAGGGGAGATGAGGAAGTCAGAGAGCCTCAATGTGGGTGCAGAAGCTTGGGGAAAATGGCGGCCATGAACGGTGGGGAGCCCATGCTTTGAGGAAGGATTTCCTGTCTCCTGGTCCCAGCTGGGGCCACTCACCTGGCTCTTGATTCCATGGGGTGGGGTCCAGGTGGGAAAAACAATGCCTGCAGGGGATAACAGTAGTTGATTAGGTGTAAGAGCATCTGTGTGTGGGATGGGGGAAGGGGCCTGGGGTCAGGTCAGGGCCAGGTACCTTCTCAGGTGGTCATTTGGTTATTCAGGGACCCTAGTATGGGCATAGAAGCATCAGGAAGGCCCCACTCTCTCCTCCCTGGTGAGTGGGTGTCTTTTCTTATTCATACAGAGGTGTGTTATGGGTGAATGTGGTGGCCCAGATGCTCAGCTGTCCAGATATGGATGGAATTGGCCTGAATCCTCCTGTTTTCAGCTCCAGTGCTCTTAGCTTCCCTGGGCAGCTTTCAGCCAGGGTGGGAACATCATGGTCATCTGTATCCCAGCTTGAGCATTTGGACAAAGACCAGAATGGGTCTTCTAGGGAACCATGTGCAGGGAATATGCCAGATTTCCCAACCAGGATCCTGTCTGGCTCCCAGTGATGGCTTTTGTTTTAATTCCCTCAGGGCAACTGCTCACTTGCTGGTCTCCGATGATATCTTCCATTGCTATCTGGTCTAGACAGGAGCTGCTTCTCATCACCCAATTCTCCGTGTGTGTATGCGGGTGGGTCCGTGTTACTCTGTGTAGACACCACACAACATCCTCCTGGGTCCTGGTCATCTGGTCTGCTCTCAGGACTGTGAACTGAAATTATTGGGGAGAGTCAGGGTAAGCTTTGTTCAGAGAAATAGACAGAGGCCCAGCAGCTGAGAAGAGGGGTCTGGATGCTGAAATTGTTGGCCAGGGAGAGTGCAGGCCCAGGAAAGGGGGATGGCCCTCCCATCTTCCCACTGCAGTGTTTCTGGATGGGGTCCCTGGGTCCAACATGGCCCAAGAGATCTGAGAGTTTTCCTAGCATGGCCAAGCCCAAGTAGGCTCTGGTGGGGAAAGGTCTCATCCTGGCCATCACTGATGATGGTGAAGAGGAGGGATTTTGCACTAGAAACAGTGTGCTGTGGAGCTCCTGAAATATCTTGAGTGCCACTTTTTTTTTTTTTCACAAAAATAAAATGCCAGGGAGCAAGGGGGATTTTTGAACTTTCAGAAGTGACCTTCTACAGAGGGTTCTGAGCCTTGGAGTTCAAAGAGATATGGGTGCCTGGGTAGGTGCTGAGGATGTTCTCTGATGCCTGGAGAAAGTGAGCTAAGTGACTCCAAACCTTGTGGGCGAGGAGATGGAAGTCACAAGTCAATTCTTACCTTGACACATGTTCTCACTCTCATTCCTGAACGTTTTTGCCCCAGAAGCAAGCTTGTATCCTGGGCTGCATGTACAGTAGTAGCTGCCCTCTGTGTTCCAGCAGTCTGCGAATTTTCCACAGGACACTGCCGAGGGTGGTCCACATTCATTGATGTCTGGAACACAACAGGGCAAAGGGTCACCTCCCAAAGATGTGAGTTCCCATAGGGCAGAGGCGCTGGCCTCCAGCCTGACTCGGCCAACAGGACTGGAGAGAACTCAGCTTGCAGGTGGCATTCCTGGGGCAGGTCTGAGCTGGAGCCAGCTGCTCAAATGCCTGCTCACTGTTCTGCATCTCTGCTCTCTGGCTGGGACTAAGGGCACCTAGATTCAGACACTTTGCTGTGCCATTGTGGGGGCTGGAAGGAGGTCTGCATCCCCTTCTGCAGGCCTTGTGGGGTGGACAGAGGCACTGAATTTCTGGTTGCACTACTAGGGACCTGGGGGTGGGCTCTAGTCAGGGTGACTGTGGCACTGAAGGCCACTCTCAATGCTGAGTCAGTGAAGGGAGTCATGGCTGGAGTCTGTCCAGAGTAACACTCTTTCACACCTGAGGATAAAGCCAGGTGATCAGGCCCCTGCCCATTGACAGGCTCCACCTCCCATTACTCACAGTGGCCCAAGTTCACCCCACAGTCTTCATCACCCGCTCCCCAAAGGTGCCCATGTCTGGCATTTTTAAGATGCCCAAAGATGTCTCTGTGGGAGTCCTACTATCTCCACTCCTGAAGGAAGTCCCCTCTTGTCAGAGATGTTGGGGATGTGAAATGAAGAAGCTACACGAAGTGTCTCACAGCTGAGTCATTGGGGATATTATCTGGCATCTTATCTCTCCTGGTTCTTTAAACATGAGAGGAAAGATGTCCATTAGCCAGGTCCTCTTTGAGCAGCTCAGGGACTCATAGAGCAGAGGCTGGACACTGTTGGCTAAAAATAACAACAATTTTATAAGAACCATGGACACAAGAATGAATCAAAATGCAGGGACAGAATATTTGGTCCTATGCATTCCAATACATTCAGAGTTTCTTCTCTGCACCTTGGACTTCCCTTCTAAGGCTCCAGGCTCAGGCTGTGGATGTCAACACCAGGACACAACCAGATGTGGGAAGATGCACATCTGACACATTCATGTTGTCCCCCATCTGGACAATGGGACTGCCCTCCTCTCTTCTCAGATGGTGGCAATGGCCTGTCTTCAAGGTTGTGGGATGGGGTGGAGTTGAGTGGGGGTCAGCTGAGAATGAGGTGCAAGGTGTGGAAGGCATGAGGACAGGAAACTCCTCAATCAGATAGATGTGCTCCCAGAAAGGAGCTGGGATCCAGTTATATTAGCAGTAGGATCTCCTTGCCATGTTCACCCAGCCACGAGTCTCCATGAGACACACATGCAAATGCACCAAAGCTGGCTAATAGTCACAACAACTTTTTTTTTCATCTGATAACATCTTTTCCCCAAGTACTAAATGACACATGGGTCTTAGAAAACAAAGAAAATGTGAAAAATGAGAACAAAGAAAATCAACTGTAAGTCCACTCTATATGGACTACTAGAGAAGATTTAGGATATTTTTTTCCTCAGCTTTTCAAACATACTAGGAACATTTTCCCTTTTTATTAATAAATATGCATCTAAGATGATTAGATGAAGAATATTTCTTGGTGTGAAAATTGTTTATTTCCCCTTTTCCCTACTAATTTTTTTATTGTGGTAAAATGCCCAAAATATAAAATTTACCATGTTAACCATACTTAAGTCATATAAATTTCTTTTATGATCCGGCATTGTTGAAGAATAAGAACTCTTTTGTTTTAGACCTTGGTCTAGGTTCTACATTATTAACTGTGACTTTGGATAAATCAATCTCTTTGATCCCAGTTATGATAATTAAAAAAAATGAGTCTATAAAATTCATAGAAAAAACCACAGGGGATAAGGTCTTTGAAATTGGTCTCAGCACAGATTTTTTGGATTTGACTCCAAAAAGCAAAGATAAATTCCAAAGACATTCTTCAAAGTGCTGGAACAAACAATCCTAAAATTTGTATGGAATCAAAAAAGGAAACATTGAAAAAGAAAAACAAAGTTGGGGGCATCACGTTGCCTAATTTCAAGCTACATTACAAAGCAAGGATTACCAAGACAGCATGGTACTGGCACAAAAACAGACATATAGACCAATGGAACAGAATAGAGAGCCCAGATATGGACCCCCAACTCTATGGTCAAATAATCTTCAACAAAGCAGGAAAAAATATGCAATGGAAAAGACAGTCTCTTCAACAAATGGTGCTGGGAAAATTGGACAGCCATAGGCAGAGAATGAAACTCGACCATTCTCTAAACACCACACACAAAGATAAACTCAAAATGGATGAGACCTCAATGTGAGACAGGAATCCATCAAAATCCTAGAGGAAAACATAGGCAATAACCTCTTTGGCATCGGCCACAGCAACTTCTTTCAAGATACATCTCCAAAGGCAGGTGAAAGAAAAGCAAATATGAACTTTTGGGACTTCATTTAGATAAAAAGCTTCTGCACAGATTACTAGCAAGATGGCAGAGGAGTAGGAGACCTGGATTTCGTCTCCTCTCAGGAATTCAGCTGGATAGGGATCAAACCATTCTGAACACCTACAAACTCAACAGGAGATCGAAGAAAGGAATAGCAACAACTCTCTGAACAGAAAAGCGACCACTTTCTGGAAGGTAGGACGTGCGGAGAAGTGAATCCGAGGCGATATTCGGGAGGATAGATGGCGGGGGAGGGGCCTCCGTCGGCCGCTTCTGGCAAGTGATAGAAGCACGGAGCACAAAATCGGAACTTTTAGAAGTCGGCTCCACTGAGGGACATCACTCCGGTGGCTAAGCTGGGGGTGGAACCCTCCGGGACAGTGTGGTCTCAGGACCCTCGGGGTCACAGAAAGACTGGGGGTGCCTGAGTGCGGCAGAGCTCCCAGGTATCGGAGCGGGTAAGCCGGCTGCAGAGGCGGAGCCCAGGCGCGGGCTCTCAGCTCGGGGTTGACATAAACCGTGATCCACGGCACAGTCGGGCCCCTGCTCCTCCAGCAGGGACCCAACAAGCGGCAGATCCGGGGAGACTCACCTTCCTCCCCCGGGAGGAGCCGTGCGGGAGCGCACCGCAGGGATCTGCTGGGTTGGGAGACTCCACACGGGGTCGGGTGCCAGAGACAGAGGTGCGCGGTCACAGGCCGGGCGAGCACGGGGTGCGGCCGGAGAACAGGAGACGGGAGTGACTGGCGGCTTTTCTCTGGGGGCTCACTGAGGAGCGGGGCCCCGAGTTCTCGGCTCCTCCGGGGCGGAGATTGGGAGGCCGCCATTTTCACTCTCCGCCTCCAAAGCTGTACGGAAAGCTCGCAGGGAACAAAAGCCCCAGAGAGCAAACCTGAGCAGATTACTTAGCCGGGAGGGGGCAAGGGCGGGGCAATTCCGCCTCCGGCAGAGACATTTGGAAACCACGGCAACAGGCCCCTCCCCAGAAGATCAGCGAGAACAGCCGGCCAAGACCAAGTTTACCCATCAATGAGAACGGCAGAACTCCAGCGCTAGGGGACTACTGCACATAGAATTCACGGCTTTTTTACCATGATTCTTTAGTCTTTTAAAGTTAATTTTTTTTAACTGTCTTTTTTGTCTTTTTATTTCTTTTTGAATTTTTCTTTTTCGCTTTTTCAATCAACATCTTATCAATCCCTTTTTAAAAAATTTTTTTATTTTTCATTTTTAGAGTCATATTCTATCCCTTCATAGTAGTTACCCATAGTTTTGGCTTATATATATAAGTTGCTCTCTCTTTAAAATTTTGAGATAGTTTCTTCTAACAGATTAAAATATACCCTAAATCTCTAGTATATGGTGTTTTCTATTCCCCTGCCTGATCACATCCTCTCCCTTTTTTTTCTTTTTCTTTTTTCTTTTTTTAAATCCTCTTCTTTCTTTTTTCAAACAACTTCTTATCAATTCCTTTTATAAAATTTTTTATAATGTCCATTTTTACAGTCATATTCCATCCCTTCATCTTATCAACCCTTATTTTTATACATATATAAGTTCTTCTTTCTTTAAAATTTTGGGAGGCACTTTCTTCTAAAAGACCAAAATACACCCCAAATCTAGTGAGTGGCACTGATCTATATACCAGCCTGATCATATTTGATCATATTCTGGGTTTTTTTTTTGTTGTTGTTGTTTTGTTTCGTTTGTTTTTGTTTTTATCTTTATCTTTTTCTTTTTTTTTTCTTTTTCTTTTTTCTCTTTTTCCCTTTCTTATCCCACTGCTTCAGGTATTTTCTGATTTCTTTAGAGTATATTTTCTGGGGATGTGGTTACTCTGCTAGCATTTTGTTCTCTCATTAATCTATTCTCCTCTGCACAAAATGACAAGACGGAAAAAATCACCTCAACAAAAAGAACAAGAGGTAGTACCGACTGCCAGGGACCTACTCAATACGGACATTAGTACGATGTCAGATCTAGAGTTCAGAATCATCACTTTAAAGATACTAGCTGGGCTTGAAAAAAATATGGAAGTTATTAGAGAAACCCTTTCTGGAGAAGTAAAAGAGCTAAAATCCAACCAAGTAGAAACCAAAAGACTATTAATGAGGTGCAATCAAAAATGGGGGCGCTAAGTGCTAGAATAAATGAGGCAGAAGAGAGAATCAGTAATATAGAAGATGAAATGATGGAAAATAAAGAAGCTGAGAAAAAGAGAGATAAACAACTACTGGATCACGAGGGCAGAATTCGAGGGATAAGCGATACCATAAGGCAAAACAACATTAGAATAATTGGGATCCCAGAAGAAGAAGAAGAAAGAGAGAGAGGGGCAGAAGGTATAATGGAGCAAATTATAGCAGAGAACTTCCCTAATTTGGGGAAAGAAACAGGCATGAAAATCCAGGAAGCACAGAGAACCCCTCTCAAAATCAATAAAAATAGGTCAACACCCCGACATCTAACAGTAAAACTTACGAGTCTCATAGACAAAGAGAAAATCCTGAAAGCAGCTCGGGAGAAGAGAGATGTAACCTACAAGGGTAGAAACATTAGATTGGCAACAGACCTATCCACAGAGACCTGGCAGGCCAGAAAGGACTGGCAGGATATATTCAGAGCACTAAATGAGAAAAATATGCAGCCAAGAATACTATATGCAGCCAGGCTGTCATTGAAAATTGAAGGAGAGATAAAAAGCTTTCAGGACAAACAAAAACTAAAGGAATTTGCAAACGCAAAACCAGGCCTACAGGAAATCTTGAAAGGGGTCCTCTTAGCAAAGAGAGAGCCTAAAAGCAACATAGACCAGAAAGGAACACAGACAATATACGGTAACAGTCACCTTACAGGCAATACAATGGCACTAAATTCCTATCTTTCAATAGTTACCCTGAATGTAAATGGGCTCAATGCCCCAATCAAAAGACACAGGCTATCAGACTGGATTAAAAAACAAGACCCATCGATATGCTCTCTGCAAGAGACTCATTTTAGAACCAAAGACACCCCCAGATTGAAAGTGAAGGGGTGGAAAACCTTTTACCATGCTAATGGACACCAAAAGAAAGCTGGGGTGACAATCCTTATATCAGACAAATTAGATTTTAAACCAAAGACTGTAATAAGAGATGAGGAAGGACACTAGATCCTACTTAAAGGATCTATCCAACAAGAAGATCTAACAGTTGTAAATATCTATGCCCCTAACATGGGAGCAGCCAATTATATAAGGCAATTAATAACAAAAGCAAAGAAATACATTGACAACAATACAATAATAGTGGGGGACTTTAACATTCCCCTCACTGAAATGGACAGATCGTCTAAGCAAAAGATCAACAAGGAAATAAAGACTTTAAATGACACACTGGACCAAATGGACTTCACAGACATATTCAGAACATTCCATCCCAAAGCAACGGAATACACATTCTTCTCTAGTGCCCATGGAACATTGTCCAGAATAGATCACATCCTAGGTCATAAATCAGGTCTCAACCGGTACCAAAAGATTGGGATCATTCCCTGCCTATTTTCAGACCACAATGCTTTGAAACTAGAACTCAATCACAAGAGGAAAGTCGGAAAGAACTCAAATACATGGAGGCTAAAGAGCATCCTACTGAAGAATGAATGGGTCAACCAGAAAATTAAAGAAGAATTAAAAAAATACATGGAAACCAATGAAAATGAAAACACAACTGTTCAAAATCTTTGGGATGCAGCAAAGGCAGTCCTAAGAGGAAAGTATATAGCAATACAAGCCTTTCTCAAGAAACAAGAAAGGTCTCAAGTACACAACCTAACCCTACACCTAAAGGAGCTGGAGAAAGAACAGCAAATAAAGCCTAAACCCAGCAGGAGAAGAGAAATCATAAAGATCAGAGCAGAAAACAATGTAATAGAAACTAAAAGAACAGTAGAACAGATCAACGAAACAAGGAGATGGTTCTTTGAAAGAATTAACAAGATTGATAAACCCCTGGCCAGACTTATCCAAAAGAGAAGAGAAATGACCCAAATCAACAAAATCATGAATGAAAGAGGAGAGATCACAACCAACACCAAAGAAATACAAACTATGATAAGAACATATTATGAGCAACTCTATGCCACCAAATTAGATAACCTGGAAGCAATGGATGCATTCCTAGAGATGTATCAACTACCAAAACTGAACCAGGAAGAAATAGAAAACCTGAACAGACCTATAACCACTAAGGAAATTGAAGCAGTCATCAAAAATCTCCCCAAAAACAAAAGCCCAGGGCCAGATGGCTTCCCAGGGGAATTCTACCAAACATTTAAAGTACAATTAATACCTATTCTCCTGAAACTGTTCCAAAAAAATAGAAATGGAAGGAAAACTTCCAAACTCATTTTATGAGGCCAGCATTACCTTGATCCCAAAACCAGACAAAGACCCCATCAAAAAGGAGAATTACAGACCAATATCCCTGATGAACATGGATGCAAAAATTCTCACCAAAATACTAGCCAATAGGATCCAACAGTACATTAAAAGGATTATTCACCACGACCAAGTGGGATTTATCCCTGGGCTGCAAGGTTGGTTCAACATCTGCAAATCAATCAATGTGATACAATACATTAACAAAAGAAAGAACATGAATCATAGGATCCTCTCAATAGATGCAGAAAAAGCGTTTGACAAAGTACAGCATCCTTTCTTGATCAAAACTCTTCAGAGTATAGGGATCGAGGGTACATACCTCAATATCATAAAAGCCATCTATGAAAAACCTACAGCGAATATTATTCTCAATGGGGAAAAACTGAGAGCTTTCCCCCTAAGGTCAGGAACGTGGCAGACATGTTCACTATCACCACTGCTATTCAACATAGTATTGGAAGTCCTAGCCACAGCAATCAGACAACAAAAAGAAATCAAAGGCATCCAAATTGGCAAAGAAGAAGTCAAACTCTCACTCTTTGCAGATGATATGATACTTTATATGGAAAACCCAAAAGACTCCACCCCCAAACTGCTAGAACTCATACAGGAATTCAGTAAAGTGGCAGGATATAAAATCAATGCACAGAAGTCAGTGGCATTCCTATACACCAACAACAAGACAGAAGAAAGAGCAATTAAGGAGTCGATCCCATTTACAATTGCACCCAAAACCATAAGATACCTAGGAATAAATCTAAGCAAAGAGGCAAAGGATCTGTACTCAGAAAACTATAAAATACTCATGAAAGAAATTGAGGAAGACACAAAGAAATGGAAAAACGTTCCATGCTCATGGATTGGAAGAACAAATATTGTGAAGATGTCAATGCTACCTAGAGCAATCTACACATTCAATGCAATCCCCATCAAAATACCATCCACTTTTTTCAAAGAAATGGAACACATAATCCTAAAAATTGTATGGAACCAGAAAAGACCCCGCATAGCCAGAGGAATGTTGAAAAAGAAAAGCAAAGCTGGCGGCATCACAATGCCGGACTTCCAGCTGTATTACAAAGCTGTCATCATCAAGACAGCATGGTACTGGCACAAAAACAGACACATAGATCAATGGAACAGAATAGAGAGCCCAGAAATGGACCCTCAACTCTATGGTCAACTAATCTTCGACAAAGCAGGAAAGAATGTCCAATGGAACAAAGACAGTCTCTTCAACAAATGGTGTTGGGAAAATTGGATAGCCACATGCAGAAGAATGAAACTGGACCATTTCCTTACACCACACACAAATATAGACTCCAAATGGTTAAAAGACCTCAGTGTGAGACAGGAGTCCATCAACATCCTAAAGGAGAACACAGGCAGCAACCTCTTTGACCTCAGCCGAAGCAACTTCTTCCTAGAAACATCGCCAAAGGCAAGGGAAACAAAGGCAAAAATGAACTATTGGGACTTCATCAAGATAAAATCTTTTGCAAAGCAAAGGAAACAGTCAACAAAACCAAAAGACAACTGACAGAATGGGAGAAGATATTTGCAAATGACATATCAGATAAAGAGTTAGTATCCAAAATCTATAAAGAACTCATCAAACTCAACACCCAAAGAACAAATGATCCAATCCAGAAATGGGCAGAAGACATGAACAGACATTTTTCCAAAGAAGACATCCAAATGGCCAACAGACACATGAAAAAGTGCTCAATATTGCTCGGCATCAGGGAAATCCCAATCAAAACCTCAATGAGATACCACCTCACACCAGTCAGAATGGCTAAAATTAACAAGTCAGGAAACGACAGATGTTGGCGGAGATGCGGAGAAAGGGGAACCCTCCTACACTGTTGGTGGGAATGCAAGCTGGTGCAGCCACTCTGGAAAACTGTATGGAGGTTCCTCAAAAAGTTGAAAATAGAGCTACCATATGATCCAGCAATTGCACTACTGGGTATTTACCCCAAAGATACAAAAGTAGGGATCCAAAGGGGTACGTGTACCCCGATGTTTATAGCAGCAATGTCCACAATATCCAAACTGTGGAAAGAGCCAAGATGTCCATCGACAGATGAATGGATAAAGAAGAGGTGGTATATATATACAATGGAATATTATGCAGCCATCAAAAGGAATGAGATCTTGCCATTTGCAACGACGTGGATGGAACTGGAGGGTATTATCTTGAGTGAAATAAGTCAAACAGAGAAAGACATGTATCATATGATGTCCCTGATATGAGGAATTCTTAATCGCAGGAAACAAACTGAGTGTTGTTGGAGTGGGGGGTGGGGTGGGAGGGATGGGGTGACTGGGTGATAGACACTGGGGAGTGTATGTGCTCTGGTAAGCGCTGTGAATTGTGCAAGACTATTGAATCTCAGATCTGTACCTCTGAAACAATGCAATATATGTTAAGGAAAAAAAAAAGAAGAAGAAGAAGAAGGTAGCGGGAAGGGAAGAATGAAGTGGGGAAAATCAGAGGGGTAGACGAACCATGAGAGACGATGGACTCTGAAAAACAAACAGGGTTCTAGAGAGGAGGGGGTTGGGAGGATGGGTTAGCCTGGTGGTGGGTATTGAGGAGGGCACATTCTGCATGGAGCACTGGGTGTTAGGCACAAACAATGAATCATGGAACACTTCATCTAAAACTAATGATGTAATGTATGGGGATTAACATAAGAATAAGAAAAAAAGCTTCTGCACAGCAAAGGAAATAGTCAACAAAACAAGGAGGCAACTCACAGAATGGGAGAAGATATTTGCAAATGACAGTACAGATAAAAGACTGGTATCTAAGATCTATAAAGAACTCAAACTCAACACCCAAAAAACAAATAATCAAGTCAAAAAATAGGCAGAAGACATGAAGACACTTCTCTGAGGATGACATACAAATGGCTAACAGACACATGAAAAAATGTTCATCATCATTAGCCATCAGGGAAATTGAAATCAAAAGCACATTGAGATACCACCTTACACCAGTTAGAACAGCAAAAATGGACAGGGAAAGAAACAACAAATATTGGAGAGGTTGTGGAGAAAGGGGAACCGTCTTACACTGTTGGTGGGAATGCAAGTTGGTACGGCCACTTTGGAAAACAGTGTGGAGGTGCCTCAGAAAATTAAAAATGGAGTTACCCTATGACCCAGCAATTGCACTGCTGGGTATTTACCCCAAAGACACAGATGTAGTGAAAAGAAGGGCCATATGCACCCCAATGTTCAGAGCAGCAATGTTGCAATAGCCAAACTGTGGAAAGAGCAGAGATGCCCTTCAACAGATGAATGGATAAAGAAGATGTGGTCCATATATACAATGGAATATTACTCAGGTATCAGAGAGGATGAATACCCAACTTTTGCATCAACATGGATGGGACTGGAGGAGATTATGCTAAGTGAAATAAGTCGAGCAGAGAAAGTCAATTATCATATGGTTTCACTTATTTGTGGAACATAAGGAATAGCATGGAGGACATTAGGAGAAGGAAGGGAAAAATGAAGTGGGGGAAATCAGAGGGAGAGATGAACCACGAGAGACTATGGACTCTGAGTAACAAACTGAGGGTTTTAGAGGGGAGAGGGGTGGGGGTTAGCCTGGTGATGGGTATTAAGGAGGGCATGTACTGCATGGAGCTTTGGGTGTTGCATGAAAACAATGAATTGTGGATCCCCACATCAAAAACTAATGATGGCAAAATTTCATTCCTTTTGATCGCTGTATAATATTCCATTGCATATATATACCACATCTTCATTATCCATTCATCTGTCGATGGACATCTTGGCTCTTTCCACAAAAAAAAATACGAAAAATTTTCATTGCCAACAGTATTCAGTGAAATAAATGTAAATTAAAACAAAACAAACAAACAAAAAACTAATATTGTATGGTGACTAACATAATAAACTAAAGTTACAAAAAAAAAAGAAGTGGGAATACGCCAAACTAAAAAGATTTTGTAAGTCAGGGCAACCATCAACACAATGAAAAGGCGATCTGTAATTTAGGAGAAAATATTTGCAAATCATATATCTGAGAAGTGATTAACATCCAAAAAATATAAAGAACTCATTCAACACAATAGAAAAAACCTAAACAATCCAATTTAAAAATGGGCATAGAATCTGAATAGACATTTTCCAAAGAAGACATCCAAATGGCCAACAGGTGTATGAAAAGGTACCCAACATCACTCATCATCAGGGAAATGCGAATCCAAACCATGTGATTTCACCTCACACCTGTTGGAAGGGCTATTATAAAAAAGATAGAATAGCAAGTATTGGTGAGGATGTGGGAAAAAGGGAACCTTGCTCCCTGTTGGAGGGAATGCAAATTAGTGCAGCCACTGTGAGAAAAAATCTGGAGTTTCCTCAAAAAATTTAAAACGGAACTACTATATGATCCAGCAATTCCACTCTGGGTATTTATTTGAAGGAAACAAAAACACTAACTTGGAAAGATATCTGCATCCTCATGTTCATTGCAGCATTTATAACAAGCAAGATAAGGAAACAACCTGTTTCTATCAGTGCATGAATAGATGATGAAAAGTGGTGTATGTATACAGGGGAATATCACTCGGCCATAAAAGAGAAGGCAATCTGGCCATTTGCAACAACACAGATGGATCTTGAGGGCATTATGCTAAGTGAGATATGTTAGAGAGAAAAGGATAAATGACATATGATTTCACTTATATGTGGAATCTAAAAACAAACAAAACAGAACTCATAGAAGAGATGAGTGGGTGCTGGAGGTGGGGAGGAATTGGTGGGGGTGGGCAAAATGGGTGTAGGTGGAAAATAAAAACTGTGCTAGCTCTGCTTGCCTCATGGGGCTACTGTGAGGAGCGAGGTGGGAAACAATGACCATGAAGGGGCAGGAGTTCCCAGTGAGCTTATGCTAGAAGACCCTGAGCTTCCAGGCTCTGTTGCTTCCTCTTGCTGCTTCCATTACTCTCCCCTTTCCTTGTGCTATGAGAATCATCACAGTAATAACAGTAGTGACCATGATAATAACTTGTGTCTGACAGTCTGTTCTGTACTAGTCTTTACCTGTTCTTCACACACATGAATTTTAAATCTCACTCCATCCATGGGGGGGGTAGGTACAATGATTGTCCCCAGTTTACAGACAAGCAAACTGAAGCATAGAGAGGAGAAATAATTTCCTACATGTCAGATGTAATCAGTGGTGAGCTGGACTTTGAACCCACATTGCTCAGCTTTGCTGTGTAAGTTCTCAACACTCTACCTACTGATCATGAAAACCTGATTGTCCGCTTCCCTCATACTCCCCCTGCCTTGTCACCTCTCTCTTTTCCTTGATGAAGTGCTGGGTGCTGCTGTCAGTGAGGCTGAGGGCTCGGGATGCTCCACCATCTCCCCCCTCCGTATCCGTGCCTCTCCACCACCCCAAGCCCTTGTACCATCACAACTCTCCAACAGGCTGGTGAACATCTCCCCGGATGAAGAAATGAATCCCGGGGAGCAGCGACAGGCAGTGGCATTGACACACGTGGATTTCGGAGGGCACCACTGAGCACAGTCTGTGGGGGCAGAGGCTGTGGGGACGAAGACCACAGTCAGAAGGCTTAAGAAATGGAGGGAGCCAGCTGCCAGTTGGGGGTCCAGGAATAGAGCAGGGGAGGGTAGGGAAGGTATAGCTGCCATTGGAAGAGCTCAGAAAACTCTGGACATTTAGGGAGGAGGAAACAGCTTCTTGGATACCCAGAAGACCATCTGTGAGACTTACTTGTGGAATAAGCTCCCTTCCCTACCCCTTGTTGGTGAGAAAACCCAGACCCCAGCATGCACTCCCCAGCTTATGTCACCAATGGGGCTGGCTGGGCACTCACCTTTCAGTTTCCGTACAGGTCCCAGTGTCAGCAGTAGCAGCACTAAGACCCCTGGGACAGAAAAACAGATGAAAAAGAGAGGAGAGTCAAGTTCCAGTTTCAACCCATGTCTGCATGGTCATTGCCTTCTGGGGGGTGGTTCTGCCTGCAGCCCAAGGCTTTCCAGCAGGATCCAAGAGGCTCCTATACTGCACACAGAACCAAGACTCAGCCTGTCCTCTCCATCTCCCTGGACTCCCCAAGAAGTCAGTCAAGGATAACCACAGGCTTCATGGAACCCCAGGTGCTACAGGTGAGGGGACAGAATATACACAGACAGCTGATGTCAGGGACACAACGTAGAAACTCCAACCTCTCCCAAAGGAGGGGAGTAAATCTATTTTTTTTAATTTTTATTTATTTATTTTTTTAAATTTTATTTTATTATGTTATGTTAGTCACCATACAATACATCATTAGTTTTTGATGTAGTGATCCATGCTTCATTGTTTTCATATAACACCCAGTGTTCCATGCAATACATGCCCTCCTTAATATCCATCACCAGGCTAACCCATCCCCCCTCCCCCCCCTAAAACCCTCGGTTTGTTTCTCAGACTCCATAGTCTCTCATGGTTTGTCTCTCCCTCCGAGGGGAGTAAATCTTGAAGGAGAAACTCTTCCAATCCATGTGTCTTGCCCATATGCAGGTTCTTTGTTCTATGGCAATAGTAGAAATCTGCTTGGAGAAGGCCCTTTCTCTCCTCCATGGTGAATGGGTGCTTTTTCTATTTCACATGGAGCATCCTATGGGATAATAGTGTGGCCAGATGGTCTGTTGTCCAGATGTGGATGGAAGTGGCCCAAGCCCTCTCAATCTGTCAAGCCTGGTGCCCTCAGCTTACTCCAGATGGGGTGGGGATGTCACAGCCACCTGAGTCCCAACCTGAAGACTTGAACAAGTCCAGGGTGGGCTTTCCTGGGAACTGCGTGCAGGGGAAATGCTGCATTCCCGACCAGGACCTATCATGACTCCCAGCTATGGCCTTTGTCCTGACTTTCCCCAGGTGGATTCTCACTACCTGCATAACCTTTGGTATCTCCGTTGTCCTGGCAGGAGAGCATGCTCCTATCCATGCTAACTCTGAGACTCCAGCTCCACGGAGATGGACAAGACCCATACCTGAGCCAGGCCCTTTAAGGGGCTTGAGGCAAAGAGTCGAGAGAATGAAAGTGATGCTGGACAGGCAGGGTCACCTGGACAGTGGGAACCAGGGCTGTGGTAGACAATGGGGCTGACATCCAGTCAGGCAGCCTTGGGACAGTGGAGTTGCCTTTTTGGATCCCTGTGAAGGCATCCCCTGGACTGGCAGGAAGTGGTGAGAATCCGCATCTGAGCAAGGCCAGCAGTGGGTGAGGGCAGGGTGGTTGGAGAGGGGAGCAGGTGCTGATGGGCAAGAAGTGGCAGATGTTTCTGTTTTCTTGGCCCTTGGCCTCCCACCAGGGATGCACACACTGGGCCCAGCTGAATGGGGCTTGGCCTCCATCTTTTGTCCCTGATGGTCTGGGTCAACGTGGGGCCTTGACTGACCTCCTTGGAAGAGGGTCAGGCCTCTGGCAATGGTCCCTTCTCTTTATATCCAATCCAGATGGCAGCGTCTTCCATTCACCTAAATTTTAGAGTGTGTGTGTAGGGTGGTCCACATCACTCTGCCCAGCCCCACACAACATCTTCCTGGTCCCAGATTGCCCACAGGTCTATAAACTAAAATTATTGGGGAGGTTCAGGGCAGAGCCTTGCATGGGGAATTAGAGCTGGGAGGCCAAGAAGCCAGTTCACTGTGCCAGGAGGAGCCTTCTCCAGGTGGGGTTATTGGCCACGGGCAGGGATGGCCAGGGGAGGTGGGCCTACCCTTGAATCTCCCCACTTCCCACATTTCTGGACAGGGTTCCTGGGTCCATCCTGGTGTGGCCGAGCCTGTGTGGATTCCAGGGAGGTAGGGAAGGTCTCATCCTGGCTGCCATTGATGAAACAGAAGAAACCGATATTGCACTGTGAGCTTGTGAAGTATCCTGGATGCCACCCCTCTGTTTTCTGAAAACAAAGTGCCACATGGCAAGGGAGACGTTCCAAAATTGTGTGAGTGGCACTCTGCAGAAGGATCTGAGCCTTGGGGTCTGGAGAAGGATAGGACACAGGTCGGTGCCCAGAATATCTCTCTGATGCTTGGAGAAAGTGAGCTGAGTGACCCCAGACCTCATGGATGGGGAGATGGAAGGTGCAAAGCCATTCTTACCTTGACACATATTCTCACTCTCATTCCTGAACACTGTCTCAGAAATGAGCTCCTGTCCCGGGCCACACATGCAGTACCTGCCATCCATGCCCTGGCAGTCAGCGTAGGCTGCACAGGACCTTCTCAAGGGTTGTTCACACATGTTAATGTCTGGAATACAACAAGATAAAGGATCACTTCCCAAAGGAGTAAGTTCCCCCAGGTCAGAGGCCCTGGTCTGCCGCCTGGCCCCACAGTGAAGTCTGGATGGATGCAAGTGCCAGGTGGTACACCTGGGGCAGGTCTGAGCTGGAGCCAGCTGCTCCAAACGCCTGCTCACTGTTCTGCTCATCTCTGCTCTCTGGTTGGGCCTGAGGGCACCTAGATTCAGACACTCTGCTGTGCTATGATGGGGGCAGGAAGGAGGTCTGCACCCCTTTCTGCAGGCCTTGTGAAAAAAAACAGAGGCACTAAGTCAGGCTCCAGACCCTCCCCTGTGGTCCTGTTGGCACCATTGGAGACCTGGGGTGGGCTCTAGTCAGGGCATGGAAGGCCACCCTCAATTCTGAGGCAGTGGAGGGAGTCATGGCCTAGGGGCTGTCCAGGGTGATACTCATCATTCACCCCCAAGGATGGAAGCAGATGGTCAAGCCCCCACCCATTGATGGTTTTTACCCACTTTTCTCACAGTGGTCCAAGTACACCCCACAATCCTCATTAAGTACTTCCTCAAATCCCAATGTCAATCCTTTTCCAGATGCCTCAGGATGTCTCCGGGGGAATTCCCTTTAATTAGAGCCCATAATAGATGGGAAATGAAGAAGCAACAGGAAGCTGCTAATAGCTGAGTCATTGCAGGGCGGCTTCCTGGCCTCCTGTTCCTAAACCTGAGAGGAAAGAGTCCCATGAACCAGGTCCTTTTGAGTAGCTCAGGGACCCATAGAGCAGGGGCTACACATCACTGGCTAAAAATAACAGTTTAATAAGAGCCAGCAAGACAAGAATGCATCAAAATGCAGGGAAGAATGTTTTCTCCTGTACATGCTAATCAGGGGACCAAAGACTTTTAGAGCTTAAAAGGACTCACGACATCCTGCTGAGTCAGAGCAGGCAACTGGGCTCCCCAGAGCAGAGTTTCCTACCTGAACTTGTGGACATCCCTTCTAAGGCCCCAGGTCCAGGCTGTGGGTGTCAGCACCAGGACAAAACAGGATGTGGGAAGACGCACACTTGACACATTTGTGTTCACCCCCATCTGGGCAATGGGACTGTCCTCCTCTCTTCTCAGAGGGTGGCAATGGTTGGACACTTGCCTTCAAGGTTGTTGGGTGGGGTGGAGTCGAGTGGGAGACAGGTGGGAATGAGGCATGTGGGAGGGGAAGACATGATGATGAGAAATCCTCAACCTGACAGGCATGCTCCCAGGAAGGAGCTGGGATCCAGGTACACCATCAGCAGGGCTCCTTGCCATGCTCACCCAGCCATGAGTCTCCATGAGACAGATACACAAATGCAGGGAGATCTGCTAGGGATACCTCTCTGGCATGGAGGGGCTGGGCAGGAGTCAGAACACCACCTTTTCTTCCATGGTAGATTTACTTTCCCTCAAATATTAAATGACACACAGCTACTTAGAAGGACAAAGAAAATGTAAAAAAATGAAATAGAAAATCACCCATAAGTCCACTACACAAACTACTGGTAAATTTTGAGGTCTTTTTTTCTTATCTTTTTAAACATATTAGGAATTTTTCCTTTACTTACCAATATATATGCATCTAAGACTATTTTGAGTACATGAAAGAATTTCTTGGTGTAAAAACTGTATATTTTCCCACTTTTCCCTATTTTCTTATTGTGGTAAAAGGCACACAACAAAATTTTCCATCTTAACCATTTTTAAGTATTAGAATTTTCTTTTATGATCCTATTTTGTTGAATAAAAACCTCTTGTCCACAATAGCCAAACTATGGAAAGAGCCAAGATGTCCATCAACAGATGAACGGATAAAGATGTGGTATATATATACAATGGAATATTCTGCAGCCATCAAAAAGAATGAAATCTTGCCATTTGCAACAATGTGGATGGAACTAGAGGGTATTATGCTGAGTGAAATAAGTCAATCAGAGAAAGACATGTATCATATGACCTCAGTGATATGAGGAATTCTTTTTTTTTAGGTTTTATTTTTTATTTTATTTTATTTTTTTATTCTTATGTTAATCCCCATACATTACATCATTAGTTTTAGATGTAGTGTTCCATGATTCATTGTTTGTGCATAATACCCAGTGCTCCATGCAGAATGTGCCCTCCTTAATACCCACCACCAGGCTAACCCTGAGAAACAAACTGAGGGTTCTAGAGGGGAGGTGGGTGGGGGGATGGGTTAGCCTGGTGATAGGTATTAAAGAGGGCGCGTATTGAATGGGTGCACTGGGTGTTATACGCAAACAATGAATCATGGAACATTACATGAAAAACTAATGATGTGTGGTGATTAATGTAACATAAAAAAAAAGATAAAAAAAACCCCTCTTCAGTGTCATTATAAAATGTTTTTTAAAGCAAACTTTAGTTCCAGCTTCCTTTATTCAAGTTGTATTTATTTTCATCTTAAAGGAAAAACAATTTTTGTTTTTGTTTTTTTAAAGATTTTAAAATCCCCCTGGGGGGTGGGCAGCAGGCAGAGGGAGAGGGAGAAGGAGAAGCAGGCTCCCCGCTGAGCAGGGAGCCGGACGCGGTGCTCAATCCCAGGACCTTGGGATCATGACCTGAGCTGAAGGCAGATGCTCAACTGACTGAGCCACCCAGGTGCCCCAATTTTTGTTTCGTTGATTTGAGAAAAATAGTTGATTTTCTTTATGAGGTTGAAATTTCTCTTTCTTTCTCTTTCTCTTTCTTTCTTCTTTCTTTCTTTCTTTCTTTTCTTTCTTTCTTTCTTTCTCTCTCTCTCTTTCTCCTTCCTTCCTTCCTTCCTTCCTTCCCTCTTTTTCTTTTTCAGCATAGTTTAACAACTGTGTTGTTTTAAAGTTAAGGTTATTTCATCAATCCATTATTAGTATTTATTTATTTATTTATTTATCGTATCATATGCCCTCTTTAATTTCCATCACCCAGTTACCCCATCCCCCCACCAACCTCCCTTTCAGCAACCCTGTTTGTTTCCTGGAGTCAAGAGTCTCATATGGTTTGTCTCCCTCAATGATTTCTTCCCATTCAGTTTTCCCTCCCTTTCCCTATTATCCTCTACACTATTCCTTATGTTCCACATATGAATGAAACCATATGATAATTGTGTTTCTCTGATTGACTTATTTCTTTTTAGGTTAAAATTATGTTACCTTTATTTAAATGTTTTGAAAAGATATTCATATATAACAGAATTTTAAAAATACACTTCTAATTTTGTATAATTTCTTAAGCAGATATGTAGTATAACTTAATTCTTGGATTGTGAAAGTTTTTTTAAAGATGATTTTATTTGAGTGAGAGAGAGCAGGGGAGGGGCAAAAGGAGAGGGAGACAAGCTGACTCCCTACTGAGCAGGGAGCCTGACTTGGGCCTCTACCCTAGGACCCTGAGATCATGACCTGAGCTGAAATCAAGAGTCAGAAGCTCAACTGACTGAGCCACCCAGGTCCTCTGAAAGTTTGTTTTTGTATACTTAAAAAATTATTTCAGGGGCAAAATAAATGATTTTTTTTGTTAAATTTATATTTTTAATCTTCAACAGTAAATTTAATACATAATAATAGTCATCTTTGAAATTAATTTTCTTTTTTTATTATGTTCAGTTAGCCACTGTATAGTACATAAAAAATAAATGATTTAAATAGTACTAAACAATACTATCTTATTTGTGCATAGTGCTCTTTAGCTTACAAAGTATTTTTTTTATTGTTTTTTATTGCAGCACTATTTGCAATAGCCAAGATATGGAAGCAAATTGAGTGTCCGTCAACAGATGAGTGGATAAGGAAGATGTGGTATATGCACAATGGAATATTACAGAGCCATAAAAAGGATGAGATTGTGCCGTTTGAGACAATATGAATGGACCTAGAGGTTATTATGTTAAGTGAAATAAGATTGAGAAAGACAAATACCATATGGTATTACTCATAAATGGAATCTAAAAAAAACTGCAAATGAATAAAACAAATAAGCAAAAAGCAGAATCAGACCTATAAGTACAGAGAACAAACTGATGGTTGCCAGAGGAGAGGGGGGCTGGGGGTTGGGTGAAGGGGAGTGGGAAATACAGGCTATCAATTATGGAATGAATAAGTCATGGGAAGAAAAGGCACAGCATAAGGAATATAGTCAATGCTATTGTAACAGCAATGTGTTGATTCAATGGCAGCTACACTTGTGGTGAACATAGCATAATGTATAAATTTGTCAAATCATTATGTTGTATATCTGAAACTAATGTAACATTGTGTGTCAAATATACTCAAATATAAAAGACTTTAGAAATGTTTGCTTTCTTTTTTTAATTTTTTTAAAGATTTTATTTATTTATTTGAGAGAGAGAGAATGAGAGACAGAGAGCATGAGAGGGAGGAGGGTCAGAGGGAGAAGCAGACTCCCTGCCGAGCAGGGAGCCCGATGCGGCACTCGATCCCGGGACTCCAGGATCATGACCTGAGCCGAAGGCAGTCGCTTAACCAGCTGAGCCACCCAGGCGCCCCTGCTTTCTTTTTTAAAATATATTTTCATCGAAGTATAATTAACATACAGTGTTATATTAGTTTCAGATGTATAACATAATGATTTACCAGTTCTAAACATTACTCAGTGCTCACCGTGATGAGTGTAGACATCAATTGTCACCAGACAATATTATTACAGAATTATTGACTATATTCCCCATGCTGTGCTTCTCATCTCTGTGACTTATTTATTTTATAGCTGGAAGTTTGTACCTCCTAATCCCCTTTATCTATTTTGCCCATCCCCCTGCCACCTTCCCTCTGGCAACCACCAGTTTGCTCTCTGTATTGGAGTCTGGTTTTGTTTGTTTTATATTTTAGATTACACATATATGTGAAATCATATGGTATTTGTCTTTCTCAGACTGACTTACCGCACTTGATATTAAGCCTTCTAGGTCTATTCATGTTGTTACAGATGGCAAGATCTTTTTTTTGTGGGTGAGTAATGTTCCATTGAAGATGGATGCCACATCTCATTTATCATTTCATCTACGGATGAACACTTGAGTTGCTTCCATATCTTGGGCATTGTAAATAATGCTGCAATAAAAGTTAGGGGTGCGTATATCTTTTTGAATTAGTGTTTTTGTTTCCTTTGGGTAAATACCCAGTAGTGAAATTACTGGATCATATAGTATTTCTATTTTTAATTTTTTGAGGAACCTCCATACTGTTTTCCACAGTGGCTGTACCAATTTACATTCCCACTAACAGTGCATGAGGGTTCCTTTTTCTCTACATCCTCACCAATACTTAAACCCCCCCTAGCTTTATACCTGGACATGCTTCTACCATTTTATTAGTTGTAAGACTTTGGATAAGTCACTCAATCTTTTTGAGCTTAAATTTGATAATTTAAAAAATGATGCTACCCTGAAACCATAAAATTCATAGAGGAAAACAGGGAGTGAGCTTTTTGACATTGGTGTAGGCAATGATTTTTTGGACTTGACACCAAAAGCAAAGGCAACAAAAGCAAAAATAGATAAGTGGGACCATAGCAAACTAAAAACTTCTGTACAGCAAGGGAAAGCATCAACAAAATGAAAAGGCAGTCTACAATTTGGGAGAAAATATTTGCAAACCATATTATCTCATAAAGGATTAACTTCCAAAATATATAAAGAATTCATACAACTCAATAGCAAAAAAAAAAAACCCTCTAAAGATTATTATTAATAAATTTAAAGTTGGGTAGAGGATCTGAATATACATTTTTCCAAAGAAGACATCCAAACGGCCAAGAGGTACACGAAAATGTACTCAACACTAGTAATCATCAGGGAAATGCAAATCAAAACCACAATGAGGTATCATCTCATACCTGTTAGAATGGCTGTTATAAAAAAGACAAGAAATAACTGTCGGTGAATATGTGGGAAAAAGGGAAATTTGTGCACCGTTGGAGGAAATTTAAATTGGGAAACTATGACCCTGAGGGGGCAGGAGTTCCTGGTGAGCTCATGCCAGGTGGAGTGGCTGAGCTTCTAGGCTCTGGGTGTTTCTTCCCTCCTGTTGATTCCATTACTCTCCCCTTTCCTTGTGCTATGAGAATCATCACAGTAATAACAGTAGTGACCATGATAATAACTTGTGTCTGACAGTCTGCTCTGTACTAGTCTTTACCTGTTCTTCACACACGTGAATTTTAAATCTCACTCCATCCATGGGGGGTAGGTACAATGATTGTCCCCAATTTACAGACAAGCAAACTGAGGCATAGAGAGGAGAAATAATTTCCTACATGTCAGATGTGATTAGCGGTGAGCTGGACTTTGAACCCACGTAGCCCAGCTCTGCTGTGTAAGCTCTCAACACTCTGCTTATTGATCATGAAAACCTGATTGTCCATTTCCCTCGTACTCCCCCTGTCCTGTCACCTCTCTCTTTTCCTTGATGAAGTGCTGGGTGCTGCTCTCAAGACTGAGGACCCCCTTCCTGTCTCCCCCCACATCTCCATGCCTCTCCACCACCCCAAACCCCTGTACCATCACAATTCTCCAAGGGACTGGTAAAAATCTCCCCAAAGAACTGAATCCTGGAGAACAGTGACACATGATGGCATTGACCCATGGAGAGTTCAGAGGTCACCAGTGAGGACAGGTGTGGGGGAACTAGCAGTGGGGATGGAGACCATAGCCAGAAGTTTCGAGGAATGGATGAAGCCAGCTGCCAGCTAAGGGTCCATGAGTAGAGCAGGGGAAGGTAGGGGATGGATGGCTGCCATCAGAAGAGGAAAGGACAGAAGACTGGACATTTATGGAGGAAGAAACAGTTTCTATTATCTCCAGAAGACTATCTTGGAGCTTCACTTGGAGAATAAGCCTCCTTTCCCCCTTGGTGCAGAACCCAGACCCTAGCATGCTCTCCTTAGCTTATGTCACTAAGTCTGGGCAGACTCACCTCTACTGTTCTGGACTGAAGCTCCCCATGTCAACAGCAGCAGCATCAAGAGTCCTGGGGCAGAAAAAACAGTGAGAGAACAAAGAAAGGAGAGTGGAGCTCCAGTTTCAATTCCTGGTGGCATGGTCATTGCCTCCTGGGGAGGTGGCTCTGACCCTGCAGCCCACAGCTTTCCAGCAGCATCCACAAGGCTCTTGTACTTTATGTAGAATTGAGGACCAGTCCTATTCCCTCCCTCTTCCTGGACTCCCTGAGAAGTTAGTCACTAACGGACACCACCCTCATGGAACCTCAGTGTTACAGGTAAGGGGACAGAATATACACAGACAACTGATGTCAGGGACACGATTTAGAAATTCCAGCCTCTCCTGATGGAGGGGGTAAATCTTAAAGCACAAAGTCCACAGATGGGTGTGTGCTCTGTCCACAGCCAGGTCCTTTGTTCTCTGGCAATGGCAGAAATCTACCTTGAGGATTTCTCTTCCAGGATCACTCCCCTCTGTTTAACCCACATGTTTTGGGGCACACAAGAAGAGCATGGGTTTGGGAGTCAGCCAGCCCCAAGTCTGAGTCCCAGCTCACAGTGGTATTGGTCGTGCAGGGAGCCATGGAATCACGAGAGGGGGAGCTGATGACAGGTGAGGGGTGAGAACTATCACCCTGGCGGTTTGAGCCACCATCTCCTGGTTAAGTGGCCGCTCCAGGTGCAGCACCCATGGCTTCTATGGTTCCTTTCAAGTGAGCTCCTGGCCATCCTACAGTGCACTGAGGACACAGCATTTCCATTTATCTCCCAGTCTGGTCCTGAGTGATGGGTCACTGGGCAGGGTTACTTGTATGAAAACCACTGCAGGTGTGAAGGAATCTACCCTACAGGCAATCACCTGGCCACCTGTTAGAGTCTGTCATTCCATTCATGGGAGGCAATGAAGTTTATAGAAGTCTTTCCATATCTCAGTACCTTTATAGGATTTTCCTAAAATGTGCCCAGCATGAAAAATAATCATGTTCTGCACATCAGATGATAAGAAATTTGACTATTTTCACAACAACCAGGGGAAAAAATTACAACCAATGAGGACAACTGAAACACTTAACTTGTTATCTAACAGGTATTATCCTAAGCATTGAGGGAAAGAAAGACTAATCAGCATTAAGCTGTCCCTGCTATTATGCAGTTATTGCCCTTTCAACCATTCCATGACCCACACAAAGCCTATGGACTAAAGGATGATGTTCTTCTTAGCTCATTAGAGTTTTCAGAGAATTTGGTTATGTTCCCTTGTGAAAAAAATAGTATAGGTGGTATGAGGGTTAGTATATGTGCTGCCGAAGCGAGCACAGGTGGTATGAGGGTTAATTTCATGTATCAGTTTGGCTGGGCCACAGCACCCAGATATTTGGTCAAACACTAATCTAGATATTGCTGTGCAGGTGCTTTTTAGATGAGATTAACAATTAAATCAGTAGACTCTGAGTAAAGCTGATTACCCTCCATAATGTGGGTGGGCCTCCTCTAATCAGTTGAAGACCTTGGGGGGAAAAAAAAGACTGACCTCCTCTGAGGAGGAGGGAATTCTGCTTCCAGAATGACTTCAGACTTGAGATGTAACATCAAGTCAGCCTGCTGGCCTGCCCTGCAGAATATCAATTTCCCAACTTCCACAATCTCATGAACCAATTCCCTAAAATGAATGAATCTCTCTCTTTCTCTCTCTCCCTCACCCTCTCTCTCTCATACACACAGACAGACAGACACACAGACACACAGACACACACACACACACACATTATACTGTTCTGTTTCTCTGGAGAAACTGGACCAATATAGGTGGTAAAATGAGATTGGCTCCAGGAGTAAGTTTTACTGATTTTCTCCTTTGAGACTTAATATAAATGATCCAACATCCTTCTTAAAATCTATTCCCTTTGTCCTTTATAGAAAAAGTGGGAAAACAAACAGATTATCAAGAACACAGAATATTTTCTAACTGGATAGAGAGTTCCCAGATAGCTTTAGTTATCTGTCATTATTGTTATAATTCTACCTACCTGGCAGCAGTAGATTTCTGTTTCTCATGATGCAGACCACCAGTGAGCCCAGGCATAGAGGACGTCTGGTCTGGGTCTGTGTGTGTTACAAAGACTTCCTGTTTTAAATCTGACTTGGGCTCCAGAGGAACTGCCATAGGAAACCACTGGTCTGGATCCTTTCTTTCCAGAGAATCTGTCTTGTGATTAACTTCTCAGAAACTTCCCTTCTATTTTTTAAGTATTTGCATAGCATTACTGGTGTTTGTACTGAAAGCTTCCTTGAAGGTGGTTTTTAAATCTTTGTGGTATAGGAAGATGTAATCCCGTGTATTATAAGAACTTCCCAACATGAAGAATTTGCTGGTCTTTCTACCTCATGAAGACCTTGGATCAGAGTCAACAGAATTAACTATTTAGTATCTGTTAAAAGACAATTTTTAAAAAAGATTTTATTTATTTATTTAATTTAAATTCAATTAGCCAACATATAGTACATCATTAGTTTTTGATATAATGTTCAATGATATATTAGTTGTGTATAGCACCCAGTGCTTATTTATTTTAGAGAAAGAGAGAGTGAGTGAGAGAGAGAGAGAGAGAGAAAGAGAGAGAGAGAGTGTGAGTGGGGGGAAGGGTAGAGGGAGAAGGAGGGAGAGAATCTCAAACAGATCCGCTGCTGAGCACAGAACCCCCCACATAGGACTGGATTCCAAAACCCCAAGATCATAGCCTGAGCAGAAATCAAGAGTTGGACACTTAACTGAGTCACACAGGCGCCCCTAAAAGACAATTTTATTGAGGTATAAATGCCATACATCATTATATTAGTTTTAGGTATATAACATAATGATTTGATATTTGTATATATTGTGAAATAATCACCACAATAAATCTACTTGACATCCATTACCATACATAGTTGCAAATTTTGTGTGTGTGATGAGAACTTTTAAGACCTATTCTCTTAGCAACTTTCAAATATGCAATATATTATTAATTGTAGTTACCATGCTGTACTTTATATCCCCATGACTTATTTATTTTGTAACTGGCTGAATAATATTCATATATATATAAAATTCCATTATATATATAGACACCACATTTTCTTTATCCATTCATCCACACCATGAAAAATGTTGTGCTACATTCCACTGGCATCCATGATTTCTGATGAGAAATGAGCTGATATCTGAAATGTTTGTTCCCTTAGGGATGAGGTATCATAATCTCTCATTGCTTTCAAGATTTTTTTCTTTGTCTTTACATATCAAAAGTTTGATTGTGATGTTTCTTGGCCCTAATTTGCTTAAGTTGATTCTGTTTGGAGTTTCCTCAGCTTCTTGAATCTATATGTCTTTGTCTTTTGGAAATTTGAGAAATTTTAACCATTTTTTTCCCTCTGAATAGTTTTTCAGTTCCATATTCTCTCCCTCTGGAATTCATTTTTTAAATTTAAATTCAATTAGCCAACATATAGTACATCATTAGTTTCAGATGTAGAGTTCAATAACTTATCAGTTGCATATAACATGTGGTGCTCATCACACAGTTGCCCTATCCCCCCCGACCTCTCCTCCAGCAACCCTGTTTGTTTCCTAGAGTTAAGAGTTTCTCATGGAATTCAATTGCAGAAATATTAGATATTTTTTATAGTCCCATAGGTCCCTGAGATGCTTATAATTTTTTTTGTAGTTTATTTTGTCTGTCTTATTCAGATTGCATAAATTATATTGTTTTGTCTTCAGGTTCACTGATTTTTTCCTTCTTTTGTCCCCATTCTGCTAGTAAGCCCATCCAATAGAGTTTTCACTTTTTGTATTTTCTCAGGTCTAAAATTTCCATTAGGTCTTTGTAATCATCTGCTTCTTATCGAAGTTCTCTGTTTCTTTGCTAAGACTTTCTATTTTTTCATTTGTTTCAGAAAAGTTTGCTTGTAATTGCTCATTAGAACATTTTTTTAACTTTTTTTTTTAGATTTTATGTATTTATTTGACAGAGAGAGACACAGCGAGAGAGGGAACACAAGCAGGGGGAGTGGGAGAGGGAGAAGCAGGCTTCCCGCGGAGCAGGGAGCCCGATGCAGGGCTCGATCTCAAGACCCTGGGATCATGACCTGAGCCGAAGGCAGACGCTTAACGACTGAGCCACCAAGGCGCCCCTAACTTATTTTTTTTGATGTAGTGTTCCATGATTCATTGTTTGCATATAACACCCAGTGCTCCATTCAATACGTGTCCTCTTTAATACCCATCACCTGACTAACCCATCCCCCCAACCCTCTCCCCTCTAGAACCCTCAGTTTGTTTCTCAGAGTCCACAGTCTCTAGAGCATTTTTTTATGATGGTTGCTGTAAAATATTTGTCATAATTCTAACATTTGTGTCATCTCAAGTTGAGGTTTTCCTGGTTCTTGGTATGACAATGATTTTTTAAATTGTAGTCTTGGTCTTTATGGTATTGTGTTTTGAAACTGGATTTTATTAGGATCTTCTGTTTTGGCAGACTCTTCTGACACCATGCTGGGAGTGGGGGGAGGAGTGGCCATGTTGTTACTGGCAAGTGAGGGTGGGAATGCAGACTTTCCTCTTGGGCCTGCTGACACTCCTGTGTGGGAGGATACCTGATGTGGGATTGAAGGGATGCCTTGTTACTGCTCCTCACAGGGCCTCTACTGACACCATGAAAGTCCCAGCTCCTTCTCAGCCACAACCCCAGCGGGTGGGAGGGAATGCTCCATCATAGCTGGGCAAGGGTAGAGGTCTGGGCTTCCAGACTTGACCTTTGCTGATGAAAATAATTGTGGGGACAGTTTTTCTCTGTTGTTTGGTTGGAATAGGGAAGTTACTGCTGAAATATTTTGTTTTGCCAGGTGTTCCCTTTCCTGGTCCTTTGGATAGGGAGAACTGGCTTTTCTTGGGGACATTTTTTGTTGTCTGCACCTGTTGGCATTTCTGGGCTGCCAGCCTCTTTAATTCCAAGCCTGGGATACATGAGGCCAAACAAAAGCTCATGGGACTCGCCATTGCATAGTGTTTTGGGTCCCAAGGTCCTGTTGTATCTTCCTTCCCTCTATCTTTTAGAGTGGTGTTTTTGTTTTGTATAAAATGCTTATATATAATTCAGCTGTGGTTGTTTTTAAAATAAAGTTTTTCCTACTATGTACTTTGTTTTCAACTTATTCTTTAATCAAAAATGTTTGGAGAGGTTTTGCATGTCACTGTTTATAGATCCACATCTTTCTTTTTGGCTGTTGTTGTATATATGTAGATTACAGAATATATTTTGCATTTCTCCTTTTAAATGCACGTTTATATGGCCTCCTGTTTCCCATTGCTACAATAATGCTGTAGTGAAAGTCTCAAAAATACCATAAGGAGAACATTTTTAAATTTGCTTAGACTAGGTGGTTTATGTACTGGGTTACAGAACATATATATTTTATGTTGTAATAAATTCTGCAACTTTTCTATGTAATGAGATTGTATCAAATTACCCAGGTGCCATAGGAGAGGATCAATTTTCCACATGCAATCAACACTACTGCTATAATATCATTTTTTAATTTTTCATTTTTAACATGAGAAATTTTGTTGATCTGTGGCTTAAGTGACCCTTAGGCTCTGGTTAATCATTTATCTCGTTTAGAAGGAAATTGATAGAAGAAAGACACAGGAACTTAAAATTGTCAGGAAGACATGTTCATTATATATTCATGGACAGGAAAAATATCAAATACTTCAAGAATATAAGCCAGTCTCTCTGAAGGATGCACAGGTTTTTTTTTTTTTATTGATAGGATGACACAGCCAGTCTAGATGATCTGTAAAGGACATTCCAACTTTACAATTCTAAGTTTCTATTTAACTATTAGGAGGCTTAGGGTTTACAGATGTCTTGGAATCTTAAAATTATACATTATCAAATGTTTTCATCTCCCCCCCAATTTGATGGGTAAACTATTTATCTTAATATATGAATTAGTATCTCATTAACAGTGTTGTTGCAATTTTCATATGTTCTTGTATTTTCATGGTGGTCTCTGTGAATTATATACTCCTATCTTTTGCACACTTTATTTTTTTTATTTTTATTTTTTTAAAAGATTTTATTTATTTGACAGAGAGAGAGACACAGCGAGAGAGGGAACACAAGCAGGGGGAATGGGAGAGGGAGAAGCAGACTTCCCTCTGAGCAGGGAGCCCGATGCGGGGCTCGATCCCAGGACCCTGGGATCATAACCTGAGCCGAAGGCAGCTGCTTAACGATTGAGCCACCCAGGTGCCCCTTGCACACTTTATTTTATTCACCATATTTTTGTTACTGACTTTAAGGCATTAAGAATACATATGTGTGTATGTATGTATCTATATCTAGATATCTTTTGTTAAACAATGCAAAATTTTTTATTGTATCACATGCATTCAGACTCTGAATATGGTGTTTTTGTCAACATAAACATTTTTCCCCCCAGGAAACTTTGTCACCTGCTTTATTTTTGGAGAAGGGTAAAGGAAGAAGGGAAAATATTCACTTGAATTTGAGGGGCAGCTAAATTGGAAGGGACACTACCAACAATTTTAGGCATCTAAGGTTATTCTGGTCAATAAGGGAATACTGAAACTTCCTAGTTTGAAAAGTCAAGAGATAAATATTATCTTAGAGCAAGAGCATCCATTTTCAGAGGGGTAAAAGAATAAAGAACAACAAATCCAACAGCACCAAATGAGGTTTAACAGAGGAAATAAGGCCAAGTTTCTCCAAGTGCAAAATTTTAATTAAAATATGCTCACAAATCATAGTTGTATTCCTCTTTTTTACAAATTTTATTTTATTATGTTATGTTAATCACTATACATTACATCATTAATTTTTGATGTAGTGTTCCATGATTCATTGTTTGCTTATAACACCCAGTGTTCCATTCAATACATGCCGTCTTTAATACCTATCACCAGGCTAACCCATCCCCCCCCCACCTCCCCTCTAGAACCCTCAGTTTGTTTCTCAGAGTCCATAGTCTTTTTTTTTAAATAATTTTTTATTTATTCATTTGAGACAGAGAGAGAGCAGGAGCAGTGGGGAGAGGCAGAGGAAGAGGAAGAAGCAGACTCCCTGCTGAGCAGGGAGCCCGACGTGGGGCTCGATCCCAGGACCTGGAGATCATGACCTGAGCTGAAGGCAGATGCTTAACCATCTGAGCCACCCAGGTGCCCCTCAGAGTCCATAGTCTTTCATGGTTCCTCTCCCACTCTGATTGCCCCCCGCTTCATTTTTCCCTTCCTACTATCTTTTTTTTTAAACATATAATGTATTATTTGTTATGTGATTCAACAGTCCTACACAATTCACAACGCTCACCATAGCCCACACCCTCCCCAATGTCCATCACCTAGCCACCCCATCCCTCCCACCCCCCACCACTCTACCAACCCTCAGTTTGTTTCCTGAGATTAAGAATTCCTCACATCAGTGAGATCATATGATACTTGTCGTTCTCTGATTGACTTATTTCGCTTAGCATAATACCCTCTAGTTCCATCCACGCCATCGCAAATGGCAAGATTTCAGTTTTTTTTGATGGCTGCATAATATTCCATTGTATATATATACCACCTCTTCTTTATCCACTCATCTGTTGATGGACATCTTGGCTTTTTCCATAGTTTGGCTATGGTGGACATTGCTGCAATAAACATTGGGGTGCATCTACCCCTTTGGATAACTACATTTGTATCTTTGGGGTAAATAATCAGCAGTGCAATTGCTGGGTCATAGGGTAGCTCTATTTTCAACTTTTTGAGGAACCTCCATACTGTTTCCAGAGTGGCTGCACCAGCTTGCATTCCCACCAACAGTGTAGGAGGGTTCCCCTTTCTCCGCATCCCCGCCAACATCTGTCATTTTCTGACTTGTTAATTTTAGCCATTCTGACTGGTGTGAGGTGGTATCTCATTGAGGTTTTGATTTGGATTTCCCTGATGCCGAGCGATGTTGAGCACTTTTTCATGTGTCTGTTGGCCATTTGGATGTCTTCTTTGGAAAAATGTCTGTTCATGTCTTCTGCCCATTTCTGGATTGGATCATTTGTTCTTTGGGTGTTGAGTTTCAGAAGTTCTTTATAGATTTTGGATACTAGCCCTTTATCTGGTATGTCATTTGCAAATATCTTCTCCCATTCTGTCGGTGGTCTTTTGGTTTTGTTGACTGTTTCCTTTGCTTTGCAAAAGCTTTTTATCTTGATGAGGTCCCAATAGTTCATTTTTGCTCTTGCTTCCCTTGCCTTTGGCGATGTTTCTAGGAAGAAGTTGCTGCGGCTGAGGTCAAAGAGGTTGCTGCCTGTGTTCTCCTCTAGGATGTTGATGGACTCCTGTCTCACATTGAGGTCTTTCAACCATTTGGAGTCTATTTTTGTGTGTGGTGTAAGGAAATGGTCCAGTTTCATTCTTCTGCATGTGGCTATCCAATTTTCCCAACACCATTTGTTGAAGAGACTGTCTTTGTTCCATTGGACATTCTTTCCTGCTTTGTCAAAGATGAGTTGACCATAGAGTTGAGGGTCCATTTCTGGGCTCTCTATTCTGTTCCATTGATCTCTGTGTCTGTTTTTTGCCAGTACCATACTGTCTTGATGATGACAGCTTTGTAATAGAGCTGGAAGTCCGGAATTGTGATGCCACCAGCTTTGCTTTTCTTTTTCAACATTCCTCTGGCTATGTGGGGTCTTTTCTGGTTCCATACAAATTTTAGGATTATTTGTTCCATTTCTTTGAAAAAAGTTGATGGTATTTTGATAGGCATTGCATTAAATGTGTAGATTGCTGTAGGTAGCATTGACATCTTCACAATATTTGTTCTTGCATTCCTCTTTAAAAAATGTATTTTTAAAGTAACCTCTATACCCAATGTGGTGCTTGAAGTGACCACCCCAAGATCAAGTGTCACATGCTTGACCGACTGAGCGAGCCAGGTGCCCATAGTCACTAGTCATAGTTCCTCTTGATTCAACCCTTGTCTCATCCTTAACAGGAACCCCAGGAACCCGAAGACCACATGCATTATTAACCAGATACAATCCAGCTGCCCCTTCCAAACTGGAATCTGACCACTAATAGACTGGCCTAGTTCATGACTGCCCCCAGGGATGGGACTCTCTAAACAAGTTGGCAGGCAGGACAGACACTGAGGATGCACCAGTCAAATAGTCACCTGCTGTACTGCATCCTGGACGACTTGCACACCCTGTTCATTGTACCGTTTTGGGCCACCATGGCAGGGGTATCTTGGAAAACCCATGTCGCTTGATGATTCTGCATATCCACACTCACACTGATAAAAAACAGGGTAAATATCAATCCTATTACAGTTGTAATAAAGAGGAAATTGAGTGTGCTGTCACCACCATAAACTTACAATTTCATTTTGGTCCAGGTTTTCAATTATTGACTATATGAATTTTTCTTTAATCTTGCCTAGGACAATGCCCTTGATTTTCTAATGTTCTAATAATTTTGGTAGATTTTAATATACCTAGATTTTGTCCAGTAAATAATTTGTCCTAAATGAATAGCCTGTTGTCCTGACATCATTTGTTGAGAAAAATCTGTGACTTCCCTGACTTCACATGTAATGTTTCACACACTGATTTGAAATGTCATTTTTTTTAAAGATTTATTTATTTATTTGAGAGAGTGAGAATGAGAGAGAGTAAATGAGAGGGGGGAGGGTCAGAGGGAGAAGCAGGCTCCTCGCTGAGCAGGGAGCCCGATGCGGGACTTGATCCCGGGACTCCAGGATCATGACCTGAGCCGAAGGCAGTTGCTTAACCAACTGAGCCACCCAGGCACCCTTGAAATGTCATTTTTATGGATCGTTACATTGCTATACATGACGTATCCTTTATTTGATTTCATTGACTCATTTTCTACTCATGGAAAACACACATTAAGAAATGTCATGGTTTTGTTTTTATAGATGTTATGAGGCAAATCCCGGCATTTTATGTCAAATAAATTTAAATCTAGGCTTGAATAAAGAGACACATTACTTAGAAGGACTATTGCAGCAGGGAGAAAGTTCTGATCTCAGAAACCCATGAGCATCTCAAAATCATATGGAAAGGCGGAACAAGATGGCGGAGGAGTAGGAGACCTGGATTTCGTCTCCTCTCAGGAATTCAGCTGGATAGGGATCAAACCATTCTGAACACCTACAAACTCAACAGGAGATCGAAGAAAAGAAGAGCAACAACTCTCTCATCAGAAAAGCGACCACTTTCTGGAAGGTAGGACGTGCGGAGAAGTGAATCCGAGGCGATATTCGGGAGGATAGACGGCGGGGGAGGGGCCTCCGTCAGCCGCTTCTAGCAAGTGATAGAGCCGCGGAGCACAAAATCGGAACTTTTAAAGTCTGCTCCACTGAGGGACGTCCTCTGGTGGCTAAGCGGGGGGTGGAACCCTCTGGGACAGTGTGGTCTCAGGACCCTCGGGGTCACAGAAAGACCGGGGGTGCCTGAGTGCGGCAGAGCTCCCAGGTAACGGAGCAGGGAAGCCAGCTGCAGAGGCGGAGCCCAGGCACGGGCTCTCAGCTCGGGGTCGCCATAAACCGTGATCCGCGGCACAGTCGGGCCCCTGCTCCTCCAGCGGGGACCCAACAAGCGGCAGATCCGGGGAGACTCACCTTCTTCCCCCCGGGAGGAGAGGTGCAGGAGCACACTGCAGGGATCTGCTGGGTTTGGAGACTCCACCCGGGGTCGGGTGCCAGAGATAGAAACGCGCGGTCACAGGCTGGGTGAGCACGGAGTGGAGCCGGAGACCGGGGAGACGGGAGTGACTGACGGCTTTTCTCTGGGGGCTCACTGAGGAGTGGGGCCCCGAGTTCTCGGCTCCTCTGGGGCAGAGATTGGGAGGCTGCCATTTTCACTCTCTGCCTCCAAAGCTGTACGGAAAGCTCGCAGGGAACAAAAGCCCCGGAGAGCAAACCCGAGCAGGTTACTTAGCCGGGAGGGGGCAAGGGCGGGGCAATTCCGCCTCCGGCAGAGACATTTGGAAACCACGGCAACAGGCCCCTCCCCAGAAAATCAGCGAGAACAGCCAGCCAAGACCAAGTTTACCGATCAATGAGAACGGTAGAACTCCAGCGCTAGGGGAATAATGCACATAGAATTCATGGCTTTTTTACCATGATTCTTTAGTCTTTCAAAGTTAATTTTTTTAACTGTCTTTTTTTCTCTTTTTTTTGAATTTTTCTTTTTCCCATTTTCAACCAACATCTTATCAATCCCTTTTTGAAAAAAAAACCACATTTTTATTTTTCATTTTTAGACTCATATTCTATCCCTTCATAGTAGTTACCTGTATTTTTGGCATATATATATAAGTTGTTCTCTCTTTAAAATTCTGAGATAGTTTCTTCTAACAGATTAAAATATACCCTAAATCTCTAGTATATGGTTTTTCTATTCCCGTGCCTGATCACATTCTCTCCCTTTTTTTTTTCTTTTTTAAATTCCTCTTCTTTCTTTTTTCAAACAACTTCTTATCAATTCCTTTTATAAAATTTTTTAATAATTTCCATCTTTACAGTCATATTCCATCCCTTCATCATGTCAACCCTTATTTTTGTACATATATAAGTTTTTCTTTCTTTAAATTTTGGGAGGCACTTTCTTCTAAAAGACCAAAATACACCCCAAATCTAGTGTGTGGCACTGATCTATATACCAGCCTGATCATGTTTGATACATTCTGGTTTATTGTTGTTGTTTTGTTTTGTTTTGTTTGTTTTTATCTTTATCTTTTTCTTTTTTTTCTTTTCTTTTTTCTCTCTTTCCATTTCTTTTTCCACTGCTTCAGGTCTTTTCTGATTTGTTTAGAGTATATTTTCTGGGGACGTGGTTACTCTGCTAGCATTTTGTTCTCTCATTAATCTATTCTCCTCTGCACAAAATGACAAGACGGAAAAAATCACCTCAACAAAAAGAACAAGAGGTAGTACCGACTGCCAGGGACCTACTCAATACGGACATTAGTACGATGTCAGATCTAGAGTTCAGAATCATCACTTTAAAGATACTAGCTGGGCTTGAAAAAAATATGGAAGTTATTAGAGAAACCCTTTCTGGAGAAGTAAAAGAGCTAAAATCTAACCAAGTAGAAATCAAAAAGGCTATTAATGAGGTGCACTAAAAAATGGGGGCGCTAAGTGCTAGAATAAATGAGGCAGAAGAGAGAATCAGTAATATAGAAGATGAAATGATGGAAAATAAAGAAGCTGAGAAAAAGAGAGATAAACAACTACTGGATCACAAGGGCAGAATTTGAGAGATAAGCGATACCATAAGACAAAACAACATTAGAATAATTGGGATCCCAGAAGAAGAAGAACGAGAGAGGGGGGCAGAAGGTATAATGGAGCAAATTATAGCAGAGAACTTACATAATTTGGGGAAGAAAACAGGCATGAAAATCCAGGAAGCACAGAGAACCCCTCTCAAAATCAATAAAAATAGGTCAATACCCCAACATCTAATAGTAAAACTTATGAGTCTCATAGACAAAGAGAAAATCCTGAAGGCAGCTCGGGAGAAGAGATATGTAACGTACAATGGTAGAAACATTAGATTGGCAACAGACCTATCCACAGAGACCTGGCAGGCCAGAAAGGACTGGCAGGATATATTGAGAGCCCTAAATGAGAAAAATATGCAGCCAAGAATACTGTATCGAGCTAGGCTGTCATTGAAAATTGAAGGAGAGATAAAAAGCTTTCAGGACAAACAAAAACTAAAGGAATTTGCAAACGCAAAATCAGGCCTACAGGAAATCTTGAAAGGGGTCCTCTAAGCAAAGAGAGAGCCTAAAAGCAACATAGACCAGAAAGGAACACAGACAACATACGGTAACAGTCACCTTACAGGCAATACAATGGCACTAAATTCCTATCTTTCAATAGTTACCCTGAATGTAAATGGGCTCAATGCCCCAATCAAAAGACACAGGCTATCAGACTGGATTAAAAAACAAGACCCATTGATATGCTGTCTGCAAGAGACTCATTTTAGACCCAAAGACACCCCCAGATTGAAAGTGAGGGGGTGGAAAACCATTTACCATGCTAATGGACACCAAAAGAAAGCTGGGGTGGCAATCCTTATATCAGACAAATTAGATTTTAAACTAAAGACTGTAATAAGAGATGAGGAAGGACATTATATCCTACTTAAAGGATCTATCCAACAAGAAGATCTAACAATTGTAAATATCTATGCCCCTAACATGGGAGCAGCCAATTATATGAGGCAATTAATAACAAAAGCAAAGAAACACATCGACAACAATACAATAATAGTATTGTATTATAACGCCCCCCCCTCACTGAAATGGACAGATCGTCTAAGCAAAAGATCAACAAGGAAATAAAGACTTTAAATGACACACTGGACCAAATGGACTTCACAGACATATTCAGAACATTCCATCCCAAATCAACACAATACACATTCTTCTCTAGTGCCCATGGAACATTGTGCAGAATAGATCACATCCTAGGTCATAAATCAGGTCTCATCCGGTACCAAAAGATTGGGATCATTCCCTGCCTATTTTCAGACCACAATGCTTTGAAACTAGAACTCAATCACAAGAGGAAAGTCGGAAAGAACTCAAATACATGGAGGCTAAAGAGCATCCTACTGAAGAATGAATGGGTCAACCAGAAAATTAAAGAAGAATTAAAAAAATACATGGAAACCAATGAAAATGAAAACACAACTGTTCAAAATCTTTGGGATGCAGCAAAGGCAGTCCTAAGAGGAAAGTATATAGCAATACAAGCCTTTCTCAAGAAACAAGAAAGGTCTCAAGTACACAACCTAACCCTACACCTAAAGGAGCTGGAGAAAGAACAGCAAATAAAGCCTAAACCCAGCAGGAGAAGAGAAAGAATAAAGATCAGAGCAGAAATCAATGAAATAGAAACTAAAAGAACAGTAGAACAGATCAACGAAACTAGGAGCTGGTTCTTTGAAAGAATTAACAAGATTGATAAACCCCTGGCCAGACTTATCCAAAAGAGAAGAGAAATGACCCAAATCAACAAAATCATGAATGAAAGAGGAGAGATCACAACCAACACCAAAGAAATACAAACAATGATAAGAACATATTATGAGCAACTCTATGCCACCAAATTAGATAACCTGGGAGCAATGGATGCATTCCTAGAGATGTATCAACTACCAAAACTGAACCAGGAAGAAATAGAAAACCTGAACAGACCTATAACCACTAAGGAAATTGAAGCAGTCATCAAAAATCTCCTAACAAACAAAAGCCCAGGGCCAGATGGCTTCCCAGGGGAATTCTACCAAACATTTCAAGAAGAATTAACACCTATTCTTCTGAAACTGTTCCAAAAAATAGAAATGGAAGGAAAACTTCCAAACTCATTTTATGAGGCCAGCATCACCTTGATCCCCAAACCAGACAAAGACCCCATCAAAAAGGAGAATTACAGACCAATATCCCTGATGAACATGGATGCAAAAATTCTCACCAAAATACTAGCCAATAGGATCCAACAGTACATTGAAAGGATTATTCACCACGACCAAGTGGGATTTATCCCTGGGATGCAAGGTTGGTTCAACATCCGCAAATCAATCAACGTGATACAATACATTAACAAAAGAAAGAACAAGAACTATATGATCCTCTCAATAGATGCAGAAAAAGCTTTTGACAAAGTACAGCATCCTTTCTTGATCAAAACTCTTGAGAGTATAGGGATCGAGGGTACATACCTCAATATCATAAAAGCCATCTATGAAAAACCTACAGTGAATATCATTCTCAATGGGGAAAAACTGCGAGCTTTCCCCCTAAGGTCAGGAACACGGCAGGGATGTCCACTATCACCACTGCTATTCAACATAGTATTGGAAGTCCTAGCCACAGCAGACAACAAAAGAAATCAAAGGCATCCAAATTGGCAAAGAAGAAGTCAAACTCTCACTCTTTGCAGATGATATGATACTTTATGTGGAAAACCCAAAAGACTCCACCCCAAAACTGCTAGAACTCATACAGGAATTCAGTAAAGTGGCAGGATATAAAATCAATGCACAGAAGTCAGTGGCATTCCTATACACCAACAACAAGACAGAAGAAAGAGCAATTAAGGAGTCGATCCCATTTACAATGGCACCCAAAACCATAAGATACCTAGGAATAAATCTAACCAAAGAGACAAAGGATCTGTACTCAGAAAACTATAAAATACTCCTGAAAGAAATTGAGGAAGACACAAAGAAATGGAAAAATATTCCATGCTCATGGATTGGAAGAACAAATATTGTGAAGATGTCAATGCTACCTAGAGCAATCTACACATTCAATGCAATCCCCATCAAAATACCATCCACTTTTTTCAAAGAAATGGAACAAATAATCCTAAAATTTGTATGGAACCAGAAAAGACCCTGCATAGCCAGAGGAATGTTGAAAAAGAAAAGCAAAGCTGGTGGCATCACAATTCCGGACTTCCAGCTCTATTACAAAGCTGTCATCATCAAGACAGCATGGTACTGGCACCAAAACAGACACATAGATCAATGGAACAGAATAGAGAGCCCAGAAATGGACCCTCAACTCTATGGTCAACTAATCTTCGACAAAGCAGGAAAGAATGTCCAATGGAACAAATACAGTCTCTTCAACAAATGGTGTTGGGAAAATTGGATAGCCACATGCAGAAGAATGAAACTGGACCATTTCCTTACACCACACACAAAAATAGACTCCAAATGGTTGAAAGACCTCAATGTGAGACAGGAGTCCATCCAAATCCTAAAGGAGAACACAGGCAGCAACCTCTTTGACCTCAGCCGCAGCAACTTCTTCCTAGAAATATCGCCAAAGGCAAGGGAAGCAAGGGCAAAAATGAACTATTGGGACTTCATCAAGATAAAAAGCTTTTGCAAAGCAAAGGAAACAGTCAACAGAACCAAAAGACAACCGACAGAATGGGAGAAGATATTTGCAAATGACTTATCAGATAAAGGGCTAGTATCCAAAATCTATAAAGAACTCATCAAACTCAACACCCAAAGAACAAAGAATCCAGTCAAGAATGGGCAGAAGACATGAACAGACATTTTTCCAAAGAAGACATCCAAATGGCCAACAGACACATGAAAAAGTGCTCAATATCACTCAGCATCAGGGAAATCCAAATCAAAACCTCAATGAGATACCACCTCACACCAGTCAGAATGGCTAAAATTAACAAGTCAGGAAACGACAGATGTTGGCGGGGATGCGGAGAAAGGGGAACCCTCCTACACTGTTGGTGGGAATGCAAGCTGGTGCAGCCACTCTGGAAAACAGTATGGAGGTTCCTCAAAATGTTGAAAATAGAGCTACCCTATGATCCAGCAATTGCACTACTGGGTATTTACCCCAAAGATACAAAAGTAGGGATCCGAAATGGTACGTGCACCCTGGTGTTTATAGCAGCAATGTCCACAATAGCTAAACTGTGGAAAGAGCCAAGATGTCCATCGACAGATGAACGGATAAAGAAGTGGTGGTATATATATACAATGGAATATTATGCAGCCATCAAAAGGAATGAGATCTTGCCATTTGCAACGACGTGGATGGAATTGGAGGGTATTATGTTGAGTGAAATAAGTCAAACAGAGAAAGACATGTATCATATGACCTCACTGATATGAGGAATTCTTAATTGCAGGAAACAAACTGAGGGTTACTGGAGTGGGGGGTGGGGTGGGAGGGATGGGGTGACTGGGTGATAGACATTGGGGAGGGTATGTGCTCTGGTGAGCGCTGTGAATTGTGTGAGACTGTTGAATCACAGATCTGTACCTCTGAAACAAATAATGCAATATATGTTAAGAAAAAAAAAAAAAGAAGAAGAAGGTAGAGGGAGGGGAAGAATGAAGCATGGGAAATCGGAGGGGTAGACGAACCATGAGAGACAATGGACTCTGAAAAACAAACTGAGGGTTCTAGAGGGGAGGGGGGTGGGAGGATGGGTTAGCCTGGTGGTGGGTATTGAGGAGGGCACATTCTGCATGGAGCACTGGGCGTTATGCACAAACAATGAATCATGGAACACTTCATCTAAAACTAATGATGTAATGTATGGGGATTAACATAAGAATAAAAAAAATCATATGGAAAAATATTTTTATTTCATAGGGTAAAGGAGGAAGCTGACAGAAATAAGCAGCATCTTTGGAGGGGAAGCTGGAGAAAGAAGGGGAAATTATCAGTGTGTTGTGACAAAAAGACGGTCTTGCTGTGGTCAGCCAGTTCCCAGTAGAGGCTGATGGGGAAGGCATGTTCCACTTTTTTGGTACTTGCTCAAACTTGAGGGTAAGCAGAATTCAGGGGCATGTAGGAAAGAGAGAGGTCTCATTAAAGTTTGGTCAAGAAAAAGAAGAAAGTAGGAAATGGGCCATTGTGAGCACTTGTTCGCTTACTCTTCAAGTGAACTGAGATCTGTAATCTCAGTGAACTGTCTCCTCGGTCACATTTTTTTCTTCTATATACACTTGATGGCTAGTTTACTAAATTTCACAAAAATGTCTTGGGACTTAGATTATCATTGCATTGACTGTGTAGATAAATTTGGAAATAATAGCTTCTTTATAATATTAAGACTTCCTCACCCCCACCAACCTCTCTCTTTCTCTAGGTTATAAGTTCTTCTTATGTTACACTTGACAATTTTCTCCTTGAGAAACTTCATGCATTTCTTGTAGGATTGTTCTCAGGTACTGTAGAAGTTTTAGTTTTAAATTTTATTTTATTTTTTAAAAATTATTTTTATTATTATGTTCAAACAGCTCTTTGCATTTTAAAATTTGTTTTTCCTTTGATAGGAAAATCAATGCATCTTGAACTTTGACCTTGCTATTGGGATGTGATTGGACTGTCAGTATTTTCCAATGAATTCTCTGAAGCTTTCTTGGCAAACAATCATGCCTTCTCTAAGTAATGATTGCTTTATGTCTCTCTTTCAAGTACAGGTACCTCTTCTTTTTGGTTTCCATCCCATGGGGTTGAGCTTGGAGGTAGCATAAAGAATTATGAGCCTATTCAGTTATGGATTTTCAAAGTCTTTTGAAATGAGTATTTAACATGGGTACCATGAGATTGCTCCACAAGTCCTGCTTCCTAAGCAAAGGTAAAGGCCCAATGGCTACTCACTCAGAATCTGCAGCTTAACAAGAGATACCAGATGTTCCACATACACAAGGAATTTCAAGAAGCATTGTGGGCAGAGAACTAATTAAGAATTAGAGTTGGAATATGTCATGCCTTATACTTTGTGCTCTCTCTCTCTCTATATATAATTATTATGTTAGTCACCATACAGTACATCATTAGTTTTTGATGTAGAGTTCCATGATTCATTGTTTGCATGTAACACCCAGTGCTCCATGCAATACGTGCCCTCCTTAATACCCATCACCAGGCTAACCCACTCCCCCACCCCCCTCCCTTCTAAAACTCTTGGTTTGATTCCCAGAGTCCATAGCCTCTCATGGTTCATCTCCCCCTCTGATTTTCCCTTCCTTCGCCTAACGTCTTTCATGCTATATCTTATGTTCCACTTATAAGTGAAACCATATGATAATTGTCTTTCTCTGCTTGACTTATTTCACTTAGCATAATCTTCTCCAGTTCCATCCATGTTGATGCAAATTTTAGGTATTCATCCTTTCTGATGGCTGAGTAATATTCCATTGTATACTTTGCTTTTTAGCAGTGGTATTCTTGCCTTTACCAGGAGAGGGTACCTTATTTAAAACACTTAAAAGTTTATTTTTGATAACAAGTAAAAACATGAATACATTTTGTTGTAGAAATATAACACCACAAACACAAGAGATATCTGATTGATCCTCACCTTGACCTAACCTCCCTTGAATAAGTATTCTCTATTATCAACAAATTATAATTTGTTCTGCCAAACATAGAATCTATAACTTAATTATGAAAAGTTAGATAAGAGTATGTCTGTGTAAACATTACAATGTTAATAAATCTAAGATTTTAGAATTATATGGTATTGTGCTATGGACACCCAACAACTTGTACATGGAGATTTTTCCATGTCAACATAGGAAGAAGTGTTTCAGTTTTTGTGTCTGTGGACTGGCATTCCTTAAAACCAAAGTAACTTTTCATCTTGCCATTTCTTATTGATGGTTCACTTGAGTGGTTTGTGTTTTTCTGCCTTCCAATGCTACAATGAACACAGTGAGGTCATCATGCCCCTTGGGCTCCCTACTTCAGAGGCTTTTAAGGGCAGAGAAGACAGCATGCACTCCCCTGGATGAAGAGGACTTTGCAGCTGATTCCTGGAAGTTGGAATCCTCAGAACCTGGGAATTGGAAGTTTGTGACTAGAGGAGCCTGGGTACCAGAAACCCCTGCCTCCTGTACCTGGAGATCCAAGGCCGTGGATCTGCAGTAAGTGGAATTGAAATTTCAGGATTGGGTGGTCAAAAATCCAGAAACATGATCTGTAACCTAAGGCTTGGGTGGTGGGGATTCTGTGAAGCTGAGTAGGAATTCTGCATGTGGGAGATGTGAGGAATTGGAAGAATGAGCCTAGAAAGGAATTGGAGAGAGTCAGAGAATGGGGGAGACTGTTGTGGACCAGAGGGATGGGCTAGAGTCATTGGGGGGTCCTGATCAGAGAATGTGAGTGTCTGATGGTGGGAAGAGGGGTGGGGTCCTGGAAGAGCTAGGCGGGAGGAATCTGGAGCAGTGCTGGAAAGAGTCGGGGAGGATAGTGAGAGAGTTTTGAAATGAGGAAGCTAAGACGAGTCGGGGAGGATAGTGAGAGGGTTTTGAAATGAGGAAGCGAAGAGATCTGATATAAAATAGTTTGTTTACAGTGTAATAAAGAGCAAATAGCTGAGCCAGTATTTGAGCTCAGGCCAGTACAGACTGAATTTCCCAGCTGTAAAACACCCTGAGAATGTGCTAGAAGGTCAATCTGGGATTTCTGCTTGGGACTCTGTTTTGTAGGTTTTGTGTGGGGAGGGCTTTGTTTCCAGGGGGGTTTGCATGTTGGGAAAAGTACTGTATAGTGTCTGCTTCAGGAAGCAGCTGGGCACTTCCACATAGTGAAGTGAGGAGATCATATTGTGGGTGACTGGATGTTCACTCCTCCTCCTTACCCAGATCCAAAGGATAGTCTACGTCTTGTGGAGGATTAATGGTTTTTAAGGAAAGAATTTGCTGGGAGAATAACTGGTATGGAAAATATAAACACACCAACAAAACTTGTGCATTGCTCCCATAATCTGGAGAAAGTCCTTCTAGATGTGAACACTTTCTTTTTATTATGTTAATCACCGTACATTACATCATTAGTTTTTGATGTAGTGTTCCTTGATTCATTGTTTGTGTATAACACCCAGTGCTCCATGCAGAACGTGCCCTCTTTAATACCCATCACCAGGCTAACCCATCCCCCCACCCCCCTCCCCTCTAGAACCCTCAGTTTGTTTCTCAGAGTCCATCGTCTCTCATGGTTCGTCTCCCTCCTCCGATTCCCCCCCTTCATTCTTCCCCTCCTGCTATCTTCTTCTTTTCTTTTTGCATTTATTTTTTTAAATTATTTTTTAAAAATTTTATTATGTTATGTTAGTCACCATACAATAATACATCATTGGTTTTTGATGTGGTGATCCACGATTCATTGTTTTCATATAACACCCAGTGCTCCATGCAGTACGTTCCCTCCTTAATACCCATCACTGGCCTAACCAATCCCCCCTCCCCCTCCCCTCTAAAAACCTGTTTCTCAGAGTCCATAGTCTCTCATGGTTCATCTCTCCCTCCAATTCCCACCCCCCCGATTTTTCCCTTCCTTTTCCTAATGTCCTCCATGCTATTCCTTATGTTCCACAAATAAGTGAAACCGTATGATAATTGACTTTCTCTGCTTGACTTATTTCACTCAGCATAATCTCTTCCAGTCCCATCCATGTTGATGCAAAAGTTGGGTATTCATCCTTTCTGATGACTAATATTCCATTGTATATATGGACCACATCTTCTTTATCCATTCATCTGTTGAAGGGCATCTTGGCTCTTTCCACAGTTTGGCTATTGCGGACATTGCTGCTCTGAACATTGGGGTGCATATGGCCCTTCTTTTCACTACATCTGTGTCTTTGGGGTAAATACCCAGTAGTGCAATTGCTGGGTCATAGGGTATCTCTATTTTTAAATTTTTGAGGAACCTCCACACTGTTTTCCAAAGTGGCTGTACCAACTTGCACAGAAATCAGTTGCTTTCTTATACACTAACAATGCAACTGTAGAAAGAGAAATTAGAGAAATGATTCCATTTACAATAGCACCAAAACCCATAAGATACCTCAGAATAAACCTAACCAAAGAGGTAAAGGATCTATACTCTAGGAACTACAAAACCCTCATGAAAGAAATTGAAGAAGACACAAAAAGATGGAAAAATATTCCATGCTCATGGATCAGAAGAATAAACATCGTTAAAATGTCTATGCTACCCAGAGCAATCTATACCTTCAATGCCATCCCGATCAAAATTCCAATGACATTTTTCAAAGTGCTGGAACAAACAATCCTAAAATTTGTATTCTTTTTTTTTTTTAACATATAATATATTATTTGTTTCAGAGGTACAGGTCTGTGCTTCAACAGTCTTACACAATTCACAGCACTCACCATAGCACATACCCTCCCAGAGGGTAGATGTGAACAGTTTAAAGTGAAAAGTAGATAGTTATCCATATCATGTGAATTTATTTCTTTGTGCTTTGTAGCAACTTAGAATTTTCTTTTTATTTTTCAGATCACAAATATGTGAATATTCTCTTTTTAAATAATGTTAACAATGTATATATACAGCAAAATAGGAAAAATCTCCCCTACATCACATGGCTGCCTCTTCCAAGACACAGGCAAGATGTACACTTTGAAATGTACTTATTAACTTTTCTAAACATTAATATACATACATCATAAAATCTTGTACCAAACTATGAGAATAGAAGTGGTTCATAGTTGAAATATAAAGGAGATGAAGAAAGCTCAGGTAGAAAGATAGCAAGTTTTCCAGGGACTGTTGAGACATAGAAGCCAGACACACAAGAGGAGTATTTCAAAATGGAGGAGGCAAACACAGCATCCAGTACTGCCAAGAGTATCAAGTGCTGTCAAGAAAGCTAAGAGGACCAAAAGATATTTATAAGTGGAGAACATTGGAGGCCTAAGAGAGAGCTCTTTTGGTAGAATGATGGAGGCAAAATCCAGTTTCGAATATCTGGAGGAAGAAGAGGGAGGAATCAAATATATAACAATACTTCAGTGTCAGAGAGAGATTTAACATGTTGCAAAGCAGGTGGAAAGGATGCTATTGAGGACATGAGACCAAATATATTAGAAAGAAAATGTATGATCAGTAATGTGAAGTTACTGAGAAGTCAGGAGGTGTGCAGGTTGAAGAATTAGTGTAAAAGGTAGGAAGTATATTTTGTCTATCTGTGGTGACAAGATGGAATGAGGAGACAATGAACAGGATGCCAAATGGTTGGTGTTTTTGAGAGTGCGAAATTAACCTTGTTTCTTCCTGCTGACTCATGTTTTCTATATGAAGAATTCAGTAAGAAGATCTGCTGGAAAGAGGAAAAAGTTCGAAGGATGAGATTTTGATGAGTAGAGCATTTGGGAAGGAACAGTCTCAGAAGGAGGACAAGCAAGTGGGGGAGAGATGTGCAGATGACTTGGCAGGCAGGGTGGGGGTCACTGAAGTTGGGGGAAAGTAGAGGAGGCTGAAGGCCTTGCATAATTGACATAAGCCCTGTGAGTCTCATTTTCTTTCCAGAATGACTTGGGATAAAGGATGGGCGGTGACTGTGCAGTTTGTGCATCATTGCTCCAGATCATTAATTCCTAATTATTTAGCTGACCAAGTTTCCCTCTCTGCTTATAAGTATCTATCTTTTGTATCTTCTCCCCAAGTACAATTAGAAACCATATGCAACATGTCACACAAAGGGGGTGCTCTACAATTGTGGGGAAAGAGGACAGTCATGCAAGGGTCAATGTGAGCATAGAACCTCAGTGAGTGTAAGTATAGGAAGACCTCATTTCAAGACAGGGAAGTGCCTTCAAGTGAGTCCAGGGGTAAACTTGGTGTGAACCATCCAATATATCCCAGGTTGTCCAGTGAGATAGGCATGAGCTTGTCAAGAGGATTGGTTAGTGAAATGCTCTGGGAGCACTGCATAATATTACCAACTGTGTTTGGAGGCATCAGACATGGTCCCACTTGAGAGCATGTACTTCTCTGACTCGGCTTTGGTTTTCCTGACCTCTTTGAACCATTTTTTGTATTGTTCCCGGACCTGCAGAGGCAAAGCATGTGTGGGTCAGCTCACCAAAGGCAGTAAGGATGGTAGGAGGACCGGGGGGTGGGGGGGAGTCGGGCAGTGGTACCTGCTGGCTGAGGAGGCAGTACACCAGGAAGATGAAGATGCCCTGCAGGCTGTTGATGATGGTGAAGAGGTAAGCCATGACATGGGCAGCTGGACCCACCTGCAGGATGCCCAGGCACCACGTGCAGCCCAAGATGAGCAGCTGAGCTGTGGCTTTAAATGTCAGCATCCTGGGTAGGAGGAGAAAGGAGGTCGTGATGCACCCAGAGCAACACAACCAGGGCTGGTTTCAAGTCCACTCCACGATGCTTCTGACTGAGTTGTGATCAACTTTGATCTTTATTGTCAATGGTTCCTAAAGAGAAACATTATTTGGGTCCAGGATGGCATTTTGACTAGGACTGAGGATAATGGTGACACCTGAGAATGTGAGTTTCAAACAGATGATGATGTTTCATGAAGATCCTCAATTTTGTTCAGCTGACATTACTGAGAATGTTCTGTGCACCTGGGGCTAGGGCATTCAAAACAACAAAAACAAGACTTCTGTTTTTACAGACCTTAAAGTCTAGTGGAAAGACAAGAACAAATGATTTGTGTGTGTGTGTGAAGTGAAGTACTTCTTTCCATCCAGGGCTGTTCCTTTCCTCACCCTCTCCATGAACTGAACCAGGACATGCTTTGCCCAGAATAGAGCCCATTGATTCTGTGCAAAGTTGAGGAAAGCAGAGGACATCCCCAAACTGTTAGATGATGTGATATGTGGGTGTTGAAGCTGAGTTCACCAGGTGAAAGGGAAGGGGAAGGCAGAGGGCAGAGCATGCATGAAGGCATGGGCATGATGTGGTATGCTGGTTCTGGAAACTGTTGTGTGATTTCCTGCGTGTGTTATAAGTATGTGAATGTTCTCAGGACCTTTTTCATAGGGCAATGGTAGCAATCCCTGCTTATCAGAACAAAGCCCATTCTCTCTGCAGCTGAAGCGGTTTGTTGTTATGGTTGTGCATGGGTGGGATGTTTTTTTGGCATGGGTGTCAGCAGCAAACCACAGAATCTGATCTGGCTGCCAAGGAGAGTGGCTGCACCTCTCTCTTCCAGGCCCCCCAGGAGCACTGTGAAGGGACACCAGAGCCTTGGACGCGTGAGGATAATGTTCTGTATGGGGGGTGGTGTGCACCTGTGACCCATCCTCACCTTGTGTTCTGGAGTGTGGACACATCTCTGTTGTTGGAGGAGAGCTTGGTTTTCACAATCCAGAAGGTCATCAGAAAGAAAGCCAAATTAATCTGCAGAAAACCCACAGGTATATTAACTACACTCCACATCTGGCAAACCTTCGTCCTAGCTCATCCAGCTCCTAACCTGGCAGGGAAGAAGCTTTTGTGTTTTGTAACAGTCCTAGAAAAGCAAACCAAACACCCAGTAACTCAGGCCCATGTTTGCCCTGTAACTTCGGTGACCACTTCCATTCAGTTTGCATGGGAATTACAAATGTTAGCACTGAAAGTGCCACATCTCAGGAAACACCTTAGTCCTGGTTTTACAATGGGAATTCCCACCTCCTGGGAGCCCCTCATCAGTCCTGGGCCAACTGGAATGACTGCTCACCCTGCCTGTCACCCTCCTGATACACCTGATCTTTGAATAACCCTCAGCTGGGCAGGCGGGTTGCTCTGATGTCATCCATTACTCACGGAGAAAATGGTGCAGATGGGGCCAAAGAAGGTCCATATGAATCCTTTGTCTGTGTGGAGCCAGCATCTTAGAGAGAGATGGGAAGAGATTCAAGAAAATATTGGCTTTCATAGACAAAGGACTGATAAATAAACATACCCCTCCCTTCCCAATGTTTCTTCCTTCCTCCTTCATTATTATTATTATTATTATTTTACTGTTGCTGTCGTTGTGTAAGAACATTGAACATAAGATCTATCCTCATAACAAATTTTCAGTATACAACACTGTCATTTATTGTCGCAATGGTTTATACTTGATATCTTGATCCTATTTATCTTATATTACTGAAACTTTGTATATGCTCTTGATAGTGGTCACGGTTACATGGGTGTATACTTATTCCCAAACCCATTAGGTTTTATACATTCAGTATGTTCATCTTATTCCATGTGAAGCATTCTGTAATAAAGTTGTTTTTAAGAAACATAAATTCCTTTCAAAGAGCTCTTTTAAGTTTTGGCTTCCAGAAATGCCGGCAGAAATAAATATAAATTTTTTTAAAGGAAAAAAAAGAATCAATCAGTAAAATAAATTATATATATATATTTTTTTCTTTTTTTCTGGACAAATATCAAGTATATCCTCTGTGTCAGGATCTGTGCTTGGCCCTGAAGACCCAGTTGGGATTACGGTAGAGTGGTCTCAGTCCTCAGGGAGACACAGATGAAGTTGGAGGATCAACAATTAGACAATAGACAAAATCAAGATGATGAATTTTATTATCAAGTATGAGGAGCTATGAGGATATGTAGCTGGATCCATAATCTAGTCCAGGGTATAGGAGATCTCAATAGTTGGAAAGGGTTTCCCTGAAAGAACTGAATTATTTTTTTTAATTTAATTTTATTATGTTATGTTAGTCACCATACAATACATCATTAGTTTTTGACATGGTGATCCATGATTCATTGTTTTTGTATAACACCCAGTGCTCCATGCAGTACGTGCCCTCCTTAATACCCATCACCAGTCTAACCCATCCTCCCCCCAAAAAAACCCTCATTTTGTTTCTCAGAGTCCATAGTCTTCCTCCGAATCCCCCCCCTTTGTTTTTCCCTTCCTTCTTCTAATGTCCTCCATGCTATTCCTTATGTTCCACAAATAAGTGAAACCATATGATAATTGATTTTCTCTGCTTGACTTATTTCACTTGGCATAATATCCTCCAGTCCCATCCATGTTGATGTAAAAGTTGGGTACTCATCCTTTCTGATGGCTGAGTAATATTCCATTGTATATATGGACCACATCTTCTTTTTTTTAAATTTTATTTTATTATGTCATGTTAGTCACCATACAATACATCATTAGTTTTTGATGTAGTGATCCACGATTCATTGTTTCGTATAACACCCAGGGCTCCATGCAGTACGTGCCATCCTTAATACCCATCACCAGGCTAACCCAACCCCCCCACCCCCCTCCCCTCTAAAACCCTCAGTTTGTTTCTCAGAGTCCATAGTCTCTCATGGTTCATCTCTCCCTCCAAATTTCCCCCCTTCATTTTTCCCTTCCTTCTCCTAACGTCCTCCATGCTATTCCTTATGTTCCACAAATAAGTGAAACCATATGATAATTAACTTTCTCTGCTTGACTTATTTCACTTAGCATAATCTCCTCCAGTCCCATCCATGTTGATGTAAAAGTTGGGTATTCATCCTTTCTGATGGTTGAGTAATATTCCATTGTATATATGGACCACATCTTCTTTATCCATTCATCTGTTGAAGGGCATCTCGGCTCTTTCCACAGTTTGGCTATTGTGGACATTGTTGCTATGAACATTGGGGTGGATATGGCCCTTCTTTTCACTACATCCATTTTGTTTCTTAAATTCCACATATATGTGAAGTCATATGATATTTGTCTTTCTCTTACTGACTTATTTCATGAGCATAATACCTTGTAGTTCCATCCACGTCATTACCAATGGCAAGAATTCATTCTTTTTGGTGGCTGAGTAATATTCCATTGTAAATATAAGTGCCACCTCCTTTTTTATCTGTTCATCTGTTGATGGACATCTGGGCTCTTTCCATAATGTACGTGTGGAGGCATAAGGAAAGTGCCGTATACTTAATGAAACAACTGTGTAGAATGCATCTCTCAACTAACATCTTCTTTCATGAAGATAGAAGCATTTTCAAATATGTGTGTGGAAGCATAAAGAAAATGCCCTATACTTTGAAACAACACTGTGTAACAGATGAGCATAGGGGAAGGGAAGGAAAAATAAAATAAGTTGAAAATTGAGAGGGAGGCAAATCATAAGAACTGAATTGTTTTAAAGCTGAGATGTGAAGGATGAGTATGTGTAGACAAGGTGAAAATTTTGGACCATCCAAGAAGTGAGTACAAAAAAACCCCAAAAGAAACAAAACAGCAAGCCTGCCCCAGCAGTAAGGCTCATGTGCATTACATAACTTACTCCTCATGAGGACACAGGTACTCACACACTCACAGATCAGGCATCTCAAGGCCACACTGAGAACAATGACAGAGCTGGACTTTATCCCCAGGGAGGGGAGCTGTGAGTGAGGTGGGAGGTGTGAGGACTGGGGAGAGGGTCAGATGGACCCAGGGGGAAGCATCAAAGGGAAGCTTCGAAGGTAGGCATTGGCAAAGCAGGCGGCTGCCGCCTGCTCTTATAAGTAGGTTTTATAGGAACACACACTCATTCCCTCCTGAACTGTCTGTGGTTCTGTTTGTGCTCTGAGGACAGGACTGAGTAGTTGCCACAGAGACTATAGGACCCACAAAGCTGGAATTTATTGATTATCTGGCCCTTTATGGAAAAAGTTCATTGACCTTTATGCTCAACCCCCTAGGGAGGCCAGCTGGCCAGGGCTCCCTGATGCAGCTGAGCACTCATGTCATCAGGATAAGCGCATAATGTGAGCACCAGACTGGAAGTGACCCCAGCTCTGCCACCAACCAGCTGTGTGATCTTGGCCATGTTAGTTAATCTCCTTGTGCCTCAGTTACTCATCTGTAATATGGCTTATTACTAGTTTCTACTGCACAGGTTGTTGGGGCGATGATTTGAACTGACATGTGAAAAATATTTAGAACAGTGATTGTATATCAGAAGTGATTTTTAAATCTTAGCTGTGGTTACAGTTATTTCGTCATCCAAATGACCCTTCGTTTCTTTTAAAATTAAGATAGAGAAGGAGTTTACACAAATCAATGCCTCCCTTTATGTCACTTTTGTTTTCTAGATTTTAAAAGAACACCCTCAATTAATACAATGAATATTTTATTAATAGACATTTACTAATATATGAGATGCAATTAATATTATACTAATACATAGTCATTTATATAATATGCACTGACTATTTAAAATAATTGAAGAATAGAGAACCCAGAAATGGACCCTTAACTCCACGGTCACCTAATATTCAACAAAGTGGGAAAGAATATCCAATGGAAAAGAGACAGTCTCTTCAACAAATGGTGTTGGGAAAATTGGACAGCCACATGTGGAAGAATGAACCTGGACCAGTTTCTTACACCATACACAAAAATAAACTCTAAATGGATGATAGACCTAAACATGAAACAAGAATCCATCAAAATATAGAGAAGAACACAAGCAGCAACTTTTTTGACCTCAGCCATAGCAACTTCTTGTTAAACACATCTCCAAAGTCAAGGGAAACAAAAGCAAAAATGAACTATTGGGACTTCATCAAGATAAAAAGCTATTGCACAGCAAAGGAAACAGTCAACAAGAATGAAAGGCAACCTATGGAATGGGAGACAATATTTTCAAATGTCTTATCATATAAAGGGCTAGTATCCAAAATCTATAAAGAATTTATCAAACTCAACACCTAAAAAACCAAATATTCCAGTCAAGAAATGGGTAGAAGAAATGAACAGGCATTTCTCCAAAGAAGACATTCAAATGGCCAACAGACACATAACGAAAATGCTCCACATCACTTGGCATCAGGGAAATACAAATCAAAACCACAATGAGATACCACCTTACACTGGTCAGAATGGCTAAAATTAACAAATCAGGAAACAACAGATGTTGGTGAGGATGCGGAGAAAGGGGAACCCTTTTACACTGTTGGTGGGAATGGAAACTGGTGCAGCCACCCTGGAAAACAGTATGGAAGTTCCTCAAAAAGTTAAAAAGGGAGCTACCCTATGACTCAGCAATTGTACTTCTAAGTATTTATCCAAAGTATACAAATATAATGATTCAAAGGGGCACGTGTACCCAGCAATGTCCACAATAGCCAAACAATGGAAAGAGCCCAAATATCCATCAAAGGATGAATGGATAAAGAAGAGGTGGTATATATATACAATAGAATATTACTCAGCCATCAAAAAGAATGAAATCTTGTCATATGCAACAACATGGATGTAACTAGAGGGTATTATGCTAAGTGAAATAAGTCAGTCAGAGAAAGACAAATACCATATGATTTCACTTATATGTGGAATTTAAGAAACAAAACAGATGAACATAGGGGAAGGGAAAGAGAAATAAAGTGAAATCAGAGAGGAAGACAAACCATAAGAGACTCTTAACTATAGGAAACAAACTGAAGGTTGCAGGAGAAGAGGAGGATGGGGGTAATTGTGTCATGTGCCTTAAGGAGGGCACTTGGTGTAATGACCACTGGGTGTTGTATGCAACTGAAGAATCACTAAATTCTGCCCCTGAAACTAATAAAAAGAATATAAGCTTCTCTACCCCACAAAAAATGAAATAATTAAATCTAAAAGATAAAACATAGTCACCTCATCTATGTTCACTATATATTAATTTATAATTATTATTTTATATATCATTATTAATATAAAACATAATTTATACTATATAATTATTAACATACTTCATAATTAATATTAAATAATCAAATCTTATCAGAGAAAGACAAATAGCATATTATTTCACTCATGTGTGGAATTTAAGAAACAAAGCAAATGTCCACAATAGCCAAACTATGGAAAGAGCCAAGATGTCCATCAACAGATGAATGGATAAAGAAGATGTGGTTTATATATTTAATGGAATATTATGCAGCCATCAAAAGGAATGAAATCTTGCCATTTGCAATGACATGGATGGAACTGGAGGGTATTATGCTGAGCGAAATAAGTCAATCAGAGAAAGATATGTATCATATGATCTCACTGATATGTGGAATTCTTAATCTCAGGAAACAAACTGAGGGTTGCTGGAGTGGTGGGGGGTGGGAGGGATGGGGTGGCTCGGTGATAGACATTGGGGAGGGTATTGCTATGGTGAGTGCTGTGAATTGTGTAAGACTGTTGAATCACAGACCTGTACCTCTGAAACAAATAATACATTATATGTTAAAAAAAAAAAGAAGATAGTAGGAAGGTAGAAATGAAGGGGTGGAAATTGGTGGGGGAGATGAACCATGGGAGACTATGGATTCTGAGAAACAAACTGAGGTTTCTGAGGGGAAGGTGGTGGGGGGATGGGTTAGCTTGGTGATAGGTATTAAAGAGGGCACGTACTGAATGGAGCACTGGGTGTTATATGCAAACAATGAATCATGGAACACTACATCAAAAACTAATGATGTAATGTATGGTGATTAACATGACATAATAAAAAAAAAGAAACAAAACAAATGAACTGAGGGGGAAAAAGAAAAAAGAGGGGCAAATCAGAAAGCGGACTCTTAAATATAGAGAACAAACTGAGGGTTGATGAGGAAGGTAGGTAGGGGGACAGTTTAAATGGGTGTTGGGGATTAAGGAGTGCACTTGTTGTGATGAGCACTGGGTACTATATATAAGTGATGAATCACTAAATTCTACATCTGAAACGAATAGTAATGTTGTATGTTAACTAGCTGGAATTTAAATAAAAAACTGAAAAAGAAAAAAAAATGGGATGAGACTAATGATGTAGTATAAGTTGGCTAATTGAATTTAAATAAAAGTAAAAAATGAGATGAAAATTAATAAATTAAAAATAATTAAATCTTAAGAACTTAAATAAAACAGTCACTTCAATGAAAGCAATCTTCCACCAGGTAATTGCCCTTGGAGTGGTCACTGACTTTTCTCTGCCTATCATGTTCTGGTGGAATTAAATTGCTCTTAGTTCTATGATGGCCATGGTTGTACTGGAGAAGATAAGGACAGTGAGAATTTGCATTTACTGGGTGGGTGTTCCATAAAGGAGAGAACTGGATGCAGCAGAAATGGCCACAATTATAGCTGGGACTCCATAGCCCACAGGAAACATGAACTTCTTCATGACCCTGCTCACACTGGAGTAGTTGAACACCATCAGGTTGCGTGCAGTGAGGAAGAGGTGCAGACCTTCCAGCAGCATCCAGGTGAAGGATGCCAGGTAGAGATAGCGTAGGACACCCGCAGTGATGGTGCACAGCACCTGGGGGAGGAGAAAGGTGTCACCAGGAGGGACTGTCAGGGAGGAGGGTGGCCCCAGGACCTTTCCCATACTTTGCCATTGAAGAGAACTCATGTATATGGTCACATTGTCAGGAGAGGGTTTGTCTTCTAGTTCATTAGTCAATGTGAAATAGGCTACTTACCCCTCTAACCTCCCCAGGACCCAAGGCTATTTTATCAGTGCTCCACGAAATGATCATCACGTAGGACAGGGCAGGGGGTCCTCTGTGGCAGTGTTAGTACCTTGATCTCAGTCCGGTCAATGGCCATGAGGAAGAGCAGGTGGGCCAGGAAGAGGCAGATTGAAAGCTGCAGGTGGATCGAGGTGCTGGTGTTCTGGATGGTTTTGCACAGCAGGAAGGTGAGGGCTGCCAGGAGGAGGCATAGCAGAGAGAGGTCCAGCCCCAGGTAGGTGATCACAGCCAGCACGGGATCCTCCTCCTGGTACCCATCAACGAGGAGATCACAGTCATATTTTTTTTAAAGATTTTATTTATTTATTTATTTAAGAGAGAGAGAATGAGAGAGAGAGCAAGCATGAGAGGGGGGAGGGTCAGAGGGAGAAGCAGACTCCCTGCTGAGCAGGGAGCCCAATGTGGGACTCGATCCTGGGACTCCAGGATCATGACCTGAGCTGAAGGCAGTCACTTAACCAACTGAGCCACTCAGGTGCTCCACAGTCACATTTTTAAAAGCACAGACTAGAATAGCAAAACTTAAAAACCCTGATAGTACCAAATGCCAGCAAAATGAAGCAGCTGGAACTCTCATACACCGCTATTTGAGAATATAAAGGGTAACAACTGTTTTGAAATGGAGTTTGGGAGTTTTTTAAATAAAGTTAAACATACACTAATGCTAAAATACACCTATCATAGGATTCAGCAATTCCATTTCTGGGTATTTACCCAAGAGAAATGTAAACAAATGTCCACAAAAACAATCTTTAAGATGGGTTAGCCTGGTGATGGGTATTAAAGAGGGCATGTACTGAATGGAGCACTGGGTGTTATATGCAAACAATGAATCATGGAACACTACATCAAAAACTAATGATGTAATGTATGGTGATTAACATAACATAAAAAAAAAAGAATCTTCTATATCAGCTTTATTCATAATAGCCGAAACTGCAAGCAATGCAAATGCCCATTAACTGGAGGACAGATAAACAATTTGTGGAATAATCATATATTAGGATACTATATAGCAGTATAAAGGAATGAACTACTGTTACACACAGTAACATGGTAGAATCTCATAGAATGTTGAGTAAAAGAAGCCAGACACAAAGGAGAATAATTCTACTCTATTGAATGACTCTGGGGTAGTCAAAAGTAAACTATAGTGATAAAATTAGATCTGTGGTTTCCTGTGGGTAGGGATGGGAACACTGAGAGTGTACTGAGTGGCTTTCTGAGGTGATGGAAGGGTTCTATAGCTCAGTGAGAGTTGTAGTTCAGGGTGTTTAGAATTGGGAAAACTTATGATGTGTACACTTATAATCTGATTTTTATTGCAATAATATTGTACCCCAATAAAATCAATTTTTAAAAAAATGAATTACTTGAGTGTCTGATGTCTAGAAGAGAAGTAGAGCTCATATAAACTCAGCAGTATCTGTGTGACAGGATAATTCTCCTTCAAGATATCAGGCCTTTGACTATTAGGGTTGTATTTTGATGCTGAAACTAAGTTTTTTGTATTTTGTATTTTGATGCTGAAACTAAGTTTTACATGTTGCTCTTCTGGAAGTGATACTTCAGTCCTACCCATTGCAATGACCTGAGATCACCTTCATGAGTATTTGTACCAGCTCAGCTAAAAAATAATAATATTCTTGGGCTGGGAAAAATAACATGGACCACAAAAGCACATGCACTTATCTTTTTCCCCTATTCCCCTCCCATATCTTCCCACTGCTAATGATTCATTCCAAATTCTAGTACTTATCAAGCTTTAAAGAAATCCTTGTTTGCAAGAAAAAGTTAATTATTTTGGTATTGAAAAAGGTGGCCCAAAGGTTGCACGTACACACACACACACACACACCTGTTCCTGGAAATGCTTCAAATGTCACAGTGTAATGAAAACCAAAAACATCATTTCCACTTTCTGTGAAAATAGAGAATAATTGGAAGAGATGTTAATATCAGAGAAGACTGACTGGAAGTGCACATTGGAGGAAACCTGAATAATCTGTTTCACGATTACAACAGTGGGAATGATGTGGGCAGGAGTCTCCTTCTACTAGTTTATTTAAAGATTCAGAGGAGCTGAAGCTAAGTGTTTAATTATACAAAAGACCCATATTTGCAGGAAGAAGTTTGGCTCTAGTTGTGGAGGAAAACTGGTTTTGTATGTGAAAGCCCCACTGCTGACTTCTAATTTTGGTTAGATAAATTTTTAAAACTCACATAAAAGCCATGAAAACCTGTAATATAGCCCTGAACATGTTTTTACATACATATCTTGGAAATCACTCCTCCAGGAAACACCATCTGCCTTAAAGATAAGTGATCAAAAGGAACAAACACAGATCTATACAAAATATTATACAAAATATCACCAGAAATAAAGGAGGAAGAAAGAAAAAAAATGTTAGTAAGGATTACTCATGAAATAATTGTTAACTTGGAGCAGAAGAAAGTTGTGACATTATTTACCCTGAACAAAGGAAGCGCTTGCCTTTATAAGTAAGAATTGGAAAGCAGAGATATAAGGCATCAGAGAAGAGAAATCTTAAGAAGTTGTGTGTTACAAAAGCCCAGTAGATAAATAGAAGGAAAAAACCCTCTAGAAATGAAGGCAAGATTTAAAGAGGTCATATTAAAAAAGGACCTATTGAAGCATAGTTTAAGAGATATAGAGAACAAGGAGGAGGAGCAAGATGGCCGAGGAGTAGGACACCTAAATTTCATTTGGTCCCAGGAATTCAGCTAGATAGGTATCAAACCATTCTGAACACCTACAATGAAACAGGAGAATGGGTCAACCAGGAAATTAAAGAAGGATTTAAAAAATTCATGGAAACAAATGAAAATGAAAGCACAACTGTTCAAAATCTTTGGGATGCAGCAAAGGCAGTCCTAAGAGGAAAGTATATAGCAATACAAGCCTTTCTCAAGAAACAAGAAAGGTCTCAAATACACAACCTAACCCTACACCTAAAGGAGCTGGAGAAAGAACAACAAATAAAGCCTAAACCCAGCAGGAGAAGAGAAATAATAAAGATCAGAGCAGAAATCAATGAAATAGAAACCAAAAGACAGTAGAACAGATCAATGAAACTAGGAGCTGGTTCTTTGAAAGAATTAATAAGTTGATAAACCCCTGACCAGACTTATCAAAAAAAAAAAGAGAGAGAGAGAAATGACCCAAATAAATAATATCATGAATGAAAGAGGAGAGATCACAACCAACACCAAAGAAATACAAACAATTATAAGAACATGTTGTGAGCAACATATGCCAGCAAATTAGACAATCTGGAAGAAATGGATGCATTCCTAGAGACGTATAAACCACCAAAACTGAACCAGGAAGAAATAGAAAACCTGAACAGACCCATAACCAGTAAGGAAATTGAAGCAGTAATAAAAAATCTCCCAGTAAACAAGAGCCCAAGGCCAGATGGCTTCCCAGGGGAATTCTACTAAACATTTAAGAAGAATTAATACCTATTCTTCTGAAACTGATCCAAAAAATAGAAATGGAAGGAAAACTTCCAAACTCATTTTATGAGGCCACCATTACCTTGATCCCAAAATCAGACAAAGACCCCATCAAAAAGGAGAAATACAGACTAATATCCCTGATGAACATGGATGCAAAATTCTCATCAAAATACTAGCCAATAGGATCCAACAGTACATTAAAAGGATTATTCACCATGACCAAGTGGGATTTATCCCTGGGTTGCAAGGTTGGTTCAACATCTGCAAATCAATCAATGTGATACACTACATTAATAAAGAAAGAACAAGAGCCATATGATCCTCTCAATAGATGCAAAAAAAGCATTTGACAAAGTAAAGCATGGTTTCTTGATTAAAACTCTTCAGAATGTAGGGATACAGGGTAATACCTTAATATCATAAAAGCCATCTATGAAAAACCCACAGTGAATATCATTCTCAATGGGGAAAAACTGAGAGCTTTTCCCCTAAGGTCAGGAACATGGCAGGGATGTCCATTATCATCACTGCTATTCAACATAGTACTAGAAGTCCGAGCCACAGCAATCAGACAACAAAAAGAAATAAAAGGCATCCGAATCAGCAAAGAAGTCAAACTCTCACTCTTTGCAGATGATATGACACTTTATGTGGAAAAGCCAAAAGACTCCACCCCAAAGCTGCTAGAACTGATACAAGAATTCAGTAAAGTGGCAGGATATAAAATCAATGCATAGAAATCAGTGGCATTTCTATACACCAACAACAAGACAGAAGAAAGAGAAATTAAGGAGTCGATCCCATTTACAATTGCACCCAAAACCATAAGATACCTAGGAATAAATCTAACCAAAGAGGCAAAGGATCTGTACTCAAAAAACTATAAAATACTCATGAAAGAAATTGAGGAAGACACAAAGAAATGGAAAAACGTTCCATGCTCATGGATTGGAAGAACAAATATTGTGAAGATGTCAATGCTACCTAGAGCAATCTACACATTTAATGCAATCCCTGCCAAAATACCAACCACTTTTTTCAAAGAAATGGAACACATAATCCTAAAATTTGTATGGAACCAGAAAAGACCCTGCATAGCCAGAGGAATGTTGAAAAAGAAAAGCAAAGCTGGCGGCATCACAATTCCGGACTTCAAGCTCTATTACAAAGCTGTACTCATCAAGATGGTATGGTACTGGCACAAAAACAGACACATAGATCAATGGAACAGAATAGAGAGCCCAGAAATGGACCCTCAACTCTATGGGCAACTAATCTTTGACAAAGCAGGAAAGAATGTCCAATGGAAAAAAGACAGCCTCTTCAACAAATTGTGTTGAGAAAATTGGGACAGCCACATGCAGAAGAATGAAACTGGACCATTTCCTTACACCACACAGAAAAATAGACTCCAAATGGGTGAAAGATATTGTCAGACAGGAATCCTGAGAAAGAAACTGAGAGTTCTAGAGGGGAGGGGAGTGGGGGATGGCTTAACCTGGTGATGGGTATTAAAGAGGGCATGTACTGAATGGAGGACTGGGTGTTATACACAGACAATGAGTCATGGAAAACTACATCAAAAACTAATGATGTAATGTATGGTGATTAACATAACATAACAAAAAAATAACATAATAAAAACAAAATGCTTCTGTCTAAAAAAAAAAAACCAAAACCTAGTGGAGAACACAGGCAGCCACCTCTTCAACCTCAGCCACAGCAACTTCTTCCTAGAAACATCATCAAAGGCAAGGGAAGCAAGAGCAAAAATGAACTATTGGGACTTCATCAAGATAAAAAGCTTTTGCACAGCAAAAGAAACAGTCAACAAAACCGAAAGACAACTAACTGACAGAACGGGAGAAGATATATATATTTTTTTATTCTTATGTTAATCCCCATACATTACATCATTAGTTTTAGATGAAGTGTTCCATGATTCATTGTTTGTGCATAACACCCAGTGCTCCATGCAGAATGTGCCCTCCTCAATACCCACCACCACGCTAACCCATCCTCCCACCCCCCTCCCCTCCAGAACCCTCAGTTTGTTTTTCAGAGTCCATCGGGGAGAAGATATTTTCAAATGACTTGTCAGATAAAGGGCTAGTATCCAAAATCTATAAAGAACTTCTGAAACTCAACACCCAAAGAACAAATGATCTAATCAAGAAATGGGCAGAAGACATGAACAAACATTTCTGCAAAGAAGACATCCAAATGGCCAACAGACACAAGAAAAAGTGCTCAACATCACTTGGCATCAGGGAAATCCAAATCAAAACCTCAATGAGATAGCACCTCACACCAGTCAGAATGGCTAAAATTAACAAGTCAGGAAAGGACAGATGTTGGCGGGGATGCGGAGAAAGGGGAACCCTCCTACACTGTTCGTGGGAATGGAATCTGGTGTAGCCACTCTGGAAAACGGTATGGAGGTTCCTCGAAAAGTTTAAAATAGGGCTACCCTCTGACCCAGCATTTGCACTACTAGGTATTTACCTCCAAGATACAAATGTAGTGATCTGAAGGGGTACGTGCACCCCAACGTTTATAGCAGCAATGTCTACAATAGCCAAACTATGGAAACAGCCAAGATGTCCATCAACAGATGAATGGATAAAGAAGATGTGATACACACACACACAGATACAATGGAGTATTATGCAGTATCAAAAACCCCGAAATCTTGCCATTTGCAATGACGTGGATGGAACTAGAGAGTATTATGCTAAGCGAAATAAGTCAATCAGAGAAAGACAAGTATCATATGATCTCACTGATATGAGGAATTTGAGAAATAAGACAAAGGACCATAGGGGAAGGGAGGAAAAAATGACACAAGATGAAACCAGAGAGAGAGACAAACCATAAGTGACTCTTAATCTTGGGAAACAAACTGAGGGTTGCTGGAGTAGTGGGGGGTGGGAGGGATGGGGTGGCTGGGTGATGGACATTGGGGAGGGTATGTGCTATGGTGAGTGCTGTGAATTGTGTAAGATGATGAATCACAGACCTGTACCCCTGAAACAAATAATAAATTATATGTTAAAAGAAAAAGTAGTAGAAAGGGAAAAATGAAGGGGGGGGGGAAGAGGAGGGGGAAATGAATCATGAGAGACTATGGACTCTGAGAAACAAACTGAGGGTTTTAGAGGGGAGGGAGATGCGGGGATGGGTTAGCCCGGTGATGTGTATTAAGGAGGGCATGTATTGTGTGGAGCACTGGGTGTTATATGCAAATAATGAATCATGGAACACTACACCAAAAACTAATGATATAATGTATGGTGACTAACATAACATAATAAAATAAAATTAAACAATCAAACAAACAAAAACCAAACCAAAAAAAAGAGATATAGAGAACAGGAATGAAAAAATGGGCAAAATTATGTTAATATATACAATGGACTATTATTACTCAGCCATCAAAAAGAATGAAATCTTGCCACTTGCAATGACGTGGATGGAGCTAGAGGGTATTATGCTAAGTGAAATAAGTCAGTCAGAGAAAGACTACCATATAATTTCACTCATATGTGGAGTTTAAGAAACAAAACAGAAGAACTCGGGGAAAGGAAGGAAAAATAAAGTAAGATGAAAACAGAGAGGGAGGCAAACCATAAGAGACTCTTAACTCTAGGAAACAAACTGAGGGTTGCTGGAGGGGTGGGGGGTGGGGGGATGGGGTAACTGGGTGATGGGCTTTAAGGACAGCACGTGATGTAATGAGCACTGGGTGTTATATGCAACTGATGAGTCACTACACTCTACCCCTTAAACTAATAATGCACTATATGTTAACTGACTTGAATTTAAATTAAAAAAAGAAAACACTTCTATCTTCATGAAAGAAGATGTTAGTTGAAAGATGCTTGTCAAAATATCTGGGAAACAAACTGAGGGTTACAGAAGGGAAGAGGATGGGGGTATGGAGTAACAAGCTGATGGGTATTAAGAAGGGCATGTGTTGGGCGCCTGGGTGGCTCAGTTGGTTAAGCGACTGCCTTCGGCTCAGGTCATGATCCTGGAGTCCCGGGATCGAGTCCCACATCGGGCTCCCTGCTCAACAGGGAGTCTGCTTCTCCCTCTGACCCTCCTACCTCTCATGCTCTCTGTCTCTCATTCTCTCTGTCTCAAATAAATAAATAAAATCTTTAAAAAAAAAAAGAAGGGCATGTGTTGTGATGAGCCCTGGGTGTTATATGCAACTAATGAATCATTGAACACTGCATCAAAAACTAATAATATACTATATGTTGGCTAACTGAACATAATAATAAAAGAATATTAATATAAGGAGAGAAGTAAAAGGACTTCAGAGGAGAAAGATATATGGGAACCAGGCAAATGAGAGCCACTATATGCATTCAATGAAGAAAACCCAACCAATGAAGAGAACAAATGTTGAAAAAGAGATTTCAAGACATTTTCAAAAATGAAAGAAAAGTCAAATCTATACACTTAAACACCTTGCATGGATTGTGGGGAAATAGCCAAGAATGACAATATAGTTACCCTACTTTAAAATTTAAAAGAATCCATTGGATGGCTATAGAAATGTGTTGAAATGTGGAGATAAAGATACAGACACACATATACGTATAGATATAATATATATATTAGAACTACAAATGAACTAGTAATGTTACTGCAACATTGTAGAAACCAAATATTACAAAGAAAATGTTTATCATTTGAGATTGGTTAAAGTATGGAACAGCCACAGAATGGAAAGTTATGCAGATGTAAAAATGAATGATAAAGTTCTCTATGTATCAATATTGAATCTCACAAGTATTTTAAGTGGAAAAAATACATAAGAGTGAATATGGTAGGCAATGGCTTGAGTGGAAATAAAACTGTATATTATATGTATTAGTTTGTTTATACATAAAATATCTCTAAAAGGACTCAAACATGGATGGGACTGGAGGAGAATATGTTATGTGAAATAAATCAAGCAGAGAAAGTCGATTATCATATGGTTTCACTTATTTGTGGAACATAAGGAATAGCATGGAGGACATTAGGAGAAGGAAGGGAAAAATGAAGGGGGGGAAGCGGAGGGAGAGATGAACCATGAGAGATTATGGACTCTGAGAAACAAACTGAGGGTTTTAGAAGGAAGGGGGTGGAGGGATGGGTTAGCCTGGTGATGGGTATTAAGGAGGGCATGTGCTGCATGGAGCACTGGGTGTTATACGAAAACAATGAATCCTGGATCACTACAGCAAAAACTAATGATGTATTATATGGTGACTAACATAACATAATAACATAAAATAAAATAAATAAAAGCAACCTAACTTTTAAACATTTAAAAAATAAATAAAAGGGCCAAAAAGAAACTGAGATTTCTTCCAAGGACCCTGATCACTGGGGGCCATGGGTGGGAAAGAGACTTTTCAATGGTACTCTTTTTGTTGCCTTTGAGTTTTAAACCATAGTTTTCATCTCTTCAAAAATTTAACTGGGAAAACTTATACAACATATTTTATTCTTTAGTGAAGTGGCAGGAGGAAGCACACTGTTTTGGGGGTGCTGTTTGAATTTGTCTGGATTCCTATGAGGCCTGGCCATTTAACTAAAAGAGTTCTCATTCTTATCTCCATGTGGATCCTTACTTGCTGTCACCTGGGTGAATCTCAGTTCTTGGTTCCCCCTGAAGAAGTAATCCTGTCACCTGGCCAGGAGAGGATGATGGTTTGGCCCTCGATGCTGCCATTCTCCCCGGCTCCCTTCTGACCTCTCTCATCACATCTGTTCCTTTCTGGTGCCTGCAGTCCCTAGCATCCTTGTCTCCATGGCCTCTCTTAGGGCTCTCACCTGCACATCGTAGTGGGCCATGAGGATGGCAAAGCTGCTGAGGTGGGTGCACTGGCAAGTGGTGCTGGTGCCTCTGGTGGCCACCATCCTGCAGCCTGCGGTGGACCAGTGACCATACCCATTCTGACCATGTTTCCAGAAGATGCAGAACACCTCCTCCCTTGGCCCAGGGGTCACTGACTGTAGGAACAGGGCATAGGAGTGAGCTGGTTGGTGGTTCTGGTGCTCAGAGAGGCTGACTCAGAGCTGACTCAGGAAGGGCTGACTATACTGGGGAGGCAATCACTGGCAGGGGAGCTCCCCAGAGCCCCAAGGCTGAGCTGAGCAGTGAGGCTGCCCAGGACCCAGGCTCCTTCCACATTCCCATCTCACCAGCACTCACATGGTGGGAAAAGATGAAGGTGATGGGGGAGCTGAGGTTCTGGGTGTCCTTGTTGCTCATAAAGGCAGAGTTGACATCTGAGAGCAGGACAGAGGAGACTCCTTGCACCACGCCCTTGTGTGCATCATGCAGAACTGCCTGCTTCTTAGGCTCCAGGACTAGGGGGACCTCAGCCAGCAACCTGCCCATCCCTGGAGTGGAGACAAGGCCCACCACAGAAGGGCCTGTAGGAAGAGACCAATGTTGATACTTTGGGGTGCCCAAAAGGGCCCCTTCCTCCTCAGACGGACTCTCCCCTGTAGCCCCACCCACCCTACACTTTCCTTTAATCTTTAATTCTGTGCATGGCCCATCCTGGCTGTCTTGTCCCATTGCAAGGTCTCAGTGGCCTTCCGTTCTCCATTTTAGTCATTACCAAAGTCACTGAATTCCTGTGCCACATCCCAGTTCAGATGCATCTTTGCATGGCTCTGGCCCAAGGTGACATCACCGATTCCTTGCTCTTGCACCTTCAGGGACAGTTCTATGGTGGTGGCAATGACAGGAGAGACAGGAGAAGTCAGGTTATTGCTTGCAGTATTGGGATTAGATTTTTTGATATGCTGATAAACCACAGGAATTTTAAGTACTGATGTGAGAGTAATGTGGTTGGCTTAATACTGTTATTTGAGCATTTTTGAAAGCTGAAAACCAAAGGGTGTCCAAAGATTGTACTTATTTAGAAAATTTTCTACTAAATTTGCATAATCTCAAGAAAAGGGAGAAAATGCTAATGGACAAGTCAAGGCTTCTGTTGCTATGACAATTCTAATTCTAGTTCAAAGATTTTCTAAATTTGAATATATACAACACTACTCTTAAAGCTGATGTAGGTATTTGCAACTCAAAGTCTCACAAGGTCTGGTATCTGGACTATATAAAGAATTCTTACAACCCAATAATAGGACAAATAACCCAATTAAAAACCCAAAGAATACAAAATACTAATTTAAAGGGCTACATGCACCCCGGTGTTTATAGCAGCATTATCAACAATAGTCAAATTATGGAAAGAGACCAAATGTCCATCAACTGATGAATGGATAAAGAAGGTGTGATTTATATATACAATGGAATATTACTCAGCCATCAAAAAGGATGAAATCTTACATTTGCAATGACATGGAAGGAGCTAGAGAGTATTATGCTAAGTGAAATAAATCAGTCAGAGAAAGACAAATACAATAGGATTTCACTCATATGTGGAATTTAAGAAATAAAACCAATGATCATAGGGGAAAAAAAAGAGAGGAAAACCAAGAAATAGACTCAACTCTAGAGAACAAACTGATGGTTACCAGAAGGGAGGTGGGAGGATGGGTGAAATAGGTGATGGGAATTAAGGAGGGCACTTGTTGTAATGAGCACCGGGTGATGTATGGAAGTGTTGAATCAGTGTATTGTATACCTGAAACTCATATTACACTGTATGGTAACTAAGTGGAGTTTAAATAAAAAACATTCATATATATATATCTATACATATCTATCTATCTATCTATCTATCTATCTATCTATCTATCTATCTCCCACATCTGCTTTATCCATTCATCTGTCAATGGACATCTGGGCTCTTTCCACAGTTTGGCTATTGTGGACATTGCTGCTATAAACATTGGGGATCATTGCATTTGTATCTTTGGGGTAAATACCTAGTAGTGCAATTGCTGGGTCATAGGGTAGCTCTGTTTTTTAACTTCTTAAGGAACCTCCATACTGTTTTCCAGAGTGGTTGTACCAGCTTGCATTCCTACCAACAGTGTAAGAGGGTTCCCCTTTCTCCACATCCTTGCCAACATTTGTTGTTTCCTGACTTGTTCATTTTAGCCATTGTGACTGGTGTGAAGTGGTATCTCATTGTGGTTTTGATTTGTATTTCCCTGATGCCAAGTGATGTGGAGTATTTAGATTACTCAGTCATCAGAAAGGATGAATACTTACCATTGACATTGATGTGGATGGAATTGGAGGGTATTTTGCTAAGCAAGTAAGTCAACCAGAAAAAGATAATTATCATATGGTTTCACTCATATGTGGAATATAAGAAACAGTGCATAGGATCATAGGGGAAGGGAGGGAAAACTGAATGGGAAGTCATCAGAAAGGGAGAAAAACCATGAGAGACTCTTAACTATAGGAAACAAACTGAAGGTTGCTGGAGGGGAGTTGGGTGGGGAATAGGGTAACTGGGTGATGGGCATTAAGGAGGGAACATGATGTGATGAGTTCTGGGTGTTATATGCAACTGATGAATTACTGAACTCTACATCTGAAACTAATGATGTACTATATGTTGGCTAGTTGAATTTAAATAAAAAAACTTTTAAAAATGGGCAAAAGATTTGAATAGACATTTCTCCAAAGAAGATATACAAAATGCTATAAGCACATGAAAATATCATTAACATCATTAGTTATTAGGTAAACGAAAATTAAAACCAGAATGAGATACCACTGTATACTTACGAGATGGCTATAATATCAAAAATCCCCCAAATAACAAGTGTTTGCATTGATGTGGAGAAATTGGAATGCTTATCCATTGCTGGTGGTAATGTAAATGGTCCAACCACTTTGGAAAACAGTCTGGCAATTTCTCAAAATGTTAAACGTAGAGTTACTATATGACCCAGCAATTCCACTCTTAGGTATCTACCCAAAAGAAATGAAAACATATATCTGCACAATTTGTACATGAATGTTAATTGCTGTATTATTCATAATAGCCTCAAAGCAGAAACAACCTAAATGTCCATGAAATGATGAATGGATAAATCAAATGTGTATAACCTCATGAAGGCATACTATTTGTCAATCAAAAGGAATGAAGTTCTGATATAAGCTCTGCACTCAGTGCAGAGCTTGGGATTCTCTCCCACTCCCTTTGCCCCTCCCCTCCCCTCTCTCTCTCTATCTCAAATAAATAAATAAATCATTAAAAATTATTTTGGAGAAGAATGAGTATTCTGTTGTTTTAGGGTGGAATGTTCTGTAAATATCTATGAGGTCGATCTGGTCCAGTGTGTCATTCAAAGCTCTTGTTTCCTTGTTGATTTTCTGCTTAGATGATCTGTCCATTGCTGAGAGTGGAGTATTGAGGTCCTACAATTAACATATTATTATCAATATGACTCTTTATTTTGGTTAAGAGTTGGCTTATGTAGATGGCTGCTCCCATGTTGGGGGCATAGATATTTACAATTGTTAGATCTACTTGTTGGATAGACCCTTTAAGAATGATATAGTGTCATTCTGTGTCTCTAATTACAGACTTTAGTTTAAAATCTGATTTGTCTGATATAAGAATTGCTACCCCAGCTTTCCTTTGAGGTCCGCTGGCATGGAAGATGGATCTCCACCCCTTCACTTTCGGTCTGGATGTATCTTTAAGTTCAAAATGAGTCTCTTGTAGATAGCATATGGATGGGTCCTGTCTTTTTATCCAATCTGCAACCCTGTGCCATTTTATGGGGGCATTTAGGCCATTCACGTTGAGAGTGATTATTGAAAGATATGAATTAATTGTCATCATGTTGCCTGTAAAGACGTTGTTTTTATAGATTGTCCCTGTAAATGTCATTCTTCTCGAGCGCACATGGAACTTTCTCCAGAATAGACCACATATTGGGTCACAAATCAGGTCTCAACCGATACCAAAAGATTGAGATTATTCCCTGCATATTCTCAGACCACAATGCTTTAAAACTGGAACTCAATCACAAGAAAAAGTTTGGCAGAAATTCAAACACTTGGAAGCTAAAGACCACTCTGCTCAAGAATGTTTGAATCAACCAGGAAATCAAAGAAGAACTTAAACAATTCATGGATATTAATGAGAACGAAAACACATCAGTCCAAAACCTATGGGATACTGCAAAGGCGGTCCTAAGGGGGAAATACATAGCCATCCAAGCCTCACTCAAAAAAATGGAAAAATCCCGAATTCACCAACTAACTCTACACCTTAAAGAACTAGAGAAAAAGCAACAAACGATGCCTAAGCCACGCATTAGAAGAGAAATAATTAAAATTAGAGCAGAGATCAATGAATTAGAAACCAGAAACACAGTAGATCAGATCAACGAAACTAGAAGTTGGTGCTTTGAAAGAATTAATAAGATCAATAAACCACTGGCCAGACTTATCCAAAAGAAAAGAGAAAGGACCCAAATTAATAAAATTATGAATGAAAGGGGAGAGATCACGACTAACACCAAGGAAATAGAAACAATTATTAGAAATTATTATCAACAACTATATGCCAATAAACTGAACAATCTGGATGAAATGGAGGCCTTCCTGGAAACCTATAAGCTGTCAAGATTGAAACAGGAAGAAACTGACAACCTGAATAGGCCAATAACCAGTAACAAGATTGAAGCAGTGATCAAAAACCTCCCAAAAAACAAGAGTCCAGGGCCTGATGGATTCCCTGGGGAATTCTACCAAACATTCAAAGAAGAAATGATACCTATTCTACTGAAGCTGTTTCAAAAAATAGAAACAGAAGGAAAACTTCCAAACTCATTCTATGAGGCCAGCATTACCTTAATCCCCAAACCGGGCAAAGACCCCATCAAAAAGGAGAATTTCAGACTGATATCCCTGATGAATATGGATTCCAAAATCCTCAAATACATTGAAAGGATCCTCCACCACGACCAAGTGGGATTTATCCCTGGGATGCAAGGGTGGTTCAACATTTGCAAATCAATCAATGTGATAGAACACATTAATACGAGGAGGGAGAAGAACCATATGTTCCTCTCAATTGATGCAGAAAAAGCATTTGACAAAATACAACATCCTTTTCTGAATAAAACTCTTTAGAGTATAGGGATAGAGGGAACATTCCTCAAGTTCATAAAATCCATCTATGAAAAACCCACAGCGAATATCATCCTCAATGGGGAAAAGCTGAAAGCCTTTCCCTTAAGATCAGGAATACGTCAAGGATGCCCACTCTTGCCACTATTGTTCAGCATAGTACTAGAAGTCCTAGCAACAGCAATCAGACAACAAAAAGAAATAAAAGGTATTCAAATTGGCAAAGAACAAGTCAAAGTCTCTCTCTTCACAGATAACATGATACTCTATGTGGAAAACCCAAAAGACTCCACCCCCAAATTACTAGAACTCATCCAGCAATTCAGTAATGTGGCAGGATACAAAAATCAATGCACAGAAATCAGTTGCTTTCTTATACACTAACAATGCAACTGTAGAAAGAGAAATTAGAGAAAAGATTCCATTTACAATAGCACCAAAAACCATAAGATACCTCGGAATATACCTAACCAAAGAGGTAAAGATCTGTATTCTAGGAACTACAGAACACTCATGAAAGAAATTGAAGAAGACACAAAAAGATGGAAAAATATTCCATGCTCATGGATCAGAAGAATAAACATTGTTAAAATGTCTATGCTACCCAGAGCAATCTATACCTTCAATGCCATCCTGATCAAAATTCCAATGACATTTTTCAAAGTGCTGGAACAAACAATCCTAAAATTTGTATGGAATCAGAAAAGACCCTGAATTGCCAAGGAGATGTTGAAAAAGAAAAACAAAGCTGGGGGCATCACGTTGCCCGATTTCAAGCTATATTACAAAGCTGTGATCACCAAGACAGCATGGTACTGGCACAAAAACAGACATATAGACCAATGGAACAGAATAGAGAACCCAGATATGGACCCTCAACTCTATGGTCAAATAATCTTTGACAAAGCAGGAAAAAACATGCAATGGAAAAAAGACAGTCTCTTCAATAAATGGTGCTGGGAAAATTGGACAGCCACATGCAGAAGAATGAAACTCGACCATTCTCTAACACCATTCACAAAGATAAACTCAAAGTGGATGAAAGACCTCAATGTGAGACAGGAATCCATCAAAATCCTAGCAGAGAACATAGGCAGTAACCTCTTTGACATCAGCCACAGCAACTTCTTTCAAGATACATCTCCAAAAGCAAGTGAAACAAAAGCAAAAATGAACTTTTGGGACTTCATCAAGATAAAAAGCTTCTGCACAGCAAAAGCAACAGTCAACAAAACAAAAAGGCAACCCACAGAATGGGAGAAGATATTTGCAAATGACACTACAGACAAAGCGCTGATTTCCAAGATCTATAAAGAACTTCTCAAACTCAACACCCAAAAAACAAATAATCAATTCAAAAAATGGGCAGAAGACATGAACAGACACTTCTCAAAAGAAGACATACAAATGGCTAACAGACACACGAAAAAATGTTCATCATCATTACTATCAGGGAAATTCAGATCAAAACCACATTGAGATACCACCTTACACCAGTTAGAATGGCAAAAAACTGAGAAGGCAAGAAACAACAAATGTTGGAGAGGTTGTAGAGAAAGGGGAACCCTGTTATACTGCTGGTGGGAATGCAAGTTGGTACAGCCACTTTGGAAAACAGTGTGGAGATGCCTCAAAAAATTAAAAATAGAGCTACCTTATGACCCAGCAATTGCACTCCTGGGTATTTACCTCAAAGACACAGATGTAGTGAAAAGAAGGGCCATATGCACCCCAATGTTCATAGCAGCAATGTCCACAATAGCCAAACTATGGAACAAGCCGAGACACCCTTCAACAGATGAGTGGATAAAGAAGATGTATTCCATGTATATGGTGGAATATTACTCAGTCATCAGAAAGGATGAGTACCCAACTTTTACATCAACATGTATGGGACTGGGGAGATTATGCTAAGTCAAGTAATTCAAGCAAAGAAAGTCAATTATCATATGGATTCACTTATTTGTGGAACAGAAGGAATAGCATGGAAGACATTAGGAGAAGGAAGGGAAAAATGAAGGGGGGGATATCGGAGAGGGAGATGAATCATGAGAGACTATGGACCCTGAGAAACAAACTGAGGGTTCTAGAGGGGAGGGGGGTGGAGTGATGGGTTAGCCTGGTGATGGGTATTAAGGAGGGCATGAGCTTCATGGAGCACTGAGTGTTATATGCAAACAATGAATCATGGAACACTACATCAAAAACTAATGATGTACTGTATGGTGACTAACATAACATAATAAAATAAAATTAAATAAAAAAACACTGATACAATGTTGTTTAAGATTGTACTTAAAATAGATTAAATCACATTATGTAATTTTCAACTTCTCAAGATTCATTGCATTTTCTTCATTTCCAAGTAGTGTTGAATTTATTTTTGAATACCTTATTTTTATGAATACAATTGTTGCCATTTTATTTTATATAAATGACATAATGATAGACTTATTGATATTTGTATATGCTTATTTTTGCTTATCATTTAAAAATCTTAATATTTTGTGCTTAAAACAAATAAAAGACAGTTTCACGGTTTATTTTATGAAATGAGTTCTTTTAAATAAAGTCCTGGTGATGGGTATTAAAGAGGGCATGTATTGCATGGAGGACTGGGTGTTATACAGAAACAATGAATCATAGATCACTACATCAAAAACTAATGATGTACTGTGTGGTGACTAACAAAACATAATAAAAAAAAAATCCTGGGATGTGAGTGTGGTCACTTGGTTCCAGTGGGGCAGTCTCTAGGAAGGAAGAGCGAGAAGGTGAACAGGAGGAGCAGGAGTCTGATGCAGACTTACCTGTGCCTGCAGGAGCATGAACAGTCAATGGCCCGTTGGGCAGGAACTTGCTTAGCACTCTCAGGACATCCTCCAGGCCAACAAGCAGGTGAGTGGCCACACAGTGCTGCTCTGAGGGAGGCAGGGTCTTCAGGTCCCCTGGGGTCTCCAGCAGCTCACTTACTTCCCTCATGAGGTCCTGGGGGGATGTGGTCACAGAGCCAGTGGTCAGTGGATCAAAGGGGTTGCACAAAGACCTGACCATTCAGCCCAGAACAGACCCTGGAGACTGGGTATTTGGAGGGTAACAATGGCACTGAATTAAATTCCCAGGATGGTCCCTGCTGCTTAGATCTCAGCTACGGAGACGTCAATGCAGGTCAGAAAGGCCAAGGCTGACATAAGCCCAAAGCCCAGAATAAGCAATAGGGAAATAGGGAAATAAATTAGTGCATGTGGGTGTCTTTAAAAGTGCTCAGATAGCTGAGTGCCCTAGTCTTCTCACCACCATGGGTGAGGGACCAGTTGCAGTGCCCACTACATGGGGCCTTGTTTTCACGCCTACAAAAGGTCTCTATGGGATTCCCGTATCTAGCCTCTTTCTTGGTTCCAACTTTACCTGGATGGTGTTCTTGGCCAAGGCTGGCGTGAAGTCTTGGGATAATTGCTGGACTTTGTCAAAGAAGTGGGAGAGACTCGGGAAAGGAGACATGGGGGTGAGTAAGAGAGCCTGAAGAGGGAGTTTGGGGAGAGGGTGGACACAAGATGGTTGGTGAAGGTCTTTCTGCTTCTGGTCTTCTGCTGAAGTTTCACTCACCTGGCTGCTGACCCCAGAAGGTGATGTCCATGAGAAGAAGAGGACTTCTGCAGGGAAAAGAGGCAGGAGCACCACTGGTGTATGTGTGTGTGTGTGTTTGTGCACATGCTGAATGCATGTGTATGCTTGCTTTTTGTTTTGTGAATGCATGTATGCACACACATGTTCATGTGCAAGAGTGTATGTGCACATACATACACAGGCATGTTATACTTACATGTGCATGCATGCATGTATGTGTGTCCGGACTATATACCTTAACAGATGGTGAGCTTCAGACCATGCAGAGGCTTGGACCTGGCTACCCAGTCATGGTCACAGTGGCATCTGTAGCTGTCCTTCACATTGATGCAATGGGTAGAGTTGTGGCATTGGTGTTTTCCAGAGCTACACTCATCCACATCTAACATAAAAGAGAGGACCAGTCCCCTATCTCAGCTCAGGCCTTTCCTCTACTCACTAACTCCAGCCCTCTACCTTCCTCAAGGTCAGGCATCAAGGAGTCCATCATAGTTGAAATGGATGGATACCATTTGGTGATAGCACTCCCAACTCATCAACCACCTCAGAGCAGGCATTGGCAAACTATGGCCCACAGCCAAACCCAGATGTTGCCTGTTTCTATAAAGAATAGGTTTTATATTTTTAAGTGGCTAAAAAAACAGAAGAAAGAGCCATCTTTTATGACACATGAAAATGATATGAAATTCAAATTTTAGTATCCATAGATAAAATTGTATCGGAACACAGTCACTCCTATTCATTTATGTGTTGTCTCTGTCTGCTTTCACACTATAATGGCAAGTTTAGCAGTTGTGACATGGACCTTCTGGCCCATAAAACCCAAGATATTTCTTATGTGGCCCTTTGCATGAGGAGTAGGCTGGCCTCTACATTCAAGCAAGGTTGGCAAGATGAGAACTCTGTATATATGTGTGAGTGTGTGATATTTCAGGTCAGAGCTGCTTGGTGAATGGTGAGTATGGTAGACAGAATAATGGCCCCTTCAAAGATGTTCAAGTCCTTATGCCTGGAGCCTGTGATTACATTAGCTTTCATCCAAAAGAAATTTTGAACTTGGTGATTAAGAACCTTGTTGGAGGATTATTCTGATGATCTGAGTGTACCTAATGTAATCACAAGCGTTCTTGTAAAAGGGAGGGAGATCAGAGAAGAGAGGAGATGGATGATACATATGATGTTGGCTTTGAAGATGGGGAAGGGAACCCTGTACCAAGGAAGGAAGGCAGCTTCTAGAAACCAGAAAAGGCAAGGAAACAGATTCTCCCTTAGAGCCTCTAGAAGGAAACATTTAAAACTTCTGACCTTCAACACTGTAAGAGAATATATTTATACTGTTTTGAACTATTAAGTTTGTTATATCAGCAATAGGAAACTAATACAATGGTCCATTGAGGAGCCTGGGAATTGCTTCCAGCCAAGTGGTGTTGGTATCAGCCCCTCATGTTGCTGCAGGAGTCTGATGGATAATCTGGAGGTATGCTTAGCCAGCTCACAAAGCCTCTAACCCCACTGCCTAAGGCCACTCCTCAATTTTCTATGGCTCCATCCACAGCTCTACCCTTTAGGGTTCTGGGCTCACACAGCCCTCTGTAGTGCCTATATCCTGTGGGGTGGATGGTAGGTCTGTTCTAAGTGCCACGCACAGAGGGAACTTGTTTTGGCCCCAGAATGTCTCTGGTATCCCTGCTATCTCCCCACCCAAATGAAGTTCCTCCTCTGAGCAGTTTGTGAGTGAAAAATGAGGAAGGCATGTGATTGTGGTCACAGCATTGAATAAATGGGTGTCTTCACATCCACTTGGCTCCCAACTTATCTTTCCCTCTTTTCTAATTAGAAGAGAAATTTGATCCTCTTTTGTTGACTTAGAAACCAGGAGAGTGGAGTTTGGACAATCCTTGCTATAGTTTTTTTGTTTGTTTGTTTGTAACCTAGACAGTGGGGTAGGAGATGCCTCTCTTAAGATCAGAAAATTTTCTCCTTTAGGGATTGTGAGTAGCTTATAAACAGCAGCATGCTCCCAGTAAGACTGATGTTTAAAAGTGAACTCATTTTGGCACCTGGATGGCTCAGTTGGTTAAGCATGTCTTCGGCTCAGGTCATGATCTCAGGGTCTGGGATTGAGCCCCATGTCGGGCTCCCTGCTCAGTGCAGAGTCTGCTTCTTCCTCTCCCTCTGCCCCCCATGCCACTCATGTACTAGCTTTCTCTCTCTCTCTCTCTCTCTCTCTCTCTCAAGTAATTAAATAAAATCTTTAAAACAGTGAGCCCATTTCAAAGCAAATACATTGCTGGGGCGCCTGGGTGGCTCAGTCGGTTAAGCGGCTGCCTTCGGCTCAGGTCCTGGGATCGAGCCCCACGTCCGGCTCCCTGCTCAGTGGGGAGCCTGCTTCTCCCTCTCCCTCTGCCTGCCGCTCTGCCTACTTGTGCTCTCTATCTCTCTGTCAAATAAATAAATAAAAATCTTAAAAAAAAAAAAGCAAATACATTGCTGTCACATTTTTTAATGTTGAAAGATTTAATATTTTACTTTTCTCTTTGTGGATACTAAATACCCCTTGTCTCTTAGCCATTTTGAATACTTTCAAACATCAGTCAAACAACTGTGTAAATAAAAAATGGTTAGTGTGGAAATGAATAATGGATTGAAAAGTCCTCAATTAAGGTAAGTCTGTGAAGTTTTTCTTAAAAGTGTATTGTGCTTAGCTTTATAAGATAAACAATTCAGTATTCAGGTTTAAACAAAAACCTAATCTCTTCAAAAGTAGGTATTATTGCTCCTGAATTAGAGATGAGGAAACCAAGACCAGAGATTGTAAAAACTCGGCCAAAATCAAGGCCAACTGTCAGGGCCAAGATGTGACCACAGCTCTGATCATGGTGATGACAGAGCTCTTTCCAGTTTCTCACTTCTGCATATTTCCAGAGTGCCTTGTATGTGCTAGGCACTTGGGTACAGTGGTGAGAAAGACATTGTTTACCCATGAACTGGATGCTTTGTGAAGAGTGACTATTTTTATATTGCATTTGTCTACAGGTCTGTCTGCCCACTGGAGTAAAATCTCCGGGAGACAGAGCCAATGCATTATTTAGCATTGGAGTCATAGTGCCTGGCATAGAGCTCAAAGCAGTGGTAAACAATCCAATCATGCCTATGATGGAATTATTATCTAAAAACTATGAAAAAGTAGTATTTATTTTTTGGACTACTACTTAACAAGTTTTAAGATTAAAATATACTTATGGAAACATGCTTGAGATTAATAAAAAAGGAAGACAAGGGAGAAGAAAAAGCCATTGCCATACTATGGGTACAACCCCGCAGCATGCTTTTCTGTTTAAAACAGCTTGGAAAGCATTTCAATTTAATTCATCAAGAGATATCTCATTTAGCACTATTTTTAATCACTCCAAACTGGAAACAACCCAAATGTCCTTCAATGGATGAATGGATAAACCAACTGTGGTACAGCTGTACAATGGAATATTACTTAGCAATAAAAAGAAATGAACTAGTCTTCAAAATTACCATTGGAACTTTAAAGAAATATACATATCTGGGCTCCATGTCTGGGCATGGTTTAGTAAATCTCAGGTAGGGAGGGCCCAGGCATCTATATTTAAATATATATATATAGGGTGATTCTACCAGAGAGCCAGAAACGAAGGTTACTATACCCATCTCTCTAAAACAGTGATCTGTGGACTAATGTGACGTGTGTATCTAGCAACAGATTAGAATTTTGCAGCCCACAAAGGGGAGGTAACTTTATGCTATTTCACTATTAGCCAAACCCAAGATCCAGATAAATAGGAGAAGAAAGCAGTCATTGTAAATCCAAGCTGAGTGTAGCCAATTTTCTTTCTGGAAAATAAAAATGTCAAAAATGGGGGGAAAAAAGGAATGAACTATTGATACACAAAACAATATGGGTGAACCTCAAAAATGTTACACTGAGTGGAAGGAATCTGACTCAAAAGGCTACATATTATAGTATTCCATCCATATGACATTTTCAAAAGAATGCCACAGGTGAAAGAAAACATCTGTAGATTAGGGGTTGCCAGGGCAGAGGGGTGGGGTGACTATAAAGGAACAGAAGGAAGGGGTGTTTTGGGGTAATGGAACTAATTGGCCTGGATCCTGAATGTAGTGGTGGTAACCCAAATCTGTATGTGTGTGAAAATTCTTAGAACTATTAGGGGCACCTGGCTGGCTCAGTCAGAAGAACACATGACTCTTGATCTTGAGGTTGTAAGTTTGAGTCCCACATTGGGTGTAGAGATTACTTAAAAATAAAATCTTTAAAAAAATTGAGGTGCCTGGGTGGCTCAATCATTAAGCATCTGCCTTTGGCTCAGGTCATGATCCCAGGATCCTGGGATCAAGCCCTGTGTCGGGAAGCCTGCTTCTCCTTCTCCCACTCCCTCTGCTTGTGTTCCCTCTCTTGCTGTGTCTCTCTCTGTCAAATAAATAAATAAAATCTTTAAAAAAAATCATAGAACTGTCCATCAAAGAGAAAAACAAGTTGATAAAAAGGCTCTGAAGCTTATCATTGTATGGCGGTACCATAATATGTTAAACTATTCTCCTTTAATGGAAGTCATCTGTTTCCAGTCTTTAACTATTGCATATGATGTTACAGTAAAGAATCAACTAGATATACCTTAACATGGCATTTTAAGTCTGAACAAGAATGAGAAATGGAAGGAATGAGCCCCCGCTAGACAAAGGATGCTCTCTCTTGGACTCTCAGACATAAGAGGTAATGATTCCAAGATGGTCCTCAAAATTGACAGGATGAGGTTTGTCATGGGAGTTGGAGAAATGTGTGGCATGGGAAGCTACTTACCTTGACAAGTGTTCTCCTTCTCACTTTGGAATTTGGTGCCCCCCGAAAGGAGCTAATGCCCAGAGGCACATTCACAGTAGTGACTCCCCTCAACATTGTGACAATGTGCAAAGCTTCCACAAGATACACATAGAGGTGGGCCACACTTGTTGATATCTGGAACATAAGTGGGAACTGCTAGGAACACCCAAAATTCTGGTAGGATAGGTAGCAACGAGATTCAAATGATTTTACCCCTTGCATTTTCTTTCCAAACAAAATAATGTGTTTACAGGAGAAAACTGGGAAATTGGAAAATGCAAAGAACCATAAATATCCAACCACTGAGATTACAACAATTTTTTAATAATGGAGAACAGTATAATAACTCCACATGTACCTGTCACCCAGCATTACCAATTATGAAGATAACACTATTACTTTTTCATTGATTTCCCATAGCATCAGACCATAGCTTTAAAAAAATTTTTTTTCACACCTTTTAGTATATACAAATTCTCCCAGGATTTTAGAATATTTTGACTACTTTTCCACATCAAAATAAAAAAAATAATTTTAATGCCTATAGATATTCCATAGTAGGGATATTTCATATTTTATCCAACTTATGACCACCTGGACAGACATCAGAATGCTACAGTTTGCACCATGGGTCCAGATTCTTCCACTTCCTAGCTATGTGACTTTGGACAAATGGCTTCCCCTCTCCAGGCTCAGTTTCCTTATTTACAATATGGCACCAACATTGACTTTCTCAAGGGGCTGATCTGGATTTCTTCAGGGACAGTGTTTGAGAGATTTGTGGACTTCAAATTATCTCTATCTGAATTCCAGCTGTATGACCAGCTGTGTGAGTGTGAGCAAACCACCTCTCAAAGTCTCAGTTCCCTTACCTATAAATCAGGGATAATAACAGTATGCACTCATCTGATTGTTAGGTAGTTTAAATTAATTTTAACTTTGGAAATAGCGTTTTACAAATGGCAAATGGCCATCCTGGCATAAGGTTGCATGTGGGTCTTTTTGGATGGAGGAACTGAGATTATAGGGAGTTCCCAGCAAGTTAGTGCTAGGGTTGGTAGAACATTCCGAATCTCAGCTGGCTGCATGGCCCTCCCTGACTGCCTCCTTCAACATGCTCCCTCTGTCTTTGACCAATTAACAGCCAACAACAACAACAACAACAACAACAACAACAACAAAATGCATTGGCTTCTTATCAAGTGCAATGCACTGTTCTAAGTGTTTTACATGTATTAATTTATCATTTATGTATTTTCTTATTGAGGTAACATTCACATAACAAAAGAACACTACATCTGAAACCAGTGATGTACCATGGGTTGGCTAATTGAATTTAAATTAAAAAAAAAAGGATTTAGAAAAAATATCAACTCTTTTAAAGTGAACAACTCACTGGCATTTATTACATTATAATGTGGTGCAACCACCACCTCTCTCTAGTTCCAGAACATTTTTATCACTCCAAAAGAAAACCCCCTTAGGTGAAGGGGATTAAGAGTACAGTTCTTATGAGCACTGAGTAACTGTCAATCACTGAGAATTGTTGAATCACTACATTGTACACTGGAAACTAATACAACACTGTATATTAACTATACTGGAATTAAAATTAAAAACTCAATTAAAAAAACCCCTTATGCAACTAAGTAGTCAATCCCCATTCCTCTCTCCCCCAGCACCTGGAAACCATCAATTTGCTTTCTGTTTCTGTGAATTCCATTTATATGTATTTGTTGATTTAAAGCACACAATAACTAAATGGGTTGATATCATTATCCCCAATTTACAGATAAGGAAATTGAGGCACTGGGAGATGGAACAATTTGCTTGGACTTGCACACTGGAATTCAGATAGTCCAGCTCCAAATCCTAAGCTTTTAACACTACTCTTTGACCAGGAGACATGATTGCCCATCTCTTGGTTTTCCTCTCCTGCCCTTTGCAAAGAACTTCAGTGTTGCTCCAAGGGCTGAGGAGTCTGGATACCCCCAGGTGACCCCTCTTTGATGACCCCCTCTATGGTCTCTCAGCCTCTTTACCTGTACAGACCTCCAAGGGGTTGCTAAAGATAACCTATCCAGACAGAGAAGTGAATCCAGGATCACAGTGGCAGGAAGTGGCATTGGTACAATGGGCATTCTGTGGACATCGAGCACAGGGAGCTGTTGGGAATGGTTATATAGGTTTGAAGGTCCTCAGAAGATTCCAACTCCCAGATGGGAACAAGGAGATGGAAGGAAGAGAAGGAAGTGATGCTTGTCATCATACAAGGAATTGTCCTTGGTAATGGACTAGAAGTTTGGGGGAGAATCAGGGTCAAATTCTCAAATCCTAAGAAGACTATTCCCAAGAAATGGCCTTTGCTAGTGTGAAGTCCCTTTCCTCAGCTTCGGGTGATGGATGGGGTTTGTTACACATACTCACCTCTGTTCTTGTGGGCAATAATTTCCAGTGATGTTAGCAGGACACAAAGCCCTAGAACAGAAAGAGAAGGTAAATATGGCTGAAGAATGAACTCCAAACCACCCACAGAAATAGCTACTACAAGCTGGTTAAGGAGACTCTCCCCTATGGCATTATGGCTTCTAGAACATCTCAGTGTTTTCTTCTGGACAGGCTCCTAGACTTTCCCACAGGACCTAGGGGGGCACATGTTCTCTCTCCCTATTTTCTTCCAGAAGTCTCCTGAGGAATTGATCACAGCAGGCTTTTACTATATGGATCACAATCTACACAGATGGAAAGTAATAGGCATATGTATTAGAACATCTTTTCCCACCCATTTTATGACATACCCCTTATGAAGAGAATTTCAGATCTGCCTGTCTTTATACAGATACTAATACTAGTTTTTTACAGTCAGGATCGTTCTTCTTTTGAAGTAACTTAAATCCATTTTCACTTCCTAGGCTGGCCTGAGATTATACCACTGGTCTTGGAGTTGAATGCAATTACATTAGAATTTTAGCTCTGCCACTCACTGGCTCTGTGACTTTGTGCAACTTGATTTTTATTTTAAAATTTTTTTCCATTTAATAAAAAATTCCAAACATAAGTCAAATGTAGAAAAACAGTCAACTCAACCTGTGTGTATTAATTACCCTGCTACAATAATCATAAACTTATGGTCACTTTTATTTCATCTACACCTTTACTCAGTCCCTGCCCCCACTGGATAATTTGGAGGCAAATTCCAGGCACCATATTATTTCACATGATTTATTCTAAGAACAAAATTATTTATAGGCATTAATAACAAAAAATATATAAATTATAAATTGAGAAATCCCAAAATAAGCCCCACATTTTCCTTTGGTTGCAAATTCAAACCACTTCCTTCTTGGAAAAAAATGCCTTTTTTTGTTCTTATCCTTCTGGAGAATAGTGCAAGAACAAGCAGTGAATCAAGCAGAGGAAAAAGACATTTCTCAAAAGGCACAGAGAACACTAAAATGGTTTCAACTGAAGATTCTCACAATTCTACCTACCTGAATAAAATGCAAAATACCTGCCCCTCATGGTACAGAAACATGAAGCCTCAGCAGTGGGGGAATTCGATCTTGAGCTGTGGGCTAATAATATTTCCTGTTGAAGCAAATATGTACCCTAGAAGACCTGACTTGGCAAAGAGCTAGCCTGAATGCTTTCTTCCCCTTTCCCCACCAATTTGAACTTACCAGAATCCCTGTTCCGCTTTCTATTCTTTGCCTGGCATTACTACTCTTTGCACTGCCAGCCTCCTTGCTGATGTTTGTTAATTTCTAATGATGAAAGAGTGAGTGATGGTAAATCTATTTAGATGGTCTTTTTTTTTTCCAATTTCTGGAATTTTTTTTATTATGTTATATTAATCACCATACATTACATCTTTAGTTTTTGATGTAGTGTTCCATGATTCATTGTTTCCATATAACACCCAGTGCTCAAGGCAGAATGTGCCCTCTTTAATACCCATCACCAGGTTAACCCATCCTCCCACCGCCTTCCCCTCTAGAACCCTCAGTTTGTTTTTCAGAGTCCATAGTCTCTCATGGTTCGTCTCCCCCTCCGATTTTCCCCCCTTCATTCTTCCCCTCCTGCTATCTTCTTCTTCTTCTTCTTCTTTTTTTTAAACATGCAATGTATTATTTGTTTCAGAGGTACAGATCTGTGATTCAGCAGTCTTGCACACTTCACAGCGCTCACCAAGCACATACCCTCCCCAATGTCCATCACACAGCCACCCCATCCCTCCCACCCCCCACCACTCCAGCAACCCTCAGTTTGTTTCCTGAGATTAAGAATTCCTCATACCAGTGAGGTCATATGATACATGTCTTTCTCTGATTGACTTATTTCACTCAGCATAATACCCTCCAGTTCCATCCATGTCGTTGCAAATGGCAAGATTTTATTCCTTTTGATGGCTGCATAATATTCCATTATATATATACATATATATATATATATACACACACACACACACACACCACATCTTCTTTATCCATTCATCTGTCGATGGACATCTTGGCTCTTTCCACAGTTTGGCTATTGTGGACATTGCTGCTATAAACCTTGGAGTGCACATACCCTTTGGATCCCTACATTTGTATCTTTTGGGTAAATACCCAGTAGTGCAATTGCTGGATCATATGGTAGCTCTATTTTCAACTTTTTGAGGAACCTCATACTGTTTTCCAGAGTGGCTGCACCAGCTTGCATTCCCACCAACAATGTAGGAGGGCTCCCCTTTCTCCACATCCCCCCATATCTGTCATTTCCTGACTTGTTAATTTTATTTTATTTATTTTATTTATTTTATTTGGGGGGGGTTATTTATTTATTTTTTTAAATTTTATTGTTATGTTAGTCACCATACAATACATCATTAGTTTTTGATGTAGTGATCCATGATCCATTGTTTTCGTATAACACCCAGTGCTCCATGCAGTACGTGCCCTACTTAATACCCATCACCAGGCTAACCAATCCCCCTTCTCCCCTCCCCTCTAAAACCCTGTTTGTTTCTCAGGTCCATAGTCTCTCATGGTTCATCTCTCCCTCCAATTCCCCCCACCCATTTTTTCCTTCCTTCTCCTAATGTCCTCCATGTTATTCCTTATGTTCCACAAATAAGTGAAACCATATGATAATTGACTTTCTCTGTTTGACTTATTTCAGTTAGCATAATCTCCTCCAGTCCCATCCATGTTGATGTAAAAGTTGGGTATTCATCTTTTCTGATGGCTGAGTAATATTGCATTGTATATATGGACCCCATCTTCTTTATCCATTCATCTGTTGAAGGGCATCTCAGCTCTTTCCACAGTTTGGCTATTGTGGACATTGCTGCTCTGAACATTGGGGTGCATATGGCCCTTCTTTTCACTACATCTGTGTCTTTGGGGTAAATACCCAGGAGTGCAATTGCTAAAATGGTAGCTCTATTTTAAAATTTTTGAGGCACCTCCACACTGTTTTCCAAAGTGGCTGTACCAACTTGCATTCCCACTAACAGTGTAAGAGGGTTCCCCTTTCTCCACAACCTCTCCAACATTTTTTGTTTTTTTCCCTGTCCATTTTTGCCATTCTAACTGGTGTAAGGTGGTATCTCAGTGTGGTTTTGATTTGGATTTCCCTGATGGCTAATGACGATGAACACTTTTTCATGTGTCTGTTAGCCATTTGTATGTCTTCTTCAGAGAAGTGTCTGTTCATCTCTTCTGCCCACTTTTTGACTTGATTATTTGTTTTTTGGGTGTTGAGTTGTTAATTTTAGCCATTCTGACTGGTGTGAGGTGGTATCTCATTGAGGTTTTGATTTGGATTTCCCTAATGCTGAGCAATGTTGAGCACTTTTTCATGTGTCTGTTGACCATTTGGATGTCTTCTTTGCAGAAATGTCTGTTCATGTCTTCTGCCCATTTCTGGATTGGATCATTTGTTCTTTGGGTGTTGAGTTTAAAATGTTCTTTATAGATTTTGGATACTAGCCTTTTATCTGACAGGTCATTTGAAAATATCTTCTCCCATTCTGTCGGTGGTCTTTTGGTTTTGTTGACTGTTTCTTTTGCTGTGCAAAAGCTTTTTATCTTGATGAGGTCCCAATAGTTCATTTTTGCCCTTGCTTCCCTTGCCTTTGGCGATGTTTCTAGGAAGAAGTTGCTGCGGCTGAGGTCGAAGAGGTTGCTGCCTGTGTTCTCCTTTAGGATGTTGATGGACTTCTGTCTCACACTGAGGTCTTTCAACCATTTGGAGTCTATTTTTGTGTGTGGTGTAAGGAAATGGTCCAGTTTCATTCTTCTGCATGTGGCTGTCCCAATTTTCCCAACACCATTTGTTGAAGAGACTGTCTTTTTTCCACTGGACATTCTTTCCTGCTTTGTCAAAGATGAGTTGACCATAGAGTTGAGGGTCCATTTCTGGGCTCTCTATTCTGTTCCATTGATCTATGTGTCTGTTTTTGTGCCAGTACCGTACTGTCTTGATGATGACAGCTTTGTAATAGAGCTGGAAGTCTGGAATTGTGATGCCACGGGCTTTGCTTTTCTTTTTCAACATTCCTCTGGCTAGTCGGGGTCTTTTCTGGTTCCATACAAATTTTAGGATTTTGTGTTCCATTTCTTTGAAAAAAGTGGATGGTATTTTGATGGGGATTGCATTGAATGTGTAGATTGCTCTAGGTAGCATTGACATCCTCACAATATTTGTTCTTCCAGTCCATGAGCATGGAACGTTTTTCCATTTCTTTGTGTCTTCCTCAATTTCTTTCATGAGTATTTTATAGTTTTCTGAGTACAGATTCTTTGCCTCTTTGGTTAGATTTATTCCTAGGTATGGTTTTGGGTGAAATTATAAATGGGATCAACTCCTTAATTTCTCTTTCTTCTGTCTTGCTGTTGGTGTATAGAAATGCCACTGACTTTTGTGCATTGATTTTATATCCTGCCACTTTACTGAATTCCTGTATCAGTTCTAGCAGCTTTGGGGTGAAGTCTTTTGGCTTTTCCACATAGAGTATCATATCATCTGCAAACAGTGAGAGTTTGACTTCTTCTTTGCCAATTCAAATGCCTTTTATTTCTTTTTGTTGTCTGATTGCTGTAGCTAGGACTTCTAGTACTATGTTGAATAGCAGTGGTGATAGTGGACCTCCCTGCTGCATTCCTGACCTTAGGGGGAAAGCTCTCAGTTTCTCCCCATTGAGAATGATATCACTGTGGGTTTTTCATGGATGGCTTTTATGATATTGAGGTACGTACCCTCTATCCCTATACTCTGAAGAGTTTTGATCAAGAAAGGATGCTGTACTTGTCAAATGCTTTTTCTGCATCTATTGAGAGGATCATATAGTTCTTGTTCTTTCTTTTATTAATGTATTGTATCACATTGATTGATTTGTGGATGTAGAACCAACCTTGCAGCCAAGAGAGAAATCCCACTTGGTTGTTGTGAATAATCCTTTTAATGTACTGTTGGATCCTATTAGGTAGTATTTTGGTGAGAATTTTTGCATCCATGGTCATCAAGGATATTGGTGTTTAATTATCCTTTTTGATGGGGTCTTTGTCTGGTTTGGGGATCAAGGCAATGGTAGCCTCATAAAACGAGTTTGGGAGGTTTATGATCACTGCTTTAATCTCGTTACTGGTTATTGGCCTATTCAGGTTGTCAATTTCTTCCTGTTTCAGTCTTGGCAGCTTATAGGTTTCCAGGAAGGCCTCCATTTCATCCAGATTGCTCAGTTTATTGGCATATAGTTGTTGATAATAATTTCTAATAATTGTTTCTGTTTCCTTGGTGTTAGTCGTGATCTCTCCCCTTTCATTCATAATTTTATTAATTTGGGTCCTTTCTCTTTTCTTTTGGATAAGTCTGGCCAGTGGTTTATCGATCTTATTAATTCTTTCAAAGAACCAACTTCTAGTTTCATTGATTTGATCTACTGTGTTTCTGGTTTCTAATTCATTGATTTCTGCTCTAATTTTAATTATTTCTCTTCTAATGCATGGCTTAGGCATCGTTTGTTGCTTTTTCTCTAGTTCTTTAAGATGTAGAGTTAGTTGGTGAATTCGGGATTTTTCTATTTTTTTTGAGTGAGGCTTGGATGGCTATGTATTTCCCCCTTAGGACCGCAATTGCAGTATCACTGGTGTGTTTTTGTTTCATTGATTTCCATGAATTGTTTAAGTTCTTCTTCTTCTTTATTTTTTTTAAAGATTTTATTTATTTATTTGAGATAGAAAGGATGACAGATAGAGAGCATGAGAAGGAGGAGGATCAGAGGGAGAAGCAGACTCCCTGCTGAGTAGGGAGCCCGATGCGGGACTCGATCCTGGGACTCCAGGATCATGACCTGAGCTGAAGGCAGTTGCTTAACCAACTGAGCCACCAGGCACCCCTTAAGTTCTTCTTGGGATTTCCTGGTTGACCCAAACATTCTTGAGCAGAGTGGTCTTTAACTTCCAAGTGTTTGAATTTCTGCCAAATTTATTCTTGCAATTGAGTTCCAGTTTTAAAGCATTGTGGTCTGAGAATATGCAGGGAATAATCTCAATCTTTGGGTATCGGTTGAGTCCTGATTTGTGACCCAGTATGTGGTCTATTCTGGAGAAAGTTCCATGTGCACTTGAGAAGAATGAGTATTCTGTTGTTTTAGGGTGGAGTGTTCTGTATATATCTATGAGGTCCATCTGGTGCAGTGTGTTATTGAAAGCTCTTGTTTCCTTGTTGATTTTCTGCTTAGATGATCTGTCCATTGCTGAGAGTGGAGTATTGAGGTCTCCTACAGTTAATGTATTGTTATCAATATGACTTTATTTTGGTTAACAGTTGGCTTATGTAGATGGTTGCTCCCATGTTGGGGGCATAGATATTTACAATTGTTAGATCTTCTTGTTGGATAGACCCTTTAAGAATGATATAGTGTCATTCTGTGTCTCTTATTACAGACTTTAGCTTAAAATCTAATTTGTCTGATATAGGAATTGCTACCCCAGCTTTTTTTTGAGGTCCGCTGGCATTGAAGATGGATCTCCATCCCTTCACTTTCAGTCTGGATGTATCTTTAAGTTCAAAATGAGTCTCTTGTAGGCAGCATATGGATAGGTCCTGTCTTTTTATCCAATCTGCAACCCTGTGCCGTTTTATGGCAGCATTTAGGCCATTCACATTGAGAGTGATTATTGAAAGATATGAAGTAATTGTCATCATGTTGCCTGTGAAGACATTGTTTTTATAGATTGTCTATAAATTTCTGTTGTAGATCACTCTTGGGGTCTTTCTCCTTTTATAGACCCGCCTTAATATTTCTTGCAGGGCTGGCTTAGTGGTCACATATTCTTTCAGTTTGTGCTGGTCGTGGAAGCTCTGCATCTCTCCATCCATTCTAAATGACAGCCTTGCTGGATAAAGTATTCTTGGCTGCATGTTCTTCTCGTTTAGTGCCCTGAATATGTCTTGCCAGGCCTTTCTGGCTTGCCAGGTCTCTGTGGATAGGTCTGACATTATTCTGATGTTCCTCCCTCTGTACATAAAGAACCTCTTCGCCCTAACTGCCCTTAAGATGGTTTCCTTGGTTCTAAGATTTGCAAGTTTTACTATTACATGCCGGGGTGTTGGCCTGTTTTCCTTGATCTTGGGAGGGGTCCTCTCTTCCTCTAGGACTCGAATGTTTGTTTCATTCCCCGGGTTAGGGAAGTTGTCAGCCAAGACTTGCTCAAAAACATCTTCTAGTCCTCTCTCTCTCTCCACTCCCTCTGGGATTCCAATTATTCTGACATTGGAACGCTTCATGGTGTCACTTATTTCTGTGATTCTATTTTCATGGATTCTGAGTTGTTTTTCCCTGGCCTCCTCTTTTCCCTTTTTATCTATTATACTGTCTTCCAGGTTGCTTATTCGTTCTTCTGCCTCACTTACCCTAGCTGTTAGATTATCTAGATTGGATTGGATCTCATTGATAGCATTTTTAAGTTCTGCCAATTCCCCTTTTGTTTCTGCCCTTAGAGACTCTATGTTGCCATTAATTGATTTCTCCATTCTAGCTATTGTCTTCACAATTGCTAGCCTGAATTCCATCTCCGACATCTTGGTTATATCTGCATCCATTTGTGAATCTGCAACATAAATCATAATCTCTGAGTCTTTTCTATTTTGGGGGTTCCTCCTCCTAGTCATTCTGTTGATGGGTGGTTGCGGGAATGTATAGAGTCTAAATGACTGACCAGAACCCAAGCAAGATGCACCTATTTTCTAGGGACCTTAGGGTTGCTGGCCTCTTGTTTTCCCAGCCTGTCTTTTGGGGGAGGGGCCTGCCACGCTGTTACTCAGGCAACCCTGTTTGAGCAGAGTTGCCCTGCCCCTGTGGTGGGGGATAGGCTTAGTGGGAATCAGTTTGGGGGGCTTTTGTTCTCTGGCAGCTTTCCCTGGCACTTTCTGTGTCTCTTCTGCGAGTCACAGCAGAAGAGACCATTTCCCACCCTCTGCCTCAGAGCAGAGAGACTGCAGTCTGTTCTTCAGTGAGCTCTCCAGCCACACCATCTCCATTTCTGTCTGTGCTGCTATAAACTGCAGTGTCCTGGGTTGTGCGCCCCTCCACAGTGCCCCCAGTCCTGCCTCCAGGTTGGGGCACATCTCTGCCCTTAGTACTTCTAAAACTGCCAGTCGCTCCCAGTTCACCCGTGCCACCCCGCTGCTCACGGTTTCTGCCCTGGGGGCTGCCCTAAAGTCCTTTCCCTGCTGCTACCGGTCTGCGAGTCTGCACCCCGTCCCCAGCGTGCGAGGCTGTCGCTCACTGGCAGTGTAGGGTCCCCACGGACAGGCTCCCTTCTGCTGCTGTTTATCCTCCGATATCTGCCCACAGAATCATGGCTCCCCACTTTGTACCTCAAAACCAACCACCTGCGATATTCTGTTTGTAGAGATCCAGATCTTCTTACATCTCAGGCTGATTTCATGGGTGATCAGAGTGGTCTGGTAGATATCCAGCTCAATTTCAGGGACCAGTTGAAATAGGGTCCCCTACTCCTCTGCCATCTTTTCCTCCCCCCCCCAGTACATTTTTTTAAGTAGGGTCTATGCCCAGAGTGGATCTCATCATGGGGCTTGAACTCACGACTATGAGATCAAGACCTGAGCTGAGGTCAAGTGTCAGACGCTCAACCAGTTTAGCCACCCAGGTGTCTCAATACATTTTTCAGAGTTTTCTGATGGTTATTGCTGAGGGTGTCTTGCAACTATAATAAGAACCACAAGGACCAGTCCAGTCACAACACTGGTAAATGATATGCTTAGACTGGCTCGCACACACACACAGAACATATATCCATATTTATGGTATCATACAGAGTATTTTCACTGTCCTAAAAATCCTTTGTGCTTCACCTATTCACTCCTCTCACTCCCACTCTACCCCCTGGCCACCACTTATCTTTTATTCTGTGTCCATAGTTCTGCCTTTTCTAGAATTTCATGTAGTTGAATTACATGTAGCTTTCTTCACATAAACTTTCACTTAATAACATGTATTTAAGGTTACTCTATGTCTTTTCATGGCTTGATAGCTCATTTCTTTTAAGCAAAGAATAACATTCCATCATCTGCATACATTGCAATTTATTTATCCATTCACCTACTGAAGGCCACCTTGGTTCTTTCCTGTTACTTTCTTGATTGCTGGTTGTGGCTAAATTTGAATTCCTCTTGTTCCCAGTTCTACAGTGTCTTCAGCTTCATGGAACAAGGAAACCAAACCCAAATGTCTATATTTATCCTCCTGGGACTTTCATAAGAGGCAGAGCTGCAGCCTCTCCTCTTTTGGCTGTTCCTGTCCATGTAACTTGTCACCTTCAGTGGGAACCTGCTCATCATCCTGGCCATTGTCATGGACTCCCACCTCCACATGCCCATGTACTTCTTCCTCTCCAACCTGTCCTTTGTAGACATCTGTTTCACCTCCACCACCATCCCCAAGATGCTGTGGAACATCCAGACACAGAGCAAAGTGATCACCTATGCAGGCTGCCTCAGCCAGATGTATTTTTCCATGCTTTTGGCAGGATTAGACAACTTTCTCTTGACAGTGATGGCCTATGACCGGTTTGTGGCCATCTGTCACCCACTGCACTACATGGTCATCATGAACCCCAAGTTCTGTGGCATCCTGCTTCTGGTATGCTGGGTTTTGAGTGTTCTGGACTCTCTATTACAAGACTTAATGGTTTTGCAATTGTCTTTTTGTACACAGTTGGAAATCCCTCACTTTTTCTGTGAACTTAATCAGGTGATCCAACTTGCTTGTTCTGATACCTTCTTCAATAACCTGGCGATTTATCTTGCAAGTGGACTTCTGGGTTTTATTCCACTCATTGGTATCCTTTCTTCTTATTCTAGAATTGTAACCTCCATTCTGAAAATTTCATCTTCTGGGGGCAAGTATAAAGCATTTTCCACGTGTGGGTCTCACCTCTTGGTTGTCTCCTTGTTCTATGGTACAGGCTTTGGGGTGTATCTTAGTTCTGCTGCTTCACAAAACTCCAGGACAACTGCCATAGCTTCAGTGATGTACACGGTGGTCCCATGCTGAACCCCTTCATCTATGGTCTGAGGAACAGAGACATAAAGCTGGCCCTAAGAAAGCTCTTTAGCTGAGAGACACTCTCTGCATATAAGGATCCTTTGTTTCAAGATGAAGACATGTGTAATAGGGCTCAAAACCCTAGAAGACCTAGATCTTAATATTTGTATTAGTTCATAGAAAGACAATTTGCTATTTATCTTTCTACAGTATTTTGTCTCTCTAATTATTCATACATTATGACCAACTATTTTTTTTTTTAGTTAACAGATAGTGTAATAATAGGTTCAGAAGTAGAATTTAGTGATTCATCACTTATGTACAATACACATTGCTCATCACTACAGGTGCCCTCCTTAATGCCCATATCTCATCTAGCCCATCCCTACCTACCTCCCCTCCAGCACCCTTGGTTTGTTCTTCATTGGTAAGAGTGTCTTCTATGATCTTTTCCTTTAAAAAAATTTGATAGCTCATTAAATTCCTCTGCATGAACTTTTAGCAGCAAATAAATAATACAGATAATTGAGTACTTACAATGAGATAAGAAGAGCCAGAGGAATAAATGTGGAATGCTTCCTCCCTCAGGTGAAAGCAGTTTTCCATTAGAGGATCTGCTTTGGGAGAAAAGTCACTTAACATAGCAGAGGCTGTATCTAGGGGTTCCTGTCAATCCCCCCCCAGAAAGAGAGCACATCTGCAAGGGCAGAGGCACCCGGAACGCTGTGCAATGAAGTTTACACAATCCACATTCACCACGAAATACCTAATTTTCAGTTGCTCAGTTCAAACCATAAATTAAGTGTGTAGGTAATAGAAATTACAACTCCTGATTTTTCAGGCCAATGGTGTACTTCTCAGTGCTTACTCCAGGGATGCATTATTACTTTTCTTTTAGTATTTAGGTAGGCAGCAACACTGCCTAGTAATTTCCCTCAGCACCTCCTGCCATAATAGTCCTTTTACAGATCACAAAGGAATATGGACTTTCTGCCTATTGCCAGCTAACTCTTTGTAGTGATGCATTCCAGAAATTAGGCCGTAATAAAAGGATAAACATATGGACCTTACCTGTGCTTTGTGAGACAAAGTAAGACGAATGTCTCCTCATGACCTGACCCCGGAAATCTCCAGTTGGATTTGTCAGCTATAATGGTAACTTCCTATTACCTGGTTCACAGTTTTCTGTGTAAAAGTCTACAGGTCCCTCGAACACTAGTATTCAGATAAATGATTAAGGATCTCTCTCTCAAAAGAAAACACACACACAAAAGAAAGGAAAACAAGAAGAAAGGAGGAAAGTAAGAAAAATGGGATAAAGAAGAGAGCTTACCTGTTGCATTTGTCAGTTACCACAGTATAATTACTCTCATGTTGCCCAGGTTCAAGCAACCAATTTTAGTTCAGACCACAGTCCTCATGGGCCATTATAAGCTGACCAACACCATCACCTCAGAGCCTTTGGGTTGGGTTTGGAGGAAAATGTAATGCATTTTTTGTTGTTTTATAGTCTTCACTCATGCATGATCCATCAATTGAGAATCTGGGTCAGTGAACTGTTTTAGGTTTGACAGTCAAGTAGAGATTGTGACCCATCGTGGTGACTCGGGTCAAGCTTTTCTTCATGAGAATTAGAATTTCTGTTGTTATTGGTTTATTTTTTTAGTTGTTCAGATTGGATGGGCCCTTAGTGAGCTTCCCATCATTTTTGCTTCATGAAGACACCGTGAGGAATTTGCCATTTCAAGAAATCCCTATGGTTCACCCAATTTAGATGTGAATGGTTAATTCTTACATGAACTATGAATACCATACCTCAGATGGTTTTGGACTGCTGACATTGCCTCTGCCAGTTCAGGATGGGTTGAGCTCAGGAGAAATCCATTTCTTTTCTTTTTTTTTTTTTTTTTTGAGATTTTATGTATTTATTTGTCAGAGAGAGAGAGCGAGCACAAGCAGGGTGAGTAGCAGGCAGAGGGAGAAACAGGCTCCCTGCTGAGCAAAGAGCCTGATGCGGGACTTGATCCCAGGACCCTGGAACCATGACCTCAGCCAAAGGCAGATGCTTAACTGACTGAGCCACTGAGACATCTGAGAACAAATCCTTTTCAACTCGCACATGTCCATGGTAACTGTCCTATAAGGGAGAAGTTCTCTAGAACTTGTCAAGGAGGCCATTATAGCCTCACTAGGTTATTTCTCAATAACCTTATTAATTTTATGTCCCTTAAACCCTATTTTGGGTATCCTTTAAGGTTGAGGTACTGAATGACACAAGATAAACCCATTGCAATGCCCCTGTTTCCTTGTACTTTGGATTCCTTTCTCTACATCATATGAAGCTATGGATGGCACTGACATTCTTTTAGAGTATGCCAATCTCTTTTCATGCTTTTTTTGTCATGGTGATATATATATAAAAATTTTTTTATTTTAAACATCTTGATGTATGCAGTTATGTGGCATTAAGGACTTTCTCCCTATTGCACAACCAACACCCCTATCCATCTACAGAACTTTCTCATCATCTCAAACTGAACCTCTGTTCCCATGAAACACTAACTCTCCCCATTGCCCCTCTGCCCAGCCCCTGGCTCCCACCATTTTACCTTGTTGCTTAAATTCCTCATATGAGTGAAATCGTATGGTATTTGTCTTTCTCTGACTGACTTATTTAACTTAACATTACATTCTGTAGTTCCATCCATGTCATTGCAAATGGGAAGATTTCATTCTTCTTTATGGCTGAGTAGTGTTCCATTGTATGTATAATTATACCACACCTTCTTCAACCACTCATCGATTAATGGATTCTTGGGTTGCTTCTATAGTTTAGCTACTGTAAATAATGTTGCTATAAACATGGTGGAGCATGTAATCCTTTGAATTAGTGTTTTTGTATTTTGGGGGTAATTATCCAGTAGTGTGATTACTGGATCATAGGGTAGTACTATTTTTAACTTTTAGGAACCTCCACACTGTTTTCCACAGTGACTGCACCAGTTTGCATTCCCACCAACAGTGCAAGAGAGTTTCTTTTTCAACAAATCATTGCCAACAGTTGTTCTTTTTTTAAAAATATCTTTTTAAAAAACTTTTTATTATGGAAGTGCTGAATCACTCTATTGTACACCTGAAACTAATATTACCTGTATGTTAACTAACTGGAATTTAAACAAAAACATTGTGTTTTTGAAATTGAGTTGTTTGGGTTTTTTGCTATTGAATTTTTGTACATCTTTTGGATATTAATCTGTTATCAAGTATGTGGTTTGCCAATTTTTTCTTTGTGGGTTGCTTTTTCACTTGAGAAATAGTGCCCTTCAATGCACAAATAGTTTGATTTTGCTGAAGTAATTTTTTTCTCTGGTTGCCTGCGTCTTTGGTATTATATCCAGGAAATCTTGGTCAAATCCAGTGTCCTAAAGATGTACCTCCGTGTTTTCCTCCACGTGCTTACAGTGTTATTTCTTGTGGTTAGATCTTTGATCCATTTGGAATCATGTTTGTAGATGGTGGACAGAAAGGTCACCTTCATGTTTTTTCAGATGGTTATCTTGGTTTCCCATCACTATTTCATGGAAAGACTATCCAGTTACCGTTGAACTGTCCTGGCACTCTTGTCAAAAATCATTCAATCGTATATATGACAGTTTATTTCTGGGCTTCCTCCTATTCCAATGATTTATATTTCTGTTTGTGTCGTTGATAATGGATTGTTTTAAAATTATAACGTGGTAACTCTGAAAATCATATTCCCCCCCCCCCAGGATTTTTTTTTAATGAAAGTATAATAACATACATTGTTATATTAGCTTCAGGCATGCAGTGTAATGATCCAACAATTGTATACATTGTTCAGGGCTCATGGAGATAAGTGTACTCTTAATCCCCTTTATCTATCTTACCCATCCCCTCACCCATCTCTCCTTTGGCAAATACCAATTTGTTCTCTGTATTTGAGTCTTTTTTTGGTCTTCTTTCTTTGTTCATTTGTTTGTTTCTTAAATTCCATATATAATTGAAATCAAATGGTATTTGCCTTTTTCAGACTGACTTATTTCACTCAGCACTACACCCTCTGGCTCCATCCATATTGCAAACTTAAAATATTTTATTATTATTATTTTTGCCCTTTAAAGATGTCCATTCATTCTCTATTTTTCCATCTACACTTTTTCGGTTTTCTTTGACTATTATAGTAGCAAGAATCTATGTCTAACATTGTCCCAGGATGACTTTTCCACAGGGACAGCTTGATCCTGGACATCCCATCATGAACTTTGCACTGACACTCCATAATTTTCATAAACACATGTCGGCCTGTATCCAAAATATAAGCATCTCTGCTATCTGAATGCTGTCTTACTGCTCAGGGTCATGTTTCAATTGTAATACTTAGCCCCCGATTATTGGTCAGCAAGTATGAAGCATAGGAAATATCTTGACTGTATCTTACAGTCTAACCACCACATTGACAGCCCTGATACCCCTCTTGGAGTGCTCTTACCGCATTCCCTGACATCAAGACTCAGGACAATTATAAGCTTGTTTGTGAAGCCTTCACTCATCTCCCCTGGAAGACTTGATTACGTTGGTGTTCTCTTCATCAGGTGTCAGTGCCACTTCAGGTTAATGCATTCATTTATTGTTCTGTCTCTTGCCCTGTCTCATAACTGTAAGCCATGTCTTATGCTTTTCTTTATCCCCAGGATGTAGCTTAGTGTCTACTGTATCACCCCTGCTGCTTAAGTGTTTGCAAGATGCCCAAAGAAGCAAATGATTGAGTGATGTTAAACAGACACAGTGTACAATGAAGGAGAAAGAGGTGCAGAACAGGAGAAGCACTGTGGGGGATGAAGGATCCATGATCATGAGCCAACAGAAGAGGGTCCAGATGCGAGAAAGAAGAGATGTAGGGCACTCAGAATCTCTCTTCCAAATCAAGAATTGTATACTTATTATGGGGTTCTCTGGCTTATTAGTGAGACCCTCTACAGAGAGAGGACCTCCTCGTGGGATCAAAGAGTTTAATGGGATGAGACAATCATGGAATACCAAGGCTGTGTCCTAATACCAACACCAGGACTTGTTTGCATTCTATGTTTCTTTCCTAGCACCAAGTCTCCCAAGGGGAAGTGAGACAGAAGAATATTTCATTAATGAGACTCATGGGAATTCAGCCTCTATAGCCACAGAAATTGAAAATGTCTCTGCTGCACCCACTGACTTCATCTCTTCTAATCTCAGGTGATACAAACACATAACTGTGTCTTCCAGAGTCTTCATGAATGGGACCATGTCTCTTCCTTTCCTGGGGGCATAACTTCCAACCTCATCAATCATCCATGGGAGAAAATGGGTCAGTGATCTCATGCTGTTGTGTGATAACATCTGGGTGAGTCACTAGTGCTGGGGACATGTGTTATGGTGGGAGGGATGCTTTTCTTGGTGATTATTGTTGGGTGAGGGACAGGGACAGTAAGTTAAGGAGAGTTTAATAAAGCCAAGTCCTGCCCACTAAGGCTCTGATTCTGGAGGGAAAGTCTGGATACATTAAACCATCTCTCCCTGATCTGTCTCCTTCAGAGTAGTGCTTAATGACAGGGATATCATTCCTCAATAATCTTTCCTCTGTTTCACTGCTTGTTCTTTCATTCTCGAGAGAGACTTTATCATTATTCAGCCATTTGTTATTGTAGTCATTAAACAAACATTTTTTCAATATTTAATATATGGTAGATACTACCATTTATTCTGGGAATAAATAAATAAGACATTATTTCTTCTCTCAAGGTACTCACTGTGTAAACGAAGTGAGAGATGTAAAAATAAATGTGGCAACACGAGGTTGCATTGAAATCTGTGGAAGTATCCAAAAAAGTTGACTCTTTAAAAAAATTTTTCAAGAAGTTAACTCTTTCATGGGAATTAGTGAAGGCTTCACAGAGAAGTTTATAATCGAATTGAGCCTTGAAGGAGGTGTTGGAGTGCTTCCAGGGGGCAATGGGTGTGAGCAGTCCAGGAAGAAACAGCAAATGAGAAAATTTAGAGATTAATTAAACTGGAAGTTGTGCTGCTGAGATTAGAAACACTTCTTACTGACCTGACCAACCATCAATAGCAGGGTATGCAAAATGGACAGATAGGAGACCGGCCTGGTAAGAAATAGTATGTTAAGAAAGAATCAAGGGCGCCTGGGTGGCTCAGTTGGTTAAGCGACTGCCTTCGGCTCAGGTCATGATCCTGGAGTCCCAGGATCGAGTCCTGCATCGGGCTTCCTGCTCGGCAGGGAGTCTGCTTCTCCCTCTGACCCTCCCCCCTCTCATGCTCTCTCTCTCTCATTCTCTCTCTCAAATAAATAAATAAATAAAATCTTTAAAAAAAAAAAAAGAAAGAATCAAGCATTTTGGCTACAGGGTTGAACTTTAATTCTGAAATTAGTGAAGAGTAAGTGCGGGTTTTAAAGGTCAGAGGATAACTATGCACAGGTCTGCTCTATGGAAAAGTGACCCAGGTTAATGTGAGGAACAAGCCATTGCTGTGTTCAGGGTGTGAGAGGGACATTGAGGGATAGAAATAGCATCATGAGAGTGAGATGGGAGGCAAGTGATGGGTGTCTGAGAAGGTGGACATCATGGATACAAAAATTCAGATGATTTTTTTTCATTCATTATTACGTTTTTCCTAGAAACTACCAGACATCTTCTCTTCATCATTTGTAGGAGTTAATTAATACTACAAACAATGCCAGACATATTGTAGTAATCATTTTATTGAAATCTTTCAAAAACTATGAATTTGGTATCACTCTTTTATTTTATGGATGGAAAGTGTTGCTGACAGCAGTGATACTGTTTACACAAAGCATATAATGGACCCCGGACATGCTCAGATTTCAGCGTTTCCAAATATTTTGCACTTCATTAATTTAAGTTTTAATCAAGTTTAGTTTTTGAACAGTTGTACATTTATCACGAAAAAATTACTGTGATAGTTCAGAGAGTTCTCATAAGCTCCCTTCCCAGTTTCTGCTCTTATGATTACATTGTATCTGTTATACATGTCACATGTAATCCTCATATCTGCTGAGCTTCCACACATAGTGACTTTTCTCAGGCTTCCTTTGTTCTCAAAGTAATTGATAGTTTTGAGGAGTACTGGTTGGGTGTTTTGTAAAATTATCTTCTTTTGGACTTACCTTATTGTTCTTTTCTTCCTGAGTATACTAGGACTATGGGTGTTGGACAAGAAGACCACAGAGATGAACTGCCATGTTCATCTCATGACATCAAGGGTACACACTGTCAACATGACTGACCCTCATTGGTGTTTTTGTTGATGTGCTGGCTGCATGGGGTTTTTCAGATTTCTCCACTGTGGTTAATCTTTCCCCTTATTTCCATACTGTACTTTTGTAGGGACTTTTCTAAGTGTAGCCCCATTCTTAAGTAGTGGGAGTTATCCTCCACCTCCTTGAGAGTAGAATATCTATGTACATTGTTGGTATTCTTCTGCTCTCTAATGTGTGTCTTCTCTTTTTTTTCACTTATTTACATAGGTGTATACTCTGTGATATTGATTATATAGTCTGTGTTATAACCCAATACTACTTCATTTTGTTGCTCAAATTGTTCCAGCTTTGGCAATAGAGAACTCCTTCAGTCAGCTGATATGTCTCTTCGGCATGTCTCCATTCTTGGCTTTTTCAGATAGCATTTCATTACTGTCTTACAGTAAAAGAGGCTTCAGCTTCAGCTTCTTGTATTTCCCTCCTGAGCCCTAGAATCAGTGATTCCTGCAAAGAGCCCTGTTTCATTTTATTGGGTCATGGGATTAGCACCAAGATCTGGGTGCCAGGTGTGCTTACTGCTGCCAGGGTCTCTGTATCCTCTCAACTGACCTGGCAAGGAAACACAGGAGTGTATACTCTGTATATGCAGACAATTATACACATATCTATATGTAACTCTCTGTATCTATGTGAAGCTAAAGCAAGTTCATACTGATGGCTCCAACTCTCATTTATTGCCACATGGATCATTCTAGCCTCTCCACCTTGCTTACCTGTAAACTCCCACACCAAATGGCTCACCACTTACTCTCCATTTCCTTAAATGTTCAGTTTCATTCACACGTGCACAAGTATCAGCACTGTTAATAGTACTCTCTGGGATACATCTGTATTAACTACAGTAGAGTCCTTCTGTGCACTTTCATTTCCAGTTTTACAGACTCCACTCAGTTCCCAGATCACATATTTCTGTCTTTTCCCCCACTTGCTTCATTGAGATTTTTTTCATGCGATTGTAATCTAGGTTTTGTTTTGTTTTTTTTCACATGGAGGCATTCCATTCTGGGATTCCCTCAGTCCTCTGTGTTTTGTGTGTGTTGATTTGTATTTGTAACGTTGCTTAATCTGTTTATTAGTGTAATAGTTTTTCTTGTTTTTAATGGTGTGTCATGTTTAAAATAAGATCACCTTCTTTGTGAACAAAAATCATATTATTTCTTCCTTTGTACAATTTTGATGGCTTTGCTTTTCTTCTTCTTCTTCTTCTTCTTCTTCTTCTTCTTCTTCTTCTTCTTCTTCTTCTTCTTCTTCTTCTTCTTCTTCTTCTTCTTCTTCTTCTTCTTCTTCTTCTTCTTCTTCTTCTTCTTCTTCTTCTTCTTCTTCTTCTTCTTCTTTCTGCTTCTGCTTCTGCTGCTTCTTCTTCACTGGTTAATTGCTCTGTCTGGAGCTTGGAATGCTGTGTGTAAGGAAGTTAGAAAAGCAGGCATTCTTGTCTTGTTCTTATCTTAGGATTGTTTTCAGACTTTCCCTATTGAGAATAACATTAGAGGTGGGTTTTCATATATGACCTATATCATGTTAAGGAAGTTTCCTTCTGTTCTTAGCTTTTTCAATGTTGCTATTATGAAAGAATGCAGAATTTTGTCAAATTTTTTTCTGCATCAGTTGAGATAATTCTGCCTTTTATCCTTGATTCTGTTAATGTGGTGTATTACAGGGATGGGTTTTCATAAGTTAAACCATCCTTGCCTTCCAGGAATGAACCCCACTTAGTCATGATGCATAATCCTCTTATACAGCATTAAAAAAAAGGCTGCTATATTCAGTTGTAATATTTAGTCAAAGATTCCCATGGAATGTTGATCTGTACCTTTTTTTCTTGTAATGTCTTTATTTGGCTTCATTGTAACTGCAATGCTGCCCTCTTGGAATAAAGTAGGAAGTGTTTGCCCTTTGATATTTTTTGGAAGAGTTTGAAAAAGATTGGTGTTCATCCTAATTCTGTATGGATCTTGTGATCTTCAGTCATGACTACTCCATTGGAATCCCTACATTACAAAATGCAATTCTCCTAGGAGAAAGAAGCTCTGTGACTCACAGTATAGCTTGTCCTCTGCTTTCTAATACAGTTGTGCTTCAGCTACAAGCGTTCACAGTACTACGATAATGGACAACTCTCTCTGTCTTTCTCCCTCTCTGCACTCAGTGTGTGTGTGTGTGTGTGTGTGTGTGTGTAGGGAATAATTTATCATTACAGTACACACAGGTCAAGCTGAAGCTGTTTTAAGCAATAAAAAATGCAGAATGTAGACCAAATATAGACTGAGAGTAAAGAAAGAGTTATAGAGGAATGAATTTTGTCCCATTTGTATATATTACATAAAATTTGTGCTATTGTAGGCATCATATATAATATATACATATAAAAATGACAATGAATGACAGTTTCCATTGCCGTAGAATGTTTCCAAAGAAGCAGGAGGCTTTGACCTCCTCTCTCTCTTCTCCTACATCCAACACCTGTTCCTGTTGTGTTACCCACTCTGCTCACAGCTTTCTCTTTGATGTTGCCCTATGGTTTCGGGTAAGCTCTTGTATAAGGCTGTTTGCACAGGCTATTTCTCTGCCTTAGTTGTTTTTCTCAAAATTATCTGCATGGTTCATGAATCCACGGCCCTCAGCTTTCCTGCTCAAAATCCCCTTATCAGAGAAGATACAATGGAAAATTTTCTCTTCACTTTAGGACTACCTTGTCTTGCATTATTTTACTTAGTAGTGATAACCACCACTTGAAACATCATTTGCTCATTTGTCAATATTTTATTGCTCCCTCTGGCACACACATATCTTAGATACAATCTTGTTAAGGTCAAACACACATCACTAATTTACAATGCTTTCAACAATGCTTGTCACAAGATAATTGGTTAAAATATTTGTTAAGTGAACAAAAAATGTCTCAGGAAACTTATAGAGGACAACATTGCTTTGGGTAAATGTTTTGATTCAGGACTGCAATTATTTTCAGCATCATGGAAAACATGGAGCTTTTGAGATCCTTGCAGGTTTTGGCTAATTATTCTAGATTGATAGGTAATGTATGAGAATTAATGAATGAAGCAATTTGAAAACACAAATTTCACCACACAAATGGCAGCATTTCTTTCTCTCTCTCTCTATCATCTATTTGAGAGAGAGAGAGAGAGTGAGTGCACAGGTGGGGGGAGGAACAAAGGGGGAGGAAGAGAATCTGAAGTAGACTCTGCCCCAAGGAAAGAGTCCAATGTGGGGCTTGAACTCACCACCAGGAGATCATGATCTGAGCTGAAACCAAGAGTTGGTTGCTCAACTGACTGAGCCACCCAGGCACCCCAATCACAGCATTTCTTTTAACTCTGTGCTCACTGCTTGTGACTTTACTATGCTCTTGTCTCTGTTCCAGCTGTTTTCAGCAGTTACATGGAACAAAGAAATCAAACTCCTATTTCAGAATTTATCCTCCTGGGACTTTCAGAGGAGGGAGAACTGCAGCCACTGCTCCTTTGGCTGTTCCTGTCCATGTATCTGGTCACCTTCAGTGGGAACCTGCTCATCATCCTGGCCATTGTCATGGACTCCCACCTCCACATGCCCATGTACTTCTTCCTCTCCAACCTGTCCTTTGTAGACATCTGTTTCACCTCCACCACCATCCCCAAGATGCTGTGGAACATCCAGACACAGAGCAAAGTGATCACCTATGCAGGCTGCCTCAGCCAGATGTATTTTTCCATGCTTTTGGCAGGATTAGACAACTTTCTCTTGACAGTGATGGCCTATGACCGGTTTGTGGCCATCTGTCACCCACTGCACTACATGGTCATCATGAACCCCAAGTTCTGTGGCATCCTGCTTCTGGTATGCTGGGTTTTGAGTGTTCTGGACTCTCTATTACAAGACTTAATGGTTTTGCAATTGTCTTTTTGTACACAGTTGGAAATCCCTCACTTTTTCTGTGAACTTAATCAGGTGATCCAACTTGCTTGTTCTGATACCTTCTTCAATAACCTGGCGATTTATCTTGCAAGTGGACTTCTGGGTTTTATTCCACTCATTGGTATCCTTTCTTCTTATTCTAGAATTGTAACCTCCATTCTGAAAATTTCATCTTCTGGGGGCAAGTATAAAGCATTTTCCACGTGTGGGTCTCACCTCTTGGTTGTCTCCTTGTTCTATGGTACAGGCTTTGGGGTGTATCTTAGTTCTGCTGCTTCACAAAACTCCAGGACAACTGCCATAGCTTCAGTGATGTACACAGTGGTCACACCCATGCTGAACCCCTTCATCTATGGTCTGAGGAACAGAGACATAAAGCTGGCCCTAAGAAAGCTCTTTAGCTGAGAGACACTCTCTGCATATAAGGATCCTTTGTTTCAAGATGAAGACATGTGTAATAGGGCTCAAATCCCAGAAGACCTAGATCATGATTTTTGTGTCAGTTCATAGAAATACATTATGCAGTTTATCTTCCTACAGTATTCGGTCTCTTTAATTTTTTTCATACATAATGATCAACTGTTTCTTTTTTTCAAAATTTTTTTGAATAGTGAGTTTTTATTTAAATTCCAGTTAGTTAACAGATAGTGTAATAGTAGGTTCAGGAATAGAATTCAGTGATTCATCGCTTGCCTACAACACCCAGGGCTCATCACAACAAGTGCCTTCCTCAATCCCCATCATCCATTTAGCTCATCCATCCACCTACCTCTCCTCCAGCAACCCTGTTTTTTCTCCATTTTTAAGAATCTGTTTTACGGTCTATTTCTTTAAAAATTTTTAAAAGATTTTATTTATTTATTTTTCATTTCAGAGAGAGATAGAGATAGCATGAGTGGGTGGGGCAGAGGGAGAGGGAGACTCAAGCAGACTCTGGGATGAGCATGGAGCCCAATGCAGGGATCAATCTCATGACCCTGAGATCACAACCTGAGCTGAAATCAAGAATTGGACACTTAACTGACTGTGCCACTCCAACGCCCCTATTTCTTTAAATTTTTTTTTTGATATTGCATGGATTTCCAGCTGTGGATAAGTAATACAGGAAATTGGATACTTATAATGTTCTGGAAGAGCCAGAAGAATATATGGGATGCTTTCTCCCTCAGATGAAAGTAGTTATCCCTTAGAATATCTGTTTTGGGAGAAAATCCATTTAATATAGCAGAGGTTATATAGCAGTTTCCTGGGGGTTTCTCAATCTACCCCAGAAAGAGATCACATGTAAAACAGCAGAGGCACCTGGAACCCTATGTGATGAAGTTTAAAATAATCCACATTCATTATGAATTATCTAATTTTCAATTGCACAGTTCAAAACATAAATTAAGTGTAGGTAATAGAAATTACAACTGATTTTTCAGGCACTGATGGTGTCCTCTTCAGTGCTTATTCCAGGGATGCGTTATTACTTTTCTTTTAGTATTTAGGTAAGCAGCAACGCTGCCTGGTGATTTCCCTCAGCACCTCCTGCCATAATAGTCCTTTCATAGATCACAAAAGCAATATAGATATTCCACTTATTTCCAGCTAAGTCTTTGTAATGATGCATCCCAGAGATTAGGCAGTAATAGCAGGCTGTGCCTATGGACCTCACCTGTGCTTTGTGAGACAGAGTAAGATGAATGGCTCCTCATCACTTGACCCCAGAAGCCTCCACTTGGATTTGTAGGCCATAATGGTAACTTCCTATTACCTGGTTCACAGTTTTCTGGGTAAAAGTCCACAGATCACTTTGAACACTAGTATTCAGATAAATGTTTAAGGATCTTTCTTTAAAAAGAAAACACAAAGAAAAGAAAGCATGAAGATAGGAAGAATATAAGATAAAGGGAATAAAGCAGAGCACTTGTAGCATTTGCCAGCTTCCATAGTATAATTACTCTCATCTTGCCCAATTTCTTTTTTTAAAGTTTTATTTAAGAGAGGGAGAGAGAGAGAGAGAGACAGAGAGAGAGAGAGAAATTGGGGGGGAGGGGCAGAGGGAGAGGGAGAGAGACTCTTAAGCAGGCTCCATGCTGATCTCACAACACTGAGATCATGACCTGAGCCAAAATCAAGAGTTCGTTGCTTAACTGACTGCCACACCCAGGCACCTCTCATCTTGCCCAATTTCAAGCTACCAATTTTAGTTCAGGCTGCATGTACTCAGTCCTCATGCATCATTATAAGCTGCCTAGCACCATCACCTCAGAGTCTTTGGGTTGGGTTTGGAGGAAAATGTAATGCATTTGTTGCCATTTTAGAGTCTTCACTCAGGAGTAGCTGGTTCCATCAATCTAGGATTTGGACCTGTGAGATTATGACTCTTCATTGTGTGACTCAGGTCAAATTTTTCTTCATGAGAATTAGAGGGTTTTTAATTTTTTTTATTGTTTTGGTTACTCAGATGGAATGAGTCCTTATTAAGCTGCCCATCATTTTTGTTTCGTGGAGACACCATGAGGAATTTGCAATTTTGAGAAATCCCTGTGGCTCACCCAGTTTAGATGAGGATGATGAACTCTTACATGAACTATGAACACCACATCTCAGATGGTTTTGGACTGCTGACATGGCCTCTGCCAGTTCAGGATGGGTTGACCTCAGGACAAATCCATTTCAATTTGAGCATGTCCATGTTAACCATGTCCTACAGGGTTGTATGACTCTGTAGAGCTTGTCAAGGAAGATACTACAGCCTCACCAGGTTATTTCTCAATGACCTTATGTTGAATTTTATGTCCTCTGAACCCTTATTTTGGGTATACTTTGGGGTTAAGATATTGAATCACACAAGATAAATCCATTACAATGCCCTTATCTCCTGAACTGTGGATTCCTTCTTCTATATCATATGAGGCTATTTATGGCACTGACAGTCTTTTATGGAGTATGGCAATCTTTTCTTTGGGCCATATAAGTAGGCATATACCCACAAGTGAAACTACTGGATCATATGATAATTTTATGTTTCAGTTTTTGAAGAACTGGCACACTGTTTCCTGCAGCTGCTGTGTCACTTCTTATTCTCAACAGCAAAGTACCACAAGGTTCCAATTTCCCCACATCCTTGCCAACTCTTTTTTTTTTTTCTGTTTTAGCTTTGAAAATAGCCATAGTGTGTGTGAAGTGGTGTCACATTATGGTTTGGTTTGCATTTCCTTAATGATTGTGATGTTGTGCATCTTTCATGTGTTAATTAGCCATTCCTATGTCTTCTCTGGAGAATGGCCATTAGTGTGTTCTTTGTAGTTAAGAGACTGTTTCTGGTTTGTCTCTGTCTCTTTTTTTTCCTTTGCACATGTTTATTTTCTTAAATTCCATATGAGTGAAATCACATGGTATTTGTCTTTGTCTGACTGACTTACTTTGTTTAACATAATGGCCTCTAGTTCCATCCATGTGTTTGCAAGTGGCAAGCTTTCATTCTTTTTGATGGTTGAGTAATATTCCATTGTATAGGGGGCGGAGCAAGATGGCGGAGGAGTAGGAGACCTGGATTTCGTCTCCTCTCAGGAATTCAGCTGGATAGGGATCAAACCATTCTGAACACCTACAAACTCAACAGGAGATCGAAGAAAAGAATAGCAACAACTCTCTCATCAGAAAAGCGACCACTTTCTGGAAGGTAGGACGTGCGGAGAAGTGAATCCGAGGCGATATTCGGGAGGATAGAAGGCGGGGGAGGGGCCCCGTCGGCCGCTTCTGGCAAGTGATAGAGCCGCGGAGCACAAAATTGGAACTTTTAAAAGTCTGCGCCACTGAGGGACGTCACTCTGGTGGCTAAGCGGGGGGTGGAACCCTCTGGGACAGTGTGGTCTCAGGACCCTCGGGGTCACAGAAAGACCGGGGGTGCCTGATTGTGGCAGAGCTCCCAGGTAACGGAGCAGGGAAGCCGGCTGCAGAGGCGGAGCCCAGGCGCGGGCTCTCAGCTCGGGGTGGCCATAAGCCGTGATCCGCAGCCCAGTCGGGCCCCTGCTCCTCCAGCAGGGACCCAACAAGCGGCAGATCCGGGGAGACTCACCTTCCTTCCCCCAGAGGAGCCGCGCGGGAGTGCACCGCAGGGATCTGCTGGGTTTGGAGACTCCACCCGGGGTCGGGTGCCAGAGATAGAAACGCGCGGTCACAGGCCGGGTGAGCACGGAGTGCGGCCGGAGACCGGGGAGACGGGAGTGACTGGCGGCTTTTCTCTGGGGGCTCACTGAGGAGCGGGACCCCGAGTTCTCGGCTCCTCCGGGGCGGAGATTGGGAGGCCGTCATTTTCACTCTCTACCTCCAAAGCTGTACGGAGAGCTCGCAGGGAACAAAAGCCCCGGAGAGCAAACCCGAGCAGATGACTTAGCCGGGAGGGGGCAAGGGCGGGGCAATTCCGCCTCCGGCAGAGACATTTGGAAACCACGGCAACAGGCCCCTCCCCAGAAGATCAGCGAGAACAGCCGGCCAAGACCAAGTTTACCGATCAATGAGAACGGCAGAACTCCAGCGCTAGGGGAATACTGCACATAGAATTCATGGCTTTTTTACCATGATTCTTTAGTCTTTTAAAGTTAATTTTTTTAACTGTCTTTTTGTCTTTTTATTTCTTTTTGAATTTTTCTTTTTCCCTTTTTCAACCAACATCTTATCAATCCCTTTTTTTAAAAAAAAAAAAACATTTTTATTGGTCATTTTTAGAGTCATATTCTATCCCTTCATAGTAGTTAGCCATATTTTTGGCTTATATATATAAGTTGTTCTCTCTCTAAAATTTTGAGATAGTTTCTTCTAACAGATTAAAATATACCCTAAATCTCTAGTATATGGTGTTTTCTATTCCCCTGCCTGATCACATCCTCTCCCTTTTTTTTCTTTTTCTTTTTTCTTTTTTTAAATCCTCTTCTTTCTTTTTTCAAACAAATTCTTATCAATTCCTTTTATAAAATTTTTTATAATTTCGATTTTTACAGTCATATTCCATCCCTTCATCATGTCAACCCTTATTTTTGTACATATATAAGTTTTACTTTCTTTAAAATTTTGGGAGGCACTTTCTTCTAAAAGACCAAAATACACCCCAAATCTAGTGTGTGGCACTGATCTATATACCATATAGATCATATTTGATCACATCCTGGTTTTTTTTTGTTGTTGTTGTTGTTTTGTTTTGTTTGTTTTTGTTTTTATCTTTATCTTTTTCTTTTTTTTCTTTTTCTTTTTTCTCTCTTTCCCTTTCTTACCCCACTGCTTCAGGTCTTTTCTGATTTGTTTAGAGTATATTTTCTGGGGATGTTGTTACTCTGCTAGCATTTTGTTCTTTCATTAATCTATTCTCCTATGCACAAAATGACAAGACGGAAAAAATCACCTCAACAAAAAGAACAAGAGGTAGTACCGACTGCCAGGGACCTACTCAATACGGACATTAGTACGATGTCAGATCTAGAGTTCAGAATCATCACTTTAAAGATACTAGCTGGGCTTGAAAAAAATATGGAAGTTATTAGAGAAACCCTTTCTGGAGAAGTAAAAGAGCTAAAATCCAACCAAGTAGAAATCAAAAAGGCTATTAATGAGGTGCAATCAAAAATGGGGGCGCTAAGTGCTAGAATAAATGAGGCAGAAGAGAGAATCAGTAATATAGAAGATGAAATGATGGAAAATAAAGAAGCTGAGAAAAAGAGAGATAAACAACTACTGGATCACGAGGGCAGAATTCGAGAGATAAGTGATACCATAAGACGAAACAACATTAGAATAATTGGGATCCCAGAAGAAGGAGAAAGAGAGAGAGGGCCAGAAGGTATAAAGGAGCAAATTATAGCAGAGAACTTCCCTAATTTGGGGAAAGAAACAGGCATGAAAATCCAGGAAGCACAGAGAACCCCTCTCAAAATCAATAAAAATAGGTCAACTCCCCGACATCTAATAGTAAAACTTACGAGACTCATAGACAAAGAGAAAATCCTGAAAGCAGCTCGGGAGAAGAGAGATGTAACCTACAAGGGTAGAAATATTAGATTGGCAACAGACCTATCCACAGAGACCTGGCAGGCCAGAAAGGACTGGCAGGATATATTCAGAGCACTAAATGAGAAAAATATGCAGCCAAGAATACTCTATCCAGCTAGGCTGTCATTGAAAATTGAAGGAGAGATAAAAAGCTTCCAGGACAAACAAAAACTAAAGGAATTTGCAAACACAAAACCAGCCCTACAGGAAATCTTGAAAGGGGTCCTCTAAGCAAAGAGAGAGCCTAAAAGCAACATAGACCAGAAAGGAACACAGACAATATACGGTAACAGTCACCTTACAGGCAATACAATGGCACTAAATTCCTATCTTTCAATAGTTACCCTGAATGTAAATGGGCTCAATGCCCCAATCAAAAGACACAGGCTAACAGACTGGATTAAAAAACAAGACCCATCAATATGCTGTCTGCAAGAGACTCATTTTAGACCCAAAGACACCCCCAGATTGAAAGTGAGGGGGTGGAAAACCATTTCCCATGCTAATGGACACCAAAAGAAAGCTGGGGTGGCAATCCTTATATCAGACAAATTAGATTTTAAACCAAAGACTGTAATAAGAGACGAGGAAGGACACTATATCCTACTTAAAGGATCTATCCAACAAGAAGATCTAACGATTGTAAATATCTATGCCCATAACATGGGAGCAGCCAATTATATAAGGCAATTAATAACAAAAGCAAAGAAACACATCAACAACAATACATTGATAGTGGGGGACTTTAACATCCCCCTCACTGAAATGGACAGATCGTCTAAGCAAAAGATCAACAAGGAAATAAAGACTTTAAATGACACACTGGACCAAATGGACTTCACAGACATATTCAGAACATTCCACCCCAAAGCAACGGAATACACATTCTTCTCTAGTGCCCATGGAACATTGTCCAGAATAGATCACATCCTAGGTCATAAATCAGGTCTCAACCGGTACCAAAAGATTGGGATCATTCCCTGCCTATTTTCAGACCACAATGCTTTGAAACTAGAACTCAATCACAAGAGGAAAGTCAGAAAGAACTCACATACATGGAGGCTAAAGAGCATCCTACTGAAGAATGAATGGGTCAACCAGGAAATTAAAGAAGAATTAAAAAAATACATGGAAACCAATGAAAATGAAAACACAACTATTCAAAATCTTTGGGATGCAGCAAAGGCAGTCCTAAGAGGAAAGTATATAGCAATACAAGCCTTTCTCAAAAAACAAGAAAGGTCTCAAGTACACAACCTAACCCTACACCTAAAGGAGCTGGAGAAAGAACAGCAAATAAAGCCTAAACCCAGCAGGAGAAGAGAAATAATAAAGATCAGAGCAGAAATCAATGAAATAGAAACTAAAAGAATAGTAGAACAGATCAACGAAACTAGGAGCTGGTTCTTTGAAAGAATTAACAAGATTGATAAGCCCCTGGCCAGACTTATCCAAAAGAGAAGAGAAATGACCCAAATCAACAAAATCATGAATGAAAGAGGAGAGATCACAACCAACACCAAAGAAATACAAACAATGATAAGAACATATTATGAGCAACTCTATGCCAGCAAATTAGATAACCTGGAAGAGATGGATGTATTCCTAGAGATGTATCAACTACCAAAACTGAACCAGGATGAAATAGAAAACCTAAACAGACCTATAACCACTAAGGAAATTGAAGCAGTCATCAAAAATCTCCCAACAAACAAAAGCCCAGGGCCAGATGGCTTCCCAGGGGAATTCTACCAAACATTTCAAGAAGAATTAATACCTATTCTTCTGAAACTGTTCCAAAAAATAGAAACGGAAGGAAAACTTCCAAACTCATTTTATGAGGCCAGCATCACCTTGATCCCCAAACCAGACAAAGACCCCATCAAAAAGGAGAATTACAGACCAATATCCCTGATGAACATGGATGCAAAAATTCTCACCAAAATACTAGCCAATAGGATCCAACAGTACATTAAAAGGATTATTCACCACGACCAAGTGGGATTTATCCCTGGGCTGCAAGGTTGGTTCAACATCCGCAAATCAATCAATGTGATACAATACTTTAACAAAAGAAAGAACAAGAATCATATGATCCTCTCAATAGATGCAGAAAAAGCTTTTGACAAAGTACAGCATCCTTTCTTGATCAAAACTCTTCAGAGTATAGGGATAGAGGGTACATACCTCAATATCATAAAAGCCATCTATGAAAAACCTACAGTGAATATTATTCTCAATGGGGAAAAACTGAGAGCTTTCCCCCTAAGGTCAGGAACACGGCAGGGATGTCCACTATCACCACTGCCATTCAACATAGTATTGGAAGTCCTAGCCACAGCAATCAGACAACAAAAAGAAATCAAAGGCATCCAAATTGGCAAAGAAGAAGTCAAACTCTCACTCTTTGCAGATGATATGATACTTTATGTGGAAAACCCAAAAGACTCCACCCCAAAACTGCTAGAACTCATACAGGAATTCAGTAAAGTGGCAGGATATAAAATCAATGCACAGAAGTCAGTGGCATTCCTATACACCAACAACAAGACAGAAGAAAGAGAAATTAAGGAGTCGATCCCATTTATAATTGCACCCAAAACCATAAGATACCTAGGAATAAATCTAACCAAAGAGGCAAAGGATCTGTACTCAGAAAACTATAAAATACTCATGAAAGAAATTGAGGAAGACACAAAGAAATGGAAAAACGTTCCATGCTCATGGATTGGAAGAACAAATATTGTGAAGATGTCAATGCTACCTAGAACAATGTACACATTCAATGCAATCCCCATCAAAATACCAACCACTTTCTTCAAAGAAATGGAATAAATAATCCTAAAGTTTGTATGGAACCAGAAAAGACCCCGCATAGCCAGAGGATTATTGAAAAAGAAAAGCAAAGCCGGCGGCATCACAATTCCGGACTTCCAGCTCTATTACAAAGCTGTCATCATCAAGACAGCATGGTACTGGCACAAAAACAGACACATAGATCAATGGAACAGAATAGAGAGCCCAGAAATGGACCCTCAACTCTATGGTCAACTCATCTTTGACAAAGCAGGAAAGAATGTCCAATGGAACAAAGACAGTCTCTTCAACAAATGGTGTTGGGAAAATTGGATAGCCACATGCAGAAGAATGAAACTGGACCATTTCCTTACACCACACACAAAAATAGACTCCAAATGGTTGAAAGACCTCAATGTGAGACAGGAGTCCATCAACATCCTAAAGGAGAACACAGGCAGCAACCTCTTTGACCTCAGCCGAAGCAACTTCTTCCTAGAAACATTGCCAAAGGCAAGGGAAGCAAGGGCAAAAATGAACTATTGGGACTTCATCAAGATAAAAAGCTTTTGCAAAGCAAAGGAAACAGTCAACAAAACCAAAAGACAACCGACAGAATGGGAGAAGATATTTGCAAATGACATATCAGATAAAGGGCTAGTATCCAAAATCTATAAAGAACTCATCAAACTCAACACCCAAAGAACAAAGAATCCAATCAAAAATGGGCAGAAGACATGAACAGACATTTTTCCAAAGAAGACATCCAAATGGCCAACAGACACATGAAAAAGTGCTCAATATCGCTCAGCATCAGGGAAATCCAAATCAAAACCTCAATGAGATACCACCTCACACCAGTCAGAATGGCTAAAATTAACAAGTCAGGAAACGACAGATGTTGGCGGGGATGCGGAGAAAGGGGAACCCTCCTACACTGTTGGTGGGAATGCAAGCTGGTGCAGCCACTCTGGAAAACTGTATGGAGGTTCCTCAAAAAGTTGAAAATAGAGCTACCCTATGATCCAGCAATTGCACTACTGGGTATTTACCCCAAAGATACAAAAGTAGGGATCCGAAGGGGTACATGCACCCCGATGTTTATAGCAGCAATGTCCACAATATCCAAACTGTGGAAAGAGCCAAGATGTCCATCAACAGATGAACGGATAAAGAAGTGGTGGTATATATATACAATGGAATATTATGCAGCCATCAAAAGGAATGAGATCTTGCCATTTGCAACGACGTGGATGGAACTGGAGAGTATTATGTTGAGTGAAATAAGTCAAAAAGAGAAAGACATGTATCATATGATCTCACTGATATGAGGAATTCTTAATTGCAGGAAACAAACTGAGTATTGTTGGAGTGGGGGGTGGGGTGGGAGGGATGGGGTGATTGGGTGATAGACACTGGGGAGGGTATGTGCTCTGGTAAGTGCTGTGAATTGTGCAAGACTGTTGAATTTCAGATCTGTACCTCTGAAACAAATAATGCAATATATGTTAAGAAAAAAAAAAAGAAGAAGAAGAAGAAGGTAGCGGGAGGGGAAGAATGAAGCGGGGGAAATCGGAGGGGTAGACGAACCATGAGAGACGATGGACTCTGAAAAACAAACAGGGTTCTAGAGGGGAGGGGGGTGGGAGGATGGGTTAGCCTGGTGGTGGGTATTGAGGAGGGCACATTCTGCATTGAGCACTGGGTGTTGTGCACAAACAATGATTCATGGAACAGTATATCTAAAACTAATGATGTAATGTATGAGGATTAACTTAATAAAAAAATTAAAAAAAAAAGAATTAAAAAAAAATAAACAGGCCAGTGGGGGGAAAAAAGGGGGGGATTGATAAGATGTTGGTTGAAAAGGGAAAAAGGAAAAATTCAAAAAAAGAAAAAAAAGAAAAAAAGACAGTTAAAAAAATTTAACTTTGAAAGACTAAAGAATCATGGTAAAAAAGCCATGAATTCTATGTGCAGTATTCCCCTAGCGCTGCAGCTCTGTAGTTCTCATTGATCGGTAAACTTGGTCTTGGCTGGCTGTTCTCACTGATCTTCTGGGGGAGGGACCTGTTGCCGTGGTTTCCAAATGTCTTTGCTGGAGGCGGAATTGCCCTGCCCTTGCCCCCTCCCGGCTAAGTAATCTGCTCGGGTTTGCTCTCTGGGGCTTTTGTTCCCCGCGAGCTTTCTGTACAACTTTGGAGGCGAAGAGTGAAAATGGTGGCCTCCCAATCTCCGCCCCGGAGGAGCTGAGAACTCGGGGCCCCGCTCCTCAGTGAGCCCTCAGAGAAAAGCTGCCAGTCACTCCCGTCTCCCCGGTCTCCGGCCACACTCCGTGCTCGCCCGGCCTGTGACCGCGCGTTTCTATCTCTGGCACCCGACCCCGGGTGGAGTCTCCAAACCCAGCAGATCCCTGCGGTGCACTCCCGCGGGGCTCCTCCCCGGGGAGGAAGGTGAGTCTCCCTGGATCTGCCGCTTGTTGGGTCCCTGCCGGAGGAGCAGTGGCCCAACTGTGCTGCGGATCACGGTTTATGGCCACCCCGAGCTGAGAGCTCGCGCCTGGGCTCCGCCTCTGCAGCCACCTTCCCTGCTCTGTTTCCTGGGAGTTCTGCCGCACTCAGGCACCCCTGGTCTTTCTGTGACCCCGAGGGTCCTGAGACCACACTGTCCCGGAGGGTTCCACCCCCCGCTTAGCCACCAGAGTGACATCCCTCAGCGGAGCAGACTCCTAAAAGTTCCAATTTTGTGCTCCGTGGTTCTATCACTTGCCAGAAGCGGCTGACGGAGGCCCCTCCCCCGCCATCTATCCTCCCGAATATCGCCTTGGATTCACTTCTCCGCACGTCCTTCCAGAAAGTGGTAGCTTTTCTGTTCAGAGAGTTGTTGCTCTTCTTTTCTTCGATCTCCTGTTGAGTTTGTAGGTGTTCGGAATGGTTTGATCCCTATCCAGCTGAATTCCTCAGAGGAGACGAAATCCAGGTCTCCTACTCCTCCACCATCTTGCTCCGCCCCATTTTATAATGTCTATTGGAGATTTTTATATGATTAGAATTTGGGTGCTCAATGGGAAAATCAGGGTCACTCCTGTGTCCGTATGGAGGTTACCCAGGGCTTTTTGAAGAGGTACTTCATGGCTGGGGCAGCCTGAGTGCTTATCTGGTCCTTGTGTCCCTCACCTGATAGTGTGTTTACTCAACCTGACTGCCTAAGAAATGCATGCCTCAGAGATCAAAAGCTTGATGTCAGGTAATTACATTACAATCAAAATGCTTAAAGTCAGGCAGTTACTCTGGACACATGCTCCTGTGTTTCTGAACTTCTTTTATTCTGTGATTCAGCTCCCTGTCCAGGAAGCCCACCATAGCCACTGGCAAACGCTGATTAGCAAACATATACCTCCCAGTGCAGTCTACATGGAAAGACAAACTTGAACAAATAGATCGACCAGGTATATTCTTAGCGTCAGGATAATCATAAATATGATGATGCAAAATTTCAAAACATCCATTTTGTTACTACACAAAATATTTCTTTTTTTTTTTTCTGTTTTCCTTTATTTATATCACAGTTCATGCTGTGCATATATTTACTGAAGCATAGAAGTTCGGTGTCCACAACTGAGGGGGTTTATTCATTGAGGTGAAGGGTTGGTTTGTATCTTATATATTTTATCACCGAATTATCTTCCTGTTTTTACTTGATATCTTCCAAACCTACCTGCTAATATGACTGCTTCTATTGTTACACAAAATAACTCCCTGTCCTAATATTTGTCACAGATTCTAAGGGATGGCGAATGAACAATACCAGCATCACCCATTTCGTACCTCCCACCTTTCAGAAATGTCTTCCCCCTGCAGGATCAGAGGACGCTCCACAGATAAGCGGATGTCCTGCCAGTCGTGTGGTTCAGGGTCACCAGTTCTTCTGCACAAACATGCATGTCCTTCAGACTCTTCCAGTGATCTGGAATGAAGCCCACATATAGTCACTTATTCATAAAGTCATCAGAAATAAACTTGAATAACAGAAAGATCATGACTCCTCTCCTATTTGTCAGATCATATTCCACAAACAAAAAACAGCACATGTTCTAATTGCCTCATGTCTGTTCACTCGGATTATTGTGTCAGTCAGCTCTTGCTGTATAACAGGCTGTCCTTGTCAAATGGGATATTATACTGATGCAGGGTGGCTGCATTATACTGATGCAGGGTGGCTGAACACAATGATCAAGAAAGAATTGTTGTGGGACGCCTGGCTCAGTTGTTTAGCGTCTGCCTTCGGCTCAGGTTATGATCCCAGGGTCCTGGGATCGAGCCCCCCATCAGGCTCCCTGCTCAGTGGGAAGCCTGCTTCTCTCCCTCTCCCACTCCCCCTGCTTGTGTTGCCTCTCTCGCTGTGTCTCTCTCCGTCAAAAGAATAATAAATAAAATCAAAAAAAAAAAGAAAGAATTTTTGAGATTTTTTTTGGTACAAAAGGTACTTTGGTAATAGCACGAGGACAGAACTTGGGGTCAGAAAGAGCTACCTTGGAATTGTGAGGAGTAGCTGATTCTGTACTTTTAAATTTGTGGCAGGAGTGGGCAGAGATAATGTAAGTTTCTAAGGAATTTCTGTATGCTGAACCTGAGGTTTACAGGTTCTTGGAGTTCTGATTATTGTCAAGATAAGCTTCTTTTGGGCGTCCGGGTGGCTCAGTTGGTTAAGCGACTGCCTTCGGCTCAGGTCATGATCCTGGAGTCCCGGGATCGAGTCCCACATCGAGCTACCTGCTCAGCAGGGAGTCTGCTTCTCCCTCTCCCGCTCCCCCCTCTTGTGCTCTTTCTCTCTCTCACTCTCTCTCTCAAATAAATAAATAAAATCTTAAAAAAAAAAAGATAAGCTTCTTTTTTCATCTCTAATAAAACATCAACATTAATGCAGCCATGAGTTCCTGGAGGAATGTCATCCTCTGCATGTCTCAAGGATTTATCAGGGGCTGCAGGTTTTAAGGAGATTGACTTCTAGCTGCATTTCTCTTGCCTCTATTCTTCTCATCGGTAATCCCTTTATGATCAAATGACATTATATTCTGGGAAGCATTTCTGAACTCTGCTGGGCTCCTCATGGGTCTGGAGCCAGTTGTGAATCTCTGTTGTGTTTCTAAGGCTCATCCATGATGCTGTGTGTGGTTGTAGAGTTCTTCTGTCTCAGCCAATTCATGGTCTTGTTACTACATTTCTATATGTAAGGTATTCTCCTATTTAGAAATTAAATGAACTTATGTGAATTCTTTAAATTTCATCGCACTGTTCCTGCTTCCATAATTAACACGTGCTTTCCTTCCCTTTTAGAAGAGCTATCTTGCAAACCTTCAGTGGAGAGTCAACTACTGTGCGCTGGATCCTACCCTTGGCCTCACACCATAGACATTTTCCCACTTAATTCAATTGTCAAATTATAATGACATATAATGAACTCCACATTGAAAGAATACATTTTGTTGAATTAAAGGAGCATCATGAAAATGAAGAGCACATGGTGCAAGTTTCCATTTGTGTATGATTTAAGACTGTTACATCAGCTTTAATTGCTGTGTTAACTAATTGTTGCAAAATTTCAGCTCCCTGAGGCTCTTTCCTTATTTCTGAAGGCTGTGTGGAATACTGAACGTAAGTTCATATGAATGCCATAAGAAAAGAATGAAATACGTGGAAATTAATTTTTTACTCCAAAGGAAATATTCTAGTTTAGTGGTTGTATCTTGTGTGTGTGTGTATACATTTTTCTTTCAAATAAGCAAGCCCACTCCGCACGTGTGTACACACACAGATGATCTCTGATTTCATCTTTTTTGATGAAAGGAAACTTGAGGGAGAGTTGGAGAGGATAACACTGAAAAGAATGAATGGTTGAATCAACATGAAATAAAAGGATGCAGAAATATAAACACAAAATTGTAAATTACAATGGATTACCTTAATTTTGACTGTGAGTTCCTTTCCTATATCACTGCCTCAAAGGCCTCAGAGTCAGACCACAGGCACATTTATGCCTGGAGGAATTCACTGTACCAGCTGATGGAGGAGAATATCTCCAAATCGAGTTAAATTTTTTCTACTTAATGTGGGTTCTTTCTTTCTTTCTTTCTTTTAATTTTCATTTATTCATTTGAGAGAGAAAGCATGAGCAGGAGGGAGGGGCAGAGGGAGAGGGAAAAGCAGATTCCCCCAGCAGCAGGTGGCCCCATGCGGGCTTGATTCCAGGACACACAGAGATCATGACCTCAGCTGAAGACAGATGCTTAAACTATTGAGCCACCAAGGCACTCCTTAATGTGGGTTCTTTAAATGCAAATTGCCCTTATCCAAAGGAAGCTGATGAATGAATTGGAAGACTTAAACTCAGTTCCCTCAAATAATTTTATAACTCTGTCCATATGAGATTCCTCCCACTGCTGTAAAATATCCCCACACTAGTTGCTTAAAACAAACACATACTTGCTCTTACAGTTCTGGGGTCAGAAGCTTGGAAGGAGTCTCATCGGACCAATAGCAACATGTCTGCAGGGTTGAGTTCCTTCTAGAGGCTCAAGGGAAAATCTGTTTCTTTTTCAGTTCTAGTCTCTCTTGCTGGCCACCTGCATTCCTGGGCTCATGGGTCTTCCTCCATCTTCAGAACCAGCAGGGCAGCATTTTCAAAGTCTTTCTGACACGAACTCTTTGTCTCCCTTGTCAACATTTGGAGGACTGTTGTGATTACCTTAGCCCCATCTGGACAATCATAGCTAATCTCTTTATCTTAATGGTAGCTGATTAGCAACCCTTTTCAATCTTAGAGACTTATGCTATTCCTAACCCCCACTGACTAAAAAGTATAGAATCAGTCACTCCTCACAATCCCAGTGCAGCTCTTCTGTCCACAGCTTCTGTCCCTATGCTGTAATGAAAATCACATTTTTGCACTGTGAAACTTTCAAGAACTCTCTCTTGACTGTTGGGCTTGACGATCCCCCATCGTATACTATTCCTTCAAGATTACATGTATTTGGTACAGAAGACTTAAAACTGAGTAAGGGACAGATGGGGCTATGTAGGGACAGACAGGTAGGGGGTTATGCAACTAGGCTCACACCAGGGACTATGTGACCAGGCTCACAGAAATCCCAGATGGGGAGAGCTGTTATAGATGAGATATTACCCAGAGAAAGGGAACATAAGGAATGCAGCTTGTTTGTCCTAAATATAAATGATATATTTACATGATAGTTATAAATCCACTTTGTTTGTCCTAAATGCTATCGATGAGATGTTTACCATGTTCCCTGGTCACTTTCCTATAAAAGACAGACCATAAACGCCCTTCGTGGCAACCCATTCAGAACCCCTCTCACTCTAGAGCTGTTTTTTTCCTTTCCTTTGAGTTCTCACCTTCACTTAATAAATTTTCACTTCACTTCAACCTTTTGTGTCTGCGAGATTCATTCTTCGACTCCGTGAGACAAGAACCCTGCAACCCTGAAACAACACCCCCTACACCTATCTCTTACACAGGAACACAGACCAGGACCCACACATCAGCATCACCCGGGAGCTCGCCAGAAATGCAGAATCTCTGGGCCACCCAGGACCTGTGATCAGATCCTCTATTTGTCCTGGGATCCGGGTTGTTTCAAATGCACATTGAGTTGGAGAGATGCTGGTCTAGAGAGGTTTCAACCTTCTGTGGTTGACATTTGGGCCAGGATAATAATATTGTAGGGATGCTTTCCTTTGTTTTATAAGCGTTTAGCAGCTTCCCTTCAGACATTACCAAACATTCCCCAGGGAAAATTCATTTCTGGTTGAGAACCACTGCCCCAGAGCTTGAGAACTAGAAGCGTCCTGACAGCATGACACTCAAGGACAAACACATACGTGGATATTAAATGTGGACAGATCACAACACACCACCAAGGGCCATTTCTACAATATAGATTGGAGTTCATAAATGTACTCCCTCAGGGATAAGATGTTTATAAATATTAAATCAAAAATCCCTATGATATGATAAGCTCACATTATAGTACATAAAAAGATCTAAATACATCTATTATGATTAACATTTTTTATAACAAGGGACAGCTTTTAACTTGTGATTAAGTAAAAAATTACTGGGATGCCTGGGTGGCTCAGTTAGTTAAGTGTCTGCCTTCGGCTCAGGTCATGATCCCAGTGTCCTGGGATCAAGTCCCACATCAGGCTCCCTGCTCAGTGGGGAGCCTGCTTCTCCCTCTTCCTCTGCCTGACGCTCCCCCTGCTTGTGCTTGTTCTCTCTCTCTCCCTCTGACAAATACATACACAAAATAAAAAATCTAAAAAAAAAAAAAGTAAGAAATTCCTAATTGTAATGGCAAACGTGTCTTGAAGCCAATGTCTGTAGTGGCCAAGGTTTATTATCAGAAGAACCCACTTGTCCACCTTATTGAATAGAATAATAGACCCTGTCTGGAGACAGCAGGGCTGGGTCCCCACCACATGTTGATGCTTTGAAGATAAAGAGATCTAACCCAGGTTTGTGCCTCGGTCCATTGTAGACTTGGAGAAAATTATAACTCAAAGCTTAGATAAAGTGCTAGGAGATTTATACATCAGGAAGGGGGCAAGGTCAAGGAAAAGGAGTAAAACAAACAAAAGAACTGGATTCATTTAATCTCTAACCTAGTCTTTTGGGAACAGATTCATTAGGAAAACATCCTTTCTGTCCAGAGAACTTTTCCACTTGGGAATCATGCGCTTAGAGGCTGGAGTCACAAGAGCCAAATGTGCCTAATGAGCAGACACAGGGAGCTGTAAATACCTCCTCATTTCCAGTCCATCACTCTGTACAACCTTGGATGGGAAGGGCCATGTTTCTTGTCTGTTTGTTCTGAGTCCTAATTCTGGCTGGAGGCCAATGCTTCACTCCTTCCTGCTGTCTCAGGAAGATGAGGACAGAGCTTTAGTCCCTATCATTTGCTGTCCAGGGAGGAATTCAAACATCTACAAGGACGTCTTCCTGCCAGACACCCTAGCCAGGTGAGTCCAACACCCCAGTGGACCATGGATGACAGGGTCAGAGAGACTGGAAGCCAAGAACATTGACCCATCACCATGTGAGAGCCAATTCAACTTAGCCCAGAGCAGGGGATCCTTGTGTTTGTTTGCTTGATTAAGTAATTAATGTATTATTAGTGCTAATATCAATATCACAGAGTAACTGCTACTCACATTTTCGATGGTCTTTCATATTCTTTATCATTAAATTGCTATTATAACAATGCTGGAAAAAGTAGTTTGAGATTGTTACACTCAATGTGTGGTTCTAACTGGATGTGATTTGGTCCCCTGGGGGGGGGGGTGTCACTGATCACTGCCTGGAGCCAGCTTTGCCTGTCACACTGGAGAGGGGTGCGTGGAGGCCAGAGATGCTCTAAACACCCTACAATGCACAGGACACACCCCACCCCAGGGCAGGCTGTGACCAGAATGTCCATGTTGAGGAGACAGAGAAACCCTGAGTTAAAGAATATCAGTTTTTGGAGTTGAAAATAGAGCTACCATATGATCCAGCAATTGCACTACTGGGTATTTACCCCAAAGATACAAAAGTAGGGATCCGAAGGGGTACGTGCACCCCGATGTTTATAGCAGCAATGTCCACAATAGCCAAACTGTGGAAAGAGCCAAGATGTCCATCGACAGATGACTGGATAAAGAAGATGTGGTATATATATACAATGGAATATTATGCAGCCATCAAAAGGAATGAGATCTTGCCATTTGCAACGACGTGGATGGAACTGGAGGGTATTATGTTGAGTGAAATAAGTCAAACAGAGAAAGACATGTATCATATGATCTCACTGATATGAGGAATTCTTAATCGCAGGAAACAAACTGAGTGTTGTTGGAGTGGGGGGTGGGGTGGGAGGGATGGGGTGACTGGGTGATAGACACTGGGGAGGGTATGTGCTCTGGTAAGTGCTGTGAATTGTGCAAGACTGTTCAATCTCAGATCTGTACCTCTGAAACAAATAATGCAATCTATGTTAAGAAAAAAAAAAGAAGAAGAAGGTAGCGGGAGGGGAAGAATGAAGGGGGGGAAATCGGAGGGGTAGACGAACCATGAGAGACGATGGACTCTGAAAAACAAACAGGGTTCTAGAGGGGAGGGGGGGTGGGAGGATGGGTTAGCCTGGTGGTGGGTATTGAGGAGGGCAATTTCTGCATTGAGCACTGGGTGTTATGCACAAACAATGAATCATGGAACATTTCATCTAAAACTAATGATGTAATGTATGGGCATTAACATAAGAATAAAAAATAAATAAATAAATAAATAAAAGAATATCAGTTTTTGGAACACAGCTGCCTTCATGTTCTGCCTTCAACCTTGTAACACTTTCCTGCCAGCAAATTCACAGTAATCCCTTGGCTACCAGTTTAAAAGTTTCCACCACTTTTTAAAATAAATACATAAAGTAAGTAAATCACACTTTTTCCATTCCATTTCAGCAATGGAACAGAAGCTTCTAAATGACTTTATTCTTGGGCGCCTGGGTGGCTCAGTTGGTTAAGCAACTGCCTTCGGCTCAGGTCATGATCCTGGAGTCGCGGGATCGAGTCCCGCATCGGGCTACCTGCTCAGCAGGGAGTCTGCTTCTCCCTCTCCCGCTCCCCCTCTTGTGCTCTTTCTCTCTCTCACTCAAATAAATAAATAAAATCTTAAAAAAAAAATGACTTTATTCTTTTTTTCTTCCAGCTAAGGTTGGATTTCAACCCAAAATACCCTTACCCAAGAGTAAAGAAATGGATTAATTGAGAAACCAAAATTTGCTTTACTCCAAAACAATTTTATTGGATCGATGTCTATTTTACATTCCTATTTCTGCTTTAACAAATTACCACACTAGAGGTTTCAAAGAAATTTAGGCTTTTACTCCTTTGGAGGTCAGAAGCCTGAAGTAAGTCTCAGTAGGCTAAAATCAAGTTATCTGCAGCACCTGGTTCCTTCTGGATGCTGCAGGAGAGACTTTTTTTTTCCAATTGCAGTTTCTACTGACAACAAGCATTATTTGGCTCATTGCCCTTTCTCCATCTTCAAAATCAGTGACGTGGCATCTTCACATATCTCTCGGATCCAACTCTTCTGCCTGCCTTTCCCACATTGAGAGGACTGTGGTGATTATGTTAGTTCCACCTGCATAATCTTGGCCAGTCTTAATTTAAGGTCAGCTGCTTAGTGGACTTGTTCCATTTGCTACCTTAACCTCCCTCTTCCTATAAAGAATAACATATTTGAAGTTTCTAGGTACTAAAATGTAGACAAGTTAAAGAGGCTCTTTTTCTGCCTACTAGAAAGTCTTTTCCAAAAGTATTTTTTTGTGTGTACCACACAAGGGTCCTTATATAAAAGAAACAAACACAGAATTTATCACAGCCCCTAGAATGACTGGAAATACTACTAGTCATTCAAAATTTTTTGCAAAAATGTTTTTTGGTTATTTTTGTGTGTGTGTGAAGAACACCTACAACCACCTGCACCTTACTCTATCGTAGGACGATAGCCTTGCTACTCAAAGAGTGGTCCCCAGACCACAACCTGCAGCATCAACATCACTCCAGGGCTTGTTAGAAATGCTGAACTCCTGGGCCCACCAGCACCTGATAAAGCAGAATCTGCAAGTAAGCTAGAATCCTAAGTGATTCACAGGCACTTTGAAGTTGGAGAAGTGCTGGTCTAGAGTACGTTTCTCACATTCTCAATTTGACCTTTGAGGCAGGGTCATTATTTTTGGGGGGAGCTGTCCTGCTCATTGGAAGTGTTTAGCAGCATCCCTCAGACATTGCCACATATGCCCAGGGAAAAGTACCATGTATGGTTGGGACCACTGGCACAGAGTTTGAAAACTGGGAGCATCCTGAGAGAATGCAGTCAACACCCATCCCTTTCTACAATGATAACTTTGAGAAGATCACTAAATTCTTCAAACCCCATTTCTCCATAGGGAAAGAGGTTCACAATAGTGTTTCCTCACAGAATGGACTTTTATAAAAATTAAATCAGGCAATTCCTATAAGGTGCTAAACTCAGATCATAGTGCATAAAATATCTCAATATATAGCTTATAATTAGCAAATATTTTGTAGTGACATTTTAAGTCATAGCCTGAACTTGTGATAGAAGTGTGAAATTCCTAAATGTTTTGGCAAAATTGTCATGAAGCCAAGGAGTGTAGGGCCCAGGGTTTTCTATTAAAGGAACAAACATCATCTTTGTTGAAAAAGGGAAAAGTAACATTCTAGAGATATCAGGGATTGTGTCTCCACCACAAGCCAAAGCTTTGAAGGACCCAAGGGACCTAGTCAGGACCGATTCCTCCTTAAACAGCAGAAAACGTTACTCAGGAGTGGGATATGGTGCTGGGAGTTTAGATCTCTGAAAGGCAGAGGTCACAGAAAAAGAGTAAGAAAAACTGACTTCACCTGGCCTATCACCCAGTCTCCTAGGAACAGAAATTCAGTAGGAAAAATGTCTTTCCTGTCCACACTAGTGTCCCACAGGTAAGTCATGTGCCTGAAGGTGGGAGGAACAAGAGGGAGATGTGCCTAATGAGCAGACCAAAGCAGCTGTAAATACCTCCTTGGCTGCAGTCCTGCAGTGCGGGCAACCTCAGGATGAACAAGACCTGGTCATTTCTTGTGCAGTCCTAAGTCTGGATGGGGTACTGGAGTTTGACCACTTCCTGCTCTCTTGTCTGGGGACAGATCTTCATCCTCCATCATCTACCAACCAGACAGGCATTTTTATTTCCACATAGAGACCTTCCTCTGTGAGACCCCAACTAGATGAGTTTTACTGCCCAGTAGGGGCTGCAGGAGAAGGTCAAGAGAATGAAAGTCAAGATCATTTAGCTGAGGTCACCTGAGGGCCAATCCGGCCTAGCCCAGAGCTGAGAGTTCGCTGTGGCTGTTTGCTGGATTAAGAAGTTCATTGATTGATTCATTTATGTATTTATGATGCTAAATATAGAAGTGGATATTGTATTCATAATTACAAGGTTCAGTGTTAACAACTAAATCATAATAATGGAAACCCAATCAGACAGGGAACAGGATGCATAAAAGTAGAACATGAGACCAGGGATCTTTGCAATTAACCAGAGTAGAAAAGTCAAGTATTAGCTGTGGAGGGATATATAGTGAAGTGAGGACATGTCTTTTTTCTTTTAAGATGGGACTTATTAGACTGTATTTCCATACTGAAGAGAAAAATCCAGATGCAAGAATTCTCCCAGGTACATCTATGCAAGAGCAGTATATGAAACATACAATCAAAGTACTTCCTCTCTCTTGAGTATTCAAGTGAAATTTTTTACATGGATTATGTGAAAAAGGGTCTGCTAATGAGCTTCCTTGAGAATTACCTCATTACCTGTGAGCCTGAATATATCCTGGCTTAGCTAGCCACCCACTTTCTCTGTTGAAAATTGTCTGTGGGAGTCCTTGGTGTTTGCATAGTGGGATCAGAGTGGTTTTATTCCTGGGTTTTGTTTGTTTGCGATCTTTCAGGAAAGAATTGCTGTTTATTTCACCAATTTAGCTACTTGCCATTTTGCTTTTTTATGTATGTATAGATGTATTTGTGTAGAATGTGTGAGAGTGTATAAATTCTGTGTGGTAAAGTCTGTGAGTTAGTCATAATATATTTCCTCACTGCTTTTTCTAGGCTCCCTCCCTTCCTTCCTTCCTTCCTTTCTTTTCTTTCTTTCTTCCTTCCTTCCTTTCTTTTCTTTCTTTCTTTCTTTCTTTCTTTCTTTCTTTCTTTCTTTCTTTCTTTCTTTCTTTTCTTTCTTTCTTTCTTTCTTTCTTTCTCTCTTTTCTTTCTTTCTTTCTTTTCTTTCTTTCTTTCTTTCTTTCTTTCTTTCTTTCTTCTTTCTTTCTTTTCTTTCTTTCTTTCTTTCTTTCTTTCTTTCTTTCTTTCTTTCTTTTTCTTTCCTTCCTTCTTTCTTTCTTTCTTTCTTTCTTTCTGTCTGTCTGTCTTCCTTCCTTCCTTCTTTCTTTCTTTCTTTCTTTCTTTCTTTCTTTCTTTTCTCTTTTTTCTGAAAGAATTAATCTGTCACCTTAATATATTTCACTGGTGAATACCTACATTCAAAATGGAAGTGAATGACCTTCTTCACACTTACTGCTCACAAATGACCCTCTATACATATTTTCAACTAGTATTCAATTCTGTATTCCTTACTGCTCCTTTTGGCCTTTTATTATTGGATCTTTTTCTAAAATAGAAATGCCATCACTTGAAAGGGATTCTTTATGTTTGAAGAAAAATCACTTTCCTTCCATAAGCAATCCTGTCCAATATATCTTTATGTTACACGATACTAAAACTTTAGATACTGCTTTCTCCCCACCTTAAAAGACTTTTTCATATTCTTTTATTCCCAAATCCATGGCACTTTAATTTAGATTTGTACCATTGTCAATTTCATTTAATTATTACTCTTTTAAACCTCTTTGTACAGAAGTTGGTTTTGGGACTTCCTTCCGTTTGGTTTCAGACAGTTGTTTTGAGCCATTCTGCTTAACCTAAGTGCATTTCCACTGTTCTTTCTTTCAAATGTCTTTGTTTTTTAAAACTATAATGTGCTCTGCAGACATACACATTCACACCCTTTCAGCTCATATGCATAGAAAGACACCTATGCATATTCTAAGTACTCTGTATGTTCTGGTACAACCTTTCTTTCTAGCTTTTCTTCCTCAGTCCTTCTGACTCAGGAGAACCTTCTACATGTCCTTCTACTCAACTTGTGTAATGCTGTCATTATTTCATCGCCTGCATGACATTTCATGTTGTGGCTGAGCCATTTACACTTCTGATGATCTTTCTTATTTTTTTCTCATTAAATTACAATATATCAATGCTACAAAATATTTTTAAATAGTTAAAACTATGTTTCACAACCAAAGAACCAGAGAAGAGGGGTGCCTGGGTGGCTCAGACGGTTAAGCGTCTGCCTTCGGCTCAGGTCATGATCCCAGGGTCCTGGGATCAAGTCCCGCATCGGGCTCCCTGCTAGGCGGGGAGCCTGCTTCTCTCCCTCTGCCTCTGCCTCTCTCTCTCTCTCTGACTTTCATGAATAAATAAATAAAAAAAAATTAAAAAAAAAAAAAAAGAACCAGAGAAGAATCTGACCACAAATGTCCTTATGCAGAGACTGAGAAATCCCGAGTTGAGGAATATTTCTATTTTTTTAATACCTTATTTTTTTAAGTAATCTCTACATCCAACATGGGGCTGGAACCTACAGCCCCAACCTCAAGAGTCCCATGCTCTACCAATTAAGCCAGCCAGGCACCCCAAAGAACATCTTTTTTTTAAATATTTGTAACTGTCGGGGCGCCTGGGTGGCTCAGCTGGTTAAGCGACTGCCTTCGGCTCAGGTCATGATCCTGGAGTCCCGGGATCGAGTCCCGCATCGGGCTCCCTGCTCGGCAGGGAGTCTGCTTCTCCCTCTGACCCTCCTCCCTCTCATGCTCTCTGTCTCTCATTCTCTCTGTCTCAAATAAATAAATAAAATCTTTAAAAAAAAATTTGTAACTGTCTTCAGAGCCTCCACAAGACACTGTAACACTTCACAATTCTGATAGCAAAATTACAAAGTACCTCTATGCTTTGTGTTCAAAAATTTCAACCCCAATCAATGTGACAGCTCCTTGAGTATTTTCTCCAGGTGATGGGTGTGAGATTTCTTGTTGAGTTTTTAAACTATTAATGAGCTCCAGCAAAGGTTCATGTATTTGATCACCATGGATATTTGCTTGTTATCATTATATGTCCACATATTATATGCCTATTTATCTATAATTATCAGCATTTCAAGTAATTGTTGTAAATCAGTTTCTCTCTTGACTTTTAGTTAGATATTGTTCACCATAAAATAGTTTTAAATTTTATTTGGTTAAGTATTTCTATCTTCTTACTTCTGAGTTTTTTGCCTTAATTATGATGGTTTGCCCAGCTGTGGATTTTATATGGAGGTTTCTAGATGTGCAACTAAAGTGGAATGGTTACTCCTAAACTGAAGGTTTTCCCCTGATTTTTTGTGAGATGTGTGAGATAAGGATCCACTGTACTTCATTGCACATAGAAAGCTATTTGTGCCAGCTTCCATTCAACAATCCAGTCTTTTCCAACTAAATTGAAATGCATCTTTGTCATGTATTAAATGTCAACATATAATGAGACCAAATTTCTGATTCATTCAACACATACTAAAAGAGCATCTTCTATGTGCCAGGATATTCTAATAACTTTATATGTTATACCCTTCTATTTCAGGGTCATGGGAAATTTTATTATTCACCCATGTTGTTTTTGTGGATTTACTGCTCCTGTAGATCCTGTTTCAGTTAGTTCTCAAAACTCACTTCAGTGTTGTGAAATACTGTTGTACTGAACCCGCTCTCTTTAACCTGGTTTTATCTCCTCTGTCATTCTCTGTATTTCATAATGTCTCATTTTCTTGAACTTATTTCAATACAAGTGCATATACATCCACACCCGTAAAGAAAAAGATGAACAGTACAGATGAAGTTCTTGCTCCTTTGGTGCTTACATCAGAATGACAGACAAGAGCACGGTGAGATAAATGTGGTACGAGATAATGTCCTCAGATAAGTCACATGAAGAGTATTCAGAGTAAGAGGATAGATTGCCATGGGGTGTGTAGGATTTTACAGAGTCTGGGGAGGTCTTCACATATTGGAAAAGAACAGAACCAATAGAGGTAGATGTTCTCCTGGGACTTGTCAAGAAAGTGACTAAAGCCCAAAGAATAAGATGACAAATAATCACAAAAAGATGTCACATAAGAAAAGTGATAAAGGGGCTCACCTTATCCTCTATGAACCAAACAAAAATCAATGGGTCAAATAAATATGCAATAGGCACAGAAAAAACAGTTCCCCTGCTATCTGCTATCTGTTAATAAAAATACCTAATTTTGTGAAGTGTTGGTATACTCTCTTTACTCATTTTTCTCTTGTGGTGTTCAATCTGTAAGGTGTTTTACACCATAAATAAGTCACTACCTTTGTCTTTGGGCAATTTATTTTTGCTCTTTTATTATTTTTGGTGGGTATAAATGGGGTAAAACCAGAATTGGATGCCATCAGCACCAAGGAAGCTTTCCTTCCTCACAGTCTCTCAGGACAAATGAGCTGATTAGGTCATTTTACTCTTTATGTCCATCTTATTTCTCCCTCCCTCCATCTCTCTCTCTCTCTCTCTCTCTCTCTCTATTGAGCACAATTATTTGTTTCCTTACACACAGGTCAGAAAGTGGCCATTCCAAAATGGAGCCCCAAGATGATTTATCCCTGGGAAGCAATGAATAGGAATTTCTGGGTAATATTTCTACATTCCTTATGGGAAAAGTAATATGATGTGTATGCATTCATATCCTAAATAGTGTGTTGGGGTGGGTTAGGGGGTGAGAAGGACATAGAGTAACACATACCAGGAGGACATGGTGTGCTGTGTTGTGTGTATGTGACACTGTGTGTGTGTGTGTGCACGTGTGTGTGGGCATCTTGATGAGTGAGAGCAGTCCTCCGAGCAGGGATACATGGGCTCCTCTATTACAAGGTGACACTTACAGTACACAGGCCAAACTCAATCAACAGATGATACTGAGGAGGGATGTTCAATGGACCAGACCCTATTGCAACCAGATCATAAAGTGCAAGAGGTACATAGTGTGGATGAAGAACTCCCTGTGTCTTGAACTTAAGCAGCTATGAGGCCACATGGTTCTAGGAAATTCACTGCCACCGCCTCTCATCACTCCCTCTTGTCCATTCCCCTCAACACACTGGCGTCCTTCTGAGCCTTAATTTTTCTGACAGAAGCACTTCCTCAGTGCCTTTGCACTGGCTGTTCCATCTGCCAGGAAGACCTCCCATCATCTACCCTCTCTTCCATGAGGTCTCTGTTCAAATGTCATCTTATCCAGTCTTGACTGAACACCCAACGTAACACCCCATTCACTCTCTCTTTTAACCTGCTTCTGTTTTTTTTTTATAGCATCTGTCCATTATTTAATCTTTATATCTGCTTCTTTTCCATCACCATCATTGAATTGTAGGGACTATTGCTTTTCAGCACCCTCTACTTTATGATTAGGAATTTCTGAAACGTGGTCAACACTCTATATATTCCTTAAATGCATGAAATGATTTATTATTTAAACTTTATAATACCTGACCTGTTGGGGAACATCTGATGTTGGGAAGGAAATTCCTAATCAGAGAGGAACTGGGGATACCCTCAAGGGGCCCAAATCCATTCACAAAATATTGAAATTAGTTTCTTGAATGGAAAATGTAAATGTTAGCATTTCCACAATGTGAGCAATGCCCATTTGTGTGAAAATTAATCATGTTATTTTCCCCTGTGCTGGTAGTCATCTCCAACAATGGACCCAGGAAGCAATACAGGAATTTCAAAGTTTCTTCTTCTGGGATTATCGGAGGAACCAGAACTGCAGCCCCTCATATTTGGACTCTTCCTCTCCATGTACCTGATCACTGTGTTTGGAAACCTTCTCATCATCGTGACCGTCAGCTCTGACTCTCACCTCCACACCCCCATGTACTTCTTCCTCTCCAACCTATCTTTTATAGACATCTGTTTTACCTCCACCACCATCCCCAAGATGCTGTGGAACATCCAGACTCACAGTAAGGTCATTAACTATGCAGGCTGCCTCAGCCAGGTGTATTTTTTCATACTCTTTGCAAAAGTAGACATGTTCCTCCTGACTGTGATGGCTTATGACCGCTTTGTGGCCATCTGTCACCCCCTGCACTACATGGTCATCATGAGCCCCCAGCTCTGTGGACTGCTGGTTCTGGTGTCCTGGATCATGAGCATCCTGAATTCTTTGTTACAAACCTTAATGGTGTTGTGGCTGTCCTTCTGTACAGAGGTGAAAATCCCCCACTTTTTCTGTGAACTCAATAAGATGATACAACTTGCCTGTTCTGATACTGTTCTTAATACCACGGTGATGTATTTTGCAGCTGTGCTGCTGGGGGTGCTCCCCTCGCTGGGATCCTTTACTCTTACTGTAAGATAGTTTCTTCCATACTTGGGATCTCATCATCTCAGGGCAAGTATAAAGCATTTTCCACCTGTGCATCTCACATCTCGGTTGTCTCCTTACTTTATTGTACCAGCCTAGGAGTGTACCTTAGCTCTGCTGCTCCCCAGAGCTCCCACTCAAGTGCAGTAGCCTCGGTGATGTACATGGTGGTCACACCCATGCTGAACCCCTTCATCTACAGCCTGAGAAATAAAGACATAAAGAAGGTTCTGATGAGATTCTCTGGGATGGCAGTTCTAAAAGGACCAATTGTCCGAGGCCTGAAGTGCCCATGATTGCAGAGCAAATGACTTAGAGTCAGAAGTTGTGATTATTTGATGTATATTGTGGAAGTAGAACTTGCTTCCTTAGCTTATTTCCTAGAATTTCTATGTTTTTGATTTCAATGTCTTGTACAATATATGTAACTCATTTTCTTAAGATTTGTGATATCTCTGATATCCAAAAGATTTTCCCTTTGTCATTTTCCTATGTCTCAATGTCATTCCTAACTTTGGATGTGAAATATTTGGACATTCTTACTTATTCAAAGGATTACATTAAGCTGTTAAGAATAATTTCTTGGCAAATAAAATAGATCATAGTGAGTATTTTTTCTTTTGTTTGACTGAATACTACTCCTGTGGAAAAAATCTACTCTTGGTCACCACAGCTATTTATGTACGTTTATAACAGAGAAAAATCTGAGACCACTGTACTTCCCTTTTGTGAACATCATTCCTTTGTATATCACTACCTTAACTGCTCTTAGAGAGAATGCAGACATTGGCGTACTGATCGCTATAGCTGATCATGGGAATTTTTCTACACATTAGGATCCTGTTCTGTTAACACACCATGCCTGCCATAGTCACTGGCAAAAAATATGATAATAAATTACATGTCTCCAAGTGGAATCTACACAGAAAGACAAATATGGAAAAAAAAGATTGACATAATATGGTCTTAGAATCAAACCTGGTTTTAAGAATGATGAGGCAAAATACTAAATTATATATTTATTGCTATGCAAAATATTTCTTTCTCAGGCACTTCATCTAGTCATTGACTTATGGAATATCAGGGTCCACTTGTAAGGTGTATTCATTAAAATGAAAGACTGGTGGCATGTTTGGGGTTTTATCAAATTATTTTCTGGTTCTGGTTGAACATTTCCAGTGCTACATACAAATATGATTCCTTCCATTTCTCTAAATGAAATATCTCTCACCCTTCGAAATTTTGCCATAATTACTAAAGGGGTAGCAAATTAACCATATCAGTAACATCCACTATATATGATCCTGATAATCACAGGATGACTCACCAGCAAGCTTTGAGTCCTGTCCAGGATGTGGTTCAGAGTCACAAGTTGTGGGCACACATACATGTCCTTCCCACCTTTCCATTTTACCTCAAAGGGGCCTCTAAGGAGTCATTTTTTTATACAGTTACATGAAATAAACTTCAAGAACAGAGTAGTCATGAAGGCTACCTTCAATTATCAAAATAATTGCCTAGAATAAAAAGAATCAGATTATTACAAATGCTGTCAGTTCTGATTTGATTATTGTATCAGTTAGTTATTGTTGCATACAAAGCATCCTAAAATAAAATGGCTTAATATATGTGTGCCTGGGTGACTCAGTTGGTTAAGCATCTACCTTTGGCTCAGGTCATGATTCTGGGGTCCTGGGATAGAGCCCCCTATTAGGCTCCCTACTCAGTGGGGAGTCTGCTTCTCCCTCTCCTTCTGTCTGTCCCCCCACCCTCAAACTCTCATTCTAGCTTGCTCTCTCTCTCTCAAGTACATAAATAAAACCTTTAAAAAATGGCTTATTATGATACCTTTGTTATGGAAAGGGATTGTAGGGGAGGGGGTTGTTCTGATCTCTGCAGGGCTCCTCATGATTCTGAAGTAAGTTGGGAATCTCTACATTGTGTTTCTAAGGCTCATCCATGAAGTATGTGGCTGTAGTGTTCTTCTGTCTTGATCCAATTTATGTCATTTTGCTCCTTTATATATGTAGGCATCTTCTAGTTACAAAATAAATGAGTTTATCAAATGTGAATTGTTTACTTTAATTCCACTCTTTTAATATCCACATGTGAACCTTTGCTTTTCCACGGTTGGAGAAGAGCTCTCCCACCCTGTTAGGTGTGACTCAGCTAACTATGCTCCATTTCTGACTCTGAGTCATGCACCACTAGAATTTTTAAATTCTAATTAATTTATTGGACCATTATTACATGCAATAATCTGTACATATTTAAAGTGTACAACTTTAGGAATTAAAATAATCATTGAAAACTCATGGGTACATAGTGCATGGTTCCATTTCCATAGAACTCAGGAAGATGCACAATAAATTCTGCTTCATTATGCAATTCTTAAGATGTAATCTCTCCAGCCTATGTTTTCTTCTGAAGGCAATGCGGATTCATAAACCTAACTTCACAGAATGTTGTAAGGAAAGATGAAATGTGAGGAAATACTTTGTGGGACAAAGAATGTTCAAGACTAAATGTTGTGTGTATGTAAATGTATGTATATTCATATACAATTTATTTAAAGAAAACACACATGCATGGATGTACATGTACAAGGCTCATGACCCTCATTATAACCCATTATCACCTATCTATTGTGTTGAAAGAAAGCTTTAGAGAAACTTGAGGGTTAAGAAGTGAAAAGAACAAACATTTGCATTTGCATAAAATACTAGGAATGTAGAAATTTAGACAAAAACATTTAGTAGAACAGCTGGCCTTAATTTTAACAATGCATTGCTTCTCAAAGACAGAACCACATTGACATTTATGCAAGAACTTCCATGTACCAGTAAAACAGGCTGAATATCTCCAAACTGACTTTAGATTTTTCTACTACTGAAGGTAGGGTTTCAGCACAAAATGTGCTTACCCGAGGAAGCTAAGTGAATGAACTGAGAGGTTTAAATTAGTTTCTTCAAAGAAAATTTTATTGGAAAAATGTCTGTCACTTTCTTGTTGCTGCTACAATCAATCACCACACTGAGGAGTTAAAAGAAACATATTTATACTCTTCCAGTTCTGGAGGTCAAAGCTGAAAATGAGTCTCATTGGGCTAAAATCAAGATGTCTCTGCAAGACAGAGCATGAATTCCTGAGTAGTTACATGAGTCTGAATCACACTTTAATCTCCACAAAAATGCATGTCCTTCCAAACACTAGTTGGTACCTGAAATGGATCCTCATTAGAGTCATTTTTTTAAATTTAAGATTTATTTATTTATTTGAGATGGAGAGAGTGAGAGCAAGAATGGGGGGAGGGGCCGAGGGTGAGGGAGAGAGAGAATCTCAAGCCGACTCCCTGCTGAGCTGGGAGATCAAGGTGGGGCTTGACCCAATGACTCTGAGATTATGACCTGAGCTGAATCAAAGAGTGGGATACTCAACTGACTGAGCCACCCAAGTGCCCTAGAGTTACTTTGTAAGTTACCCAAAATAAACTTGAATAACAAAGTGATCATGAATGTTGTTACATAACAAATCATCCTGAAAGCAAATGGCTTGATATAATGACTTTAGTAGCAAGTAGAATTGCATGGTGATGAGTTGTTCTAATATCCTTTCAACTCTTCAACAGCTTTAAGTCAGCTGTGTGTCAGCTGGGTGAGCTCTGCTGATCTCCACAGGGCATTCTAATATAACTGGGGCTTGGCTAGTGAGCTGTGGCTGATCCAGGGTGGCCTTGACTTGAACAACTGGTCTCTGCTCCACATGACCTCATTTCCTCTGGCAGCCAACCAGCTTAATTCACTTTTTGGAGGCAGAGTCCCAAGACAAAGCAGAGAAATGCACCAAGGCTGTAAGGTGCACTGTCACTCCCATCATATCCTGCTGGCCACAGCACATAAACTGTCCTAATCCAGCCCAGATCAAAGGTGGAGGAATAGTCTCCACAACCTGATGGAAGGTGCTGCACACACTGCCAAAGACATGGCTACCGAGAAAGTCGGGGATGTGGGTCCATCTCTGCAAACAGTCTACCACTAGTGTAAATTTCAATCCAAAATTTTTCACGTCCATGTCCACCTTCAGCAATGGAATGATCTCAGAGAAGACAGTGAAACTGAATTATGTGTCCACTGGGCAGTTATGGAAATTCTACTCCAGAGAATCAAGCTTTCCTCCAATGGTAAATATTTCCTCCCCACCCCTTGCCAATAGATCACCATTCTTTTTTTTTTTTTTTAAGATTTTATTTATTTATTTTAGAGAGAGAGTGAGAAAGAGCATGAGAGGGGAGATGGTCAGAGGGTGATGCAGACTCCCCATTGAGCAGGGAGCCCAATGCAGAACTCGATCCTGAGACTCCAGGATCATGACCTGAGCCGAAGCCAGTCACTTAACCAACTGAGCCACCCAGGCACCCAGATCACCATTCTTAGTCTAAGAAAATATCAAAGAAATAAGTTTTCTTTCCAGATGCCTCAGAGAGACCAGGGATCTTGTATCTAACTCACTGATTGATGGAGCTAAGAACTGTTGTATCACTGATACCATCTTCATGGCATCTTTAATGTAGATACTGTTTTCCTATTGATAGACCTTCCCAATGACATATTCAAAATAGTTTTCATCCTGGTAGTATTTTTTATTTTTTTATGGGGAGGGTACTGCCGAAAGGAGGTGATATTTGAAAGGCAAATAGAAGGCAGAGACATAGGAATATTTTTTCCAGCTTTATTGAAATGTAATTGATATATAAATTTGTGATTGGTGATTTCATATACATATACATTGTAAAGTGATCACCACGATAGGTTAGTGAATACATCCATCACTTCATGTAGTTACCATTTCTTTTTGTTGTAAGAACATGTACTCTGTTAGCAACATTCAACTGTACAACACAATATAGTTAACCAAAATGACCATGTTGTACATTAAGTTCCCAGAACTTGTTCATCTTATAACTGAAGTTTTGTAGGCTTTCACCAGCATCTTCTCATTTCCCCAAACCCCAGCCACCAGCAAATATCAACCTACTCTCTGTTTCTACATGTTCAGATATTTGTATTTCACATATAAGTGAGATCATACAGTATTTTACTTTTTCCGTCTGTCTATGTAACTTAGCATAATGCCCTCGGGGTCCATCCATATTTTAGCAAAGGACAGGATGTCTTCCTTTTTTTTATTTGTTGAATTCCATTGTACCAAAATGCCATCATTGTTAATTCATCTGTCAATGGATACTGGGCTATTTCCACATCTTGGCTATTGTGAATAATGCTACAACAAAAGTAAGGGCACAGATATGTGAGATATTCACAAATATGTGGGAATTAAACCATGCCAACCATGAATGGCTGATGGGTGAAAAAAGAAACCAAAAAGGAAATTTAAAAATCTTGAATCAAAGGAAAATGGCAACACAGCCTATCAAAACTTATGGGATATTGCAAAAAGCAGTTCTAAGAGGGATGTTTACAGCAATAAATGCCAACATTAAGAAAAAAAAACTTAAGTAAATAACTTTATGATTCAAAGACCTAGAAAAACAAGAACAAACTAAGTCCAAAGCAGCAGAGAAAAAGAAATACCAAATATTAGAGCATACAGAAATAATATATAGACCAGAAAACCAGTAGAAAATATTAACAAAGCTAAGAGTAAATAATTTGAAAAGCTTAGCAAAACTGACAAACTTTTAGTTAGACCAAAAAAAAAGGAGACAGGGTAGAAAACATAAATAAATAAAATCAGCAGCAAAAATGATACCTTACAACCACTAGAATAGAAATACAATCATAGGAGACCACTATGAATATTTTCACTCCAACATATTGGACAACCTAGAAGAAATGGACAAATCCTAGAAACAGGGCACCTTGGTGGCTCAGCTGGTTAAGTGTCTGCCTTAGGCTCAGATCTTGATGCCAGGGTCCTGGGATTGAACCCCACATGGGGAGAGTCTGCTTCTCCCTCTCCCTTTGCCCATCCCTCCAGCTCTCTCTCTCTTTATCTCTCTCCCTCTCAAATAAATAAATAAAATCTTTAAAAAAAAATGTGAGAACACGGCCAGGATTAGCAGAGCACTTCCAGCTGACCCACAGTTGACAGCAGCCTCATGAGGAGACCAGCAGAGCCCTGAAGACTTCCCCATCACAGACTCCCATGTGATTAAAAAAAGAAAAAAAATATTATATTGTTTCCTTTTGGCATGGCTTTTATGCAGTAATAGCTGACTGATACAATAATCAGTATAAACAGAGCTGAGAATATTATTAATAATATACTGCTTCTTATTTTTGACATTTGTTCTGGTATTTGAAAGATGTATTCATAATCGCCTGGTTATTCACAGTTATTTCAGATAACTATACTAAAAAGTGACCACCACTGAGATTCCCATCCAGGTAACTGGTAGAGTTTGAAAAAATCTCTATGTTTTTGCAGGAATAACTTGGGGGACCCTCAGTCACAACTTTCCATTCCCAGAGCATTACTGGGCAGGAATTCCAGCTCTTGTCTGAGTCATCCTTTGATCATAGGATTGAAGAGAGTTTAGAGCATAAAAAAGGTAGTTAATGACAGAGGGAAAACACCAATTGTTCACTCACATTATAATGTTTATGACAACATTTTTAAAGGGGGAGATATTAAGTTTAGGGCAATGGGAGTAGCAATATTTGTAGGCAGCACTGGAAATTTTCAAATAGAAACAGTACATCATCCAATTAAATAACTCAATATCTGCCAATAAATTCTTCACTCGAATAAATAAAACCCTTTACACATGGATGCCAAATATCCCACACTTCAATGAGTAGATGTACATCATCAAAAACACATGTTCCACAATAAAATATTGTATGATTGAAATTTTTACTTCATCATATTTCAGTTCTTCTCTGATACTGAGCCCATATTAAGTCATTTGGTTTATGCAAATTTGTCTTTCTGCAGATTACACTTGGAGGGAGTTTTTCATAAGCAATTTCGCCTTACTATTCTGTGCCAAGGATACTGTGGATTCTGAACTGATATGAGAACAGGATCCTAATGAGGATCATAAAGCCCCATGACTAGCTACAAAACAAACTAATAAGTTAAAGTCTTTATCACCGGGAAGAACATTTAAAGTAGTAACATGGAAATGAATGGCAAACACAGACTGAAAAGCTGTGATCAAAGAATTTCCTCTACATTAAAATTATAAATTTTGGCCTCGGTGGCCAAATGTAGTTTATATAACAAAATTATTACTCTATGTAATAGAGTAATAATCAGTTAATAACTAAATGATAATCATTATATACCGTTAATCACAATATTAAGCAAATGGGAATCTCCAAATTGTTTCTGATTCATGATGGGACTAACTTTGGAAATTAAAAAATAAAAGGAGGGGTGCCTGGATGGCTCAGTTGGTTAACCATCTGGCTTCGGCTTGGGTCATGATCCCAGCACCTGGGAACGAGTCCCACATCAGGCTCCTGGCTCAGTGGGGAGCCTGCTTCTCCCTCTGCCTGCTCTGCCTGCTGCTCCCCCTGCTTATGTTCTCTGTCTCTCTCTGACAAAAAAAAAAAAATCTTTAAAAATAAATAAAAGAATTAAAAAAGAAACAAAAGGAAAAATTGTTGGCTATCAGAAAGTGCAGAAAGTTCAACAAAGGGACTTATTTAAAATCAATAGCAGTTGAACTTTAGAAAATTGAAACTCCAGGTTATAAATAGAGGGATTAAGCTCTTCTTTCATGATCCAATCTAAGAATCACAATTTCTGGCTTTTAGGCATTAAGCATGAAATCACAGGTAATGTTGAACAACGGCCCTTTCGTGGCTTCCCACTGAAAAATACATTTACAGCCCCCTTTATGTCCTTGTTCCTCAGGCTGTAGATGAACGGGTTCAGCATGGGTGTGACCACCGTGTACATCACCGAGGCCACTGCACTTGAGTGGGAGCTCTGGGTAGCAGCAGAACTAAGGTACACACCTAAGCTCGTACAATAAAGTAAGGAGACAACTGAGAGGTGAGATGCACAGGTGGAAAAATGCTTTATACTTGCCCTGAGCTGATGATACTCCACTTATGGAGGAAACTATCTTAGAGTAAGAGTAAACGACCCCAGCCAGGGGAGCATCACCCAGAAGCATAGCTGCAAAATACATCACCATGTTATTAAGAAAGGTATCAGAACAGGCGAGTTGGATCACCTGATTGAGTTCGTAGAAAAAGTGGGGGAATTCCAGCTTGTACAGAAGGACAGCCACAAGGTTTGCAACAAAGAATGCAAGACACTCATGATTTAGGACACCAGAACCAGCAGTTCACAGAGCAGGGGGTTCATGATGACCCTGTAATGCAGGGGCTGACAGATGGCCACAAAGGGGTCATAAGCCATCATAGTCAGGAGAAAGTTGTCCAACCCTACAAAAAGTAAGAAAAAGTACATCTGTATGAGGCAGCTTTCATTAAGTTATGACTTTTCTCTGTGTTAGTATATTCACCAGCATCTTGGGAATGGTGGTGGAGGTGATACAAAGTACAGGTTGGCAAGGAAGAAGTACAAGTATGTACAACACTGACTCAGTAATCCCTTCTTTTGTGTTGAAAGGAAATTTATAAAGAAATTCACCAGGACCAGGTGGGATTTATTCCAGGAATGCAAGGGTGGTTCAACATTCACAAATCAAACAACGTGATAGAGCACATCAATAAAACAAAAGACAAGAATCATATGATGCTCTCACTTGATGCAGAGAAAGCATTTGCAAAATACAGCATCCTTTCCTGATTAAAACTCTTCAAAATACAGGGATAGAGGGAGCATACTCAATATCATAAAAGCCATCTAAGAAAAGCATGCAGTGAATATCATTCTCAATGTGGAAAAATGAGAGATTTTCCCTTGAGGTCAGGAACACGACAAGGATGCCCAATCTCACCATTATTGTTCAACGTAGTACTAGAAGTCCTAGCATCAGTAATCAGACACCAAACTGAAGGTTACACAAGAGAGGAGGGTGGGGGATGGGGTGACCAGATGATGGGTATTAAGGAGGGCATGTGTTGGGATGAACACTAGGCAACTGCTATAAGGTGCTAAACTCAGATTATACCAAATAAAATATCTCAATATATATCTTACAATTAACAAACATTTTATAGTGACATTTTCATAGCTCTGAACTTGTGATAGAAGTGTGAAATTCCTAATTTTTTGGCAAAATTGTCATGAAGCCAAAGAGTGTAGTGCCCAAGGGTTTATATTAAAAGAACAAACTTATTATCTTTGTTGAAAAAGGGAAAAGTAATTTTCTAGAGATATCAGGGGTATCATCCAGCCCAAGTCAATGCTTTGAAGGATCCAAGGGACCTAGTCAGGACTGATTCCTCAGTCTTAAACAGGAGAAAATGTTCACTCAGGAGTGGGATAAGGTGCTGGAAGTTTAGATCTCTGAAAGGCAGAAGAAGTCATAGAAAAAGGGTAAGAAGAACTGACTTCACCTGGCTTATCAGCCTTTCTCTTAGGAACAGATTCAAAAGGTGAAATTTCCTTTCTGTCCACACTAGTGTTCTGCAGGGAAGTCATGTGCCTAAAGGTGGGAGGAACAAGAGGGAAATGTGCCTAACGAGCAGACCAAAGCAGCTGTAAATACCTCCTTGGCTGCAGTCCCGCAGTGCGGGCAACCTCGGGATGAACAAGACCTGGTCATTTCTTGTGCAGTCCTAAGTCTGGATGGGGCACTGAAGTCTGATTCATTCCTGCTCTCTTGTCTGGGGACAGAGCTTCATCCTCCATCATCTACCAACCAGGCAGGTATTTTGATTTCCATGTCGAGACCTTCCTCTGTGAGACCCCATCTAGATTAGTTTTACTGCCAAGTAGGGACTGCAGTTGGTCTGAGAATGAAAGTCAAGGCATTTAGCTGAGGTCACCTCAGGGCCAATCCAGCCCAGCCCAAAGCTGAGAGTTTTCTGTGGCTGTTTGCTGGCTTGATTAAGAAATTTATTGGTTGATTAACTTATGTATTTATGACCCTAAAAATAGATGTGAACATGGAATTCAGAAATGCAAGTTTCAGCGTTAACAAGTAAATCATAATAAGGGAAATCCAATCCTATGAGGGATGGGAAACATGAGACCAAGGATCTTTGTGATTAACTAGAGTAGAAAAGTCAAGTATTAGCCATGGAGGGATATACAGTGAAGTGAGTATATGTCTTTTCTCTTTTAATATGGACATATTAGACTACATTTCCCTACCGAGGAGAAAAATCCAGACGAAAGATTTCTCACAGATACATCTATGCAAGAGCAGTCCATGAAACATACATATCACCATACCTCCTCTCTCTTGAGTATTCAAATGAAATTTTTTACATGTATTATGTGAAAAAGGGTATGCTGATGAGCTTCCTTTACAATTACCTCATTATCTGTGAGCCTGAACACGATATGGTTTAACTAACCACTCACTTTCTCTATTGAAAATTGGCTGTGGGAGTCTTGGGGTCAGAGTGGTTTTATTCCTGTTTTGTGTGGGTGGTTTTTTTGTTTGTTTTTTTGGGGGTTTTTTTGTGATCTTTCAGCAAAGAATTGCTGTTTATTTCACCAATTTATCTACTTGCCATTTTGCTTTTTTATGTATGTATAGATGTATTTGTGCAGAATGTGTGAGAGTATAAATTTTGGGTTTTAGTCTCTGAGTTAGTCATAATATATTCCCTACACTGATTTTTCTACTTTTTTGTTTGTTTGTTTGTTTGTTTGCTTTGCTGGAAGAATTGATCTGTCACCTTGACATTCTTCACTAGTTCATACTTGTTTTCCAAACACTGAAAGTGAATGTCCTTCTGTATACTTATTGCACACAAATCACCCTTTGTACATATATTCCAACTAGTGTTCATGTCTCTGTGTACCTTATTGTTCCTTTTGGCCTTTTATTATTGGATCTATTTCTAAAATAGAAATTTCATCACTTGAAAAGGATTCTTCTTATTATGTTTGACCACGAATCACCTTTACCTTCCATAAACATACTTGTCCCGTATCTTTTTATGTGCGATGAAACTAAAACTTTAGATACTGCTTTTCTCCACATTAAAAGACTTTTTCAAATCCTTTTATTCCTGAGTCCTTGGCAATCTAATTTATATTTGAATAGGCACAGGAACAACAAGTCTCCTGCTTTCTGCAATCTGATAATAAAATGCCCAAATTTTGTGAAATTTTGGGTTATTCTTTTTACTCATCTTTCTCTTGTGATGTTCACTCTGTAAGGTGTTTCACATAAATACGTCACTACTTTGTGTTGTGGACAAATTTAATTTAGCTCTTATTATTTTTGCTGGGTATAAATGGGATCTAACCAGGACTGGATGCCACCAGCACCAAGGAAGCTTTCCTTCCTCACAGTCTCTCAGGACAAATGAGCTGATTTATTCTTTATGTCTGTCTCATTTCTTCCTCTGTCTGTCTGTCTCTCTCTGTCTTTCTATCAGAATTTTTTTCTCCTGTTATTTTTGTAATTTCTTATTTAAATTTAATTTAATTAACATATAGTGTATTATTAGTTTCAGAGGTAGAATTCAGTGATTCATCAGTTGCATAACACCCAGTGCTCATTCCATCAAGTGCCCTCCTTAATGCCCATCACCCAATTACCCCACCCCCCCACACACTCCCCTCAAGCAACCCTTAGTTTCTGTCCTATAATCAAGTCTGTTATGGTTTCCCTCCCTCTCTGTTTTTATCTTATTTTATTTTTTCCTCCTTTCCCCTATGTTCATCAGTTTTGTTTCTTAAATTCTACATATGAATGAAATCATATGGTATCTGTCTTTCTCTGACTTATTTTGCTTAGCATAATAAATGCTAGCCCCATCCACATCCCTGCAAATGGCAAGATTACTTTCTTTCTTTTTTTTATTCTTATGTTAATCCCCATACATTACATCATTAGTTTTAGATGAAGTGTTCCATGATTCATTGTTTGTGCATAACACCCAGTGCTCCATGCAGAATGTGCCCTCCTCAATACCCACCACCAGGCTAACCCATCCTCCCACCCCCCCTCCCCTCTAGAACCCTGTTTGTTTTTCAGAGTCCATCGTCTCTCATGGTTCGTCTACCCCTCCGATTTCCCCCACTTCATTCTTCCCCTCCCGCTACCTTCTTCTTCTTTTTTTTTTTCTTAACATAGATTGCATTATTTGTTTCAGAGGTACAGATCTGAGATTCAACAGTCTTGCACAATTCACAGCGCTTACCAGAGCACATACCCTCCCCAGTGTCTATCACCCAGTCACCCCTTCCCTCCCACCCCACCCCCCACTCCAACAACACTCAGTTTGTTTCCTGCGATTAAGAATTCCTAATATCAGTGAGATCATATGATACATGTCTTTCTCCGTTTGACTTATTTCACTCAACATAATACCCTCCAGTTCCATCCACACCGTTGCAAATGGCAAGATCTCATTCCTTTTGATGGCTGCATAATATTCCATTATATATATATACCGCCTCTTCTTTATCCAGTCATCTGTCGATGGACATCTTGGCTCTTTCCACAGTTTGGCTATTGTGGACATTGCTGCTATAAATATCAGGGTGCAAGTACCCCTTCGGATCCCTACTTTTGTATCTTTGGGGTAAATACCCAGTAGTGCAATTGCTGGATCATAGGGTAGCTCTATTTTCAACTTTTTGAGGAACCTCCATACAGTTTTCCAGAGTGGCTGCACCAGCTTGCATTCCCACCAACAGTGTAGGAAGGTTCCCCTTTCTCCACATCCCCGCCAACATCTGTTGTTTTCTGACTTGTTAATTTTAGCCATTCTGGCTGGTGTGAGGTGGTATCTCATTGAGGTTTTGATTTGGATTTCCCTGATGCTGAGTGATATTGAGCACTTTTTCATGTGTCTGTTGGCCATTTGGATGTCTTCTTTGGAAAAATGTCTATTCATGTCTTCTGCCCATTTCTGGATTGGATTCTTTGCTCTTTGGGTGTTGAGTTTGATGAGTTCTTTATAGATTTGGGATACTAGCCCTGTATCTGATAAGTCATTTGCAAATATCTTCTCCCATGCTGTTCGTTGTCTTTTGGTTTTGTTGACTGTTTCCCTTGCTTTGCAAAAGCTTTTTATCTTGATGAAGTCCCAATACTTCATTTTTGCCCTTGCTTCCCTTGCCTTTGGCGATGTTTCTAGGAAGAAGTTGCTTCGGCTGAGGTCAAAGAGGTTGCTGCCTGTGTTCTCCTTTAGGATTTTGATGGATTCCTGTCTCACATTGAGGTCTTTCAACCATTTGGAGTCTATTTTTGTGTGTGGTGTAAGGAAATCGTCCAGTTTCATTTTTCTGCATGTGGCTATCCAATTTTCCCAACACCATTTGTTGAAGAGACTGTCTTTGTTCCATTGGACATTCTTTCCTGCTTTGTCAAAGATGAGTTGACCATAGAGTTGAGGGTCCATTTCTGGGCTCTCTATTCTGTTCCATTGATCTATGTGTCTGTTTTGGTGCCAGTACCATGCTGTCTTGATGATGACAGCTTGAAATAGAGCTGGAAGTCCGGAATTGTGATGCCGCCGGCTTTGCTTTTCTTTTTCAACATTCTTCTGGCTATGCGGGGTCTTTTCTGGTTCCATACAAATTTTAGGATTAGTTGTTCCATTTCTTTGAAAAAAGTGGATGGTATTTTGATGGGGATTGCATTGAACGTGTAGATTGCTCTAGGTAGCATTGACATCTTCACAATATTTGTTCTTCCAATCCATGAGCATGGAACGTTTTTCCATTTCTTTGTGTCTTCCTCAATTTCTTTCATGAGTATTTTATAGTTTTCTGAGTACAGATCCTTTGTCTTTTTGGTTAGATTTATTCCTAGGTATCTTATGGTTTGGGTGCAATTGTAAGTGGGATCGACTCCTTAATTGCTCTTTCTTCTGTCTTGTTGTTGGTGTATAGGAATGCCACTGACTTCTGTGCATTGATTTTATATCCTGCCACTTTACTGAATTCCTGTATGAGTTCTAGCAGTTTTGGGGTGGAGTCTTTTGGGTTTTCCACATAAAGTATCATATCATCTGCAAAGAGTGAGAGTTTGACTTCTTTGCCAATTTGGATGCCTTTGATTTCTTTTTGTTTCTGATTGCTGTGGCTAGGACTTCCAATACTATGTTGAATAGCAGTGGTGATAGTGGACATCCCTGCCGTGTTCCTGACCTTAGGGGGAAAGCTCTCAGTCTTTCCCCATTGAGAATAATAGTCGCTGTAGGTTTTTCATAGATGGCTTTTATGATATTGAGGTATGTACCCTCTATCCCTATACTCTGAAGAGTTTTGATCAAGAAAGGATGTTGTACATTGTCAAAACCTTTTTCTGCATCTATTGAGAGGATCATATGATTCTTGTTCTTTCTTTTGCTAATGTATTGTATCACATTGATTGATTTGCGGATGTTGAACCAACCTTGCAGCCCAGGGATAAATCCCACTTGGTCGTGGTGAATAATCCTTTTAATGTACTGTTGGATCCTATTGGCTAGTATTTTGGTGAGAATTTTTGCATCCATGTTCATCAGGGATATTGGTCTGTAATTCTCCATTTTGATGGGGTCTTTGTCTGGTTTGGGGATCAAGGTAATGCTGGCCTCATAAAATGAGTTTGGAAGTTTTCCTTCCGTTTCTATTTTTTGGAACAGTTTCAGAAGAATAGGTATTAATTAAAAGCCCTGGGCTTTTGTTTTTTGGGAGATTTTTGATGACTGCTTCAATTTCCTTAGTGGTTATAGGTCTGTTCAGGTTTTCTATTTCTTCCTGGTTCAGTTTTGGTAGTTGATACATCTCTAGGAATGCATCCATTGCTTCCAGGTTATCTAATTTGCTGGCATAGAGTTGCTCATAATATGTTCTTATCATTGTTTTTCTTTGGTGTTGGTTGTGATCTCTCCTCTTTCATTCATGATTTTGTTGATTTGGGTCATTTCTCTTCTCTTTTGGATAAGTCTGGCCAGGGGCTTATCAATCTTGTTAATTCTTTCAAAGAACCAGCTCCTAGTTTCGTTGATCTGTTCTACTGTTCTTTTAGTTTCTATTTCATTGATTTCTGCTCTGATCTTTATTATTTCTCTTCTCCTGCTGGGTTTAGGCTTTATTTGCTGTTCTTTCTCCAGCTCCTTTAGGTGTAGGGTTAGGCTGTGTACTTGAGACCTTTCTTGTTTCTTGAGAAAGGCTTCTATTGCTATATACTTTCCTCTCAGGACTGCCTTTGCTGCATGCCAAAAATTTTGAACAGTTGTGTTTTCATTTTCATTGGTTTCCATGTATTTTTTAAATTCTTCTTTAATTTCCTGGTTGACCCATTCATTCTTCAGTAGGATGCTCTTTAGCCTCCATGTATTTGAGTTTTTTCTGACTTTCCTCTTGTGATTGAGTTCTAGTTTCAAAGCATTGTGGTCTGAAAATAGGCAGGGAATGATCCCAATCTTTTGGTACCGGTTGAGACCTGATTTATGACCTAGGATGTGATCTATTCTGGACAATGTTCCATGGGCACTAGAGAAGAATGTGTACTCCGTAGCTTTGGGGTGGAATGTTCTGAATATGTCTGTGAAGTCCATTTGGTCCAGTGTGTCATTTAAAGTCTTTATTTCCTTGTTGATCTTTTGCTTAGACGATCTGTCCATTTCAGTGAGGGGGATGTTAAAGTCCCCCACTATTATTGTATTGTTGTCGATGTGTTTCTTTGCTTTTGTTATTAATTGCCTTATATAATTGGCTGCTCCCATGTTAGGGGCATAGATATTTACAATTGTTAGATCTTCTTGTTGGATAGATCCTTTAAGTAGGATATAGTGTCCTTCCTCGTCTCTTATTACAGTCTTTGGTTTAAAATCTAATTTGTCTGATATAAGGATTGCCACCCCAGCTTTCTTTTGGTGTCCATTAGCATGGGAAATGGTTTTCCACCCCCTCACTTTCAATCTGGGGGTGTCTTTGGGTCTAAAATGAGTCTCTTGCAGACAGCATATCGATGGGTCTTGTTTTTTAATCCAGTCTGTTAGCCTGTGTCTTTTGATTGGGGCATTGAGCCCATTTACATTCAGGGTAACTATTAAAAGATAGGAATTTAGTGCCATTGTATTGCCTGTAAGGTGACTGTTACCATATATTGTCTGTGTTCCTTTCTGGTCTATGTTGCTTTTAGGCTCTCTCTTTGCTTGGAGGACCCCTTTCAAGGTTTCCTGTAGGGCTGGTTTTGTGTTTGCAAATTCCTTTAGTTTTTGTTTGTCCTGGAAGCTTTTTATCTCTCCTTCAATTTTCAATGACAGCCTAGCTGGATAGAGTATTCTTGGCTGCATATTTTTCTCATTTAGTGCTCTGAATATATCCTGCCAGTCCTTTCTGGCCTGCCAGGTCTCTGTGGATAGGTCTGTTGCCAATCTAATGTTTCTATCCTTGTAGGTTACATATCTCTTCTCCTGAGGTGCTTTCAGGATTTTCTCTTTGTCTATGAGACTCGTAAGTTTTACTATTAGATGTCGGGTGTGGACCTATTTTTATTGATTTTGAGAGGGGTTCTCTGTGCTTCCTGGATTTTCATGCCTGTTTTCTTCCCCAAATTAGGGAAGTTCTCTGCTATAATTTGCTCCATTATACCTTCTGCCCCTCTCTCTTTCTTCTTCTTCTGGGATCCCGATTATTCTAATATTGTTTCGTCTTATGGTATAGCTTATCTCTCAAATTCTGCCCTCGTGATCCAGTAGTTGTTTATCTCTCTTTTTCTCAGCTTCTTTATTTTCCATCATTTCATCTTCTATATTACTGATTCTCTCTTCTGCCTCATTTCTTCTAGCATTTAGCGCCCCCATTTTTTATTGCACCTCATTAATAGCCTTTTTGATTTCTACTTGGTTGGATTTTAGCTCTTTTACTTCTCCAGAAAGGGTTTCTCTAATAACTTCCATATTTTTTTCAAGCCCAGCTAGTATCTTTAAGGTGATGATTCTGAACTCTAGATCTGACATCGTACTAATGTCCGTATTGAGTAGGTCCCTGGCTGTCGGTACTACCTCTCGTTCTTTTTTTTGAGGTGATTTTTTCCGTCTTGTCATTTTGTGCATAGGAGAATAGATTAATGAAAGAACAAAATGCTAGCAGAGTAACCATGTCCCCAGAAAATATACTCTAAACAAATCAGAAAAGACCTGAAGCAGTGGGATAAGAAAGGGAAAGAGAGAAAAAAAGAAAAAGAGAAAGAGAAAAACAAAAACAAACAACAACAACAACAACAACAAAAAAAAAACCAGAATGTGATCAAATATGATATATATGGTATATAGATCAGTGCCACACACTAGATTTGGGGTGTATTTTGGTCTTTTAGAAGAAAGTGCCTCCCAAAATTTTAAAGAAAGAAAAACTTATATATGTACAAAAATAAGGGTTGATATGATGAAGGGATGGAATATGACTGTAAAAATGCAAATTATAAAAATTTTTATAAAAGGAATTGATAAGAAGTTGTTTGAAAAAAGAAAGAAGAGGAATTAAAAAAAGGAAAAAGAAAAAGAAAAAAAAAGGGAGAGGATGTGATCAGGCAGGGGAATAGAAAACACCATATACTAGAGATTTAGGGTATATTTTAATCTGTTAGAAGAAACTATCTCAAAATTTTAAAGAAAGAACAACTTATATATATAAGCCAAAAATATGGCTAACTACTATGAAGGGATAGAATATGACTCTAAAAATGAAAAATAGGGGCGCCTGGGTGGCTCAGTTGGTTAAGCAACTGCCTTCGGCTCCGGTCATGATCCTGGAGTCCCGGGATCAAGTCCCGCATCGGGCTCCCTGCTCAGCGAGGAGCCTGCTTCTCCCTCTGACCCTCCCCCCTCTCATGTGCTCTCTCTCATTCTCGCTCTCTCAAACAAATAAATAAATCTTTAAAAAAAAAATAAAAAAAATAAAAATAAAAATGAAAAATAAAAAAATTTTTTTTAAAAAAAGGGATTGATAAGATGTTGGTTGAAAAAGGGAAAAAGAAAAATTCAAAAAGAAAAGACAAAAAGACAGTTAAAAAAAAATTAACTTTAAAAGACTAAAGAATCATGGTAAAAAAGTCGTGAATTCTATGTGCAGTAGTCCCCTAGCGCTGGAGTTCTGCCGTTCTCATTGATCGGTAAACTTGGTCTTGGCTGGCTGTTCTCGCTGATCTTCTGGGGAGGGGCCTGTTGCCGTGGTTTCCAAATGTCTCTGCCAGAGGTGGAATTGCCCCGCCCTTGCCCCCTCCCGGCTAAGTAATCTGCTCGGGTTTGCTCTCCGGGGCTTTTGTTCCCTGCGAGCTTTCCTTACAGCTTTGGAGGCGGAGAGTGAAAATGGCAGCCTCCCAATCTCCGCCCCAGAGGAGCCGAGAACTCGGGGCCCCGCTCCTCAGTGAACCCCCAGAGAAAAGCCGTCAGTCACTCCCGTCTCCCCAGTCTCGGGCCGCATTCCATGCTCACTCAGCCTGTGACCGCGCATTTCTAACTCTGGCACACGACCCTGTGCAGAGTCTCCAAACCCAGCAGATCCCTGCGGTGCACTCCCGCACGGCTCCTCCCGGGGGAGGAAGGTGAGTCTCCCCGGATCTGCCGCTTGTTGGGTCCCTGCTGGAGGAGCAGGGGCCCGACAGTGCCGCGGATCACGGTTTATGGCAACCCTGAGCTGAGAGCCCAGGCCTGGGCTCCGCCTCTGCAGCTGGCTTCCCTGCTCCGATACCTGGGAGCTCTGCCGCACTCAGGCACCCCCAGTCTTTCTGTGACCCCGAGGGTCCTGAGACCACACTGTCCCGGAGAGTTCCATCCCCCGCTTAGCCACCAGAGTGACGTCCCTCGGCGGAGCAGACTTTTAAAAGTTCTGATTTTGTGCTCCGCGGCTCTATCACTTGCCAGAAGCGGCCGACGGGGCCCCTCCCCCGCCGTCTATCCTCCCGAATATCGCCTCGGATTCACTTCTCCGCACGTCCTACCTTCCAGAAAGTGGTCGCTTTTCTGATGAGAGAGTTGTTGCTATTCTTTTCTTCGATCTCCTGTTGAGTTTGTAGGTGTTCAGAATGGTTTGATCCCTAACCAGCTGAATTCCTGAGAGGAGACAAAATCCAGGTCTCCTATTCCTCCGCCATCTTGCTCCGCCCCCCCGGAATTCAATGTTTTAAGATAAATTAAGAACAGTTGTTTTGTCCAATTTATAACAATGAAGTCATAAATGTGTCTTTGTGTGTACACATGTGAGTGAGCTTATTTGAAAGACAAACATAATTGGTTGATGGACATTAAGGAGGGCACATGATACAATGAGCACTGAGTATTATAGGCAAGCGATAAATTATTGAACTCTACATCTGAAACTAATGAAATACTATATGTTGGCTAATTAAATTTAAATTTAAAAAATGTATGCAAACACACATATATCCAAGACACAACCATTACCCTCAAATGTTTCTTTGAGGTAAAAAAAGGAAGTTCCACCCATTTTATCCATTCCAGTGTCCATATGAAGTTATGTATAGTATCCTACATTACCTTCAGAAAGAGAGAAAATGATGCTCAGGTTGTTTACATTTTTAGTAGTTACCTACCAAAGCAGTTAAAACTTATGTGAGAGTCTTAAATCACACACAAATAGAAACTTGCACGATATACTCTTCATTTTGGTGTAGCTCCTTTAATTCACCAAAGTGTATCCTTTACATATACAGGTTATTGTGTATAATTATATTCCAATGACTTATTCAGTGGAAAAAAAATCTAATGGTGCATGGCTATGGGTAGGATCTAGAGCACAGGATGATTCTCACTTAAGAGGGGTGAAAGATAGCACTGCTAATGGGGAAGAAAGCCAAGTGTTAATATGGATATACAAACAATGGAATTAAATGTAGGTAATTCACATGACAAACCATTTTTTATCTATAAATAGAAGATTAACCTACATATGGAAATGTAGTTATAAGAGCCCATAAATTGGCTGAGACAGAAGAGAACTACAGCTACATACAACATCAGGGATGAACCACAGAAACACAAGTAGACATTCGCACCTGACTCCAGATCCATGAGGACCCAATAAAGATCAGAAACGCTCCCCAGCGTATAATTCCATCTAATTGTAAAGGTATTATGACATCCCATTTGACAAGGACAGTCTGTTACACAGCAAGAGCTGACTGACACAATAATCAAACAGACATGAGACAGTTAGAATGTGTACTGCTTTTTATTTGTGGCATATAATCAGACAAGTGAGGAGAGCAGTCATGACATTCTGTTATACAAATTTATTTCCAATGATTTTATGAATAAGTGACTATATGTGGGCTCCCTTCCAGGTCGCTGGGAGAGTTTGAAGGACATACACGTTTGTGCAGAAGAACTGGTGACCCTGAACCACAGGAATAGCAGGACATTCAGCTCGCCTGTGAAGCATCCTCTGATCATGCAGGGGAAAGAGATTTCTTTGTTTGTTTTTTGTTTTTAAAGATTTTATTTATTTGACAGAGAGAGAGAGAGCATAAGCAGACAGAGGGACAGGGAGAAGCAGGCTCCCAGCTGAGCAGAGAGCCTGACGTGGGGCTCGATCCCAGGACCCTGGGATCATGACTCGAGACAAAGGCAGATGCTCAACAGACTGAGCCACCCAGGTGTCCTGGGAAAGAGATTTCTGAGCAGGAAGGAGGTACGAAATGGATGATGCAGATATTGTTCATTCGCCATCCCTTAGCATTTGTGACAAATATTAGGAAAAGGGAGTTATTTCATGTAACAATAGAGAGAGTCATATTAGCAGGTAGCATTGGAAGTTTTCAAGTAGAAACAGGAAGATAACTCAGTGGTAAAACATAGAAGACAATAAAGAATCTTTCACTGCAAGGAATAAATAAACCCCCTCAGTTGTGGACACCAATCTTCCATGCTTCCACAAATACATACACAGCATGAAAAAGAAATATTTTAGATAGTAAAAATATGGGTGTTTTGAAATGTTGCACCCTTGGATTTCTAAAAAGCTTTTTTTATTATTTTAATTTCCATCTAATCAACATACAGTGTTATATTAGTTTCAGGTGTACAACACAGTGATTAAGCAAATCTATACATTACTCAGTGCTCAGCATGATAAATGTACTCTTAACCCAGTCACCTGTTTCACCCATCCCCCCACTCACCTCCCCTCTGGCAACTACCACTTTGTTCTCCATATTAAAGAGTGTATTCTTTTGTTGGTCTCTTTTTTTCTTTGTTTTGTTTCTTAAATTTCACATATGAGTACAGTCATAGGGTATTTGTTTTTCTCTGACTGACTGATTTCACTTAGCATTATAGCCTCCAGATCCAACCATGTTGTAAATGCTTACACCAAAATAAAAAGCTTTTCCACAGTAAAGGAAACAATCAACAAAACAAAAAGATGACCTCCTGAATGGGTGAAGATATCTGCAAATGACATATCCAATAAGGGGTTAAAATCCTAAATATATAAAGAACTTAAACAACTCAACACCAAAAAAAATAATAATAATAATAATTCAATAAAAAAATGACCAGAATTCATGAATAGACATTTTGCTAAGGAAGACATACAGATGGCCAACAGACACATGAAAAGATGCTCAACATCACTCATCATCAAGGAATCGCACTCAAAACCACAATGGGATAATACCTCACTCCTGTCAGAATGACTAAAATCAAAACCACAAGGAACTTATTAATAAGTGTTGCTGGGGATGTGGAGTAAGAAAAACCCTTGCACACAGTTTTAGGGAATGCAAACTGGAGCAGCCACTGTGGAAAACAGAATAGAGGTTCCTCAAAAAACTGAAAATAGAAGTACCATATGATTGAGTAATTACACTCCTGGGCATTAACCTAAATAAAATGCATCCTCATGTTTATGGTCATCTCTGACACTGAAAACATATGAGATCACTCTATTTATTCAAAATAAAGTTATGTGAAGGGCTTAGTGGGAATAAGAAGAATATGACTCATGATTATTCTTTTGGGAAATCTAGGGAAAATTTACATGGCATGATATAGTCATTTGAAATGAAATTATTTTTAAGAAATCCAATTTGCCCCATGTAAGATACAGAAATTTCCAGGCATTTGTGACCAAGGCTGGGGAAAACATTAGGATTGTATGAAAATGGACAACAGGGAAACTGTCCGTATATCAGACAGAGCAGAACATTAGTAAATTGAATTACTTTAATGCATAAAGAAGTGGGATTGAAAGAAATGGAAATTCCATGAAATAAACAGAAGGAGCTGATACTACTTCCACAGCCTGATCAAAGAACAGCAGTTCCTCGCTCTGTTCCTGGCTCACAGCCCTGCAATCACAAACACCTCTTCAGACCCAGGATGATTCACCCTTACATTAGTGGAAACCCAATGGTTCTTTTAAGAGCTCTCTTTATGTCTCTGTTCTCTTATGTCTCTGTAGATGAAGGGGTTCAGCATGGGTGTGACCACCGTGTACATCACCGAGGCTATGGCATTTGAGTAGGAGCTCTGGGTAGCAGCAGAGCTAAGGTACGCTTCCAGGACCGTACAATAAAATAAGGAGACAACCGAGAGGTGAGATGCACAGGTGGAAAATGCTTTATACTTGCCCTGAGCTGATGATACTCCACTTATGGAGGAAACTATCTTAGAGTAAGAGTAAAGGATCCCCCAGCTAGGGAAGCACCACCAACAATCCAGCTGCAAAATACATCACCGTGTCATTAAGAAAGGTGTCAGAACAGGCAAGTTGGATCACCTGATTAATTTCACAGAAAAAGTGGGAGATTTCCACCTCTCTACAGAAGGACAGCCACAACACCATTAAGCTTTGTATTAGGGAATTCAGGGTACTCATCATCCAAGACACCAGAACCAGCAGTGCACAGTAGGTGGGTTTCATCATGATCAGGTAGTGCAAGGAGTGACAGATGGCCACAAAACAGTCATAGGCCATTATAGCCAGGAGAAAGTTGTCCAGTCCAATGAAGAGTAGGAAAATGTATATCTGAGTAATACAGCCTTCATAGGTTATGACTTGGCTCTGAGTCTGGATATTCAAAGTATCTTGGGGATTGTGGTAGAAGTGAAACAGGTGTCTGCAAAGGACAGGTTGGAGAGGAAGAAGTACATTGGGGTGTGGAGGTGGGAGTCTGAGCTGATGGCCAGGATGATGAACAGTTTTCCAAACACAGTGATCAGGTACGTGGAGAGGAAAAGCCCAAATATGAGGGGCTGCCATTCTCATTCCATTGAAAATCCCAGAAGAAAAAATTGGGGAAATTTGTATATCATTTCCTGGTTCCATGTGGTGAAGGTGACTTTCAGGAATGAGAGAAATATCATGACTAATTTTCATACAATCTTGCATCACTCACAGATTTGAAATGGTACATTTTATATTTTGCAGTCCAGAAATTTATTTTAATATTTTGTGTTTGGATATGGTCCCCTGTAGGAGATTCACCAATGTCATCTTTGTTATTCTATTTTTCTTCCAGTACTTTTCCCCCCAATGGATCGTGTATTCCACATGAGAATGAAAATGAGAATCTAATGAGAAATCGCTCTAAATTTCAAAAATATTGAGTGCTGACCACATTTTAGGCATTGTCTAGGCAAGGAATATAATAAGGTGGTAAAGAACAAAAGTCCCTCTAATTCAGTGATGGGGCAAATAATAAAATAATAAAATTAATTAGCCTTTCAGATGGTGACAAGTGTTTAGAAGGATAGAAGGATAGATTAAATAGGGCATTCGATTTTCATGGGTATTTAGGCCAATTCTGCAAACAAGGTGACACTGGAACAGAGACCTCAGTAAGACAGAGGTCTAGATGTAAGATTTTCAGGGAAGTGTGTGCTTGACAAAGGAATGGCCAGTGCAAATGCCCCGAGGAAGAAGGTACTTATTTCCAATGTTCAAGTCAATGAGGTAAAGCCAGTGCTGCAAGGGAATGAGCAGGATGGAGACTGAGAAGAGAGGCTGTCAGACATGCTGAGCTGGGAAGTGGCCTCTCTGATACCTCTGAACCCTCAAGGCACAGGGACTTCCTTGTCCACACTGCCTCTCCCACTGTATTCATCATGTTGCAAAGGCATCCCATGAATTGAACAAGATCCCCTTCTTAGTGGCCTCTCTTGATTGAGTTCTGACCCCTGTATTGTGTCACCTTGGAATTTATGAGTCCTGGCACCCTGTTGTGGGGGCTGCTCACACTCTATTAGTCACACACACACACAGGACACCGTGGCCTCCTGGGTTGTGTTATTAGCCTGTATTTCTCAGCCCCCACCACCTTGATTTTGCTAGGAATGTATCCACCCCAAGTAGGCCATATCACTGATCTTTCCCCTGCAAAATGCAAAAATGCCAATTCTTAAGCCTCTGTGGACAAATAAACCTGGGGCTCCATATTGGGATAGTCATTTTCTGCTGTGTAAGCTCATATGGTCCATGAGATACTCGGAGGAAGAATAATTTTCTTTGGTTTTGGCAACTCACCAGCTCTGATGGCCAGCAAAAATAACAAGAGACAAAATAAAATCTTCCAAAAGACAAAAATAGTGATATCTTTCTGTTGTCAAATAGAGTGCATATGAGATAAAATGAGCAAAGGGATCAATTTACATTTCACAAAAGGAGCTATTACAAAATAACAAAGGTGGGCATTTGTAAACTCAAGCATAGAAAACTTGTTTTTCCTCTACTTCCTCCATCATTATTTGACCAATTCATTTTTATGAAGTTTGATAGGGAATGAGATTAGCTCCTTTATCCCTTTCCTTTCTTTCTTTCTTTCTTTTTTTTTTTTTTAGGTTTTGTTTATTTCTGTAACTTCTACACCCAGAGTAAGGCTTGAACTCACCACCCTAAGATCAAGAGTCATTTGTACCTCTGACTGAGTCAGCCAGGAGCCCCTCCTTTATCCCTTTTCTTGGGTGACATACTTTCATTGATATTCTTGGTTTTAGGATATTGATCTCTTTTGACAAACCCAATGGGCACCTCTAATCCTCATTCTGCATTTCATTCTACATTCAAAGTCCTCCCCAGACCATGCTTTATAAATGCCGCTGAGGGATACCTCGGTGGCTCAGTGGATTAAGCATCTGCCTTCGGCTCAGGTCATGATCCCAGGGTCCTGGGATGGAGTTCTGCATCGGGCTCCTTGCTCAGTGGGGAGTCTGCTTCTCCCTCTGCCTGCCGCTCCCCCTGCTTGTGCTCTCTCTCTCTCTCTGACAAAAAAAAAATTAAAAAAAAAATTAAAAATAAAAAAAAATTTTAAATGCTGCTGATATCATGACAGTCTATCTTTTTATACCTAATAACTTGATTCATATGATTATGCCTGAGGACATGATGTCATCTACACATTTATATCATTGTACTCTGACCTCACTGTTATGATCTGGGATTCAAAGGTGCAGGGAAGGGGGTGCCTGGGTGGCTCAGTCGTTAAGCATCTGCCTTCAGCTCAGGTCACGATCCCAGGATCCTGGGATCGGGCTCCCTGCTTGGCAGGAAGCCTGCTTCTCCCTCCCCCATTACCCTTGCTTGTGCTCCCTCTCTCTGTGTCTCTCTCTGTTAAATAAATAAAATATTTTTTAAAAAAAGAAAGGTGCAGGAATTCATCTCCTTTGTTCACTTTTGGTTATTTCCACAAAGATATGTAAATATATGTGCTGAATATGCAAACAAATCTAAGAACATTAAAAGTTATAGAATGAAAAGAATGAAGAGATAATTAAACCAGGTTAAAATGGGTAGTTTCAAGAACATATTTTCCCAGAATTAGGGTGAGGGTGAGGGTATGTCCCTTGTATTCTGCAGTTCAGAGACTTCTCCAGAGAATAAACCCCTGACTGCGGCTGGGGTGAGACTGAAGTTGGCAGATATCCACCAAGCTCGGGCAAGGAAGGGATTTGGGACTCTAAATACTTTATATTTATTTTTAAAAATAATTTTCAAATAGATATTCAATTGTTACTTCCATTGCATCTCTACCTTCACACCCATGTTCAGAAATATTACCAATTATTTTTTTAGTTCTTATTTAAATTCCAGTTAGTTAACATATAGTGTTAGATTAATTTCAAGTATACAATATAGTGATTTAATACTTCCATACATTCACCTGGTGTTCATTGCAGCAAGTGGTCTCCTTCATCCCCATCAACTATGTCACCCATCCTCCACCCCCTGTTCTGGTAACCTACAGTGTGTTCTCAGTGTTTAGGCTAGCTCATGATCTCAGGGTCATGAGATCAAGCCCCCTGTCGGGCTGCATGCTCAGCAGAGTCAGCTTGGGATTCTCTCTCCCTCTCCCTCTGCCCCTCCTGGTCATGCTCACGTGCTCTCTCTCTCTCTCAAAATAAGTAGCTAAATCTTCTAAAAAATAGATATCTATCTGGAAGAATATGAAATAGGGTTCTCCCTCAGCATTCTACAAAAAAACCAGAGGGATTATGACCTCAGTGTAAAAGCAACCAATACAATATAGACAAACATCAAGAAAACTACATATAAAATTTACAGGTGGCCAAAATCATCTTAATAAAGGAAGAACAACAGAATAAGAAGACAGAAATATTTTAATTAAATTTAAAAATTTTAGGATCAGGATATGTTCCAAAAGTTAATTGAGAAGCAATGATCTGAGGAAATCATTTGAAATGCCGAAGAGAAAAAAAAAAAAAAGCAGAGGAGGGGAGGTAATATATGGCATTGTAATAATAAAGGCCAATCAGCATGGTCATCAAATGTCTGAAGTTTGCTGAAACTGAGGGATAGTTTAAGAAAAAAACAAGAAACATCTCTATCACCAGCAGCCTGGGGAACAAACTTACAGAGCTGTTACACTGTTTGTGGTTGGAATTTTTAAACTGGTGGCCAAGGGGTTACTGTGAATTTGCTGGCAGGAAAGTGTTACAAGGTTGAAGGCAGAACTTGAAGGCAGCTGTGTTCTAAATACTGGCATTCTTTAACTCAGGGTTTCTGTCCTTGCACCATGGACATTGTGGCCACAGCCTGCCTTGGGGTGGGGGGTTTCCTGTGCATTGTAGGGTGTTTAGACATTCCTGGTCTCCACACACCCCTCTCCGGTGTGACAGGCAAAGCTGGCTCCAGACAGTGATCAATGACCCCCAGGGGACAAAATTACACCCGATTACAACCACACATTGAGTGTAACAATCTCAACATACTTTTTCTAGCATTGCTATAATACCAATTTAATGATATATATATAAAAGACCATCAAAAGTGTGAGTAGCAAGGGTCCAGGGTGGCTCACTTGGTTAAGCAGCTGACTCTTGGTTTGGGCTCTGGTCATGATCTCAGGGTTCTGAGATCAGGCTGCATGGTCTCCCCACTCACTATGGAGTCTGCTCGAGATTCTCTCTCCCTTTCCCTCCCCCTGCTCGCCCTTGGAGATTCTCTCTCTCTGTCTGTCTCTCTCTAAAACAAACGAATGAATGAATGAATCCTTAAAAAAATGTGTGAGTAGCAGTCACTGTGAAATTAACATTAGCACTGAATAAATTTATTAATTACTTAATCAAGTAAGCATTAAAGCTGTAAATTGCTCTGGGTAATATGGACATTTTCACAATATTAATTCTTCCAATCCATGAGTATGGTATTTCTTTCCATTTGTTCATGTCATCTTCAATTTCTTTCATCAGTGTGTGATAGTTTTTGGAGTACAGGTCTTTCACCTCTTTGGTTAAATTTATTCCTAAGTATTTAATCTTTTTTGGTGCATTCGTAATGGTGTTTTAATTTTTTTTTCTTTCTGCTACTTCATTGTTAGTATGTAGAAATGTTACTGATTTCTGGGTATTGATTCTGTCACTTGCACTTCACTGAACTCGTTTGTTACTTCTAGTAGTTTCTTGGTAGAGTCTTTAGTATTTTCTATGCATAATACTGTGTCATCTATAAATAGTGTCAGTAATTTTTTCTTTCCCAATATCGATGCCCCTTCTTCCTTTTCCTTGTCTGATTTCTGTGGCTAGGACTTCCAGTACTATGTTAATAAAAGTGCTGAGAGTGGACATCTTTGTCTTGTTCCCAACGTTAGGGAAAAAACTCTCAGTTAGCTGGTTTTCATATATGGCCTTTATTATGTTGAGGTAGGTTTCATCTATCCCTGCTTTGTTGATAGTTTTTATCATGAATGCATGTTGAATCTTGTTAATGCTTTTTCTGCATCTATCAGAAGATCATATGCTTTTCAGCCTTCGTTTTATTGATGTGGTGTATGACATTGATTAATTTGCAAATATTGAAACATCCTTGCATCCCTGAAGTAAATCCCACCTGATTGTGGTGAATCATCTTTTTAATATATTGTTGTATGTAGTCTGCTAGTATTTTGTTGAGGATTTTTGCATCTATCTTCATCAGGGATGTTGGCCTATAGTTCTCTTTTTTTTTGTGGTGTCTTAGTCTAGTTCTGCTATCAGGGTTAGGCTGGCCTCATACACTGTGTTTCTAAGCTTTACTTTCTCTTCTGTATTTTGGAACAGTTTGAGAATAGGTATTAACTATTCTTTAAATGTCTGGTAGACCACCTGTGAATCCATCTGGTCAGAAACTTGTACTTGCAGATCAGAAAAGCGACCACGTTCTGGAAGGTAGGACGTGCGGAGAAGTGAATCCGAGGAGATATTCGGGAGGATAGACGGTGAGGGAGGGGCCTCCATCGGCCGCTTTTGGCAAGTGATAAAACCATGGAGCACAAAATCGGAACTTTTAAAAGTCTGCTCCGCTGAGAGACGTCACTCCGGTGGCTAAGCGGGGGGTGGAACTCTCCGGGACAGTGTGGTCTCAGGACCCTTGGGGTAACAGAAAGACCAGGGGTGCCTGAGTGCGGCAGAGCTCCCAGGTATCGGAGCAGGGAAGTCGGCTGCAGAGGCGGAGCCCAGGCACGGGCTCTCAGCTCGGGGTCACCATAAACCGTGATCCGCGGCACAGTCGGGCCCCTGCTCCTCCAGCAGGGACCCAACAAGCGGCAGATCCGGGGAGACTCGCCTTCCTCCCCCGGGAGGAGCCGCGCGGGAGTGCACCGCAGGGATCTGCTGGGTTTGGAGACTCCACCCGGGGTCGGGTGCCAGAGATAGAAATGCGCGGTCACAGGCCGGGCGAGCACGGAGTGCGGCCGGAGACCGGGGAGACGGGAGTGACTGCTTTTATCTGGGGGCTCACTGAGGAGCGGGGCCCCGAGTTCTCGGCTCCTCCGGGGCGGAGATTGGGAGGCCGCATTTTTCACTCTCTGCCTCCAAAGCTGTACGGAAAGCTCGCAGGGAACAAAAGCCCCTGAGAGCAAACCTGAGCAGATTACTTAGCCGGGAGGGGGCAAGGGCGGGGCAATTCCGCCTCCGGCAGAGACATTTGGAAACCACGGCAACAGGCCCCTCCCCAGAAGATCAGTGAGAACAGCCAGCCAAGACCAAGTTTACCGATCAATGAGAACGGCAGAACTCCAGCGCTAGGGGACTACTGCACATAGAATTCACGGCTTTTTTACCATGATTCTTTAGTCTTTTAAAGTTAATTTTTTTTTAACTGTCTTTTTGTCTTTTTATTTCTTTTTGAATTTTTCTTTTTCCCTTTTTCAACCAACATCTTATCAATCCCTTTTTTAAAAAAAACATTTTTATTTTTCATTTTTAGAGTCATATTCTATCCCTTCATAGTAGTTACCCATATTTTTGGCTTATATATATAAGTTGTTCTTTCTTTAAAATTTTGAGATAGTTTCTTCTAACAGATTAAAATGTACCCTAAATCTCTAGTATATGGTGTTTTCTATTCCCCTGCCTGATCACATCCTCTCCCTTTTTTCTTCTTTTTCTTTTTTCTTTTTTAAAATCCTCTTCTTTCTTTTTTCAAACAACTTCTTATCAATTCCTTTTATAAAATTTTTTATAATTTCCATTTTTACAGTCATATTCCATCCCTTCATCATATCAACCCTTATTTTTGTACATATATAAGTTTTTCTTTCTTTAAAATTTTGGGAGGCACTTTCTTCTAAAAGACCAAAATACACCCCAAATCTAGTGTGTGGCACTGATCTATATACCATATAGATAATATTTGATCACATTCTGGGTTTTTTGTTGTTGTTGTTGTTTTGGGTTTTTTTTGTTTTTCTCTTTCTCTTTTTCTTTTTCTTTTTTTTCTTTTTCTTTTTTCTCTCTTTCCCTTTCTTTTCCCACTGCTTCAGGTATTTTCTGATTTGTTTAGAGTATATTTTCTGGGGACGTGGTTACTCTGCTAGCATTTTGTTCTTTCATTAATCTATTCTCCTCTGCACAAAATGACAAGACAGAAAAAATCACCTCAACAAAAAGAACAAGAGGTAATACCGACTGCCAGGGACCTACTCAATACGGACATTAGTACGATGTCAGATCTAGAGTTCAGAATCATCACTTTAAAGATACTAGCTGGGCTTGAAAAAAATATGGAAGTTATTAGAGAAACCCTTTCTGGAGAAGTAAAAGAGCTAAAATCTAACCAAGTAGAAATCAAAAAGGCTATTAATGAGGTGCAATAAAAAATGGGGGCGCTAACTGCTAGGATAAATGAGGCAGAAGAGAGAATCAGTAATATAAAAGATGAAATGATGGAAAATAAAGAAGCTGAGAAAAAGAGAGATAAACAACTACTGGATCACGAGGGCAGAATTCGAGAGATAAGTGATACCATAAGACGAAACAAAATTAGAATAATCGGGATCCCAGAAGAAGAAGAAAGAGAGAGAGGGGCAGAAGGTATAATGGAGCAAATTATAGCAGAAAACTTCCCTAATTTGGGGAAAGAAACAGGCATGAAAATCCAGGAAGCACAGAGAACCCCTCTCAAAATGAATAAAAATAGGTCAACTCCCCGACATCTAATAGTAAAACTTACGAGTCTCATAGACAAAGAGAAAATCCTGAAAGCAGCTCGGGAGAAGAGAGATGTAACCTACAAGGGTAGAAACATTAGATTGGCAAGAGACCTATCCACAGAGACCTGGCAGGCCAGAAAGGACTGACAGGATATATTCAGAGCACTAAATGAGAAAACTATGCAGCCAAGAATACTCTATCCAGCTAGGCTGTCATTGAAAATTGAAGGAGAGATAAAAAGCTTCCAGGACAAACAAAAACTAAAGGAATTTGCAAACACAAAACCAGCCCTACAGGAAACCTTGAAAGGGGTCCTCTAAGCAAAGAGAGAGCCTAAAAGCAACATACTCCAGAAAGGAACACAGACAATATACGGTAACAGTCACCTTACAGGCAATACAATGGCACTAAATTCCTATCTTTCAATAGTTACCCTGAATGTAAATGGGCTCAATGCCCCAATCAAAAGACACAGGCTAACAGACTGGATTAAAAAACAAGACCCATCGATATGCTGTCTGCAAGAGACTCATTTTAGACCCAAAGACACCCCCAGATTGAAAGTGAGGGGGTGGAAAACCATTTCCCATGCTAATGGACACCAAAAGAAAGCTGGGGTGGCAATCCTTATATCAGACAAATTAGATTTTAAACCAAAGACTGTAATAAGAGACGAGGAAGGACACTATATCCTACTTAAAGGATCTATCCAACAAGAAGATCTAACAATTGTAAATATCTATGCCCCTAACATGGGAGCAGCCAATTATATAAGGCAATTAATAACAAAAGCAAAGAAACACATTGACAACAATACAATAATAGTGGGGGACTTTAACATCCCCCTCACTGAAATGGACAGATCGTCTAAGCAAAAGATCAACAAGGAAATAAAGACTTTAAATGACACACTGGACCAAATGGACTTCACAGACATATTCAGAACATTCCACCCCAAAGCAACAGAATACACATTCTTCTCTAGTGCCCATGGAACATTGTCCAGAATAGATCACATCCTAGGTCATAAATCAGGTCTCAACCGGTACCAAAAGATTGGGATCATTCCCTGCCTATTTTCAGACCACAATGCTTTGAAACTAGAACTCAATCACAAGAGGAAAGTCAGAAAAAACTCAAATACATGGAGGCTAAAGAGCATCCTACTGAAGAATGAATGGGTCAACCAGGAAATTAAAGAATAATTTAAAAAATACATGGAAACCAATGAAAATGAAAACACGACTGTTCAAAATCTTTGGCATGCAGCAAAGGCAGTCCTGAGAGGAAAGTATATAGCCATACAAGCCTTTCTCAAGAAACAAGAAAGGTCTCAAGTGCACAACCTAACCCTACACCTAAAGGAGCTGGAGAAAGAACAGCAAATAAAGCCTAAACCCAGCAGGAGAAGAGAAAGAATAAAGATCAGAGCAGAAATCAATGAAATAGAAACTAAAAGAACAGTAGAACAGATCAACGAAACTAGGAGCTGGTTCTTTGAAAGAATTAACAAGATTGATAAACCCCTGGCCAGACTTATCAAAAAGAGAAGAGAAATGACCCAAATCAACAAAATCATGAATGAAAGAGGAGAGATCACAACCAACACCAAAGAAATACAAACAATGATAAGAACATATTATGAGCAACTCTATGCCAGCAAATTAGATAACCTGGAAGAGATGGATGCATTCCTAGAGATGGTTCATCCAAAACTGAACCAGGAAGAAATAGAAAACCTGAACAGACCTATAACCACTAAGAAATTGAAGCAGTCATCAAAAATCTCCCAAAAAACAAAAGCCCAGGGCCAGATGGCTTCCCAGGGGAATTCTACCAAACATTTCAAGAAGAATTAATACCTATTCTTCTGAAACTGTTCCAAAAAATAGAAATGGAAGGAAAACTTCCAAACTCATTTTATGAGGCCAGCATTACCTTGATCCCAAAACCAGACAAAGACCCCATTAAAAAGGAGAATTACAGACCAATATCCCTGATGAACATGGTTGCAAAAATTCTCACCAAAATACTAGCCAATAGGATCCAACAGTACATTAAAAGGATTATTCACCACGACCAAGTGGGATTTATCCCTGGGCTGCAAGGTTGGTTCAACATCCGCAAATCAATCAGTGTGATACAATACATTAACAAAAGCAAGAACAACAATCATATGATCCTCTCAATAGATGCAGAAAAAGCTTTTGACAAAGTACAGCATCCTTTCTTGATCAAAACTCTTCAGAGTATAGTGATAGAGGGTACATACCTCAATATCATAAAAGCCATCTATGAAAAACCTACAGCGACTATCATTCTCAATGGGGAAAAACTGAGAGCTTTCCCCCTAAGGTCAGGAACGTGGCAGAGATGTCCACGATCACCACTGCTATTCAACATAGTATTGGAAGTCCTAGCCACAGCAATCAGACAACAAAAAGAAATAAAAGGCATCCAAATCGGCAAAGAAGAAGTCAAACTCTCACTCTTTACAGATGATATGATACTTTATGTGGAAAACCCAAAAGACTCCACCCCAAAACTGCTAGAACTCATACAGGAATTCAGTAAAGTGGCAGGATATAAAATCAATGCACAGAAATGAATGGCATTCCTATACACCAACAACAAGACAGAAGAAAGAGAAATTAAGGAGTCGTCCCATTTACAATTGCACCCAAAACCATAAGATACCTAGGAATAAATCTAACCAAAGAGACAAAGGATCTGTACTCAGAAAACTATAAAATACTCATGAAAGAAATTGAGGAAGACACAAAGAAATGGAAAAACGTTCCATGCTCATGGATTGGAAGAACAAATATTGTGAAGATGTCAATGCTACCTAGAGCAATCTACACATTCAATGCAATCCCCATCAAAATACCATCCACTTTTTTCAAAGAAATGGAACAACTAATCCTAAAATTTGTATGGAACCAGAAAAGACCCCGCATAGCCAGAGGAATGTTGAAAAAGAAAAGGAAAGCCGGCGGCATCACAATGCCGGACTTCAAGCTCTATTACAAAGCTGTCATCATGAAGACAGCATGGTACTGGCACAGAAACAGACACATCGATCAATGGAACAGAATAGAGAGCCCAGAAATGGACCCTCAACTCTATGGTCAACTCATCTTTGACAAAGCAGGAAAGAATGTCCAATGGAACAAAGACAGTCTCTTCAACAAATGGTGTTGGGAAAATTGGATAGCCACATGCAGAAGAATGAAACTGGACCATTTCCTTACACCACACACAAAAATAGACTCCAAATGGTTGAAAGACCCCAATGTGAGACAGGAGTCCATCAACATCCTAAAGGAGAACACAGGCAGCAACCTCTTTGACCTCAGCCGAAGCAACTTCTTCCTAGAAACATCGCCAAAGGCAAGGGAAGCAAGGGCAAAAATGAACTATTGGGACTTCATCAAGATGAAAAGCTTTTGCAAAGCAAAGGAAACAGTGAACAAAACCAAAAGACAACTGACAGAATGGGAGAAGATATTTGCAAATGACATATCAGATAAAGGGCTAGTATCCAAAATCTATAAAGAACTCATCAAACTCAACACCCAAAGAACAAATGATCCAATCCAGAAATGGGCAGAAGACATGAACAGACATTTTTCCAAAGAAGACATCCAAATGGCCAACAGACACATGAAAAAGTGCTCAATATCGCTCAGCATCAGGGAAATCCAAATCAAAACCTCAATAAGATACCACCTCACACCAGTGAGAATGGCTAAAATTAACAAGTCAGGAAATGACAGATGTTGGTGGGGATGCGGAAAAAGGGGAACCCTCCCACACTGTTGGTGGGAATGCAAGCTGCTACAGCCACTCTGGAAAACAGTATGGAGGTTCCTCAAAAAGTTGAAAATAGAGCTACCCTATGATCCAGCAATTGCGCTACTGGGTATTTACCCCAAAAATACAAAAGTAGGGATCCGAAGGGGTACGTGCACCCCGATGTTTATAGCAGCAATGTCCACAATAGCCAAACTGTGGAAAGAGCCAAGATGCCCATCGACAGATGACTGGATAAAGAAGAGGTGGTATATATATACAATGGAATATTATTCAGCCATCAAAAGGAATGAGATCTTGCCATTTGCAACGACACGGATGGAACTGGAGGGTATTATGTTGATTGAAATAAGTCAAACAGAGAAAGACATGTATCATATGATCTCACTGATATGAGGAATTCTTAATCACAGGAAACAAACTGAGTGTTGTTGGAGTGGGGGGTGGGGTGGGAGGGATGGGGTGACTGGGTGATAGACACTGGGGAGGGTATGTGCTCTGGTAAGCGCTGTGAATTGTGCAAGACTGTTGAATCTCAGATCTGTACCTCTGAAACAAATAATGCAATATATGTTAAGAAAAAAAAAAAAGAAGAAGAAGAAGGTAGTGGGAGGGGAAGAATGAAGCGGGGGAAATCGGAGGGGTGGACGAACCATGAGAGACGATGGATCTGAAAAACAAACTGAGGGTTCTAGAGGGGAGGGGGGTGGGATGATGGGTTGGCCTGGTGGTGGGTATTGAGGAGGGCACGTTCTGCATGGAGCACTGGGTGTTATGCACAAACAATGAATCATGGAACACTTCATCTAGAACTAATGATGTAATGTATGGGGATTAACATAAGAGTAAAAAAAAAAAAGAAACTTGTACTTGCAGATGTCTTTTTTTTTTTTTTTGGTTACCAATTCAGTTTTGTTATTTATAATTAGTCTGTTTAGATTTTCTATTTCTTCCTGGTTCTGTTTTGGAAGACTGTATGTTTCTAGGACTTGATCCTTTTCTTCTAGGTTGTTGACTTTGTTGGCATATAATTTTTCATAGTTTTATCTTATAATTCTTTGTATTTCTGTGGCATCAGTTCTTACATCTCATTTCTCATTTCTGATTTTATTTGATTCTGTCCTTTCTTTTTTTAATGAGTGTTGATAAGGGTTTGTTAATTTTGTTTATCTTTTCAAAGAACCAGCTCTTGGTTGCACTGATTTTTTTTTCCATTTCTTTAGTCTCTGTGTCATTTATTTCTGCTCTGATCTTTATTATTTCCTTTCTTCTACTCACATTGGGTGTTGTTTGTTATTTGGGAAAGAGTATTTTGAATAAAAAAGCAGTACCTGATAGTGATTTAGAGCAGGAATACCAAATGTGAATTGCCTTAATTTAATTTAATTGGTCCTATATCCATATAGACACTTTGCTTTCTTTCTAGTTAGAGATATTCCATCCCTGTTTGATGTGTATTAGCTATACCAGTGTGCTAGATCCTACCCACAGCCATGCTCCACTGGATGTTTTCCTTTAAACTATATCATTGAAGTATAACTATATATAATAAACTGCACCTATTTATTTATTTATTTATTTTTAAAAGATTTTATTTATTTATTTTAGAGACAGAGCACAAGAGGGGGGAGGGTCAGAGGGAGAAGCAGACTCCCTGCTGAGCAGGGAGCCCGTTGTGGGACTCGATCCCAGGACCCTGGGATCATGACCTGAGCCGAAGGCAGTCGCTTAACCAACTGAGCCACCCAGGCGCCCAAACTGCACCTATTTAAAGTATATAGCTTGACATTTGTGGTGAGCACAGCATAACATAAAAAGTTGTCAGTTGAACCACTATGTTCTACACTGGAAACTAAGGTAACATTGTGTGTCAACTACAGCTCAATAAAAAAATAATTTTAAATAAAGTATACAGTTTGATGCATTAAAGGAGTCACACAAAATTTCAGAGCACATTCTGAATTATTCTGTTTCTATGTAATTCCAGAAAATGCACAATAAGTTTTAACTACTTTGTTCTGTAACTTATTAAAATTTAATGCCCGTGAGCCTCACTTTTCTTATTTCTAAAGATAACATGATATAATAAAAGTAATTTCAGAGGGATATTGTGGGGAATAAACAAATGTGTGGTCATATTTTGTAAATTCCTATGAAAATGTCCAGTGGTGAGGGGTATGATATGTGTGTGTTTATACACATTTTTCTCCTAACTAAACATGGGTGCTCATATGCACATACATAGACTCATTATTAGGTGATTTTTCATGTCACAAGTAAACTAGAGAGAAAGTGGGATAGGATAAGAATGAAAAGAATGAACATTTGGATTAAGGTGAAAGTAAAAGGATGTAAAAATTTGATCACAAAGATTTAAGATAGAACAAGTGTCTTTAAGGATTGAATTTCTCTACCTTAGTGCCTGTAAGTCAGAAAGGCTAATGGCAGCGAAGATTTTCTGAACCAGCTACTGGGGTGGAACAACTCCAAAGTGACTTCAGATTTCTTTTTCTACTTAAAGTGGGATTTCAATACCAAATATCCTTATCCAAGAAAAGATAAATGAATAAGACCCATGGCTGAATTTCATTTCCCTTGAACAAAGTGTTATTTTTTTTAAAGATTTTATTTATTTACTTGACAGAGAGAGACACAGTGAGAGAGAGAGCACAAGCAGAAGTGGGGGAGGGAGAAGCAGGCTTCCCGCGGAGCAGGGAGCCCGATGCGGGGCTCAATCCCAGGACCCAGGGATCATGACCTGAGCTGAAGGCAGACGCTTAATGACTGAGCCAGGAGTCTGGATTAGATTTTTACTGTGGTTGTAACAAATTACCATACTGCTGCCTTTAAACAAATCAATTTATTTTCTGATAGTTCTGGAAGTAAGAAGTCTGAAATAAGTCTCCCTTGGCTAAAATCACTCTGCAGAGAAGAGTTCACTCTGGAGGTCTGGGGAGAATAGCTTTTCTTGCCTATTGCAGCTTTAGAGCCACCTGTACTCTAGGCTCAAGCCCCCTCCCTTTATCTTCAAAGCCAGCAACATAGTATCTAAAATCTCTCTGACTCCAAGACTTCTGCCTCCTTCCTCCACAAAGGGAGGACCCTTGTGATTTATTGACCCAGCTGGATAATCAGAATAACTTTATCTGAGGGTCAGCTGACTAGCAATGTTAATCCCATTTGCAACCTTAATTCTCCCTTGCCATGATGCAAGATGTATCCAAAGATTCTGTGGATTAAGATGTGGAAATATTTTGGCGATGTTATTCTGCCTCCTAAAAGTCTTTTTCAGAGGTATATTTGATGTCAACTCAGGGGCCTTCACTTTGGAGGATCAAACACATAATTTATTTCAGATTCTAGTGTGAGTACTGAGACTTTTCTTTCAAAACCACACATGAAGAGAATTACATGGCTTATTTATTAACATCACCACAAAGCTATAAATCCAGAGATGAATTGGGACCTCCACACAGAGACTTTCGTCTTATAGACCCCACCTAGGTGAGGCTGAGAGCTCAGCAGGTTATTTCAGGAAAGGAGCAGAGAGAATGGAACCTGAGCATTTTTACCTGAGGTCACTTGGACTAGGTAGACGCATTTATAATTATTTTATATAATGTGTTCAAAAGAGAAGTGTCCATTGGACTCAACAATACAGGCATCATTTTTGACAATGTGTGGTGGGAATGGAAGTACCATTGGATGAAACGGAGGAAGGGAATGGGGGACCTAATGTTCCAGGCAAATAAGAACATATCCAAGGAGTTTTGCAGCTAAGGGGAGCAGGAAAACAGATTATTAGGATTGGAGGTGTGTGTGGTGAACTTTTTAAAGTTTAACTTATTTCACTTAGCATAATACCCTCCAGTTAGATGTGGTTCATATACATAATGGAATATTATTCAGCCATCAGAAAAGTTTTGTCTTTAAAATCATTGGTGAAATAAGTCAATCAGAGAAAGATTATTATCATATGGTTTCACTCATATGTGGAATATAGGAAACAGCACAGAGGATCACAGGGGAAAGGAGGGAAAACTGAATGGAAAGTCATCAAAGAAAAACCATGAGAGACTCTTAACTATAGGAAACAAACTAAGGGATGCTGGAGGGGAGGCAGGTGGGGGAATGGGGTAATTGGGTGATGGGCATTAAGGAGAGCACGTGATGTGATGAGCATTGGGTGTTATATGCAACTGATGAATTACTGAACCCTACATCTGAAACTAATGATGTGGTATATATTGGCTAATTGAATTTAAATTAAAAAAATTTGGAAAAGCCTTTTATTATTTCATCTTCAAAAATCCCCTTCTATTGTCATACATTGTATATTTTCTGTTGTAAATTGTGGGTTTATTCCCTTTGCATATATTTCTAGAGGGATATTCAACCCGTAAACTGTCTTGACATCATAAAAATACCACTCCTTTCTTGTTTAGAAACATTGTTATTTTCCTGCATTGTTAATTATTCTGGGCATCAGGGCATATGAACTGGGGATGGCATGCTGCCAGAACCAGGAAAGCTTTTTGCTCATCACAGTCTCTCAGGGACACCCTGAGCTTATTAGATCTCTTTTACCTCTTGTGTCCATTTCTTTCCTCTGTGTTTTGGGAACCTCTTTTTTATTTTTCTTTAGAAACCAGACACAAGATGATCATATTAAAATGGAGCCCTGTGTTTCTAGGTCCTTGGGAGGTTTACTAACTAGAATTTAAGTACTACTTGCACAGTCTTCAGGGTAAAGATAATCTGATGTTGACAGTTTGCCTTTTATCATTTCTTTCAACATTATTATGACTGAGGGAAAGAAAACCATGGTAGTGGGGGGGCGGAGCAAGATGGCGGAGGAGTAGGAGACCTGGATTTCGTCTCCTCTCAGGAATTCAGCTGGATAGGGATCAAACCATTCTGAACACCTACAAACTCAACAGGAGATCGAAGAAAAGAATAGCAACAACTTTCATCAGAAAAGCGACCACTTTCTGGAAGGTAGGACGTGCGGAGAAGTGAATCCGAGGCGATATTCGGGAGGATAGACGGCGGGGGAGGGGCCTCCGTCGGCCGCTTCTGGCAAGTGATAGAGCCGCGGAGCACAAAATTGGAACTTTTAGGAGTCTGCTCCACTGAGGGACATCACTCCGGTGGCTAAGCTGGGGGTGGAACCCTCCGGGACAGTGTGGTCTCAGGACCCTCGGGGTCACAGAAAGACCGGGGGTGCCTGAGTGTGGCAGAGCTCCCAGGCAATGGAGCAGGGAAGCCGGCTGCAGAGGCAGAGCCCAGGCGCGGGCTCTCAGCTCGGGGTGGCCATAAACCGTGATCTGCGGCACAGTCGGGCCCCTGCGCCTCCAGCAGGGACCCAACAAGCGGCAGATCCGGGGAGACTCGCCTTCCTCCCCCGGGAGGAGCCGCGCGGGAGTGCACCGCAGGGATCTGCTGGGTTTGGAGACTCCACCCGGGGTCGGGTGCCAGAGACAGAGGCGCGCGGTCACAGGCCGGGCGAGCACGGAGTGCGGCCGGAGACCAGGAGACGGGAGTGACTGACGGCTTTTCTCTGGGGGCTCACTGAGGAGCGGGGCCCCGAGTTCTCGGCTCCTCCGGGGCGGAGATTGGGAGGCCGCCATTTTCACTCTCCGCCTCCAAAGCTGTAAGGAAAGCTCGCAGGGAACAAAAGCCCCGGAGAGCAAACCCGAGCAGATTACTTAGCCGGGAGGGGGCAAGGGCGGGGCAATTCCGCCTCCGGCAGAGACATTTGGAAACCACGGCAACAGGCCCCTCCCCAGAAGATCAGCGAGAACAGCCAGCCAAGACCAAGTTTACCCATCAATGAGAACGGCAGAACTCCAGCGCTAGGGGAGTACTGCACATACAATTCATGGCTTTTTTACAATGATTCTTTAGTCTTTCAAAGTTAATTTTTTTTAACTGTCTTTTTTCTTTTTTTTTTTTAATTTTTCTTTTTCCCTTTTTCAACCAACATCTTATCAATCCCTTTTTTAAAAAACATTTTTATTTTTCATTTTTAGAGTCATATTCTATCCCTTCATAGTAGTTACCCGTATTTTTGGCATATATATATAAGTTGTTCTCCCTTTAAAATTTTGAGATTGATAGTTTCTTCTAACAGATCAAAATATACCCTAAATCTCTAGTGTATGGTTTTTTTCTACTCCCCTGCCTGATCACATTCTCTCCCTTTTTTTTTCTTTTTTTTTAAATCCTCTTCTTTCTTTTTTCAAACACCTTCTTATCAATTCCTTTTATAAAATTTTTTTATACTTTTCACCTTCACAGTCATATTCCATCTCTTCATCATATCAACCCTTATTTTTGTACATATATAAGTTTTTCTTTCTTTAAAATTTTGGGAGGCACTTTCTTCTAACAGACCAAAATAAGCACAAAATCTAGTGTGTGGCACTGATCTATGTACCAGCCTGATCATATTTGCTCATACTCTGTTTTTTGTTTTGTTTTGTTTTGTTCTGGTTTTGTTTGTTTTTATCTTTATCTTTTTCTTTTTCTTTCTTTTTCTTTCTCTTTTTTCTCTCTTTCCCTTTCTTTTATGGTAAAACTTACGAGAGACAAAGAAAAAATCCTGAAAGCAGCTCAGGAGAAGAGATATGTAACGTACAATGGTAGAAACATTAGATTGGCAACACCTATCCACAGAGACCTGGCAGGCCAGAAAGGACTGGCAGGATATATTCAGAGCACTAAATGAGAAAAATATGCAGCCAAGAATACTATACTATTTCGTGCAAACACGAAACCAGCCCTACAAGAAATCTTGAAAGGGGTCCTCTAAGCAAAGAGAGAGCCTAAAAGCAACATAGACCAGAAAGGAACACAGACAATATACAGTAACAGTCACCTTACAGGCAATACAATGGCACTAAATTCCTATCTTTCAATAGTTACCCTGAATGTAAATGGGCTCAATGCCCCAATCAAAAGACACAGGCTATCAGACTGTATTAAAAAACAAGACCCATTGATATGCTGTCTGCAAGAGACTCATTTTAGAACTAAAGACACCCCCAGATTGAAAGTGAGAGGGTGGAAAACCATTTACCATGCCAATGGACACCAAAAGAAAGCAATCCTTATATCAGACAAATTAGATTTTAAACCAAAGACTGTAATAAGAGATGAGGAAGAACACTAGATCCTACTTAAAGGGTCTATCCAACAAGAAGATCTAACAATTGTAAATATCTATGCCCATAACATGGGAGCAGCCAATTATATAATGCAATTGATAGCAAAAGCAAAGAAACACATCGACAACAATACAATAATAGTGGGGGATTTTAACACCCCCCTCACTGAAATGGACAGATCGTCTAAGCAAAAGATCAACAAGGATATAAAGACTTTAAATGACACACTGGACCAAATGGACTTCACAGACATATTCAGAACATTCCATCCCAAAGCAACGGAATACACATTCTTCTCTAGTGCCCATGGAACATTGTCCAGAATAGATCACATCCTAGGTCCTAAATCAGGTCTCAACCAGTACCAAAAGATTGGGATCATTCCCTGCCTATTTTCAGACCACAATGCTTTGAAACTAGAACTCAATCACAAGAGGAAAGTCGGAAAGAACTCAAATACATGGAGGCTAAAGAGCATCTTACTGAAGAATGAATGGGTCACCCAGGAAATTAAAGAAGAATTTAAAAAGTTCATGGAAACCAATGAAAATGAAAACACAACTATTCAAAATATTTGGGATACAGCAAAGGCAGTCCTGAGAGGAAAGTATATAGCAATACAAGCCTTTCGCAAGAAACGAGAAAGGTCTCAAAACACAACCTAACCCATACCTAAAGGAGCTGGAGAAAGAACAGCAAATAAAGCCTAAACCCAGCAGGAGAAGAGAAATAATAAAGATCAGAGCAGAAATCAATGAAATAGAAACCAAAAGAACAGTAGAACAGATCAATGAAACTAGGAGCTGGTTCTTTGAAAGAATTAACAAGATTGATAAACCCCTGGCCAGACTTATCCAAAAGAGAAGAGAAATGACCCAAATCAACAAAATCATGAATGAAAGAGGAGAGATCACAACCAACACTAAAGAAATACAAACAATTATAAGAACATATTATGAGCAACTCTATGCCAGCAAATTAGATAACCTGGAAGAGATGGATGCATTCCTAGAGATGTATCAACTACCAAAACTGAACCAGGAAGAACTAGAAAACCTGAACAGACCTATAACCACTAAGGAAATT